>NC_091809.1:33012500-35512500 GCF_041296235.1 Equus asinus
ACCTTGGTATTGGACTTCTCAGCCTCCAGAACTGTGAGAAATAAATTTCTGTCATCTAAGCCTCCTGATCTATGGTATTTTGTTATGGCGGCCCAAGCTGACTAAAGCATCCAACTAGAGAGTTTACCCATGTAAATCTCTTCCCCTGATTTTAAGTCCAGGTTCTGAGACTCAGAGAGTTTAGTAACTTGGTAAGCTTTCCATGGAAAAACTGTTGTAAAAGCAGTTCAGACTAAAAAATGTAAGATAGCTTCTGGAGATATTGCTAAAGCTTTCCTCTCCCTCAAATCACCTCTCCAAGTTCCGCCTCCTAGAGAAACTTACTGAAAACTGGCTAGAAAATGCTGAATAATGAATGCTCAAATGAGAAAGATGATGTGTAAAAGCAAAAAACTGTTGCTAACTGCATCCATTCACAGATCTATGCCTTTTGCCTGTTTGCACTGGTAAACAATATGTAATAAGTTCCTTTTTAAAAAATAAAACATAATTAAACAAGTTTATCTTAAATTGGCTGGACTTAGCACAAGTTGCTTGAAACATACCCAGCTGTCTTCCCTGAGAAGCGCCTCCAGTGGTCAAGAGTCTGTCCTAACTTGCCCCTCACAGAATGCCTGTCTGTCTGCCCTGCTGGGCTGTAAGCCTCTTGAAGGCAGATTGTCTTGTTTATGATAGTTTCTCCAGCATTAAGTACCACACCGTGGCACCTCACTATTTTCGCCTTATATATTCTATCATCTCACAAATTCTTGGAAGCCTTGGCTGGTTCCTCTGTCCTCTCCACATAGGCTCATGACGGACTTTGCCTGTACACAGTTGCTTGATCCATAAATGAAGTTGGCAGCTGCCTTGTGTCAGTGAGTAACGTTTTTCTTTCCTCCTGGTGAGCTTGGAATCCTCATTGCCATCTGGCAATTTTCTTTCCATCTTCACACACGCACAACAGAGCCCACACCCCTCATAATCCCCTAGCCTAAACCAGATGACAGCAACACCACCAAGTTCCATGTGAGCAAAGGTGAATCTTTAGGCTTTTTTCTTCCCCAGACCATACCTGTGCTGTGAAAATAGACCAACTTCTCAATTTGTATCTTGAGCGAGTTTCCTCGCTACAGCAGCCTTCATCTGAAATGGTGAAGCTCTGATGGACCTGTTGCCACAGTAACCAGCTAGCTCCTGACTCTAATGCCTTTTGAGACTGTCTAATCTGAGGTGGAAATGTCCCCAGAAGCACACCCCAGGCTGGCAGCTCTTAACTATGACCCATGTCGTAAGCACATATCCAGCTGGAACCTCTTGGTTGCTGGGGTGAAAGGGCCTCTTTAACACCACAGGGGAAATCTGATGAATTCTGGGTTCAAAAAATGGTGCTGATTTTTCTCCTCAGCAGACATACTCTCCAATCCCCAACCCAAACCCTGGTGAGAGGTGTTTTTTCCCCTTTTTATTACATTTTGTGTTGTTTATAATGATAAGCTAAAGTGAAAGGGAGCAAGGACACTGAAGAATTTGGATTATCTTCCTGTCAGGAGGGGAGGATCTCTGCCACCAGTATGTGAACCGGGAAGGCAGGGAGGGAGGGGAGCAGGAAGTCAGCTTCGTGGGGGCTTGTTAGGAGTTGGTGGCTGTAATTGATTGTTTCAGCTCACAGGGACACACAGCACCATACATGGGTGCTAATTTCAGTCTTAAAGGAAGGTAGGCCTTGCCACAGGAAAGCAGATGATTAATAGTATCCATGAGACCCATATAGAGTGTACCTATTTAACTCTTTAGGCACATAAAGGCAGAGAAAGACCATTTCAAAGATGAGCTTTAAAAAAATCACCTGACATTCTTTGTAATTGTCACAGGGGCGTGATATGGATCTTTAACAACTTTCCACTCACCCCGAACTCAGCCAGAAGGGGAGCACTGAAATGGGGAGGAGCACACATTTGCCTGGGCATCAGAAGAGCCAGCTTCCAGTCATGGGTCACAGTGATCTTGGACAAATCTCCTCACCTCCCTGAACTTGGTTTCTTTCCTTCCGTACAGAGAGGCTGCACTGGATAACAGATGAGACCTGGTCAGCTCCATAACATCAGAGAGCAAAAGCTGTGCCTTCCAGTTCTTGGCCAGTTTCCAGACCTGTGATGATGCTCTCTGAATGTTTGCCATGAAAATGATTATATTTCATCTTGACTTTTATCTCAGTACAAATTTTCTTCTACCTCATTTGGATCTGAATTTGAGGAAGGAAGGAAGCCTATGAAAATGAGGAAGGAAAGAAGCTTTGAGATACTCTTGCTGAGAGAGTGTCTTGACTTTCTCTGAGTGCCTAGGACAAAAAGTTCCTATCCTACATTTTCCTTCTTTAAGCCTGCCAAAATCAAATTGATTAAGCGTGCCATACAGATTTGAAGAATAAGCCACATCTCCAAATTTTCATGGAGTTCAAAGACCTTTTCACCTCCAATTAGCCTTTCTCAGGATGATAGTAGTATTGATAATCAAAGTATATACTTTTATTTTTTATTTTCCAGAGTATTTTCCATCAACCATCTCATTTTATCTTTCCATCATTCCCTTGAGGAATGTAATACTTTACAAAAGCATAGGACTTTCTAAGTTACAAAGTATTTCATATCCAATATCTTATTTAGATCTTGACAATCACTTTTTAAGGTAATTTGGGACGTTATTAGTATCCTCATTTTACTGAAGAGGAAACTGAAATGCAGAGAGTGTGCGTCTTGCCCAAGATCACTTGCCCACTTTTTCAAGGGGCAACAGCACAGGATTAAGAAATTGGCTCTGGGGGCTGGCCCAGTGGTGCAGCGGTCAAGTTCACACATTCCGCGTTGGTGGCCCTGGGTTTGCTGGTTAGGATCCCGGGTGCAGACATGGCACCGCTTGTCAAGTCATGCTGTGGTAGGCGTCCCACATATAAGTAGAGGAACATGGGCATGGATGTTAGCTCAGGGCCAGTCTTCCTCAGCAAAAAGAGCAGAATTGGCAGCAGATGTTAGCTCAGGGCTAATCTTCCTCAAAAAAAAGAAAAAAGAAATTGGCTCTGCGCCAACCAGGTTAGAATCCCAGCTCTGCCATTGGTCAGTTCCTTGTCCTTGGGTAAGTGATTTCAAATCTCTGTGCCTTAGTTTCCTCATCCATTAAATGGGAATGATAATGGTACTCTCCTCATAGAGATTGTGTGGGAGAAGGGGCTAAATGAGTTAATATCTTTAGGATCCTTAGAACAAGCTGTAGCACAAAATGCATAATAAATGTTGGTCATTATCATTCACAAAGTCAAGTCAAGACTAGAACCTGAGTCTTCAGTGTTAACCTTCAACGTTTAAGTGAAAAACTCATCCAAAGTCTTTCTGTTCATTAGGCCTAGAACTAAGGTGTCCCGGAACTCTGCGTAGTCCTTTCACCATTAAACCATGCTGCCATTGCTCTGAGCAGGGTATCAACCTTAAGTTGATCCATTTTAAGTTTTAAAATTTATAAACCAAGCACTCTCATCCAATATGACAGACAGCCTAAAGGCAGATTCTCCCACTCTTCTGGGGAAAGGGTCTTCTACCTTCAGTTTTCAGAGGGAAAAATGCTGAGGATGATGCATGCTTCTTACTACTTTGAGGCATTTTCTCATGCTATTTGTCTGCTGGAATAGTCTCTCTTCTTTTCCTTCCTATTGCAATTATCATCAGTGCCAAACCACTCAATATCTGGCCATTTGTTTATGGGTCCCTGAGTATAAGCCTTGTTTTTTGCACCTTCATTACGCACTCCTTCAGAGGACAGACTTTGTTGTGTGTAGGTTTGTATTCTCCATTGCACATAGCAAAATGCTCAGTAAATGGTAGGTTCATAAATGGTTCTTGATTCATGAATTGATTGATTGTTTAATGGGCTGATATAGTGGGCTCTCCAAGTGGTTGACATTGTCCCTACTTCTTAGGTGCAAGTTCAGGATGATCAAAGAACTTGCCTGGATGGCGTTCAACACCATAGTGCCTGAAGAAGGGTAGAAGTTTCAGGAGCTATCTGTGCGGGGAGGAACAGGGACTGGGGAGGGAGAAAGTTCATCCTGCACCCCCACCAGGCCGTCTGCCACAAAGCCTCCGAACCTGGTCTGTGCCACTGTCTGACCTCACATCGTGTGCATGGAAAACACAGTCCTGAGCTGGGGCTTGCCCGCTTGCCCACCGTCTGTACCCTTTGTAGTGCCCTCAAACCAGACATGACCTTGTTCTACAGTAAAAAACAAGTGAAAGGCATCTGCCAGGGTCACTTGGCACCAAAGTCCTGCAACAGAAGGGGCTCCACTTAAAGGGCAGCTCAAATCCAGGACATTAAAATAACCCAAATGGTGTCGTTTTCTGATCAAATGCCTTTCCCTGTCGGGTTTGTGATTTTTGAGCCTGAGAATGTCCCCTCCGAGCTCAGGTTTCTCTGCTGTCACACTGGTCTCAGGCCTGGAATGTGAGCACTGGCCGTTGAGGTCTGTTGTAACTATGTCACAATCCCAAAATGGAGAGACATTATCTCATAGACAGTGGCAGCAGGCGGGCACCAGTGTGTTGCTGGCAGGCACAGCTCAAAATCCGGCCCTGAGAGTATTCCACATCCACACTTCTCAGTGGACAGACGGTCTGAGGCCCCAGACTCCAATCACTGCCCTAGTAAATTAAGGTCTTGCAAATCTTCCTGCCCAGGAGTAGACACAGGAAAACACAGGCTGAGATGGAGACAGGCTCATTTTTGGACAAGTCATGTTGGTTTGCAGACAGGTGATCCCTGGTGGACAGGCCTTTGAGCATCTAGAGGGCTCGGTCAGAATGCAGAGCAGCCATTCACACCACAAAAGACATGCTCAATGTAGTGCTAGGCTGCCATCCTTCCTTTGCTGGGCCCCTGTGGGCAGGATGGCTTTACCAACAGCACAGGTGAGGGCCTGGTGGCCTGTGAGGTAACCATCCCTTTCGGCACTTGGAGAGGATGAGGTCCCAAGGAGAAACCATTAGCCATTTCATAGAGGAATAGAGAGCATCAGAGTCCTAAACATTCTGCTCACGCAATATCTTGGGGACGAAGAGAAGCACTTTCTCATCCGGCCTTAGAAAGAGAGGTCATGCCTCATCCTTGCCTCCTTGGTTAGCCTGTTTCTACCACGTGTTTCCTAGGGCTCTGCTATAAGACACTTGTTACAACCAAGCCATTTTCCAAATAGGTCCTGACCACTGCTATCTTCCCCTCTGCTCACTCCTTCCTTGACTGCGGAGTCTTCCTCTGCTCAGTTTGCCCTTTCTTCAAGGTCCAGATTTGAATCCTCCTGCTGGGCGAGGTGTCTGAGGCCCCAGCCTCCAGTCTCTGGAGCTCCTCCAGGACAAGTCTGCACCGGGCGCTTGATCCTTGGCACACGACTCCTTCCACCATCACCATCACACATGTGGATTAGCACACGTTCGGTTAAAGGGTCCTTCAGTGCAGAGGCTGTACTTTATCTCTGGGTACGCCCAGTGCCTAGCAGCGTGCTCACAACACTGACTGTTAACAACATACTGACTCTGCAATGGCTTCCCATCACACTTAGCATCAAAACTTAGGATGGAATCCAGTGGTACAGCCTCATTCCCTAAGTCCCCGGTCTCCTAGTCTCCTTCCAACACACTGAGCATGGTGCATCAGGCCTTTGCTCTTGCTCTTTCCTCTGCCTGGCATGGTCCTTTCCTGAATATCCAGTGGCTCACTCTCTCACTCCATTGTCTCTGCCCAAATGCCACCTTCTCAGGTGACTGTCCTATCTAAAAAATAGCATTCCTTATCCTATAATCCATATCCTGCTTTATTTTTCATCCTAGCAGTTATTACTAACTGATATTATACTAGATCACATTACACTATGTATTTATACTTTTTATTCTGTGTGAACCCTATAAGAATGCAAGCTCCATGAGGACAAAGACCTTGCTTTATTCCCAGCTTGTCCTGGTGTCTCCAGCAGTGTCAGGAGTATTGGGGGTGCTCACCACTGGTTGAATGAAGGCATGGGAAAATGAATGAGCAAATGAACATTCCTCTGTAAAGTAAGGACCATGATGGGCGGTAATGTGACATGCAGTCAACTATGGGATGATACTAGGCTTCCTTCCAAAGAACTGAAGAGCAGTAGAACCATGAAGGTCCTCGAAAGTAGGTTGACCCCCAATTGTACAGAGAAGGAAACGGAGTCCCAGAGAGAGAAAATGAATGGAATGAACACTTGGAAAATCAGTATCTCCGACTTCTAATAGTTTCTTCCTAGAAGATCTAATCTTCCTAGAAGGTCTGATGTGACAATTAATCTGAACAGACTCTGAGCTATCAATTTTCTACTGGTTTTGCATTAGAATAATTTTTATTAAAATCAAAAGCAAAACAAACAAGAGAAAAGGCCAGTAGCATAAAATTTCAATTCTTTGTGCCTCATGTGTTTTGAGCATCATTACTGAAGAGGAAGCCTTTTCTGCTTTTGTCCAGTATCCCTTCAGTAGCCTAGACGTGTACAAATATTGGGACATTGTTTCTTCATTCTTCCCAACCTTTGTGTGTTAGGCAGGACCCAGCAGGACTGTCTGCATTTGGAATAAAGAGGAAATCCAAACATATGCCCAAAACTAAGCTGTAGCCAGGGCTCCAGGTCTTCATTTGGCCTTCTCCCTGGGTACCTGTGAAATACTGACTGTGGGTCATTGAAAATGGGGTGGACCCCACTCCGTGCTGCTGCGAATGGGTCAGCTGCACTGTGGATGTCAGTGTTCATCAAACAGCCATTCTAGATGATCCTCTTTTTAAAAAAAATTCTCCAGAGAGTTCTAAGAAAGTCCCACCCCACCCAGTCACAGTCTTCTCTATGAGTTGGCCCTTGAGAGTGACTGCCCCTTTGCTCTCTTTGTAAGATTGTGTTTGACAGCCATGAAAACCAATAGTTCAACAGCAATAATTTCTTGGCAGGACAGATTGGCATGAGACTTTTCCCAAACAAAATAAGCCTTTCAGGGAAGTGTATTTCAAGTTGGGCTCTCGCATTCCCAAGACACTGAGATTCTTGTACGACTGACACAGGAGCCGAGGGCGAGCGCCCTGGAGGGCTGTCAATGACTGTCGATAACACGACAGAGCCAAGGGAAGAGTCAGGAGCCTGGTATGTCGCTGAACAGTTCAAACAGGGGTAACTGGAAATGCCATAGGACTCCTTTGGGGGAAGGGCTTTTTACACTCCTGCCTGCTGTTCCTAAATGGCCTTGTTGTTGACTTCAGTTCTGGAGGAGGGGCGTGTGGGTCAGAAGAGCATCCCCCTCCTTTCCTTCCACTTCTTTTCGCTACCCAATTCCTTTCCATCGTTCTCCACAATTCTTTCTTCACCACCTACCACCGTTTTCACTGCTGTATGTGCCACTTAGAGGGGCTCTCTGGACATTTTTGTCACCAGGGAGCATGCCATGTCACCTATGCCTGGCAACTTATTACATCATATGCCTCTGATCATCTGCATCCTAAGTTGTTATAAAGCCTAGATTTGGTTCCAGTGCACAGGTCCACAATATGACTCAAACATCAAAGGTGGAAATGTCCCTGGGGGCATCATTGTTGGCTGTGACATTGCTATAACCAAGTCGCTTTTGCGCTGGGTCTTTTGAAAGTCCACAAGAGGGCGCCGAAGACCTCCCAAGTCAAGCTACAACAGGTGGCATCGAGGCCAGGAGGTGGCGCTGTTGCCTTAACCATCAAGAAGGGAGTGGCTCCGGCTTAGGGTGGGCTGTGACCATCCCGCTGGGCGGCAGATAGCGCCGCTGCGTGCAGAGGGTGATCGCTGGAGAGGATGCTTCGCTGTCCCAGCCAAACATCGCTTCCCCACCCCGAGAAGCAAAATCAAGCTCCAGCTAGCCTTCTTCTATGGAAAAACTCTAGGCGAGGAACCAGAATTCCTGAGTTCTCTTTCTGGGACTGCTACTTTGCAAGGAAATCACCTATTCTTTCTACCCCACAGCTCCTTTGACCTTCCATGTGCTCAACCGACATAAATTAAGAACATATTTTGTAGTGCTAGGTGGGCTTAGGACTCAGGAATAAAAAAGACAAAACTTCAGTCCTGGACAAACTCATTGTCTGCAGGATAGGGAGGGACAGACGCATGATCAGAAAGTCACAGTGAAGAGGGATATGTAGAGACAGGCACATTCAGATGCACAGGCGAGGAGATTTCCCCCAGTCTGATGGGGGTTTTTGGTGAGTCTAGGCAGAGTCTCAGAACTGAGGAGGAGTCACGTTGGTAAAGAAGGTTGGGAAAGGGCAGTCTAGGCAGAAGCGCAGCGAGGTAAGACACAGCGTGGTGGGTGAGTGAGGCTCTCCTGTGAGGGTGCAGTGGTAAGAACAGACCTGGATGAAGACACAGGGGCCCAGTGGGTGGGGTTTGCAGACCTTGTCCAGATGTCCCTCTCCAGGCTTTGTAGTCAACATGCTCTAAAAAAGGGAGCATTACAAAAACACTGGTGTCCTTAACGTGTGTATTTATTTATAGGTACATAAATCTGCACTCACTTGGAGCTAAATAAAGTAGTCCGTGAGGGCGAAGAAGAACTGGGGAGATGCTGGAACGATATCCACCCTAGGCTGGGCTTCGCCTTGACAAGGAGTGGTCCCCAGGCACTGTTGTTCTCTCTTTTCCTCCCTGAGCAAGAAATACAATAAACTCATTAGGATATGGACTTGTTAAGATCTAAAATTGAAGAACAACCATATATTTAGAGAGATATTTATGCACATTATTTATGTAAAATAACTAATAATGGATTTATAAAAGTATGTATTGTCATTTATTCATCAAAACATCACATTTTATAGGTGAGAAACATGAGACAGGTCACACGGTTCATAAGCAGTGACACTGGCACTCCCGTCTGGGCTTTCTGATCTCTCCTCCTCACCAGGTGACTTCACTCTGGGTCCTTACGGGCCTGGCCGCCGGGCTTGGAAGGCAAGTCCAGCATCGTTGGTACTCAGTGCGTTCACCCACTCGGTGACCCAGAAGGCCTAAAGATAGGGGTGAATGTCTCACACAGAAGGCGGTCATCGACAGAAAGAGAGACACCCAATTGCTGGTTTCAATTTCTGTTCTAAAACCCCCTGACCTTCCAATATGAGTACCAGTTGGTCACCAGCATTGACATTGATGGAGCATACAGTGCGCCATGAGTTCTAGAGAAATCAGAGAGGTTTTCACATGTCCTACTGTACGGGGCAGCATGGCCAGGGCAGTAATTCGGTGGGCCATACGATGCTTTGTTGGCATCCGGGGTGATGTTGCAGGGAGGGCCATCTGTGAGTGTCTGTGACTTGGTGTACCCTTAGTTAAAATGGCATCCTTCCCAGAGACTTGGTCTCCAAACAGAAAAAAGCCTGAAGTTTCATTTTTTAAAGTTCCTGCTGCAGAGATCCCTCGCCAGAGTACTGAAGCTTATGGAGAGAATGTTTTTAATCAACTAAGTGTCCTGAAGTGCTGCACAAAGTTCCCAGAAAGAATAAAGCCACTAGTGGAGCGGGGAGAAGTGGAAGTCTAGCAAAGACAAATGAAGGACCTCATACTTGACATCTCTGGAAAGAAGCTAAATGCAGCAAGAGGACTGTGATGGAGGCAGGCTATTAAAAAAAATTAGCAGTTCCTGAGAATGGAACCAAGGACATGCAAATGGTCCGCAGAATAACATGTAAATTAGCATCAGATTTCCAAAGAATCTTTGAGTTGAGAGCCTAGAGACCATCTCTCCGAAGTTCACAATCTGTGGATGATGGTACTGAACCCCACAGAGGGAAACAACTTGCTTTAATAGAAATAGCTAACATCAAATTGGGCTCACAGCGTGTCAGGGCCTGACTTTGGTGCTCCAAACTTATTTAATCTCCCAAAGAGGGATTTTCAGAGAGGGGCATGGACTCTTCAAGAGGTCAAGTAGTTTTCCCAGCTCATCTAGTTAGTAAGGGGTAGAGCTAGGGCTCAAACCCAGGCAGTCTAGCTCCAACCCATCCTCACAACCATGTTGCTGTCTTGCCAGCTCCAAGAGTCAGCACAAATCAGTGCCAGAACCAGAACTGAAGCCCCAATACCCAGTTCCTAGCGCCCATTCCCCCCACCATCTTGCTCTTTCCTCACGGAGGCCCGGAAGGTTCTCCCCTCAGAGCCTGGGCCCTTGCTGGCCCCTCTGTCTGGAATGTTTTCTCCTAGATGTCCACAGAGCCTGTCCCCTCAGTTCCTTTTCTGACACCCAAATAAAGTAGCAACACCCTCCCCGCTCGGCAGCCCCTCCCTCTGCTTCATGCACAGATGACAGTTGCCACCGTCTCCTTGCTATACATGTGCTCATTCTGGTTGTGGTGGTTTAGTGTCTGCTCTACTAAAATGCCAAGTCCACGAAGGCAGCGTCTTTGCTTTCTTCAATGACACCTCGCCATTACCTGGCACATATAAGCATTCAGTAAACGTTTGACGAATAAGTAAATGAATAAATCAATAAATGAGCAAATGGTAAATAAATTCCCAGGCCCGAAGGAAAGAGCGCAGTGCTCTCTGCCATGTGCCGAAAGCCATCACCGTGCCTGCATGTTACTGAGATCCTCCCCAATGTCCAGAGCCAGGCCAGAGCCTGCCTCCTCCGGGAAACCTTCGGAATCTTTCTACCATGAGTTACTGGCAAGATTCCTTCCTTGAGATTTAACATCATGTCTCCGAGAATCTTCTATTAAACTGTAGTTACTTCCAAAAAGGAAAACATAATACATTAATTAACTATCAGCCATTAACACTTCTGAATATACTAAAACAATACATGTACAATATTTTATATATAACAGATCCAAAATCCAAGTAACATGGATGCAGCACTTAGGACATGCTAGGTACCTAGTGCTTGGTGCTTTATCCATTGCACTAATTGCCAGATATTTCCAGCTCCCTGCCTTCCTGTCATCCATGGGAATTATACTTCCCAGACCCTTTGTTGTGGGTGGCACTATGTGACCAGTTCTAGCCAGTCAGATGTAAGTGGGCCTGTTGCCCATTTAAAGTGCTAATGAGAGACCCTTCAGAGCTCTCTTTTCCTTTTGTCTCAGCCAACTGGCAACCTTGGAGGTGGTAGCTGCTCCCTCCGCCTGGTTCCTGAGTGGCTGTGATGAACAGAGGACCCCCCAAGCCCCCAGTTTCTGTGTAGTACTCTTTTGAGGTAGTCTATGTTGTCATTATTTTACAGATAAAGAAGAGGCTCTGAGTTAGTTATTAAACAATTTTCCCAAGATTACACAGCTAGTAAGTGACAGAGCCAGGAGTGGAACCGAAGTGTATTTGATGCTAGAACTCATAACTTTTATCTACTCTCTCCCCAAATCTTTACTGAATAAATAAGGAATAGGAAAATGGGAATACCTGCTGTTTCCTGGAAAACGGAAGCTTCGTGAGGGCACCACAGTGTTGCGGAGTCAAGAAGGCACCGGGATCCTGGGAAAATTGTTATAAAAACTGTTGGTCTAAAAAGGGAAGCTCTGTTGACAACATTCTCCCTGCTCATGGTTTGCTTGTTGAAGAGTTAGAAACCTTGGTCTTTAGTTTGACTCTTTCTCCTTGCAGACTCATCAGTACGTCAACAGTTACTTGGTGAGGACTCATTCGTGCCAGGCCTGTGCTCGAGGCCCCCATGAATCCAGCCCTCAAGCCTCTGCTCTCAAGGACCTACAGGCAGCTCAGCTGATCCCACGCCCTTCTGTTTCTCAATAGGAAATAGTCACTCCTGCCGAGGATAATGGGTCAGCTGTTTGCTGTGAGAGTTATTGGAGGCCAAAGCTGAGCTCCACCATAGACTCGTTATATGCTTTGGCACAACTTTTGAAACTTCTGAGTGGCTGCATTCTTCATCTGCCCAAAACTCTATTGTTTATGTGGTTTGATAGGTGAAAAGATGGAAAAGTTCATCTGAAAATACAATAGAGAGACGTGTTTTTGTAAATATGAAAATGGGGGGTTGGGACTAAAGAGACCCTCTGTTTCATTGACTCCATACTTAGTTCTTAAAAGAGGGAGGGTATAAATGTATTTCCACCAACACTAAGATTCGTTAAGAGGAAGAGGTAGCGAATCAGACACTGAAAAAGAGCCACTATAAATACTGTGACCACACTGAATTCTTGTGGCTGATGGGTTTTGAAAATAAACTACGAGGCTGGATATAATCGCACCTCCACACCATACAGGATTAACTACTAAGGGTGAAGCACTTAGAGTGCTTCTGAAGAAAGCAAATAGTATCATCGTTATTATTGTATCATTGTAGAGTATCATTGTTATTATTTTATTATTATTATTATTATACTGTCCGATGTTTCCCTCGGGAGAGTCTAAATGGACTTGCTTAATGCCTCTTTGGCTAGTTGTAGCATCACTGCTTCCAGAACCCAGGAACAAAATTCTCTGGATCAGATGGGCTCCTCTGTAAGAAGAAAGAGATGAAGACTGGGGAGGAGGAGGAAGTCAGAGGGAAAGAGCAGAGGGTAAAAGGAAAAGAGGATCTCTTTCCCCCTCCCATAGTGATGGACCTTCGCGGTTTGCTTGGGACCGTGTTGGTTTTAGCAGTGAAAGTCTGGCATGCTGGGAAACCCCTCAGTCCCAGGTAAGCCAGGATGGCTGATCACCCCACCTCTGCCTAAGATACCCTCCTCTCATGCCTCACCTCTCACCTTATCTCTTGGTGAATGTGTCAAACTGCTACTTTAAAAAAATCTCCAGTGGCCGGCCCAGTGGTGTAGTGGTTAAGTTCAAGTGCTCCGCTTTGGCAGCCTGGGGTTCACAGATTCAGCTCGCAGGCACAGACCTAGCAGCACTCGTCAAGCTGTGCTGTGGCAGCGTCCCACACACAAAATAGAGGAAGATGGGCACAGATGCCAGCTCAGCGACAACCTTCCTCACAAAACATAGATCAATCAGTCAATCTCCGGGAAGCTGTCCACGATCCCTTGAGCAGAACGTGCTCGTCTCTGTGGCACCTGTTATGTAACTCAACAGTTGCACGTAATAAAGTGTACTGTGATTATTTGTTTCCTGCTAAAATGTGTTTCCCTCTGATGAAGTCTAAACTACTGAGAGGCACGACTCTCACCTCCATTTGAATGCCTGGTATCCAAGTCAACAAATGTTTGCTGATTATATGCATGATGGAACAAAAGAACAAAGAAATTTTGAGAAAACCATATTTTACTCCCTGCTAAACATCAAAGTTCCTTGCGATATCCCCACCTGTACCAAACCACACGGAGGTGAGAGGAAACTCTGAAGGTCTGCATCACATGAGGACAATAACGGGAATGCTCCGAAGGTGGGAGCCTCCTGCACAAAATTGTCCACCTACTGCCGACCTGGTACCTAAAGTTTGTACCATTAAAAGTCAATTTTTGGAGGGTTAAAACAGATTTCTCCTCTCGCCTAGGACCTGCCCAGACTGTTGTATCAAATCTTATTTTGTCGTGCACCCAAATGACTGGCCCATGAACTAACAGTCACCTCAGCGTTGGGGTCTTGCTGAGATAACCCAAAGAACCTGGCGACGTAGGATGGCTGTACTTCTGGGTGATAAATACCTCACTTATGAGGATGAAAATGTCCACCAGGGCATTCTCTTTATAACTGGCTTTGTCCCAAGAGAACCCATGTAGAATTTGTTGTTATTGTTTGCTTGCAGTTGGGGTTGGGGAAGGACAGGGTCTCATCTTCTCATGAAGACTAAGTTGACCAGAATTGTTGCCGTGCTGGACAGAATCCAAATTACCTGCAACTGTATCCATCATGGGCTCTGGGAGCTAAGTGGATTCCCGAAGCTTGGATCTGAACTGTGCTGAGAGAGGTGTGTGTTCCTTTCTGAGAGTCAGTGGAAGGCGGAGCGTGTGAGGCATGGTGGGCACCTTTGTGGAGAGAGAGAGCTGTGGACCTATGGAAGTATGAGTAATGAAAAGATCTGGAAAAAGGTGTGGCCTGGAGGGGAGGCTTCAATGATCAGAGGGAAAGAGGGCTTTCTTTGTGGGTAGGGAAGGTGAGTCATCAGAACTCAAAGAGAGCCGTCTTGTGAATAATTCTCCAGAACCTCACTTAAGAAACCAAAATGTTATGATGACCTCAAGCAGAGAGGAGAGACAACACAAGAATGTCTTCGTAGACTTAACCGTGACACGAAATTGTATAATTTGAGGCCTAATTTGTTTTGCATGTTCCTGCCTTTTGGTCTCTTTAATTTATCATCCAAGTGAAATACCGTCTTGTGAAATACTTTGAACCCAGACTAAGTTGAACATGAAGCACAAATGAGTGTGAAAAAGAATAACTGTATCACAAATATGAATAAGAAATAATTTAAAGTCATTCAATAAATCCCTAACTGGAACAATATGTGAAAGGGGCAGAACAAACTTTCTGCTTGTATGTGCCGAGCACAGTGCCAGGTAAACAGAGGCATTCCAGAGGAGTGACAGGGACCTGCTCTTTGTGTGTTATTAGCATGGTTGGCCCCCAAAAGGGGTACTAGAGGAGACAAGTTTTCTTTAGGTTGTAAATCTTACACGTGACAGTTTGCCAGTGACATGAAGCTGGCAGGATTGATAGTATATCAGATTCCATGTGATGTTTCCCATAAAGAAGAATGAGCTCTGCAGTCATCTCAACCCAGGCTAAATCTCATTTCTGTCGTGCACTCTTCTATGACCAGATCCACCGCTGAACTTCATAAACCCTCCAGTTACCTCAAATAAGATAAGGACGACTGTACCACTCACATTCGCTTTCTTTTCTCTTTGAGGAAGATTGTCACTGAGCTAACATCTGTGCCAATCTTCCTCTATTTTATGTGGGATGGCGCCACAGCTTGATGAGCCGTGCTAGGTCTGTGCCCAGGATCTGAACCTATGAACCCCAGGCCACTGAAGCGGAGTGTGCGAACTTAACCACTACGCCAGGGCCGGCCCCCACATTTGCTTTTTATAGGAACAGAAGTGAATGATGTGAGTAAAGTATCCAGCATAGAACTCAACTCATAGTAGGCACTCACATTAATTCCTTTCCTCTTCCGAGAAGAGAAATGGAAGTCACAAAGATACTGAATCATTTGCTGATCTCTACACCCACTCAGGCCGCTGTCCTCTCACTGGATGACTTCTCAGTCTTTTCTAGTTTCTCTGACTCTGGTCTTGCTGCTTCTAGTCGATCAGCCGCTCAGCTGCCAGAGCGCCTTTACTAAATCTTCAATCTCATTTCTAAACCCTGTTTGAAACCCTTCATGGGTTCCCATTCCCAAAGCCTCAGCAGGGCTTTAGAAGGCGACTCATGAATTGGTCCTGCTTACTGCTCCACTCTCAATGTCACTGCCATAAAGGCCAAACACACACCCACCCTTCCTGGCTCCAGCGTCCTCAGGACTTCATTTCCCCAAAGGAAATGCATTTGCACAGTTCGTCCTCTTTGCCTCGGTGACTCTCCAGGTGTGTCTTCCACAGTGACAGATCAATCTTCCCTCCTTTTATTTGTACAGATCTTACCTAATCTTTGGGGTTTAGGTTGGATGTCACTTCAGCTTTCTCTACCCCCTTACATGCTCTTTGTTGTATTGTGTGCATACACCTGTCTTAACTCAAGTCTCTACTAGAAATGCAGGTTTCCTTGTCCTTCTGCAGACCAAGCTCTAAGCTTCTGAGGGCAGGGTCTGTGTCTTGTTCACTACTGTCTCCCCAGCCCAGAGAATGGCACAGGATAGGTATTCATTAAATGTATTTTTTAAACTTTTTGTTTGAAATAATGATAGACTGAAAGAAAATTGCAAAAATAATACAAAGTTCCCATATATCCTTCGTTCAGCTTCCCCTTATATTAATATCTTATAAAATCATAGTATGGGGGCCGGCCTGGTGGCATAGCAGTTCAGTTCCTGTGCTCTGCTTCAGCAGCCTGGGGTTCACCAGTTCAGATCCTAGGCGTGGACCTACATACCGCTCGCCAAGCCATGCTGCGGCAGCATCCCACATAGAAGAATCAGAAGGATATACTTCTAGTTCTAGGAAGAACTAGGATATACAACTATGTACTGGGGCTTAGGGGAGGGAAAAAAAAGAGGAAGATTGGCAACAGATGTTAGCTCAGGGCCAATCTTCCTCACCAAAAATCATACCTTTAAAAAAAATTAAAAGTCATAATAAAATTATTGAAACCAGGATAATATCATTAATCCAATACTCTTAACTAATCTACAGACCTTATTTCAATTTCATCAATTTTTCCACGGTTATATTATGATTTTATAATACGAAATATATATTTATTTGGTTATTCCTAGCACAGAGGTCCCCAAACCCTTGACATTTCCTCTGAGGAAAGTGATAAAGGTGTCTTTTGTCATGTTAATGAGTTGCCTTTCTTGGGGGGGGGAGAAGGCGGGGGGGGGGGGCGGGAAGCCCCTAGGTAACCTAAGGATGGGGCTGGGTGACAGGGGAACCAACCATGTGACTAGAGGCTTGGAACTTTCAGTCTCCCCACCACCACCTCCTGGGAAGGGAGAGGAGCTGGAGATTGAGTTCAATCCCCAGTGGCCAATGATTGAATTAATCATGCCTATGTAATGAACCTCTGTAGCAATGGAAAAGGATGGGCTTAGGAGAGCTTCTGGCTTGGTGAACACGTGGAGATGCTGGGAGAGTGCTGCTCTAAGAGAGAGCATGGAAGCTCCGTGCCCTTTCGCACACACCCTGCCCTGTGCATCTCTTCCATCTGAGTTATATCCTTTCGTAAAGTATCCAGCATAGAACTAACTGTAAGTAAATGTTTCTCTGGGTTCTGCGAGCAACTCTAGCAAATCAATGGAACCCAAGGAGAGCGTCCCAGGAACTTCAGATCTAAGGCCCCCTGTCAGGAGCACAGGTGACAACCTGGATTTGTGATTGCCATCTGAAGGTGGGGAGGAGTCAGTCTTGTAGGACTGAGCCCTTCACCTGTGGGATCTGATGCTCTCTCCAGGTAGATACTGTCAGGATTGAGTTAACTCCTTGGTGGTGTGGAAAAAACACATACATCAGAGTTGGTGTCAGAATCAGACCCACTAACGTCTTTTGTCTCGCCCAGGATTCCACACTGCATTTAGGCGACATGCCTCCTTAGTCTGCTCCAATCTATGAGACAGTTCCTCAGTCTTTCTTTGTCTTTCACAAGTTTGACACTTTTGAAGAATTCTGGTCAGTTATTTTACAGAATGTTCCTCAGTTTGGGTCCACCACACGTTATCTCAGAGCAAGATTGGCACAGCTGTTAGTTCAGCAACAATCTTCCTCCAGCAAAAAGAGGAAGATTGGAAACAGATGTTAGCTCAGGGCCAATCTTCCTTACCAAAAAAAAAAAAAAGGGGGGGTAGCATTGAGAATTAGAAAAGGTAGCATTGAGAGAAAATGAGATGATAAATGAATGAGTCAGCAGGACAGATTTAAGCCAATAGAGTCAATGCACTTTCAGGAAACACACACAGAGCTACAGCCTCTGGGTTCAGGGGCTGAGAAACCTGTTTCCCCTCAGCCCATCAGATCCCCCTGTTATAGCATATTGAGACCTGGGCACCACCCTGAATGCTGGATGTGGTCACATCGCATCAAATTTACACAAATATTACCACACAACCTCAGCAAAAGAGGAAAACCACCATCTGAATAACCGCAACAAGAGGGCAAGCCCAGTTACCTGCTTCTGCGCCCAGCCCATCTTCATAGCTCTCCTTTATCTAATATCACATATTTACATTTTATGAGCAATTAAAGAAGGTTTCGAGGGGGAGGTGATGCAACACAATTTTCACCTCGGCTAGAGCACAGTTCTGGGGGAGATGTGACTACACCATGTGAACAAACTGGAGCCATTCAGGGAGGTGAGCAGACAGATTCTGATCTGCTGGGAGAGGCTAAAGGAACGGAAGATGCCCAAACTAACAAGGAGCACTCAGGAAGGTGAGGAGTCGCGGTCTTAGCCAGCTCGGGCTGCCAGAATGGAACACCACAGACAGGCAGCTTTAGCAACAGTCACTTATTTCCTTCCAGTTCTGGAGGCTGGAAGTCCAAGATCCAAGTGCTGGCTGATTGTGTTCCTGGTGAGAGCTCTCTTCCTGGCTTGCAGACGCCCCTTCTGGCTGTATCCTCACATGGCAGAGAGACAGCGAGCTCTCTAGTCTCTTCCCATAAGACACTAAAACTAGCAGATGAGGGCCCCTCCCTTATGATGGCATTTGACCTTAATTACCTTTATAAAAGCCCTGACTCCAAATACAGTCACACTGGGGTTGAGGCTTCAGCAAAGGGATTTGTGGGGGACACAGAGGTTCAGCCCAAGAGGTGTTATCCTCAAAGGCCACAGAGTCTGTAACTTGGTAACCGGAGGGTAAAGCGGGACTTTCTCTTATTGTCTCAGTTTCTGTTAAACCCTACACTGTGTACAAGAGGTATCAACACCCCAGATTTGAAGAAAGGTGCTAGGCCAAGAATTTTTTCTGCTTGCATTAGCCTGTCACCCATCTCCAGATGGTAGAAAAGATTGAGAATCCATTAGGAGGCAGCAATAAATGGTGACATTTCTCTAGAGAAAACAGTTGTGGGCTGAAGTGCCCTCCTAATTCCCCACTGCTTAGGCCAACTGAGATGAGCTTTACAGAACTTCCCAGTGGGTTGACATATGTCCCTTGGAATTAGGGCAGATTGTGGAGCTGGTATCTGACTCACATTTGGCAGAAAGTCTGAAGGAGAGAGGCTATGGCTCAGGGTGGGAGAGGGCTGTGTCGTCAACATGAAGAGAAAGGTGCCTTGAAGTGAGCTATACCAAAGACAGAACAAGCATACACTTTTCCCAAGGTCCAAATATGGATCCCAAGGGAGAGCCCAGCTATGAAATAGCTTACAGTGCTCTCTACCTGAGGGAGCCACTAACGTGGGGGTGCACCCAAAGGGTGGGTGACCCCGGCAGAAGGAGGCTGAGGTGAACCAGCAGCCAAGGGCTGGGAGAATGTCACGAGCAACCAGCCAAGGGAGGCACTGCTAGAAAACTGCAGTTGAAAGTCCTCAGTGGGAAGGGCTCAGAGGAACCCAGAAACGTGCCCACGAGAGAAAGAGGCAGCACATGGGATCTCAACAGAGTGGGCACTCATGCCACATCACATCTGTACCCACCAAGTAAGGAAGACCTTTTCTGCCAACTGCCTTTGGCAACATGAAGACGGAGAAGGGACAGGGAGACCAGCGAGGAGGACGAAGAGGAGAAACAGGTCTCTGCAGGCTCCCAGCCCCAACCAGGCCTTGGCAGGGGAGGGCAAAGGTCAGCATCAAAAGAGAGTTTGGAGTTTGATAAAAGACTGCTCTGGACTTGTTAATATCTGAAAATGACTAGAATATTCTCTAAGACCTGCAGGAAGGAAGAAGGAATTGAAAAAGTTTTACCCAAAGTGGAGGAAAAATAAAGTTCCTTTCTGTTTGCACTCTGCCAAGTCCAGTCATTCAGAAACAAAACAATACAGGTGTGCTTACCTGTGCAGCCTGTGCCCAGGAGGGTCCATGCTTGGCTTGCTGCTCTGCCGTCACCATCTAAAAATTCTTAATAATTTTTAACGGGGGGGGGGCCTGCATTTTCATTTTGCACTGGGCCTTAAAAGTCATGTATCCAGTCCTGGGTACATATAGCAGGGACTTAGCTGTGTTCTGTGTGACCCCAAGGGGTACAGTGGGACCAATCAGTGGGAGATAGAAAGAAACAGATTTTAGCTCAATATTAGGTGGGGTCTTTAAAAACTCATGGCTGCCCAGGTTGGAGTAGGCTGCACACAGAGGCAGAGCTTCCAACGACAAGGGTCCTCACAGCAGAGGAAGGTCAGCTGCTTGACAAGAACATCAGAGAGAAATTTCAAGCTGTGGCCTCTCTGGCCTCCAAAATCCCTTCCAACTAGGGATTATCTAATCCTTTGATTAGTGAATCTCCTTCAAGTTGTCTACTTCACCAACTTAAGAAGGAAATGAACTCCCCGGTGCTGAGACCAGGTAAGAGCGTGTCCAAGTCCAGCCTGTAACCGCAACACGGCTGGGAGTTTCACTAACTCCCTGGGTTTCTGTCCAAATCATGAGCCGTTGTTTTCCTTTCTGAGAACATTATTGCCATTACTCACTGTATTTTTGATCATTATAAGTTGGATCTTATTATGGCTGGCACACTGTGACTTCTTGCTTCTTAGAAAAAGGCCTGAAAAGTCTCGGAAAGTGGATTAAAGCCACTTTCATTAATCATCATTTTCACAATGAAGCATAAATAGACTTGACAAATATTGACTAAATTTAAGATTAAAAAATCTATGCACGTGTTTTGGTTATTGCTGTCATTGTTATTATTATTATACATGGGGGACACGGTTCTAGAAGAAGAAAAGAAAATCCGATGCTTTCTGAGATCTTCCACATCAACCTCCCAGGCTGGAAAGGTGATCTCTGCTCCACCTTCATGGACCTGGTCTCTGAAACCACAGCTTGAGGGATCGAAGCTCCACTGTAAAGACCCACCATTGATGCCAATTCTAGGGCCAGGAACCAACAGGAAATGGGTATACTGGTCATGCTCAGTAAACCCACTTCCCTACAGACTCACCCCTCTTACGTATTGGAAAACTTTGAGCTTCTTTCATACCATAGTTTGGCCTTGACCTTTCTAGCATTTAGCCTCCCTACAATGGAGTCTATGTATCTCCACATCCTCAGTGCAGGCCCCTAATTATAGCCATCCGTTAAGCTGTCAGGAAGAAATCCCAAACTCAATCACTTCTTTATCAGACTCCAGCTGCCAATGGGGTCAAGTTAGGCGTCAAGTCTGACCTGCCCAGAGCCCTTGTCATGTGCTGGTCCCTATGCTCACTGGGGCCTTTGTGACTAGGCAGGCCAGAGAGCCACCTGGTTGCCCCCAGCTAAGTTCCCTCTCCCACTGCCTTGCCCAGACATAGCCAAGCCAAGAGAGGCAATGGGGCTGACAATGTAGGGCCTTCTCTTTGGCTTTGTCTTCGGGGAATTTTGCACACAGGAGTTATACAGGGTTATCAGAGTCCTAAATTGGAAAAGGAGACTCTACTAAACAGGGAGGAATCTGGTGTCAGGGGAAAAATTCCCTCAGTTTGGACCCGCTCTCAGAGATTGTAGAATCATAGAATTTTATTGCTGCCAAGGAACTTAGCGATCCTCTGCCTAACCTTTATTTTACAGATCAGTGCAAATGTGGCTGAGGGACTTTGGTTTTACTTTTATTGCTGAATCTGGTTTTCTTGAGTTTCAGGTGAGTTTCATTTTAAAGTGAGCTCCATCACAATGAGAGGCTCAGGGATTTTCACATGTGGCCTCACATTATCCTCTAGTTGTTTCATGCAAATATGTTTTCTCTCCCATACAAGATCATAAACTTTCTCAAGAACAGTTTATTCCTTCTCTATTCCCCATAGAAAAGTACTAGCAAAGAACGTAATTGAACGTATTTGCTGAGCATTAGTGCACATTCTTTACTCATTTTTCTGTTTGAGTGTGTTTCTATGTGTCTGTATCTCCCTAGATAGATTATAACACTATGTACAAGTTAAAATAGAACCACCAAATTTTATTGCTAGTCCTATTACCCCATTTAAAGATGAGAACACTGAGATACAGAGAAGTGAAGTTACTTGCATAAGATCACTCAACTAGTACGTAATTTAAACTCAGATCCACTTACTGCTCAGTCAGTGTTCTCCCCACAGTACCCAGTTACCTACTAGTTATAACATATTAATAGGTAAATGCTATTAATTTATCTATTAGAGATAATAGAAGAGCACAAAGGCAACAGGACATCAGAACAGACGAGGTGAGTCAGCCCTTAGCGGAAACGTTATCCTTGTTATTAGTAATGCCCTAAATAGGAAGGGCTGTTAGAGCTGACAAAGATAAACCTGGCTAACAGGATCTTGTGTACCTTCCAGGCAACCAAAACCAAAAACAAGTCTATGCCCCACATATGCATTTTTACTTACACAAGAGAAATTTTGCTATACACGTTGCTCCACACTTAGCTTTTTTCACTTAATGATGTTACTTAGGGATCTTTCTATATCAGCGCATGCAGATCTACTTCATGCATTTTAAAAGGCACTTATGATTACACATACCATAGCTCATTTAACGAGTCCCCTACTGATGGACAATTGTTTTCAGATTTATGCAAAGACATGTGTTTTTAACAATCTCCTTTGGAGAGTTTTAAGTAACTAAGTTGACATCAGATCTGGCATTTTGTAATTACCAATAGTCTTATACCCTTATTTTAGCAGATGATAAAACTAAAGTTCAAAGAAGTTTGGGAGCTTCAACCATTAGGGGCAAAACCAGAACCAGAACCCAGTGTTCCTGAGCCCTCTTCTACTATTCATTCCACTGCACCTGGGCCACTTAGGGGCACTGGGCACGCTTGCTTTGGCTAATTTGTAGAAGAAGTCAATAGCCATCGCCAGCCTCATCTCTGGGGAACACCCAATATCTGGCCCAACAGAATCTTTGTTAAAATAACTGATTCATTGAAAGATTCTCATCATGGTTTAAATTTTACTAGCCCAAAGATCATTGAGTTAAACTTCTCATTTCAGAGGATGAACTGGAAGCGCCTTGAATAAAGATGTAATTCAATAAAAACTTAATACTCTCGTAAAATTGAATATTCTCCGGTTCCCCAATGAACTCCAAAACTTATTAGATTTCTTCTGCAGATGATGTGAGATGGGTTGTTTTACCTAAACTAACCCCATTATGCCTTTAAAAACGCCTTGTGATTTAAACGTTTGCATTTCTTTTATCCTGCAAATGTACAAAAGAGCAAGCACAGTGTTTCTGAGAAAGAGAGAACTGGTGGAGGGAGTTATCACGAAGGGAATTTTAGGACGGACATTCAAGAATCAGGAACAAAAAGCAGACTGAGGTAGCACACGTTTAGCTCACGGATGCTCCCGGGCAGTGGCTCCTATCTGCAAATCGCCACGTGAGATGTTCATCTCAGAATGAGGAAAAGGGAGCAATTAGGATAATAACAAGGGTAAGAATCTGACACCTACACTAACTTTTCAGACTAAGTGCTTATTGCTTGTTTGTTGTAAAGAAACAAATAGAATTTCTTTATTAAACAGCAAAATCCAAAGTTTCCAATTGGGTTTCACCAATGAAAATCATCATAGCTACCGTGCGTTGAGCACCTGCACTGCAGGCATCGTCCTCAGTGCTTAACATAACCACACTTACACACTCAGAGCAATCTAAGGGACCAAAAAGAATCCTCGGGAGCTTCTAGATATCAGTTTCTTAATAACTTCCGAACAATTACCATGTGCCCACAGGGTGTGTCCTACCGCAGTCTTAGTTTTGGGGGAGATCTAAAGCTGATGTCTACCCCGCACCACCTCTCAGTACCAGTACAGACACTGGGAACTTTTCTTTCTACGCCACTTCCAACCCCATGGTGGTCCAGGCCCCTACTCTCTGTTTACCCATGTCCTTAGCCCTTAAAAGTAGGATTATATGGGCTAGTTTGAAAAGAGAGAAGCAAACTTTCAGGGCTTCATTGGTGAAGCTGGGTACCTGAGGGGTACTGTACATATTAAACCAATTTGCTGTTTTCCTGTTTAACTTGAGGGGTGACTCAGTGGTCTCGAGGATTTGTGAGCTTGTTTTCCAGAGTGTTTGTGAGTTGTTTTGCAGAAGAAAGAGAATGCCTTGGGAAGGTTGCGATCACTGGATGGCCAGCCCTTAGCAGCCCATGAAACCCACAGGTCATATTGCCCAGGGGCTTATCGGGAGTGACCCCTTGTTTCCCTGAGCCTCCTCCTGCCACATCCCTTAGCTCCAGAAAACCCCCCTGCTCTCTGTTCTGGGGGAGGTGGATTTGAGTGAACCCAGGCTCCCACCTACTCGTTTGGGCCAATTCAAATAAATCTTTCTCCAACTCCAAGCACCAGTGTGGCAGCGTTTGGCTTGCTGGGCATCAGGCACACAAATCTGAGATTAAGAAGTTCGGTATCAATGGTCGCCCACCTTTCCTTCTGGATGATCAAGAGGAAACAAGAAGGTCATCTAACATGGCTTCTCGGGCCAGGAGATGTGTGCTGTAATCAAAGGGCAGTAGGATCCTGGCTCAATTCTTGTGTGACTTCCCAGGGCCGCAAGGATGGAGGTGCCAGGCTAAGGCTGGCCAGTTTCTTGATGCTAACCCTAGCCTTGTTCTTGTGGTTCCTCCTGGCCTGGTCTCTCATTTTGAGAGACCCCTCTCCCTAGGTAAGTCCCCTCTGTTTTTCCCCCGTCTCAGCTGATCTTCATGGAGCAGATTTTATCTAATCTTTAAGGTGTTGTTTTTGGTCCTTGTTTATTCTCTCTTTCCAATCTGTTGTTAAGTTTGCACCTTTAGTCACTCCTTTTTTCCAAGTGAGTTTTAAGATTGTTCGCTCTCCTGTGAATCCAAAAGGACAGTTTTAGAAGACCTGGAATTCCACTGTACTCTGTATTTGACTGTGTTAATGCTCAGATTTAAAGAAAAAAAGATTACTGGGAACAAATACCATATCTGTTACTGTGTGCAAATAGTTCCCAGCTGTGGATCCTCCATGATCCTCTCTGTATTACACCTCGGGACTCAGAAACGGGACTTTCTGTTTCAATAAAATAACTTAAGACATGCTCAGTGCCCATGGAAATAATTGTCCCCGTACTCGTCAGGATTTTTCTGCTTGCTTCTGTGGCTTTTCTTTTAAGCTGAAAGATCTTACCTCTGTTCTTTCTCTTTGAATAAATTGTTCAAGTGGAAATATTCTACCTTTCTCTCTTAGCACTTTTTCATCTCTGCCCCTTAATATATTTTGGAAAACATAATATTCTGTCACTTTATGGCTCCTTTCATCTAGTTTCTTCCAATCAAAGCTATGATTTCCTGGTAATTTAAGCTCAAGAAAAGAATATACACCTCCCCACATTTTCTTGCTCCTAGAGCAGGGGTCAGCAAACTTTTCCTGCAAAGGGCCGGATAGTAAGGATTTTAGGCTTTGCTGGCCATACAGTCTCTGTCACAATTACTTTACTCTGCCCTGTAGTGTGAAAGGTGCCACAGAAAAATATGTAAACAAATGGACATGGCTGTGTTCCAATAAAACTTTATTTACAAAAACTAATGGTGGGCAATAGTTTACTCACCCCTGTCTAGATGATGAGGAGGAGGAAGAAGAAGAGGATATTGATCATCAACTACAACTCACATTGATTGCTTTCTCTATACAAAATACAGTGCTATGTTTTCCACCAGTATTATTTAATCTCCATAATTTCATAGGTTAGGTATAGTTATTGTACCCATTTTATAATTGAAGACACTAAGCTTTAAAGAGGCTACACAATTTTCCCACAAACAACTAGTAAATGATGGAGCCAGAAACTTGGAATCTAACACTAAAGCTCATGCTTTCTCTTGCTAAATTATGCCATAAAGCATACACATTCACTGTTTAAAGATTTTTGGTCAATTTCTCTTATAAATTAATTTTCAACACAATGGGAAAGCTTAGTAAAAACACCATAGAAAGATTGAACACAATTTTAATTTGCTTAATCCAAGTAGACTTTGGGCTATTGAGATATTTAGTTAAACACACATTCATTATGCCCTATTATGAGCCTCAAATTACTATAGTGATTTGAGGAGGAAAATATTAGACTATAGTTGCCTTACTCCAGACACACTTAGAATCTTGAGGGAAACTTTTCCTCCCCTTTCTTCTCTTAGAGTCCCTCTTGGGTTTAAGAAAGCAGACCCACAGCTGTCATTGCTTAAAGAAGGCAACCAAAATTTATTTGCAATTGTCTACAGCCACAAATGTGTTTGCCTTTCCAACTTCCTATGATTAATGTTTTCACATGGATTATTTTTGTTCCTTGTATTATAGTGATATAAGCAGTTTCTAGGAAATTTCAAGTGATTCTACAAAAAAATCTTTTCCAAAGATTTAATGACCCAAGTCCTGACAACCTTTCCCAGAACATGTTAGCCTAGATGTTTACCACTAAATATCCAAGTCAAGCAAGCATCCTAAACTCTCTAACCCAGTGTCTCCAGTTGTCTTTAGAAAGAGCCTCTCCTCTCAACTCCTCTTTCCACATAGCCGCACTCGTACAACTACAGGAGTTTTTATGTTCTGCTGGGGTAGGCTACTCAGTACGCAATCGCATAAGGAAAAGTGCAAGTCCCTCCTCTCATAAAGCTAATGGCTCTTAATAGTTTATACTTCTTTGAGTTCTAGAAAAGATTCTCTCTACTGTCACCCATAAAATTTCCTCTCTCCTTTACCAAATAAATGCCTTTTAAATTTCCTTCCCCTCCAAATACATCTGTTTAATTGTTATTATGCCTCATTTGCACTAAATCCAAATGGAAACCAGCCTGTGGTGGTGCTTTTCCCTAAAGTTCAAACCCCACACAGCTGTTCATCATGAGCTATCTCCAGCTCCCAACAGCTGCCCAGCGTTTATGTTACATTAGTGATGTTCTCTAGTTGCAGAGCCCAGAGAGCTTGCTGTTCAGCCAAAAGTAATCCTAAGGGAAGAGAGTCAGAATGAATGGCTGCACTTTATGTACAGGGTTGCTGGGCACCTCGTTTGTATTGCATTTCCCATATAGGAGCTAATGCAAACCAGTGCAGAGTCACCAGTCAGCCCCACAGCTATTGGAGAATCCTGATCCCCTGCTTTCTCAACATTCAGAAAATCACCCAGAAAAGCTAAGGAATTTCCTCTGGGATTGAGGTATATATCTCTGATTATGAGCCCCTAGGAAACTAGGAAAATAAGGGGACAACTCAAATAATAGCAGTGACTTGGAAAAGCATGGGATTCACTTCTGTATTATTATGGGAGATAATGGTATAATTATGGTATTATTATGCTTTCTGTATTATTATGGAGACTTTTTTAAATGGATGAAATTAAACAAAGATAAAGGAGAGAAGGGAAAGAGAGAGGAGGAAGAAAAGAGATTCTACATTTATACTCTTGAGTTTTGTTTGGTGGAACAATACACAAACATATATATGAGGCCATAGCTTGACTGCCATGCTGTGAACACCCTTGACCCTGCCCAACGCACGTTAGCATCTCCAGTTGTCACAGAACAACACTTTAGCCAGCTCACACACACCCTTGACCAATGGCAGAGTCCACGGCTGCCATATCCACTCGATAATACCTCAGAAATAGACAGGAGCCCGCTGACCCAGGATATGCAGCTCAGAGGAGGAGTTGGGGGAGAAGTTAGTGCCCTCGAGGGCAACTCTTCACAATTAATAAATACTTTGGCTTCCCAGCCTTCCCGTGGGAAATTCCTGGGGGTGGATGATTCTGAATGCTCCTCAGGAAGTCCAACAGAACTGAGTCCCCAATGTCCACAGCAGCAGCACTGATGCAACATTCTTACATTGACTTTTCCTTCTGTTCGTCACTCTCTCTCATCCCTCATTTCTGCAACTTAGAATCATCTCCCAAATAAGTTTCCTGCATAAATGCTCCTGTCTCAGGCTCTGCTTTCAGGAAAAGTGAGTCTTTTCACAGCTACCTGTCCAGAATAAGACATGCTTTGTACCAGCTATGGCAAAATCATCACCTGGTCCAGTTATACCGGGATAGAGTTGTTTGATGTTTGAGAGTAGTGGTTGGGATTGGAAGAGCTGGCCTTCCCAAAGCCTCTGTTTAATATGCTCTTTCTTCATAGCTTGTTGCTCCTGAGAAGTATAAACACTGCTCGTGGGAGAAACTCATCTGTTATAACATATACGAGGGGACCTAGACTTTGACCCTCTTGTCTGCCTTCCTTCTGGTCCGTCAAGGGTATCCAGCAGCCAGGGGCTGTGAAAAGGAGTCATAAAAATGATAATGGAGAATTACTTCAGCAAAATAAGTGGCAGATTAGGAAGCTCCAAGCCCTTGTTTCCTCATGGAAACATCAAAAAAATAACCAAAATTTGGATAAAATAACCTTGTATGAGCTATGGGAAAACAGTCAAAGGTCTATAGCAACCAAACAAACACCCAATTAAGAAAATGCCGCATTAAAAACAATAGAAAATGTTGTAGTACTTTTGTTTGCTTTTCTCCAGCCTCTCCCTGGTGTGACGTGGTCTTGGTTTGGAGCACACAGCACTTCCGAGTCCCCTCCTGCGAACTGGAGGGAGCAGAGCAGACCTTATTTGCAATGTTCTAACCTATCTGGGGGCTGCTTGAAGGACGGGTCTCTTTTGCCTAAGTTGAATCTGAGGCAGAGAGAAGTCATGAGTGCTACTCGGGAAAGTCACAGGTAAACTACAGAATTGCAGATGTCTGGAGCAAGACATTACAGGTGGAGACACTCAATACACCATTTAAGGCCCCAAGTAGAAACTCAGGTGAGACTTTTGGTGCATTTAAGACATTTATAAGCAGCTGTGTATATGGGGAAATTGAAAAGCCACACACAGGCCCAGACAAGACACATGCTCAGAAAAGAGCAGAGAAGACCTTAAGCTTTCTCCTTGGGCTGATCCAGAGGCTCAGAGCATGCCTGGCTAATTACTAGAGGACTTCCCCAGCACAGAGCCTGTCTGCAAAAACTGGAAGATGTGGTTGTTTTTTCAAATCCTCGGTTTTCAACAAAAGAAAATCAGAAGCATACAAAGAAACAGTAAAACATGGCTCATTCAAGAGAAGACAATAAAATAGCGTAACAATCCCTGAAGAAACACAAGCATTGGATACAAGACAAAGACTTTAAAACAATTGTCTTCTTCTATTTCTTTTGCTAGGTTAACCAGTGAGAAAATTACTGGTTCCATGAGTTACTGATTAACTCCCAGAGAGACATGTAAATAAGATGTGCGTCTATGAGGAATTTCTTTGATCCTTAAAGTATTGCAAGCAAGATTCTTTTTGGACAATGCTCCATAAAGAAAATTAGTTATTAGCTTATTCATTTTTTTCACTCATTTACTCACTCCTGACGGGTTCTGAGTTGGGCGTCTAGGTTACAATGGAGAACCAAGTAGATAGAGTTTATGCCCTCAGGCCCTTGGGAGTACTGTTCATTTTCTTCTTCTTGGCAGAAAAGTTTGAAAAGCATTGTCACCTGATACATGACTTCCTTCTAAAACAAGCATGCTGGCTTCAAGTTCTTCCTTAAAGGAAATAAATGACTGGAGGAGAAAAAATCAGATGCAATACTTCATCCTTATTTGGAATAATTAAAGTGGAAGAAAGTTTCTATTGGTGCAAAGTCTGATTTATAGTACAACTTTTAGAGAACTGTAATTTCTTTCATGTAGATATAATGGATTAACTGCTAAAAGAATATGGGTAGGTAGATGTCCTGCAATATCTGTGATGAATAGGTATCTTATTAAGATATTTTTGTGTGTTAAAGTAATATATGTACTATATAGAAAGTATTGAAAATATAGAAGAGTATAAAGAAACAAAGTATATGATTCTAGTACTCAGAGACAACTGCTTTTAATATGGGTCCACATCCCTTATCTGATTCTTGGGACCATTTGTGTTTTGGAATTCAGAATTTCTCAGATGTTAGTAAGGTTATCCAATGTGTGTACCAAAGATTTGATTTGATTTGATATTGGATATAATTGACATAAAACATCATATTAGTTTCAAGCATATGACATAATGATTTGATGTAGGTATATATTGCAAAATTATTACCACAATAACTCTCATTAACAGCCATCACCACGCGTAGTCATACACATTTTTCCTATGATGAGGACTTTTAAGATCTACTCTTTTAGCAACTTTAAAATATACAACACAGTATTATTAACTGTAATAACCATGCTGTACATTACATCTCCAGGACTTATTTGTTTTATAACTAGAAGTTTGTACTCTTGACCACCTTCACCTATTTCACCCAACCTCCACTTCCTGCCTCTGACAACCACCAGTCTGTTCTTTGTATCTATGAAAAAACAGTTGTCTTAAATTTTCTCAAAGAACTAAAGGAAAACGCGGACAAAGAACTAAGGGAAATCAGGAAAACCATATATGAACAAAATGAGAATATCAATATAGTGATAGAAATTATATAAAGGAAATAAACAGAAACTCCAGAGCTGAAAAATACAATAACTGAACTGAAGAAATTAACTAGAGGAAGGGCCAGTCTGGTGGCATAGTGGTTAAGTTCATGTGCTCTGCTTTGGCAGCCCAGGGTTCACAGGTTTGGATCCGGGGCATGGACCTAGCACTGCTTGTCAAGCCATGCTGTGGCAGCATCCCACATAAAACAGAGGAAGATTGGCACAGATGTTAGCTCAGCGACAATCTTCCTCACAAAAAATTTTTTAAAAAATTAACTAGAGGAGTTCCACAACAGACTTGAACAGGAAGATGAAAGAATCAATGAACTTGAAGACAGGACATTTGTAATTATTGAGTCTGAGGAGCAGAAAACAAAAAAAAGAATCAAGAAAAGTGAACAGAGCCTAAGGTACTTACAGAACACCATTAAGCAGATCAATGTATGCATTACTGAAGTCCCAGAAGTAGAAGAGAGAAAGGGTCAGAGAGCTTATTTGAAGATAGAATGGCTGAAAACTTCTCAAATTTAAGGAAAGACATGAATCTACAAATTCAAGAAACTCAATGAATTTCAAGTAGAATAAAATCATAAAGATCCACACTATAAGACACATTCTAGTCAAACTATTGAAAGACAACTATAAAGGCAAAGAGAGAATCTTGAGAGCAACAAGGGAAAAGCGACTCATCATGTAAAAGTGTTTCTCAGTAAGATTATCATCCAATTTCTCATCAGAGACCTTGAAGGCCAGAAGGCAATGGAATGATATATTTAGAGTACTGAAAGAAAAAAAATTGTCAAGTGATAATTCTGTATCCAGCAACATTGCCCTTCACAAATGAGGGAGAAATTAAGACATTCTCAAATAAGCAAAAACTGAGGGAATTCATTACCACTGGTTGTGCCCTACAAGAAATGCTAAAGGGAGTCCTTCAGGTTGAAATGCAAGGATGCCATAAAGTAACTAAAGACCCTAGGAAGACACAGATCTCTTGTGAAGGGAAATACATGGACAAATATAAAAGCCAGTATTATTCTAATTTTGTTTTATAATTCCACTTTTTATTTTTCACAGGATTTAAAAGTCAAATGCATAAAAATAATTATAAATCTATGTTAATGGATACACAATATATAAAGATTAATTTGTGACCTCAATAACATAAAGTTGGGGGTGATGGAGTTGTAAAGGAGTATAGTTTTTGTATGTAATTGAAGTAAGGTTGGTATCAATTAAAAATAGATTGTTAAAACTTTACGATCATTATAATGTAATCCCTGTGGCAACCACAAAGAAAATAGCTATAGAATACACACAAAAGGAAATGAAAAGGGAATCAAAACATATCACTACAAAAAATCAACTAAACACAAAAGAAGACAGTAATAGAGGAAATGAGGGAGAAAAAAGCTACAAAACATACAGAAGACAAAGAACAAAATAGCATAAGCAAATGCTTCCCTCGTGCTAATTATTTTAAATGTAAATGGTTTAAATTCCCCAACCAAAAGACATAGATTGGCAGAATGGACAAAAAAGCATGATCCAACTATATGCTGCCTACGTGAAATTCACTTTAGATCTAAGGACGCACATAGATTGAAAGTGAAAGAATGGATAAAGATATTCCATGCAAATAGTAACTGCAAGAGAATTGAGGTGGCTACCCTAATACCAGACAAAATATACTTTAAGTCAAAAACTGTTACAAGAGACAAAGAAGGACATTATATATTGATAAAAGGGTCAATTCATCAAGAAGATACAACAAGTATAAACATATATGCACCAGGAATCAGAGTTCCAAAATATATGAAGCAAACATTGACAGAATTGAAGGGGAAAACAGAGTCTACAATAATAGTAGAAGACGTCAATACCCCACTTTCAATAACTGACAAGACAACCAGACAGAAGATCAATAAGGAAACAGAGGACTTGAATGAACCTGGAGACCAACTGGACCTTAAGATATTTACAGAGCACCCACCCAACAACAGCACAGTACACATTCTTTTCAACTGCGCATGGAACACTCTCCAGGATAGGCCATATGTCAGGCCACAAAACAAATCTTAACAAATTTAAGAAGATTGAAATTGTACAAATTATCTTTTCCAACCACAGTGGAATGAAACTAGAAATCAATAGCAGAAGGAAAACTGGAGAATTCACAAATATGTGGAAATTAAACAACACAATCTTAAACAACCAATGGGTCAAAGAATAGATCACGAGGGAAATTAGAAAATACCTTGAGACAAATGAAAATAAAAACACAACATACCAAAACTTACAGGATGCAGTGAAAGCAGTGCTAAGAGAAAAATTTATAGCTGTAAATGCTTACATTTAAAAAGAAGAAAGATCTCAAATCAACAACCTAACTTGATACCTTAAGTATGTAGAAAAAGGAAAATGAAAATGGCGGACAGTTTATGCTCCAAGGCCTCAAAGAGTCCATGCTTCCCCTATGGTATGACCCACTTTGCTTCAACAATCCCCTCAGTGGTTGAATGTCGGTAGCTCCAAACTTTCTCCAGCCCACACTTCCAGCATTTTGCAGGATATTTCCACATAAGTGTCATGTTCTATATATCCAAAACTGAACTCTGCACCTTCTCCGTGAAACTTGCTTTGCCTCTCGTGGCTCAAATCCCAAGCCTGAAAAGTCTTCTCTGGTTCCTTCCTCTCCCTCACCATCCCCCACCCACTACCCTACATCAAATTGGGTCAATGCCTCCACTGCATCAGTCTTCTTTCTATTATAAAATCACTGCTCCCATTCTGGCCCTTAGGGCTTTTCACATGGAGACTGAAATCACTTCTAACTGAGTTCCCTGCTTCCTGCTTCTTTCCTGTGTGTATTAAGTGTTAAGAACATGAGTTCCACAGTGAAAAATCAAGATCTGAATCCTGCTTATATTGATTGCTGGCAGTTTGAACTTGGGCAGGTCACCTAAATTATCTGTGCCTCATTTTACTCATCTGTAAAATGGACTCTAATTGGCCCTATCTTGTGGATTGAAATGAGGATGAAATGAATTAATTCATATAAAGCAGTTAGAACAGTGTTTCAATATAGCAGATATTCAATAAAGGTTGGCTATTATTATTACGTTTTGCCATGAGTTATGTTTCTATACCATTGTTCTGATAAAGTCATTGCATGACCAAAAATAGTTCCCATTGCTTGCAGAATAAAGTCTTGATTCCTTAACTTTAAGCTCAAGCCTACCTTTCTGGCCTTAATTCTCACTATGTTCCTCCCAGACAGTATATGCTCCAGCCATTCTTGTCTGTTTGATGTTCATAAAATATGTTCTGCACATGTCTGCCTCATAAGCCATGCTCAGGTTGGTCTCTTTGTCTATAATCTTTCTCCGTCACCATAGGACAAGCTTTAGCTCTATTTCAAAGTTCAGGTCAAATGTCATCCCCTCTTCTCCCTCCCAGATTACAGTGATCATAGTTAATTTCCCCCTCCTCCGTACTCATACTTTGTTCTTTTGTTATAGCAATTACCACAATCTTCTTTGTCCTGCAGTTACTTGTGCATCCTAATCCTGTGTCCGCCACAGTCCTTAAAGGCAACTATCTTTTCCAATTCTTGTTTATATGCCCCAAGACCCACAGTGTCTAGCATAGTCACACCTTACTTTCCACATTCAGTGACTCTTACATCCAACATTCAATCACTGGATGCTGAATCCGTATGGACTTACTTTTTATTTCCCCAGGGCTGTAATTGTAGGACATGGATTGAGAGAGAAGAAGAAGGGTCAGTATTGACAATAAACCCTTCATAAAATGGGAAAGGACTTTCCTTTTCCCTTTATACCTGATAAACCTTAAAGAGAGGGATAGCTTGGAGTTCTATTGTAGGACCACGATATTGATCACTACATCTGAGCCTGTGCATTGGGGAACCCTGGTTTTGTCTCAAAAGACTGAAAGTGACCAAAGAAGCCGATAGTGAAGAAGCGTATTGCTGCTCGTGGATTTTGGAAGTTACCCTCTGATTTGCATTAACTTAGCAGTACTCAGAGCAAAAAGGGAAATCTTACCAATCACTTTCAACTCAGCTTCACTTTTTTACAAAGCTAGGTAGAGTTAACTGGATTCATTCTGAGTACAAAAAGAATGGGCAGCAGTGTGTCCCTTTTTCCCTTTATCTCCTTAATTTCAGACTATTGTTGAGCACCTTCTGTGGGTCAGACTCTGTCCAGGGCTTTGGAAATAACAAGATGAATATCATTTTATTGTCCTCAAGGACATGTCAGTTTCATAAAGGGGAATTCAGTTTATATAAACAAACAGCTAACAAGTGATTAGTCTGATGATAGAAGCTTGTATAAGATGTTACAAGGACGCAGAGGAGAAACTGATGGAATGTTCTTGGGGGGGTCAAGGCTGGTGGGTAGGGAAGGTCTTAGAATAGGTGACGTCTGAACTGAGTCTTAAAGGATTAATTGGACTTAAGTAGATCAGAGGGATGGCATATGAAAGAAAGGACAGAGCAACGCCTGGACTTGGCACCGTTTAAAGGAACTTGAGCTAATTCTGATGACTCATGGTTTTATAACAGCTTCAAACGCATTCTTACCGTAACGGCCCTGTGAGACAGGGAGTATTATCATCCCCATTTTACAGATGAAGGAGAAAAGAAACTAAGTTATCTGCCCAAGGTTACATTGCTACTCAGAGACAGCACTCACAAGTTCCACCCAGGAGGAGGGGTGTGTGTATCTGCTCTCAAGCCTATCCTCAGAGCAAAAAGAGAAACCTTTCAACACTGAAACCAAACAACTCTGCTGAAATATTGCATTTCCTCTCGTGAACCAAAACAAACTCAGACCTGAAGGTACGGGTGGGCCACCACTGCTCCCTACCCCCAGGCCTTGACAGGACACGGTCTCTAGTTTCTAAGGGGAAAAGAAATGCTTCTAAACAAGACTGTAAAGGCATCTTAAGACAACAAATCACTCACAAAAAAATGGAACTTTCTGATGAGTTAAGTGTAAATGAATCAGAAACATACGGATTCAATCTGCTTTAAAGGGCCCAGTGGAGTTCTGAGTGAAGGGCAAAACTCTTGGAGGAGATTATATTTGGGGATATTTCCAAACCCAGGGCCATTAGTTCTTGCCTGGCCCAGAGCGAGGCTGGTATATGGATCTCCAAGGAAACCAGCAGGACAAGATCCTCTGAGAGCTGTGAGGGTCGCTTTATCCCAAATCCTCAAGCCCAAATTTTCAAAGCAGCATGCCTCCTGGAAACATCTTTCTGAACACTCGTTCTGGCCAAGGACTGTGACACCAGGTCCAGCCCACAATTCCTCCTTAGAAACTCAACGTCTACAAGTCCAACAGGGTGTAGAGGCTGAACTGAAACCCCGCATCTCTTCCAAAGATTCTCTCCCCTTGGATTGAATCCTTCGACTATGAACAATGTTCAGGCCATGGCCTTGGACAATGAAGTAACAACCATAGTCTTCTTTGGCAGCATCCGATGGGAAATGAATATGCACAGAAATATTGAACACATTCAACTAAACAGGAAGCAATATAAGAAAAAGAAAAAGATCCAGACTCATCAGTCTGGTTGGGTTAATCAGCCGTGAAAATAAACACAAGCCAGCAGGCCTCGAGCCCAAGGAGCCCAGGCTGGTTTAATAGAAACCAGGTAACGAGCAGGTGTGTTTCACTGGCGTAATCTTCTTTGGTGCCTCTGCTCCGTGCCTCTTCCGGGGTCCCACGTGGGTGAAAGGTCAACCGCTAGGGAATGTGGGAGCTCAGAGCCCACTCAGCGTTTGCTAGGCCTCCGTATTTTTACCCACCAAGTGTCCTCTTCCAGATGAGAACCCAGCCTGCTCTGTGTGGCTGATTTCTCTCTCACTCACAGTGGCGTTGCTATGGAAACAGGTCTTTCTGTCTACCGCTGATTGAATCAAGTTGGGGGTGAGGGGAGACCAAAAAAAATAAGCATGTGGAACAGTATTCTCCCCAAATGCTGCCTTAAATTGAAAGCATCTGTTCTCGCAGTCCCGCCTGCCCCTCCCCAGGCCACACCCAGGCAGCTGCGGCGGCAGCAGCGGGCGCACCGCCCTCCCTCACTGCCCAGTGGAACGGCTGCAGTAAGGTGATATGCTGAGAAGAAATTCACTTCTGGGCTGCTTTCGTCCAGCTCCCCCTGCACCCTTGTCCTCAGCTTTCACACTCAGCTTGGGCCTCCCTGGAAACCCTGTCTGGGCCTCTGAGTCACTTCCCCCCAGTGCCACAGATAACACAGGAAGCTCTGGGTGGGGCTGGTTGGGGGGCTGGGGAGCTGGGTCTCACGAGCATTTCTATAACCCTGGAAGTCCCCATTGTCACCCCTTGCCCAGGACAGGCCTTCTTCTCCCTTGTCGATGCCTGAAATCACTCATCTTAGAGATTTATTTCTTCAGCTTAAGACTTTAAGACTTAAGGCAAATAACTGAGGTGAGACCAAAAATGAGCATCTTAACATGAAGAAAGGATGGAAGATGCGAGGGAAGCTGTGGCAACAGGGTCGCAGGGCTTGGGGTGGCACTGTGGAGTAACAGGCGGGGATGGGAGGAGGGAGGCTGAGAACCTTGGAGACACCCTGCATTCACCTCCCAGACCCCCACCCCCACCCGCAGCCGTTCTGGAACTGAAACAGGAAGGGCTCTGGAGCCCTGGCAGCCCCCCTGCTCCTCCCCACGATGCCAGCAGGGATGGCACTGTCAGCCCCATCGAGCAGTACCTGCTGCGTGGCCACTGTGTGCAGGCTCAGCTCTAGACACTGGGCACAGCAGTGGAAGGGCAGGGGCTGTGGGGAGACAGACGCTATTCAGAGGGATTCAGGAGCTGTGTGAGGCATGGGACCAGAAGAGACAAGAGGCGTCCCTGTCATCCCTTCCCCGGCCCCGCAGCTGGAAGGCAGAGCCCCAGGGCTCTCTAGCTCCACATCCTTCTCCAGCTGGTCCTGCCTTTGCAGGGAGGGCCAAGCTGTCCGAAGAACCTCTTCAGATGCAGTGCTGAGCCCACCAGACCACAGAGCCTGAGGGGCTGCTGGGGGTAGATGGCCAGGCTGCCCATAGCCTTCCTTAGCCGTGCCTCAGTTTCCACATCTGTTGCCGCAGCACCAAGAGTCTGTTGCACAGAGCAGGGAGGCCAGCTCCGGGAAAGCACACTGTTTGGCTGTGTTGTTCCTTGCAAAGATGGCCTGGACTTTGGCTGAATTTGGCCCAGCCTCCCATGGGAGAGATGCTTCTAGAATCCAGTTATGCCTTCCCCCAGCACCCTGGAATCTCCAAATCTGCAGGATTGAGCCAGTGCCTTTGGCCCTAGTACGCTGTTGGTCAGTGTTCTTAGCCGGCCCGTGAATGGACAGAGAAGGTGACCAGGAAAGAGATAAAGTACAAGAAAGGGCGATGGTGCAAATGAGGGGCTGGGACTCAGTGGTGGGCTTCTTGCCCAGCTTAATTGTTTCATCCTCAGAATGACTCCTAACAGCTGGGCCAGCGATCATCCTGCTCGTGTTCCACAGGCGGCTCAGGGCTGAGGGAAGCCAAGGGACTTGGCAGAGGAGTGGCGAGGCCAGCGCCCGCACCATGGGGAGCTCAGCGCAGGGAGAAGGGGCAGGGAGGCCTGGCACGCCCCCGACCCCTTTGTCACGATTCTTATCATGGGCCCTTTGAGGAGGGGGGGCCTCCACGGGGCGTCCTCCCCTCCACGTGAGTGCAGGATGGTCACTCTCGGGCCCTTCCCTGGACACCTAGCCTATGATTTCCTGTCAGCTTCAGCCAGCTTTTTCAGGTGGCCAGAGCACTTGGCCAGCAAGGCTGAGGGCTAACTACGAACTCCCAAGCGGACTTACCTGAGCTGCATTCTGGTCCAAGGCCCCAGGCAGCTGCTCCGACCCTGACAAACTGTCTGGTCACAAGAGAAGCCAGGCATCGTGATGCAGCACCCCGGGCATCTACAGGCCACCAACTGCAAAGAACTGCGCCCGTCAGCCCCCGAGCGCGGAGCTGCGGAAGGAACCGGCTGGTGCTGGCTGGCCGCCTCCGGGAGAGCCTTTGACACCTGGGCTCGTTTCCTCGGAGCTGTCCTGGTTACATGATGTAAATAACTTTAAAACTCCCCAATGTGTAAAAAAGTTGGGGAGTTTTAAGGTAAAGTAAGTGCTAAAGGTAAGGGTAAAGTTAAGTGCTAGAGATAAGGGGCCCGAAATAAGAACTTAGCCTTCTTACAGTATAAGTCGATTTGAATTTCAGCCGTTCGTTAAACCAACTCCTATTGTGTGCTTAATAGTAATAGCAAATGTGCCAGACACTGTTCTAGTTGCTTATCATCTCATTTAATCCTCACAACAATCTTGTAAGGCAGGCACTATTATTACGTCCATTTAACAGAAGAGCACACTGAGGCACAGAGAGGGCGATGGACCTGCCCGAGCCACAAGGCTAAATGGCCGAGCAGGGACTCTGAGCCAGGCAGCCTGAGTCCAGGCTGCACCCTCTTGACCATTGTGCTAGTCTGTCTACTATGAGCAAAGTACCATGCTGGGTTACGTGAGGGAATTCAAATAAATATATGATGTGGTCACTGCCCTCGGGGAATTCACCATTGCCAAGGCTTAAGCAGTCTTTCCAGACTGGCCTGGACACATCTCCTGCCCAAACTGGATTCCTTAACCTCTGCATACGTCTTCGAGTGTTTGAACTTCAGTGCAGTTGCTAGACCGTGCTCAGCCCCTCTCCTTTCCCCGCACGTCAAACCCCGACAGCTCCTGAGATTCTACCTGTGAGCCTCAACCTGTTCCAGACAGGCCAGCCGGAGCGCCTGCCTTCCCTGACCACTGCTCTGAAGCAACAGAAGAATTCAACGGTACCTTGCCAAGCTTCATGACAAAGCTTGTGTGGAGGCCAGAGGATGCAGCTGGGTCGGGCCTGCTGCCTGGGCTGCAGCCCCAGCCCAACATAAGCCGGGTCAAACAGCAGAGTAACGAGCCTCCCCGCGCCACCTGAGCCCGCCCGGCCCAGCTGCGCTGGCCAGGTCACCTTTGGCTGCCCACTTGCAAATAGGTCATTGGGTATTTGAGAGGCTTTCTGACTACACTCACCTGTGGGTCTGGGGGACAGTGCTTGGTGTTTGCTCCGAGATCCAGTCCATCTGGGCCCAGGGGCTATGATGTGTGTGATAAGTTAGCAAAAGTCAACGTGAGGATTCATCCAGAGCCTGAGGGTTAAGGCTGCAGGGCTAGGAACCTGACACCAGGGGGCCGGAGACACGCTCAGAGGGCCCACAAGGTACAAGATTCCTTCCGGAGCATTGAGCCCACTCCTGAGGGCGATGGGAGACCAAGCAGTTTGTTGACCAACAGCTGGATCTCCTCCTGGGCAACTGTTGAAAAACAGCTGCGCTTTGGAGATAGAGCTGGAGAAGATGTTCTGTCAGCCTCGCTGCTCACCTGTGGCTCTGGAGTCACTGAGAGTCTTGCTAAAGGGCCAGTGTTTCTCCTTTTCCATGGGGGAACCTCCATCCCGGGGGTTCCAGGCGTCGGGGTGCATACGTGCCTTGTGAGTAGCTGTAACAGCACCTCGACTCTGGACCAATGCAGTGGTTTGAGCACCTTGGGGCATAATGTGCCTGAGAAGGAGGGGCGTGACAAGTCAAAGGTGACAGTCAGGGCGCCATTTCTTTCCTGCAGTCTGGCTTGGTTTTGGAAGCCTCTAGGGCAGAGAGAGTCTATCCCAGGGGGAGGCCAGCCTGTCCTGGGCAAGGCTGCGCTGGCGTGAACTGTGGCCATCCGGAGCTAGAGCCACCGCCAGCGTCAGACTCCAGAGGAAAGAGCACCATGGCCCGTTCCTTCCTCCCTGCCCTGCTATGCAGCGCCCATCCCTGCCCTCACAAGAAGAGGCCTAGCCTCTGGGGAGCTGCAGGGGTTCTGGCAAATTCCTGGAGGTGGCAGCCGTGAGTAGGATCTGGCCCAGCACACAGGACTAGAGACAAGCACCGTACCAAAAGGCTGCCTAGGAGAGTTGGCGATCAGAGTCATTGGCCATGGCGAGCCCCGAGAGACAGCACACCCGTGGTGCCCGGAGATGCCTTCTTCGGAGGGGCCCAGAGGCTGCGTTCCAGAGTGGCCGTACATGGCTCAGACAACTTCCAGAAAAGCAGGCCGGATGCTGGGCTCCAGAGTCAGCCCCCTGCTGTTATCACTGCCCTCCCAGGATGGCCTGGGCTTGCCCCTGGAGACCCAAAGGGCAGCCCCCGATTCCCTGAGTAATTTCAGCTTCTCTCTGAGCCAGGAGCCTTTCCTCAAGGGCAGGTTGCACAAGTCTCGTTGCAACTCACCCACTGGCCTTTAATTCCTGCCTCTTCAAACCGAGAAAGAGAATGCGAATTAATGAAGACCTCAGAGTACCTTCCACAAATGAACAATAAACCAGGGACACGGACAGTCTGTGCTTTTATGGGACCTGAGAAGCTGGTGCCTTTTCCCTGTTTATAAGGCCCTGGCCCTTGTTTGCACAGTTACTCTGAGGAAACGCTCAAGTGAAAGAGGCCCTGGGATGGTTTTTCTGAGGCAGCAAAGAAGGAAAAGGCCTTGGGAACTTTTTTGCCCACTCCACAGAAAACCGTATGTGAAGGGAACCCCAAAACTGAAAATAAGTGGCAGTGGTTTTTAAAACAAAGTTGCTCAGTGTTTCACAGAGTTTCAAAGTGTTGCATTAGAAGGGACATTGGAAATCATGTGGGCACACCTTCTACCCAGCAGCCATCTCTTCTGCAACATGACCAGAAGGGGCTGCAGATGCTGTTTGTCTGCCTCCAGGGACGGGGAACTCATTCCCCCAAGGGGCAGCTCACGCATTTCTGGACAGCTCTGTTTTAGACAATTTTTCCTTACATTATGCCAAAATTAACTTTCCTATAGCTTCCAGCCAGGATTGCAAACTGTGTTCTCTGGAATCACTATAAATACCTCCACCCTTTCCCCCTGTGACGTCCTTCAGATCTCTGAAGACAGCTGGCGCATGCCATGCCCACTCATGCCTTCTCTTCTCCAGGCTGGATTCATTGGTTTGTCAAGCAACCTGACTTAATAAGCCGTTAGCTGCCTGGATCTTTTCCATTTAAGGGTAGTTTTTGGCAGGTCGTGGTTACTGTAGCCCCCCCTTCCCCAGCCGCATCCATCCCCACCTTCTGTTGTGCCCCACGGTAGTTGTGTTTAGGAACAAGCACTCTTTCCAACTGGCAGCTCGGCGCAGCCTCCATCGGAGCACGAGGGCAGAGTTAGATTCCGGAGTAGAGTGACTCACCCGGAGTGCCTTTCCTTAGAGAGGCAAAGAGGACCTAATGCTCCTAAAGGAGAGGAATATGCCTGTCTTCTGTTCTGCTGTGTCCCCAGCAGCTGGCACCTGACAGATGCTCCTATTTTCTGATGCATGAATGCACAAAGAAATGAAGGAAAGCCAGCTGGGATCAGGTGCAGAGAGAGAGCAACACTCCGGCAGACTGGAAAATCTTTACCTCAAATGTCCTGAATCCCCTGCCCGGTCCCAGAGCCCCTGCAGATCCGACACACTGGGCTCCAAGGCTAAGTTCTGCCCGCAGCTATGCACACCACCCCCCTTCCATCCTTCATCACTCCGCTAAATTACCATCACCTCCTTCTCCCTGCACCCACACCGACCTCTTCCTGTTTCCTCACTTCTCTCCCCAAGTTCACAATCCACAAGCCTTGTCTATAAAGGTCCCAGGATGTTCCTCTCGGACACATATTCCAAAGAGAGCCAAGCAAGAAGGAAAAATGGCAGAAGACTTTGTATGGATTTGGGGACACCAGCTGGTATCCTTTGGCCTTGGATAATTTGGGAAGGACCCCAAGCAAGTGCTCATTGCCCTGGCTGTGTGGACAGAAATCTCCACGTTGGGGGCTGCCTGGGCTGAGGCCGTGTGCACAGAGCTCTCTCGGACCGAGGCCCGTTCACAGGCATCCTAGGCCACGTTATTGAACAGCACAAGATGCAACTGATCTGTAAGTGGACAGTTTCATTTTTTACATTTCCTCTCTGGAGTAAAAAGAGAAGCAACTCTGGCCGTCGGTAACATATCGACTCCTCCGCAAGCCTCAGGACTGAGTCTATCTACACATGGAAAATAACTCCCCCGGCTCCCGGCTCCCCCCCCACCTCTGGAGATAAACTATAATAAAGTATTAACAACTGGCTCTGCTCTCTGACAGATAAGGGATGACTTTCTTTAAAAGACCTCTGTGCTCTGTTGCTGCCAAAGCCATTTAAACTGCAATCATTAGTGACTTCTCTGCCTAGAACGTGGGCCAAGGCAGATTTCTGTGGGAGAGGCTCCTCAGTCATGTGCTCTTGGTGGGGAGCAGCTGTCTGAAGCCGGGGTGCAGGAGCAGGAGGGAGGTGCTTCATCCAACCTGGGCCAGCGGGGAACTTGGGCTTGGCTTTGGCCCCTGGTGTGCCCTGCTGGGAGGTGCCCGACAGGACGGTGGAGTAGGGGAAGCAGACAGATGGGATGGACAACTCCCCTTCCCCAAGCAGCCCGAGGGGAAGTTGCTCACGTGCTCTTGTAGGGATAACGGAAGCGCGTTTACAGAGACGGAGAGCTGAACTGGGGCCTGAAATATTCTGACGACCTTGGGGAAAGCGGCTGGGGAAGAGAAGGAATGTTCAGTGACAGCTGAGTTCTTTTCTGTTCCCTTTCCAGTCCTTCAGATTGCTGGAAGCACTTGGGATGCTGAAACTTAAAGCAGTAGGAAGCTTGTGGAAGTGTGTGTGAAAAGGTCAGGGAAAAGAGAACAGAGAGAGGACGAGGCTGAGGAAAAGGAGGGACAGGACAAGGGGAGAGAGAGCAAGAGAGCGCCGAGACAAAGGAGAGTGAGGGGACAGAAAAGAAAGATGGGGTGTCTTGAGGGGCGAGAGCTTAAAACCAGGAGTGAGTAGAGAAGAAAGGGACTGATTTCCTTCTTTTTAATGGCTGAATAATGCTCCATTGTAAGTATAGACCACATTTTTCTTATCACTCATCTGCTGATGGACATTGGGTACCATTTGTGACAACATGGATGAACCTGGAGGACATTATGCTCAGTGAAATAAGCCCATCACAGAAGGACACATACTCCTCTCACATGAGGCATCTCAAATAGTCCAGCTCACAGAAGCAGAGAGGAGAACAGTGGTTACCCAGGGCCAGCAGGAGGAGGAAATGGGAAGTTGTTCAATTTGGTAGAAGGTCTCAGTTATGCAAGATGAATTAGTTCTAGAGATGCTCTGCACAGTATAGGGCTTAGAGTCAACAGTATTGTATTGTACAGTTAAAAAGTTGTTGAGAGGGGCCAGCCCAGTGGCGCAGCGGTTAAGTTTGCATGTTCTGCTTTGGCGGCTGGGGTTGGCCTGTTCAGATCCTGGGTGCAGACATGGCACTGCTTGGCAAGCCATGCTGTGGTAGGCATCCCACGTATAAAGTAGAGGAAGATGGGCATGGGTGTTAGCTCAGGGCCAGTCTTCCTCAGCAAAAAGAGGAGGATTGGCAGCAGATGTTAGCTCAGGGCTAATCTTCCTCAAAAAAAAATAAAACGGTGCAAATAAAAGAAAAAAATTTTGTTGAGAGAATAGATCTCATGTTAAGTGTGTTTACTGCACCCACAAAACAATCAAACAAAGAAAGGGACACCAGGACACTTTGGAGGTGACAGGGACATCTGTTACCTCAATACTGTGGTTATTGTTTCACGGGTGTGTGCAATGTCCAAATTCACCAAACTGTACATTAAATACATTAAGTATGTGCCATTTATTGTACATCAATTATACCTCAACAAAGCTGTTTTAAAAGAAGAAGAAATGGACTGTGATTCAGGAAGGCAGGCCGAGTCTTTTGAGAGAAAAGTTAAAAATTGGCAGCTCTTCCTGAACCCATGAAACTCAGACACATTCCTGGATGTAATTTTTCCAAATGAGAAAACTGTCCCTTTTTTTTTTGTCTTAGTTGCCAGAATGTTTAAAAGTCAAATTTATTGCCTAAGTTTTGCGATCCGTTCCAATCAGGTGACTGAAACATCTACATCTGTGTCTTTGAGAGGGTGCTGGGAGCTGTATCCTCAGACGCCTCGCCCTGCGCAGCATTGCAGGCTCTTGGCCGGCGCAAGCCCTGTGGGCAGTGGGTGCAGCATAAATCTTGAATAAAGGGCAAAACATACACTCAAAGAACCAGGGAAATAAGCTCTCCCAACCCATCTCGTCTCAGGAAGAGAATACTACATGTCCCACGAAAGCAAGAGGCGGCTTGACAAGGAAGCGACCCGGGAGCAGAGGAAGCCTGGGAAAGGCGGGGATCCGACAGGAGCAGTCTTTCAGACATACAGTAACCAGAAAGATCAATCAACCAGTTAGGATATTTGCAGTTGTCTTATTACTTTGATTTATTTTTAATTACCTAATATATTTAGCTAGTAACACAAGAACCAGTTTTTATGGTATAAATTTTCAAAGGTCCCAAAGGGCATGCAGTGAGAAGTAAGTGATTCTCCCAGCCTTTTCCTCCAACTACAGTCCCCCTCGCCCCACCCCAGGCAAATGCTGACATCAGTTCCTTATGCCTGAAGGGAGATCATGTGGCTTTCGAAGACACTTGACAAGGGACGCTGGCCCATCCTAGACATGGGGTTAGAACGTCTCCTCTATGGAAGTGATACTTGAGCGAAAAGGTGAAGGACAAATAGGAATTAGTGAAAGAACCCTAGTCAAAGAAGGAATTGCATATGTAAAGGCCCTGTGGTCACTGTAGCACAGCACTTTTGATGAAATGGCAAGCAGGGAGGGTGGCCCAATTGCGGAGAGTGAGGTGAAGGGTAGGAGGAGAAGAGGCAGAAGCAGTGCGCAGAGCTGGGAAAAGGCCATATGAAGATGGTGATCTTTAAGCCTTGATGGTTGAGAGGGTATATGAGACAGATCCATTCTACATTTTAAAAACACAATCACTGTAGCTTCTGTGCAGAGAAGAGCAAGGAGCCAGTACTGATGAGGCTAGAGCAGTTAGGAGGTTGTACAGGAAAGCTTGGGTGCCCTGCCCCATACCTGTTCAGCATCTCATTTGAGTCCGGCTATGGTGATGGCAGATGCTCCCACTTGGGCTTTACCTCACCTCACACTAACAGCCCCAACCTCAAGTATGTCCTTGCCCAGGGCTTCTCCAAAGACACCAAGGCCGGTGGAAACTGTGGGTGCACGTACAAGTACGATCTGGGAGTTCACGCTTCCAGGAGCAACCCTCAGCTCGTGGAGACCAGGAGCCAGTGGGTAAATCCTCCTCCCGGGCAGCCCGCAGGACACACTCCTCAAAAGTCCCAGATGCGTCCTAGGTGCCCACAGTGGGGACCTGACTAGTACACTCTTACACGACTTTCCTTCTCCTCCCACCCTGCCTGTCCCTCACTTCTGATCCCTGGGATTACCTGTTAAATAAACGACCAGCATGGAAGTCCTAGTAGGCTCTGCTTTCTGGGTGTATCCCAAGGCAGATGGAGGCAATTGCAGTTGTCTGGGCAAGAAATGATAGGAGCTTAGACTACAGTGGTGGCCATAGAAATGGGCAGATTTGAAAGATATTTAGAAGGTTAAATGAAGAGTCTGAGGCCATGTTCTCCAAAGCCGCTCTCTTTTATACTCCCCTCGACACTCAGTGCAGCCAGTCCAGGCTCACAGCTTGAGCTAAGTCTGGGATGGAGGAGGTGTGCCCATGTTTGACAGCTGTGCAAATGCCTACCATATATGGAGGTAGAACTCAACAGCCATTGCAAAACAGGTTACAGGAGGTAAAGATGGTATTTCCAGGCAGTCCTTAACTGAGTCGAATTTAAAATGAGGCCTTTGGCATATGTCCCAGGCATGAGTGTCTCCTTCAGGCAAGATCTCATACCCAGGACGACGGAAGTAGCAGTAATAACAGGAGGAGGTGTGGTGACAGCTGTTCTGTACTGAGCCACGCACATGTCTGCTCACACCAACCCTGAGAGGGAGGTATCCTAACCCCTATTTTTCAGCTGAAGAAACGGAGACTCAGAGACGTGCAGTAATCTTCCCAGGGTCGCTGAGTAGGAAGTGACGGAGCAAGGACTCACGCCTTTGTCCAAATGGCTCCAAAGGCCATGCCTTTAACAACTCTCTCCTTTTAAATGTCCCTGTGCTCCAAAGCGCGGAGCGAGCCAGGGAGAGCCCAGCCTTCTCTGTTTATGCTGGATTGTTGCGTTACCTGATTGTCAATTCGATCCTGCTGGGAGGTAGGTGAGGCTCGAGGTGACACTGGTGTGCTGCGGCGGTAATCATAGCGCAATATAGGAACGTATCAAAGCAACACATTGTGCACGTTAAATTTACACAATGTGATATGTCAATTATAGCTCAATAAAATAAGTAATTAATTTTTTAAAAAAGATGACATTTGGGGGCCAGCCTGGTGGTGCAGCAGTTAAGTTCGCACATTCTGCTTTGGCTTTGCTGGTTCGGATCCTGGACACGGACCTACGCACCATTTGTCAAGCCATGCTGTGGCAGGCGTCCCACATATAAAGTGGAGGAAGATGGGCACAGATGTTAGCTCAGGGCCAGTCTTCCTCAGCAAAAAGAGGAGGATTGGCAGCGGATGTTAGCTCAGGACTGATCTTCCTCAAAAAAGCAAAAAAAAAGGAAAAAAAGATGACATTTGGTGGAAGTGGGGAATAGAGATGCCAGTGAGTGTGGCCTTGGTGTGCTGGATGGATTAGAGACAGCACTGGATGCCTCTCATTTATTTATTTAACAAACAACTTACGTCGACTCATTAAATCCTTATAACAACTCCATGATGTAGGTTCTGCTATTATGCCCCTTTTATAGGTGAGGAAACTGAGGCAAAATAAAATGGCTTAATAACTTGTCCAGGGAGAGAGAGTGAAGAAGTAGAAGAGCTGGGGTTTTAACCCAGGCGTTCCAAAATCTGTGTTCTTAACTCACGGTCCTGTCATGCTCCTCCTTCACCGATTCACTCTGCGAACGCTCTGGGTGCTTGCTCCGTGTCAGGGTGTACTTAGACGCTGTGGGAGCAGGCAAAGTACAAAAATGAATCAAGCATGAATTCAACTCTCAAGAAACTTATTCTCCCGTAGACGGTAAGCATTTCCATAAGCGATTGTGAGAAAATACAGAAAGTAACAGATGTCTAATGAAAAATAGATAAAATACCATGGGGATTCAAAAAAGGAGAGAGATTCCAAGATGGGGAAATGTGACCAGTTGGCTCTTCAGTTTGTTTTTGCTGCGTAACGAACCACTCCAAAACTGAGTGGCTCAGAAGACGCCTATTTCTTATTTCTCACAGTTCTGTGGTGGCCAGGCGGCTCTTCCATTTGGGGTCGGCTCAGTATGCTGGGTGGCCTGGGATGGCCTCACACACCTGTCTGGGATGGCTGGGACAGTGGGGACTTCTCTCTGTATGACGTGTTGTCCTCCAGGTGCATAGTCTGGCCTCACTCTCCTGGGGGAAAAAATGAGTTTCCTAGCAGCAGGAGAGAGAAAGCCCTGACGCACAGACACTCTTCCAGCCCCTCCCTGAGTCACATTTGCTAATGTTCCATTGGCCAAAACGAGCCAGGTGGTCCAGCCTGAGATTCAAGAGGTGGAGAAGGAAACTCCACCCTTTGATGGGAAGAGCCGCAATACCACATCGCAAGCAGACATCCTTGGTGGGAGGGAGGGATATGTAGTCTTTTTGTCTTTTTTTTCTCATTAGGATCAGAGAAAGCTTTGCGGAAAGGATGGGCCTTGAAAGATGACTAGGGCTGGGGAATGTGGCAGTTTTCCCATATCTGGAGAAAAAAAACAGAGGCAAGAGAGCTTCAGGGTCCACAAGGACTGGCAGGTGCTTCACTTGGCTAGAAGGAAGGCTGGAAGAGTACACTGGAACTGAACCGTGGAGGGGATGGAGTGATGTCTTTAAGATCTTGGTATCCAATGGCTGGCTAAGAGGCTGATCTCTGATTGCAGAGCACAGCGCCTCCAAGAGGAGCTGCTCCACCGACTCGCCTGGCTGCCGCGGGAGCACCTTTCTCTTATTCCTGCAGAGTCCGCCCTATCCTGGCCTGAGGGGCAGGCAAAAGATCTATGGTAGCCGGTCTATAGACTGCCAAAGCTCTGTGGTGGCCTGTCCTGAAAAGGTGAGTTGGGATGGTGGTAAAGGGCTGGGGCATCTGGGAGACTGTGGCACTAGTGGCAGAGGTGAATGAAGGGCTCACGGAAGTTAAGTCAAAGCTGGAGCACCCAAAGCCGTGTTCAAATTGGCCATGTGGCTGCTGAGGGTGAGGAAGCCAGCTAGTAGAGAGAGGAGAAGGAGCACATGACAAGGGAGAAATAGACACAAGGAGAGAAGACAGGTCCCTGGAGCAGGCTCAGGTCCTGATGACTTTCCCATTCATATTACAAGTAATTCTTTTTCTCTTCAGGCTTTGAATGAGCCTGTCCCTCCATCAAGTGATGGGTGGTCTGTCCTGTATCAGGTGTCGGGTGGTCCTGTCCTGCATCAGGTGACGGACAGTTCTGTCCCTGCCTGAGGTGCTGGGTGGACTGTCCTGCGTCAAGTGATGGATAGTTCTGTTCCTGTGTCAGGGGCTGAGTGATTCTCTCCCTTGAGTCCCTGGCTAGAACATTGGCTGGAATAAAACTTTGAAAAGAGGCAGAGCAACCAGAGATGGAAGTCTATCTTGGGCAGGTTGCAAAGCAGGCTTGAATCCCAGATAGGGTGGTATTCAAGACTGGAGTTGTTCTTAAAATGAGTTACAGGTATTCTTTCTCTATCTCTTCTGGCAACTAGATATACCATAAAGTGAAAACTGAAGCCATCACATTTTCAGAAACATTCTACGGTTAGGTGAAGTCTTGAAAGTTTAAAGAATGTTAGTTTGAAGTCTATTTCTTTAGGTATTATTTCTTTCAAATATTTTATCAGTTCTTGCTCCAGTTGTTAAAGAAACCCGAAGCCATTCCCTTCTGCATCATTCCTTTTGGGAACATTTACAGAGCACTTCTCAGCAGTGGCCCAGGAAAATGTACTTCCCTGGAAACCAGAAGTTACACAATCATCCTTGCCCTCCAGAGCCCCAGGGGGTGCAGAAATCCCCGTTATAATTAAAGTCCTATTATGCTGCTTTTATGGAACCTCCTTTGCTGTAAAGGAGGTCCAGCCCACCTGCCAGAGCACAGAGTGACACAGACACAATGTGATATGTCAACCATTCATGCTCCTCTTTTATGAGACCAACTTTTATAACTTTGTAGTCACCCCACTGACAGTCTATAAAACTTGGCTTACTGGAAACAGATACATCAACCATGAGATATCACTTGTCAGAGACTGATCCAGCCTATCCTGGACATGAGCCTGTCCTTAGAAAGAAAGCCATTAGGAATGAGAGCCTGAGTTTCATCTAAAAATGTGTAGGCACCTGTCCTGGGTCACCTTAGACATCGCTCCTTGTGAAAAACACTGCTGTTGAGTCTTATTACAATTGACATGATATTTATGGGCAATGTATCATGGCCTGGCTGTTTATGAATCTTATTCCAGTAGAATTCAGAGTTCACTAATCCAGCCAAATATTATTCTCAAAAGCATTTTCTAGTCTATTTGTGGCAACAGAAATGTCTCGTCTTTTGGGAACCCAGCATTCTGGCATCAGGGGCCAGCTTCCACTTCAAAGGCAGCGTTCCAAGCAGATGCCTCTTTGGGCTTGAGCACCAGTGGGAGGAGTCCCACACACCCAGTTTTCACGCAAAGTCTGCTCCACCCCATCTCTGTCTTACCTTCCGTAGGTGCTCAGAAGCCACTTCTGTCCCCAGATTGCTCTCCTTAGGCACAAATGGGACTTTGAGGTCCATCGATGGAAAGGGCTTGGTGAGTCTCCTGTTGCCACAGCTTTGTTCTCTTTCAGGATGTGTCTGGGATTTGTGCATGACCCTCTTCCCTCAATATCCAGGCGTTCAGCTGCAGATGAGAAGCAACTCAGTGAAGTTTCATGATGCAGGCACAGCCGGAAAACCTGTCTCCATGGCAACCCTAGGTTACCTCACCCAACAACATTCAGATGTTACTGACCACAGAAGCATTTTTTCAAACGTGGAGCAAGCATCAGCTATGTCTACATAGCCAAGAGTGTTTTTTTGATGTTATATCCCTCTGTTCAGAGTTCTTGAGATCACGTCATATGTTAGGGGAGCATTTTGTATGTAGACGGCGTCTCCCCCGTGCTCGGCCTCCGCACATGGAGATTGCTTTCCTACAAAAATAAGAGCAGTTCTTCTAGGGAGACAGTGTCATTATTCATCTCTGCTCTAGTCACTGCCTGTTGCCAGAGTCGTTTTAGTGTTTTGGATCCAGGATTCCTATTTTCCCACAGCCTCAGCAAGCTCTGGCCCACTCAGCACTTGATTGGGGTTGTTGGTGGGACACCCAGGTGTTCGGGGTGGAGTGGGAGGGACCACTGCCATGGTGACCTTCCACCCCTCCAGACTGGAATCATTAACTCAGGGTGCACACGTGGTCAGCACTTCTCCCCCATTAGCCTGCTGGTGATTAGCATTATTGGGAGTGACGTCTTCTGTCCCTCTGCAGCTCCCCAAAGAGCTAACTTAATTGTTGAGAAACGTTGGAGAGAAACAATGTCATTCCTCTACATCATGGTTCTCAGCACCGGGGAAAGGAGCGATTTTCTCCCCCAGGAACATTTGGCAATGTCCAGAAATCTTTTTGGTTGTCGTGACTGGGAGAGGGGTGCTAGCGGTATCCCATGGATAGAGGCAGGGGTGCTACATGGGACAGGGCTCCCCCAACACTAAACGATCCAGCTCAGCATGTCACTAGTGCTGAGGTTGACTGGAAGTCCAGCAAGATGTGAATTCACAGCAGTTCAGATCTCTATTATTATCAACTGAAGGGCAAGCAATGGATTACTTATTAACCGGATGAATAAGTGTCTCTAAGTGCAGTCACTAGAGAATTCCAGCATACAGAAGTGCTTTCTTGTGATGGGGAGAATTTGCAGTGTATGCTAATCCCTTCTGGAAAGCCTTTCCTTCTCTGAATTATGATCTCAGTCTATGTTGTCTCTCACTGCCTCTCTATTGTTAAAATTCCTTTCTGCACAATTCATATGAACATAAATCCTTCCTTTAAGCTCTAACCAGTTAGACTTACAGAAAAGTAGATTCTTCATTTAAAAGCAATATGCATTCCCAATCTCTTTCTCCCTCTCTGTGTGTGTGTGTGTGTGTGTGTGTGTGTGTGTAACTCTCAGGACAGTTGGAAATAGGGAATGGATGAAGCGACCTTCAGGAGCCCAGCTCACGGCCGCGTCTGTAATCTATTGTTTATGCTTAATTGGGATTTCTTTGCTATCACTAGTCTTCTAGTCATGTATCCTAGAATTATTACTTAAAATGTGATTCATATGCTGTATAAATATGGCCAAAACTTTTATGTTTTCCTCACTGATGGAAATAGGAAGAAGCATGAGAGGAGTTTAGCTCCTGAGATCCACCAGCATTTAAGCCAGCAACAGACATCACACCAGACAAGTTCTCAAAGTAAATATCTCCAATCTCCATGGCTGGCTTTCTCACCAAGGCTGTTTTTCTTCCAAAGCACGAGTGGCTAAGTCATATCAAGGCAAACTTAGGTCAAGATTACAAATATGCAGTACCTCTGATTGTCACACCCACTTGCTCACTCCCATGAGGGAGGATGATATAAGGCTAAAGGAAGAAACTTGCTTAGTGGGCTCTCACTCAAGGCAGAGTGGGCTGGGCCAAGCAATTACCGGTTTAGGGTTCCATGTCAACAAGATGGCGGTTCTCTGTAAAGTACCACCTATTGGAGAGGATGATCTAGAGTGTGCCATAGAATTTCTGCTCCAGATCAGTTGTTGCTTTTAAGATGTTAAAGCAAAAAAAAAAAAAAAAAAGCACTGTAGAAGCTGATATAGATACATTAACCAGTTAGGCATATAGGGAGAGGAAGATGATCTCAAGAAGCCACTGTAGCTGAAGGCCACCTCACAGTGGAAATTTCAAAACAAAGATCGTATTAGTGGACTTTAAATTGCAAGGATGCTTCATGCTCAGATTACCTCTGGGGATGAGGATTATTGTGTGGCTAGAGCATAGGAAGTCCTCTAAGCATCTGTACGACTCGCTAGGATTAAGCACTGGCACACCTGAGATGAGCAGAGGGCTTCATGGGGAGCTGGAAGCATAGCCCACTGATGTGTGCGGCAGAGTCTGGCCCTGACCTTCTCTGCGTGTACCGCACGTTTTCACTGGCCGAGAGAGAGTGTGATTGGTTTATTTCATCAATTTAAGAATTTGTTGCTTGACTCAACCGTGACCCAGGCAACAGCGTTGGTCTCACTCAACTCCCCTTCCCACCAGCCACTTCCTGCAGAAAGAACCACCTGGGTCACGTTCCTTTGGGGGAGCCAAGCGTGGGGCAGGCCCTCGGTGCTTCGTGGACTTCTCTCTAGGGCAGCGTCCAGTTTAATGTGTTCACCACTCAAGTCCCTCATTCCCAACCCATTGGATACTCTGCAGCCTAGGTCTGGAAGAATAGAGCCCATTTTTAACAGAGGGAGACCCTTCTTGCGTTTCCTTGCAGAGCCTGTCAGCAACTTTGCTGCACAAGGCCCTGGAGGAGCTGAGCTGGCCCTTCTGTTAAGGAAAGCCAGCAAATCAAATCCATACAGATGTTTTTCTGAGAGCTGTTCTGAGCGGGGCTCCGGGGTTTAGCCCTGCCTGGTATCACATAGCATGAGGGAGGTAGGGAATTCTTCTTGGGGAGCAGGAAGTATATTACATGAAATCAAAATGTAAGTGTGTTCTTTTTGGATTATGCAATGTTTTTCCCTTCTATTTTTCTTTATATAACCTTATCGCTTAGCTCCTTTCTTTCCCCTCCGCCTTTCTTGGCTCCCAAGCTAGCTCTGGTTCTGCAGGATAGACTCAGCTCTCTGGGCACTCTGAGTGCCGTGGTTTCTAGCCCTCTCCACTCCAGTATCACTGAAGTGTCACCAAGGGCTTCACTGACCTCATTGTCTTATCCGTTGCAGAAATCCTACTCCATCTAGACTTTCAGATCTTAAGAGACCTCTGACTTAAAACCAAAAGGCCAGAGAGAGTGCGGAGCATAGTCCCCAGGCGCCAACATGACCTCCCTTTATCGCCTGACTCCCACTCCTTTGATGGCCAGCATCGCCTCCCTCTCGCTCTGTTTTCCTTCTCAGCTGACCTCCTTCCATACAAGGACCTGCCTGCAGACAAGCATCTGATACACCTTAGAGGGTGAAATAGACTCCCCACACCTAGTATTTCTTCAATAGCATACAAGGCACTACATTTCATAATTTGAGACGAAACTTTAAATGCAAGTACCCCTGGGAAAGGAACACTGAAGTGAATTCACAGTTAGGCAGGAACGGCTCATGGTCTCCCCTCAAAGCAGTGATTTTGTGTGTGGTTGCTTGCACGCCTGTTTGGGTTAGCTTTGGGTTCCTGTTGGGAGAAGGGTTGAGGGGTGGGATGAGAGAAGAGCCAAGGAGCCCTGGATGTTTAAAAAGGGGGCCGACAGGGAGACTAGGCTCTTTTTCTCATGATGTTGGTGAAGTCTCCTCTGCTTACCCTCTTCCTTCCTGACCGTCTCCTGGTTCATCTCCTGAGTCAGCCTTACCTGAGCTGCCGCCGCTCATCGTGCACAAACACAGCCCCCTTGGGGTAGAGGTGGCTTTCCCCCCACGACCCCCATGCATTCTCTGTCCATTCTTTAGTTCCAGACAAAGCGACTCTCCCCAGAAACTGAGAAATGAGCCTGTGTCCCAGAAGAAATCTTGAAAGCAACAAAAGTAGAAGGAACACAAGTGAAGAAAGGCTGAGCCTTAGGATAGGGGAAATGAAAGACAGAGTAAGAATCTGTTGAAAACTCAAATTTGTTAAAGTGTGCTAAATGGGATTAAACAGTGGCACTGGGCATCTTTGTGCCAGTCCTGGCCCATTTGCCAACTCATGCATTCCTCCCCATCTGCTCTGTCTCTCAGGGCCACCCCGCAGGCTGTATTTCTCAGACTCCCGTGGCAGCTGGGTTCTGGCTGGATTTGGCCATAGGGGCACGGCAGGAGTCAGGAGGACAGGCGGAGAGGAAGAAGCGGGTCTCTCTCCCTCACTCTCTGCCTTATGCAATTTGTATGTCAGCAGTGCTTAAGGTTGCACCAAAAAAAAAAAAAAATAGTAAAATAAAATTATCACAAAAGAAAGTACAGCTTAAGTACCACTCACCTCATGTGACTGGCCACCCTATGTGTGCCCTTCAGTCCTAAGGCAAGCTTCGTGAGGGAGCTGCTGCTGCCCGCTTCAGAGAATTTAGCGTTTCAATGACTTTGCTTCTTCTTATGATGCTCCTGGACCAGGTGTGTATAACCTTCAGACTGTTTTAAAATGAGGCCCAGACTTATTTGTCCTGCTTTCATACTTCTATTTGCTGGTTTGTACTCATCAATCCACTCATAACAAAGCAGTCCTTTTATTACTCTATAAAGAAAAAATTACAATTTCCAAATTTGCTGCACTGTTAAATACTACTTGGAATCTAAACAATTGAATGCCTCTGTTATTACGATTAGCTCCTGGGAGTCTGGACTCCAGTTTGGATGTTGTAAGAAATGTGGCAAGGAATTTGGGGTACAAATCTCAGTTCCTAACTCCCCCATCTAAACTCTCAATCCAACATTTTGTTCTATTGTGTTTTATTTTATTTTGAAACATTAAAGTAGTTTTGTACTCTAAACAGCGGACTTACTGTGTGTTATGTTAAAGATAATTTTTCAGAGCAGGGCTTCTGGAGAGAAGAAAGGAGGAAGCGAGGATGCAGAACGTCATCCCATCCACCTCTCCATCTCCTGTGTCTTTTCTGTGCCTCTGGTCCCATTCTGCCCCAGAATTGTCCACAGGCCAGACTATAAGCTAGGGAGTCAGATTTGGGGAAATTCACAATGTCACTCCAACCCTCCACTTGTCTCTTCCAGCCTTGGTTTTTTTCTGAAAACAAACGTGTCCAGTGAGATAAGAAGAAAACCAGGAAAGTGGGTTGGCTCAGAGGTCAAGGGTCTTTCAAAAAGGAGCTCTCTTGCTTAAAAAATAAAAGTATTCTTAAAACGGATTTTCCCTTGAGTGCCATCTCTCTCATTTCTGTTACCACCAAGTTCCCTGACAGAGCAGCCAGCCTACTGAGCCCTCAGGACGCTGGCTCCTCCCCTGCCCTGGCATTCTGACTCCCACCCACCCAACGGAATCGCTCTGCCGAAGGTCGCCACCTACTTTCTGGTAATTAAATTCCAGAAACATCTCAGTCTTCATCTTCCGGATGCAACTGCAGGATTTGACACATCGTTTGTCTCTGTCCTTCCTTTCTCCATTTTGTCACTCTCTGCATCTAATCAGGGGCCAAAGTCTGTCAAAGTCTTTTGCAAGTGTCCCTCCTCCTTCCTTATTCCTGTTGGCGCTATGGAGAGCAAATCATTAGGGGATCGAGCCAAAGTGCTGCCGTAGCCTTTGACTAGTTCCATGTAGAGTTGTGCTTCTGTTCGCACCACCTGAGACGCCTGTGAGGGATTAGCATTCATAAATCAGACCTATGATAAAGCCACTGCCCTGCTCAAAAATCCTCAATAAACTCTCCATCGTTCACAGAATACAATTAGAGCAAGCAAACCTGGCACCCGAGGTCTCCACAATCTGCATTTACTGCCATATTCCATCACATGTCTGAACCCTGGCTCTCCACGGCTTCCTGACAAGGCCCTGGACTCTCCCATCTCCACGTGCTCGCTCATGCTCTTCTCCTCCCGTCTCTGCTTTCAAGTCCTAACGAAAATCCAGCCTCCTCCACGCAGCCCCTCTTGAACCCCTTCAACTGAGTGTGATTGCTTCCTTCTTAAAGACACTTCGAAAAATTCCCCCTTCATATTTTCAGTTATGCTTATAAACTTTCAATGTAAAAGAAAATTTTTAAAGTACAGCTTAAGTCCCCCTTGACAGGCCCCCAACTCCAGTCCCCTTCTGCTGCATTTATGTACATAGAGGTGCATCTAAAATGTGCGGACTCGCCACCTGTGCTGCAGAAATGTCAGTGATCCTCCCATGTCTACACCTGACATCTACCTCATTTTTAAAAACCGCTGTAGAGACGTGCCGACGGTATATATGGAGAGAATTCACATCCTTCCAACTTGAGCCTGTCCCTTTGGGACGCTCTTCTCTCTCCAAGCCTCTGCTGGGATGTCTTTCAGAAACTTGCCTGGCCGCCCCGTGGCTGTCTCAGGCCCTGCTCCTCCAGTTGGCTGCCTCTTCCATGCTGGCACCATCTTTCCTTAGACACCTCTCCTGAGAATGTTGGGGGCTCTGGCATCTCACTTGAGTTTGCTCCTATCTACCAATTATCTTTTAGGAATTCCTAATAATTTCTATTTAACTAAAGTCATCTCTTTAATTTGAAGTTCTGTTAGGAATTTTTGTAGTTGGTGATTAAATTGGAAAATCTTAGGCTTTTTCCTTCTTGAGTTGGGAAAAACCTAGTTCTTCCCTCCTGTGAGTTTCTTCCCTATGAGTCTCCTTGGTCTTACTCACACACAACACTTCTGACTCTTCTGGTCACCAAATGTGTGGAGGTTTCCCTGACAACAACAAGCAAGCCTCCAGCACCAGCTGGATGTCCTACGATTTAACTCATCTCTGATGCTATCTACTCAGATGTAGTGTCAGATCTCGTAGGTTAAGGGCTCAGTCCCACAAGACTCCCCTCCCCATCCCCACTTCAGATGCCAGTCACAGGCTCCGGTTATCACCTGCGTTTCTGACCAACTGGCTATTGATCGGAGGTTCCAATGGCCCCCTCCTCAAGTTCAATTAATTTGCTAGAGTGGCTCACAGAACTCAGGGAAACAGTTACTTACAATCACCAGTTTATTAAAGGATACGATAAAGGCTACAGATGAAGAAACACTTAGGCTGAGGTCTGGGAGGGTCCCGAGCGCAGGAGCTTCTGTCCCCGCGGCGCTGGGGTGCATCACCCTCCCGGCGGGAATGTGCTCACCAGCCTGGAAGCTCTCTGAGCACTCTACATCAGGCATTTTATGGAGGCGTCCTCACGTAGGCAGGATCAATTATTACCCCGTTTCCAGCCCCTCTCCCCTCTCTGGAGGATGGGAGGTGGGGCTTCTCATCATGGTTTGGTCTTTCTGGGGACCAGCCCCCTTCCAGGAGCCATCCAGGAGCCCACCTGGAGTCACTTCAGCAGAATAAAGGATGCTCCTGTGCTCTTCTCATTCAGGAATTTACAAGGGTTTAGGAGGTCGGTGTCAGGAACACCGTCAAAGAAAAATATTAGAATAAGAACTGATCCTACTTGTTCTTATCACTTATCACTTAGGAAATTGCAAGGATTTCAAGAGCTCTGTGCCAGGGGTGAGAGACCAATCTATATTTTTCCTACTATCTAACAGTGATATTGCATCTTTTCTGTCAGTTCTAGGACAGGAGAGAAACAGAGCCACATGGGCTCAGTTTACCACCTTGATACAGTCTGCCCACCCCTGGTTTTAGTACTCCTTTTGTAACACAACATTGTGCTTCAAAACATTTGCCTCTCACCACCTCCTCCACCTCAGAGATTGCTTGATTTTCTGCGATACCTAGTACCTGGCAAGTGCTCAATAAATATAGGCTCTTTCAGAAAAATGGTAGGAACATTTTTCTCTCGCCCCCATGATTCAGTGCCAACAATGTAACTAGGAAGCTGTTTGCTATCAGGGACTCATTTCAACATAGATGCATTCTCAGAAGGTCCTCGACCTTCTAGAATTTACTAGAAATATTTTGCCCCAATTAAGGATGTAGAAGTCTTTGGCTGAGGGAGGGCGGAATACATCGTAATAGGAAAATAATCTCTTTAAGAATGATGATTTTCTGACCATTATTCACAATAAATATTAAAACTCATCATAAAACAGAGATGTAAAGTACATGGGACTTTTACATGTGAAAGCAAAATTTGAAAGTCTAAAGGAAAAGTCAATATATACCTAAACAAAATAGGACTGAAAGCATTCAGCTTTCGCCAAACACACATAATTGTACAGGAGCTTAAGTCGAGAGCCTCACTGGTTACAAACCTTATTTTTTAATTTTATTGAAGCCAGTAGGTCACTGCCTTTTAAATATCAGTAATTTGCCTGATGATGACTCAATGTGAAAAATAAAGATTTATGCTAGAAGCACTTATGGAGAATATAAAAGCAAACTAAAAAAACAGAATTTATTATAAAATAGAGGAAAATAATATAAAATACCATATAACTAACATTTCTTGAGTGTACTGTGTTGTTTTATTTGCACTATCTTGTTTAATTCTCACAAAAATTCTATAAGTTGGGTATTATTTTCTCTATTTTGCCTATGAGAAAACTGTCTTAGAAAGGAAGTAGGTTAAAATGGTCCGCATTGAAAGAAATATCATAACAAACTACAAATTAAGGATGACAAGCTTGGAAGAACATCCTCGCAACTTCGCGACAAGGGGAAGCCCTCCTTCACACACTCCTGCTCCTCTGATGGCGCCATACCGCAGTACTGCCTCCTCCACGCTGTGCTCGCGTCCGTGGAAGACCTGGTCACTGCCCCTCGGTCTTTAAACCTGGCCCACCGTCTTTCCCACTTCACTCCTGTCCTCATTCTGGGACGTAAACATGCTTGTGGACTACTGATCCAACGCTCTGGCCTTTCTGATTCTTCATGGTCTTTTATGCGCTGACCTTTCTTCCATTTCACTTCAACCACACACAGCAGTCACACTTGGGACCTTGGGGTCAGCAGAGCAACCACCTTCAAACTCATGAACACAAACATCCCACTCTGGGAAACCATCTTCCAGCTTTCTGCTCACTTGATCACATACCCCCAGTGATAAATATCCTTCAACCTCAATGAAACCTCTAACTTATTGACCCTACCACTCTCTGGCCTTCCCCTTCCATCTCTGGTCTTCATTTCTCCCCAATCCAATTTGGATGCACCCTAATGGCAATCATTCTAATCTTTGGGCTCTTGATATGTCCTAGAATTTTAGAACCTTCACGCTGTCAATACCAACCTCCTCTCAGCATTTCTCCTCTGTATAATTAACCCCATACTTGCCCACTGCATCCATCTTGAAGCATTTTACATTAGACATTTATGACACTTCAAGATTTCCTCCCATTTTTCTGACCACCCTTTCTATGGATTGCTTTTGGGATTCTCTCTTCCTCTACTCAATCTTTAAATCTGCCATTCCTAAGGGCTCAGACCTGGGCTTTTTTCTCTTCTCTATTTATACTCTTTTCCTAGATGATTGCATCCATCCTCAAGGCGTCAAATATCATCTACAGTCATGTGTCACTTAACGACAGGGATATGTTCTGAAAGGTGTGTCATTAGGTGATTTTGTCATTGTGCAAACATTATGGAGAGTGCTTACGCAAACCTAGATGGTATAACCTACTACACGTCTAGGATATACGGTAGTAATCTTATGGGACCACAATCTCACACGCAGTCCGTTGTTAACTGAAACTTCGTTATGCGGCTCATGACCATGTATGGTTATGATCTCAAAGTTTAAATCTACAGCCAGAGTTTCCCGTGCTCCAGGACTATGGGTGTGCATATACAGCTATCCATTTGACATTACCATTATTTCTCACAGTTATCACAAACATAAAATGTCCAAAACTGAACTCTTGATTCCACACCCCACCACTGCTCCCAGACTTCCCCATCTTACTGAGAGACACTGACCTCCACCCAGCTGCTCAAGTCAGAAACCTGAGAGTTATCCCTGACCTGTCCTTCTCTCTCATATATCCCCCCACATCAAATCCATCACCAGTTCTCAACAATTCTACTTCCAGAAAACATCTCAGATATGTTGACTTCTCTCCATTTCCATGCCAATTGTCTAGTCCAATGCATAATTATTATTCACCTGGAAGATATATATATATACAGCCCCCAGTTCCAGACACAGATCCCTAAAACTCTTGCAACCTCCTGAGTGATAGGGGTGCAAGGAGCATCTTTTGTTCTAATATTCGTTCTTTGACTCCAGTTCCTGACACAGAGCTCCTAAATCCCTATTAGCTTCCTCAATAGCTGGGCTTCTTACACAGAGCTCCTAAATCTCTTGTAGTTTTCTAGGTGATAGGAGTCTCCTTTTTTCTAATGAGGCAATTCTTGGTGGGCTCCTAGATGGAGGCTGCTCACCAGAAAGTGCAAACCACGACTAGAAGCCTGAAACTTTCAACCCCACCCTCTGCCCTCTGGGGAGGGAGAGGGCCTAGAGATCCATCGAGTTAATAATCCACCATGCCTACGTGAGAAGGCCTCCATAAAAGTCCCCAAAGCACAGGTTCAGAGAGCCTCTGGGTTGGTGAACACATGGAGATGTTGGGAGGGCGGCATGCCCAGTGAGGGCATGGAAATTCCTTGCCCCTTGCCATACCTCACCCCATGTATCTCCTCGTCTGTACCCTTTATCATATTCTTTATAATAAGCTGGTAATGTAAGCGTTTCCCCGTGTTGTGTGAGCCGTTACAGCAAATTACTGAGAAGAGGGTTGTGGGAACCCTGAACTTGTAGCCAAGTTGAAACATGGGTAACCTGGGGACCTGCTACTTTTGTTTGGCATCTGAAGTGAGGGCAGTCTTGTGGGATTGAGCCCTTAACCTGCAGGGTCTGCATTAACTCTAGTTAGGGCCAGATCGAGTTAAATTGTAAGACACCCAGTTAGTGTCTGCAGAGTTGCCAAATTGGTTGGTGTGGGAGCCTCCCAACCCCACCCCAGCACATTTACTGTCAGAAGTAGAGTAGAAAAGAAAAACAAGTGTTTTTCCTTTTAATTATAAATCAGATTATGTCACTCATCTGCTTAGAATTTTAGCATGACCAGTAAGGTCCTGCGTGATTAGGCCCCAATTCACACTTACTCTTATCCCAGGCCACTCTCTCCTTTAATCACTGTGTCAGCTATGCCAGCTTTCCTAGCATGTCTTAAATACTCCTTCCTGGCTTGGGGCCTTTGCACATGCTGCCCCCTCGTCTCTAATGCCTCTCATCCTTCATTTGTCAGCTCAAATATAATTTCATCAGAGAAGTCTTCTTGGATTTCCCAAACTGGTCAGATCCTTCTAGTGGTAAACAATGTTGTATCAGCATGTAGAATTATTGACAATTGTACCATAACCTATTTAACGGCAAGGACTCTGTTTCTTGTTCTCCCCTGCGTCACCATTCAGCAGACACTCAATAATTTACTGAATGAATGTATAAGCCACCTTATAATTAGATGTATTTGCTTACTTATTTAGTGCCTGTCTCTGCTCACATTGTTAGTTCACGGGGTCTGGCACCATGAGTATTTTATTCACCACTGTATATCAAAGAAATTGCCACACTATCTGGGACATAATAGAATCTCCGTATTCATTGAGTGAGTAAATGAGTGAATATCCACAATAATAAAAGAACTACATGAAAAGGAGAGAAAACCCAATGGAAAGATAAGCAAAGTACATAAACCAGGCAATTCAACAAGAAAAGTACAAATGGCTAATAGACATATGAAAATACACTTATTTTCATAATAACAAAAGAAAAAGGAATTTTAAAACATTCTTATTGTATATGATATTGGCAAAGGATTACAAGGTGAATAGCAGTCCATGTGGGTGACAAGTGAGGAAACAGGAATTCCGTGAGGATGCGAACTACCACAACATCTCTGTAGGGTATTTTGTAGTACATATTAAAATTTTAAAGGTACATAATTGTTAACCCAGCAATGTTATTTTCTCCGTGGAATCCTTCAAGAATGCACAACAAATAGATGAAAATATATTTAGTGCAAGATTGTCTATACTATAAATATTCAACAGGAATTAATTGGGTATAAAATTACAATATTGACACAATGGAATATTGTGCAACTACTAACAGAATGAGGTAGATCTATTGACACTGACATGAAAATGTCTAGGGTATATATCATTCAGTTTTAAAAATGCATGTTGCAGAACAGATTGAATTACGTATATAAATAAATACATATGTGTGTGTATGTGCCCAACTGTCTACAGTGATTTCCAACAGTAGGATTATAGGGGTGGCATTATGGAGGAATTTCAACCTTTCAATTATCTATTTTTGTGTTCTTACATGTGTATGAGTATACATCACCTTTATAGTCAGAAAAATATAAACTTTTAAAAGACAATGTAAGAACTCCTCAGCTAAAATATGAGGTGAAGACAGTCTTTTAAGAAATGCTTTGATATAAGGGTTCAGGTAGAAGCTAATACATGAGTTGCATGATTTATAAATTCTATAGTGGTGAATTATCCTTCATAATGAGACACACTTATTGGTATAGAACGGCCTTTGCAGTTAATCTTCAAGCCAGAGTACTCTTTGTCCATGAGATTCAAAATACAACTTTCTCCCCAGGAAAATCACTGGGGAGAATCCAACCACTTAATACCACCCATAGCAACAATGATCGCACAGGTGTGTCTCTTGCTGAGGAAAAACAGGATGCCATGAGTCCTGATAGCAATAAATTGTAAAAACGCAGTGGCTTTCTACAGACCAAAGGGTGCCCAAGAGTATCTGTGTGTTCCCACGAGGGATGGACCAATGAGTACCTTATCTAAAAGGCAAGTTGTTGATGTTCCAACATCCTTCCACTCCTTTCTAGCTCTGCCTGGCCCCTAATCCTTGACTTTGTCTCCCAAACCCTCCCCAACACACACACACTTTTTTCACTTTTTACTCTACTCCAAATTTTTGGACTTATCAACTAGTCTTGCTCTCCCCAGTGTGACCCTTGGAACTCTGTAAGAACTCCTGACTCAGACTCACTGTTTTGACTCTCTCAGTTCTTGATCACTTGAGGAAAATCCTCACTCCTAGTTCCAGAAGCCTAAATCCACCTAAATCCGGCCACGTCCAGCTTGCCAGAGACCCCCAGGGGCCTGCCCTGTTTCCCCATGGAGTTCAGAGGGAGAAGATAGGCAGCCCTTCAAGAACAAAACCACAGAATCAGAGGAACAACCATGAGTCCCAACGAGCTTGCAAAGTCAATCACTTCTGCGATTCTGTCTACATACATGCATAGTTTTTATATAAAACTATATGAAATAGCCAATATGTGGAGCAAACATAAAATAAATGTAAAATATGACATAAATGTAAAATAAAAGTAGTTGTAACAAAACTATCTTCATGACGATAGCACCAGAATTCCCCTTGGTAGAGAACTGTCTTTATTTAATGGGGACAAAATCCTTTATATGACTCCTTGGGTCAAGAGAAAGAAGATGCTCTGTGTGAAATAAGGAAAGGAATCTGTCGTTTTTGTTCTCAGAAGGAAGGGCAAAAGATTTGTAGTCGGGTGAAAGGCCAGTGAGATTTTCTGGGGACAAAGTGGCTAAAGCACATTTGAAGAATGGTGAGGTCCAGGGGTGGCCTGGTGGAGTGGTGTTTAAGTTTGCACACTTTGCTTCAGCAGGTTCGGATCCCAGGTGTGGACCTACACACTGCTCATCAAGCCATGCTGTGGCAGCATCCCACATACAAAATAGAGGAAGATTGGCACAGATGTTACCTCGGGGCCAATCTTCCCTGTCAAAAAAAAAAAAAAAAAGAATGGTAAGGTCCACTCTTCCACTTGCGCTGTGTTTCTATATTCCACACCCAAGTTAGCAGCCCTTCTCCCTATGCCCCAAAATCTTCAGAAATGTCTTCCCTGCTGACCTTTTTTTAAATAAGTGAGGGTCGCCTGGCATATTTGGTCACAGAACAAACAGAGTTCTACTGCCTATAAATGGAGGCAAAGCTGCAAGCAGGAAAGGAGCAGCCCAGGTGGCGGAAGAGGCCTGAGAACACGAAGTCCACTCTGCCGCCCCTAGTTCAGAGGAGTACTGGAGAGACGGGGTAGACTCCACGGGGCGGGGGGCAGCGGGGGGAGAATCTGAGCCTGCGATCGGATAGGTACGCTGAGCAAGCACACGCCCCAGGCTCCCCGCCAGTCCCCCCAAATGTACACTCTTTCCATCTAGAACAGTCCTGGGGAAAAGGAAGAAAACAAAAAAAAATAAATAGCACAACGGAATAAAGGAATTTTTAAAATAGTAGCTAAATATAAACTAGAATAGAAAGAGACTAAAGCTGTGAAAATAGCCAAATCCAATTAATAAGTGGGAGAAACGACAATTTTAAGAGAGTGAATTTGAAAGAATATATTAGTAAGAAAATATTCTAATTATATGTAGAAAAAGATACATTCATTTAACCAGAGTATTTAACGGCGTTTTCAAGATAAACAACAGTTTAAGGATTTACGAGTTACTGTGCGAGGTTGTGACAGCGCGTGGATTACTGGATCGGCGCCTCTGCTTCTGTCGGATACGGGGCCCCTGGTGGAAATTCCGGTAGGATGGACCTGGCCACGCATCCCCATGCTTTTAATTCTGATATAAAACAGACTTCAATGATTCTGAGAAAGACCAAAATAAATGTCCACGGCAGGCTAGGTTTCTGGAAATCTGAGCTAGAAGAGAGATGCCTCCACGGCTCCCTCTGTAAAGCATCACTATCTTCTGAGACTTTACCAACCTTCTTCCCAGAACCTCCCAGTTCTCCTGCCAAAGGACCCCCATCTTGGCTTCAAGCATGTCACACTCTAAGCCAGCGCCTCTCTAATCAGGCCCCCGATGGTGTGAAAGCAGCTGCCCAGCCCTCAGAAAGGCAGCAGGCTCTCGTGGAAACTAAGGCTTCCTTAGGACGCGGCCAGCAGCCTCAAGCAGCTTTAGTGGCAGATGTCCGCCAGAAGTCCTTGAGAAGTTTCAGCTCCCACAGCATTTTCTGGTTTGGGGGTCGGGGGGCAGGGGAGCCAAAATGTGTGGATTTAAACTTGCTGTTCACAGAAAGCATGTAAAGTAGAAAGAGTCTCTTTTGGGTGTCAGTCTGAAGGACTTGAGTCTGCTCCCCGGCAGCTTTCTAGCCGTAGACAAGTCTCTCCGGACCTCACATCCTTCATCTATAAAATGATCAAACTGAATTCGGTGAAATAATCGTGGCGTATACAAGGCCCTGGCTGAGTGCTCCAGACTATAACATTTCATCTCCACCAGGATCCTATGCGGTGTGTACGGCATCACCATTTTCAGATAATTTCTAAAATTCCTACTCAAACTAATATTTTTAGACTCTAGATAATTAGGTTTCATATCCATTTGGATTTTTATTTTTCTGCAGAGTTACTTGAATTTATTTTTTCAAAGGGTTTATTATAGGCATTTCTAAAATGAAGAGAAGTAATTACCCAACGGATACAGGAAATGAGATTGCTAATTTGGATGTTAAAATGGTTTCCGATTACACTGATGAACTCTATTCTTCTGAAATTCACCAGTAATTCATTTCTCTGCTTCTCTCTAACTCTCTAGCCTTGATTCATCTGCACCCTCCACACAGACTAAGTGTCAGATGCATCATTATGCTGACTTTTGCAGAGACGGCTCAGGATCATTTACACAGAGGACTGCGGCAGTTGCGATGTCCAAGCAGGAGCCTAGGGGACCGTGTTTCTCCCCGTCTCTGCAGTACCACTCAGCACACAGGTTTATGTTGGCCTCTCCCAGCATCTCACATGTGAGTCAAGCGCTGCCGGCTGCGGTCTTTAACGGGGAGTTGGTCATGGCCGGCCTGCTCTGACGCTCCGGAATTTCCAGCAGGTACAAGGTAGGGAATGAGCAGTCAAGTCTAAATTCACTGAGAAAAACCCCAGAGACGAAGCCAACTTTGTTCAAGCTTTTAAAGAAATTTATTTTGAAGCACCTGCAATTTGGAATAATTAGAAGCACTTCGTTTTCGGCATCCTGTCCAGCCCACGTCCAGGAGGAATCCTGGGGACCCTGAGGACACTTGAGAGGTGAGACAGATTCTGAAAAACTTATTCATGGGAATATCATTCTGTTTCCTACACCAAAGTAGGTTCATCTCCTGGCAGGTTAAATCAGACTCTCCACCAGAAGTAGATTCATCTCCTGGCAGGTTAAATCAGACTCTCCACCAGAAGTAGTTGTCTCACAAAGTAAGCTACATTTGCAGCAAATAGGAAACCACGCAGAATCATTTCCAAAGTTACAGAGTCCCCGAACAAAGGGAAGCAGGGACCTTTTATTTCGGATGGGGAATGAATATTCAAAAGGGAGAGGGGGGTATTCCCTTGCGCGGGCTCAGTTAGAAAACACGCTTCCACATACACTGCAGGTTATAATAATAAGGCCTAAGCTTCAACTGGAGAGACCTTAACATTACAAATAAGGCCAAGGTCATAGGCGTAGCCCTTGTGGTGAGGCTTGGTCTGGTCCAGGGTGGTTGGTGACCGCATCTCCTTAACATAACAGAAGGAAAAAAACAATTTGGAAAAACAGTTAAACTCTTCCAAACCCACCCTTGAGTTCCTTGGGGCAATTAGTCAGTGACAATTCTTGGGAAAAAGCCTTCTAGTCATCTCTAGCTCTGAAAATCCTGGGGAGGTGTATGACCATCTGGCTTCCCAGATGAAGAAATCACAACTTTGTCTAAAAGACACTGGGGCAGTTGGGTAGCAGTGAAGAACACCTATCCGTTTGATCCGTGTGATGCAGACCAATGCCTTCTTCATCCAGGGGGAGCTCTGGTCTGGGGAGTCAAGAACGTTGCCTTCCAGCCCCAGTTCTGCCACTTACTAGCTGTGAAATTCGGGGAACATCAATCACCCGTCTCTCTGGCTTTGGTATCTATACCCATAAAACCATTATCGGACAGATTGAAATTCTTTCAGCTGTAGCAAAACTGATTCTATCAAATGCATCACTTGTTCTGTCGTCATGGAGATAGCCCGCAGCTCAGTTAGCCTTACCAACCTGGTAAGGGCAAACGACTTCCCCTGAGGCGGAGATCCCTTCTTCAGAGGTCCAGGTCAGGGAATCTGTGTGGGAAACGAGAATGCAGCTTCTGGGCTTCTGGGCAATGTTGCCTCAGGACACTGTGTGCTAAAAGTGCGGCTCTTCTAAAAGGAGAGGTGTGATTTCAGTAAGCTTGGGGGAGAGATGAATCGCTCCATTCTAAATACTGAATTAATTCAGTGCTCAGTGGCTAAAGTTTGCAAACAAGAGTTGTTTTTAAATCAGTATTCTTTAAATAGGGGTACCTGAAAATTTTTCCAGGGGCTATTCAGACACTGACAGTTTTTAAAAAGTTAATTTTCAGATTCTCAACTTATATTTGTATTCTTTCTGCCTAAGAATATACCTGCCTTCTGTAGCTCACGTTTCTCAGTTCTTCTGTTTCCCCAGCCACCCTTCTCCCACTTTATGATAAACTGCATGCCTCCTACCATCCTGAAGCTTACTTCCAAGGCATGCTTTGCTTCCAAGGTATGGAAACCTCTGGGGCATCACACGCAGAGACAGTTCTAGAAAACATCCCTCCTGAAGGAGAGTCCCCTGACAGGGACACAAAGGAAGTGTCCTTAGAAGATACTGGAGGAAAGGCACTTTACTTCATCCAGGCGACAAGGTCAAACGACAGCTGTGTGCACCAACGTCAGAATCAGGATTCAGAAGTGGGACGGTTGTCATAGGCGTGCAAGGAAACTTATTTGAGTTCAAAAATGAAGCTGGACTTTTTCTGACGGGAACAGTCTGGTTTGGCTAATTGACCTGAGGCGGCTGTGCCGCGAGGCTGTGCGCTGGCCGCTGTCCACCAGGAGCAAAACTGCAGACCGAACATTTTGACAACAGGCGTTAAAGCACACGAGAAAATAGCCTCCATTTTAAAGTATCGTATTTGTAGAAGTGTGTTGAAATTAATAACACTTCCTCTCTCCCAATCCTTTCCAGAATACATCGCGCTGAGCCAGAAGCCAAGACGAAAGAGGACATGAGTAATCGATTGTCATCCTAATTAGCCTTTCCAGTATATTTCCCCAAAATTAAGAGAAGAACTTTATGACTGGAAAATAAGTGCCTCACAAAGTCAGTCAGCTTCCAACGTGTTGTTTTCCTCAAAAGAACAGCGAGACCTTTTGATTATAGATGACTTATTTTTGCCAGGCAGCTCAGATGGAGTTCGTGACTGAGAGACTCAGCGTCCAGAGCGCTCCGATTCCTGTCTGTGTACTCACGGAGCGAGGCTGCTGCTCACTCACCTCTATAAAGAGGAAAAACAGCAACAGCGTCGGTGCCAGCCCCTGCTCATTGTAACAAAAAATAATAAAGCTATGTAGAATTTAAGTATTTGTTTTAAATATAGGAACAGGGACATCTAACACATTAAATGATCCACTTCCATTAAAATTTTACTGTAATATAAAATACAAAAATGTATGGTAGATTTGGTTTGTTTTGCTCAGTTGAGTACTGCTGCTACTACTAACTAATGATTATTCAGAAGAAATTTTTCTTTTTTGAGGAAGATTGGCCCTGAGCTAAATGCTGCCAATCCTCCTCTTTTTGCTGAGGAAGACTGGCCCTGAGCTAACATCCGTGCCCATCTTCCTCTACTTTATATGTGGGACACCTACCACAGCATGGTGTGCCAAGCAGTGCCATGCCCACAACCAGGATCTGAACCGGCGAACCCCGGGCCACCAAAGCAGAACATGCGCACTTAACCGCTGCGCCACCGGGCTGGCCCCCAGAAAAAATTTTTTAAGCATTGAGTCTTATGGTCTCAGAAAACTGTAAAAACAGGTTTCAATTTACATACATATTTTTGTTGCAGAGATATATGATAGGATGACAGTAAAAGACTTTCAGGCCAAAAAATATATTAGAATAAAATGATGTTGGGGAAATGCAACAGAAACGCAAGTTGAAGAAGTCGACGGAGTGCGGTAAAATTCCCCACTGTTAGGGAACACTTCGTTCATGGCATCAGGATAAATCTTAAATGTCAACTAAAAAATACGTGTGGGATATCTTAACAGATTAAATATTTAAGAATCGTCTTAAGAGGCATATGAACATAAGTGTTTGAAGATCATTACTCTATTGTTCACCTATTATTGACGTTTCACCAGGCTAAGAATGTAGATACGTTATTCAAACTTTTAAATTCCAGACGGGGCAGCTGGGACCTAGAGAGGTTAAACAACTTGCCTAAGGACACACAGCAATGCAGCAACAGAGGCGGGGCGCATGGGCTACTTTTCAGATGCAGCCCATTTCTCGCCTCAGGGTCTTTGCATGTGCTGTCCCTGTCGCTCTGCCAGACTAACTTCTACTCATCCTTCAGATCACTTCTTAGACTGACTCCTACCACCCCATCCCCATGGGCCCCCAAGCCTGTGTTAAATGTTGTGTGGTTGAGTTCTTACGTCTGGGCTTCTCGTTAACAAATCCGCCAACTACATTGTCATTATGCGTTACTCGTCCTCAGGCCCCTGGACTGTGGGCCTCAGGAGGTGGGAGCTGCTTCCATGCCGCTCACCACCATACTTCTGTGCCTAGTACAGAGCTGGCCACTCGGGGTGCTCAAAATATTTGTGAGATGAATGAACGAACCAATCAACCTATGGGGTTTTTTCAGTTAAAGAGCTCAAGGTCAGAGCCTGAGCCCCTGTGGAGGACAGCTGTCTCAGGACTTGCAGGCCTCATTCCCACGACCCAGAGAGGGCAGGAGCCTGCTGTCTGTGATGGCCTCAGATCGCTGGCAACGCTGCAGTGCCACACGTGACGAAGGGGGGAGCAGAGGCTGTGAAGAAGGCACAGAGACTTTCAGTGCGACAGCTCGCTGGGCTCTCCATCGCATCTGGGTCCTTTCCTCACCTCCCCCAGCAGCCCAGGCCCCTCTCGGCTTTGACCCAGCGGGTCAGGTCCTAGCCCACCCTCCCCCCATCCATGTGGGGTCCCTTAGTATAGCCTGTGCCACAGCACTGAGCCCCCAGAAGCGGCCCTCAGTGTCCAGGTAGGGGGCACTTGGACTGCCCCGGCCCCACAGTAGTGGGTAACCGACATGCTTTCAGGTAAAGCTCCCAACAAGGGTTAAGCCTATTTCCACTAAGACTTTCTGGGCTTAATGCCTAAGGAGAATCAGCAGGAATCTGAAAAAGAAGCTGAAAACTCTAGAATAACTGGAAAAATCAGTATCCTTAATTATTTGCTTTGCTTTTGTTTTCATTACATTTTCATTTAAATAATTAATTTTCCTTCCATGCAGGTGGCTCCTAACTTAAATATCTTCACTCAAGTCACCTAGTCGGTGATTTTAGAACCCAGGTCTCTAGTGTGTAGGTAGCGAGGGCCAGAGACCCTGGAAATGCAATCACATCAGAGAGAAGTGTACTCAGGACTATTAAAATCTACTACAGATGATGAGCTGCTTCCTCGGCCTACTGCAGGGCCTTTGCACATGACAGTCGTCTGTCTTGAATGCTCTTCACAATCCACACCTCTTTCTGGTAAACTCTGTCTTATCTTGGAGAATTCAGCTAAAGCTTATTCTGGCCCCATAGACCAAGTCAGGTCTCATTACCTTCTTTCACAGCAGACTTTGCTTCTTTCTTGCACGTTTCAGAACTGTAGTTAAACCATTAATTGAGTATTTATTCTTTAGGATCTGCCTCTCTCTGTGGAATGTAAATTCCGGGAAGACAGAGACTATCAACTCTACAGGCTGAACACTGCATCCCAAGCGTATTATCCCATCTTGCATATAGGAGATGCTCAATAAATATTTATGGCATAAATGCAACTTACTTCCTTTTCACCTCACCTTTTAAAATATTTTAAAAATCTTATTCTCCCTTTAAGGCCAAAATTAAATGTCATCTCCTCAGGAAAGCCTTTGACGACTATCCAACTGTAATCGTTCTTTCCTCTCTGTTCTCATGGCATGTTATACCTAAGACGTAATAACATCTGGTTGAATCATATGAAATTGCTGTTTTTTAACAGGCCAATGTGGTTGAATATCTGCAGTTTCATGTTATTAAATATAACAGCGCATGTTTTTGTTTCTCTTGCTAATATGTGAATTCCTTGAAAAGAAGAACCATAGTTGTTCATCTCCAGTATCTGAATCATCTAACATAGGGCCCAGCACACAGCAGATGCCTAATAAATGTTGGCTATGAGAATGCCTGAGTGACTAGCTAACCACTCTTCTGGATTCATGCTGATTTCCAAAGTGACCTTTAACCATTGGACTCTCCCAAATTTTGGGCACTCCCTGATGACAAAATGCCTTTATGGACTAAATTCTTTTTTATTTTTTTCTGTTTCCAATTGGACACCTTCACTCAGAGTCAGGGAATTCATTCCCAACTTACGGAAACCACAAGCCATGGAAAGCTGAGGTTATTGCTTGTTGACAGAAATAACATCAAGATGGATGAGGTCAGTCTAATGGCTCAGGTTATGCCTGCCAAGGAGACTGTGAAATTCTGTGAAACACCCCCACCCACCTTCCTCCACCCACCCAGACCGCCAGACCCCTCTGCTGTCCATCTAGCCTTCCGTGGACAGCTGTTCAAAGGGGAGCTGGAATAATTACACGCACTAATGATTTTGCACTGCCTAATTGGTCTTGCCCACCTACCCATGATGACAGTGAGGCGGCGACACCTGTTGCTGGCGCAAGCTCACCACAAGCAGCTTAAATCACAGGAGCGCTGACAGGTGTTGCTGAACTAACACTAGCGTTTCAGTTCCTCAAGAACTTACAACTAGTTGTCAGGCAACTAACCGTGCCCTCAGGCACTTAACGTATTAACCATTCAGTATGGCTTCAAAGCCCCAGGAACCTGTTCCAGTGAGCCTGAACTTTTGGAAAATTTGTTCTTAAAGGTAAGAAATCACATAAAACTTGCGGATAGCTGAGAACCTTCCAGAAATAGAGATCTGAAATCATTCCATGTCTTTGTCACCTCTTCAGGCTGAGAAGAGGTGCAGCTCATAACAGCTCAACCAACAATAGAAAGAAGAGAAGTCTGATTGATCCCCTGGGAACCCGAAGGGGCTCAAGGCATTTAAGTTCAACCCCTCATTTTATGATAATTCACAAAAGTGAAGCCTCACCTAAAGTACACATTATATGAGTCAGAGGTCAACACCAGAACACCAATCTCCTTATTGTCACTTTATCTCCTTTGCAACTTGGTTGAGCTGTGATGTTTGAACATGAGTCCATTTACATTCTTCCCAGAATTAACTGCAGTCGTCCTGTGCCTTCCTCTGTTCGGGCTGCCATATGAAATGTCACAGACTGGATGGTTTAAACAGCAGACATTTATTTTCTCCTGGTCCTGGAGACTGGAAGTTCTACATCTCTCTTCCTGGCTTGCAGACGACTGCCTTCTCACAGTGTCCTTACCAGCTTAGAGAGAGAGGAAGCTCCCTGGTGCCTCTTCTTTAAAGGGCACTGCTCCAATAGTGAGGGCCCCAACCTCATGACCTAATTACCTCCCAAAGGTCCCACCTCCAAATATCATCACGTGGAAAGTTAAGGCTTCAGCATGAACTTGGTGGGGACACAAACATTCAGTCCATGACAGATTGCATCCCTTGGCCTCTTCAGAAAAAAGCACAATCATGTTTTTGAAAGTAAAGAATTACCTTCTGGGGAGCCATGCTATTACATTTCCAATAAGTTAAATACATTTATAATTGATAATGGTCACAAAATGCTATAACTGATGTATTCTGTCTGTGTTGTCCCAATGTAATTTCATCTTCGGTCTTTGGAATTCGCACTGTGGGGAAGCATCTGTAATCCGAGTGGTAGTTATGTTATGATCTCAGTGTCCACAAAGTTTTCTTCTGAAGCTGTCATTCAGCGTTTCCAGGGAAATTTCAAAGAACGTTGAGTGAATTCCCTTTCTATCCTCCCCTCTACCCATCATCTCACAGTATTAGAGGCCATTCCGGATTCGGTGTGTAATGAGAGTGAATTTCCCTGACTGTCCCCCAGACATAGATACTGAGGTGGACCACTGACTAAGTAGGAGTATATGAGGATGAGAACCACAACCAACTCTTCCCCAGTCAGCCTCACCCATCAGGACCTTGGGCTTTGAGATTATATTTCCACCCACTCCTCCTCAGCCCTGGCAGAATTATACTTCCTTATCATTATTTAAGTTATCATTTAAAATCCTTGAGGGTACGACCTGACTTCTTCATTCCTTTCCCCTCCTTCCTTCCTTTCTTCCTTCTTTCATTCCATCCCTTTCTTATCGCCATCCTTTTACCCCTCCTTTGATTTTGATCCATTGTTGCTGATTCTCATCTTATCTTGTTGATGGACAGCAACCCTTGACAAACCCGTGGACTTGCAAGATGAAAGTTTGGCTCCTGAACTTAGCATGCAAGGCTCAGCTTCTGTCCTCAGGCCCGTCCATGCTCCTGCCCCTCCTCATAATTTGTCCTCCCCACACTAAGCCCTGATGAGAACGGCTATAGAGTCAGAGTCCACGTCAATGGCTATGGACTCAAATTTCTGGTTAGAAGGTGAAGTTGGAGAGGTTAAGGCAAGTTATTTAACCTTTCTAACCTCACTTTCCTCCTCTATAAAACAGGAGATAACAATACCACTCGTGTGTTAAAAGAAGTGCCGTACAGGGGCTCAGGGCACTACCTGGCACACGCTGTGCGCTCTGTAAACACTAGCGATTATTATCGCAGTAAACAGTGAGCGCCTTGAAGTTATGGTCTGTATCTGCTTTGTTGTCACTGTGGGTTAGGGGGCATTTACAGCTTCACTGAGGTAAAATTTACATGCAATAAACTTCACATATTTAAAGTATATCATCTGATGATTTTTGTGATATCCGAAACCATCACCACAATCAAGACAATGAACATATCCACCACTTCCACTTGATCCTTTGGAACTGCCATCCCTACACCCATCTTTGGGCAACCACTGAACTGCTTTCAGACCCCATGGATAATTTTGCATTTTATAGAATTTTATGTGAAAGAAATCATGTGGTAAATACTCTGTTACTGGCTTCTTATACTCAGCATAATTGTTTGAGATTCTTCTTGTTGTTGTACATGTCAATAGTTCTTCCTTTCTATTGCTAAGTGTGACTCCGTTAGATGGATATACCACAATTTATCAATTCACCTATTAAAGAACACTTTGGGGTGTTTCCATTTAGGAGCTATTAGCAATAAAGATGGAGCCAGCCCTGATGGCCTAGTGGTTAAAGTTCAGCATGCTCCACTTTGGCAGCCCAGGTTTGGTTTCCGGGTGTGGAACCATATCACTCATCTGTCAGTAGCCATGCTGTGACAGTGGCTCACATAGAAGAACTAGAAGGACTTACAACTGGAATATACAACTATGTACTGGGGCTTTGGGGAGAAAAAAAAGAGAGAGAGAGGAAGATTGACAACAGGTGTTAGCTCGGGGCAAATCTTTCCCAGCAAAAAAGGAAAAAAAGAAAGGAAGATGCTATAAGCATCCATGTATAAGTTCTTGTGTTGACATATGCTTTCTTTCTCTTAGGTAAATGGATGCTTAAGTCATGTGAGAAGTGAATGTTTAACTTTTTAAGAAATCACCAAACTATTTTCCAAAGTGACTATATTAGTCAGAGTTCTCCAGAAAAACAGAACCAATAGGATACGCACATATAGAGAGATTTATTTTAAGCAGCTGGCTAACGTGATTATGGAGGCTAGCATGTCCAAAATTTTCAGAGTGGGCTGGCAAACTGGGGACCTGAGCAGGAGCCCATGTTGTGGGTCAAGTCTAGAGGCCACTCGCGGGCAGAGCCCCTTCTCACTTGAGAGAGGCCATGTGTGGGCAGAGCCCCTTCTCACTTGAGAGCGGCCGTGTGTGGGCAGGGCCCCTTCTCGCTGGAGGGAGGTCAGTCTTTTATTCCAGTCAGTTGTCTTAGTCAGCTCAGGCTGCTACAGCAAACATCGTAGACTGGGTGGCTTATAAAAGAAACATTTGTTTCTCACAGCTCTGGAGGGTAGGAATCTGAGATTAGGGTACTAGCATGGTAGGTTCTGGTGAGAACCCTCTTTCTGGCTTGCAGATGACCATCTTCTTGCTATATCCTTACTTGTGGGAGAGACTAAGCTTTAGTTTCTCTTTTTCTTCTTATGAGGGCACTAATCCTATCACGGGATTGGCTAAACCTAATTACCTCCCAAAGGCTCCCCCTTTTAATACCGTCACATTGGGGCTAAGGCCTCAACACACATATGTATTTTGGGGAGGATACAAACATTCTGTCCATAACATCAGGCCTTCAACTGATTGGATAAGGCCCATCCACAGTATGGCAATCTGCTTTACTCAAAATACACCAGTTTAAATGTTAAGTTCATCTAAAAACACACTCACAGAAACAACAAGCATAATGTTTGATCAAATATGTGGGCACTGTGGCCCAGCCAAGTTAACACATGATATTAACCATCACAAGACCACTCCTTATCAGCTGGACACTCATACAAATCTCTTTAAACCATACCTAATGTTCAAATGAAGACAATGACAAGGCCACACTTCCATCTAACATGGTGTAACTATCCTGCATACAACCAAAAATGCACTGACCCTTCCCCAGAAGAGGATGCAAGGTTCTTGGGTGATGTTTACTCTTCTCCTTGACATCCCATAACGTAAATGCTGTGATATAACACTAACAATCCCTAGATGCTATGCTATAAAGTTAATATATCTTACATTACAGGGTAAGGGGACATACACACACACATTCATAGCAAAATAAGGAAGAAATACTCATGACTCAGTGACTGCAGTCCCCACTGTGAGGTCTGGCCTACAGAGAAGAGCAACCACAGAACTCTTCAAGGATGGGGGCTCCCTCACAAGTTCGTTCCTCACAGTCAGGGTGAAAGGTATGTCTCCTGGCCCCTCCCAGTGTGGGTGAGTAGGTTTTAAATGACGCTCCACTCTAACATTTCTATCTCCCTGAGCCATTGAATCCTCTCCTCTACGCTAAACCTAGGCAAGACTAGCACTTCCAGCTCATTCACTGTGCACCACCTCTTGATCCACGTTTAAGCCAATGAATAAAACAAAGTGTCAGCACTTTTCCTGACTCTTTAAGCTGCAACATCAAATACAGAATGTCAGCTTTGTGAGCCTGATCCAATGGGAATAATTGGATCCAACTTCCACCATTACCCCAGATCCTTAATATCCATTCGCATACATGTTCCACGGACTTTCATCTGTATAAGTTAGAAAACTCACGTAGTTCTTCTGGAGTGTGATGCACTTCCTCACGGGTCACTTTGTACCTCACCTTTAGGGGCCTGCTAGGACTTGAAGCTAGTTATAGGTCCAGAAGCAAAGAGAGCAGATGGGTGTGGGCTCTGAAGACAGCAAGCATGTCTTGCATGGCAACTGCCTTAGGGGGAGGCCATTACAGTTTCCTCAGGCAATGCAGGATTAATCCCCTCAGATGGGGGTATAGAGGCTACAACCACTGGTGGTGAGGTCACTTCCTCTGGGGAGGGGAAGACACTTCCACTGTTGCTAGGGAGACCTCTTCTACAAGTAAAGATTGATCAGAAGTTAGGGGCTCAATGTCCTCAGCTTCATTCACACATCCCATTCCAACTTACAGGATCTTGTTCTTTCCCAATCAATTCCCTCACTTTAACAGAAGATACCCTGAGTTGAATGCTGGGCCACTTGCATTGAGAGAGTGAATTGAGATTGCATTGAGAGAAAGAAAGAGACTTTTTGTAAGGAATTGGCTCCCATGATTATGGATGCTGAGAAGTCCCATGACCTGCAATATGAAGACTGGAGAACAAGGAGAGCCAATGTTGTAAGTTCCAGTCCCTGTCTAAAGGCAGGAAAAGAGTGATGTCCCAGCTCATCAGGCAGAGAGAGTGAATTCTTTTTTTTTCCCTTTTAAAGACTGGCACCTGAGCTACAGCTGTTACCAATCTTCTTTTCTTCTTCTTCTTCTTCCTCTCCCCAAAGTACCCCAGTACATAGTTGTATATTCTAGTTGTAGGTCCTTCTGGTTGTGCTATGTGGGACGCTGCCTCAGCATGGCCTGGTGACTGGTGTCATGTCCACGCCCAGGATCCGAACCAGCAAAACCCTGGGCCGCCGAAGCAGAGCGTGCAAACTAAATCACTCGGCCACGGGGCCGGCCCCAAGAGTGAGTTCTCTTTTGCTCAGTCTTTTGTTCTACTCAGGCCTTCAGTGGATTGGATAAAACCCACCCACACTGGGGAGGGCAATCAGATTGATTCAGTCCACCAATTCAAATGTGAATCTCACCCAGGAACCCCCTCACAGACACACCCAGAATAACGTTTTACCACATATCTGAGCACCCCGTGACCCCAGTCAAGTTGACACATAAAATTAACCATCACACCAGGGAAAAGTTGACATTGCAGTTCACGTCTGAAGTCCATCAGGCTGGAGACCAGGGAAAACACAAAGTTGCAGCTCAAGTTAGAAAGTCACAAAGCTGGAGCTCCTGGGAAGAGCCAACCTTGTGGTTCCAGTCCGAAGGCCGTCTGCTGGAAGAATTCTTTCCTGCTCAGGGGAAGCCAAGCGTTGGTTCTAGTCAAGCCTTCAATGGACTGGAAGAGGCCCACCCACATTGAGGAGGGTAATCTCTAAATCCACTGATTTAAATGTTAATCTCATCCAAAACACTCTCACAGAAACATTCAGAATAATGTTTAAACAAATATTTTGGAACCATGGCCCAGCCAAGTTGACACATAAAATTAACCATCGGAGTTACTGTATCCTCTGAATTCCCAGCAGGAACTTATGTCAGTTGCAATTGCTCCGTATCTTCACTAACGCTTGGTACGGTCAGTCTTTTGATGCAGCCGTTCTAGCGGACCAGGAAGTTGTATATCATTATGGGTTTACTTTTATTTTCTTTATGTCTAATGACACTGAGCATATTTTCCTGTGCTTATTTACCATCTTTTTTTGTGGAGTTTCTCTTCAAATTCTTGTCCATATGCTACTGGGTTCTTTGTTCTATTATTGAGTTGTAAGTGATCTTTACATGTTCTAGACACAATGGATATATGTTTTGCAAATATTTTCTCTCTGTCTATGGCTTGCTTTTTCACATAATGTCAGTTTCAAAGAGCAAAAGTTAATTTTGATGAAGCCCAATTTATTGATTTTTGTTTTAAAAATGCATGGTTTTTATGTTTTATTTAAGAAATCTTTGCTAACTCCAAGGTCAAATGGTTTTTGAGAAGTTTTAAAGTTTTAGCTTCTACATTTAGGTCTCTGACTCATGTTGAGTTAATTTTTATATGTGGTGTGAGGCTGGGATCAAGGATCACTTTCTTTGCCCAGATGATGTATCAGTTCTATTGCTGCCATAACAAAATACTATAAACCTCAACACCATTTATTGTCTCACAGCTTCCATGGGTCAGAGTCTAGGGACAGCTTGGTTTAGCTGACCCAAAATCAAGAAGGAGGCTCAAAGAGAGAAACCGTTTCCATGATCATTGAGATTGTGGGAAAAATTTGGTTCTGTGTAGTTGTAGGACTGGGGTCTGTATTTCCTTGCTGGTTTTTGGGGGCTGTCCTCAACTTCCAGAGGTGACCTGAATGTCCTGGGTTATGGTTGCCTTGAAAGCTAACAAATTCTTATACTTTGCATCTCTCTGATCTCCCATTACTGCCTTCTTCTTCCACCACAAATCTTTGATTCTAACCAGAGAAATTTTCCTGCTTTTAAGAGCTCAAGTGATTAGATTGGGCGCATGTGGATAATCCTAGATAAATGGTCTTTCTTTTCTTTTCTTTTCTTTTTTTTTGTGAGTAAAATTGGTCTTGAGCTAAGATCTGTTGCCAATCTTCCCCTTTTTGCTTGAGGAAGATTGTTGCTGAGCTAACATCTATGCCAATCTTCCTCCATTTTGTATGTGGGACACCACAGCATGGCTTGATGAGTGGTGTGTAGGTCCGTGCCCAGGATCTGAACCCATGAACCCCTGGCTGCCAAAGCACAGCACATGAACTTAACTGCTCCACCAATGGGCCAATCCCTAAACACCCTTTCTTAAGATTTATAACCTTAATTACATCTACAAAGTCACTTTAACAGCAGTACCTACATCACTGTTTGAATAGTCAGAATATAGAATCTTGGGGAGACATCTTTAGAATTTTGTCTATCACAGATGACCATCTGTTTTAACACCATTTGTTGGAAAGATTAACCTTTCACCATTGAATTACTCTGGCCCCTTTGTCACATAACAATTGACAATATATGTATGGGTCCATTTCTGAACCCTCATTTCTGTTTCATTAATCTAATTTTTCTATCTTTATGCCAATACTACACTATCTTGATTACTTTATAATGAGTCTTGATTTCATAAAGTCTAAGTCTTAAACTTTGATTTTTCTTTTTCAAAGATGTTGTAGCTCTCCTAGGTTTTTGGCATTTTCAAATTTCCCTGTAAATTTTCCATAAAAGTTCCAAATTTCCAAATTAAATTTCATAACTTTTAGAATCAGCTTGTCATTTTCTAAACAAGGCTGCTAGGATTTTCAATGGGATTACATCGAATCTATAGATCAACCTAGGAAGAATTGACTTCTTAAAAAGATTGAATTTTTGATCCATGAACATGAAACATCTCTTCATTTTTTAAGTTTTTCTTTAATTTCCCACAGCAATGTTTTGTAGTTTCGGTGTACAGGTCTTGCACATCTTTTATTATTTTGAAATATTTTGTATTTTTGATAGTATTGTAAATGTGGTTATTTCTTTAATGCCAATGTCTGAGTTTTGCTAGCATATGTATATATAATTGATTTTTACATATTAGCCTTGTGTACAATTTTACTTAACTCACTTATTTGTTCTAGTAGCATTTTGTAAATTCTTTGGGACTTTCTATGTATATGATCATGTCATCTGTGATTAAAAAGAAGTTTACTTCTTCCTTAATTTCCAATCTGAATGTCTTTTAAGTCTTTTTCTTGTCTTATTGCAATGGCAAGAACCTCCAGCACAGTGTTGAATAGTGAGATCAGACTGCCTTTCCTTATTGCTGATCTTAGGGAGAAAGCATACAGTCTCTCAGCAATAAGAATTATGTTGGCTGCAGGCTTTTTGTAGATACCCTTTTTAAGATTGAGGAAGTTCCTTCTATTCCTAGTTTATTATTTCTATTTCTAGCTGGGATTTTTTAATCAGGAATGGATGTTGAATTTTTAATATGATTTTCTGTATATTGTTTAGAGATGATCATGTAGATCATATGGTGGTTTTTTCTGCTTGTTAATGTGGTGCATAACATTTCTATTCTTAGAAATAAGAAGGAAAACTATATTGATACACACAACCACTCAAATGAAACTCAGAGACGTTATGCTGAGTGAAAGAAGCCAATCTCAAAAAGTTACAGACTGTATAATTCCATTTATATTATGTTCTAAATGCTTTTAACAGCCTCTGGTAGGACATTCCTCTCTGACATCACCAACAGTAAAAATTTGGTGAAAGTATTTGCCCCCAATTCTTGGTGTTGGGGTTGGAGAGGGGTAGTTTGTTTATGATTTCTTTCTTTTTTTGTTGTTTCTGTTTGTTTTTTATTTTTTGATTTGTATTTTTCTCACTTCTGTATATACCGCATGGCTGGTTCTGTAACGTTTTCAAAATAATCCCACTGCAGAAGCTCCAAGGAGAGTGTGAAAGTGTCACTCCTCTAATGCCCTGGATTCTGGCCCCAGTTTTGCCTTGGTGATAGAGGGTGCCCATTCTACATGTTACTAGCAACTGTGAAGGGAGCATCAGTTGGAGAAAACTTGGTGTCAGAAGATGGAAGGCTGGGCATTACCTCTCTGTGCCACCTAGAAAGCTTAACTCATAGGTAAGGAATGTGGCAGGCTGCCCTCTGAGGAAATGCACTGCCCCAATTTTTCATGCAGATTATTCGATATACTGCATGAGATTTGCTGAGTATGTCTAAGAAAAACATCGACATTTTCCTGGAAGGCATTAAAATTCTCGCATTTGAAATGTAATCATTTGAGAATCTTGAGGGACTCTGATGATGTGTTATAAGACAGGTTACAGCATCCACGGCACAAATAGTAGTAAAAAGCCTAACCTGGACTCTGGGAAAGGTTTTATATAAGGACTTTAGTACTGCTGAAACATCATGAAGAGAGCTGGATTGGATTCAAAACAGACTTGGGCAGTGATGTTAGAAGCAGCAGTATAGTTTCTTCAGTGATAGACTTTAGCAAATCTTAATTGCAGCTTGCCAATAAGTATTGCTGAAAGTTTCCTAAAGAATTAAACGCTTGGCTTAATTCTCAGAACTAAAAGAAACAAAAATCTCACACTGAGTCTTATCAGCAACGTGGCTTCATATTCCCATTTTCTCTTCTTCATCCTGACACATGGAGGAGATGGGCGGCTGTCACCACACCAGGTTCATTTTTGCCCACTGCCCGGAAGGCCAAACACTGAGATAACAAGATTGCAGCAGAGAGAGGGTTTAATCACCAGGCAGCCAAGTGAGGAAGCAAGAGCATGAGTCTCAAATCTGCTTCCCCGAAAATGGGGACTCAGGGATATTTATGGGGTAGGGGGTCAGCGTGGTCTGAAATGTGGAGATAGATCTTTGGAGGTGAGGAGAGGTGAGGTAATTAATGATCCGCGCAAGTGTACTCAGACGTCATGTCTCTTCATAGGACACATGTTCACAAAATGGCGGTGTGAGCATGATCTGAGGGTGGGGTTTCTAGCCTCTTGATGTCAAAAGATGGCCTACTGGACATCTGTGCAAGCCCAGTTGACGGGTTGGTGGTCTCAACCACTCTGCAGTGGACAAGGGGTTCTAATTCCTGAAAAGCAGCTCAAACACCCATTACCATGGTGACCCAGGCTCCAGGGAGATGTTCTCTACAGGAGCCTAGTGGGAGTCAGACAGCATATTGCCTAAACAGCACGGTTAACAATGGGTGGGTTAAACAGCTAAAAGCTATAATCAGTAATTGCAAAAAGGAAAAAAGCCTTTAGTTCCTAGCTACTTAATCATCAATGGCTAACTGTTTGCCAGTTTTAAGCCCCCATTCTTTGGTCATTCCTTATTCTTGAGGGATTCAAGGCAACGACCATTCTAGCTACTTCCTGCTGATTTGGGGCATAGATCCAGGTTAGAGAAATGAAACTGTTTAGCACTCATTTGGAAATATTCTGTTGTTCCTGGCTTCAGGCTGACATTTTGCATTATTCGAATTTTGTGCCTTGTCAACAGTTTTGGAACAACATCTAAAGTACGTTTTATAATCAAGTATCAGACAAGAAGGATAAGAAGTATAGACAACCCAAATTTTAACAGTCACTGTAAAATAGACCTAATCCCAGTGGGGCCTCCATCTGATCTCCAGGTGGGGGCAGACATCTCATCAACACCCTATACCCTGATCTTTCAGTTGTCATTGATGGTGGCTATCAGCATGGGCTCTCTGCCTTGGGGTCATCACATTCCTAAGGAACTCAAAAGAACAAAGTTATCAACTTATAGCAGCTGGGAGGGTCCACAGAATCTACAGAGCGTGTCTGGGTTAGTGAATCAGAGATCATTCAAAGTTATCATATGATTTCTTTTGTACAATGTGGCTTCCCTTATGTCAGCCTTGTGTTGAGCCGGTATCACTGCTAGTCAGCAGAGGGGCTTTGAGAACGGGAAACACACAGCCCTAGTGCTACCAGGGGGCTGGAGTGAAGCCCGGAGTGATTTTGGAAGAACTTGTCCCCTGTTTCTGGATCCAAAGACTAATGTCCCCTTCTCACGTGGAAAAGTGAAAAGATGAGAGGCGGGCTGGTGCCTCCTGTGATGGAAGGACAAAGGGACAGAATTGCTGAGGGAGCAAGTTGCATTTACACCAATGGTGAGGCAACAGGACTAAGTTTTCCCTCTGGCTGAAGGAGAAGCACTGAGCTACCAGGGTTCAAGCGAAAGGAGGGCTGCTTGCCAGGGTGAGGTGACCCCCGTGGAAAAGGTGTGTGGGGTGCACTGCCCCCCAGGAGAAAAAGAGTCAGCATTGGGATGTCTGCCACACAGAAGGCACAAATCCCAAGTGTCGACAGCACCAGCCAGGCATGCCCTTGTCACTACCTCCCCTCTATCCCCTCTCCCCAAACTCAGGTGGTGCCATCAGCAGCAAGAAGTCAGGGAGGGGAAGGTGGAAGCAGGAGAGGAAACAGCCCATGCTGCCTGCCGCAGGTTTTTGCACCAGCTTCCTTTGGGGAAGGAGAGAAGCTTTGAACTGGGTAAGAGATTGCATTTTGATTTAAATTAGATGGAAAATGAGACCATGCCTGAAAGTACCTGGGAAAGCAAAGGGGTCTGCCAAGACCTCCTCCAGACTTGGAGATGGGAGATTGGCTAGAGGAGGTTTGATGGGCAGGGGTGTAAATACAAAGTCAAGTTACTCCCACTGGAAACCTCGTGCCTTGCTTGCCCACTCCTCGGCCTGAGCAGGATGCGTTAAGGGTGTGCTGAGAAATTCCCTTAGCTCACAGGGCCGCTGTGTGGGTCCTGGAGAAGCTGAGCCCCGGGAGGCTAACATATCTGGATCTCTTTGGCCATAAGACAATTATTACTGTCTACATACGCAATGATCAGAACAATGTCGGAAGCTGTGCTTATTGCTCTTTCAGCAAACTATTTACAACTAGCATCAAGTAATTGGTTGGGATTACCTAAGGAGTGATATTTCCTATCCATGGCCTCAGCAACCTTTGAAGGAGGAAATAAATCCCTCTCTTGTTAACCAAAGTTTTGACCAAGCTACAAAGAATGAGCCTCATATTCTCTAGGTGGAAATGATGTCTATTTCCATCTACTATATGTGGAAAATACAGTATGTGCATAATGTGTTTGATTTTGTAAACTGACGTCAGAATTCCGAAAGATTCCTAAAGTGTCTGGAGGAATGAGTCAAAGCAGGCAATTTGAGGAAGGGGTAGTGCTGAGAAACTGAAGCAGAAGAGAGTCAATCAGTCATTGAGCAAAGGAGCTGTCAATCATTTCAGTTTAGCAAATTGGGTCCCAGCGTATAAGCTCACAAGAAATTAGATCACAGGAAAGGAGAACCCAGTGGGCAGACCTAAAGGAAACTCAAGGTTTGAAATGTAAGACAGGCTGCCTCTAAAGAAAGATGTGGCTATCATAGAGGGCAGACTCAGCCACCGTGTTAGGATGATGGATGGAGATCAGAAGCTTTAGAGAAGGGTAGAACCAGCAGTAATTTATGGCTGGTGTTCTTGCTTCAGGCAAACAAAAACTGCACAGAAATAGGTCAAGCAGAGAGGAAAGGATCAAAATCAAAGGTAGACTCTGGAATTGTGGAACACTCCAGGAGAGAGGGAGAGGCTGGCACAAAGCCCAGAGAGACACACAAAGTGTCCCACTCACCTAAGGGACCAGACAGAGTGGGCCTGAGAGGCGGGGTCTGGAGGAGATGAACGGCAGCCCTCAGCTGCAAAAGGGCTTCAGAGAAGGTTCCAGGAGCAATGGAATTCTTACCCAACTTGGCAGCTGGACCAACCCAAATGTGCTCTGGGTTAGAAGTCATTGATTGTGTTTATCCAGGTCATATCAAGGATGACAAGGTAAGGATGAGGTACTTTTTAAGCTCTGGCAATCAATAATTGGTGACTATTATTCTATCTAAGAAATTTGAACTACTTTTGCTCAATTCTTTCTGTATTTATATGTGTGTGTGTGTTTTCCTTTTGAAAATGTTAATGGAGTTCTTGGCCAAACTTATATTTAAGAAAGGTCAAGAGATTCTACACACTGATATTGATGAGAGGAAAAATCTGGGTGCTCTTAGCACTTAAGAAAAGGAGAGCAATATTCTCAACAGACCTGCCATGCACACAAGGCTGAAATTGGAGTGTGAGGGAAAGCAACTGACTGAAAGTTTATAAAATTGGCCCTAACAGTTTGAAATCTGGAGATAAGCCAAAGTTCTTAAATACAAGAATGGATCAGGCTGTTGGCAGAAATTTAATATCCCCATTTTTTTGCCTGTATTTTTTTAGTTCAACAGTCACTGAAATAATGATAATTAGGATGTACTCTATGCCAAGTGCTCTTCTAAAGCCCTTTAAATGGATTGTCTCCTTAAATCTTCATTTATCCTTCATCATCCTTGAGGGAGGCATTATTTTGACCCCTGTTTTGCAGATGAGGAAACTGAGCCCCAAAGAGGGTGTGTAATTTGCTCACAGGTGACAGCCGTCTGAGTCCAGAGGCTACAACCTCCCGCATGCGTGGAAGACCCACAGGAGACTGTCACATGGTGCCGGAGTCCATCGGTTCACGCTCTGCTTGGGGAGCGGGGGTGGAGCCAGGTGGTCTGTAGGCAGTCACATGTGGTATAGAGCATCCAACTGGCAATCGGTATGACTGTACTGTCAGCCTGTGGTTTGGTCGCCATATGGACAACTCCTCTCTGAGGAGGAGAGGGCGGTAACGGGAGGCACGTGTGCTCACAGGGGAAGAGAGCAGGGGTGAGATTTGGAACTGGTGTAGCCTGTAGACTTTTCACCTCCATATGGAATTACAATGGCTAAATTTTTTAAAATTTAAAAAAATTGCAAGGATGAGTTAAAGTACTTGGCTAATATTGCTATGGACCAATGAAGCTAACAAATTGGGACAGATTGCCAAGATAGGAAATATTTTTCATTTTCTTCCTAAAAGAAGTCTAAAATAATGACAGTCTAGTTTATGCATTTCCCAGTTCGAGGAGGGGCTCCAGAAGATGATATAAGGACTGGAGAACTGACCCGGAAGGCAGGAGAACGGGTCTAGGCCTGTCTTAAACAAATAGTTTTAAACTCTCTGCCTCAATTTCCCTCCTGTAAAATAAGCCTGTTGGATGATCTCTAAAGTCCTTTCAATGGTAAAATTCTATGGCTCTCAAACTCTCTAAGTTTGTTGCAAAGAACAAGTAAAATAAGTACTTTTTCAGAAATAGAAATTGAAAACAGGGCCGGCCCCGTGGCTGAGTGGTTAAGTTCGTGTGCTCCGCTTCGGCAGCCCAGGACTCAGATCCTGGGCACGGACATGGCACTGCTGGTTAGGCCATGTTGAGGCGGCATCCCGCATGCCACAGCTGGAAAGACCCACAGCTAAATAAAAAAATATGCAGGGGCCGGCTCCGTGGCCGAGTGGTTAAGTTCGCGCGCTCCGCTGCGGTGGCCCAGGGTTCAGATCCTGGGTGCGGACATGGCATCGCTCGTCAGGCCACGTCGAGGAGGCATCCCACATCCCACAACTAGAAGGACCTGCAACTAAGAGATACAACTATGTACGGGGCGGGGGGAGGGGGAGGGAGAGGGGGGGTGCGGGGGGGGGGGAGGTGGTTTGAGGAGATAAAGCAGAAAAAAAAAAGAAGATTGGCAACAGTTGTTAGCTCAGGTGACAATCTTTAAAAAAAAAAATATGCAGCTATGTGCTGGGGGATTTGGGGAGAAAAAAAAGAAGATTGGCAACAGTTGTTAGCTCAGGTGCCAATCTTTAAAAAAAAAAAAGAAACAGAAAATGACTTTTCTCGAGTTCACCCTTCCCCTGCCTCTGGGCCCTGTCTCCACGTCTCACCAGCTGCTGCCACCTGCAGAAGCCCAAAGCAGGAACCCGACTTCTCTATTAAAGACGAAGGGAGCAGCACCCCTCGGATGAAGGCAATGAGAAGCTACAAGGTGTTGGTGAGAGACTGTCCACCGAGGAGGGGTTCCCTCCCAGCGCGAGCAGAGAATCTGGAAGAGCATTGGGAGAGTGAGTATTTGAGAAGAAAGGGGTATTTTGGAGGACTATTTGTTAGAAAGCAGATTTCCCTGTGTACATGAAGTTCTTGCCCATGCAGAGTCTATGAATGCTGTGTTCCTGCAAATGACGACTGCAGCCTGCACTTTTCTGCCTCCCATGTTTGTTTCATCGACAGGCCAGTTACCAGATCCGGAAGCCTCAAGATGCTTCCCCATTTCAGTCTCGCTGTCATTTCTACAACCTATTATTCCCTTTTATGAAGCCGAGTTCAGTTTGACCCTGGCTTTACACAAAGTCCTGAAGTTTACAAGACTCTGCTTAGCTTCTTGGGCATAAACGAGGCCCTCTGTTTTTCTCACACGGCAGTCGCTTTTGGGGGCTCCGAGGATTGAATGTTTTGTATCTGCCTTTTCTCTGCAGCTTCTCTATTCCCTGCTGTTATCTTTGGCTCTGTTGCTATGGGTGGGAATATTTTTTTGTCCTTTCTTAATAACTGCTTGGCTGCCAGAGGAGCTCATTTCTCATTGTATCGGTGGAGGATTAGCCGAGATGTTTGGGAGATGTTTCCTGTATTAAGCAGCAGGGGAGAGCTTGCTGGGCCTGTGCCTTCTTTTGACATAGCGTCATACTTTTTTTCCCTTCCTCCCTTGGAATGTGCTGAGGCCAGTTATTTGCATCCAGAGCAGCAACTCCTCCCTGACACTTTGCAGATCCCTATCCCCTTTCCAGGTGCCCTTGCATAAACACTTCTTGGGGAGGCTGCAGTGGATCGCAGGCAATTATCTCAGGCGATTTCTTGATATTTAGGGCTCAACAGTGGACTGCAGCACCAAGCTCCTTTCCAGGCGTACTCGCCTTTAAACCTATTTCATACTTCAGATTCTTTGACCGTTGACTCACGGGCTTTCTATTGGAGCCACCACCTCATCGACAATTAACTTGAACCGGGTATTCTGTGTTGCCCGAGAGTAATGGAATATCGAGTTTGCAGCTCTGTCTGAAACTCTAGCCTAACTGCTCGTAGGCTTTTTGGATTCTTGTGTTTGCTTGTGACAATCTTCAACAGATTGAGAAAAGCTTTCCAGAAAATTTACCAAAGGAGGACAAAAAGCTATGAAGTTTTTGGTCTTGATTAGATTGATATAAGAATAAATGCTCAAAATCTGACTGGAGGTCATTACTGAAAGTTTGATGGCATTGCAGTGGAAATGACACTGGCTGGTCTCAGAGTGGGAGCCTCCGGGTTTGAGGTCTGAGGTCACCACCTCAAAGCTCTGGGAACTTGGTGAGTCACTTCATCTCTCTTTTCCACAATTTTCTCGTCTGTAATATGGGGATGATTCTGACTCATAAAGTTGCGGTGGAGGATAGCGTGACCTTGTAAACTATAAACATAAGGTTATTAGAATGAAATGAGAATGTTTCTGAAAACATTTGCAAATTGCAAAGAACAGCACAAGCACAAAGAGCTCTAGAGACTATAGTGATAACCTCATGAAGATTTAAACACACTTCAGAGTGTTAGGAAAACCATTTTCTCCTTTTAGTGGGTATTTATCCTTCCTTTTAAATATGGTCGAATCCGCTTCCTGAATTGGAGGAATCCCCCAGTGTACAAGGAAGATCCCACCACCCACCGGAGAAGTGCAGCGCCAGGTGCGTGGAACTAGGACCTAGTGACCCAGCCTGGGCCAGCCAGAGGCTCGTGCCCTAGACTTCGCTCTAGAATCCAGCAGTCTGGAGAAGATGCATTCTGGCTGCAGGAGGACAGAGGTGACCCCTACATCTGGTTTCTGGACACTGCACTGGTAGGGGACCCAGAGGTGGTATACATGATTCGCCTGGCTGCTGCAAGCCCTGGGTATTGGTAGTGGCTTCTGTTCTGTGGATGGGTTGGGGTGTCACTCCTGGATGCCTTACTTCCCAGCCAGGTTTTGTAAGCAACTCAGAGATTCCCTAAACTGCCCAATACCCTTTTATATAAAACTTTGTTATGGAAAATTACAAAGGGAAATTTGAAGGGAATAGCATAATGAACACCTGTGTGCCTATCCTCCAGTTCAACAATTAGCAATATTTTGACTATTATTTCACCTATTTCTGCTCTTCCCCTCACTTCCTGTTTCATTTTGTTTTTGGCTGAAGTGTATTTTAAAGTAAATCTAGGATATCATGATTTCACCCATAAATATCTCAATGTGCACTTCTAACTGGTAAGAACTACTCTTCAACAGAACCATATGTCATTTTTCAACCCAAAAAGAATAATAGTGATATTCAGCACATCCTAATATCCATTTCTGCTCAAATAAGCAAGAAATTCTTTGTCTTACTTACAAGACAAATATGCTCTCTGCCTTCATTCTACCATCTCAGCCCCTGAAACAGAAGCTTCACCCACTGAAGTTACTGAGAAGAGTAACTTCCACTCCTCCCCCTCCTCTCTCACTCAGTGGGGGAGTGACTTCTCTGATGGGTGAATTGGGGATGAGGGACTGCCATGAGCGGCTCAGCCCTCCCAGGCATCTCTCAGGAGGTCTCTGTCCACAGAGCAATTGCATTCTGCCCAGCTCTGTCTTCCACGGGCTGGGCACACATGACCAGGGCCCAGGCCCACCTCGCAGGGTAAGTCTGGAGGTTTGTCTCTTCCTTGGGGAGTGTGAGGAAATGATTCTGGGTAAATAGATCTGCTTTATAAATCCAAACTGTCTCCAAATGACACATCTCAACATGTGGGCTTGGAGCAAAGCTCCAGGAAACCTGGTTTGACAGCTCATCTATGCTTGCTCTAACTTTGTCAGCAATAAAGCTGATATTTTGATCTCCTTTGTTTGATTTCACCATCAGTCTCCAATGTTCCAAATGTAGTGGAGGTGAAGGAAAAGGCAGTATTGTTTATAAGCCATGAACTCTAACATACTCAAGTTAATTCAACAATCGTTACTCTAAACCAAACCCAGTGCTAAGGACCGGTGACACAAAATGAAGAGAAAAACGTCCCTGCCCTATGGAGCCCATTGACTTCAGAGGTGACCGCAGTGAGGCAAAAGCAACTTCATGGGATCCTGGGGGCCCAGATTCTGAGAAGGGCTCACAGACGTGGGGGTATCTGAATGAGTGAGATTTTCTCAGAGAGAACGGGGACACAGAAGACAGAAGAGCTACATACAAAGGCTAAGAAAAGGCAAAAGCACAAAGTGCGGGGACAGGAAGGGGCTCAGCGGTGTCAGGGAACCTGGAGGTGATGGGGGAGAGGCCAGGGCCAGGTGCGGAAGAGGCACGCATGCCCATCTCAGAAACTTGGACCCCACTTTAAAAGCAAGGAGGTGACATGGAAGGTTTATCAACAGAGGTGATTTTTATGAGATCTTTTTAGCAGAAAGTGTGGAGAATGTATTTGCAGAAATGAGACCCAAGCCCAGGGAACACTTTGGAGCCTACTGATTGCATCCAAAGGAATCACAGGCAGACTTGGGCAAAGGGTGCCAGGGCAGATTCGGGAGACGCTCCGGAGGTTTGAGTTCCATCCTACTTGTTCCAAAAGAGAATTTTTATGTAAATATACATAGAATGTATTCTATGAATACATATGTATTCATCTATGCTGTAGCAAGATGAAAAGAAAATAACAGAAATACACAACAGTGAGAAAATAAGGATAAGATAGGGACATGAAATGGAGCCAGGCATGAGATGAGCACATTGGGCTGGGGGGGGGGGGGGTAGTGTAAATAAAGAGCAGGGTATGACAAGGGATGGAGCACACGTTTGACTCTTGGCTCTCCAGCAGTCAACACCAGCAGGGAAGAATCCTCTACACACATCCCAGTGCTTATGAGATGGAAGTGACCCGGGGTGCAGGGGACGAACAGCTCCTCCAGAACAGAAGGCTGAAGCACTCTCCTGAGAGTCCTCACAAAGAGGAGAGGGCCGTGTAAGTGGTAACATCCTCAGCTTATTGTAGACAGTGATTTCAAAGGGATGTTTCTTTCAGTAATCTTTTTCTTTTCTTTTTTTTTAAAGACAATTTGCTTAAGCCAATACTTTCATTCTTTTTTTTTTTTTGTTAAAGGTATGCTTTTCGGTGAGGAAGACTGGCCCTGAGATAACATCTGTTACCAATCTTCCACTTTTTTTTTTCCCCAAAGCCCAGTACATAGTTGTATATCCTGCTTGTAAGTCCTTCTAGTTCTCCTATGTGGGTCACCACCACAGCATGGCTTGGTGAGCAGTGTGTAGGTCTGCACCCGGGATCCGAACCGGCAAACCCCAGGCTGCCAGAGCAGAGCACACAAACTTAACCACTACGTGACCAGGCCAGACCCTTCTTTCAGTAATCTTTAATACCCAGCCAAAGGCAGTAAACTGAAAATGTGTTTTACAACTGGTTTCTTTCATTTAACATAATGGTTTCCAGGTCATTTGTGCTGTAGCATGTATCAGTTCTTCATTCTTTTTTACTGTCAAATAATATTCTCTTGTGATAAAGAGTATTTGGATCTGCTCTGGTTCCAGCAGTTTCACTGGGGAAATTCAGTCTCTCAGGTAAAGTTTTAATCTTTCAGGTTCCCTCCTCATGGCTTTGTCTCTCCTGAAGTGGTGTCTAGGTGTACAGGGACCCATGACCTCGTGATGCCTGTGGATCAGTCCCAGCAGGTCTCACTCCGGGCCCTGGTTTCTCTGGGTGCTCAGTAGCATTACTTACCTCCCCGAGCACTGGGCACCCAGCTGCTTTCACTGCTGCTGTCTGCCCCTCGTGCATCTGTTCTACTCACTTGACTCAGACAGGGCCTGGAGATGTCCCTATCTGACCAGCCCACCTTGACTCTTGTGGCCACTGCTGACCCCTCAGAGTCTTAGCCACGCCTTCTATCTTTCCACCTTGCTGGCCCAGTATCCCCCATGGCATGCAGAGATACCTGGATGACTCCATGTCACGTAGGAGTGAGGGAAGCTCAGGAGCAATAGCCCATGAAAGCAACTGTGTTGCAGGGCTGTTTTTATTCTGCTGCGTCCTCCCTACACTGGTGAGAGCCACCCAGGGAAGCTGTCTCCTCCTGGAGCTCTAAGTGAGGCGTGGGCACAGCCCTCCATTCTTTACATGTCTCCCTCCACTTCTCTACCAACACCACCCTCTGGGGCTGCAGCTCACTAGGGAGAAGTCAGGACACACGGGTCTGACCTCTCTCTCAGGCTCTCTCCCCCCAACTCCTCACTGGACCAGAAGCATTGGGTTTCACTCCTCTTGTGGAAGGAAGGGACTTCCTTTAGGATATGGATCCTGAAACCTCTCCAGCCTTGACCTACAGTAAATTCAATATTTAGCTCCCAAAGGCTGACTCTTGATAAGTTATTGGTATTTTAAGGAATTTAGAAAAAAAATTTTTCTCTCAATAAAATCCTGCTTTGAAAACTAATCTTACTAGGTTAGCTCAGAATTCCCATCTTGGTAGTCAAATACCAGACATTGACCTCCTTTTCTCCAGTTTCCATTAGAACTCCCCCCTCACCCCCGCTTTAGAGATGGATGCCTGTAGCTGGCTGAGTTGGGGGAAATCATGCATTTGGAAATGTGAAAAAGAAAAGCAAAAATTCTCATTTCTATTGCAAACTTCCCTGGGGAGCAGAGGGGGCCATATCTGAGAAATGGAACCCCCAAGCCTCGTTGTTTAGATGCATGAGAGCAAAAGACCACTTCCAGTCTCTGACTGAGGTGAAGGGTGAAGACCCTAAGCCAGGACAGGAGGTATAAGAAGAGGCTTAGGGGAACACTGGGTCTACGCTGGAGGATGTTGAGGGCGAGGTACTTATTGGACATCTGGGTGGAGGTGCTCAGGTGGCACCTGAGCTCCAGAGAGGATGGGCTGGAGATGAACATTTAGAAGCCAGTGCCACTCAGGTGGTAATCGCTTTGGGGATTAGAGATTCCCCAAGCGGACGGCTGCAGACTACAGTTTGGGCAACGTCAAGGCTTTGGGAGTTGTTTGGAGTTTACACAAAAGCCTCCCAAATTGCTTCATCCTGGTAAGAAGGGTAGTTTAGTAGTGTGAAAATAAATCCCATCTGACATTTCATAAGCTTGCCTTGTACTGCAAACACACGTAAACATGGATTTCAACAATTCCCCATTCAGCTTTTCAGAACTGTACAAATCCCTAAGTTTGAGGTCCTCCACAATATGTTCTCACCTTATTTGTGTGATCCTGTTTCCCACTTCTCCCCAATCCTCACTCTGTGCTCTAGTCATGTAAGAGGACTTTTCTGCAATCCCCAGAAGCCCCGTGTCGATGCCTTTGCTTTTGATATTTCTTCTATACCTTCCACCCCAGACCCTGTCTCCCAAAATCGTGTTCATTAACGAGGCCCTGCTCAGATGTCACTCTTCCATGAATACGTCCCTGACCTTTAAACTTGTGCCAGCATTCGTTAAGAACAGAATACAGTTATGCATCGCATAACATAATACAGTCCTGCGCTGCAAAACATAATACAGTCATGCGCCACAAAACAATGTTTTGGCCAACGATGGACGGCATATATGAGAGGTCCCTTAAGATTAGTACCGTGTAGCCTAGGTGTGTAGTAGGCTGTACCATTTACGTTTGTGTAAGTGCGCTCTATGATGTTCACACAATGACGAAATCACCTAATGGCGCAATTCTCAGAACGCGTCCCTGTCCTTAAGCAACGTGTAACTATTTGCGCAAAGCACTGTGCTAGGCACTGAAAAGGACGCCAACGGTTCCCACCTTCTAAAAGATCTAAACCCAGCCATCTGTACAACCTGCCAAGTGTGTTAGGAAGTAGTCTGCATCTCAAAGGCTAGCCCACCCGCCCCCTAAAAAATGTTAAAATTCTGATCCCCAAACCCACTGGCTGAGAATGTCCAGTGTGGAGCTCAGAAACACGCATTTTGAGGGTTACAAGTCCCTCAGTGACCTTTATACTGTGGGTAGAAGATTTGCCTTCCTTCCCTACAGGGTAATTTTTAAGATAAGGTTAAGATCTGTGTGACAGTGTTTCAAAAGTGGTGGGTCATCATTTCAAGGGACTGCAGCAAGTTTGTTTTTGTTTTTGTTTTTTTTGAGGAAGATTAGCCCTGAGCTAACATCTGCTGCCAGACCTCCTCTTTGTGCTGAGGAAGACTGGCCCTGAGCTAACATCTGTGCCCATCTTCCTCTACTTTATATGTGGGACACCTACCACAGCATGGCTTGCCAAGCGGTGCCATGTCCACACCCGGGATCCGAACTGGTGAACCCAGGGCCACTGAAGCGGAACGTGCAAACTTAACCGCTGTGCCACCAGGCCGGCCCCCTGCAGTAGGTATTTAACCAAAGTGCATTTTTCATTTCTGTTCAGAAATCCTATAGCTTTTGTCCTTGACCTTAAGCTCATCTCTGTCCCACCCTAGAGATGACACATATGATTTTTAGGGGATTCATACTGTCTGTGAGATGGAGAGGCACATGCAAGTGTCAGGTATTACTCATATCTTTACTGTAAACTCCACCCAGGGTTTGAAAGCCTGGTTTTACTCCAGCTCCTTACATCACCACCAACTTTGATTAGGAGCCATAAAAAATAGGAAGCATCTGGAGGTCAAAACCAGAGTGGGCCCTGGACAAGATGGTGAGTTAGTAAGTTTTATGTGTAGCATCTCCTACCTCTTCCTTTGCTTTCCCCTGCTCTTCATCCCCACCTTGAGGGCCTTTCTAGCCAAGACACCTTTCCTAGTCTGGGGAAGAGCACATGACCTAAATCATACTAGGATGTTAGTGACTTAATAATTAACCTGCTCAGGTTTTTCAAAAGAGGATAGACCATGAGGCAGTGCTTAACCCAAAGAATGAATAACTGGTGGTGGAATTGTAGTCAACAATGACAGGCAAGTGAGGGATATTTTTGGTTGGAGGAATATTCTCTGGTCCCCCTACTATGATGCCACACAGGTGACCTCCCACTACTGCAGGTTTTCCTAGGACCAACCCTGGTAGCTAAGAGCATTGGTCATTCAATCTTGGCACCAGAAGGACATCACCTGATAGGCAAACTGCCAGAACTCATTAAAACCCAGAAAAGAGAAAGACCATGGTACATTTACTATGAGTACATCTCAGGCTGTGGCTAATCCGGGCTTGGGAAACTTTCTGGGCTGGCCCAGCTCCAAGGCCACAGAGCACTGCAGCTAATCCTCCAGGACTCGGATGGTGTCCAGAATCCTCTGCCGTATGGGCTGACCGCCTGATTCTAGGCACAGCTGGCCTCCACCCATATCCTGATGGGACACAGTAGGAGAAAGGTCATGTGGAAAAAGGAGATAGGTTAATAAAATAGAGAGAACTTTTAGCTGATACGCAGGGAAACCTGGGGCCCAGACCCTCCACTGCCGCTGTTAAACTGGGTCACAATAGGCAGATGACTTCCCCAGTGACAGGCTCCATTTCCTCATTGGAAAAGGGAGTGTCTTAGATTAGGAGCCTTAGAATTAAGAGCCATGCCAATTCTGAGAAGTAATTATCCTATGTACCAAAATAAATAACGGAACTTTACACATCCTCCATCATGAAGGGGTATAAGGATTATGTGACCAGAAATCAACATTTATGAGCCTTCTGTGCCTTTGCTACTCAAAGCCTAGTCCCTGGAACCAGCATGGCCCCCTTGGAGCTGGGGCAGAATCCCAGGCTCTACCTACTGAATCAATCTGCGTGTTAACAAGATGTCCAAGTGGTTCAATCGCACGTTAGAGTTTGAGAAGGACCACTTCAATGTGGGCCGCACCTATCTGAGCAACACAGTCCTTCAGGGCTTTTCTTGGTTCCTCATAACCCCAAAATAAGCCCGAACTCCTTAACCAGGTTTGAAGGCCACCGCAAGCTAGTCTCTGCCTCCCTGTCCAGCTTTGGCTCTTAGGAGTCTCCCTTCACTCTCTCCAATGCAGCCCCAAGAACCTCTTTTGCTATGCTGAGCCGCCCACACAACCATCAGATGTGAATTCCCTCTGCCTGGACTATTCACAAACCGTCCCCCTTTGCTAGCTCCTCATTTCTTCCACAAATATTTAGGAGCATTTCATATGTCGGGCACCCTCCTGGAAATAGTCCTCAAGGAGCTTCCATTCCACGTCCTCCAAATTTCAGCTTAGAGTCATCTCCCCAAGGATGGTTCCCCTGACCCCTGGAGAAGGTTAAATCCTTGTTCTCTATACACACTGCCGCCTCACAGACCTTTTTTAACAGACTGTGTTGACTCTAGTTAGTGGGTCAAGCCTTCCTTTCCTGTTTGACTGTAGGCCCATGAGGGCAGGCCTGTGCGTCTTGTTTGCTGCTTGCATCCTGCCTCAAATGCCTACCCCACTGATTGGCACAGAGAGGTGCTCCATGAATATTTACAGAATAGAGGGGAAGATTCCAAAGGCAGGGAGGGGCACGGCTGAGATAAAGAATTAGTGATGAGACAACGGAATTCTGCTGGCTCTCATCACAGATATGAGAGAACAACTTTTATCTTCGACTCTTATTTCTTTGATCTAAACTTCCAAAGAGATTATCTGTGCCCACAGTGTGTACCCTTTGGAGAAAGGAAATCTACATTGGCATTCACAGTAGAATTCCTATCAGCCCAGATCTGACTTGGATCCAGGCCTCACTGTGCCTTCCAACGAGAAAACTGCAGAGACTGTGGGAGTGCAGTCTGGATGGGACTCCCAGCGGGGTCCGGACTGTGTGCTGCTGTCCTCAAGCCCCGGTAGGAGGCGCTGCAGTTTGCTCCCCCGGAGAAAGGGCGTAGAAGACGGTCTCAGGTGTGTGGGGACAGACTACTCCCTGCAGGGCACAGAGGCTAAGACAGGAGCAGATGTGCAAAGATGGAAGTTCAGGGACTTTTAAAATAGAATTTTATGTAGAGATAATAGAAAATAAAGGTTTATACTAAATTGGTGAATTGGGAGAGTCAATAAAAAAATAGAATCTTCCTTTTCTCTCTCCCTTTGTAAGTGGCTATAGTGCAAGGAGCCATGGAAACCTAAGGAAATTCAGACTGGTCATCAGAGACCACAAGAGCTGACTTTCAGAGTCTCTTGACTTTATCGCTTAGTATCCAAAGGTAATTGTCAAATAAGAGGGCTAGTGCTTTGCTCAATGTCCTTCTACTCTCATCTCATCTTTTGTCATGTGTTTCTGAGACAGGTAAGGCAGATGGTGTTGATCCCAGGTTGGCCAGGGAACCATTTAAGCTCCGAGAGCTTAACTGACCTTCCCCAGGTCACACGGATGCTCCCGACTCCCAGCTCGCTGTGTCTTCTGTTGGCCACTCGTGCCACGGCATGAAAACCACAGTGAGGTCAGGCAGATAGCTCTGTGACCTTTGAGCTCTGAGCAAAATCGGTTATGACTGCAGCTGGCATCCACCGCCTGACACAGCCTGACAGTCACACCGAGTCAGGACAGAGGCTGTGCCTCCACTGTGTGTGGGAAACCTGCGGATAAATTCCTTTCTCAATGACAACTTCCCTTAAGTAAACCAGCCAAAAGAAAGCGAACCCAAGTTTCTGCACACTGAATTACTTTGTATTATTTTAGCTGGTGTTAGAGTGCTTGTGAGTCAGAAGCAATTTCAGAAAATACCGCCCATATCAACCAGCTGGAATCCAGGGTCCTGTTCTGCAAGAGCCCTCAGGCGCATGTACATATGTTTGTGTGTGCACACACACTCAAGCTCTCACACGTGCCTACACTCACTTTCGCAGACACTCACATGTAAAACTCAGATACACACGTACCTTTCCACACACGTTCTCACACACAGGAACTCACATGACACACACAGTCACACTCCGACACCCCCATACACACACCGACATTCACATGCACGCTCACATACACACACTCACAGAAATACACACGCTCACAGAAATACACACGCTCACAGAAATACACACACTCACAGAAATACACACGCTCACAGAAATACACACGCTCACAGAAATACACACACAGAAATACACACGCTCACAGAAATACACACGCTCACAGAAATACACACACTCACAGAAATACACACGCACATGCACCCTCATCTCTTGCCAAGTCTTCCTGATGCTAAATATAAGCAGGGAGTACTCCGCACAAAGGGCACTTGTTGCATGAGAATTAAAACTGGATAACGTCCACTGATTATTTAGATATTTCCAAATATCCGCATGTTTTGCTTTGTGGACGTCACAATGTTTGGCTGCAGCAAGCTTTGCTCTGCAGCTCTGCTCTCTGGGGATATGAGCATCAGTTATTCCTACTCATCCCTTCCCACTGAGGCAGAGCCGTGGGGAAAGTGAGGGCAATGAACTGTCTCCATTGCAAAAGATGTGCCTTAGAAAGCCCATTCGGAGGACCTGGGTACTGAAGGCACTTTGCAAAATGACAACTCCAGTCCCTGCCTGAGGACAAGCCATCTTTGCAGAGAGAGGAGAAGCCAGCAGTCTCCCTGACTCCCACCCCACTTAGCTGCCTTCTTTCTCATAACTTCTCCGCAAAGCTCCTGAAGCCCTTCACACCTTCTGACCTTTCAAAATGGTACATTGCAAGTCACACCAAACTTCCTCAGGGACTTTCAACCCCTACAGAGTCCAGGGAGGCTGGGACACAAGGATGCCTCTCTGTCCGTGGGAACAAGGTTCTCTTCTGTAAAATGGGGTAGAATGCACTACAGTCTTGGCTCTTATACAAAGCCAATATTTATTCTTATCTATTTGCGTTTGTCCAATGTTTGTTATTTAGTTGTGTCTATTTCCTTTTGGCGTCTGTCTGCCTCAGTTTGTCTCGCTCACATTGTAAACACACAGAAGAGAGAGACTTTCTCTGAGCAACAGTAAGTATAAGATTCCTGGAAGTTAAGCCCTTGACTGGTGCTTTGTGATGATGGTGGCAATGATGGAAGACCGTGATAAAGAGCTCCTACGGTGTATATACATGTAAAGATCATGTCATTTCAGGAGAGGTGGTCATGGATTTGCTTCTGTGCACTTGTCTCCCAATGCTGATTGAAACACAAATATCAAGGGGATGTGTTAGTGTGGACAGCACGAGCGATTTTTCTTATGATGTCTTTTACCGAATTCAGCACTAAGAAGGCTCATGAGCAGAGTGGGGAGAAAAATGAAACCCAATTCTGTTAAAAGATCTCTGTCTTCCAAGCAGACGCCGAGGACTAGAAGCAGATGAAGAGTTATCTGATACTTGATGACAAGAGGTCTCCCCACCGCGGGGTGAGGCTGTGGAGTGAATTACTGAAAGACGGCTCCATTTGGTACTCTTTCACCACTTAGTGCACTCCCTCTCACGCGAACCAATGTGTGGTTATCGTTAAATGTGTGGAGTGAACGAATGACTGAATGAACCCATCGTCCCCTCCCCTGTCACTTGTGGATAGTTTAGTCCTTACCTGCACATGGCTGCCATGTCTTCCTGGTGATAAGTGTCATAAGTAAGTACTATTCCCTCACTTCTGCTACAATCTCCCTGTAATGCTATCTTTGGGAGCATGTGATGGAAATCTCTTTATAAAAGACAGGACTTTCCTTTTCTTTCCCCTCAAACACCATTCCTCGGAATACAGCTTTCTGTCATGGAGAGTTCTAGGGCTCATTCTCATTCCCTCCATGGGAGTCACTGGGGTCTTTATACACACTCTAAAGCCTAGACTATGAGCTCCTTAAGACAGAGACCACCTCCTGTCCACCTCCCACCTCCAGTGTTCAGCACATTGAGGGCATTCAATAAATAACAATTGATTGAGAACTTTTTATTGAGGAAATTGAGTAGGACAGGAAAGGAGTGGACCTATGTTTAGACAATCTAATGACATCTATTACCAAACTTCAGGAGTTCTGAGGAATAGGCTGTCTTTCTTATCTGTAAAGTGGGGCAATAATGATTGAGAAGAATAAATGAGTTCACACAGGCAAAGGGCTTAGACCGTTGCCTCACACATACTAAGTTTGCAAGATATTAGCTAATATCATTTTCACTGTGAATGAAGGAAGTGGGCATCAATTACATGGAAAGAAATTAAGTAGGATCTAAAAAAGAATATTTTCAGTTAAACCTACTGACCCTAATCCCATTCCTGGCTCTGTTCAATTCTCTAACAGGTCTCCCTTCCTCCAGCCTTGCTTTCCTCAATTCATGCTCCAGAGTTTGCAGAACCATCTTTCTAAATGCAGATCTGATCACATCACCGTCTTCAAGGTCTCTCATGCTTCTCTCCCCACACGAAATCTCCTGGCTCCTGGCATGTTGCTCAGCGCCCCGCCTGGTCTGATCCCTGTTGGGGCTCCCCTTGCACCTCCTGTCTCTTTCCACCTCTCCCTCATAACAGGCTCTGGGAACACTGGGCTTTTTGAGCTCCCCCACGCGTGGTGCTGCCTCATGCCTCACGCCTGCACTGCCCCTGCTCCCGCCCCAGCTCCACCCTCATCCTGCTTCTGTGACCAGCGAGCTCCTGGTATTCCTTCAGAGCCCCGTTGAGGTGTCACCTCATTGGTGAAGCTGCCTTAAGTGCTGTTATGGGCTTAACTGTGTTCCCCAAAATTCACGTGTTGACAGAATGTGGCTATGTTTCGAGATAGGGCCTTTAAAAAGGTGACTTTAAAGTGGGGTTGTTATGACAGGCCTTAATCCAATCCAACTGGTGTCCTTATAAGGAGAGGAGATTCAGACACACAGACAGACACCAGGGATGCACACAGAGGAAAGACCGTGTGAGGACGCAGCGAGAAGGTGGCCATCTGCAAGCCAAGGAGAGAGGCCTCGGGAGAAACCAAAGCTGCCCACATCTTGATCGTAGAATTTTAGTCTCTAGAACTGAGAGAAAATACATTTCTACTGTTGAAGCCACTGGGTCTGTGGCATTTTGTTATTGCAGCCCAACCAAACCAGTACAGATGCCCACAGAATAGCCTTGGTTTGGGCTTTCAACATAACATGCAGGCCAGCTATTACATTGGCAGCTCCTACATCTGGCAGGGCTCAGAGACACCCTATTCTTTACCCTAGACCTCTTGTGGCTGCTGCAAACATGTGTTAATAAGTGTCATAGTCCAGAACTTCTCGGTGTTTCCCACCAAAGGGCTTGCTGGAGGAAGGTGAGTACACGTTATCGTTGGTTGTGGGAATACCCTCTCCTTCAAGACTGTATTATTTATAATGTATGTAAATGTTGCATTCTACTCTATGGAATCTTTTGCTATTAAGTGCCTTAAATTTTAAATTACTGGTTAAAATTACTTAAGTGGTCAAAATCCCCAAACTTGGAGTAAAACTGGTTTTTTCAGGATGTGTGCCGTGGTATCCTACAGCTCTCAGTGCATCCCGTTTGAGGACATGCTTTTGAGCGTGCAAGTTCGTAGACAAGCAGTCCCCGTGGGCAGGAAGTGTGGAGGGAGGGATATGCCAGGAACTGTTCACGGAGACCACAAAGTGCAGCAGTCTAAGGACACCCAGGTACCAAGACTGATACCACGCAACAATCCTGAGACGTTCAGAAACCTCGCCTTATTAGCAGGCTCTGTGCTTGGGAATGGTTGCCAGAAAATGGACTCTTCTTTACAAAAGAGATGGAGAAGGTGTCATGACACCCAGAGATTTGAATTGGGCAAAACTAGACACTGAGTGCTTAGAGAAAGCGGGTAACATTGTTAATCTGTAAAATGTGTAAAATAATACTTATCTCATAGGATTATTTTAGGGTTAATTGAAAATGCCTGTAAAAGGGCTTAGCACATACTAAATACTAAAAAAGTGGAAATCATTTTTATAATCATAACCATTATTACCCCATGAATACCATCATCATTACCCCACAAATCCTCAGAAGGGCATTACCCTAGAAGAAGTTAATGTGTTCAGACGTAAAGAACATTACTCTCTTTGGAAAAGACCTCAGTAAACTGAGCCCTAAATAACATGAAAGACAAATTTCCATCTTGAATAGAAATGATTTGGGGAAGAGTGAAAGGGAAGAAAAATGGTAGAAATGGCCATTGTGAAATGGCTTGAAAATTTCCAACACTTAGTTTCATAAATTAAAAAAAAATCCCTGTATGAACCATTATTTTATGGGCACTTGGCATTTGTCAGGCACTTTGTAGACATTTTCTTGCTCAATCGCAACTTGTGAGGTGGGCTTTACTCTTGGAGACCTGTTGAGACCCCATCAGAGTCACTGCCACTGTCAACCACGGCAGTTCACCCAGGCCTCATGTTAGCCTGTGGAGCGGGAACCAATCCCAGTGGTGGAGTGCTGACTCCGTGGGTTTTCCACCTCAGTTCAGGGCAAAGAGCCTCAGGCGGCCCGCTGCCTCATCCTACCTTCTGGTACATTCCTGGAGGCAGTGAGCAGAGGGCTCAAGTGACTGGGCTTCAGGTCACACTCAGCCTGGGGTCAAATGGCAGCTCTGTAACTCTGGCAGCACGACCTTGGATGGGCTGTGCCATCTCTCTAAGCCTCAGTTTCCTCACAGCTAAATAAGGATGACAATGGGAGTACCTTCCACGTGAGGTTTGTTTTTATAAAATGATGTCAGACTGTATTGTTGTCACATAATAAACATTAAAAATTTTTAAAAAGGTAATTATTATTATAATCTGTGTGTATCCAGAACCACTTCTTCAGGATCAAGCCCACAGTGAGCTCTCAGATCAAATGAAGCAGCTTTGCAAAATACCTTCTTGACCAAAAAATGAGCCAGAACTCATTTCCAGGTGGCTCCAATTAACACCTGTTTTAATTGCCTTCAGAGTAGATACCTCCTAGGTTAAAAGAGTCACCTGAGGTCTTACACCAAGTCCAGGGCCAGATATTGTCATGCAAGCCAGGTGGTCGAGCACACAGTTATTTCACAGGCTTCCTCACATTCTCCCTGCCCACAGCAGTGCTGAAGCTGCAGCATCCACAAGGAGAACCGGAGATTTTAACAGGAAGGTGTGAACCTCATGGTAACATTTCCTGTTTGTTTCTAAATTAGGGACTTTAGAGCCATACACCCATCTTGGGCTTTCAGAAATTGAGAAATCCCCCTGGACACCCCTGGCACGGTCACACAGCTCACTTTCCCTGCTCCACCACTTAGCCTGTTATTTCTAGGCGGGTGCCATCTAGATAGTCAGCACACATGCATGATCTTCAGAGGAGGCAGAGAAACAAAGGAAGAGAGGACGGGTCCAGGGAACAAAAGTGGCCAGTGCAGAAAGGAAGCCAAACAGGCATATGGAGTTCATCACGAAAGAAGCCAACCTCCCGAGCCGTGTCAGTGTGTGAGCGCAGAGGGCACATCTGAAGCAGCTGGTTTTTTATGCGCTTTGCAAATTATCTTGTGGTTTCTGCAGAGTTCCTTTTGGGTGATGGCTTTTAAGCAGCACCTAAGCCCATCCCAGCTGAGCTCTTGGAAAGTGATGTGTGGAGACATTTCTGCACACTGGAAGAACATCGCTTTGTACAAGTTTCATCCAAGAGATGCACGCAGGGACAATCCTCATACACAGCCGAATGCCTGCGCACTTGTGTTGGGTATCCCCTGCATGGATGAGCTGGAAATTTCAGGGAAAAAATTATTTGAATAATTGACATGTAGACAAAGGAGTCTCTGGAGTTAAAGTTTCTCTTTTCAACATCACGTAAACGCAGTTTTAGACTTTTACTGAGTTACTTCAAGTCGCCTAATACTGCGCCTCCCTCAGTCCCTGCCCTCAAAGAAGAGGCTGTAAAGAAGGAGCCGCGAGTCAAGCGCACACTCGCCACACAGACAGCAGTGATTACGCTGTAATTACAAGCGTGTGTTGGGGGTGACATGGGGGGGTGACTCATGGGCACCTTCTGTCTCCTTCCGTATATAAGAATCAATCAAAAGAAACAAGAGAGGGAACACGGGCCAGCGAATGCACCAAGGCCCAACATTTTTCCTTTGAAGCCAGAACTCCTTTGACCTCAGGAGCCATTGATTTGCCGTCACACCCCAGAGGTGTCACAGAAGGTCAGCAGAGATGACTCCAGGGGGAATGTTTTCTTACTTGGTAAATTTATCAAGCCTGGGAAACTGAAGCGACCCTAGAACTCGACGTGGTCCTGTGCGTTCCCCTTTCACCTGGTTCCCCTTTGAAAGTAAATCTACAGCAGACATGAAATGGGCTAGTGGGCCGGAGGAGGGGAAAGATGGGCTAGCCTGTGTTTCATGCCGTGGAACAGGTTTTAAGGACTTGTTAGCTGATACAAGGCTAAACTTGGGACCATTTTCAAGTGTAACTATAAGATTGTTCTATCAGAGTTTTGAGGCTAGTCTAGAGGGCCAGGCTGGGCTACAGGTGAATATAACACAGCAAATCTGGCTAGGAGAAAAAGCATGCAACAATTAAGTTGAAAGTGATCACGTGATGGATTATCAAAACAGTAGCAGGTGAGGCCAGAATACTGAGACGTGTGCTAGCAGGAACAGTGTCCACAGGAAAACGAGTGCAAAGTTGAATGGGAAATCTTTGTGAGTCCAGAACTGAGGTGACTGGAGGAACTCTGGAAGGCTTGGGGCTCTGACTAAGCATTTCCAAACCTCAGATCATAAATTCTTGTACATAGAAAACCCAAGACATGAAAAATAAGTCAGGAGTGACCCAGACTAAGAACTACACATTCACTCTGTTCCCAGAGTATATCTAACACTAAACCCTGTGGACTCCATTCAGTGAATCTGGTGTCGAGTGCCCAGGATACGCACGAGCCTGGGTTACTGTGGGGAACAATGGAGGAGAAGTTTGCTGACTCTCAGATGTTTAAAACCCTATCTCCATTCAGACGTCCTAAGTGGCCGTTCCAGAATAACAGATCCTGATGGAAAACTGTTGAACAGGGTTAACCTCCTGGTCTCAGAACACGATTAAATTATTTTTGGAGCCCTAAAGTTTTTGACATCAACGTGAGAAAACTAATTTTAAAAGGCAATAGTTCCCCCCCTCCATCCTTCTGAAGGATGTACTATCAAATTTTTAGAATGCAGGAGAGGGCTGCCAGCCCAGCCCAGAACCAGCGCGGACCACTCATGCATTTAAAGGATCCCTCAGGAATATTAACTTCCCAGCTTGAAGAGAAAATATGGCAAATTGTAGGCATGATGTAACATCCTCCAGTAAGGCAGCTTTCTCCAAAATGTGCTCCACAGATATTTTGCAAAATTAGCATTCTATCATCAAATAAATTTGGGAAACACAGGGTTAAATTGAGTTAAAGTTTTCTTGTGTGTGTTCTGAGTTGTTAATGTGTATTGTGAATCTCAAGCAAAAAATGTAGCATTTTCGATCTTATTTAACCACAGAACCCTTTCCAAAGAAAATTGATTTCCAAGGACAAGCGCTCCATGGAACACTCTTTGGGCAGTAGTCTGTTAGCGGCCTGTGTCCCGGATTACGCGCTCCTGCAGACTTCATGCATCCACACACAGAGTGGGCTGCAAGGGGATCCCGGACGAGCCGGGCCCCTGGCACCCCTGTGCTACTATGAGAAGTTTTCCTTTAGTGAAAACATCCATGACTAATATTCATTGTTTTCTCCAAATACTTTTTCTTGTGGTCACAAGACTTACTTTCTACCCAGATCTCTTGTTTGGGTGTGATGAGAGAGCGCAGTTCAGTCTCTTGGGTTCTATCCCCAATTCCATGTCGGCACGTTACTTTATGTCACATTTAGCTGAGTAGCCCACTGGGAACAGTTCGTCCTTTTCCTGTTGTGGGGAGTCGGGAGTGATGGGTTCTGGAATGCAGATTCAGTCCTTAGAAGCGCCACTCTGCACAGAGAAAAATGTGGTCCCAAGTCTCAGACTGCTGAAGCTTCCATTCTAAAGAAGAGTCTGGCTTCAAGGGAGACTGGGGTGGAGACGGCTGGTGACTCAGCACTTGCTGCCACCACCCCTAGAAAAACAATTCCAAGGGCATATTCCTGACAGTGGATCAGCATCTTCTGCACAGGAGGCAGCACATGAATCTTAGTCAGCCTCCATCCTAAGTCCTCGTGCCGAAGCAACAATGGCAATGGGAGGGAGGCATACTCTGGCAGGGATCTGTGGCTTCCTCCCCAGCTGGCAGCATCGGCACTTCCAACTTCAGTGAGGGCTTTCCCAATATAAGAAATGCAGAATCAGGTCCCAAAGAGTCAGATGGGTTGACTCCTGATTTCTATCATGTTCTTGGAGATGTGAAGTCTGGAAACCACAACCCATCTGTTTTTAAGTTTTCTTGTTTCAAACAATACCTGGTCCAAACATTAAGTGAGAAGAAAAGTAATCAGCATAAATATTCTGTAGGCCAGATATCCAAGAGCAGCCTGAGCTTGAGTACAGATGTCCACCCAGGGCCAGAAAGAGTGACCCACAGGTAAGATGGACCATTCCCACAGGGGCTGGGGCAGCTGCACAAACACCGTGAGCCTCTCTATGGAGCTCAGAGCCTGGTGAGAGTAAATGGGTGAAGTCATGCTGGCAAGCCTTGTGTCACCCTCAAGTAATTAGGACCCTTGCCCAGCCACCTCCCAGACCCAGCCTAGCACAACCACAGGTGTGTTGTCCTTCTCCAGCTGGCATAACAAGGCCTTGCCAGCTCTGAGGCTGAAACAGCCCAGGGCCATCCAAGACTAATATGGCGAGGCCATAGAAGCCAAGCCAGCAAGAGCAGGGCAGGCTCTTCCGTGCAAAGTGAAAATAAATTGCAAGATGGCATTGTGTGTGTGGTTGCCCTGGAGAAGAAGGATCTGGAGAGGAGTGAAAATAGAAAGCTGCCAGAGGTCTTCAGTGAGGTTTATTTCCGCAAATCCAGGTGGTCCCGGGGCACAGGACTGGTGTTAATTAGCACGGTGCTGGGATAAACGGGAGAAAGAACCAGCTGCAAAGCTTGCCCAGGTCGTAGACCCTCCTGTGAACTTACAGGATGCCAGGGATACACGTCCTTCAGCACTTTTTATACAGCTTTTCCATTTACATTATCTTGTTTATGAGACAGAGAATTTATTAACCCCACTTTATAGATGAAGAAACTCACACTGAGAACAGGTGGGGCTTCACATTTGCTCCATCAGTAACTGGGGGAGCTGGGTTCTCCCACCACATCATTTGTGTTTTCTTGGTCCCTTAATGGGTCAGGCCACAAAAGCCTTCGCTGAGCAAGCTGACCTTCCCTGTCTGCGGGGCAGTTGGAGGAGGGCAGGGATATATATCCCCAACCTGCTTGCACAGAGCCACCTTTGCCCTCATTCTGTTCTTGTCCCGATTCCTCTCCAGTTTGGGTTCTGGGGGACGAGCAGTATTTGATGCGGGAGCCCTGAGGGGAAGGCGGGAGGTGCGAGGTATGGTGGGAGGCGGCAGATGGGATGACTTCATCCCCACTTACTTCCGCCCCACCCTCCCCTTCACTCCGACCCCAGTGACTCTACAAGTCATGTTCCTCAAAAATCCCAAGAAAGAGTTTGTGGGTGCAGCCCAATAAGGCCAACCAGAACCTAAGTATTTGTACTGTTAAACTACACACACAGTCAAACCTCTGTATTCAGATCATTCTGGATGGCCAAACGGCTTGGTTCTAATTGTTACACGCTTGGAATGTTTTTGGTGACATTTTTTGCGAGGAAAAAGCTATACTTGTCTTTGTGTCCCATCTTATGCCCTTGGTGACAATTAGCTGAGACATGGCAGAGCTTGCCAACACTGCAAATAGACATACAGACAATTGGCATTCAGTGGGTGTGTTAGGTACATTTAAGAGCTATTAACGTAGAGCACAGTGATGACTGTCCCCTCAGAACACAGCTCCATTTTCTGTGCCATGTGGCTGAAGTGCCTTATCTCATGGATTGAAGTCTGCTGCTCGCTGCTCTAATCGTCCCTTTTAACTATCTCAGAATTCCTTCCCATCGCCCTTGTTCTTTTGAACTCTTCTCTTCTATCTTGCCCTTTCTGTTCCGTTCCACTTCTGTCATTCTATTGTCATTTAGATACAAATACTGTTACGTTATAACTGTTGACAACCAATCACACTTGTTTGCAGACTGCTCAGAAAACTGACCAATTGCCAAGTTGAGATAGAAGAACAAAGCCAGAGGTATGATTCTCCCTGATTTCAAACTATACTACAAAGCTTAGTAATCTAAACAGTATACATAGATCAATGAAATAGAATAGAGAGCCCAGAAATAAACCCACGCTTATGTGGTCAATTAATCTACAAGAAAGAAGGCAAGAATATACAATGGGGAAAAGATATTCTCTTCAATAAATGGTGTTGAGAAAACTAGACAGCTACACACAAAGGAATGAAACTAGACCACTTTCTTACACCATATAAAAAATAAACTCAAAATGGATTAAAGATTTAAATATAAGACCAGAAACCATAAAATGCCTAGAAGAAAACACAGGCACTAAGCTCTTTGACATCAGTCTTAGCAATATTTTTATGGATCTGTCTCTTCAGGCAAAGATAACGAAAGCAAAAATAAGCAAATGGGATTATATCAAACTAAAAAGCTTTTGCACAGCAAAAGAAACCATCAACAAAATGAAGAGGCAACCTACTGAATGAGAGAAGATATTTGCAAATAACATAACAATGAGGGGTTAATATTCAAAATATCTAAAAACTTGTACAACTCAATATCAAAAAAAAACCCAATCTGATTAAAAAATGGGCTGAAGACCTAAATAGACATTTTTCCAAAGAAGACATACAGATAGCCAACAGACGCATGAAAAGATGCTCAGCATCACTAATCATCTGGGAAATGCAAATCAAAACCACAATGAGATATCACCTCTCATCTCTCAGAATGGTATTATCAAAAAGACAAAAAGTAACAAATGTAGGCAAGGATATAAAGAAAAGGGAATCCTTGTGTACTGTAAGTGGGAATGTAAATTGGTGCAGGCACTACAGAAAACAGTATAGAGGTTCATGAAAAAATTAAAAATAGAACTACCGTACAATGCAGCAATTCCACTTCTGGGTATTTATCTGAAGAAAACGAAAACACTGACTCAAAAAGACATAGGCACCCATGTTCATTTCAGCATTATTTACAATAACCAAGATATGGAAGCAACCTCAGTGCCCAACAATGGATGAACGGATAAAGAAGATGTGGTATATATACATACAATGGAATTTTATTCAGCCATAAAGAAAGAATGAAGTCTTACCATTTGTGACAACATGGATGGACCTAGAGGGTATTATCCTAAGTGAAATAAGTCAGATAGAGAAAGGCAAGTGCTATATGATTTCACTTATATGTGGAATCTAAAAAACAAACTCATAAATACAAAAACAAACCGGTGGTCACCAGAGGGGAGGGGAGTGGGGATTAAGAGGTACAAACTTTCAGTTATAAAATAAATAAGTTACAGGGTTGTAAGGTACAGCATAGGGAATATAGTCAATAATATTGTAATAACTTTGCAGGGTTAGAGATGGTTACTAGACTTATTGTGGTGATCATTTTGTAATGTATATAAAATGTCAAATTGATACCACACCTCTTAATGTCAGGTTCCTGTGCCTGTGCAGTAAGCCAATCACTGGGACACGTGCATGGAGGTGCAGAGAGGTTTATTCAAATTGGCCAAAACCAGAAGGTGAGAGGACAGCAGAGGAAAGCAGGGGTTTTAGAGAGCTAAGGGGCATGGCAGAAGGAGTTTCGGAGAAACTCAGAGGTAATCCACTTTCTTTCACTCCAGATAAGCCCTTGGGCGTTCTGACTGTGGGGTCAGTGGCAGCTGGGGGCTGGTTATCTGGTGATTGTAACTTCCCTGAAGGCATTCTTTCTCTTCGATCCAACAAGCTCCTAAATCCTTGTGACCCTTGAGTCCACCCTCAGGTTAAACAAGGTAACAGCAAATTGACAAGATTAACTTCTTTTCGCCTATGTCTGTCCTGGGAACAAGGTGGAGAGATAATCTTATTGAATATTTACAGCAACCCTCAGATACGGGGCTTCAGAATCATGATGTTGTACACCTGAAACTAATATAATATTGTATGTCAACTATACGTCAATTAAAAAACAAATAAATAGGGGCCAGCCCAGTGGTGTAATAGTTAAGTTCAGTGTGCTCTGCTTCAGCGGTCTGGGTTCATGGGTTTGGATTCATCCCAGGCACAGACCTACACCACTCGTCAGCCATGCTGTGGCAGCAACCCATATATAAACTAGAGGAAGATTGGCACAGATGTCAGCTCAGGACTAGTCTTCCTCAGCAAAAGATAAATGAATGAATGAATGAATGAATGAATGAATGAATGAAGAAAACCGACTAATCACGGTGCACTAATAGAATGTGTTAGGAACTTTCAATAGCAAACAACCGAATTCAACAAAAATTTATTGAGCACCCACTAGTCACTGAGTGCCCATGAAAAACAAGATAAATAAGACGGCAATCCCAACCGCAAAGTGCTTGAGCACCTGATGGCAGAGCAGAATCTGTAGTCTCCCATTGTTGCTTCCTCATCTCAAGGAGGCTTACTCTTTGCATGGCATCCACACAACAGGTGCTCAATACATGCTCAAATGAAATGAATATTCTGCCCCCACTAATTCTGAATTTAGAGCTGTTCTAAAGCCTGAAACTTCCCTAATAGAGGGGATTATAAAAGACACGATTGTTTGAACATAGAGAATGAGACAAAGGCCTTTAAATGATAAAGCGATTACAAACTTTAGACAAAAAGGCACTGACTAGTCATCTTCAGTCTTCCTACTCCTCCAATACCTTAGGCTCAGCCTGTCTGTCTAAGGCTGAATGTGGAGAGATCTTGCCAACAAAGGGCAAGGTCACCACGTGAGCTAATCCTAGTTTTTCTCCCAATACCTGGACAGGATTGACTCATGTGAGGGGGATTAGGGAGAGGAAAAATGGAAAAATCCATTCAATTCCTTAAGCCACACACTCCATTCCTGTTACACTCCAGATAAAGGAGGCACTCTAGCCCTTGATTGCTATTTATGAACCTGGTTCTCAGCCCAGGACTCAAATCTCATTCTGCCCGGCATCCCACCTTCTAACTATCAACCTTGTTATTTCTTCACCCGTTGCCATCCTTGACTCTCCCATGATTTGACACTGGGAGCCATTCTCTCCACCCTACAATGCCCTTGCCTCACTCACATCAGCAACTTTGGTTTTTCATACCCTCTTTGATTAATGTTCTTCACAATCCAACTTTCCTAAAGCCCACCTACTTTGGTGCTCTCTCTGCAAGTAATAACATTTCATCTTTCCTGAGTGACCCAGACAAAACCAACCAAGGACACTTAAGTGGGCATGAGTGGGGCATTATGTTTGCAGATAGTCCCTCACACTTCAGTCAGAGAGAGCTACAGCACTGGGGTCAACTTCCCAGGCTCTTAAACTGGGCTTGTTAAGTGAACTATCTAAGCAGAAACAACTTCCTCCTATGCCCACCTCCTCATTGTTTCCTTTTACTCCATATTATTTGGGATCTCACCCAGACAACCATATGTCTCCCCTTGCATTTTGGCTCAGCCCTAGAATAACCTGAAAGGCCTTTGGAGGTCAGTTGTGTCAAAGAAAGAAGATCAGGGAATGCAGAAAAAGATACCCAAAGGCGAGAAAGGGGGAGAAATGAATAGCCTGGGTGGAGATAAGCCATAGAAATGCAAAGTAGTCAAGCTTGGGTGTAGCCAAGGACAGCAAGCTGGGAGAAAGGGAAGAAAGAACCATGTGGAGCAATTCAGGGGAGGAAGAGATAGCAGTCCGGAATGTGATATCCCCCAGCTCCACTGCCTTTGGCCAGGTATCTGTTTCGGGAACAGGCACCTTTAGAAAAGTGGATATTTTACAAAGAAATTAAAAAGGAAAACCAGGCTCCTGGGTGACTGGAGAGAAGAGCTATTCAGAGGTCTTTGTTTCAGGTCATCCTGCATGGGAGGAAGAGGAGAAGGGAGCCCCTCTGAGTCTCAATAATGGCATTGGGTGCAGATTCACTGGTGCCTTGTCCTGGGGAATTTAAAAGCCCAGATGAAGATCCAAATGGAAAAAAACCCAGAATAGTCATAATATTGTTTCTTCCTTAACAATGGCTAAAGGTTTTGCTGGGTCCTAGAAAGAGTTTTACTTCTATGATTGATAGACAAACGTATGTGTTAAGGTGAAAGCTCAAGTATGGAACCTAAGGACTAAGCAATCTGAGACTTGGGTTTCTGTCCTAGGTCTGAACTGAGTGCCCTTTGGCATTCACTCTCCACATGCTTCCTGAGGAACCTCTTATGGGCCAGCTCCACTGCCAGGTGCAGGGCATTCAAGGATGAATAAAATACTCTATTCCTGCCTTTGAGGGCCTTACCTCTTCTTTGGGCCTTCATTTTATCTGCAAGATAAGAGAATTGGAGAGAAGACATCCAAAATCCCTCCAAATTCCATTTTTCTAGCCAAAGAAGAGTAGCCTAGGGAAAAAATAGGAAACTTGTTTTGCGGCAGTCTCTATTTTTACTTATTAGGAAAAAAAATCAAATCCATGGTCCATGGTTCAGTTACTTGATACCTAGTTATTCTTACCAAATGGTGGCTTTTATCTTTTTTAAAAAAAATACACACTAGGCATTGGAAGTTATCACATACATGAGTTTGTGATTCCCAGGCATCCCATATATCTGAAAGAGGCTCTTATTTCATCGTATTGTCCCAACTAACATTATCAGGATGTTTCCTGCTCCCACAAATTTTGTGCCTGATCAGTATTGCTTGTTCCTACTATTCACACTCAGTCTTCCTAATCAAGTCAGAATACATCCACTGTTTACCAAGCTAAAATGTGAACCCATGTTTCAAACAGTGCCTGACTGCTAGGAGTTCATATCAGAGTCAGGCACACTGATACAGAGACTTAAAAAGGACACAAAAGGTCAGAATAGAAGGAGTGCAGAGATAGACGATTTAGCACACACTTTGAGGGCAGGCAGACAATCCATCTTATGGTAAGGCAAAGTAAACAAAAGCTATGCATGTTGAGGAACGGAACTGGCAAGGCAAGAACTCACAGGGATTTGCAACCTGTTTCAGAGGTCTGCCAAGAGGAGAAATACTGATTTCTCATCTTAGTCTTCATGGCTGAAGAACATGTGAAATGCAGAGGCCTGAGATTAAAGACAAAAGCACTGAGCTCTGCGAAGGGGGGGCGGTGAGAGCAGAAGTTTAGAGCGCTGGCTTTGCCTTCCAAGACCTGGGTTTGAATGCACCTCCACCGTACATTTGGCTTGTTAATATAGGTAAGTTATAAACTTTCTAAGCCTTATTTTCCTTAATATTTTATAGAATTGTTGTGAATCTTAAATGTGATCATATAGATAAAATGCTTTGCCCAGTGTCTCACAAGTAGATAGCATCTCCATGCATGGTGTTGACTATCAATAAGACCTTTTCTTGATAAAGCATTTTACAATATATTATATGCATTTATATATGTGTATGTATATCAAATGCATTTGTATGTATTTAAAGTCTTAAAAACCTTCGACAAGGAGGTACCAACACTGAACCAACAATGTCTAGGCTCTGTTCATACAATAAGACTTTTTCTAATTTATAGCAATGGCTTTTCTAAACAGTGAATACAACTTGTTTTTCGGGGTTTTTTTTGAGGAAGTTTAACCCTGATCTAACATCCGCTGCCAATCCTCCTCTTTTTGTTGAGGAAGACTGGCCATGAGCTAACAGCCGTGCCCATCTTCCTCTACTTTATTTGCGGGACGCCTACCACAGCATGGCTTGACAAATGGTGTGTATGTCACACCAGGGATCCAAACCAGCAAACCCTGGGCCACCAAAGCAGTGCGTGTGAATTTAACAGCTTTGCCACCAGGCAAATCTTCTATATCTTTATTAATTTTCTATCTACTTGTTCTATCAGTATCAAGGTTTTGGAAATTTTGAACTGTAATTATTGAACAGTCTATATCTCCTTTAAGTTCTCTTAGTTTTTGCCTTTTGTATTTAGGGTCCTGTTGTTAGGTGCATATTCATTTAAAATTATGGTATCTGCCTGGTGCATTGACCCTTTTATAATTATGAAATGTCCCTGTTTATCTCTACTAATAGGTATTTCCTAAAAGTCTATTTTGTTTGATATTAATATAGCCACTCTAGCTCTCTTTTATTTACTGTTTGTATGATATGTCTTTTCCATTCTTTTCCTTTCAATCCTATTGTATATTTGAATTTGAAGTGTGTCTCTTGTAATCAGCACATGGTGGAATCTTTCTTTTGTATCCAATCTGATAATCTCAGTGATTTCATTGAAGTGTTTAGTCTACTTAACGGACTATTTAATGTGAGTATTGATATGATTGAATTTGCATCTGTCGTTTTGCTACTTGTTTTCAATAGAGCTCATGTCTTTTTTTTTCCTCTGTTCTTCCATTACTGCTATCTTTTGGGTTAAACAAGTGCTTTTTCATTTTATCATTTTAATTCCTCTGTTGATTTTGGTGGTGATGATATTTTCTTATTGTTTGTTCTAGGGATTAAAATACATAAATCTTAATTTATCAATATAATTCATGTTAATATTGACAATTTCAGTACGATATAGCACCTTTGTTCCTATATGACCTCATTTCCTCTCCTCTCCCTTGTGTGCTATTATTGTCATATATATTATATCTATATTAATGTTATAAAATCAATAGTACAGTATTATAATTATTGCTTTATGCAATCTGATGGATTTTTTTAATTAAGAGAAGAAAAAAGAATATATATATTTATACATTCTTTCATATTTACGCACACAGTTACTATTTCCAGTGTTCTTCATTTCTTCCTATGGATTTGCCTTATGGTGTCATTTCCTTTCACTTCCCATAGAATTGCTTATAAGGCTGGTCTGCTAACAAAAAATTCTCTCAGTCCTTGTTTATCTGAGAATGTCTCTATTTCACCTTAATTTTTGAAGGATAGTTTTGCTGGATATAGAATTCATGGTTGACCATTTTCTTTCATCATTTTGACTATATTATTCCACTGCCTTCTGTCCTCCATTGTTTCAGAGAAGAATTGAGCCATTCATTGCATTGTTGTTACCAGTTTGGGATAAGGCATTTTTCTCTTGCTGCTTTCAAGATTTTCTATTTGTGTTTCGTTTTCAGTAATTTTACTATGATGTGTGTAATTGGAGATTTTTATGTTTATCTTACTTAGGGTTTGTTGAGCTTTGTGGATATGTAGATTAACGTTTTACATCAAATATGTGAAATTTTCAGCCATTATGTCTTTGAGTATTTTTCCTGTCATTTCTCCTTCTCGAACTCTCACTACACGTTGTGTATTTAATGTTTTTTCATAGGTCTCTGAAGCTCTTTTCATTTTTCTTCAATCTATTTTCCTCTCTGTTCTTCAGACTGGACAGTTTATATTGATCTATCTTCAAATTCACTGATTCTTTCTTCTGCCATCTCAAATCTACCCATTTAGTTAGGTTTTTATTTCAGTTACTGCACTTTTAAAATGAGTCCTTTGGTTCCTTTTTATTTTTTATTTTTTCTGTTTGTCTAATGAGAATTCCTGTTTGAGGATCATCATCATCATACTTTTATCTAATTTTTAAAATTTATTATAAGAGCTGCTTGAAGTTTTTGTGTGCTAAATATAACATCTGGGTCCTCTCAGAGTCAGTTTTTATGGATTTTTTTTCTTGAGTATGAGTCACATTTTCCAGTGTCTTTGAATATTGAATCATGTTTTCTTGAAAACTGACGTTTTAGACCATATATTGCTAGACCTCTGAATTATGTTTTTTCCATGAGGTAGTTGTTTTTAATAGGTTATTCAAACATAATCTGCAGAATCTGTCTCTCTGTGATGTGCAGCCACTGATGTCTCTGCTCAGTTTTTTGAAATTTTTATTTCTTTTTTCTGCCTAGCTTCCTATGGGTTCCCTGTGTCTGCATAGCTTACTGGTAAGTCAGTGATTTGTAAGAAGTTGTGTTCAAGAAACCTGAGCCTTTAGGGCTTCCAACCTCTGCTGATAGGTCTGTGTGCATGTTAAGGGAAGGACTTAAAGTTCAAGGAGTTGTCAAGTCTGCCTAGCTTTTCCTTTCCTCTGGACCTTCTTGGGTCTCCTGTAAACATGAGCACAGTTTCTGCTGCAGCCAAGGAGGTATAGAGAGCTTACCTAGCCCTTCTGTGATTCTCTCATTTCCATTATTTCCTTGTTAAGTTTTTGACTGGTCTGTCACTTGCCATAACCAGGACTGCAAACTAGGGTTAGGGAAGCTGTGGGAATTCCCCATTCACTCCTACCACATATGCTACTTTTACTGATAATCCTGCCAGGAGTGGGGTTTGGCCCTCCAGTTCCCCCCTCTAGCTGCTGGTTTTCATGTGCAATCCTGCTCTGGTAAGATGACTTCACTGACCAAGCTTCTGGACGGGGCACAGGGGAGGAACTGCTCCACGTGAGAGGGCTGTAGACTCTCTGTAGACTCCCACTGTTCTCATCCAAAGGTCTGGTAGTTTTTCATCAATAAACATTTCTCAATTTCTTGTTTGTCTCTTGTTGATTTGCAGAACCCTAAAACAGTTGTTTTTGATCATTTTTTTAGTTTTATACTTTTTTTTGGAAAGAAGTTTTGTTAACTCCTCATTTTGCTGTAACAGAGTCCTTCCTCTGAACAAAGCCATTAATCAATTACTTCAACATGTATCAATGGTGGGTTTCTTTTCTATTTACTCTTTTTACTGTTCCTCAACAATTTTTATATATATACTGCCAAAAAAATTTTTAAGCTTGTTTTGCTTTTTCATGGCTTTTTTACTGTAATGATAAAAAGACCTCTTAAGATGATTATGAAAGCATCCTGACTAACATTTCTCTTGTCTCTTTCTGAAATTTTTCTTACATCTGTATATTCACATAAAATATGTGACTGTGCTATGATGTCTGGAACTCAGGGGAGTTAACCATTTGTTGCTTAATTACCTCCCTTGTCTCAAAACAGAATCATGAATATAAATGATTTATTGTATGCCAAATTTCAACTGCATACTTTGACATGTGGTTTCTTCAGATTTATAAAGTATTCCATTAATTAAAGCCCTACATATACTGAAGTAAATTTCACATATTTTGAAAAGAAACTCTACAAAAATGTCATATAAGTAGCAAATGAAGACATGAAAATTTTCACAATGCCATTAATTGCCAGAGAAATATGAATTAATGCCACAGTGAGATACTACTGCACATCCACTGGAGTACAAATCGGTGAGCAACTGGAACTCTCACACACATCGGGTAGGAATGGGAAATGATGCAACTACTTTGGAAAATGGTTTGACAGTTTCTTATAAAGTTAAACATACACTTACTATACAATCCCTCCTCAGGTATTTGCCCAAGAGAAATAAAAGTATATGTCCACACAAAGACTTTTACAAAAATGTTCATGGCAGCTTCAATCATAACAGCCCCAAACTGGAAAAAAAACAAAAATCCATTAATCAGAGAACGGATAAACAAATTGTGGTATATCTATACAACGGAATACTACTTAACAATAAAAAGTCCCAAAGTACTGTACACATGTTTACATGGAAGAATCTGAAAAACATTATACTCATCAAAAGAAGCCAGATGCAAAAGACTACATACTGAGTGATTCTACTTATACGAAATTCTTGAACAGGAAAAAAAAAACGTATAGTGACAGAAAGGATATCAGGGGTGCCTGGGCATGGGGGGAGCAGGATTATCTGCAAAGGAGCATAAAGGAAATTTTTAGGGGTGAGGGGCATAGAAATGTTCTATATCTTGATTATGGTCATGGTCACACATGTTTATACATTTGTCAAAACTCATTGAACTAACCCTTTAATATGGTTGCTTTTTAGTGTATGTAAATTATACCTCAATAAATTTGACCTACATAAGATACTTGGTGCAGTTGCTAGCACATGGTAAGCACTTCAGAAGTGTACTGATGTATGTGATGAAATAACATTAGGTGTCAGAGACTTATTCTCTTCCTTGCCTGAAGAACTGGAGCTGCAAACTCTAGCAGTTTTCCAATCCCTTTAAAAGTCCAGGACCTGTGTGTAGGGACACTCGTTCCACAGGGAGATAGCAGACAGGTAGAGACTTAGGAAATTACCTTTAGAAATAGCACGTGGGTTATAGGGTATTTTTATTGTCGTTGCTGCTGCTGCTGATCCTACATTTTTGTTCTTGTTTTTGCTAAATTTGTGAGGTTTATTATTTATGCCTTGAGAAAAGAGATACTGCAGCTGGGGCTCTTGAGCATATTTTTCTATTTCCATGTGTTCTCTCCACTTGGTCTTTCCAGCATAGTAGCTTCAGAGTAGCTGGACTTCTTACATATTAGCTCAAGGCTCCAAATATGCATATTGTGAGAGAGAGAGATAAGACTAGCTCTCTGGGAAGAAGCTGTGTTGCCTTCCCTGCCCTACTTTGAAAAGTCACACATGTCAGTTCTACCTAATAGTGTCAATTAGAAGCAAGTCATTAAGGCTGGCCTGTCCTCAAGGGAAGGAAAGTAGAGTCCACCTTTTGATGGGAAGAGTGTTAAAGAAATTAAGGACGTGTTTTAAAATCATGGCAAACTAGTTTGAATCAATATGTTTATGAAAGATAAATGGCTCAAGAAGGGATTTCCCTCTTGTCCTTCATAGTGTTGGCCGGTCAAGGTCATTACTGTCCTACCTCAGAGGGCAGGTGCTTTAGGCACCGTGACGGTTCCTGATTGAAGGCCGAACACTTGAAACCCCTAAATCACAATGAAAAACTATTCCTAGTGTAGCCCTCAGAAGTCAACTAGAAGGAGTGGTTTGTGCTAATCTCACTTCTGTCTGCAGCTGGAAGGGAAAAGCAGGAGGAACAGACGCACACTTTTGAGGGTAGCACCTCATACGGGGTAAAAACTGCTCGGTCTATGACTAAAACAAAATAAATAGAGCCGATGTCTGCATAAATACAACACATTTATGGCACAGAGCCAATCACGGTTGCAAATCTTAGCAAGATTTCAGACCCCTTGTCCAGGGCCCAGTGAGTCTGCAGAAGTGCTCAGACTTTTCGGTCAGAGTACCAAAGGAGACAAAGTCTTCACCCCCCAGCATCTAAGAGTTGTCCTCAGCTTTCCCTCTAAGGAGAATTTTTTTAATTCTCATTTTTAATTTTAAATATTCATGTGATATTGTTATTCCATACTATAATTTATCTGAGTTTATTCTAATATAAAATGAATGCAATTTTACCCAAAATTGCCTAGGTAAAATCAATGCCCTAAGCAAATGAGCCGTGTTTACTCACTCTATTTCCTAGCCCACATCCGGGTAATTCTTAGGCATGTGTACCCAGTTTGAAAAGAAAATATAAGCTCCATCTGAAAATATAATTTTAATGTTTGTGACAATTTCCTTTTTACAAATTCTGCTTTTACCTTGACCATATAAATTATAAATCCTTAAGCTTCATTTACATTCACCAAATAGAAATAAAATGCTACATCAAATTAATAAGGTTATTAAAATCATAAACCTCAAAGATATAAAGGATTCTTTACATCAACTGATGTAAATGTCTTGTCTTTCAGATAAACATCTGAGCCTGAACATATAAAGTAAACTGCTTGAGTCACACAGCTATTCAAGGGCAGATAATCAACAAATTGTACTTGGCTATACATCATTTCCCATGTGAACACTTCTTTGCTTTCACTTGGTGCTTACATTTTATATACTATTGTTTAGGTTACTTTTCTCAATTTTATATGTTTTATACATATTTTATATATTTTATAGGGGCCAGCCTGGTGGCACAGCAGTTACGTTCACATGCTCCACTTCAGCAGCCTGGGGTTCACTGGTTTGGATCTGGAGTGTGGACCTAAGCACCACTTGTCAATCCAGGCTGTGGCAGGCATCCCACATATAAAGTAGAGGAAGATGGGCACTGGTGTTAGCTCAGGGCCAGTTTTCCTCAGCCAAAAGAGGAGGATTGGCGGCAGATGTTAGGTCAGGGCTAATCTTCCTCAAAAAAAAAAATTATATAATATACAGGGACTGTTCTAGTCCCAACAATGGTAGAGTAGACTAATCCTATGGCCAAAAACAATGCTGAACGATGGACAATATATAAAAATCAATTGTTTGAAGGTCCTGAAAAAATTTCTGGTTATTTCATACTCTAGAGGATAGACTTTAGCAAACTAAATATAATCCCATCCCCCATCAAGAAGCAGGGTCACTCTCTCCTTTCCCCTGGAACCTGGGTGAGCTGCTTTGACCAACAGAGTATGACGGAAATCATGATAACCCAGTTTCCAGGTTAAGACCTTAAGAGATTACCAGCTTTCACTTCTCTTCTCTTGGACACATTCTTTGAGGAAGTCCAAGCAGCCATGTGGACAGACTCATATGATAAGCACCCAAGACCCCTGGATGATAGCCTCAGTTGAGTTCCCAGCTGACAGCACCAAATTGCCAAGCACGTAGCTGAGCCATCTTGAAGCGAATATTCAAATCCCAGTCTAGCTGCCCCAACTGAAGCCAAATGAAGCAGAAATCAAGGTCCAACCTGAGTCCTGTTCAAATTGAAGATTTGTAAATAAAATTAAGAACTATTATTTCAGCCATTAAGTTATGGGGTTATTTAGGTTACACTGCAATAGATAACAGAACAATGAGCAAAGAACTTGAACAGATACTTCACAGAGGAAGACATACAAATGGCCAATAGGCACAAGAAAGGGCTAACATTCTCAGTCATCAGGGAAATGAACATTAAAACCACAAAAGATATGGGACCAGCCCAGTGGCACAGCGGTTAAGTTTGCACATTCTGCTTTGGCAGCCTAGGTTTCGTCGGTTCAGATCCTGGGTGCAGACATGGCACTGCTTGGCACACCACGCTGTGGTAGGTGTCCCACATATAAGGTGGAGGAAGATGGGCATGGATGTTAGCTCAGGGCCAGTCTTCCTCCACAAAAAGAGGAGGGTTGGCAGCAGATGTTAGCTCAGGGCTAATCTTCCTCAAAAAAAAACCCCCCGACAAAAGATATTACTACACACCCATTGGTATGGATGAAATTTAAAAGACTGACCTATACCAAGCACTGGTGAGGATATGGAGGACTCTCACACTTTGCTGAAAGCAAACTGTACAAACATTTTACAAAATAGTTAGGCAGTGTTTTATAGACTTAAACTTACCCACGACCTAGGTCATACCCTTTGACCCATTTCTTGTGTTTTACCCAAAAGAAATGAAAACACTCGTCCACCAAAAATTTGTAAAAGCATATTTCCAGTAGTTTTTATCATTATAGCCCAAACTGGATACAACCAAAATATCCATCAACCAGAGAATGGATAAACAAATTGTGGAATTATTATAGAATGGTAAATACAATTGAATACAATAAAATGGAATAAACTATTCACACCAGCAATAACATCAAGGAACATAAGAAAATGACATTGAGGGAAACAAGTCATTCACATATGGATGACTACTTTATAAGTACATTTATATGATGTTCAAGGCTAAGCAAAAAAATTTAGCAGGTAGTAGAGCCATGATTCTGTGCCAAGAGGCCTACTTTCTAGAGCCTGTGATCTTAACCACGATACTGTATCTGTAAACCCATAGGTAAAGATTTTGAAGGAGATCTAGAAAATTATTTCACTGGTTATATGAGTGGTGACATCCTGTGGAAGAGGGAATAATTAAGAGGCAATTGAAGAGGGGTGAAACAGGACTTTTAGTTTTTGCTCTCTATATATTTGTGTTATTTAAAAATTTTAAGTGAGCTTGTGTAATGTTTAAAAAATAGTTTTATTGAGTGTAATTTAGTTGGAGTCAAATGCACATATAACAAATATATATTTTGGTGAATTTTGTGGCAACTACACACCCATGTAACCAACACCCCAATCTCACCAATATCTAGAGGCAAGCACTGTTCTAACTGGATGCCAGAACAAAGGTTAACACTATTAAAAGGAATATAACACAATCTAGCCTCAATAATGTAAAATTTCACAATGTATGGCATCAAATAAAAAATTATAAAGCAAGCAAAAAGGTAGAAATACATGACCCATAACCAGAAGAAGGTCAATGAATAGATGCAGAATCAGAAATGACAGAAACTTAGAAATTAGAAAACAAGGATTGTAAAACAGCTATTTAAATACATTTAACATGCTCTAGAAGGAGGGGAAAACATGAACATGATGAGCAGTAGAATGGAAGGTTGCTTTAAAAAAAAAGACAAATGGAACTTCTAGAGATGAAAGTTATATCATCTGAAACAAAAAATTTACTGGATAGATTAAAGGCTGATTAGATGCTGTAGAAGAACAGTTCAGTGAACTTGAAAACATAGTTATAGAAAATATCCAAAATTAAGTATAGAGAAAAAAGATTGACAAACATTAAAATAATATATAGTACGTGTGGAACAATATCAAGCAGTCTAATATGTATAATTAGAGTCCCAGAAAGGGAAAAGGGAGATATATGAAGAAATAATAGCTAAAAGTTTATTCAAATTTAATGAAGACTATAAACCCACATGCAAAAAAACTCAATGGAATACAAGCAGAATAAATAAAAAGAAAACCAGACCAAAGCAGATCATAATCAAATTGCTAAAAAACAGAGATAAAAAGAAAATCTGAAAAGCAGCCAGAGATAAAAGTTATATTACATACAGAGTAATAAAGAAAAGCATGACAGCAGACTTCTTATGATAAATGTGCAAACCAAATGAAAATAGAGCAACACCTTAAAATGCTGAAAGAAAGAAACTATTATCATTGAATTGTATTCCCAGGCAACTTATCTTTCAAAAATTAAGGCAAAATAAAAGATAAATTAGAAATAAACAAAATATTTCACACAAGTAAAAGCTGAAAGGATCTGTTAACAGCAGACCTACACTACAAGAAATATTAAAGAAAACTTTTCACACTCTAATTAAAAATCAGAGATTGTCAGATTAGATTTTTAAAAGCAAGACATACCTATATTTTGCCTACAAGAAACCTTCTTTATGTATAAAGATATAGACAAGTTAAAACTAAGGATGGAAAAAAATACCATGCAAAAATTATTCAAAAGAAATCTGAAGGGGCTGTAATTAATATCAAAGTACACTTCAGAACAAATAATATTATTTGGGATAAAGAGGGACATTTCATAATCATAAAGGGGTCAATTCATCATAAGGGTATAACAATCTTAAATGTGTATGTACCTAATAATACCTAACAAATTCAAAAGAAATGAAACAAAAACTGATAGAACCAAAAGGAGAAATAAACAAATCGACAGCAATTGTTAGAAATTTTTAAATCCCTTTCTCGTATCTGATATACAAATACACAGAAAATAACAAAGGGTATAGAACAGTTGAATAAAACTATCAATTAACTTGACCTAATTGACGGTTATAGAACTCCACCCAGTGATAAGAGAATACAAATTCTTTTCAAATGCACACACAACATTCTGAAGAAAGGCTATATTCTGGGTTGCAAAGTAAGTCTCAGTAAATTTAAGGGAATTTAAACCATGCAAAGTATGTTCCCTGATCATAACAGTATTAAAATAGAAATAATACCAGAAAGAAATCTGGTAAATCCCCATTTAGAAAATAAATAGCACATGAGTCCAAACTTAATCACAAGAGTATTAGAAATAGTTTGAGCTAAAGCCAAAATAAAAATACAACATATCAAAATGTATGGGATGCAGCTAAAGCAGTACTTAGAGTGAAATTTGTAACTTTAAATGCTTGTATTTGAAAAGTAAGATCTTGAATAAATGATCTAAGTTTCCACCTTAAGAAACTACAAAAGAAAGTGCAAATTAAACACAAGGCCTATATGAAAATTATACCTCAGTAAGTCTGATATAAATTATCTTATTCTTTGTCCCCTTTGGCCTGATAGTTTATCTTAAATTGTTCTTTTCTGCTGCTTTTCTTTTCTTCATAGCTACAGATTTTTGTAACAGCCTTGTTGAGGAAAGCATATAACTATATGCAAGACCATACATAAAGAATTTCTGAATTTTATGGTACAAAGTGTGGCAATGAATGACCATATATTAAGCCCTTACCTAATCTGCCAGCCCTTGAACATATGTTGTTTCATTTAATACCAAGGCTACAGTGGATCCTTAGGGGATTTTGATGGTTTAATTTATGATCACCAGAAGCCGCAATTTAAACATTCGCCTCCTGCAGAATTGTTGGATTTGGTTTATTTTTTCTGTAACGTGTGAATGTTTGTTTTCATCACACAAGAAACCATCATGAAAAAGCCTCTCATAATGCTTGGGTTGTATGAGATCAATTTGCTTTATTGAATTATGGGATCAAGCAGAATCAGCTTGGAAAATAGCATACACATTCAGAGAAGCGGTAAGGTACAGAGCAGGGATGGAATTTATGTCAGTCTTACTCCTGCTAAACTAAACTCAGCCACTGCTTGACGTCACAAGTGGAAAGAGGGGAGACAAATGGTGTGGGGAGCAGAGTCATTGTCCCTGCTGTCAGGGAGTCCTCGTTTCTTCCCGTCAGCCCCAAGGCATCTCCCCACCTTGGGCTCATTTATGTTTATCTCCCTGTGGGCCTCCAGTTTCCCTTTCCTTGCTTCTATTTGGGGCACTGCTGCCTGATTTCAGTAGTTACTTCCCAGGGAATGGAGAGGATGCTCACCCCAACGTTAGTAAATGTCACAGATTAATATAGAGGAATTATTTCTCTATTGATGAACTGATTCAGAAGATGTCACCACAGTCAGGGCTCGTTCTCTGCATTAAACCTAGGTTTAAGAATTAATTTTTCAAGGGTCCATTTTGAATTATGGGGCTGTAATTCCATCTTGAGGGCTATTTGTGGGTCACGCTTCACTTCTTATGGTTTATGACTCCAACCCAGGCCCTCGATGGAATTATAACCCAACAGTCACAGAGACTGCTATTTATCATCTGTTTATTTTACAACCGAGCATCTAGTATGTTTTGGTTTTATGCTTGCGCAGAACACAAGAAGGGAGGAGGAGATGCAAGAAGAGGAGGAGGAGAGGAAACAGTTGAACCAAAGCTATAGCCATGTCCACCCAACTCTAAAAACTTGAGATGAAAACTGAAAGTCGGACAACAGTCTGGACATGTTGTCTCCATGTTAACAATCACCTGGAAGTATCTTCTATTTGTTACTGTGGAAATAAAATGTCCAAATGACTGTTTTGTGTCTTTCTCAGCCGAGCATGACTGTAACAGAGGCAAGAGTGTCGAATGAAGGGCGGACATCCTTCTCCTCCTCCCCTGTTTATGTCCACGCTGTGCCCAAAACAAGCTCTCTGGCAGGAGGCTGCAAACAGCTGGGTCAGAGATCAGGCAGGGTCACTGCACACTCTGGCCTTAGGTTTCGCCCACTGGTCCCTGCGGTGTGCTGGGCGGGACGCTCCTTGATCTCTCCATGCCGTCACCGGGCTCTGCGGCACCGTTGGCACTGGGCCTGTGCAAACATTCTAATTTGATGCATAATTAATGTAACAGTGATTCAAGGCATAGAGGCTTCTGGGACTAATTAGTGACCTGAATCTCCATGGTAGCCTACATTCCATTCTTATCAGTGCCGGGAAGAACCGCACTCTTAGAAATAACGTCTCCCCCTTATTACTGTGACACAGCCAAAAGGCAAAGATCATCTTTCCATCCAGAGTGCAAAAATTCCATCAGTGTGTAATCACTTCCCACGGGGACTGAACTTCCCCTGGAAGAGTCTCACTGAATTAGTCCCTTATGAACTTTTGGTTTTCCATATGGGCCCAGGAGATCTTATTGCAGGTGAAGAAATAAAGACAGTCAGCAAGGGCTCACTGACCATCCACAGAATGGACAGCATTGTTCTGGGGTTTGGAGCTGGCCTGAAGGAAAATAAAAGCTCTCTTTCCAAAGACCTTGCAATACAATAATGAAACACATAGTGATGAGAATGACTGACTTACTTGTGAACTCTGGTTCCTGATATGGTCCCCTCTTTGTCTGTGGATGCATGGCTCCAAGTGTCCCAGCCATACACAGAGGACCTGTTCAAAGTCAAAATGAGTTCACCCCAGGAAGAGAGGTGGCATTGTAGTGGCGCTGTTCCCATCTGTCTTCCCCTCTGGCTTCCTGTTGCTCTTCACCCCCATCAAAACCCTTTCTTCCCAGCTCACTTGATCAGGCCTGGCGTGATCTAGACCAGAGTCAGAAAACTACGGATGTGGATCATGGGCCAAATCCGGCCCGACCATTCATTTACTTCATGTATGTATGGGCCATGGCTACTTTAATGCTACAACAGCAGAGTTGAATAGTTGCGACAAATCCTAAAATATTTACTATTCATCCTTTATAGAAAAGATTTGCTGACCCCTGGTCTAGACCATCAAAAACCACCCAAAAGGTGGGTGACATCGGCCTCAGTCTTAGTTTTTTAGAATTCCTTTTAGAGGAGTAGGCTATGAACCACGCCATGAGCAATCCCTTTGACAAATCGTAAGATTTCCAGCCTCTGCTCATGATCGTGCAGTGACTAAGTGCCTATCTATTACCTTCCCAAGTAGGCTTCTTCATACTTCTCAAACTTTTCATTATTTAATAAACACTTAGGTGGTACTTACTAAGTGTCACGCACTACTCTAAGCATTTTCTTAAATGAACTCATTTCATCCTTACAACCGCTCCATCAGGTAGGTATTACCCCCATTTCACAGACGGGGAAACTACAGTGCAGAGAGGTTAAGTTGCCCGGGGTTACACAATAGTAAGTGACAGAGCCAGGATTTGGACCCAGGCAGCTTTGCTCTTCAGTCTGTGCCCTTAACTTTGTCAATACAACTTTTCTACATACTATCCCTGGGGAACATAGAGGGATAACCCTGATCAGTTACCTGCAACTGGGAAATTCTCTCAGAGTTTTTAATTTAAAATACATGCGAATATGGCACTGTCTTTATCCCATGTCTTCCAGTACCCTAGCACACTACCCACGCCCCCGGGATATGGGTACTCCCATTTTGATTGGCATAGGTTTAGTTTATTTTTGCATTAGAGAAATCTTTACTACACCTGATTTTGCCACTGTAACACTTGTATATATGATCAAGTCTAATGCTTTGAAAACTTTTAATTTTTTTTTAATTTTATTTTTCCTCTTTCTCTCCAAAGCCCCTCGGTACATAGTTGTATATTTTTAGCTGTGGGTCCTTCTAGTTGTGCCATGTGGGACGCTGCCTCAGCATGACTTGATGAGCTGTGCCATGTCTGTGCCCAGGAGCTGAACTGGTGAAATGCTGGGCTGCCAAATCGGAGCGCACAAACTTAACCACTCGGCCATGGGGTTGGCCCCAAAAAACTTTTAATTTTTAATCAACAGACACTTTGCAAAACAAAGTTGTATGCAGGATGTATAAGAGATAGAGGTATTCAGCCAAGGAATTTTCTGAGTTTCTTCATTGTTATACTCAGGGTCCTTGAAAAATCCTGTAGTCATATACTCTTCTGGAGCAACCCAGACCAATTCCCACATGACTATCCTTCAAATGTGCTAAGATAATTATTGTATCGTCTCTTACCCAGGAAAAATAAAGCTAGTTGCTATGACTGGTCCTTGTAGGATGAGATTTCACATTCTCCCATGCACCCCAATTAAAATAGGTGCCCAGAACTCAAAACATTTCAGGATTGGGATTGTCCATAGAGACTTCAGTGGGAAACATTCATCTCTCAGATCTGGATACTCTGTGAAAGGGCTTCTGGCAGACTGTATTTTCCAAAGATGGATGCAACAATAACTCTCATCCCACCTGTTCTTCTTAACCTTGCCATCCTCCCATTAAATGATGGAGTCTAATTCTCCTTCCCTTGAATCTGAGTGGGCTTTTGCCTCATTTGCAACCAACAGAACGTCAAGGAAGTGACATTGCATGGCTTCAGAGGCTAAGTCATAGACAATGATGCAGCTTCCACCTCGTGAGTTGGACACTGTGCTAGAGAACTGACCCACCATGCAAGTGATCTGAGTTCCCTGAGTCCACCATGCTGTAAGGAAGCACAAATGAGCCTGTGTGGAGAAACCACACAGAGAGGCCCTGAGGGATATGCAGAGACAGAGATGCCTGGCCAGACTCCAGCTGCTCCAGTCACTGCCCCTCCGCTCTTCTTGTTTCAACTACCATCTGATTGTAACCATATGAAAGACCACAAACCAGAATCACCCAGCCAAGCCCTTGTCAAATTCCTGACCCACAGAAACCATGACAGATAATGAAGTTATCATTTTTTTCAGCCACCAAACTTTGAGATGATTTGTTACACAGCAGTAGGTAACCATAACAGGGTCTTTGCATTGCTCCTTAGTCTGAAGGGGACAGGGTCTCATGTCAGCCCCTCAGAGAACTCTGGCACTGTTCATCTCTTTTTATCTGGAGAGTCAGTATCCAATCTCACCTAGTAACCTATAAAGAGAGTTCATAAGGGGTCATAGAAAAATGCTTGACACCAAAGCTTGAGACTGAATCAATTTGATGGCTTATAAAGATATGTATTTTTTAGTATTGTTCAAATATTATCCCAATAATACATTTTCATTAAAGATACATATTGCTATGGATTGAATTGTGTTACCCCGAAATTCTTATGCTGAAGCCCTAACCCCCACTGTGACTATATCTGGAGATGGAGTCTCCAGGAGGTAATTCAGGTTAAATAAGATCATAAGTAAGATCATAATCCAATAGGGCTGTGGCCTTATAAGAAGAGGAAGGGAGAGATCTCTCTCTCTCTCTGCCATGTGAGGACACAGTGAGTAGGTGGCCCTCTGCAAGCCAGGAAAGGAGCTCTCACCAGGATCCCACCATGCTACCACCCTAATCTCTGACTTCTCACCCCCAGGATTGTGAGAAAGGAGTGTCTGTTTTTAAGCCACCCAGTCTAAGATATTTTGTTACAGCAGCCTGAGCTAATATACACATATACATATATTGCATAGATATATACATAAACATGTATAACTAAACAATAAAGATAATTTGCATCTTAAGTGAATTAATTTGCAAGCATGCTCACTTTAGTCTCCAAAAATGCTGAAAAACAAAAGATTATACCAACATCTGTCATATGCACTAGGCATGCCAGTGAGGCTTTTCTTGCATATTTTCAGTAATGTTTTGAGGAAAATAATTGCTTTATTGTAAAACCAATCATGGTAAAACTAGCTATGTCATAAATAAAATCAATTGTAAATATAATCCTAGAAGTTTAGATGGGACCTTAAAGTTCATTCAGCTAAACTTTCCAATCAGAGCCTGTTTATAACATTCTCCAAAGTCTACCAGTATGGTAACATCCAGCCTGCATCTTCATGGACTACCTACATTTTCAGTGTTCAAATGTACTACTGTCATCACGTTGGTAAGGGTGCAGTGAAACAGGCGCTCTGATACACTTTTTACAGGTTTGTAAACTGATACAGCCTTTTTGGAAGAGTATTTTATTATGTTGCTCAAGGGTATTAAAAAGGTTTATACCCCTCAATCTATGCTTAAGTAATAACCCAACATACGGGAAAGCTTTCTATGCTGTAATATTTATTGTGACAATATTTGTCACAAGGAAAAATTAGAAACACCATAAATGTGCAGTCGTAGAGAAATGGTTAGGTGAATTATGAAGTATTATCCTACAAAGCCTAACTATGTAGATGTATAAAAAGAGACTAGAAGAAAATATATAAATGTTTGTTGAATGAACTGAGTAATAACAATCTCCTGAATATTCTAGTATCTCTGGGTATCATATTTTTACTTGGCAAAAAAATGACAAATTCAGTTTGGAAAATATGGTCACTGGAAAGTCATGCAGTCATGAAGTCATGAAATCTGGAAGCTTCTATTAATAACCCATTGAACTGCTACACAGTTCTAACGATTAAAGAAATCTGCCTTCTTGTAACTTCCATCCATTCTTACCAGGTCTGGCAAGTGAGATGACCAGAGGAAAATCTTTACAAACCATGACACACGTGTAAGATATTATGATCATAACAGTTCTCAAATTTAAAAAAAGGCAGCCATCATGTCCTGATCACTGTCATGGTTAACATCACAGATCCATGAAATTACTTTCGAAAATATTTTCTATTTTGGCACTTTAGGTAAGCTCTTCTCCAAAACTTCCTTCTTCATCTGGAACATGGATTTGTGATTTAGAACTTGAAACACTGTCCAATATTTTTCACTACTTGAGTCTAAAATATCCTTTCTCATAATTGAAGGCAAATGATTGTTTTCTCCCTCTTCTTGCTGAGAGTTTTTCTGGATTTTGTTGTTCACTATTGACTGATATTTTTCCTTGAGTTACGACAGGTGAAAGCAAAATGCGTATATTGCCGAGTGAAGGGTGGTCAGGATCAGCTGGGGAGGGAAGTAGGAAAGCTTTGTTCCTTGGGATGACAACGATGTCATGGGACTATTATCTGAATGATTCGCATATATTTTGTATGGGAGCTGGAGTAGAAGGGAATCCCAAGGGATGGGATACGAGGCTGCTGCTTCTTCCTGGGGACTGTGGACTCGGTCTGTGTTTGATTTCTGTGGGGTTTTTTTGGCATGACTCAATGAGGTGTACACTTTGGGTACTGAAGCTTTCAGGTTTTTATGCAGCATCTGCTTTTAAAGTTACATATTAGCAAATTTCTGATTATTCATCCTGGTAAATGTAAAATGGAACCAATATAAAGACACCCATTTAGGGTGTAATGATCATTTAATGAAGTATAATGAAGGAGTCCTGGTTTAGTGACAGTTCATGTCAGGAAAACCTGAAAGCTTTAGTTGGCCAAGATTTGAGGGAAATTTCTATGGCAAATGTACTCTTCTATAGCTTGATCATGGCTGGATTACACAGGTGTATGAATTTGTCAAAACTCAGTGAACATACAATTAAGACTAAAAGTTTATTTTACATCAAAAGAAATACTGAAAACAAATATTAAACTCTGGTTAATATGCATGCTGCAGTATTTAGAGGGAATTATATTTATATCTGAAATTTACAAAAAATAAGATTTATTGACACAGGGCTGGATACACATGTGATAAACAAGTATACTGAAACGTTAGTGGTAGAGTGTAGATGATGGTTCCATGCAGTGGTGTGCCTGAGCTGAGTTTGTTCACATCTTCCCCAAATCACACTGGTATCTTGAAATTGGCCATGGTGGGAATATCTACACCACAGAAATCAGCAAACCACACATGTCAGAGCTTTTTTTATTTTTTGTCTGGAAAGCCAGCTTACCAACATGCCACCGGGTACATGGGTTCTTCATTATAAACTTCTTTCAATTTTGCTGTTTGTTTGAAAATTTTCATAATAAAATATTGGCAAAGCAATATGACTCAGGGTGCTTTCATTGATGAAAAAAAATAGATTAATAGTCAGTTTTTAGACTTTTGCTTCCAAGTAGGATTTAGTAGGTAGGGGCAAGGCGTTCCTCCCACTGCAACTGCTAGGGAAAATAAAAACATATCACAAAGTCATATTTTTAAAAACTTGCGGTGAACCACAGAGGCAAAGGAGACTAGAAGAGTGAGAACTCCAGAGGGGAAGAACACGTGCAAAGTGAACTGAGGTTGTAGGCAGCATCCTTCCTGGGGGCATTTGCTGAGGCCCACCTGAGGATTACCTTTACCATACACAGAGGGGAAGAGAAATCAAGGGAGCTTGTCAGAGCCCTGCAGCCTGGGATAACAGAAGGGAGTCTAGAAGAGTCCCAGACACATGGCTGACTTTCCCCACAGGACAGTTATTGCATGTGGGGTGGCACAGGAGACGGAGGGGCTGAGCCAGCAAGGAAGAATAAAACAGCCCATCGCCTCAAAGTTCCTGGGAGATAGTCACACGAGTGGGAGCCGCTTACAACCATACCCAATGGGGCCCCCATCAGCATGTTTGGCAGATTTTGAATCTGTGTGATATGGAGGCTAAAGAGCTAAACTTTCAGGACAGAGGCGACAGAGACACAGCAATATCTCAATCCAAAGCCTAGGGGAACCTCGCCAAGAAAGGGGCAAGGCCAGGAAGGTAGAGTCTACCCTCCCTCAGCCTCACATTTCACAGGAGACAAACTCCCACTGGAGGAAAGCAGCCCACAACAGACACAGGTCTCAGCCCTGAGCCATGTGAACCAGGGGGAACTGAGGCTACCTGCAACCCAGCCGTGACCCAGCTTTCTTTCTCATGGCGTCGAGGTGATCAGCCCCTTACACTGTCTGCCCAGCCGAGGAAAGGGCAAAACCTTTCTGGGGGAAAATAACATTAACTTCAGTCTCTATTGTTCTTTTATATGTAACATCTGGCAAACAACCATAAGTCAGGAGGCATGAAAGGAGGTAGGAAAATGTGGCCAATAATCAAGAGAAAAAATAGACGATAAAGGAGATCCACAAATATTCACAGGTTAGAGTTAGCAGAGAAGGACCTTGAAAATAACTACTATAAACATTTACAAATAAATAGAGGAAATGATGGACAAAAAAGACTGATGAAAAGATGAAGAATTTCAACAGAGAACTGGAATCTATATATAAAAAAAAAGAAGCAAGTGGACATTCTAGAACTGCAATGTCTGAAAGTAAAAACTCATTGGATGCATTTAACAGCAGACAGGACGCAGCAGAAGTCTAGCTGGTGAACCAGAAGACATGTGAATAGAAAGAACCATATTGAACAACAGATAGAAGAAAGAATGGACAAAGCATAAGAGACATGTAGAATGTAGACAAAGCATCTAACATTCGTGTAATTGGTATCCCAGAAAGCAAGAAAGTGAAGAATGAGAAAGAAGAAATACATATTGTCAAAGTCCTTACCAATACCAGCAGAAGATATATTACACTTGGGTGTTCACACCCTCGTCATTACATTTACTGATTACGTGCAACATTGGGCAAATTCTATACCTCCTCTGATCTTCCTTTTTCTTTGCCTGTAAAATTGAACCAATAATATTAATTCCTCAGAACTTTCATAGTATCATCCATATATGATGAAAGTACATAAGGTAAGGTGAAAATTTTAAAAATTAGTGTCATTGTCCTCATCATTATCATTTCTTTGCTCCCTTATTCTAGTGGGTCAGTATGTAATCTCTTGCCCTACCACACACCAGGATAAAATTGGCAATTGGCTAAAATGAAATTGGATTTCACTTAGGTTGTATCTCCTCTTCATTCTAAGATAATTGTATTTTTATTTCATATATCCTATTTTTCCAATTCGTGTAACAAGCGGTTTCTATTCCAGAGATCACTGAAATAGTCAAGTAAAAGGCACTGCAAAGGATTTCCCTTCTGAGACTATTTCCTGGGACTTGAAGTTCCTGGGTGGAGGGAGGACATAAGAGGCAGAATGGGAACTATAACCCTGAGTTGAGTGAGGGAGGGCTGACTTCAGTTAAGTTCTATGATCATTCAGCCTCCAGTCACATTAGAGCTGAGTGAAAGCCCAGCACCATGTCAGGAAGGGTAGACTCTTGAGACTCACCCCATGCCATGTGCCTGTGAGAATGTATGCATTTCTAGGCGGGAACATGTATTTTTAAAAGCTCTAATGGAGCGCAAGCCTGGGAAACACGATTTCAGATGGAAGATTTGTCACCATAGGAACCAAAGCTTCCAGTTTGCTGACTCAGAGCTAGCCAATAGAATTCCAAACCACAGACTCCAAGTCAGTTATGCTCTTTTCTCATTCTTGTTGTTGTTTTCACAAAGATACAAAGAAAAGAACGAAAGATGGTGATTGAGCAGGTAGGAATATAAGTATAGGGAAAAGAAAAGAGTGTAGAAGAAAATGAAAGTAGCGTGTCGTAGTCGGCTCCAGCGGCCAGAGTAGGGGCTTAAACCTCAGACATTTATTTCTCACAGCTCTGGAGGCTGGAAGTCACAGACAGAGGTGCCCACAGGGTTGATTTCTCCTGAGACCTTCCTCCTTGGTGGGTAGACGGCCATCTTCTCCCTGTGTCCTCACGTGGCCTGGCCCCTCTGCAGCCATCCCTGGGGTCTCTTCTCTTCTAATAAGGACCAGTCCCATTGGATTAGGGCCCCACCCTTATGATCTCATTTAACTTTAACTATCTCTTTAAAGACCCTATCTCTAAAAACAGTCACATTTGGGGTTAGGGCTTCAACATATGGATTTTTAAGGGACACAATTCAGTCCATAACAAGCAGAGAAAAAAGGGTCAAATGTTAGTTAATGGCCTCACAACTAAAAGTGCTTTTCTGTGTCCATGCCAGTAGCTCACTGGCCAACCCAGCATTTCAGAAAGCTACAGACCTTTGTTTCCTTTCTTTACTGAGGGTTGGGGGTGGGCAGGGGACAGTCTCTGCTTGCTTCGTTGGCTTATGGATGTGAGCTTGGGGTCCTGAGCCTTTCCCGTCATCACCTTTCTGATGATCTGCCCTCTGTTCTGTCCTCCCCAGATATCCTATTTTTTGAGAAATTGATACTTCTAGCCATTCCAGGTTTGTCTCCAAAATTAAGCTACCCAACTCTGGGAGACCCAATTGCAGGGGAGGAGCCCCAGGGCACTGGGACAAGTGTCTGCAGCACTGGGATGCTGTATGTCTCTGGCCAGGTTCTCTATCCAAGACAAACCTCACCCTTTTTTGCCAATGTCTATGAAATAGTACACGGACCGAGTCCATTTGGAAAATGCTCATTATATGGGAGGCTGTGGACGCTGGGACAAAAACATCTCAGACGCTGTTCTCAGGGAGCTCACAGTCAAGTGAGGAAGACAAATAATTAACAAGGCCGAAGCAAACACATCTCAGTAGTCCAGGGGGCATCACTAGTGAGAACTCAAAGGTGAGCGCGACCCATGCTGACGGGGGATCAGGGAACAGGTCACGGGGGAGGAGGTTTGGGCAGGATGTGGAATAATGAACAGGAATTGGACAGGTGGGAAAGCACGGAATGTGGGAAGTAGGGGATGGAGTATGAGGGAGACAAGTCTCTCCACTCAGATGAAAAGGCGTGAGCAAAGTCCTGGAGGCACAAAGGTAATTGTAATTTTCAAAGATAAATGAGAAATCTGACACCACCAACCAGTGGTTCTCTAGCTTGCTTAAGGTTCACTGGGAAGGCTGGTTAAAACACATATTCTTGTCCATCCCCGCTGAGAAGTCTCTGATTCACTAGGTCTGGGGTGGGGCCCAAGAATTTACATTTCAAACAAGCTCCCATGTGATGCTGATACTGTTGATCCAGAGGCCACACTTTGGGAACAACTGGACTAAAAATAATGAAGGATGTAGTGGTAGATAAAGCTAGAGTGTGGGTTTTATTCTTTCTTCCTTTCTTTCTTTCTTTCTTTTTTTGGTGAGGAAGATTGGCCCTCAGCTAACATCTGTTGCCAATCTTCCTCTTTTTTTTCTCCCCAAAGTCCCAGTACGTAGTTGTATATCCTAGATGTAAGTCCTTCTAGTTCTTCTATGTGGGATGTGGCCACAGCATGGCTTAATGAGCAGTATGTAGGTCTGCAGCCAGGATCTGAACCAGTGAACCCCAGGCTGCTGAAGTGAAGGTACGAACTTAACCACTCAGCCACTGGGCTGACCCCCTGGGCTTTATTCTTTAAACAATGGAGGGTCATTATGGCACTTAGCCATTTGACCATTGAATTATAAGGTTGAGGGAAAGCTGACAGCTGCTTGGGGAGGGGAAAGTTCTGAGGCTGTTCTAATTATCCGACTGAGAAATAATGAGGGCCTACCCTAGAATTTTCTCATCAGAATAGTTACGAAATTAAAGATGCAAGAGACATTCCAGAAGCAGAATTCATTTCTCTTGGTGTCAAGTTGAACATGGAAAGAGAAGAGAATGATAAGGTGAACATCACTCTACAGTTTCTTTTTAGGAGGCTGGACATATTTTGAAACATTCCAGAGAAAAAGCACAGGAAGAGAAGCAGGGGACAAAAATAGCTCTGGCCCTTGAGATGGGTTCCAGGTGCCCAGGAAGCAGGCACATAGAAATGAGCAATGGGTTCTTGGAAATTCTGGGCCAGAGCCCCACAGAGAGGGGAGGCTGAAGATAAAATATAGAATGAAAAGAAAATGCAGCTACACACAGAACCTGCAGAGTGTCCACTTGGAGGCAAGAAGAGGAAGGGGTACGGTTGACGTGGACTGAGGGGAGCCAGGAGTGAGAGCTTCTTTCCCAGAAGAGACTTGAGAAGAGGAAGACAGTGGGCAGAGAGCTTTAGAGGGGCACGGCAAGCAGTGTGGTGAGTGGTGATTTGGGTACTCCTGTTTATTTATTCTTTCAAAATTATTTGTTGAGTGCCAAAAATATGCCATACCTTGTGCTGAAGGCTGAGGGCACAGTGGTGAGCAAAACAGAGCAGTCCCTGCCGCCACAGAGCTGGCAGGGTGGTGTGGAGCAAGGGGTCCTACACGTACGTGACAGCATCCTGGAGTCTAGCATTACCATTGCGAAGGAAAAGATCAGGGCACCACGGGAGGAGTGACAGGGGAGAAGGTCACTCTGGGGAAATGACACTTAAGCTTAGGCTAGACAGATGAGCCGGGCAAAGAGGAGCCAAGAAAGTAACACGTGTGAAGGCCTGGGCTGGGGAATACGCATGTGTCCAAAGGAACTGAGGGGAGACCAGGTGAGGGGGACGTGGAGAGCGAGGTGAGGCTGGCACGGTAGGCAGGGACCAACACACGCAGGGCTTCAGCTCAAAACCTCGTTAAAACTCCTCTACTGCAGAAATGTCTTCGGAGGCGGTTCGTGAGCTGCTGGAGGCCATCAGCCTTGCGGCTTTACACTAACACCAGCTTGTTTTTAAACAAAACTGAAAATTGGAAATTGATAATTCACCTCCTTCACCAAATTTGGCTCTGAATTGCCTTTGGATTTCTATAGAATTCAAAACTAGCCTCAGAGGCCCAAGGCTTGCCGTGACTGAGGATATATATAAAAATATATTTATGTGCCTGAGGCTCAGAAAGCAATTCCAAAGAGAATTTCTAAGGCTGTTTTGAGCATCATGCAGCCTCTTGAGAGGATGGAGTTTTTCCAAACACGTCCTGGAGCTCTCTACATCGTAACGAGAGCTCACAGCAGTCATTTAGCTTTCTGTCCTCGCCCTGCATGCCTAGCACTTCTGGGTCTGAGGGCACAGAAAGCAGTGCAAGGCCTGAGCTTTGGCTCTCTTTAAGCTCATGGTCTCATTGAAAATCCATCTTGCCAGAGGGAAGAACTTGGCAGTCCTCCATCCTATTAATATTTTTCCACAACTAGGCTCACACCTTATCTAGAGGGGTGAGTATAGCATAGTAATAAGGCACTGGAGAGCCCAACAGACCAGGGTTTGAGTTCCACCTCTGCCCCTTGCCAGCTGTGTGACTGTGGGCAAATTGCTTAAGCTCTCTGAGGCCCAGCGTTCTCTCCTGTGATGATGATAACATCACTTCACCAGGTAGCAGTGAAGACTAAAGGAGCTATGTATATGAAGCACCTAGTGCTTTACCTGGAACGAGGGTAGAGCCATCACTGCTATCCTGATGGAGCAATGTGAGGCAAAGGCAAACGCACTAGATGGGACACAGACGATGGCCATGGAGTTAGGTCTGCGTCCACCCTGCCCCCAGCTGGAGGAAGAGTGTGGAGCCCGCAGCTTCCAAGCCCACCCCCTGCCAGACGTGGATGGCTGCCGTTCCCCACCATCAGCCCCGTCCCAGACACTGCTTTTCTACGCTCTTTTTCAAGGCGATTACACAGCCACAGGCTGCCCACGGCCATTCGGTTGCTAGCGTAGAATTCTGCTCTCGCTCCTTTCCTGACAAGCTGCAGATTTTTACTGCCTCACCTCCACCTGGCTGTCCCCTCGGACCTTTTCACACCGCAGTAGTGTCAGGATTTAAGACCAGCTTCTGGGGCTTCAAGAGCCACCTTTGTTTTCCTTCCATCCCACCTGGTGGCTTTGCGAGGCCTGAGTGGGTAAGGTTTCAGGAAACCCCTAAGGAGGTAAACTCCAGGTTCCCGTCCATACATTCAAAGGGGTAAAAGAAAGGGCCAAGCTGGTTGGGTCCCCACGGCCCAGTCAGGGGTGGAGAGGAGCTGTGCTCTACTGTGCAAGCGTTTCCGTGCAAACTGAGTCACCAGCTCATATGCTGGCACCCCTGGACCCTGGAACAACCTGGCAAATGGAAAACTAAAGCGATTGTTCATGATGTATGTTCGTATCCCCAGCGCCATGTTTTCAGTATCACCTCCCTCCACACACCTCCTTCAGGCACAGTGAACAGACGCGCACCGTCCCCACCCACCGCTTGCCCAGGACTCTGACCACAGGGCAGGATGCCACCCCTAGGGCCACCAGGCCTCTGAGCTACCCTGGGTCCTGGGTGAGGGCTGGAAATTATACAGTTTCAGAGGAAGAGGTGGCACAAAGGCCATTTTCAAAGAGGTAACAGCATGACTGTCATGCAAATATAAAATGAATACACGTCACAGAGTTTATCCATTAATTAATGAGGGAAACAGACATTAAAACTGCTTCAAATGACAATTTGAAAAGTTTGACTTTTATAGGTAATTTAATAAAGAAAAGTTAGGATAAGGTCACTACATTAAACCTAAACTGATGAATGTCTCACAGAGTCAGAAGCCATAACCTTTGTGTTGATTTTCCCCCCACAGGACAGAAATTACTTGCATCTCCACCAAACAAAAATCTATCAGCTAACCCCGCCCCAACAGAGCTGCAACTTAGCCCCATCAATGGAGAGCCAGTCTAAGGAGCACGCTGAGCGCCTCACTGAAGAGCACCCAGGCCTCGGGGTGCTTGCCATTGCCAAGTTCTGAGCAATTCTTCTCCAGCACGCTCTACCCTGGCCTGGGGCAAGTCCTCTCTTGTCCCTCTGCCTAGCCAGGTCCCTGCTCTATCCAGCCTGTTTGAGACCCTCATTAGCCCTTCTCTCTTTTAGAAACCTTCCATCCAAACTGGATGAACAGCTATTTCAGCAACTCCCTATGGCTTCGTCTCTTCGTTCACGGGATGCCATGTGGCAGGAACGTGGAGACGCTGAGCATCAGCCATGGATCACGATGCTCTCTGAATGGGAAGGTGGCCGAGGGGCTCCAACAGCTCGTCACCATGAGCCATTCCATTATAGGCACTGTGTTGAAGCCCCAGCCACCGAGACCTGAGAGGTCCTATTTTACTCTGGGTCATGGGCAGAGAGGAGAAACAGCTGGAAAGATAAAGCCAGAACTAGGAAAATGGCCATAGAAGACCACGGTGAAACTCATCAAATAGAACACTTAAAATATGTGTATTTCATGTTATGCTAATTATTCTGGATTAACCTGAATTTTAAAAATTAAATTTGAAAAAGGAAACAAAGACATTGATCACCATTCCTCTATTCATGAGCCTACCCTGTACACAGTGGTGCATACTTCAGACATGGTGCCTGCCCTTCTGAAGTTTATGGGAAAGTGACTTGGGAAAACACTAACCTTCCGTTACATATTTCATGCTTTTCAAAGGGTTTTCATTCAAGAAGCCCTTGAACCTCAAATGCTTTCAGCTGTTCCTCCAAAACACATCCTGTCTGTAGCCAACTCCCCACCTCCGCTCCTGCCTCCGCGGCCCACGCCCCCCTCCTCTCTTACCTGAAAGACTGCAATAGCCTTGTAGTGGGTGTTCCTGCTTTGTTCTCACCTCACCACATCCACTCTCCTCAACGCAACCGGAGGAGCTTTAAAAATGTTAATGAGATCAAGTTTCTCCATAGCTTAAAACCCCATCCACCACCTGCAAGGCCGTCTGTGATCCAGTCCCTCCCTACTTCTCCACCCTGACCTCCTCTCTGTTCCTGGAACAGCACCAAATTCACTTCTGGCTCAGGGCCTTTGCACATGCTGTTCCCTGCCCTCCTTCTCTCAACAGGCTTCTTGTATCATTCAAATCTCAAGTCAAATGTAACCCTTTCAGAGAAGGCTTTCTTCACCCCCACTCCTAGCCACTCTGTCATATCACCCTTGCACTCACCACAGTAATTGCCTTGTTCTTTATCGATTTCCTGCCTCTCTACACTTGATTGAAAACTCCTTGAGAAGGGGTCACGTCTCCCTCATTTACTGCTGACTCCCCAGCACCTAAAGTAATGCTTGGCCCACAGGATGTACTACATGCCTGATGGTGCGGTTTCCTATGAATATTGTGGAAAGAGAAAATGAAGGAGTGAGTGAATTATTCTTTATCAAAAACCAAGCACCAAAATTTTCTCTCAAAGCAGAAAGTGGACAGTTAAAACGCAGAAACAGAATTTAATGAGTTTGTAATGAGACAGTGAGCTCCGTGAGAGTAGCTCCCACCTCTCCTGTTAATGATATATACCAAGGCCCAGAGTAAAACTTGGTACAGAACTGACACCATGTAGGGAACAAACCAGACCACGGACCAGGCCACGTTAGGGGTTGGTGTGTTTCTGGGTGGAAGAGCCTGCTCAGCCAGGGCCGGCAGGGCAAGCTGTCCTCTCTGAGCTGACAGGGAAGCCTGGGGATGCTAGGGAATTTGAGAGTCCCCGCCTGGCATGCACTCCCCTTGAAAGGATTGTCAGGAAACTGGAGGCCTTGCTGAATTTGGAGAGGATGATTTAGTTCCTACTTGATTGCTCTCCTCCTAAGTCCCTCTCTCCATGAAGCTCCTTGAATATAAATTCGGGAATTTATCATCATAGCATTATTGTCTGCTTCTAACCTGTAACTCCTCATTTATAAAAATGGGGGCTCTGGACTAGATCTCTCAATTCCCTTCAGAGCCAACATTTGATGGTTTTAAGTGAAAATGTGTTCCACCTGGAACCAAGGGGCGTTCAGCTCAAGCCTCTAAAAAACATAGTTCAAGCTTAACTGGAAGGACCTGGAGAGCTGGTTACAGCCGCTGCCTCACAGCAGGTCCCAGGTAACAAGGGCCCTCTCACCTGACCCGAGCGTGGTAGGAGACAGCACGGGATGATTCTGAAGCCCATATCCTGTCCCCTCCAGGGCTTGGCATTCTGTTTCCTGGAACTTCTCCGTTCTAAGCGGAGATACTATTAAAGAATGTTTTAAATTGAGGAATGAGAAATATTCTCCACGTGAGTTTTTAAAGTCCACGTGTGAGACTGGTCGTTCTTAAGCTCAAAGTCACCTGCAGTGCTTGTTAAAATTGCAGTCTGCGGCTCAATTCCAGCGCTCTGACTCAGTGGATTTGCATTTCCAGAGCTTCTAGGTGATTCTGGAGCAAATTTGTGGTGGAAAACTACCTGGTGCTACCTGGTATGTAGGAGGCTGCACTTCGCAGGGACCTGGCCTTAAACAGGCTCGGAGCCCCGCCCTCGCCGGCTTCCCATGGCCTGTGAGGTCCGGGGATCCGAGCAGCCTCTTCACTGACCGGCTTCAGGCCACTGGGTTCCACAATTGCATCAGTGATCCGAACGGCCTGTCTCCTCAGTGCCAAACAGCTGGACACTTAGAGAGGGGAGGCCATTCATGTCCAGACACACAGGGTAAGTAAACCCAACCTCTGGTACGAGCGAGTTCTTTGTCTTTAGATCAGTGAACACATGAGTGGATTATGGTAAAGCTATCAACATTCTAGAAAGTGAAGTGTGATTTTTTTTGGCTGTCTCTTGTTTTCCTGTTGAGTTGGTTGAAGGCACTTAAATAGCAAGCTTGATCCTGAATGAAAGGGTATTTTCTTCGAGTCTTCTGAAAAACGCTCTAGTGCTCTACTCGCACTTTCTGGAGGTGATGGCAGGAATGTCAAAAGCTCTTTCACCAAGTCTCTTATCCATCACCACACACAAACCTACAAAACTAAAATTCATGAGGCATTTGCCCCCAAAGTTGGAGAATCTGACAAATGTATAGCCATTAGACTCACACTTCCCAGTGGCAGCCACCCAGTCTTTCTCGGTGTCCAGATACCCAACAAAAGCAGTAATACTGAAAACCCCTACTCCAAGGGTAGGAACCTGGGGGCGGGAGCAGGCTAGAACTCAGACATGGTTATTCACCGTGGGGCAGAGAAACCAGTCCACCCCCAGAAGATGTCCCTCCCCGACCTCAACCCCTGAAAACTCTCCACACATCCAGACCCAGCCCCTCCCCAGGGCTCACCCACCTTACAGGATCTGTCTAAGGCAGATGAGAGAAGTCAGCTCTCATGAAATTTCCGTGAAGTTGTGGGTCCACAGAAGAGCCTATGAAGAAAAGAATCAAAGGCTCAGAATTTATCTTCATTCTGTGCCTTCACCCACTCTCTGCTGCTGCGGTTCCACCTCCAGCCCATGAAAAATAAGGTGGGAGCATGAGAGAAAGAGAGGAAAAGAGCAAGCAAGAAGCTCCCTTCCTACCATGGCCCTTCGCACACAGGCACCACGAGTCCTTCTGGGCAACAGCCAGTAGCATAGTCTAGCACTTCCATTAACTCAAGGAGAACAGTTCTTGGACACTAGGCCCAGGCATCTCTGGAGACTCAAGAAAGCAAGAGTCAATGAAGGAGCAGTGATGCTCAGACATCACCCAGACAACCACGCCAGGGCAGGAGGAGCACTGACCCAAACTGCACGGCCAAGGTCCTGAGCATTTCATACTTTGGGGAGAGAGCAAGGAAGACACGCTACTGAAATGCCCAGTGGTCAGTGATGGACAAGTGAGACTTTCTAGAGCCAGCAGGTTCTGGCCCCAGAGGTATTGCTGAGAGCTCTAAGGGCATCTGCTCTGTTGGATGACAGAGAAGAGGCTCCCAAGGTTATTTCATTTAAGCGTAGAAGCTTATTGGCAAGGTAATCCTTAACTTTATTGCTGAGTTCCAGAAGGCCTTACCACACATCAGTGAGCCAAAATAACTACAATTCTAGAGTCAGAGGGACCCTACAGGTGTGGGGACCCAAAGGCATGCACCGCAGGGAGGAGATAACACAGACGAGAGGACTGGGCTGGTGGAGAACTGAAGGTGTAGACCCCACAGAAAGTGGCCAACCGCTGCTCAGCGCTGCTGCCAGCTGACTGTTACCACACAGGAAATTGGTGCCAGCTTTGTCAGAGCTAATGATTTTTCAACATAAGCCCCAAATTCCAATTTTTATGTGAAATTTCCCAATTTTAAGATGTTGGCAACTAAGTCAATGTTATTTAAAATACTGCATGGGCCAAACAAAACCCATCTGGATCTGGGGGAAGAACAGATTCAGCCTGTGGGCTTCCAGCTCATAACTTCTGATGTGTATCAATTATTTCATAATCAATAATGGTAATAGTGAACATAAATTGGGTGCTGCACTCACATTATTACATTTAGTCCTCACCACCGAGGAAATTAAGTTTATAGAGAACGAGTAGCTTTTCCAAGGGTCCCTATGAGTGGGAGAGGATTCAAATCCAGGTCTGTCTGATGTCATGTGCTGAACACTCACCATTTAGTGATATTGTAATTCCAGAAACAGACTACAGTTTCCCTTAAACTCATTCTCTCCAAGGGGTGGCACACTGAAGCTGACAACTGGAGTCTGAATCGTTGTTTGTGGGACAACAGGACCAGGAAAGACAGGCTTACAAAAGAGAAGCTACAACCCTGCCAGCAAACAATGGCAGGAAAGTTGTATTGAGAATGTTCTTCTCTTCTGCATAGTGCAAAATCCCTTCCCGGCCCCACTAGATGAGTGCTCTAGGCCTTGCTACTCAAAGGGTAGCCAATGGATCCACAGCATTGGCATCACCTAGGAGCTTGTTAGAAAGGCAGCACCCCAGCCACACGGCACCTGCATTTACTGAATGGGCCTCTTAACTAGATGCCCAGCTGATTCTTGTGCACATTGAAGCTTGAGAAGCCTGTGACTTGCTCTTCTCACATTTGTCCTCCAGGTCCTACCATGTCCCTCATCAGGCCACCAACTCCCTAAAGACAGAGGCTTCATCTTCCATTTCTTTTTCATCTTCCTGGGCAAGGCGTACAGTCAATTGGGCCCCATCAACCCAGCTGCAGATAAGGTGGGTGGAGTTCTCCGAGCAGACGACAGAAGAGGGGATCCATCCCTAAAACCCTAACCGTGCAAACTAGCTCAGGCTGCCAGTCTGGGGGCAGGCCCTTGAGAATATGAGGAAAATCAGTGCAACCCTGCAAGCTCCCCAGATCTCAGCCTGGTGCCATAGGGATTTAAGTAGCGCCTGCATCAAAAAAGCATGTATCTTCTATAGGCAGAAAAAGATGGTGTAGTCTCACTGATTTGAAAAATTGTCTGCCAGCCCATAAGAGAAAACCAAGATTCCTGGCTGGATAAAGGCCTCTGTGCTCCTGTACAGCCATTCTTGGCAGAAACCCTCACAAAAGGCTGTGGGCATAGACATGAACCCCGAACTCGGGTGCTAGTGTCCATCTGCCCCTTCTGACTACAGCTGGACCATCATGCAGCAGGATGCCTGGACCTCTGATCTCATGCTCTTACTGCAGACCCTCTTTGCTCCATGGCACACGAGCCCTTTCCAGAAAATGGGGCAAACTCCCATCCTGGCTCTTCTGCCATTTCTGCTAAATGTTTGGCCATCCCCATGCACTGGGATACCCTGGGAGGAGGAACATCATGGGCGCACAGAGGACAGACAGGCCAGTAGATTCACATGCCCTCTCATGCCACACGCCTCTCGCCGTTTGCTCAAGACACAAGGCCTCCCAGTGATCATGCCTTGCAGGAAAATTCTCACTGTCCCTAAGGCAACCCAAATTCTTTAAGCACATATGTCACCTCCAACTCCTTCCACAGACCTCACCTGCCTCAGAGACCATAATCACTCAAGGAAAAATAAAGTAAAAGTTCCCAACACCCTCCCCGTCCTCCCCACGGACCCACTTTGTGCACACGTGCAGCTGGAAAGCTGCTCCTGGCTCTAAAGCACCAAGGCTTTCCATTCTAGTTAAACTGTGATGTTGCCATGGAAACAACCAGTGAGGTGTTTCTCTGGCCACATCCCAGGATGAGGACCCGAGGCCCACGTTGCAGACACCCTCAAGGGCTAGCATCCCGGGAGGCTTGTGCCATCCTTACCAACCCAAGGCAGCCCCCATGCCTCGGTGAGGCCATTCATAGCCCGCGTGTGTGTGTGTGTGCATCAGCCCACACGTTTGTTTTCTTTTCTCCTCAGCCCAGCCCCTCCCGGCACACAAAGGCACATTCTTGAAAAAAAAAAAAAGAAAAAGAAAAAATGTATTTTTTTTTCTGCATTCCAGCTGCCTGAGCTAAGCGGAGGAATGAATGGTTTGGGAAAAATCTCACACAGGAATAAATTTACAAGGGACAGCTGAGCGGATAAATTCAGTCCCCAAAGAGGGGCATTACGAGGCCTTTTGGCAGGAGCCTTGCCCCTTGTGCAAAGCTGTCTAAAAAGAAAAACAGAGCAAGAGAGGGGAGCTTTCAAACCCACCTTAAAATAAACCTTTCAGAAATCCTTTTAACTCCCTCTAGCTGTTAGTATTTAAAGACAGGACGAGGCCCATTAACAAAGGCATGGCAGTTCTTTCCAGGTGGACTGCATGTGCCCCTGACCTTGTCTGGGAGGCTGCTCTTGCTCCTGCCTTGCTCAGGTGCATGGTTCAAGGTTACCCAAGTTTCTGGCTTGACCTGTTGTCCACTTACTCAATGAGAAAAATGGAGTCTGACCCAGCGAGACTCCGGCAAATCGCTAGTAATGTCTCCTTAGGGTCCCCTTCAGCTGAATAGTGGACCAAATAGGATAGAAGCAGCCTGGGAACAGGACCTAGACTCGTCTCCCGAGATGAGGGACATGCTGCAGAGAGAAGATGGCGATGGCAACTTGAGGAGGAAGGCTGCCACCAATGCTAGAGGATGCTGGCTCCACACTGGCAGTGTTTGTCCCTTTGAGTCCCCATGGTTGTTTTCTACAAAGGTTAAGATGGGCCAGAATCACTTTGGGACCCTCTGCCCCGGAGGGGTGTTCAGCACTTGCCTCTCCCACTTCTCTCCTGCTTCCTTTGACTCACCACAGTTTGCAGCTGCTGCTAGAATTAGGAAAGTCCCTTTGGTTGCTTTGAGGCCCGAAAACTCAGTTAACCCATGTCCTCTCCCTTTCCTTTAGAAACCAAATCCTAGAACTTTTACAGCTGGCAATGACCTTCTTGTTTCTCACCGCAGCTTTTCCCAGGCTCTTTCACCCCCAGGAGAGCCTGAGACTCTAAGCCCAGCCGGCCAGGCTCCTCTGGGAAAGCTGAGCTGTTGACCCTCACCAAACATGTCCATGTTGCGTGCCTTGAGCTATACTGAGCTCAAGTTACATTGCTCCTTCTCCACTGATATTCTTACTTCTGAAGTCACCATTGGTCAGCAAGTATTAAGCATTTATGGTCCTGTCCTGCCCTGTACACTTGGAGACATAGAAAGATATACAGATATACGTGCAATGCTCCACCCCTGCCCCAGCAAGCTCTAAGTTCTGGTGATTAGACAACGATTACAGTCACTGAGTACTTGCTGTGTTCCAGGCCCTAAGCTTTTCACTAAGTATTTTATCATGATAAGTACTTTGTTTGCATTTAATATAGTTGATAAGTGCTCAGTGGAATCTGACAGACTAGAGGCAAGTTCTGGGTCCACCACTTATCAGCTATGCATCCTCGGGCATTAATCTCTCAGAGCCTCATTTTCCTCATTGATAAAACAGATAATAATATCTACTTTGCAAGAATGATGTGAGAATTCAATGGAACAGTGTTTGCAAAGCTCTTAACTCAATGATGAGCACATAATGCTCAAAATGGCATTGATCAAACAGTGATAAAATGGTCTTATTGACGTTCTAGGTTGGTGAACACATGCAGGTCCCGGGAGGATGGCATGCCCAGAGAGCATCAGAGCACGGTGCCCTCCCCACACATATGTTACCCTGTGCGTCTCTTCCATCTGGCTGTTGCTGAGTCACAGAAAAAACCTCCTTTTCCTCGATGGAGGAAAACAGCTACCCTTCATGTGGAAACCCTGCAAAGTTCTCAGCCAAAGCAGCAACGATCTGTGTTCATTGCTTCATCCCTGAATGTGAGACATGAGGCAGAATATGTCCTCCTACAGGAGAGAAAGGACGGTGGGGGCTGTAGGCGGTCCTGCACCTCTACAAAGGAAGCATGCCGGGCCGGTATGTTGCTCTTGCCTATGTCCTTCGAATCACATGTAAATTGGAACTGGGCAAGATCTGTAATCCGTGTTAAATCTGATTTAACTATAAAATATTTTGTGTTATCTTAATAGGGAAAGAAACAAAAGAATATTTTCTTTTTAATATATGGGTATCTGTATAAAAACACACTTATATACATATGTGTATATATGTATAAACACACTTATATGCACACGTATTCACAAGAGTCATTTGGAAGAAGAGTCCAGACACTAATGAAAATGGTTCCCTAAAGAAAATAGGTTGGCGAAGTTGTGGATGAGAGTGAGATCTTCTGAGCATATGTTGTTCAATATGTTGTATTTGAAACAAGTAAATGTTTTACATATAAAAACAACATAATTAAAGCAGATAGGAAAAGAAAACAAGCCATAAAATTGGACATAAAAAAACAAAAAAACCTGGCTGCGTAGCACAGCAAAATGATAAAAGAAATATTAAATGCTATTCAGTAGTTTTTATGTAACTTGTAATATTGACAATGAAATTTGAAACTATTTTACAAAAATTGTAGGAAAGTGGCTGGCCTGATGGCGCAGCGGTTAAGTTAGCACATTCCGCTTTGGCAGCCCAGAGTTCACTGGTTTGGATCCTGGGTGCGGACCTACCCACCACTTGTCAAGCCATGCTGTGGCAGGTGTCCCACATATAAAGTGGAGGAAGATGGGCACGGATGTTAGCTCAGGGTCAGTCTTCCCCAGCAAAAAGAGGAGGATTGGCAGCAGATGTTAGCTCAGGTCTAATCTTCCTCAAAAAAAAAAATTGTAGGAAAAAGTGTATGTATTGATGTTTAAGAAACATGCTTCCTACTATAAAAGACACAATTGTAGAATGAAAGAGGTCAAGGAAAACTATAACATTAAATATAAAACAGGAAAAGTGGCATTATTGTTATTCATAATAATCTGGGATCACACCAGCTCCTCCTGACTCAACCACCACAGCCTGCCAATGGTGCTCAGGTTACACTGTCATGTCTGAAGCATCTGTCTTCAGAGACAGCCTCTCTCTCGAGCCTTCCTAGGTAGTAACCCTCAGAAACAGCTGCCATCCTCACCCAGCTAGAAAGGAGCCTGGGAAAAGGCAAGAGAATGCGTGGCTGCTGGGCTGCTTAGAACCTGTAGAATCTTCCTGTGGGGACCAGTCGGCCTTGCTTCTAAATATTTCCTTCCAGGTAGCATGTGCATGGCCCAAGTCTGTCCTCGTCCCCTTTCTTCTATTTGGCTCCCTTAAGAGGCAAGAAATTACAGTGGAATCAGGAAAATACATATGAGTCCCAAGTTTCCCTCTGTTGAGAATTGCCCCTTTGAGCTTGTATCCTTGGACAAGCCATCTCCACTCTCTGAGCTTCAGTTTACTACTCTGTAAACCTGGTGTACAATAATGCCCATCACACTAGATGTAAAACTTAGAGATAATGTATAAAAATATATATTCAATAAGCAGTTGGGATTATCCTTGTTGTTCTTTATATTGACATATGAAAATGCTTCATAAATTGTAAAACTCTGCATAAATGTCAAGTATCATTAGTTATCCGTCAACTTTATCAAAAATCATACATGACACCGCTGGTACTCTGCAAAGGAAACACACAGAGCCTGGCCCTGCCTCAGCCTGGCAGCAGGTGGGGTGCATGAGCAGGATGCACAGCCTGCAGAAGAAAGCAGTCTAGCAGATACCCAAGCGCACCGTCTGCCTCATCTTTAGGAGCACAGGCTGTGGTACGTTCATCATTGGGATGGAGATGGAAGGAGCAGCCTTAGGCATGTTCCTTTCCTGCAGTGAATAGCAGTTAATAAAATCCTTTTGGAGAAGAACAAACATTGGCTGTTAGGCAGTAGGTGAAGGGGAAGATGGAAGTGGAGGCTGGAGCTGCTCTTGGTGCTCTGTGACTGTACCACAGGCCACAAGTATGTTTTTAATAAGCAGTTACTAATAAATGGTCAATAACTGCTTTATTAAGCCAAATTAAATACATGTTTGAGAGAATTAAGCACTTTTAAAAGGAAAATTCACTGATATTTTCTTGTCGTAAGTTATTACTTTTGAAGTGTCAGGGCTCCATTCTGTCCAGGAGATCTTGGCTTTCAGAGGAATTCAAAATCCAAGCAAGAGATTAATTTATCCAAAGAGAAAATGATGGTCTTTCTGAAGGGTGTGGGTGATGGTCACAAGGATGAGGGTAGCCAGCTAGAAATCTCATTTCCAGTTGGGCCAAAGGAAAAGGACATCCTTGGGGAGTTTCCTGGTCCAAAACAAACATCGTAATCATTAACATTTATTGTAAGCTTCCAACTATTTGCCAGGAAGACACTGCAATTTACCAACATCAGCTCATCTAATTCTGGTGACAATTCTCTGAAGTAGTTCTTATTAGCGTCACTTACAGAAGAGAAGATTGATGCTCAGAGAGGTTCAGAAAATGTGCCCAACATTGCACAGCAAGCATCTAGTAGAATCAGGATTCCAATCAGGTCTGGCTGCCTTGCTCCAGAGCCAATGCCCGAGGCTGACTGTGGCTGTTCTTATGACACCACTCTATGGTGTCCATTCTTGTTTTCAGGGGGTGGCAGAGACTGCTAATTGTTCTCTGATACCTGTTCTCACCTTCTTTCTCAGTAATAAAACCCCACAAAAGTTAGGTGGACATGTGGCCACTCAGAACAAAGACACATTTCCCAGTCTCTCTGCAGCTACGTGTGGCCATGTGACTACTTATTGGCCAGTGGGATATAAGTTGAAGCAATGTGTTCAATTTCTGGGAAGTATCCTTAAAAAGAAGGCATATGCCCTTCCTCTCCCCTTGTTTCTCTTTCTCTTTCCAGCTGCTTAGAATGCAGATGTTGATGACAAAAGTTGGAGCCACCATCTTGGACCACAGTATGGAGACTGCATATTGAAGATGGCAGAGGAGTGGTATAGAGGGAGTCTGGTTCAGTGATAATTGCAGAGCCGCAATAACAATCCTGGTCTGCCTCCCTAGCATTTAATGCATGGGACAAATAAATCTTAACGTTGCTTAAACCACTGTCAATTTTGAGTTTCCCGACACTCAGCTGGATAGAATCCTATCTATTGCACAGGGATACCTCCATTCTTTGTCCCCGTCTCTCCCTACATAAAGTCATTGCCCTTTTCTGCATTCTCTTCTTTTACTTCTACATATTTCATCCAAATGGATTCAAATTACACGTATGTCTCATTAATGGCAGATCACCAAAGGGGTGGAAAGCCAGCCTGGGACCTCTGGAGAGGGCAATTATGAGTTGGAGCCAAGGACCAGGCTCTGAGAGGCAACGTTCTTGGTCCTGGCCAGCAGAGAGGGAGTGGTTTAAACCCAGTTCTTCCTGCTCAGTTAGCCTCCCTGCCCATTTATGAGGCAAAGCATGAGTCTTGCCAACAAAATCTTCTTTCCAAGAAAATAAGTTCAAGTCATCCTACTTCTCTGGTTTCTCGCCTGCCATCATTCCCAGAAAGATGTACATGATGTGGCTGTCATGAAACATCTGTCTCTAGTCTCACCAAAAGTACCAAGTTCCAGGCAGGACCAAGCCAGACTGGACTGGACTTTCCCCTCCTCTGTGTGTCATTCTTGCATATCTTCCAGGAAAAGTCTAACTGAGCATGGCCGCAAAGAGAAATGATTCTTACTCCTCCCATGGAAGAGCTTCAAAGAGTTCCAGCATGGATGAGACCTAAAAGTTCCCTGCATCATTGAATCTTAAGCTGGAGAATCTACAGAGGTCACTTGGTCCAAAAAAAGATGATGATCTTACAGCTGGAGGAAGCAACCTAGCCAAGGTCAAATAGTTTGTTGTTGGAGAATTGGGACCATAATAATAATAACAGCAACATTTAGTCAGTTCTTTCTATGTGCCACACCCTGAGCTGAGCAGTTAACATGGATCATGTAATTTAATCCTCACAACAACCCAATGAGATAGGTACCTAACCCGGAGGCTCAGAGAAATTAAATAATTTGCCCAATTTTACAAAATAATAGGCTCTTGAGTTGGGATTCAAGCCCAAGTCTATTTGTTGCTTGAGCGTGAACTCTGGTCTTTTTATAGCATCATGCTACCAATTCATGGCTTGTCAAAGCGAGACAGTTTCACAATCACCCTCTTCACAATTGAACCAATCTGGATACCTTGTAGTCTCATGATTTGTTGTCATCCAGCTTATTCACACACAGTGCTGTCCTTGGGTACACTCAAAGACCTCGACACAGACAGTCATCTCTGTGGGAGTCTAAAGTCTACATCTGCAGGAAAGTTGAGCTTTCCCATCCCTTCACCCACTCCCTGGTTTATCAGTCTTTCAAGAAGTATTCATTTAGTCAGATAAAACTGTGATCAGCATTAGGGATAAAAAGTTGAACAAAAGAGATATGGTGCCTGATTTAAGAGGCATTTCAGTGGGAAAGCTAGACAATAAACAAACAATTTCACAAATATTTAGCGGCAATTGAGATAGGCATCACAAAGGAAAAGCCCATGTCACCACAAGAGTGAATCAAACGCACACACCTGGTGGAGGAGTGGGATGTGAGGAGGCTCTGAGACAGATAGAAACTTGGTAAATTCAAGAACCTGAAAGAAAGCCAGAGTGCTGGAGACATGACTAGGAGTCCAATTATGCAAGACCTAACGGGCCATGTTAAGAATATTGGACATGATCCAGGAATAATAACGAACCACTGAAGAGGTCTACACAGGCAATGACAGAGTCTGATTTGCATTAATGAATAATCACTTTAGCTGCTGAGTGTAGAAGACACCAGAATGGAGGTGCAGAGGACTCTCAGAGGCTGTCACAGTCATCCAAGTGAGGGACAGTGAGTCTGGAAAATAGAGGGGGCTGAGGAGAGAGGGAAGTGGGTGGGACGGGGGTAGATAGAATCAAAAGGAGCTGCACGTGTGAGTGTAGAGCTCAGAAGAGCAGTTTTTTGGAGAGACATAAGTTTGGGAGTTGTCATCCTGTAGACGGTACGTGAAGCCATGGAAGTGAGTGAGAGCTCCCAGAGGGACGTAAAGCGAGAAGAAAAGGTCATTTAGGATCAAAACCTGAGAAATTCTAAAATTAAAGGTTGGGAAGAAGGAAAAGGTCCATCAAAGGAGACTGAGAAAATAAATGGCCAGAGGAGCAGAAAGCCAACCAGGCGTATGTGGTGTCACAGAAGACAACAGAGTGTTCTAAGAAGGAGGGGAATGGCCAGTGGGGCGAAAACCCCAGGGTGACAAGGAGGAGATCCACGAGTAGTGTGGAGCTTCCAGGTGGGTGGAAACATGGACGAGCTGGGAAGGCTGCCCTACAGGAGAGGGCGGCGTGCAAGTTCCTCCCCCAACCCTTGGCCTATGTATCACTCACATTTCATTTGGCTGTTCCTGACTTGTACCCTTTATAATAAACTGGTAAACCAGGCACTGATTTACTTTGATATCTACTCGAAGCAGAAGTTTCAAGGCCGCTATGTTAGCACCCTCTAGAAATATGTCTATCATCAATGTCTTTAAGTCTATGAGACAGCAGCCTCCTGAAATGTTGTTCAGAGGTGACAAAGGAGGATGACGCAGATGTGGAATAAGACATTTTTCCTACAAGTTGGTCAAGCACATCATCCAGCTAACTCATCCCAAAGCCAAATCGCTAAAAGGATCAATTTTGAATCAGATGAGAACGATGATAATGATCCTTTGATGAATGTTAGTTCTTTAAGAAGAGACAGAAGACAATATATTCAATGGAACTTAGAAATTTTCAATTCAGGAAAAATCAAAATATTGCAAGCTCAGAGTTCACAGTTAAAGATGTTTTAAGTATTGCTGTCAACTGAAGAATTTGAAAAAGACCTACTTAGAGAAACTGTTGTATAAAAATTTATATTTTTGAGTATTATTTCCTAAACATGATTCTATTACTTGAGAAAATTTCCAGCGCAAGGACACATATAGTAGCATTGGTCCTCCTTATTTTTTAATCTGGTTAACATTACCTGGGAATGTGCTACAAAATTCAGAATGTTATTTTCCTGACATATATTAGTGTATATCTTACCGAGAGCTTTGCTTAAATATCATTCTTGAGTTAGGATTAAAATAAATCCACCATTATACATTTCTGCTTCATGACCAAAGACTGTGTCAGTATTTTAATGTGGTTACATAGAGCCAAAGTTGAGGAGAAAAGCTTATAAAAATTAACCTCTTTATAATTTTAATAATTTCTGGAGATTCCAGATTTCCTGAAGGAAAAATAATCCATGTGAAACTGTGCCTAAGCTCATTGTTTGTTACTAAGTATGTGCTCTCTTTTTAATGCTTGTGATAGTGTCAGTCACTGAGACTTCAAATAATTAGGTATATCTTACACTTTGAAAGTTTGTAAGAAAGTATAGAATAGTCACAGAAATGAATGATGCCCATTGGGTAGAGCACGTATTATGACTTTAGCAAAAACCGTTTCAATAAAGCGGTGAGAATGGAAGCCAAATTGGAATGAAACACAGAGTGAATTGGATGTAAGGATGTGGAGATGACCATTTCTACGGACCCTTCTTCATTTCACACCTGTCCTGGATTAGCTCTGGCTCACAGTCCATTCAGAGTCACCCTGATTCTCACCTCAGTTCCGTAGGAGGAAAATGTTAGAAGATTGGAGCCAAAAAATCTGGCTCTAGTCCAGTCCTGAGACTCAGATAATGATTGAAGAAGTAAAAGCACTAAGTCTAAGCTTATAGGAATTGGGTCAATATTTTTTAAAACCTTGCAATATTAAGTTATCTTATAGATGTTATATGTAGGCTTGGGGAAAGATAATTTCCTAAGAAGCTGGGAGTTGACTACAAGGTCAGAACCATAGGCATTATTTGATGCCACGAGAGCTGAGGCAAGGAGGTGAGAAGGAAGTCGAGGTGTGACTAGTGGGAGCAAGGATGGTGACTTACGGACCTGGCAAAAGACAGGAAGTGATCAAGTGGGAGTAGCATAGTCAAGCCTGGAGACTGAGGAACAGGATAGCTGACACTACTCCGCCAGATGGAGGCACCCAAGGTGAGCCGGGCCTGGAATCCAGGTATGTGAAAACCTCGCACAAATGTTAGGTGGTTAGACAAGAGAAATTGCCACTAGCTCCAGGGTCTGGGCTTTTGACCCATGCGCACAGCCTCAATATTTCTCAAACCCACCCTATGAAGTATCACTAGTCTCATTTTACATAAGAGGACTTGCCTCGGGTTACACAGCTGGCGAGACCCAGGGCTCAGCCCCAGGTAACCTGACCCAGGGCCAGCTACACTAATCTGCAATGTGTGAGCCCAGCCAACCCCACTCTCCTCCTAGTGTGATGAATTATCACTTACAGGTGGGGATTCGTCACTCCATGCCCTGTATTCTAGTCTCTTAATCATACCACTTTGCTCAGTTGGGGGCTACAGGGATAAGCGATCCTTATGGGGTCGCTGCATCACTCACTCTGCCCTACTCTGGCTTCTGATCTACCAGTCTAGCAGAAAATTCATCAGCATGGCTCTTCTGCTGGAAAATCTCTCTCATTACCTTAAAATCATCCTTCTACAGGAACTGAGCACGTACAGCACCTCCATAAGCAAACCAGGACCACCAGTTGCTGCGGATATAAATTAGTTTCTTAACACCCACCCCACTTCCCCACTTTGCATGGCTGACAGCAGTATTTTATCCTTCTGAGTGATGAACTTTCCTACCTAGGACCATTTGTGCAATAGAGAAGGACCAGGAAAGGGAGCGAGCATCCCTCACACATGGTTGCATAACATCTCTGACCTGAGCAACTTTTGTCCTCATTTTCTGGTCCAGACACACAGGATGGATGATGGCCTCTGCCATGCAGAGAGCTCCCCTGACACAGCACACACTGGCAGAACAGGATGTCAGCCCAAACTGTGTGTGTGTGCATCTGATTTTGCACATTGCCATGCATATATGTGTGAATCTTCTGGTGCATCTTCTAAGAGAGAGTGTATAGATTTTCCACCCTGATTGCTGATTCCTCTTATCTGACCCTTTTAAGTACATGTTGGAGCTAGAGAGAGCGGTTAAGCAGGATGCAAATAAGATCATTCCCCCGAGTGTCAGGCACGTGAAGCATGATGTTTGGGGACCAATTCAGTCTGTTTGTATATTTATTTCAACTGAAGCTCTTCCGTTCCCACATGCCCCAGGGATGAGGTTATTGAGCCCCTGTGGGGCCTGCTGGAGCTATTTTCCCAGTTGCTAGGCAACGTCAACCCCGCTTCACGCCTGGCGAGCTCATGCCTGTGCCATGGCAGAGTCTGTGGGTGATCTGGGATTAGCTTTCTAACAACCAGAAAGAGGGAAAAAAGGTGTGTGTGCAAACAGTACACAAGAGCAGTGACAAAGTGATGAAGGATGACTCTGATGGGAGACAGAGCCATGAGGAGTAGTAAAAACAATAGGTGTCATTTTAAGCATCTGTTCTATGCCAGGTATGAGGCTAGGCATTTGGGTGAACATGAGTTCACTGAAATAAGGAGACAAATTGAGGGGAGGTGGTCACATGAAAACAGACGCTTGTCATCTTGTTCATTGCTGTATTTGCCTCCCATAGTGCCTGGCGCGTGGCATGAACTGAGAAATTATTACTCAGAGCCATAACTATCCTCTAATCCAACTGTCTCCTCTACCATATGAGACGATCACTGGGAGAGATTCCCCCAGGTAAACACCGTCTGCCTATCCCACACACATATCTGCCTCACATCTTAAAAGACCCACTCAGAAAAGCTGGGAACAGGAAGAGGGACCCTCCCCTCTCACTGCAGAGGACCCAGACAAGTACTGGGGACCCAGAGGGGGAGTTGGAGTCATGCCTGACTGCAGAATTTGCAGGCGCTCATCCCCACTCCCACCACTCCCCTAACCCCAGCCGTGATACCTCAAGCAAGAGCAGCTTCAGCGGGATCCTAGCCGTTCTCCCCTCCTTTTTCCTGCTGTTTCTCTCCCAGACCGTTCTGATAACGTAGCAGCAATGGTCTCTCTTCCTGGCACGCAGCTTCTTCCCAAGAGCCTGGCCTGGTCTCTCCCAGCTGCCAGCAAGCAGCTCTCCTCCTCCTGCAGACTCACCACCGCCGGCCGCCCATGGTTATCCAGCCAGGTCTCTCACAGAGCCCCACCCTGCCTGCTGCCCCTACCAGCCCAGGCCTCTTTGCACCCTCACACACATCTTAACCAGGCCCAACTTTTTTTCCCAGTTTTATTGAGATATAATGGACATACAGCATAAGTTTATGTTGTACAACATAATGATCTGACTTACATATACCATGCAATGATTACCACAATAAGTTTACCTAACATCCATCGTCTCATACAGATAGAAAAAATATATATATTATTTTTTCCTCGTGATGAGAACTCTTAGGATTTGCTCTCTTAACAACTTTCCTGTATAGTATACATAGGTGTAACTGTAGTCATCATGTTGTACATTACATTCTGAGTACTCATTTGTCCTATAACTCGAAGTTTGTGGCTTTTGACACCTCAACCAATTCCCCCTCCCACCACCCCCACCTCTGGTAACCACAAATCTGATTTCTTTTCCTATAGTTTGGTTGTTTTTGTTGTTGTTTTAGATTCCACATATAAGTGACATCATAGAGTTTTTGTCTTTCTCTGTCTGATTTATTTCACTTAGCATAATGCCCTCAAGGTCCATCCATGCTGTCGCAAGTGGCAGGACTTCCTCATTTTTCACGGCTGAATAATCGACTAATATTACATTATATGTATATACATATCACAATTATCCATTCATCCATCAATGGACACTTAGGTTGCTTCCACGTCTTGGCTATTGTAAATAATGCTGCTGTGAACAAGGGGTGCAGAGATCTCTTCAACAGAGTGTTTTAGTTTTCTTCAGATATCCTCCCAGAAGTGGAATTGCTGTATGATATGGTAGTTCTACTTTTAATTTTTTGAAGAACCTCCATACTGTTTCCATAATGGCTGCACCAATTTACATTCCACCAAGAGAGCGCACAAGGGTTCCCTTTTCTCCACTTTCTTACCAGCATTTGTCTCTTGTCTTTTTTTTTTTTTTTTTTGGGTGAGGAAGATTCACCTTGAGCTAATATCCGTTACCAGTCTTCCGCTTTTTTTCTTTTTTGCTTGAGGAAGATCAGCCCTGAGCTAACATCTGTGCCAATCTTCCTCCACTTTGCATGTGGGATGCCTCCACAGCACGGCTGACGAGTGAAGTCGATCTGCACCTGGGATCCAAACCCTCGAACCCAGGCTGCTGAAGCGGAGCACGCTGAACTTTAACCACTCAGCCACGGGGTGGTCCCAATCTCTTGTCTTTTTGATGGCAGTCATTCTGAGAGGTATGAGGTGGTATCTCATTGTGGCTGTGATTTGCCTTTCCCTAATGATTAATGATGTTGAGCATCTTTTCATGTACCTGTTGGCCATTCATGTATCTTCTTTGGAAAAATGTCTATTCCGGTCTTTTGCCCATTTTTAAATTGCATTGTTTATTTTTTGTTATTGAGCTGTATGAGTTCCCTGTATATTTTGGATAGCAACCCCTTATCAGATATATGGTTAGCAAATACTTCTTCCCATAACCAGACCCAAATTTGAGCCTGTGATAGTGCCTTCAGCCTCCTCTCTGCCGGTCCGCAGTCCTTACTTCCATGAAGACTCTGCTCCTCCAAGAAGCCATCCTTCTCCATTCTCTCCCTGGCTGATCATTTTTTTCATCTGGATTCCTGAGAATTTTTTAAATTGTGGTAAGATAAACATAACATAAAATTTATCACTTTAACCAATTTATGTACAATTCAACAACTTTAATAAATTCACATTGCTGTGCATCAGCACCATCCTCCATCTCCAGAGCCCTTCCATCTTCCTAAAACTACAATTCCATACCCATCAAATAATAACTTCCCATTCCCTGCTCCCAGCCCCTGGCAGCCACCATTTCTGTCTCTATAAATTGATTACTCTAGGTACCTCACATAGGTAAAATCGTACAATATTTGTTCTTTTGTGTCTGGCTTATTTCACTTAGCATAATATCTTTAAAGTCCATTCATGTATCATGTTTTAGAGTTTCATTGCTTTTTAAGGCTGAATAATTTTCCATTGTATTTTGTTTATCCATTCATCTGTCATTGGACTTTTGTGTTGTTTCCACCTTTCGGCTATTGTGAATAATGCTGCTATAAACATTGGTGTACAAATATCTGTTCAAGTGCCAGCTTACAGTTCTTTTGGGTATAGAGTGGTGCACCACATAACGACATTTCAGTCAACAATGAACCCCATCTGCAATGGTGGTCCCATAAGATTAGTACCATATACTCTAAGTGTGTAGTAGGTTATACCATCTAGGTTTGCGTAAGTTCTGTGATGTTCGCACAATGAAATCACCTAACGATGCATTTCTCAGAATGTATCCCCGTCGTTGAGTGACATATGACTGTACATCCAGGAGTGGAATTGCTGGATCATATGGTAATTCAATGTTTAATTTTTTGAGGAATTTCCATACTGTTTTCCACAGTGGCTGAACCATTTTACATTCTCACCAGCAATGCACAAGGGTTCCAATCTCTACTACCTTGCTACACTTGTTATTTTTTGTTTTTCTTCTGTTTTTATGATAGATACTCTAGTGGGTGTGAAGTGGTATGTCATTGCAGTTTTGATTTGCATTCCCTAATGGCTAGTGATGTTGAGCATCTTTTCGTGTGCTTATTGCCTATCTGTATATTTTCTTTGGACAAATATCTACTCAAGTCCTTTGACCATTTTTTAGTTGGGTTGTTTTTTGTTGTTGTTGTTGTCATTGAGTTGTAGGAATTCTTTATATATTCTAGATATTAATCACTTAGCAGATACATCTTTGCAAATAATTTCTCCCATTTGGTGGCTTGCCTTTTCATTCTGTTTATAGTGTCCTTTGATGAATAAAAGGTTTAAATTTTGATGATGCCCAATTTATCTATTTTTCCTTCTGTTCTCTGTGCTTTTGGTGTCATATCCAAAAGGCGATTGCCAAATCCAATGTCATGAAGCTTTTTCCCTATATTTTCTTCCAAGAGTCTTATAGTTTTAGCTGTTACATTTAGATTTTCAATCCATTTTAAGTTAATTTGTGTATATGGCATAAGGGTCCAGTTTCATTCTTTTGAAGTAGATATCCAGTTTTCCCAGCACCATTTGTTGAAAAGACTGTCCTTTCTTTTTCGAATGGTCTTGGCAATCCTACTTAAAATCATTTGATCATATATGCAAGGGTTTATTTCTGGGCTCTCTATTCAATTCCATTGGTCTATTTGTCCGTCTTTATGCCTGTACCATATTATTTTGATTTCTGTAGCTTTGTAGTAAGTTTTGAAATCAGGAAGGGTGAGACCTTCACCTTTGTTCTTTTTCAAGATTTTGGGGGCTATTTCTGGTCCTTGAGATTCCATATGAATGTTGGGATGGATTTCCCTCTTTCTGCAGAAAACATCATTGGCATTTTGATAGGAATTGCATGGAATCTGTAGATCACTTTGAGAGTGCCTGGGAAGTTTGGAAAACCTTTTCCTGAGGTTATTTATCTCTTTCACATGTGAATGTCTTCTTTAACTAACTAAATGATAGATTTCTGATCGTAGGAACTGTATGTTCTTTTTCTAGCTCTCCTTGTGTTCAGAACGATACTGAAGACACCAAGCCATAGACAAAAAGATGAATGATTACTTCTCTAACTAGATTTTTTTAATAGTAAAAGCTAGGAACATCATATTACTACCCGAAAATTTCCCCTAGCTTTGGGTTTTTCCATTGAATGACTTAGAGCTAACAAAGAAAACAAGAGGAGCCACCAGTCCCTGTCATATCTGGAGGCACACACTCCCTTCCTGGACCCCCACTTAAAGCTGACACCGTGACTGCTGGCCACACCAGAGACTCCAACCTCTCTTCCTTCCTGGATAAGTGCAGTCAGTGTTACTGTTTGGATATGACTGTTCATAAGAAACCCCCCAAAAGAGGTGATTTCCACACTGGATGAGCCTACATTGATGTTACAATTGGCATGTTGTGGGGGGAATTATAGCTGTTGTTTATATATACCATTCATTCAGAGCTTGTGATATGTCAAGTGCCAAGCAGTAAGTGTGTTTTACGTGCATTATCTCACTCTTGGGCAATGATCAGGGCCAAGGGTCATTGCAGAAAGGAAACAGATTTGGCATCCAGTTCTCAGGTGAGTGGGAGACCTTAGGGAAAGAAGCCCAGGTTCAGGGAACCCAGTATATTTTAACACACAGTGAGTAACATGCTAGTTATACACAAAAATCTAAGGACTTGCACTTTGAAAGGGTGCTGTCAGCTTGCGTTTGCTTTGGGTTTGAGTGATCCTGTAATAGGACCACAGTGCTGGCCTCCAAAGAATGAACAATGAAGTCCTTCTAAACAGAGCTCTGCAGAACCGGAAGCACACAGACAAGCAGAGGACAAGGACTGGGTCCCAGCAAATTCGCCCACCCGGAGTGCCAGGCTTGGTTCCAAGAGTCAGGGCAAGAAAACTTTCCCACACGACAGCTCACACCCTGAGCTGAACTCTCTAGGACCAGTGGAAATTTCTAGCCACTGGTGGGGAGTGTTGACAAGTTAATTACCGATCCTACATAGTCTGTGGTGACTGCAGATGTGCCCACAAGAATTGCGTGGTGCCAGATGTTGCTGTTGCAGTGAGTGACACGTCATATGTGTCAGACACTAGGACTGTGCTGATTTGCTGCCACAGCAACGGACAACTGAGATTAAACAGTAGTTCCTCTTGAAATTAGTTAGCATCCTATAGAGCAAACAATTGATTGAGCACATTTTTACTTTTCCATGAGGTTTTGGGTCTTGTATGACCTAGGTGTTGAGATCCTAATGGAGCGAGGATGAACGGCCTGGGCAGAGAGCAGTGGTAACCCATGGAACCTGAGCTTCTTGAGGCGTCTCTTTGTGTTATCTGTCATATGTCCATTCAGTGGGCCACCTGTTCGTCCCATTCCATACCAGCATTCCTGATTAACATGATCTACCACATCTCCATTGTCTATCCTCCCTTCAGTCCTGAGAACACTATGTATTCTATTAATTTGATCTGATCTCCATATAAATCAGGTCAGCTGGCCCACAGACTTTCATCTGATCATAGCCCCTAAGTCCAACCAGCCAAGGGGCTGAATATATGCAAAGAGCACCAGAGTGGATAGAAGATGAGTTTACTCAATGCGATTTCACTACAGCAAAGTAACTTGTAGTGAAGGCACCAGTAACATGAGTCTCCAGCGTCATTTTCAATAACTGGAGCATAGATTTACGTACTTAGGTCTCATTTGATCTGCCTATTTGTCTCTGTGGTACACGTCATAATCCTTCAATAGTTTCTTCCTGCCAAGAGTATGCAGTGCAAACTCTTTACTTCAGCAGTCAAGGGCCCCCAAAGAACTCCCTGACTCTCCGTCCAGCCTGGCTGGTTTCCTCCGAGCACACCTGCACATTTCTGCCACTGTATCCTCGCTTATCACATTCCCCCGCTACTGTGCCTCCCCTGCCTCACTGCCGCTGAGTTCCTGCCAACTGCCAAGTCCTGGTCACGTCCCACACAACCTAAGAAAGTTTCACTGGTCGCCCTGGATCCCTTTCCTCTAGAACTTCTTTTTTTTTTTTACCACTGTTATGGAGTGGACTGTGCTCCCCCGCCCCATACCAGTAATGTGGGTCTCCTAACCACCAATGCCTCAGAATGTGTGTGAGCCGATTTGGAAATAGAGTGATTGCAGATGTAATTAGTTAAGTTAAAATGAGATCCTACTGGAGTAGGGTGGACCCCTAATCCAATGTGATTGGTGTCCTTATGAAAGGACACATACACAGGGAGAATGCCATGTGAACATGAAGGTAGAGATCAGAGTGACAAGTCTACAAGCGAGGAAACACCAGAGATTGCTTAAAAACCACCAGAAGCTAGGAGAGAGGTATGGAAGATATTCTTTCTCACAGCCTCAGAAGTGACTAACCCCACCAACTCTTCGATCTTGGACTTCTGGCCTCCAGAACTGTGAGAGGATAAATTCTGCTGTTTAAGGCCCCCAGTTTGTGGCGCCTTGTTACAGCGGCCCTACCAGACTAATACAACCACTCACTTCTTATTTATTACGTTTAGCTTCAATGACCGTTAGGGTCTTAACATGTGCCTAACACTGACCTAGGTGCTTTACGGGTTTTTTTCTCATTTAATACATAATAGATGTATGAAGTAATGGTAGTATTCCCATTTTTAAATTAAGGAAAATGTGAGTCAGGTGGTTAGCTAAAATCAGACCTAGTAAAAGATTTGAAACCAAGCGCGCCCATACTGGGATGACTACCTCACGCCTCCTCTCCCATATGCTGTCCTATAGGGTTAGTTTTCACATGTGTATCATCTCTCTCAACTTAGGCTCAGTTTCTCAAAACCAGAGATAATATCCAAAAAATCTATGAGCCTATAAAATGGCTAGAATCATAACTTTTCTATAAGAGTACTTGGTAACTTTCTGTGATTACTTTAATGTATATCACATTGTTTTCTTCATCTTAAGCATCCACTTTGATGTTTCTCTTATCTTCACACATTGCTAGCAGAGCATCCAGACAGATGACTAGACAGTTGAGCTGAATCACTGGAACCCATCTCCAGCTTAGTGCTTCCTCTGTGTTCCCTTACAGGCTTGATGTCCTATCGCATACACTGCCTATATGTCTGTGGCTTTTTCTAGAACTTATTCTCTGGGCTTTGAAGATTTTAGAAATCCAAGGACACTGCTTACCAAAGGTTGCAAAGACCAGCAACATCCATGGACTCTAGGTTTTGTGTTCTTGGGAATGCCTTAAGTGACTTGGAGCCACGAAGACATCCTATCTGCTTCCTAGGCTGCTTCTTTCCTCACCACGTCTGCCTTTAGAAAAGCACCATCCATCAGAATCATCTGTCCTTGTCAGGACTCCAAGAGTTGGGCAATTTCTGGAGCTGATAACAATCCTGGTGCCCTGCACATGCAGCATGCCCTTGTGTCTTTCCTCAGAAATGGGATACTGAAGTGACAGCGGGACTTACAGCCAGCTCTGGTCCCTTCACCTCAGGTCTGCTGCTAAGAAAACAACCAGGAACAGATTTTTGTCCTGGAAAGAGATCTCTGTAAGGTAAGATTCAGAAAAATAAGATTCCTATGTTATTAACTACCACTGAGTAGAGTCTAACAATGGTCAGAGTCAGGATAGGTATCACACTCCTTCTACACATCCACTCTCATGGCCAATAAGCACAAAAGCTCCTTCAGGTCGATGCCCTCATTCAGGCTGATGTCTCCAGTCTAATGTGGTGGAAAGCACTTGGTGTTTAGAACAAGAAAGCTCACACATTTATCCACCTTCTCACAGTGCTGGCCGAGTGACTTTAGGCAAGCACCATAAGCCAGTGGGTCCACACATAGGTCTCTGGAGCCAGTCACCTGCCTCCACCACTTACCAGCTGGGGGACCTTGGCCAATTTACCTTAGATTCTCGATGCCTGCTTCTCATCTTGTTATATAGACCAAATCTACATGAATAAATCAGTTTCTGCCTCTTGTGTCCATGTAATTGCCCGTTAATGAAGCACATAGAACTGAATAGTTCATCCTCAGACGAAGAAGCAATATTTGGTAAAAGGCTTTCTGTTGTACAAGAAATTAATTTGAGAAAAAGAGAAGAGGCTCTTAGGGGAAATTCAAAGGAATAGGCAGTTCTCCACCAGAGTGGTTGACACAGAGATGCAAAAAGAGTGTAAAACAGCAAAACAGACCAAGAGCTGTGAGATAACAGCAAATGGTCTAACATGTGTAATTGGAGTTCCAGAAGGAAAAGGGAGACAACAGGGCAGAAGAAATATTTGAAGAGCTAATGGTTAAGAATTGTCCAAAATTAATAAAAGATAACAAACCACAGAGCCAAGAAGTTCAAGAATCACAAACAGGATTAAAACACACATACATGCTCACACTCACAGACATATCCCAGTTAGCCTGCTTTAAACCAAAGACAATGAGAAAATCTCGAAGGCAGCCAGACAAAAAGGGAACATTACATACAAAGAAATAAAGATAAGAATTACCACAGAACCATCGGGCTACAAGACAACATGGTGACGTCTCTAAAGTGCTAAAGAAAAACCGTCAACCCACAATCCCAAACGTAGTGAAAATACCTTTCAAAAATTAATGAGAAAAAGTATCTTTTCAGACAAGAGAGCTGAGAGAGTTAATTGCCAGCCATCCTACACTAAAAGAAATGTGGCAGGAAGTTCTTTATGCAGAAAGAATATGATACCAGATAGAAATATGGATCTGTACAAACAAATGAAGAGCGTTGCAAATAGTAAAAATGAGGAAAAATATAAGAATTTTTCTTCCTTACCCTTAATCTTTTTAAGAGTAGATGCTAAGAAGTTAGAGTCTCTGAGTTTGAAACTCATCTCTACCACGACTGGCTGTATTTGTGGGCAATTGATATAAAGTTTCTGTCCTTCAGTTTTCTTGTCAAGTCAGGATAATAATATCTAGATTACTGGTTTGTGGAGAGAACTAACTAATACAATACATGTAATATACTAAGGATTCAGTAACTAGCTGTAGTTTTTTTCCACTCCCAAATCCTTAATCATACAAGAGTCATACTCTGGTCCAAGAGCAAACAGAATGAATTATCCCTGACTGCCTTCAAAATTTCCAGGCCATTCCTTGTTGGTTTCAGATAAAACACCCACTCCCCCTCTTCATCCACTGTAAAAGTTTCTCTTTCCCACTTTCCCTCATCTGAAGATAACAGCACGTCCCCAATTAAATTTTCTGCCACTTCAAGAGCCCCTTTCTCTGGGGAATGGGTAATTTTAGAATGTCTGAATCGTTATTATTCAATTCATTCACTAAATCACCTACCGTGTGCCAGGCCCTGGGTAAGGAACAACAGATATAGCAAGAAACAAGATACACTAGGTGTATAAAAAAGCAGGCATTAAACGTGCAAGTGCACAAATAAACATAAAATTAAATGAGAGAAAAGCGTTGTTCACTGAAAGTCTTCATAGCGAAAGAGCTTGTTCTGTTTTCTGGTGCTGTCTTCTTATTTGGGTGGAAGCAAAGATTCTTCTGCCTGCAAGTCAGCTGGCACCAAAGCTCCAGGGTAAGGAGAGAGCTCCTGATAGCAGAAAAGAATGTGCAGTTCCTGCAGGCAATTAAGGAGGATGTGTCTAAGGAACAGAGATGGGAGGAAGGAGGAAAGAGAGGGGAGGCTGAAAAGTGGCAGAAGGCCACACACTCCGCAACTCCACTCACCCTCAAATTCACCAAATCTTGAGTAAATTCTAACATTCGTGGTGTTAGTGGATTTCTTGTGGAAACCTGTGAAAAAGCCAAGCTTTGTAAGTAGGTAATAGAGACAAAACACAGAGAGCGAAGAAAGGAAAGATAAAACCAAGAAGTGAGACAACAGCTGACACCTGGGTAGCAGTTTTTATTGAAAAGGTAATATGAACTGCTAAAAAACTATCTAAAGGGGAATTAGGAGAGGTATGACAGGGGCTGTAACCTGGTCTGTGGAGCCGGGGAAGGCCTCTCTGGGGAAGAGAGCGTTAAGCCGAGAACTAAAGGATGAGTCTGAGTTGTCAGAACAAAGGGTAGGAAGAGTGTTCCAGAGAGAGGGATCAGCATGTGAGAAGGCACTGAGGCATACGTTTGGAAGCAGGCATTAAGAGGCTCGGGGCCACACAGGTGGCCAGGACGGCACACCCAAAGGCCAGCTCCCGACAACACGAGACTGTTGGTGAGGTAACAGAGACTTCAAAACACAGCCAGGAATTACTCAGAGAGGGAAGAAGGGTTTTCCCCCAACCTAAAGAAGATTCTTTGAGGGGATGCAGCGGAAAAGTAATAAAACTTAAGGACTGCGCTAGAACGCGGACCGTTTCTATGGGTGTTTGCGTTAGCGTGTGGTTCCTTCCCCGCCGCTGGTACGCCTCAGTGAGTGCTCAGTTGCAGGAACTTGAAAACATAGGCATGCAAATAGCTGAGAGGAACCTTCCTCGGGGGAAACTGAGTCCCAGAGAGGAGAACTAATGTGCACAAGGCTGCACACCTAACTAGTAGAGGAGTTGAAACTGGAACAAGCACGCAAGTCTCCTTCCCCCATTCCGCACTGTGCTTCAAGGTCATTGCCGCCTTCGGAACTGAGAATTCCTGCTTCCTCGGATTTATTTTAGACGCCAAAACCCGTGGGCAAGTTTCCTTTACTCACACTTCTAGAATATGCAAATATTCTCTTTCTGGCCTATTCAACAAATGCAAGCTTTTCAGTACCAACATATTCAAATTGCATTCTCTATTGTTGTAAATAATTTTTAAAAGAGAGATTAAGGATCAGAGAAGGAAAAGGGAAGTAAAATAACTTCCAGTTTGATATGGCACCTTGAACACAATCATTAACCTATATTCTCTTCTTTTTTTGTTTGTTTGGAATGCAAATGTAAGAACTATTTTTTTATTGTGGTAACTTGGTTCATAACGTTGTATAAATTTGGGGTGCACTTCATTACATTTGTTGATTTCTGTGTAGACTACATCATGTTCACCATTCAAAGACTACTATCCCCACACCTGTGCCTAACCACCCCTTCGGCCCTCCTCCCAACCCCCTTCCCCTCAGATAACCAGCAATCCAATCTCTGTTGCTATGTGTCTGTTTGTTGTTGTTTTTATCTTCTACTTATGAGTGAGATAATACAGTATTTGACTTTCTCCTTCTGACTTATTTCATTTAGCATAACACCCTCAAGGTCCATCCATGTTGTCACAAATGGCCGGATGTCATCATTTCTATGGCTGAATAGTATTCCGTTGTTTATATATAGCACATCTTCTTTATCCATTTGTCCCTTATGGGCACCCAGGTTGCTTCCAAGTCTTGGCTATTCTGAACAATGCTGCGATGAACATAGGGGTGCATATATCTTCACACATTAGTGTTTTCAAGTTCTTTGGATAAATACCCAGCAGTGGAATGGCTGGATCACATGGTAGTTCTATTCTTAATTTTTTGAGGAATCTCCATACTATTGTCCATAGTAGCTGCACCAGTTTGCACTCCCACCAGCAGTGTATGAGGGTTCCCTTCTCTCCACATCCTCTCCACACTTGTTTCCTGTCGTTAATTATAGCCATTCTGACTGGCATGAGGTGATAACTCATGGTAGTTTTGATTTGCATTTCCCTCATAGTTAATGATGTTGAGCATCTTTTCATGTGCCTGATGCCCATCTGCATATCTCCTTTGGAGAAACGTCTTTTCAGATCTTTTGCCTGTTTTTTAATTGGGTTGTTGGTTTTTTTGCTAAGATGTATGTGTTCTTTGTATATTTGGGATATTAACCCCTTATCTGATATATGGTTTGCAAATATCTTCTCCCAGTTGTTAGGCTGTCTTTTTCTTTTGTCGATGGCTTCCTTTGCTGTGCAGAAGCTTTTTAGTTTGATGTGGTCCCATTTGTTTACTTTTTCTTTTGTTTCCATTGCCCAGTCAGACATGGTACTTGAAAGTATCCTGCTAAGACCGATGTTGAAGAGCATACAGCCCATGGTTTCTTCTCAAAGTTTCATGGTTTCAGGTCTTACACTCAAGTGTTTAATCCATTTTGAGTTAATTTTTGTGTATAGTGTATTATAATGGTCTACTTTCATTCTTTTGCATGTGGCTTTCCAGTTTTTCCCAGTACCATTTATTGAAGAGAATTTCCTTTCTCCACTGTATGTTCTTGGCTTCCTTGTCATAAATTAGCTCTCCATAGATATGTGGATTTATTTCTGGGCTCTCAATTCTGTTTCATTGATTTTTGTCTGTTTTTGTGCCAGTACCATGCTATTTTGGTTATAGCTTTGTAGTATATTTTGAAATCAAGGAATGTGATACCTCCAGCTTTGGCCTTTTTTCTCAGGATTCCTTTGGCTATTCAGGGTGTTTTTGTTGTTTCATTTAATTTTAGCATTCTTTGTTCTATTTCTTTGAAAAATGTTGTTGGAACTTTGATAGGGATTGCATTTAATCTGTAGATTGCTTTAGGGAGTATGAACACTTTAACTATGTTAATTCTTCCAGTCCAAGAGCACGGAAATCTTTCCATTTCTTTGTGTCTCCTTCAATTTCTTTCAACAATGTTTTATAGTTTTCAATGTGCAATCTTTCACCTCTTTGGTTAAGTTTATTCCTGGATATTTTATTCTTTTTAGTGCAATTGTAAATAAGGTTGTATTATTATTTTCTCTTTCTGCTACTTCATTGTTAGTGTATGGAAACACAACTGATTTTTGTATGTTGATTTGTATCCTGTAACTTTACTGCATTCATTGTTTCTATAAGTTTTTTGGTGGATTCTTCAGAGTTTTCTGTATCTAGAATCATGTTATCTGCAAGTAGTGACAGTTTCACTTATTCCTTTCCTATTTGGTTCCCTTTTATTTCTTTTTCTTGCCTGATTGCTCTGGCTAGGACTTCTAACACTATGTTAAATAAGAGTGTTGAAAGTGGACATCCTTGTCTTGTTCCTATTCTTAGAGGGATAGCTTTCAGTTTTTCTCCATTGAGAATGATATTAGCTGTGGGTTTGTCATATATGGCCTTTATTATGTTGAGGTATTTTCCTTCCATACCCATTTTATTTAGAGTTTTTATCATAAATGGATGCTGTGTCTTGTCAAATGCTTTCTCTGCATCTATTGAGATGATCATATGATTTTTATTCTTCATTTTGTTAATGTGGTGTATCACATTGATTGATTTGCAGATGTTGAACCATCCCTGCATCGCTGGAATGAAACCCACTTGATCATGATGTATGATCTTTTTAATGTATTGTTGTATTCAATTTGCTAGTATTTTGTTGAGGATTTTTGCATCAATGTCCATCAGTGATATTGACCTGCAATTCTCTTGTTTTGTGTTGTCCTTGTCTGGTTTTGTATCAGGGTAATGTTGGCTTTGTAGAATGAATTAGGATGCATCTTCTCCTCTTCAATTTTTTGGAAGAGTTTGAGAAGGATAAGTATTAAGTCTTCTTTGAATGTTTGGTAGAATTCCCCAGGGAAGCTGTCTAGTCCTGGACTCTTATTTTTTGGGAGGATTGTGATTACTGTTTTGATCTCCTTGCTGGTGATTGGTTTATTCAAATTCTCTATTTCTTCTTGATTCATTTTTGGAAGGTTGTATGATTATAAGAATTTATCCATTTCATCTAGATTATCCAATTTGTTGGTGTATAGTTTTTCATTGGATTCTCTTATAATCTTTTGTATTTCTGAGGTGTTCATTGTAACTTCTTCTCTTTCATTTCTTATTTTATTTATTTATGCCTTCTCTCTTTTTTCCTTGGTGAGTCTAGCTAAAGGTTTGTCAATTTCTTTATCTTTTCAAAGAATCAGCTCTTGGTTTCATTGATTTTTTTCTTTTTTTTAAGTCTCTATTTCATTTATTTCTGCTCTGGTTTTTATTATTTCCTTCCTTCTACTGATTTAGGGCTTTGTTTGTTCCTCTTTGTCCATTTCCTTTAGGTGCACTGTTAGATTGTTTATTTGAGATTTTTCTTATTTGTTGAGGTGGGCCTATATTGCTATAAACTTCCCTCTTAGAACCCATAGTTTTTGGCTTGTTGTATTTTCATTTTCACTTGTCTCCAGATATTTTTTGATTTCTCCTTTGATTTCTTCACTGACCCAATCGTTGTTCAGGAGCTTATTGTTTAATCTCCACATATTTGTGGCTTTTCTGATTTTCATCTTATAGTTGATTTCTAGTTTCATGCCATTGTGGTAAGAAAAGATGCTTGCTATTATTTCAATCTTCTTAAATTTGTTTTGTGCCCTAATATGTGATCAGTCCTGAAGAATGTTCTATGTGCATTTGAAAAGATGGTGTATTCTGTGAATTTTGGATGGAATGTTCTTTATATATCTACTAAGTCCATCTGGTCTAATGTGTCATTTAAAGCCAATGTTTCCTTATTGATCTTCTGTTTGGATGATCTATCCACTGGTTTAAGTGGAGTGTTGAAGTCCCCTACCATTATTGTGTTACTGTTTCTCCTTTTATGTCTGTTAATAATTGCTTTATATATTTAGGTGCTCCTATGTTGGGTGCATAGATATTTACATGTTATACCCTCTTGCTGGATTATTCCCTTTATCATAATGTAGTGCTCTCTTTTGTCTCTTTTTGCAGTTCTTGTCTTAAAGTCTATTTTATCTGATATAAGTATTGCTACCCCAGCTTTCTTTTCATTGTTATTTGCATGGAGTGTCTTTTTACATCCCTTCACTTTCAGTTTGTGAGTGTCTAGGTCTGAAGTGTGTCTCTTGTATGAAGCATTTACATGGGTCTTGTTTTCTTATCCAATCAGCCACCCTGTGCCTTTTGATTGGAGCACTTAGTTTATTGACATTTACAGTAGCTATTGATAAGTATGTACTTATTGCCATTTTGTTACTTTTTTCTGGGTGTTTTACTAGTTCTTCTCTGTTCCTTTCTTCTTCTCTTGCTCTTTTCCTTTGTGGTTTGATGGCTTTCTTTAGTATTATGTTTGGGTTCCTTTCTCTTAATTTTTTGTATATTTATTATAGGTTTCTGGTTTGTGATTACCATGAAGTTCCTATATAGTAACCTACGTATATAACAATCTGTATTAAGTTGATGGTCTCTTTAGTTTGACCTCTTTCTAAAACCTCTACTCTTTTACTCCTCTCCTCCCACAGTTTATGTTTTTGATATCATATCTAATCTCTTTTATGGTGTTTGTATATCCGTTACCTTCTTATCATTGAAATAGTTAATTTAAGGTCTTTTATCTTTTGTCCTTCATAGTGTATTCATAGCTGGTTGATCTGCTACCTTTATTGTATTTTTGCCTTTACCAGGGATTTTATTGCCTTTTGGGCTGTTTTTTTTTTTTTTTTCTAATTTGTGGTCTTTTCTTTCCCACTTAAATAAGTCCCTTTAGCATTTTTTATAAAACTCATTTCTTGGTGATAAACTCCTTTAATTTTTGCTTGTCTGGGAAGCTCTTTATCTCTCCTTCCATTCTGAGTGATAACCTTGCTGGATAGAGTATCCTTGGCTGTAGGTTTTTTCCTTTCAGCACTTTAAATATATCGTGCCACTCCCTGCTAGCCTGTAAGGTTTCTGCTGAGAAGTCAGCTGATAGCCTTATGGGGTTTCCATTGTATGTAACTTGTTACCTTTTTCTTGTGGCTTTTAGGATTCTCTATCTTTACTTTTGGACATTTTAATTGCAATGTATCTTGGTGTGGGCCTCCTTGGGTTCATCTTGCTTGGTGCTCTCTGTGTTTCCTGTACCTAGATGTCTGTTTCCTTCCTTAAGTTACAAAGGTTTTCAGCTATTATTTCTTCAAATAGATTTTCTGCCTCTTTGTCTCTCCCTTCTCCTTCTGGGACACCTATAATACAAATGTTAGTGCACTTGATTTGTCCCTGAGGTCCCTCAGACTGTTCTCTTTCTTTTTAATTCTTTTTTCTTTTATCTGTTTTGCTTGGGTGATTTCCTCTAGTCTTTTGTCCAGCTCGCTGATCCGTTCTTCTGTATCATCTACTCTGCTATGGGTCCCTCTAGTGAATTTTTCATTTCCAGTATTGTATTCTTCAGTTATGATTGGTTCTTTTTTATATTTTCCAACTTTTTGTTGACATTCTCACTGAGTACATCCATTCTTCTCCCAAGATCAGTGAGCATCCTTATGACTTTTTGTTTGAACTCTTTGTCAGGTAGGTTATTTATTTCCGCATCATTTAGTCTTTTTTCTGGGGTTTTGTCCTGTTCCCTTGCTTGGAATGTATTGTTTTGCCTCCTCATTTTGCTTGTTTCTCTATGTTTATATCTATGTATTAGGTAGGTCAGCTGCATCTCCCAATCTTGGAGAGGTGGCCTTGTGTAAAAGATGCCTTATGAGGCCTAGGAGTGTGCTTCCCACTCATCACCAGTTCCAAATGTTTCAGGAGTGACCCCTGTGTGGGCTATGTGTGTCCTTCTGTTGTGGCAAGATTGCTTTTGCCACAGGTGCCTGGGGAGGCTAGGCTGTCCCCTTGGCCAGCTGACAGTAGCTCTCAGCAGCATGTGGCTGCTATAGACCCTTCAGTCACTTTACCAGCTTTTGGGAGCCCCAGCACAGTTGGCTGCAAGATTTAATAGCACATTCCTATTGTAGTTTTTCTGTTAAGTGAGTTGGCCCCCAGCGTGGTTGATTGTTAGGCTCAGTGGCTTACAATTGCTGTAGGCCTCTGGCCTGCAAGGCTATTGTCAGCTCTCTCAGGATTGCGGCTGAGTCAGGCTGGCCCCAGGCATGGGAGCATGCAATAATTTCAGGCTTTGGAAGGTGGGGAAAATCCCTTATGTGGCTGTTTGAGAAGCTCAAGTCTTCTGCAGCTGACAAGTCCCACTGCCCACAGGGCCACACACACTGTCAACACAGCCATGCCGCATGCATACATCCTGACTCCCTGAAGCAGACCCAGTCACCCCCCTGCAGAAGGCCCACACACTCCACTCACTCATCATGGACACCCTGCCCCACAGAGGCAGACCCACTTGCTGCAGAGGATCCAGGTACCCAGTCTATACTGGCCCACAAGTTGCCTGAGGGCTTTCTGTTGGGTGGGGCCAGTCCCTACAGCAGGCTACCTGCCCTGGCTGAGCTGGATTAAATTAGTGCTCTAGTGGATGGGGCAGACCCCTGGGCTAACAGGCCAGGGGAAGAACTCCAATGGCTTCTACCAGCATCTGTGTCAGCATGCCTGTACTAGGTCACACTAATGGCTGCCACCAATGTCTCAGTCCCTGGAGAGGTCTCAGCTCTCACTGAGATGCACCCAGAGCTATCAGGTGAGTCTATTTTCACCAAGGGACTGTGCACCTTTCTTTCTGGTGATTTTAGGTTGCTTTCCAAAATAAGTGAATTTGTGCATGGGCCCTTTAAGAGCCAGCTTTATTTTCCCTTATGCCTGATAGCTTTTCTAGGAGTTTCCCCTGTTGTTCTTAGCAGCTGGCAAAGCCAGATATTATGAGACTCATCTTGATGTGCTGAGTCCAAAGGATGCTTATAACAGTAATGCTCCCCTGCTCAGGTTCCCTACTCCTCCAGGGAAGGCTGCATACCTTAGGATTGCTCCCAGCCAGGCGTGAGGCACTGCGGCTTGCAAAGGTGGCTTTATTCCTCTCCAGAAAGGAATTTATGCCTCTCACACCTCAGTCAGGACTGTCCCTTGTTGCAGGGGTTCTTTGTATAGAGCTTTCAGTTCTCTCTCATGGGTAATTGTTCCAAGAGTAGTTGTAAATTGGTTACATCTGTGGGACGAGGTGAATTCAGAGTCTGCCTATGCCACCATCTTGACATCTCTCTCTCTATTCTCTTCTAAAACACTATTAAAATGAAGGCAAAAATTATGAACTCAAGAGCAGACAAAGAGAATGAGAGAGAAGACTGCAACAGACAAGACACTTCAACAAAACTTTGGAAGATAGAAAGTGGATGGATGAATGGGAACTGACTTACTAGAGGGGAGAAAATTAAAAAATGAGTGACTACAGAGGGGACACAACAAAAAGCAGCCAATTTGGACCACAGAACCTCAAAAAGGCTCAGAAATTGATGGCACCAGGTAATTTAAAGGTAAAGAATAAAGCAACAGGATTTGTTGAAAGTCTGCATTAGGAGGAGTTAGACCCCTCCCCTAACCCCTTTCCAATCTTGTAGATCCAGATAACTACCCCCAACACCAGTAGGATGGAGTGAAACATGAGGTCCTGGACTTGAGAACACCATTGATGGCAGAGGGCAGGGGTGATTGAGTTAATGGGAACAGAGGGAAAAAGTGATAATCTAGAGACTGAACAGGGAGGCTCCCCACTCTCGTGCCTACTGAAAGGCTCAGAACCCTGGACAACAGGTGTGTGCCTCTCTAGTCAGGAGGTGGGAGGAGTCCTCTCTGGATAAAAGCAAAGACCGACAATACTGACAATTGCGAGTCCTTCTCCTTCCATACCAAAAAAACCATGGCAATGAAACTCCCCAGTTGTCAAGCTGAGTCCCACACCAGAACTTCCAATGAGCTTTTTAGTGCCTCACCCCTAAATAAGAGAGGACAATTGAGGTCACTAAATATTTTATGAAAGCCTCTAACATGAGAATAGGAACAAAAATAAACAGGAGAATCACACACACAAAAAAAACAGGGACAGTGGAGGAAGTAGGCAAAACTTTTTCAACAAAACAAACTGTTAACATCCTCAGACAGATGAGAAGAGAACACATCCAAAACCAGGATGCTATTAGAAGTCACAGAGAGCTAGAAAGAGCTCTTAGGGATTAAAAGTGTTAGTGAAAAATTAAAACTACAAAAAAGCAATCAAAAGGATAGGAAGATAAAGTTAAGGAAATTTAACAGCACCAAAAGTTAAAGAATGTAAACTAGGAGAAAAAGACAAGAAATTAGAGGACAAATCCAGTCTTAGATACAATTTCCAGTAAGAGGAAACATATAAAATTGAAAAGAAGAAATAATTAAAGAAATAGTACAAGAAATTTTCCCAAAACTAAAGTGAGTTCCTAGACTGAAGGAGCCCAGGTGTGGAAAAAAAAATCCACATAAAGACATATCAGCGTGAAATTTCAGAATGGGTAGGATAATGAGAAGCTAAAAGCTTCCAGAGAGAAAAAATATAACATATAGGGAGTCAGGAATCACAATTGCATTGGACTTTCCAAGAGCAACAATAGAAGCTAAAATACAATGGAATAATGCCTGCAAAATCATGTGCAGAAATCTTTCCAATCTAGAATTCTAAAGCCAGTCAAACTCAGTCAAGTGTAGAATAAGGACATTTTCAAAAATTGACCTCCCATATACCCTTTCTCAAGAAGGTACTGCTCCACCAAAGAAGAGTGGGAGAGGGAGAAAATAAAGCAAAAGAGAGGAGGACATGGTATTCAGGAAATAGGGATCTAAACCAGAAGAGGAAGTGATAGTGATGGATGGCAGAAGGAAGTCCAGCGACAGCTGGGCAGCAGGCCTGGAGAGCAACCAGTGTGGATCAGAGCGAGAGGAGGAAGGGCAGGCCCCGGGAGGGGTCTTTGGGACGCAGGGGGAGACCAATAGTCTGCTTGAGGCTTCTGACCCTGTTGAGAGGAGTTGTATAATTCTGTAAGAGTTTGAGGCAAAACTAATTGATTCATAGAAAATTTTATGATGAAAAATAACTCCAGAAAAAATATTTACAAAAGAATGTATTTATATTTTGTGATGCAGCTATTAATAAGATGTATATAGCCATAATTCTGTAAAAATTTAGTATTAGTTTATCCAAAATTGTGAAATAATTATGGAATGTGGGGAGGAAAATTATGTGTATATTGCGGGGGCAGATTGTGAGAGAACTAAACTGCCATACAGGAGGCTAAGAGCTCATGTCTTAAGTGAAATAAATAAATAATAAGCAAGCTACTTGGAAATACGAAGGTAAATACATAATGAAAAAGCCAATAGTTGATAACAACAGCTCTCAGGGGTAGGACTTAGGGAGGAGGATAGGTGGGACTTGGACCTGCTTTTTGTTATTAGCCCTATAACACTATTTGACTCTGTAACTTATATTCATGTATTACTTTGATTTAAAAAGACTTAATCGGGCAAGAACAGAAGGGAAACACATGGCAGAGTGAGAGTCGATGCTCATGCAATGAAGTCTTGGGGGTGAAGACGCAGAGGAGAGAAGGGTATGATGGATGGCGGATGGGGCGGGCTCTGGCATCAAGCAAATAGTGAGCAGAGTGAATTAGACAATAAAGTCAAAGAAAGGGAGGAAGTGTAAGACATAGCTGCTCAGAAATGATGTGTAGCTCAATGCCAGTGACACAAAGCTTTTTCCACCTGAAACATCCATGCCTCTGGGCTTCACTGGGACCTGGCCAGGGGCCAGCACGCGTTGTACAATCAGGCAGGACATTAGGGTGGAGGGGCAGACAGACAAAGGCGTCTGAATTGTGTATGTCCATCATCTTCCACACAGCAAAATGAACGTACACCATCCCTTTCAAACCCCAGTAAAGTGGGATTCTCAAGCTTGACAGCACAGTGACTACTGGGGATAATTTAAGTCATATCAAAAGTCACCGTCTGTTGGCAGACTGTCCTTATGTTAGTGAATGTGAATTTTTTAGAAAGGGCTTTCACAGGTTTACCCTACCTGAAGTCTCCAACTGAATTTTCCCTTAAGAGTTAGTTCCCCCACTGCAAATTCTCTTACAAAGAAGTTTTCCAAAGGAGACCTTGGACAGCCAGTGTTGTTCACACCTTCGCTCTTTGCTCTTGTTCCTACGGCCTAGAATTCCTTCTTCTCCTCCACCTCCACTTTCGTCTGGCTAACTGGGCCCATTATTAAGATTTCCCAGGCATCAATTTGCTCCAGGAGGCCTTTCTGGAGCTCTTCCCAGTATTCTACTCTGCATCCAAGGTGGATAAGACGGTCTTCCTCTGTTCCCAGAGTGAGTTGTGCATAGCTCTATTCTTACCCTTAGCCCACTGGGATAGAATTTCCCTTGGCCGTCTGTCTCCTCTGCTGTACCATCCGTCTCCCCTACAGAACTATACATTTCTGAAGTTAAGGGCTATATTTGATTTTCTCTAAATCCCTACAAGTGCCAGTACCAAAGGAACTAGCCTAGAAAGTAGCAGTCACAGGCAGTGGTAAGTTAAGACCTGAAGAATGAGTGTTGCTCCCTGAACACAGAGCAAATCAGAAAAGGGGACCCTTTGTGGAGGTAACTGGCTTAGCAAGCAGAGCCCTGGCTAGCTTTAGGGCCTCGTTCACCTGCGGCTGGTGCCTCTGTACAGGGTTCAAGCTACACAACTTTATGCAACACCTTTGCTTACAGCTGTGTGACCCTGGTTACCTGCTCTCAATCTGAGCTTTCTCATCAGGAAAGTGCAGAGAACAGTAAAGCTCACCTGGTGAGGTTGTTCGGAAGATTATAAGAAGTATTGCATGAAAAACCCTCTGCCGAGTGCCTGGCACAGATTAAGAGCCCCGTAACTGGTAGAAGTTATTGTGATTATTGTTTATAACAAGATGTCAGGGAGCCATTGGAAACTTTTAAGCCACATAATGCATTTTTGTGGTTGAGAAAGGTTGCTCTGGCGGCAGCGCAGTGGATGAAATGAATGGGAAAAGGAGCGGAGGCAGAGAAGGAGTTGGGAAGCTATTACAGCAGCTCAGGGAGAGTGGGAGGGGCGAGTCAGAGCGGAGCAGGAACAAGGGCTGGAGCAACAGACACATGTTTTCTGCACATCCTTTGGCATTCTGTTCTCCTGCTCTGCAAACCTGCCTCCCTGCAGAGGCTCCCCAAGAAACCATCAGGACCTGTGCAGAGAGCCCTGCGCTGAGGACTGGTGCCAAGGCAATTCAGCATGTAACCATGCATTCAAATGGAAGGGCTGGTCGGAGGAGAGGAAAAACACTGTAACCTTCCCCCGGGGACCCAAAAGGCCTGAACACGCATCCATAATCCCCCGGAAACTTCTGCAATCCAAATGTCCAAATGAGAGGGTTTAAATGAGAATGAAACCCCATACAATGCACATGTGCTCACAGACACACGTGTATGTTTTAGAGATGGGTGCCAGAATAAGAGAGCCCAGGCCAGCGGAGGAATGTTTTCCAGACCCGCAGTGCCAGAGCTCCCATCCGCTGAGTGCAGGCGGGGAATGGGATGTGGAGTAGCGAGGAGGGGCCCCGTGCCTGATGGCCTCTCTCTAGATACTGAGCTCACAGGCTCATTCCAGATTGGAAACACATGCACCATCAGGGAAGGCAGGAACCAGAAATCAACAACATATAAAAATATTTCCTTCCACAGACACTTTTTCCTCCATAATCTAGCCCCTCCTCCCCAGCCTCCCTTCACTTCTTTATCGGCAATGGGCTTGCTGGGGACAGACAGGCTCTCGTGCCCCATAAATAATAATATGAGTGGAGGCTTTACATATGGTTTGTGTCTCTATTTCTGAGTCAGTCTGAATGCACCTGAAGTTGTAACAGCCGAGGGAGAGATTTCCAATGGCACATAAAGCCTGCTTTGAGAAATGTGCAAGAAGGGCTTGTCTGTCTTGTTATTTCAGTGTTTTGTTTTATTTTTTTCTATTAGTGCCATATGGTGGTGGCACCATCTCAACGCCTGGAGTCAGAACTTGGAGGGAAATTCACCTCCTATAGCATGTAGCAAAGCAAAAGTATCTTTTGAGCAAAGGCTTTCAACCTAGGGCCCAAAGATGCTATAGGGATGCTGAACATCCTTGCTCCCCAAAATGTTGCATTGTGATAGTTTGCATCTGTGTGCACACATGGATTTTTCTAGGAGAAAGCTCACAGATTGTTGCCAAATTCTCAACTGGATCCATTACCAAAAACGTTTAGAATTACTGACTTAGCTGTTAATCAGCCCAGTGAGTGCCATCCTCATCTGAAGTTTGAATCCTCTCATCATTGTTTCATTCATGCAATAATCGAATTTATGCTTGAACACCTCCAGTGAGAAAAACCTGACAGAATAGCCTAATAATTGAGAACAGAGGCATTGGAGCTTGTGCTCCACAGCAGGTGTTCACAGCTGGTGCTGCCACTTTCTAACTGTGGACCTTTGGGCCAGTAGGTTAGCCCAGCTGGTCCTCAGTTTCATCATCCATATAAAGTATTTTAGATACTTCTGAGATTAAATGAAATAACGTGTGCAGAGCTTTTAGCACAGCCCATGGAAACACAGAAACGGTACAAAAAAGAGTCATCGCTATTTTTATCATCATCTTTATCATTATTGTTATTTCCAAAGAGACAACTCATTACCATTCTGAAAAAAAATGGTAATCTACTCTGTTTTTCTTCCTTACAAAATTCTTCCTCCTTGTGTGGAACCAAAATCTGCTTCCTGCAGCTTCCAGTCATTGGTCTTCGTTGACACTTGGTCATGCAGAACCAGAGGCAGAGTTCAAAGGCCGTCTGTCCCACCATTCAATTGTAGCATTCCAGGAAAACTCGCATTCTAAAGCAATGCATTTTAGTAACACTTGCTCAGTAAGAAAGGGAAAATTAAAGCTAGAGAGCTTTAGACTCAAGAGAAAGTGATTTTTTCTATTTGTTTCATGAAGACATTTTGACAATAAAGCTTCTTTATAGCTTTAAGTGGATAGTTTTAAAACTTAAAATCCAGTGTCTGGTTCCACTTACCTTTTACCCAAAAGATTTTTGCCTTCTCTACCTCTCACTACCAGCACTGTCATTAACACAGGGTTTGTTACAAATTCTTCTAACCCCTTATCGCCTACTGTTATGATAAACAGTCAGCACGTTATCACCACAAGTATGTCTCCTGGAGCAGAGCTGGTTCCAGATCCCCAGGCACTGGTAGTCCTGATGCTCTGAGCTCCACGACAGCAGGGATAATGGTTGTCTTGTTTCCCTTTGAGTTATCCAGCACCTAACTCCTGTTAGGAACTTAATAGACATTTATTGAATGAATGAACAATTAATGGATTAATGAATTATAAGCAAGAGTAGCTTGTGCAAAGCAAATCATGTTCCTTTACTAATCCATAGTGTCATATCCAATTTGAGTTATAAAAATTTGTTTTTATAGCCTTTAGAGTTAAAATGCATTTGAGGACAGGTTTTATATTTTCTCACTCCAGAAATCATTTCTTTTGTTGGCTAAACACTCACAGATCTTTAAATCATTCCTTCTATTATATGCTTCTATATCCTTTCAGCCATCCGCATTCTTCTCTTCTGGACATTGAAGGCTGGTTGTTCCTCAGCCCTAGAGCTGTCGGAGTCCTCGGCTTGGAGGCTTGTCCAGCGTCCAGGTTTGCCCGCTGCTGTTCTCTGGGGGGAGCCAGTAGGTCCCGAGTTGGGGGCTTCATTACAACCTCTTCAGAGTCAGAAGTTTAGAAAAGATAATACTGAAGAGACATTTTAGACAATGAGCTCCGTTCTTCCTTATGTTTCAAGGATCTTTAAGATTAGGTACATGGGGCTGAGTGGTGGCAGAAGTGAAGCTTGTACTTGAGACAAATGATATAATTCAGACGGAAGACCTTGATTCTCTAAGCACAGCAATTGTCTAAGATAATCAGACTGAAGCCATCTTGCCTGCTGCCACCCTCACTGGCAAAATAAATTGCACAAACAAAAACCTATTTAGGAGCCGGCCCCATGAGGTAGTAGTTAAGTTCAGCATGCTCCGCTTTGGCAGCCCAGGTTTGTGGGTTTGAATCCCAGGCGTGGACCTACACACTCATCAGCCATGCTGTGGTGGTGACCCACATATAAAGTGGAGGAAGATTGGCACAGCTTAGGGCTAATCTTCCTCACGAAAAAAAAAATCTATTTAAAAGTTCAGCCTTGATAGCAAGCAAAGATATTAAAATTAAAACTTGAGTGAGATGCCATTTTTTGGGATAATTAAAAGCTATAAAGATTAAAAAGAAAGAGAAGTCCCAGAGCTGATGAGCATGCAGAGTCAGGCATTCCCAAACACAGCTGATGGAAGCAAAATAGATCAGCGGAGCTTTCCAGAGAGCAATCTGGCAGTCATCGCAAAACTTTAATCCGCACACCGTGGGACACGGCACTCTCACTTGTAGAAAATACATCCTTAGGAAATTATCTGAGACATACACAGAGATATATGTTCAAAAATATTCGTTGCAGCATAATTCATAATAAAAAGTAGGAAACAAATATCAAATCTTAGGGAATTTATTCAGCTATAATATATCCATATGATTGAACACTATGCCCAGAACACTTACGTCACAAACAAATTTTAACCAGGAAAATGTTTGCAGTTTATTAACAAGTGCAAAAACAAAAGAAAAGAAAAGCATTCAAAGCAGACCACTCAACAGCACACAAATCCTTCCAGCTAGTTAATTCCTAGCTTCTTTCAGATCTCAGTTCATTCATCTTAAAGCTCCTGAGCAAGTTAGTTCTCCTTATCTCGCGCCCTCATAGCTCCACGTCCCTCTTCTTCTTCATACTTGTCAACTGTATAAATAGAGGTACACCTTGTGTTCATTTGTGTGACTCTTTGATTAATGTCTGAGCCTCCAACTAGAATGCAGCTGAATGAGGGTAGGGCCTGCACATGTTAAAGTGCTCAAAATATTCTGAAAGAATGATGTATGATACCACTATTATATAAGAATCTGTATGTATATATGCACATAGAAAGGAGACTGGAATAGTATTTCCACTATTAATATTTTAATAATGGAATTTCTAGGACTAGTGGGATTGTATTTTGTTGCAAGTCTTTTGAATTGAGTGCATTAGAGTATTTAAGTCATTTTAAAAATAATTAATGTTATATGAAAAGTAAGTTTGCAAAATCAGTGTGGTGACTGACATCTGTCTACAGACGATATTCCTTGAGTCCTTAGGAATTGTAATTGTATTATGACAGGAATTGTCTTGGTAGTGTCTAGTAGGGAAGGGATTCTGGAGGAGAAACAAGAAAACCTTTAGTCAGAGTTGAGAAAGGCAGAGCAACCAAAGGGCGAAGGATGCAGGGCAGAATGAGGGGACGCACACACTGCCATTACTTGTTGCTGGAGGTACGGAGTGAGGCCAGAAGTGGTGGAGGGGAGACTAGAGAGGTAGATAACAGAGAGACATGTGTGCCAGCTCAGAGCCTGTAGTCAAAGGAGGAGTCACTGGGGGTGGCGATGTGCTTGGTTTAGGTTCAAAGAGATCTCTGATGGCTCCCTCTGGAGAGGGAGAGGTCTGGAAACAGCAGGCTCAGTTTTCAGGCTGTTTCCGTCATCTGGGCAGAACAGATGAGGATCTGAAATGAAGCTATGGCTATAGGGATGAACTAGAGAGGATTGTTCAAGAACTACCGAGAAAAGAAGAGTAAGGATTGACAACTGAATCAAAGGAAGAAGGAGTCAAAGATAACATCAGATTTCTATCTTGGGTGACCATATAGTTGTGCCACCAAATGAAATAGAGAATTTCAGGTGTATTTATTTACTCATTTATTTGTTTTTAGGAAGATTAGCCCTGAGCTAACATCTGCCACCAATCCTCCTCTTTTTGCTGAGGAAGACTGGTTCTGAGCTAACATCTGTACCCATCTGCCTCTAGTTTATGTGGGACGCCTACCACAGCGTGGCTTCACAAGTGGTGCATAGATCTACACCCAGGATCCGAACCAGCAGACCCCGGGCCACCAAAGCAGAACGTGTGAACTTAACTGCTGTGCCACCAGGCTAGCCCCTCAGGTGTGTTTTTGAGAAGGAGGATGAGGTCCATTTCAGACATGTTGAATTTGAAGCTTAGAAGGGAAATCTGGACTGAAAATTTAGACTTGAGAGTCAGCCACACAGAAGTGATGATTAAAAGTTTGTAGGTAGGTAAAATCACCCATGGAGAGTGTTAGAATAAGGAGAAAATTGTCAAGCGTGAGAACCTATGAAGCACCAATAGTTAAGGGGTAGAAAGTAGAAAAGGCATGTTCTGAGAGAAAGAGAAGGCATGTTCAGATGTACAGAGCAAAAGCCAAGGGAATAGGGATTTTGAAAAGGAAAGAGAGAGGGGGTTGAGCAAATGCAGCACAGTTTTAGTAAAATTAGTATTGAAAAGAGTTGGAAATCAGATAGTGAGCAGTGACAAGGGTAAGAAGAATTTCAGCAGAATGTACATAGAAGCCAGGGTTCAGGGGTGTAAAGAATGAATGGATTGTTCAGAATGAGAGTCTGTAAACATAGGCCACATTTCCAAAAAGTTAGTAAAAGGAGGGGGCCAGTCCCATGGCCAGGTGGTTAAAGTTCTGCACACTCTGCTTCAGTGGCCCAGGGTCCGCAGGTTTAGATCCTGGGTGCAGACCTACTCCATTCATCAGCCATGCTGTGGGGGCATCCCACATACAAAGTGGAGGAAGATTGGCATGGATGCTAGCTCAGGGCTAATCTTCCTCACACACAAAAAAAGAAGGAAAAGGAGAGCAGAGATTTGCTGGGGCCTGGGACTGGGAGAGGACAGAGTGGATGGGGGTGGGTCTCAAGTCAGAGTAGGTGGGGGAGGTTGAAAATAAAGGAAGGAGAGAGAAATGACTGAGAACAAAGTCCCAAAGGAGTCAGGAGGGAAACTGGCAAGGACACAACCCATGGGTTAGCATGTGTCAAAGGAGGAATGCCTCGTCTCTGTGCCTTACACTGGTGTGCCACCACACTGTGGCCAGTGTGTAAGATATATTTGTATTGCAGTTGACTCTATATATTATAATTGTCAATATCTGCCAGGCATAATGCTGAGCAGAAAGGTTTGGAAGTGTGGGATCCATACATCGACAGCTCTGTACAGCTTCCTGTAAATAGGAAGAGAGACTGAGCATAGCATCAAGCCAGTGCAAAAGAAGAATCAGGTATCTCCTGGAACATGATAGAGCTTTTCAAGACTATCTAAGAGAGTTCAGGCAGGGCAGTAAACATTCCAACAGTAACCTGGTGCTCAAGCAAGACAGTGAAGAGCATGATAATTGGGGACTCCTTCCTGAACACTGAAGCTTTGTTCGCTGATGCAGTCATTTCCCTATAGTTGTTTGCTGGCATTATACTTCTCTTTTTTAGTCTCTTAATTTAAAGGTGTGCCAAGAACACGAAAAGGTTGAAAAAGCACTGCCTTGTCCTCCAAGACTGGGAGAAAGAGAATGAAGGTTTGGGTGCAGGAGAGTTTACAGGAAGTTGAGGACCATGACTAAACTCTGATGGAGAGAGCCAGGCAATTCAACCCCTTGACAAATCTAGCTTTTTCATGTAAATCTCCTAAATATAAAAGTAAGTTCAATGATGACAGAGGACAGGGACCTCTTAACAGGGCATGAAAGAGCCTTCACCATCACGCCTCAGCCCAAGTCCATAGAGACTTCCCTCGCTGAAATGTGGTTCTTTACCCTCTTTTAATTCCCAGTTTGCATATATTCTATACCAAATATATATACTTAAAGTATATTTTGTCTTCAACAAACATTTATCATATACTTCCTGTTTTCCAGCATTTAACTTTGGTTGGGGGTTGGTATAAAAAATAAAGAAATAAAAGGCATCCCTGAATTTTTAAATAATACTCCTATGATGTTATTGTGCCATTGAAATCACTTTATACAATGATCCTTGAAACAAATTTATTGGTTCTAGAAAATACATCTCTTATTCATTAATTTGTCAATTCTTTACTTAAAATGCTAAGATGCAAGCTCAATTGCAACCCTTTACTTTAGTCTAGACCCTGGCATCTCCTAGCTCCATGACCAATCTCTTTCCCTACCACACATTACCTGCCTCCTTTATTGTTTAGAAATAGTATCTAAACCAATGCATTTTTTATTCCCATTAAATTACAGTGCTCTTAAGCTGCCCACTTATAGAATCAATAGTTGTCATGGCTTCTGAGGAGAGAAGGGTGTCTATTAGAACAAAGAAGCTGTTACTCAGCAATGAGTATCAAAGACGAGTTTCTTGAGTTCTCAGCTGGACAGTAGACTTTGCTGAAAAAGAAAAGAAATTCTTAAATTCCAAAAACTCCCTTTAAGTATCAGGAGCTAAATGTGGTCAGTTCAGACCAGAGAGCTTCACAAAGAGTCTTGGTGTGGAGAGCCAGAGGCCTCTAGACAGCTAACCCAGGGGCTAATTCCCTTAGGAATTCAGTGCCCACACACATCTTGGCCTCAAGTTGGAACAGGCATATGGCAAATTAATACAAGCCCAAGATGGACTGAGGGGAAAACTGAAAGCAAAAGGAGCTTGGTCCCCACTTCCCATTTGGAACTCTAGGATTTGAATGCCTTGCTGAGTGCCCAAGACAACATGGGATCACAACAGAGTGAAATGGCAGCATGACAGGTTTGTTGAGAACAGGACAGATGGATTGAGATATCCTCTATCTCCTCCTTTCCCTCGGGATTCTCCGCACCTATGTCTGCTGGTATGGGAGGTACTCAGAGTTTCTGGTGAGTCCCCAGTGGGAATCTGACTTGGCTATCCTCAAAGGCTTCTCCTACCCAGGCCCTTCTCTACTTCAGGTTCCTGAATTATTCCTTATTTGTCATGATTTTCTCAACACTTACCAACCTACTCCCTTTGACCTTAGTCCTCTGGTCATCAATGTCCCTCTTCATGTAGAATTGATATGATTTTTTAGGTGGGGTAAATTGATATGATTTTTTAGGTGACCAGCACCATGGACAATGGTGTACCATTTCCTCTGTTCTGGACACTAATCTTGCTTTTAACGCAACCTAAGAATCCACTCTCTATTTTATTAATTATTTCACACTGTGGCCTTATTTTAGGTGCAGTCAACTAAATTTTAAGTCTTTCTCAAACCAGCTCTTTACCACCTTGTGTGTGTGTGTGTCTGTGTGTGTGTGTCTGTGTGTGTGTGTATATTTCTCTTTTTTTAACCTCAAGTAAAGACTTGACATTTTACCCAGTTGAATTTCATCCTATTGATTTTGGCCCATAACTCCAGTCTTTTGAGATTATTTTGAAATGCTGCCCAGTTCTGTCCATCTCTTAGTCAATGTTTTTATCAGCCAATTATATGAAGACATAAAAGATGTACATATCAAGGTTGTGGGTAACACAGGAAGTCCTATATCTCTGGAGGCCCTCCTTTGGAATGGCTCTAAAGCATTAATCAGCACATAAAAGAACAAGAGAACGCCTCCCTTACTAAAACACAACACAAAACTTGCCAGGCTTTTTAGAGAAAAGCTCCAGAAATGTGTCTGGCTAAGGACATAGACTTCCCAGTTCAGAGCACGGGAGTCAAGTCAGACAGACCTGGACTGGAGTCCCAGCTGTGGAAGAGTTACTCTGTTTTTCTAAGCATCAATTTTCTTATTAGAAAATGAGAGTCATAAAAGCAATCACCTAATAATTTGCCTATGACTACCTAACAACTGTTTCCCATCCAAGACATTCTCATATCCCCACACCTGAAACACCCATCTGGAGAGACCCTCTCCCACTCACAAGAAGACACCTTCAGCCATTACAGATCTGAAGTCCAACAGAGCTTCCAGCATACAGCAATCAAAATACACCCGTAAGAATTAGCCTACTCGTGGTGACAGGAAGTTCCTTTCTCATGTTCTCCTTGGCTAATATTCAACCATGTAATGGTATTCAACCATTATAAGACATAAAAGATGTACATATCATTATGAATTCATTTGCTGGTAGTTTTAAGTGTCAGTAAATACTTATTTCCTTTTTCTTTTTTTTTCTTTAAGGACTCCTCTCCCAGAAGGAGCAGGAGCAGGCAGAGCTAGTAGTGGTTAAAGGATGGTCTCTAGACAGACCACCTGGGTTCACATCACAGCTCCACCACTTATTAGCTGTGTAACCTTGCAGGGATTACTTATTCTGCGTCTGAATGTCTTCATTTGTAAAGTGTGGTTACTTATAATATCCAACTCATAGACTTGTCGTGCGGGTTATGGGTGAACAGATACAAAGATCTTAGAATGGTGACTGACATTTATTTCTTGATATGTCTCTACTTAGTCTATTCTCTTTACTTACAATGTAAACCTTCCTCCTTTCTTCTAATTTGTGTTGCCACTTTCCACCCAGCCCCAGAAGTTAGCACCAGGAAATCTCCCCTACTTAAGCTTTCTTACTTAATTCCTTCCTGTCTGATCACTCCTTTATGATCTTCACACATCATTTAAATTTTAGTCACTACCATATTTCCTCTATTTACATACACCATTGATTATAAGATAAATCATCGGTTTAAGTAGTTTTTCAGAGAGAAAAATAAAAGAATCACTACCACGATAAATGCATGCACTATTTGTCCATGGGCAATTTCTAAAACTTAAATGTACTCATATGTTTTAAAGTGACTATAGACAATAATACTGTGTCGTATATTTGAAAGTCGCTAAGAGAGTAGATCTTAAAAGTTCTCATCACAAGAAAAAAAAATTGTAACAATATGTGGTGATGGATGTTAACTAGACTGATTGTGGTGATCATTTCACAATGTAGATATATTGAATCATGTTGTACATCTGAAACTAATTATAATGTTATATGTCAATGATATCTCAATAAAAAAGTGAATATTAATATGTTAGACTCCTATATATGACAAGTGAGGTCTGGGGAAGGTAAGAGAACTCTCTCACATATGGACCACAGAGCTCAGCTGGCCATCTTGCAAAGATCTTGGATTCCATTGATCTTAAAGGAGAACCAGGCAAAAGAATAGGGGTGATGTAGTATGATCCACTGTTTCTTGGAAAAATACCACTTGAAATATGTCTACTCATAATATAACATTACAGCTGTCTTTTAAGTGGTGGTAACTCTTTTTTTTTTTAGATATTTTTATTGTGGTAAAATAAACATAACCTAAAATTTACCATTTTAAACATTTTTAAATGCACATTTCAGTGGCATGAAGTACATCCACAATGTTGTACAGCCATCACCACTATCGATTTCCAGAACTTTTTCATCATCCCAAACAGAAACTACTACTACTCTACTTTCTGTCTGTATGAATTTGCCTTTCTAGATATCCATATAAGTGAGTCTTACAATATTTGTTTTTGTGTGTCTAGCTTATTTTACTTAACATATTTTCAAGGTTCAGCCATATTGTAGCATGTATCAGAATTTCATTCCTTTTTAGGGCTGAATAATATTCCACTGTATATATGCATGCCATTTAGTTTATGCATTCATTAGGTAATGAACATTTGGGTTGTTGCCACCTTTTGGCTATTGTGACTAAAGCATTAATAAAAATTGGTGTACAAGTATCTGTTCGAGTTCCTGCTTTCAATAATTTTGGGTACCTAGAAGTATAATTACTGGATCATATGTTAATTCTATGTTTGACTTTTGTAGAAACCACAAAATAGTTTTCCACAGCAGCTGCAACATTTTACACTCCCACCAGCAATGCACAAAGGACCAAATTTTCCACATCCTCAACAACACTTTTTATTTTGCTTTTTTTTTTTTAACAATAGTCATCCTAGTGGGTATGAAGTGGAATCTAATCGTGGTTTGATTTGCATTTTCTTAATGGCTAGTGATGTTGAGCATCTTCTCATGTGCTCATTGACCTTTTGTGTATTTTCTTTGGAAAAATATCTGTTCAAGTCTTTTGCCCATTTTTGAGTTGTGCTTTTGTTGTTGTTTGTATATTCTCTTTATATATTCTAGATACTAATCCCTTATCATATATACAATTTGCAAATATTTTCTTGCATTCTGTGGGTTGCTTTAGTGTCCTTTGATGCCCAAAAGTGATTAATTTTTATGAATTTCAATTTATATATTTTTCTTTTGTTGTCTGTGCTTTTGCTATCATATCCAAGAAATCATTGTCAAATCCAATGTCATGAAGCTTTTCCCCTATATTTTATAGATTTATAGTTTTAGTTCTTATGTTTAGATCTTTATTCTATTTTGAGTTAATTTTTGTATGTGGTGTTAGGTATAGGTCCACTTTCATTCCTTTGCATGTAGATATCCAGGTTTCCAGGCAACAATTGTTGAAAAGGCTGTCCTTTCCCCATTAAATGTTCTTAGCGTCTTTTTCAAAAATCAATTGACCATATACAGGAAGGTTTATTTGTGGGTTCTCAGTTCTATTTCATTAATCTATATGTATGTCCTTATGCCAGTATCACACTATTTTGATCACTGTAGCTTGGTAGAAAGTTTGAAATCAGGAAGTATTATTCCTCCAAATTTGTTCTTCTTTTTCAAGATTATTTTGGCTCCTTGGGGTCTCTTGAGAGTCCATGTAAGTTTTAGGATGGATTTTTCTATTTCTGCAAAACACACCATTGGGATTTTGACAGAGATTGAAATAAATCTGTTGGCTTCTTTGGGTAGTATTGTCACCTGAACAATATTAAATCTTCCAAACCATGATCCCAGGGTGTTTCTTCACTCATTTACGTCTTCTTTAATTTCTTCCAGCAACGTTTTGTAGTTTTCAAGCTGACAAGTCTTTTGCTTCCTCAATTAAATTTATTCCTAAGTATTTTATATTCTTTTGATACTACTATAAATGGAATTATTTTCTTAATTTCCTTTTCAAATTGTTCATTGCTAGTGTATAGAAAGGCAGCTGATTTTTGTATGTCGATTTTGTATCCTGCTGTTTGTTGAATTCATTTATTAGCTCTAACAATGTTTTTGTGTGTGGAATCTTTAGGGATGTCTATGTATAAAATCATACCATTTTCAAACAGAGCAACTTTTACCGCTTCCTTTCTGATTTGGATGACTTTTGTTTTGTTATTTTTTTTTCTTGTCTGATTGCTCTAACTATAACTTCTAATACTATGTTGAATAGAAGTGATGAAAGTAGGCATCCAGATCTTGCTCCTGATCTTAAAGGAAAAGCCTTTGGTCTTTCACCATAGAGTATGTTAGCTGTGGATTTTCATATGGTCTTTATCATCTTGAGGAAGTTTCCTTCTATTCTTAGTTTCTTGAGTATTTTTTTTATCATGAAAGGGTATTAAATACTGTCAAAAGCTTTTTCTGCATGAGTTAAGGTGATTATGGGGTGTTTTCTTCATTCTATTAATGTGGTATGTACATGATCACATACACTGATTAATTTTCATAGGTTGAAACAGCCTTACGTTCCAAGAATAAAACTCACTTGGTCATGTTGTATAAGCCTTTTAGTGTGCTGAATTTGGTTTGCTAGTGTTTTGTTGAGGATTTTTGTAGCAATATTCATGAGGGATATTGGTCTGTAGTTTTCCTTTATTGCGCTGTCTTTGCCTTTGGGATCAGGATAATACTGGCCTCAAAGAAGGAGTTAGGATGTGTTTCCTGCTTTTCAGAGTTTCTGAAGTTTGAGAAGGATTGGTGGTCATTCTTCTTTAAGTGTTTGGTAGAATTCACCAGTGAAGCCATCCGGTCCTGGGCTTTTCTTTTTTCGGGGGTTTTGATTACTAATTCAATCTCCTTAGTAGTCATAATAGTCTCCTTAGCAGCAGTCATTGATTACTGATTCAGTCTCCTTAGTAGTGTTCTCCTTAGTAGTCATATTTGATATTTCTTCATGAGTCAGATTTGGTAGATTTTCTTTCTAAGAATTTGTCCATTTCATTTAGATTATCCAATTTATTGATACACAAATGTTCATAGTATTCTCTTATAGTCATTTTTGTTTCTGTAAAATTGCTAGTAGTATCTCCACTGTTATTTCTGATTTTGGTAATTTGAATTGTCTCTCTTTTTTTCTTAGTCAATCTAGCTAGAGGTTTGTCAATTTTGTTGATCTTTTCGAAGAAACAATTCTTGGTTTCATTAAATGTCTCTATTGTTTTTCTAGTCTCTATTTATCTCCAGTCTTATCGCCATATTTATCAATTGCTTCCTTCTGATCACTTCAGGTTTAGTTTAATCTTTTTTTATGGTTTTTTAAGGCATAAAGTTAGGTTATTGATTTGAGATCCTTCTTATTTGCTAATGTATGCATTTACAGCTATAAATTTCCCTCTTAGCACTGGTTTTGAAGCATTCCAGAAGTTTTGTTATATTATGTTTTCATTTCATTTGTCTCAAGGTATTTTCTAATTTCCCTTGTGATTTCTTCTTTGATCCATTGGTTCTTTAAAGATGTGCTGTTTCATTTCCACGTTAGGGAGTTTTCCTTTTTTGTTGTTGTTATTCATTTTAGTGTCATTCCATTGTGATCAGAAAAGATATTCTGTATGATTTACTTTTTTTAAATTTATTAAGACTTGTTTTGTGACCTAACATATGATCTATCCTGGATAATGTTCCATGATAGAATATTCCTGGAGAATGTTCTCAATGTATACTTGAGAAAAATGTGTATTCTGTTATGGGGTGGTGTGTTCTGTATGCCTGTTAGGTCTCATTGGTTTAAAGTGTTGTTCAAATCCTCTATTTCCTTATTGATTTTCTGTCTGGTTGTTCCATCCATTATTGAAGGTGGGGTATTGAAGTCTCCAACTATTATTGTAGAACTTTCTCTCTTCAATTCTGTCAACATTTTCTTCATATATTTGGGGGCTCTGATGTTTGGTGCACATATGTTTACAATTGTTAGATTTTCTTGATAAATTGATAATTTTGTTATTATACAATGTCCTCTTTGTCTCCTGTAACAGTTTTTTATTTAAAGTCTATTTTGTTTGATATTTGTGTAGCCACCCCAGCTCTCTGTTGGTGACTCTTTACATGGAATATCTTTTTTCCATTCTTTCATTTTCAATCTATTTGTGTCTTTAGATCTAAAGTGAGTCTCTTGTAGACAGCATATAGTTGTATCATATTTTTAATCCATTCTATGCCTTTTGATTGCAGAATTTAATCCATTTACATTTAAAGTAATTACTGATAAGGAAGGACTTATTTCTGACATTTTAATATTTGTGTTCTGTCCCTTGTTTGTTCCATTATTGCTTTCTATTGTGTTTAGTTGATTTTTTATAGTGATACATTTTGATTTCTGTCTCATTTGCTTTTGTGTGTATTCTGTAGACACTTTGTTTGTGGTTACCATGGGGATTACATACATTATCCCAAAGTTGTAACAATCTAATTTGAATCAATGACAGCTTAACTTTAATCACATATTAAAACTCTAATCCTATATAGTTCTACTTCCCACTTTATGTTAATAACACTACAAATTTATACTTTACCCAATAGCAAAAATTTATAATTCTTTTTTATACATTTGCCTTCAAATGTTTTAGAAAATAAAAAGTGGAGTTACGAACCAAAATCACAATAATACTGACGTTTATGTTTGCCCGTGTATTTAACTATACATGAGAATTTTATTTCTTTATACAGCTTCAAATTGCTGTCTAGTGTCCTTTTATTTCAACCTGAAGAACTCCCTTTAGCATTTCTTGTAGGACAGATCTAGCTATAAACTCCATCAGCTTTTGTTTATCTAGGAATGTCTTAATCTCCTCCTCATTTTTGGAGGACAGTTTTGCCAGATACAGAATTTGAATTGACAGTACTTTTTCTTTCAGCACTTTAAATATATTATCACACTGTCTTCTGGCCTCCAAAGTTTCTGATGAGAAATTGGTTAATAATTTTATTGAGGATTCCTTGTACATGATGAGTTGTTTATCTCTTGCTGCTTTTAGGATTCTCTCTTTGTCTTGTAATTTCAACAATTTGATTATAATGTGTCCCAGTGTGGGTCTCTTTGAGTTTATCCTACTTGGAGTTAGTTGAGCTTCTTGGATACGCGGACTTATGTTTTTCATCAAATTTGAGAAGTTTTCAGCCATTATCTCATCAAATAATCTTTCTGTTTCTTTCTCTTTCTTCTCCTTCTGGGACTCCCATAGTGCATATGTTGGTCTACTTGATGGTGCTCACAATCCCTTAGGCTCTGTTCACTTTTCTTCATTTCTTGTTCTTTCTGCTCCTCAGACTTGCTAATTTTATAACCCTGTCTTCTACACTATTTCTTCTGAGTGTTCAAATCTGCTGTTGAACCCCCTACTGGTTTTTTTTTATTTGAGCTGTGGTACTTTTCAGCTCCAGAATTTCTGTTCAGTTTCTTTATATAATTTTGATCTCGTTTTTTATATTCTCATTTTGTTTTTATATTGTTTTCCTGATTCCCTTTAGTTTTTGTTCATGTTTTAGCTCTTTAGCTCTTTGAGCATATTTGATCGTTAATCTTTTTATTTGGGGTATATATTTGTCTTTTAAGCTCAACTGTAAGTGCCTTTAAAAAGTGACTATATTCACCAAAATAAACTCAAAATGGATTAAAGACCTAAAGGTGAGACCTGAAACCATAAGGCTTCTGGAAGAAAACGTAGGCAGTACACTCTTTGACATCAGTATTAAAAGGATCTTTTCGGACACCATGCCTTCTCAGAGAAGGGAAACAATAGAAAGAATAAACAAATGGGACTTCATCAGATTAAAGAGCTTCTTCAAGGCAAATGAAAACAGGATTGAAACAAAAAAACAACCCACTAACTGGGAAAAAATATTTGCAAGTCATATATCTGACAAAGGCTTAATATCCTTAATATATAAAGAACTCTCACAACTCAATCACAAAACATCAAACAACCCAATCAAAAAATGGGCTGGAGACATGAACAGACATTTCTCCAAAGAAGATATACTGATGGCCAATAGGCACATGAAAAGATGCTCATCATCGCTGATCATCAGGGAAATGCAAATCAAAACTACACTAAGATATCACCTTACACCCGTTAGAATGACAAAAATATCTAAAACTAATAGCAACAAATGTTGGAGAGGTTGCGGAGAAAAAGGAACCCTCATACACTGCTGGTGGGAATGCCAACTGGTGCAGCCACTATGGAAAACAGTATGGAGATTCCTCAAAAAACTAAAAATAGAACTACCATACGATCCAGCCATCCCACTACTGGGTATTTATCCAAAGAGCCTGAAGTCAGCAATCCCAAAAGTCCTGTGCACCCCAATGTTTATTGCAGCACTGTTTACAATAGCCAAGACGTGGAAGCAACCTAAGTGCCCATCAACAGACGAATGGATAAAGAAGATGTGGTACATATATACTATGGAATACTACTCAGCTGCAAAACAGAACAAAATCATTCCATTTGCAATAACATGGATGGACCTTGAGAGAATTATGTCAAGGAAATAAGCCAGCAAGAGAAAGATAATCTGTGTATGACTCCACTCATATGAGGAATTTAAAACTATGGGCCAAGAACAGTTTAGTGGATACCAGGGGAAAGGTTGGGTGGGGGGTGGGCACAAAGGGTGAAGTGGTGCACCTACAACATGACTGACAAACATTAATGTACAATTGAAATTTCACAAGATTGTAACCTATCAATAACTCAATAAAAAAAACTATATAAAAAAAAAGTGACTATATCATATATCTATATTTAATGGAATTCTGAGTCCTTAGTATCATATAATGGAAAGAAAACATACCCTGTTGTCAAAAACCTGAGTTCAAACCTTACCTCCTGCTATTTGATTCTGTACAACTCCCCGTACCTCAACTTTTCTGCTTCCCAGCTTCCTCAGAAAGTTGGTCAGATAAATATAATGGAATATCACTCAGCCATAAAAAATGAGACAAAATCATGCTATTTGTGACAACATGGATGCACCTTGAAGATATTATTCTAACTGAGATAAGTCAGACAGAGAAAGACAAATACCATATGATTTCACTCGTATGTGGAAGATAAACAAACACATAGATAAGGAGAACAGATTGGTGGTTCCCAGAGGGGAAGGGAGTGGGGGGAAGGCAAGAGGCATAAAGAGGCACATATATAGTGACAGATTAAGAACTAGACTATTGGTATTGAACACAATGCAGTCTATACAGAAACTGAAATATAATAATGACCACTTGGAATTTATACAATGTTATAAACCAATATGACCTCAATAAAATAATTTTTTTAAAAAAGTTGATCAGGATAATGACTGAAAGAATGGGTCTTGAAATGCCTGCTATATAACAGGCACTCAGGAAATGACATTTATTGTATGTAATCTGTGGTAGTGAACAAATTCTCTTCTAAATGTTCATCTTTCTAGTTAACTATTTCCTTTGCACCAAGATTTGAGATCACCAAACCCAGGCTGCATTCCATACTGGCTACTTGAAAAGACAGATTAGGGAAAGCTCAGTTCCATGGACAATAGATAATTTACTTTGGGACCCTCAGACTTTCTCCACCTCCTAGGAGTCCGGCTGCCAAGGACAGTAGATTCAGCCTATGGAAGAAAGTAAAACCACTGCATACATCCTGCCTTAAAATGCTGGTGATTGTTGATTTATAGCTCTTTATGTATGTGTATCTGTGTGTATGTACCTACGTATATTTTAACCATACTTACGGAATCATGGTTGATTTAGCCAACTTTAGTGATAGGAAAGAAAATAGTTAGCTTCCCTTTTCCTGTGTATGTTTGGAACCAACTGAAAAGGGAGGATAAAAATATCAATTTTGTTACTGAAATAGCTGGTGGAAACATGGCTTAGATATGCAGCAACAATGGGCTTCCTAACACTGAACTCTGAAATGCAGCGGATGAAGCACCCAGCTATGGCAGTCCTAGGCCAGGTGTGGCTCACCTGCAGGGGCAGGGCCTGTCCTCTAAATTCTCTGCTGCAGCAACAGAGCATAATGGGAGTGCCTCGGCAGGTGCAAGGTGCATGAGGAGAAAAGGCTGAGCTATACATGTCCAGCTCCTGACTTCAGTTTACCTATCAGAATAATCACTTCTCATTCAAGAATATCTTGATTTACAAATGTTCTGGGTTTTTTTGAACAAGTTCTTTTGAACAGAGACAGTCTAGACAAGGAGGGGGCCTCCCCAGCTGGATTGACCAGAGGCTGCCACTAAGGAGAGATAAAAGCTGCAGCCTATCCCAAGGGAAGAGAGGAAGGAGGTGCCCTTCCTGGCCTGACGCAGCAGGGAGGAAAATCCACGGCCTGGCACCTATCACTGCTCTTCCCATTCCATTGCTGCCCTAGTAACAGTTTCTGACAACAAAATGTGGATGGAATGTGCACTCATGTTAAATTACTACTCTTGCCTGGGAAAGATAAAAGGCATTTCTCTTGTGTGAGTTACTGAGTAATAAATGGATCATAGGTGGTATGGCCTGATGGCTCAGGAGCTAAATTGCCAGGGGTTGTATCTCAGCTGTGTGTCCTTGGACCAATTACTCAACCTCTTGGTACCTCAATTTCTTCTGTAATAAAGTGAATTATAATAGTGCCTACCTCAGAAGGTTTTTTGAGGCTTAAATAAGTTAATACATCTAAACTACTTAGAACAGTATCTCTGAGGGCTCCGTAATTGTTTGCTATTGTGACTATCTAATTTTTAATTATCTTCACCAAAGAGAAGCTGAAGAGACATGGACTATTCAGAAATTGGCTTGTTATCCAGAAATACACTCTCTTAAACTTATATTGCTCATTTTATAACCCTAACCTCCTCTGGTTTGGAGAGCCTAAGGATTGAACTGGAGTAGTAGACTTCAATATATCAGGAAAAATTCACAAAACACCCTTGCAGTTTGACAGTGGAAGGAGAGACGTGATTTCAACAGCACTCTACTACGTGTACACGGGCCGTTCTGATTCCCATTTTCTCTCCTTTCTAAACAGCCATCTCTACACCCAACAACCCAAGTCGTGGCTCACCCTGCCTCGTATGTGAGGGGAAGGTGGATAGAGTAGGCAGTTTGCAAGCTTCTAAAGCCGAGGGCATTTCTCCTCACCCATAAGTCCCAATACTTCAGAATGGACTGTGGGCCTGGTGATGAGATAAGACTGAGGCAGGAAGTGGACTTCATGCTCTAAGGGCTTATGCTGGAGTGTTGGCAGGAACTGTGTCATTGGCAGCTTGAGAGGGGCCAGGGAGGACATCAGGGCTGGGCAGGAGGGAGCAAACCAGTCCCACAAGAGGGATCAGGGAACAAAATGGCAGGCCAGAGCCAGAACCAAGGCAGGGCCTTGTGGCCATGGCTCAGAAGCCAGAGAAGTACAAAGGAGCCAAGTGGGCCACTGGGGGAATGTCAGCTACAGGGCACAGGGGGCTGGCAGAGGGTCACCAGCCTTTGCAGGCTTTCAGGAGACGACCCAGCTAAGAAACTAAGGGCGGCATCTGGGTTAATCAATAAGCTGTCAGAGAAGTTCAGACCCGAGGACCCTACTTAGGTTTGAAGGTAGGTTAGAGCGTCCTCTGGTCACTGAAAAGACTGTCCTGGGTGGCCTGGAGGACCCCAGACACTGCGCTACTGGATAGGAAACTGAGACAGGGCCCTGCCACCCCAAGCATTTGCCCTCTTTTGGGACACTGAATATATATATTTTGAATATATAGTAATAATTGTAATTGCTGTTACCATTTATTAAATGTCTACTCTGCCAAGAACTGTGCTAAGAGATGCACACTTCTCACCTCATTTAACACTTACAATAACCTTCTCAGAGGCACTTGTCTCCTCCTTCACACACACTAGGATGTAAGCTCTGTGTTTGGGCTGAACGCCTGGGCCTGTCTCATTCCCTCCTACGTACCCAGGACCAAAATAGTATGTGCTAGTCCAGAAAAGGTGCTTGATCAATAATTGCTGGATATTTCTCTCTGTTTTCAAATGAGGACGCAGTCACTTTAGGAGGGTTAAGTGACTCTCCCAAAGTTACATAGCTCATAAGCAAAAAGTCAGAATGCAAACCCAGGTCTGCCGACTGCTAGGTCTGTTTGCTTTTCATCTTCTGTTCTGTGTACAATGGAAAGAATGCTGGCTTGGCTGTCAGGATACCCAGCTTCTAGCTCCAGTCTGACCTCTACTTGTGTGACCTAGGGCGAGTGACTTCACTTATCTGGGCTATGATTTTCTCCACTGCAAATTAAAGGAGTCAGAACAGCTAAATGGGACACCTCTCTGCAAAAAAAAGAAAAAGATAACCTCGACCCTTACCTCACACCTTGTATTAACATTAACTCAAGATGGATCACAAGCCTCAAAGTAAGTACTAAAACTAGAGCCTTTCTAGAAGAAAATATAGGACAAAATCTTTATGACTGTGGGTTAGGAAAAGACTTCTTAGATATGACACAAAAAGCAGAAGTATAAAAGAAAAAAGTGGCAAACTGGACTTCATCAAAATTAAAAACTTTTACTCTTTGGAAGATATTGTTAAGAGAGTAAAAAGACAGGCCACAAACTGGGAGAAAATATTTACAAAACACCTACCTCTGTCCTCCTCTGAAGAAACTTGGCCAGAAGTCCCATCCAGCAATGTTTGCTTGACTGTCATTGTTACCCTCAGCTGTATGGTGGACTGGGAAAGACAGCCTCTCAGCTGGGCATAGTGCTACTGAAATAACACTGGGTTCTGTGACCAAGGCAGAAGAGGGGAATGTGTATTGGGCAGGAAACCAAGAGCATGTCGCACCTCCCATGCAAACTTTTGAAAGAAAATAGAACCTCAACAGCTGGAAACCAGCACACCCCACATGTCTGGCCCTGTCCTCAGGGCTCGGTAAGGCAAGACACTGTCTGTGGCCTAGAGCTCTGTCTACCGCAGGGCAGGCCTAACACACAGGAAGCCGTGAGGGAAGACGTGTGCCCACCAGAAACATGCGAACTGGAGGGGAAAGTGCTGCACAGAGGAAGCAGAGAGCTCTCCAAGGGTGGAGCTGTTTCCACAGCTGGGGAAGGAAGTGGTCCTAAGCTTGGCCTTTACAACAAGTAATTTCAGCAGGCAAAGACAGGAGAGGCCTTGGACTCAAGACAGGAAAGCAGGCAGTTGGGTGTTGCCTTCAAGGCCTAAGAAGGTGAGATGCCTAACCACAGCAGGAGAGTGTTGAGGAGTGGAAGTTAAAGCTGTCTGAGCCAGGTTGAGGTAAATCCTGAAAGCCAGACAGAGAACTTTGGACTTGATTGCTAAGTGGGTGGACCCTCCTTCCAGAATCAAGGGGTGATGGTGAAAGTTGAATAATTCAGGTCTGCTGTTTCTCCTCCAAACAGACCTCTGGTCATTGACTTTCTTCACATCCACCTTTAGCAAAGATACACTAATTTATTTCAGAGGAGAAAAGTCCCTCTTGCTGCACCAACCACAAGCATTGCCAGTCAACCACCGTCACTCTTGACTATAGAGCAGAGTGCGGCTTCAGAGTCTTCCTCAGCACGGCATTCAAAAAGGTATTACCAAGTGATAGGAGCTGGCGTTCTGGGCACATCCCATAAGGTGGGACTGACACATAAATCCTGCCCTGCCTCGAGTCCCTCCTACTGACCTTCTCCCACCACCGCCGTCTTCTCCATCATGTCTCTGCTGCTATGTACATTCCTCAGGCTGCAGCTGTTTCTCCTGTCACTGCTTGATATTCATTTAAACCTGATTTTACCTGGGAAAAATGTTGGACATGAACCAGAACCCAGCGTGACAGGGCCATAATGAGATCCCTCAAGAATGACCCTGGAAAGATTAGTCTTCCACAGTACACAGGACAGCCAGAGGCTGAGGAGGGGGGTGGACAGAGGGATCAGAAGCAAGGAGAGATGGGATTCTGCCACAAAGATGCAGACACGAGGAAGTGACAGCCTGAGCTAGGGTGGGAACAGAGACAGGAGGGCCCACAACAGAAACTCACAGAGAGAAGTGAGAAGTCTTGGTGCGAGAACAGGGAGCTTAACAGTCCAGGGTGGAGAGCCCTGATCACCATCAGTGCCACCTCCCACCTGTCGACTGGCTAACCATCCTAAGGAGGGGCTTTAGGGTGTGAGGCTGCTCATCCTGGAGAGTCTTCTTCAGATCTTCGACTGCTTTCATTCACTTTCACCAGCAAAGCAAAAGAAAAGGGGACAGATTCTATGTTGACGACTGAGGAGGCTGCCTCTGTGTCAAAGCCCGGAGATGAAACGGGGTGATTCTGAAAGCTTTCAAAGCCCTCCCTCCCTCCTAAGAAAGCTTCAGAGGAGGGACTTTATCCCCTGCTCTTTTCACAGCAAGTGTCTGTCCCAGAGTCACCATGGTGACGCTGTGTGTGCTTCCAGGGCCAGAAGTGTCCAGAAGGGAAAATGCAGCCAGGGTGGACCCGAGCCAGGAGCCCAGCAGGAATGTCCCTCAGATCCTCTGCAAGCAATCAGGTAACAGAAAGCCAACGTGCCCTTCTGAGGTTTGTCATCAGACTTGCTATTTCCAAAAGCTCAGGGGAAAAATCACAAACCACAACAGTTAATCCTGAGAACGATCATGGAAATCCATCTTCCTGAAACAGAGTTTTAGCGCGTAGGGATTTCACAGAGAGAACCCCTCAGTCACTGAAGGTCAGCGGACCAGCGCACAACACAAGGCCGGTGTGAGGGTGGGGCTGCCGGTCATCTCTGCTGGGTGCCGGCGTGCAAGTCAGGAAGGTCTCCTGAAGTCTGGGCTGCGTGGACTCGTACATCGTGAGGGATCCCTCTTTCTAATGAGACTGTCACCCCAGCACTGATTCTCCCACAGAAGAGAACCTCAGTGTTCTGAGCAACTCCTCAAGCAAGACAGCCAGCCTTTCAACCATTTCTGTCTTCTGAGTCACCTCCCAACAGGCCCTGAAATGGAGGGGCATAAACTGGATAACGCAGAGGGCTCTGACCACTCCTAGCCCAGTGAGGGACTAGCTTATTTATGTTTATGGATAAATCACATAGCACATGTAGAATGGCCAGCAGCTAACCCAGCGCCTGGCACATATTAGGTGCTCAAAAATATCTGTCAAACAACAGAGTAAAGTTCCCACAGATAAGTGGGACAGTGCTGAGGGGCCTGGAAAACCATTCCCACCTAGAAGTTTGGCGAGCTTGTTTTCCTGGGGCACAGACAGACTGTTGAAGAAAGACTCTGAATACAGAGAGACTGCTGAACCATACTCCTTACCCACCCCTCCTTCTTTACTCGCGTTCTTTCCTACAGAAACTTCAGGAGCATGGAGTTCAGAATTTACTTGGAAATGTATTGGTAGATCTCTGTTGACCAGTAGAGTGTATCATTCCCACTGTGAAGGCCTAAGATTTGAGCATAAGGCAAAGTACAATGAAAGAGGGACAAACTTGTAGCAGGCTGAAAAATAATTTAAAATATACAAAACATCATTAGCAGTCTTCTCCTGTACACAGCAAAAACAGCTTGCTAGGTTGGCAGCACTGCTTCAAATAGAGAATGCACTGAATTGTACTTTACAGGATGGAGATACTGTCTGAAGTAGCACCTGAACACTTTCCAGAATTTATATGCTGCTTATTGCTGTTTGAATCTGTATCAGGCCAAGTAGTAAGATCATTCAGTCATTCAACAAACATTTATAATCTAGAGCAGTGGTTCTGAACCACAGCAATTTTTCACCCCAGGGCACATTGGTAAAATCTGAAGACCTTCAATTGTCATGACTTGGGGACGGGTGCTATTGGCATCTAGGGGAGGCCAGAGATGCTGCTAAACATCTTACAGTACACAGAAGAGACCCCCACAACAAAGAATTATCTTGCCCCCAAATTTTGAGAAACTTCAGAGAGGGAGACAAAAGCCATGGTAGCATGTAGTGAGGTTTCTATCCAAGTCCTGGGAAGTCCGAGAAGGCTTGTCAGATGGAGTGATGAATACACAGAGAAGCAAAGAAGAATTAGGAGTGAACTTAATTACGAAACAGGATTCCAAGCAGAAGAAACTCCTTAGGCAGAAGCCTGGAGACGAGCGTTTAAAGAACCGCAGACAGCGGGATGCCGTCTTCACCCGTCTTCCCCGGAGTCAGCTCACAGGCGCAGCAAATCGACCCAGCGTGGCCACGAGCCTGAGGGCTTCCGCTCACCAGAGGAACCGTCTGCTCATCTAGGGTCCACTGTACTGTCCCCAAAGCTGTTTACGCCAGCTTGAATGTTAGCTTAATCGTAGAATTTAATTAGATATCATGTAAACTCAAGAAATACGATTGCAAAAAGAAAGTGGCTGTTTTTATTCTAAGTAGACGCTTTGAAAAGATTTCATGAAGATGAGTCCTAAAAAGAAAATAGTATCCAATTAGATATGCATAAAACAATTTTAATAGTTTAGGGGAGAGAGAAAATCTTTAAAATATAGAAGAATTATGCATTCACATTGCTTCCAAGTGTCAAGTCTATGATCCAAATTTTTAAAAACTGTAACTGGAAATCACAAATAATCCATTACTGGTGTGGTTTCTGCAAGGAGGATGGCTCTCAGCACCAATCAACTCATTCACACTCCAAGAAAACGTCTTGGCCCTATTTCAACCATTGCTCAACAAATGTACATTTATGTGTTTTGAGTTGAAATAAAATATGCGTCACATGGATATAACATTTTTTTTATTCCTGTTTTACCCAACAATTTTTTATTAATCTTATCAGGTAAGAGAGCTTCCACCATATCTGGGCACGACTGGAGCGCAGGATAAGCAGAGGACCTGGCAGTCGATGAGGCACGAGAGGTGAACTGGGGTCAGATGAAGAGTCTTCTGAGCCATGAGGTGTTTGGGCCTTTGTGAGAAAACTAGAAGCCGTAAAAACCTTTGGACAAGGGAGTAACTGGACCACATAGGGCGCTTTAGAAAGACGTCAACCTGGCCGCAGTGCAGAGCGTGGACTAGAGGGAAGTAGGACTGCGGGCCAGCAGGCCAGCTAGGAGGGCTCTGCAGCGACTCGGGTCCCCTGTGATTATTGAACAAAGGAGTCGAATTGGGGATGCAGAGACGGGATTCCAAGGGTATCTAGAAATTAGTGTCCTAATTGACTGAGTGTACATGGCACAGAAGGGAGAGGCTAGTGTCAAAAACCACACTTAAGCTTGAGGCTCGGACACCTGCGTCGTTGATGGTGATATCTCTGAGATGAAAAACAAAAATAGAAGAATTTGGCCATGGTGGGAAGATGATGAGCTCACTTTTGGACATGTTGAGCCACATAATCCTATGAGACATTCAAGTAAAGATATTGAATATGTGGTTGGATTCATGGGTGTGACGCTCCAGAGAAAGTCTTGGGCTGAATACTTCGATTGGTGAGTAATCAGCATATAGGGAAAAAATGAGGGTAAATGAAATTGCCTGGCTAGGAAAAGACATATGAAATATTCTTATGAATCAATAACTAAAGATTCAATAAAAGAATGCGCAAAATATGTGAGAAAAAATGCTTCACAGAAGAGGAAAAACATAAAAGAAATAAATCCATGAAATTCAACTGCCTTACTCATCAAGGAAATGCAATTAATGCCACATGAGATCATTTTTATGCAACTATACTGGCAAAACTTAGTAAGTCTGACAATATCAAATGTTGGAAAGAATAAGGATTTGAGGAAGTTCATATTCTACTGGCAGGGTTGCACATTGGTACAACTGCTTTGGAAAACATTTCAGCTTTATCTTGCAAAGTCTACCTAGTAATTCTACTCTTAAAGATGTACCCTCAAGAAACTCTTGAATACGTGCACCAGGAGACATATTCAGAAATGATTTCAGCACTGCTGTTCATAATAGCACAGTACTAGAAGCACCCTCTAAAGGGTCAACGACGGAGAATGGATTAAGGGTGGTATATTCACAAAAAGCCTGGTTACAAAGCAGTAAAAAAGGATGAACTGCACATACATACAATAAGACGAAGGGGTCTTGGAAATAATGTTGAATGGAAAAGAAAGAATCCCAGAAGACTTCAGTCCATATATTACCTTCAGCAAAACTGAAAAAAAATACTGTTTATGTATTTATGCATTTGGGGTAAAATAAAATGAAAGATCCAAAGAGTGATAAAGATAATTCAGGGTAGTGATTCTCTCTGGTGGGAGAGAAGCAGGACCATGGGGTGAGGAGGAAGCACGTAGGTAGACAAGCGATGGAATGCATCATCCTCTAGTTGAGTGCAGGTTCGTGGGTATTTATTATATTACTGTAATTTACATCTTACAAATAGGTTATGAATATTCTTTTTATGAATCAAATAGCATATTAAAACTGATAAGGAAAAATAAAAATGTTGCTCTTAGTATACAATTCATGTCCCAACTGAGGCAAGGTTCTGGATTCAAAGACTGCATTGAATTATTCCCTTGCTAAAATTGCTTTTACTGAATTGCACTTTGCGACTTTAACTTCCTTCACCATAGGTACAAATTTGTGACACAACTCTCGAACACATACAGGACCCTGGCAGTATTTTGGGGTGACAAAATTCTCATGGCTTCATTTTACTAGTATTTTCCCATCACCCTGACTCATTCTATTATTTATTTCCATTCCTTTATATTACATGCATTTGTGTAAGCCACCTCATATCTTCGTGGAATGAGGCAGGGTGCAAATAATCAAAATTAAAATACTCCATCCCACAGGGGACAAAAACAATTCAAATTCTGTCATTTTTTTCCCCATTTATGGTAGAGAATGCAGAAAAATGGGCAGTCCCTTTCCTCTGGATGGAGGCTGCTGCAAAAAGTCCACTAGGGCTCTTGACAGCCAGGAAGTGGCCAGAAAAGCCATTGACAGGCTGTGTCAGAGAAAGGATTGGTGGCCCACCAAGCCCCCAGAGCTCTGGCTTCTCAGCCAGGGTCTTGAGTAATTAGATACAGTTCTGAGAAGGCTTCGAGAGGTCTGGCACCATGAGCTGGCCTGAGCCTCTGCACCAAATTGCTCCATCAGCCTTCTGCTCACCATTTATTGGCCCCCCAGCCCTCCAGACCAGGGAGAAAAGGGACCCCATATGGCAGCACCCTCACCCACTAGCCCCTGGTGCCTGGAGAAGCCAAGTCTTTCTAGGCTGGGTATTTGTGCCTGTTCTACAGGAGGGTAGGCTGCTCATCTAAAGATGCCATATCCATAAGATACAACCCAACTGCCAGGAAACCATTGGGTCCTGCCTTCATTGTATCCCGTTTTTTGGCCACAGGAAGGATTTTTGCATCCCAGAGATGATCAGGATCATTAGGTCCTGACTCCATATTAAGGTAACAAAACTTACAGAAGTCACAGACGAAGCCCTGATCCAGTGGTCCTGGCTCCCCATCAGTCTGAGGGGGCTCCAGAAAATAAACTAGGCTTTGGAAACCCAACGTTGGAGCAAGAGAGTCTGCTTCAAGTTGTAAGAGGAGGACTGGGGGAAGCTTCTGCCACCTCGGCTTCCCTTTGGTCCATAGATGGCTGTGACCCATACATCTCCTTAATAAGCCTTGTCCACTGCTTCCCACAAGATATCTGCCACCATAGTGCCTACAAAAATGTTTTTATATGAAGAATAAGAAGAGAGTGGGGAGGAGGAAGCGAAGGAGGAAGGAAAGGAGGCGGAGGGACTATACATCCTCGCATGAGGGGTGTGGCTATGAAGTCAATCTGTTCTGCGGGGCCTGTGCTTATGCCAATATATCAATATCACCTTCGAGTGGGGTCTTCTTTAGACCTTCCTCCTGCCTGTATAAGGCCCAGTGCTCTTTGTAACAACGTAAAAGGGAGAGAAGTTTTCCTCTTCCAGGCGTACTCAGATTTCAACACAGTCATCATTCTTTATCGCCTCCTCTTCCTATGATCCTTACCTCTTGAACCAGTTCTGTGTGGATGAAGCTTTATAAAATTCGTGCTTGGAGGCACCCACACCTTTGTCTCTAGAAAGATGGTGAGTACAGAATTGCTTTCTAAAGGTGCCCAACTCACTTTGAACACACAAGAATGCCACTGCCCTATGTAATACCTCAACTATCTTCCAGCACTTGCTGAACAGCAGCTTGAGGAGCCCCTATTCTGAAATCTCGAGGATGCTATCGCCACTCGATACCATAGGAAAATGTCTGTCTTGAGAAGGACTCAGCCATCCACAACAGCACGCCCTCTGGACCAAATCCAAAATCTGCCTGCTCAGAAGCATGAGATAGAGTTCTTCCGCCTTGCCGTGTCTGTCTGACAGCCTAGACATTACAGGATGGGGTGTCAGAGTCTGTAGTGAAAGAAACCTTGGTCCCTGCGGCATCCATCAAACCATAGCATCCAGTCTACCAAGAGAGTAGAAGCCAAAGAAATGGTCCTGAGACTCTGCTTCCCACTTGAGAAGAGTCTCAGAGCAAATGAGGGCCTATGTCTGAGTAAAACCAGGAACATGCACAGCATCTTCCACCAGGAAAAGGAGTCTGAGGTGAAGTGGAGAACATGTTCCCACACGGTCACCTTTAATGGCTCTCTCCTTGCCTGGTTCTCATCCCCATCAAGAGTTATGACCCTTGCACAATTGGCCAAGAGAGTTCCTCCAGGTTCTTCCTCTCACCTTTGGTTTTACTAATGTAGGACAATTGCAATTTCTAAGTCAAATAGTAGACAGGTAATAACATCTGTGAAAATTTTATTGAAATACTCAGTTTCCTTCCACTGGCACACACCCGGTTTCTTCCTCTCTGCTGGGGCCTTCTCATGGGCAGCCTGCCTGGCTTTCTCACTTGGCTTCTCCCCAAGACACTTCCTCTCAGATCACACAGAGGGGTTCTCGTGCCTGACCCTGGCTGCTGGCACACCACAGCTCAGACTCCTGCTCTTGGAGCTGTTTAATAAAGTTAAGAAATGATGTAGAAAGGTAAGCATTTTTATCATTATTATCCCAAGCAGAGAACCCTGCGTAACTATTCCCTGACAGCTCATTGATTTCTGGTCGCAGTTTTATATCACATTTGCAGAACATAAGCTTTTCTCTAGGTCAGCATCACTCTAGTCTGACAAAAATGCCCCTAAAAAGGGAGAGATTCCGTGGTTTGAATGTACATATTTCTTTTCATGGTATACGCTCCTCTCAGAGCTTCACATGATTATTCATATTCTAACTTCTCCTAGTGTCAGTTTCACTGGGTTTCACCTTTTTCCCATAAATCTATGAACATCTCTGAGTACCAGAGTTCTGGATGATACATTTTGGACGATGCTGTCCTAAGCTTATCTCTGAACTGAGATTGCACGATAGGAAAATTCAAGTCCTCTTTATTTTAGAAAATGATTATGATGCATAAACATGCTAATTTGCATACATTTTCAAAATCTTTAAAAGCATGTTTTACTCTTTAAGGTTTCTGTCTACACTGCAAGTGTATTGTTAGAACCCTACCTGGCGGGTAAACATTCTTTATGCTGTCCCATAGGACATTCTCTCAGCCTATCCTTGGAAGACTTTATGAGGTCCTTCCACAGCTTGGGTTGTGGTGAACAGAGTGGCCAAAGGTTTCTTACTGAACATCTGTTACTCCTCTCTTTACTCCTTGCAGTAGTTGAATTTCTTTCACAATCACACACTGTGATTGTGAGATGCAAAATAGTGTAGCCACTCAGGAAAACAGTTTGGCAGTTTCTTATAAAACTAAACATGCAATGCCATATAACCCAGCAACTGCACCCTCGGGCATTTATCCTAGAAAAATGAAAACTTATATTCACACAAAAACCTGTGCACAAGCATTCATAGCAGCTCCATTAGACTAGCCCACAACTGGAAATGGCCCAGATGTCCTTCAACGGGTGAATGGTTAAACGAACTATGGCACACCCATACCGAGGAATACTGCTCAGCAATAAAAAGGAATGAACTATTTTTATATGCAACAACTTGGATGCATCTCAAGACAATTATGTTGAAGGAAAAAAAATCCCCCAAAATTACATATGGTATGACTTCATTTATACGACATTCTTGAAATGACAAAATTACAGAAATAGAGCAGAGAGTGACTACCATAGGTTAGAGACAGGATGGGGGTGGGGTGGTGGGAGGAAAGTGGTGGGGATATAACGGGGAAACAAGGGATCCTTGTGGTAAGGCAGTGCTATGGATCTGGACTGTGATGGTGCACACAAGAACCTCCAGGTGTGATAAAATTGTGTAGAACAAAATACACACACACGCACAAATGAGTACATGAGAAACTGGGAAAATCTGAATAATGCTGGTAGATTTTATCAATATCAATTTCCTGATCGTGATATTGTACTATAGCTTTGCAAAATGTCACTATTGGGGAAACCAGGTAAAGAGTACATGGGACCTCTCTGTGTTACGTCTTAGAACTGCGTGTGCACCTACAATTATCTCAACCTGCGGGCAGAGACTATGTAAAAGGTTAAATGTAAAAGTGAAGTTTTCATGCCTCCAGCGTAGGCAAGGTGATGTTTCATACCATGTGCTGTCTCTTCTAGAAAGAAAACAAGAAATCATATGAATTATAATGAAGGGATTCATGTTAGACAGGGAAATTTCTCCCAATTAGAAAGAGTTTTTAGATAGTGATATTAACGACCAGAGGCTCTGCAATCACCCTCTGGAGATGGGACACTAATTTACACAGGATTTACTATTTTTCCGTAAGGATTTCCACAAACTACTAGCCCACCCTCCTGTCTGCCTCATGGCTCTGGTCAATGTCATTCTTCATCACACAGTGTTTATAATTCTTGTCTGTCCTCCATGCAAAGTGAGCTCTGTGAGAGGAGGATTTTGCTGCATTGTTGGATACCAAGTGTGTGACACAAACATGAGCAAAACTCAGTCATTTTTAAAATCAAATATCTTAAAAGTAGTAGAGGATGCTTTCTTTGCAAAGTGTTCACTTGGTGTCTCCTTGGAGAAGGGGATGAAGGAGATGACCTCACTGGGTCCCTTCTGCTAGAGCGGTCAGTGGTCCTCTCTGTTCCCAGCTGTTTTCAGTATCAGTGACTTCACAACAGTATCCCCTAATCTGGGAATATTTTCCCACCAACTCTTAGTTACTTTTGGTTTTTTTAAAGCTTTATTTGGGTCTCATTGGCACATAATAAACTGCAATGATTTAAAATGTAAAACTTTGCTAATTTCTATATATGTATACATCCATGAAACCAATACCATGATCAAGCTAATAATATATGTGTGTATATGTATAAATATATATATAATATATATTATATCGCATACACTTATATATAGTATAGACATTATGTGGACATATGCCTATAGATATTGTATGGATATATATATGATATATGGATATTATATATATGTATATATGTATAATCACTCCAAAACTTTCCTCAGCCCCACCCTGGCATTCCATCCCCAGGCAACCACTGATCCGCCTTCTGTCACTGTAAATTAGTTTATATTTTCTAGAATTTCATATAAATGGAATCCCACAGCATATGCTCTTTTATGTCTGACTTCTTTCACTCAGCATAGCTATTTTGAGATTCATCCATATTGTTGCATGTGTCTCAATAGTTCATTACTTCCTTATTGATGACTGTTTTTCCGTTGTATAAATATTCCAGTTTATCCACACATTCACCTATTAACAGACATTTGAGCTGTTTCTAGTTTTAGGGTATTATAAACCAAGTTGCTGTAGGCATTCAGGTAAAGCCTTTTGTATGGACATATTCTTTCATTTCTCCTAAGTGAATACTAGGATAATAAGGGCTGGGTCCTATGGTGCTTGTATGTGTTACTTTTTAAGAAACTGCCAGATTTTTCAAAAGGCATGAATGTTTTACATTCCCCCACCAACAGTATGTGAGAGGTACAGGTCCTCCGGGTCGTTTCCTGCACTTGGTGTGGTTGGGCTTTTTAACTGCAGACATTCTAATAGGGCTGTAGTTGTATCTCACTGTAGTTTTAATTTGTATTTTCATTTTTCTAATAATAATGAGCATCTGATAATGTTGAACATCTTTTCACATGCTTTTTTGCCATCTGTATATCTTCTTTGGTGAAGCATCTGTTCAAATCTTTTGCCCATTTTTTAATTACGGTGTTTGTTTCCTTTCCGTAGAGGTTTTATGTATTCTGAGTACAAGTCCTTTATCAGACATGTGATTTGCAAATACTTTTTCCTTGTAGGTGGCCTGTCTTTTCATTCTCTTATTGGTGTCTAGAAGATCAGAAATTCTTACTTTTGGTAAAGTCTAATTTAGCAATTTTCTTTCTATGGATCATGTTTTTGGTGGTGTATCTAAGAAATCTTTGCCTAAACCAAGTTTATGAAGGTTTTTCTCCAAATTTTTTTCTAGATGTTTCATAGTTTTAGGTTTTACACTCAGTTCTATGATCCATTTCTAGTACATTTTTGCATATAATGCAAAGTAGGGATTTTTTTTTTAATATAGATATTCCAGTGTTCCATCACCATTTGTTAGATAAACAATACTTTCTTCATTGGATTGCTTTTGCACCTTTGTCAAAAAATCAGTAGACAATTTCTGGTTTCCAGTCCCACACGTAAGGGGCTTAGACGTCATCACTCCCATCCTCACAACAAGAAAAACAATCCAAACAAACTGAAAATCAACAACTCTTCTTAAATTAATCAGAGAAGTGAGGTCAAAGGGCAAACCACTGTCCTCAAAACTGAAGTAACAGGTGGATACAGAGAAAGACGGCTTAAGGAGCAAAAGCTGGAGCCTGGTAGGAACACTTACAGGATAATTAACTAATTGCTGGAGACTGAGCTGTGGACTAATTCGAGAGGAAAAACCTCCTGGGGGCCCAGTCTTGGGGGAGTCTCCACACGTTTGTGAGTTTACCTCCAGGAGCCCCACCAGATTCTCAGGATAACAATCAGAGAAAAATCTCCTCACACTTCCGTTGGGAGGAGAAGAGTAAGCATTTTGAAATATGCCCAGAGTTCTCTCTCTCCTTAACATAGGCCTGCCCTCAAAGGAAACTATTCTACCAGAGGCTGGCTGACCTGGGGGAAGAGATAAACCCAACACCAGCACCCCTCAGCTTTATTCATAGATTCTAAAAACTGGAAGCAGCCAGGATGCCTTTCAGGAGGTGAATGGACAAACAAAATGTGGCACATGGACACAATGCAATGTTAAGCCACACTAAAAAGAATTGAGTTACCAAGCCAAGAAAAGACATGGAGAAATCTTAAATGCAAATTTCTAAGCAAAAGAAGCCAGTCTGAAAAGGCTACACACTGTATCATTCAAACTATATGACATTCTGGAAAAGGCAAGACTATGGAGATAGTAAAAAGGCTCAGTGATTGCCAGAGGTTCAGAAAGAAGTGGGGATGGGTAAACAGGTGGGCAACAATGGATATTTAGAGCAGTTAAACTACCCTGTATGATACTGTAATTGTGGATATATGACAAAATATATATATATATATTGCATTTGTCAAAACCCATAAGGTTAAAAGAGTGAACCCTAATGTAAACTATGGACTTTAGTTAATAATAATGTATCAGTATTGGTTTATCAATTGTAACAAATTAGCCATACTGATGCAAGAGGTAAATAATAGAAGAAACTATGGCTGAGGGAGGAAGTATTGGAATAGTATGAGAACTCTTGGTACTTTCTGCTTAATTTTTCTGTAAACCTAAACCTTCTCTAAAAAATAAAGTCTGTTAATAAATAAAATTTAAAAATCAATTGCCTATGTGTATCGTATATGTGTGGGTCTATTTCCGGTCTCGTACATTCCGTAATCTATTTGCCTCCCTTGAGTTCATTGTCACCTTGTAACTAAACAAGCCTTGAAGTGTGTTCTTCTTTTTCAAATTTTATCAGATTGAGGAAGTCCTCTTCTAATCCTATGTTGCTGAGAGTTTTTATCACAAACGTATGTTAAATTTTGTCAAATGTTTTTCTGCATCAATGGAAAAACTTACATATTTTCCTTTTTTAATGTGTTAATAACATGGATTTTCTAATGTTAAACCAAACTTTCATTCCTAGGATAAGCTCTCCTGGGTCATGAGGTATTATTGTTTATACATATTGTTAGATTGAATTTGCTAAAATTTTCTTAAGCATTTTTGCCTCTGTGTTTATGCTGTATATTGTAATGTTTTTACCTAGTTTTGATATCAGACTAATAGTGACCTCATAACAGTAGTTACAAAGTATTTCCTCCTCTTCAATTTATTGAAAGAGTTTGTCTATAACCGGTATTTTTTCCTTGAATGTTTGGTTGAAGTCATCCAAGAAGCCATCTGGGCCTATAGTGTTCTTTGTGGAAGGTTATTTACTACAAATTCAATTTTTAAAGTAGATACAGGACCATTCAAGTTCTTTTTTCTTTCTTTCTTTTTCTTTCTTTGTTTTTTTGAAGATTGGCACCTGAGCTAACAACAGTTGCCAATCCTCTTTTTTTTTTAATTGCTTTTTCTCCCCAAATACCCCCAGTACATAGTTGTATATTTCAGTTGCAGGTCCTTCTAGTTCTGACATGTGGGATGCCACCTCAACATGGCCTGATGAGTGGTGCCATGTCCGTGCCCAGGATCCGAACAGGTGAAACCCTGGGCCACCAAAGCGGAGTGCGTGAACTTAACCACTCAGCCGTGGAGCCAGCCCCTCAAGTTTTTTCTTTTTTTTTTTTTTTCAGTTTTCTTTTTTTTTTTTTAATTTTTATTTTTTTCGGGTGTACATCATATTTCAAATTCTGGATACATTACATCATGTTCACCACCCAAACACTAATTATAGTGCATCCCCTCACGTGTGACCCTAATCACCCCTTTTGCCCTCCCCCCTCCCCCCTTCCCCAATGGTAACCACCAGTCCAATCTCCAATGCTATACGTTTGTTATGGGTTTTTTTGTCGTTTTTATCTTCTACTTATGCGTGAGATCATATGGTATTTGGCTTTCTCCCTCTGACTTATTTCACTCAGCATAATACCCTCAAGGTCCATCCATGTTGTCACAAATGGCTGGATTTCATCATTTCTTATGGCTGAGTAGTAAGTAGTCCATCGTGTATAAATACCACATCTTCTTTATCCATTCGTCCCTTGATGGGCACCTAGGTTGCTTCCAAGTCTTGGCTATTGTGTATAATGCCGCAATGAACATAGGGGTGCAAGTATCTTTATGCCTTTGTGTTTTCAAGTTCTTTGGATAAATACCCAGCAGTGGAATAGCTGGATCATATGGTAGATCTATCCTTAATTTTCTGAGGATACTCCAAACTGCTTTCCATAGTGGCTGCACCAGTTTGTACTGCCACCAGCAGTGAACAAGTGTTCCCTTCTCTCCACACCCTCTCCAACATTTGTTGTTTCCTATCTTGTTAATTATAGCCATTCTGACCACAGTGAGGTGATACCTCATTGTAGTTTTGATTTGCATTTCCCTGATAGCTAATGATGTTGAGCATCTTTTCGTATGCCTGTTGGCCATCTGTATTTCTTCTTTGGAGAAATCTCTGTTCAGATCTTTTGCCCATTTTCTAATTGGATTGTTGGGTTTTTTGTTGTTGAGTTGTATGAGTTCTTTGTATATTTTAGATATTAACCCCTTATCTGATACGTGGTTTGCAAATATCTTCTCCCAATTGTTAGGTTGTCTTTTCGTTTTGTTGATGGTTTCCTTTGCTGTGCAGAAACTTTTTAGTTTGATGTAGTCCCATTTGTTCATTTTTTCTTTTGTTTCCCTTGCCCGGTCAGACATGGGACTTGAAAATATGCTGCTCAGACCAATGTCATAGAGCGTACTGCCTATGTTTTCTTCTAGAAGTCTCATGGTTTCGGGTCTTATATTCAAGTCTTTAATCCATTTTGAGTTGATTTTTGTGCATGGTGTAAGGGAATGGTCTACTTTCATTCTTTTGCATGTGGCTGTCCAGTTTTCCCAACACCATTTATTGAAGAGGCTCTCCTTTCTCCATCATATGCTCTTGGCTCCCTTGTTGAATATTAGCTGTCCATAAACATGTGGGTTTACTTCTGGGCTCTCAATTTTGTTCCACTGATCTGTGTGTCTGTTTTTGTGCCAGTACCATGCTGTTTTGGTTACTATGGCTTTGTAGTATAATTTGAAATCGGGGAGTGTGATACCTCCAGCTTTGTTCTTTTTTCTCAGGAATCCTTTGGCTATTCGGGGTCTTTTGTTGTTCCATTCAAGTTCTTTTTTCTTGAGTGAGCTTTGGTAATTCATATTTTTCACAGAATTTGTCCATTTAATCTTAGTTGTCTAACTTGTTGACATAAAGTTGTTCATAATATTGTCCTACTATTCTTTTAATATCTGTAGGATCTGGTGTGGTGTCATCTCTATCATTCCTGGTTTTGGTAATTTGCTTATTCTTTTTTATTTTCTAATAAGTCTGGCTAGAGTTTCATCAGTTTTATTCATCATTTCAAAGAAACAACTCTGGATTTCATTGATTTTCTCTATAGTTTTATGTTTTTTATGTCATTGACTTTTTTCCATGCTGATCTATATTAATTCCTTTCTTTAGGGTTTAAACGGCTCTTTTTTCTAGTCTCTCAGGGTGGAAGCTGACATCATTGATTCAAAATCTTTCTCCTTTTCTAATATAGGTATTTATTGCTATAAATATCCCTCAAAGTATTGCCTTAGCTGCATCCCACAAGTTTTGATATTTTGTGTTTTTATTTTTATTCAGTTTAAATTACTTTTCATTTTTATTATTATTTCCTTTTTGACCCATTGTTTACTTGGGAGTATGTTATTTTGTTTCCAAATAGTTGGAGATTTTCCAGAAACCTGTTGTTATTGATTTTCAATTTAATTCAACTGACGTCAGAGAACATACTTTGTATGAATTGAATCCTTTTAAATGTATTGAGATTGTTCAATGGTCCAGAATATGGTATATCTTGGTCAATATTCTATGTGCATTTGAAAAGAACTGTATTCTGCTCTTGTTGGATGAAGTGTTCTATAAATGTAAGTTCTAAGGTCAAGTTGGTTAACAGTATTTTTCAAGTCTTCTTTATCATTAGTGATTTTCTGTCAACTTATTCTGTCAATTATCAACAGAAGGGTGTTGATATCTCTATCACGTTAGATGTGTGTATTTCTTCTAGCAGTTCAATCAGTTTTTGCTTCATGTGTTTTGAAATTCTATTATTAGGTGCATAAACATTTAGATTTGCGATGTGATCTTGAATTAACCCTTTTATTATTATGAAATGACCCAATTTATCCCTAGAAATATTCTTTCCTTTGAAATCTTTGTTATTCTCAGAGTAATGTAGCACTCCAGTTTTCTTTTGATTAGTGTTTTCATGGTATATGTTTTTCCATTTTTCATCTTGTAATATGTTAATATTTTTACATTTAACTTGAGTTTCTTCTAGGAAGCATAAAGCTTTGGCTTTTTTTATGCAATCTGATATTCTCTGACTTTTAATTAAGGTGTTTAGACCATTTACATTTAACATGATTATTTATATGGTTTGAATTTAAATTTATTTTCCATTTGTTCCACATTACATGTGATGTTTCTTTTTCCTCTGGTTGCTTTAAGATTTTCTTTTCACAACTGGTTTTAAGCAATTTGATTAAGTGTTTTCATGTAGTTTTCTTCATGTTACTTGTGCTTAGGGTTTGTTTAACTTCTTCAATCTGTGGATTTATTTTCATCAAATTTGAACAAAATTTTGCCATTATTTATTAAATTTTTCATATATGTCCCCTCTCCTCTTTTTAAAGGACTCCATTATGCAGCTGTTTGGCCACTTGAGTTGTCCCACAGCTTATCGATGGTCTATTCTTTTTTTCAGTATATTTTTCTCTGTGTGTTTTATTTTGTAATAGAAACAATAGCTTCTATTATGATGTCCTTAAATTTCTAATCTTTTCTTTCATAATATATAATCTATCACTAATCCCATCTAGTCTATTTTTAAATCTCAGACACTGCAGTTTTCACTTCTAGAAGTTTGATTTGAGTCTTTTTTATAAATTTTCGGTCTCTACTTAACATATTCTCTCTTTCCCCTATCTTCTTGAGCATGTGGAATATAGTTACTGTTTTGATGTCCTTTTCTATTAATTCTATCATCTATGTCATTTCTGTGTCACTTTTGATTGATTTTTTTTTACCCTCATTATAGGTTCCATTTGCCTGTTTCTTGGCACATTTAGTAATTTTTGAATGGATACCAGACATTGTGACTTTTACCTTATCATGTGCTGGATATTTTTGTATCCTTATAATATTCTCAAGTTTGATACTAGAATATGGCTAAGCTACTTGACAACAGTTTGATCCTTGCAGAACTTGCTTCAAAACTTGTTAGATGGGACCAGAGCTGCATTTCGTCTAGGAGTAATTTTCCCCACTGTTGAGACAAGACCCTTCTTAGAATGCTATCTGATGCCCTTAAATTATGAGATTTTCCACTGTAGCTTTGGGGAACAGGCAATACTCTAACCTTATGTGACATTCAGTTATAGTTTTCTCTAATCCTTTCAAGGTGATTCTTTCTCCAGCCTTGGATAATTTCTTCATATGCATGGCATGATCAGTACTCAACTGAGTATTGAAGGGGACTCTCTGGAATTCTTTCTCTGTGCAGGTCTCTCATCTCTGGTGATCTTATCTGATAATTCTAGTTGCCGTGGCTTCCCTGGACTCCCAGCTCCATCTTCTCAACTCAGGGAAACATCTGGGCTCTGCTTGCGTTCCTCTTACCTGCGGTGATCTGAAAACTTTTTCCAGATAGTAAGCTGGGGCATTGTAGGGCTCCCCTTATCTGTTTCCTACTTCTTAATGATCACTGTCCTTTGTAGCTTGATGTTCAAATCTTACATTTATCTCAGAGTGATATCTTTAGCTAACATGTCAGTCAAAGAGGAAACAAGCAGGTTAGAAAATTTTGCTGGCCAGTATAGCATCCACTTGCATCTTAATCCATGGGCTGGAGCCTGAGAAACAGAGTCAGTGAACATGTGTTCATCTAGTTAATGCTATTTAGACTGAAGATGCAAGGAAGAACCTAGCATATATGGAGGAGAAATATGGTTAAGTCCAAATCCCTTAATTTCCTTGTAAATAGTGGAAGATTACCCTTTCAAGAAAAAAGGAGGGATTCCAACAACACCTGGACTACTTTTATTTAAGATTTTCCCCCTAAATAAACCATGGGTTCTGACAGGGCAAACACTGTCTGTCTTATTCCCAGTGATAGCCCCAGCTTATATTTCACTGTCTGGCATATTAGAGGAACTTAGGAAGCATTGGCCGGATGGATGAATCTAAGTGTTAACCAGAAAATTCTCATACCCTCAAAACAACCTACACTGAAAACAAGGAACATCACATGAAATTCAATGAACATGAAGTTCAGGTCCAGTCTCAGAGTTCTAGTCCATTTACCCACCCTTGTTAGCTGGGCTTTAAGAAGCTGAACTGGAAGATGAAGAGATGACCCTTTACACCACTTAGGGCCTCTTCCCAGCACATTGCTGCACTTCTCTGCCAAACCCTAAAGCCTCAAGGCTCCTTTTAGCTCAGTAACATTTCCTTAAATCCATTTCCAGATTTGATAAATATAAAAGGCAGAACAGAGTGGAGCAACTCAAGGAAGTGAGAGAGAGGATAATGGGTCCCTGTGCCCTAGAAATCTGGCACCACTGGGCTGCGCTAAATTAGGTGCAAAGAAGCCATCTGGTCAATTTAGTTTTAATCCTATCAAGTTTGTTGAAAAATATTTGCTAGTAGATTGGGAGTGAAGGGAGAATTTTAAAATAGTATAATTAGATGCGATGCCAGAAAGTCTTGTCACAAACTGTCCAAGAGTGAGAAAGAGAAATAAAGAATTGCAAATACAATTAAATAAATACACCACAATAAATGATAATAAACCCAAGCAGGCCTTGGCCCCAGCCCCTACGTTCTTCCAGGCCGTTCCCCACTCTGTGTGCCGGCTGGCTTGGCAGGCTGTGCTGCGCTGGGCTGGGTTCTGCAGTGCTCAGGAATGTGAGTCGAAGAGGCTGCCAGGCACCGCCGCCCTGGCAGTTTGTCACAGGGAGGCTAGAAGGGGTGGGACTGACAGACACCAGGCAGCACTTTGCATTCGGAGCACCCTGTACTGCCCCAGGTGTGTCTGACCCCCAGCACACACATACTCACCACTTCCTAGCCCCCAGAATAAAAAAAAAAAAAAGACAGGCTGAGGAAAGCATTTCTAGGGCTAAGCTTGTCTGCTTGAATTATTCTGTATTTAATGACTGCTATTCAGCAAGCGCCCTGCACTCTCTAATCCCTGAGAATCTATGCAAAAAAAGCTTATGTGGAGACCAGATGCTTGCATTTAATGGAGCAGTGCCAGGAAGCACTGGAGATCCTTAATTCAAGTGCTGGGATCACTCTAAGGTTCCAAACCAGACCAGGCCCAGACTTCCAGGATCAAAGCTCTAAAGTCAGGCACCAAGAAGGATCACTTCCTTTGCTCTACCCAGGAGCACATTCAGGGGCAAAGCTACCAAATAAATGGGAAGGTACTACCTTCTCGCTACTTTGCTGGTTCTGCATCTTGCTAATTGTATGAGGGTGGAACATTATCTGCAGAACTTGTGTCTATGGGCAATAGTGCTTGATGTAGCTAAAAAGAGCACCAGTCACAGAGTCCGAGGGCGTGAGTTTGTACCCAGATCTATCGCTTACTGACTCTGCAGCCGTAAGCAAGACATCGAAGTCAATGAGCATCAATCTGTTCAAATATAAGACAGGATACCATTTCCTAGCTCTGTAAATTATAAACTGACATGTAGACATTAGATGTCATTATTGTTAAAAACTCACGGAAGCTTTCAAAGAAGGATATCTAGCAACTAGTATACCCTTGGCTGAGAGTCAGGAGAATGGGTTCTGTTTCCGAAATCTGGGTGATCTCACCTCACTTGTCTGAGCCCCTATGCTTTCATCTTTAAAACAAGAGAGTGAGACTAGATGCTATTGAAGGTCCTTTCAACACCCACCATCCTAGCTCGTATAAGTAAACTCATCTTGGGAAGGTTGACTTATAACCCAAGGACTGTGTGCCCACTGCTCGGAATCTCCATGTTCTAGAGCAGGGGTTGGTAAACTCATGACCTGCCAGGCCAAATTCAGCCTGCCACTGGTTTTTTAAAATAAAGCTTTATTGAAACACAGCCATGCTCATTCACTTACTATTGGCTATAGCTGTTTCTGTGCTACAACAGCAGAGCTGCATAGCTATGACAGAAACCACATGAAAGCAAAGCCTAAAATATTCACTCTTCTTGCCCTTTACAGAAAGTTTGCCATCCCTCTTCCAGATGGTTGCTGGATGGTTTCAACAAAAATATCAAACCAAATCTTGCTGACAGTCTTTTTTTTAAAAGAGGCGATAGGAAAAACTGATTGACAATCTGAAATATATCTATGCTTTTATTTTAAATTATAATACACTCCTTGAGTGCCTAAACATAACATAATATGACAACAATAATGAGCCAACTCAATCCGGGGAAGGAAAGGACACTTGGACCTTGACATTGTTTTCACCGGACAGAAAGCTTAAGTAGACAAGATTTTTATGTCATAAAAAATAAAGCCTATGTTATGTTCCTAAGATAAATACAAATTTCTCTTATAACTCTTCTTATAAACTAGTTGAGAGGGGGGCAGAATTAGTATTTGGAAGGAAATTATTTCTCATACTCATCTACAAACCCACTATTCCTTGGGGTGGAGACTCCACAACATTTCCAGTTACCCACCTCCATTCCTTGAGGGATCAGAGCACGCTTCCCGCCCGCCCTCACGATCCCCTAAACCCAGCAAAGTCAAGAGACGCTGAACTCAGAGCTCAACAGAAAGAAAGAAAAGAGAAAAACTGAATTCTTGGAATATTTGCAGCCCCAGAATGTGCAAAGTGCAAGAATGAACCAGAGAACTAGTACTTGACTCTCCCACGGAGGAGTGGTAGGTCCCTGGGGAGAGCTGCACGCCACCCCCCGACCCCCAGCACCGGGAAGAATCTGAAACAAGAAGATACTGGGAAGGAAGAGGAAGAAAGGGAGGAACGAAGGCACAGCATCCAGGCCAGATGCTGTCCGAGGGCTTGGCAGTGAGCCTTCTCCCCTTGTGTGAAATAAGAAAGCAGCTAAGTCAGCCTGTGACCGACTATGGCATGAATGTGGGTGTCGGGGTGCGGGGGTGCGTTGGTGCCTATGCCCGAGGGATGGTGTAGCCTTGCGTATCAGTTACCTGTTTTTGTATAACAAGCCATCCCAATTATTTGTTAGCTCACAAATCTATGCATAATTGTCTGGTCGAGCTGAGTAGTTCTTCTCCTTGTCTTTCCTAGAGTCATGCAGCTGTAGTCAGCTGGAGGGTCAGGTGGGAGCTGGTTGGTCTGAGGTGGCATCACTCCCACTTCTGGTGGTTCCTGCTGGCCTTTGACGAAGCTGCATGTCTCAGCATGCTACCTAGTGGAGGAAGGGATCCAGCAGCCAGAGAAGGCAAGCCCTAATGCACAAGCACTTTTCAAGCCTCTAACTGTATCACGTTTGCTAATGTTGCATTAGACAAAGCAAGCTGCCTGGCAAAGCCCAGATTCAAGGAGTGAAGAGCAAGATCCCACCTCACGACGGGAGGAGCAGCAAATGCACAGTACACAAGCAATGCACACAGGGACGGGAGAGTTTTGGGCCATTGTCTACAATCTATCACACCATCCTAATTGTGAATCCACAGAAGATGAACTCAAGATTGGAGTATATCACATATTTGTGCTTTGTCAAGCTGGGAGGCATCCAAGGAAGGAAACCGGTATTTGGAGTGAGTCAGAAGACTTGGGATAAAAGCTTAGCTTCATTGCTTACCTACTGTGTGATGTTGGACACGCTGTGTAATCTCTCTGTGCCCATCTCCTCATCTGTGCAATGGAGACAATGTTGGCTATTGCACAAAGTGAAATGCATAGACAGTACCCGCCTACAGGCCTTCAGGAGATTTCGTTTCCGCCCGCAGCTCTCCGCCTGTGTGAGCGAATGTGCTCTGTGGCCAGCAACTGTAACTGGGTGAGAGCGCATGGGGCCTTGGCTTTTCTTAGCAGTGAGGTTTAGTGTCTGGCAAATAACATGATAATCCCCCAATATACAGCTTCTCACATCAAAAACCACATGCCACATGGAACTGTTGGGGCTGTGAGGGCTGAAGGCTTGGGGGCCCTCCAGGACTCAGTGTCTTCGAGATGCTGTGAGTCGCACAGCCCCAGGAAAGAGAAGGACAGGGCGATCAGGCGCGGGGGCATTAACCCCGTCATGCCCCGACTTTCTCCATTATCCTGTCTGACAGAGTGGGTGGCCAAAAAACCATGCCCAGGAGGAAAGGCAAGGCAAAGGGAAGGGCTTGATCCTATACAGATTCTGTTGAGAGACTTGAGCTGAGACCTTCCACTCAGGAGCCAGTCACAAGAAGGGATACGGTTTGAAACCCTTAGCACAGGAGCCCTTGGAGGGCTCACGACAGTCAAAGGTGAGTTTGTCAGAAAATTGGAAGTCACAAAGCATCAGCAAATGAGAAGGCAGGGGTCAAGACCCGGGACGTGCAGCTGAGGCTTTCCCAAGCACAGTACCCACCCAACTGGACCTGGGCAGGGTCTGCTGTGGCCTGTGGCAACCAGCGTAGAGAATCCCGAGACTTTTCCACAGCCAGGGTGTAAATGGCCTTGCTGGTGGGAGGCACACTCATAATTAAAGTGCTTTGGGGATATTAGGACATATGTTTATGTGAGGCTATGACTGGTTCTTGAATACAACACCAGGGCCTTGAGTGCCGTGTTTATGATAGGCGTTGTATGCTTGTTGTATCAATAACCAAAATCTAAGGGAATGTCAGGCGCAACAGTTCCTCGATAAGGCCACCAGAGGTGCTCTCTACAATGTTGTCAAAAATGTCAGATGTTTGTGTAGAAAAAGATCAGTAGCTCAAACTGTTGAATTCAGGTATGTTGACCAATTTACTTCTAGGTTTAGCCCTAAACTTGCCACATCCCAGGAAACTCCTCAGTCCCAGGCAAACCAGGATGACTGGTCCCCTGAAAGCTGGGATAGCTCATAGTCACCAACACAGTCAGCCATCCAAGATCAACTTTAATCTTGGACTCTCAGCGAACCGTTAGAAGGACCTCGTGGCAGGGATGAATTAACCAGTGAAATAAAGGGTATCTTCTGATCTGTCCAGATTATTTCTTACCTGATACATTAGTCAGGATTCTCCAGAGAAACAGAACCAGTAGGATGTGTGTATATAAACAGATAAAGAGAAAGATTTATTTTACGGAATTAGCTCACATGTTTGTGGAGACAGGCGAGTCCAAAATCTGCAGGGCAGGTCAGCAGTCTGGAGACCCAGGGAAGAGACATGTTGCACTCTCAAGTCTGAAGGTCATTAAGAGGCAGAATTCCTTCTTCCTCGGGGTACCTCAGTCTGTTTTCTCTTCAGGCCTTCAACTGATTGGATGAGGCCCACCACATTACAGAGGGTAATCTGCTTTACACAAAGTCTAATGATTTAAATGTTAATCTCATCTAAAAAAATACCTTCACAGCAACATCCAGAATGGTGTTTGACCAAATATCTGGGTACTGTGTCCTAGCCAAGTTGACACATAAAATTCACCATCACACCTGGTCAGATGCCAGTCAAGCCAAGATACAATCCCCAACCTAGTAGCAACTTGGATTCTGGTTGAAGATCCTAGGAAGGATGTCCTCCAAGAACTAGAGGATGACTCTAACATCCATGTGCACACCACCTACTCTGGCTGAGAAACTGCATAGTGCTGATAGGGCTTCTTCAAGACGGGGACTGAAGTCTTGGCTGTGGCCATTCTCAGTTTGCCGTCTGGTGTTTTGAAGCCACAGCAATACTGGAAGGAGAGCACTAATGTCTCCCTCCTTCCTGCTGTGGGAGGAACTGGGAAGCAGCAACTCTGGTCTCTCTAAAAGTTCTGGGTATGCTGGAGCTCCCTGGCTCAGGGTGCAGCAGTGCCAAGAGGAAAGGAAAGCAAAGCCTGTCAAACAACTCTACAGAGCTTAGAGAGTGGCTGGACCTGTTTCCTCTGAGCCAGGATATAAAAGTGTGGCCTGTAGCCACAATTAGAACAGGCAATTATAGCACCCTTGATTGTAGTCGATACACGATTTTAAAATATTACAACCGTAATATTCTACCAACCATAGAATCTCAGCATTGGAAGGATTTTAAAGTCCATCTGGTCATTGTATCCAGCTGTAACATTTATTAAAAATGAACTGCAATAAGCCAGAGGCAGCATCATTACTTGATTGGCCCTGATTCTCCCATTGTGTATTAAGAACAGCCCACGTTAAAGGAATTTGAATTTTTCCAAGGAATTCTAATTGCTCCTGCCTGTCATGGCATTTGTTTTTCTTCAGTCTTCTGTTGTGGTCTTCCCCACCTGTCAGGGATTTTTTGGGTTCCCATTTGATAGCATAGACCCAGAGGTTGGGGAAAGAAAAGAAGAGCAGGGAAGATGAGCGTTCAGGAACGAGGAAGGCAGAACCTAAAGACAGACGTTAGAAACAATAGAGAAGATAGGGGCAAAAATAAAATCAGATAGAGTGAACTGAGTGACTGTGAGAGGAGAAGACAGTCAGGACCAATAACAAAGAGAGACAAGATTGGAAAAGAAGGGAGAGGAGATGAGGTTGAAAAATAAAGGGGATGGGGCAAAGACCAGTTATGGGGCGGGGCCTAGGGCCGGGACCTGAGGTGAAGCGGAGCTTAGGTTGGGAACAGATTATGTAGAGGAGCTGACTTCTATTTGGTGATGGCAGTGGACCCACTGGGTGACCTGGGAAAGCACAGAGGTTGGCATTTTGACCACAGGCAAAAGCAGAGCTAGTTTCATTTTGTCTGCTCATGCCCCACACGGGCTGCCCCAGTTCCTGGAAGCCACCATGGTCAAACCCCACAACAATGGAACAAGCTGACTCTTCCTCCTCTCAGACAATAAGGTGAAAATTTGCCCAGCTTTGATGAGCTTTCCATTTTCTCCTACTAAATATCCACTGCTTACATCACCCAGGAGACACAATGTCTCCCCACGGTAAGTCTCCTATACTTAAGATACTCCCTCCAATAAATGAAAACATATACACATGTCTTTCCAAAACATGTTCTGACTTTTATTCATATCAGCAAATAAGCCACAGAAATTCTTCAAACTCTGAAAAACATGCTAACCCAGCATTTCCCCCAGCAGACACAAAACTCACGCTGACATAAACACATAAACACACACACACGTGTTTTCCTGAACATTGCAAAACAAGCAGCTGATGAGCCTAAGTGGAGACATAATCTTTTTGAGATGCTCCTGACAGCCCACGAGGGAGTCAGTGCTGTGGCCTGTGATGGTGTTGACCAGGTTGTATACTGAACATACAGTATGTCAAAAGGAAAAACCATTTCCAAGAACAATGATGGAAGTAGCCCAAATATGTGCTTGGAGAAAACCAAGTGAATTTGGGTTTTGGTCCAAGTAAAATATCAAAAGGATGAATCAGAAAAATATATATGTGGGGCTTTGAAAAGTTATTTTTCTTTGTACAGTTAAAATGGCAGAGTTTCAATTTGAGTTTCAAGTGCACGAGAGATGTGTCAAATGATCCAGTTTGTAGCTTGTGACCAGCCTGGAGGGGAAATGACAAAACATTGTTTTGATTATGGACCTAAGATTGTTTCAATAAACACAGCCTGGAGATCACGTTAATATCAATTTTTTAAGTGTCTTTCTCTTTTTACTGAGCTTTTAAAAAGAGTTTTCATTTTGCTTTTGATGGGGTCTTGGAAGATTCCTGCCTTCAGCCTCAGAGTCTTCCACATGCCCACTGTTTTCTGACGTCCTTTAGTCCCTTCTTTGCACAACTCCTTTGAGAGGAGCTGGAATCTAAAGCTTTTCTAATACCAGGCAATAAATCTCACTCTCAGGGTCAGTCCACGGCCACGAGACAGTAGATGACAACCTGCACAACTGACTCAATGTGCTTGCGGCTTTGGGGGAAGGTCAGTGAGAGCACACGGGACTAGGAGTAAGAAGTCCTGACTTCGAGTCCTGCCTCTGCCGTTTCCCAGCTTTGCCTCCTTCCACTTCATTCAGCAAATCTTGCTGAGTGTCTAGTATGTGCCACACGCTGTGGTAGGAACCGAAAAGAGAACAGAGTCAAGGAGTTTACAGCTGGGGGATGTCAGTGTAAACACAGAAGTTATAGTGCAATGTGGTAAGAGCACCAATGGAAACACATGCAAGGTACAAAGATTACATAGAGGAGAAAGTAAATTCCTTGACTGGGGAAAAGGAGGGCGGGCTTTACTAGAAGGTGACATATGAATTAGGTTTCAAAAGATGAATAGGAGTCTACTGGGCAAATAAGGAATGGGTAAAGGAGATTCTTGGTCTAAGAAAGAGCAAGCACAAAAACTCAGAGAAGGGCCAGAGTGAGTGTGTTTGGGAGCCTATATGCAGTCTTCCATAACTGAAGCATAAAGTATATGGGATGGGCAGGAAGGAAGGGCTTCAACAAGAATTGAGGGTGAAGAAGGGTAGGCAGAGCCAGTGCAATGGTCCTAGACTTTATGGTGCAATAACTACAGCAGCTAATATTTACAGAGCACTTCGTGGTGTCCAACACTGTGCAAACACTCTATGAACATCATCTCATTTAATTTTTACAACAATCTTTGTAAGAAGGCACTATTATTCCTCCTCACTTCAAAGATGAGGAAACTAGTCCTTGAAGAAGTCAGGTAACTCGTACAAGATAGAGACAGTAAAAGGGGAAGTTGGGCTCCAGTCCTAGTCCATCCAGCTGCAGCGTCAGTCAGCCCTCCTGCACTGCACTCCCTCTCACACATGAGTTTATTAGATTTAGCAAATGGGGTTCATGATGACCTTCGCCAGTCAATTTTGATAGCATTTAGAGGGGCAGAAACCATGTTTTAGTGAATTGAGAAGCAGACAATTTCAAGGAAGAAGATTAAGAAGATCAAGTCTAAGTCTTATGATCTCAATTTAGGGTTTTCTGTAACATAGAGTGGGGCATAAAAATGGATAGGAAGGTTGAGCCAAGCATAAGGAATTCCAAGGAAGAAGGCTCAAATTCTAGAATGGACTGACTATACCCAAGGGGAAGAAAGTTTGCCCAACTGAAGAAAGAATAGAGTGCTGAATATGGTGTATAAAATGGGAGTGACACAAAATGCTAGACTGTTCAGAGATGAGAAAATTACATCCAATGGGGCCCCTGGGGAGAGAGACCATAGAAGAGGTGACATTTAAGTCGGGCACTAAAGAATGAGCAGAAGTAAAAGTAGAGGGAAAAGGTGATTCCAGAATGACCAGTAGTTGAGCAAACCACAGAGGCAGGAAAATGCAATATATGTTCATAGAAAGTAAAGCTGGAAAATGTTGCTGGAGCATAGAGTTTGAGTATGATTACTGCAACACTGGGTGGGACCAGGTTATGGAAGCCTGAGCTAAGGCATCCAGCCTTTATTGGAGATGCAGAGAAGAACCACCAGAGATTTCTGCGCAGGGAGCAATGTGATGAAAGAACTGCCTCAGGGAAACTCATCTGGCTGCCTGGATCAGGGTAGAGTAGAGAGCTCCGTCAATGCAGCCTGTGAAATGGCCCAGGTATGACACGACAAGGTCTGAGCTGGAGCGGTGGCAGGCAAATAGAAGGAAGGGGCACCCCAAGAAATATTGTGAAAAGAGTATCTAGAGGACTCTGTGACTGATAAGATGGAGACATCAGCGATGATTCAGAGTCTGAAGACTTCAAGAACAGCTGTACCATTTACAGAAATGGCAAATTCAGCACAAAGACCTATGTAGTTTTCTTTTCATAGCTTTTGATTTTTGTATAAATAAAAGTATTTGGTGAAGAAAAGACTAAAAATATTGAGTGAAAAAAAGTCCATAATCTCAATATTAAAATTCCCTTCTGATATACCATCCTAAGTTTTTTCTCCTATACATATATATTTCTAATATTTTAATAATAAATTGGGATAATTCCATTTTATCAGTTTTTTTCACTTAATATCATATAGTGAACATCTTTCCATATCAATGATTGTAATTCAGCATTATTGTACTGATGACATAGAATCCTAACTTATGGGTTTATCCCAATTTATCTGCTCCCTGATGCAAAACATTCTGTATAATTCCAATTTTAGCTATAATTAACATCCTTAAATCTGAATGTCTCTGTACATCTTTAATTATTTCTTTAGTATAAATTCCTAAAAGTATAATTCAAGGTCAAAAGAAACGTAGGATTTTTTTTTAAGGCTTTTGAACCATATTGCCAAAGTGTCCTCCAGAAAGAATAAACTATTTATACTCCCATCAGCAGCATAGGAGAGTGAAGAGAGAAAGGTTTTACTGGAAAGGAAACATGAGCAGTTTTAGGTATGTAGATTTTAAAGTGCCTGTAGGATGCATCAGTGCCAATGGCAAATAGTTGGAAGGAAGGAACTAGATTTTGAAAGAAAAATTATGTCCCTCTTCCTGTTCCTCTTCTTCTTTCTCTTCACTACCATTTCTCTCCCCTCCCCTTCTCTTCTTTCCCTTTCCTTTCCTTCCTGAACAATTCAGTCCTAAAGCTATTGGTGGAGTTGAGAAGGTAGGCATTCACACTATGGGAGAAGGAACAGTAACCTGAGCCAGGGGTGTCAGGTGTCAGCATAAGAGGGTGACCTGGGCCCTCCGAGGGGTCTCAGAGCCCAACTTAGGCAAAGAGACCATCTGTACAAAAGGGCAACACAGCACACGTTGTCAGAGCCTCAGAGAGGTAAGGATGATCTCCATGAAGGAGGAGTTGAGTGGTGGCAATGAGGGGAATTCATTAACATAAAGGACAATTGATCAAACAGGTAAATATATTGAAAATTATAGAACCCAGGCTTTTCACTGGGATGCTGTATTAGTCTAGATTCACCAGAGAAACAGAACCAACAGGAGAAGTAAATATAGATATAGATGTAGATGTGGATGTAGATACAGATAATACAGATATAAAGAGATATATCATAAGGAATTGGCTCACGTGGTTATGGAGGCTGAGAAGTCCCCAGATCTGCTGTTGGCAAACTGGAGACCCAGAAGAGCCAATGGTGTAGCTCCAGTCCAAAGGCCTGAGAACTAGGAGAGCTAATGGTGTACCTGTCAGCCTGAGTCCAAGTCCAAGTCCAAGTCCGAAGGCAGGTGAAGACCAATGTCCCAGCTCGAAGACAGTCAGGCAGAGAGTGAATTCGTTCTTACTCAGCCTTTTTGTTCTATTCAGGACTTCAGTGGGTTGGATGAGGCCCACACACACTGGGGAGGGCAATCAGCTTTACTAAACTTAATTCAAATGTTTATCTCATCCAGAAACACCCTCACAGACACACCGGTATAATGTTTAACCAAGTATCTGGGGGCCCCGTAGCCCAGTCAGACTGACACATAAAATTAACCATCACAGTTACGAAAATGGAAAGGGAGAAAACTAGAGTAAACCCTATGGATTTGAATTAGAGATATAAATGTGAACTCATAGTTATCAATATAGAGAGAAATAGAGATGTAAATGTGTGTATTCCCTAGCTCTTCCCTCTGAGAGAGGGTGGGAGCAATAACACCCCAACAGCAGTAAACTCATCAAGAACCCAGATTTTGGGTTCTAAATACCATTTTTCACTAAAAGAATACCGCATTCCTTAAAAAAAAATGGCTAATTCTAAGACCGAATAGAAAAAGTAAAAGGTGAGCCTGAAACAACTTTTTGTGCCAGAAAATAAGGCAGTTTTCAAAGAACGACAGAACATGTCAAAAGGACTCTAAAGCCAGCTTGACAATTCAGTACCAAAATAAACGATGATAATAAATAACAATAGATTAAAATCCATTGAATAAATAGCAATTCATGAGTTCATACTGACATAAATAAAGAGTAAATTGAAAGTTTGATGATTAACAGGATATTTACAGAGTCTCAAAGCAGCTTCCCATATATATTCATTAATTACTTCATTACCTACAAAGAGGAGAGAAGTAATTTCACAGTGGAAAAGGCTGAGAGATACAATCTTAATCCAGCGATCAAAATTAATGTCATCAGTAATGGGATACATTTGAATCCTACGCCTTTTAGTAGTGCAATGAAAGGAATGCAGCATCACTTCTGGAATACTCCTAGCAAAGACGTATAACTTAAATCTAATGAGGATGTAGCAGCATCACCTCTGGAATACTCCTAGCAAAGATGTATAACTTAAATCTAATGAGAAAACATCAGTAAACCAAAACTGAGGGACATTTGACAAAATAATTGGACTTGTGTCTTCAAAACCATCAAGATCATGAAGTCAAGGAAAGACTGAGGAACAAATCCAGACTGAAGGAGACTGAGACATGACTGATCCTAGGTTAGGTCCTGTTGCTGTAAAAGACGTTACTCAGACAATAAGTAAAATTCAAACAGGGTCTGAGAGTTAAATGGTACTAATGTTAATTTCCTGGGTTAGATGGTTGTGTCTTGGCTAAAATGGAAGGAATGGATGATTTCTCCGAGGTAGAACCTAAGGAACGTACACAGACAAGAAGTATAAGGCAGACGAGGAACGGGTCGGGAGGACGATCGGGGCAGTGGCATGCTGTGCAAACCAAAGAAGGAGTTTCAGACGGCAGGGGTGCAGCCAGGTGAGGAAGGACAATGACACAGCCTTCAGCCTTGATCCTTGGGAGGTCACTGGTGAGCTCTGAGAGGGCATCTTCCACAGAGGCTGGGGCAGAAGTCAAATGATGAGAGATGTTGGTAAAAGCAGCAAAGTTCTTCAGGGAAAGGCAGAGGCGAGATAGTCGTCTAAGAGAAAAAATCAAAGATGTTGGGGATTTGAGGGGCATGGGGAACCCCCACCAAGTTTGGTGGGCTTAGAGAAAAACTATGGACTGAAAATGAAAATATGTGAAGGGGAGATTGAGGGACTTGGCCATGGGATAGAATCATGAGGACGGGGAAAAGATCTGACTTGGAACGCGGAGACTGTCTGGGACCCAAAAGCAGGGGTGCTGTGAAAAGAATAAGTAAAGATAGAGACTTTAGGCAGGGAGGAGCCGTGGTGACCAGGAGAGAGGGGAAGACGGCACGACAGGCGAGCTGACCTCCAAGAATCCAGCGCTGGGGTTTCAAGTGGGTCACAACGTGACTGCTGTGATCAGTTATTCCGCCACCCTGGAGCGGACCAAAGAAAGGCACTGTGGCTTGTTTACGTTTATACCATCGGTGTGTGCAGCAGAGTCTCTGAGGACAATAACCAGAAATGACATCACTGAAGAAGGAGAGAATCCTAGCAGAGAAGATGAGAATATAGAGAAAATGGTAAAAGGAAATACTGTGACCCAGGAGAAAATCTCGTCCACGTGCCCAGGAAACATGGCCAAGAATATTTACAGCAGCATTACTATCAATAGCATAATGGGAAATAGCCAAATGCACACAGGCAGGGGATGGTAAAAAAAGTGTGGCATAGTCATATAACGGAATACTATTCAGCAGCAAAAATGAATTAACTATGGCTAAAGGCATCAATTCAGATGAACCTGAAAAACAGAAGGCACAAAAAATTACCCTGTGTGATACTATTCACATAAAGTTCAAATGCACACAAAATTATCAAATATATTCATTTTACTAAACACGTTTTCAAACTGCAATGACAGGCAAGAGAACAACAGACACACATGTTCCTCTTGGTGAGGGGACAACCAGCAGCGAGCGCCCGCGGCTGCTTCATCATTCCAGCAACGTTCTATTTCTCAAGTTGGGCGAGTGGTCCAGGAGTATTTTTTTCACCTTACATACATTATATTTTATTTTTATATATGTCAAATATCTTATTAAAAAATGAACACAGCATTTATAAAGGGGGAAGGTCCCCAAGGACTGTCATACCGGTCTCTCTCAGAGATCTTGTGAGAGCTCTGAAGACCAGGTCACCTTCTGCCCATGTCTCTTGGTTGGCCAGGGATCTACAAATTCTGGCATCCAATTTTCCCAACACTTTGAGCAACTCTGAAAAATTTCAAGACGATTGGAAAACAATCTTTCTAATTGGCAGAATTTCAGTCAGAATCAGAGTTCTCCTTGCAGCAAACAAAGAAAAAAATGAACATTGTGAACTTTAAAAGAAAACAGTCTCTTGAGAAAAGAATAAGTTCCTCTGAGCAGTAATCTCAAAGTGACACCAGGAGAGAAGGAACTGGGCAGCCCCACTCTCCAAATGGGAGGCTTGGGAGAGGCTGCAAAAGAAATCCCTCATGGGGACCATCCAGGCGTCAGTTAAGGTGAGGGGGGAGAAAGGGCTTCTAGACAAATCTGGGAACACAGCTTTGCTCTAGAATCTTGGAATGTTTGACCTTGAAGAGATGGGGCATCAGCTGACGCTGGTTGGGTTTTATAAAAAAACCTAAAACCATTCCAGGGGCAATATGAGATTTGCTTAAATCCTGTATGATTATTTTTCCAACTGAATTCATACAGCACTAAAATTTCTCCTCTCCTCCCCACCCCCTCTCCATCTCCAGTGCTGAACTCAGTGCAAAAGGTGAGTCAGCCAGGTGCGAAGCTGGGGCTCCAGACAGCATGAAGAAACTGGCCCCAGAGAACCAGAATCTAATCAACGCAGGGGGTGCAGAGCAGTTAACAACAAGTTCCTGAGAAGTCATCATCTAAACTGCTAGAAGCATCTAGGCCCCATACTTCACCTTTGCCCCCACTTCTTCTTTTCATTGCCAAGAACATCCACTCCAGCAGCAAGGGGCCATCTGATAGTATCACACAACTGGAGGCCACAGGATGGGGCTGAAGTTCACTGAAGACACTAGACTGTAAATAAATGATAAAACATGAGAGAAAGTTCAGGCTGCAGGAAAACACTCCTCATAAATCCTCTTGATCCTGATTGCTCCATCTCGAAGCAGATTAAGTGTAAAATACTGATCTTGAATGGGGTCCAGCCAAAACTTACACAGCTTTAGGGCTTTCTGGAAGGGCTGTGTTCTTTGAAAGAAGGTTAGGAAACGCAATGCTGGTGGAGGATCCGGGAAGGAGGGAGGAGGGGTCAATTTCATCAGCCAAGTGGGACATTCTAAACCCATCTGTGAAAGGCTGTCCCCTGGTACAGAGTGGTGCTAAGTTTTAGGGTGCATATGGGATAGCTATTGTAGGATATTGTGACAAAATTGGTCTGCTGTTACGAGTGGAGTTTTTATGAGGGAGAGAAATTTAAGGCTATGAAAGGACTTACTCATTTGATAGAACTCAGTAAGTTAACTGAGAGCTAATAGAGTTAGAAACTAATATTAAGAATGAGGACTCTGGTATCTGAATAATGAGTTACAAATGAAAGTTGAACCCACAACTAAAAGTATACAACTATGTACTGGGGGGGTTGGGGGAGAAAAAGCAGGGGGGAAAAAAAAGAAGAAGATTGGCAACCATCGTTAGCTCAGGTGCCAATCTTTAAAAAAAAGAAAAGAAAAGAAAGTTGACATCTGTCCTTGGATAGCAGGACAAGATAGACTGACAGACCAGCCCGTGGGTGCTGGGCAGAATGTGATGTCACTAAGAGATCAGTCATTCACTCTTCTATTCAGTAAATATTTATGAGCACCTGCTGGACGTCAAGCTTTGCTCTTGGCAACAGAGGTACGATGCTGACCAAAAAAATGAAGCCCCTGCCCCATGAGCTTACTGAGAAGGAGGCAGGAGCCAAGAGAGGCAGGAAAGGCCTAAACCTGGACCTGCCACCAGGGTAGAGCGTGGTGACCATGGGTCACGTGGGCATCTGTTAAAGCTCTCTGCTGTTTCTGTGAATGGCCTTTGATGGGAATCCAGGAGCAGTATAGAGGGAAAAGGAAATACAGACTTCGCAGCCAGTCAACAGGGCTTGAGTCTTGGTTTGGCCTCGCTGTGTGCCTAAGATCTCTGAGCAGCAGTTCCTTTGGTTTTGAAAAAGCACAGTAATAATTTCCTTCCAGAGTATTGTCAGGATTAAAAATGACACCTGTCAAGCACTCAGCCTGACTAATATACAGATTGTGTTTAATAAAGTAAAGCTACTTTTCTACTTATGCAATTTGTATTTTTGGTCATTTTTTCCTCATTTATTTCTGCTAGGTCTTGGTGATATTCCTTTGAAAATATCAGCTGAGGAACAGGAAGGCACAGACATTTGCCCAAGCTCTGGGGGTGCAGGGAGCCAGATGCGGTAAGTGTCTGAGAGTGAGCGCGTGCTGACGAGGACCCAGGCAGAGCCCCTGGAGGAAAATTTCAACCATGGAGGAGGCTGTCTTTTGGTGAGGATACGCTTCCCCTTAGGTCCCAAAGACAATGCTGGGTGAGACAGGTGGTCAGAGGCCCAGATGGGACCATCATAATTAAAGTGGACATTGGAATGGCCTTCACAGAGGGCGTGCACACACCATGGCCCCCTGGATCCTCCAGCTTGGCTGGAGAGGGAGGGAGCAGTTTCATTCCCCGTTACACTGCTTGCATATTAGGACTGGGGGCCAATGATTGCCTCGGTTGTTGCTGTTGTTTAGTACTTTGCTGTCCATGTTGTCAGCTTGGTTTTTGTTAATTACACTAAAATACGCATAATATAAAATTTACCATCTTAGCTATTTTTAAGTGTCCAGTTCAGTAGTATTAAGTACATTCACGTTGTTGTTCCGTTATTGCCTCTTTTGAGCCTCAGAGTCCCGCGACTGGTGAAGTCGGACCCCAATGTCAGCACCCACGCTGCCCTGCTGCATCCTCATTGCCAGCCACGGGGACTGCTCTGCATTATGCTCTGTAAGTAGCCAGTGTGTCTCTCTCTGCATAACGGAAAGCGGGTTTGGGCACAAAGTGAAGCTCAGGATGCTGTGCTCCTCACCTTTCATCTCCTGTGTAGTTTGTATAAAGTTTAACATCTTTCACCTGCTTCTGACACACATTTACCAGGATATGACTCAAATGGAGCCTCACTTGGCTGACGTCTGCCTTTCCAACCCTGCCTGACTCGGCAGGGAAGCCAGGGTCTGGCAGCGGGAGCATTGTCGGGTTGCTGTTCCTGGCGCAGGAAAGCAGTCTTTGCTGCCTAACATAGCAAGGGACGAGGCAGGGCTCCTAATTCTTTTCCCAAGGCCTTTGCTAACACTCTATGGGGTTTTTCAGGAAGTCACTCTGTGCTTAGCTATCTGTCAGGAATAAGAATAACAAAATCAGTTTCTGTACAGTTCCTCTGTGGTGATTCACACAACCCGAAATACTTTCAGGTCATCCAGATTCAAAGTGTTTGAGAATGGTTAACCCTATTTTAGGAACTGATCTGACTTTTAATGATGATAATAGTTCGTGTGGATTTAGTGCCTAGTAGGTGCCAGTCACTGTGCTAGGAATGCAGGTCCTTAGGTGACCCAAAAGATGGTTCTAGGGCCAGGCTCTATCAATAAAGACGAAAGATGGCGAGATCTCTGAGACTCTTTCCAGGCACCATGGCTGCTAAGTCCCTAAAGGGCCAGTTAGACAGGAATGCTCTCAGGACAAACGGATCCCTGAACCTGGCCTCAGACTTCACCCTCACGAGCTGCAGCAGCCCACAGGCCAAGCCGCCAGTCCTTTCGGCACTCTCACTTTACAGTGGAGGTCTGGAGAGAATGCTGGGCAGCTTCTTCTGTGCCCTCTTCCCCTGGGTCAAGCTTGGGGTGGGCCCTCCAGCCTGTCCACTCCAACAGCAGGAGGGGCAATGAAGAGACCAGAAAGAGGCAAGGGGTGGGCAGGGAGCCAGTGAGAGGAGAAGACCTCACACCTTTACTCTTCTCCCAGGCTTTCCCTCTGACCACAGCGGCCTAACTGGGTGGCCTTGTGGGCTCTGTTCTACCCTCACTTGTGTCAGAGCACCTCCTTCCCTGGGATTAGGAGGTGGTGTCCATCCCTGTTTTGACTTTGTGACCAAGTGGTCTCCTAAATCACTGACCATGGGATGCCTAGAGGATTATGGGAAGAAATCAAGGTCTCCCCATCTTTGAGGAAACTTCAGGAAATGGACCTTAGGAACACATCCTTGTGGTTCTTCCCCCTACAGTTTCTCAGTAGTGAGCTGTATTGTAAGTTAAGAATACTTAAGGCATTTCTTCTGATTGCAACACAAATGCCTTCAGTTCAGCGATGACAATTTATCAGGGTCTATAAATTGTACACTAAACGCTCACAGGTTTATACAACACAAGCTCAGAGAGGAAATAAGATGTCCAACTTTCTTCCCCTTGGATTAACAAATGAAAACGCAGACACTGGATTCCACTCATTCCTGACTGTGGATATTCTTTCTCTGTCTTCTTTGACAAATTCTACCCTGATTTTCATACCCAGTTCATGTACCCAGTTCTCATCCTGCTAAGTACCTAATGAAGCCCTTTTGCTGTTACTCCAGTCCCTTTGCCTTGGTCAAGGGTCAACATAGGTCCCTTCACCAACTAGTTAAGTCAACCTCATGACAGCACAGAGCTGTAAGCCTTCACACACTTAGCCAGTCATCTCCACAGATGGCACAGACGGTCACAACTCAGGGAATGTTTCCCTCTACCAAAGAGGAGCACTCTGCTTGGCCCACTTACTATCTTATTGTTGGATCATAGAGGAAATATGTCTGAAGAGCAGGAATAGCAAGGAAAACTTGAGGATTTAATTTCCTGAAAGTTTAACATAGGGATGAAGCTATCAAACAAAAAGCTAACATATTCTTAGAATATGGAACACAGAGCACAGAAGCCAGATCCTCTGTGCATCTGTCTCCTTCTTACTGTTGTTGGGCCTCCCCTGAAATAGGCCTTGATTCACTTCCAGACATCATCTTTCAAGAGAGGTGTTGACAATACATAGGAATCATTGAAAAAACAAGACATGTAGCTTCAATGAAGAAGATAGATAATGTCTTGGGGTGGATAATGGGCAAAGGCCGTGAAAGAGCTCTTAAAGACTTGTCACATGAATGAAAGTAGAAATGGGACTAATGGACAGATATTACATCTCTGCACTATAACTAAAAGTTTTTAAAAGAATTGTCTAAAAGTTGAACAAGTGACAAGTTCCATGTCACTGGGGTGTTTAAACAGTCACTAGATGACCACTTGACACAAACACTGTAAAGACAATCCTTACGTTGGGAGGTAGTCTAACTAAATGAGCTCTTGAAATCTAGGCTGTATACCAACTCATATATATTTTCCCCCATCTTATGGAAAAATGGAGAGGTGTCTTGTCTTACCCATAAAGCAGTTCGTAGAGTAGGAAGCAACATTTTTCAAAATGGTGACTCTAGGAAAACACAGATTCTTGGGATCACTAGTTGGGATGGAGTGGATGGAGAGGGGGAAAGGTTGGAATGGCGCTACTAACAGGAGGGAGAAGAAGATACATTAACAGGGAGGAAATCACAGGGCATGCGGATGGAATGCAGCTCCCAAGAGTTTGAGGGAGTTTTGATGGTCTAGAGAGGAACTTTATGAGGAAATTTGCTCCAATAAAATGAAAAGACAAACCTCATAGAGGATTTTATTGCTCATAAACCAAAGCCTGGGAACCTCACCATAGACAGCTGGGATCAACCTGAACTTCCCTCAGGCCTGCTACCCCATGGCGGGGCACTTCTTGGCTATTTTTGCCTCTGAATCACAGGCAGTGATTAGCAGCCTCCCTGAGACACCCTCCAGCTCCACCTCTAAAAGGACCCCCTTCTTCCCTCACTTTCTCTGCTTGCTTTCTCTATGTCCAGTAACCAAACGAGAACCAAGGAGCAGACCACCTTGGAAAACCAAGATACTGCCACTGCAGTTTGTCATCAACTAGAAAGACCTGGAGGATGGGGTCTAGGTCCTGTGCCTTGGCTTCGCACAACCCATCCCCGTGGCTGGGCCAACACTAACAAAGCTCTCTTACTCACCAAAAGGAATCTTTTTGCAAAACCATGATATGGTTTAAGAACTGGTCCTTCCTCCATTGACCCTACTCTTAGAATACATCTTACTCTATAGTTTTGGGAGGGATGCTCACAATATGCTCAATTCATGATTTCACATCTTGGAATCATAAAACAAGAGGCAGTGTTATCTGACAGCTAAAAGAGGGCCAGGCCTAGAGCTACACTGCCTGAGTTTGAAATCTACCTCTGTCATTTGCTAAGTGTTGATCTTAAGCAAGATACCCAAATTTTCCGTGCCTCAGTTTCTTCATCTCTAAAAGGAAGAGAATAATTGTATATACCTTGTAAGACTGTTGTGAAAACTAAAAGATATAACACCAGCACACTATTTAGCCCAATGCCTGACATATAGGAAGTACTAAAAACATGTTAGCTACTAACACATTATTTTAGAATTTGAGGATAAAGGGTACATAGACCAACCCTTGCACACAATGCTTGATTGCAGAGGGGGCGGGTTCATCTGCTCCTCCGGTTGAGCTAGAAGCTTTTCTTGGGTCTCACTTTTTTGGCCCCATGCACGCCCTAGTTTACAGCAGAGTAAAATCTATTTTTATTATTGCCTCCTGATTTTTTGTGAGAGCTCCATCTTCATTTCACATTGATCTTATTTGGTGAAAATTGTAAAAAAGGCTTTAGTTTTTATGTTCCTTGCCCCTCGTCACCTCTGCCAAGTAGGTGGAAAAAGCCAGACTCCAGAGCTAGAAGTGAACCTCGGAACTTCTGCAGATGAGGACATGGGAGCCAGAGAGGTGAGGCCACATGTCCAAAGACCCACACTCAGGGACAGAGCCGGACAAAAACGGGTTCAGTTCTCCTTACATTAGTCCAATAAATCTGTTTATTAAGGACATTCTTAAAGGGATGAAAGGAATTATTTGTTAAATGAACACATGCTTCTCTCATAAAGTGAGTGTTTTGTACATTTTATACTTTCTGTAATAACATGTATACGAAATCATACATATGTGTGCATTGTTGACTGAGTACAATCCTTAACTAACTATAAACACTCCCATAAAACCCCTCCCAGCAACCCCTGGCCGCCTCTATCAGCTGCACAGCTTAGAAACAGAACTAAGAAGCTTAGAAACAGACCTACTGAAGCCAGAGACCTTCCCTGCCATTAAGTCAGAACAAGACCAGCGATAACTCCAGGATCTGTCCTTCTAGGAATAGCGCTTCCCTCCTGTGGCCGGGCTTCGCTCCACGCCACGCTGTAGGAGGAGGAGGAAAGGGAGATTCCTAGCCTTGTGCAGAGCTGTGCAGGGGGCTGGCCAGCCAGGACTTAGCTTTTCTGTCCAATAGGAGGGTCCTGTTTCAAAAGGTAAATGGCTTTCTCACTCAGGATCTGCAACTTTTCTCAAGCCCCATCTCCCCCCAAAATTACCAAGGAGGCTCAGACAAGTTCCTAAAGTTTGAATCATTCATTTATTAAACAAGTCTTCATTAAGAAGCCACTAGACCAGGGGCTAGGGATCCACTGGGGAACAAAACTAAACTGGGTGAGAGAAGGGCGACAATAGGAGCAGGTGGAGCCAGCCCAGGTAAAACAGTGAGAAGAGGAAGGGCCTTAGCCCCTGTTCCCCAGACCTGGCCATCTCTTCCCCATCCTTTGTATTGGAAAGAGCCCCCTCCAGCTCCTCTTTGCCTTTTGTCCCTTCCCTCATCAAAACCCGATTCCTGGGGAAATAACCAGCTTACTCACTCATTTATTCAACAAATATACGTCGAGCACCTTCTGTGCACCAGGTATTGCAGTAGGTAAAATATTAGTCATTTATAGCTTCTCTCAGGAGTGTTTGCATTTCAAATCCTTTTAATTTTTTCTTATACTTTTTAATTGAGATATAATTCACGTGCCGTAATTTCATCCTTTTAAAGTATACACTTCAATGGTTGTTTGTATATTCATAAAATTGTACTACCATCACCACTATCTAGTTCCAGAATATTTTCATCATCCCAGAAAGAAACCCCATGCCCATTAGCAGCCATTCCCCAATCTCTCCTTCCCTCAAACCCTGACAACCACTAATTAACTTTGTCTTATGAATTTGCCTATTCTAGACATTTCATATAAATGGAATCATATAATATGCGATCTTGTGTTTCTGGCTCTTTCACTCAGCACAATGTTTTCAGAGCCATCCCTGTCGTAGCAGGTATGAGTAGTTCATCCTTTTTACGGCCAACGAATATTTCATTATATGGATATACCATATTTTGTTTATCCATTCATCAGCTTTTGAACATTTGGGTTGTGCCCCTTTTCAGCTATTATAAATAAAGCTGGTATGAACATTTGTGTACACATTTTTGTGTGGATATATGTTTTCAATCCTCTTGGCTATATACCTAGGAGAGGAATTGCTAGATTATCTAGTAACTCTATGTTTAACTTTTTGAGGAACTGACAAACTGTTTTCCAAAGCGGCTGCACCAGTTTACCTTCCAACCATAAAGTATAGGGTTCCAATCTCTCCACATCCTCACCAACATTTGTGATCGTCCATTATTTTTACTATAGCTATCCTGTGGGTGTGAACTGATGTCTCATTGTGGTTTTGATTTCCATTTCTGTAATAACTAATGATGCTGAGCATCTTTTCTTGTGCTTATTGGCCATTTGTGCATCTTCTTTAGAGAAATATCTATTCAAATACTTTGCTCATTTTTTAATTGTCATTTTATTGTTGAGTTGTATGCTTGGTTTATTTTTATTCCGGATACTAGATCCTTGTCAGATATATGACATGCAAATATATTCTCCCATTCTGTAGGTTGTCTTTTTCACTTTCTTGGTTGTGACTTTTAAAGCACAAAAGTTCATAATTTTGATGAAGTCCACTTTAATTATTTTCTCTTTGGTTGCTTGTACTGTAGGTGTCATGTGTAAGGAACCATTGTCTAATCCAAAGTCTTGAAGAGTTATAGCTATGTTTTGTCTGAGAGTTTTGTGTTTTTAGCTCTTATATTTAGGTCTGTGATCCAGTTTTAGTTAATTTTTGTATGTGATAGAAGGTAGGAGTCTAAATTCATTCTTTGGCATGTGGATATCCAGTTGCTTTAGCACCATTCATTGAAAAGACCATTCATTCTGCATTCGCTTGTCTTGGCACTCTTGTTGAAAATCAGTAGAGCAGAGACGTAAGGGTTTATTTCTGAACTCTCAGTTCTATTCCTTCGCTCAATGTGTCTCTCCTTATGCCAGTACCATGCAGTCTTCATCACTGTAACTTTGTAGTAAGTTTAAGATTGAGAAGCGTGAATACTTCAACTTTATTCTTCTTTTTTCAAGATTGTCTGGTTTATTCTGAGTCCTCTGCTTTTACATATGAATTTTAGGAACAACTTGTCAATTTCTTCAAAAAAAAAGGCAGCTGAGATTTTGATAGGGATTGCATTGAATCTGCAGACAAATTTGTGGAGTCTTGCCATCTTAGCAACATTAAGTCTTCCAACCCATGAATCCAAGATATCTTTCCATTTATTTAAGTATTGTTTAACTTCTTTCAATATGTTTTATATTTTCAATGTGCAAGTCACACATTTCTTTTGTTAAATTTATTTCTAAGTATTTTATTCTTTTGATGCTTCTGTAAATGGAATTGCTTTTTTTTTCTTTTTTTTTTTTTTTTTTTGCTGAGGAAGATTCGCCCTGAGCTAACATTTATGACAACCTTCCTCTATTTTGTACGTGTGTCATCACCACAGCATGGCTGCTGACGAGTGATGTAAGTCTGCACCCAGGGACTGAACCCAGGCTGCCAAAGCACAGCATGCCAAACTTAACCACTAGGCCACAGGGCCGGCCCCTGGAATTGTTTTCTAAACTTTATTTTTAGACCATTCATTACTAGTGTATAAAAATATAATAGATTTCTGTATTTTGATCTTGCATCCTGCAACCTTGCTGAATTCATTTATGAGTTCTAATGGTTTTTTGTGCATACTTAAAGACTGTCTTTATATGAGACCCTGTCATCTGCAAACAGAGATAGTTCCACTATTTTCTTTCCCATAGGGATACCTTTTCAAGTCTCATTTCTTATTGTGCAATGGAACCTTTTATCCCTCTGTAAACTAACTTCAGCCATGAAAAATATATGCTCCGTGAGGGCAAGAATCCGTTTCATTTCCAGCTGTAGACCTAGCACCTAGATTCATTCCTAGCACTTAAGAAGTAGTCAAGAAATATGTGTTGAATCAATGAAACAAGAAGCACCTGGGACAGTTCAGTCCGGGGCTCTTCTCCACACCCTGAAACCACACCAGCGGGGTGTAGCTTCTTCCATCCCTTCTCTCTCTATATATGCACTTATACTGCCGAGCCAGTGCCTGGCAATTAATCAGCACTCAATAAATATTTGTTTAATGGGTGAACAAATAAATAATGTCGGGTCTGGCGTGTGGGAGTGAATGAATGAGAACACATGATGACATCTGGTAAAGGAAACACCATCTGTCCAACATCAATTCTATCTCAGTGTATGGCAAATAATGTCCCCTAAGATCACAGTGACAATAACATGCTGTCACTGAAATTCCCACAATTCTACGGTGGTTGTTAATCCTTGCTCCCACAAAAATGATACTATTATGTAATTCCTCCTCGTTCTATCATTTCAAAAGCAATTCCAAAAGTTGTTGGGGCAGGCAAGCAACGGCAAGTCACCTCAGCTGGCCGCCACGGCGCAACCTGCTGGCCCCACCGCCTCGCTTCCTCTGCTGTGACTCTTGCCCAGGAAATACTTCAGGTACATCTGGAAACGCAGTGAAAACACTTGACGTGGACACCATGTGAAAAGTCAGCGTGGCGCAGGCGGCTGGGAGGCGCAGGGTGGGGGGCCCCGCCACCTTTCCTCCTGCTCCTGCACACTCTCTCTTCTTTTACAGAGAGCGTTATTGTTCCAGCTGCCCCCCACCCCCACAACCCCAGGCTCTCTCCGTGTTACAAATTAAAATCTATACTCACCAAATATGCATTTAATTCTATTTTACTCAGGTAATTATTATAAAATTGCATTGTTACTGTAAACGTATTTTAAGATTTTAATAACCATGAAGGAGATTTATAGCTATTACAGACTTGCTAATCCTCAATAAATATGTTTTGAATCAGGTTAGCATTTTGCATACAATAACCGTCCTATTAATTCTGGGGTGGGTTTTGTAGCCTTGACGGAAAGCACTGCAGTTGCTTTGCTTTCCCTGGGGCTCTTTAGGTTACACTTTAAGACTGGAGATTAAAACAGGGGAATTTTCCACCCTTCAGAAAACAAGACCCAGGAATAAGATTGAGTATAGCAGTGACAAGAAAGAGCAGGCAGCTTAGAGCAGTCGGGGAAAAGTCTGCACTAGGCGTCAGGAGATCAAGATCTCAGCCTGCTTCTCCCACTAATTAACTCTGTGCGCTGGCCGAGCCTCTCAGCCTTTCTTAGCCACAGTTTCCTCATTTGTCAAATCGGGATAATCATACCTAGCCGGGCCTCGCATTTTTGTGGTGGGGAATCTGAAATGTGAGTGTATGAGAAAATGCTGTAAAATCAGGCAGCGCTACAGTGTGGGGTCCGGGAATCCAGGCTCGGCTCTGCATTTATTAGCAGATGCACCTCAGATACATCATTTAACCCTCTGACCCTCAGTGTTTTCATCTGTACAATGTAAATAATAACAACAACAATAATAACGATAGTAGCAGTAATCCTATGGCTTAAGGATTTCTCAAGTCAAGTGAGATGAGGTACATGAGCCTTCACACAAGACCTAGCACGTAATAAGCACCAAAGGCTATTCTTTCCCACTTTCCATCCATCAGGATTGTATATACTTTCCTAAGATGAAATCCAAGACATTTGGGAAACTTCAGAATCACAGTCTTCCCATTTTCTGACAGAGAGAAACAGGCCTGCTGTGGTAGAGACACTCCCACCACCTATATTTTCCTGAATGCCAGGGTCCATTCCCCTTGCTATTAGCACACTTTCCACCACTCCTTGATTGGGAGCCCTTTAAAAAAGCTCCAATTAAAATGTTTAGTTTGACAGGCTGGCTAGGAGAAATGTCCTTAGACAGGAACACAGAGAGCCGTTCCCTTCAAGAGCTTGCTGCAGCTCTTCCAGATCGGGCGGTGGGGAGTTGGAGATTTGGGTCAGCAGAAAATTCCTTAGCAGTCAGTGTCTTTGCAAGGAAGAAAGAGGCAGCCTGGAAATGACTTTCATTCCTAAGCATGTAGCTATTTACTGTCAGCTGTGGATAAAATGTGGCCCCTCTGGACACTGGGACGCCAATAGCCAAGGCCTGGAATCACATCTGTCTACACCTTTCCAGAGTCTTCGAACCTCACAGCAAACCCTGAGAAAAACCACCTCACCAAACTGCCCGGACCCAGCAACAAGGCACAGAAACACAGACCCAGCAAAAGGCCAGCACATGAGGAATAAACAGCCAGAGCACAGGCAGGGACTCCAGACTTTATTATGCTTTCAGCTTTCTTGACTGAACAGGGCCCCTGCCCATGGCCATCCCACCCTGCCCTTAACCCCCAACACACACACACATGCACAAACACACACACACACACACACACACACGCACACCCTCTAGGGACAAGCATAAGAGAGATTAGCTATATAAGCCAGGCAGACTTGTAAAACAGCTGAAGAATTAAATACTCAAGAATGTTTAGGCCAAGCTGCTGACCCATTTCCCTCCTTGCAAAGCCCAGGGAAGGAGAGAGTGGTAGAAAGAAAAATAAAGAGCCAGGGGGAAACAAAACCAAATTATTAAGTTCTTTTCATTAAATAAATAAACTGCATCTGACAGACTCTCCCCTGGAGTCCTGGGGTGCCATCAGTCCTGTGAAATGACTTGAGGAAAAAAAAAAACACGACAAAGACTCCTTGGTCTTGACTGGAGTGAGAGAGGCCATTTAGTCAATTCCTTTCACTCCAGTCAGATGCAAACAAGAATTGTAATCTAGATAGAGAAAAGGGGACCAGCACCATGTTGATATTGATTAGAGTATGGAAATGGGAATCAGTAAATTTCACTTTGAGTCACAGCCCTGACACATCTGCTTGTAAAGTGATAGCACCCAGATCTAAATGTCAAGACCCCAATCTCCAGTCCCCGCTGTCCTCTCCTGGAAGAACTGTAACCCACTCAAAGACAGCATCTCGCCCTTCAGTCGCCACTCATATCCACTCATCATCTGCATTCCTTCAGCTAACGACATCCCTCCATAGTGATGACCAGCCCATCAAGCTAAAACTTTCTGTCATCCTCCTCCTTTCCTTCTTTCTTGTCCCCCAGATCCATTTGGTTGCCAATTCCTGTCCATTCTACTTAAACATATCCTCCAAATCAGGTCTGCCTTCTGTTACCACCAGAGTAATTCAGGACTATGTCAGGATTTACTTTAAGTATCAATTCTCTTACCAGTGTCAGTACTATCAGCCTTTCATACGCCACATCATCTGCCACAATCTCATAAATATTATTGTACTAAAGTAAAAAATCAAATCCAGTCATTTCCTGATTAAAGACTAACTAACGCAACATTGCCTTAGCAGGGCACCCCTGGCCCTTCAAAGCTGATCTCTTCCTTCCTCTGTGGCCTTACTTCCCACCCCTCCTTGCTGAAGACCCTCAAGCCACAACGCATTCTACCATGGCTAGCTCTCCCATCCCCTTCCATGATTCTTGGCTCATTTTGTTCCCCCTACCTGGGATGTCCTTGCTTCAAGTGTGCCTGGTGACCCTTTCCCCAGCTTTCTAAAGATATCTCTTCTGTGAAGTCTTCCCTGGATTCCCAAGGCAACGTGAAGCCCTTCCCCCAAGCTTCGCTCAGATCACTATTACGCCACTTATCCTGGGTTGTAATTATCTTTTTCTGAGTCTGTCCCACTAGAATGGGAGTTCCTCAAGTCTATTCCTCATATTTTATTCATATTGGCTTCAGCGGGTGGCCTTTATAGACACTTCCTAAATGTTTTACTATATTAATGAACAAAAGGGCAAATTAATGCTGAACAAGCAAGTCAGCAGTGTGGACTTGGGCAATGAGTTTCAGCTCCATCATCTGTGCAAAGAAGGGGTCGAGTGAATGGGCTTTAAAAATCCCTCCTATCCCTGACACGACATGATTTTATGAGTTTTAGCTTAGAGATACTGGACAAGCAGACCTTCCTGTGTGGGAACTGAAGCAGAGAGCTGGGAACATGTAAGGCGGCCCAGAGCCTCCTGTGAACACGCAGGCGCTCGAGAGCGGGCAGGTTTACGCAGAGGTAAGCCAGATGTTTTAATTAAGAACACAGCAATGTACAGTCTCCAAACACTATATTATAACTTGCAATCTGATACGCCTGCAGAAATCTAGCCCCAGTTCTTCAGAGAAAAAATGATGGCAGGGGCCAGGCAGAAATAGAAACTGCCTAAAAGCAGGTGGGAAGGTGGGCGATGGGAGCAAGTGTGGGTGAGCAGCCATGGTGAGCAGCCTTTCTTCCTCAACCTTATCTTCCAGGACATCCCAACACAAACATAAACCTTCCTCTTTAACCAGACTGTTCTACTCAACCCACCCCCGCCCCGGACCAGTGCTGCACAAGCCAGCGCCCGTGCTCCTGTCAGTTCTATTTCTCTTGCCTGAAAGCCTTTGTGGTCCCTCTCTGGCCATATAACCAAATATTATGCATTCTTAATACCCACTCTCCCGTCCACTCCTTAACCACTCCAACCTAAAGGCGCCTCTTTCTTCCTCTTCTGAAATCCTCTGACAGTCTGACTCTCGGGCTTGCCCAGCCTAGTTACTGCTCTCTAGCTTAACATGATGCCTGACAAATAGAAGACACTCAATAAGATTTTTCTGGATGAATGACTGAGTATATTAAGAGCTAAGTGGAACCTATAGAGATGAATCTCTGCCCTCAAGGAGAACTGACAGTGTAGTGAAGGAATCAGATCAGGGAAATAACGGCTGTTAAAAGTATTCACAGGAATATATGCACCTGTAGGCTTGCTGGGTTTTGGTTTTGGTTTTGTCTGTTTTGGGATTTGCGGAAGGAAGCTTTCCTATGCACCTGTGTCCTCTCCCCTAATACTCTGCAAGCTCCCTGTGGACAGCAACCAAGTTTCTTCTTGTTTCCTCCAAGACACCCACCGCAATATCTTGCACAGAAATCCAAAATGCATATTTATCAATTGATTTTCTGTATAAAGCCAGGATTGCTTACAGGAGAAAACTACAGAAAAGTAAATGGAGAAAAATATGTCTTAGAAGAGGCTTCACCTAAACTAGGACAGTGTGGGAGCTTGGTTAAGATGAAGAATGTTAGGCTGCAAGGAAAAGAATGGAGGAAAGAAGCTGGGAAGAAAGAGCCGAATAAAAGAATGCGGCTCCCAAGAGCAAACAGGAAAGGGAAGCTGGGGGAGAATGAATAATAGTTTCAAATAAACGCTGGGGTCTAGTTGAGAATGGAAACAATTAGTGTGGACGGTGTCAGGTCACACAGCGCTAGACACATAATGCATTTCATTTCAGACAGAGTCGTTTTTCTATGTGTGGAAGACTGTAACGGGAACCAAAGTGAGTTTTGTCAGAAAATATTCATTTGGTCACCAGAAGAGAGAGAAGCCTTCAGAGGAAAAGAACCTAATCATTTCTTCCTTTTAATGATGTAAAAGCTGGGAGATAGATATATATACACACACACACATGTATATATATACACACGACTATGTACATATACATACTATGTACTATATATATGTACTATGGATATATATGTGTGTATATATGTATACATATACATAGTGGTACCTCTACATACATACATACCTCTACATAGTTGTATATATACACACATATACATATATATATACACACACACACCCAGAAATGTTTGAGAATGAAAATGAGACTAATTGAAACAAGTAATTTAGTTCCTATTGCTTGGTCCAGAAATGTTGTAAAGGAGGAAGGCGGGGAAAGAAGGAAGACAAGAAGAAAGAGGAAGGCAGGGAGAGAGGAATAACAGTCCACCGTCCAGGCTAGCTGCAAGATCCAGTAGGCATGTCTTCTGTTTCTCCTCATTTCCTTTCCAAAGCTCTGCCCTCACCTCAGCAAAGATGCTACCCAACTTACCACAGTGAAATTCATGAAAAACAGAATTATGTAGAGTATAAAACCTAAAGGGAGAATCTCAAAATCTTAAGAACCATTGAGTTAACGTTCTTCCTTTAATTTTCTTCACTCTGTGGAAAATGATATGCCTAGTTTTAAAGAGATTACCTTGTCATATGTCTTGACAGGCTAAGCACCATATCACCAGCATTGATTAATGCTCTCTTCCTGTGAAACACATGAGATGTTTTTCTTCAGATAGAAAACAATACTATTCTATCTTTACTACTTGCCTGGGACATGAGTAGAGGTGTGTTTATAAGGATGATGAGGGAGGCAAATAAGAGGGGCCAAGGTTTTCTTTCTGCCAAAACTTTTAAACCAAGGAAGACTGATTAAAGTGAACATCAAAGGCAGACTAGAGAAGGGGAAGGAAATCAGAAAACTTCAGAGGTATGTATGGAAGAAGGAAGGGAGCACCCTTAATCACTTTGCCTCAATAATGGTGAAAGCACTGTGCCTGGCTAAGAATGGATGCTTATTGTATATATGTTGGATGGATGGATGCATGCATGGATGGGTGGATGGGTGGACAGGTGGACAGGTGGATGGATGGATAGATGGACGCATGGATGAATGGGTAGAGATGAATGGGTGGACGTGTGGCTGGGTGGACAGGGGGATGGATGGATGGATGAATGGGTGAACAGGTGGATGGGTGGACAGGGGGATGAATGGATAGATGGCTGGATGGATGAATAGGTGAACAGATGGATGGGTGGATGGGTGGACAGGTGGATGGATGGATAGATGGATGGATGGATGAATGGGTAAAGAGATGGATGGGTGGACGGGTGGATGGGTGTACAGTGGGATGGATGGATGGATGGATGAATGGGTGAACAGATGGATGGGTGGACGGGTGGATGGGTGGACAGTGGGATGGATGGATGGATGGATGAATGGGTGAACAGATGGATGGGTGGACAGGGGGATGGGGGGATAGATGGATGGGTGGATGGATGGGTGGATAGGTGGATGGATGGGTGGGTGGGTGGATGAATGGATGGATGGATATGAGGAATAGATAGGTTGATGGGTGGATGATGTGTGGGAATTATACTTCTATGCCATAAGTGGGCCACCTTCCTAAATCACTGTCCAGCCTACTGGTCATAGGGATAAATCCCAAAAGGATTATTTCAAATAACTGCTTAGTCTCTGATACAAGGAAGAGTAGTATGTCAATTACCTTTAGATGTTTATTTTTTTGATGAGTGTGGATATATATCCAGTGTCATAAAAATGTTTATTATCTTTGACTCAGTAACCCTGCTTGTAAGAATTTATCCTAAATTTTTTTCTCAAAAGAAGAAAAAGAAGTTATTTGCATAAAGATGGTTTTGAAGTATCATCTATAAAATTTAAAAATTGTAGCAACCCACAAATATTAAAGTAAATTATTTCAATTTGACAGACTATTAGACAGCCATAAAATAACAACAAAAAGGGGGCTGGCCCAGTGGAGCAGCAGTTAAGTGCACACGTTCCGCTTTGGCAGCCTGGGATTCGCCGGTTCAGATCCCAGGTACGGACATGGCACCGCTCAGCAAGCCATGCTGTGGTAGGCATCCCACATATAAAATAGAGGAAGATGGGCAGGGATGTTAGCTCAGGGCCAGTCTTCCTCAGCAAAAGGAGGAGGATGGGCAGATGTTAGCTCAGGGCTAATCTTCCTCAAAAAAAAAAAATAAAAATTATAAAACAACATAGAAGAATGCTTATAGTAAAGGAAAATTTAACATTATATGTACATGTACAAGGAGCATGCATAAATTTGTAATCACAAACTATAAGTAGTAATATAACCGTAACTACAACTATATAGAGGTATATTTGCATGTCAAGAGGCTTGAAAGAATCACCAAAAAAATGAGAATGGTACACATGTTAAAATGGTAGAATTCTGGATGAATTATATTTTTTAGTTTTAAAAAATTATTAAAAACGGACTTGAAGTATTTCCTGTCCTTTAATGTAAGTATAATAATATTTTCAAAGGAAACAAAAATAAGAGAAAACATTTTTAGATGATTATCAGTGTTGCCCGAACCAAGCTCTAGTTTGCTCAGCATTTCATATTAAGCCAGTGAGCTATGGGGAAGGTCCCAGTGGGGAGAAGGGAGGAAAGGAATATCTCAGAGCAGAGGGCAATTTCAGTGGGAGGAAAAGTGGGAAATATGTAGCAACATCTCCGAGAACAAATGACTCTTGTCTTCCTCCTCCCCAAATTCTCTCACCTCGACCTTCTGCTCTCCTGCCTTCTCCATGATTTTGTCCCATCAGTTACCCAGACCACATAGGTGGCAGCCCTTGCTAACACTTTCGACATTTTGCTTTCACATCCACCATTACTCCATCTCCATAGCCTACAAGACTTTAGCCTGAAAATATACTGAGCATATTAGTTTTTTCTTGCTGTGTGAGATATTACCACAAACCTAGCCATATAAGACAACAGGCTTTTATTATCTTACATTCTACATGCATCAGGCGCTTGGGCACAGCTGAGGCCTCACCAGGCTGTGACCAAGGCATCATCTGGGCTGCATTCTCAGCTGGAGGCTCAGCTAGGGAAGAATTTAATTCCAAACTGATTTAACTTGTTGGCAGAGATTACTTCCTTGTGGATGTAAGACTGAGGGCCTCTACTTCTCACTAGCCGTCATCTAGAGGCTGCCTTCAGGTTCTAGAGGCCACCAGCAGTTCCCCGCCACATGGCCCTCTCCATAGGCAATATACATTTGCTTAAGACCAGCGGCAGAGTCTCTCTCTCTAGCCGGCCTCCCACACTGTCTCCTTTATCAGAACCACAACTTTGCTTAGAACTTCACTACCTTAAGCCTCTCACATCTCTGGCTTGGCTTCACTGACAAATTTCTGAAGGAAGCCACTCCTTCACGTTCAAGAAGCCCCAAGGATCTCCCTTCAGTTCCTCTCCCTTACCAAGCTCCTTTCATCTCAGGGGCTTCTCCTCTGCCCCCTCCTCCCATTCCCCAAGCTCCTCTGCCCCTCTTTCACCTGATTAGCTCCTCCAGTTTCAATGGCACTTCCTGTTCCCTAGACTAAGGTGTCATAATGTAAGTAGATAACCTCTAGTTCTTATGGGTTTAATGCCTATTTCCTCTATCGAGTTGCAAGCTCTATGAAAGAAAGGAGTGTCTCTGTCTTGTTTGTTCCCCGCTGTATGCCTAGTACTTACTTAGCTCAGGGCCTAGAGCACAGTAGGCATTCAGGAGATACATGGTGAATGAAATAAATTGTAGGCAATGTCTCAGAACCTTCCGCCCATGCCTCAGTGCTGTGACTTCTGAGGCTACCACCCTACTGAACCTTCTCTGCCTGGAATGTCATCAGCGTCTTCCTAAAGGTGAAGTCCAGCTGTCTCTCATCCTCCCTTACCTGTCTGCAGCTCCTAGCATACTGACCACCCCTTGACTCTCCCTCTCCCTGGCTTTGGAGCCCTAAACTCTCCTCATCCCCTTCCTCCCTCTCTAATCGCCCCTTTTGGGTTGTCTTCTAAAGATTGTCTTCCTCTTTTAGAATTTCTGCTTCCCCTCCATCCAGAGAAATCCAAATCCATACTCTGGCCCCGAGCTCTCTTTCTAATCCAACCCACATTTGTAGCTGGCAGTTGGATCTTTTCACTTCAATGATTCACCAACACGGCAAACTCAACTTTGTCAAAAAGCCCCTCCCTTTCCCTCCTTGGCCCCTCATCTCTGTTGTTGTGTTAACGTCATCAAAATCACCCTGGTTCAAAACCTCAGAGTCACCTTCAGCTACTCTCTGTCTCTCCCTGAATTGTTTCCCGCACCCAGTCCCTCCTCTCCATTCCCACTGCACTTACTCCTTTTCACGTGCACTCCCAAACAGCCTCCTAAATGACCCCACCTCCAGACCCTCACGAACTCTTACCAGTCATCGCGCTAGAACACAGTTCTGATCATGTCCATCTAGCACACGATAATCCATAGTGACCATCATTTGCCTAAAAACAATCCAAACTCTTTACATGACCTGGCTCCCAGGCGCCTTTGCCGTCTTCCCTTCGCCCTCACAGTCCCTCTTGTCTGGTCTAACCAGGAGAGTCACTATTTCCACAACTACTCACCTCTGGGCCTTTGCTCATGGGGCTATTCCCCGCTTGGAATGCCCTTCCCCTCATCCCAGCTTGTAAAAGCAAGAAAAAGACAACAAATGAAAACACCTCTCTGCCGCTCAAAAGCCAGTTCAAATCTGACTTCCTCCATGAAGACCACAGATGCAGACTCTGCTGTTTCCTCTGCGTTCCAGGGAAGCCCTGTGCCGTGCGTCGAGTGCTTAGCACGGGTTTCATAATTACTTTTGGGGCACGTCTAATTGCCACTGCCAGATAGAGTGTTCCCTGAGGGCCCCGGTCATCTTCATCTCTGCTGAGGAGAGTCCCTGGCCCACAGCCAACGTGCTGTAAAAGTTCTTCTTCTGAAGGGCCGGGTTGGCCCAGAGCGAGGCTCCCTTCACGTTAGTTCTTGAGAGCGAGCGGCTCCTCTTAGGTCAGTGATTCAGACTGGCCTCTACTAAGACTCTTTACCTCCAAAGCTACAAACAGGAAACCCAAGGGGAGGAAAAGCTGTGGTTAATAGAAAAGCAAGCTCTCAGCCCAAACCACCAGCTGCTTTGTCAAAATTAACAAGCAGCAACGTGAAACATGTGGCTTCGGAGTTGGGTTTCTTATTGTTATTATTCTATACGCACACATGCACACGCGCACACACAGTGAGAGACACACAGTGTGTCTTTCCCAGGAATACGCTGGCTTTAATGAGTGGCTAAGTGGGCAAATGGAAGAGGAGAGGCAGGAAGAAGGCTGGGGTCTGGAGCACAGAACCAGTGGATGTTCTTTAAAACCCAAAAGAGCAGAACAGGGTATTATAGTGTGACACAACCATGCCAGAGGGTGTCAAAGCCCCCCAAAATAGAACGTAGCCTCACGGCCAGGGATGTTCAGAGACAGCACAGCTTGGACAAACCGCATTGTATCTTCTTCCTTTCTCTCCTCAATATGTGTTCAAAGCCCCACCAAGGGGGCCGGCCCCGTGGCCGAGTGGTTAAGTTCACACACTCCGCTTTGGCGGCTCAGGGTTTCGTCGGTTCGGTTCGGATCCTGGGCGCGGACATGGCACCGCTCCTCAGGCCACGTTGAGGTGGCATCCCACATACCACAACTAGAAGAACCCACAATTAAAATATACAACTACGTACTTGGGGGATTAGGGGAGAAAAAGCAGAAAAAAAAAAAAAAGAAAATTGGCAAGTTGTTAGCTCAGGCGCCAATCTTTAAAAAACAATTTTTTAATTAAAAAAATAAAAATCCCAACCAAGAGTTTAGCATAGCAATAAAAAACGGCGGCTATGGACTCATAGTCCATAGTCAAAATGCATAGTCAAAAATGCATTTAATACGGCTAACCTACCAAACACCATAGCTTAGCCTGGCCTCCCTTACATGGGCTCAGAACACTTAAATGAGCCTATGGCTGGGCAAATCATCTAACACAAAGCCTGTTTTATAAGAGTGTTGAATGTCTCAAGTAATTGATTGAATACTGTCCTGAGAGTGAAAAACAGCATGTTGTCGGGGTCCAGAATGGTTGTAAGCGTATCGCTCGTTCACCCTTGAGAGCACAGGGCTGACTAGGGGCTGCAGCTCGCTGCCCAGCATCATGACGGAATATGGTACCACATATTGCTAGCCCAGGAAAAGAGCAAAATTCAAAATTCGAAGTATGGTTTCTACTGAACGCATATTGCTTTCACACCATCATAAAATCGAAAAGTCGTAAGTCCGAGACCATCTATAACAGTAAATGATTCATACGGTTCTTAGGCTGAAATGAGATAATATATATAAAGAAATTTGTAAGGCACATATCTAAACCCTCCATTTATATTAGGGCTTTGTCTTCCTTTTTAATGTGTCCACTATGTGCCAGATGCTGTATTGAGTGAAATTTAAATTACTGTATGGTCTTGCCTATTGAAATTTGCTCAGGCACTTACAGGGGAAAGGATGGAAAGCTGTGCACGAAGCAGGACCAGCAAGGGAGGCTGTGCAAGGTTGTGAGCCAGTGGGGCTGGGGCCGCTTCAGCACAAGCTGCTCCCACCCCTTTCCCTACCAACTGTGCTTCCTGGGAGACTCCAGTTGCCTCAGCCCCAAGGCAACCCCTATCTGTCAAAGCAGGGCTGGCCCCAGAAAGAGTTGTTGCCCAATTCCTGTGCTCTAGCACTCCAAACTGAAAATAGCACAATTCTCAGCAGCTTGGGCCCGTGAACACTTTTGAAACTGCATTCAGCAGGCAACATTGCATTTCCCCGGTGACACTCGCACAGTCCCCAGCCACATCCCCAGGATGCCCTTGTACCCTCCTCCTCACCATCCTCTCTCTTGTTTCTGGTGGACATCTTCGACCTTCAGTCAAAATCAGTGATGGGCTATAAATACTTAACAACCAGCTCTCTAGGGAGGAGGAGGGGAGCCTGGGTTTGTAGTATATGCCATTTTCCATGGTGTAAATATTCTTACCACACAGTTGGGAATAGAGACACTCAGTCGGGTCTTGTGATCTATCATAAGCTGGCTCCAGCACACCACACACCACCAGAAGCTCAGAATCCCCCTGGCCTCCTGCAGTTCTGTCTCCAGAGGGGATATTTTAATTGCCCTTACTCTTCCTACTCCTTTATTTCTTCCAGGCCATTTGAAAATGAATCATCCTTTGGAAGGTGAGTCCTAGCATCAAGGAATCCAAGTCATTCTCAATGCTAGGAGTGTCCAGGGCTGCCACCTATGGCCATTCAGGCCATGCAGGGCACAACTCCACAAGGAGTGAACTTATACATTGAACTTAATGTGAATGGCGACTCCGAGATTTCTGCAAAATAAGTGGCCTGGGAGTGTCTTCACTGGAGTGATAAGGCCTTCCTGGCTTAAGGGCAGAACAGAAATGGCAAGGCTACTCAATACCCCATTCCCAAGTGAATCCTCAGCCGCAGCAACTTCTCCAGCTGCTGAAAACTCTAAGCATTCCCTACCCAAGATGACTGAGCATGGTGCCTGCCTAAGGGTCTCAGCCAGTCACCTTTATACTCTCTTCTCCAAAGAAGCAGCTAGACATTCCCCCGACGAGTTGCCTCCCTCCCCATCTATTGAATCAGTTCATTTATTAATTTATTCAACATTTAGAGAGAATCTCCTAGGTTCCAGGCATTGGGCTAAACACTGGAAATGTACTGAACAGAACAAGGAGTTCACATTCTAGAAGGTGACACAGACAGGCAAGCAAGCAGTTGCCTGTGACATTTACAGAGATTTGTGCACACCAAGAAAGGAGCATTGTTTCAATAAGTAAATATTTGCTAATAGCTACCATGTATTGAACACTTACTATAGGCCAGGACTTTGCTAAGCATTTCCTTGCTGTTATTTAATCATTACAGCAACCTTATAGGACAGGTATCATTTCCCCCACTGATGTGTGAGGACGTAGAGGCTTGGAGACATTACAGGACTTGCCCGAGGTCAAAGTGTAGAGGTGGGTCTGGCAGCACAGCACTTGCTTGTAGTCTCTGGGCCACACCAGATCCCTAAATTTCTTGGCAGTCAGCAGTGGCAGATGACCTCTGGGTCAGCTGAAAGCCAAATCTTTCTCTGCATCCTCTGGGGGCTGGTCAGCTGCAGACTAGCCAGATGGGACCCAGAGGAAGAGACCGTCCAAGTACCCAAGGACCATGTGGTCCCATATGTGGGGCAGAGCAACCACTCAGGCCTCTGTAAGTCACCCACCCCCTACAGCCCACTCCAGATGCTTCCTTGGAAATTCTGAATCTGAGGTCTTAAATAGAAGTTGGGCACTATTTCTGGAAATGCACATGACAACCAGCAGAGGTTTTGTTTTCTTATTCTTAATAGGTCCTTGTTTTTAAAATGGAAAACCTGGAGAAATCAGTGGAGTAGAGACAAGAAGGGGAAATTTCACTCCTAGAAAATTGCTCTTGACTGCCCAGCCGGATCCTCTAGAAGGAGGCAAAAGACGGAATCTGGGGACACAACGCCCTCAGGAAAATCTCCAGGGACTCCAAGCAGCCTGCTTCCAATGTGGCCTCCCCGTCCATCTCCCCTGCCAGCTCCGGATCAGGCTCACTTTCCTTGTTCCCAGTCTGGCCTTTTGAAGCCCTGCGGAAATCGAGCCCACTGGTTTCTCTTCCTGGATATACAGAGATCTTAGAGGAGGCAGCCAACCTCGTTCCCCTCGGGTAACAGAAGAGGATTCGAGAAATAGTAAGGGAGGATCACTCAGCTTTCTCTGAGGTCAGAAAACATGCCCTTGTCCATGGCAGACTTTGGAAAATAATAGCACTCGCTTCCCTGTGCTTGGTTTCCAGAGCCAATCCAAAGAAATCCAGGCAAAGGATCCAAGGCCTGAAGTCAATACAGGCTCCAAAAAAATATATTAAGAAGAGAGCTTGTGTGTCATAGCCATTGGAAAAATCAGAACATAAGACAGTTTCTTCAATGTCTGACTGCACAAAGGCACGAAAGCCTTAGGGTCTCCTTTTCCATGCCTTGTACTGACCTCTGAATCTCAGGTATCCTGGAAATCCTGCCCCCCCTCAAATACCTAGTAGGTCGAAGAGAGTTTACATTCTGAGCACAGAGAGATGGGAAATAAACGCTGGTGGCTCTGAGAAAATGTAAGCAGGGTCAAGACAAAACACAAGGTGGACCTGTACTGTGGAGAAATCTTGAAACATCTTCATGCTAGAGATGCTTCTGATTAAACAATGCCCACACCACAACGTCTGACCATTCCTGTGGTCCGCAGGCTGCGGTTTCTTGGACGGGGCCATCGGGCCCTGAGCCAGCTGAATTGTGGAAGAGAGTTCCTCCTGGCAGTGGGTTTGAAGGCTGCACAGTCTCCGAGCTCTGCAGCCAAAAGCCATGTGGGGACATGGCAAATCCAGTCCCCTCGGCCCCTACCTGGAAGCCCCAACTCACAGCTGGGACGCAAGGAAAATTGCCATTGGACTTCTGGCCATTCTGCCTCTGGCCAGCTCTGATCTCTATTGCTGGGAAGTGCTCAAAGAAGGTCCCTGGTTTGCAGATAAAGGACTGTCTTTGAGTTTCCTAGCCTGTTAAAATGATGTTCTCTGAAGTCAAATTACGCAACTAAGTTTTTTTCAGGGAAGGGGGGAGAGCTGAGGCTGGGGCGGCACGAAAGAATGCCCCCCAGGCCCCCTGCTTCCCTCTCACCTCACGGAGGACAGAGGACGAGTGGAAAGCCGCTAGCCTGGGCCCACTTGGATAGAGGGCCCCACTGGCTCATCCCCAGCTGGGACACTCGCCTGGCTGGGCTGCCCTCCTTCTGACCCTGTTTGTCTTATTTTCTCCAGAGCCCCGGATAAGGAAGAGATAGTTAGAAATCACTTCTTTTCAGAGCTTGGGAGGCTGATGAAGGTAGAGGAGTTAGGAAGAGGAGGGGGATATTGGCGCCTTCCCCCTTTACCCCAATTGGTTTCTAAATCTAGTTGCAGAAGATGTTCTGAGAGAACTTCCTGGTTGTTCTGAGATGCCTCATTCACCAGCCCTAAGCCTGAGCCCAATTCTCTCAGCCCAACATCTGGAGAAAGCTCCAGTCCAGAACCTTCTCCTTTTCTTAGTGGAGGGAGTCTGGGGACATAGGAGACCCTGTCCCTCACAAGAGGCTCATTTGAAGCCTGCAGATGATTTTCTCACGGGAAGAACATCTTTTTCCTTTTAGAACCCAGGGCCCCAGCTCCCAGATCTGCCCTCCCCATGCATCTGTATGCTATTCTCATTTATTTTTAATTTCCTCTCAATTTTCTTTTTTTTTTTCCCATCAACTGCAGTCTGAAATTCATTGTAAGGTCATCCCCCAGGAGACAGAGCTAGGAATCCAGTGGTGCTGAGGGAAGGGTGCCTAAGGACTTGGGGTTCCACAGCAAGTGGTGTTTTGAATTTAAGTTGGTTCCCCTCCGGGATTTAGCACAGAGGAGCCTAGAGCAGGCTTCCCAGGATTTTCAAACTAGACCGTGGCAGGTGAGACTGACAGGACAACATGGGGGAATCCAGAACTATCACTGAAAGCCCCAGGAACATTGGTAAAAAGCCTTCTCCAACAACCCAAGATAGATGGAAAGATTGTCAGAGCACAGCAAGCTTAGCTCTGCCATTAACTGCTTGTCTGGCTGTCAGCAAGTCACCTCTTGGAACCTTAGTTTCTTCATTTGTAAAATAAGAGATTGGACTAGATTATCCTTAACACCTCTCCCAGCTCTGAAATTCAATGTTTCTAACCCTAACTTGTAGCTCTGGAGTCTTTTCATGTCTATATTTGCCCCCATCGGAGCCCTCTGTTCAAGACTAAGAGATAACAAGAGCAAGAACTCCATCTTCGTGGTGCTCTCCGTAAACATGCTATCTGCTACGTGCAAATGTATGTTAGTACATGCCCCAGGAGGATCCACCCCTAAAGGCAATTACTTCACACCTACTCCCAGGGTTCTGTGCTAGGCCATATGGAGACACAGCAATGAGCAAACAGGAAATCTCTCTTAAGGAGCTCAATCTACTGAAAGAGACAAGACCATTCATGAGCAAGTGATATAAGACAGACTGTCCTTGGTGCAATAAGGGAGGGATAAAGAAAGTCCAGAGGAGGGGCTGGCCCGGCAGCATAATGGTTAAGTTCGTCCACTCCACTTTGGTGGCCCAGGGTTTGCTGGTTTGGATCCTGGGCGCAGACCTACACACCACTCATCAAGCCATGCTGTGGCAGCATCTCACATAGAAGAACTAGAAGGACTTACAACTAGGATATACAACTATGTATGGGGGGCTTTGGGGAGAGAAAAAAAAGAGGCAGATTGGCAACCGATGTTAGGTCAGGGCCAATCTTAAAAAAATCCAGAGGAAACAGAGAGGTCTCAGAGGGATATGCAAAGGAATGAGGGAAGAAGTGGGGTGTAATCAAGGTCTCGACTTATGCACGTGGTTGGCAAATGAGGAAAGGACAGTGGAGGCAGAAGGGGCAGCGAGAGCAGAAGCATCCTACAGTGCCAGGAATGTTCACGGAGTGATGCATCTGGATGAGGATGGCAGGCAGGACAAGGAGAATGGTATGGGTTGGGAGGGCAAGCAGGGCAGAGAGTGGAGGGCCTGGAATACCATGCTGGGAAGAATCAATTGTTTTCAAATGATAGTGATGTTGGTTTCCGTGCTACCTCGGCATTTGAAGGAACCTGCTCACTGCCCTTCCCTTCTTCCTCCCCCGCCTAATAGGATCCCAAGCCATCCATGGCCCCAGTACAGAATGAGCCCCGCTTTCCAGCCCTGCACTCAATGTGGCCTCAACACCAAAGAGTGGCCAGGTCCAATCAGAGCATCACACAACACACACTTGTCTTTTCACATGAAACTCCTAGACCATGGAAGGCCAAAGAAAATGACACTCCAGAACTCTCCTCCTTGGGGACTCTGAGCCCCAAAATCCTGCTCCAGGGCAGTCGCTGTACAAGACTGAAAAGCTTACCAAAAACAGGGAGTCCTGCTCAGGCAAGGGCTGAGCTGCTCTCTGGGCCTCAGATTCTGAGGGTTCCTGGACACTGATCGTGACTTGTTCATTTTGGCACATCACAGACACAGCATTGAGGCCCCTGTGATGCTCCCCCCGCCAGTGACAGATCGGTTTCCTACTGAGACGGCTCCCACCCAGCCCAGGAGGAAGACCAGCAATGGGCAGCTGGTCAGCAGCTTCTTCTACAGAGGCCTTTCCCACATGCACTGAGCACAGTTATCTCTAAGAGTGATTAGGAAATAAAGCAGCTCCCTGCCCCATTAGCTGCAAGCTGGTCCATCTGGGCCATGAGACAGCCCAGATCCAGGAAACCCAGGGCTCAGCTGACAGCTCAATTAGAGTGGATGGTCTCCCCCGCCCTCTGCCTCCTCCTGCCTTTTATTGTTTTTGGCAGCAGAGCAGGGGGGGGCCTTGAGGTCGAACTTGTTGAAAGTGCAACGGAGAGAAAATTGTTCTCATCTGAATAAATAGAGTCAGCTGTTGCCAGAGGGCAAAATCTACCCATGGTGAGCTCCCCTAGACGAGCCAACGTGGTGTTGGGCTGAAATGGGCACTTGAACTCGGGCCAGCGCTATCTGGGTGATTCTGGAAATGGCTGCCAAGTAGATGCTGCATGGCCCATCCCTGTGGCTTTGGAATGGCCCTAAGGGGAGGTAAGACAGCAGGGATGGGAGAGATCGGGTGCAGGGAGGGAAATCTTGGACCACGGTTGTGTTGTGGGGGTGTTCAGCACACACAAGCCCTCCTTCCATATCAGCGAAGGAAGGGGAGTAAGACAGTGGGCACCTGCCACCACAGAACCCCAGTTCACACATGGTGGCTCTGACCCCTTAGCCATGGGGCTTGTGGGTGGGATGTCTGGCTGCCACATATCCAAGATCTCTGCAAAGAGGCCGATGCGGTGAGCTGGTGCCCTGGATGCTCCCTGGGGATCTGACACCCTGAGATCACACCCAAGCTGCTTTGAGGAGGTCACCCAACCCTACCTGCCCCAGAATCTCAGAAAACTTTCCCATTCTGAGAGTTACATCAAACAGGCTCAGGAAAGGTAAGCAAAAGGGCAGAGGTGAAGGGAGGAATAAGGAGCGAGTGGAGGAAGAAGAAAGAAAAATGACCTACATGGTATGCCAGACAGAGCGCTAGAAATGAGTCTGGAGACAGATTCTTGCCCCTGCCCCTTTCTAAACCAGCTGGGTGGCTCAGGCAAGGCCCTAACTTTCAGGTCTAAGGGGGAGGCTGAACTACACGTTATCCGAGTTCCTTCAAACTCTCACCTACTGTGCGGTGAAACCAGCAACCCAGGAACCAGTGCCCTCTCCTCTGACCCTGTCGTGAAAGATGAACACGTCCCAACCCCCACTTCCTAGCCTCTGCTCCCAGCACAGCCTCCTGGACCTCTCTGCTCCAACGGTTGAGAGAAAATTCTTCTCATTCTAAGACCTGGCGATGCTGCTGCACATGTGAAGTGGGAAAAGCCAAATCATATGGAAAATGCTTTCTCTGCTCCAGTGGAAAAGCATGCAAAGAAATAAAGACTCAGACAGCGGAGTTTCTGTTTCAAAGGGGCAGGGAAAACCAGAGGGCAGGCCCCTGACAGACAACAGGAGAAACATCCCTTGCACTGAAACCTCTTCAAGGAAGGAAGGGGCCACCTGATCGAGTGCTGTTGCTGATGTTGTCCCCATCAGGGCCAGCTTCCTGCCGTAATCGCCATTCCTTACCTTTAGGTGGTATTTGACGGTTTCCAAGGCACAGCACATATCCCACTTCACTCGGTCCTCACCAAGTCAGGGAGGAGGCATCAGCCTCGCCACCAGAGGAGAAAGGAAAGGCTCCCCGAGGAAGGGGTGTCCCGGGGTTCCGCCATAGCAGACAGTCGCCTCCCACAGGGTCGTCTCTGGGCGTGGGCAAAGGACAGGCAAAAACAGAGGAAGAGAGAGGAGTTAGTGCAAAGGACCAGCGGGAAGGAGTCTGCGTCCATTTCACGGTGCATTTTCTATCCCTGTTTCTCAATATCCCCTCCCTCTTCCCCCAGCTCTTTAATATACATCAAAAATGTCAGTGCTTCCTGGCTAGAATATGATGAAACTTACAGACTAACAAAAAATTTCATAGAGCAGTGAGAAGGGGACTTAGGGATCATCTAATCTACCCTGTCACTTTACAGATGGGGAAACTGAAACCTAGGGAGGTACAGTGACTTACTTAAGGTCACACAGCTGGCTGGTAACAGAGCCCTCGTTAGAACCTGCTATTCCTGACCCCTGACAACACTGGGGCAGGTTAGAACGCCTGGCCAATGGGAATGACCTGAGAAGGCCCGGGGAAGTTCCAGATGCAGCCAGACCCTCTGTGTCCTTCTCCCCTCCTCTCTTGAAGTTGCACCTCAGGCCCATATGCTCTACATCAACGCTGGAGGCTGAGCCAGCTAGCCTTCCTCTCATATGGAATGACTCTGATATTCACGTCTGAGGCACTAATTCCAACAGGAAACCTCCTGCCAATCCAAACAGAACAGGCTGATCAGAAAGCTTTTGTTTTTCTCCTGTTGTTTACAGAGCCACACTCCGGAGGCTGGAGCCCATCTGACACAACCACAAGGCTGGTGCCGAGAGAGAGCTTCTTCACAGAGCTGCAAGAGGCTGCCTGCGTTTGGGAGTTCTCTCTGAACGGTAAAGAGTCTCTTCCGCCTTTCTAGAGCATCATTCATTCCTTTGTTCATTCAATAGTCACTTATCGGGTCCACTATTCATCAGGCCTTGTGCTAGGAGCAAGATCCACACATGTGGATGAGACAGAAAACCACCTGCAAAGAGTCTTCATTCTAGCTGGGAACCAAATCACGTCTACATCCTCTGGGCAAATTGTACAAGTCTATCAACTTCAGCGTTATGAAAATCAGAACAAGGGCAGCCAGGCTGGCAGGTCAGTTAGACCTGCCATCTCCAGTTCGGTGACCTGCCTGACGCTATAAATTTACTAAGGACGGAATTTACCCATTCAAGTCAGGGAGAATTTATGGAGGACGCAGGTCTCAAACTGATCTTAGGAAAGAAAGAGGATTTAGAGAGATGGAGCCTAGAACCTTACAGGGAAGGATGGGGGAGGAAATTAGGAAGTGGGTGCTCATAATGTTTCTACTATACTCACAAGCTGTACAAGTTCTCTCACTCAATCGGCCCCACAGTCATATAAAGTAGCTGTTATTACTCTCATTTCCTAGAAGAGGAAACTGAGGCTCAGAGAGATTTAGTGATCTATCCATGATGACAGTTCAGGACCAGGCCCGTGTGACACCAGAGCTCACTCTCTTTTCACTGCACTGTGCCAGGAAGGAGCCGAGAGGAGGGTCTGGTGCCAATTATCATAGAACCATGCAAAAAAGTAAAAGATAGCCAAGTTACAGAATCTGCAAAAAGTTTTGCCATCTAAAACAGTTATTTGTCCACGATATTTTTTAGTGACTATAAAGCCATGCTTGTCTTAGTATCACCATCACCACCATCGTCGTCATCGGTCTATTGAGGCTCTATGGAATGAAGAGTAGCCATGTGCTAGGTCCTGGGCTAAGTTACTCTTCCATTTAATTTTCCCAATAATGAGTGTAATTGCATTATTATTGTCCCTATATTACAGATGAGAAGACAGGTGCAGAAAAAAACTCAATCAAATCACACAACTATCAAGTAGCAGAGCTGCGACGCCAGCCCAGGCAGTCTGATTCTGATCCCACGGTCTCAAATACACCACTTATTCTTTGAGCTTCTACCTGCAGGGAAGTGGGGGTGACCTTGCAGATGTCAAAGAGATAAAACAAAAGTTGGCGTGAACAAGTAGGAAAACTATTGATTTGACCAGGCCACGTGAGGTCCTGAAGTAGTCATTGTGAAGGGAAGGGACGGTCTACATGGACTTAAGTCTGAGATGATTTGTGGAGGGAACAGAGTTTCAGGAGCTGCTGGACGGTGGAAGGGCAAGGCCCAAGGGACTGTGGAAATCCAGGCACGGTAGGTCCTATAGGCAGCCAAGGGAAGGGACACACAACCTCAAGGCCAGAGATTCGCCGATTCAGCCCTGGGCCCACTGCAGGCTCATCCCAAACCTCCCACACACCCCAAAGGCAGCTCAGTCCCTACAGAGTTCCACTGTCCCTACCAAGTGATGGATGCCAGATGCCGCAGCCCTCACGAAAGGAAATGTAACTTGGAATCTGATCTCTCGTTAGAGTACATGTTGCTGCTTTTATAGCTGTGAGTGGAGTCCCACAAGCTTGTCTTCCTGCCCTCCTCCTCTCGCCTTGTCCATTCCCAGCTCACTGTTCCTTCATAAATCATCAGCCCAACAGAGCAAAGTTCTGCTTCCCACTTTCTAAGTCTGAGGGCATTTATTCCTGCTGATAAACTGGATTCAGACAGCTCGCAAACCCCCAACCGCGGCCAAGATTATGAAGGTGAAATATTCATTGCGCTCTGTCCTGTCCAGGAGAAGAATGTACAGCACAGGCTCAAACTGGCATGTTTCCCACACGTTACTGTCCAAGGGAGAATTACTTTTGTCGGGGACTGGAGCTGTGTTTGGGGGTTGGCGAGAGAGATAAATCAGGATTATTACATTGGTGCTTCCCACCAAACTCCCAGAAAGGGAAGGCCTCTGCTGCGGCCTGGCCTTCACCATCACCAATAAGGCCTCTTGCCTGAACCCAGCCATCATCCAGCAGCACATGACCAGACCAAGACTGTAAAAGTGGCCACGCTCTTCCCTCCCCTCCCTCCTGCCTTTGTAGAAATGGGGCAGGCCCAGGGGTCATGGTCCAGAGACAAGGCCACCCCGCAGTATCTGCCGCTTCTTTCCTTTTGCAGGATCCTGGCCAAAACTTGCTACGGAGTCTGTGTCAGACACCAGGAAACAGCACTCGTCAGTGGGATGTGCACGGCTGAAAAATAAAACTGGTGTGTTTCATGGGGGCAGGAGTGGGAACAAAGTCATTAACGCCTTCCTTTCCTCAGAAGTTGCACACTGCATACAGATACCCAGTACAGCTCGGCCATGAGCAGAGGCCTGCCCGATGCCGCTCTGGGGACCACAGGGTTAGAGACCCAGGGGTCTCATTCCCAAGCCCACACACCCCAGAGGCTGTGTTTGGGTAAGGTTCGGCTCTCAAACACTGCTCCACCACCCTGCACTTTTCTCATGCACAGGGAGGGCCTCTGTGATTGATGGAGAGCAGGTGAAGGGACGAAGAAGAGCCCGGGCCTCCCATGTCACGCATATTTACCTTGGCATGCTCTCCACATTTATCTTAGTGGCATAGCCAACATCACAGGAAGACGAGAGAAATACCAACTCCCAGAGTAAGCTACAGGAAAGTCTGCCTGATAACTAGCCGCTGTCAGACAAAATGAGAGCGAGAGGGGAGAAGAGCAGAGTAACCAGGCCAATGTGGGGTCCAATCCTACCCTGCCGTTTCCCAGATGTGTGGCTTTAGCCAGTCACCTGCTCTCTCCGAGACCATCTCCTCCCCTGTGAAGTGGGGGTAGCAAGCCCATCTGGTCGTGTTGTCAGGACTGACAGAAACGGACTGACAGAAACGAGGCACTCAGCACGGTCAGTGCAGTGCTACAACAGCCCTAGCGGGCAGCCAGCGCTTACCCTCCTTGTTTCTCGAGTCCAACAGAGGGGAACAAGCCCCTTCCCCACCCCTCGCCCAGCCTACTCTGCTTGGTAAGGGGACCTGCTGACCGTCCCGGACATTTGATTTTACTTCCTCTTCGTAAGACTTCAGTGGTGTCACTCCCCAAAACATTTAACAAGTCCCCCAAAGCTAACAGACTCCAAACTCGGCCTGGTGAGCCCAGCTCAGCATGGAGCCTGGCTTCCTGCTCCTGCTCCTCCTCCTCGGCTTCATGCTGCCTTCAGCCCAGACACTCTCCTTGCCATCCCTGGCACACCCAGGCCTCCCACTGAGCACCCTGCTCCTGCTGGGCCCTTAGAAAATGAGGGGGAAAGATGCTCTTGTCTGCCTCACAGAGACCACTTCACAGAGGGAAAGTAACATATTACCATATGCAAATGGTATAAAATTCAGAGTACAAGAATTTACATTGTCTGCTATGTTTCATAATTACTTTTCAGGTAGTTCATGTTTTATTTACTCTTCTAGCTATATGATACATTTCTCAATTATTGAAAATGTTTTAATCCCACTCCAGACCCTCAATCTACTTCCCAGTAGCAACCATTGTTAACAGTTTTGTGTGTGTCCTTCTGGAAACTTTCTGTTCATGTAAAAACACACACACCCAGTTGTTACACAAATGAGAGTCTACTGTACATACCATTCTTTGTCTTGCTTTGTGTTTTACTTAAGGCTATATTTTGGAAATTGTTTCAATAGCAACACCTACCGAGCTAACTTACTCTTTATAACGGCTTCCGGGGTTCCGTGGCTTGCGAACCTGATCCCTGGGGATGAACGCTTTGGTTGTGTTCAGTCTTTTGCTACAACCACAATTCTCATGGTGAGTCTCTTGTTCCTGTACATCTGCCTGTGTGTGTCAGTGTGTTTATAGCATAAATTCCTAGAATGTTGCATTCTGAGAGTGTCAAATTGCTTCCCAGATAAGTTGCATCCATCTATACACTCAGCAGTGGGCTGGCGCTTGTTTCTCCACCTCACCAAGGTTCGCTACCATAAGATTGTGTATCAAAATAATGTATGCAAAAGTCTTATAAACTGTGACACTCCATGTATGTCCAGTATGGCACCCTGCTTGCCACCTCTTCCATGAAACTCTTCCTGATTTCTCACTCTCCAGCCCAGGGTGACTGCTTGCCTCCTCTGACCCTGCACAGCACCTTCTCCGTTCCTTTCTTGCCACTCGCATGTACTTTGTATACTGTGTTCTAAACATATTGGTCTCAATCTGTCTATTAGACTGTGAGACTCAACCAGTTTGCTCAGTTTCTACCTCCTGCAGCAAACTTTACAGCTCTTGCACAACAGCAAGACTTCAGCGAGGTTAAATTCGGAGCCGATCAACCCAAGTTCCCTGGGTTCTAACTGAGCTTGGCTGTGCTGGGCAAGGAAGGGTCTGGGGTCATTGGGATGACATCAGGATTTCCTCTACGGCATCCTGCAGAATCTCTCTCATCCCTCTCTCTCTATCTCCCACTCCTCCCATTATCTCTCCCTCTGTTTCTCCCCACTGGCCCCACCTCTTCATCTCGCTACTAATCCATCATTTTCTAACTTTCTGAGCATTGGGAATAACCGTGTTCCAGGGCCAAGGCAAGGCCTTGTACATCCTCATTTGGGGAAATTCAACCTCTTGCTGGTGGGTTGCCATTTATTAAAAAGATAGTTGGGAAAGGCGTGAATGTGTGTCATTCATCAGTCCAGGGACTCAGAGCACACATCCAACTGATCGTGGGTTTCCAAGGGCCTCCTCCTCGGTAGCTTTCCACCCTCCTCTGCTTCCTACTCTTCCTTCTGCACAAGGAAATGCTATAAATCCTATCTTCCTTACTTCCCAGACACTCATCACATCCTTTACCTCTTAACTCTGTTCATAATTCTTTAACTCCTACTCTGGAGCACAGTGGAGTCCGGAGGTCCAGGTAGCGGTGGTAAAACAGTGCATGGAAGAACATCTGACAGCCCTGCCCAAGCAGAGACAGCTCTGTCTCAGAACCGAGTGAGTTTACCATGGTTGGATGTGTTCAGCCAGAGAGGAGAAGGTAAGATGAGTTGTCCAAGAGAACCAAGCATCAGAAGAGGGAGAATGGGGAGCAGGGGAGGGCGTGCCAGGGGAACTTTTAAGCTTTAAGATCCTTCTGGGTTTCCATGTTAGGAACTCGGAGGCCCTCAGCTTGGTGTTGCCATCAGCAATCAGAGATCTGAAGTCCAGACTCCCCCTGGCCCCCAATTAACCTTTACCTAGAAGAAGGGCCACTTCTAAATTAAACTTTCCCTCCCCGGCCCCCTTTCTCCCAAACGGCTCTACTTTTTCTGGCCAGTCCAGCTCTCTTTACTTCCATTAAATGCCCACTGAGCATGGGGCATGAGGGAAGACAATGCTTTGGTTTTTTCTTCATTCTTTTCCTTTTTTCTGTTACAGAACTTTCAGATCTATTATCTCATTCTTCTCAAGAAACTGCCCATGTAATTTGAAAGTGAGGAGCTTCCAACCCTGAAATGAAGACAAACCTCTCAGAGATGGAGCCAGAAAGTTTACTGCCAAGGCAAAGAGGCCAGCCAGAGATACGGAGCTGGGCCCTCGGCACAGTCCGAGCGAGGCAGGGATTATGCAGTAAAGAGGAAGACAGCTTAGAACAAACTGCCAGAACAGGGTGGTCGGCAGGTTTCTGCCTGGGTTGCGCTATATAGAAGGCCTGAGACCCCAAATGAAACTTCCAAAAGAGATTCCCTTGGCCTTTTGTTAACTGGAAAATAAATCCTTCACCATCCCTCCTCCCATGCCCCGTGCCCCGCCCTACAAAGCAGAGCCTCCTGAAGCAGCATTTACTGTCAGGAAGACAGGAAAAGGAGCATCTGGCAGGGAGTGACTCTTTTCCTTTCCATTGCCACTGGTGCTTCCTCAATACAGACCAGTCATAGGGTGCATACTCCCGGCAAGCTTAGCAACCAAGCCTTCGTAAGCTGTTCTTCCTTACGGCGACACAACGTCAGGATGCAGCAAAACATCCCAACACCATTTACTCCTCTGATAGTGGTTTATAGTCAAATTCTTTTTGAGTTAGCAGTTTCTATTGACTTCATGGGGATATTAAGGGCCTCTGGGGCAGTAGGAATATCTCTGTTTGATGGAAGAGGAGACAGAGGCAGGATTCAAACAAAAAGGCAGTATTGCTAAGGACAGAAACACTGACTTGGGAGTCAGAGAGGCCCAAGTTCATATCTCTTTTACTTTGCTGTGAGATTTGGGGCATATCACTTATACATCCAGAAGAGATTATGATGAGGGTAATGATGATGCCAACCTCATAGCATCATGCTGACAATTCCATTAGATACCACCTTTGAAGCACTTAGCACAGTGCTTGACATGGAGGCAGTGGTCGATAAATGATAACTTGAAGAAAGATAAAGTAGTAGTGTACCAGAAAGAAAGCCCATGTCCACCTGTTCCTGGGGTCAGTGGCTGGGTGGAGTTCTAGAGTTTGAGGAGTTTCCAGAGTTCTGGAATCCTAAGATAGAAAAGGGAACATGGGTAGAATATCAACAAGGAGTCCATTCTTCTCAGGGCAGGTAACGTGCAGACCATCTCTTTATCTACAATCTTAGACTATTCATAGAGACTCAAAAAGTTGTTGAAAGTAGCCTTACAAGTGTTTACAAAAATTAGCCTCTGGTTTCAGGAAAATTTAAATTTCTTTTTCTTCAAAAATCTTTGAAAGCAAAATTCACCTCTAAACAACAAAATGGAAACATGGTTTGCAACAAAGACCGTCAGAGTTAATACCTGTGGTGGAAGAGATTATTGTCAAAAATATTTATTCTCTCCTCTCTCCACCTCCATGGGCAGAGTATGCATCCTTGCCTTGGGCTCTGGGAGCAGCACATGACTTGTTTTGACCAATGGAATGTTAGCAAGTGCAGTAGCCCAGATGGTGAAGAATTGAACTTGTTCTCCTGTGCTTCTGCCATCACCTTGGAAAGAACCTGCCAAGCTAGCCTGTGGTCCCATGAGTTGGACGAGAGACGCATGGAGCAGAGCTGGCCCGACTGGGTCCAGCCTATATCAGTTAACCCAGAGAGGCATGAGCTAAACAAATGCTATTTCCGTATGAGATCCTGTGATTGTTTCTTAGGCACTCCTACTGAAGCAATAATTAATGACATGGAAGCTGATACCACTGGCATAGAAATGGGATTCTGCAATAACAGAAAGCTAAAATATATGGCATTGAGCTTTGAAACCGGACAGTAGGTGAAGGCTAGAAAAATGGCAACTTGTGTTACATAGTGGTGAGATATTTGGTAAAACTACATCCAGCAGTAACTTGGAAGATAGAAAATATATGTAATGAACTTGTGAACTTGGGCAGGATGTTGAAGACATGAGCTGACTTCTTTTACTGTATGTGAGATAAGATACTATAAAAAAAGAGACAATCTTAGAAAAGAACTGATCAATTTGCACTCAGAATTTAGAGAGAATAATAAAATAATTTCTTATCTCTAGTCTCTCCACCCCATGTAAATTCTCAAATTAAAATATGGCCTAGACCAAACTAAATTACAGCATAGACCAAATATAGGAAGCTGCCAATATAGCATGGGGGGCTCAGGATAAAGACCACAACAAGAGTGTAACAGCCTCTGTTAGGACCTCTAGAAGAATTAAGGTAGTGCTAGTAGAGCCCCTGACCTGGATAAAAGAGATCCTAGGGATTTTAAAGACATAGTCCCTAGGGAAACCAGGGAAATGCATCTCTCACGTCTCCCACTGTAGGAGCATAATTGAAAAGCCCAGCTACCGCACTCTGAACTCCATCCCCACTCTCACTCCGAGGCCACACTTGCCAGAGGCTGTTCCCAGCCAGTGATGGAGCATGGTGGGGATTCCAAGCAGACCTGCACCTAGAAGACATGGGACACCTCTGACAAGCTACTTTAGCTTGAACACTCCCCTGAAGCTTTGCTGAACTCTCTTAGAGCTTTACTGTGGGCTGAGATGCTGCCACCCAACCTTCCTTCCCCTCCTCTCACCTTCAACAGGCGACAGACCTCTATTACAGGCTGACAGCCCTCCCAGCATCCCTCATGTCCCTCCCCATTTTTTCTCATACTATCTTGGCATCTGGTTCTCAAAGGACACTGCTAACACAAGTGGCCCCAGAAGTGGCCCGAGAAGAAAAAGATGAGGATTTGGGACTGGATCCCACCCCGACCTTTGTTGGTAGATGCTCAGATTGCTAAAGATTCATCAGTAGTATCCAGGGGAATGCCCCAGTGGAGAAGAATGCAGTGGCATCTTAAAAATATGGGAAGAACTCTGCCTATAAACACTGTAGTGTTGGCTAATTACTGCTAAGTTATACAGATGCCCTGCAAAGGGACAGAGACTGAGGGCCACTAACAATTAATGGTGAAGTGTGAGAACTAGAGGGTCTCTGAAGATACTCCCAACGAGGTCCTTATCTCCTGCAGTGGAAGAACAGACACAGCTAAGTGGCAGGCTCAATGTCTAACTGTTAGTCACAGAGCTCCACAAACATTTAAATACTCAGCCAATGCAGATTTCTTATGCAAAAGAGAGAGCCTTGGTGGGCAAAACCTGAGACCCTGAAATGTGATACAGGGACTTCTGGGCAGAAGATGTTGACCCTGCAGACTTCCCATCCTTCCAGAGCCTCTGGGCTTGCAGACATGGCCCACGCTTCCCTACTAAGAGCTAGCACTTTGGTGATGGACAATGCTGCAAGGCCCTCTCCCTCACAAGGCAATACGTGCCCCCTTAGAAGCTGACCCCATGCCCTCTCCTGGTTGCTAGGCCAATAACCTGAGTTAAATTTCATAAGAACCCAACTGGGGACATGCTGTGCCTGACAGGAGAGGAAAGAGACTATACACTGAAGGAATTACAAGAATCAGACTGCATGTCCCAGCAGAAGCCAGGGGAGTACTCCTGGGATTGAGTTTGAAGGCTCTTGATCAAAGCAGCCAGAATGTGAGACTGGGTATGAAAACATTAACGGACTTCAGGGTACTTTCTCTGATTAATGGATTTAACACCCTAGGAAGGACCCCAGTGCAAACAGCTGCTGGGATGGCTCTTAAAACTCTGGAAAAGCAATGGCCACCCAGCGAACTGGAAATGCTCTAATTGCCCTGGCGGACAGTAGAGGAAGGCCTGAAGAGGCCAAGGGAAGTGGGCGTGCTGGAGTGGACATAGTGTGTGAGGCCAGAAGACCCACGAGGGCACAATGTTCCATAGGGGGGTCCCAAAGACCACTCTTCAACTAGGCCACCAATCACCAAGAAGATTGGTGGGGGCCAGATTTAGCAAATAAACTACAGGATCCCCAGTTGAATTTAATGATAGAAAAGCCAGGGTTACTAATATCCATGGAAATGACAGCGCTCCAAAGACTTAGAGGCAACAGGGTGCCGCCTACTATCTATAATCCAAAAAAGGCACAAGTAGAAGAACAGGAGGCTGACGGCAGACTGTCACCTCAAACAGAAAACACCATCTCTTGTCCAATTCCCAGACCTGGCTGGAACCACTGACTGGACAGATGACTGGATTTCTAGGAGGGAAGACCCTGCCATGCCGTGGCAGATATATACTGAGTGATTTCCCAAAGGCTTCTACCGCCATTTATTCAGGTGACCGCATGTCATGCAAAGGGAAATAACCAGAATTTTCCAGGACCACTGAAAATAGGGTCTAAGTTGACACTTAAATCCAGAGACCCAAGGCATCATAATGACTCCCCTGTTAGGACTAAGGCCTCTGGAGCCAGGTAACAACTGTAATCCTGGCTAATACAGCCCACACAGGGCCCACAGGATCCACAGACATAACTCACACAATCCCCAAGGGTATAGTTGGAAATAATATGCTCAGCAGTTGGAGTAACCCCCTCACGGGAGCCCTGGCTTATGGAATAGGAGCTATGACAACAGGAAAGGCTAATTGGAAACCTCTGAACTGTTACCCCCCAATGCCTAGCTCAGTATAGTTTCCCTGGGGGGGATGGCAGGATGAATGTCACCATTAATGACCTACAAGATGCTGGGACTATAGTCCCTTCACTATAATATCTCCATTTAAAATCTCTCTAAATTCCCTAGTCTGGCCACTGCAGAAACCAACAAACCCTGGAGAGAGGCTGTATGCCACCACAGGCCTAATACAGAGGAGCTGCGATTGCAGCTGCTGTGTCCAGAGAGACCTTATTGCAGAGCAGATTAATACGGTCTCAGGGTGTGTAATCACTGCTTTTGTAAATGCATTCTTTTCCACTCCATTCTTTTCCATTTCCATCTCCAAAAAGATAACCAGAAACAGTTTGCATTTGTGTGGGCAGAAAACAGTATTCTTTCACAGATTTGCCACAAGGCTGTGCTGACTCTCCGATCCTCTGTCACGACATTATCTGAAGAGATCTGACTGCCCAGCCAGCCCCCAGACTCTCACACTGACCCATTATGTCAGAACATCACGCTGATTGGGAGGGACAGGCAAGAGACTTTGGGAGGACACAGGCTCCAGAGGGGGGTTATAACACCTATGAAGATTCAAGGATCAGCCACTTGAATTACGTTCTTAGAGGTCTAATGGTTGGGAGGCGCCCCAGGATATCCTTCCAAAGTGAAAGAAAGGCCAGCCCCTGCACCTTACATCTCTACCACTAGGAAGGAAGCACCGTGCCTGGCAGGCTTCTTCAGCTTCTGGACACAACACACTCCACATCTAGAAATATTGCCCTTCTCCTTATACAGCCAGTAAGAACATATTTTTTGATAAATGGTTCATGATGGGAAAATTCCTATTTTTAGCACATCCTTGAAAAAATAGCTATATACTGACTTTTTAAAAAGCTAACAATGTAAAAGAGTGTTTATTTCCCTATATCTTCACTAACCCAACTCTTTTTTTGCTGGTTTAATTGATAATACTTCATTTTTTAATTTCATATTTTTTATTACTGTGAGGTTAAAGACATCCAAATGTATACAAGCTTTGTGTATTCCTTCTTTTGTGAATTGACTGTTTATGATTTTTTCCCATTTCAACTGCAACATTCATTGTTCTTATTGATCTGCAAAAATTTCTCTATGTTCAAGATAGCCCTACTTTATATGTATATTGTAAACTTTCCCCAGTTTTGTTATTTGTTTTTTCATTTTGTTTCTAGTGTTCCTCTTGTCTTTTAAGTAAACCCAAATGTGCGAGTGCCAACAGTGTGCTTACGTGCCACAGGAGCTGTGAAGGAAGCAAAGCACATAGTCTTTGCCACAGAGGCACTTAGGATGTAGTGGGGTGCCCGTCATAAATACGTGAGTCACCAAGCGAGAGAGCCTCTAAGCCGTCATGGATCATATTTACATAAAAGTAGAATTTCATGATCAAACATATTTAGGAAACATTGGGATAAAAAAAGCTTAAACTGTTTCTTTACCATAGCACAGCTCAGAACCTTTAGTGTGCTGAAGTGTTTTGTGGCTTTTCAAGGTGTAGGGGGTGTAATGACAGTATGTGTCGTTGAGGTTGGTACAGACTTCGTGAAGGAGGTAAATGTTGAACTGGGCTGTAGAGGCCTTGGCTTGATTAAAAAAGGACAATATTACAGGGACGGGGCCAAGGGGAAGGTGGAACAAGCCAGGACTAAGGCAGATACACGGATCCTCAGAAAACCAATTAGAACAGGACATAAGAGAAAGGACAGGGCTATCTCATTCACCTTATTCTCACTGCTGTCTTTCCTTATGCTTTCTGCCCAATTTCTCTACAGGAAAAGTGATCCGGGCCTATTTCTCTGGCCCATGTGGTCTGTATCCTGGAATCTGTCAGCCCTTAAACCCTGTGCCATGGGGAGGTGCCCAAACACTCAGGGGCCCCTGGGGGAGAAGGCCTGCCCCCTGACGGTTCTGGGAAAGACGTCCTTGACAGATGTAGCTCTGCACTCCCTCCCTTCCCTTCCATGCAGGTTCAGCCATTGAGCTCTCTGGCACCGATGCCTCTTAAATATTTGCAGAATGCTCTCCCACGCCCTTCAGTTGGTGCTGAGGTCAAGCCTGCAAGTTCTGCTCATTTAGGTTTTACTCATAAATCATTCTCTCCCTTCCCCTTCAATGCTTCAGTGGCTCTTCCTGGATCACCGCCTCCTTCTAGTCTCCAGGGAAGGACCTGTTCCCACCACTGGCCTCTGAGAAACCCAGGCTGCAAAACCATCCCTTAGAGCTCTAATACCACTTCTCTACCTCCAAACCAGAGCAGCAGGGCGAGCTCACCAGATGCCGTGACATCACCCTCTTGGCTCCAGAGATGTCCAACCCTGGATAGAGGGAGGGGGAATGGGCCCTATCTTTAGGCATGGGGTGGGAAGTCAGGACACCTGGGTTGCATTCCTGGCTCAGCTTGAAGTTTGCACAAGTCACTGACTCTTTCCTGCTGGGACATGACTTCCCTAACCACACACTGCCTAGCCCTTTGGCTTCCTATAATAAAGTCTAAATGGGCATCCATCCATGGTGTTCAGACACAAGGCTGCATGAGCAGGAGCTGACCTCCAGGACGAACTTGAGCATGGCAGTCTCTACCATGTGGTCATCTCTTTCCTGATGATCGCATTTCTTTAAGATTCATTTGCCCTGCTCCCAGAATCCTGCGTAGGACACAACCATAAGATGATATGAATTAAATAACTCTGCACTGATCTCACACAGAACTAATCTTAGTCCATACCTATTCTTTGCCAAAAACTTGCTAAACTGTCCTGCTAAAACAATGTAAAGCAACCCAAGTGCCTATCAACAGACAAATGGCTAAGGAAGATGTGGTTTATATATATAATGAAATACTATTCAGCCATAAAAAAAGACAACATCGTGCCATTTGTGACAACGTGGACAGACCTGGATGGTATTATGCTAAGCAAAGTAAGTCAGACAGAGAAAGACAAATACTGTATGATTTCACTCTTACATGGAAGAAAATAAACAAACACAGAGATAAAGAGAACAGATTGGTAATTACCAGAGGGGAAGGGGGTGGAGGAGGGTGAGGGGAAAAGGGGCACGTATGTATGGTGACACACAAAAACTAGACTATTGGTGGTGAACACAATGCAGTCTATACAGAAGCTGAAATATAATAATGTACACCTGAAACTTACACAATGTTATAAACCAATGTGACCTCAATAAAACAATATAAATAAATAAAGAAAAAGAAAAAAATGCAAAGTAGCTATCATACCTATGTTACAGACGAAGAACCAAGTCCAAAGAAATTCAGTAATTTACCCAAAGTCACGCATTAGAAAGTAGCAGAACAAAGGTCCAGAGACTTTTCTGCAACCCCAAACCACTGTGACCTCAGCGGGCATGAGAGGCAAGCATAGAACACTGACAATAGTTACACATTCTGAAACGTGAATGGGAAGCTGTTTGAGTTGGAGCTTTGCCCACGTTTCCCTAACCCACCTTGTGCACCTCCTTCCACCCTGTTTTCACTTGATATGTTTAGGAGACAGAAACAAAAATAAGGTAAGCCATTTTGAAGTCTCCTATTTGCCTAGAACCATTATGCTTGGCCTAGAGGCTTGAGAGAATATTCTCAATACGGCCACGACCAATCTATTGGTTGGTCTGTGTCTTTTGACCCATTTGCCAGATTTGTTCCAGTCCAGCTGGTAAGACTAAACCTTTGGGATAAAAACAGTCACAATGGCCGAGAGGAGAAGGACAAACCATAATTATTAAAAGTACCCAAAGATCAGGGTGGGGTAGAAATTGCCAAGAGATGGAATGAATGGAAGCAAAGCACAGACTCTGCTCTTCAGTGGCCTCAGTCTTCTGAAGCTGTGGTCTCTGGGCTATAAGGAGCCTCTGACATAAGGAGCCCTCAGCACCTGCCCCCATTCTGATGGTTGACACAAGGGCCCTTCCACTCTCCTCGGGGGCAGCAGCCTGAGTCTAGAGCCACCCCAGCCTGGCCCCAGGGCCAAGACCGTTCATCACCCCTGCAGGCCCCTGTGAATGCACAAGAGTTCCTTTGTTGCCATCACACTGGGATCTTTTATTCTCCCCAAGACCCAGGAGCTTCTGTGTGCACTGGGCCCGCCTCCTCCCTTCCCAAGATACTTTGATCCTCCACCCATTTGAAATCTTGGTAGCTTTTCAACACCCTCCCAGACAATCAGGTTCTTTTCTTTTCAATAACCAAGCTGTTCTCCTTATTTCGCCTCAGTTCTTAACAAAAAGTCTGACCAAGAAGAGTTCAAGGGGCAGATGCCAGGAAAACAGCAGAAGCAGCACATTCAGTTGGTTTCTGTCTGGGGTAAATATGAAACACCTTCCACAGGTTCAAAAACATTTGCTGAAAGAAAGAATGAATAAGGGAGTGAAGTGCTAAGAGGAAGCAACAGCAAAAGCCAAGAGGAAAGTATAAGGTGGTTTCTCCCATGGACCGCTGGTCAACTCTGAACTTCCAGAGCAGTCTGACTCCTTCTTCTCCCCTTCCCTGACTCCCATCGCCTATGGTTTAAGTCTCACATTCATCCTTTCCTCTTCATTTTCTCTCCTACCACCTCAGTTCATATTATCTCATGGATGGTCTAGGTCCGGGGCCTCTTTCACTGTCTCTATCCCTGCTTTTTCCTTTCAATCCCTTCCATCCATCCTGCATATCACCACCAGCTCAATCTTTATATCATACCACTCCGACCATGTGTCACTTCCCAGTTTAAAAACGGTCAAAGATTTCCAGTTCTTAATGTACAAACATCTTGTATCCCATGCAAGGTCCTCTGTGGTCTGTCTCTGTTATCATTCCCTAGGGACTGCAAGATAGAGTAAAAAATGTACTGGATAGGAGGTCATGGGCCGAGATTCTAATCCCCAGTCTGCTCTCCGTAACGCTGTAACTTTAACCAAGCCACTCTAACTTTCTGGACCTAACATTCTCAACTGTAAAATGAGGAGATTGAGCCTGAAGACCTCTAAAATATCTCCCGATTCTAACATTCTGTGATCCTGAGCCTGAAGACCTCTAAAATATCTCCCGATTCTAACATTCTGTGATCCCAGGAAACTTACCACTTCTGCCAAATTGTTGCTGACTCACAAATCTTCCTCTTCCTGTGCCAACTTTGCTCTTTTGCACACGCCTTTATTTCACCTGGAATGGTCTTCCTCTCCTGCCATCCAAATCACGCCTCCTTCCTGGCCCTCCTGAAGTCCCACCTTCTCTCACAGCTTCCCTGGCCCGGCAAGAATGAGATGATCTCTCCTTCGTCTGCCTCAATTCCCATCACATGGATGGTGCCTCGCATACGTGCCTCAAATACGATTATCACTCCATGTGTACAGCCTGTTTGTCTAACTACACAGTAAGCTCCACGTTGTAAATCAGGGTGTCTTTTACCCTTCATACCCTCATACCCAGCAGGTAACCCACAAATAGGTGGGGATGCTATCCGGTGACAAGAGCAATGGACCAGCAATCAGGAAATCTGGGCTCTAGTCTCCAATGATCTTAAACACTCCACTTGTGTGGATATTAGTTTTTCTCATCTGTAAAATGAATGCTTCGGATCAGGATACTCGCTCGTTTCTGAGGTTCCTCCCAGAGCTGACCCACTATGATTTTCTGATAAAGAACATCCAGTCCTTCCTGGAGTCTCACTCGTCTTTAGATCTTTTCAAATGTTTTGTGTGGCTCTTGCACTGAGAAATAGAAGTGGGAGCTTTCAAATAAGTTTCAAATCTCTCACCTAGCCTGGGCCACTTCTGGAATAAATTGGAATTCAACTGTAATGAATGGCCATAACGTGGATTCCAGATTCCCTCACTTGGCTGAACTATTCCTCAGAAGTGGACTCTGTTTACCCAGGAAAGACTGGCTATTTGGTATTTTCTCACTGTATTCCTTCCCCTTAAAGCAGCTTGCAGCCCCCCATAAATTTAATGCCAGCATCCCAATGACAAGAATTTAATAAAGTCCCAGAATATTCCCCTTTACAGATGGGCTCTTACACAGAAACCAGCATTCACTTCCTGCCGGTATTTCTAGAAACTTATCCTTTCTATAGTTGTTGCTTTTAATTAGAGCTAGGAAGATGCTGTGAGCTTTAAAAACCAAAGATTACATCTTTATCCAGAAAATAGAAGAAAACTAGACCATCACAATGATAAATTTCACCTGCTGGTGAGACTGTCACAACAATCTAATTACCAAAGAATTAGTTAACTCATTCTCACTCCCTGACCTGGTACCACATATTCACATGTGCACCACACCTTACCACATCCCCTTAGCAGCTTCCTCATTGTATCATTTTAAGCAGATTCCGCATTGTGACAAGATTTTATAGACATTAGTAAAATGTGCTGTGGGGGGAAAGGGAATGGAATATAGGAGGAATTTTTATGCTGAATGGCTAGTTCTGTGCTGAGTCATCTGCCTTCTTTCCCTCCCGAGGCAATAACAACAGTGACCATTTATTGACTGCTTAGGCGGCGCCAGGCACTGGGCTAAGGGCTTCAATGCACACAGCGCATTGTTATCATCCACTACTAGAGATGGGAACTGAGGTTCAGAGAGAGCTAAGATCCTATCTCACAGAGTAAGTAGCAGGGCCAGGAGTCAAAATCAGGTCTCTGGCTGTGGCTCCAAACCCATGGACGTAACCACTTTGAACCATATCCATACTCATATCTCTTTGGCCTCACAGAGTGTCCCAGTCCATTTCACTTGCTTGGATTAGTACAGATGGCTAGGATCAGCCTAAGCTTGTCTTAAGCAGTTTCTCAGCTATTCCTGGGAACTTAGCAAGAAACTTTAGCCAAGGTTCCTCAAGGCCACTGAGGAATATGAAGTTTGATTCTTTTCTTGATTTGGCGGAAGGATCATTTCCCATCACTAATAACTACAAATTCCCTCTTCTCTGCCTGGTCCCCATAGTTCAAAGGAAAGAGAGTGCTGGTTATCTAGGGTGGGATGAGAAACTGGGCCCAAGCCAGCAGGTTCAAATACCTTCTGTCTGTTCAGCATCCTGTGAAGCGATAGGGAAGGCGTGGCTGGGAGGAGGGAGCTGAATCATCTCACCAAATGTTCTTTTGTGCAGGGTGAATGTGGCTGTTAATGCTGAACAGCCTTCCTCTTCCAGAAAACAATGGAGCTCCACTGAATCACTGACTCCCTTTCAGGCATCTCCTTTTGGCTGTCTGACCCAGTCTCATAATTGAGACTCAAGCTGTTGTCCCTGGCCCAACAATTGGCAGCCATGCCAATCCAGAGAATGGATCTGGTCCCACAGCCTGTGGCTATCTGTGGTGCTCTGAACTAACCCTTTGATGAAAAACCAGAAAATTAGAAGGATTTCAGGAAGAATCTCCTGATAGGAAAAGGATAGTTCCACCTTTTAGATGCCCCCAGGATCCCCCATTAATCCCCACCTGACCAGGGTGGTCCCAAATGGAGATTTAAGGGTGAAGCAGAAGTCTTCATTTAGGCCTCCCACGACATGTGCTCTAAGGACCTTTGATCAGAGTTCTGTTTGATGCGAGTTATCAGTGCCGACAGCCCAGTCATGCTTATATGCCTATCCAACTATTGCTCCTTGCGTGTGTAGTGCCTTAAGAATCTTAGACAGCTTGCTGGGAATGTGACGAGTGAGGCAGGATTTGGGCATTTCTGGGTTTCTGGGTACCTCCCTTGCCACCGTACTATCAACACGCCTATCACAACCTTACCTAGCAACCAGAACAATTATGCAGAAAAATGTGGTTTTTAATGCCTAAGCCAAAATCAGTTCAGAAAAGTGAAGACGTTTCAGGAATACCTTAATCAGTTTATTTCACTCATATTTTCCTTTTTTATGTAAATATAGGAGCGATCCACAATTTGTTTTAAAAACCTATGTCTAAATAAGTCTAGAGGGCCGGGCCAGTGGCATAGTGGTTAAGTTTGCATGCTACACCTCGGTGGCCTGGGGTTCACAGGTTCAGATCCCAGGCGTGGACCTACACTTTGCTCATCAAGCCATGCTGTGGTGGCATCCCACATACAAAACAGAGAAAGACTGGCACAGATGTTACCACAGCAACAGTCTTCCTCAAGCAAAAAGAGGAAGATCGGCAATAGCTGTTAGCTCAGGGCCAATCTTTCTCACAAAAAAAAAAATACCAGGGGGCCAGCCCAGTGGCATAGTGGTTAAGTTTGCACACTTTGCTTTGGCAGCCCGGGGTTCGCTGGTTTGGATCCCAGGCACAGACCTATGCAGTGCTTATCAACCCACGCTGTGGCAGGTGTCCCACATATAATGTAGAGGAAGATGGGCACAAACGTTAGCCCAGGGCCAGTCTTCCTCAGCAAAAAGAGGAAGATTGGCAGCAGATGTTAGCTCAGGGCTGATCTTCCTCAAAAATAAATAAATAAATAAGTCTAAAGGAGTATTTTTAATACACTAAAATGAAAATTCTAAGTAATGGTCGGGGGGCATACCTTAATTCATAGTTCAGCCCAAATCACACAGCTGGTCAATGATAAAGCCAAGACAAGAATCAAGGACTCTTGTCCCCAGTCCCAAGATCTTTTTGTTGTGTCTCCAGGCTACTGTGGGCTGACACTGGGTTTCCACATCAGGTGTCCCCCAAAGGCAGCCGTCTGCTCAGAGCTCTGCTGGAGGCCTGCCCACCCAGCTGGGCCCTACCCTCAGCACAGGCGACAATGAATTTCTATGAATGCATCCTGCTTCCAGGGTCAAGTACTTTCATTCTTTCTTCTTGGGCAGCCACTTACGGGGACTGAAAAGAAGTCACCAGCTGGCCTACACACTGCAGAAGAACCTGGCTCAGGCGTTAGAGCCTGTGGCCCCCAGTTCCCACTCGTCCCAAGGAAGGTGTGTGTCAGGAGCCACACCGGGGCTCGCAGAGGGAGCAGTTCTCACCTGGGCAAACAGAAAAGACAGTGCTCACGTCTAGAACTAGAAAAGATACTGCTCCCAGAGAGGAAAGAAGACCCAAAGGCCTCTGGGATGGGCCTGAAGGAGTGTTAGGACTTCAGCGAGGGTCGGGGCTGACCTACGCAATGCCCTCAGGACCCCAGTATACTGTCCCAAGGCCCGGCTGACACCGCTCTCTTCGGACTTGTGCTCCATGTGCTGCTGTCATGAAAATCTTTGGAAATCTCAACCAGGTCTTTTTGGTGGCTTGAGGGCTACAGGGGAAGGGGACCAGATATTGCTTTTGAGCTTTGTGGTTGTCTGAAAAGACCAGGCTTGTGCTAGAAAGTTTTGGTTGTCAGAGTGAAGAAGTAAGGAGACTGGCCCATTGTTCAGAGAACCTGGTAAGAAAATCTTCAAAGCCATGAGAACCAGCATAGAGGAAGGGTCATGAATTGTACAAACAATCCTAAAGGCTAGTCCTAGCTCCACCATTTATTTGTCATGTGCCCTTGAGAAACTAAAAAAGCCATGAACATTAGCTTCCTCATTTGAATATGGGGATAAAAAATAAATACTTTGAAGGGGTGTTGGAGAACAAAATGAAATAGTGTACATAAAGTACTTGGCTCCTAGCAGGTGCTCCCAAAATATTTGTTCTTTCTTCTAAACCTTGAAGATTCCATCAGCATTACGTTTTAAAACATCTTTTTAAACAATAGAACCCTTTGTAAAATTGTCAGGTGTTTTGCCTTAGAAGCTGTGAGATTTGTAGGATGTAATCGGATATTATTTTAATAACTATGAGTTGTGTGGTCCTACTGGTCAGGAAGAATATGGAAAGGAGATATAATTCCATTAATGTCAACGGTCATTGGAGCTGAATGGAAAAGAAATTAATATATCCTAGACAAAGCAAAGCAAAATCAAGCCAAGTCATGTAGCAGCCTGAGTTGGTTGTAGGCTTCCATGACTAGCCTGGGATGGGGCTTAGTGGAATAAAATGAATGTAAGCAGGGGTGATACCCTAAATTCTTAACACCCTCTACAGTGCAGGTCCCAACAAACAGGGCAGATACCAGTGGCAAGAAGCCGCTGTGCAGCCACACCAGTTTGTACAATCCTGTGTACAAGGCCAACTGCTCGGACATCATGAAGCTCCCGGTGTGGACCACAAACAGGGCTGGCAAGAATCCAGGCTGACCGCTCTGAATTCTCCCAAAATTGCTTGGGATGGCATTATTATTTCCTCAGTCAGTAAGTATCTTTTAACTCTGAGAAGATTTAGAATGAAGAAGAGAAATATTTAAGAGGACCAAACTTATAATATTAATATTTATGCATTAAGAAGAAATCTGTGCCGATTTAGTAGTATAAGTATTCGTAATAATCAAGAGAATTTGCCATATTATAAAATATACCTGCATTGAAAATTCTCATTTGAAATGTGTAGTTAATTGATTCAGACTTGTATATTTAAGTTTAATCTTTCATAGTTTATACACAGTTTTGGAACAGTTAAGAGTACTTAAGGATCACCGTATATATGTTTATTTTATTAAATTTATAAGAGTTATTCAAGAAGTTGAGAAGGCTTATTTTGTTAAGATATTGAAGGACTTCAAAATGATAATAAAATATTCAATTTATGAATGCAGTTTAAAAAGCTTAGACACATTAAAGTCTGTAAATGGGTTCAATTATTAATCAAAGGCCTCCTTAAAAGTGATTGACAACATTTGCTAAACTTATAAATAGAATAAGATTTGTAAATTGAACTTTAAGGTAAAACTCAGTTTTTGAATATATAACTTTAATAAATTGTGTTAATTTTTAAAAACCAAAGAAACTTCTGAATAATATTTTCTGTATATGAAATCTGTTCCTGAGGGCAAAAAGGAACTCCCCTTTGGGGAGAAAAAAAATTAAATCTTAAGAAGAAATCGCAATAAATAAAGCAGAACTCTAATTGAAGAGGCATAGGGCCTGGATCCAGCTTACTGTCTACCTCTTGGCTTCTCTCTCAACCCCAGACAGACGCAAATCTCACCACCACTTCCAGCCCCGCCCCATCCACGTTCAGCTCACTCTCCACCCAGCAAGGAGATGAACTAAGCAGCACAGGGACAGTCAATGGAGGACACATACCAAATAACGTAAAGATCACTACACCTGAATTTGCATAACAATCTGTGAGAGTTTAGAAAAAGTACTTAAAATCTCTGAGGTTCAGTTTCTTCTTTTCTAAAGTAGAAATTTTAAAAATTTCTACTCTGAAGGTTATTAAGAAAAGTATATGTAATTCCGTATTTTTTCAACTTTCACCACTAGCCACTGGGGGTGTGGCTGTGAACAAGACACAACCCTCCCCTTGAGAATAGTTAAAGTGATGATTGCACGTATGAACACAGCTCAGCCAACGGCTGCCGTGCTTGCAGCTCATATGCATATGGAGGAAACCAACGTGGCCATTGAGGTCGGAGAGATCTGGGTTGGAGTCCAGTAATGCCACTTACTAGCTGTGTAACTGTGGCCTCTGAGTCTGTTTTCTCTTCTGTAAATGAGGAAAATTGACTACAATAGAGAGTAGTTGAGGGGATCAAATGAGATGGTGTATGTGACAACATCTGGCACAATGCCCAGAATATATAGGAGATTCTCACCATATTGTAAATACTACATGCATAGGACAGGTTCTTTCCAGCCCCAATCTACTGCAAAAGGACACCAGAGTGCAGAGCTAACACCAAGTCAATGTCTTGTTGACCTCTGGGATAGGGAGAATTCTGGAATTGCTGCTGGCCAGGAAGCCTGGCATTCTCTCCTGTACCCGTGGCCCTGACTGACCCTGAGGAACCAGTCATTATTCTGGAACAGATAAACCAGCATCTGGTTCTATTCAAAGTTTCTCTCCCTTTCATGACCTTAGAAGTTTATATAAGATGCTACATCCACATCTGACCTCTGTAATCCCAGCTCCTTTTGTTTCAAAATTTCCCGGTAGAGATATTGGCTGTGACCCTCCAGTTTGCACCCATTTTTCTGGACACCTGCATAACTCTTCATCTACCAAATGTAAGGGCCCTCACTTGGCCTAGTAGTGATGAGTCTTAAGGAGTCTTGTCAGTCCCGAATTCACACTGAAGCCCAGTAAGGTACCCTAGTATCAGCAAGATATTCCCCAGCAGGTATTCCTTCTTAGAGCTCTCATTCCTGGACACAAGCTTCTCACCCAACTGCTAAAATGAACCCTCAGGGAACAAAATTCTCAGAAGTCCTTTGTGCCAGAAACATCTTGCCATGCTCCCCTGGCAGGAGGGCAAGCCCCCAAATCAGGGAGCTACTTGGACTACGCCATCCCTAAGGCTTCCATTCTCCCCTCTCCTGTTTTTCCCCCTTATACACAAAAGGAGTGATCTGATCACATTCCCAGAAAGGCTGCCCTGATACCCGAACCTTCTGAGCCAGGAAACTATTCCTTCTGTCCCGAGAGAGAGAGATCTTACTATGGATATTAGCTTTGCTGTCTGCTTCCAATCACCCTTCTAGTAACTGTACCTGGAATTTCCTCTGAGAAATTGCTGCCTCTCCACTCTCAGTCCCCGTGCTTGGGTGAAACTGATTCCACCCCAGCTGCCAGGGTGACCCTGGCCAAGGGGAGTGTTTTGTCAGCTTGCAGGTCTATAACAAAATACCATAGACAGTGGCTTAAGCAAGAGGAATTTATTTCTCACAGTTCTGGAGGCTGGGAAGTCCAAGCTGGCCACTTTGGTTCCCAGTAAGGCCTCTCTTCCTGGCTGGCAGAAGGCTGCCTTCTCACTGTGTCCTCACATGGCAGAGAGAAAGAGGAAGCTCTCTGGTCTCTCGTATAAGGGCACTAATCTCATCGTGAGGGCACCACCCTCATGACCTTGTCTAACCCTAACTACCCCCAAAAGGTCCCATCTCCAAATAGCATCACACTGGAGGTTAAGCCTTCATCATATAAATTGGGGGGGGATGCAATCCAGTCCATAGCCTCACTTCCCTGGCCATGTGCCCGGGTCAGGGACGAACGCGGAACACAATCAGAGCTGATGAGACCAAGCACTTGCTCCTTCCCTGCCAGACTGAAAACCTTAGAGGATGAGCCTGAGCTATAAGCAGGCATCTTAACACCACACAGAGGACAGAAAAGCTGAGAGAGAGAGAATAGGTCCCAACGACACCCGGCCTGAAGGCTACCTACACTTCTGTATGTTTTGAATGCTGTAAGGCAAAATACTCTCTTTTGCCTTAGGTAATTTAGGTTAACCTTTTATTAGTTGTAACTCCAAGAGTCCTATTTATACAAATCCATACCGATTCATCCAGTGCTATGCTGGAGAGAACTCATGAGAGCCAGTTGTTAAATTTTCAGGAATTGTGCAAACCAGGTGTTAAACACAGGCATTATTAACGATTAAATTATGCAGCTAACAATCAAATCAATTATTTTTTTTTAACTAGTAAATACTCAAAACCCATCACTTCCTGATAAGTTTAAGTTATTTGTGCTTTGAGGTTATTTCCGTCTACTGTGTCCGCCTGGTAGAAACACTATACGGGGTGCCTGTCTCCTCCCAACTCATTATTCAGCAGCATCACTTGGGCAGCTGGAAACTGACCAGGGTGGGAGTATTTTCACCACGAAAATTGGCAAACACTGCAAAATCAAGACCAGGTTTATTGGTTTGTTGATTGTCTAGACTTAAGAAAGTGGTGGGAAAGTGTGAATGATGCAGATTAAATTTAAAAGCGCATCACGTGTGTAGTTGTTAAATTGCAACCAGAACAAAAACTTGAGGAAATATTCTTCCAGAGTTTGAAAATTATTACTTGATTGAGTAAAGAATATTTGCAGCTGCTGTCGTCACCTGGTACCATTGTGCTGGTCCTAAGACCTCAAAATGAATAGGATGCAGCCTTGTGCTCAGGGTGATTTGCTCAAGACCGAGCATCATAGAGGACACAGCAGTAAAAGACATTGCAGCTATCATCAAGAAGCGTATCATTTAATTGTAAAGAGAAGCCCAGTGCACAGAAAATACAGTAGAGTCTCTAGGCCAAGGATAACAGGTATCTGTTATGAATGCCACCATCTTCCCATCTACACCTATGTGAACAATGCCAGCACTCTGCCCTGAGCCAGGATGTGGCTCCAGCCTCCTGCCCAAGAGAAGCCTCAGGCTGTGTCTTCCTGGGTGCCGTCACACAGAGCACTAACTACGGGATAGCCCAGTTTAGAGGTTCAGAAGAGAGAGATCAGCTGGAACTATAGAACTTAAAGGAGGCTTTATAGCAAAGAAACTTGAAAAGGGCCTGGAAGAATGAGTAAGGACCTTGTTAGAAATGCAAATTCCCAGGTCCCACTCCAGATCTACTGAATTAGAAACTCTGAGGGTGGCCCCAGGAATCTTGCTTTAACCGCCATCCAGGTGGTTCTGATGTGTGCTGACACGTGAGAACCACTGGACTACGCCCGGCTCCTCCTCCAGCTGCTTTCTTTCACATGTCATTCCAGCTGATCCTTACAACTGTCCTGTGCAGCAGGTAGGCAAGCTAGCACATTTCTCCTTCTCACAGACATTACGGGACTGACCCAGGGCCATGCCGCTGACGTGCAGCTGAGGCTGGGCCACAGCCAGGTCTCCGGGTGCCGGAGCAGTGTTATTTCCATCAGACCTAGGGGAAGAGAGAACGCTGGTGGCAGGATTCCCTCCAGCCCCAGCCTCCCAATTTCCTCTCTCACCTTCCCAAGATGTTGGCCAGCCTCCTGACAACAAGCTGTGAAGAAAAGGCCTGTGGGGGTGATGACAGCTGCCTGACAGAAGGAAGGTGATAGGGTTTGGTGCTGAGCTCCCACCACACTCATACCTGCAAGGACAGAAAGTAGACTGCACCACAGCCAGCGCCATTCGGCCAGGCTCAGGGAGCCAAAAGCCGCGGCTCATCTGATACCACAGCCCAGAGCTGGGTAATGGCAAGAACGTGGAAACTCAGTCTGCAACAAACCCCAGGAACACAGCCGTGGAGTTGGTCCAGGATCCAACTCCTTGTGCCAAGCCCTCTCAGGAAGAAATGATCAGGGTTTAAAGAGGAAGTGTCTCCAAAGCGAGGCCAAGCCCGACAGGTCAGCCTGGGGTAGCAGAAAGGGCAACAGCTTTCAAGTCAGACACGCCTGGGTTTGAAATCAGCTCCACTGTTTACAAGTTCTGAAAACCATGTTCCTTACCTTCTCTGAGACCATTTCTTCCTCTGTAATACGGGGGTGACACAGGTGGTGAGGCTGGAGTGAAATAACACACGCAAAGGTCCTGGCAGGGGCCTTGGCCACTTCCCTCCTTCATTCTTCCCTTGGGGAGTCCTCTTTCTCCATCTCCATGGATCCTGGGACGGGGATGCCAAAGGTGCTGAGGAACCAGGCTAAAGGGAAAAACTCTGCCCAGGGCAGAAGACACCTTCTAGCATTAGATCGTGAATCTGTGCGCTACTAGCTCTGGTAGGAGTATGTCTTACTGGCTTTATCCAGCATTCATGAGAATAATAATGACCTGCTTTGTAATTTATGCAATCTCAGGCACGAAGAAATTAATCTGGAATTCTCCAGTTCTCTGAAATTAATTAGTAATTGTCAGTAATCAGTAATTCTTTAGCAAACTATACCCAAAGGCCAAATCCAGCTGAGTGTTTATTTTGGTAAATAAAGCTTTATTGGAACATAGCCATGCTCACTCCTCCACATATTATCCACGGCTGCTTTCATGCTATAAAGGCAGAGTTGGACTGTAGGGCCTACAATATTTACTGTCTGGCCCTTTACAGAAAAGTTTACTGACCCCTGCTCCAAAAGAAAGCATAGCTAGATCCAATTGTTGTAGTTTGAGCTCTCCAACAACTAGACTCTGAGAAGGCATTTAGGCTTCAGGATGTTAAAGAGGGAAAGCCCGTGGGACCTACACCTCTGGAAGGGGGAGGAAGGAAGCAGGAGTGGCCACTGGGAGAAGACAGGCTGCAATACAGGTCCAGCAGGCCTGGCCGATCCCACAGTCAGAGCAAATAGCCCCTCAGAGGTATCCTGCATTGGCCGAAATCGCTGGGCTTTTATACTCTGCCTGGATCAGTCATTGGAAGTGGGCCACCCCCAAAATGGCTGACCTTGGGCAAGGCAGCTCCCTAAGGAGCTGACTGCTAGAGGCGGTTTACTGACAACACTCCAAGCACCTAGAGCAACAAATCCACCCTCGACTTTGACAGCACGTCCCCATGCCCACCACACGCACCCAAGCGTCTTTAAGTGTTCCCTCACCATCCTCCTGAAGCACCCTGTACATCCACCCTACTGAGTCAGTTGCCGTCTGAACCACCTCTGGATGTGGTAGATGTCGTCAGTGGGGCGCAAAGGTCAAAATGGACAAAGGGTTTTCAGAATAACAACTGAGATATCACCTTCAGCTTATTCTCAACAATATTCTTGAAAAATGTTTTGTCCATAAACTTTATTGAAAATCATAAATAGAGAAAGCCTATGAATATATGAATGCCATTCTTGGGGAAAAGTGGACTTTCTATTTCTGTCAGAATAACACCTAGACATTTTGATAAAATGATTGGGGAGATACAAGTTAAAAAAAAAAAACAAGCCCATAAATCTCACCTCAATATAAAAACATCGTTAACATTTTGGTACACATCCTTATAGACTTTTTTCTACTGATCATCACATCAAATAAAATCAATTGGGACCACACTGTTTAGTCACCTGCATTTTTATAAATATTATTTCATTTAATTCTCATAATAGCCCTGCAAAGTAAGACGTAACATCAATAGTTTTATAAGAATAACTTGAGGGACAGAAAGGTTAGCTTGTCCAAGTCACGTGACAGAGCCAGAATGCACACCCAGAGCGTCCTTCTTCAGAGTCCGTGCTCACCTCCCTCTGGCTGCCTCCCCGATGATGACCCACGCCATGGAGACGGCAGGGCCCAAAAGGAAGGCAGTCACTGAGAGGGATGGTTTTCAATGCTGGACTTGGTGACTGCTTCTATCTAGGGCATAAAGGGAAGGAAAAAATTTAAAAGTGATTCTAATTTTTCCAGCCTGGGTAGCTGGGAGAATGATAATCCCACAGATGATACAAATTTCACAATCTCTTTAATGACACATATAACTTCTACTAGGCAAATAGTATTCCCTCAATTCAGACCCGCCCCTAACTCAGACAGGGCCCTGTGCACTGTGTGAGCCAGCGAGGTCTTATCAGTCTGCAATCCAGGCAGCTAAGGAGACCTGGCCCCAGCTGAAGCTCTGTGGGAGCCCAGGTTGGGGCCAGAGCACCACATCTGTGCAAGCCCAGGCCCAGCTACACTGTGCTTTCCCACGGCGGCTTCTCTATAACGAGCGGGGCATCTGGACCAGGCACCAGGCTAAAGTGCAGTCAAGCAGAACGGTCCCCTCCACATACACCAAGTTGGACTTGATTTCTGCCCTAGCAGGGATGGGAACAACAAGTTTTTGCCAAAAGAAAAGAAGAAATCAAAACAAAAATTGTACTTCTTCCCTGGGCGGCATGTTCCTGGCTTGACTTATATCACTTACATAACAGGGATATTATTTGTTAGAACAGACAGAGAGTTTCGAGAAAGGCCAGAAATGCCAGCCTGGGATTCGGTCCCCCAGAGTTCCGACACCGAAAGAAGGGCAAGCAACAGTGTGTGTGTGGGAGTCAGGAATGTCTCCTCTGATTCCAGCCTCCGGAGCCAGCCACACTCTGTCACAGACACGGGAGTGCAGCCCCCAAGTCAACAGTGGAAGAGGGGCTTTGAGACAAAGAAGGAGGGGTGGGCACAGGCTTCCTGGGACCCTTAGGATTCTGAACCCTTTGAATGGCTCTCTGACAAATTCATCTCTGACAGGGAACACAGTGATTCACTGACAAAGAGTCCGGTTCAACTGTTGTGTTCTGTTGTACACAGAACCCAACTCCACCATCCACAGCCCCCAAACCCGAGATAATTTGTTTTGTTTCTTTGTTCTCTCAGGTTTTCTAAACCTTGCCACTTTCAAGAAATTCACCCTCAGGGAGCTAGTTTTTACATAATTGTTAGTTTGTTCTCTTTTTCTTTATGGAAGCTGCTCTCCTTTTCTGGATGACATTTGAAGAGCTGCATCAGTAGAAAACATTAGCTTTGCCCTCTTTGACTCTGAAAACTTGGCAACGGAGTCAAATTCTCTGCAGGTCTCGCTAGTGTGAAACTTCTTGTAATCCTTTTCCCTAACACATACCACAAATCACTCCCACAGATGCCTCCGAGAGGAGGCCAGGCCCTAACACATATCTCACAGAGAGCCTTCTTTGGGCCTCTTTCTTCCTCTAAATTTCTTCAGCTCCTGGCCTCCCTTTGCTCCCTCTTTACATTTTATCACTTTATAGCCAAGCAGGTGTCCTCTGTTAGGTACCGGGACAGAGAAAACACCCAATACATGTTGATAAATGGAGTAATTGTGAATGAATCCCTTCCCATCTTTTCCTTTTTCATTCTTTTTCTTGGCATTTCCTCATCACCACTCCATGTTCTATGAGCTTCCAATTGACACCTATACCTGCTCCCTTAGACTGTGCAACTTGCCCCTTACCTGTACCAGTGTCTATCACTCTTTATCAAAAAGTTCTTAAAACAGACCAAAGGTCATTGGACCCACACCCATGAAAGCTCATTTCTCCTTTTTCATTCAGTCGTAAATATTTATTGACCACCTACTATGTTCCAGGCCTCATTCTAACAAAACAGATACAGTCCCAATCCAATGGAGCTTCATTCTAGTGGTGGGAGACCAACAATAAGCAAATAGATAAACCAATAAATAATAGGCTCAGAAGAAAAATAAAGCAGAATATGGAACAGAGTGACGGGGGTTAGCTGAGTCTTCTCCAAGCGATAGCGGAAATAGTCACTTGTTGTCCTCATATTTGTCAAACACCAAAGCCTCTCACTCGTTTGGCAACAGACGTGGATGCATTGAGATAGCTGATACACATTTGCTTCTGCCAACCAACTCAGAGAAAGGAACAGGCACAGTGTCCACGTCATGGGGATTAAACAAGATAGGTAACCCTGGTAGAGTGCTTAACGCAGCGGCTGGTGCACGCACAAAGCATACTAAATAAAGGGCAGCCAGAAAAAAACAGGAAGGAGAGGGAGCCGCCATTGGCAAAGGCCATCTCATTTGCTCTAATTTTAGTTTACTCTCTACATTATTTGTGCTTTCTTCAAGCAGCCCATAGCTTTATGAGCAATTGACCCTGGAAATGAGAAGCTGCTCCAGAGAAAGACCTTAGCTGAAAGCGACATGATAAATACACGGCACAGTTTAGAGAGGAATGCAGGCTGAACCTGACCAGTATCTGGCATCTCTGACCTTCCTCTTCACCCACAGGAACTCACTAGTCATCTGACGTATGGGCAAATACATATATACACATATAAAAATATGAAATTATCCACAATCTCTTTTCTTCTTCATAGCTCCTTCAAGAGAGGGAGACTCAATCATCAGATTATCCCACAGTTTCTCTACCAAGGGTCTCTTTGACTGCTCTTTCAGTATCTATTTGACTCCAGCTTGGCCAAATTGATCATTATTGTTTCTGAATATGTAAGCAAAACTCAGGAACCGCATCACTTGTATAGAAATTCTCTTTGATCCAAAATATTTACATTGCCCCGTCTATACCTGGTGGAAACAAGATCTTAAATTTCCTCAAGATGCAAAACTGTCATTTGGAGGCTTGCAATCAACTTCTGTGTTTTAGGGTTTTAGGGTGCAGATTGTCCTTTAATTTTGAAAGTAATATTTTGATGAACCTATTAATAATGCAAATGCTAAGGCACCAACCACTCCCCTCATTACATATCTATATATCTATATGCAAATGCTTCAGACTGAGATGTTAAATATTCTATTTGGACATATAAATTGAGTATAATTAGCAGAATTCTTGACCTGCAGCATTTTTTTTCCCTAAATCTAGATTTAATTGTCTTATATCTAAACATTTTTATTTGTCCTTGGGAAGAAATGGAAAGATGACAGCTTGGAGAAGCAACAAGATAGCAAGGAGGGACCAGTAGGAGTGGAGCATTGTTCCAGAGCCAGGGACTATAGAAGTGCCTGGCTAGAATGGGAGGATTTGAGGAAAAGTTTCCTTAAGGTTTCTCAAAAATTACTTGAGGAAGAAAACCTAATAAAACATTGAAATCCTTGATAGTAGAATACAGACTTAGACTATTGTTATTTGGGTATTATTAACTTCTGAGGGCTGGAGAAGATGGGACCGTCCTGACTAACATGGTTCTCAATATTCCTGTGCATCTCTCCCCATCCCTTTCTTTCCCTTCCTCATGAGGACCAGAGAAATCAAAGATTTACTAATTTAGAGTGTGTACCACCATGTCTTATGCTTTACAGTTATTTGGTAAACATTTATTGAGTGAGTAAATGAAATAGACTAACCTCCATGAAAAAAATACAAAATTATTTGAATACTGGATGAGAAGGCATGAAAAGAAGAAAAAAGGAATTTTTTTCAAATTACTACTCAATTTCCTTCTTAGTGTTTCTCAGTGGGCTCTGATAACCATTAGTTCTTTGGTAAGAAAATGGACGGTGAAGTGTGGAGGGATAGTGGGAGAGGATATGTGTTAAATACGTTTGGGAATGCTGGTAACGTAAAAAAGAGCTTTGTTATTGTTAGTTTTTTTCATTTATAGGAACTCTCAGCTTTTAATGTGCTAATATACACCATGAGAGTATTACTATATGGTGTTTCCATATGCATTTAATTTTACGATCTTCTTTTGGACAAGTATCATGCAAGATAGTGTTTCTTAGGTATATGGTTCCCTGGAACACCCTTTGGGAAACACTGGTTTAGTATCATCCTGACTTCTTTTTGGCTTTTGACTTATGCTGTTTTTCCTGGTCGTCATATTACCTCTCAGATAAAGATCATTCTGTACTCATTCTCTTTATAAAGTTTCTTATGTAAGTATAAATTACTGAATATTCCCAAACATCCTCCTTACCTCTGCATCCCAACTTTGAAGTTCAATTCAGGACTAGCCCGCCAAGCAGGTCTCTACCTTCGTCTTCTCAAAGATCTTAATTACTTTCCAAGAGTCTCACAGAGTCCCTCAATTTTCAACTATAACCTATAAAACAGGTTGTTATCTACCCATTCATTTCACCAAAAAATCTGTACTAAGAACCTCACATGCAAGGCAGTACAGGGATAAATAGTTACGTGACACAGATCCTGCCTTGAGGAGTATGAAAGTTTAATAATAACTGTAACTTGAAATTAATACACTTGGGAATGAAATAACCCTGATTTGGGGGCCTTGGACAAGTTACTTAACCTTTCTGTCAGTACCACTCTGTAAAATGAGGATAATTATACCTACTTTCCATCTTTGTCATGTTGATCAAATATAATGAAGTATGCAAAAATATCTGGCATAGTACAGATCCTGGCACTAGAAGTAGTAATAGCCTTAATAACAAGAAAACCCTTTAGATTCTACACGGCAGTTTCATCCTGAAGTAGGCCTTGTCCTCAGCTGCTTCATGGAAACCTCCAGAAGCTACCCAAATCACTGGAGTCTGAGAGTGTACCAGGGAGACTCCGCTACCTGCCCCACCATACATCTCCATCTCCTCACATTGCGTGCTAGCCAAGGCAACAGAGAACCAAGGAGGAAGTTGCGTTAGCCAAGTCTGGCTGGTCGGTCTCTCCAGTCCTCCAGCCTGGCCCAGTCTTTGTGGTCTGGCCTGGTTCACACAGATATTTTTCACAGTATTAGTAGGGTATTTTTGGTCATTATCTACTTTTTTTTTTTTAAGATCGGCACCTGTGCTAACTGTTGCCAATCTTTTTTCTTCTTCTTCTTCTCCCCCCAAAGCCCCCCCAGTACATAGTTGTATATTCTAGTTGAGAGTGCCTCTGGTTGTGCTATGTGGGATGCCACCTCAACATGACCTGACGAGCGGTGCCATGTCCACGCCCAGGATCCAAACCAGCGAAACCCTGGGCCGCCCAAGTGGAGTGTGCAAACTTAACCACTGGTCATTATCTACTTTTGACAAATGAGTAAATCAGGCTCTGAAAAAAATAACTACCTTGACCAAAGTCACCCTGCTAATAAGTGGGAAAGCTAAGGTGACTCTATGTCAGGAGGCAAATAGCACATAAATAACAAGACAAAATAGGAGGCTTTTGCATTATTCCAGGGAAGGGGTAGGTAGGACCATTGCTAGAAGAGAATGGAGAAGAAAGGGCAGATATGAGGATAATAGAAAAGTAAAGCTGACATTTTTTGACAGTGGAAGGACCTGGGAATCCTACAGTATCTGTTAATTTCCAGCCTTTCCACAACTACCTCCTCCCTTATCCCCAAAAGTATAGCACATTGTGTCTGACAAATGTGCACAATCGTGCACACAGACATGTGTCTTTGATTCAGTCTTCCACCGCCAAATAACAACTTCATATACACTGATTTTTACATCGTCCATGCCTTCAAAGAGCTAAAAATCTGAAGGGGAGACAAGAGAGACCACAAAAAGGACATAAAGCAAAGGTTCTGTCACACTCAGGTAACCTAGATTCCCAGGGTAGTTCTCCCATAAAATGGTTACGTGACCTTGGGCAAATCACAGAGCTTTGTTGGGTTGCATCTTCTTCACTCATCACTCCTTCATTCACATGTTCAATAAATATTCATCCATTGCTCACTATATTCCAAGCACTGGGGTAGCACTAGGAAGACAGATGCCCCTCAACCCAAGGAGGTGAGAGACAAACATCCAGACAACTCCAATTCTATAGGAGATTCCTTTCTTTTTCTTTTTTTTTTTTTCAGATTGGCACCTGAGCTAACGACTGTTGCCAATCTCTTTTTTTTTCATGCTTTATTTTTGCCCCAAATCTCCCCAGTACATAGTTGTATATTTTAGTTGTGGGTCCTTCTAGTTGTGGCATGTGGGACACTGCCTCAGCGTGGCCTAATGAGTGGTACCATGTCTTCGCCCAGGATCTGAACTGCCGAAACCCTGGACGGCCGAGGCAGAGCTCGCAAATTTAACCGCTTGACCATGGGGCCAGCCCTGCAGATTCCTTTCTTATCCCCCACGATCAGTCAGTCACCAGCTCCTGTCTATTTTACCTCCAAAGTGTAGCTTCAATCTACTTACCTCTCAACCCATCTACACTTCCATCCTGGTGAACGCCACAGCTCATACATGAGCTGCTCCTGGATGACCGCACATGTTACTGATTCCATCACCCAAGCAGAAGCCTGGTGAGTCAGGGGACAGCTCACCTGCTGTTAACCATCCTTCCTCAGAGCCTTGCCTCCTAGAGGAGTGAGACCAAGTATTCTGGATATTCTGGGCAACAGCCACCTTGTGTGCAAAGGCAAGGAGGCCAAGAGCCTTAGGAAGGACAGTCTGCGGTGCTTGAACATGATATTTGCATTCCAAAGAAACCACAGCTTAGTAGAAATCACATTATGCACATAATTGTTTCCAAGGAAGGAGAAGTTAGAAGCCAGAGAGTTTAAGTATCACAACAACAAAGTTATGCTTCTTGTAGGAATTTTAATGATAAAAGTGTTTTTAATAGCTGTAAGCGTTTACCCATAAAACCAATACATCATTAAGTAAATCCAAGCTTTGATGATTCTGGCTTCTCTGTGCAAGAGGAATGGCCATTCTTTCTCAGTGACTCCCAGCGCTGTCACATCACAGGTTTTTCTCATTCTTTTGTATGGAAAACAAAACACAAACCTCCCAATCAAAGCAGCAGGTTTGCACCCCACCTCCCCCCATACAAACCCAGTCCCCCGGCAGATAAGGAAACTTGCCTCAGTTTCCTGGTCTGTAAAAGGAGGATACTGATAGGACCCACCTCAAAGAGCTATAAATCAGATTGCATCAGTCAATATTTGTAACGTGCTTGGAGGAGTGTCCAGCACAGCAGTGTGTGCTGTATAAGTGGAGTTAAATTAAATTAATTACTAGATAGATAAATCACGTTGTATCTAATTCCTGTTACAAAAATACTTGATGTGAGAGAACTGTGTCAAAAGCAAAAAAAGGGAAAGGGTAGAGATGAGTCTGTCACAGCGTAGCACACAAGCTGTATGAAAAGAGGGGGTCAGACTGCGAGGCCCTCCAGCGATAAAGTATATTAGATGAAAGATGCATATTCCTGAATAAATGTGTCATGGGCGCCGATGCACAGATCTACATGCACCGACACGCTTAAATATACAACTCCTAACTGTGCCACTTAAAAACCCGAGTCTGAATCAGAGGCAAAAGTGAGAATTCATTAATTGTGCCCCATCTCTCTCTATAATAACACACAAGAGGTTACAAACCTCAAACTGGGTCCGGTCCCAGAACTTGGTCAGTAAATTGAAAATAATCAGAAAATAAAATGACTGAGCTTCTCCATCTGCAGAAATAAACCACTCAGGGGATGGTCGTAAATGTGCTGTTGATGGGAGTAGGGCTTCTCCCCATTTTCCATGAAGGCGAACAGGATGCCTTACAAATTCAATTAAGGTCACCAGCGTCTCCCTCAAGTCCCGTCAGAGCACCCCCGGATGTCTCCGCAGGAAAACACATTGGAACGTGATTTATGGTAACCTACTCAGCTGGACTGCAATGACTCTGAGGTAACAGAGGGCGGGGTCTGCAGGAGTCAGGAAGCTGAAGCCAAGCAATGAGACTCTCAGGGTGTCTCCACCGCTGCCCGGGCTGTGTCTAGATCATTGGTCCTGTAGGGTTGATGCAACCCTCAAAGACAGCCAGGAATCTTTGGTCTAATTCCAAGATTGCCAAGCAAAATCTTAACTGTCCCTTGGTGTCCTCAGGGGAGGGTCTTATGAAGATGAATGCCTTCACTCAGCTCTCCAACCAGAACCTCACCAACAGTAAATTAGTGGATTCCGTCAGTAAAGAGCCAGCTTTTTACACACAGGTGCCTGGGTTGGAAACCTGGGTCCAGCCTTTACCACCTAGAAGACATTGAGCAAATCATTTAGCATCTCTTGGTCTCAGTTCCTCACTAAGAGAATAACAATAGTACCTACCTCATGGGTTGTTGGGGAGATTAAAATAGAATAATCCAGAAAAAAATGCTCTCTATTTGTGCCCAATAAATGCTAGCAATTTTTATTGTTGGTTATTGTCGGCTATTGTTACTATTGGTCTGGTTAAATTCCGACTGATCCTCATCATCCTGTTTGAACTCCTCTGGGTAAACCACTGAAATCAAATTTTAGATCTGAAACGTTAACCAAGCACCTGAATCTCGAGCGACTCCATTAAAGTGGAGTTCTCGCCACTTTAAGAGGACACTTCTGGATAACTGTCAGCAGCAACACTAATGTTAAGAATCATCATGTACGCCCAGGAATAAATGATAACTCTTTGAATAAACCCATTACTATATAAAATAAAATATTTAATGTTATAGGAGTATCTTCAATTGCCTCTCAGGGACCCAGACTCAGTCAATGTTTTCTCATGGTGAGACCACTCAGCTGGGAATGTTAGAACGGTTAAGACCTGAGAGGTAAACTCTCTTTCCAACCTTCTTACTTTACAGTTGAGAAGACTGAGATGAGTGAGAACTGGCTTTCTTCTCTTTTCCGATTCATAGTCAGATGTTCATTGCCCTGTGCCTTCTAAGTTCACAAATCACTGACAACACAGCAGAACTGTGAAGAGAACTACTGAGCCACGGGCTTGAAGCCAGAAGACGAGCTTGAACCTACTGCTATGTGAGTGGCCATGGGCAAACAATTAACCTCTCCCTTGGCCTCCATTCCCATTCCTGTACTACGAAATAGGGTAACCCTGGCTATTTCTACTGCTCAAGGTTGTGGGGAGGATGGGATGAAATGAAAGGTGAAGGTGCTTTGTGAACTCTGAAGTGCCATGTAAACAGAGTGGATTGTTCTGTTGTGAACTCCAGAGCAACCTTTCACAAATTAGTTCTAATAATCCCTAATGTGAACAGCAATAGATTAGTGGTGGAAACAAGGAGAATGACAGGAGAGGACAGATACAGTAGGGCCATAGGGTGTGTTTATGAAAGTTTTCTGAAGGAACAGCAGGGCACTTACACATTTGTTTACTTTCCCTATCTTCTGTGTTCCCAGCCATCCTTAACACATTCAAAAAAGGGGAGCTGAGAAGGAGGGCTAACGCTTTTCTTAGAAAAACAGGTGACAAATCATAAAGCAATCGAATCTGTTGCAAGGAATGGGAAACACACAGCAGTTCCTTCTAATTAACTCTTCAATATGTTGCACTGCATTGGTGTGTTGTTTCCAATGTTTTGCATTTGACTTGTCCCAGGCCACTCTCTCACCATAGCAACTCAAGTGTACCGGAAAGTAGAAAAGTCTGCATTTGAGACAGTTAAAGGAGTTTCATACAGTTCAGCTAACCACAATTAATTTTTAAAAAGAAGCAGCAGCAGCAGCAGCCAAATATTTCCCTCTCTGAGAGCATCCTTTGGGAGATATTCTCTCCCTCTCTCCTTCTTATACACCTCATTCTCTCTCCTCCACTTCCCTCCCTCTCTTTCACCTCCCTCAAAACTCCTTTTCTGTGTATCTGTTTCTCACCAACTGAAGAAAACGAAAGAGCAAGAGAACTCAGTCCACATATGTTCTCTAAAATATCTGGTTCTATAAGCACCATGAAGGTGGGACCTTATCAGCCTTGTTTTTTGTTACACGCAATGGCAGCTCAATACAATTTTTTGAATGAATGAGGCTCCTCCCTCCTTTTGCTATGAACTGTGGGTTTTAATGTGATATCCCTGTTGTAGAGAGGCAGTAGGAGACAGTACAGCAGGTTATAAATCTAATGGCCGAGAATCTGAAGACCAAGGGTCCCATTCAAACTTGCCCTGATCATTCTGTGTGGGCCCCAAGTTAATCACTCACATCTCCTCTCTGAGCTTCTTTTCCCCTGAGAAAAAGGGCATGGAACTAGAAATTCTTTAAGGCCTCTTCAAAGCTCTAACCTTCCTTGAGTATTTTACCAAGGGACCTGCAGAGAAATAACCATCACTTCGTGAATGAATAGGCTAGGCTTGTGCTGTTCCTCTTTTCTAACTACAGATATGCACCAAGCTAGAAGAAAAGGTAGAGTGTCCACTCTGTACATCTTACTCAGGTTTATACTGACTAAGCTGGAAACAGAATCAACTGTGTGAATCATATGCGGATCAGATCCCAGCCTGACTGTGCCATCTGGGCTGGCTGCCCCTAGTAATTCAATTCCTGACACATTTACATGACTCTTCATCTCACTTAGCTCTTAAAGGCAAAACTGTGAAATCTCAAAGACAAGAGATTAAAGAAGTCAGCCCGTCCTTTCCCAACCCCTAGGGCCTCCTCAATTTACCCCAGAGAAGTGATTAGAGTCTGCACTTAACCATCTCAAAGAACATTTCACAACTTCTCTAGGCACGTCCCATCTGCTGATCAGACACTGGATCGTACCATCTTCAGAAACTGAAGAATAATAGGGATTCTCTGTGACATGCGTCAGGGAGCTATTCAGGTGAGAATGCCTGGGCTATACCCACAGTGCTCTGAAAACTCAGTGTATTCGCAGAGAAGACCTTGAGCTTTGGACTCTTCTCCTGGGCAGTGGCAGCTTCTGAGATGGAGTGCTGGAACAGGAACTTGAAGATTTGGATAATTTCAAGCTCCTTCTTGGGCATCTCTTCCACTGCCATTAGTAGCTGAGCCATTTAAGATAGCAGGGTAGCCAGGTCCCAGGTGCCCCCAATAGCTGAGCATCAACCTAGACTCAGGCTCTCTTGGGGCACTCAGTTGGGTAGAGAGACCTTTTCCTGTACCTGGCCTACGTCCATGAACTCCAAACTTTGGGATGATTGCTTTAGGCTAGCCAAGTTAACGTTTAAAGCACTAATAAATAAACAAATAGATACTCTCTGGAGCCAAACTGCCTAAAGCAGCTCATACCTTCCTGTCGTCTGAAAGCTCTTTCAAAGAAGGCATCAACTGGCAGGTCATTAACAAAAGTGAAATATGCTCATTCTGCAAAGCTTCCTTTTCCCTCAATGCTCTTTTGTTCTTATGGGTTTCAACACACCCCGTTTGACATTCTCAATTTCTTTGATAAGTTCTTAGAAGTTCATGGCAACTCAGATCTCCCTATTCCAGAAGCAAGTCTATAGAAATTCTAGTAAATAGGTGAGCAAACTTGAACAAGTTTCTTCACTTCTTTGAGTCCCAGTTTGCTCATTTGAAAATGGTTCATAATCTGTTGGACCTCCCTAATAATCCATGACTCTGCCAGAGGCTGTAGGGTTACATGGAAAGAGAGTAGCTTTGGAATCACACAGGACTGGGTTTGGGTTGTGATTCCCCTACTCAGTATGTGACTCAGGCCAGTTACTTCACTTCTCTAAGCCTCCATTTCCACATTTGTACAGGAGTAAGTGAATTAATGTGTGCAACCAATCTATACAAACTCAGGGCAAAAAGCAAATATATTGAGTTAGGTTCTTTAGGAAATTATTCAAGCCCAATGACATATCAGCAGAAAGCCTAGGGTCTCTCTCTTAAGGTTATTCTGTCCATGAGTTTGCCAGGAATGCCACACTTCACTCGATCCAAAGTTAGCATGTCATCAACTAAATGGTTCACCCTACACAGATCCACAGTCAGTGCCTGTCCCTGGAGTCAAAATGGGTTTCCCAATCAGCATTATCTGGAGAACCCTGCATGGGCACCAATGTTACAGATCTTTATTCACACTCCATCCTCAGCCATTGCTCCCCAATTTGCAATCCCTGGGCAGGAGTGCTGGGTGAGGGGGCGTGTAGCACAGAAAAACCAGCCCAGGCCCACAAGCCTCAGCCATTGTCTTGAGTTTAGGTGACTGATCTAGTTGGGGGTTGGGCCCTCCCTTTCCAAGAAAGCCCTGGGACCCGATCCTTTCTCTCAAACTGATCCACTTTCTTTGCATCCCTCTCCTCTCTCATTCTCTCCCCGTCTCCCTATTGGCCAGGTTTGTATACCAAGAGGTAAGACAGCATTTGCAAAGCCGTTTTTCAAAAACTGTTGTTACACCCTTACCTCATTATGATGCATGCCTATTAAGTGCCTTAAGTAGAGAATAACTTAATTTTTCCTCTGAACGTCCAAGGTCTGATTTGCTCTCTCTTCCTCAGCTAAACAAAGGAGGAATTGAAATAATTTTAAGTACCCCCTCAATGGGCAGCCCATTTGATCCCTACCCTATTCAGAACTTTAATGCATTGGTGCAAATGTAACCCACCCAACAGCACCTGACACAAAGAAGTTTAAAAAGTGATAGTGCATCCCACTCGGAAAAGAACAACACCCAAAGCAAATATTCCCTTGCCTGTAAGGAGTGGCCAAGTGTAGAAATTTTACAGACCTCATTATCTCTTCAACAGTTGTAACATCATATTTATTTACGTCTAACTAGGCCAGAGATAGGCAAACTTCTTCTGTAAAGGGCCAGGTAGTAAATATTTCAGGCTCTGCAGGGCACTTACATCTTTGTCACAGATTGTTTTTTGCTTTTTGATGGGGGCGGATTTAGGTTTTTTTACAATGCTTTAAAAAATGTAAAAACCTCAAGACCATATCAAGATGGCAGCATAGGCAGACTCTGAACTCACCTCCTCCCATGGACACAATAGTTTACAACTACTCTTGGAACAATTGCCTCTAAGAGAGAACTGAAAACTGGATAAAAAGAACCCCCACAACAAGGGACAGTGCTGACTGAGGTGAAACAGGCAGAAATTCCTTTCTGTAGAGGAAAAAGCCACCTTTGAGCCACAGAGCTTCACAGCAGACTGGGAGCAATCCTAAGATATGAAGCCTTCCCTGGAGGGGTGGAGGATCTGAGCAGGGGAGCATTACCACAATAAGCAGCTTTTGGATTCAGCACAACCAAGAAAACTGTCATAATACCTGGCTTTGCTGACTATTAACTACAAGGGGGAATACCCCCAGAAAAGCTATCAGACATAAGGCGGGAAAAAAGCCTGTTCTTAAAGGGCCCACACACAAATTCATCTGTTAGAGAAAGCAACAACCTAAAATCACCAAAGAGAAAGGTGCACAGTCCTTTGGTGAAAAGAGACTCACCTGATAGGCTCTGGGTGCATCTTGGTGAGAGGTGAGACGTCTTCAGGCACTGAGACATTGGCATCAGCCATTATGGTGACCTACTACAGGCCAGCTGACACAGATGATGGCAGATGCCATTGTAGTTCTTCCTCTGACCTGTTACCCTGAAGGTCTGCCCCACCTACTAGAGTACTGATTTAATCCATCTCAGTCAAGGCAGCCTGCCCTAGGGACTGGCCCCACCCAACAGCAAGCCCTTGGGCAACTTGCGGGCCTGCATAGGTGGAGTGCCTGAAACCTCTGCAACCAGGTGAGTAGGTCTGCCTCTGCTGGGCAGGGCACACGTAGGGGGCAGTCCTGTGGTGGTGGAGTGTGTGCAGCCTTTGCAGTGGGGCAACTAGGTCCACTTCAGTGAGTCGGGGTGGGTGCAAGGGGCAGGACTGTGTTGAAGGGGTGTGTGGTCCTGTGGGTGGTGGGTCTTGTCAGCTACAGCAGACTTGTGCTTCTCAGACAGGCACATAGGGAATCAGCCCACCTTCCAAAGCCTGAAACAATTGGGTGCTCCCACGCCTGGGGCCAGCTGCACTCAGCTAAAACCCTGAGAGAGCTGACAACAGCCTTGTAGGCCATAGGCCTACAGCAATTGCAAGCCCCTGAGCCTAGCACTGGGGGCCTACTCACTTAACAGAAAAACTGCAACAGGAATGTGTTATTAGACCTTGCAGCCAACTGTTCTGGGGTTCCCCATGTCCTATAAAGTGACTAAAGTGTCCATAGCAGCCACATGCAGTGATCATTACAAAAAGCCAGGCAGGGGGACAGCCTAGGCTCCCTGGGCACCTGCAGCAATTCTGCCACAACAGAAGGACACACATAGCCCATGAAGACACTCCTGGAACATTTGGAACTGATGATGAGTGGGAAGCACACTGCTAAGCCTCATAAGACACCTTCTACATAAGGCCACCTCTCCAAGATTGGGAAATGTAGCTGACCTACTTAATACACAGATAGAAGCACAGAGAAAGAGGCAAAATGAGAAGACAAAGGAATACATTACGAGTAAGGGAAAAAGACAAAACCCCAGAAAACGAACTAAACAAACAGAAATAAACAATCTACCTGACAAAGAGTTCAAACAAAGACTCATAAGGATGCTCACTGTTCTCAGAAGAAGGATGGATGAACACAGTGAGAACTTCAACAAAGAATGGAAAATACAAAAAAAGAATCAATCAGAAATGAAGAATACAATAAGAGAAATGAAAAACTCACTAGAGGGACTCAACAGCAGAGGAGATGATACAGAAGAAGAGATCAGCAAACTGAACAAAAGACTAGAGGAAATCACCCAAGATGAATAGATTTAAAAAAAAATGAATTAAAAAGAACAAGGACAGTCTAAGGGACCTCTGGGGCAACATCAAGCACACTAACAACCATATTATAGGTGTCCCAGAAGGAGAAGAGAGAGACAAAGGGGCAGAGAATCTATTTCAAGAAATAATACCTGAAAACTTTCCTAACCTAAGGAAGAAACAGATATCCAAGTACAGGAATCACAGAGAGCACCAAACAATTTAAACTCAAAGAGGCCCACACGAAAACACATTGTATTTTAAATGCCAAAATTAAAAACAAAGAGAGAATCCTAAAAGCCACAAGAGGAGGGCAACAAGTTACATAGAATGGAAACTCCATAAGGCTATCAGCTGACTTCTCAGCAGAAACTTTACAGGCTAGCACAGAGTGGCACGATATATTTAAAGTGCTGAAAGGAAAAAACCTACAGCCAAGAATAGTCTATACAGCAAGGCTGTCATTCAGAATGGAAGGAGAAATAAAGTTTCCCAGACAAGCAAAAACTAAAGGAGTTTATCACCAAGAAACCAGTCTTACAAGAAATGCTATAGGGACTTATTTAAGTGGAAAAGAGAAGACCACAAATAGGAATGAGCAAATCATTTTTAAAAAAGGAATAAAACCACTGGTAAAGGCAAATATATAATAAACATAGCAGATCAAGCACCTATGAAGCTAATATGAAGGTTAAAAGACAAAAGTACTAAAGTTACCTATTTCCATGATAAGAGGGTAATGGAGACACACAAACACACACACACACAAAAAGAGGTTAGATATGATATCAAAAGCATACAATGGGGTAGAAGGTGAGTAAAAGAGTAGACCTTTCAGTGAGAGGTCAAACTAAAGAGACCATCAACTTAATACGGATGGCTATATAAATAGGTTATTATATATGAACCTTATGATAATCACAAACCAGAAACCTATAATAAATACATAAAAAATTAAGAGAAAGGAACCCAAGCATACTACTAAAGAATGCCATCAAACAGCAAGGGAAGAGAGAAAGAGAAGAAGAAAGGAACAGAGAAGATCTATTAAAACACCTAGAAAAAAAAGTAACAAAACGGCAATAAGTACAGACTTATCAATAGTCACTTTAAAAGTCAATGGACTAAATCTTCCAGTAAAAAGACATCAGGTGGCTGATTGGAGGAAAAAACAAGACCCATATATATGCTGCATTCAAGGTACACACTTCAGACCTAAAGACACTCACAAACTGAAAGTGAAGGGATGGAAAAAGATACTACATGCAAACAGTAATGAAAAGAAAGCTGGGGTAGCAATACTTATATCACACAAAATAGACTTTAAAACAAAAATTGCAACAAGAGACAAAGAAGGGCACTGCATATTGATAAAGGGAACAATCCAACAAGAGGATGTAACACTTGTAAATATCTATGCACCCAACCTAGGAGCACCTAAATATATAAAGCAATTATTAACAGACATAAAAGGAGAAATAGTAACACAATAATAGTAGGGGACTTTAACACTCTGCTTACACCAATGGATAGACCATCCAAACAGAAGATCAATAAGGAAACATTGACCTTAAATGACACATTAACCAGGTGGAGTTAGTAGATATATACAGAACATTCTATCCAAAATCCACAGAATACACTATCTTTTCAAATGCACAAGGAACATTCTTCAGGATTGATCACCTATTAGGCCACAAAACAAGTCTCAATAAATTTAAGAAGATTGAAGTAATACCAAGCAGCTTTTCTGACAACAATGGTATGAAACTAGAAATCAACTACAAAAAGAAAATCACAAAAAACACAAAAATGTGGAGATTAAACAAAATGCTACTGAACAACAATTGGGTCAACAAAGAAATCAAAGGAAAAATCAAAAAATACCTAGAGGCAAATGAAAATGAATCTACGACATGCCAAAATTTATGGGATACAGCAAAAGCTGTTCTAAGAGGGAACTGCATAGCAATACAGGCCTACCTCAACAAACAAGAAAAATCCCCAATAAACAATCTAATAGTACACCTAGGAACTGGAAAAAGAAGAAGAAACAAAGCCCAAAATCAGTAGAAAGAAGGAAATAAAAGTCAGAGCAGAAATAAATGAAATAGAGGGGCCAGCCCAGTGGACAGTGGTTAAGTTCACATGTTCTGCTTCAGCAGCCTGGGGTTCGCCAGTTTAGATCCCAGGTACAGACCTATGCACTGCTTGTCAAGCCATGCTGTGGCAGGCATCCCACATATAAAGCAGAGGAAGATGGGCACTGATGTTAACTCAGAGACAATCTTCCTCAGCAAAAAGAGGAGGATTGGTGACAGATGCTAGCTCAGGGCTAGTCTTCCTCAAAAAAAAAGAGAAATGAATGAAATAGAGACTAAAAATCTATAGAAAAAATCAATGATACTAAGTGATGGTTTTTTGAAAGGATAAACAAACTGACAAGCCTTTAGCTAGACTCACCAAGAAAAAAAGAGAGAAGTCTTAAATAAATAAAATGAGAAATGAAAGGGAGAGTTTACAACGGACACCTCAGAAATACAAAAGATTATAAGAGAATGCTACAAAAAGCTAAACTCCAACAAATGGGTAAACTAGAAGAAATGGATAAATTCTTGGAATTATACAATCTTCCAAAACTCAATCAAGAAGAAATAAAGAATTTGAATAAACCTATCACCAGTAAGGAGATCAAAACAGTAATCAAAAACCTCCCAAAAAGTAAATTCCAGGACCAGATGGCTTCCCTGGTGACTTCTACCAAACATTCAAAGAAGACTTAATACCTATCCTTCTCAAACTCTTCCAAAAAATTGAAGAGGGGAAGCTTCCTAACTCATTCTACAAAGCCAACATTATCCTGATACCAAAACTAGACAAGGACAACACAAAAAGAGAAAATTACAGGCCAATATCATCAATGAACATGGATGCAAAAATCCTCAACAAAATACTAGCAAATTAAATACAACAATACATTGAAAAGATCACACACCATGATCAAGTGGAATTTATTCCAGGAATGCAGGGATGGTTCAACATCTGTAAATCAATAAACGTAATACACCACATTAACAAAATGAAGAATAAAAATCACATGATCATGTCGATTTACGCAGAGAAATCATTTGACAAGATACAACATCCATTTATGATAAAAACCCTAAATAAAATGGGTATAGAAGGAAAGTACCTCAACATAATCAAGGCCATATATGACAAACCCACAGCTATCATTATCAATGGAGAAAAACTGAAAGCTATTCCTCCAAGAACAGGAGCCAGACAAGGATGCCCACTTTCAACACTCTTATTTAACATAGTTTTGGAAATCCTAACCAGAGAAATCAGGCAAGAAAAATAAATAAAAGGGATCCAAATTGGAAAGGAAGAAGTGAAACTGTCATTATTTGCAGATGACATAATTTTATACATAGAAAACCCTAAAGAATCCACCAAAAAACTTTTAGAATTAATAAATTAATATGTTAAATTTGTGGGATACAAAATCAACAGACAAAAATCAGTTGGATTTCTATAACACTAACAACAAAGTAGCAGAAAGAGAAATTAAGAATACAATCCCATCTACAATTGCAACAAAAAGAATAAAATACCTAGGAATAAACTTAACCAAAGAGGTGAATGACCTGTACACTGAAAACTATGAAACATTGTCAAAAGAAATAGAAGACACAAGGAAATGGAAAGATACTCAGTGTTCTTGGATTGGAAGAATTAACATAATTAAAATGTCCATACTCCCTAAATCAATCTACAGATTCAATGCAATCCCTATCAAAGTTCCAATGACAATTTTTCACACAAATAGAACAAAGAATCCTAAAATTTGTTTGGAGCAACAAAAGACCCTGAATAGTAAAGAAATCCCGAGAAAAAAGAACAAAGCTGGAGGTATCACACTCTCTGACTTCAAAATATACTACAAAGCCATAGGAACCAAAATAGCACGGTACTGGCATGAAAACAGACACACGGGTCAATGGAACAGAATCAACAGCCCAGGAATAAACCCACACGTCTTTGGACAGCTAATTTTCACCAAGGGAGTCAAGAACATACAGTGGAGAAAGGAAAGTCTCTTCAACAAGCTGTGTTGGGAAAACTGGAAGCCACATGCAAAAGAATGACAGCAGACCATTATCTTACACCAAAGACAAAAATTAACTCAAAATGGATTAAAGACTTGAATGTAAGACCTGAAACCATGAAACTTCTAAACAAAAACATAGGCAGTACGCTCTTTGACGTCATTCTTAGCAGCATATTTTCAAGTACCATGTCTGACCAGGCAAGAGAAACAAAAGAAAAAATAAACAAATGGGACCACATCAAACTAAAAAGCTTCTGCACAGCAAAGGAAACCATCAACAAAACAAAAAGTCAACCTAACAATTGGGAGAAGACATTTGCAAACCACATATCTGATTAGGGGTTAATATCCAAAATATATAAAGAACTCATACATCTCAGCAACAGAAAAACTAACAACCCAAATTAAAAACAGACATTTCTCCAAAGAAGATATACAGATGGCCAACAGGCACATGAAAAGACATTCAACATCACTAATCACCAGGGAAATGCAAATCAAAACAACAATGAGCTATGGCCTCAGGCCCATCAGAATGGCTATAATTAACAAGACAGGAAACAACAAGTGTTGGAGAAGATGTGGAGAGAAAGGAACCCTCACACACTGCTGGTGGGAGTGCAAACTGGTATGCCACTATGGAAGACAGTACGGAGATTCTTCAAAAAATTAAGAATAGAACTACCATATGACCCAGCTATTCCAATGCTGGGTATTTATCCAAAGAACTTGAAAACATGAATGCATAAAGATACATGCACCCCTATGTTCATTGCAGCCTTATTCTCAATAGCCAAGACTTGGAAGCAACCTAGGTGCCCATCAAGGGACAAATGGATAAAGATGTGGTATATATGCACAATGGAGTACTACTCAGCCATAAAAAAGGATGAAATCTGGCCATTTGTGACAACATGGATGGACTTTGAAGGCGTTATGCTAAGCAAAATAAGTCAGAGGGAGAAAATCAAATACCATATGATCTTATCCATAAATAGAAGATAAAAACAAAAACAATCACATAGAGACAGAGATGGATTAGTGGTTACCAGAGGGGAAGGAGGGAGGGAGGAGGGTGAAAGGGGTGACCAGACACATGTGTGTGGCGATGGATTGCAATTAGTCTTTGGGTGGTGAACATGATGTAATCTACACAGGCACTGAAATATAATGATGTACACCTGAAATTTATATACTGCTATAAACCAATGTCACCACCATAAAAAAAAAAAAAAAAGACTTTTCATGGAAACCAAAAAAAAAAGTAAAATCCATTCTTAGCTCAAGGCTGTAAAGAGGGTCGCTGCGGGTTGGATTTGGCCCAGGGGCTATAATTTCCCTACCCCTTGTCTAAAGCAATGACATCACAAATTTAAATGCTGCTTCCAAGTCTTGCCTATTGTGAATAAGGCTGCAATGAACATAGGGGTGCGTTAATCTTTTCGAATTAGTGTTTTCATGTTTTTTGGATAAATACCCAGCAGTAGAAAAGCTGGATCGTATGGTAGATCTATTCTTAATTTTTCGAGGAATCTCCATACTGCTTTCCACAGTGGCTGCACCAGTCTTCATTCCCACCAGCAGCGTGTGACGATGCAGTCTATACAGAAGTTGAAATATCATGACGTACACCTTAAATTTATATAATGTTATAAACCAATGTGACCTAAATTAAAAAAAATTTAATGCTAATCAGCCTCGTCTTGGAATGGGGTGGGGGAAGCTGTTGTTGAAAACAGATGTCTAGGTCCTAACCCAAACCCACTAAATCAGAATCTTTGAGGTAAATTCTTAAGCTCCCTGGTGATTCTAACGGAACCAGTCCACTGGCTGACCCCAGAGGCTGGTCTGGAAGACCCCCTGACATGCATTCATTCCTCTCCAGCCTCTGCTGCTCCTCCCTTCTCCACGGATGATTCTTTCAGAGTACCTCCTCTGTCATTGTTGAGCAACTTCTATCACGATCTATCCTCCATCTCTCCTTGTGCACTTTATTTTTAATAACCCTTTCTAATAACACTTGACAATTAAGAGTGCTTTCCACGTACAGCTTGCTGGCAGGACAGAAAGTGCTGCGTTCACCCCACCTTAGCTGACACCATAATTCCTCCTCAATTCCATCCTTTCAGCTGAGCACGCACCAGCATCTCCCCCAGCCAGGGCCACCTCTGGGTTGAGGGATGCAGCATTACCAGATCTCTGTGCCAGCCCTGAACTTAGCTTCAGGAGAATGAATATCCAGTTCTTCAGAATTTTCCATGACTGCACTTCTGGGTTTCTGGTTTCTTAGGGTCAGGGTGCAAAAACAGGCAATTTACCCTAAGAGCAAAGGTTAAACCTCTAGAATCCGGAAAAAAAAAAAAAAAAAGTTTAAGTGCAGCACATAGCTAAAGCAAAGCCAAAAATAAAGGCAACTAGGAATGAAAGCCAAATTTTCTTGGGTTTGTGAAGTCAGCACAGGATTTTGAAAGAAATTGGCAATCAGTCCTAGATGCAACTGGATCAAAATGACACTGAGGTCACTTGGCATAACCCAGAACCTTAGAGTGGGTGCAGGTGGGTTGAAGATTTTCATAGAACTGTTGCTCTCAGCATCACCACAGTTTTTCCCCGGAACGTAACGTATCAGTCAGCTCAACAGTCATCACTTCCAGCACTTTGTGAAAAAAAAGAAGCCTTGACCAAAAGAGTTCCAAAGCCCGTTCCACCTCAGTTTATTCCTGACTCAGACAGAGTGTGAGAGAAGCCCAGGATAAGATGGGGGAGAGGGTCGGCACGGATGGCAGGCACAGTGATATAAACAAGCTGAGGCCATCTGAGAGAAGACATGCATCTCTGAACAAAACAGTCAAGAAAATAAGGACTAGCCTGTTGGTCTGGGTCTCCCAGGCTCTTCCAGCAGATTTCATTAGCAGTTAAATAATCTCCTTGTACATCTGTTGTGCATAAGAATTTGAGTCTGTTGGGAGCTGTGATATAATCTGTGTTGCTTACTAGAGTGAGATGGGGTACTAAAGAAGAGGTGAGAAGGAGGGAAGCGAGTGGCAAGTTTCAGAAGCCATATAAGGTTCTAAAATGCACTGACCAAACACAAAACAATCACACTCCCAGAAGATAACATAGGAGAATATCTGGATGACCTTGGGTGTGGTGGTAAGTTTTTAGAAAGGCACAGTCCACAGAAGAAAGAAATGATGAGCTGGACTTCATTACAATTAAAAACTTTTGCTTGCAAAAGACACTGTCAAGAGAATGAGAAGACAAGCCACAGACTGGAAGAAAATATTTGCAAAAGCTGTATCTCATAAAGGACTGTTATCCAAATTATACAATGAACTCTTAAAACTCAACAATAATAAAATGAACAACTCGATTAAAAAATGAAGAGGCACTTCACCAAAGAAGATACACAGATGACAGGTAAGCATATGAAAAGATGCTCCACATCATACGTCATCAGGGGATTGCAAATTAAAACAACAACGAGATGGGGCCGGCCCAGTGGACAGTGGTTAGGTTCACACGCTGTGCTTCTGTGGCCCAGGGTTCACAGGTTCGGATCCCAGGCGCAGACCTAGCACCTCTCGCCAAGCCACACTGTGGCAGCATCCCACATAAAAAGAGCAAGATTGGCACAAATGTTAGCTCAGCGACAATCTTCCTCACAAAAAAACAACAACGAGATACTACTATATACCTATTAGAATGACCAAAATCCAAACCACTGACCACACCAAAGGCTGTCGAGGACGTGAAGCAACAGGGACTCTCACTCATTGCTGGCGGAAGGGTAAAATGGAACAGCCACTTTGGAAGACAGTTGGGCAATTTCCTTTTTTTTTCTTTCACTTTTATTGAGATATAATTGACATACAGCACCATATAAGTTTAGGTGTACAGCATAATGACTTGACTTACATATATTGTAAAATGATTACAATAAGTTTAGTTAATATCCATCATCTCATACAGATATAAGCAAAAAAAATGGTTTTTTACCTTGTCATGAGAACTTCTAGGATCTACTCTCTTAGCAACTTTCAAATACACCATACAGCGGTGTTAACTTAGTCATCATTTGTACATTACATCTCCAGCACTTACTTATCTTATAACTGGAAGTGTGTACCATTTGACCACCTTCATCCAATTTCCTCACTCCCTACCCCTGGCAATTCCTAACAAAACTAAACATATCCTTACCACACACATCACCCAGCAATCACGCTCCTTGTTACACACCCAAAGGAGCTGAGAACCTATGTCCACAAAAGAACCTGCATACAGATGCTTAAAGAAGCTTTATTCATAACTGTCAAAACTAGGAAGCCATTAAAATGTCCTCCAGTGGGTGAATGGATAAACTGTGGTACATCCAAACAATGAAATATTATACAGCACTTAAAAAAATGACCTATCAGCTATGAAGACACATGGAGGAAATGTAAATACATGTGACTAAGTGAAAGAAGCCAGCCTTAAAAAGCTACATGCTGTATGATTCCAACTATCTGACATTCTGGAAAAGGCAAAGCTAGTGAAGGAGGGAAGGAAAACGAATAGGTGGAACTGAAATCCTTCAGAGGATTTTTAGGGCCGTGAAACGATTCTACATGATTCTCTAATGGGTCATCCATGTCATTACACATTTGTCAAAACTCATAGAATGTACACCACCAGGAGCAAACCCTAAAGTAAACTGTGGACTCTGGGTGATAATGATGTGTCAATGTAGGTTCATTGATTGTAACAAATGTCCCACTCTGACGCAAGATGTTGATAGTAGGGGAAATTGTGTACATCGGGGCAGGGGATATATGGGAACTCTCTGTACTTTCTGTTCAATTTTGCTGTGAACCTAAAACTGCTCTGAAAAATAAAGTCTATTTATAGTGCACCGACCACCTTGCAATAACACTGAAGTAGAATTGGATGGGATTTTTTTGAACTCAGACTGAGTTCCACTCTCAAACAATAGTAAATTGTAGCTGGATAAAAGAGGTGAAACTACCTAAAATATCAGCCACAATAGACGCTCTGTAAATATTTGTAGAATGAATGAGTAACTTACCCTCACCTCACGTCACCCTTATCTGGACCTGAGACTTAGTTTGTCAAACATCCTTCATGTAGTCATCATTCCAGACTAGTCAGGCAGGAAACTGAGGCCAGGTGCATTTCAGGCTTCCTTGGTTCAATGACTTGTGCAGAGTCACCAAATTCAAGTCACACACACATCTTCTGACAACGCCAAAAATGTTGAGTGACCTTTAACTCTTCTACTTCTGTCATCCCCCACATCAAACCCATCAGCCAATGTTGTCAGCTCCATCTTCTAAAAAGATCCATAATCTAACCACTTCCTTCATGTCAGCCACTACCATTCCTGCCTCAACCATTGCAACAGCCCCTGTGGTCTCAGAGCTTCCACATTTGCCCCTCAGTCTATTCTCCACACAGGAGCTCTCCCCCTTGCCCAGAATCGAATCCAATATATGACTCACCCTGGCTAGAAGAACCTGTTTGCTCTGGGCCCTGGCTCCCTCTCTGATCTCACCTGCCCCTCCCACTCCACTCCAGCCCACCAGCCTCCTTGCTGTCCTCCAAACATACTGGGCAGCTTTCTCCTCAGGGCCTTACTGTTCCCTCCTCCTGGAGTGCTCCTCCCCCCAAGATCTCTCCCATTTCATTCAGGTCTCTGCTCCAATGGCACTGACATAAAGAAAGGACACTCCCTGCACCCTGTCTACACCAGAGCCCTGGCCGTCCTTCTGCTCCTGCTGCTTCACCCTGCGCCCCTCCAGTGCCCTTCACAGCACTGACCATCGTGTGGCGTGTTACACGTGAACTCATTTGTTGTATTCTCTTTCTCCCCTACTAGAACGTAAGCTCCGTCTGCTTGTTTACTAGTCATCCCCAGGGCCTAGAACACCTGGCACATGGTAAGTTTTTGATAAATATTGGAAGGAAGGGAGACAAGAAAGGAGAAAGGAAAGAAGAAAGGATGGAAAGAAGGAGGAAAGAAGGAAGGAGGGAAAGAAGGCAGGCAGGCAAACTGGTTTTCTCCTTTGAAGTCACCATTTGCCCCCCTGTCCCTCTACACCTACCATTTGCTCACCACACTACAAGGCTTTGAATAATACAAAAGAAAAAAAAAGCACTCCCCTTGTCCCTAAGAATCTCACAGCCTTGTGAGGAATGAGAAAACATAACTAAAACGAACTGAGTGAATAATAGAAGCAATTCCCTATGCTGAATAGAATCAAAAGCTAAATATATTTGAACCCAGACAAGTGTTATGGGAACCAGAAAAGAAAGAGAACCACATGGAAACCGGATATGGTTGTAAAGACTCAGCTGTGTGTGTTTCTCTGGTCCTACAGAGCATGTCCCTCTACAAAGAGTCAAGACACACTATATCATGTTCTCTGAATTAGTTCTGCGGAAATTTGCCCAAATCTTTCTGAAATGCACATTACCCACAGCTTCAGGGGTGTCCAATGACCTAAAATCCCTAAACTCCTTTTTCTCATTCTTGCTGTTTCTTCCATTGACCTATAAAATTCCATCTCCCCATCACCCCTCGCCCAACCGCCTCTCTTTTTCGGGGGAGGGGGACCAGAGAGCAAGGTCACTCCTGTGCTTTCTCTGATTCCCTCACTGGTGTTTTGTCACTTTTCTGAACTTCCCATCTTTCCCATCCAATTGCAACAATCTTTCTTTATTCTTCTCTTCACTGACTTTTAATCTTTCCTTTCTCCATCTTCTTATCCTTATTTCTTCTGGATTTTCCTACACGGGGTTTGCATTTAGAGCTCACCTCATTGCCCCATTTTTAATAACTGGGAAGCATCCCTGCCAAAGGCATTCTGTTACAGAAAAAAAAAAAGCAAAAGTACATTCCATCATCTGCCTGTATCATCCATGCAAGGTGAAGGAAGCACCTAGTAAATCATCCTTCCGCATTGTCTTGTGGCCAAACCAATCGAGGTGGCCGCGCAACACCATCTGCCGTCTGCCCTCTGCTCGGCTCCCTTTCCTGCTCCCCCAGCCTTCCTACTCATCAGCCTGTAAACTTGAGTTAGAATTTTAATTCAGTGCTACTCTTCTGGAGAAAAAGTGCCCAGAGATGCCTAGTGGAACGGCACATGTCAACGAATGTTCTCCTGGTACCCAAAATAATGTGCCCAATTTGGGCCCGGAGTTGGAGTTATAGGCAGCAGGCAGAGAAGTTGGCTCTCACCCCAGAATCAACCTCAATGGGGCCACCCTCCCCAGGAGGGGATCTGCCATTTCCACCCCCAGGAGAGTGTGAGAGAGAGGTCCCACGTGTGTCCTCCACAAACCAAAACTGCCAGTAGGTGCCACAAGTACAGAAGGAGGCAGCAGAGAAGACATCAGGCGACCCACAATCAAGGGCTGAAGGTCTGGAAGAGAAAGGGCAAAACACAAGCAGGTGAAATTAGGAAAAGTGAAAACGCACGAAAGCCCCGTGGCTGTGGCTCGTCTCCCAGGCTCTCCCGGGGAAAAGCAACGCACTTGTTGGAGAGGCAGCTGGTTTTCATCACAGCCAAATGGAGTTTAAAAATAAATACAGCCCCCCTTACACCCACCCCAAACTCAGCGCACGGTCAATTCTAACAGAATGGACACCCAGACTTAAAAGTCAAACAGCCTGAAACCCACACCGCGGAGAATTGTTGCTGTTGTTGTTGTTCCAACGGTTTATTCCTCTGGAGGCCACAAACTCAAACAATGACAACCTTCACGTCAAATTCCAGGAAACAAAGGATAGACGATAATTAGAGGGGCTTTTTTCTCCCAAATACAAACCAACGAATTAGTGCTGAGGGGCCGAAGGGAAGCGGAACAAATTAGACTCACTTCCACCAGGCTGCCTACCTCACTGAACAGCTCCTGGGCGCATTCTCCAAGGGGAGTTCAGAAGGGGTCTGGGTTCCAGGACAAATATGCGACAAAAGACGCAGGCCCACCCAGAAGACAGGAGAGCCTGATGTGAGGATTACAAACGCTGGCTTAGGGCCAAGAACTGCCTCCCTTCCCCCAACCAGAGAAGGAAACAAAACGACCAACCCAGACATCGGGGACGTGTCCCCCACAGTCAAGGCTTGTTATGCAAGAGTGATGCCTGGCAGTGCGCCTCTAGAACCCTGGGTTGGTAACTACCTTTTCAAATCACTAATTTTTCAAACCCACTCTTCATTACCGTCTCAGATCACCTCAATCAGTTAGAGTATTACCTAGTCTGTTCGAGGCACATAATATTTGTCTTGTCATTAGAATTAATTAACTGTGCTAAAGAGGCCCCAGGCCAGGATCCTTATACCACAAGCCTTTTAGTTTCCCATAGAGAAAAAGCCTCTTCTTAAACTACAGTCATCGCCCCTACCCCCAACCAAACTTCTAAGTCATATGTGAGCTGTGAGATGGGCTGTGCTAACAAGCAGATGACTCAGGGCAAACCACACCACCATCCAGATCACGGCGGGCGGGTTTGAAATGGCGTCTTCTGAAGGTTAACACGTTTCCAGTAACCTATTAGACAGATGTGGCCACTGACAACCCGAGGTGTTCAAAGACTTCCCTCGTGCAAAGAGCAATAATGAGACTAGCCAGAAAATCTCCTCAGGTGGTTTTAATTTTAAAAATCTTATAGTTGGATTTAAAAATTAAAAATCTCATTAGTCACTAGTCCCCTAGAACCAAATGTTTTCTTCAGGCTCTGCCTCCCGTAATCCCAGCACTTTCTTGTGCCTTTCCTCCCGTGCCTTGCCCCGGGTCATTCAGGAATCCCAATTTCCACATACAAGCAGAATGACCAAGGAAGGACAAGGAGGCCAGCGGACCTGGGTGACCCCAGGAGGTATGGAAGTGAAGGACGCCACTGCCTGCTGCAGGGTGTGTGCAGTGTGGGAATAATTGAAGGAGACAGAGCAGGACTCAGCAGTAAGAGGAGCAGATCATTGACATAGTGTTAGAAAATGAGCTTCCAATGGGATGGCGGTAATGTGAAGTCTTTTGACGCCACATATAAAGACAGCTCTCCTTGGGCTGTGCTGGAGCCACCACCAGCCTGGTGCCTGGGGCTGTGTTTAGCTTGGCTTCTTTGTCTTTCCGTTGGGGCCCTCAGCCCGTTTCACAATGAGCTTCATCACAGACCATTCCCAGCTATCGGATGATCATAGACAGCCTGGCCCCTCTGCCCCCCTTGCTCCTCAAGGGGTGGCAGCTACGCTGCTTCACTAGAAATGTGATTGTGCAGTTTCTCTAAAATATTTCTAGCACGTGGCCTGCTTTCGGTTGTTCTGCCTCAGCTAAATGCACAGAAGATACCCGTGGGCAAATGAGATGTTATTTCATCTGCAGATTCCATTTACGCATAATCTTTTAGGTACATACCTGTTGTCTAGAGTAGTGGTTTCCATTCTATGTCCCTGAAACCCTCAAGGTGCATGAAAGTATCTCAGAAGAACAAGGAAGCCAAGCTGGCAGGCTCTGGGCCCTCCACTTATTCTTCAATCAGAGTCATTCCGGTTTTATCTGTTTTATTTATATAAAATATATGTAATATATGTGATAAAACATATACATAATGTATATGTTATTTATACATATATATAATCAGAAGATTTTATATAGAAAGTTCCATTCCTAAATAAAAAGCTTGAAAACCATGATTTAACCACAGTAAGATCTACCTGTATCAGTGACTATAGTTTCTAAATCTCTACCAGACAATTGTGGTGTAAACAGCCAAACACACCGGAGCTTGCCTGGTTGAAGCAGGCCTGGGGAGCCCAAAGACTCCCACTTAGGACCATGGCCTTACCCTTAACACATTCTCTCTCTCTCCCTTTCTCTCCTTAAAGAATAGTTTGGAAACTATTGAATTAGATGATCTGTGTGATTCCTCCACATTCAATGATCAAAAGATTCCTCTATTCCCATAACTGTAGATGGAATGGATAAAAGGAATGATGATTTTGCTGTCTGTGGATCTAAAATCTAAAAGATTCTGAGTTATTGTTTCAAACCATCACCCAAGAAAGGAATATTCAGGCAAGCAAGATATTAGGATATGTTGAAATCAGATTTCATTGTGAAATTGCATAGATAAGCTTCAAATTGGGTTTTCTGGCTTTTTTGTTTTGTTTTACTTGTGACCACCCTGACCCTTAGAGGTCAAGCAAGATCCTTCCATGTAGGATTGAACAAGCAGAGCCGTAATGACGGTAGAAATACACCTCAGGTGATCTCCCAGCTCTTCTCTCACCAGTTTGTCATCCCAAACTCTTACTTTTAACATCCCCAGAGAAAATCACTGGTTCCCAACCAAGAAGAAGTCTACTCAACAGCTTTAGCATTGTTATCCAACATTTAGACCCTACCTCCTGTCAGAGTATCATGACTATTTGTGTTTGAAGATTGTCCCACGCCATGGTCATTTACAGTGACAACAATCTTCTCCCACCCTACCAAAAAAAAGCATTTCTAACAAAAACTTCAGACAGTTTTGCCTCAGGATTATACTAAGAATTTCCACTTGTCTCGATAAATGTCACCTAAATATTAAAATATTTTGGCTTTGATTTGCGTGTGTGTGTCTTTTTTTAATTTAAGTGGAGGACAGACTGCAAGTAAGTGGAACTCTTGGTTGAAGATGTTTGTTTTCTTTTCTCTTTGTTAATAGTCTGACTCATTTTGCTCATCTTTTAAAGAGGGAAGGTGCATGAAATACACCCAAGGAGTTTCCAACTTAACAAAGCTCAAGATAGGAAATCAGGAGGCGTGGAACTGTTCTGATTGTGGCAGAGTAGGGGACTTCTGAGCGGGCTTCCCAGGACACTGTGTGAAGACCCCCCCATACCAATGTTCTTTAAATGTTCCTCCAACTATAAAATTCTATGATCCAACCATCCCCTCAGTATCTCAAATTGAGTAAGAAAAGGAAAGAAGTGTTCAAAGAACCAAACGAGGAATCCAAAAGCCACACTCACTACTAGCTCATTAAAGCAACCATGCAATTTATTTTGTCTCCCATCACTCAGTGTTCTATATCTGCAAAATGGAGAAAGGAGGGGTCAAATGAGGACCAGAATGGCTAATGATGTTGGTGAAATGTATTCCTTTCTCTTAACAGTTTTGTTACACTTCTCACAAAGTCACCACCCCCACCCCTAATACCAAAACATACGGGCAGAGTTACAGACACACAGCGAGAGGCGGTAAAGTGCGACGTCAGTGGAGGCAGGGTGAGCTCGGGTCAGAAGACAGGATGGGACAGGAAAGAGAAACCTCAGAATTCGATGGGCAGGGGTAATGGGATGGCTCCAACTGGTCATCCCAAGCCTCATCTGTGCCAATTGGATTGGACACAGTTAAAAAGGAGGAAAGAAAATGCCAACAAAAACCAAAACAAAAGATAAAGATGAAGAGAGCTTTTCCAAATGGGTGGGCAGGGATCTGGCCCCTGATGGTGGGGCAGCCCAGCAGCCTGGGGAGCATGTCCCCAAACCAGCTGAGCCTGCTGTCCTCCTGTGGCCACCCCTCCCCACGGAGCTCAGCTGTGCTTTCTGCACCTTGAACCCATTTGAGGGACTTCTTTTATTTTTTTGAGGGAGTTTGGTGAATTATTGTATAAAAAGAACCAAAGAAGAAGAGGAAAAAAGTAAAATCATTTCATCATAAAAAATTTTTTTATCTATTTAATTTAGCCAAAGAATTTTCAAACTTTATACAGGCGTAAAATCAGTTCTCATGCCACCCACATTTTGCATACCTCCCGATTCCTACTGCAGCCATTCCACTCCCTCAGCCCCCACTCATCCTTGCCTCCACCAGCACTAACCCTCATTCACCTCTGCCTGGCCTCAAGCCCAAGCATCCATCTGAAGCAAACCGGAGGACCCAGCAAATCCATACTCCCTCTCTCATGCACTCACATGTGTATACACACACATACAGCTACCTCCATCCCCCACTACAATTCTGTAACACCTCACACAAACGTCAGCCATGGTCCCCAGCTTGCCCCACACCCCCTTGCAGTGAAACTGCCCTATGCACATCTCCTGTTTAGGGGGTGGCTGTAGGTGATGGTTATCCCACCAGATAACCCCACCTAAGCCATAGCTGATTGGACCCACAGTAGGTAATAAAAGGGCTATGACAAATGTCCCTGAGTGGGGCTGGGGTAAAGGTAAGTTGGACATGTTAGTTTATCTCTTACAAACCATAGGTGAGGTGCTTAGGCAACACGCATTTCGCATTTCGTTCACATTCTAATCCCTGGGGTGGGCTGCGAGTCTGCATATAATGCTCCAGTTCACACACACTTGGAGTGCCTCTTTTATCCTCCTGCCTAAGCCGTTTTCTTTGGAAGAGCAAGTGCCAGAAGATAAGCTTCTGAAAAAAGTCAGATTCTGGAAGCAGCATTCCCACCAGCCCTGGAGAGCTTTCACACAGATAGGTGTCCTGGACTGGGCCTGCTCAGTTGCAGAAGGAAGTGTGATAATGAAGGAATGTGGCTCTGGGTCACTGTCCCCCAGGGAAGGGGAAAGAGGAAGAGAAAGGAGGGAAAGTAGAGTTAAAGGTCATGAATAGTTACTACTCCATAATGCCATCTGCCTGCAACACCGGAGTTACACACAGGGATGGGGCTTTGAATTCTGGGCTCTGTGTAACTTATGAAGCTTTGGGCTGAGAGTTAGATTACAGTTCTGGTCTTCGAGTGACCAGGAACTTCCTCCATAATGCTAATACTCTCGTGATTAAGGAACCACAACCCCCCTAAATTCTACTTCTCCTGTTGAATTGACCTTGGGTCTTCCATCTGTTAAAATGGGAAGGGGGATGTTACCCTCTCTCAACCCCTTTGAGGCAAGTTTGATATCATAAAGATCCTGGGAGTGAAGGTCTTAACTCTGACATTTGGAGAAATTTGGGGCACTCAAGAAATTACTTCCTTTCTATATTTGGAACAGCCATGGTTTCTACTGATGAAACCTAAGGTCTACGGGGTTTCCTGAAGACCCCATGGTCATGCAGGCTCTGGCAAAGTTCCTAGACCTAAGGAAGAGATCATATGGAGTGGAAGAAAATTTGGAGGAAAGCAGAAAGACAGGGATAATAAACTATGTATTGACTTCATGTTAACATACCACATTTTTAGCCATCCACATGAAAATTTTTCTGGAGAGCTCGTAATACGAATGAGTCATACCTCCTGTTCCTTCTTTTACTTTCCAGTAGCAGGATTAGTAACAAACTGGCTAAAGATCAGGGAGCAAAAGGAGAAGGAAGTAAATCGAAAGGTCTGTATTACCCGCTCAAGAGCTGGCCCTTTGAAAGAAGATGAACTTCCTCGCCCATATTAGGGCCAGAGCCAAATTTTCTCATTATAGTAAGTCAGTACAAGTATTGTTGGAATTCCAAAGAGGCTCAAAATCCACATCTCTGTGCAGGTTCCCCAACCATCCTCTCTGACTCTAGGAGGTAAATCCATAGAAGAGTGGGTTCTGAGGCAACCCAAATTAGATCCATCAAAGGATCAAGAAAGAAAGAAAGACTCTAAGTTTTTTAACTCAGGCCTAACCAACGTGAGTGTAATTTATGCCATTTGTCAAAGCAAGGAAAAGGTGAAAAAGTTGGAGAGGCTAAGTGGTTCCATTCCTCCTTCCTACCTCTGATGTACGCAGTATAGGGGAGGGAGAGGCCGTTGGTAGACATCTCTTGGAAGAAGAGAGAATCCTGTTTATAGTTAGGCAGTTGCATCTCTTTTCACTCAAAGAGAAATGGTATCCAATCTTCAGGGAAGGAGCTGGAAGAGACCAATCAAGAATTCAAGAGACGGGTACTCCCAAGAGTGACCGAGAAAACTCCTTAGTCCCTCAGACCTCAGAATTGCTACAAAACAGAAGAGAGCAGCTTTGGAGAGCAAGAGTCTTTGAAAGATAGGCCTGGAATGTCAAAGAACATGGTAGATATTTGTCATTTGGGGCCACCCAGCATCCAAAGGCTCTCCTACTGGGGGAAGGAATTCCAAGTTAGGCAGAAGACAGGCCTCCTTCTTATGGAAGCTAAAGGGGCTTCTTAGTTCCTATTCCCTGGTAGCTAGACAAAGGGTAAATGACCTAAGTGTGCCAAATCAGAGGCTTCCACACAAAGTTTAAGTCTGAGTTAAAAGCCAAGGATCAGTTAGAGATTACGAAGAGGCCCTTCTTGTGATGGCCCATTTCTAGGGGCAGTAGTGTCCAAAAGCATGACATCAGAAGCAGCATCCTAAGCCCACGACTCCTCCCATGGTAGGATTTTGGCAGAGCCTTGTCTCCGTTGGTGTGTGCCCAAGACTGACTCAGTAGTCTTCCCATAGATTTCAACGGCTACCAAATACCCTTCCAATAAATTCATTTTCTGCTTAAGTTAATCAAGTTGGTTTCTTTTCTTTACAACCAAGACCCCTAACTAATGCTGAATTATAACAGGAAATGTATCAGAAAAGAAATCCCTGTTGGTTTTGAGATGCCCATCTAACGCCTACAGTGCCAGGAGCCTTTTTCCCAGGTGATGCTCACCATGTCCTCTCTGGGCAGTGAGCAGGTAGCTGAGAAAATTATTAGATTCATATTGGCTTCACACACCATAGGGGCCTCTGCTTCTGACACACATCTCAACATTCTGCCCTCTGGGAGATGACATGCTCACACTCAACCCACATGCACTGCATGCTCATCAATGACCTAGTTTCATTTGATATCCTGTTTTCTTATTCCCTTTATTCTAATGCTTTTTTTCAGCAAATATATGTTTGGGAGATGTAAATGTTCTCCTATAACCCACAGGGAAGGATCTGAGAAAGGGAGCAGATCACAAACCCTTCCACCCTTTTCCACCCGGTGATCTGGCCAAGGCCTCTCCACTCCAATTCATTTGCTGTGCCCCTTATATAATTTTGTTGCTTCTGCCTTCGAGGGCCCGTTCAGGAAAGAAATTTCATCCTACCAATTGAGTTTTCTCTCTTTTTCCAAACTCCTATTCAAGATCTCCCTTTTCTTTGGAATCTGAGTTCAGAAGTCAGGAGCTGCAGAGTTCTCTGAATGCACTGTACTCTTTCTCTTCTTCACCAGGAATACCTGCCCTGCCCCACAAGCACCCCACCCAACAATAATCTCCACTTAACCTGACAAGCTTCTATTTCTCTAGAATTTAGCTCAGGCACCACCAACTCCAGGAAGTATTTGCTGAACCTTCAAGTGTGTATTAGAGGCTTCTCCTGTGCATACTTCTGGTATTGCACTTACCTTGTGCATGGTACCCTATTTGTCTCCCCAGGTAGATGGTGAGCTCCTTGGCGGCTGGCACTGTGTCATATTCATCTTCTTATACCAATACTTGTGGCAGTACTTGGCACACAGTAAGTGTTGAGTAAGTGTTTGTTGAATGAATAAATAAACGAGTTAGAACCGGGATCTACCTGAAGATCTGAACTTACACTGCCACTGAGGCCTCATCTGTCAAAAGAGGAAACGGAGAAGAATGTTTGCAAAGGTCCCTGACAGCCCCAGGTTTTGTGAATCATTTAAGTTTTCCCTCATGAATCCCAGTGAACAACAGTCACAGTCAGAGCCGACATTCACTGAACAGGTTAGCAAGCCAGCCCCTCTGCTCAGCACTGCGTAGGTTTCCCTCACGCAAGCCGATCAGCCCTTCTCAGTGTGTTCAGTGGGAGCTACACAGCAACCAAGTGCCCAGTCTCATGGTGACAATAGGGGCCTGGAGAAGAGTATGCAGCGACTTGAAAACGAGGCAGCCAAGTAAAGGCAGAAGACAGGGCCCAAGCAATTGGACATGATTTTCCTGCCGGAAGAGACTTGAGGAACAAGCCAGGGGAGAAATGGGAAGGGAGGTCACGCCCCTCTGAATCCTCACAGAACCCCATGAGCAAGGCACTGTTATCCCCACTTTATTGAGAGGAAAACTAAGGCCCAGAGAGGTGAAGGAATCCAGCCAAGGCCCCGCTAAACGGAGGCAGAGTCCGAAACCCCAGTGCTATTTGATTGCTGAGCTGCTCACTGTCCGCCCCGGATGGTGGAGTCCTGACTGCAGGGAAGAGGCCCCAGAACAAAACCTCAGCGCTCTACCCTCCAGGTTCCCTCCAGCCTGTTCTCCTAAAGAGGCAAGGGGTCTGGATCAATAAAATCACACAGTCAAAGCACAGCTTGCAATTTCCAAGGGCCTTCTAAGGTTATCTAGAGCAGACTAGCAAGGTTGAGGATCGCACAGGCAGAGAGAAGAGCTCGTCATTTGGAGTCTGAGAACTTGAATGCAAGGCCCCCATTAACTCTGTGTTGCCTAGTGATCTTGGGACTTTGGAAACTATAAAGCATTAAACAAATATTAGGTACTGTCATTATGGATGAACTGAGAATCCCAGCCTTAACTTACGGTCAGATAGGATCTGGCCCTCGATGTTGATCCCTTCCAGCACACCAACAGCCTTCAAAAAGGACAGCATGTCTCAACTAAGCCTGACACAATCTCTCCGTGGCTTCCTGCTCTGTTTACTTGTTCTAAGCATCTGTTTGGTTAGAGAAACACAGCAAGAACTGGGAGATCAGCGTCCCTCTGCCTGCAAACCTCCCCTTCAGCTGGGCAGATGGGCCAGAGAGCAGGACTCACAGGGGTAGGGATGCTAAACAAGACACAGATGGCCAGCTGACCCAGGCAACCAGACTCCACGTGCCGGAGGTTGAGCAATATCAGAGACAGCTCCTTAAACGCCACCCCCACCATCGCTGTGCTGACCCCTCTGGCAAAGAGCTGATGGCTGGGATGGGCATCACTGCTGGGAAATAGACAGGCTCCAATCCCCCCACTCCCTTCCCACACTGGCTAGATTTAGCACTGTTGTCATCAGGAGTGCCTGGAGCCTGGACTATAGTCAGCTGATAGGAGCCTTGCACATGTTTGGGGGGCCCTGACACTGTCTTCCAGGATGTGGGGTGAGAGGGCTTGGGCTGGGGATTGCGGGACATGCTGTGGCTACCTGTACCTGGCCTGGGCTGATCTGAAATGAGGTGCCTTGCTCTCCCTCTCTTCCATGCCCTGGGAAATTCTGACTCCTTAGTTGGAATACTTTCCACCCCCACCCCCAACACAGATGCAGACACAATCTTGGAACACTAGCCTTTCCAAGACAACGTGTGCTCTAAGAAGCCTCTCCAACTCCCGGGGCAGAGTTAAGTACTCTTATTTCTAATCTCCTCTTGCACCCTGTAACCGCCTCTGTCGAGAGGCTCTATGGCGGGATAGCTAAGAGATAGACCCTGGGGGAGGACTGCCTGGGTTCAAGTCCAGTTACGCCACTTACCAGCGTAGAGCTGTTGCAGGGATTATCCAAGCTGTAGAGGGACAGGGCAAAGGCAAAGTACTTGTATGTGTATATGTACCATTATATATATCCAAATAGAGTATATCATAGTGAGATATGATACAATAGTGTGCACCACACGATATACTATAAGTAGATATGTGTATATACATGTATACACATAATAGTGTGCATCTATGTGTGTATATGTATATATGTATACATACACTATTGATTTACTATATATAGTTATATTTATATAATTTACATATAAATTATATTGTTTATACTAATAAATTCCTATGTTATTAGTATATTAATATTAGTACTATATTATATACTAATAAATATATTACGTATAATTTTTATATATATGTATAATATACTATTGCTGTTCCCCAGGATGACTAATATGAGGATGCCATGATATCATATCATCATCTATTTGTCTGCATTCTTCACCAGATTGTGAGCTCTTTCGGAGCAGGGACACGCCTTGCATTTTGCCTATCCCTGAAGTCAGGGTTTGGAAGTCGTAGGTGCTTAATACCAACTGATGAGTGAATAAATACCAAAGCACCATGCTGCCCACCCCAGCGTATATGCCATCAAGTGAGGCAGACAAGTCCAACTCACCACCCACTCCTCCCCGATCTGTTCAATTTCCCAGCAGAATCTCAAGTAGAAGGTTCCAGTCGAGGCCTGGCTTTAATTTTAAGAGATAAAGAGAGCCAAGTGCTGGAGAAATGCCTTATCCCAGTTTTCAAGGCCTTTTCTCCTTATTCCCCCAAGACTCCCACTCCTGCCTCCTTCCCTGACCCCTCCCGGGCTACACCCCGTGCTGTCCCATTCTCCACCCCTGGGCGGCCCTCCTTTCCCACATAGCTTGTGACACCACTGCCTGCTCCCAGGGATAGATGGAAACCAGCTACCTCAGAGGCCAGGCAGGCTGGTGCCATTCCCACAGCCATCATCCATGGCCCTTCAACACCAACCAGCTCTGCTGGAAGCAGCCCAAATGCCTCCAGTGCTGACAGGGACATCCAAACCAGAGCCTCCTGCGGCCCGCAAAGCCAGAAAGACCACACACAGCAGGAGGCGCACACCCCCACCCTAGGGCCTCACTCCCCACCCAGGCCTCACACACACACCCGCTTTACACACTGTGCTATACACAAAAGCCCCCTCTCAGGGGTATCCTGCTGCCTCCACCCCTAGACAAAAACAATGCAATTAAATACACGGCTCACTTAACACTGCCATTTCCTGAGTCTACAGAACCTCCTATCTATCCCACGTCGTAATCAAATGTTTCGTGGTACAGCAGAAAGGAGATTAGGAGCCCTAAGCAAACACATCACCTTTAGGTTGCATAATCTCATAGAAAGATGTGAAATTCAAATGGGCACTAAATGTCAGACCCTATTCACGCTAAGCACTTTCTACGAGGGAAAAAGACACTAGTATTCCTCCTCTTTTGGCAGGAGGAATGAGGTTTACCATACCAGTAGTATTAACCATGTGCTTGGTAGAGCTTCCTTGGGCATCTCCCCACCCTTGGGTTCCCCCAGAGCATCTCCGCCTTGGTCTGTTTCATACACAAACTTCTAAGTAAACCTCAGTTTGAAGAAAGAATGCCACAGCTAAAAACTGATGTCCCTGCAGTTCCTACATCTCCGCTTTGATCGCATTTCCAAATATATGGGATCAAGCTGGAAGAAGTTTTAGCCTCACCTTTTCCCCTCCCCTCAAACCCTCTGGAAGCACGTTTGTGTGTGTGCGCGCACACACACACACACACACTCACAAACGCCACCCCTCGAGCTGAGGCTTGTCGCTCCTGCTAGGAAAGGCTACTTTTAGATCGTAGGCTGAAATGGCAAAGAAGGCCAAGGTGGCCACCAGTCTTTGCTTTGGGACCAACATCTTGCGTGGGAAGGCTGTTTATACTTCCAGCATCAGACTCCTAACTTCACTGAAATGCAGCGTCCTGAGCCTCCTCAGGCCCTGGGCCACTTCATCCTCCGGCTTCTGCAACCCCAGAACTCTGTGCTGGGAAATGAGGGTGGAGGGTAGGACAGACGCAAGCTCGATGACATTGTTGGGAAATAGAGGAATCTGAGGAGTAAACATGCCTCTGTTCTCAAGTTTGTCTTCCCACAAAAACTTGGTGCTAGGGAGCAGGATGCCTGACATTCTGTAAACTGCCATTAGATCCCACCATGTGCATAACCCAGCTACCAGGAGGGGATAAAAAAGGAAGATTTCCAGTCTACAGGATCAGACCATCTCACCGGAGAGAGAAGACCACATCTGCCCTGGGGAAGGCACATATCCAAGAAGCATCTGATCGTCGCCAGGGGGAGAAGGAGATCAGAGGAGAGACAGAGAACTCGGGAAGTCTTCATGGAGGCACAGGACTCCGTTAGAGCCTTAAAGCACTCGGGCAGGAAAAAGGGTGGGTGCAAAGCCCCTCAGGAGACAAAAGGGGCCTAGAGAAGACTAGAGTGGAAGTGAGCAGGAAGTGCGTGGATGATGCTGAGTAGAGCAGCAGAGTTACGCACAGGGTGCGGCTGAGAATAAATAACAGCACGGTCAAGAGTGGCTGTTGAGTGACGACTAGGTGTCAGGCAGCTGGGTGACCGATTTCCGTAAATAATGTCCCACTGTCTCCAACCATTCTGTGAGGGGGGCAGCGGTGTCCTGGTTTTACAGACTAGAAAAGTGAGCTGAGAGAGCTTACAGCACTTGCCCACGGCTCCACCCCCACCCCTTCCCCCAAACAGCCTGAGCTTGAATCGAATCGCCGTGTTATTCGGGCCCAATCTTCATAGTTTCTACAACAGCCAGAGGAATATTGTCTCCTCCTAGAGCTGGAAAGCTCACGAGGGCAGACTGGACGCTAAGATTTTTCTTAATTTTCCCCACAGCATACATCACCGTTAACAAAGCTAGTGATTTCTGCCTTTATTCAATTCACTCATTCACGTACTAAACCAGTGACCTGAAGTAATAGATGTAAAAAGTCTTGAATCTCAACTAACCACTGACTTAAGCCACAGTTCTCCAAGAAAGGGTCAGGTGGAGCTATGCCTGGCTCAATACAGCTCTGCTGAACTGAAACTGAATTCAGCAAATGGCCTTGAGCTGCAAGAAGGAGATGGTAACTGAGCACCTTCCAGGTGAAAGGCACTCTGCAGGGCCTGCAATTAATTGAATCCAAACCCAACCTGTAGGGCAATTACTATCTTCCCCACTATATGAAGAAAAGCCCCTCTGGCTCAGAGAAGTTAAGTAACTGATCTAAAATCACACAGCTAGTGAAGGACGGAGCTCAGATGTAAACCTGGGATTCTGCCCCGTTTGGGAGTCTGGGTGGTGCCACTATAGAATGTTGCACTTACATAAGGCCTATGTGCCTGAGCTGCCAAAAATGAAAAGGAACTGTCCAGGGAGAGAAACCACTCTCAAACAGTTAGCTCATTCCCTTCAGACAAACCACTGGCCATGCTCCGCCTCCTCAGGGAGAACTTACCAAAACGTCTGTGATCTGAGGGCCTGGGCGCTGCAGAAAGCCAGGCGAGATGGGCCCCTCCTGGAAGGAGCCTTATCCTCCGCCCTGCAGGAGGTTCCTTGAGACACCACGCCCCCTTGGCCCCACCCCATCTGGCATTCCCCTCCCCCACAGCGACACTCTCAGAAAATGGCCGCGGGATGGAAGTGCCGCCTCAGACCTTGGGCAGCACAGTCCGTGAGCAGAAGGAAAAGCTGAGGTTGCTGGCAGGCACTGAGCCACGTGGGCCTTGGCCGCGCTTCCCTCAGCCCATCAAATTCCACACCCGGGCGCGGGCGCGGGGGACTGGGGCGGCGTTGGAAGAGCAGGAACACATGGCAGGTATTTTCCTGAAATTCCTGGGAAGCGGAGGGGCACCGAGGCAGAGGAAGCTTAGTCTATCGTTGCCACCCGCCCCCCACCCCCCCCCCCAGCCACTCCCCTCCACCCTCAACCCCCTCACCCTGGTTCTGGCTTCTGGTCTCAATGTTGCAGCCCAGCCACCTCACCCCGTGGAAACCCTGGCTTGACTGAAAGGCAGGGGGTCGGAGGTGGGGTCTACAGGGAAGCCCAGCAGCCCCACTGTCTCTGCCCTCAGCTCCCAGGCCCTCCTCCTCTGCAAGTGTAAGTTCAACGTTGTGCTAAAGGCCAAGTGACCGTGTAAACTTTGTCATCCAAACCAGTGCGCTAGAGAACGCAAGGAGGCATGGTTAATAATTAGGCTGGGACAACAGATGTAAATTAGCACTGGGGCAAACTAGGGCATTTGGTCCTCCTGGTTATAGGGCTCAGGGCAAAGTCTCTGCGGGGCTAGCCATGAGGACTTTGCCTTTTAAGGAAAATCAGTTGATTTCTGTCATAGGCAGAGAAGTTCTCCCAAAGATGTTTTTGGAGCCCCTAAGATTTTGTCTCTTTCTGGTCTCTGATAGAACGGTTTGTAGTCAGTGGAAGCAGACAGCGGGGAGTTAAAGACACTGACTGTCTACCTAGAAACTCAAAAATATACTGTCAACTTGGTTACACTCGAGCTGTCTCCCAGAGTCCCCTTGCCTGGGTGTACTGGGTTAGCTGGCCAAAAGTGGGACTTGCAGTAGCTCTGGAGGCAAAAGTGGAGCAGAGGCCATCACGCCGTCGAGGCAGCCTTGCCGGTCCCGCTCCTCCTCAACCCTTCCTCCAGCTCTTCTCCTGAATACTGGCCCTGCCCTCCAGCGGGAGCCCCAGGCCATCACTGGATACTTGGCTTCTGGTTGACTTCCCCACCAGCTCCTGCTACATGGGGCAACCTCCACAGCTCAGCTTCTCAAATTGACCACGTCCCGCGCTCTACCCAGCTCCTCCTCCATCCAATAGGGATTCATTCCTATAAGAAATCTCTTCTCCCATAACTCACAGTGGATCCGCTTCCCTGATTAGCGCTGACTGACGCATCTGTAGAGAGAGCATACTCAAAACATCTAGACAGGTGAAGGCAAATTATATGCGAAGGCATAGTGACCCCCTGTCATCCCCACACGTGTTGCTGACTGAGGAGAGCTCAGACGAGGAGGGCTGGGAGATAAAGGAAATGGAGTCCAGGCTGGGAAACCACAGTTCCTGGAACCAGGTCTCAGTTCTGCCAACAAATAGCTACCTTGGGTAAGTGGGTAACTTTCCTGAGTCTCACTTTTCTTCTCTGTAGTTTCTCTTGCTCTGTAATACCCAGCTACGCCAAAATGCAAACTCACAGAACTGGGCAGTACTGCCCCCATGCTCCTGACACACCACCCCCATGATTCTCCACACTGGCCACAAGTGCCACATCCAGGGGCAGCAGACGGGGAAAGGAAGAATCGCCAAAGCCAAACAGGCAAGGGCCGGCTGGGGAGAGGAGGCATTAGAAAGAGCAAGGAAGGAGGAGGCAGTGGGAGCGGCTGCAAGGAGAGAGGTGTCCTCACACGGCCTTCCCCAAGCTGCCTGGCCAGGAAGCTTCCAAGGGATGGATTTCAGAGCAAAGTGTCACTTTTCAAGATGTCCATCTTGTACAGGGTCAGCCTTCTGAGTGCTGTTGTGGTTTCAGTGAGCTGACCCATTGTCCATCGCCCTCACCCACCCCTGCTCCTTTGGCGCTGCTGAAAGGTAAATGGCTCTGTCTGCCCAGATGTCGTCTCCTCCCCTCCACATGAGCACTGATGCTTCAGATCACTGCATCATTTTTTCAGCCTCAGCCTGACTGCACTCTGCACTTTGCTAAACAGGAGCAAAGATTACGTGGGCTGCCTAAGAGCTGGCGATCTGAATGGACACACGTGCACTGGGTCAGCTGCCTCATCTAGCCCTGAGGTCCGTTCAGGAGCTTGCAGATCAGATTCTGAGTAGGTGCTTTGGTGTGGCAATGAAGAAGCAGTGCCTCCATTCATTCTGGGGATGGGTGGGTAAAAGATGGGGAGAAGGTGTCCAAAAGCGGAGTTCTCAAGGAACACAGTTAAGGAGTCAATGTTGGGGTCCCTTGGCCTCCCCTGAAGACAGTCCCTCCATCAGACGGTTCAACCTGTGCAGTGTGGACTCTTCCCATGACACTCACTGGGAAGACCGCACTCTTCAACAGACACCCAGAGCAACAGCAGGTGCGGCCATCCGTGTGCTCACAAACTGAGCTCAGCAGGCTGTCTATGCAGATTCTGATATTTGGGTTCTGAGACTGATCAGGTGCTGAAAAAATCAATAAGTGCAATTTGACTCAAGCCCACTCTGAACCTTGAAAGATCTACACTCCAGAATAACTTGGTATTTGGCAATCTGAGTCCCTGCGATCTCTGCTTAGAACTCAGCATCTCAAAGTTTTCTCACCCAAATCCATTTTTCATTGGCCTAGCCTAAAGCTAATCAATCCTTCACTTCAGCCCTGGGACCCCTCTATCCTTCCCAGAGAAGTGCCTCATTCCAGGACTGGTCAAGACCAATAGTCCTCAAAGCGGGGCTCCCCGCATCTGCATCACCTAGGAGTTTGTTAGAAATGCAGATTATTGGCCCCACCGCGACCTACTGAATCAGAACCTCTGGGGGTGGGGCCCAGCCGTCTGTATTTTCACAAGCCAGGTTTAAGAACCACTAGACTTATACCTCCTCTCCCTCCATCGGACCAGAATAGGAAGGCAGGTACCGGGGGCCAGAGGGCCAGACAGAGCCCTGGGACCCTGCTGCACTCTGGGGCAATGGCTGCCCGTAAGGAGGTCTGTTTGCTCTCTGATGAGCTCACAGGGAGCCTGTCTTCCCCCAGGCAGCAGAAGTCCAGGTGTCTGTTCATCCACGAGCCTAATCTGTCCCTGGAAGAGACTGACCATATGTCACTGCAAACATAACAGCTTACTCTACCGCCGAGCAGATGTTCCCGAGAGCTGAGCCATTTGAGTAGAGTTAATAGGCAGCCATAAATCATCAGCTGGAGCCACATGGAGGCTGCAGGGGAGATGAGGCCACTTGGCCTGAGCCCCAGCGTGAGAACTAGGTGTGTGCTCCATTTGAGCCAGCATGCAGGGCATCAGCCAAACTGGGGAAGGACAGGCAGGGCTCCTCCCTATGCCCGCTCTGAGCTCAGACTACACCTGACTCTCGCTACTGGAGAGACCCTGAGTCGGGAGCGAGGGGAACCCAGCTGACTAGGGTCCTATCTAGCTGCTTCAGTGGGCAGTCTGGAAAGGGCACCATGCCCACTCCTTTTGCCCCCCCTTCCCTTCTCTCCCCTCATGATCCTCACCAAGATTCTTCCCTAGGAGGACTTAAGTTAGTAAGAGAGGTGGGCAAGGAAGAGAGCCCAGAAGGAAAATGAGCCTGAAAACCTCCAGGACGCTTGGAGAAGCCCAGGGAGCCAGCAGCCTGGAGGGGAGCCTTTTCCAACATCACCACTCTGTCTTCCCAATTGCAACCTCCACCCAGTTCTGAACTGAGCCTGATGCCAGACACCTTGCTGTCCTCCCTGCTGAGGCCCGGGGCAGAGGTGCCAGTGCTGAGCTTGGCCACTGTCCACTGATTACATTGCAGGCTGTGAGCTGTTCCAACTCACTGAAGCTCAGCCTCTCCTTTCTTCATGTCCTACTCAGGCTCATGGTAGATGTCCACTTGAATCTGAGTCTCCATCTGTGAGAACCCCCTACAAATCTGGAGAACAGCACTGAAGACCAGTGCTATTCACTTGGGACCAGTTCTTCAAAATTGTGGGGAACAAGGTAAATTTCAGAGAAGGACTGGGGGTAACCATGCCCAGTCATCTGTCAGGAGAGCAAAGAAGGAAGAAATCAGCCAAGGATTTAGCAGGGAGAGGAGTCTAACTAAAATTAAAAGGACTTAAATTCTGGGCCTATTAAATATATAAAATGATGCTAAACTTAAAGTTTTAGCAGAAGATCCATATCATAAAGATCGGTACCACCATGAGTGTGACATCAATCTCTATGTGTGAACCTCACACGGTAAATGCTTAAGAACAAATTACATTACATTGAGCAGATCACCTATATAGGAAGGGAACAGAGTGTTGTGGGAAAAGGTGCAGGAAGAAAGTTCTGTGGCAAGAGCTGTGGCTGAGTTGTGAGTCCCACCCGCCCCCACATTGGAGTTACCCTCTAACCCCAAGGCTAGTGAGAAGGGGCTTCTAGGGGATTCCTCAGCAAACACACACTGTGTTTTTTGCTTCTGAAAGAAGATAAAGAGACATGTTGGGTGAATCACTACTGGGAAAGTAAAGACACACAAGGTGGATGTGGCTGCATGATCTCTCCTGGAGAATGTTCCACATGCACTTGAGAAGAATGTGTATTCTGCTGCTGTTGGATGGAGTGTTCTGTATGTCTGTTAGTGCATCTGGTCTAACATATAGTTTAAATCCAAAGTTTCCTTATTGATTTTACGTCTGAATGATCTACCCATCGTTGAAAGTGAGGTATTGAAGAGCCCTTCTCTTACTGTATTGTTGTATCTTTTTCCCTTCAGATAATGCTAATACTTACTTTATGTTTAGCTGCTCCGATGTTGGGTGCATAAATATTTACAATTATTGTATCCACTTGATGAATTGACCCCTTTATCATTATATAATGACCTTCTTTGACTCTTTTTCCGGGTTTTGACTTTAAGTTTATTTTGGCTGCTCTAAGTATAGCTACTCCTGCTCTCTTTTGGTTTCCATTTCCATGGAATATCTTATTTCCATCCCTTCACTCTCAGTCTGTGTGTCATTAAAGCTGAAGTGAGTCTCTTACAGGCAGCATATAGTTCGATATGGTTTTTTTAATCCATTAAGCCACTCTGTGTCTTTTTATTGGAGAATTTAGTCCACTTACATTTAAAGTAATTATTGATAGTTATGGACTTACTATTGTCATTTTATTCATTGTTTTCTGGATATTTTGTATTTCCTTTGTTCCTATCCTCGTCTTTTGCTCTCTTCCTTTGTGGTTTGATGATTTCCTGTGATGATATGCTTTGATAACTTTCTCTTCATCTTTTGTGTATCTACTGTAGGTTTTGGTTTTGTAGCTACCAGAGGCTTACATAAAACATTTTGTAGTCGTTTTACAGTCTATTTTAAGCATGTAACAACTTAACTTTGAATACATACAAAAGCTTTATATTTTTACACTCCCTGCATTTTAAGTTTTTGATATCATAATTTACATCTTTTTTATTGTGTATTCATTAACAAATTATTGTGGTTATAGTTATTCTTAATACTTTGGTCTTCTAACCTTTATACTAGAGGTGTAAGTGATTTAGCCACCACAAAACAAAATTATTCTGAATTTAACTCTTTATTAACCTTTACTGGTAAGTTTTATACTTTCACGTTTTTGTGTTACTAATGAGCATCCTTTTGTTTCAGCTTAAAGAACTCCCTTTAATATTTCTTGTAAGGCCAACCTAGTGGTAATGAACTCTTTCAGCTTTTGTTTGTCTGGGAAAATCTTTCTCTCTCTTTCAATTCTGAAGGACAACTTTGCTGGGTAGACTATCTTCACTGGAAGATTTTTTCTGTCAGAACTCTGAATATATCACCCCACTCCCTTCTGGCCTGCAGGATTTCTGCTGAAAAATCTTCTGATACTCTTATGAGGGTTCCCTTGTGTGTAACAAGTTGCTTTCTCTTGCTGCTTTTAAGATTCTCCCTTTGTCTTTAACTTTTGATAATTTAATTAAAATCTGTCTCAGTGTGAATCTCTTTAATTCATCTTATTTAGTATTCTTTAGGCTTCCTGGATCTGGATATCCATTTTCTTTTCCCACATTAGGGAAGTTTTCAGCCATTATTTCTTTGAATGAACTTTTTTCCCCTTTCTCTCTCTCTCTCTCCTCCTTCTGGGACACCTATAATGTGTATATGATCCACTGGATGGTGTCTTATAAGTCCCTTAAGTTATATTCACTCTTTTTCATTCTTTTTTCTTTTTATTCCTGTGATTGGATGATATCAACTGCCCTGTCTTCTAGTTCATTGATCCTTTCTTCCACTTGATCTAGTGTGCTGTGAACTCTATTACTGAATTTTTTAGCTCAGTTATTGTAGTCTTCATCTCTATGATTTTTGTTTGGTTCTTTTTAATATTTTCTATCTGTTGAAATTCTCACTTTATTCATGCATTGCTCTCTTGACTTCAGTAAGCATCGTTATGACCACTATTTTGAACTCTCTGTTGGGCAAATTACTTATGTCCATTTCATTAAGGCCAGTTTCTGGAGATTAATCTTGTTCTATTGTTTGGAACACATTCCCTGTTTCTTCATTTTCCTTGACTCTCTGTGTTGGTTTCTGCATGTTAGAGAAAAGAGCCCCCTTTTCCACTCTTAACAGACTGGCCTCATGTAGGAGATGAACATCATCAACCAGCTCGGCCCAAGCTCCTGGTTGCCTTTCAAACCTGTGTGATTGTCCAACCTACGACCTTTGTTCTTAGTGATTCCCAGTAGATGAAGGTGTCCCAAAGGTGTGGGAGGTGGCAACACACCTATTCAAGCTCCCAGGAGACTGCTAATTACCTGCCCCTTCAGCACCCCAGTGCAGGCTAATTGGAAGCTCACCCTTCAGACAGCAGCTGGAAAAGTCAGGATGTTAGTTAGATATGCAGTCCAGCTTCTATCAGGGATAAATCGGGAGCTGGATGTTTTTTCCTACTCAATCTGTGCTGAGCCAGAAGGAAGAGTCACTGGGAGTGCTTATGCACCCAAATAGAACCCCCTCTTTGTTTTGTATGGTCCCAGGGGACTCATAAATGCCAAGTCCCATCAACTCCCAGAGCTAGGTGATTTGAGAACCAGTCCCTCAGATAGCAGCTATAGCAGTTGGGGTGCTAGATATGTTGACAAGCTCCTTCCAGGGAGAAACTGGAGACTTGTATTTACTGTTGGAGTGAGCTGTGGGGACATGGTGGAGGATGTGCACACCAGCTCTTTCAGGCTCCCAGGAGAGTCCTGGTCAGCTGCCAAGTGCAGGCTGATTAGAAGCCAGAACCTCAGGCAGCAGCTGGGAAAGTATGCAGTCAGATTCCTTCCAGGGAGAAACTGGGAGATTGGTGTTTTTGTATGCTTCACCTGTGCTGAGCCTCAGGGGGATAGCTACAGGAAGTGCTTGCACACCCATTTGAAAACTGCTTCTTTTGTTTAATTTGATTCTGTGGGCCTCATGAATGTTGCACTTCATTGGGTTATTGAGCTGGATGATTTGAAGGTCCATTCCTCAGGACGGAAATTGGGGTACTGGATGTGTGGACAAGCTCCTTCCAGGAAGAAGCTGGAGGCTTGGTTTTCTCGTTGGAGTGAGCCAGAGGGAGACAGCAAGAAAAGTGCCCACCAGCTCTTTCAGATTCCTAGGACGTTCCCAGTGAGCATCCAGATGCAGGCTGATTAGAAGCTGGACCTTCAGGCAGCAGCTGGGAAAATATGCAGTCAAACTTCTTCCAGGAAAAATCTGGGAGACGGATATTTTTGTCTTCTCCCTCTGAGTCCAGGGTGATAGCCACAGGGAGTGTCTGTGCACCCATTTAACTGCCTCTTTGTTTACTACAGTCCCATGGGACTTGTGCATGCAAGCCCCATTGGTTTTCAGAGCTGGATGATTTGGAGACTCATCCTTTGGGTGACAGCTTCAGAAGTTGAAGTGCTAGATGTGTGGTGCAAACCCTTCACTCCTCAGGGAGAAGCTGGGAGTTGTGGGTTGCTTCCCAGTTGTAAGGCACCATGCTGGGGGTGGAGTTTATGGCAAGAGTGTGTCTCAGCCTTTCTTATCCATTTCCATGTGGATATTTTCTCAGACACCTGATGTGTAGGAGTTACTCAACTAGTTTCTGGATTTCTCTCCGAGGAAATTGATCCACTTGTAGTTGTATGTTCAGTGCATCCACGGGAGGAGGGAAAATCAGGAGCCTCCTATGTCACCGTCTGGGTGACATCAGAGGTGGTCACATGGAAATCAACCGACTTCCCCAGTTTGTCAAGGCCAATGGTGCATAGTGTCTCCCGAGCATTAAGACACTAGCCCAGGAGAGAGAGAGGCAGATGGGCTGTCTTATAAAGTCTGTCAAAGGGCTTCACCTAAGTGGCAGAGGGACCCGAGCCACACGAGGAGAGAGATCATTGTAGGACTGCTGGGGCTATAGGAAGAGTTGAAAGCAGCCACCCACGTGGGGCCATACGTCTGGAGATACAGGTGAACAGACATGATGAAAATTACCTTGCAATACACGACATGTTTGGTGACATCACACAATACCTTCAGTGTGTTGTCCCTCATTTGCAATGCACTGTGCAAAATTTCACTAAGTGTGATTTTCTTAACACAGCATTTTCCATTTTCATCCATCACCTCATAGTGTGTTTTGCCTCGGATTATTTTTGGTTTTGATTTTCACTGGATAAACCTGTACTTTTAGCGTACTCCCAAAGAAGTAATCAGAAAGATTCAATGTTTAAAAAAAAAAAAAAAAGAAATAATATGTCTAGGTTTGCTTTTTTGTGGTCCCTGTAGATTAAAAACATAGCCAGTGGGTCAAGAGGTCTGCAAAGGGAGTGTGTTGAGAATGTCTGCAGCACCTACCAAAGCGCCCACAAGTAGAGAGTGCTCTGCACACCCATACACACAGCCACTTGGGGACATTTCCAGTCAAGAAAAGCCTTTGTGATGTCCTCCCTCCTCCCTCTCTTTTCTCACCAGTCCCCCACACACCCCCCTTCCCACCTGTGGACGGAGGAAGATGAGAAGGAAGGGCTGAGAAATAGAAAAGCCAAGCACACCCCCCGCTTTCCTCCCACTGCTGGCTCCAGCGGGGTCCCCCCCGGGACTCACCTGAACCAAGCGCGGGGAGGAGATTTAACATCTAATCTAGTTCAGAATTTTGATTATTATCTTCAACTGGACATGGCAGTTTCTGAATTGAGGCTGTTAGGGACTTAATGTGTTGGTAAGATGTACCTGCTGGAGTTTCCTTCTAGAGCAAAGGAAGATGGCACGCACTGAATAATGTTAAAGGGATGATGAGACACACGAAAATATGAAGCTGCAGTTTGATCACCTCATGAGTTGTGGGTGTTTGCAGAGCACTTTCTGTGCAGCAGGCATCTTCCCAGCATCATCTAATGGAACCCTCACAGCAGCAGCCCCAGGAGTCAGGTGCTGTGATCCCTACTTCACAGCTGAGGAAGCTGAAGCTCAAAGAGGTTAAGGAACCTTTGCAAAGCGCACAGGGACAAGTGGAGAAGCCAGGACTGAACTAGCATGTCTCTGATTCCAAAGCCCTTGGCCTTCGTCATCTCAAGTTCAATGCATTCCTTCTGCCGGTGGCTTTATCACAGTTTCTAAAACAGTGGTGTGAGTCAGGGAGCACTCACGTATTTGTTTGCATATGGCTGTATATTTATATATGTGAATTCTTAACTCTATCTCTTTGACACTCAGCCCTCACCTGCCCCCAGCCCAAGCCGCTTCCCCAGCAGAAGCAGGCCCCACACAGGCAACAGCATTAAAAGTGGGCTTTCAGCCGCAGCCAGGGACAGAGATGTGATGTGTGAAGACTGTTCCTTTTTTTTATTCACCACATACTTTGGTGTCACAACTGCACTTTAAAGAGAACGTCAGATTGGTGGAGTTGGTTAAGGTCCAAGACAAATGTTAGATGTTTGTTTTTAAACCAGGCCCCCTGAGCTAAAAGCCCAGCAAGCTCATGACAGGGGAAAACCTCCTTTTACTGACATTTGCAGGCACAGCGAGAGTGCTCCTTAGACTGAGGAAGATTTCTTTTCCAGCTTAGCGACTCAGGGTTACAAATGAAGTCAGGTACTAGTTGGAATAACCCGGTCAAACTTTTAAACGACTCCAAGTTCCTATGAGGCAGGCAGATAGGACAGACTCCCTGTAAAGGAAAGGACTTGTTTCAGTTTGGAGGCTAGAAAAAATGAAGAGATGGCACTGAGATCCTGGGCCCAACCCTGACTGTCTAAGAATTGTCCCCAAGTACCCTTCTGGGTCAGCGAGAGTCCTGAAAAACACCAACGGCCACAGCAAGTAAGATTCTGGCCAAACCACATAATTCTTTCATTCAACGACCCATCAACCAGCCAGCAGCCTGCCAGGCCTCCCAGACAGAAGAACTTGGTGGTTAGCATCTCAGTAGAATCTTTGAAATCACGTGCAGGTTCAGAGCCCAGCCCTGCACTCACCATCTGTGCGACCCTTGGTAAACTGATTACCAAGCACTTTTTGCCTCTTATATTCCAGACTTGGAGCTGAAGAAGATGGCAAACAGAGCAAACAGACAAACTCCCAACAAAAGCCTGCTCTCTTTGGCCAAAGAACCAGGAAAGGCGAGCCCAGCAAGACAGAAAGCCTGTAGACAATCACCACTCTTCTCCAGCAGACACCACAGAGAAGGCTGAGAGGGAAGCTGCTCTTCACCACCCTCATCTGGCTGTAATGAGACACCCCCAATGTCCCTGCTTGGTACGGTCAAAGGAGGTCAAGAATGGAGGTGGGAGCTTCATCCCCACCAGGCGTTAACAAGTCACCTTCCTTGGGGTGTAGGTGGAGACCAGAGGGGACCTGAACTTCAAGTCCATGTGGAAATAATGAGGTGCCCCCCACACCCTGCAGAGTCTGTGTCAGAGAAAACCTAGTGGAAAGTCAGGACTCAGAGTCACCCAGCAGTAATGAAACCACCACCGCCAGCCCTGCCTGCCAGGAAGTTTCAGGGGAGGCTTAGTGAGGACACCCCACCCCCACCCAGCAGTAATGAGGAGCTCCCTCAGGGGTCATCGGAGGTCAAGTGAGGGACCCAGATTTCTACTCTCACCTGGAAGTAGCCAGCTGGAATAGTGTTTTTAAAAAGCTGAAATAGAAGCTTTCAACAAGAATCAGGGTCTCATACCATAATACCCAACATGTCCAATTTCAGTTTAAAATCAATACACCAAGAAACATGAAAACAATTTGAATGGAAAAAGACAATAAACACCAACACCAACATAACAACGATTGCAGAATTATCAGACGAAGATTTGAAGGCAGCCAGGATAAACATGCTTCAATGAGCATTTGATAAGCATGCTTGAGACAAATGAAAAAATCAAAAGTCTCAGCAAAGAAACAGAAGATATAAAAAAGAACCAAAAGGAAATTTTAGAACTGAAAAATACAATAACTCAAATAAAAACTTAATTGGTGGGTACAACAGCAGAACAGAGGGGACAGAGAAAAGAATCAGTGAATCTGAAGATAAAATAAAAAATACCCAATATAAACAATAGAGAGAAAAATAGGCTGAAAAAAACATTAATAGAGCCTCAGGGACATGGAGGATTATAACGAAACAATCTAAAATTCAAGTCATCAGAGTCCTGAAAGGAGAAGAGAAAGAGGGCAGGGCTGAAAGAGTACTTGAAGAAATAATGCCTGAAAACTTCCCAAATTTAGCAAAAGGCAGAAACGTACAGACTCTGGAATCTGAGCAAACCCTAAAGGAGAAACCCAAGGAAACTCACACCAAGACACATCCTAGAAGAACTTCTGAAAACTACAAACAAATAAAAGGTTCCACAAGAGAGAAATGACGCCTTACACAGTGTGGGGAAGCAATTAAAATGACAGTGGATTTCTCACCAGAAACCATGAATGTCATGAGGAAGTGGCACAATATTTTTCAAGGGCAGAAAGAAAAGCATTATCAACCCAGAATTCTGTATCTAGAAAAATATCCTTCTGAAGTGAAAGGGAAACCAAGATGTCCTCAGATGAAAGAAAACTAAGAATTTGTCAACAACAGTCCTACCCAAAAGAATGGCTAAAGTATATTCTCCAAACAAAAAAGAAACGATAAAAGAAGGAAAGTTGGAACACCAGGAACTCGTCATTTATATTTTTTGCTGAGAGCACACAAGAGAGCCAAGTCTTTCCCCAATAAACAGGCTGTCAAAAAAAAAAAAAAAAAAGATTCCAACTGACACCTCCCCAAGAAGAAAACCCAATGGAAAGAGTGAAAATATGCGGAAGTACAATATCTTCTCCTATTGAGTTTTCTAAATAATGTTTGACAATTGACAGAAAAATTGCAACACCGTCTGATGTGATTCTAAATATATGTGAAGAAAATATTTAAGACAATTATATTATAAATCAGGGAGGGTTAAGTGATATAAAAGGAGGTGAGGTTTCTACACTTCACTCACACTGGAATGACCAAACCAGTAGACTCTGATAAATTATTGTGAGATAATATAAAGTATATATATATTGGTCTCTGCCCCTAGTTCCTGGCACAGAGCTCCTGAAACCCTTGTGATTTCCTAAGTGATAAGAGCACTAGAAGCATCTTTTGTTCTAATATTTGGTCTTTGACCCCAGTTCCTGACACAGGGTTCCTGAAACCCTTATAAATTCCTAAATGATAAGAGCACTAGGAACATATTTTGTTCTAATAAAGTGACTCTGGATGGGCTCCTGGATGGCCCCTGGATGGGGGCTGGTCACAAGAAAGACTAAGCCATGATTAGAAGCTTGGAATTTTCAGCCCCACACCATATTTTCCAAAGAGGGGAAGGGGCTAGAAATGGAGTTAATCACTGAGCATGCCTATATTAGAAAGCCTGCATAAAAAGCCCAATAATATGGGGTTTGGAGAGCTTCCAGGTTGGTGGACACATTCAAACCAGGAGAGTGACGCACCCCAACTCCATGGGTACACAAGTTCCTGCACTCAGGACCCTCCCAGACCTCAGCCTATCTCTTCATCTGGCTGTCCATCTGTATCCTTTACTATATCCTTAACAAGCTGGCAAACATAAGTAAGTGTTTCCCTGAGTTCTGTGAGCTGTTGTAGCAAATAATCAAATCCAAGGGGGAAGAAATCATGAGAACCTCCAATTTATAGCCAGTCAGACAGAAGTTTTAGGTAACCTGGGGACTTACTACTTGCGGTTGGCGTCTGAAGGAGGGGGGAGCAGTCTTGTGGAACTGACCGCTTAACCTATGGAATCTGACATTATTGCAAGATAGTTAGAGTCAGAATTGAGCTAAATTGTAGGACACTCAGCTGGTGTCTCAGAATTGCGTGGTGTAGGAAAAAACCCACACATCTGGTGTCAGAAGTGTTGTGAGTTTGGCAGTAGTGTGAGAGTAAACGAGAAACACAGGAGGAAGACTGAGTTGTTTCTAACAGTTATGTATATACAATGCAATATCCGGAGCAACCACTAAGCTATACAGAGAGTTACACTTAAAAATACTATGAATAAATCAAAATTTAATTCTAAAAAATTGTTCAGGTAACCCAGAAGAAGGCAGGTAAAAGAAAACAGAGAAATTTAAAACACAGAAGAAAAAACAGAAAAACAAAAGATAAAATGGCAGACTTAAGCCTGAATATATCAATAATTACATTAAATGTAAATGGTCTAAATATACCAATAAAATCCAGATATTGGCAGAGTGGATTAAAAAATATGACCCAACTATATGTTGTTTACAATAAACTCACTTCAAATACAATGATATAGGCAAATTTAAAGTAAAAAGATGGGAAAAGATACAACATGCAAACAGTAATCAAAAGAAAGAAAAAGCGGCTATATTAACATCATATAAGGAAATTTCAGAGCAAAGAAAATTACTAAAGGCAGAAAGGGACATAATGTAATGATAAAAGGGTTAATCCACTGAGAAACGTAACAATCCTAAATGTGTGTGCACCAAACAACAAAGCTGCAAAATATGTGAAGCAAAAACTAGTAGAACTGAAAGGAAAAAATATACAAATCCACAATTATACTTGGTGACTTCAACATCCCTCTTTCAACAATTAATATAAAAACTAGACAGAAAACAGCAAAGATATGGAACTCAACTCCACCATCAACCAAAGGGATCTCATTAACATTTATAGAACACTTTTACCCCAAAACAGCAGAATACACGTTCTTTTCGAGTTCCCTCAGAAGATATACCAATATAAACCATATCCTGGGCCATAAAATTTAAAGGAATTGAAATGATCTAGCATGTGTTCTCCAACCACAATGGAATCAAATAGAAATCAATAATAGAAAGATAACAGGAAAATAAACAGCACACTTCTAAATAATCCATGGGTCAAAAAGGAAGTCTCAAGAGAAATCAAACGAGACAATGAACTGAATGAAAATGGAAGTGCAGCATATCAAAATTTGTGGGACACAAAGCAGTGCTTTGATAGACTTTTATAGAACTAAATGATACATTAAATAAGAGTATAAGTCTCAAATCAATAATCTAAGCTCCCATCTCAATAACCTAGAAAAAGAAGAACAAATTAAACCCAAAGCAAATGGAAGGAAGGAAATAACAAAGAGAAAAGCAGAAATCAACGAAGTTGAAAACTGGAAAACAATAGAAAAAAATCGATGAAACAAAAGCTAGTTCTTTGAAAAGATCCATAAAATTGACAAACCTCTAAGAAGACTGACAGAGAAAAAAAGAGAAGACACAAATTAATAATATAAGAATGAAATAGAGGATATTGTTCATAATATTACAAGTGTGTATTATGATACAGACACCACAAGGATAAGGGGAGGGAGGGTGGGGAGTGAGGCTGACTCCTGGAAGCAGCATAGACCATAGACACAGAGTGGCTTCTTGTGGCGTGCACCACCTGGTTCTCTGACCCTTCCTTGAATTGACTGAGATACTTCAGGGGCCTCCCTGAATCCCACTTTTTACCCTCTGTTAGCTCAAGATAATGTTTTTGTCCCTTGCAAATAAAAAAGTATTGCCTCAAATACCAAGACTTAGGCTCTGGCAGTTTAAATACCAACAATTAAATGCTTGTCTCCTAAGAACAAATTTAAACCAGGCTTCAGTCACCCTAAAGCCATGGGACCACCTTCAACACAGGGAGGCAGAGGGGATGATTATGACCGTAATAACTCCTACCTGGGTAATGTGGAGACATTTCCTTCCTCTCTCTGTATTGATCTCATTCTCTGTAAAACAAGGAATATAGCAAGTTATAAGGTTCATATATCTATACCTTCCCTCTCCTTCAAGAATCCGCTTAAATGCCTACTGTATACACATCTCCGCCTACTCTCAACTCTGATAAACTTTATCTAAAAGACTCTTACCCTTTTTATCTGTATTATAATTAGATGAACATGTCTGATATCCCTATTAAACTGTAAATTCCCTAAGGACAAGTGTGGGTTTTATCTTTATTTGTCCGCCCATAGTGCCTAGTATGATATAGATAAAGTGGGCAGAGAGTATTTGTTGAAAGAATAAATCAAGGACAAATTGGGACAATTTGCTCAAGATATGACAAAGCCCTGTGAAAAGTATAAACCATAAATTACAAAGTGCAAATGCACTGCACCTAGGTGAGGTCTGGTTGTCTCCCCGCCCTACTGATCGAGTGGTCTGGCTGAGAACTTTCACCTCTTCGAGTTTCTCACAAACAAGGCTCTATGGACAATGACCATAGGGAAGGGGCTGTTACATTCTGTTTGCTTTTGTTTTTAATTTTTACCACTCCTAATTTCAAAGAAAGGAAACGAAGGTTGGGTACAATAAAACCCCTGCACCCTAGTCATATAAAGGTAAAAATCAGAATTCAGAAATCATATAGAGGAAATGGGGGGAGATAAGTTAACTGGAACCGTAGGTGAAATAGTCACTGTAATCTGGCTCTAAATTTAGTGCTAAACTTCCTGGTAGCCAGGGCAAAAAGCAAAACACAATTCTGTTCTTAGTTCTCATTGTCAGAAAAAAGATCATACCAGACATCAGAAAAGACAAACCCTTTCCCAGAGCTTCCTTTTGCAGGAATTATGGTGTCATTCCTTTAAAAAGACTAATGAATAACACTGTGGGTGACGTCCTCAACTGCCCCCTCCCCAAACAGCAAGGCTGCAGAATAGCCTCTGATGCAGAGAAGCCCTGCATCTGGGGCAGGCTGGGGAAGGGCGCTGAGTAAAGAGCCAGACCCACCCAGCATGCCAGCCCCAAGCCACCCTGTAATCTGGCCAGGCACATCATTATCTAATGTTGGCCGACTGGGTGCAGGAAAATGCCTGCCTGAAACAACTATTCCATTTGGCATGAATTTGGGCTGTTCTTTCTGACAATCATTTGCCATTGAATTAAGCTCTCTCTCTCTATTAAAACAGATCATGTCGCCTGAGTGTAAACAATAAGCCATGATAATAAACCATGTAATCGCATGTTTACTGGAAGAAGGGCATGTGTGAAATGCATCTAAAAAGTCATCAGTTGGGGCCAGCCCAGTGGTGTAGTGGTTAAGTTCATGCGCTCTGCTTCGGCCACCTGGGGTTTGCAGGTTCAGATCCCAGACGCAGACCTACACACCACTCATCAAGCCATGCTGTGGCAGCATCCCACATGCAAAATAGAGGAAGATTGGCACGGATGTTAGCTCAGCAACAATCTTAAGCAAAAAGAGGAGGATTGGCAATGGATATTAGCTCAGGGCAAGACTTCTTCACCAAAAAAAATTTTTAAAGTCATCAATTGTCTGCAAGTTAAAGAGAAGACTATTGCAAAAAAAAGAGGTGGGGGAGGGTTGCTGAGGAAACAGCAGCAGAAGGTCAGGGCTTCTTGAATCTGGGTGATGGGGTACCTGGGCTTTCATTGTTCTATTTTCTCTGCTTTTGTGTGTTTGAAAAACCCATATTAAAAAGCATTTTTTTACTCTAAGAGCATTGCAATTTTTACTGCAAGATTCTGGCTATGAAAAGTGATTTGAACCCTGTAAAGCACTCCCCAGGGGTTCCCGACTACTCCCTGCAGCTGCTGTGGCTCTCCAGGGCTCACACACAGGCCTAGTCTAAGTCCTGGCTGAGGGTGCCTGGTGACCCAGTGGACTCTGAGTGCTCCTGGAAGCGTCTCAAACAAGGAACCGTTTGTTCCCATCCCGGTGGCTGGGCCTTGGAGAGCTGGTCTCAGCTCCCTCGATGCCCGCGACAAGAAACTTTGACCCTCAGTGGAGGTGGGGGAAGGACAGGGGCTCTGACCCTCCCTGGAGTGGGGGAAGCAGGATGTGGCACCCGCCCTAAGGCCTGGGGGGTCTGGGATGAGAAGAAAAAAGAGGAGCAGGAACCAGAGGAGGGGAGGGACAACGTTCCTGTCAAGCCACGGCCTCTGGGCCTGCAGACGCAGGAGTCAGCTCGGGCGGTTGGAGCTGCAGAAACTACAGAAGCTAGAGGGGGTGACGCAGCAAGGAGGAGCCACGCCTAGAGTGGAGGAGGGGCTTCTGCGGTGGGGAGATGCAGTGTTGTGACCTGGGAGTGAGGCGGTCATAGAGGTGGACCAATTCCAGGCGGCCTCTCCTCCCAGAGCCCAATTCCAAGACTGCCTGATGCACAGTCCTAAGTTCAGGAACTCTGACACCATCTAATGCCATTCAGAGTTGCCCAAGGAGGGGGCATGCCCACCACCAGAGGGGAAGCGGCTGAGAGGGAAGCTCTGATCTGACCCCTCTGAACTCGGCAGCCCTGCTCCCAAGCAGCAGCCAGCTTTGCTCTTCCTCCCTTTGAAGAAAGCAGAAAAAGAACATGCTTTGATTTTCCTAAAACAAACACTGTGTTGAGTAGAGAGATAAGCCCAGCCTTGGGTTGGCCCAGGCTTCCCTGTGCAGGGAAATCACACTTCATATTTCCAACATGAAAGCCCAAGAAGGGCTGGGCCTTGTGTGTGGCAGAAAGCTGGAGAGGCCGCTCGCCCCACTTTTCTTCTCCGAGGAGAGGCCGCTGTGATCCAGCAGTGGTGGTAGCTGAGGCACATTTCTCTGCCAGCTGGGCCTGAATGTCCAGAGCCAATAGGATCCAACGAGGAGAGAGCCAGATCTGCACAAAAGCGACCTTGGTGGCTGATGCACAAGGAGGTACCACCTCCCAAATCTGGGGGTTGGAAAAGTGATCTTGTTGGGAGAAGTGACAGGTGGGGCTCCCCCTCAGTGTCTCCCCTTCCGCACATGCCCCTGGGCTCCTAACTGCTCTGGGGTGATAATAGAACAGCCAGGCACTCAGTGTTCTAAGTGGTTTTCATATGTTATCTCACTTAGTCCACTGGCAAACCTACCAGGCAGGTACTACTATCATCATCTCCATTTACAGATAAGGACGTCAAAGCACAGGCAAGAGCGACAATGGCCAAGGTCACACACAGTTCATGAGGAGTAGACTCGGTTGGAACCAGGATCCTCGGCTCCGCAGCATGAGCTGAATCATTATGCCTCAGGCCTCCCTCACCACTCTTGCTGCCGGGCTTCCCAAGGGCCCTCCTGCAATCCTCACATGTGATTCCCACCCTCAAGTCATCCACGTCCGCTTCCCACTGCTTGTTTCCATTGATGACTAGTGCCGCACCTACAGGGGGCACCTGCATGCCCCCTCTCCCTCAGCTCACCGGGCTCAGTTCCCCGGGCCTCTTCCTGGAGCCCTTTGGCCACACACCTCCCCACTCCAACACCTCTGGCACAAAGCCTATAAGTACGTATTCTCTCACAAAAAAAAGCCAGTTCCACATGAGTTTCCTCAAAGGAAAGAATGGGCAAAAAGAAGAAATGAACTATTCCCCCTTTCGAGCCTAAATATTTTTTTTTATTTTTCATCAAGTTGGCTTTGATAAGCCAGTCTCATGATTAAACAGAGGAATCTGATAGCAGCTGGCTCTGGTGCACACAGTGAGCAGACGGGGTCAGGATGGACACACACCCCGGGCAAGAAGATGAAGAACCTCGGGCCTGTTAATAAGACCAAGAAAGCCAAGCCCCGGTGCCAGAACATCACCATCACTTTGTTGTCATATGCTGTCAAGTCGGCTCCAACTCCCGGCGACCCTATGAATAAGTGCTGTCCACAATGTCCTGTCCTCAACAGCCCCACTCAGCTTCTGTAGCCTCATTCCCATGGCTTCCATCTGGAGACGGAGTCACTCCATTTCACATTTGGTCTCCCTCTTTTCCTGCTGCCTTCTACTTTTCCCAGCAGTATTGCCTTTTCCAAAGACTCTGCCTTCTCACGATGTGCCCAAAGTAGGACAGCCTCAAGTTTTGTCATTTTTGCCTCCAGTGATCGTTCAGGCTTACTTTGCTCTAGGACCCACTCGTTCATCTTTTTGGCGGTCCAGGGCATCTGCAGAGCTCTCCTCCAACACCATATTTCAAGTGACTCCATTTTTTTCCTGTCAGCCTGTGCACTGTCCAGCTTTCACACCCACATGTAGTCACTGGGAAAGGGAAGTTGAAACCTGGATTAGGAATGCTGAATGACCAACAGGGAACCATGCTATCTGATCAGGAGAAAATAAAGGGAAGATGGAAACAGTATGGTGAAGAGACTATACAGAAGAGACAAAAGGATGACAGAGTCCTTTGAAGAAGATTCCTATGAAGAAGAATCTTTAATTTTAGAAAGTGAAGCGAAAACTGCCCTGAAAGTGCTGGGAAGAAATAAGTCACAGGGGTAGATGGGCTATGGATAGAATTGTTTCAAGACTCAGAGACTGAATCTGTCGAAATCCTAACAAGGATATGCCAACAAACATGGAAAACTAAACAAAGACCTACAGATTGGAAATGCTCAATATACATCCCACTTCCCAAGAAAGGAGATGCCAAGGAGTGCGGAAACACTAGGACCACAGCTCTGATTTCCCATGCAGGTAAAGTGATGCTCAGGGAGATGCAGCAAAGGCTGTTACCTCATGTGGAGCAAGAGAAGCCAGATGTCCAACCTGGGTTTCGAAAAGGGAGAGGCACACAAGATCCAATTGTGGTTATTTGTTGGCTACTGCAGTGCTCCAGAGAATTTCAGAAGGTTAGTCTGTTTTATAGACTACGGTAAAGCCGTTGACTGCATGGATCATGAAAAGCTATGGGCTGCTCCGAAAGAAAGGGGCACTCTCAGCATTTGACTGTCCCAATGCATAACCTGTATTGTGGTCAAGAAGCTACTGTCAGGACAGAATATGGAGAGACAGGATGATTTCCTATAGGCAAAGGTGTCAGACAAGGATGCATTTTATCTCGCTATGTGTTTCATCTGTACACAGAACATATATGAAAAGCTAGGCTAGACTCAGATGAAGGCGTGAAAACTGGTGAGAGAAATATCAACAATCTAAGATATGCAGATCACACCATCTTACAGACAGAAAGCAGCCAGGACTCGAAACGACTTGTGATGAAAGTGAAAGAAGAAAGTGCCAAAGCAGGATTGTATGGGAACGTGAGGAAGACAAAAATCATGACCACAGAAGAACTACACAACTTTAGCATAGAAGACGAAGACATTGAAATTGTCAAAGATTTTGTTTACTTGGCTCAGTCATCAATCTAAATGTAGACAGCAGTCAAGAAATCAAGAGAAGACTGAGACGTGGAAGGGCAGCTATGAAAGAATTAGGAAAGATCGTCAAGTGTGAGGAAGTGTCATTAGAGACTAAGGCCAAGATTATCCACACCGTTGTATGCCCACCATCACTACTAACTGATAATGACCACAGTGTACTTTATCAAGGACTGGCTCACAGCGGACCACAAACAAAACTATATTCCAAGACACAGGGCACTTGTGTTCCAAGACACATCTGCAAGAACCTTTCAGAAATAATCCATTCTACATGAAGGAAGTGACAAGAAGAAGCCAGTCTCTTAGGTTATGACAATGATCTAAGAAGCTATAACTTGGCTCTGTGGTGCAGCTATATTTAAAGAAGCTATTGGCAACCAAAAAGGAATATTGGAAAGGAAATTTGTCAGATTCCCTCCCTCCCCCACCGCCCATGTTGGGGAGACAACAAACACCCTGAGCAGCCATCACAGGTATTCTTATCTGCTTCCAGAGATGTCTGGAATGAGTCGGAATGTGCATGGTTTGGTGAAACTTCCCTTAAGTAATTTTTCCTGAATCTATCCTTCCTGAGCTGCTTTCTAAATTTAACTTTCCAAGTAGATTTTGCTCCAAAGAGAGGAAAATAATAGCAACAATAATTATTATCATAGATTGAATTCGTACTAGTGCTTTATAGGTGTTTCCTCCTTAGGGAGTCACAAGGCTCCTGTGGGTTAGGGTTATTTTGCAGACGAAGCCACGTCTGCCCATAGCAGGTTACTTGCAGGCGTTGACCTGAGTACCTTTGCTCCTCTGCAGATTTTACCATGGCGCCTCGCACACATGCTAGACTCAATTATTTGTCCAATTGAACAAATTGAACAAACGGATTCAATTAACACCACTCTGGGATAAATACACTTCTTTATCCCAACTGTAAGTGAGGGCTTTTTGCTTTATTACCATAGTAATAAAAATAGTTAATATTCATTGGTCTTAGTAGGTGCCAAGCACTGTGCCTAATATTTTACATTTATTATATAATATGACTGTCATAAAAATCTTGTTATTTTCCGCATTACTCATGACGTTCCAGAGTTTAGAGAAGCAGTTACAGAGGGGCAAAGCCAGGATCTGAGCCTGTACTCAAATCACGAGTCAAACGGTTCAACTCCAGGGCGTGTGCTCTTTATCACTAACCTAAGACCATCAATAAAACGTATAAAAATGAAATTCATACCATAAATAAATGGGAAAAAATTTCCCGTAATCCATCCTACACAGCCACATCCCTTCACCACGATGTCAGCCTTTCTCACAAGTTTCCATGTTACGTGTTTGACACAAATCCTTCCAAATGTTTTCTGGTACACATATGTTTCATATATACAATTTGTTTTCAAAATGGTATCATAGTTGTCATACTGATCTCAATTTATTTATTTTTAACAATTCTAGACACCTTTCCATAAGAGCATATGCAGCTTTTTATGAACTGAATTGTGCTTCCCCAGAATTCATATTTTGAAGTCCTAATAGCTAGTACCTCAGAAGTGACTGTATTTAGAGATAGGACCTTTAAAGAGGTAATTACGTTAAAATGAGGTCATTGGGGTCTCTAATCCAATATGACTGATGTCCTTATAAGAAGAAGAGAGTAGGACACAGACATATACAGAGGACAGACTCTGTGAAGACGTGGGGAAAAGACAGCTGTGAGCCAAGGGGAGAGGCCTCAGGAGAAACCAAACCTGCTGACACCTTAATCTTGGACCTCTAGCCTCCAGAACTGGTGAGAGAATTGCTTAGGGCCCCCAGTCTTGGTACTTGTTACCACAGTCCTGGAAAACTGCTAAGAGCTTCAACACATTTCTTTTTTTTTTTTTTTTTGATTTTTTTTTTCTTTATTTTTCCTTTTTCTCCCCAAAGCCCCCCGGTATATAGTTGTATAGTCTTCGTTGTGGGTCCTTCTAGTTGTGGCATGTGGGACGCTGCCTCAGCGTGGTTTGATGAGCAGTGCCATGTCCGAGCCCAGGATTCGAACCAACGAAACACTGGGCCACCTGCAGCGGAGCGCGCGAACTTAACCACTCGGCCACGGGGCCAGCCCCTCAACACATTTCTTTTTAACTGCCACATAGAATTCCACTTATAAATGCACCATAATTGATTTAAATTGTTCCCTTCTTGATAGGAATCTCAGGCCTGCCGGCCTGCCTTTTTCTCTATCCTTCTTTCTTTCTTCTTTCTTCCTTTTCAACTGCAAATAATGCTATAATGAACATTCCTAGGCAGTTCCTGCACATTTATGAGTGAGTGTTTCTATAGTTTGGATTCATCAAAGAAGAGCTCCCCTGTCGTGTCAGCAGCAGACTGTATAAGTCAGTGCCTATTGCCCGGGGCTTTGAGTTTCGCATGCATATAGTTTGTTTAAAAATTCATCACAGTTCTTTTGCTGTACTAAATTGGCTTCTTGCTCTCCCTTTTATGCTGCCTGTTTCATTTTTTGGGTTGCGTTTGACCTTTTTCACAGAGAGAGCTAAAAAGAGAAAGAAAAAAAAAGAGTCAGTCACATATTTAACTCCAGAAAATAACAGAACCCCTCAACCTCATAGAAGTCACAGAGGCTGTTCTGTCTCTAGCTTGAGTTTGGGGCTCCTTATGTCTTGAGTTCCCCAAGCAATTCCTGAAGTTGAAGAGACCGTACTAAACGACGTAGGAATCACTGTGACCCCAGCGGTCGGTACGGCGGCGTTGCTGTGTCCTCCAGGAGTCGTCGTGGGGAGAGGCAGCAGCGGACAGGGCTGGCTGGAGAATTCTCTGTAGTTCGTTTCAAAGAGTTCAACACATTAACGCAGACACTCGTTTCTGGCACAAAGCATGTAAGTCTATTTTCTTCTCTCCTCTCCTCATTCCTCTTACTTAAAAAAAGTCAATACCATGTGATTTCAGAATGCTAGTCTGCTGTTCAGAAACCAGACTCCCTATTGCTGTAGCTCAGCACAAAGCCCCACTTTCTGGGCAGGGATTCAAGCCCTCTGCAGCCTGGTTCTTATCCACGCCTGCCCGCCACACCTTTCCGCGCAGGCCTCTGCATAAGCCAGCTTCTCAGCACCCTGCAAGGAGGCCTCGGTTCTCCCTGCTGCTGCCCTTGCTCAGGTCAACCACGCAGCCTCTCCATCATTAAGCTCTCTGAGTGCAGAGGCTGGGTCTCATATTCCACTGTCCTGGATTCTAGGGAGAAAATGATAACTATTAAAAAGGGGGAAAGAGGGGAAAAAAGAACAAGGAAGGACACAGTGACCGCCTCAAGGCAATTACCTTCCAATCCGTCCATATCTGGCCATGTCGCATCTAGCTTCTCAGCCTGCAAATCCAACCTGTGCTCGCCTCGGCCATCTCAACTCCTCTTCCTCTATGAAACTTTCTGGGCTACTCACACAATGTATTTCCTAAGTATGTGCACAACCCCCTGCATTGGACTACAGGTTCTTTAAGAGCAAGAAATGTTTCTTGGGCTTCTTTCTTATGCTCCACAGTTCCAAGCACACAATGCAATAGGTAGTTACTGGACTGAACTGAAAACACTGTTCAACAGTAAATCCATTCTCTTCTGATACACGAGACAGCAAGTGAGACAGAAACTTGGCTGTTGAGAATTTCTGTGAGATCAAAGGCCCAGGAGGAACGATTCTCACTGTTTCTAGCCCTAAATCCTATCAAGCTAGTTGTCACTTACAAATGTCAGTTTTCTAATCTGCAAAATGGGAATAATAAGAGAAATTACTTCATCCAGCTGCTATGAGGATAAACAACATGTAAATAGAAATACTTATAACCTATAAATACAAAGAACATGTTCAACATATAAAGACTTAGTGCCGAGGTGGCATGTAGAAAACCCTCCGTTATTAGCAGCCGCAGCCTTATCATCATCCTACCTTCCAAAAGGTATCCAAGTTTCCTTCCCCAAGGCCCAGTACAAAGAGAATGCAGTGATGACAGCTACCCACTGGGCGGCAGTGCAGAGTTCAAAACGGATTTTGGTGTCTGGGTATGGGCATGATAAGTACAGGGAAGAAATAGAAATATTTAAGTATCACTTTCCTGGTCCTTGGCATATAAAACTACTTTAAAAGTCAAGAAAGACTAAGGAAACCCCAGAGGCAGTAGCAAACCTATGTATTGAGATTTCTCAAATATTTGTTCTCCCTTCAAGGGCTGCCTAGGAATGGAAAAGCTGGTAGGCATGCTTTGGGTGGGAAACTTCCAAAAGGAGTAGAAAAGCATGAAGATTTCCAAAGTATTAAGCCTAAAAGATACGTCTCCTTTTGTTTCAGAAGAAGTGACAGACAAAAGCTTTTGAAAATACCCTGGGAGCTGAGATTTTTCAATTTATGGAATTGATGAGTCTTAGAGCTTAAAAGAGAACATGTAATTAACCATCAAGTCCAATGCCTCATCTAACAAATGAGGAAATGGACACAGGGAGACGACCAGTCATTTGCAGAAGGTCAGTGGGCCCATTGGTATCAGAGCCTAGACAGAAAGTTGGGTCTCCTGACTCCCAGGGCTGTGACTGTCCAGGCCACTGGAGCCATGTCTAAATAGGTGGCTTTTAAAGAAATAAGAGCAAAATGACTTACCAAGACATAGTACCCTGGAATCATGGGAACTAGGAGAGATTTTCCCATTAAGCAATTAGGTATTTATCTAATTATCTCAAAGAACAGCTATATGCGTCAAACTTTACACACATGGGGAGAAAATAGCAGTGGCCTAAACCATTGGAATCTCTATTTCAGATAGAGACTGGGCAGCAGGGAGATTTACCCAGGTTGCTTTAAGAAGGTTTTCTTGTTTAGATACAGTACATAAACCTTCTCATTCAGAAGATCCTCATTTTTCTCAGCCCGACTCCAATCCATTTGCCATTCCAAAACAGAGTGTGTTACACATTAAAGCCACAGGATTCTTTATGGATAACATATGGAGCCATAATATCTCGTAACCCAGTGGTATTGTCCCCAGAGTTAATATAACTCCGTTAACATATGTTTCTGCTATTCCCATCCTGAAATATGTGTATTGAAATATATTATGCACAATGTATGGTTAATTGAAAGATACAGGGGGTATATTAAAAAATAAATCTGTTTATATGACCTATGCTGAAATACATTTGAAACACCATACAGTTGCTTTCACACTAATGTATACAGACTATCTCTCTGTCTTTTTCCTCTGAGTGCTCTATCCTTTTCCTTTCAGTCATTCTTGTCTCCTCGTATGCTTTCTGGGTGCCAAGCTAACCACAGAACAGTGCGATTCGAGGTAGAGGATGTGATCTCGGGAACTAAGGCAGTCAATAAGGAGGTGCGGTAGGAAGTAAGGAGCAGCAGGAGAAAAGAAAGTATCAGTCATCCCGTCACCTGACTCCTGGCAGTACCGTAGTTCAGAAACTGAATCCAGAGAGGACATCAAGAATATCTGCTTTCTTCTCCCCTTGCTCCGTGGTCGTATCCATGTGTCAAAGAATGACCTAATTTTATACTTCCTTCATAAAACAAGGAAGACATCGAGAGGGAAAACATTCATCTGCAGTTCCCTCAGACTCTTCTTTCACTGTCATGCCCTGTACACAGTTAGTTATCAAGACCGGCTCACACTTAACCCTATGTATTTCCAGAATTCATGTCATCTTCTCCAATCTGTTCACACTGCCCTAGTCCAGGCTTTTGTGGTCTTAAATCTGGATTCCTGCAGGAGCCTCTTCCTTGGTCTTTCTGCCAACAGTCTTTCCTATCCTAATCCATGCTTACTACAAGCTCATCAGAGTTGTGAGCTGATTAAAATCTGATCTGATTTAAAGTCCTTCATTGGCTCTCTATTGCCACCAAACAAAGCTCAAACTCCTTAACACAGCGTAGAAGGCCCTTCATGATGAGACTGCAGCCCAAACTTCAAGCCTCACCTCCCACCACTCTGTCCTGCGCATTCCATAGTCCAGCCATACGGAGCTGTTTCCATTCCTAAAGCTCCCATGCCGTTGTACAGGCCCCACTGTGAGCAGTGCCTTCCCTCCCTATCTACTCACAAATTCCATTCGTTCTTCAAGACCCAGCTCCAGCATCATTTCCTCTGCGAGGTGTTTCCAGATCCACTGAAAGTTATTACTGCAATTGCTTCTTCTATAATCCCATAGATCTATATACATACCTCTATTGTAGCCCTTCTCATGCTGCGTCACAATCATTTGCTTATGCTGGCCCCCCAATAAAATGTGAGCCTCTTAAGAACCAAGGCAAGTGGTTTCATCCTACGACTCATTCAATAAATACGGAGTTTAGAGTCCTGACTCTGCCATGTACAAACTGGGAGAACACATACCAAGTCCTTAACATCTTTGGCCCTCAGCTTCCTGATACGCAAAAGGGTGCAATAATTTAACATAATTCATAATGTTGTTATGAAGAATAAATGCAATAATACAAGTAAACCCCTAACGTAATGCTGGTATACAGCTAATGCTAAGTGACAGCTATTATTATTATATTATTACTGTGTGCCAAGCACTTAGTAAGTGCAAGGTCAATTAAGGCCTAGCCTCAAGGTTCCTTAGAGTATAATTGAAGAGACAGACAGACAATTAGTACAATGTCAGAAGGACACAGAGGATGGCAGGAGAGCACAAAATGGGGCATCTACTGTCGAGGCTGAAAGTCATTCCTGGAGGAAGGACTGAGAAGGGATGAATCTGGAACCAGAGAGGATGGGGATAGGCTAGGGACATACTCCAGGTGAGACGTGATGCTGGCCTGCACAAAGGCAGCAGCAGTAGAAAGGAAAGGAGGGGACCGATTTTGAAGCCGTTCAGGAGGCAGAATCAAGTCATCTGAGTAGATGAATGATGAGATGTGGAGGACCCTGCCAAGGAGGAGTATGGGTGAGCACAGGGTCCAGGAGAGGTTTAGGTATGCAGATTCAGAAGCCATTGATATGTTGGTTTTAACTGAAGCAATAGGAGATCACGTGATCCCCAGGGAACGTGTGTGAAGTGAGCCAAACAACGGGCTGCAAGGAGCACCAGCATTGATGGGTTAAAGGAAGAAGAGGAGCTCATGAGGGAAACTGACGAGGAACAGCCAGAGAGAGAAGAGGAACTCAGCACAGGAGCAGCCAAGGAAGCACAGAGAGGAATATTCTTGATATTCTTAGTGCCTAATAACCTGGTAGATATGCAGATATTTGTGGAATAAGTGAATGAATCACTGAATTCAAATGACCCACTTAAAACTGAAGACATATGAAAGGCCTTTCATAGGAATAGGAACACACCTTTATTTTACCCTAATGGCGTCTTTGGGAAGTTTCAGATCAAGGAGAGAGGGACCTAGGCATTCGGTCAAAGAGCAGGGACACCTGAGGGGAAAGAGCTGGCTGAACTCCATTCCGTGAAAGAAAGAGAGGCAGGAAGAAAGCATAATTTCCCCAAGGCCACCTAACAAAGAGTCAGGGAAACCAAGTAACCTAACAGCCTCACTGCCAGCGGGACACCTGGCACTATGAGCCTCCACACATGACACAACAGGAAAGCCACACAAAAAGTACAGGAGCAAGTGGGACAAGTGAAAAGGCACCATGCGGAAACAGAGAGTGAAACTCAGTGTGAGAGCCTGGATTGGACCCTATAAATGACGTTCTTGGAACAAGTCGGGACATTCGACTGTGGGCTGGATGTCTGATGCTAGCCACGGAATTGTTGATTTTCTTAGGTGTGATAATGATATCGTGTTTGTGTAGAAGGCTGTCTTTGTTCTTAGGAAGTGCATGCCGAAGCACTTAGGGGTGAAGTGTCAGGATGCAACTTCCAATGGTTTGACAAAAAAAGTGTCTTCATGAAAAAGTTGAAGCAAAAACAGTAAAATAATAATTATAGACTCTAAGTAAAGGATGTATGTGTCCATTACTCTATTCTCTCTGCTTTTGTATATCTGATATTTTTCATAATAAAAATTTGGAAAAAGAATGAGAAATTTAATCTCTAGAACCTTGGAGATTTGTCTCCCAAAAACAGTTCTGCAATATCCAGAAAACAGGAACCATAATAACTCCTAAGGAGCTAGATAGAAGGCAGTCGACAGAGTCCCAGAAAAGTATGAAAAATGGGGATACCACATTTCCTATTTTTAAAATGTCAGGGAAACAACTATGAGAAGAATAACCCCAGCCCACTTATATTTCAATACTGATTGGGAAATAACAGCTATGAAAATTCTTTGAGAATTCTTGAGCCTGTTAACTTACTCCCAGTTTAGAGTAGTAATCAGCTTTCATTTACTGAGCACTTACCACGTGCCAGGCTCTGTGCTAAACACATCAGGCCACTGAGTTCACACAGCAGCCGTAGGAGGTGAGTATTGTTACTTTCCCTTGCATAGATAAAGCAGTGAAGCTGTGTCCTCCGATTCGGAGGCTCAGTTCCTGTCCAGCAGCCCTATCTACGTAGACCTCTCTGACTCTGGGCCTCATGACCCTTCTCCCCTCACCCTTCAGGCCAGTGTGGAAACAGCTCCACCGTTACAGCCTGGTCTCCCACAGGGGCTCTTGGGGTTTCCCTCCCGGCCGCCCACACCTTCGTAAACTGTTCTTTATGCAACTCTCTCCTCCAATTTTCCTGATTTGAGTATGCCACCTATTTCCTGCTGGAATCGTGACTGATAGTGAGAGAGAGAGAAACTGGAGCAATGTGAATCCTACCCAGTGGTAAGGTGGGTCAGGAAGCAACCCCAGTTGGTGGAGAAGGCAGCCCCTGAAAAAAAAATGCAAATTAGCAAAACTCTGGGCATGGTAAAACCACTTTGGAGAACAGTTAGGAAACAGTTCATAATCGAGTCGGAGATGCACGCACTTTATGGCCCAGAAATTCCACCCCTAAAAGCTCTCATATAATACATGCACTGGAAAACATGAGCAAGAATATTACAGCAGAATTGTTTATATTAGCAAAATTCTGGAAACAACCTAAATGTCCATCATTCATATTCATATAATGAAATAATGTACCAGACTGAAAACAAGTGAATAGAACTACATGTAACCACAGAATAACTCTGAAAGACATAACATTAAGCAAAGAAATTCAGTTGCAGAAGAACACAGGTAATACGCAGGTACGCCCCTGCATGCACTGTGGAGAAGCATGCAAAGCAAAGTGTACATTGTTTAGGGACACAGATATAAGTCGTGAAAGAATGAAGGAAAAGCTGGGGATGATAAACACCAAACTCAAGATAATGGTTACCTGATGGACGAGGCAGGGGTACAAGGAAGGAGGCACGCACAGGGGCTTCAACTCTGCTGGTGATGTTTTATTTCTTATGCTGGGTGATTAGCACCTAGGTTTTATTTCATTATTTTTCTATTATTCCTTTTTATTATTTATTTTATTATTCTTTGTTCCTTCTGTATGTCTTTAATATTTAATAATTACTTTTTTTTAAGATTTTATTTTTCCTTCTTCTCCCCAAAGCCCCCCAGTACAGAGTTGTGTGTTTTTAGTTGCGGGTCCTTCTAGTTGTGGCATGTGGGACGCCGCCTCAGCATGGCTTGATGAGAGGTGCCGTGTCCGCGCCCAGGATTCGAACCAGCGAAACCCTGGGCCGGCGAAGCGGAGCACGTGAACTTAACCACTCGGCCAAGGGGCCAGCCCCAATACTTAATAATTACTTTAAGGAAAGGAAAGGAAAAACAACTTCTGGAGGTTTCCAGGGAAAATAGAGCCCTGTGGTTACTGGACTCCATGGCCAGAGCTTCCCTCACTTCTCATCGCTCTTTTCTGCCCCTTTGACACTCAAAGTCACACAGACCATTCGAGGTTTCTGGGCCTCTCTGAACTCCAGCTTCATTTGGTGGCTGGGTAGTTCCATGAGCCAAATGCTGGCCCTAAAAACCTGGGAAACAGACCAAGAAAGCAGCCAAGTAAAGAGATTTCCTACTAGGAGAGATCCTAGGCGTGGAGGGCAAGCTTGGGTTGTGTTAACAGGTCCTCCAGAAACCACAAAACATTGCCTCAAGAACATGCTCCTAAGTCATTCCAAGAAATCTTTCAGGGCGAAAGAGAGGAATAGACATTGTCTCCCTGCCTTATCAAGAGACTGACAAGGCCCCCCGAAGTATGGCCGGGGAGTGAAGAGCCCAGCTCTGGAAGGAAACAAACTTGAGCCTGAATACTGGCTCCGCCACTCACCCAGGTAACTTTGCGCAAGTCCCTTCACATTTTGAAACCTGGGTTTCAGCATCTTTAAGCCTGGATTGACCAACCCTCAAAGGGTGGTTTGTGAAGACCAAATGAGATCATGTTTTGCAGACTGGAACAGTGCCACAGGGAGAGGGGTCCTCACAGTCCGGAGAAGGTGGCTCCCCCAGCCCTCTGGGTCTGATGCACGTTCCCAGGGAAGCCTGCATCTTGGAAGCGCTCACTGACTGTGCCCCAGGCCCCGGGCCAGGTGCTGCGTGCACCTGCTGCCTGAGGACAGGTTCTCTCGCACTGCAGACCCAGTCCAAAGAGGGTTCTTGAAGAGGCCCTGTCATCCTCCTGAATACATTTCCTTAGGCCCCCCAAAGGCTCTTTCCTCAAAATCCTCAACACCAACACCAGGAGTATCACCGGTGATGGGTCTTGCCTGCTGAGACCAGGATCCCAGTCCCATGGGGTCATCTGGACAGTTGGTCAGAAGTCTGAGACAGCAGTGGCCTAAACCGTAAGGGTTTACTTACGTATACTGTCTAGGATTGTGGCCGGAAGGGGACGGGGCGGGGGGAGTGTGGAAGGGAACTGTTGCAACAACTCAGGGATGTATCTGAAATTTCATCAATGTCCAAACGTTTACCACAAGAATATTTTCACCGTTTTCCCAAATCCAATTTTTCATAAGGAGATTCTCTTCTCTCTTCCTCTCCCTCTATCTTCCCCTTTCTGCCAAATTGCTCTCCTGTGGAAACAAATAGTTCTGTTTCTTCTTTGGAATGCCTCTGGAAGCCAGGAACTCTTATCTCCCTCAACAACGTTCTGGCCAGGGCCTGGAATGCGATTTACATTACTGACCACAGCACAGGAGGACAAACAATGGAAGGACTTCGCAGTTGAACACCAAGGAGCGGGGCGGGGAGTGCCTGGGCTGGGAGAGAAAGGCTGAGGGCCTGAGTTTCTGGTGTCGTGCAGGGTCTCCAACGGCTGCCCTCTCCTTCCTCACAGCCCGGGGTCCAGAGTAGGGAACGTGTCACTGCAAGCCTCTTACGGCCGACTCCTGTGGGCCGGGGGTGATGTGCTGGCATCTGGAGGCCTGAAGGGAGGCACTGGGCTCTTCTGGGATCTGTTGCTAGGATTGCAGGCTTCAGGGCTGACTCACCCAGCAGTGCTGGGAGCAAGCCAAGAAGTCACGGAAAGACTCTCAGGGTCACACACGCTGCCGTTGGCCCTGCCAGCTCAGCCTGCTGGGGACCAGCCAGGGCTCGCTGGGCAGGGGAGCACAGCCCAGGGAGTCAAGACCTTTTTGCAATTATTGAGGCTATTTCTCTACTAGGGCAAGAATGTATTCCTCTCCTGAGGATGGATTACAAAGCAAATTGTTTCTGCCACTCTTCAAAGGCCAGTGAGGTTAGGAAACTGCTCCTTCCTCCTCCCAAAAGCTGAAAAACACCAGCAGTGTTTCTGCTCCAGACGGCTTTGGGGGGAGTTGCTAGCCACTTACCTAACCTGGAGCTCCCCTGAGCCTCCACTGGCTGCAAGGTGGGACCGGGTCTCGTCTCCTTCCTCTTTTATTTGCTGCGACATAGTAAGAAATATATATTGGTCTCTGCCCCCAGCTCCTGATGCAGAGCCCCTAAAACCATCGCAACCTCCTGAGTGACAGGGGTGCGAGGAGCATCTTGTGTTCCAATACTTGCTCTTTGACCCTGGTTCCTGACACCGAGCTCCTAAATCCCCTGGAATTTCCTGCGTGATGGGAGTGTCTTGTTCTAATGAGGTGACTCTGGGTGGGCTCCTGGATGGGGGCCAGTCACCAGAAAGACCAAGCCATGATTAGAAGCTTGGAATTTTCAGCCCCATCCACCATCCTCCAGGGAGGGGAGAGGGGCTGGAGATTGGGTTAATAATTGATCATGCCTACGTGAGGACGCCTCCATAAAAATCCCTAAACTACAGGGTTCGTGTTGGGCAACACATCTACATGCAGGAGGGTGGGACACTCCAACTACACAGGGACAGAAGCTCCTGTGCTCCAGGCCTTTCTGGACCTCACACTATGTACCTCTTCATCTGGCTGTTCATCTGTATCCTTTATCATATCTTTTATGATAAACCTGTAAACATAAGTAAATGTTTCCTTGAGTTCTGTGAGCCATTCCAGCAAATTATCAAACCTGAGGGGGGATTGTGGGAACCTTCAACTGTGTAGCTAAGTCAGTCAGAAGTGTGGGTACCCTGGGGACCCATTACTTGTGACTGGTGTCTGAAGTGAGGACAGTCTTGTGGGACTGAGCCCTTAAACCTGGGGAGTCTGATGCTAATTCCAGCTAGTACCTGTCAGAAATGAATTAAATTATAGGGCACCCAGTTGGTGGCTGGAGAGTTGGAAAATTGGTTGGTGGGGGGAAAAAACCTACACATTCAGTGTCAAAAGTATACTAAGTAGAGAAACAGTTTTCCTTTACCCCCAAACCAACCCATGGGAACTTTTCCTTAGAAAGGTTTTACTGTCAATTGCTACAATGGAAAACAGAAGGGATAACAAAAATAACTACCCTAGGAATGTGACATTTTGAGTAATTTTACAAAGATCTTGCAGTTGCTGAGAGGTCACCCTGAACCCCTCCACATCCTTTCCAGGCCTCCAACTAGCTCCCAGTGTCAAGCAGGCCCTTCTGGCTAGACCCTCCTTCCACCAGGACCTTCAATCAAATGCCGAGTCCCCGTTTTGCCTGAGTCCCCGCTCTGCACCCCCCACCCTGGGCCCCTCTCCGTCTATGATCGGCTCCTGGAGAGGTCATTTGCCCCCTGGCCTTGACCTGCAGGAGAGGCACCAGGAGAAGCCCATTCATCTCTGAACCCCAAACTAAAAGCAAACAGTCGTCTACCCAAGTTTAACCCTTACCTGTGCCCAGAAACCCCGATCGTTACAGATGGAAGCACTGAAGGAACACTAAATATTAAAGCCACCTTTCTTACTTCACAGAGAGGAAACGAGATCCCAAGAGACAATCTCAGATCTGAGAGCAATGCAAGTTTCTGGTCTCCTAGTTGGATGTTCTTTAAAATGCGTCACGTCCCTCCCCTGCCTATGTATTTGCCAACACTGTCAGACTGAAACAGAACTAGGAAGAGGGAAACATTCTCCAAACAGAATGAAACTTTCCTTCTGGAAACTTGGAGTTTCCTCCTAAGGCAGGTGCCCAGAGCCCCTATGTGATGGACCCTCTGGCCTCTCCTTGTGCCTCGCCCCTTGCCCCGGTCCAGCCCCAGCAGCATTCTCTCAGGGCCTGCTGCACACCTGCTCCTCCTGGCCGCCGAGCCCCGGCCTGATGCTCCTGTGCTGGAAAGCCCCCTGCAACACAGCTGTGTTCCTTCCTGAGCCAGCTTTTCCCTGGTCACTCTGCCCCGCACACCCAGACCCAAGTTCTCTTTCTGAGCATCAGTTCCTCTCTTCTTGGCACGTACCGTCTCTGTCTCTTTGCTCCTTGACTTGTTTGCTCTGCCCCCTCAGCTGGTCTGGGAGTGACACAGGAGGGGGCTGTACCTGTCCTAGTCACCATTGTATCACAGTCCCCAGCACCGGGGCCGGCCCACAGCGGGTGTTCAACAGCTGTGGGAAATGTGTGTGTAGATGAGGTGAAGTCACAGAGGCAAGACGTGGATTTTAAATACTTACAGCTTTATTAGGAGCAGGCCGTTGGCCCCGCAGCAGCCAGCTCCCAGGTATACACAGTATACACAGCCCAGCCAGTACCCAGGTCCTTCCATCCTTCTGCAGTACAATGCAAAAGAACCAAACCAAACCAAAAGGGGGGCTCTATAAGTGACAGTGTCTAGTGCCTTCAGGGGCTAACTCCCAGGCTGGGAACACTCAAGTCCGTCCACCCGTCCTCAGCTCCCCCCAGCCCCTACTCCAGCATGGCAGGCCCAAAAAGTTGGACTCCTCCAGTCAGTGCACACGATGAGCAAAGGAGACAGGGGGCTCCTGAGCCCAGATCCTTACTGGTCCACACCCCATGGAAGAAGTTGCTGGAGCAGCCAGAATGTTCCTCTTCTTCCAGAGACATGAGATACCACCTTAACTTTTTATTCCATCACCAGAAACCTGTGTCCTAAGGCTTGTCTCTGCTCAGCCTTGGAGAACATGGTTGGATTAGTGAAATGGTCAAAGACAAGACAAACCTCCCAAGTTGTCTTGGTCAAACTTCTTTCAGAAACAAAAAAAGAAAAATATTGCAACAGAAAAGAGCACTGAGACCCAGCTTGTGTCAGGAACAAGATCAGTTGTCCCTCCTTGAAATGACTTGTAAAGCCGCTCTGCTAGGGGACCAGTCACCCCCACTGATGGCGGCTCCCTTCCCACCCGCCCCTTCCCCTGCCCACTCTGCACAGCCCCCGTACCACCCTCTCCTTGCCAAGGATGGGGGCACCAAGCACAGGGCGCAGTGCCGTCGTCGGCCCGCCGGGCCACATCTGCCCTGACACGCTGGTCCCTTTGGATGCTGATTCCCACAGTGTTCACTCATGCAGGAAGGCAGATTCCTCCCCGCTCTGCACGCCGAGGGGCACTGCAGCCCTGCCTCCGAGACCCGCACGCCCTCTGCCCTGCTGCGGGAGCTCTGTTCAAGGGCTCAGCCCAGGGCCAGACCGGGGCGAGAGCACCAGCCCAGAGGCTGCCTGGCTGGCTGGCTGGCTGGCTGGCTAGTTTGTGGATTCTCTCTGTAAGGGGAAACTAAATAAAGGACTGAACCCCTTTCCGAGGAAGATACTTGGTCTGCTGTCACCTCACTGAAGTCCAGGCCACAGTATGACACTCTGAAACAGAAGCTCCCATATACACACTGGGCCAGCTGCACCCCCAAGAAATACCCTGCTTAGCCAAGAATCTCTCACATCCGCCCCCCTGGAGCTGGAGGAGACGCCTGGTTTCTACTTCCCTTACATGGCTCCAAGATGGACAGGTCTCCAGCAGCTCCTGCTGGTGGCTGCCAAGGGCCCCTGGGTCACGTCACTGGTTCTTGGTGCCTCCTGAAACCTGTCCCCCAGGCACCTGTAGAGAGAGACCCTGTCTTCGTGTTTGGAGCCCCCGGGAGTGGCCAGGCTGTGGGGAGCGGGGTGCCACGCACCACGCTCGTCTTCGCGTCTGGACAGCTCAGTCTACAGAGGATGACAGTGAGTCTGCTGGAAGCACCAAGGTCACCACTGCCCCAGGGGAGGGACAAGGGTGGGTTCCCAGAGAGTAGAGCCTGAGGTAGCAAACAGTGAACCCCGTTATCCAACCGTAGAAACTATGGCCTGGGGATGCAACAGGACATGCCCAAGGTCAGGCCACATGCAGCTGTCCAGATGCGCACCAACCTGCTGGCACGTGGATGTCCAGCACCTAGCCCTCCTAGCATATCCCATCCCCCTCTTGGTGGGACCATGGCCACTTTGAAGGTTCTCTGAGGTGACACACAGCCTAAGGCATCAGCCTTATTTATACCTGCCTCTCTGGAGGAAGAGCCATCAGACCTGGGGTCTCTCCCTCCCCATCCCAGGGTGACATTCCCCCAAAGCTCAGACCAGCCCCAGTGACAGCAGAACCCTCTAGATCACTCCTCAAACTCCCTGCTTCAGCCACAGAATCCGCCTCCCCTTATAAGCCTCAGCACGTTTTCTTACTGCTCAGATCCTGGAAGAAGACAACAGGCTCCCTGTTGACTTCCTACCTCCACCTGCAAAGCCTCAGAGGACACCCATGGAAGCCCTCCAACCAGACTGACATCCTGGACAACACAGGAAGAAGATGTGTCTCCTTAAGGGAGGGCCAGGAGTAGAAGGAAGATGAGAATCCTCGGGACTGCCCCTACCCACAGCTCTTCCCAAAGGAGTGGCCCAGGCCCCGGGGAAACCCAACCCCACGCTCCCCTCCGCTTCTGCACCCCCAGCCAGTTTTTTTTTTTGCTCAATCCACGTCAGTCAGAAAAGGAAAGTGGGCTGAAAGCACCATAAAAACCTGCCTTGTTCAGAGACGGCTCAGAGCCCCTGGGGCCACCTGAGGGTGCCAAGCTGCGGGCATGGCTCTTCCAGCAGCCTGCAGCCTCCCTGATGGGGGCCACGGTCCCTGAAGTTCTGCCTGGGAGGTGCCCATCCTCCAGGTCCCTTGGACGCTGGGCCCCAGCACCTCCTGCCCAGCACCCGCACCTCGCAGCCTCTCCCTGAGGCTGGGCCCCGGAGGAGCCGGGCGTGAGGTAGACTATGCGGTAGTTACTTCACTTCCCCGCCCAGGAATCTCTCACCCCTGCCCACGGTCCTTGTCCCTGGATGCGGGTGACGTTGTGGCATGGGCCTCTGGCCACTGCCCTCTGCCCACGGCTCCAGCTGGCCAGAACACTGGCAGCACCAACAGGGTGGAGAGTGAGGAGGAGAAAGGGACAGTCCTATTCAGCATGGCCTCAAGATGCAAAAGTCCAGTTCCTGGGGTTTACGGCGCAGGTCACACTGGTCCCGGGCCAGCAACCGCCCTCCATGGGCCAAACACTTGAGTGGACGCCTCTTAAATCCCCGGCCGCAGCTCTTGGAGCAGGGCGACCAGGCACCAAGCTCCCAGGTCGGGCAGGGCTCCCCACAGGCTCGCATCTCAACCGGCCGATGGGCCGCATCACAGGCAGATGCTGCGCGTGGCCCCGGGGAGCCACGACAGTCCACTGCCCGCTTCTGCAGGCCACCACCACAGCTTGCAGAGCAAGGACCCCAGCTGCCTGCCACCCAGCGCGCAGGGGGCCTGTCGTCCGGCTGCTCCACTTGATTGGAGAGGCTGAGGACGCTGTTGTGGAGCACAGAGGATCCCCGCGGGTCCTTGGGGTGGGAGGACTTGTCCTCCCGAGGCTCTTTGGGCAGATAGAAGGAGTAGCGGACCCGGGGCGGTGTCATCTTCCCCACAGAGAGGACCTCCACGGTCAGGGGCTCCAAGATGGGCCGGGAGGCCTGCAGGCTCTCCACCGCCGTCCCGGTGCCACTGTAGCGCAGCAGGCTGCCCTTCACCACCAGGTCCCGCTCCACAGCCGACACCACAAAGTGCCCGTTGAGCAGGTACTTGCCTTGGCTGTTCTTCAGGGCCAAGTAGTTGTCGTCTCCAATCAGCCCCTTGTAGCCGCGCTGGCGGATGTCGATGCTCGAGGCGCCCGCGGGGATGGCCACCACAAAATTGTACCCATGCCTGAGGTCAGAAAGAGGGGCGTGCGTTAATCAGATGCCTGGACATGAGGACCCCGTGTCCCTCTCAAGTCACAACTGATCCCCATTTCACAAGGCCTGGGGCAGGTCACGAAGATGGCAGAACACAAAGACTAAGCAGGCAGCCTCATCCGCCATTCCACGGGTCCGGGAGGTCCCCTCTGAGGGGTGGTGTGCAAGCCTGTCGTCAGTCCTCTAAACTACATAAACCGGCTGCATCGCCAGCATCTTTTTCCTTCAGTAAATTTATATTTTGGTGAATTCTAGCATGAGAGTAAAAGCACGAGTTTTGGAGTCAGAGTGATTCCTGCCACCCGCTTAGCTGTTGGCCTTGGAGAAGTTACTCAGCTTCTCAGTTTCTTCATCTATACAAGGGAGAGCACGACTGCACAGACCCCACCGAATTGCAATCAGGATTAAATACGCTAAAGCAGAGGAAGCATGTAGCATGCCGCCTGGCACACAGTAAGCACTCAATAGACATTAGCTATGAGGGGGAGGAGAAGGGGGAGGAGGTGGAGGAGAGAAGTCCACAGTCCCTGAGGCCAAGGCTGGGGCTGGATGCAGTGAGACACACTGGCCCTGAGCCAGGGACCCAGATCAAGCCTTGGCTGGGACGGCAGCTCCCTGGTGGCTCTAAGCAAGTCAGTCTGTCTGGGTTTTGCCATCCTCATCTATACAATGAGTGGGTCAAACTAGAGGATTTCTAAGGCTCCTTCCAGCTCCAGTGGTCCGATAAGGAACACCTGCCATTGAACCAGTGAAGCAAATCTGGGCTGTTTACCTTTAATTCCCCATGTAGCCTCCCCCTTGCAGATGCCTGTGAAGGACAGCATGGAACACCATCCGCCTGCAGTGCCTGAGCTACCAGAGAAGTTGTCCACCTAGGTGCTCAGCTGAGAGTGCTGTGTCCAGTGGGGACAGCTGAGGTTCCCGGACAGCCATCTAGCCCTTTCCATCATCAGCACCCGGGCTCCTAAGTTTTCAGAGCAAACCACACCCCCTTCAACTAAGACCTCAGGGGCTCTGCCTGCCCCAGCTTCTTCCATAACATGGATCAGACTTTCCAAGGACTTTCCCCAAAAAATAAAAGGGGATGTGCCAGACCTCAGAAAGCTAGGGAGCCCCAGGCTCTGGAGTTGGGACAGAGGAGGCCCAGAGAAATTTCTTCAGCTGATCCCGGCACACATCTCCCAGGAAGGGGGATTGCCTCAGTCCCAGCCACGCACTCCACTGTCTCTCTGCAGTTTATTGCCATTGTCACCTTAATGCTGTCCCAGGCCAGGGCCTCAAGCTCAGGGAGATGAGAGGCTGTCACACTTGTCTCCAGGTCTGTTTTGTTTGGTTCTCATCATCGTGAACATTTAGGGAGCATTTATATGCACCAGATACTGTGCCAAGAATGTCACCTGAATTAACTCCCTGAATCCTCACAATAGCACAACATGAATATATCAGTGTCATACCCACCCTACCAGTGAGGAAACCTACGATTCTGGAGATTGCATCAGTTGCCCACGGTCATCCAGAAAGTGGAGAACTGAGATTTGAACACAGTTCAGTCTTACTCCAGAACTCCACACAGACCCTAACAACGCCCTGCTGTCTCCCTGAATGTCGTCTCCCATTAAGTGGTGTCCTCCTTGAGCATTCTTCTTTGTTAGATGAATGAATGAATGAATGAATAGCTTACTCGTAGAAGAGTATGAGTGGGCTCCACAGCAAGGGTACTGGCCAGGATCTAACATTCACCCCAATCTAACCCAAGCTTCCAACGCCTGGGGGCAACTCCACTCACCCTTCCCCACCCTGAACCTGACTGCACCCTCCAGGGCCCAGAACTCACATGGGCTTGGTGAAGAGTCCTGTCACCTTCTTACAGCTCTTATTGTCTCCCCCACACACCCCACATTTGTCGAACTTCTTCTTGGAGCCCAGGTTCCCGTCGCAGCCAGCCTTGATGCACTTGCCTTGGACGCAGACCGAGGTGGAGTCGGGAGTACACGGTGTGCCATCCACCACCTGCAGCACCCACAGGAGGGGGAGAACAGGAGAGAGGGGCAGTTCAGCTAGATGCTCCCCAGGAGACCCTGTCCCTGCTGTGGTCTCCTGCCAGAGGCTCACTCACCTTGGGTGCCAACACGTAGAAGTAGCCGGTGCCGTTGGCTCGGCAGATGAGCTTGCACTTGTCCCGGGGAGACACGCCTGAGTACTTGGGCACCCACGCCACGGCCAGGGTGAGCCGGTTGGTGCTGTGGTTGTAGCCATTGAAAGCCTCACACTGCTCCTCCCGGAAGCTCTTGCCAGAGGCTGGGGAGGGAGAAGCACATGCAGGAGGCTAAAGGGAGGGGCAGTGGGGGGAGAGGCAAAGGAGAGATGCCTCTGGGGCGCTCAGCCTCCTGCGACTCTAAACAGCTCCTCCTCACCCTCAGCGAGTGATCACCAACACTGAAGCCACCCCATGGGACCAAAGGATGGGCACACATGATGATGCCTCCCCAGGCAATGTGCCACCTGCCCCAGGAATCGGGCCTTAAATGACCTCCACAACAGGTATCCTAAATAGTTCTGTGCTATAGAGCCTTTCAGCAGTCTTTCCATACTATTTTCAGAATGTTATTAAAAGCATAAAATAAATTGCATAGATGACAAAGAATACCATTATTTTTAAATACAGCTATCAATCTATTTTGAAACATACTTGTGATGTGTGTGCTTCCTTGTTACTCATTAGATAACAAGATTCCACAACAACTCCAATAACCATCGCCCTGCTGAAGCAGTGACTGGCACAAATAGCTTTTTGAGAAGTCTGCACGACTGAGATGTCGCATGAAAACATCCACAATCTCTACTGGTGACAAAGCCACAGGTCCTGCCACTAGGATTGTAGTTTGTTGCCTATTTAAAGGAAATACTAAGTTTTAGATAGAAAGGTTAGTAAAAAATACTGAATTTCTAATTGAAGGCAATATTAAATTTTAGATTAAACAAGTTAATAAAAATAGAGATGTAATTTTCTTGCAACCCAAGTTCATAAATAATTCCTGCTTATGAAGATGGCTTCAGGACTACGTAACTGAGGGGACTTCTGGTGCCCCGTTCCCTCGGGCCATTTAACCTCCCAGTCTAAGTCTCTGCACGAAAACACCCTCGCCAAAGGGGAATGGACAGAGAAACGATCCCAAGAGGACTCTGCACCTCTACACTTCCAAACTTTGTCCTAGGGAATAGAACCTTCTTTTTTTGTTTTTTTGTGTTTTTTTTATTTTTTTTGGTGAGGAAGATTGGCCCTGGGCTAACATCTGTTGCCAATCCTCCTCCTTTTGCTTGAGGAAGATTGTCACTGAGATAACATCTGTGCCAATCTTCCTCTATTTTATGTGGGACGCTGCCACAGTTTGGCCTGACAAGCAGTGCTAGGTCCAAGCACTGCTTGGATCCGAACCTGCGAACCCCGGAATGTCGAAGCAGAGTGCATGAACCTAACCACTATGCCACCGGCCAGCCCCGTAGAACCTTCTTTTTTAATTGAAGTATATCCAACATACAATATCCTATTAGTTTCTAGTGTACATCATAGTGATTTGATATTTACATACATTGTGAAATGATCACCATAAGTCCAGTTACCATCTGTCACCATACAAAGTTACTGCAATGCTATTGACCATATTCCCTACACTGTATATTACATTTGCAGTAACTTTGTACCTATGAATTACCCGGAGAAGGGCATGACCTCCAGCCTTGCCTCCCAGGGCCCAGCCACGCCTGCCCTCCCCTCTCACCTGGGCTAGGGCAGGGCTCCAGGCTGCAAGATCGGTATTTCACCCTCACGCCCTCGCAGTACTTGCCCCCGTTGCCAGGGGTGGGGTTGCTGCACTGCCTCCGAGCCAGCTGCACGCCCCCGCCACAGGTGCGCGAGCAGGGGCCGTAGGGCTCCCATTTGGCCCAGGAGCCGTCCACCTGTGAGGAAGAGTCTATTAGTCCTCCAGGGGTCAGGGTGCTGCACCCATGCCCTGAACCTACAGAAGAGCTAGACCGGTGCAGCCTCCGTGATGCCGTCCCACCGGAACGAGATGCACTTTGTATCACGAAGGGGAAAATGACAAGCAAACGAGCAGCGTGCACGGGGCCCACACAACACTTCAACTGGTTAATTAGCAAGCGCCAACTGGTCCCAGTCATATGAGGGCATATGAGTCAATGAGGGCACTCGGAAGACAGGCCTTTCCAGGCTGTGCAGTCAGGCAGCAAAGGTCTACAGTCCCCTCTGCCCTCCCCACACGGGGGTCTGGAGCAAGGAGGGAAACCCCCTGAAGTTTCAGGAGCTTCATCTGGAAAAACGGGGCCATTAATGCTCAGGTGGGAGGTGGGACAGAACGGTTAAATGATGTAACGCGTATGAAAATTCTTAGCACCGAGCTTGCCACTGCGCAGGAGTTCAACATTTCTCCTTATTTACTTCTGGTGTATTTACAAAAGGCACCAAATCTAAGGCACGGCCAGCCCCCAGCCTTGCCAGCAAACCTTGTCACCACAGACATCTGAATATTTTTATTTGTAAATGTTCTATAATTCGGACTTTTCACCAAACCAGACTGATCTTAGTCTCAATGAGGGGCTGAATTTGAGAATGTTTCACTATAAGCAGTTCTAATGTTTGCGCTAAGAGGAGGTAGAGATAAGAGACTATTATGCAATCTTAAAACTGTGTTTGGAGTTGGAGTGAATTATGCAGTGTTGTTTTGTTTTCTAACAGGGTGGATAGGGGATAGAAAATTTATAGTCTTCATTATGTTTTTCTTAAGATGACAGTAAAGTGAGTTTCCATCCGCTGAACACACATAAGTTGGGCAATAGAGGAAGCAGCCCAGTTGGACAAACCTGGGAATAAACATTGTCACAGATCATCCAAAGCACTGAACCCACATGGAGCTAAGCAGGCACCAGCTGCGTGTGACAGATACTTTAACTCTTGTCTGTATATGTATTCTATCTGTCCTTCTGTCAGACGGTTCTTGTTTCATTGTGTCAACAGGCCTGTTTCATCCTGTAACAAACACTTCCCCTTAACTCTGCTCCCTCCTCAAACCCCATCGCAGCCTTTCACTTCCAGAGATCCTCCCCATCCGTGCTTTCTGCCTCCTCCCTCCTCAGTGCCCAGCGCCCCATGGAAGCTGCTCTCTCAAAGGTCAGCAATGGCTGTCTACAGAGGCAGGGCCTACACCTGGTCATCTCCAGTTCTTCTTCAGTACTTAACAGTGTTCCTGTGGCTTCTGAGATGATGCTCTATTTTTTCACCTGGCATCACTTCCTCCCACCCATTCCTACAGGGAACATTCATCGTGCTCCTGCCATGTGCCATTCATGCCTTCATTCACCAAATATTTGTTGAGTTCCTACTACATGCCTGGTGCCATGTGCAGCGAATCCCTGCCCCACAGTGACTGCATCCTCGCAGAGAAGATAGAGGATGAAAATAAGCCTGTGCGTACAGAGTGGAGGCAGGAGGGCCTCAGTCAGGTGGGCTGCTCTGAATTACAGGGGCCATGGGGGCCTCACTGCTGAGGTGACATCTCTGCAGAGGCCTGAAGGAAGTACAGGAGTGAGCTATGCAGACACTAGGGAAAGACACCCTGAGGAGGGATGTGCCCAGAGTATTCCAGCATCACAAGAGTGAGAAAAGCAGGAGACAGTGAGAAAAGAAGGCAGAGATGGACTCACTCATTCTGAGCGAGGAGTAGAGCCTCTGAATGGTTCAGAGCACAGAAGCAGCATGACCTGACTCCCATTGTAAAGGACCCCTCTCTGGTGGGAATCGTCTGTAAGGAGTAAGATCAGAAGCGGGGAGATCCATTAGGGGGCAATTGCAATAATCCAGGGAGAGGCGATGGTGGCTTGGACCAGGGTGACAGCAGCTGAGATGGAGAAATGGTTACATACTGGACTTATTTTGAAGACAGAGTCAACAGGAATTGCTGAGGTATTGGATGCGAAGTATGTGAGAGGAAGAGGGTGTTGGCATGAGCAACTGGAAGATGGAGCTGCCACAGCAGGTTTAGGGGAGATGATCAGGAGCTCAGTTTTACAGATCTTATGTTTTAGATGCTTAACAATTATCCAAACGGAGATGCCAAGATTCAGTGAGACATTCAGGTCTGTAGTTCAGGAGAGAGGTCTGGGCTGGAGATATACATTTGGGAGTCTTTAACATACAAATATAAATAGTATTTAAAGCCATCAGTCTAGACGAAGCGCCTAAGAAGTTAGTGTGGATAGTGAGAAGGCTAAGGACTGAGCCCTTGAGCACTTCAACACTGGGAAAACAAGAGTGAGGAAGAACCGGTAAGGGAGACTGAGAAGGGGCCAGTCACGGGGGAGGGAAACCAAGAGACAGTGAAGACTGTGTTCCCCGGGGAGAGAGTGATCATCGTGTCAAATGCTGCTAACAAGTCGGGCAAGATGAGGAATGATAACTCGTCATTGACTTTAGCAATGTAGAGCCCATTTGGTGAGCTTAATAAGAGTTATTTTGAAGGAATGGTAGGAGTGAAAGCCTGACTGGAATGGGCTCCAGAGAAAAATGGCAAGACTGGAACTGGAGAGAGCAACTTGATCCAGCTCCTTCAACAACTTTGCTGTAAGGGCGTCAGAGAGATAGGCTGCAATATAGAGAGGAAGTAGGATCACAAGAAGTTTTGTTTAAGATGGGAAAAATTACAGCAAGTTTGTATCCCGACAAGAATGATTCAACCCAAGAGAGGGCAAAATCTGATACTGCAGGAGAGAGAGAGAGGAGAATTGATAGAGCGCTTTCCTTGAACAGATGAGAGGGGACAGTAGTCTACTGCAACGCACAAGGTCTGGCCCCAGCTAAGAGCATGGACAGCTCGTCCACGGTAAAGGAGGAAAGGTAGACTACGGGGGCACAGAAGCAGCTCAGACACTGGATGGAGTGGTGGGAGCTGGAGAAAGTTCTCTTCCGATTATTTTATTGCTTCTTTTTTCTTAATAAGAAGCAAGGTCACTGCCAGAGTGAAAATGAGGAAGAAAGAGTCGGTAATGGGAGGAGAGAGGTGAAGGTGTGAAATAATAGTTCAGGCGATTGGGAGAGTGAGTGAACTAGGGAAATCTATAACTCCTGGCAGCATTATGGGCCCACCTAAGTTTGAATTTAAACTGAGACCAGTGAGCACTATAGCATGTCTCTGTCCAGCCATATCCACCTATTCTGGCACAACTGAGTAGGTAAGAGAGTTGGATTCCACCAGGGTGGTGGCTTATCCAAGTGAGTAGGATGAAGAGAGACAGGGATATGGGAGTCAAGAGTGTCTGTGAAGGACGGCTTCTAACAAGGGACCACAGAATCTCAGCTCAATAAAGAGATTGGTGAGGGCATGAGAAGAGCGACGGATGATGGAAAGATGGTCAGATCAATGGATTGTAGGTCCAGATGGGACTGAAGATATGTTGGAGTCCAAAAACTAGAGGGAGTGAGCTGGGATAATAGGGTCTTGGTGGTCAGTGGTATTCTTGAAAGTGAGATCACTGCCAGGCTGCAATGATTAGTCAGAAAAGCTTTGGACTTTGACCTTTTCTCTGTAGGGCAGTGTCCTCTGTGAAGGGCTAGGTTGCAGTTAAAACAGGGTAGCAAAGGGACTATTCAGAAAAGTGGTTGAGGATGTAGTGTATTTTACTGCTGATGGACTGAGAACTCCAGAAAGCATGTGGGAAGATTGTGCTTCTCAGATCACATTTCCTGCATCCAATATCCTCTTGGCCAATCTCTTTATCCTCCAGACTCATCTTCCCAAGAGAAGAGGCTAGCCAGTCACAGCCTGCTTGATCCTGGTGATGATCTTGTCCTCAGGACCTTCTAGTCTAAACACATCAAACCAGTGGTCAAGGCAGATGCCACCTAGCCCCAAACCACCTTTCCCAAAGATGTTTCCGATGGAGCCCTCACCCACCCAACCCTCCCGCCTGCCCCACCTCCCTGAGTTTGCTCCACCTCTGCTTATTGAGACCCTGCTCATCCCTCAAGGCTCTCTTCAAATCTGACCTCCTCATCAAGTTTTGTCACACTCCTCTAACCATCATTAGTCTCTCATCCCCTGATCTGCCAGGACACACTGTCACACTTCTGTCATAACACATACCACACACCTCTCTGTGTCTTGTTTTACAGTTCCATTTCTAGCTTCCCCAGTAGACTGTGTGCCCTCTGAGACATTGCCTGAGTTCTACTTATCTATCTGACACCACAGTATCTTACACAGTTCCCTGGACACAGTGGATTGTTGCCGAATAAATGGTTGAAGGTTTAATTAAATATATATTCCCAAAACACAGAGAAGGATTTTACATAATTCTGTACCACACCCATCTCAGGGCAACTGATAAAGTGCTTGGTGAACACTTTCATTCTTCTGCCTCTGGGCACCTAAACCCCAAGCCAAGCCTGCCTGCAGCCGGGGTGGAGGACGAGGATGAGGGACGAGGATGAGGGACGAGGATGAGGGACGAGGATGAGGGACAAGGAAGAGGGATGAGGATGAGGGACGAGGATGAGGGACAAGGAAGAGGGATGAGGATGAGGGACGAGGATGAGGGACGAGGATGAGGGACAAGGACGGGCTTCTTATTTCTGTCTGGAAAAGTACAAATCCCTTTACTACCCCAACCCAAGACCTGAAGAGTATAAAGTTTTTATTATATTCAGAGAATATTTGGCATTCTGAATTTGCTCTGGTTTGATTGCTCTTCCTATTTATCAGGAAAAAAATAACTTTCGTTCAATTATGTTTCAGGTTCAAAAAACAACGATCACAACAGAATCTGAACTTGGTTCAGGAGGAGGTAGCAAATGCCTGATGCTGGCCCAAGGGGGTTGCTTCCTTTCAGTTCTGAGCCCTGTTCCTCTCTGGCCCACAGCTCCCTGGAAATGGAGCACACTCAGAAAGAGCTGATGCAGGAAGACAGGGCGGAGCCAACTGGTGAGCAACTCCGAAGATCAAGGGCTCGGCTTTGGTCCAGAGCTCCTCCCCAGGTAGGACGAGGGGCAGAGCTCAGGGCTGGGACCCCTCACTCCGACTGAAAGGCTTCTCTCAAGCACCTAAGGCCTCACCAAGTTCTCTGAGCTACCATATCTTTTCTCTCTGGCCTTAGAGTCAAGAGGAGATAGGACTACAGACAGGGAAACCGAGGCACAGCACAGCAATGCAATGGAGTTATGGTCACATGGTAACTCTGTGCCGGCGCAGGATCCCAGTGGAGGCCCCGGGAGTCGGCCACCCTCCTCCCAGCAGTCCCCAGAGCGCAGCTCCAGCACACTCACCCTGTACTTCTGGAGGTTGTGTCTCTCCACACAGCTCCCCTTGAGGCAGAACTTGCCCTCGCCACAGCTGGTGCCGTCTGCCCAGGGGAAGTGGCGGGTCTGGCACACCATCTGGCCTTTCGCCTTGCCAGTGCACCACAGTTTGGTGCAGAACTGCATGTAGGGACAGGGCTTAGAGCCGACGCCAAAGGCCAGCTCACACTGCTGGCTCAGGGTGTAGCTGGCGCCTGGCAGGTCCTCGGGCAGGGAGATGGGCTTGCTGGGTTGGTCCAGGAGGCAGTCACCTACAGAGAGCCAAAGGCATCCGTTAGCAGGGAGCTAGCAAAGGGAAGGCTTAGCTAGCCCAGTATCTAAATGGTAGGGAGAGAAGGAAGCAAGCGGCTATGGGATGACCCACTGCAGAGCCCAACGCTTTGGGGTCATGCATACCTTAGGTAATGGAGGACAGGTCCAGAGAGGTGGTGAGCACCATCTCCAGTGACAGCACTGAAGCCCCTCCTCTGTTCCCCTGGCTTACCATGCCCACTGTCCAGGAAGTCGGTGATGATGGCAGCACTGCAGGCTGACCAGGGGTTGGCACGGTCAATCTGGATGAGCGTTGGGGACATCATGTGGTTGGCTCGGAGTTTCCCAAACACCTCCTCACACACTTTCACATTGTCATGGGGCATGTTGAACACGTGGCCTGCGGGGTGAGTCAAGAGGACTCAGAGGGAAGAAGGATGTGGGCTATGCAGTTTAAAGGGTTGGGGGAGGATCAGCTGGACAAGCTAGAGAGCCCGTGTCGATGTTTCTGGGCTGGTCATTTCCAGCTAACAAAAGATTGCTTTGCAAATGTCTCAAGACCACTTTCTGTCGCATCCATCAGCCTGTGCACTCATTGAGGACAGCAGTGTATTTCACATATTCTCCCTTAGTGCCTAATTGACGAGACACTCTAACTGCTGACGTACTCAGACAACATCACTGGCCAAGTGTGCTGGGACAATTGGAAAAAAATAAAACTAAGTTATTGCTAAGGCAGACTCTGACCCTAAAAAAGGATCCCTAAGGCGTCAGGACATGAGGGAGCAAAAACAACTCAAATGTCTACCCCCGCTCACCAGAGCACCCAGTGCAAACCCAGAAAGACCCCAGACAGGAGCTCTCCTCCCTCCATCCAATGGCCCCTCCAGCCTTACCCAGCTCGTGGGCAGTGGTGAAGGCTGATGGAAGACCATCATCCTCAATCACAGAACAACTTCTTTTGGGGTCGCACATGGTGCCCACGTCAGCCATGCCCAGCGTGTCACAGGTGGTGGCCCCACACAGGTCCTGCGGGGGCAGGGAAGAAGCAGAAGCCAGCCAGAAGTTAGAGACTGTAACTGAAGGGACCTGAAGGGAAGACAGGGTATCCTATGGGACATTCCAGCTCATCCCCAGGCCAAGCCTAACCCAGCCCAGCACCTTTCCAGCCAGGCCCTGCTTTCTAGGGGCTTGTGGGGCTGTTCATGGAATCAACCCAGGCTAAGGGAGGAGGCCTCAGGAAAAAAGTTCTGTGGCTCACTGAGAAATTCTACCCAAATCCTATCTAAGGAGGTCCTGTGGGAGAAAATTAGGAGGTACAAAACTAAACTACAAGGGCCATCGCTTTATATAGAGACAGCCCTCCAGGCCAGAAAATGGTGACTCCCACAGCTGGGTGAGGCTCTGGTCATGGCAGGTGGGGGTGGAAGGCAAGCACATTCCCCAACCAGAGTCAGCTCTAGCAGCCTCGGTCCTTGGTGAGTGACTGCCTTTGGACAACCATGAATTATGCTCAGATTCTCAGCCAAAGGGTCACTGGCCAAGGACCCGCCCACGCCAGAGATCTGGCTTCCTTGGGTTGGGAGGAGGCAGATTGGGTGGACACAGCCCCTATCCAGACACAGCTCAACTGGCTACAGAAGCTCCAGAGGACCATGGGCTCCAGGGCTGCTAGGAAGAAAAGATAAATTAAATAGAGCGTGACCCAAGCAGGAAGGTCCCTCTGTACTGACACTTAACTTGTCGCAGAAGCTAGGGCTTCCAGCAGCATCCCTGACAGGAAGCTCTTCCAGGGCACAGGGAAGGGCAAAATGGGGCTTCTGGGGTGGATAACTCAAAGAACTGATTAAGCACTTTGGGTCGGCAATGCACCTAGATACCTTAGGGGCCCAGGAATTGGAAATAGCATAAGATACTTGTATACATTCTACTCCTCCTGAGAAGACACTGTTGAATCAGTGATGCTGGTATTCTCTTGATTACATCCTTGCCTTTAATGCACGAGGCATTTTATAGTTTACAGGAAACTATTATGTGTCTTGCCTAATTATTCCCCACAATGGTCTTAGGAAGCAGATATATTATTAGGCCTATTTGTCAAAGGTGGAAACTGAGACTCATGTTCACAGTGAATCATGGCGATGGCTTAACAAATGCTGGCACCATGCGTGCGCTTTACATGCATGACCCTATTTAATCCTCACAGCATCCCACTGGAATAATGACTATTATTTTCACCTTCCACAGACAAGGAAGCTGCAGCTCAGAGAGGTTCAAGTCTCAGCAGAAATGTGTACTCAGGGTCGTAAGACTGGATCCTCAGTGCTCTTTCTCCCACATCACAGCTGACTGCCCAGCAACACCTGAGTTAACACTCAGGAGAAAGGGCTGTGTGTGTTCTCCCTTGGGAGCCAAGGTGTTCCCATAAACACACACAGAGCTGTTCTCAATTTTGTTTCTCTTTAGGGCTGTGTGCACGTGCATGCATGTGTGTGCAGGCGCATGCTGACATAGGGAAAAGGTGGGCAGCAGAGTTAGTGGGGCCAGGGGGCACAGGAGGAAAAGTGGTCATAGTGCAGAAAATCAGCAAAATTTAATCCAAAGCACTCAGCAGTTTACCACCTGAGCAGTCAAACTCAGCTTCCCACGGTCAGGTGATAGTCACACCTCCTAATGAGTTAACAGTTATTCTGGCCAGAGAACCCTCGGGGGGGGCGATCACACTGAAGCCAGAGTACACGGGAGTCAAGAAGGGTGAAAAGCACGCCCAGCCTTGATCTGCTGCCCTGTGCTCGCACGTAGCACTCCTTCCACTTCTGGGAACCCCACGGGGTGAACCTCAAATTCCCTTCTCTTCCAAGTACACTCCCTCTCCAAAGGCTCATTCTCCCAAAAGTTCTCCTCCCCAGAATTCTGAAATCTAGAAGACAGCTGCTGTCAAAACTTGAGAGCAGACACTCGCCTGACAAGCAGTTTAGGGAATCTGACTGCTGAGGAACAGAACTGAGTCACATGGATCAGCTTGTGAAAGCAGAGACAAGGGGGCCAGGATGAGGAGGGAAGGAATGGAGGCTCACGCTGGGGCATAATGAAGGCAGGGGATGGGTGACGGGGCCTCTATGTCCCTGGATGCTGGAGTGTAGGATCCCCACTAAGGTGGAGCCTCTAGCCTGGTGGTCACAGCCTAGGACAAGCATGTGACATTGTCCCGGGGCCACCATGAACACTGACTATCAGCCTTGTGTAAGAGAGAGGGCACAGGAATAAGAACGAAGAAGCCTAGATTCTGGACCTGGCCCCATCACTAAGTAGCTGTGTGACTGTGGGCAGTCACTTCTCTACTCCGGGCCTCAGTTTCCTCCCCTGAAGGGCCAGTTCTCAAGTAGAACCCAGACTGTACCAGTGCCCTAAGCTCTGCTCCTTCCCCAATGCCAGGGGCCTCCTCAGCCCCTTCTGGCCCTTGGTTATAAAAGGAACACTCCGAACGATATACTTTTAGAATGGAAAGAACCCTAAGGATGGGCTTGTCTACTGACCCAGGTTGCGAACTTGATAAAACGAACTCACAGAAAAGTGCAGGTCACCCATGGGGACATTTAGAGTCCTACCCCGCCTGCTCGTCAAGAATGGCGAGGGCATGGGGCTGGCCCCGTGGCCGAGTGGTTAAGTTCGCGCGCTCCGCTGCAGGCGGCCCAGTGTTTCGTCGGTTCGAATCCTGGGTGCGGACATGGCACTGCTCGTCAGACCACGCTGAGGCAGCGTCCCACATGCCACAACTAGAGGAACCCACAACGAAGAATACACAACTATCTACCGGGGGGCTTTGGGGAGAAAAAGGAAAAAATAAAATCTTAAAAAAAAAAAAAAAAAAAAAGAATGGCGAGGGCAGAATGAGAGCTCAGACTGGGTCCAGGTGGCCACTGGAGGTGAGCTGCCCAGCAGCCCAGCTCTGCAACTGGGAGGTCCTTAAAGCCAAAAGCCTCCTTCCTCTCGGGGCGGATTCTCTCTGAAGAAAAGACATGCAGCTCCAGGCGCTTTTTGGGCCAGGAGCAACCTGTTCCCTCCATCAAGAAATCCCAGATTCCGTGGCTCAAACAAGAGGACTGAGAAAAGAGCTGCATGTTTCCCGAGGGCCTGGTGTAGCTAAGAGCGGCCATCCTGCGGTACCCAGCATCCTCGCTGTGGGAAGATGCAGCTGCAGCTGTCAGCGCTCTGCCCAGCCCTCTCCCCCAGGCAGGGACCCAAGCGCAGACTCACTGGGCCCGGGTGCCCACGGCGGTTGTGCAGGGCCCAGTTGTGCCTTATTTGTGGCCCTGAATGTCTCCACCCTTCTGGAATGAACTCAGAGGCACTCAAACGGCTTGAACCTCTTCAGCTCAGGCGCTCGTCTCCAGAAAGAGAAGCTCCCTGCTTCCTTCTGCCTGGAGGATGTCGGCACTCGCCAGCCCAGCCCCCTACCTGCCTCACTATTCCTGGTAATTTGCCATTTCTCCTTGTAGCTGAAGCTGCCATTCCAGATGACCCAAGAATCATCTTGGCCAAGAGCCTAATCCTCCGGGATTCTAACTGTCCCTCTTTTTATAAAAATTCAGGATTGAAGCCACAGTGTGAAAAAAAATAAATCAATAAGGATAACACTGTGCAGTGGCCCATCCATGTTCGCCAAGGCGGCTCCCTGCACATGCCCCCACAACTCCCCCCTACCCCCCACCCCCGTCTTCCCTGCAGACCTCGTTCCCGCCTCCTCTCATTCCCCTGCCATGCACTGAGATGCTTAATATTTCCCAGCAGTATGGAGACAGCGGGACCCACGAACATCAAGCACATTAAATGTGTTTATGTGGCAGAAGATACATGCGTTCTCACGTAGCCGGCTTCCTACTCACACGGCACTCCTGGGCCTGTGAGCCAGAGCTCGTCTTTTTTTTTTGAGGAAGATTAGCCCTAGCTAACATCTGCCTCCAATCCTCCTCTTTTTGCTAAGGAAGACTGGCCCTGAGCTAACATCCATGCCCATCTTCCTCTACTTTATATGCGGGACGCCTACCACAGCATGGCTTGGCAAGTGGTGCCATGTCCGCACCCGGGATCCGAACCGGTGAACCCCAGGCCGCCGAGAAGTGGAATGTGCACACTTAACTGCTGTGCCACCGGGCCAGCCCCCCAGTGCTCGTCTTGATGACCACATCACAGCATCTAGGCACACTCGCAGAACTCTGGAGCCATCCCTCACTCTACAGATGAGGAACCTGAGACTCAGGGAACTGAGATGGCTCACCTGAGGCCATGGGGCTACGAAGTAAAGAATTCAGTCCTGCAGCCGTGCCCTTTGAGAGCAAGGCCGGCAGTGGTCTTTGGTGTGAATCACGCCACACTAGTTAGGACATCATAACTGCTGGTGAAAACGCCCCTGCACTAGTATTAATCCTGCCCTTTAACTTATTTTCCATCTGAATTTCTGTCATGCATCACTGTATTTCCTCGTCCAACCCAAAATCCACTTCTGTTTGTAATCCCCAAGGACAAGAGGGCCTGGCTTTGCTAGAAGGAAAAAACCAATCTAGCAATTCAGTACCTCTAGCAATTCAGTGCCAGGGAACATGACTGAGGATGCCCTGGGAAGAGGAAGACGAGGTGAAGAGGAGGCAAGCCAGCCCTGTAGTTTCTGTCAGCAGATTCCGTTCCCTGGAATATAAATCCCTCATGAGGCACAAAATGCTGCTGCAGCAAGAGATGGAGGGACCCGGACGAGAATCACCTCAATGAGGAGGAGGACGAACCCCAGGCTTACAGGAGGACCACACTTTCTCTAGAAATCATCAGTTCAAGAGAGAGCACATGCCAAACATGAGGGTAGTAGCTAACACATACGGAGCTGCTATGATGGACCAGACACTGCCCTGAGAGCTCCAGCCGTATGCGCGCACTGACTCCTCACCACAGCTTTATGAGGGAGATGCCATTATTAGGCCCCAGTGGACAGATGAGACCCAGAGAAGGTAAGTAGCTGGTCCAGGGTCAAACAGGGAACCCAGGTTGGACAGGGACTGGCGCAAGAGAGGGCTGAAATTCAGGCAGGGCAGCCTCAGAGCTGAGCTCCTTCCACAGCTCTGGGCTGCTTCCCGGCACTCGCACCCCAACAATGAAGGGGCTGGGAGTCTCAAGAGGGCAAGGCTGTCCACCCCGAACCTCCCGCCCGCCGCGTGCAGGCTGTTCGCTGAGTGGGCGAAGCCTGAGGAGAGGCCGGGCGAGAGGCGAAGGGCAGGATTAAGTGCTGAGAGTGCTCTTGGAGCAGGGTCTGCGCCGCCTCCCCCAGTGAGCAAGCCCCTGGCTCCTTGCCCCGCACCTGCATCGACACACCGACCTGTCCTTCTGCGCACCCTGTCTGCTGGCTCCTCACTGGGGCCCCTCCTTTCTCCAGGGCAAAACCTGATGGCAAAGAGCCAACACAAAATGCCAGAAGAACCTAAGGCTCCCTCTCCTGCCCTGCAGCCTGACAGCCAAAAACAGTGGCTTAAAGACCCCCAGGAAGGAGCAAACCACCTGAGCACGCAGAGCCATCTGCAGTCCTCTCACCTACGGCAGCACCTGCCTTCCAGGACACATCCCGAACGGCGACGGCGTGCAGGGGCGACAGAGACAGAAAGCATGCACAGATCAGGGAGATCGGCAAACACTGGGGTCCATAGTTTGTGCACAAAGCAGACAAGCGGAAGGCATACTCGCAAGGGCAATGGGACGGAATGCTTCCTTCCAATCAGGGCCGCCCCAAAGGGAAATTCTGCAAGGGACCTGCAGGTAACCATCCAACAACAACAAACAGAGACTGAGCCACTACTCATAGCACCTGCCGTTCACTGGGGGCCTGTTGTGGAACACTCGGTCACTTACCCCAGCAAGGGTCCCATGAGTGAGGTACCATCATCATCATCATTGTCCTCATTCCAAGATGAGGAAAGTGAAGTTCAAACGGCTGATTCATTCAGTGGCCGTTGCTAAAAGTGCAAGTGCCAGGATTCACACTCAGCTCCGCCCGCCTCCGAGCCTGTGTTCCTTCCAGTGTGCCACGTGATCGAGGCCCGGTGACATGAACTACTGCAGAGATGTTGTTGGAAGGAGAGCAAGACTGAAGGAGGGAAAAAACCTCGCTTACCTTCCCAACTAAACCAGTGATTAAAAAAAGAAGGAAAAGATTCCAGTGCACATTCCTCGCTCCAAACGTCCTCCCCCATCCTCCACCACTAGTATCAGCTGACTCATTTGGTGTCAGCGAGAGAAGGAGAGAGAAAAGCAATCACCCAACAAGCCAGGGAGCAATCCTATTCCCCACTGCTCTCTTTTCCTCCCTTGTTCTCCACCCTTCCAGAAGGAGGGGTTGAGTTTCCATTCAGTGATAAAGATTTACAAACTATGAAATACCAAAGCTACAGATTCCCCTCTCTGCTAATATCTTCCAAGGCCTGACTTCAAAAAAGATCCTGAGGAAATTATGATTCCTTTTATTGTACTGGGAGATATGTGTAAACTGCATATTATCATTTTATTATTAAAATTTTTTAAATCTGAACAGTAAACTTCACTGCTCTATCACAAGCACTTTATTACAGAAAGAGCTGGCCTCTGTTTCAAACGGGGCTCCAGATGCTGTTCCAGGCTTCAGAGTGTAGAATACTGTAAGTACACGGCCCACAAGACACAGCATTGCTTGGGCCCTAGACCAGAAGGTAAGCGCCAAGCTTGGTATTGCCAGAGGCGGAGAGGGAAGAATGTGAAGGAAGAAGATAAGAAGAAGAGAGATGACAAAGAGCCGGCCTCGACAATCCCAAAGGCAGAAGAAGAGAGCATGGAAGAAAACGAGGAGAGGAGGTGGGGACGAGGGAACGGCAGAGAGTGGCACTAAGCACAACAGAAAAAATAAAGGAAGAAATAAGCAGCAGAAACGCACAAACAACAAACCCTAAAAAACAAAGTCAGTCTCAAGGAGGAAAGGTCATAGCAAAAGAGATGTTCAAAAGGAGGAGAGGCCTTCTACAACACAGGAAATGAGCTTCCTTCCCCATCCCACCAGCTCCCGACCCCAGTGCCTTTCTTGCCACCTGTCCCTCGGCTCCCGGCCCTCGGCCTTCTGAGGGCTTCCCGGCTCCAGTGTTAAGGAGCACGACCCCCAAGAGAGGAGGGCCCAAGCCTCCCCCACGCGCTTAACACCCCATATAGTGAAGAGCTATTTCCCTGCTGGGCTCCCTGCCATGCAGTGAATTCCTGGCGGCCAAAGGCCACGTCTCATTAATTTCCATATCTCCACAGCCCGGGATAGCACCTGGAAATAAGTATTAAAAAAATGTATGAATTACTGAATGAGAGCCAGTCTAGCACCAAGTTACCCGAACAGCAGAGGCATGGGACCTACAGAGAGAGAAGACTCGGAGAGGCGGTCCCGCCAGGCGTCGGCATGAATCCCCGGCTCCTGCTGCCCAGTGCAACAGGAACCCAGAGAAACTTCTCTCCCCATGGAAATGAATGTCCACCCAGCAAGACTGGCTCTAATTCTCCACAGATCCCGGTTCCAGCCCTGTGCTGACCTCACCCTGCTGTTAGGAGGCTAGAGGCTGATGGCTTTGCAGATTCAGATGTATAAATCTTTAAGTAAACTCCTCAAATTGTCAAAATTCTTGCTGTACGATCAACTTTTTCTCCTTTGCACACAGTAAAGGATCCTCCCTGGGTCTAGTCTTCCCAGTGTTTTGATTTCAACACCCCACACCCCTCCCTCTGCCTGCCAAGAGGACAGCGGCGTCTCCCACAGCCGAGCCCAGACTTGTCTTCACGCACAGCAACTCTGATGTGGGCCGAAGGGGAGGCTCCAGTCATGTGGTCCTACTGCTCTCCCCTGGCTACCCGGCACCTGGAGCTCTACGGGAGCTGCTCTCAGCTCTTCCTCAGGAGGAAACACAGTCTGACCAAGCCTGACCCTTCCTAACTGCTTTCTCCCTGCAAAAATCACAACCAGAGCATCATCAATCAAAAAGAGTCCCAGCCATTTTTCAGATTTCTCTGGGGGAACCAAGAAACAGGTGACTCTAAAGGTGTCTATCAGCTCAAGGGCCATTGCAGACAAAAGGCGATTTACAAAATAAGCATATTCCTAAAAACTTCCTATCTAAACAAACTGTGTATTTTGTTTTCAAATTTTACTTTGAAAAAGCACTGATTACACCAACATTATAATAAACAGGGATCAAGCAGAATAGCTCATACATCTGATTTAAAGGATTACTACTGACCCTTTTACTTTTGTTTCACTTTTGCAAAGTAAAACAAAAATCCCCCTTGTGTCGGAGTATAGCAGGAGACTCCTTCCCAGGTTCCCGGAGACCACATCTGCCTTCGTCTAGAAAGAGCAGCTGTGCGCTCATGTTCTCATCACAGGCTGCACCTTCCCCAGGGGAGCTCAGGAATGAGCATTCCTAAGACTCTGAGAATGCAGCAGGCCCTGAAGTCTGTGCTTGCAAGGAGGTGAGGGAGAGATGTTTACTCTAAAGCATAAAGCACATACCTGGGTGATGGACCTGCCAACACAGCCTCCCCACTTTCTGGCTTTGCCCTCTAGACGCCTAAGAGAAAGACAGTTTCTGAAAGTCACACGTTGCACATCACTGCTTCTGACACAGGTGGTCATACATCTTGTACCCATTATGCATGGTCAACATAGCCCCCTGGGGGAGTGGCACACACCATTGACACACAGAAGCTGTCACGCTGTTTGCTTGCTTCTTCTTCAAAAGGCAGGTCCTTCTGATGGCATGGCCCATATTCCCAGCAGAAATCCTCTTCCTAGGGCTGGTTCCAAAAGTCAGCCTAGCCACTAGGCAGCAGAGCCTGAGGTCTGTTACTTCAGAGCCAGTGAGTGACCTCCACAGGGGCATCCCAGATAGCAGATGGGGCAACAGCTGCTTTGCCCATTAAGATATCCTGTTCTGGCCTTTGGTTTTTTTCCCCAGCAATCTGACCGCAGAGTTGGTCTGTGTGCAGAGGTCGAAGCCACCTCCTTTGCAGTTTCCCCATGACTCAGGCAGTGCTTGCAGGGCTGGGCAGTGGCCGCTCTACAGACCTCAGTTGGAAGAATGAGCACAAGGAAACAGACTCAGGCCAAAGACCTCCCTAGAGAAACCAGGTGGTGGGAGGAGAAGGCTGGGGAAGCAGGAAGTTCAACTCCAGGAAGAGACAAGCTGCGCCAAATGGGTTAGTGTGGAAGACTCCAGCTCCAGCCCTGTGTGCACCAGGCCAGCTTTGAGTGGCCAAGTGGAAACAGTGGAGAGTTAGAGCCCCACGGGTCACCAAGGATTCAGTGCCATCCCCCCAATGCTATGGTTATGATAATAACAAAACAAGAGCACGGCACAGACTCAGGTCACAGTCCCACATCAGAGGAAGCAGGTCACCTGGATGTCCCCTTTGCTCCCAGTCTCCTGTATCTGAGAAATTTCAAGGATCCTAAACTTTCACAGTACCCAATCACTCCAACACCTATGAATCTAGATTTTCATAGATCCATAGCAAAGGACAGGACTGCCTTTCTGATCTGCTTTTTTGATCTGTCTTTCTAATCCCAATACCCTGCATCTTTCCAACTCTGCAGCTGGGGTCTCCAGAGGCTGTTTGCTAAGTTCCCACCACTTCCACAGTGCCAGGGGCAGAAGCTGGAGCCCCGCAGTCAAGCGCATAGGAAGTGCCAGGGAGTCAGGGTCATGAGCGACCTTGCCTGCTCTGCTCAATAACATGTATCAGGACAAACAGGTCACCCTCGGCCAACGAGGATTTGGGAAAACTGAAAGAGATTTTCCCAACTCAGCTCCAAGCGAAACTCCACTTTAAACTCCAAGATCCAAACAGCTGCCCTAACTAGGCTGCCTGCTCTGAATGAACTGGAAGCCCCTCAAACAGAAGACAGGCCCAGCACAGAAGAGTACAGGAGATCCACCAATGGAGATGGGAAGCTCCCAGAACTTGAGTCTGTCCTTTCACTACAAGCCACGAAATAACCAAAATGATTCCCTTCATCCCAATCCAGGTTTTCCAGGCCCAGGTCAGAGAGAGGATAACTGAACATGTTACCCACGAGAAACGTAGCCAGGCGCTGACCTGGGACGTTTGGTAGACATTCCAGTTCTACCAGAAGAGAAAGGAAGACCGGGCGGAGGTGTCTGAAAGGGCTTAGACGCCTCCATAGGAGAGGGGCGGACCTTCCACACCCTCTCCAACGCCATCCTCAGAGCGCCTCCTATCTGCCTTAGAAACAAACTGCGGCTCCGGGGCGGCAACTTCCTGGGTTCCGGCCCCTCGGTGGCTGATCTAGGAGGCGCTGATTGGCTACCTCCAGGCCAACACCTTCAGAAGGAGCAGGCGCTCCTCCGACCGCCCACGTGCATCCGGACGCGCGTGAGCCCGAGCTCCGCTGAGCCCAGGAGCGGGCTCTCCCTGGAAGATCGGAAGTGGGAGTTAGAAGAGATCAACGAAATTTAAACTCGGGGGCATTGCGCGGCACAAAAGGCATTTGGAGAGTTATGAGTGGTGAGTCTAAGAAAATGGGGCTGTCTGGGTCCAAAAAGGTGACTGATCAACTCACCTGCCTGGTGAAGAGGATGGCGGTGTCCCAATACTCAGGGTGCTTGTCACTCACTTTGTTCAGCTTCTTCTGCCAGGCGCAAAAGTTGCGAAGCGTCAAGGCCGCGTTTCCTGTGACCTTGGGCCCTGTGTCGCGGTCTCCCAGAAGCAGCACCTTGACTACGACGATGTTGATGGGGTTGAGGATGCTGGGATGGCGGTAGAGTCGCGCTGCCGTGGCCAGCAGCGTCAGCAGATAATGCTCCAAGTCCGCGCCGTGGAACTTGACCATTGACTCGTCGGCCACCACCAGCGTCTCCACGAACCGCGGGATAGACACGAAGCGCTTGGCGCGCCCGGACCTGCGCCGGCTGCGACTCTCCCCTAAGTCGGTCCGCCGCGGCTTATAGGGGTCCAGGGCCCGCAGGATGGCGGGGTTCCAGCCTGAGGCCACCCCGCAGCGAGATGTGGGATCTCCGGGAGGCCCGCCAGGGGCGCCCCGGCGCTGGAGGAGGTGTGCGCCCTGGCTGTTGCCCCGCGCCGCCGGTGCGCTGGCGTTGGGCAGCGGGCTAATGACATACTCGGCGCCTCGGTAGCCGAAGGCTCCGCGTAGCCCCCCGCACAGGCTCACAGCAGCGAAGGAGTCCGGCTCGGCGTTCACATCTCCAGAGTAGAAGCAACGTCGCAAGTCTGGAGAGCTCCCGGTGAGGCCCTGGAGGGGGACGCCTAGATGCTCAGTGGCGAACGCGGGCGCCAGGAACTGAGCATCCGGCGTCAGGTGTAGGTAAAAGTCCTCCTGAAATGCTGTGATCTGAAAAATGAGTCCCTGGTCCCCGGAGTCTTCGGGACCCCTCCAGTAGTAGTGGCGGCCGTTGATGTCCGGGTCCAGTCGAATGGGGACCACCACCTCCCGCTCTGGCTCTGAGCCGCCAGCGGATCCCCCGGCGAGAGCCAGAGTTAAGATGCCCAGCAGAAGCATGGCGCCGAGCAGCGCACAGCCGCGCTCTCGGAAGGGCTCGGCCCGGCACCCCGGGCGCCGGCACGGTCTCTTTGCAGCACGCACACCGGAACCACCAACGCTCCGGGGCAGCCCGCAGCTCCCAGAAAGGAGAGCAAAGGGAGGGAGACTCCTCCCAGGGCTGTGAGCGAGCACCGGGCAGCCCGCGCCTCCTACCTGTGCCTTTCCAAGCAAAGCGCGCCCTGGGAGCTTAAGGGCAATCGCTGTCAAGTGCAAGGACGAAGATTTGCAGCCGAAAACTAGAGGGAGGTGCCGGGCCGCTTCTCCGAGCCGCAGCCACTCGCAGAGCCACAAACCAGCCGCTGGGCGAGCCTATTAAAGGACCCCTCCTCTTTGGACTGCCCAGTCGGCGCCCCTCCCTCTCTCCCCTCCCAGCCTCCCAGCCTCCCAAAGCTTGCAGCCCCGAGCCTCCAGGGGCCACCGAAGAACTCGGTCCCGCCTCCGGAGCGGAGAGCCACTTGGCGGGGAGGGAGTGGCGTTGAGCTGAGGCAGGAGGCGTGGGCTGGCTAGAGAAGCCAGAGAGGGAGTCTCGGTCGCGTTTTGCTCTTAGGTTATGCCCCAGTGCCCAACACATCAGTTGCTTCAGTCCCAACGGACGTCAGTCCGCTCTCTGGGTCTTAGTTTTTATCTCTAGGCAGTTCGGGTCAGGCACTGGGAATGCAGAGCCACGACTGACCTCCTCTCCCGGTCTCACCTCAGCCTTCCCATTGCAACATCTCTGCTGTTTCTTCATCACAGTGTCCCCTAAAAGGCCCAGAACCAAGACGTGCCCCTGTTGCCAGAAGGGCAAATTCCCAGGAACACGGAGAGCCTTTGTGGAACCTAGGGCCGTCCAAGCCCACGGTCTGCCCTGGGGCAGTGGTGTGCTCCATGGGCTGGTGCAGACAGTCAAATTTTCAGGAACTTTGCCAGTCAGCTATTAAACATAGCCACTACTAAAAATTAAATTATATAAAATAACTATAAATTATGTTTACTAGCAAACCCCATCACATCCTAATTATTTGACTATTGTCTGTGCTCTTGAGCCTCCAGAACCACCAACCAGCTAGGACAGCCTATAGCTCCCAGAAAAGAGAGCAGAGGGAGGTGGAAGTAGGACAGAAATGCTAAATGGTATGCTACCGTGCCTCTCCCCCTTCAGGGACACCACAATAGGAGCTTGGAGTATGTCCTGGTGGGAGTATTCACACCACTGAAATAGGCAAATGCTACCGCTCAGGGCTTGGGGAGGGGAGCAGAACCCTTGTTCAACGCTGACCAGTGCCCCGGCGCCTGGAGGGGATGCGGAGGAAGAAGTTGTCTTCTCACCAGGAGGGGCTGAGGGACTGGTGGACAGCAAAAAGTCAGACAGTGCTTCCTCCACGAGTTTCTCTCATCTACCCCTTGACTGAGTATCATGCAGAGCACTGGAGTGGGAGGCTGAGCGTGCGTCTGTGAGGATGCAACCATTGGCCGCGAGCTCCTGTGGAGTTTGGAGGGGAGTCTAAGGAGCCCTCTCTCAGGGGCTGGGCCTCAAGATCCCCCTTCTCTCTCTGAAAAATTGACTTCTTTCTTCTGACAAGGAACAAGGCGAGCTGAGGAAGGCAGGCTTTCCTAGTCTCTCTTGATACCTAGAAAATCTTTCCAGAACCAAAAGGCTCTGAGTTGAGTTTGCAAGAGGAGAGGAGAGTATGCAATGATTTGAAGCCGAAAAGGGGGGTGGCATGGAAGAATTTTGGAATTTTCTTAGGAAAGTGGCTGCTCAAGTAAACAACTATTTTTGAAGGGAAGAGAACGCTGGGACTGTCCATCAGTGAAGAGCACTTTTTGCCCATTATTTTCTCCCCATAAAGGATCCACTCTTCAAAGAGCTCCCTGGGACCTTGGAACAGGAAGACCGCTGAGATGCGCATGATTCTCCTGGGGCCGCTCTTCAACTGAGATGCACGAGGCTGAAATTCATTATGCGGATGAGTAAGAGATGGGTGTTTATGCTCTGTAAATGAAAGGGAGAGTGGGCATATGGGCAGATTGTGTGTGACAGAGAGGGAGTTCATGTTTACAAGCGTTTTGTGCGTTTGAGCATTTCAAGAGGGCCTGTAATTAAAGGGAAACTCAGACTACCAAGGGCAATCATAAGTCATTGATTTAGGGCAAGCAATTGTTTTCCTGCACCCAGCAGTTTAAGTGGGGAGTTACAAGGTTTCCAATGACATTTTTCTTTCCCTGTGATGGATCGGGTTTGAAAGCAAGGCTCCAGCATGTCAATCAAGATGGCAGGACTGCGAGAGGAAGCCCTTCCCCACCTGTGTGCCTTGCTTCCCCTTCCCTAGTCACAGCCCAGCTGTTCTCACCCTCGAGCACAGAAACCAGTCATGTGGACTTTCTCACAGGTACCAGCATACCCTGAGCACTTACTCTCCCCTAAGCACTGCAACAAGAGTTTCATGTGCATTATCTTACTTAGTGCTTGTCTCTCCCGTCTTGGGAAGCTGCACTTCTGTCTGATCGGTTTGCTTGGGCTTCCTAACCAGGAGTGAAGATCTAGGGATATGCTGAAGCAGAGGATAAAGAGTACTTGAGTAGGAGTCAGGAGAACTCAACATCAACACTCCATTTCCGCAACTGATCTGATTCTCTGACTCTTAATTTTTTCATCTGTCAAAGAGGAGGGATTACCCACAACTAAAATATACAACTATGTACTGGGGGGGATTTGGGGAGAAAAAGGAAAAAAAAATTGACAATAGTCATTAGCTCAGGTGCCAATCTTAAAAAAAAAAAGAGGAGGGATTATTCCAGATGAGAGGTCTTCCATCAGAGGACTGCATTAGAAACCTCTGGTCTAGACAATATCTAAGGTCGCTTCCAGGTCAAATATTACTTGACTGTTGGAGGCCTATGGAAGGCAACATAGCATGATGCCTAAGAGCCCAGGCTTGAAGGACCGACCTGCATCCTGGCTCCACCAGACCTTAGCTGTGCAATCTCAGGTAAGTTACTGCACCTCCCTAAGCCTTACCTTCTTTATTATTAAAATGGGGATAATAATACTACCCATCTCCTCTAGTTATTGTAAGTCAATGCCTATAAAGTGCTCAGAAGTGCTTGGTATCTAACACAAAAAATGTTTCTCAAAGGTTATCTAATAGTACTGTTAATATTCTTATTGGCAATTATTATTGTTATTATTCCTGCCAAGCCTTACTTGGCCCTCCAAGATGATTGCCATCATCACCTTCGGGAGTTTTCTGGTATTCCTAACAGGGAAGGGAGGAACGCCCTCTCCCAGCTCTGCTTGGGAGCTCACAGTGTCACCTCGGCAGCCCTGCTTCTATACTAGGACCCTGCAGTTGCCACCGTCTTGCTTCTCCCTGTCCTCCATGGTCTTAAGATCTTTGGGAAATAAAAAGCAACTCTTTCCCCAAAAGGAAGTTTAGGGGCCAAGCCAGTGCTGTCAACTCTAAATACCTCAGCTTGGCCTTTTATGCCTTTTGCCAACTAGGCTGACCTCTTCCTGACCTTCAGTTCTCAGCACATGTGCCACCGCCTCAGGGAGGCCTTCCTGGGCCACCCAACCTAAGAAGCCCCAAATCACGTTTCATTTTCTCAGTAGCATTGACCTCTATCTAAGCCTATTTTGTTCACATGGATCTTTACTTTGTTACTGAACGTCTCGCCACCGCCCCCCAAAACTAGAACAAGACTAGGACCTTATCTGTCTCATTCACTATTATCCCCCAGGGCCTGGCACAGTGCTGGGCAAACAGGCGCTCTTCCTAAATACTGAATGAATGAGTTCACCCGATTCTAACCTCAGCCTGGTCACTCACAGTTGGTGAGACTTTGACAAGATACTTCATCTCTGAGATGGGGATGAGGCTCTCTCCTAGTATTTGGAGTGCCTACCACACTGCTCCCATAATTATTAATTTCCTACACCTCTCTGACAGAACCTCAGCCCAGGACCCCTGTCACCTAGCCTAGGAGCCTCCTTTCCTAGTTAAGCAACTGAGGGCCAGGCAGATAGGGTGTCTTGTCTAAGGTTGCCAGCCAGCTGCTTTGCTCATCTCATAAACTCATTCTCTTTACCCTTTACACGAAAACCTGGCTTTAGCTCAATTATTTAGCTTGTCTTCTTCAGCTCAGCTTTGTGTAAGCCACTTTCCCATGTAGGATGCCTTTCAAGCTTATCTGTGCCTGTCTATATAACTTTCAACTTCTATAGGACGCCACTTAATTTAACTCACACCGCTTTAACTGCTTCTCTTTTCTTAGTTCCTCCAACATATGTGTATTCCATTTCTAGCAGAGGAATAAGCTATTGGAACTCGCTTGCCCTTTGCTATTAAATGTTAAATCCTCTCCCTGAGCCTGGGCTACAGCCGTACCGGCCTGGAAACTCATCCAAACCAGGGCTTCCTTTTCTTTTATATCAGTCTCATGACGGTCCCCAGAGCGGATATTGACTGAGCCAGGTGGATAAAGGAGGTTCCAGGTAAAAGATAGACGATGATCAGCCCAACAGGGTGATGCGCTGAGGCCAGAGGAGGCAGCCACGGAGTTCAGCTCAGAGACTTAGACTCCACTTCTTTCAAGTCCTGATTACTCACCAACATCAGGACCAAGGGTGACTTCTGCCTACCTGTAAAATCAAGCATCCCAGATTATCTCCCCAAAGGGGAGAAAACAATTAAGGAGAAAAGAGAGTGGGAGGAGAAATGAGGAATAAGCCCTGTGGTCTAGGCGAGATTTTAATGGGGAGGAAAGTGGCTGAAAGAGGTCTCCCCCTCCCTCAGATCAGATTTTATGAAATATTGTTTTACCATGTTAGGATCTAGATCAGGCTTTACACAGAAAATAGAGTTAAGAATTTATCGCTTTTTGTGCTTTATGTCTCCGCCATTCTTTGTCAAAGATCCCAGAAGTCCCAGATGTGTATAATCTGCTCTTCACGGATACCGTCCCACAGAGATGGGCAGAGCAGACCACACCTAGAAGGGCACAGACTTTGGGAAGCTTCTTAGAAGGCTCAGGGAGTGTTAAATTACTGAGTTGCACCATCCACTGGCTTCCACAAGTGCTGGAGGCCTTGGCCAATCTTCTCCCAGATGTGGAGACAGCTGGAGCAGCTGGAGATTCATCTAAGGCCACATGAATTATGGCCCTGGGCCTGGGGCCATTGTTCTTTGCTCAGAGAAAATATTTAACTCTATTTTTTCCTTCTCAGCCACCCACTCTGTTTTTTCCTCTGGGGCTAAATATTTAATAGAAGTCCGTCTGGTGCTTAAGTGCTGTATTTATTCTCTTGAACGCTAGCAGGTTAGGACAAACGGTCCTGACTCGGCTTGGGCGAACTCCCCAAATAACACTTCCAGGCTGCCTCCTTGTTGCCCCCTGAGTCCCCTCTTGTACGGTCTTAAATGACAGCCACCACCCTCATGGCTCAGGCTTCCCAACTTATCCATTTATTTTAGAGACCCACACACATACACACAGCAGTGTAAACGACTTTGGTGCTCTCGGCTCTTCAGGATATAGCAGTAGCCTTAGGGCCGGTCGAGGAGGGATACCCAGAAGGAGATGAAATGAATACTAAATCCTTGACTCCTGTCTAGGGATTTGGAAAGCAATTCGTTTTTTCTGCCAAACAAGCTTCTATCTCCTCTGCTCCTCCCAGTATACCCTTTCCCCATCGCTATCAGTATCCAGAATAGTAGCTTCAAGATTGAGCTTGAACTCGAGCCTCCGGCTCTCCAGCACAGTGAGGAGTAAAGCACTACCTCTGGGCTTCTTCAGAATGTTAGACAAGGCGCCAAAGTAGGATGCCTCCTTCCTCTCCACCGCCACGTCTCCTTCCATCAGCCGACTCTCCTTGGTAAGTGTATGTGACATATACAAAAGAGCATATGGCTTGTAAATGAGTTCATACACATCTCACTTTATCCTCACAAAAACACTTGGGGAGCGCTGGCCCCGTGGCCGAGTGGTTAAGTTCGCGCGCTCTGCTGCAGGCGGCCCAGTGTTTCGTTGGTTCGAATCCTGGGCGCGGACATGGCACTGCTCATCAAACCACGCTGAGGCAGCGTCCCACATGCCACAGCTAGAAGGACCCACAACGAAGAATATACAACTATATACCGGGGGGATTTGGGGAGAAAAAGGAAAAAAAATAAAATCTTTAAAAAAAAAAAAACACTTGGGGAGGGAAGCAGTGGGACAGGAATGATTGACATCTCCACTTTGGGTAAGAGAAATGAAGACTTCAAGGGGTTAAGTGACTTGCTACAGATCCTGTTGTTAGTGAGAAGCACAGGAAGACCGAAACACTCGTTTTGTGTAAGTTCCAGCCGGCTGTTTCCTCTGTGCCTCACTCAGCTGCCGGCCTTCTGGCGAGACCATGCCATTTTCGCGTGTGTGTATACAAGCCTGCCCACTCACATCGTGGGTGCACCCTCTTCCCTCCCGTCCTGTCGTACACTCCCCTCCGCACACAGTTCTGTCCTCCTCTTCCCTCCATACACACACTGCTTCTCACGTTCCGCGAACACATACGAGCTAGTTTAAATAGAATTCATAAGAAGAAGTGAGTTGCCTGTAAGCTGAGCCTACTCTGGGTCAACAGTTAACTTGATGGCCCTAACATGACTGGTCTACTGTCTTTGGAGCTTTCACAAAAAGCCACAGAGAATACCCATCACAGAGGAGTATTATTTAATTTGTATTAAAAGAGCACTTTTTCCATTGTCCTCATTTTCACTTCCTTCCCTCCACACTGTGGCACTAAGGGGACTCCAGTCACTGGAACTCAGCATAGGTCACAAGATGCTCTAACGTAGCAATTCTGAACCGTCGGGGGCGGAGAAGGCGTGAACAGTGAAACCTCATCCTGAGAAACAGCTCGGCAGGTACCCACACTCAGCACTGGCCGTGACTTTGGGAGACTGGTGGACTCTCAGAAGCCCGTTCCTCAGCCCTGCCCGCGCCCAGCAGGAGGAAGCTTCCTCTCTAACGCGTGTTGCCAAAATACTTGAAAATCAGACAGGGCTGCACCAGAACCTGAGCCTGTCACACCCACCCTTACACCACTGAGCGGTCAGGAGCAGCCTAGCTCCTTGCCCCGGATCGCAGATCTTCGAGCCAGGGCCCAGCCCCAGCCAGGGTGACGCTGGGTAATTCGGGGATGCTAGTTAAATGACCCAGTCTTCTGGAGCTTTGAATTCCTTATTTATGAAAAAGGAAGGATATTCTTATTATCATTAGTAAGGGCGCATTGAGCCCACAGAGTGAACAGCATTATTCTGGACTCTTGTAGTTGGAAAGTATGGTACAGTTCTCACTTTAGGAGTTTGCAATTTATTTGATTCATTCTGCCAAGAAAAAGCAAGGTGAGCTGTGGCTCTTGCTCTCTTCTTGTAGGTAAAACTAGGGGCTAGGTGTGCAGCTTGTGGAAACCCAGAGCAGCTACCCCTTCTTGTCTGCGCCACGCTCCTCCATTCTTGTCTCCTCCTAGCACGCCTCTCTCCCCTCCATCCTCTGTATCCCCTGTCTAACCCCACCACCACCATGCTTTGTGTGCTCTCTCTAATTCTTCTCATGCGTCTTTACTCCCCTTTCTCAAAATCTGCTGCTGTTGGCATCTTCATTTACACTAAGGTAAAAATAACTGATAACAGCTTTAAAATGTTTCCCATTCATGATAATTTACAACTTAACAGCAAAGCACTTGGGGGCACAAATCTCATAAATGAGAAACAAAGCACCTGGGAAGCAGCTGATTCCCTGTATCCACCCTGCTCTCATCCGTCATGCTCCTCACTGAACCCAACAGGTTGGGTGGGTCTTCCTGAGAACCTCCCAGGATGGCAGAGTCTCCACTTGTAAGCTACCGCCCTGGAAGCGTTTCTCTGGCTCTTCACTTAGAAACGACTCGAGGAACACCGACCTCATTTGTCCTTGTGTCTGATGAACCTAGTCAGTGCGCACTGCCTCACCTCAGGCTTCCTGCCTCTGTTTACTCTGGAAGCGGAGGAGTCTGTGGACAATGGGAACGCGCATCTTGAATAGCAAGGCAAGTGCCGGGAGCCCAGAGTGGCGGAGAAAATGTCCAGCTGAGCATCCACAGCCCAGTGCGCATGAGGCTCGTAGGCCTGAGTTTCCTCTGGCCCATAAGAGCATCAGAAACTCAAGGGCATAAAACTCTGCTATTTAACTAAAGAAGAACATAAAAGTAGCCCTTGACCCAGCAGTGGTAGAAGAAAGGCTGCCTCTGGCTCTCCCTGCTCAGGCCCACCCCTTACCTGAGTGTGGGTCCCAGAGCAGAGCCCGAGGTGCCAGCAGACCCCGGTCTTCTCCCCTCTTGGGTTTCCCAGTGCTCTGCTGAGAGACCAGAAGTTATCTCCTTCAGCAAGGCTTTCCGTGCTCTGCCTGCCCTTGCTGCCTCCTCCCTGCACCTCTGTGCAGCCTCCCTTGTTACTGCTAAGAGCCAAGAGGTGATGGATCCAGCAATGTCACTTCTTAGCCAACCTGGCAGCAGCAGCCCAGCAACTTGTCCAACACTTGCAAGCTGTGGTTGGTGAGACTCCAAACATCAAGTCACTCCAAGGAAAGATTTCTCTCTTCCTCCCCTTCTTCTCTTCCTGCTAGCCAGGAATCTCCTCCTTCACATCAGTACATCCCACTCTGACGTTTGGAATCAGCCAGCAGACCAAGTGAAAGACACTCGTAGAACGCAGAGCCCAATTGGGTGACAGTCCCTACATTTCATAAAGGAAAACCAAGGCTCCTGGAAAGGCCCCAGATTGGGGGGAGAGGAGACAGCAAGATTGGTGACTGCACAGGCAGATTGCACCTCTGCTCTTGTAGTTGTGAAAAGAGAGAACAGTGTGGGAATAGGGAAGGCTGAAGAGAAGAGTCAAATTTTAAAAGAAAACCAAGAGAATCTCTAATTTCATATATATTCATAGAGCAGAATGCATTCTCACTCTCAACTCGAACCGCCCCATCTCTCCATCTGGCCCGCCAGTCCACACTCCTAGCCCGCATCACTGCCTGAGCTTCACCAGTATGTAGCCGTCTCCACCTAGCTAGCCCACAGGTCCTTAAAATCTAAAACCAGACTTATGACTCCCTCCCACACATGTACCCAAACAACATACAGGTGCACATGTACCTTCTTCCACCTGTTTTCTCAAGTCGGCCAATGGCATCTCTATTCACCTCATCCCCCATCCAGTCAGCCTCACCTCCTCCCTTACCTTGGCCCCCTGCACCCATAGCCAGTTCCCATCAGGGCTAACTCAAAGAGGCTCCAGTGTGTTCCTCTCCATCTCCTGCCACCTCCCAGCTGAGGCCCACACCATCTCTGGAAAGCTTGTCCTGACAGCTCTCCACAACTCCAATCTCTCACTTAAAGCAGTCCTTATTCTACATACTCGTTAGCGTTGTCTTTCTAAAAGACAAATGTGATGATGTACTGAGTCTTCATCGCCCTCTGGAAGAAAGCTCCCAGTGCCCAGGGTAACAATACACCCCTTCACACTCCGGCCCCTGCTCACCATCCTCGCTTCCTGCCTGCTGCTCCTTGCTAGCACCTCATATTCCAGACCTCCAAGACTCAGAACTCTCTTCCTGGCCCAAATGCACAGATTCTTGTGTGTGTAGCTGTGTGTGTGAGTGTGTGTGTGTACCTCTACCTTTCTGAAATGGTTTTCCCCCTTCTACTCATTCATTAAAGTCAATCAAAGTATCACTCAAATGGAATCTTTCCCAACCAAGAGACTATCTGCCCATCAAAACACAGCTCTCACTACGTTCTCTGAGCTCTCCTAATTTATTAATTAATTCACTCAACAAATGTTTCCTGAATGCCTACTCTGTCTGCCAGGTTTTTTGCATACGGCTTTATTATTGTACTTGCAACATTATATGATAATTATTTGGCTATTTAACTTTCTCTTTCTCCAGACCAGGAACTACCTCGATGACACAGATGATCAGAACACAGGAACTATCTTTTGCATTTCTTTGCCCATGTTGCCTAGGACAGCACAAAGTAGGTTTATGGAACTATTTACTGAAGTGAAAATACAGGGAATGGGAAGCTGAGTAAGGAAAAGAGGAAAGAAGAAAATTCAGAAAGAGGAGAGAATTGAGTAAAGTCCAAGCAGAAGAGAGAAACTTGGTCAGGAGCTCCAGAGATGGGAGCACGAGAAAGTCAGAAAGTGTGTATGGAATCAGAAGAGTATATCACTTCTCCTCACCGCCATCAACAGATTGATATGGGGGGGGGGGGTTGTATGGGTGTGAGTGGGTGTGCACACACACCCTAGGAAAGATATAAAGAAAAGCCTTCAACAGTGGAAGCTTCGATGCTAACTACAAAGCTTTTCCATGAAGTGCGCCAGGCCATCTCCATCCTTGCCCCCGCCTCCTTCTTCCCTGCTACCTGGCTGCTCTAAATCCCACTCGCTGCCTGAGTCCTCGGGCCTCTCCTGATCCTCCATCATCTTAGTCCTTGGGCCTTTCCTGTTCTCCACTATCTTTTGAGGCTTTCAGAAGATACCTCCACATTCTTAGATGGTTTCACATGGGGTGAGACACTCCTTTGTAAGTCACTAACTATGCCAAATCTAAATAATTTGAATTCTTACATAATGGACTGTTCTTTTTGAAGGTTCTTACTGAAGAAAAAACAAACACACCAAAGGAAGAGTTCTGCAAGAAGATAACATGGTCATCCGGGGTACAGAGATGCTGAAATATAACAGCATGTCCCCCTGGCCTCCACAGACCCGGATTCTGCTGCCAGCCCACTTCCAGGCAGCTCCGTAACTCGGGTCATGTCACACAAAACCTCTGAGCCCAGGTTCTGCTCTGCAGGAGAGAGTGAAATTAGATGTGACCTGGAGAGAACATGGGACTGAGAACACACATTCTAGCCTGCAATCTCCTGTCAACCAGCTGTGAGTGTGGGAAAATGACATCTTCACAGGTCTCGATTTCCCCATCTATAAAGTGAGAGGTTAGAGAAAGGATCTCCTGCCATCCATCTCTAATGTCCATGTCCCTCTCTAAAATTCTCTAATGCTAACAAGCTTGATGAGACTCCAGACGGAGCAGACCGCAAGGAAGAATATTCTGAAAAAAAGAAAGAACTCCTGTAATCTCAGGAAGTGGGGTTCGTGGACAGTTGCACAATTAGCGCTAGACCTAGATGTCAAAAAGAAAAAAGGCTGGATTTTTTAATCCAGAATCAAAAGAATTCTCATTTCCTCCACTACTTAAGAATACTTCAAAAATAATAGAATGGATGGGGCCGGAAAGTTCTCATGATATCATCTCCCACCCAATTCAAGAATCCTCTTTAGCACGCCTGCAGGTGCCCCCTGTCTGTTACCAGGACTCCTGACACGTGTCCCTGGCCCCCAGATTTCTCCCTTATGCTACAGCCACAGTGTCTGAAATTCTCCATTAGTCGTTTATTTCTTTTGGTTCCCCGTCCCCAGGTCTCTTAAACTTCAAACACTCCTAGTAGTACTTCCATCAAACCAAAGTGTTCACGACTGGGATTCCCTTCTGTCCAGGACAGAGAAGGTCAGGTGAGGCCCCTGGGAAACTCGAAAAGAAGGGGCCCTGAGGAAGAGGAGACCAGCACCAAGATGAACTCCAGATTCTTACAAGTGTTCTACCAGGCCAGATGGGAGCACATAAGCATGATGGTGATGCTGACAAAGATGGTAAAAACAATGAACATAGGCACTTCACATGCTAACTCACGGTGAACACATGTATGAAAAGTGGACAGTTTTGTCTGTTTTTTGTGGAGAAAGCCTATCTTTATTGAGGTCGTATTGGTTTATGACACTGTGTAAATTTCAGGTGTGTATTATCATATTTCAGCGCCTGTAAAGACTGTATCATGTTGACCACTAGTAGTATAGTTTTGTGTTTTGCTGAGGAAGACTGGCCCTGAGCTAACATCTGTGCCAATCTTCTTCTACTTTAAATGTGGGATGCTGCCCACAGCATGGGCGCCTGTGAATCCTAGACCGCTGAAGCGGAGACCGCAAACTTAACCATTACACCACCAGGCCGGCCCCCCATGGTATAGTTTTTATCCGTCACCATATATATGTGCCCCTTTACCCCTTTCGCCCTTCTCCCACTCCCTTCCCTTCTGGTAACCACCAATCTGGTCTCCTTTAAAAGTGGGTGGTTTTTATATCAAGTCCCTTGATGACCTTGAGTAAGCACCTCATCTCCTCTGAGAAATCAACCTCCACCCTGAAATCCGGACTCCTTTCCTTCATCCCTCTGTTCTTCTCTCTGAAACAAGGAGAAATGGGTGCAGCTTTGCAAGTTAGTACAATAAAATATATATTCATATGTATGTGTGCGTGTGTGTGTGTGTCAGTGTGTCTGTGTCTGTATGTACGTTACCAGAAGGGGTTAATTAGACCCATTGTTTAGAGAGATTTCAGTCCCTCTTGCATCGGCTATAACAGGTAAATGTGACAAGACTCCCATCTGGTGGTTAGAATCAATAAATGAAGATTTGGGGACATGTATTGTTTGCATTAATAATTAACCCGGTGTATAGAAACCAAACCATCCTCAAGATTAAGGTGGTACCAGGCCCTGGAGACATGTCAGCTTGGCCAGCTCTCCAAGACTGCTTGATAATTTGGGTTGAAGACATTGGTCTAATGAAGACCAGAAATCAAGGTGAAGAAACACTGTAGGAAGGAGAGAAACACAAGTTAAGACAACCGCACGACACCTCCTTCAACATTTTCCAGTGACTAGTTGTAAGAAATCTAATGAACGCTCACCTTTGTTTTGTACAATTTTGAAAGACTGCTGTCTCACAGTTGCATGGCATAATAGAGACTCCTAACTTTTGAAAAAGTTGTTCTGTAAAGTGTAAAAAAGAGGATAAATACCAAGTGCCAACAATGCCACCTGCTGGCCTTTGCTGGTAAAGCAAGCATGACCTAAGCCTGTTATTATCATTGTGGCCATTGTTATTGCATATAGGACTCAAAATGTGCTAATTCTTACTGACCAGTTACAGCAGTAATCACAGATGGTAATCACAGAAGCATTTCACATGGAATCTTTGGCATCCTTATATTTTGGGCACCCAACAATGACCCCAATACTTGGCAGTTAATCACTGAAAATACAAAGGTAAGAACAAAATGTCTGTTTTTTTCTTGATGTATTAAAATCAATTAAAGTTTGGTCAGCAAGCACATCAACATCAATATCACACTAAGGTTTGTACTCCCCCTGGCTTTCAGTGATACAGGATCAGCAGCGTGCCCATTGAGACTGTCTGTATCCACCAGAATGGCCAGACGAAGGTAGAAAAAATAATCAGAGTAGCTACTGCTTTACAGAAGTTAGGAAGTTGAACTTGAAGTGGCCTCAAGAGTATGAACTAATGGTTTTCCATATACTAGGGGTAGTTCAAAAGGTTCCAAAAGAAAGAATATTTAGGACTAAGAGAGAATTAAACAGATAAAAATGCATAGGAGTGCATGTACACACACAAGTGGCAACCACAGAAGCCTGCATGCCAAAGGGGCACAACGCACACGTCAGCTCAGACATAATGCCAAAACCCAAACACAGCCGGCCAAGGGGCTCTGCCAGGTGGTAGAAGAGGACCAGGAAATTCTCCTTCTGTTATAAGCAATGCAGGGTCAGGGAGATTACACAATGGCCAGAGTTATAAAAAATGAACATGAATTGTGGCAAAAAGGGTATTATTTTGTTTAGAAAGAAAGAACTGTTTATATTTAAGTGCTTTTGAGAAAAGCTGCTCATTCCCTTCTTTGAGGTCTTTAAAGATGAAGTCCTCGAGTGCCGTCCAGCTCTGTAATATCATAATTTAATCCTCAGTTCTGAACAAAGGAACACTTAATTCAGTGTAGGACATTATCACCAGAAAAATAGTGTATTTAACTGGTAGTTTATGAATGCGGCCTTAGTTAAGAACACTGTTTCCTTGACTTGTTAACTGAGCGACGGTGAACAAGTTCCCTAACCTCTCTGAACCTGCTTTTGCATCTGCAGGATGCCTTTTTCGGAGGGTGATCACAATGACGAAGTGGTATAATATTTGTAAGCTGTTCAGCACAGTGTCCAGCCCACAGCAAACACTCAGAAGATGACGCTATTATTACCGAGGATTAAATGAAAATTAAATTTAAATGAGCCTTTAGAACAATGCCTGGCCCAGAGTAAGCACTCAATTTTAACTAAAAAGTATGAATTGCAAATGAAATTTTAAAGCCATACAGTTTCTTTATCTTCATGCTGGGGGGGTACTATGGTATTTTAGGAAAAATTTTACCTCCAATTATGCGTCTCTGGGCACATCACTATAACCTCCGCACTTCTGTTTCTTCTCTGGAAAACGCGAGCGGAAGTGGATGAGATGACCACCAATGTCTCTTCCCATCGGAAGGAGGTTCTAGAGGATACCAGAGCTTAGTATACACTATAAATTTATAAAAGTCACTCTAACAAACTCCGGTTACAACCTAAGACAGAACCAGTTACTAACAGTATAAGCCAATTAAAATCTTAAAATTCACACTAGACCTACGGTATAAGGTACTATAAACATGAAAGTCCTTTAATCATTTAAGGACTAACTAAATAATAATTAACTGCTAGATACAGAATGAAAGGCAAACATAGACATTTTAATTTTTATTTTTATATAATTTCCCCTTCATATTCAGAGCCACAAATTATTTTGAGCTTCTTATTCCATATGAATCACAGATACTCAGTCTGAATAATCCCACATCCCACATTTGTGGACTCCAAATTCTGACTGCTTCACCACAGTCGGGAGTCACCAGCCTTCTCTGCAAAGGGCTGGAGAGCAGACACATTTCAGGCTCACTGAACTCAGCCCCTGCAGCACAAGCACAGCCAGCGTGTCAGGGAACGGCTGTGGCTGCATTCCAGTGAAACCTTATTTATGCACACTGAAATTTGAATTTCACACCATTTCCAAGTGCCATGAAATTTTATTATTCTTTTTCCTTTTTTTCAGCCGTTTAAAACATGTAAAAACCATTCTTAGCTTGTGGACTCTACAAAAACAGGCAGGGTGCAGGATTTAGCCGACTGGCTGTAGTCGGCCACCCCCCGCAGTAATATATTTTGGGAAAGAACGTGGTAATGTAGGAAATCGGGAATTGGCAGAGTCGCCCTCTGGGATTGGCGCTTGGTTGGTGTTTGTCTTGCTGGACTGTTATCATCTGCCGTTCTCCTAAGGGCTTTCGCCACAAGCCAGGGACCCTTCTCAGTCCTAGTGGCAAGGGCACCCGATTTAAGCATAGGTAAGGCAAGCCTGACACCTTGAGGTTGCACTGCAAGTGACAGGCGCCACCCTGGAAGTTAGCAGCAAGGCACATCTCCTGGGAAGGGTGAACCCCAGGGTGGAGGGGCAGCCCTGCAGGCTGAACCCAGCAGTGAGCCAGCGAGCAGCTGTTGTTGTTGTTGTCAGAATGGAGCAGAATAAACTCCAGAGTTCACTATCTGACTTCTCTCTCCAAAGGGCTATCTTTGGGGGCATTTCATTCTATTTAAAAAAAAAAAAAATTCCCACAACCTTCTCAACTGAGACCAGAGGGCTCCAAGGACATTCAAGACATTCCCTGGTCCCATTAAGTCCCGCACTTGTAGCCATTAATACATGTGCAGGAGAGGAAGTGGAACTGGGCGCAGCCGCTGGGTCCCGCTCCTCTCAGATGCTCACAAAGGGGAATGGAGAAGAAGGGGCTTTAAGAAGCACAGACCTATGATCAAAATGCTACAACAGGCCTCAAACAAAATTGCCTGCCCAGGGCAGACTCTCCCAGACTATTACACCGTTGTGCTGGGATGAAGTGTTCTCCTCAGTTTTGGAAAAGGATTGAAGAGGCCATTTTCTTTCCATTCCCCTGCCTCCAGAAATATTTCCCCAAAACATCCAAGACTTGAGTGGCTCCTATCTTGTAAATTATCCAGGAAAGACAATTCAGCAGTATACTAGGTTGGGGAGTTCATCCTTTCGTCTAATTCAAAGCCATCCTTCTGTGTTTCTGAGAGAGTAGAGAGGGGGGACACTGGGAGGGAATTTGTCAGGGCTTCCTCCAGGTTCTGTAGTCGCAAAAGTACTTGTGTGTGTAAGAGCCTCCTCTTTGCAGGAACAAGCCCTGAGCGGCTCACGTGCATGCTGAAGTTCTGGAAAGAGCTCCTGAGAGGAGCTCAATGGGCTAAAAGGAAGCAGGGATGACCTCAACCATCAGTACCCCCAACCTGGCCGGAGAACGGGGTAGCCGGTGGGTAGGTGAGGACTTAAAGGTCCTGATCCCAATGACTCTCCCACACCGACAGCTCAGCTTGGAGCAAGCGCAGTGAGGGGCAACCCCAGAGCCCATACTTAGAGACAGGCCCCTGAATCCAGCCCAGATCTGTGCATTGTCAGGGTGCCACTAAGTGCTGCATTTTGTGGTCTTGAGAGAGGACCGTAGACCATGCCATTCCTCTCTCTCTGGGTTTCAGTCCCCTCTCATCCCAGGGGGAGGTGGCAGTGTGAGACAGAATGAATCAACTCTCATACACATTTGTACCCACAGCTGCGGACAGTGCAGTGGCAGCCCGCCTGCCTGGGCAGTATTCAAGCGGAGTTTTCAGGGCCAGACCTGCCGTTCCTGGAGATCCGGTGCCCTCCTAGCGAAATGCTGACCTTCCCTCTGGGGTGAGTCCGCTTCGCTGCCAACCTCACCCCTGGTAATTTACCGCTGTGCTGAGCTCTGCCTCCGAGGAGGTCGGCCCAGAGTCTTTGGTTGGTTAACCAGGTGGTAATTTTTCCCCCGATCCCTTTGGGTGAGAATGTGGTTTTAGTGGGAAGCATGATTTTAGTATGACCTTTCCCACCTCCTTCTTTTGCTTTACAATTAAAAGCTCTGGAACCTTCTCCAGAGATCATTCCTCTACACAGTCGGATCTCCAGAGCGACTCTACAAGGATCCGAACGCTGTCGCTGGGGTCAGTGCAGAAGCCTCTTCGGAGGACGTGTCCTGGGCACTTGGCCTTAGAGGAGAGAGACTGGGGCCTCCTCAAAGACTCTGCCTGAAGGGCCAGTACAGCATCGTAGGAGTTAACGTGGGAACGCGCGTAAAGGGAAGGGGAAAAAAGTTGGAGTTGACACTTAAGGGGGGCAGCGGGGAGGGGTGGAGGGTGGGGGGTGGGGGCAGCGGGGGGCGAGTCTCGCTGGCTCCTGATTGGTTTTACATTTCATCCAAAAAAATTTTTTCTCTCCTCTCTCTCCCCCTCTTTTCAGTTTCTCTCTCTGATCCCAGGGGAGGGGAAACGGGAATAGTGAGAGATCAAAAATAAACCTCTTATGTCAAAGCCGGGAAGGAAGTATAAATACGAAGGGCTCGGCAGCCCACTCGGTGCTTCCCGGGGTGGGGAGGAGGCTGGAGGCGGGTGCGCGGGGACGCCGCGCGGGGTAGGGGCGGAGGACCGGCGCACGCGGCCGGGGCGCCAGTTGCTCGCGCTCGGATCGGCGGGCGGGCGCGGGAGGAGCGGGCTGCGCCAGCCCGAGGGGCCGCCGGGGCACCGCCGCCGCCGCCGGGCGCCCGCTGGCCAAGTCGGCCGGCGAGCTGATTGAGCTGCTTTTTGCTGGAGGGAGCGGCCGGGCCGCGCGCGCGCCGCCAGCACCTGCCCGCGCCGGGCCGGCTTCTTCCCTCGCCTGCGCCGCAGCCGGAGCCCCCATGCCCCGCGCCGCCCCCCGGTGGCCGCCGCTCCCGCTGCTGCTGCTGCTACTGCTGCTGCCGCCGCCGCCGCCGCTCGCCCGCGGGGCCCCGGCCCGGCCCGGCGGCGGGGGGCAGGCCTCGGAGCTGGTGGTGCCCACGCGGTTGCCGGGCAGCGCGGGCGAGCTCGCGCTCCACCTGTCCGCCTTCGGCAAGGGCTTCGTGCTGCGCCTGGCGCCCGACGCCAGCTTCCTGGCGCCCGAGTTCAAGATCGAGCGCCTCGGGGGCTCGGGCGAGGCGGCCGGGGGCGAGCGGGAGCTGCGCGACTGCTTCTTCTCGGGCACGGTGAATGGGGAGCCCGAGTCGCTGGCGGCCGTCAGCCTGTGCCGCGGGCTGAGCGGCTCCTTCCTGCTGGACGGCGAGGAGTTCACCATCCAGCCGCAGGGGGCCGGGGGCTCCCTGCACCAGCCGCACCGCCTGCAGCGCTGGGGGCCCGGGCTCGCCGCCGCCGCCGAAGCCCACCCGCTCCCTGGAGGACCCGAGTGGGAGGTGAAGAAGGGAGAGGGTCGGAGGCAGGAGAGAGGAGACGACGAGCTGGAGAAGGAAGAGGAGGAGGAGGAGGAAGAGGGGGGCAACGAAGAGGAGGCAGAAGGCGCCAGCGAGCTGCCACCACCCCTGGGGGCCACGAGTAGAACCAAGCGGTTTGTGTCTGAGGCTCGCTTCGTGGAAACGCTGCTGGTGGCCGATGCGTCCATGGCCGCCTTCTATGGAGCCGACCTACAGGTAGGACTCGCTTTGCCTGGAGGCTCCCGGTCACCTCCCAGAGTCTCCAAATTCTTCCCTTTCCAGTCCCTCTGAGAAAACCCTCCACGTTTCTCACCCTCCAAGATCGACCCCAGACAAGGTTCTTGCCTTTCTGAGAAAGCGCTGTAACTCTTTGCTTAACCTCTGACACCTGGGCTACCTGCTGCCCCACCCCACCGTGTCCCTTCCAATTTAGAGTGGAGGTCCTGGTGCTTCCTCCCCTCTCCTGCTCGCCCCACCCCTCGCATCTTGAATCTCCTGCAGCACTTGTCAAACTGAACTGAAAGTGTTTTAAAGCATCTCCCCCCGCCCCTCCCCCGGGCACCTGCCTCTCCCAACAGAGATGAAAATTGAACATTTTGGAAGAACATCCACCCCGGCCCCCCCCCCCCCCCCCATTTCTCAGCCCTCTACTGTCTCCAGACCTGAGAGGCTCCCAAGGAAAGGCAGCTGGGATGAAAAGATAGGGCTATTTCGTTCCCTTTGCGGCCAGAACTGAGGTTGCCATAAGTAGAGGACATTGTTTGGAGGGAGCTGAACCTGGAAGGGGGCTGCCCAACTTCTGTGTGCCCAGCTGGTTCTGATCAAGGGGTAAGGACTACCTTGCCAACCTGGCACTCAGCCCTGGCAGAACTTTGTAGTGCCAGCATCAGCACGAGAAGGGAGGGGAACAGAATTTCTGCCTGGGGGCTCAGCCTGGGAAACTGAAGCTTCAGTGGAAAAGGGAGGGGAGAAGGGAGTGGGGTATGAACTCAGTTAATATTCCTAGTGGAGCCAGAACTAAACTTGGTCCACCCCAGCTGCTGTCAGCCCAGACACTACTCCCTAACCAGGAAAACTGAGTCGAGGGGACAGCTCCTGTAGCCATAACATTTCTAACTAGATTCAAAGATGGTGCAGACTCAGCAGGAGGTGTCTGTGTCACCCTATGCCCCAGCAGCTCCCCCAAGGACCAGGTGAACTGTAAGGGTTCCAGGAGAGGGCCGGACTTTCTCTTCCCCTGGGAGCACGGAACCAGAGATGTGCCAGGAAGAGAAGAACTGACCTGCCCAGAGGCCATAGTCCCCTGAAACAGGGATGCTAGCCACTGCTGCAGCTCAGTTGACACTTTTTCAATGATGGCAGTCGTGGCTGGGAGCCCTATTCTAGGCTCAGCCTGTGCCCAACTGTTGGGGACACCAAGTGCTCAGGTATCACTTGTACAGAATAGTCTAGATGAGGCGCAGTCAGCTCTTCTGTTTCTCACCCCATCTTTCTTACTCTGCAGTCACTGGGAAATGCACTCTAGATGGAAGGATGGAAAGAGCTAGGGGTGAGAGGTCCATGTGGCTGCTCCTCTAGCTACTGCAGGGGCCAGTTAAACCCCGGGCAGGCTTCCCTGTGTGCTGTTGTGGTATTTGTTTCTCCCAGAGCATGGTAAGGCAGCTTTGAGCCTTCGGTGCTTCGAAGCCTTCAGCTTTGAGCCCCATGGGCTTTGTGTCTACGCTGATTGAATATCTGGTTCCCTGTCTACTCTGAGAGCAGGCAGAGGCACCAGTCACCTTCTCTGACTCCTTTCCCCAAGCACATCCTCAAGAGGGCGGCAAGTGGGGCTTCTCCCATCTCAGGTCAGGGGCTGACTAGGGGTCTCCACCAGAAAGAAGCTGAAGTGCATTCATTGCAAACCCAGAGATGAGATACTGAGTCCCCCTGACACACACACACGGACCAGTTTCTGACATCTGCCTGAGAACCAGGAGGTAGGAAAGGCAGCAAGAACACAGAGAAGCAACAGAAAAAGTAATTGCTTTTCAGTCTTCAGAGCCAAAATGTCCTCCCTAACACCTTCCTACCATCTACTCTCTCAGCTCATCACCTAGACACTTAAGATACTGAGTATTTGCCTCAAGGACATACTTGGCATCTCCAGATATCAGAGCATCTAGAAGCAGACATGCGTTGGTGCTGGGCTCCAGGATTCCCAGGCCACTAAAGCAGGAGGTTGGGCTGGGCTTGCCCCAGGGTTGCACCAGACAAGTCAGCGTTCTCTTTGCAGAGCCACCCAGGAGCACTTCCACCCTCAAATGACTCCTGGCTGGATGACCAAGCACGTACTTGTGCCATCTCCTCCCTCTCCACATATGCAGGTCTCTGGACCATTCACAGACACACCTCTGCACCCAGCCAACCCACGCAGGTCAAGAGAGCACATCAGAATAGACATCAGGCATCTGTGAAGGCGGTGCCTCTCTCTAAGCATCTACTTCCAGGTCTCACACCTGAAAGAAAAGTCCCCTCTCAGCTCAACCAGCCCCATCACCGCCCCTTGGTCTCATGTCACAGCCCACCTGTGCGTCTGTTGTCATGATGCTGGGTGGGGCAGCAGCTGAGGCACAGCTGTTTCTATGACTGCCTACTGGCCCCTCTGCTCTAACTGCTCACCAGCAGTTCTCAGCTCAGTCCCCTGGGCTTCCCAAACAGGCCCATGAGCCCAGCCAAAAGGAAGTGAATGTCAAGTCCCAGGTCCTCAAGACCTCGCCTGCCCAGACCCATCGCCCCAAAATAGGATCCAGCTCTTTATGAGTAACTCTTCAGGGAGGCTCTGCAGACTTCATTCACACAGATGGAAGGTGTTTGGGGTGTCTTAGCAACTGCGGGGTGTGTGGCAAGGATGAAGAGAGCCTTTGCCCCCCTCGAGGGCTTGGATTTCCTCCGCTGTGAAGCAAGATACCTGGACCAGGTAATCAATTCGAGTTGAAGCATCTGTGAGACTGCTTCATTATGAGACTTCTGGAAAGTTCAGCACTATGTGGGGAAGCCACTCTCTGAGTGTGTTCAATTTGCAGAGTGGTTTACGCATATCACCTCAGTGTAAATACCTGTGAGGGAGGCAGAGGAGGAAGGACATGTGACTTTCTCGTACATGGCTAGTAAGCGGCAGGGCTGGGTGTGCAAGCCGTGTCCGGACCCTGAGCCTACTGCTCTTCTTTCTTGTGCCACGCTGCTGCTTCAGCACGAGGAGGCTCTGCAGCTCTGTGCCTCTCTCACCCCCGACACTGGTGTGTGTTGTGGGAACGGGTCCTTGAATCCAGCAGTCCAAAGATGCCCAGCCAAAGCGGGAGGCCCTCCACCTTCAAGGCCTAGAGAAAGAATCAGCTGTGCTCGAGGCTGGTCTTACCGCTAAGCGACGATGAAGTTTTCCAGAACTCGGTACACTTGAGCTCACTTAATCCCTTGACAGAAGGGGCCCCTGCCTCCCACCTTCTTATCTGGTTTCAGAGTTAAGGAGCTTAGACAAAGGGGGCTTTCTGAAAGGAGGGACCACCTCGGAAGAGACCATTAACTCTGTCTGCATCCGGCCACTGCTAATTGTTCCCTGGATGAAACTGGAGCAGGAAAGGAGCGAGTGGTGGCTGAGCAGTGCCGCACACTCAGTCTGGGAAATCTGTCCTGCCAGTATATGAGCTACAAGCCGGGCTTCTGGACTCTCTGCTTAGCAGAGAGGGTCCTAGGAGTGGCACTGATAGTCTCCTGTCTTCACTTGCGAAAGACAAGTGTTACATACGTGTGCATTGTGTTCTCCCGCTGGCAAAAGAATGAGTCTGCTGCAGTCAGAATGATCAACAATATGAAATATTTCCCAAGGAAAACGCCTTAATATCCAAAGGCCTTTGATTGGCCACTTGACCTCCCCTACAGTGCAGGGGGTGGGGGTACATAGACAAGGGTTCGGGTCTGTTTTGGCGGTGCTGTAGTTTTCCTCACAGCAGCAAAGACGGGTAGCAGTCATTGTGGTGATTAAGAGCATAGACTTTGAAGGGTAATAGAAATAGCTGAGTGTCGTTGAGCATGTTACCGATTTCTCTGTGCCTTACTTTCTTCACCAGCAGAATTGGAATAGTTATACCAATGTCCTAGTGTTCTCTTGAGGATACAATAAAATATGGAAAGCACCTGACCCAGTGCCTGGGGCAGAGTAGGTGCTCCACAAAGCCTGACTGATAGCAGAGTTGTCTTCAGTGATGGCATTTGACAGAGTAGGAGGGCATTGTGGTCACACGCCCTCACACCAGCCACTGCTGTGCCCGCTCTGCTGTCCCACGCGGCAGAAAGCCCTACCTTTCAGCTTGCTCAGCTCGACTTCTTGTGGTTCTGGTAAGAATGTGCTTTGGAGAGGTGGCCCACCCCCTGCTGTTTGGAGAACGAGGAGAGGTGAATAACATCATGCTGGACCCCCCCCCCCCCTTTTCTCCTCTTGCTTCTTTCCCTCTTCCTTTGCTTCCACCGCACCACCTTCCCAGCACAGGCTCAGGCCCCAGAGAGATACCCGGAAGGACCAGTAATGGCGCCCGTTGCTGGGGTCAGAGGGTTTCCATGTTCCCACTCTTCCTCTCCTTGCCTCTCCCAGGCGTGCTGCAAGGAAACGTGGTAGGACCCACAGTGTGAAGAGCAAATAGCAAAGCGTAAAGGATGACGTTCTGAGCAGAGGGAGCTGCTGGAAATGCGTCTGGCCCGGGCCCAGCCTTCCCCGAGACTCCCACCATAGGCTGCTTTGGCTGCCACGGGAGCTCTGGGGGAGGAATCTCCTTGTTTGTAGGTCAAAGAGTCAAAGAAGGCTCTGTCCCGGCCGGGGCATTTGTTCTCTTTTCCAGGTCCTGGGGGCGCCAGTGGAGAAGGAGACTCCCGAAAATGTCCTGGCTTTCCCTAATGAGAATTAAGGGCGTGGGATCCCCAGCCATTCAGGAGCAGGGTTGCTTAACCACCCTTGGCCAGGCTGGTCATGGGCTCCGACCTACCTGACGTGGTTGTTGGAGGTTGCCTGCTGGGCTGGGGCTCCCACTCCACCAGGGCCGCAATCTCCTTCACATACTCCAGCAAGCAGCCTACACTGTATGGTGCATAGGAAGGTATAAATAGACACCAGGTAGTGGAGCGAGCCATCTAACCTTCTCCCTGACCAGCCCCTGAGCCAGCTTTCTGTGGGACTGTAAGTCAGGCCTGCCCTTTCGGCCCAGGGGATTGGCTGAGAATCGAAGGCTCACAGACTCACGGCCACCCACCCCTCCAGGCCCAGTGGTCCTTCCCCCTAGGGCACTGTAAGATGCACTGCAAATGTCAGGCATTCCTGGCACTGTTTCCCAGAGGACCTAACGGTGGGGATGGTGGCGCTTCCTGTCTCCAAAAGCTCAGTGAGACAAGAGAGAAGGGGAGGTAAGTGGGACCAGGATTTGGGATTTGAAAAGAAACACTGCACCACATAATCCTTGGAGCCCTCTTGCAATAGAAATTATCTCCTGAGATAGCAGCCAGAAGGACTTTGAAATGTCCTCAAGTCTAACCCACAGCCTTGAAGGACAGTGGCTCTCAAGCCGGCTCAGCCTGACAGTTATTCAGCGTCTGGAAGAGATGATATGAGCTCCCTGATCTGCAAAGGAGACTCCCTGAAGACCTTAGTGTTGGGAAGCCCGATGCCTCACCCGATCCTCATGCAGCAGTTTGCACCCATGTGCCTTTGGTTTTCACTGGGGACATGGCCGTTGCATGGTCTCTGCTCACCTGCATTGCCTTAGAGTCAGCTCTGGTCAGTGTGGGAATGCAGGCCATTCTTAAACCTCAAGTCTTCAGTTCCTTATCTTGAGCCTTCTGGGACCGTGCTGAGCAACTGGCATCTCTTGTCTTCATATCATCTTTGTAAGACATCGTCGCCCCCGTTTTGAGATTGCGAAGTTGGGATTCAAAGGGAAGAAATCTTGTGAGGACGGTTGCAGGTTGCCTCGGAAGAAATTCCAGGGGTTGATCCCAAGCCCATCAGCCCCTGGCCCTTCCTAGGGCAAGAGACCGGGAGACTCTTTCTGCCCCTGGAAGCAGTGAAGACCTGGCCAGGAAGGAGCCTCAGCAAGCTACCATTCTTCAGCCCTCACCCCCAGTTGCATAATGATGTGATTGCTTGTTTCCCTCAGGAATCCAACTCCAGGAGCAAGTGCCAAGTTTCAGCTTTGCTGATAAGATGTTTACATCAGCCTAAACATAGCTGGAGTGCTTGACATGCTAAATAACCTGCCAACCCCTGTTTGTAGGGCTTACAAAATAGCTGGCTTGTTTCCTGCGAGGTGAACAGACAGATCCCATTCACAAATAATGGGATTCGTCTGGAACTCCCACACATGGCCTCTGCGGATGGAATGTCCCTATCTAGCCTTTCACCCCCCCTTTTGCCTCCTTCCACTCCCACCTCCAGACCACAGGAGGGAAGAAAGAGAGGCTACGGGAGGTGTTGCCCTAGGGAACAGGGAGCAGGGCAAGTAGGTGGCAGTTCGGCTGGCCATACTCCTGACTGAAGGAGGATGTGCCTCTGCCCCTTTGTCTCTGCTTCTGCAAAGTAACCCAAGAGGACTCACTTCTGGAGGTGCCTGAGGCTGGAAAGTGAGCTCTGCCTGGCTGCCTCCAAAGCTGTGGGAGCAGTTGGCAGCCCAGGGATGGGACAGAGGCCAAGCGATGACATAGACTCCTTCAGCGGATGGAACTAAGGGCAGGTGTGATCCTCAGCGCCTGGCTCTCATTAGGCCCACTGGATTCTCTCAAGCCCCAGGCAGAAGGGAATAAACCCTTTGGGGCTGTCCAGGCAGAAACCAGGAGGCCAAGCACTGGGAAACTTAATGAGCAGAATGTGGACCTAGGAGACAGACGCGCCTGGCCTGGCATCTGGCTTTAAGAGCAATGTGACCTTAGACAAGTTATCTGACCTGTGGGAACCTCCACTTCCTCATTCATAAAATCGGGATTACAATACCTACTTCACAGAGTTATTGTGAGCATTTAATGAGGGGACGTGTAAAGTGGGGGCCCTGTGGCTGTGGAGTAACCATTGTTAGTAGTCACTATTAGAGCAACGTCTTCGGCATTAACAATTCCCATCCTGAAGAGTGGAGATTACCCCAACAGACATCAGGAAAATGCTCGACTGGATTCTAAGAGGGAAATTCGACTAACCTTGAGCACTCAAATCATTGCTTCTGGGCTGAGAACAGGGCGGGCACGGGAGTAGCTGGCAGGGAGACAGTTGGTGTCAAGGTTAAGGCAGAATAACCAGTGCAGTGCAATAGAACTTTCTGTGACAGTGGAAACGTTCTGTCTGCTCAGTCCAAATCAGTAGCCACGAGCCATAGATGGCTATTGACGCACTTGAAATGTGACCAGTGTGACAGAGGAACTATAATTTTAATTTTATTGAATTTTAATTAATTTAGATTTACATAGCCACGTGTGGCTGGCCTAGATGTGAAAAGCTCTGGAGCCAAGCAGTCTGGGTTCAAATGCTGGCTGTACATGTATCAGCTTTGTGATCTTGGGCCGGTTACCGAGCCTCGATTTTCTTATCTGTAAAATGAAGAGAAGTAATTCCAGATGTTTTAGGGCTTTTGCGAATCTTCATCGAGATGCTGTCTGTCAAATGCTCAGCACAGAGCCTGGCACACGGGGTGCCTAAGAAGGAGTGGTGGCAGTAGGCAGGCAACAGGCCAGGAGATGGAACCCTTCACTCTGCCTGTTCCCTCCTCCTTGACAGAACCACATCCTGACGCTGATGTCCGTGGCAGCCCGCATCTACAAGCACCCCAGCATTAGGAATTCCATCAACCTGATGGTGGTCAAAGTGCTGATCGTGGAAGATGAACAATGGGGCCCCGAAGTGTCTGACAACGGGGGGCTGACGCTGCGCAACTTCTGCAACTGGCAGCGGCGTTTCAACCAGCCCAGCGACCGGCACCCAGAACACTTTGACACAGCCATTCTGCTCACCAGACAGGTCTGTGGACTGGCTCCAGAAACCCCACGGAGGAAGGGAGGCGGGATGGGCGGATCAAAGGGAGGACCGCTAGGCCTGCCCAAACATGGGAAATGTCTGCCTGCTGGCCCCAGCTGGACACCAGGAGCCTCGTGTGTGCAACTATGAGGAGGAGGTCATGAGGACAAGTGTGAGTTATTTGCAAGGGAAGGAGAAGAATCTCATAAGGGCTCTTTTCCAAAAGTTTGTGACCAGCTGTCTGCTGAGGTCATAACAAGAAGAAATGGGCTCAGACTGCCCAGTGAGAGATCTGGAGATGGAATTAAGAGAGGAGGTCCATCTTCACGGTTCAGGAGGCCTACCCACTGGTGTGATTTAAACAGGCAGCTTCCTGAAGTCTAGAGAGTGTAATAATGTATGCCAGGCCCTATTCACTCCTCAGTCCTCACAACGACCCCACAACGTGACTGCCCTTAGCCCCATTTTGCAACTAGGGAAACTGAGGCGCAGAGCAGCCACCAGTGGCAGTGCTGAAAGTCAGTCCCAGGAGTCCTACTGCAGGGTCAGTGCTCTTAGTCATATGCTGTCCTGCCTCTCAAGTCCTGGCTGGCCCTAGGACACACCGACGTAGAAAGAGAAACGTGCTTCCTCGCACGGTGGCCTATGTGAAGAGATAGGGCGTTTGGCTTTGAAAGTTTCCTTCCACTCAGGAGGAGCAGGGACAGGAAGATTTTCTGCTCTGTGTCTGTTTTCACGCCCTCGCTCTCTCCGCCAAGCAGAACTTCTGTGGGAAGGAGGGGATGTGTGACACCCTGGGCGTGGCGGACATTGGCACAATCTGCGACCCCAACAAGAGCTGCTCTGTGATCGAGGATGAGGGGCTCCAGGCAGCCTACACTCTGGCCCATGAACTAGGTAAGACCTACCGTGCCCGAGCCCACTCCACTGTGTCAGAGGGACCGCCTCTTCCAAATGCAGCTGGCCCAGAGTCTGAGGAATGAATATCAGCCTGCAGACTTAGCCAGTTTCCCCTCATAATTCTGACAGAGTGATCTATGCAAACAGATGCTGTGCTTTCTCCACTCCCACCCTGAACATAAGGCCAAAACGTTAAAATAGTGTCCTGGACCATCATCAGAGGTCACCAGGAAAATGCCAGAACGTGAAACAAATGCTCTGGTAGAGTTGTGATGCCGTATCTAAGCTAAGCAGTAACAATTATGGGAATATCCATTGTAAAGAGAGTGCTTTGTAAGCAAGCGAATAATTGAGGTGAACATGAATTTAGGACAGGCTGAGGCAGAAAATAAAGGGACATCCATGTTCCTTGGTACTCTGAGAAAGCTTCCTGGAGGAGAAAAGCCCAGGGTGAAGTCTGAAAAAGAAATCTTTAAGGAACGAGGGGGTGGCAGTTCCCATGAGGAGCTAGTGACTGGTGGAGTTTCGTGTCAGCAGAGTGTGGTTCTCTCAAGAGAGAAAGAAGAGGGGACGGCACTGGACCACGGGGGAGCCCTCAGGGCAGGGTGGGGCGGGCTGGAGAGCTGCGGAGTGGTTGGGGCGGACTGTGGGTCTCTCCATTCCCAGGGCACGTCCTCAGCATGCCTCACGACGACTCCAAGCCCTGCACGCGGCTCTTTGGGCCCATGGACAAGCACCACATGATGGCGCCCCTCTTCATCCACCTCAACAAGACGCTGCCTTGGTCTCCCTGCAGTGCCATGTACCTCACGGAGCTCCTGGACGGCGGGCACGGTAGGCGTCCCTCAGGCTTCCCCCTGCTGCTCCTGCCAGCTGCCCGGCTGGACTCTGCCCTGAGGCCCCCTTAGACTGCTGACGGCACCTACACTGTTGGCAGCTGTGCGCCACCACAGAGCATCGCAGACATTTAGCATCAGAAGAGACTGGGGACATTTTCCTCACTCAGCCTCCCGTGCATTACAACCATTCCCACGAAGCATGCTCTGCCTTGTCCCATCTCTCAGTTGCCTGAGTTCTGGCTAATTTCGATTATTAGTGACAAAGTGGGTGGAATCAGTCTGAGAAGGTTTGTCTGGAGGAGGCGGATTTGAACAGAGCTTGAAAGAAGGGAAGAATGTTTGTAGTAGAGGAAAGAAGGGCGATCACTCATATGATAGCTTAGAAATGGCAGAGGCAGGAAGAAGTCGTGGGAGAGCAAGTGGGGCAGGCCTCGTTAAAAGTTTGACTTAAGTAAAGCAGCAAAAACGCAGTTTATTCCTGATTCTTCTCATTTGAAGGAGGCAGGGACACATATGGTAAAATAATGTGGCAAAAATAGTAGATTATCCAAACATCAACACTTTGGTTTATTTTGCATGCTGTGTTTTTAAGAGCCCATTTACGTCCCCCCATCGTATTGTGACATAGATTAGTAGTATAATTAGCTGGCATTCCCTAGGTGCACACTGAATGCATATAAGATGTTCTGGATAACAAAAGAAATTCAACCCTAAAAAGAAAAAAATTTGCTACTGATTGTCAACAACTGGATAACCTCTCTATAGATGTTTAAGTGTTGACAGTTTTCAGACTGACAAGGAAACCGTGACGTCTAGACCTTAAACCCATCAACAGGAATTTAAGTGTAACATGGGAGGCCATGGAGAGCTGAGAGACGGAACCCCTGTCCCTTATTCTTGTTCCTCTGCTTCCTCCATTTCTCAGGAGACTGTCTCCTGGACGCCCCCACCTCGGCCCTGCCCCTCCCGACAGACCTCCCAGGCCGCAGGGCCCTCTATGACCTGGACCAACAGTGCAAGCAGATCTTTGGGCTGGGCTTCCGCCACTGCCCCAACACCTCTGCGCAGGACATCTGTGCCCAGCTCTGGTGCCACATGGATGGCACAGAGCCCCTTTGCCACACGAAGAACGGCAGCCTGCCCTGGGCTGACGGGACGCCCTGTGGGCCTGGGCACCTCTGCTGGGATGGCAGCTGTCTGCCTGAGGAGGAAGTGGAGAGGCCCAAGGTGAGGGACAGCCACTTGGGAGGGTGGGGGAAGAGGGTGGGAGGTGGGCTGTTTCCAAGGAGGACACTACGCTCAAGACCCACAAACTCAAAGACTTGGAGCCAGGCTGCAACTATAACTTCTAAGCAAAATCACTCATCTTTTAACAAACAAAGCAAAGCATATTTATCCACACACGAGAGGAGCCCTTCAAGGCTGTCCTCACAGCAGACGGAACATGTCACCTGTTCTCTGGGTGTTTGGGGAACTCCCCATTTGGCATTGTTTTGGAGTTGACTTGAGGCCTCGTGAGAATTGGTGATAGGCGTGGAACACTCCAGCACCAAGACCAGAACGTGGGCATTCAGTAAATGGAAGCCATAATGAATTCTATTATAAACAGATAGAGCGACAGCAGAAGAGGAGCATTCCATCAAGAACTGAGGGAAAAGCATTCAGATCCTACCATGTCTGAGCTGAATGCATAATTAGAGGTCAGGAGCATGAGAGTAATTTGGGGATTCCATACTCAAAACGGAGGAGGGGAGGAGGAATCAGAACCACCTCTGAGTAGGCAGAGAAAACTTGGCCCAGGACAGAGTAAACTTGCAAAAACCAAGGCAATGCCAGGGAGAGTTTTAAATGATTCACTTCTTTGCCCTGCTCTTAATACTTCTAAACTATGAGGCTGCTCACATTTCTTTTACTGCGAGTCACTGAGCCATCTCTATGAAACAGCATCCGCTGAGTTTCGCAGCCTGGTCCCGGCCCAGCACTGAATCACCAGGGTGGCCTGAACACTGTCTCCAGAGGGCTGTCCTCAGTGGCGTGTCCTTTGCACTGAGTCTCAGGAGCCTGCCTGGGCCAAGTGAGCCACACACTCTAAGCCTGAGCCAGCGCAGGATTCTCGGATTCATCCTCAGCCACCTCCCAGCCTCCCCACTCGGACGCTGAGCTTCTCTCCTAGGTCCCGACCCTCTCCTGTAGCCTGAGCTTCTCGTGTTACCGAGGGGAGAGGAGGGCGTCCGTCCAACGTTCCTCAGCACCAGAGCCAAGCTCCGTGCGGGAGAAGTTGATGTGGGATGATCATGGGATGATGTTTATCATCTATTTTTAATGGGAAAAGACAGATATAAAATACTACATACATGACAGTCATATCTGTGTAAAACAACACCACATTTTTATGATTATATATTCAGAGCAAAAGCATGAAAGGATATTGATGAAAATCATATCAATGGTTTTATCTGGGTAGTGGTATTTTTTGTGTGTCACTTTCTTTTTTACACGTTTCTATATTTTTCAATTTTTGTGTGAGCAAATATTACTTTTGTATTTTTTTCATTTTGAAAACTCTGTGCACCCACTAGGCCCAAAGCTTTATTCTCACAGGCCAGTTATAAAGTTGGAAGCAACTCTGTTCATGTCCCGGCATTGTCTTCCCACAGGAACTGTAGCTGTAGATAGTGGCAACACCTCCCAGCCATTATTCCTTTAGACCAGGACTTCTCGGCCTCAGCGACATTTTGGGCTGCATAAGTCTGGTTGTAGGGGGCTGTCTTGCTCACTGTTGGATGTTCATCCTTGGATGTTTAGCAGCTGCCCTGTCCTCTACCCACTAGAGGCCAGCAGCACATGCCCTCCCCAGTTGTGACAATCAACATATCTCCAAACATTGCCAAATGTCCCCAGAGGACAAAACTGGCCCCAATGGAGAACTGCTGCGTTAGAACAAATCTTATTCCCATAAAAGAGTTTCATTCAGGGACCGGCCCTGTGGCGTAGTGGTTAAGTTCGGTGCACTCCACTTCAGCAGCACAGGTTCACAGGTTCAGATCCTGGGCATGGACCTACACTACTTGTCAGCCTTGCTGTGGCAGTGCCCCACATATAAAGTGGAGGAAGATTGGCACAGATGTTAGCTCAGGGCTAATCTTCCTCAGCAAAAAAAAAAACACGGAAAAGAGCGTCACTCAACAACTAATATTGAGCACCTCACTAAGAGCAAGGCACTGTATTAGACCCTGGAGGGTCAGTACTGAGCAAGTCCAGCACAGCCTGTGTTCACAAAGCCAACAGAGTCATTAAACAAATGATTCAGGCAGTTCACTGAGCTCCATGCACCAGGATGAGCATGACTAGATGAGGAAGTCAGGGCCCTGGGCCCCTGTCACACCCAGAGCTGAGGCCTCCTCATCTCTGCTCCTGACTCAGGGTGGCCTTGTGTGTTGCAGACTGTGGTAGATGGAGGCTGGGCCCCATGGGGACCCTGGGGAGAATGCTCCCGGACCTGCGGAGGAGGAGTCCAGTTTTCACACCGTGAGTGCAAGGACCCTGAGCCTCAGAACGGAGGAAGATACTGCCTGGGTCGGAGAGCCAAGTATCAGTCATGCCACACAGAGGAATGCCCCCCTGATGGTAATCGCCACTTATGGCCACACCTTGCTGCAGCAGATCCCCAGAGGAGGTGGAGGGTGGGTCTCCTGGGATGCAGAGCTCTCTCCTGTGATCCAGACATCAAGGGGCTCTGCGAGGTAGCAAGTTTCAGGGCAGCCTTTAGCGACCCGGGACACTTCTCACTGTGCTGGGAGAGCATGGCAGAGTCAAGGAGAGAAATTGCCCTGGTCTTCCAGGACATGGAGATAGAGTATGTCACTCCTAACCAAATTTATTCGGTGGAAGGAGGGAGGGCTTTTCAGAGGGGCTGGCGTCTAGGATAATAATCCTCCTGGAGGCATATGAACCCTCGCCTGTGTACAGGGTGGAAGTCTTTTCCAAAGCAAGTGTCAGAGCCAAACCTCCAGTGTCTTTCCAGCCAAGAGTCAGCCCAGGGCGGAGGGAGGATTTCTGAGTCTGATTCTAGTGCACATTCCTTCTGAGAAGAGTTGCCCATCTTCCCTTGGGGCTGTGGCAACTGCCTGACAAACCTTCCCAGGAAGCAACACCGCCTCTCCCTCCCCTTGGCACATTCCTAGCCCCTAGTACCAGCTAGAAAGCACACATGTTAACTAAGGGGCAGTAGGCGCAGCAGCAGAACTGGCGAGAAGGATCATTCGAAGTTTCCCCACCATCCCATCCAGCTCCTCTTTGTGCAGCTCTGGGAAGTACTGGCAGGCAGCAAAAGATAAGGGAGCTTTCCAAGAGATTCTTCCAAGTGCAGAGACACACTGGCATTGGGCTGGTGTCTAATGGGTATCTGTAGGCTTTGTAGTTTTGCAAGACGGGAAGGATCAGCAATGGCATGAGGCTCTAGAAACCTTGCCCTGGAATTGAGAGAGTTTGCCTGGCATGCGAGGTGACATGTTCCTGGGGAAGAGAGAGAGAGAAAGGGGAGGGGAACGAGTATTAGTTACAAGGTAGACAGGGACAATCGGCGATATCATGATTGCAGACGCACCAGGTCCGCCATCGCAATCAACAAGTGTGTTTAGTGCCTCTTGTGTGGCTAGAACTGTGCTAGATGTTATAAATGACATAAAAATGCACAAAGCATGGTCTCTGTCCTCCAGGAACTTGCAGTCTAGTGAGAGATCCAAAGCCCTTTTACAATGCAATTAAAGCTTAATCTATGAGGCACAGACCCCAGGCTTACGAGGACTTCAGCGCAAGGAAAAGCCTGGGCTAATCAGAAGCTTCAGGGGGAGTTAGGGCCGAGCAGGGCCTGGAGGATCGAGATGGTGATGAGGAGGCTAGGTGGGGAAGGATTGAGAGGGCCTTCGAATCACCCAGATGGAGTCAAGCAAAAGGTACTAGCATTTCTAGGCCAGAGCACAAAGGTCCTTGGAAGCTAACATGGTATCTGGGGGGTCTCTGTGCCGGCTGTCCCGTCAGGTCACCTGGGAAGCTTTTCCAAACACAGAGGCCCAGGTTCCTCAGATGTACTGAAATCAGAATCTCAGGAATAGGGCGCGGCCATCTATGTTTTGAAAAATCTCCACAGGCCATGCAGATGCACAGCTAGAGTGGAGAACCTCAGTAAGAGTAGGCTTAATTTCAGGATGATGGGAAAACAAAAACGAAAACGAAAATAACCATGTCTTACTTCAGACAGATTGTTCTGGAAGCAGCATGCAGCAGGATGGGAGAGGAGGCAGGCTGTGTGTAGGAGGCTGGGCACTAGGTCTCGCATGAATCCGCAAGGCCTGCGCTGGTGTGAGGTGGACTGAGATGGTGAGAGTGGGATGGAGACATTGAATATAGTCCTGATTGTCCTGGCTTAATGACAGGTTAGAAATAGTGAATGTAGATGCTCAAATGTTCAGAAGATACCAGGATTCCAGTCTCAGGCTGGAATATGATGGCATCGCCAAATGAAAATCAAACCAGCTCATGGAGGAACCATATGGAGTTGGGGTTCCCTGAGCTGGAGGTAACTGCAGTACCAACAAATGGAGCTCCCCCATAGACACCCAGAATTACTGCAAGTTGGGCATAGGGGCAAGATCAGAACCAGAGACGCAGATCTGAGAGTCTTTGACCACATATCCAATGTCACCAAGAAAGTCAAGATAAAGCACAATTAGCATAGGCCCAAAAATATAACTCCATGTGTCACCCATGCCTCTCAAGCTTACTGAATTGTCCCCTGTTCCTCCCTGAGTTTATTCATCTGTAAAATAGAATTAGTATCTTCTCCAATGGAAAGGATTTTATCCCAGAAAGCCCAACTGAGCCTGGATGCTCCTATCCTTGCCTCTATGAGTGAGGGTCACACGTGGACCTAGGTCACATGTGTCTAGGAATGTAGGGCCCAGGTGACACAGGACCAGTGTCCTGGGGTTGAGTCAAAACCAGGAGGAAGAGAGGTGCCCTGAATCCCGGTGTTCTCCAGTTGGGGCTGCCTGCCTCAGTGCAGCACGTTGACTCCATGCCGTTTCTCACTCTCTTTAGGGAAAAGCTTCAGGGAGCAGCAGTGTGAGAAGTACAATGCCTACAATTACACGGATGTGGATGGGAACCCCCTGCAGTGGGTCCCCAAGTATGCAGGGGTGTCCCCCAGGGACCGCTGCAAGTTGTTCTGCCGAGCCCGGGGGAGGAGCGAGTTCAAGGTGTTCGAGGCCAAGGTGAGAATCCTTCTGGAACTCAGGCCCCCTGGCCCGACCCCACCATGGGCTGCCTCTGTGCTCACCACACCCTCTCTTACCTTCCCTTTCCCGGCTGCAGGTGATTGACGGCACCCTGTGTGGGCCGGAGACTCTGGCCATCTGTGTGCGTGGCCAGTGTGTCAAGGCTGGCTGTGACCACGTGGTGGACTCACCTATTAAGCTGGACAGGTGTGGGGTGTGTGGGGGCAAAGGCAACTCATGCAGGAAGGTCTCCGGTTCCCTCAACCCCTCCAGGTGAGTCTCCCGGGCAGTTCTGTACCTCAGTAGCAGAGTGGACCGGGCTTTGGAATCACACTGGCCTAAGTGTGAATTGTGACTGCTACTTGATACCCCTGCAGTATTGAGCTGCAGTTTCTTTGTGAAGCATCTGCAGTCCTCTCTATCTCAGAGTCACTGTAAGGAGTCATGAGAGGGGCAGAGTACTTGGCAGAGGGTCTGGCCCAGAGAGGATGGCGCACAGGACAGCCAGAGGCCACATGGATAGGGATGTACCATCTCTGAGTCAGTCAGCAATGGAGCTACCCTGCGTAACCAGGACCTTTGCGAGAAAGCAGCTCTTTCAGGCCTGTTTTGGGAAGGACATCTTACCTTACAGCTGACGAGTCCTGTCCTTGCTACAGGTGGATCTTCAGAAAAGGCGGTACAGAAAAGGGGAGCCTTGGCAGCCTCAGTGCTTTCATGAAACTGAGAACTCCGGAAGCTCTCTCACATCTTAGAGCCGCACGTTCATAAAGCTCCTGGTATCTGTTTAAGTGCTTTCACGTCTGTGGCCTCATTTGATTCTAAAATAAGTCTATCAGGTGGGCAAGGCCAATACTATTATTCCCCATTTACAGGTGAAGAAACTAAGGCACAAAACGATGACATGACTCTTCTCAGGTCACATTGAGAGTTAATGACAGCCAGGAAGAGAATCCAGGCTTCTGAATTCCTGGGCTCTTTTTTTTCCTGCCATTGCATGCATTTCCTAGAGAGGAAGGTCAAGAGCATGCATGCATTCTCATCAGGCTCAGAGAACAGAATCAGCCTACAGCAGACCACTTGGGAATCTTTTCAAATTTAAACTCCCAGGATATAGAAAAAAGCAGCATGGCGTGTGGGGTATTCAGATCCTGGTCCCTTGGCTGGCTTGCTTTCGGCATTCGACACATGGGCCCAGGGATGCTTTCACAGCTGCCCTAGACTGAGTGGCTGGCCCGGCGGGGCGTCAGGCCAGCATAGCGAGGGACTGATGCTCCTCAGCAATCCTCATCACTTTCTTCCCAGCCTAAGTAACTCAAACACTTTTACCCCAGAGGAGAAGAAGAACTAAGGTTTCTCCATCCCACATAAAGCCCCAGACCTACAATATAGTTGAACATTTTCCCCAAACAGCATCCTATCCTCGCAGAAAAACACAGCTCATGGTGTCTGGGCACAGCCAGCAGAGGCTCCACGGAAGCGGGCTTTACCTGGTTCCTGCCCTAGAGCCATAGTAACCAAATGCTGGGAACTGACGGACTCGGCGAGGTGGAGTGGGATGTCTGTTCTGGTTGGATTCTGGAACAAGCGTGTGGAACAGATTTTCCTACATGGGTTTGAGCTCTGGGTATGGAAGTGGCCAAGCGAAGTTTTATACCAGTGCAAGGAACTAAATGTGTTTGTGATCTCAAATATTTGAGTCAAGAGCTGCCAGGTTTGGCAGCACTGACACAGCTTTTCAAACCCCTCTGGGCTGCCTTCCTCTCTGGGCTGTTATTGTCAAGATCCACACATCTAAACTCCAGACCTTTGAAACAGAGTTGCCAGGCCAAGCAAAAACCCTTGAAAATCCCAACACACAAAATATTCCTGTCCACCTCAGCAGCTAATTTGTTTGGGATTTTGGGGCAACTACTTAATTATTTGCTAGTGGTTTTTGTCTGCCTACCTCCAGTCACCAGCATGCTAACTTCCTGAGGCACTGGGCTGGGTAGCCACTGATCCTAAGGATCTCTTTTTGTTCCTATCATAGTTATGGCTACAATGACATCGTCACCATCCCAGCTGGTGCCACTAACATTGATGTGAAACAACGGAGCCACCCAGGGGTCCAGAATGATGGGAACTACCTGGCACTGAAGACCGCCGATGGGCAGTACCTGCTCAATGGAAACCTGGCCATCTCTGCCATAGAACAGGACATCTTGGTGAAGGGGACCATCCTTAAGTACAGTGGTTCCATTGCCACCCTGGAGCGGCTGCAGAGCTTCCGGCCCCTGCCTGAGCCTCTGACCGTGCAGCTCCTGACTGTCCCTGGTGAGGTCTTTCGCCCCAAAGTCAAATATACCTTCTTTGTTCCTAATGACGTGGACTTCAGCATACAGAACAGCAAAGAGAGAGCAACCACTAATGTCATCCAGCCCCTGATCAATGCACAGTGGGTCCTGGGGGACTGGTCTGAGTGCTCCAGCAGCTGTGGAGCTGGCTGGCAGCGGCGGACTGTGGAGTGCCGGGATCCCAACGGCCAGGCCTCTGCCACCTGCAACAAGGCTCTAAAACCTGAGGATGCCAAGCCCTGCGGAAGCCAGCCGTGCCCCCTGTGATGCAGTGGGGAGGAGGCCAGTCTTGTGCTCACGGACTTGGGGTGCTGGGGTACAGACCAAGGTCCCCACTATGGTGACCCTACCTGTGGAGGTGGCATGGCCTACTCAGGCCTCCCATTGTCACAGTCCCTGAAGTTTGGCATGAATTTCTAAGGGACAAAAGAAGAGAGGATATGGACAACAGTTTCTAAAGTCTACTATCTAGCGGATCGGACCTTGCTTGGGTTCAAGTAGAGGGCTTAGGTTAAAAGGTAAAAAGTGCGCTTATTGGCCCAAACAAGAGACTCAGTCAGCCTGTTTGCAAAGGACTAGCAAAGTTAAATGAAAAAGAAATTTTCTTCTGTTTGGTCTCCCCGATAAATAATCTACCTCAGAGGGGAAAAAAATCTGTAAAGGAGAGGTGTGGAGCAGGGGTCAATGGGGAATGTCAAAGCAAGCTCCCAACTGTGCCCCGAAGCTGTCTTCAGGACTGACCCTGACTGTCTCCAGTATTAAAATCCATTGCCTGAAGGGCTGCGGAGTGGCGGCATTGTGGAGGGCCACATGTTCTCAGGCTTCCACCTGCAGGTGGATCCGTTTCAAGTATTTATGCAAATGTGTCTCCGAACTAAAGTGTGATCTTGTGCCAATGTAGTGGTCTGATCTGGTTCAATATTTCTTGAAAAACGGCAGGGGACCCAGAGCCCAAGAACAGAGGCTAAAACCAAGTCAGCTCACCTTGAACACACACAGGGAAGCTGGCATCTTGCCTGAGTCTCTTCAGGCCTTCCCCTTGAGGTCTCATACGCATGCTGAATTCAGGTCATTCAGGCCCTCTTTGTTTGCATAGTCTAGACCAGTGGTTCTCAAACTTTAGCAGGCATTAGGATCATCTAGAGGGCTTCTTAAAACACAGATTGCTGGGCTCCACCCCAAGAGTTTCTGATTCATTGGGTTGTAGGGGGCCTGAGAATCTGCATCTCTAATGCATCCCCAGTGATGTGGAGGTTGCTGGTTTGGGGGCCATGCTTTCAGAACCACTGCTCTAGTGGAAACTTCCAACTTGGACGTAACAATGGTTATTTAATGACCAGGCTCATCGTTCTGGAGAAAGGCTATCCCATTCCACTCTGCATACATCCCCATCGTCACTGTTACATACTGACCAGCCAGAGATACCAGATTCTCTTGGATCTGAGGAATGCTGAACCTGTAGCTAAGTAACCTCATCCCAGTGAGCTCAGCTCCTCTCCACACCGAGTTTCATCTCCATCGCACAACTCTTTTGGCCCCACAAACTTGCAGCTGTCCAAAGCAGCCCCTTTTCATAGAACAACATTCCCCACCAGCCATCTGAAACCTCCCTGAGAGCCTCCACCATCGTATCTTCGCTCCAGATCTCCTCCTCTCTTCCTGGCCAGACGAGGTCTCTGGCTCGATCTTCCATGTGATCTGGTGTAGAGGGAACTTAGTCCTTGGTCATAATGGGTGAGATGAAACAGATGACATCAAGAAATGGCATTCTAGTGAAAAGAAGGAACATATCTAAATTTGCATCTTCCCTTTTTTGTCACCTTTGACCCCTTTGTCCTTCCCTTTAGCTTTCTCTCAAGACCTCTTCACATAAATGGTGACGTGGGCAGAGAGGATGCTCCATGGAGCCCTTGTTTGAATGAAGAAAAGGTGCCCTCTTGGAGGACTCAGGCCCTTGGAGCACAAGGCAAGGCAAACGGGATCTCAGCGCCTACCATGCCCTCAGCTGGTCGCCTTAGTGTGGTGCGCAACTCCACATGGCAGGCTTCGCCATCAAGCTGCCACTTTTCCTGTCTGCTGACTCTTTAGTGAGTGGGAGGCCAGGCTTACCTAAGTATAAACAAGCTCACACACAGGCATGTGGATGACGACTAGTAAAACCAGATTTTTCCTTGCTGTGCACCAGTTTTGTTGAGGCTGATGTATGTTTCTGCAACTCTTCATCTTCTGTTTCTCATTCTCCCCAAATTAATCAAGGCCAAGTGTGTCCCCTACTAAATAATGATGCCATCCGCACTGCCTGCATCATTACCAGGCACGGCTCTTGCCCTGGAGTTCAGTTGGCAGCAGAGCTGCTGATGTGCAAAGCAGAATGGAATCCATCTTGGCTCTTCCTTGCTGTGTGGGCTCGGCAAGGCTCGCAGAATACAGACTTGTTTGTGTCTGGAAATTCAACAGCTGCAGCTCAGGGACTCAGAAAACAGATCTGCAGAGAGAGACCACATCATTATTTCCCTCGGCCAACCACGACCACCCTTTTAGGCCAGAGAAGGGAAGACTGCATTTCCCCTGCTGAGAGTTTGCATTTTCCACCTAGTGCTCCTACTGGAAACTCCTCCTAATGGAAGCTCCTTAGGCCCCAACTCGGCAGGTAACTTGGTCATTCATCTGCATCCTTCAAGCACCTGCCAAAAATATTTCAAAGGTGGTACATGAGCATCAAAGTTCACTTCCAACTTTTCATCCTCAAGAGAAGTGAATCCTTGCCTGGAGTTTATTCTCTGCCCTTTATTCCCCTGTAGCTGACCAGAAGGTCTTGTGAATTTACAAAAGTATGCAACATTGCTGTTCCACGACCCAGTTTAGCAAACTAACCCCTCTCTCTCAGGAACATTTTCCAGGGGTGATGGGACCCTCTTCCCACTAGAGCCACATCTTGTTCTCTGATGATGTCCACTGCATTCTAGATCCTTCATGTTTGGGCTTTTTAACTAGTGGGACCTCTTAATCAGGACTGTTCCTCCTTCCTAGCATCCAAACATGTAGTTCTTGCTTCCCTCTGGAGCTCTCTTCATTTTTTCCAAGACTCCCCACCCGCCAAAAATGATAAGAACAATAGGAAAGTTCTTAAGAGTGTGTTGGCTTTTGCTTTGTCTTGCCACTATCAACTTGGTCCAGGGCAAACAGAGAGAGGGGCTTTGTCACCACTGCATTCCTGAGCCTGGAAAGTGGTAAGGCAATGTTGCTGCCATGTGCAAGACTGTCACACACAGCCCGAGAATGCCAGTGTCTGAGTCTCTCTTGGTCGTAGGAAGAGCTGCTCATGAGCCCACAGAGACCTCTTCTCCACCAGCTCTGCCTCAGATCACCATGGCCTTCCAGGAAGCAGTGCTGTCCCCTCTGCTGTTTGGGAATTAGGAGTGGTTTGTCCGTAAGACTGAACAGAAAGGCGGGATTTACCACAGAGAATGAGATGTAGTATTATCTTTGGACTTCAGATTTCTGCTGCCACAGCTTCATCACTTCCTTTTACCTCTATGGTGAGCTGAAGCTAAATTACTGAATACACAGCCAAAATAAAACCTGAGATCGGGTGAGCATGACAAAGACAGTGAAGGCAGCAGTGTAGGCAAGGTGCAGTTCCTGTCCCTGACACCTGTCCTCCTCCGGCCCCGCTCTGCTCTATGTAGAGTGGAAGGAAATTTCCTAAGGGAAGAGAACTATATCCCCACCAGCACTCCCCACCCCTGATTCCAGCATGGGTCAGACAATCATCTGAGGCCCTGAGCAGGCGCTGCCAGTGGGAGCTAGGACAGAAGGCGGAGGAAGGGAATGACACAGCAGCACTCCTGCCCTTGAGAAATATAAACAAGGGTTTGCTCGCCTTTGGTGGCCTTTGGCTGAAGGACAGTATGTCTTTATGAGAAAGCTCTCTTCTGGCAAGGCATGTTTTCCTGCGTCCTCTGGCTGAGCTTGCAGCTTCAAGAAAGCTGCATGTGGAATGTGAAAGAGAAAGAAGTCACCAACTTAAGCTGACATTTTTGCTGGTTCAATCTAGGTAATCACTAAAGTGACATATGGTGGTCATATCGACCTTACATGTGAAAAAATTCTAAACAATACAAAATAACACACTGAAGGGAACTAAAAGTGGGAGCCCTGAGTGAGCAGAGCGATTGGTTTGTGACCTACTCAGGCTTTCCCTGCCTCACTGGCACCATGTCAGCCCTTCCCCGGCACCTGCCCGATTTCTAGTTAACACTTCCCAACAACCTGGCCAGACTTATCAAAACAGTGGTGCCCCTTTACAGCTTGGTTCACTCTTCTTCAGACAGGGAGCTTCTCTGATATTCCACTTGGGAGATAGTTGGCCTCCCCTACTTAAAATTGAATGCCAGCCAACCCACACCATCCAGAAACTAGATGAGGGGCTCCTCACAGACACTGCTCAAGTATTGGGAAGAGAAAGATGAGACCCAATGTACAAGTACATCCTGAGCTCTAACGCTAGCGCAGGGAGAGAGAAATATAGGAGCCTCCAAAGCCACCTGTTTCTTTTAGAACATCCTTTCCCTCAGGCCTCAGGCTCAACAATGAGAGACAGGAAAGTTCTGGCTAGTCTTCCATCCCCATGACCTGCCCAGCCTACCCCTGGCAGACATGCAATTGCCCCAGGAAAGGAGGGAGTAAAGACGCCTTCCCCAGACCTCACCGTTCCTCATTGCAAACATCTTGTGAGTCCCAGGAGCACTGGAAGAGTTTGTCCGCAGCCAAACACAACTTCCTGTTTCGAAGAAAGGGGAGAAAAAAAATAGTTGAAAAGGTTTTGGACACTGGAGATTTCAAGTTTCTGTAAACGCAAATGAATCAGACACATGTGGAATAAATTTCTCCGGAAGTAAGAAAAGATGCTGTGAGTTCCTCTTGCTGGACCAGAAAGTGGGAAAGGGTAGCTAAGAGGGGAGGTGCTTCAGAGGCTAAAAAGAGAGAGAAAATCCATGTGAATGTTGGCTAAAAGAGAGGGCCCCAGTGATGACAAGGATCCATGTGGGCCCTCCCAAGGCTACATCCTGAACTTGCTTATTACTCAGAACTTCTCCCCCTCTGAAGTCTTAAACTGAAATATCCTGCTCCCCAACCACAACTTCCCACCCTTCCAGACCTCTCACTAGTTCCCACTACACTTATTCTACGGACGTCCAGGTCCTTGGCCATCCCTGTGTCCACACATTCCCCTGTCTTTATTTCTTCTCTGTCTCTTCTTTCCTCGTGCTGCTTAGATTCCACGTTCCAGCACCTCAGTCTCAGTCTTGCCAATATTCCCAACTCACTTGCCCCACTAACTTTCTCTGGCGTTCAACAAGCAGAGCCCCACGCCAGACCTATTCAACTCTCTGATAGGAGCCTTATGCTCATTATCATTATGCTAACAACCAAGCTGCACAGCACTAGGGGAAATCACACACCACTGAGCATACGGGCGCCACCATGAAGTTATGGTCTCCAAGGGAAACTCTGACCAGCAACTCTGACTAGCTGCCCTAGTCAGTTCTATTGCCACTTCTCTATGAAATTATTTTATACTTTCTCCACTCCCCTCAAGCTCATGATCCTGCCACATTTCCCCTTACTATGAGTAGATGACTTCACCCTCTACTACTAAGTGTATCCTACACTGCATCTCCCTTGATAGAAGAGAGAGAGAGGACACAATCTCACTGTTAACAGGTCAAATTACAGACATGAAGCTAAAAGAATGCTATAATTCTACCTTATTTTGGATCCAAGAGGCACATTCCAATTGCTAGCAAGTCCATAGAAGGGTGAAGATTCAGGAGATAATTCCTCTTTACTATTACCTTACTAATTTACTTTATTAAATTAATCTCGCGGCTCCTCTGAAGGGCACAGCAGCACATCAGGTCTAGATATGCAGGACTCCACATGGCTCAACTTCCCCACCCCATGATCCTTGTCGACCCCTCTGTTCTCCACCACCTACCCAGTGTAAAGCCTTTTCTCGGGTGTGGTCCCTGACACGATTTGTCGGTCATTCTATTCCGTCTAGTTTCACTGTTAGATGGAGCTGGGTCTTCGGATCTCAAGGGTGGAGGAAGGGAAGAGGGAAAAGCCCTTACAGGCCCAGGACCAAGGACAACCAATCTTAAAGACAATAGACTTTCCTCCGCGCTGACCTCGGCCTCCTGCTGGCCTATCCCTGGTGTGTTGTAATGCTGGAACAGTGTCTCCCTTTTCTCCATCCTGAGTTATGTTACCAAAGACCCCTTCTATTTGCCTAGCCTCCAAATGTGCTAGATTTCAGGAAGGCAACTGGACTGCAAAACAAAGCAAAAACCTGCCTCACAAGAAAATGAGTGTCATCATACAAGAAAGCTCGATTTCTTGCCACCAATCCTAAGGTCTTACCTATAGCTATATCTGTCCTTTTCAAAATCTATCCTCTTTTCCCGTTTCTGTTACATGATGAGGTATTTCCTACCATCAGAATTAATCCCTTCTAAATGCCACAGCACCTCACCTTCTCAAGATCCTCCGCCCACGGACCATCCCACCCTCTCCTGCTGGCTGAGCTTCTCCCTCTGCTGGCTCCATCCCATGAGTGTTTGAGGCACTGCATCACCTGGCTGCTGCCATTTTGCAGCCATATCGCTTCAGTCTCCCCCCCACTCGCTAAGGCCCTGCTGCTCCTCCAAAGTACGTACCCTCTTCTCCCTCCAGACTTTCATATAGATTCTTCCCTCTTCCTGAAATGTCCTTTTTCCTTTTTCTCCTCTTCCCACTTCAACAAACTCCTACTTATTCACCAAGCCCCAGATTCAAGGTCACTTCCTCAAAGAAAGCCTCCAGTTAGGTTAAACACCCCCATGGTGTTGTGCACGTCACTTTTCAAATACTCAGCACACTGGTAGTCCTTCCTGTCTCACTTCTGGACCACACATGACATGAGGCCCGAACCACATGTTGTCACTCGCTTCTAGCCTAGAGCCTGTCATACAGCAGGCATTTAATAAATGAGAAAACAAATGGTCAAGATTTTTCCACCTTAAAAACAATATGTTTACACCTCCCCACATTCGTCTCTGCTCCCTCCAGTCACACTTGAGGGGATGGCGCCCCTCGTCACCCCCTAACAAGCCAGGTCTCCCTGCAACTGCACACGGGGACTGTCTTGCCAACGTCATCAATGACTTTGTGCTAAATCCAGCAGACGTTCCTGTCTCTTTTTGCCTGAGTTCTGGCCCTCCTCTGTCGTATCTGTCCCCCAGACCACCCCTAAGTTGCAGAGATCTCAGTGTTCTACTCACTCTTTCTGGAAGATCGCATAGGCTCCCATGGTTTCAGTTTTTTCTACATGCTGATCACCCCCAAATTTAACTCCTGAGGCTGTCAGGGTGCCCAAGAGACCCCCGTCATTCAGAGATTCGCTAGAAGAACCCACAGCACTCCGCACGGAGTAGTGCTCATGGCTGAGGTTGATTACAGAGTTGTAGCAGAGATACCCAGCTGAATCGTAACAGATAAAGACACAGGCGGAGTCCGGAGGAGGCCACGTGAGGCTGCTCTGCGCTCTCTCCCTCCCAGGAGGGGCCGCACAGAGCCCAGTCTTCCCCCAGAAGCGCGTGTGAGATTTCCGCCCAGGGAAGCCCTGAGAGACTCAGTGGCCAAGGATTTACCGGGGGCTGGTCATGTGAGCACCCTCTCCTAGCACATACCAAAATTCCAGACTCCCAGAAGGAAAGTGGTGTGCAGCATAAATCATATAGTCTGCACAAACAGTCTAGCCACAGGGAACCAGCCTTATCAACAGTTAACTGTGGACTCGGGACACTCAGAGAGCCAAGTTCCCAGACACCAACCAAGAGCCAACCATGAAATCAGGTCTTTCTAAGCACAGCAGTGACAGGCCTGCTGTGTTCTCTCCTTTCTGCACGGGCTGGATCTGTCTCCTGAACCACAGGCCCATGTTTCCAACTTCCCACCAGACTCCATGCCCCACACTCAGCCTCTTCCTCCCAGCTCTCGTGCCGACAACCAACCTTCTGTTTCCCTTCCTCCCCTGCATCCTGTCCGCTGGCCCTCAAATGCGCCTACTTCTCTCTATCCCACTGCTGCTCAGGATCGCCTGCCCCCAGGATGGCCACAACAACCCTCAGGACAGGCCTCTCCCACTCCACTTGTCGCCCCTCTGACCAGATTCTCACATTATTCAGCATTAACTTTTAAGCATGATAATTGGATCATTTCCTTCTCCACTTAAGCCCTTTAATAGCTCCCCAGTTCACTAAGAATATAAATCTAAACCTCTTAACAAGACCTACAGGTTACAAGTTCACCTAGGTGAACTGTCCCTAACAGCTCCAGTCTTGTCTTACATCACTCCCCGCCTCTGGTGACATTGTGTCTTGTCAGTTTCCCACCAAGCCCTTCCTCATCTGGGGGCTTCACACATGCCCTTCTCAAGCCTGGGATGCTCTTTCCTCTGCTCACACCTGGCTCCCCTCAATCGACCCTGGTGTCTCAGGTTAAAGGTTCTGTCTTCAGGACGTCCTCTCCCATCTTCCCCAGTGTGAATGAGGCCCCGTGACTCTCTTTCATAATTAGTAACTATATATATCTTGTATGGATTGTTCATTTCATGCCTCTGTCTCCTCCCCACCAGACCATAAGCTCTATGAGGGCAAGGACTCCTTGCTCACCCCTGGATGTCTGGAGCCAAGCTAGTGCTGGCCGCATGCTTGTGCACCATCTCTGTCAGCTCAGGCTGCCATAACAGAGTGCCACACACTGGGGGGCTTGATAACAGAAATTTGTCTCTCACAGTTGTGGAGGCTAGAAGTCTGAGACCAGGGTGCCCACACAGTGGGTTCCTGGCAAGAGCCCACTTCCTCATTTGCAGACAGCTGCCTTCTCTCTGTTTCCTGGTGTGGCCTTTCCTTGGTGCATGTGCGTGGGGAGAGAGAGAGAAGGCACAAGCTCTCTGGAGTCTCTCTAATATGGAGATTAATCCTATCATTGGGGCCCCACCCCTATGACCTCATCTAAACCTAGCTACCGCCTAGAGGTCCCATCTCCAAACACCATCACACTGATGGTTAGTACTTCAGCATGGGAATTTGGGGACGGGGTGTGGGGTGGGGTAGGGCACAAACATTCACTCCATAGCACGTGCTATGGAACAAACAAGAAACAGTGTGTTCAGGGAACAAACAAGTGAATTGTTGACAAAGTGGTATTTCTAAAATGCATATCTAATCTTATCACTCCTCCACAATTCCCACTGCCTAAAGGATAATTCCTAAAGCTCTTAGCAGAGCATCGGAGCCCGTGCCTCTCTGTCCAGTGTTTCTCTCAGCAGTACCTCCTGGAAAGCTCCCTTTCTCCTTCAGGACCATGTTCAGTGCTCCTGTCTTCTTTCATATCCCTGCCACCTATGGGGCTTCTCTCCTCTCTGTAGTGGCCTGGACCTTGTTCAAAATCATTGCAGCAAGGGTAGTGCATCTGAGGATGCCTAGTGAACAGATGCAGCAAAACTGCCTGAAACCTGTGCTTCTAGGAGCTGAGGAGCTGCCAGAGAGAAAACCCATCCTGGGGGAGGAAAGAGCCACACACATGAGCTTCGCCCAAGTTCCTCCTTCCTGGAGGGAAGAGGTTAAGACAAGTATGGTGTCCATCACTCAGCACTAGGTGTCACCAGTTACTCCATCCCTTGCTGCCCTTTGGAATTCCCCCTACCTCCTGGGCAGAGCAGAACTAGTCTCCCCACTGCTACCACCACATCCTGAGTGACCTAGCACGGCTTTTCCATACCTGTGTACCTGTCCTTCCCAAGTTCTGTGAGTGATTAGTAGATGAGCATAGCACACAGAAGGCACTTCATACGTACACATTCTTTGCCTCTCTACCTGATCCCCAACTTGTAACATCCCTTGACTTCCACATTCCATGTGTGCTTCAAGAGCAAAGGCTTCTAGCCCTGGCACTTCTCCCACCAGACTCTTCTCCTGCTCCCTGGACAACTGGCATTGCCCTTGTCATGTTATGCACCATCCCAGTGGATCGATGTGGATAAATTGATCCCTAATTCCTCTTGTCTGAATAGCCTCAATCTCTCTTTTGATGGAGACAAAATTTGGAAGAGAATTTGCCAGAACTTCAGCCTCCCACCATATTCCAAGTTAAAAGATGACTTTGATGTCATGGACATGGCAAAGAGTTAGCATGTATATTAGGAAAGCAGTAGACAGAGAGTTAGATGATCTGGCTTCAAGTTTTGTCTCTATTATTTATCAATTAAGTGAACTTGTGCAAGCCACATAGTCTCTCTGAGCCTCAGTTTCTTCATCTAGAAAATGTCCTGCAACCCTCAGATAATTTGTGTTAGAATCAAATGAAAGAATGTTATGTGAAGGTGCTTTGCAAATTATAACATGCTACAGAAACGTACAGAATTCAATACCTTAGGTCTTCGGAGATTGGGGCATCACTTGCTGGAAAATTATTTTAGTTACAACCAGATCCCTGGGTTGGATAAGGATATAGGCAGAGGAGGAGAAAGAAAAGCATAAAATTGCCTAATTTAGTTAACACCAGAATTGGTAGCATAAATTCCCTGCATGATGATAAGTTGGAGAGAATTAGGGGGAACAAAAGAGCAAACTTGGACGTTTTCGACACGATGGTCTGGGACTTTAAATCCAGTGCCAGGCTTGGCAGACATGCGGAGTATGGACCACACTCCTCTCCCCTCTGAGTGCTGAGCCTTGGGAAATAAACACAAGATGTGAGGATCAAAATATCAACTCCATTTTTTTACGATAGCAAAAGATTGGAAGCTACCAAATGCCCATCCATATGGAACTAGTTAAATTATGGAGATTCATTCAATGAAATACTATGCAGCCATTTAAAAAGTTGAAAAAGCAGCAAGGCGTTGAACAATATATATAGTATGCTACATTTTTGTGGAAAAACACATGTGCATGTGTATGTATTCATTTGCTAACATACATGTAAAACTTGTCCAGAAAGATACCTGGGACGTTGGCATCACTGGCTGCCTCTGCAGGGGCTCAGAAGCTGCGGGACAGGAGTGCGGGGAGATCTTTCACCAGATGCCCTTTTTGTGCCTTTTTAGTTGTGAACTGTGTGACTATGAGACTGCATTGTGTGCACATGTATGTGTTTGCATGTGTGAGTGCATACATGTTCGTCCATGTGTGTGTCTATCAGCTTTATTGGCCTGGATCAATGTCTTGGACCTGGAGCCAGTGGGCTCTCTGCTTCCTGATACTTAGGTCTCCACTCTGATTTTAGACACCCTGACGTGCACGTGGGGAAATGAAATTCAGATAGCAATATGAAGGACAAGAGCAACAGGCCCCATGCTGTCAGGCCCTGGGAACGACAGCCAAGGGCTGCGGGTGGCAGTGCCCCTTTTCCCAGTCTGCACAGTGGGAAAAGAGGGATTGGAGGTTTCTCCAACGATGTCCTCTCCCTGCTATGGCAATGTAAAGAGTGAGACAGTAAGCATCTCCCTAACAGTACAAGAGAAGTTAGCATCAAGTGCAGGAAGAAAAGATGGGTCACATGTGGGAAACAGTGGGACTGGGGAGGTGAATGCCAAGAAGGAAGCTGACGAGAGGCTGCAAGGCTAAGGTGAAGGACTCTGAGAAACAATAAGTGGTATCAGGGTGTCATGGGTCACAAACTTTCTTGAGGGCCAGACAATGAGAAGATGGCCCCTGGTGGGACCCAAATATTTTATGTCACATCCATTAGTGAGACCAAAGAGTAAAGAGGATGTAACCTTTGATCTGGTACAATTAGCAAGGATGCTGACAAGATGAGACAATGGCAAACCCTCACCAGAGCATGATTCAGTCTGGTTCTAAGGAAGCCCCGCCCTTTCCTGATCCCTCACTGTCCTCCACTGCATTTCTGGCCCCCACATTTAGAAAAATCCCTTCGTTCAGTGTTCCAATGTTCTGTTTCACATTTGGTTTTGTTAGCAGCAGCGTCTGCTTAGCCAATTTCTGCTTAGGAGCCCAAGTGCCAAGAAACTATACAAGAAGAGCAGGCCCTGGGCAGGCTCAGAAAATGCCAGAGATTTTGCCACCAAGCCTCATCCACCAAGACTGCCAGGAGAGATTTGCAAATGGAATCAATCTGAATGTAGCTGATGAGAAACATCTGAACGAAAGCAGCCAGTACAAACAGAGACCGCTGAGTTTCCCACCGCAGCAGCCTGCAGTGGCTTCCCCAAAGCTTCTCCTCGTATATGTCTGCCTTTCTGTCACAAGGAGGACACAGACTTCTTGGGAACTTCCCAGATCATGCTGATTAACCCTGGCCTCACAAACCTCACTTTCCTTCAAGTCCTCTCAGCAATCTGCGCTGTAGTTTGCCCAGTGGCTATCTGCCCTTGTCACTATGTTTGATACATTTTTATAGGAGACAGGTGGGACGTCAGTTTTGTTCACAGCATGGTACCTCCTTTTCTCTGGAATTTGAAAAGGTCAGGAAACTTCATCCATTGACCAGGTATGTGCCCATCACCCCCAAATAAAAGACCAAGATACTTCCTAAATGTAGTCAAGGAATTTGGGGCCCTCTCCTGTAATTTCCTCAGAGAAGCCTGCCTGATGTCAAGCCAGCGATGGCATCATTCAGTGCAAGCCATCCCAGAGGGGATTATGATCAAGGAATGTGATCACTTGCTAGAGCTGAGGAAAAAGAGTCAGATAGTAAAACCTGGACAGAGGTCGTCCAGAAAACTTCAAGGAAGATAGCACCCCGATTCTAACTATCTGCTATTGGACCCGAGACTGCTGTGTCTTTAGAGTGGAAAATCAGAACACTCCCAAGAGATACTAACTTCAGATAGATGTTGTTTTCGCAGTGTCCAGTTTCCTCTTCCTGATTCCATTTTAACCACGCAGACTTCTCAATTTTAATTTAGAGCAGTTGGCCAGCACTGATTGCCCTAACAGACAGTGGCCATCAGATACCTTGACGGTGCTTTATCAACCAGGTGCTCCGTGTTTGGCCAGCACGAATCTGGGCAAATGCCATGGAGGGATTTGGCATCCGCAAAGCTTTGGTCAGCAGACCTGGGACCAATGGTGATTGATGGTGCTGTGATTCAATATTTAGGAACCGTCGAGCCATCAGTTCAGAAACAATTAAACCATTGGTCAGGGAGTTGCTCTGCTTCTAGGTTCTCTGAAGGATAACTGAGCTATGTGTTACTCTGAGCATAAACATTATGCTGACCTTGATCCAGGAATTTAAACAGTGTCACTTAATGTAAACGCTAGCAAATACCTTCTTGCTGAAGTGGTCTATTTTCAGGATGGGTAGGGTTTCTTCTCTACAAAAGTACTTTGGGGCATTGGATTTTAAACTCAGTCAGATCTGCATGTCTTCTCTCAGTTACACTGCTTGGCCTTCCAGGCATCAATACCAGCTTCTAAGGTTGAGGGAGCCCTCTGCTGATGGCTTGGGTGTAACTTCACAGCACACAGCAAGGAAAACTGGGGGAAGCCCAAAGAACTCCTTAATCTAAAAACTGTAAGTGTCTAGACCTACAGCAGACTTTCGCTCTGAAAAGCCAGGCTCTAGAAACGTCCTTAATTTCCTCAAAGTATCCACCTCGTTTCAGGTTTTATTCTTTCGGGAAATAGAAGAAAAAAGGTCTAGGAGGAGGTTCTTGTCCTATGCATTGAGAGAGCTACACACCTCTGTGTGCATATGCACACACATACACGCACACACACACTCTCTGCAACCGTGGTGCCATGATCCACTAGAGGAAGGCTCTGCTCTGTTATGTGTGCCCTGGAGTAGAGGAGTGGGAGGGGCCTAAGTATATATAGAATCGCAGAATCATGGGACTGGATTTAGGAACATTTACCCTTTGTAGCATGTCCAGATGAAGAACTCTGATGAAGCCACAGCTTGAAAGAGGAATTCTTCCCGGCAGCTGTGGCCTTGATGCTGGAGGTTAACAGCTTAACACCAGGGTGTGGTGCCCAATTCCGAACTCTGAAAATTAATGGTGATAAGGGTGGGCTGCCTGCCAAGGCTTGTGGTGTGAATCCCAAGAGAAGCACCATCTATTTTGAGACCACTCTCAATCCCTGGCATGCTGTCCTGTGCTTTGATGCATGCTCCACCTCTTTATCTATATGTCTTTCTCCAACTCTTTTAGTCCTAAATTTTCTTGAGCTTTCAACCCATGGAGAGTGATGACAACTTACTCTCTGGTGCATCTAATTCACCAAAAAGAATAATCATAAGGTAACATGAATCAAATACCTGACCCAGATGTCATTAGGAAGAACCAGTGGTATAACTCTTCCTTGCCAAAAGCATCAAAGGAAAGAGAAAGGAAATGGCAAATAGAATATCAAACCTGGATGAAAGAGGATAAAAGCCATAAGCTCCTTTTCCTTGAGAGGGCTCTCCTGAAAAGGAAAAATAAACGTGCAATATTGTGCCACATAATATAGCCAACACTGCCCGGTAACTATACATGCAAAAGGAGCCAACTCTGGAAAATCAAAAGATCAAAGGGACTATCCCCCGCTCATTGCCCCTATGCAATCTAAAGTCTAAGGGATATTCCAGCTTCCTTACCTCTCCTGCCGCAACCCCTCCCTCTGTTCCTGTCTGCCCTACTCTCACTTTAGCTGTTAGGTCACTTTCACTTCATGGTTTCCCTGCTACTATGCCTTCCTTCTCCATTTGTCAGGGGCCCGCCCATCCTTCAAGAGTGAGCTCAAATGTCCCATCCTCCAGGAAGCCTTCTCCAGCTCTCCCAGACAGAATAAACTTCTCTCTCCTCTGTGTTCCCAAAGGACTTTGTTTATACCCTCCCTCCACCCCAACCACTATAGTGCTTATCAATAGTTCTTATAGTTCAGCCTCCTTTAAAGTTTATAAATTGAGATCAAGCCACATATTCATTTTTGCATCCTCTCTCAAATTCTCACCTCCACCATGTCACTCCATGCCTCACCCCCATTCCCCATACTCATTCCTCCTGTCAAGAACCTATCATAGCATCTTCCACGAAGAAGATTCTCAAGACATTGTTTGTTCCATTAAATTAAATTAATACCTAAGAAGATTAGGAGAGAATACAGTTCACTCCAAAGACAGAAGAAAGGCAGTACCATGATAACAGGCAAGTGAGATATCACTTCAGATCCTAAGTAATGAGAACTCTTATTTGTCAGTTCCAAGATGGCTCATCTGGGAGCTGCTCAAAATGTTGAATTTCTCCAGTTTAGGGTCTCTGCCTTCTATATATGACCATAGAGCACTGAGAACAATTTTTGAGCAACTGTGAATTAGGAAACCTCAACCCTTGCTTAAGGCACCTTACTGCCATCTGCTAGAAATTTGTCGTGAAAACCATCCAAATATGCTATGAGCAGGAGGCAAGTGCCACTCCCTGGAGCTATGCAATGAACAGCCCTAAGTGGCCTTAAACATAGGAAGTTGTATCCAGTCCGTGTTTGTCCTTCCAGGTGCCCATGATAGTGGTGCATGGACTTTGGAGTCTGACAAATAGGAGTTCAAATCTGGGTTCACCATTTTAACTCTTAGTTTCCATGCCTCTAGAACGGAGTTAATCAAATCCTTCTTCACAGGGTTGCTTTTAGGATTAAATGAGATTTTGAATATCAAGTACTTAATGGCTCACAACAAGTGCTCAGTAAGTGGAAGCTATTATTATTACAGTAATGCTTCTATAATTTAATACATTTCTGAAAGTTCTCTTTTCAGATTACTTTCAAAGCCCTTTTATAAGCCTCATGCAAAAATCATAAGGTTTTTAAAAAATAGTTTTATATTCCTTATATTGTGCTAAAGTATTACCATGTGTGAGTTTCCATTTAATTAATCAGATTTAGCTAAAAATTATATTTAGAGGTTTACAAAAGTCAAGTCCACTGTTTAAAAAAAAAGTTTTGAAACCATTGACAATATGTTTCAGGTACTTATGGAATTCCAAAGGCATTGTTCAAAACCTAAATTTTGTATAAAAAGCATTTACGTCTTACACAAACATCCCAGACATTCTCCACAAAGGTTAGACGCACTGTTCCTTGCTTAATTCAAATCAAAGTACGTATTGAATATGAATATGAAGGCATTTGAGAGATGACAATTGTAAAAATGAGGTCTTCTGAAGCCATAGCATAGAATCCCAGGAAACTTAAAACTATTGGAAACAACCCAACCTGGAAGCTGTTGATGGCTCTAGATGGCTCCAGGGAACTTGAGTGGAGTGATCGTCTCTGAACACCCTTTTGTACCTGAGAATAACTTTAATTATTACTTCATATTCCAATTTTCCACTGCTTAGCCAAAGAATCCTTGAAAGGTCACTGGATTCATTAATAGATACTGCCAAAGCTCTGCTTTTTCAAGAGTGTATTTTTATTCACTCAATCAATAAGAACTTCCTGGCTACTGTTATATATAGTACATAGTACTTAATACTGCAGGAGTTACAAAGAAGATAATGCATAGCCCCTGACCTCATGGGGTTTCCATTCTAGGGGAGAGAATCTAGAATTTCAATCCAAAATCTGTCAATTCTAATCAGTATATAAGACTATAAAGGATAGATCATAGGTAATATAATTACTCATTGAGTAAATAGCAGAAACAATGCATGCTATGGAGAGAAAGATACCTGTGGATGGGAGTGTTCATGGGGGCCCTGGAATGAAACTCAGCCTCAATGGATAGAAAAGCCTTCAAAGGCAGAGAGAAGGGAAATGATTTTGGGGGAAGAGACGACTACAGTAATGGAATAGTGGTATAAGTGGCCGGGAAAACAAAAAGTAGACCAATCCACTTAAATAAAGGCTAAAATAAGAATGCAGTGGTCATAAGATGGGAAATGTAGTTTAGGACCAGACCGTAAAGAATCTGAATGGCAGGAATTCATACTTCCTCCTACACAGACTAGGAAGTGACAGACTCCTTTGTACATTATAGGAAGTTGGGCAGGAGATATGGAAATGCTGAACTTCCAGTGGGCCCTTTTGACGTTAGCTCCATAGTCAAAGCGATTCACAGGCGATGAGTCTAAATCTTCTGCCTTAAAAAAATTTTTTTTAAAAAGGTTTAGGGATTAGCTGTACATTTCAGTCTTCCATGTTCACCCTGGCTTCTCTGACCAAGGGTCATCAGTAACGGGCAGCTGGAGCAGGAAAGCCGAAGAAACTCAGAGCTGCTGGTGGCTGGAAAGAAATTGTTCCTGGCAGTGAACTCTGCCCCATCTACGCCTGGGATAAAGCAGTGGGATTAGGTGGTTCGCTGGGCCCCACAGTGTGGTCTGTGGTGCTGTCAGCAGCCTTTCATCAAAACATGACGGTGTAGCACACAGTGGTGGCTGGTTTATGTTCTGGATATTAAATGCAGGCTTACGTGTCCCTCTATTTATACATGCACCCAGGCCTGCTGGATGACTGCCATTCCATTCAAGGGAGGGAAAATGAAACCCTCCCATGTAGCACGCTGAGACACACACTATGCATTCCTGGAAGCAGCAGGCAAGAAAGGATTTGACCTCCAACCACTAAAAGGAATCCAGTAGGGGAAACCACACAGTGGCCTAACAGACCACAAAGAAATCCATTCTCAGAGTGTGGAAAGCTGGTCTTGGTAAAAACTGTAGGTGGGATTTTGAACAAACCACACCGATTTTGAAGGATGGGAAGGCAAGATGAAGGGCACTGGGGGTACCACCTGTCCCAGTCACATCAGCTTCATTGTCAAACTCTTGGCATGGAGAGACCACATAGTTTACACTAACTTCATTTCCCGATTCATCAGGCATGTCCTACAATAGTCCTTCCCGAGAGGCTAGCCCAGTTTCAACCCAAAGGAAAGCTGACTGCAGAAGTTAATGTGGTTGGTTGTATGGGAACTGGCTAAACTGAGTTTGAAGGCCCCTAGAGATACAACTGGGAGGCAGCGCGCCCTGACAAAACCCACTGCAACAGAGACCTTTAGTTCCAAACCACCAGCTGCCCGTTCCTCTCTGATTCCCCACCCTTGCGGGTGTAGACAGACTCATATTTGGTTCTAGCAGCCACCTGCCTCCTAGTACTTTCAATACTTTCCCAGATCACTAGGACTACATGCTTCCTCTTTTGCTGAATTTGTTCTAATTTCATGGCACTTTTCACAAATCTTGTTTTATCTAAGTATTTACATACACAGCTTTCCCCCCACTAGTTTATAACCTCCTGTGGACAAGATATAATTTCCCAAGGAAAAAAAAAATTGTTTTCTTTTTTTTTGTATCTCATTCTATGCGATGATGGATGTTAACTAAACTTACTGTGGTAACCTTTTCACAGTATATGTAAGTCAAGTTGTTACGCTGTATACCTTAAACTTATACAGTGCTGTATGTCAATTACACCACAATAAAACTCGGAAAAAGAGGTAGAATGTCCCTCCTCCCCCACATTATCTTAAACATTAGAGATATTCAATAAACTCTTATTGAAAATATATACAAAATCTGAAGTCTCAATGGGTCTTGAAGAAACGTTGCTGATTCATTCATTGACTTTTAGAGCAAAGTATCACACACAAGCAAAACATAAATATGGCCCAAAATGAAATCATGATGCAAACAGTATTGCTGTTTGGCCAAACTCTGACTTGCCTTCAACGGATGATTGGGTACTAAAATCAGTGCTATTCAAATACGAACACGGAGGGGCAGTCAGGCCTTGGGGAAGCGACTGCCAACCTTCAGGAAAGAAGTCCATGTGAGGATTCTGCCCTCCAGCTTCCCTCACCTCCAGCCCTTCCTTTTCATCGCCTTAGTCATACTTGCCCAGGCCAGTCCTTACACCCCTTTTCTCCCCCACCCCTGAGTTCAGATGCTCCCTAACTGTCCCTTGAACGGTGGCAGTTGTCTCCTAATTGGTCTTCCACTCAAATAGCTTAGAAGTTTCCAATTTTTTTCCAGATGATGTATAGTTTCCCAAACATATCCCACACATTCCCATCTCCAGGTTTCTGTTCCAAATTTTATTTATTCTTCAAAACTCAGTTCAACTGCTTCATCCTTCGTTGAGTCTTCCCTGAAATTCCCTCCTGGAAGGAATTTCTCTTTTTCCGAACTCTTGTAACACTTGGCACCTTTCTTACTGTATTTAGCACACTCTATATTACAGTTTTCCACATGTCTTCTCTCTCCAATTAAAAGGGAAATTCCTGAGGACAGAAACTTTTACCTTATTTCCCATAGCATCATGCATTGTTAATTTCATATAATATGTCCTCAATGAATATTTATTGAGTGAAGGAATGTATGAATGAATGAGGATATAAAGCAATAGTAAATACTAATTGAATGAATGAGATAGATTGTCAAGTATTTCCCAGAATTACGGAAAAGGAAAGTCACTGCAGATATTTATCAGGTTTAACCTCTTGCCTTTACTTAGTTTAGTTATTATTAGCCTCATTTTACAGAAGAGGCAACCAAGGCCAACATAGACTACTTGCCTTATAAAAATCATACTGCCCAGTGTACAGTATTCTATACCATACTGCTTTGTTTTTATCAGGACAACTCTCTATTGTCCTATGTTAGTCTCTGTTGTTTCAATATCTGGCACATATGTCATGAGATTATCTTCAAGTAGACCAGAAAAGATACCCTGTTCTTTTCATTCTGTTCTCATTAACCCTTTCTTAGTCCAAGCCTTCGTAGGGGGTACAGATGAACACTTACTTATAACAGGAACACGTCCTAGTCATTATCAACAAGGTAGACATGGTCTCAGTGAGTCCAAAAAGCAAAAGCCTTTCAAGATCAAAAGTAATTCCCAGATTAGAGCTAAGGACGTGGCGAGGGGAGAACTTTCATCAAAAGCAGCAGTCTAACTGTGCAGAATGTGAGAAATCAGTCAATCACAGGTGCCTCATCAGCAGGCAGGGTCAGGGAAACAGCTGTCTGCACATGTTCCCAGCTCCCCTAGCCACAACACCACCACGATCTCCTTGGTGGATGGCTCCCTGGTCTTGATCCAGAGCCCCGAATGGGAATTCTTAGGGTAGGCTCAGTCTTCTTGCTGCTGGCAAACTGCCACAGAAACATGCCACCCCCTGGGTCCCAGTGGAGGCAGGCATCAAATCAAAAGAGCAGAGCACCAGCTTCCAGAGACAGAAGGGGCCCGGCTTGGTAGTGGCCCCAGGCTCCAAGAAGTGTGAAGACCGCTAAAGAGGCTGAATCCCATATAGCAGGAAGAGCGAAGCCTGCTCCTGGGAAATCTCTGGCAAATGTTCTCACAGTTTGATCTGAGAGAACAGCACTTCCTGAGAAAAGTGCAGAAACAAGATAGTAGCTATTAACACCCTTGGGCTGAGGCCTGCAAGTCTTTGACAGTCTTTCTGCGCATCAGACAAACATGCACAGAAAATCAGACAGTTCCCAGGCAGGTGTGGGCGAGAGCGGCAGCCTGGGATCAGGAGGTGGTTCTTGGCTGGCCTTTTGAAGAGATAAGAAGCTAAATGGTTTTGTGTCTCTGTTTCCCTAACTGTAAAATGGGGTTGCTCCTGGGCTAGGACTATGGTGCTTGTTCGTAAAACACTGAATCTACACTCTGTGAGTATAGGCCAAAGGTCCTCAAGCCACATCAGCCCGGAGTGAGAAGCCTGACAGGACAGCTGGTCTAGGATCAGTTCTCTCCAGTGAAAGGAGACCTCCTCACCCTGCTTCCTCTGGGCAGCTCCCACCACTTGCCCAATGCCTGCAGGACACTGTGCCCTTCCCCTGGCTGCACTGACCCCGCTGGTGCCCCTACTCTGGGCTGAGGGGTGGCGCCGGCCCCACAAACACAGGTGTGGCACACTGGCGGGGTGCTCTCATGCTCCCCTCCAACCCTCGCCTCACCGAGGGCAGGAATCCGCTGCTCTCAGAGTGGACCACGTTCTCAGGCTCTCATATCACACAGACCCTGGAGGGGAGTATCTGGTGGTCTCTGCAGTTCGTTAAACTTCCTTGCAGAATTGGAGGAAAAGACCACTCAAATTGCACCGTGCTACACTCCTCTAGAGTGTCCTTATCGTAATGTTAAGAACATTTTTAAACATAATCACCATGACTTCATCACACTTAACAAAAATAACAATAATTCCTTAATGTCCTTGCCTACCAATCCCTATGCATATTTCCTTGACTTTCTCAAATACATCTTTTTATTGTGGACTTGTTCAAATCGGGATCCAAACAAGAGCCTCACAATGCATTTGGTTGATATCTCTTCTCAGTTTATTTTATCCTGTAATAACTCATCCTCCCTTTTTCTCTAGTGCCATTTTTATTGGAGCATAATGCCCATGTGTTGGAGAAACTGGGTCGTTTTTCCTAGAGAATGTACCACCTTTCGGATTTAGCCAATTGTATCCTTGTCATTTCATTAGTTCTTCCATCCCTCATCTTTCCTACAAACTAGTAGCAGTTCTAAAGATTTGATTAGAATTGGGTTCCACTTTTTAGGAAAGAAACATCATAAAAGATGTTTAGGCCAGAAACATTATAAAAGGCACATGTCTGGGCCGTCCCGCTTTTAGGAAGGCTAAGGTTAATCACACAGCATAGGTGGTGTCAGCCTGACCCTTTCATTACAATGTTCCCCATCAAAATTTCAGCTTAATAGTTTTAGCCTCATTAATTAATGTTGCCTAGATCAATTATTTCATTAGACGTTGCAAATGATGCATTTTATGTTTTTGTAACATTGGTATGTAACATTATATAAATTTCAGATGTACATCATTATATTTCGATTTCTGTGTAGATTATATCATGTTCCCCACCCAGAGACTAATTACCATCTACTAACATGCACATGTGCCTAGTCACCCTTTTCACCCTCCGTTCTTCTGGTAACCTTCCCCTCTGGTAACCACCAATCTAATCTATGTATCTATGTGTTTGTTGTTGTTGTTGTTGTTGTTATTTTTATCTTTGATTTAGGAGTGAGATCATATGGTATTTGACTTTCTCCGTCTGACTTATTTCATTTACCATAATATCATAAAGGTCCATCCATTTGTCACAAATGGCGAGATTTCATCTTTTTCTATAGCTGAGTAGTATTCCATTGTGTATATATACCACGTCTTCTTTTTTTTTATTCTTTGGTGCCAAAATCCAGGGATGATATACCATAATTTCTTTATCCATTTGTCCCTCGGTGGGCACTTAGGTTGTTTCCAAGTCTTGGCTATTGTGACTAATGCAGCAATGAACATAGGGGTGCATATATCTTTCCTCATTAGTGTTTTCATGTTCTTTGGATAAATACCCAGCAGCAGAATAGCTGGATCACACGGTAGTTCTATTCTTAATTTTTTGAGGAATCTCCATACTGTTTTCCATAGTGGCTGCACTAGTTTACATTTCCACCAGCAGTATTTGAGAGTTCCCTTTTCTCCACATCCTCTCCAACACTTGTTATTTCTTGTCTTGTTAATTATAGCCATTCTGATGGGAGTGAGGTGATATCTCATTGTAGTTTTGACTTGCATTTCCCTAATAATTAGTGATGTTGAACATCTTTTCATGTGCCTGTTGGCTATCTGTCTATCTTCTTTGGAGAAAGGTCTGTTCAGATCTTTTGGCCATTTTTTTTTTTAAAGATTTTATTTTTCCTTTTCTCCCCAAAGCCCCCCAGCACATAGTTGCATATTTTTAGTTGTGGGTCCTTCTAGCTGTGGCATGTGGGGTGCCGCCCCAGCACCCCCCGATGAGCAGTGCCATATCTGCACCCAGGACCTGAACCGGCGAAAGGCTGGGTCGCCAAAGCAGAGCACACAAACTCAACCACTCGCCCACGAGGCCAGCCCCAATCTTTTGGCCATTTTTTAACTGGGTTGTTTGTTTTTTGTTGTTGAGATGTTTGAGTTCTTTATATATTTTGGATATTAACCCCTTATCAGATATATGGTTTGTAAATATCTTCTCAATTGTTAGGTTGTCTTTTCATTTTGTTGATGGTTTCCTTTGCTGTGCAGAAGATTTTTAGTTTGATGTGGTCCCATTTGTTTATTTTTTCTTTTGTTTCCCTTGTCTGAGTAGACATGGTATTTGAAAATATACTGCCAAGACCAATGTCAAAGACTGTACTGCCTGTGTTTTCTTCTAGAATTTTTATGGTTTCAGGTCCTACATTCAAGTCTTTAATCCATTTTTAGTTAATTTTTGTGCTTAGCGTAATATAATGGTCTACTTTCATTCTTTTGCATGTGGCTGTCCAGGTTTCCCAACACCATTTATTGAAGAGACTTTCCTTTCTCCATCGTATGTTCTGGGCTCTCTTGTTGAAAATTAGCTGTCCAGAGATGCGTGGGTTTATTTCTGGGCTTGATTCTGTTTCATTGATCTGTGTGTCTGTTTTTGTGCCAACACGATGCTGTTTTGGTTACTATAGCTTTGCAGTATATTTTGAAATCAGAGAATGTGATACCTAAAGCTTTGTTCTTTTTTCTCAGGATTCCTTTGGCTATTCAGGGTCTTTCATTGTTCCAAATAAATTTTAGGATTCTTTGTTCTATTTCTTGGAAAAACATCATTGGAACTTTGATAGGGCTTGCATTGAATCTGTAGATTGCTTTAGGAAGTATGGACATTTTAACTATCTTAATTCTTCCAATCCAAGAGCATGGAATATCTATCCATTTATTTGTGTCTTCTTTAATTTCTTTCCACAATGTTTACTGTTTTCAGTGTACAGTTCTTTCACCTCCTCAGTTAAATTTATTCCTAGGTATTTTATTCTTTTTGTTGTAATTATACATGGGATTGTATTCTTAATTTCTCTTTCTGCTACTTCATTGTTAGCATATAGAAATGGAACTGAGACCCACAACTGAAAAAAGAAAAATGTACAACTATGTACTGGGGGGGTTGGGGAGAGAAAAAAAGCAGAAAAAAAAAGAAGAAGATTGGCAACAGTTGTTAGCTCAGGTGCCAATCTTTAAAAAAAAAAAAGAAATGAAACTGATTTTTGTGTGTTGATTTTGTGTCCTGCAACTTTACTGTATTCAATTATTATTTCTAATACGTTTTGGTGGATTCTTAGGATTTTCTTTACATGAAATCATGTCATCTGCACATAGTGACAGTTTTACTTCTTCCCTTCCAATTTGAATTCCTTTTATCAATTTTCTTGCCTGATTGCTCTGGCTACGACTTCCAATACTATGTTAAATAAGAGTGGTGAGAGTGGGCATCCTTGTCTGGTTCCTGTTCTTAAATGGATAGCTTTCAGTTTTTCTCTGCGGAGAATAATATTAGCTGTGTGTTTGTCATATATAGCCTTAATTATGTTGAGGTATTTTCCTTCCAAACCCCTTTTTATTCAGGGTTTTTATCATAAATGGATGCTGTATCTTGTCAAATGCTTTCCTTGCATCTGTTGAGATGATCATGTGATTTTTATTCTTCACTTGGCTAATGTTCATCTTGTATCATGTTCACTGATTTGTGGATGTTGAGCCATCCCTGCATCCCTGGAATAAATCCTACTTGATCATAGTGTATGATCTTTTTAATGTATTATCCCATTTTATTTGCTAGTATTTTGTTAAGGATTTTTGCGTGAACGTTCATCAGTGATATTGGGCTGTAATTTTCTTTTTTTGTCTCATCCTTGTCTGGTTTTGGTATCAGGGTAATGTTGACCTCGTAGAATGAGTTAGGAAGTTTTCCCTCCTCTTGAATTTTTTGGAAGAGTTTGAGAAGGATAGGTATTAAATGTTCTTTGAATGTTTGGTAGAATTCACCACAGAAGTCATCTGGTCCTGGACTTTTATTTTGGAAGAGGTTTTTGATTACTGTTTCAATCTTCTTACTGGTGATTAATCTATTCAAATTCTCTATTTCTTCTTGATTCAGTTTTGGAAGGTTGTATGATTATAAGAATTTATCCATTTCTTCTAGATTATGTAATTTGTTGGCATATAGCTTTTCATAGTATTCTTTTGTAATCTTTTGTATTTGTGAGGTGTCCATTGTAATTTCTCCTCTTTCATTTCTGATTTTACATATTTGAGGCTTCTCTCTTTTTCGCTTGCTGAGTCTAGCTAAAAGTTTGTCAATTTTGTTTACTTTATCAAAGAACCAGGTCTTAGTTTCATTAATTTTTTTCTACTTTTTTTTTTAGTCTCTATTTCATTTATTTCCACGCTGATTTTTATTATTTCCTTCCTTCTACTGATTGTGGGCTTTGTTTGTTCTTCTTTTTCCAGTTACGTTAGGTGCACTGTTGGATTGTTTATTTGGGATTTTTCTTGTTTGTTGAGGTAGGCCTGTGTTGCTATAACCTTCCCTCTTAGTATTGCCTTTGCTGTTTCCCATAAATTTTGACATGTTGTATTTTCATTTTCACTTGTCTCCAGGTATTCTTTCATTTCTCCTTTCATTTATTCATTGACCCAATAGTTGTTCAGTAGCATTTTGTTTAATCTCCACATATTTGTAGCTTTTCCAGCTTTCTTCTTGTAGTTGATTTCTAGTTTCTAGTTGTGGTCAGAAAAGATGCTTGGTATTATTTCAATATTCTTAAATTTACTGAGAATTGTTTAGTGGTCTAATATGTGATCCATCCTGGAGAATGTTCCATGTGCATTCAAAAAGAATTTGTATTCTGTGGATTTTGGATGGAATGTTCTGTATATACCTACTAAGTCCATCTGGTCTAATGTGTCACTTATGGTCAATGTTTCCTTATTGATCTTCTGTTTGGATGATCTGTCCATTGGTGTAAGTGGAGTGTTAAAGTCCCCTACCATTATGGTGTTGCTGTCTATTTCTCCTTTCATGTCTGTTAATGCTTCACATGTTTAAGTGCTCCTATGTTGGGTGCATAGATATTTACAAGTGCTATGTCCTCTTGTTGGATTGTTCCCTTTATCATTATTCCCTTATCTCTTGTTACAGTTTCTGTTTTAAAGTCTACTTTGTCTGATATAAGTATTGCTGCCCCAGCTTTCTTTTCATTGCCATTTGCATGGAGTATCTTTTTCCATCCCTTCACTTTCAGTTTGTGAGTGTCTTCAGGTCTGAAATGTGTCTCTTGTATGCAGCATATAAATGGGCCTTGTTTTTTTGGCCACCCTATGTCTTTTGACTGGCACATTTAGTCCAGTGACATTTAAAGTAGCTAGTGATAAGAATGTACTTATTGCCATTTTCTTACTTTTTTCTGGATGTTTTAGTAGTTCTTCTCTGTTCCTTTCTTCTTCTCTTGCTCTCTTCCCTTGTGGTTGGATTGCTTTCTTTAGTATTATGTTTGGGTTCCTTTCTCTTAATTTTTTGTGTATTTATTATAGGTCTTTGTTTTGTGATTACTATGAGGTTCATATATAATAACCCATGTAAATAGCAATCTATATTAAGTTGACGGTCTCTTAAGTTTGACCTCTTGCTAAAAGCCCTACTCTTTTACTCCCCTCTCCCTGAATTTTATGTTTTTGACATCACATTTAACCTCTTTTGTGTGTGTATGTATCTGTTAACCTCTTATCATGGAAATAGATAATTTTAGCACTTTTGGCTTTTGACTTTCGTATTAGTTTCACAGGTGGTTGACCTGCTACCTTTACTGTATGTTTGCCTTTACCAGTGATTTTATTTTCTTTTGATAATTTTCTTACTCCTATTTGTCGTCTTTTCTTTCTATTTAAATAAATCCCTTTAACATTTTTTGTAAGGCTGGTTTATTGGTGATAAACTTATTTAGTTTTTGCTTGTCTGGGAAACTTTTATCTCTGCTTCTATTCTGAATGATGACCTTGCTGGGTAGAGTATTCTTGGCTGTAGGTTTTTTCCTGTGAGCACTTTGAATATATCAGGCCACTCCCTTGTAGCCTGTAAGGTTTCTGCTGAGAAGTCAGCTGATAGCCTTATGCGGTTTCCTTTGTATGTCACTTGTTGCCTTTCTCTTGCAGTTTTTAGGATTTCTCTTTTTCTTTAATTTTGGACATTTTAATTATAATGTGCCTTGGTGTGGGCCTCTTTGGGCTTATCTTGTTTAGTGATCCCTGAGCTTCCTGTACCTGGATATCTGTTTCCTTCATTATGTTAGGAAAGTTTTCAACTATGATTTTTTCAAATAGATTCTCTGCCCCTTTATCTCTCTCTTCTCCTTCTGGGACACATATAACACAGATGTTAATATGCTTGATGTTGTCCCAGAGGTCTCTTAGGCTGTCCTCGTTCATTTTAATTCTTTTTTCTTTTTTCTGTTCTGCTTAGTGATTTCCTCTACCTTTTTCTTCAGTTCACTGATCCATTCTTCTGTATCATCTACTCTGCTATTGAGTCCCTCTAGCGGATTTTTTCATTTCTATTATTGTATTCTTCAGTTCTGCTTGGTTCTTTTTTATATTTTCAATTCTTTGTTGAAGTTCTCACTGTTGTTGTTCTCACTGAGTTCATCTATTCTTCTCCCAAGACCAGTGAGTATCCTTATTACTATTAGTTTGTACTCTTTATCAGGTAGATTGTCTACCTCTGTTTTGTTTAGCTCTTTTCAGGGATTTATCCTGTTCCTTATTTGGAACATATTCCTTTGTCTCCTCACTTTGCCTATTTCTCTGTGTTTATGTCTATGTATTAGGTAGAACAGCTACATCTCCCAATTTGGGGAAGTGGCCTTATGTAAGAGATGCCTTATGAGGCCCAGCAATGTGCTTCCTTCTCATCACCAGTTCCAAATGTTCCAGTAGTGTCCCCTGTGGGGGCTATGTGTGTCCTTCTGTTGTGGCAGGGTTGCTCTTGCTGCAGGTACACAGGAAGGCTAGGCTGTCCCCATGGCTGGTTGGTTGTAAGGCTCAGCTGCATATGGCTACTGTGGTCCCTTTTTGTCACTTTATTGGGTGGGAGAAGCCCCAGCATGGTTGGCTGCAAGGTCTAATAGCACACATCTGCTGCTGTTTTCTGTTAAGTGAGTAGGCCCCCAGCATGGCTGGTTGTTAGGCTCGGGGGCTCACAATTGCTTTAGGCCTCTGTCCTGCAAGGCTGTTATGAGCTCTCTCAGAAGTGCAGCTGGGTGCAGCTGGCCTCAGGCAGGGCAGCACACAAATGTTTCAGGCATTGGAAGGTGGGCAGATCCCCTATGTGGCTGTTTGAGAAGCACAAGTCTGCTACAACTGACAGGCCCTACCACCCACAGGCCCACACACATGGTCAACACAATCCTGCCCTGTATGTACACCCCACCCTGCTGAAGCATACCCACTCACCCAACTGCAGAGGTCCCACACACCCCATCTATGCAGGCCCACAAGTTGCCCAAGGGCTTGGTGGTGGGAGGGACCAGTCCCTAGGGTGGGCTGCCTGCCCTGATTGAGCTGGATTAAATTGGTACTCTAGTGGGTGGGACAGATCCCTGAGCTAAGAGGCCAGGGGAAGAACTCCAATGGCGTCTGCCAGCATCTGTGTCAGCATCCCTGTACTAGGTCACAGTAATGGCTGCTGCCAATGTCTCAGTCCCTGGGGAGGTGGTCCCAGCCACCTTCTGCTTCCCTGAGAAGCAACCAGAGCCTATCAAGTGAGTCTCTTTCACCAAAGGACTGTACATCTTTCTTTCTGGTGATTTTGTGTTGCATGCCAGAATGGGTGAATTTGTGCATGGGCCCTTTAAGAGTAGGCTTTTCTTTCTCTTATGTTCCATAGCTTTTCTGGGGCTTTCCCTATTGTTATTAATAGCCAGCAAAGCCAGATATTATGACACTCATCTCAGTTGTGCTGAGTTCAAAAGCCACTTACTGTAGCAAAGCTCTCCCTCTCAATCCCTCACTCCTCCAGGAAAAGCTTCCTACCTTAAGATTGCTTCCAGCCATGAAGCAACATGGCTAGAATGTGGCTTTTTCTTCTCCAGAAAGGTATTTCTGCCTCTTCCACCTCAGTTAGAGCTGTCCCTTGTTGTGAGGGTTCCTTTTATCCAGTTTCCTGTTCTCTCTTGGGGGTAATTGTTCCAAGGGTAGTTGTAAATTTGTTGTGTCCATGAGAGGAGGTGAGTTCAGAGTTCTCCTAAGCCACCATCTTCCAAACCTATTGAAAATGATGCATTTTTTAAATTGTATCGTTCCTTCTGCATTTATTAGTTGAAATTCTTCTCTATAGAGTATTTTTATCAAATATTTAGTTATCCTGAAATATAGTTGGCATAGGAAAGTTAAAATAAACTGTCTCACTATTTATTCATTTTCAGAATAATAAATTATTACCCTAGCATCCAATGGCAAAGCTATTAGGTTAGGTTTTTGTTTTGTTTTGTTTGTTTTTAGGTATCATAATGAACTCTTGGTTTTTATATTTTTGACAGATTTTAATCCATTGTAATTATTATTGTTTTTTATGCAGAAATTACCCCTCTTTGGCCAGTGGGAGCCCCTTCAAAGTGGTTCCTGTATTGTGTTGACATGACCTCAAATAGTCTGGGACAGTTTCCTTGCAAAACAAGTTGTCCATGGCTCATCATATAGATTTCTTGCCTCAGACTTGGAATCAGCCATTTCACCAAGGGAAGTGGTATTTAGAGACCTGCCTCAGGATTTTTTTTAATTAAGCATTGCAAACATAATTGAGACTTCCTGTGTGGACATCTCCCTGACCTCATTGCCCTTCTTTTTCTGTTTGAGGTAAACACTACTATGAATATATTATTTATCATTCTTGTTCAAGTTTTCATTCTTTTACTATATTTTTTGTATGCATGCATATTAAATGGTATTGTTTTGCAGATGTTTAAATTTATAGAATGGTATTACACTCTGTGTATCTTATTTCCACCAGTTTTTTTTCCCCACACAATACTATATTTTTTATATTTACTCATATTGGTAGATATATTGCTGGTTCATCTTAACGACTGCATGTTATTCCATCCACAATCTTTTCTCCTGTTGACAATACTTAGGTTTTCAAATTTTGCTATTACAAACAATACCACAATGAGTATCCTTGAACACATTTTCCTGTGCACAGTATGAGAATTTCTCTAGGATATATTTCTAAATATGAAACTGCTGGGTCATATGGTATGAGCACCTTCAAATGTACCAGCTTTTGCCAAATTGCTCTCCAAAATGGTTGTGCAGATTTATACTTCCACCAGCAGTGTACACAAGGTCCCATTTTCTTCCTATATCCTCACTCAAACTTGGTAATTTCAGACTTACTATTTTGTCCAACTTATCGGTGTGAGGTGATTTCTCCTTGGTATTTTAATTTGCACTTCCCTGATTGCTAGTGAGATTGAGATTCTTCTTAAATGTGTGTTGGCTTCTTGGGATGGTTGTTCTATTGAGTTTGAGAGCAAACACAGTGGTTAAGACCACAGGAACTGGAGCCAGACTCTTAGGCTCAAACTCAGCTCCACCACACTAGCTATGCAACTATAAGCAAGTTATCTACCCCTTTCTGTGCCTGTTTCTTCATCTGTAAAATGAGGATAATAAATACTTATCTCACAGGGACATAGTAAAGATTAAATGAGTTAACATATCTCAAATGCTTAGGATAGTACCTGGCTATTATTATTATCATCATCATCATCATTGGCTTGTAGGGGTTCTTTCTATATTCTGGATAATATTTCTTCATCAGATTTTGCATTGTAAATATATTTTCCCAAATGTCTGTAATTTGTTTTTTTACTTTGTTTATGGTGTCTTTTGTCATTGCAGAAAATTTAATGTTCACATATTGTAATAAAAATTTATCCTTATTTTTCCTATGTAGTTTGGGGTTTTGGTATAAAGTCTAAGAAATCTTTCTATACACAAGGTCATAAAGACCTATATTTTCTTCTAACTTTATAAAGTGAGTTTTTGAGTAAGATTTCAACCCACCTGTGATGCAAGAGAAAGATCCAATTTTGTTTTTTTCCATATGGATAATTACTTTTCAAGCACCATTTATCAAATAAACAGTCATTATTTTGCTATTGATTTGTAATTCTATCTTTATCACATATTGAGTGTCCAGATATATAAAAGTGTGTTTCTGGGCTTCCTATCCTGTTCCATTGATTTATTTTCCAATTCTTGCACCATCCCACTATTTAATAATTTCTAAGACATTTTAAAATGTCTTCACATCTGATAGAAGAAGTCCCACCATCTTCTTTTTTTAAAATGGAATCTGGGTTCTTGGCCCCTTGCTTTTCCGTAGAGTATCATAGAGCTTGCAGGACAGTGTAGACTGTGTCTAATACCTGAGAAATCTAAATGATGGTCACTGGCTGGTAGCTGTTCTGATGGCAGAGCAAAGGGACACATTAGGAAGATCCCACATTCCCAGAATTTATTTGAGCAAAGTATGGAGATATTTCCCATGGGCCAGTTGTGGGCCATAAGAAAGAGAGTATTTGCCTTTGTGGGATAACTTTAAATCCACTTAAGAGGGCTAGCTTCTATAAAGAACAAGAGTTGCTATGGGAGGAATCTAAGTAACCAGGTAGAAAAATGCGTTCTCCTACATGAACAAAATTGCAAGCGAGAGATGCCCAGAAATAGGAGGTCTTAAAAAAGGCCCACAGAAGAGCTCCATGATAGAAAAAGTCAGCTTTAAACTTCTGCCCAGCCCAGGGTATTCTGATGCCAACTCATAACAGTGCTGAGCATGTAGGATCTTTCCTATTGCCCTCTCTCCCTTCCCCTGCTTCAATCCCACAGGAATGGGAGATCACCTAATCAGTGCATGAGGAGGAGAAAATCTAGCCGAGGGAAAGAGATGAATAAGATAAATACTATGCTGGCCACACCCATTGCAAGCTTTCCACCTTGTGCAGACTCAGGTTGGGGATGATGGTAAGCTATGTGGGACTGTGCATCTTATTTCATAAACTGAGACTATTTGTCATGGCCAGAGGACTTTTTACTTGGATTAGCCAGAAAAGTCAAAGATTTTTCATTTATTCAAGGGCAAGAAAGAACTAGCCCTACAATTCACCTTACAAGGACAATAGCAAGAGGAAAATAATGAAACTTCATGACTATATCCCCTGGATCCTATTTATTTGAAGTACTTGTTATTTTTAATATACTGTTGAATTAAATTTGCTATTACTTTATTTAGGTACCTTGTGTCTACATTCTTCAGGGTGATAGAAAATTTTCTTGTTTTGTCCTCATCTGCTTTGGTATCAAAGTTATACTAACTTCATTAACAGATCTGGGTAGCTTTCCTCCTTTTATATCATCTGAAACAGCTACATAATATAAGGATTGTATGTTTGTTGATGATTTTGAAACTTGTCTCTAAAACCATCTGAGCCCGGTGACTTTGGGGCACAGGAGACTGGATATAATCTATAATTCCACTTAAGTACAGACAAGGTCTCGATTGCCTGGAAGCTAGCAAAGGATTGGGGTACCATTCTCCCTCTACATTGTGGGACACTCACTCCCTTCTTAGGACACCTCAGTTACCATAGATGGCCCAGGGCTCACAGTTGAGGGAGAATGCCAGCGTCAATTTGGATATCAAATTTTAGTAAAGCTGCATTTCTTTTTTTTTAAGATAAAAATTAATTGGAAATGGAAAAAAAAGAAAAAAATGTCACCTCCCCATACACCAGTGGAACCTCTTACACACCCCATCTTTGGAGACAATTGCTCTAGAGAGCGGATTGAGCATGCTCAGCAGCTAAAGCAACTCCCTCAGACCCTCTGTGGGGAAAGGGAGAGGACAGGAAAAGGGACCAGCATTGTACACTGGCCATTGGCACAGTTTAACCCGTGGAAGACAGCACAATATTGTGCATTTTCAAACTAGTCTGATCATAAGAATCACTGAGCATGCGTGCTAACAGAGATTCTCAGACTTTAGCCTAGACTTATTGAATCAGAATCTTGGGGGGAGCGGGAGCTTGAGAACCTGTATTTTTAATAATCACTCCAGCAAGTCTTATAAACGGGCAAGTTTGGGAAACACATAAAAGGAGAATAAGCATGGGCTTTGGAGTTAGGCCAGGGTTGAATAATGACTCACTCCTCAATAGCTGTGTGGCTTATAGCATGTCACTTAATCTCCCTGTGCCTCCATTCCTTTATTTGTAAGGGGGCAAACCAAACCTTCCTGTTAGGGTAGTCATAATGATTAAACGAGAGGATATGTGTAAAACACTCCGCACAAGGTCTGGCACTCGGTAAATGGTCGTCTTTATTACAGACAGGGTTCTAGGAGAAAATATGAGGTTTAAATTACCAACCTACAAAGACATTCATTCTTGAAGTTGAGATGAAAGTACAGTACCTCAGCTGTTCTCGTTCAGCATCCAGTCCCATTCTTCTGGTAACACTGCCCGTTTTTCCTTAGGGCTTCACTACCACCTTCTACTGCTAGTTCACGTGGTTCTGGCAGATGAATTTGACTCTGCCTTTCATCTCCGGGGTGAGCATGATCAAAGCCTGGCCAATCAGCATACGCCATTCCTCTTGGCCATCATGATTGGTTCAGAATGAGGACCATGACCCAAGTTGGTCCAATGAGATTTAATCTTGGGACTTCCACTAGAGCAGTGATCTTAGAGCTGAGCTGCTGGCTGCCATCTTGGTAGAGAAGAAGGGGGCTCTCCCGAGAATGCAGCAATAAAGGAAAGAGCCAAGATGTGAAGAGCCTGGGACGAAATCGTGAAGATATTTTGGAGACCTGGATTCTAGACATGCTGAAGCAATTCCATTCCAGGACGTTTCAGTTATGTGAGCCAATGAAAATTTTTGCTTAAGAGAGTTTGAGTCAGATTTTCTATCTCTTGCATTCACAAGGGTCCTGAAAATGATTTTAAAGGCATTTCTTCTCGTTTAGTCTCCAGTTCACTGTATAATTATGCAAGCCCTTTTCTTGTCTAACTTTATTAGGAAGAAGCAATCCCATGGCTGTAGCATTTAGTCTTGATGGATAATGGAAATTGCTAAGGCATGATCACTCTCTGGGGATTAGAAAACTCAAATCCTTTCCATCTAAATGGCTTCTTTTCTCTCAGGGTGGGAAGGAGCTGATATTTAGGTAGGTCTCTGTTTTTGTTCTCCAAACTCTGAGAAAGGTTGCCATTAAAGGGCAACACAACAATTAAAAGCTGTTGGATATGAGAATGACAAGCTTGGCTGGTATGCAATACTGTACAGCTGAGATGATTATTCTCAATTAATGGGCAAACATTACACAATTGTCTCTTTCAGGCCCAGAGTGCTAATATATAATACACAATCAGAGGGCATTGTGCTTTGGAATATAACTCATTAGCCGGTGCCAATTCTTTACCCCCTAGAAATAAAATAGTCCGTTGTCTGTGAAAGCCACAATTTTGAGTCTTTTAAATTTGCAGCTATAGACCAGGTGAAGAATTTCAATTTGCAAAGAATCCAAATGGAATTGAGAATAGAAATTCCTGTTGGAATTCATTATTAAGGCAAAACTAGTGGTTAGTAGCATGAGGGGTTGTGGGGGGGGGGGTGTGGAAGGTGGACTTTGACTGCCCATGCCTCCCACCAGGAGCCCCATTCAAGGACATTTAGTAAATCTGGCTGAGGCAGCATCTGCCCTGTGAGGAACGTCCCAGAATGGACATGTCCCTGTGTGACTGCCCAGCGAATACCAAATAGATTGGGTCATTTTATTCAGACCTGGAGAACTTGGCTGCCTAGGCAGATGCTCTGCGGATGAACTCACTTTTGCTTTAGTCCCACATGGCTGCTGAAGTCTGAGTAGCTCAGACAGCAAGGGACAGAGGTGAGGAGAACACAGGGCAGGCGATCAGAGAAATCTAAGGAAGGAGATTGGATTACTGTCAGATCGCAGGGTGTGGGCAACTGGGACAGACTGATGGGTGAGCCTAAAGTTGACAGGGAACAGTTGGGTGTGCTGAGCCAGCTGCCTTGTGTGTGCATGCAGAGTGCAGGCTAACTGGGAGAAGGAAATCTTAACAGTTACAGAAAATACACAGCAGTCCATAGGCCCACCTAACTGGAAAACAAAGCTTGTTCTTTGGACTCCAAATCCCCCAAACCACAGAGATATCTACAGTGTTACCTGGTTTCTTGCTTCACAGGGCATGTCTCTATCAGTCTTTCAACAAACACTTATTAAGAGCCTTCTAAATTTCAGGACTGTGCTTGGTGCTAGAGATATTGAGAAAATCTGTACGGTACTTCCCTCAAAGGAGCTCACCACCTAGTAAACAATTACAAAAAAGGAAAAATGCAGTCCGAGCAGGGATAAAAGAGAGCACAGGTGCTGGAGGAGCCCAGGACACAGGCACCAGAGCATGTGAGTCGTGATCTAAAGCTAGAGAGTTTGTATCTTCAAACATGTCAACCACTCTTCAAATGCCACCCGACAGTTTTCTCTCCTCCACTCCAGTCTTAAATCCATGACCTCAACATGGTAAAAACATTCCCCAGACCATTCAGTTCTAGTAGTAATTTAATGTTATGTTCTTCTCCATGGATGTTCTCTGTATGTTTTCCCATCTTGGTTGTCTTTCTTTTTTAGTGTGTTATTTAATCTTGTTGGTAGAATAGGATGTTAAAAGTTGAGGGCTTTAATTTGATGTACCATTTAGCTTCATTTGAAAGGAGAATAAAGCCCCCATGATCAGCGGTTTACCCATTAATCTGAGCCAAAGGCCGAGCGAATGTCTATTGTGTCCCCGGTTATGGGGGATCAGAGCAAGGAGACCATAGACGGTTTGCTCCACTCAAACCTGTCATCATTACCAGATATGCCAGCAATAGGACACAGCCATTTGGCAGTGGTATCATATTCATAAATAAGCGTAAAAGTATGTGTGTGTGTGTGAGTGTGTGTACATGTGTAATGTTTCACAATCTTTTTGAAGGCTGCAGAATAATGATTACTATGAACCTATAAGCATAACCCCAGATACCGACAAGGCACACTCCCTCACATCTTTCATGTCTGTGCTCAAATATCACCTCCTTAAAATGCCTTTCCCTGACCACCTCTAGAATGTAAACTCACTGAGATTGTTGTCTATTTTTCTCACTGTCCATAAGCCTTGAACTTTTAATATCATATTCTTCCAACCACTTTGAACAACACACTCAAAAAGAAAGACAACCAAGATGTGAAAATATATACAGACAGCATCCACAGAGAAGAATACAAACATTAAATTGTTACTAGATGTGAATGGCCTGGGGGATATTTTTACCACGTTGAGGTCATGAATATGAAACCAGATGGGGTGAGAGAAAATTGTTAGACAAGCATAATGGAAGATGTGGCATTTGAAGAGTGGTTTATGTGACTGAAGACAATCACAGATTCTTTAGCTTTAGATCACAACTTCCCTGACCTGGTGCTATCTTCTGGGTGCAGTTCCCAGAACAGTGTCTGCCACATGATAGATGCTCAGTAACTATTTATTGAATGTCTAGTGAATTAAACAATCAAGTGCTCCTTAATGAAGTTTTCTTCTATTTCTTTTCATTTAATTTCATAAAAAGTTAGTATGATGACACAGTTCAATATTTATTTCAGTGTAAAAAGATAATGCATAGTCTTAATCTCACCCCATTCCCTACCTATCCACTTCCCACATCCTGCACAGCTACCTCCCCCATAACCATTTTTCTTAGTTTCTTATTTATCCTTCCAGGTGTTGTTTATGCAAATCAAATACAACAATATTTGCATTTTATTATGCAAAAGATAACATACTATACACTCTGATATTGACCTTGCTTTTTTTCATTTAATAATGTAAGTTGATGAATGCATAAAGAAAATGTGGTGTGTATATATGTATATATATATATATTCCTACACAATGGAATATTATTCAGCCATTAAAAAGAAGGAAATTCTACCATTTGCAACAACACAGATTAACCTTGAGGGCATTACGCTAAGGTGAGATAAGACAGACAAATACCATATGATCTCACTTATATGTAGAATCTAAAAAAATTGAATTCATAAAAGCAAAGAATAGATTAGTGATTGCCAGAGACGAGGTGTAGGGGGTGGGGGAAATGGATGAAGGGGGTCAAAAGGTACAAACTTCCAGTTATAAGAAAAGTAAGTTCTGGGGCTCTAATGAACAGCATGATGACTATAGTTAACAATACTGTATTGTATATTTGAAAGTTGCCAAGAGGGTAAATCTTAAAAGCTCTTATCACAAGAAAAAGAAATTTGTAACTAGACAAGGTGATGAATGCTAACTAAACCTATTGTGGTGATCATTTTGCAATGTGTACATATATCAAATCAGTATGTTGTACACCTTAAACTAATACAATGTTATATGTCAATTATGTCTCAATAAAAATGGGGGGGAGTATAACTTGGAGATTCTTCCATATTCAACACAGAGAGTGTCTTCAATTTTTTTTATAGTTCCAGTCAATTCCATTGTATGAATGTTCTGTAGTTCATTAAACCAGCCCACATGGGTAGACATTTGTGTTTTTTCCAATCTTTCACTTTTAAAAAACAAAAGCGCTCCATACCACATGACAGGAAAATTCCCAGAGACAGGACTGCTAGATCAGTCTATGTTATGGTAATTTTGCAGATATATTGCCAAATTGCCTTCCATAGGGTTATACAAATTTATATCCTCACCAAAAATGTATAAGAATACCTGTTTCCCTCACAGTCTCACCAACAGACTATTATCAAACTTGAATGTTTGCTAATCTAATAGCTAAAAAATAATAGTATGGTTTTGATTTGTATTTCTCTTGTGACACAGAGCACCTCTTATTTCTATGAATGGATACCTCATACATTTCTTATGTTTCTATTAGGTTAATAGTCTTTCTACACTTGGCTTATAGGAGCACATTATATATAGGGACATTAGCCCTTTCTCTGTAATGTGAGTTGCAGAAATTTCTTTCCAGTGGTGTGTTGGTTAACTTTTAACAATGGCCTCTGGGGAAAACAAACCCTGGTTTATAGCATTTGCCAAGTTCCATGATGTAAATAGCCCCATCACAGCCTATTTCAAGCTACCAATATGACATCACTCAATGTGGAGCTGGTAAGAGATGTGCAGCAACTGACCTTTATAGGATGTCTCCGTGATACAGACACGGTAGGCATAAATCACCCCAAGAGCATGGATGATAGTAAAATGTAGTTAAACAATTAGATGAATTTTGAGTATTTATTATCTTTGCTTGTAACATATTTTAACTATAAGTTTATATAACAATTTTAAATAATGGCTGTGTTTGACAACGAGCTTGCAAAATTCCTGAAAACTTAATAATCATTTCCTGTGAGCCAGTGCAGGCCAGCTCCAACACTCCACTGCCTTTTATTCCATTTGTTTTTTGCCTTTTGACTTTTTTCAAATTATGCTTTTCACCATACAGAAGTTTGATTTTGATGTAGTTTTATCCATCAGTAATACTCTTTATGAGTTCAGAATATTGAATAATGATTAGCAAGACCTTCCCCATTCCAAGAGTTTTCTCACATTTCCTTCTAATTCTTTTATGGTTTCATGTTTACATTTAACTCTTTAATCCATTTGGAGTACATCCTAGTGTATGGTGGGAGCTGGGGCTCCTACTTTCACTTTTTCCCAGGGGCCTATCCAGTTATGCAGTTTTCCCATGCTAGCTGTTGAATAGTCCATCTTTTCCCACTGATTTGTAAAGCCATCTTTATATGATGCAGCATTCTTGATTTTAATGATCATGGTATTTATCATTATTTGAATGATAAGTTTTATTTATGATCATAGTTCATAACGGCTTCCCTGTGTCCACTCCTTTGATTCTTTAACCTGCAGTGGTAGGTTTGGTAGATTACAATACTTATAATATTTTTATGTCCAACATACTTTCCCATCCTCTGCCTCCTGAATCCTTCAGGGACTTCTCCTTCCATGCAATGTGATCCTGGAAAGGCCGTCAGTTATGGTTTACTGGCCAAGTCACCGGGTTATACATGTGACCTAGGCTAGCCAACCAAAACATCCCACCACACAGTGATTGGCTAGGGTTCAGACATCCGACCTGAGCAAGGCAATATAATCTTCCCTGGGAGTGATATTTGAACAAGATTTTCTGTTGGAATTGTTAATCTGGGAGACAAGTTTTTTAAATCTTCTTAACTTATATACAAATTAAAATTGTCTAAGGATAAAAACAAACAAAAACAAGCAGAGCCAAGAAATGGAGAACTGGAAAGTTCTGAAAGTTTCCTTTGGGTCTCTGGATCCAGCCTTGCCCAAAAACAAATGCCCCTTGGACATCCAGAAATGAAAGCCTATAAATTCCTTTTTTCCTTTTTTTTTTTTTTTTAACCTAACCTATTTCAATATGGCTTCTTGTAATTTTCAATCAAAAGAATTCCAACTCTCTTCAATAGATATTACTGTTTCCCATTGTAGAAGAAGAGGCAGGCTGAGAGAGGTTAAACTCAATTACAGTGATAATGTGTTTCCCACTCTTAGCTCTTACTTTCTGGTACCCATCTTTCTAGCACTGGCAGCTCCCCACTTTGTGTACTGTATCCCAAAGAAGATTCTCCAAAGATGACTAGGAAGAAAGGCCACATAGAGGTTTGAAGGCTGCTTTTTAACCTCTAAAAGAATCAAGACTCTAAATTAGATCTATTCTCTTCCTGCTCGTCAGCCCTTCTTTTCCTGTAGCAAGGTGAAAATCTCCCTGATCTGACTTCTCAATATGGTCAAGGTCTTGGCTTTATCCCGGGTGTCTTTGGCTGGAAAGGTGTAAATGGCCATTCTCCAATGATGTCACACTCAAATCAGCTCCAGAGCTTCTTTTCATATTGAGAGAAGAAATTTGGTTTTCTAAAGCCCTTTTATAATTTGGAATTTCTTCATACCATCTGGAGTAGAGTATACCTGGAAAACAGCAAAATATTCTGAGTTGGAACCAGGTCCTCTAAAAATTCTCTTTCCTGTGGAACAAGTAACACTTAGAGCTTCACAACTAGAATTTTATTCTTTTAGCTTGAAATATAAACTTCTGTTAAAATGCAAATAGTCCCTGGGAGGGTTTACACTCAAGTCTTTTTGGCCACGTGCACCTTAATGTGAATTCATTTAGCAGGTTATTTCTTTGGAGCATATTTTCACTCAGGGAAAAGGAGGCAAAGGAGGATAAATAGTCAGAGAAGAAAACTGAGAGGAGAGGTAGGGGTTACTACTGATGGGGGAAAGAGTGCAGAAATGGAGAGATGGAGACAATTACTAAAGGTTTACCTCCCCAAGTCACTTCTGAGTTACAGCTGTGAAGCACAGTGAAGGCCAGAGCAAGCTGATACAACAGCTTCCATTAGGAATGAAGTGAATTAGACAGATTCTCTAAGCCCTGAGGGGAGGCTCTAATTTAGTGCCAGAACCAGCCATCTCACTCCTTTCACATATTCTTCTACTTGGTCATTTTTGGCATTGCTTAAGCCCCTTCATGAGGTGGAATTAATTTGCGTCCAGAAATCAGACCCAACCATTCGTAGCATGTAACTGCAGCTGTCCCGTACTGTCAGCCAGCACCAGCTCCCTCAGCAATTTCTACCTGGACAGAACTTCATTTCATAAGCTTATCTGTTCTCCACTGTCATCCAATATCCTTGTGTATTCCTCATCTATGAAATTTTAATTCCACAAACAAGTTCTTATTCCAAGTGTCTTTACAGTGACTAACAGTGTCTTTGTTCCCATCATTTTTTTTTGTGACTGTACACATCTTCATTTTGGTTACATGCCAAGTCCTCTGATGCCCTTTGGTGAAAGTCCAAGTGAAGGCAAAACCATGCTGAAGAAGATACCAGCAAAATGTCAGACTAGGAACTCCAAGCTTTTATTTCCCCCACAGAAAAATTTTTTTAAAAGGCAGAAAATGTCTGACCCAACCTTACTGGAGCTCTGGAAAACAGTCAAAGGTTAACAGCCAAAAAGCAAATACCCCATCAGAAAAAAGCCATCCTCAAAATGGTAGATAAGTTTTGTGGCATTTTTACTCACCTTTACTCTACCCTACCCCAGCATGGCAGTGGTTTTGGTCTTGAAGTGGTGGCAGCCTGGTTCCCAGTACCATCCCTCGAACTAGGAGAAGCAGACTTTGTTTGCAAATTATTGTATACATCTTTCTAAACTGTCTGGTGGATACCTGAAGGGCTGATGCAAGGAGCTTGTCTGTTATGTCTAACTCAGAACTTAGGTGGGGAAAGTGGTGGGTGCTACTTATAAAACTTGCAAGATGAGTACAGACACAGACTTCTGGGTCAAGAGATTACAGGCGGACACATACAACAGACTATCTCAGGCCCAGAGGAAAAGTTGAGGTGAGGCAGGGAAATTAGGACATTCAAAAGCAGCCCCATATATGGAGGAAACTTGGGAAGCTCCACGCACATGCAGGCAAAATGTATGCTCAGAAAAGACCTGAGGGACCAGCCCGGTTGCGCAGTGGTTAAGTGCACATGTTCTGCTTCAGCGGCCCAGGGTTCGCCGGTTCAGATCCCAGGTGCAGATGTGGCACCGCTTGTCAAGCCATGCTGTGGTAGGCGTCCTACATATAAAGTAGAGGAAGATGGGCATGGATGTTAGCTCAGGGCCAGTCTTCCTAAGCAAAAATAGGAGGATGGGCAGCAGTTAGCTCAGGGCTAATCTTCCTCAAAAAAAAAAGACCTGAGATGATCTTAGGCTTTCACCTTGGGCTGACTGCTAGCCTCAGAACAAGCCTAGCTAAGTGTCAAAGGGACACCTTAGCACGGAGCCAACCTGCAAACACTAGGAAAGTTCCTGACACTCAAGGACATCTCTGTGAAAACATCAGCTGAACACAGGCTAAAGGAGCAGGCTTCAGTGATCATACATGACATGTAAGAGTCTCTGAAAAAAAGAAAAAAACAGCAAGCCCTGGAGAAGGAAGTGAATATGATTTCCAGGGTCACCACGTTACAATAGTTAAATGTCCAATTCTCAGTAAAAAAATCACAAGGCATAGAAAGAAACAGAAAAACATGGCCTTTTCAAAGGAACAAAATAAATCCACAGAAACCACTCCTGAGGAAGCACAGACACCAGACTTACTAGAGAAAACTTAAATATGCTCAAATAGTTAAAGGAAAACATGAATAAAAACTAAAGGAAATCAGGAAAATTGTATATGAACAAAATGAAATATCAACAAAGAGATAGACACTATAAAAAGAAGTCAAACAAAGTTCTGGAGTTGAAAATGACAATAGTTGAAATGAAAAATTCACTTGAGGGTTTCAACAGCAGATTTGAGCAAGCAGAAGAAAGAATCGGCAAACTTGGGGATAAGATAATTGAAATTATGGAGTCTGAGCAGCAGAAACAAAAAGAATGAAGAAACGTGAACAGAGCCTAAGGAACCTGTGGGACACCATGAAGCAGACCAACATACACATTATGGGAGTCCTAGGAGATGAGAGTAAAGGGAAAAAAGATTAATTGAGGAAATAATCGCAAAAAAAATCCCAAATTTGATGAAATTTAACCCGAAACAGTGCCCAAATAACATGACTTTATAATTATTTTTTATGCATTTGTCTCTTAAATTCTTTACCAGAGATCTTTATTTCTTCATGCAGCTTCAAGTTACTGTCTAGCATCATTTCATTTTAGCCTGAAGGACTCCCTTTAGCATTTCTTGCAGGGCAGGTCCCATGGTAATGTCTCTCTTATTTTTGAAGAAAAGTTTTACTGCATATAGTGTTCTTAGTTGAAAGTTTTTATCTTTAAGTACTTTAAACATTTCATCCCACATCCTTCTGGCCTGGTGAGTTTCTGGTGAGAAATTGGATGATATGCTTATTGAGGATCCCTAGTACATGAGGATTCACTTTTCTCTTGCTGCTTTCAAGATTCTCTCCTTAACTTTGGACATTTGATTGTCCAAATGAGTCTCTGATAAATCTTTTTGACTTTAGCCTCCTTGGAGTTCATTGGACTTCTTGGAGTTGTAGATTTATGTATTATCAAATTTGGGATATTTTTGTCCCCTTTTTTTCCCCTAGTTTCTCTGGCTAGAACTTCCAATACTACTTTGCATAGAAGTGGCAAAAGTGGGCATCCTTGTCTTGCTCTTCCTCTTAGAGGAAAACCGTTCAATGTTTTCAGCATTAAACATGATGTTAGCTGTATATTTTTCATATATAGACTTTATCAAGAGGAAATTTCTTTCTATTTCTAGTTTATTAGTTGTTTTTATCATTAAAAGGTGTTGAATTTTGTCAAATGCTTTTTCTGTATCAATTATGTTTTCCCCTTTATTCTATTAATTCTATTAATAAAAATTATCCAAATTGGGGGAAAAAGAAGTAAAATTATCTGTGTTCACAGACAAAATGATCTTATATAGAGATATCCTAAAGATTCCACACAAAAACTGTTAGAACCACTAAATGAATTCAGAAAACTTGCAGGATACAAAATAAACACTCAAAAATAGTGCATTTTTATACAATAATAACCAAAAATCCAAAGGAAATTAAGAAAATTCCATTTACAACAGCATCAAAAATAATAAAATATTTAGGAATGAACTTAATCAAGAAGGAGCAAGAATTGTGCACTGTCAACTATAAAATGTTTCTGAAAGAAACTGAAGACAGAAACAAATGGAAAAACATCCCGTGTTCATGGATTGGAAGACTTAAGATTGTTAAGACATCAATACTACTCAAAGCAATCTATAGATTCAATGCTATTCCTATCAAAATCCCAAAGACACTTTTTGCATAAATAGAAAAATTCATTCTAAAATTCATATGGAATCTCCAGGGACCCCAAATAGCCAAAACAATCTTGAAAAGGAAAAACAAAACATTGGAGGACTCACACTTCTTGATTTCAAAACTTACTACAAAGCCACAGTAATCAAAACTGTGTGGTATTGGCATAAAGACAAACATGTAGACCAATGGAATAAAATAGAGACATCAGAAATAAGCCCTCACATATGTGAGCAAGTGACTTTCAACAGTGGTGCCAAGACTATTCAATGGGGAAAGGACAGTCTTTCAACAAATGGTGTTGGGAAAACTGGATATCCATATGCAAAAGAATGAAGTTGGACCCTTATCTTACATCATACGTAAAAATTAACTTAAAATGGATTAAATACCTAAACATAAGAGTTGACCCTATAAACTCTTAGAAAAAAATCCAAAAAATCATGATATTGGATTTGGCAATAATTTCTTGGATATGATACCAAAAACAAAGTCAAAAAAGAAAAACCAAAAGCAAAAATACATAAATAGGACTTCATTAAAATTGAAAACTTTTGTGGGGGGCTGGCCCCATGGCATAGTGATGGTTAAGTTTGGCACACTCTGCTTTGGCAGCCTAGGTTCCTGGGTTCAGATGCCAGGTGTAGACCTACACGACTCATCAGCCATGCTGTGGCAGTGACCCACATATAAAGTGAAGGAAATCTGGCAAAGAATTTTAGCTGAGGTCTAATCTTCCTCAAGCAAAAAAAACCATGAAGATTGGCAGCAGATGTTAGCACAGGGCAAATCTTCCTCAGGGGAAAAAAAAAACTTTTGTGGATCAAAAGACACTATCAAGAGAGTGAAAAGGCAACCCATAAAAAGGGAGAAAATATTTGCTAAGCATATGTCTTGTATCCAGAATAAATAAGGAACTCCTACAACTCAACAACAACAACAAGCAACACAACTTGAAAATTGAGGCAAAAGACTTGAAAAGAAATTTCCCCAAAGAAAATATTCAAGTGGCCAAAAAGCATGTGAAAAGATGAGAAACATCTCTAGCCATTTGGGGAATGTAAATTGAAACCACAAGGAGATAGCACTTCATACGCAAAAGGATAGCTGTTATCAAAAAAGAAAAAGAAAAAAGTGTTGGTGAGGATGTGGAGAAATTGGAACCCCTGTTCATTGCTGGTGGGAATGTAAAATGGTACAGCCACTGTGGAAAATGGTATGGTGGTTCCTCAAAAAGGTAAACACAGAATTACCATACGACCAGCAATTCCACTTCTAGGTATATATCCAAAAGAATTGAAAGCAGGGACTCAGATACCTGTACACCAAGATTCATAGCAGCGTCATTCACAACAGCCAAAGGGTGGAGGCAATCTGAGTGTCCATCAACAGATGAATGGATAAGCAAAATGTAGTATATACACACAATGGAATATTTTTTTAGCCTTAAAAATGAATGAAATTCTGGTATATGCTACACATAGATGAGCCTTGAAAGCATTATGCTAAGTGAAATAAACCAGTCACAAAAAGACAAATATTGTATGATCCTACTTATTTGACTTACCAAGAATAGGTAAATTCATAGGAACAGAAAGTAGAATAGAAATTACCAAGGGCTGTGGGGAGGGTGAAATGGGGGTGTTGTTTACCAGTTACAAACATTCTGTTTGAGATAATGAAAAAGTTCTGGAAAGAGTTAGTGGTAATCCTTGCACAACAATTTGAATGTATTTAGTGTGACTTAATTGTACACTTAAAAATGGTTAAAATGGTCAATTTTATGTTATGTATATTTTATCACAATAAAAAAATTTTTAACTATATTGAAGATAAATGTGTTTTCATAGCCATCTCAAACACCCATTAAGCGTCATTTGCTTCCCTTTATTCAACTAAAATTTATGGAATGCTAACCAAATGTCAGCTCTCTAGTAGGTCCTCAGCTTTCAAAGATACACAAAATAGTCTCTGTAATAAAATATTTTATAATCTGCTTGGAAAGGCATGAAGGTAAAATTAACAGACAAAAGCATGTGATAAGTACCATGCTATTGGTAAATATAGGGAATTTAGGAAGCCTATAGGAAGGAGCATTTAGCTCAGACAGGAAATATCTGGAAACACTTTCCAAAGGATATTAGTAACTGAGCTGAGTCTCAACATGTGTGAGTCAGCCAGGGGAAAATGGAAAAGGACTTCTCAGGCAAGAAGAGCAATATATAAAAGACACAGTAAAGAGAATATGAGCAGATTGGGAAGATATGATAATATATTAAATGAAATTGTTGGGGATGGGGTGAAGAGAGGAAGATGAATATTGGAGAGCTGACAAGGTTCAGAAAATGGATATCTTATATAATATGGGAGTTTGTACTTTATCCTAAGGGCAATAAGTAGCCATTGTATAAGATTTCAGAAAGAGGAATCACGTGGTCAGCTCTGTCTTTGGAATAGACCTCCCTGGCTATATGTGGAGAACGGACAGAGGAGGGCTTGACTCTAACCATACAAGTGAGAACTGACGAAGGGCCTGAACTAGGGCACTGGGATTGGCATGGAGACTAGTAGACAGAGTCTAGAAATGCGCATGATAATGACTCAGAAGACTAGCTACTGGTTGGATATGGGTGAGAGGAAGACTCTCAGGTTTCTAGCTTGGGAAATTTGGTGAATGGTAGTACAATTCACCAAAATGAGAAACTCAGATGAAGAAATAGGTCTGGGGCAAGAGAGATCATCTCTCTTTGGAAATATTGCATTTGAGATGATTGAGGGACAGAAACACACAGCTATTTAGGTGTGGAGTTAGGAAAAACGTTTGATGTACGGATACAGATTGGAAAGCCTACTGAATAGAAAGGATAATTTGCCTTAAGTCAAAGGAATTGGTGTCTAAATGTACAATCCCAGTATAAAAGTAGGTATACTCCTCCCACCAGAGGGTAATTTAAAGAATGAAGCAGCTCCTCCATATGACATCAAAATCAGTTGCCCACTCCACCTTGTCTGTAATAAGGCTTATGAGAATAAACCAATTACTGATAAACCTGGAAGCTTTCCAAACTGCTGTTTGTTTTGAAGCAAAAAGGGACTTCTAATATATATCTTGCCTATGGCAAATCAAAATCCTAAATCTCTTTTTATATTTGAGATCGATCCTTTGGGAATCTTGTCTACAACCAGAAAATAGAAGCTAACAAACAAAATAAAACAAGTGTTAGTGTGCGCTATTCTTTTTTTTAATGGACATTCATCAATTTTTCCCCTATCTGTTCTTCTTTCCTTCCACTGCTGACAGAAATTCTTCTTCCCAGCAGAAGATTCTATCTGCAGAATTCCTAAGGAACTGGATCACATCATACATGGAGAAGAAGACTGGGCTTTGAAGTGAGAAAATCCTGAGTTTGAATCCCATTTCACTATTACGTGATCATGGACAAATTTACTTATTCACTCATTCATTCATGCAGCAATGCATAGTCCTGTGTAAGTCTGTGATAAAAGTCCTGCACTATGTACATCTAATACTGAGCTAAAAATGCATCGTTTTTGTTCATAAACCAGTAAGGAGGCAGACATACAAACACAGAATTATAGAACACTGTAATTCCTAGAGAATTGGGGAAGTTGGTGCACCTAACTCTGCTTTTTAGGAAAGCTTTACTGAGACTTGAAGGAGGAAAATGTGTTTGCCAGGTAGGAAAGGTGGTAAGAAGTATGAGAGATTAAAGAGCCCTGGAGAGACGGGAAAAGAGAGTTGGAGGATTCCTAGTAGAAGGAATACAAGACCAAAGTCAGGGAGGCACTAGACAGTAAAAAGTTGGGTTCTAGGAGCTTCAAGTCATTTTTTACAGCTGGAAAATAGGGTGGGAATGTGAGTGATAGAAAGAGGTGATAAGACTTGCCACATAGGCAGGGGCCACATCACGCACATTCTGCCTTCTTCGTTGCCTGGAGGCACCACTGAAGCATCTTCCTCTCTCCATTTAGACTCAAGAAATACTACTCTTTTGGGTAAATAACACGTTTTCATACTATTGCTGTCTCCTACTCTTTACCTTGGAAATTCTCACTCATTATCTGGGGACTTTGACATTGTGTTCATAGGCTCCTCTCTAAATTCTGTAGCATCCTGTATTACTCAGGGTTCTCCAGAGAAACAGAACCAATAGGATATATATTTTCAGAGAGAGCGATTTATTTTAAGGAAGTAGCTCACACAGTTGTGAAGGCTGGCAAATCCAAAATATGTAGGGCAGGCCAGCAGGCAGGAAACTCAGGCAGGGTTTCTATGTTGCAGTTTTGAGACAGAATTGCCTCTTTTTTGAGAAACCTCAGTCTTTGGTCTTAAGGCCTTCAATTGACTTGATGAGGCCCACCCCCATTACAGGGGGTAATCTCCTTTAGTCAAAGTCTCTAAATACACATATACGGTAAATGTTAATCACATCTAAAAAATATCTTCACAGCAACATCTAGACCGATGTTTGACCAAACATCTGGGCACCATAGCTTAGCCAAGTTGACACACAAAATTAATCATCACATATCCCTTGAGAGTTTGGACTGTCTAGATATATCAGGCAGGGGCCCAGCAGGAAACAGAATTCGATGAGATGGATTTTGTGAAGGGACTACCCTTAGGGGTATCATCAGGTTTAAGGAAACAAACAACAGATGCCAAGATCAAGAACTGTGACGGATCTGAGATTTCACCCCATTTGAAAGCTAACAAGATAGCCTGTTACAGTTTCACGGGTTCTGAGAGAAGACATGATACTCCTGGGTCAAAGATGAAGGACAGTTTATTACTCATAGGAATAAGAGAAGCTAGAGCATCAGCATTTTTCTTCTGGTTTCCCAAGTCCCAGTTCTCACAGAATGACATGAAGAGGGCTAGATAACATCTGCACAAGTAACGGGCTGAGTTACAGGACAGGAAACCCTGAGCTTAGGAAACTAAATCTTTTCTGATGGGCACTAAGTATGTGTGCCCTTTGCTTCAGAGGGAGACATTATCTTTATTATACTGGATAGTAATTATGACTGCATTTTGCTCTAGAGGGAGACATTTACTTTCTAAGGCTATTCAGTATACAAACATCCTTGAAAAGACAATCAGAAACAAAGGGCAGTTAGCACCTTGTTCACAAGATGTGCAAATACACGAGAGACTCACAGAGAATTATCTCCTGATAGTACCTAGAAACCAGTGGTGGTAAAAACCTGTTATTCATAAGTCCAAAACGCAAGAAGAAATAGAGTTATCTGAGCCCCATGAGAGCTGAAGCCATGGGAAAGTAAGAACTTCGGTCACAGAAAGACAGCTGCTACTAGAAAAGCAATGCTGAAGCAGGGAGAGAGTGGGAAAGGAAATCTGATTTCTCTCTCTCCCACTCTGATTTTTGGCCGGTGACTCCAATTGGCCAAACTTAACATGAAGCCAGCTAGCAAGGAAACCTGAATGACACAAAGGGGTCTGACTCCCTTCTCCGAGGCAGCACTGGGAGAAAATTAGAGAATCTATCTGGGATGCAGTGGAGGAGAATAATGAGCATAATATCCCTCCAATGTCTTAGCTTCAAAACTTCTTAACTTTCTGGGATCAAATGATCTTCATTCTACTCACTCTAGTCAATCAGTTTCAAGGTTATGGGGAACTTACCAAGACACAGGACTCTTCACCTCTGAAATATTAAGCCTCAGTATACCAATCCCTGACCATACTTGTTAAACCTCCAGCTGGTTCACGCCCTTTTTCCCCAGCAGACCTTCTTTGCTTACTTGAGCACCACTTCTTCTTGCATTCCATTTATTTCTTCTGCTTCCAATTTTCTCCTTATTGAACTACTACCTTTAACAATGCTTTCAGAAAGAGTCACTGAGTGATAAATTCTGTCTTTCAACTGTCTGAAAATGTTTTTATCCTATCCTCAGTACTGTGTGATGGTTTAGCTGGGTATGTAATTCTCGTGTACCGGTTATTTCCTCTCAGAACTCTAAAGATACTATTCCAGTGTTTTCTGGCTTCCGTTCCAGTTGATGAGATACCAATGCTTTTTCCTCTGTAAGTGACCTGTGCCTTTGTCTCTGGTATCCTGTAGTTTTTCTATAATGTGTTTACATAAAGACTGCTATTGATTTATTTTACTCATCAGTCATCTTTCTTCAATTTGAGCAATCCAGTCTTTTATAATTCTTGGAAAATTCTCAGCCCCGTCTTTTCGGTATTGCCTTTCCCCCATTATTTCTACTTTCTTTTCCTGGGAACTGCTATTAGATGTATGTTGGATACTATTGTCCATATCTCAACATTTCCTTCATATTCTCCATCTCTTCTCTTTATGCAGTCTTCTGGATAGTTACCTTATAGCTATGTCCTAGTTCACTAGTCATTAACTAATGTGTTAACCCATAGTTTAACTCACTTATTCAGTTTTAATTTCAATAAAAATGTTTTTCATTTCTAGAAATTCTATTTGGTTCTTTTTCAGATCTACCTGGTCTATTTTCACAGAGTCCTGTCCTTTCCTTATGATTTCTATATCTTCTTTCTTCTCTTTAATCATTTTCAAACTATTTATTTTCTAATCTTTTCAAAACTGTTCTATAAAAACAAGGTTTTAGAGTTCTAATTCTACAGTATCTGATAAATCTTTGCATAATGGATCTTTTCCCACGTGGTCTGGAATTTCAACTAAGAGCTCAACTTCAACAGGGATTAGTTTTCCCATGTCAGTCTCCTGGATTATGGAAGTGAACTACACAGTGGCTTTATAGTTGCATCTTCCAGGCACAAAAAAAAAGGATTTTACCATCCAGGATAACAAGCTGTCCACAATCAGCTTTTTTTCCAGTATCTCTTCTTCAGGATTCTCATTAATGAGAATAGGGTAAATTCAGATGCAAAATCTGAACATGGGGCAGAAATACATTTTCTTGTTACTTTTCTGGAAAGTTTCTAGTTACCACTTTCACTGACGGGTAACTCTTTACTAGAGTCCAGGCTTGATTTAGAGATCTCAGTTCCAGCTTCCTGCCTTGTTCTTTCTTAAGGCCATATCTCCTATCCTTATGCAGGTGTTAGAAGCCCAGAATCCAGCCTCCTGTGTATACAAACTGTTTTGTTATTTCCCTGGCTGATGCATCAGGTTTAGATTTCATTTCCTCTTTCACTTTTGTCATCCAAGAACACCATTTCTATGTCTTCACAGTGGAGAAGGGGTAGCAGAGATCCTCATTGCCTCATTCTGCCATAATGCAAAGACTGGCAGTCCCCCTTCATTACTAGTTTATTCATATCTCTAATTCCTCTGTTTCTCCATTTGCTTCTGGGAACCTTACTCCATTCATGGCTATCATGCCATCCCTATCCAGCCTAGAATCCACAGTATACCATTCAACCACTCTACTTCCTGCAACCTAACATTGTAGACCTCTTTTATTCTGCCTCACCCACCTCACAAACATTCAATATTGGATCTATCTGAACATGCCCGTTCTTATACCACACTCATGACAAGCATAGTGCACAGTGCAAGCATGGACTTTGGGGTAAAACAGCTAAATTTGAATCCAAGCTCTGCCATTTACTAACTAGGTAACCATGGGCAAGTTATTTAGCTTACCTAAGCCTCCATTTTCTCTCCAGTAAAATGTAAATAATAATATTTATCTCAGAGTTATTGTGAGGATAAAATAAAACAGTGAAGGTAAAGCATTCAGTACAGCTCCTGACACTTTCAATAAATGGTAGCTATTATTAAGTTCTGGAGAAAATCTCCAGATTGATACCTCAAAAACACATTTTCTTCAACCTCAGCAAGACCCTCTGTGAGGCTTAGGAAGCTTTTATGTGCTGCCTTTCCCACTTCCCACAACTGTTTTTGCAAATCTGTCACATTCTCTTCAAGCCAAGTATCACAACTCTGACCCTGCTCCCAGAGGGTAACTAATTCCTGTTTCAATGAAAACATTGAGAGTATCAGGTGCCTTCACCACAACTCAGGCAATCAATGAGAGCAATCAATCTTACTGCCCTCATGTGTGATGCATCAAATTTGGTCTTTCATCTCAGAAAAATTTTTTGAGTACATGCTGTGTGCCAGGCAGTGTTCTAGGTCCTATGGATATATCAATGAACAAAAGAAAAAAAATCCCTGCCCTATGTAGTTTACATTCTACTGGGAAGAGAAAGTGATAAACAAAATAAGTAAGTAAATTATACTGTATCTTAGAAAGTGATAAGAGCAATGAAGGAGAGCAAAATGCTGGCAGAGCTGCAATTTTAAATAGGGTCATCAGGAAAGCCCTCACTGAAAAGTGGCATCTGAATAAACATGGTGAGGGAGTGAGGAAATAGAAAGTGCAGGGCCAGGGCTGGCCCCGAGGCCAAGGGGTTAAGGTTTCCCACACTCAGCTTCAGTGGCCGGGTTCACAGGTTTGGATCCTGTGCATAAACCCACTCCACTCATCAGCCATGCTGTGGAGGCATCCCACATACAAAGTAGAGGAAGACTGGCACAGATGTTAGCTTCCTCAAGCAAAAAGAAAGAGAACTGGCAACAGATGCTAGCTCAGGGCAAATCTTCTTCACAAACAAACAAACAAAAAGGGGCCAGCCCCGTGGCCAAGTGGTTAGGTTCACAGGCTCCACTTTGGTAGCCCAGGCTTTGCCAGTTTGGATCCTTGATGCAGACATGGCACTACTCACCAGGCCACGCTGAGGCGTTGTCCCACATAGCACAACCAGAAGGACCTACAACTAGAATGTACAACTATGTACTGGGGGCCTTTGGGGAGAAGAAGAAGAAAAAAAAAGGAAGTGCAGGGCCCTGAGGTGTGGACATGGCTGGTGTTTGGGAAGAGCAATGAGGCCAGGATGGCTAAAGAGAAGTGAGTAGGTAGAGAACTGTAGGAGGCAAGGCTGGAGAATTAATGAGGGGCCAGATTGCGTAGGGACTTGTACGTCATTACCAGGACATTGAATTTCACTTTGAGTTAGATAGAAAGACTTTGGAGGATTTTGAGTAGAGGGATGACATGAGATTCTTATATTTTAATGGCATCATTTTGCTGCTATGTTGACAACGGACTGAAGAGAGGTAAGAGCAGATTAATTAGGAGGCTATAGAAATAATCCAGGCAAGAGATGTTGGTGACTTGTATAAAGGTAGTAGCAGTGAAGGGAGTGATAAATGGTCAAATTTCTGTTTATTTTGAAGAAAGCACCAACAGTATGTGTTAATGGACTGGATGTGGAGTGGGAGAGAAATAGAGAAATCAAGGGTGATTCCAAGATTTTTACCTCAGCAACTAGAAGGATAGAGATCCATCAAATCAGTTGAGAAACTGAGAGGACTGGGTTTTGATAGGGAGGAATAAGGATGGTCAGGAATTTAATCTTAGACATGTTAAATCTAAGATGCCCACTTGATAGCCAAATGGAGATGCCAAGTAGATCTTTGGAGTTTGATGTTCAAGAGAGATTTCCAGGCTGGAGATATCAATGTGGAAGTTGTCAGCCTATTGAAAGCCATAAGACTGAATGATGTCATCCACCAAGGGAGTAAGTGCAAACAGAAAAGAGAGAAGGTCCCCATGACTGAGGAGGGAGTCAGCGAGGGTGATTATCAAAGGAGACTAAGAAAGAGTAGCTGGTCAGGAGGGAGGAAAACTGGGAGTGTGTGATGGTGTCCTGGAAGTCAGACGAAGAAAACATTTCAAGGAGGAGGCAATGATCAACTCAGTCAAATGGCACTAAGTAAGATGATGATGGAGAATTGACCATTGGCTATAGCAATCTGGAGGTCATCGGTGACCTTGACATAAGCAGTTTGGGTAGAGCAGTGGGAGTGAAAGCCTAACACTAACAGATACTTGTATGCCAATGTTCATAATAGCATTATTCATGATAGCCAAAAGGTGGAAACAACCCAATGTCCATCAACAGAAGAATGGATAAACACAATGCAGTATATACATACAATGGAATATTATTCAGCCTTAAAAAGGAAGGAGATTCTGAGACATGGTATAAGATGAATGAACCTTGAAAACATTATACTACGTGAAGTAAACTAGACCAAAAAAAGGACAAATATTGGATGATTCCACTTATATGACATACCAATCGTCAAATTCATAGAAACAGAAAGTAAATGGTGGTTACCAGTGGCAGAGGGGGAGTTGCAATGAGAGTTATTATCTAATGGGTACTGAGTTTCTGTTAGGGATGAAACAGTTTAAAGTTCTAGAAACGTTCTAGAAAGTTCTAGAAAAGTTCTCAACGTGGTGATGGTTGCACAACATTGTAAATGTACTTAGTGCCACTGAATTGTTCTCTCAGAAATTGTAAAAACAGTAAGTTTTATATTATGTATATTTAACATGCAAAACAAAAAAAGAATTGAAAGAGAGGAACTCGAAACAATACAAACAAATCTATCAGGAAGTTTTCTTGTACAAGGGAGAAAAGAAATGTGGCAGTCGCAGGAGAGGGAAGAGGGGTCAAGAAAGGACTTTGTTTTTAAGAAAGGAGAAATTACAAGCTATTTTCCTGCCAGTTGGAACGATCCTGGAGAGAGGAAAAAAATGATAAGGCAGAAGACAGAGGGGAGAATAGCTCCAACAGTGTCACTGAGTGAGCAAGAGGATCAGGGGCTGGTGCCAAGTGGCAGTGTGGCCTTTGCTAGCAGCAAAGGACGGGGTAGTCCCTGAAGGGAAGTGCTGGGAGCATGAGAGTTTCAACTACACTAACAGGAGGGAAGGCGGAGTATCTGGATCCACACGCTGTGGGGGGTGTGGGGGCAGGGAGTAGATGTGGTGATAAAGAATCTCCTCATTCTTTCTTGACTGCTTTTCTTTTCTCTCTGAAATAACAGGAAGGATGGCCATTATGGTAGTCAGAGTAATGGTTCCCCAAAGATGTCCACATCCTAACCCGTGGAACCTGGAATATGTTACCTTACACAACCAAAGGGCGTTTGCAGATGTGATTAAGGGTAAGGACCTTAAGATGGGAAGACTATGCTGGATTATCTGAGTAGGTCCAATCAATGGCATGAGTCCTTAGAAGCGGAAGAAGGGACTGAAATACTCATACATGCTACAACATGAATGAAACTTGAAAGCATGCTAAGTGAAAGAAGCCAGGCACAAGAGTACATGTTGTATGATTTAAATTACATGAAATGTCCAGAATAGGCAAATCCATAGAGACAGAAAGTAGAATGGTGGTTGCCAGTGTTTGGGGGTGAGAAGAATAAAGGTACAGGGTACAGTGTTTCTTTTGGGGGTATGATGAAAACTGTTCTATAATTGCTTGTGGTGAAAGACGCACAATTCTGTGAATATACTAAAACTACTGAATTTTACACTTTAAGTGGGTAAATTGTATGGTATGTGAATTAGATCTTCAATAAATCTGTTACTAAGGGAAAAAAGTGGAGGAGGGAAACAGAAGGTTGGATTAGAGTATCATGTGACAATGGAAAAAGGTCAGAGAATTGCTGACTTTACAGACAGGAGACCATGAGACAAGGAATGCAGGTGGCCTCTAGAAAGTGGAAAAGGCAAGGAAACAGATTTGGAAGCCCTTGAGCTTCCAAAAGGGGACACAGCCCTGCCTACACCTTGATTTTAACCAAGTGAGACCTGTGTCAAATTTTTGACCTACAGAACTGTAAGATAATAAATTTGTGCCATTTTTACCATATTTGTAGTAATTAACATTACGGCAGTCATCAATTGTGAGTGAGAGTAGAGAAGAAGGTATTGGAGGTTTGACAGAAGAGGAGACGTTAGCAAATAGTTATGTAGGAAAGCAAAAGAATGAACTGACCAGCAAAATTGCAGTATGATTACCAGCCAGCATTAAAAACACACTTAACACACTTAAGGGAATTGGGAAGACCTTTTTCCCCAGTCTAGATGGCTACTGTGCAAGCGTTATTTTTTCATTACCCGTCATCGAGCAATGTTTCATTGGTCCAAAGACGATCATCTGTTACAAGTTTGGCAAATCATTATATAACACTCCTAACCACAAATGATTTCTGGATTGGGTTATTAACAAACACTGTCCCTCAAAATGAAAGCAATAGGCAGTTAACCAAAGTCTTAAGAACTGACAACAAAAATCCAATCCTTGCAGAGTGAGCTGTGATTATAGCTCAAGCCTTAAGACAAGCCCCAGCCCAAATGTATTCACCAATAGAGACCAGGGTCACACGTTTCTTAACGGCAAAGATACATTCTGAGAAATGCATAGCTAGGCAATTTCATCATTGTGCGAACATCATAGAATGTACTTACACAAACCTAGATGGTAGAGCCTATACACACCTAGGCTATATGGTACTAATCTTATGGGGCCACTGTCATATATGCAGTCTATCATTGAAGAAAACATCATTATGTAGTGCATGACTGTACACCGCTAAAATAGTGGAGTCCTCTTTAACCAAATCTCCCCTCAAGCTCTTTCTCAGGGATGGCGCTGTGAGATACCAACAAGGAAAATTCTCCCAGCAGAAAGAACCTGGGAGAGATGCATTGAAATTATTCCATTAATAAGGAGGTGAGTTAACAAACGGAAGCCTGTGATATGTGCTGGTCCTACAATCTGCTTTACTCACCTCCTCCACTGATATAAGACCTGTATCAGTGACCACTATATGTTGCTTTCTTCCTTTCTAAAGGCTCTTTTTAACTTAGTGATATCTTGTTTGTCTTTCATCATCTTATATTTGTTGTACTCTAGGAGAACAACATAGACACATTTAATTCATGTGGATTCCAGTGAGCTTGAGAGAGAGAAGCATAAGGATCATTTCACACAGCAAGTGACTGCTCTGAGTAAGCAGGAGACAAAAGGCATGAATCTGTCATTTCTTCAGTCGCTTTCAGTTTCTGGGCGCCTCTCCTGGTGTGGACATTTACAGTTTGAGTGCAATTCTACAGTCTCTAAACAGAAGCCAATGACTTCCTCTGGTGCTCAACAGAAGAGTGAGCAATCTGTTCCAACACTGGAGGGAAAATCCAATGGGTTGGACTTATTGAGAGACAGCATGTCAGCCTCCAACATGGCTCATAAATACAACATACTCTGCTTGATGGGTGATTTAAGAGATTTTCAAAGATAATTTTGACCATACATGATTTTAAAATGTGTAACGTATTTGTTGTATTACTTAAGAATTTTCTATTTTGCTATAGAAAGTAAGAAAAAACAAAAAATAAGGAGGCTAGATGAAACTGAGTATAGAAGCAAATGGCAAGTGAGGTATGTTGGAAAGATAAAAATAAGTAGAGTATACATGTACTGAACTAGACAGAAAGGGAAGGAAGGACCAAGACGTACCAAATATTCATGATCCACTAAATATACATGAGGCACATAAGCATTTGACATTTATGAGGTCTTAAATCAGCTACCCATAGATGATACTATTCTTGCCCCACTGGTCCTCTGCCCAAGAAATGTAGATGAAAACCATAGCTACTCATTGGGCTAATTGATGAGGTATAGGTATGTGCCAGGCACACTTGCCCTTGAGTCTTTACAACGGACAAGTGTGTGTGTTGGCTCCATGCACCTTGAGTCTGTTGGAATCCTTTGCTCAAACTTCAACTCTGATCCTCATAACCCCACCATCAGAGAGGAAAGTTGACACAGCAGGGAAAAAACAAGAAGATGGACACTGTATAATCCAGATTTAGGTAGTATGTTTCTTCCACCCTGCTTGTAACTTTTTTTTTTTTTTGAGGAAGATTAGCCCTGAGCTAACTACTGCCAATCCTCCTCTTTTTGCTGAGGAAGACTGGCCCTGAGCTAACAACCATGCCTATCTTCCTCTACTTTATACGTGGGATGCCTACCACAGCATGGCTTTTGCCAAGTGGTGCCATGTCTGCACCCGGGAACCAAACTGGCGAACCCCGGGCCGCCGAGAAGTGACAAGTGCGAACTTAACTGCTGCCCCACTGGGCCGGCCCCCACTCTGCTTGTAACTTAACCAAAATGTGTTAATCTACTCCACCTCTTTCACCTTACTTCTCATTGTGTGTTTTAAATTTTTTTAATAAACTGTGTGATTTGAGCTTCTTAGGTTGGTCTGTGAACTCTTCTTTTCTGTAGCCTCTGTGATGGCTTTGCTTAATAAGGGTCTTGGAGGCTACCATTGCCCTAAGGTAATTTCTCGCATGGCAGGAGCTGACTTTAGAACCTTTGCAAATGATTATGACTCTACTGTTTTGAGGGCTGTTAAATTTGTCACTCAGTGTATAGGTTACAAAACTGTGTGCAACCATATCTAGACCTGATCAACAGAGATTCTGGGGATCAGAGATGAACTGTCATGTCTTTGAAAAGTTTCTCATTAAGGAGGCGAGGTATCTGTTGCTCTATGTGGGGAAACCGCATTATGTTAGACAAGGGAATTGATGAAATTGGATGTATGGGAAGAAATATACGTGTACTGTACTATGAGATTGTCTGTCCCTCACGCCCCCTTCTCCGGCAAACTGCCATTCAGCTTCCACATATCTGGCATGGAAGCTATATGTTCTTACAGTGCCCATTGCCTTGACTTCGGCTGACTGGTTTAGAGATGAGTACCTGACCTGAGCTAAGCCAATAAACCCCTTCTCTGGGATTTTTGAATTTAGGACTCAAAGAATTGAGGTCTGTTACTCTTCATTGTTGACATTTATGTGGTGTATAGATTGCAGTATGTCAGGATTTTAACTGGATAACTTGGGTTCTAGAGCCAGGTTGCTTAGATTTGAATCCTGATCCTGACATTTACTATCTACATGAGCTTGGGCAAATGGCTTAATCTCTCTTCAGTTTCCTTATCTGTCAAGTAGAGATAATTATAATATCTAATTCATAAGGTTATAGTGACTATTAGAGGATCTTAGAACCATACCTTGTACTCATTAAATGTTATTTATCTTTACTCTTTACAAATCGAGACAAAGTATTTTATTTTTCCCAAATCTGACCTCAATTCAATGTTATTCAATTCAACATTTATTTTTTGTGCATCTACTATATTCTAAGCATTAAGTCACGCTTAGGAGAAAAAATGGTGCCAAAATAGACATGGCCCACGCCTTCATGGAACTTATAGTTTAGTGGGAAAGGCAAATATTGAACAAATAATCACGTAAAGAGTCATAATACAAACTATAAGATGTGCTACAAAGGACAAGTAGAAGGTAGTATGAGAGGTTATAACTAGAATACCAATCTAGTCTTCCTTAAGAAAGCAGTGTAAGAGTTCATCAGGGAAGAGGAAGTTGGAGAAAGCTTTCCAGCTAGAGGGGTCTTATGCAAAGGCCTTTTGTGGGTTGGATTTAGTGAGAAAAGGAGGAAGAAAGTGGCATGAAATGAGGCTGGAGAAATAGGTAGGGACCAGATCGTCCAGGACCTTGTTAGATGAGTAGGATACTGAAGATTCAAGATCTTGGAGGTTAGGTTAAGGATTTTTGATCAGGACGGTAGCGGTTGAAAATGAGAGTAGCCAGGGTTAAGAGATATTTAGTAAAAAGGATAGAATCAAGCATTTATTCTGCTTTCTTACATAAACTGCACCACTGGGTAATCAAATAATAGAAGAGAGGTGATTTGCCTTTGTAGGAATATTGCAGCTAATAAATAAAGAATGATGGAATTATATCACCATTTTAAAATCCCTAATGAATGAATTGATCCGGTATTATTGATTAACAACTGTTAACATTACAAAAAGAAAGACAAGCTTACATTTTGTGTCTCCTAATGGAAAAATACACTGCCACCTATGACGATATCTTGCCAAAATATTAAACTTGAATCTGATAAAACATCTAGATCCTACTACCAATTTACAGAAAATACAGAGGACAAGGGAACACCTAAAGTATACCATGAGTATGCAATGACAAAATCCAGATCGTGACAAAAAACTACAGGGCAAACAACCTACTCCCTTAAGTTTAAAAAAAAATTACTGGGAAAACAGAGAGAAAAAATACAGAAGACTTAAAAGATATACCATCCAAATACAGTATAGCTTCTTATAAAACAATTGAAAAAAAATCCTATAATGTTCATGAGTCTGTTGGAAATGTGACTAAAAACTGGATACTTTATGATATTAAGAAATCGTTATTTTTAAATTATGATAATGGCATTGAGAGTTTTTTTTTAAGTCTATCTCTTTTAGAGATATAGACTAAAATATTTACATGGAAAATCTTATGATATCCGGGATTTGCTTCCAAAGGGGAAAATGGATGAAGGCATGGGAGCGGTAGCATTGGCCTTTCATTGGATTTGGGGGCTTGGGTGATAAGTACAAGTTTATATATTTTTTAACTCTTCTTTCTATTTTTTTATATGTTTCACATTCTCCACAGTAAAAAATTTTTTAAAAAGTGTTTATTTTTAAAGAAATTTGGAAAGCAAAATTGACATGTTAATGATAAATTGGATATTTAGCTAGGAAGAGTGCGAGGGAGGTGTCAGGGGTGATACTAGGTTTCTGATTTTTGTATTTGGACCTAAAGTGGTGCCCTTCAGTGATTTAGAAAACAATGAGCAACAGGCTGGCCCAATGGCATAGTGGTTAAGTTCGCATGCTCTGCTTGGATGGCCTGGTGTTTGCAGGTTCAAATGTCAGGCATGGACTTACACACCGCACATCAAGCCATGCTGTGGCGGCATCCCACATATAAAGTAGAGGAAGATTGGCACGGATGTTAGCTCAGGGACCATTCCTCAAGCCAAAAAAAAAAAGAGGAAGATTGGCAACAGATGATAGCTCAGGGCCAATCTTCCTCATTAAAAAAAAAGAAAGAAAGAAAAGAAAACAATGAGCAAGAACCATGTTCACAGAAGAAGGCCATTAATCTGTTTTGGACATGTTGAATCTGAGGTGTCTGAGACAACCAAGCAAAGTAGAACCAGTAGGCAGTTAGATAGGCAGATATGGAGCTGGGTAGAGAGATCTGGGCTAGTGGTATACATTTAAGAATCAATGGCTCATAGAGTTTATGTGAGGCTTTCTTCATTGGTTCTCAAACTTGAGCATGGATCCAAATTACCTGGAGAGTTCATTCAAACACACATCACTGGGGCCCAACCTCAGAGCTTCTGATTCAGCAGGTCTAGGTATGATTTAAGAATTTCCATTTCTAACAAAATGACAAGTGATGCTCATGCTGTAAGTCTGGGGACCCCATTTTGAGAGCCACTGGCCTAGGAAGACATTATAAACACTAGTTCTCAACCTTGGATGTGAAGCTGGGTATCTGAGGGTTACTGTAAATATTCAATAAGAACATGATTACCCTTGACCTTGTTCTCAACACAGACAGAGATGAAAAGAAGTTAATCTTGTTAATTTGCTGTTTTCCTGTTTAACATGAGGAGTGATTCAAGGGTCACAAGGACTTATGAGCATGTTTTGCTGAAGAATGCCTTTAAGGAAGTTATGACCACCAAATAACCAGCCCCTAGAAGTGTTGACACCTAGAACTCTAGTTGCCCAGGGGCTTATCTGGAGTGAAAGAAATAGGGGATTTCCCTTTGTTTCTCTGAAATTCTTCCTTGTAAGCCCCTTTGCTCTATAAAGAGCCCCTGCTTTCTTCTTTCATTAAGGTAGCTTTGAGAGAACCTATCCTCCCACCTTCTCATTTTGGCCAATTCAGATAAACCTTTCTCCATCTCCAAGTGTCTCAGTGATTGGCTTTGCGCATCTAGCACATGAATTTGAGATTAAGAGTTTGATATCAGACGCACATTGAGAATGTCAGCAAAGACAAGAAAGAGAGTGTTTTGAGTTGGGAGGAGCGCTCAAAAAGACCAATGCTGCTCAAAAGTCCACTAACGTGAGGGTGAAAAATTTTCTTCAGATTAGCAACATAGAAATAATTGGTGAGGGGCTGGCCCTGTGGCCGAGTGGTTAAGCTTGCGCGCTCCGCTGCAGGCGGCCCAGTGTTTCGTTGGTTCGAATCCTGGGCGCAGACATGGCACTGCTCATCAAACCACGCTGAGGCAGCATCCCACATGCCACAACTAGGAGGACCCACAACGAAGAATATACAACTATGTACTGGGGGGATTTGGGGAGAAAAAGGAAAAAAAATAAAATCTTTAAAAAAAAGAAAAGAAATAATTGGTGACATTAAGGAGATATATCTTGGTAGAGTGAAGGGAAAATCAAATCAGAGGGGATGAGAAGTAAAGAAGGGGTGGAAAAACAAAGAACAGTGAGAGCAGATAATAGTTTTGAGAAGTTTGGCTGTGAATCCTGTGAAGTAGAAGAAAAACAGCCCAGGGAAAAGGGGCGTGACTGCTAATGGGTATGAGTTTCTTTTTAGGGTGATGAGACTGTTCAAAAATTGATGGTACTGTTGTTTGCACAACTCTGTGAACATACTAACAACCATGAAATTGTTCACTTTAAATGGGTGAATTGTATGCTATGTGAATTATATCTCAATAAAGTTCAGAGAGAGAAAGAGATCTGATGATTGAGAGGAATTAGCTAAGGAATGAAGTATTTCTACACAGAGAGAATAATGTGTGCATTGGAGGAAAGAGTGCGGCATTTCAGAAGATGTGAAAAAAACATTCTGCGGCTGACATGTTCCTTGAAAGAGTATAATGAGAGATGAAGCTGAAGATATTAAACAAGCCCACAAGCATAGTGTTGTGAAAGCCATGCCAAAGGTTTGAGACTTTATCCTAAGAAAAATAGGAAGCCACTGTTGGGTGATATGATCACTATGCATTATAACTCTGGCTACCACATAGAGAACGAAGAGAAGGGAGAGTGTATTTGGGAAACCAGATAAGTGGTATTACAATTCTCCAGGCACATGCTATTGATGTCTCAGATCAGGAAGGTGGCAATAGGAATGGACAAGTTCAGCAGGACTTGTTGGAGGACTTGTTGGAGATGTAGGACAGTAGTGAAGTAGGGAAGCTGACTTGCTCACCTGGGTGGACGGTGAAATGGGAATGCTAGATGAGGTGCAAGTTTCAGGGTGGGGAGCAAGACATTTTGTTTAACCTGATTGGAAGGATCTAATAAGGGAGCAAGGATGATTTGTGCAGAGGCAAGTTCTCCTCCTCCGGAATTATTCAAGTCAGACTAAAGATCTTTCTGTTGAGCATCAGGTATTCTTGCTCTGAAATAAGTTGTGAACTAAATAACTAAGTTCCCACTCAGCTCTAATGGCCTACCACAGGAAAATGCCATTTTTGCCAGAATTTGGTCCCCCCAAACAGCTCACAGCTGAAATGAAACCCTGTGTGCCTGGAATTTGAATTCCTCAGAATCATCTACACCAGGTTAATAATTAAAGGCTCCCCATACTGTCTACATTTGTTTGTTTCACCTGTGTGCAGGATTCTGGTTTCATAAAATCCTCCCAGCAGTATTATTTAACCTGGTGTCAAAAAAAGGTGTATGTATTCCACCAATCCACAGACAAGTCTCTACTAGCCCAGAAAGAAAAAGGTGGGAGGCTGCAGAAGCCACAGAAACTGACCTTGCCCAAAGCAAAAAACAGAGAAGAGGGCTCCTACAAAGTTGATCTTTGTATTTTTTCTCACACCCTCTCCAAGTATCTAGCACTGTGCCCTTAGGGCCCAACAGCCACTTGTTGGTTAATTGATCATCCAGATCTGGGGTGGGGTTGGGTTGAGAGGATGATAAAATTTTAAAATGTAAAGTGAAAAACAGAAAAGCACAAAAGGGAAGGAAAGGGAGAGAAGACAAGAGAATAATCTAAGTAAAGCCATATTTTGTGTCAGCGCTGCTAGTCTGGCAGTAAAAAGGAGCTGCCCCCTCAGTCCCTTGAGAAACTCTTAGTAAAGACTTGCCTAACCATCTTTGACTGTCCTTTTAAATGCCTAGGAGAGGCAGACTGGATTTGTTTGACTACTGAACTCCCACCTTGATTCTTCTCCAGTCTTTACCTTGTACAGACACTTGGACACACGCCCCACCAGGACTTCAAGCTGCTGCCCCTTCCTGAGCCTTCCTCTTTCGTGCCGTTTGTCTCCCAGGGTAAGTATTCCGCCTTCTCTTTCTTTCCCTTCTTCAAATCTTGCACAAAACTTTCTGGGCCTAATTCACATCTTTTTTATTTTCCTCATCTCCGAAATGGGAATAATAAAAATGATGGTAGGAATAATAGTAAAACCTATGTATTACAATTGCTATGAGGGTTCAACGTTGTACATCGTTGAAAATTTGTTGGAAATTGGAAAGGACTAGAATATTAGGAGTTATTTTTATTCCCGTTATTTCTAAAGTAGATTTCAGTTGTTAGAATTAGGGCACTAGAGTGCTCGGCTGCTTGTCTCTCAGGGAGAGGATTAATGTAAGATATTGCCAAATGTTTCAGAAGAAAAATCCACTCTGCTTCAAGCGAGATGCTACCTTGCGCAAAGTCCTTTGGAGAGAAGTCTTTCGGTTTAAAAGCTGGAGGCGTGGGAAAACAAAGTACTCAAACGCAGAGCGCCAGCGGCGCCCAGGGCCTCCTGGCCCGCAGACCGGCTTCCCCCGGGGCTCCCTCCCACCCGCCGGCTCTCGGCCCGAGCGCACGCCCGCCCGGCCAGGGGAAGCTGGGACTTAGGGTCCCTGGAGTTCAACATTGACGATTTCGCTGTTGACGGAGAACTCTAACCCCCGTCCTCACCCCCAGGCAGGGCCGGTCACTTCAGGGTGCCAGCACACTCCCTACCCGGAAAGCTGGGTTAGTGATGGTGTCATAAAATGACAGTCGAAGCTGTGGAAGGAATAAGCCTATTCTAGGGGAACAGCTGTAGGTGGTCCCGTGTTGGGGGGAAGAGACGGACTTGGGTGTGCACTTCTCCCGTCGTTTCAGAACCGCACGTCCCGCCAGGTCGCCCAGGGAAATGCTACAACAATTCTAGGGTACTGAGAGGATGCCAGGCGGTGCGAAGGCGGTAGGGAATCAGGGATACCCGGCCGGGGGTCGGCCGCTGCAGAGGAAGCGGGCGCGGAGCTCGCCGGCTCTCCACGTTGCCCACCTGTCTTGGGGGAGGGGGACACCTCTTCGCAGGCCTCAGTCTCGGAGTGTGAAAAATGGGCAGACTACAGCTAACCTGCCTCACCGAGAAAAGGGGCTGGGGTGTTCCGGTTCAGCGCCGCTACAGAAACCACTCGAGAAAATAGAGGACTTTCTTTCGTTTTTAGTTCAAAGGAGGGGAAAAAATGCAAGAAGCGTGAAGCATGCCCAGAAATGCTTTTGTCATTGTAAGCGGGGAGCTGGCTGAGAGGTCGGCTAGAGGAAGGACAAATTGGTGAGTGCTCATGCAGCCTATGAATGTAAATCCGCACGCGTGCACACACGCCAAGAGGAACCGACACCAAGACCCACGCTGTGTAAGCGGACTGAGTCGCTCACAGTTCAAGTTCCGACGACCTGGAGCTGACTCTTCTGCGCTTGCGCAATAACCGCGTTTCCCCACCCCACCCCTTCCGCGCCCCGCCCCCGAGCTCGCGTCGTCCCGCCCAATTTCCCTCCCCTTCCCCAGCCCGGCCGCCCGCGCAGAGCATTGTGGGACACAAACAAAGTGCCCCCAAAACAGGCAGGAGTGAGCGGAGCGGCGACGGCGGCGGCGCCGGCCCGCACGCGCGCGGCGGCGGCTCCCTCCCAACCTTCCCCCTCCCCTCCCCTCACTCCCTTTCCCCTTCCCCACCCCGCCCCGCCGGGAAAACGCGAGCCGTCGCCGCGCTCCGCAAACCGCTGCCTGCCCTCGGCTGCCCGCCCCCAACGGCCGCCCGCGCGCGGCGCCCCGGCGCCCTCGCTCCTCCCCTCAGGCCGCTCCGCGCGCCGCGGGGGCTTCCCGCCCGCCGCTTCGCCCTCTCCCGCCTCGCGGGCACGCCGCGGGCTGCGCCGCCATGCCCCGGCCGCAGGCTGTCCACGGGCCTGGGCGCGGCGGCCCGAGATAGGGTCCCCAGCCTCCCGGGGGAGGAGAGAGGCGGCGAGCCGCGCGCTCCGCCCCCTCCCCCCGGGCTGTCGCCGCCGCCGCCGACGCCGCCGCCTCAGCCTCAGCCTGGCGGGGAGGAGGAGCAGCACCAGGCCTCCGGGCCCCGGCGCGCCGCCCTCAGGTAACGGGGACGGGAGGGCGGGTTGGGGCAGCCGCCGGCCGCGGTCGCCGCCCGGGCCCTCGCGGTGCGCTCCCCGTCTGGGCGCTGGACGGGAGGGAAGCCTGGTCTTGTCGCCCCCGTCCGCTCCGGGAGACACCCCACAGGGTCCCCTCAGTGGCGCCTAATCCTTCAGGGAGGCGAGTGGCCTGGGCCGCGCAGTTGGGGAGGGACGAGCCGGGCTCCCGGGGCCGGGGTTCGCGCGCCGCCCCTCCCCCGGCGGGCGCCCCTCACCTGGCGGGCCGGGCCGCGCGGTCTGCGGCGCGGGGGAAGGGGGCACTCCTCAGAAGCCGCGGAACAGAGCGCGTCCTGTGCTCCCTACCTGAGGATCCTTCTGCGTCGCGTCTTTTCTGCTGGCCTAACCAGAAACGGGTCACCTGCGAGGGAGATGACAGCACGTTGGCGCTCGGGCAGGGACTGCGTCCGTGCGAGCCCCGAGGCTTCGCCGGCGTTTAGCAGAAAGCCCGAGGTGGTGTGCTCTACGGAACCGTCAGAAAGGAAGACGAAAACTTACATTCTTTTCAACATATGAGCAGATTACCTGTGGTCAGGAAAAAATCCTCTAACTTTCGCTTATTTCCTGTTTTGTTCGGGTATAGGCCAGTACCAAAACAAGCTTCACAATTTGATAGATGGCAAATAGTTTGGATAGGTAAAGATTTTTATGGTTTCCTTTTGCTGAAGATTTCAGTTGGAATTACTGGATTTAATAAAATATAAATCTTCATTTCCTCTGTTACTTCATGTTGACTGTCAATGAATTAATATTATTTAATTTTACCTAATGTAGTTTCCTTATCATAGAATGTGAAAATAATGACAGGCATGTTTTCCTATATTTCAGGATGATTACATTCTTTAATTATGAAAACCAGACTTATTTTGTGCAGCACTGCGAGGCATTTTACATATGTGATCTTATTTAATTCTTAGAACAACCTAATGACTTAGATATTATTACTTGACTTTTATAGATGAGACGGAAACTTAGTGATATTAAGTAACTTGCTTTAGGCACCACAACTAGAAAGAAAAGAGGTAAGGTTTGTACCCAGATATATTTCCAGCTCAGGTGTATTTTCTGCTGTACCTCTCAGTACAGATACCCTTTTTTTAAACCTTATGAAAAATTTCAATCTTATGGAAGATGAGAAAAAAAATAACAGTGAATACTACACTACCTAGGTTCCATGATTATCATTTATTGTTTCCTCCTCTCTTCTCTCCTTTCTGTTTGCGTCTCTCTGTGTGTAACCAATGGAAAGTAAGTTGCAAAGGTTGTGACACTCAAATATTTCTGCATGCATTTCCTAAAAATAAGGACATTCTCTAACCCCAGTATCATTATTGGCACCTGTCTGAAATAATTCATATGCACATTTCCTCAGTGTTCCAAAGTCTCTTTGGGAGTTTTTCCCCCAGCTATATTCAATCAAGATTCATGCGTTGTGTTTGGTGATTATGCCTGTAGTTTGTTTTTAAAAAGAATAGTACCCATTTCCTTTTTTTCTGATACTTAACTGACCAAACCAGTCTTAGAGAGTGCTCCCACATTCTGAACTTAGCTGTTTCCTCATTGTGTCATTTAATTCATCCTTCTATCTCCCTGAATTTCCTGTTAGTGGAAGGTAGTTCTAAAGAAAAGCTTGATTAGCTTAAAATGAAACTTTCTTTGGCAAAAATATTTAATAGGTGATGCTATGTAGTTCATATTGTGTCATATAGGAGGTACATAATGTCAGTTTGCCACACTGTTAGTGATGTTAGATGTGACCATTTGATTGAAGTGACTACCAGACCTGTTATGAAGGTGTGGTTTGCCTGTTTGTGATTTGTGTGTAATCTTGGGGTAATACTTTGACATCAGGCAAATATCCTGTTTCTGACTACATTTTGCTTAGTAATTTTAGCACCCATTGATAGTGAGTCTTGCTTAAATCAGTTATTTTATTAGAGATTTTCTGTAAGGAAGATTTCCTTCATTAACTAGGGGTGAACTAAAGTTTCTCCTAAAAATACAGAGTAAATGCTTAATTCCTTCCCTTTAATTACCAATTTTCAGAGTAAAGAGCTGGGGAAATAGTCTCCCCCCAATGGTGGCAAATGAGGGGTTTTTTTCTTTTTTGTGGGCATACCACTGTGGACTCATGGGTTTTAATTTGTTCCTTTTTTTTTTAATAACCATTACAATTCTTTTTCTTTTTGGTGATCAAACTGTCCCAAATTTGGACAGTAGGAACCCTTTCAAGCTGGCTTCTGTGTCTTTAACACTTCTGCTCGCCATTAGTCTTGAAGTACTTTCTGGCACAAGATATGCCAGGCTTGCCTTGTTACTCTCTTCCCTCCAGATCTGGAATGGGCTGTTTATCCAAGGAGTCGTAGTTCTTTTCTGGTGAGAAGTGGTGTATAGAAAGCAAGATCTGGATGTTTGACATATTCATTGCTGCTGGACTGTCGCTGCTCTAGGCCCTTTCCAAGGAGAAAACCAAAAAATAGTTTTTTGCTTGTTTGCGTAATCGTTTCCAGTTCAAACATAACTTAGCAGACTTTTCCTTAACTTCTTTGATTCTATATTTGTCTCTTTTGTCTTAAGTGAAAATCTTGGTGCCCAATAAAATTAATGTATTTACTTGCTTTATCCTACTATGTATACATAAAATTGTTTCAAAATTACCTTACCAATATTACTATCATAAACTTTTGAAAGTTCAAAATTTCTTTGCATTTATTTTTGTCCTTAGAATATATTATATGAAAGATGTATAATCAGAGTACTTACTGTGTTCAAAAGTCACTTGAAATACTTTTCTCTGTTTGGTTATGCTACCAATTTGATATGGTTCATTGGCTTCATTTTTTATTTTAGAGTTTTCTTTTTAAATTTTTATTTTTTGAATTTGTAAAATATATACATGGTTCAAAAGTGAAAATAATGTTTTAAAAGTATGTTTAAAGAAGCCTCACCCAGATTAGTTTTTAAGATGAAGTATTTTTTACCTTTGCCATACCTTTTAATATCTAATATATTCTTATATATCTTAACTGCAGAAGGATTAGCAGTAGACAAAGTATGTTACTTACTTGAAGCAGTAGGGGAGTACTTTTAAATTTTGCAATTTGATTCTGATTCCTCTGGCAAAGAGAAAGCACTAAGACTAATCTTCAGAGGTGAGCAGAAAAGTAGATTTCAAGCTTGCTTTTGCAAGCTTTACTTGAAAATCGCATTTTTAAAGAGGCACGTAGTTAGTGGAAGTTTTGTGAATCCGTCTACTTATATGCCACACAACAAAACTGACATGCATATGCCATCTGCAAATATAAAAGACATTTGGACATGTGATCAGTGAAGCCAGCACATTTTGTTTGAATTGGGCAAAATTTGGTAGAAATGATAATTGTGTGTTCAGATGAGGGGTTTTTTTTGTTTGTTTTTTTTTTTGAGGAAAATTAGCCCTGAGCTAACATCCCACACCCATCTTCCTCTACTTTATACGTGTGACACCTACCACAGCATGGCTTTTGCCAAGCAGTGCCACGTCTGCACCCGGGATCCAAACCGGCGAACCCCGGGCCGCCGAGAAGTGAAAAGTGCGAACTTAACTGCTGCGCCACTGGGCCCGCCGCCAAATGAGGGTTTAAGAGGGAGCAATGGTTGTCTAAAAGTATGCAGAGCACAGTTAGGCAATTTATCAGCTGCCGCTCACCCAGGTGCCGAAAAGCAAAAGATGTGCCCGCAGTGTGTTTTCCTCAGTGTACACCACTACTGATTTGGGTAACAGAGTAGAACCTCTATTTCCTTCAGGGAGTGGAGTGGGAAAATGGAGAATGCATATGCTTTGGCCTCATTCACCTTGGTTCTGTCTTTAATCTCAGTAAAATAGACTGCCTAAGATTATTAGAACACAAAGTGATGAAAAGAATACCACAAACAGTAGCTTAGGTGTGTATAACCACATAGCAGCTAGAGCCTATTGTGGTAGGCTGAATGGACTAATACAGTGATGATGATAATTGCTAACATTTGTTGATCCCTTTCAAAAAGCCAGCACTGTGCTAAACATTTATACATCATCTCATTTAAATCTCACATTAACCCTTTGATATTGCTGCTACTATCTTATTTTGTAAGTAGGGAAACTGATATCCTGGTTTCAAACTCAGGTCTGTCTTCAGAGTTAGCATTTAAAAACTACTTTGCTACACCTAAATGTAACACTAAATATAACATGTAATAAAATTGAATATATTTTCACTCACTGTGTGTTAAAGGAACTACATGACTGATGTTTGTCCTATAGCAACACTGAAGGTTGCATGCCAAGCGCCCCATGTGCTTGTCATGTTTGTTACACATCCTTAGTATATCAGACCTTGCTTCAGAAACTACATTTAGGGGCCAGCCCCATGGCCAAGTGGTTGTTTGCACACTCTGCTTCAGTGGCCCAGGGTTTCACCAGTTCAGATCCTGGACACAGATCTAGCGCCACACATCAAGCCATGCTGAGGCAGCATCCCACATCACAGAACTAGAAGGACCTGCAACTAGGATATACAACTGTGTACTGCTGGGCTTTGGGGAAAGAAGAAGAAGAAGAAAAAAAGATTGGCAACAGATGTTAGCTCAGGACCAGTCTTTTTTAAAAAAGGAAACTATGTTTAGGTATTTTAATAGGCATTTAAATTGTAGAGCATCAGCAATCAAGATGGATTGATGGATGGAGAAATGTGATAAAACAAGTTTACTAGAATTTTAATGGCATTCACCTGTAAAATTCTTTAAATTTTGCTATACCTGGAGTTTTTCATAGTAAAATGTTGACTATACATTCTTCTTATACATTATTGACAGCTGTGTTAAACCAATAATAATCTCTATCCTCTGTGTCTACGGTGGTCCTCTTAAACTTTTAAGGGATAAAACACTCTTGTCACTAAAAATGGTCAAGTATCAAAGACTATTGTAAAGGGATTTCCTTTATTAGTTAGGAGGCTCCTAATTAATTAGGCTCCTTCCAACTATGATTTTTTATTATCTTGGTAAATATTACATATATTGAATATATATATTTCCCTGTAGTTTCCTGATATTTCGTAGACTGCTATTGAGCATACTCTATTTTTATAAGCTTTATGGGTTGTTTTTACTTTAAATGCCACCACATTCACCACTGAAACAGATAATTCTCCATCTACTTCAGAATGATTGTTTGAAATTTCTCCTGTTAAGCTGAAAGCCACCTTAGTTTTTTTTTATTTTTTAATATTAGAAATACTTCACCCCATTTTAGGCCAAGAGCTGAAAATCTCTAGATGCTTAGTTACAAGATCTAAAGTAGTGATTGTATAAGTGCCTTTAAAAATATAAAGATACGGTAGATTTATACTATACTCCTGCTTGAAGGGTACATTAAGTATTATGTTAACTTTCTTTAGTAACATCATTATTAGTGCCAAGGGTGACAGTTTTACGTAGCCAGCAAATTTTTCCATAACTGGTCCTGAAGTAAATCACTGATTTGTATCATCATGGTATTTCACATTGATAACTCTGCCTTAGAGTGAAAATTGGTGGATAAAACTTATTATTGATGTCTCACTCTTGGCAAACAGCATCTTCCTTGTCTCTACATTGAATGGTGTTCTATTTTAATAATTTTCTTGTATGGCTTTTTAAAAAATCTTAAAATTACAAGTGTTTGGTACCCAATTTGCAGCTTTAGTATATTGTATTGCTATCCTTCTATAGGTATTAGATGTATTTATTTCTTTATGTTGACGTGATTTGCTATTCATCTGGTTTTGATACTTTTTGATACATTCAGCATAAGTATACAGACATCTTGGGGTAGCATATAACCAAGACTGAATCTCTGGAATCAGGATTTTGTGGAACTACTACCTCTGGTTTCTGAAACAACTTTAGATAATTCCTTTTTTAAATAATTTCCTCTAGGGGCTGGTCATGTGGGCAAATAGTTAAGTTCTCACACTTGGCGGCCCAGGGTTTTGCCGGTTCGGATCCTAGACGTGGACTTGGCACTGCTCATCAGGCTATGCTGAGGCGGCATCCCACTTAGCGCAACCAGAGGCACTCACAACTAGAATATACAGCTACGTACTGGGGGGCTTTGGGGAGGAGAAGAAGAAAAAAAAGAAGATTGGCAACAGTTCTTAGCTCAGGTGCCAGTCTTTAGGGGAAAAAAAATTTAAATGATTTCCTCTGAATTCAGATCTGAACCTGCTAAATATCTGTTTCTCACCTACTTTTAGCAAGCAAGCATATTCATTACTACCCTCTATTAAATATTCTATTTGTGCTCTTTGATAAAATTGGGAAATTCTTCAGTCCAAACAAAGAAAATAAGAGTTTTCAGGGACTCAAGTATACTTGCTTTGCTTCTGTTACATTTTTCTCTCTTAACTCATGTTGTTTACTGGTGTGTGTGTGCACGCATGCTCATGCACCTGTCTATGTGTTTCTTCCACTTTTACCTTTTTCACTCTTTTACATTTTGACTACCTGGGTCTTACTTTTTCCTTGGCTCTTTGCTTTTCTCCCTTTCTGCTTTGGATATTCCAACACTGACCATTTCCTTTTTGTGACTTTTCATTACTGTATGAGGACAGTTTATTTTATCTTTGGTTCCTTTTACGTTCCATATAAAACCATACAATCCATACTTCTATGAGAATTATTTCTATTTATAGGAATCACTGCCTCTTTGTTTTTTGGCCCACCTGATTCTGTTTCTTCCTCCTTTCTACTTTTTTCAACTAGGTTTACTTTGCTTTACTGTGCGAGGCAATACTGCATAGTGTCAAAAGCAAAACTGAACATACTACCTGGGTTCAAATCTTGACTCTGATACTAATGGTGTGGCCTTGGGCTAGTTCCTTAATTTCCCTGTGTTTCATTTTCCTTACTGGTAAAATGAAGATACCAAGTGAGACCTCTCTGAAAAGGTGGTGTGAAAATTAAATTATTTAATTTGTAAAAAGTACTTAGAACAGTGCTTGGTACATACTGAGTACTATGTAAGTATAACTAATGATTATTGCTATTATTTTTTTAACAACTTGTTCAAAGCCATTGATTATTTTTAACAGCTATTGAAATATAATTCAAAAGCCGTAGATTATTGCCACTACAAATTTGTGGTCTCCATTTTCACTTGGATCTTCAGTACCTCCTACCCATCCTTCTGTTTTGTTTTGGGTTTATTTCCACACACATTTCTCATATTTCATTTTCCTCAGAATTCTGCTTTATCTCCTCTCTTCTCAGCAGTCTACTTGTAACTTCAAAGAGAAATAAAAGCCAAAGCTATTAGACAAGAACTCCCACTACTTCTCACCACCCCCTATAAATGTAACTGTAACTGCACCCTTCCTTTCCTCTTTTTTCCTGTCACTGGGTTTCCTATTTAAGCTAATTCTTTCACTCATGGACTAAATCCAGTTTCTTTCTACCTATATAGGGAACTTATGCTATCTGTTATCACCTGTTTGCTCTATCTTTAACTTTTCTTCTTCTCTGAGTCTTTTCTAACAACAGTCAAAACATTCTCGGGGCCGGCTCCGTTGGCCGAGTAGTTAAGTGCGGGCGCTCCGCTGCAGCGGCCCAGGGTTCGGATCCTGGGCACGGACATGGCACCTCTCATCAGGCTACGTTGAGGCGGTGTCCCACATCCCACAACTAGAAGGACCTGCAACTAAGATATACAACTATGTACAGGGGGGTTTGGGAAGATAAAGCAGAGAAAAAAACAAAAAGCATTCTCTATATATTTTACCACAATAAAAAATATATATCTGGGGGGAAAAAGCATTCTCTAGTTTCTCTCATTCTCTAAAAATGCCAATATCCTCCCTTTAGCCTTTATTTCCCTCCAGCTAACCTGCTTGCTCTATCTTTAGAACCAAACTTCTTCTAATTGAATTGTCTGTGTTCACAGTTTTCACTTCCGCATTTCTGTATACTCTTTATCTTTGTCTATTACAATTTAACATCTGACCCTACTACCTCTCCCTTATGTGCTATTATAAGACCATCAGTGACGCCTTGTGGCTCAATTGAGTAGGCTTTGGTCTGTATCTTATTTGACTTATCAGCAGCATTTGACACTGTCAATCACTACTCCTTGAAATATTCTACACCCTTGATTTCTGAAACATTGTACCGTCCTGGTCATTCTATTTATCTGTTTCCCAGGTTTTCCTTCTACTGCCCCCCTTTTCTTCCTTTATCCGTCTAGCTAAAGGTTTATCAGTTTTGCTTAACTCTTCAGAGAACCAAGTTTTGGCTGTAGTTTGTCTATTTTTTGTTTGATTTATGCCTGCTCTGTTTCCTTGTATTTGTTTTGGGTTTGTCTTACTCTTTTTCTAGCTTCTTAGTATAGAAGCCTAGACCGTTTATTTTTTTTAATTATAATGAAATATGTGTAAAAAATTTACCACCTTAACCATTTTTAAGTGTACAGTTCAATAGCATGAAGTAAATTCACATCGTTAATGCCACCATCACCACCATCCATCTCCAGAACTCTTTTCGTCTTGCAGCACTGTAACTCTGTACACATTAAACAATAACTTCCAATTCCCCTCTCCCTCCACCCCCTGGCATCTACCCTTCTACATTCTTTCTCTATGAATTTGACTACTCTAGGGACCTCATATAATTAGAACCAGGCAATCTTTATCCTCTTGTGACTGGTCTTTTTCACTTAGCGTAATGTTCTCAATATTCATCCATATGAATGGATGTATCAGAATTTCATAGCAATTTTTGGAGTTTCTTTCCTTTTAAAGGCTAAATAATATTCCATTGTATGTATATACCACATTTTGTTTATCCATTTATCTGTCAATGGACATTTGGCTATTGAAAATAATACTCTTAGGAACATTTGTGTCTGAATATATATATATATATATATATATGTTCATGTCCCTGCTTTCAATTCTTTTGGGTATATACCCTGGATTATATGGTAATTCTATTTTTAATTTTTGAGGAACTGCCATACTGTTTTCCACAGTGACTACACTTATGCTCCTACTGGCAGTGCAGAAGGGTTCCATTTCTGCACGTCCTTGTCAACACTTGTTATTTTCTGTTTTTTATAGTAGCTGTACTAATGGATGTGAAGTGGTAGGGTGTGTGGTGGTAGGCCATTGATTTTTAGAGTTTCCTTTCTAATATATATGTTTAAAGCTATAAATTTTACTCTAGGTGCTGCTTTAGCTGTATCATACAAATGTCGATAATGATGTATTTTCAGTATTACTCAGTTAAAAATACTTTCCAATTTCCCTTGGTGATTTCCCTTGGTCAGCCTATGGATTATTTGGAAGTGTGTTGTTTTATTTCCAAATATTTGAGGTTTTCTTGATAACTCATTGATTTCTAATTTTTTTGTGATGAGATAACTCTGTGTACATTCATTCCTTTATAATTCGGTAAGTTTTGCTTTATGGCCCACCATATGGTCTTGATGAACATACTGTGTTGCACTGGAAAAGAATGTATATTCTGCACTATAAATATCAATTAGGTCAAGGTGGTTGATGGTATTGTTCAAATCTTTTATGTCTTTACTGATTTATATTTATTTTGCCCAGTTCTACCAATTACTGGGAAGGTATTAAAATTTCCAACTGTTATTGTGGATTTTCTTTCTCCTTAATTCTGTCAGTATTTACATCTTGTATTTTGAAGCATTGTTATTAGGTGCATACACATTTTTTATTGGGGCTTTTTTTGTTGTTTTTTTGTGTGTACGTGTGTGGAATATTAGCCCTGAGCTAACCCGCTGCCAATTCTCCTCTTTTTCTGCTGAGGAAGATTGACCCAGAGCTAACATCTGTGCCTGTCTTCCTCAACTTTGTATGTAGGACGCCTGCCACAGCATGGCTTAATTAGCAGTGCATACGTTTGCAACCGGGATCCGAACCGGCAAACCCCAGGTCACCAAAGCAGAGTGCATGAACTTAACCACTATGCCACTTAGCTGGCCCCACATTTTTTTTTTTAAAGATTTTATTTTTCCTTTTTCTCCCCAAAGCCCCCTGGTACATAGTTGCATATTTTTGGTTGTGAGTCCTTCCAGTTGTGGCATGCAGGATGCCGCCTCAACATGGCTTGATGAGCAGTGCCATGTCTGTGCCCAGGATCCAAACCAGCAAAACCCTGGGCCGCTGAAGCAGAGCGTGCAAACCCAACCACTTGGCCACGAGGCTGGCCCCTGACCCCACATTTTTTATTGTTATACAACTCTGTATCTCGTGATATTTTTTTGTCTTGAAGTTTCCTTTATTTGGTATTAAATATAGAAAACTCCAGCCTTCTTATGTTTATGGTTTGCACAGTATATCTTTTAATATAGTAATAAGTATATCTTTACCTATCCATGTCTTTTTATTTAAAGTGGGTTTCTTATGAAGAGCATATAGTTGGGTTTGCTTTTTTAATCCCAGTGTCTGCCTTTCAGTTGAATGTTTAGTCCATTAAAATTCAATGAAGTTAAATTTTACATTATTTTGAAAAGCAGACGTGTATTAGTTTGCTAGGGCTGCTGTAACAAAGTACCACAAACTGGGTGGCTTCAAGAGAAATTTTTGTGTGACTGTTCTGGAGGCTGGGAGTCTGAAATCAGGGTGTCGGCAGGGTTGATTCCTTCTGAGTGAAAGAACCTGTGAGGGAAGGATCTGTTCTATGCCTCTCTCTTTGCTTCTGCTAATGCCTTGGTTTGTGGCAGCATAACTCCAGTCTGCATGTGGCATTCTCCCTAAGTGTCTGCGAATTTTCCCTTTCTATAAGGGCATCATAATTACCACATTTTAACTTGATTGCCTTTGTAAATAACCTGTCTTCAAGAAGGTAACATTCTCAGGTACTGGGGGTTAGAACTTCAACATATTTTGAGGGATGCAGGGGGAGACGGTTCAGTCCATAACAAAACACATTTAAGATTGGCAACAGTGCGAAGGCGTGTTGGGTAATGCCACTGCACTTGTGTACATCTTTTAAAAGATGTGCAGTGGAACTCTTAGTTACTTGATTTGAACACTTAAAAACTCTTCATGGGAAAAAAAGAGGTCTTTAAATGCTAATTGAGTAAAACTAACTTGAATTTGACTTGCTCATGTAAGGATCCAAAAGAGTGGGTAAGATATACCCTTTCTTCAAGCTAGCTTTCTAGTAATAATGATTTGATGTTAATAGCTGATATCCCTTAAGTACTATGATTGAATTCTTGTAAACAGCAACATGGGGTGGGGAGAAGGGACTGGAAATTTGAATTTTTTAGTCAGACCTGTTCAAATCCTAGTTTTATTACTTAGTATTTATAGGACTATGGGCAAGTTAATTTAACTTTCTGTTTTCCTCATTTATAACTGGATTTTTAAAATCCTTTTCTCAGAATTGTGAGTCCAGAATGAGATAAAGACATTTGGTGGGCATTACTCAATATATATTAACTTCCCTTGATGTAGAAATTAACGCTCAGCATGACTCTGTAGCTACCAGCAATGAGAGGAAATTCTAATAGTTTAATGTAACCGGTTTAGTTGATTTATTGTTTAACTCCAGGTGAATCTCAAATCTCTCTTTCTCAAAGCTCTGAACTAGAACGGACTTTTTGTTTTGTTTTGTTTTGTCTTGTTTTGCAGGGAAAGATTCACCCTGAGCTAACATCTGTTGCCAGTCTTCCTCTTTTTTTTTTTTCCTCCCCAAAGCCCCAGTGCATAGTTATATATCGTAGTTATAAGTCCTTCTAGTTCTTCTATGTGAGCCACTGCCACAGCATGGCAACTGACTGACAGGTGGTGTGATCCCACAACCAGGAAACAAACCTGGGCTGCCAAAGTGGTGAAAGCGCTGAACTTTAACCACTAGGCCATCAGGGCTGGCTCTAGAAAGGACTTCTTTTTCTTTCTTTTTTCTTTTTTTTTTTTTTTTTAAGGATTGGCACCTGGGCTAACAACTGTTGCCAATCTTTTTTTTTTCCTTTTTTTCCTGCTTTATTTCCCAAAGCATACCCCCTCTCCCCCCACATAGTTGTATATCTTAGTTGCAGGTCCTTCTAATTATGAAGAAAAGACTTCTTTATGTAGTAAAATGATTGAAATCTTTAGTTGATTAAAAAATGTCTAGTTGGGCTGACCCAGTGGCACAGCAGTTAAGTTTGCAGGTTCCGTTTCTCGACGCCAGTTCGGATCCTGGGTGCAGACATGGCACTGCTTGGCAAAAGCCATCCTGTGGTAAGCCTCCCACGTATAAAGTAGAGGAAGATGGGCATGGATGTTAGCTCAGGGCCAGTCTTCCTCAGCAAAAAGAGGAGGAGGATTGGCAGTAGTTAGCTCAGGGCTAGTCTTCCTCAAAAAAAATAATAAAATAAAAGAAATGTCTAGTTACAAAAGTTAAACGATTTTTTTTTGAAACTGAGATACAGTAATCCATTTGGAATTCTTCCTGAAAACTTAATAAACACATAAGGAAGACCTTTGGGAAATAAAGCATCATCAAATAAAGATCGCATACACTTTTATTAGTGTATTTATTCAGAGAAAGAGTAAAAGCATGTTCTCAAATGTGAGTACTCATGTGAATCCATTCTAAACAGTGTCGTTTCCTTCATGGAAAAATACAGATAGTTGTTTTTGCTTAGACTAACAACAGAGTGATAAGTTTTCTTAGAACAAAATTTAAAATATGAGGTACTGTAACATTTGTGAAGAAAAAACAACTTGATTCTAAAGAAAATAAAAGTGGAAAGCATCTCATTTTAACTTAATAACTTTCTGGAGAAGGAAATTGTAGGAGTTGTAATTTTCACTCAGAAATTTTCTGTGAAATTTTGGCATGAAGATTTTACTTTGAGTCACAGCTCTTCCATTCTTAAACCAGCTGTATTAACAAGTTTTCTATAAAATGTTTGCATGTTGTATATGTTAAACTCTTTAGAAATATTTATTTCATATATTTTGTCTCAAGTTTTATTTTGTTTATCATTTGCAATTATACTTTTATTAATGTTGTGATTCAACATAAAAGGATATGCTTATTCCAAAAACAGGCACCATAAACCACAGACATTTATTCGACACTGTGTGTGTGTGAGAGAGAGAGAGAGGAAAATTCGCCCTGAGCTAACATCTGGTGCCAGTCTTTCTCTATTTTGTGTGGAATGTTGCCATAGCATGGCTTGACAGGCGGTGCTAGGTCTGCACCTGGGATGCAAACCTGCAAACCTTGGGCCGCTGAAGTGGAGCACATGAACTTAACCACTACACCACCAGGCCAGCCCTATTCAAGATTTTTTAAATGCCCTCTGTGTTAGGCCATTGTAGAATACACACAGGCTCAGCCTCTTCCCTCATAGTAGCATACAGATCTGTCGGAGAGCAAGATCTGTAAAGAACTAGTAATTGATTACCTAGTATACATAAACTGCTCTTCTGAGTAATAGAGCAGTGATCCTTTTGTGGCCATAAAGGGATGCCCAGTTGAGAATCACTGCACTATAATAAGCAGTGTTATTGGTAAGAGTATAACCCATGTAAATGGTCTAGAAACAGAAATGGTTAAGAACCTCTGCTGATGTGTCCACACGAAGACTTGTACACAAGTGTTAATAGCAGCTTTATTTGTAATAACCCCAAACTGGAAACAACTCAAAAACCTATCAACAGTTAAATGATAAATAGGTTATGGTACATCCACACAATGGAATAGTACTCAGCAATAAAAAGGAACAAAAAATTCTTGAGCCCAACAACATGGATGAATCTCAAAATAATTAGATCCAGTGAAAGAAGCCAGATGAGTAAGAAAATATATACTGTATGGTTTCTCTTACATAAAATTCTGGAAAATGTAGCTAATCTAAAATGAAAAGCAAATCAGTGGTTCCTAGGGAGGGGAAGGAAGGAGAGATTTTGAAGAGGTACAAAGAAACTTACAGGAGTCATGAAAATGTTCCTTATCTTGATTGTGGTGATGATATGTATGTCAAAATTGATCAAATGGTACTCTTTAAATATGTACTGTTTATTGTATGTCAGTTATATCTCAAGTAGTTATAAAATGATTTTTAAAGAACACAGGTATGATTGATTCTGTAAATATATTGGAATTATCCTTGGAGAAACAGGACATATACCTTGGTTACCTAAATTGATACTATATCAAATGCCAGATCAATGGTCAAGACAGAAGATACTATAAGAGTTCAGTGGAGGGAAAGGCAGCATAGTTTAATATAAAATGAGGACAGGATTTAAGTAAGTTCCTGATTTTGAGCCCCTTTTAGGCCACTTATTTTCTCTGATCTTTACTTTCCTTGATCTTTAAAGAGTTTCCTCATCTACTTCATAAGATTTTTAAGATCTAAAGAAAATATATTTTAAAACACATTGTAATCTGAAAAAAGACATACAAATGGAAGGTATTGCTGACATCTAGGGTGGAAGGAGAAACAAAATAGAGTAGCTTTTGACCTGATGAGAGCAATAAAGGAGTAGTTCCAAAAAGGGACCAGAGGTGAGGAGGCAGAAATATGTGTATGTTTGGAGAGTGAGTCAAAATCAGTTTGGAACAAGAGTTCATGCTGGAGAGTAGGGAGAGAAAGATAGCAGCCTACAGCGCCCGAAAGCATAATAGAGCAGACAGAATATGAGATATATAGTGAAAAAGCTTAGGATCAGGGTGTAAATTGCTGTTTACTAGCCCTATGACCTTGGGTAAGTGATTTACTCTGAGTGTCAATTTCCTCATCAATATAGTGGGAGCATGATAGTCTGCCTTATCTCAAGGATTTTATATATTAAAATCAGTCTGTATCTGGGAGCTGGGCCGGTGGTGCAGCAATTAAGGGCCACATTCCACTTCAGTGGCCCAGGATTTGCCAGTTTGGATCCTGGGCACGGACATGGCACCACTTGGCTAGCCATGCTGTGGTAGGCATCCCACATATAAAGTAGAGGAGGATGGGCACGGATGTTAGCTCAGGGCCAGTCTTCCTCAGCAAAAAAAAGAGGAGAAATTGCAGCAGATGTTAGCTCAGGGCTTATCTTCCTCAAAAAAAAAACAAAAAACTATCAAATACATATGAAAGTGCTGAAAAGAATGAAGTGCTGTTAAAAGTTGGTCAATGTGATGACTAAGGCATAAGGTGATAAGTGCTGGACTCAGATGATTGTATTTTAGAGAATATTTGAATAATGGTGGAGGATTGTTTCGAGGTTGGTGAGATTAAAGACAAGGAGACCAATCATGATGATGTTTAAGTACAGTCATGCCCACATAACGATGTTTTGGTCAGTGAGTGACCGCATATACGACAGTAGTCCCATAAGGTTAGCACCATACGTCCTAGATGTGTAGTAGTCTGTACCATCTAGATTTGTATAAGTACACTGTGATGTTGACACAATGATGAAACCAGCTAATGACACATTTCTCAGAACGACACATGACTGTAGTCCAAGTCAGTGGTTAACGGAAAAAGGAAAGGATGTATTTGAGACAAGTCTTAGTGACCAAGTATGTGTTGGAAGGAAAAGGGAAAAATAGAAGTTGTATTCATTTGCTGTGGCTGTTGTAATAAATTATCACAAAATGGAAGGCTTAAAACAACATTTTTCTCACAGTTCTGGAGGCCGATTCAAAATCAGTATCACTGGATTGAAATCAAGGTGTTGGCGTGCACCCACTCACTTGGGAGGCTCTGGGGGAGAATTCGTTTCTTGCCTCTTTCAGTTTCTGGTGGCTGCAGGCTTTCTGTGGCTGTGGCCACATCACTCCAGTGTCTGCCCCTGTCTTCACATCACCCTCTTTGATGTGTGTGTCAAATCTCCTCCTACCTTTCTGATAAGGATGCTGATCATTATATTTAGGGCTCACCTGGACAGTCCAGGCTACTCTCCCTGTCGCAGGATATTTAACATAATTGCACTTGCAAAGTCTTTGCCATAAAAATAACATTTGCAAATTTCAGGGATTAGGACATGGACATATTTTGGGGAAGGGACCTTTTTTAGTCTACCACGAAAGTCAAAGGTGACTTCCAGGTTTTTTGCTTTTTGGAATGCTGGTATCATTGGCCAGAGAATTTCGAGAGGAAGAGTCATTTGTGAGAAATGATGATGAATTCAGTTGGATCTGTTGAAGTACCTATGGCACATCTGTATGTGGATACTCATTTTGTGTATTAGAAAACCTTGAATCAAGTGGCTTAAACGCTAAGGATGTTTATTATTTCACACAAAAAACAACAAATCCTGGGCTAAGGCAGCTTCAGAGTTGGTTATTCAGCAATTCAATGACATTATCAAGGACCTAAATTTACAATTTTTTGCTCTGCCTCCTTAGGCCAGCTCTCCTTAGGGTTCCAAGATGGCCCCCCACAATTCTAGGCCTTAAATCCAGAGATGAAAATACCTAGCTGACCTGTTTTGTGTGGGTTTCTTTTTTAAATCAGCAGAGACCTAACCTAACCCGTGAACCTCCCTAACAGACTCTATTCCTCCTGGCCAGATAAACATTTTAAACATTTTCTTGACTATCTTTCACCTATTGTATTTACATTGCAAATTTGTGGAGATGGGTCCCGTCCCGTCCCGTCCCCCCCCCCCCCCCCCCCCCCCCCCCGCCAACAGACACACATACAAACACACACTCTGGACACTCCTTGTTTATGATATCTTAAGTGACAACTGGATTTTACTACTCTGTGATGTGCAAATTTAAAGATAGGAATCATCTTCCTCTTAACTTGGGTTAGAAGTTTCAACAGCAGCCCCATTCACCTTGCTTGGCTTAAGATCTCGTCTACAAATTCCTAGCCATCTCTTGATTTAGCACTAAGAATTAAGGCAGTGGTTAGTATGGTGTGGGCGCTCTCCTGGGGATCCCAGAACCTTCCAAAGGTCTACAAGGTCAAAACATTTTCCTAACAGTATTGTAATATTATTTGTTATTTTCATTCTTATTCTCACGATGTACAGTGGAGTTTTCCAGAGGCTACTTGAAATGTGATAGCACAACAGACTAAATGCAGATGCAGATATGAGAATTTAGCTGATCTAATAAACCAGACTTTAAGAGAGAGCAAAAATCAGTGCCACTCTTGCTTTTTCTTTTTTGGTTTGAGAAAATGTAGTTTTTTGAAAAACATGTGTTAACATATAATGGGCTTATTATTTTTAAATGAATCAGTAATTAATCTTTTACATTTCTAAGTTTTATAATATGGTAAATGTTAGTAGATATAGTTCACGTAAACAAAAGCTCTTTGGAATTCTCAGTAAATTTTAAGTGTAAAGGGGTCCTAAGACTTTATAAGGAGTTTGAAATCTTACCATCTAGTGTTGATGCTACTCTAACCACATACACCAAATTTTTCCCATTTCTCCAATAATTTTTCCTTGTCCCTTGTAAATTGTTATCAGTTATCATGTGGATATAGCTCTCATCTTTGTATGGTGCAGGATTTGTTGAACTTCACAGTCATTCATAATGTTCAATAATTTATCCCATTCATGGGGGTGGCATGCTTTCTCACTCTTTATTGGTATGTTTAGGTCTGCATTTTATTTGCACCATAATCACATACCCCTGTTTATTAACTTTTTCAGGTTTTGTGCTTATTGACCATGCTGGACTTAAAAATATCCAAAACTACAGCAAAACTAAGCAGAGAGCAAACTAATGAAGACTAGAGAGCAAAGACTTAAGGACCATTATTATCATCTCTTGGGAGTGGGCATAGATAATACTTGCTCTGGAGAATGATTGTGACTTGTCAGTAAACATTCATAAGTAGGGGAGTATCTATAATTTTCCTAAATTTGCCTGTGAAGGGGGAGTAGCTCCAGGAAGATTTCCAGGTTTTGTCAGGAGGTGGGGGATGAGAGTGGTGAATCAAAAATGAGTACTAGATTTTAGGCTCTGGGTGACAGGGCAATTGAAAGCATCCATCACTAACAGATTAGAAAATCTGCAGTGGCGTGTCAATTGAGGAGAAAGAATTTGAGTTTAGTTTCAGATGGTGAATTTGAAAGATGGCAGACACATTCAGATGGAATTGTGTAGCACTCTAGCTGGTCATTAGAGGCCCAGAATTGAAGTTCAGAAAGGGTAATGGGGTTAGAAATTTGAGGTTAATTCAGCCAGAGGTGATAGAGTCAGAGATCTATCAGTAAGTATACCTCATCTGTTACTCAGTGCAGTGTCACGTTCTTGTATATACACTATTTGCTAGGCACTGGTTGCTTTCTATATATTCATTTACTCTCATCTAACCCTTACAACAGTAAACTTATTTAAGTTTATCCAGCAAGTTCAGTGATATAGCCATGATTAAGACGCAAGTCTGTCTGAACTACAAAGACATTGCTCTTTCCAGTATATACACTGTCTCTGGGCAACATTAATGTATTTATTGATAATTGAATTAAGTATGTGAAATAAATAAAGCCTAATTGTAGATGAGGTGGAGAAATCTGTTACTGGGTTTGGGTAATATGAAAAAACCATAATTCTTTTAATTAATGTATACTACTGTGTCAAAAGACTCAATGTGTTTATCCTTATAGCAGTCTTCTGTAGTTCAAAGGGACAGGGATAGTAAGAGTATCTGTGTCGTATCTAGAATTAAAAACCTTAATAGGAACTTAGGAGTTATGATGTGAGATATATGAAATCTTCTTCACTGGGAAGATTTCAGTTAGTAAGTTTCTAAGAAAATGCAAATTAATAGGTGGTTTAAAAAGACTTTTTCTTACTGAAGATTTTTATATTTATAGATTGAAAAGTTGTAACTGTAAACATGTATTTTTCTGGGACATTTGGATAATCAGAAAAGGCTAATGTTTGGTATTTTCACAGTCACTTATTTTCTCCAAATTGTTTTGCAGCAAATGCTGCAACTAAGACAGCTTTTAAAATTCTGGCCCAATAGAAGTTTCTTTTGTTTCAAACATCTTTTTGTTATAGAATTTGCCTTTCTGTCAGTTTGACAATTTAGAAAGGTATTTACTGTAACAAGCCTTACCTTCTTCAGGCTACCTCAGTCAGGTTTTAATTGTATAAAAGCAGTTTGTCACTTTCAGGATAGTAGATTACTAGTTTGAACAGATTGACTATGAGTTCTATAAGTAAAAGTGGAAAATTTTGTTCTAATAAGAACAATTGTACCTATATGGAAACACAGTTATTCTTACACTATTATCAAATTAATAGAGAGAGTACTTGTAATTTAGGAGTACTGGCTCCAGGTCCTGTTTTTAACTGTGATTTTTGTACAAAGCGGTGGACTCTAAGAATCAAGTGATCTTCACTCCACTCCCATCTTCCGTTGAGTTACTGACTTGCTTAACCTTTCTGGGCTTTTTAGCACAATATCTATCACTTAATAATGTTTGTTGAAATAAACTACTTTTCTTAAAAATAATTTCCTAAATCCCTTTCAGCTTCAAAATTCAAATTCCTTTCTATTCTATTCAAAATTCATTCTGAGTTTTTTTTCCAGCTGAGGGGAAAAAGATGCCTCTTTTTAATCTGTTTCTCCATCCTTTATCTCTTTAACCTCTAAGGTAATGTTCAAGCCATGCATAGTAATATCTGTAGTACAAGAGAATGGACACCATCAGTCCCAGAGTCATACCTCACCCTCTAGCATTTGGGTCTCCTGGAGACACTTAATATAGTGTTGACTGTGTCAAAACACAATGTTTTCCATAGTTGTCTGTCTCTACAAAGACAGGTAATTTCCAGAGTTACTGTCAGAAGTACTGTTCTTGACCAACTTTAGTCATGGTCCTCAAAGGAGCAGATCTTACCAGAGGTTTTGTAAGGAACAATTACTAATGTACACTACCATTAATAGTTGTGGCAGGGGCCAGCCTGGTGGCACAGTGGTTAAGTGCACACGTTCCTCTTCAGCGGCCTGGGGTTCGCCAGTTCTGATCCTGGGTGCGAACGTGGCACTGCTTGGCACACCTTGCTGTGGCAGGCATCCCACATATAAAGTAGAGGAAGATGGGCACAGATGTTAGCTCAGGGCCAGTCTTCCTCAGCAAAAAGAGGAGGGTTGACAGCAGTTAACTCAGGGCTAATCTTCCTCAAAAAGTAAATAAATAATTTTAAAAAGAAAGTTGTGGCAATTATGAATTATTGAAGTGTTTGTGATTATTACAGTTGCTTCACATTTTTTATATCCATGAATAAATTTTTAACGAGAAGGATGAGTAAGCAGAGTGTTAGTTGTATATCCATATTGCCTGTAAGGAAGAATGATACAATGAAAAATCTTGTAGTAACATAACATTAAATGTGATTCTATAAATTTTAACTACATATTTGCGTGCCTTTTTAATATTATCTGTGAAGTAGAGAATCAGAAAAAAAAGTCAAAATTCCTTCTTTTCAAATAAAGTTTAAATTTTAAAGGTGAGATTGAACATATTTATTTTCTTTACATAAAAGCAAAAGTTTTTTGATACATTTAAATGGATGAGCTTATTTCTTTCACACCTTTTAAAATCCTTTTGGGAATATTATGCCAAAATAAAGTCTGTGATGCTCTTTACTTTGTTTCCTGTACTTTTGAGTGTTGTCAAAATCTGACCATGCCTATGAAAAAGTTTTGGAAATAAGTAATGGTGCTGTTTGCACAGCAATGTAAATGTAGTTAATGCCACTAAACTGTATGCTTAGAAATGGTTCGAATAGCAACTTTTATGTTATCTATATTTTATGCAATTTTTTTTAAATCTGGCCTTGCCTGTGGAGGTGTATCACACATATGAACGTCATCTGTCATGTGTCATGGCTAAATAAATTAATTAAAATACTGATAATAATTGCTAAGTTGGAAAAGAGAAATGTGGACAATTTAAAGTAGTGACCACCCTCACTCAAGATGATACTATGAAATACCAGAATTTTATGATTGCAATAACTTCCATCAAATGACTTAGGAATTAGAAGGATGTGGAACTACATGACTTCCAAGATTCCTCTCTACCTGGAGATTCTTTGAATTTGTGAATAAACCTTGCTTTTGTTGGTTAAATAGGGGATTTAAAACCTGTGGAAACAACCCAAATGCCTATCAATAGATGAATAAACAAAATGTACTATTTACATACAATGGAATATTTTGCAGCCTTTAAAAAGGAGGGAAATTCTGATACATGCTCCAACATGGCTGAACCTTGAAGTCTTTATGCTGAGTAAGAGAAGCCAGTCACAAAAGGACAAATATTGGATGATTCCACTTCTTTGAGGTGAATTTACTACCTAGAGAGTAAAATTCATAGAGACATAAGTAAGAGGGTGGTTACCAGGGGCTTGGGGTTGGAGGAGATGAGGAGTTATTGTTTAATGAATACTGAGTTTCAGTGTGGGATGATGAAAAAGTTCTAGAGATGCAGAGTGATGACAGTTAAACAACAGTGTGAACGTACTTAATGCCTCTGAACTGTCCACTTAAAATGGTAAATTTTATGTTGTATATATTTTGCCACAATTAAAAAAGACCTCAGTTAACTGCTGTTAATTATTTAATTAACTTAGATGATATAGGCATTTTAGTTAACAGAATTTTGGAGAGCTTTTTTTAATAAAGTGATGTAGGCACATTACCAATACAGTAAGACTGCTTTTTGCTATACTACTTGACATGTGGCTAATGCAACTGAGGAACTGAATTTTTAGTTTTATTTAACTTTAATTAATTTAAATTGAAATAACCTCATGTGGCTAGTAACTACTTCATTGAACAGTATAGTTCTATGTTTTCTTCATTTTTTTTTTACTTTGAACCTACCTATATCATTATATTTCAAGTGAGATTCTTATGGATGTATGTAGTTGGCTCATTTTTTTAACATTCACTCTACCAATCTATATTTTTTAATTGGTTTTATTTGGACTATTTACATTTCAATGAAATTATTGGTATGTTGAGACTTAAGTCTGACATTTTTATTTGTTCCCTCTGTTCTTTTTTTCTGTTTTGTTTTTCCTCCCTTCCTCTGTGTTACTTGTACCTTTCTGAGAATTCCATTTTGATTTATCCATAGTGTTTTGAAGGTCTCTCTTTGTATAGATTATTTTGAATTTGCTCTAGTTATGACATTATACATAAATAACACAGTCTACTGATGTCAACATCTTGCTAGTTTGAGTGCAGTATAGGAGGCTTACCTTCCTTTAAAGTCCCTTTACCCTCCCATTTATAATATACGTCTTAAATATTTCCTCTACTTAGTTTGAAAAGTACATCAAACAGTCTTTACAATTTTTCCTTCAATTATATCAAATATAATTTAGGAAAGTCAGAGAAGGAAAAACTATTGCCTATACTTTTATTTTTTCCTTTGTTCTTTCTTCCATTTCAAGAATTATATCCATAGCCATTTCTTTTTGGGTGGATCTGCTGACAACAGATTCTCTAGTTTTCATTCATCTGAGGATGTTTTAATTTCCCCTCTATTTCTGAAGGATATTTTTGCTGGATATAGAACTCTTGTTGATACTTCTCTTCTTTGAGTGCTTAAAGAGTGTTGTGCCACTTCCTTCTGGCCTCATGGTTTCTGATGAGAAATTTGAGTTGTTTGAATTGATTTCGTCCTTGTAAGTGAGGAGTCATTCCTCTCTTGCTGCTTTCAAAATTCTTCCTGTCTTTAGTGTCCAAAAGTTTGATTATGGTGTGTCTGGGCGTTAATTTCTTTAGATTTATCCTGCTCAGGTTTGCTGAGCTGCTCAAATCTCTACATTTAGGGTTTTTGCTAAATTTGGGAAGATTTCAACCATTTTTTTTTAAACATTTTTTTTTTTAAAGATTTTGTTTTTTTCCTTTTTCTCCCCAAAGCCCCCCAGTACATAGTTGTATATTCTTTGTTGTGGGTCTTTCTAGTTGTGGCATGTGGGATGCTGCCTCAGCGTGGTTTGATGAGCAGTGCCATGTCCGCGCCCAGGATTCAAACCAACGAAACACTGGGCCGCCTGCAGCCGAGCCCGCAAACTTAACCACTGGGCCACGGGGCCAGCCCCATCAACCATTATTTTTTTGGATACTTTTTAAGCCCCACCCTCTCTCCCTCTCCCTTCAGGACTCTGAGGATATGAATGTTAGATCTTTTTTTTATAGTTCCTTAGGCCCCTGAGGCTCTCTCTATCTTTTTTCAGTCTATTTTCTCTCTGTTGTTCAAATTGAGTAATTTCTGATCTTTTATCATCAAGTGTGCTGATTCTTTCCCCTATCCTTTCCATTCTCCTGTTGAACTTGTCTCTTGAGTTGTTTTTTTTTAATGATTTTATTGAGATCATATTGGTTTATAACATTGTATAATTTCAGGTGTATATTATTATATATCAGTTTCTTTATAGATTGCTTAGTGCTCACCTCTTTTGCCCAGCCTGTATCTCCTTTCCCTCTGATAGCCACTAACCTGTTCTCTTGGTCCATGTGTTTGTCTTCCACATGTGAGTGAAATCATACAATGTTTGTCTTTGTCTAGCTTATTTCACTTAACATAATGCCCTTAAGGTCCATCCATGTTGTTTCAGATTGCACAATTTTGTCTTTTTTATGGATGAGTAGTATTCCATTTGTGTGGGGGGTGTGTGTGTGTGTGTGTGTGTGTGTGTGTATGTATGTATGTATGTATGTATATACCACATCTTTATCCCTTCATCCGTTAATGGGCTCTTAGGTTGCTTAGGGCTTCCATGTCTTGGCTATGGTGAATAATACTGCAGTGAACATAGGGGTGCATAAATCTCTTTGAATTGTTGATTTCATGTTCTTTGGATAAATACCCAGTAGTGGGATAGCTGGGTCATATAGTATTTGTATTTTTAATTTTTTGAGAAATCTCCATACTGTTTTCCATAGTGGCTGTACCAGTTTGCATTACCTGCAGCAGTGTATGAAGGTTCTCTTTTCTCCACATCCTCTCCAACATTTGCTGTTTTTTCTCTTGTTAAATATAGCCATTCTGATGGGTGTAATATCTCATTGTAGTTTTGATTTACATTTCCCTAATAATTAATGACATTGAACATCTTTTCATGTGTCTGTTGGTCATCTGTATATCTTTTTTGGAAAAATGTCTGTTCATATCCTTTGCCCATTTTTTTATTGGGTTTTTTTGTTGTTGAGTTGTAAAAGTTCTTTAGATATTTTGGAAATTAACCCATTGTCATATATGTGATTTGCAAATATTTTCTCCCAGTTTGTGATCTGTCTTTTCGTTTTGTTGATGATTTCCTTTGCCTTGCAAAAGCTCTTTAGTCTGATGTAGTCCCATTTGCTTAATTTTTCTTTTGTTTCCCTTGCCTGAGTAGGCATGGTATTCAAAAAGATGCTGCTAAGACTGATGTCAAAGAGTGTACTGTCTATATTTTCATCTAGGAATTTTATGGTTTCAGGTCTTACATTCAAGTCTTTAATCCATTTTGAGTTAATTTTTGTGTATGATGGGAGATAATGGTCTGCTTTCATTCTTTTGCATGTGGCTGTCCAATTTTGCCAACACTGTTTATTGAAGAAACTCCTTTCCCCTTGTGTGTTCTAGGCTTCTTTGTTGAAGATTAGCTGTCAGTAGACGTGTAGTGTTATTTCTGGGCTTTCAGTTTCTTCCATTGATCTCTGTGTCTGTTTTTGTGCCAGTGCCAGGCTGTTTTTATTAGTATAGTTTGTAGTATATTTTGAAATCAGAGTTTGTGATACCTCCAGCTTTGTTCTTGGCTGTTCAGAGTCTTTTGTTGTTCCATATAAAGTTTAGGATTCTTTGTTCTATTTCTGTGAAGAATGTCATTGGAATTCTGATTGGGATTGCACTGAATCTGTAGATTGCTTTAGGTAATATGGACATTGTTCTTCCAATCCCTGAGCATGGAATATCTTTTACATTTCTTTATTTCTTCTTCAATTTCTTTCAATAATGTCTTCTAATTTTCAGTGTGTAGGTCTTTCACTTCCTTGGTTAAATTTATTCATAGATATTTTATTCTTTTTGTTGTGATTGTAAATGGGATTGTATTCTTGACTTCTCTTTCTGCTACTTCATTATTAGTGTATAGAAATGCAGCTGATTTTTGCAAGTTGATTTTGTACCCTGCAACTTTGCTATAGTTGTTGATTATTTCTCATAGTTTTCCGATGGAGTCTAGAGTTTTCCTTATATATGGAAGCATGTCGTCCACAAACAGCACAAGTTTCACTTCTTCCTTTCCAGTTTGGATCCCTTTTATTTCTTTTTCTTGCCTAATTGCTCTAACCAAAACCTCCAGTACTATGTTGAATAGGAGTGGTGAGAGTGGGCACCTTTGTCCTATTCCGGTTCTCAGGGATGGCTTTCAGTTTTTCCTCATTGAGTATGTTGGCAGTGGGTTTGTCATGTATGGCCTTTATTATGTTGAGGTACTTTCCTTCTTTACCCATTTTGTTGAGAGTTTTTATTATAAATGGATGTTGGATCTTGTCAGATGCTTTCCATGCATTTATTGAGATGGCCGTGTGATTTTTTATTCCTCATTTTGTTAATATAGTGGATCACATTGATTGATTTGTGGATGTTGAACCACCCAAGTTTAACCACCCTGGTTTAAATCCCACTTGATCATGGTCAATGGACCTTTAAAGGTATTGCTATATTCGACTTGCCAATATTTTGTTGAGGATTTTTGGATCTAAGTTCATCAGTGATATTGGCGTGTTGTGATATTTGTGTTGTCTTTGTCTGGTTTTGCTATCAGGGTAATGTTGGCCTCACAGAATGAATAGAATAGGAAACGGTCCATCTTCTTCAGTTTTTCAGAATAGTTTAAGAAGGATAGGTATTAAATCATCTTTGAATGTTTGGTAGAATTCTCCAGAGTAGCCACCTAGTCCTGGACTTTTGTTTTGGGGAAGTTTTTGATTACTGTTTCCTTGTCTTTACTTGTGATTGATCTATTCGGATTCTCTATTTCTTCTCGATTCAGTTTTGGGAGGTTATATGAATCTAAGAATTTATCCATTTTCTTCTAGGTTGTCTCATTTGTTGGCATATAGTTTTTCGTAGTATGCTCATAATCCTTTGTATTTATGTGTTATTTGTTGTAATTTCTCCTCTTTCATTTTTAATTTTATTTATTTGAGCCTTCTCTCTTTTTTTCTTAGTGAGTCTTGCTAAGAGTTTGTCAATTTTGTCTGTCTTCTCAAAGAACCAGCTCTTAGTTTCATTAATCCTTTCTGTTTTTTTCCCTCTCTATTTCATTTATTTCTACTCTAATTTTTGTTATTTTTCTCCTGCTGACTTTGGGCTTTGTTTGTTCTTTTTCTAGTTCTCTTAGGTATAGTTTAAGATTACTTATTTGAGATTTTTCTTGTTTGTTGAAGTAGGCCTGTATTCCTATAAATTTCCCTTTTAGTACTGCTTTTACTATACTCACTAATTTGTGCATCCATTACCACAGTCAATTTTAGAACATTTTCATTACCCCAAAAAACCCTGAACCCCTTAGCTGTCACCCCCAAATTTCCCCCATCCCCCAACCCTAGGCAGCCACTAATCTACTTTCTGTCTGTGTAGATTTCCATATTCTGGACATTTCGTATAAACGGAATCATACAATATGTGGTCCTTTGTAACTGAGTTTTTCACTTAGCATAATGTTTTCAAATTTCATCCATGTCGTAGCGTGTATCAATATTTCATTTCTTTTTCATTGCCAAGTAATACTCCATTTTAAGGGTATACCACATTTTATTTGTCCAGTCATCAGTTATGGACATTTGGGTTGTTTCCACTTTTTGAGTATTAGGAATAATGTTGCTGTACTGTACATGTTTCTATGTGGACATGTTTTCAAATCTCTTGGGCATATACCTGTAGGTAGAGTAGCTGGATCATATGGTAACTCTTTGTATAACTTTTTGAGGAACTTCCAAGACTGTTTTCCAAATGGCTGTACCATTTTATATTCCTGCCAGCAGTGTGTGAAGTTTTCTGTTTCTCTGTATCCTCACCAACACTTGTCATTTTCTCCCTTTTTTGATTCTAGCCATCCTAGTGGGCATGAAGTATCTTATTGCAGATATTGTATTTTGTCTTTTTTACTGAGACTGGGGCTTTTATCCCCAGCTCCTCGCTTGGCCTTCTCTGACACAGACTAACGGGGCAGGAGTGCCTCATTATGACTGGGGGAAGGTGGATTTCTCAGCTTCTCATTTGGCCTTTGTTGGGGGTGGGGTCACAGTTTTTTCTGTGGTCTTTAGCTGAGTGGAGCGATTACTGTCTTAAACATTTTCTTTCTTACTAGGCTGCCCCTTGCCTGGTCCTCTGGCTATGAAGAGCAGGCTTCTCATGGGACATATTTTTTTGTTTGCACCCCCAGCATTGTTTGGTTTGCCAGCTTCTATATCACCTAGTCCTGGATATAGCAGGCAATTAGAAAACTCAGGGAACTCACTACTGTCATTGTTTGTGTCTCAAAGTCTCTAGCTAGTCTACTTTGTTTCCACCTTTCAAAGTTTTCTTAAGTTTATTTTATATATAATGTACACAGTGCTTAACTGTACTACTGTAAGAATAGGGAGAAGTGCGTCTGTTTCACCTTGGCCCAGAATCAAAAGTTGAGTCTCTTGCCCATTTTTTCATTGGTTCGTTTGTTTTCTTACCATTGAGTTGTAAGAATTCTTTATATATTCTGGATACAAGTTTTTGACAGATGTGTAGTTTGCAAATAATTCTCCCAGGCTATAGCTTGTCTTTTGTTCCCTTAATGTAGTGTTTTTCACGCAGCAAGATTTTTGATTTTGATAAAGTGCAATTTCTCATTTTTTTCTTTTGATTGTACATTTGGTTTAACATCTAAGAACTTTTTGCCTAACACTTGATCATTAAGATTTTCTCCTATCTTATAAATGTCTTAAAGGTTTAGCTTTACATTTAGATTTATGACCCATTTTGAGTTAATTTTGGGGTAAGGTGTGAGGTTTCAGACAAGGTTCATTTATTAATTTTTTGTGTATGGATATTCACTTGTTGCAACATTTATTGAAATGCCTATCTTTTCTCCATTGAACTGCTTTTTCACCATTATCAAAAATCAGCCATATTTGCATGGATATATTTTTGGACTCTGTTCTGTTCCGTTGATCTCTATGTCTGTCCTTTAGCAAATACCACTCTGTCTGGATTACTAACTTTATGGCAAGTCTTTAACTTAGTGTGATTGCTCTAACTTTATTTTTCTTTTTCAAAATTGTTTTGTCTGTTCCAGTTTCTTTGCCTTTCTACATAAATTTTAGAATCAGTTCGTCTCTATCTACAAAAAAGAAAAATTCTGCTGTAATTGTAATGATAAAGCTGTGGATCAGTTTGAGGAGAACTGACATCTTTACTGTGTTGAGTCTTCCAATCCACTAACATAATATGTCTCTCCATTTAGGTAGGTTTTCCTTGATTTCTTTTATCTGTGTTTTATACTTTTCAGCATGTAGATCCTATACATGTTTTGTTAGATTTATATTTAAGTATTTCAGGTTTTTTCTGGAGCTACTGTAATGGTGTTGAGGTTTTTTTAAATTTAGGTTTCCTGTTTTTCATTACTATTATATAAAAATACAGTTGACTTCTTTACGCTGACCTTATATCCTGTCACTTATTAGTTGTGGGAGGGTTTTTTGGTTTTTTTTTAAGATTCCTTGGGTAAGATAATCATGTCTGAATAGAAATAGTTTTATTCTTTTTCCTTTCATATATGTGTGTGTGTGTGTGTGTGTGTGTGTCTGTGTGTATGTGTATACTTTTTGTTTCTTTTCCTGACCTTTTTCCTGATCTTAGGGGGAAAGCATCTAGTCTTTAACCAATAAGTATGCTAGCTTTTTTCTAGTTGCCCTTTATCAGGTTGAAGAAGTTCCCTTCTGTTCCTAGTTTCCTAAGAGTTTATCATGAAGGGATATTGAGTTTTTTCAAATGCTTTTTCTGCATCAATTGAAATCATCATGTGATATTTCTTCTTTAGACTATGACTATGGTGGATTAAATTGATTTTTTAAAGTATTGACCAGCCTTTTAATACCAGGATAAACCCCACTTGATGGTGATATTATTCTTTTTCTTTTCTTTTTTCTTTTTCTTTTTCTTTTTTTTTTTTTTTTTTTTTTGCATTGCTACATTTGATTTGCCGATATTTTGTTGAGGATTTTTACATCTCTGTTCACAAAAGATATTATTCTGTAGTTTTTTTTGTACAGACTTTGTCTTTGGTATCAGAGTGGTACTGGCTTCATAAAATGAGAAGTGTTCTCTCATTTTCTGAAGGAGATTGTATGATGGGTGTTAACGTCTTTAAATGTTTGATAGAATTCTCTGGTGAAACCATCTGGGCCTGAAGATTTCTTCTTTAAGAGGAGGATTTTAATTATGAATTCAATTTCTGTAACAGTTGCAAGATTGTTCAGGTTAGCTGTTTCATCTTGGTTGAATTTTGTTTGTGTTTATCTCAGAAATTGGTGTATACAGTTGTTCATAGCATTCTCTTACTGTTCTTTTTTTTTTTTTTTGAGGAAGATTAGCCCTGAGCTAACTGCTCCCAATTCTCCTCTTTTTGCTGAGGAAGACTGGCCCTCAGCTAACATCCACGCCCATCTTCCTCTACTTTATACGTGGGACACCTACCACAGCATGGCTTTTGCCAACCGGTGCCATGTCTACACCCAGGATCTGAACCGGCAAACCCTGGGCCGCCGAGAAGTGGAACGTGTAAACTTAACCGCTGCGCCACCAGGCCAGCCCCCTCTTACTATCCTTTTTATATCTGTAGTGTGTTAAAGGAAAAATTCAACACTCATAAATTTTGAAAGATGTGCTTGGCTTTATTCAGTGATTCATGAATAGGGCAGCATCCAGTCTAGAGATAGAGTAGAGCTCCAAAAAGCAGTACAAAGCCAGAGGGTTTTATAGACCAAAGTGAGTAGGAACAAGGAAGTTATACTGGACATTTGCTGATTGATTAAAGCAGGGTTACTTTCCTTTTATGGAGCAAAGGGAGGTCTTGGAACTTAGTTAGGTAACTTGTGCTGAGCAGGCAAGCCCTGATTGGTTGACCTAGGCCTTCCTTTTCTGGGAGAGCTGAGCATAGAAACTTAGTTAAGTTCCAGTTTGCTGTGGTTAGCATAAGCGACTCCATCTTGGGCCTAGTCTGGATGCTTTAACAATTGATATCCTCTCTTTTGTTTCTAATATCAGTGATTTGTTTCTTCTTTTTCTTTGTCTTACTAGAGCTTTATCAATTTTATTGGTCTTTTTAAGGGACAAGCATTTGGTTTTGATGATTTTTCTTTTTATTTTCAATTGTATTGATTTCTGCTCTTTATTAATTCCTTCTACATGCTTTGGTTTTATTTTGTTCTTTCTAGCTTCTTACGTAGAAGCTCTGGCTTACTGATTTGAGACCTTACTCCTTTTCTGATATAAACTCTTAATGGTATAAATTTCCCTCTTAGGGGGTTCTGCACCCAATTCCAATGTGGGGGACATACAGTGTCCCTATACCAATAAGCAGTGATCTGACACCAGCTGGGTGTCCTAGAATTTAACTCAATTCTAACACTATTTACCCAGAGATAGTGTCAGATCCGACCAGTTAAGGAATCAGTCCTATATGACTGCTGCCCTGCGCCACTCCGCTTCACACCCCAGTTATAAACACAGGTTATGACCTGTGCTTCTGACCAACCAGCTGTGCATTGGAGGTTCTAACAATCCCCTCCTTGAGTTTGATTAATTTACTAAAGAGGCTCACAGAACTCAGAGAAATGTTTACTTGATCAGTTTATCATAAAAAGATATAATTCAGGAACAGCTAGGTGGAAGAGATGTGTAGGGCAGGGTATGGGGAAAGGGGACGGAGCTTCCATGTCCTCTCTGAGCTTACAGCTCTCCTTAAATCTCCACCTGTTTACAATCCAGAAGCTCTCTGAACTCTGTCCTTTTGGGTTTTTATGGAGGCTTAATTATATAGCCATGGTTAATTCAACCCTCCAGCCCCTCTCCCCACCCTGGAGGTCAGGGGGTCGGACTGAAAGTTCCAAGCCTCTAATCACATGGTTCCTTCTCCTGGCAACCAGCCGCCATCCTAAGATGCATTCTCAAAGTCACCTCATTAAAACATAACAAGAGACACCTTTGCTACTCTCATCACTTAAGAAATTAAAGGGTTTTAAGAGAACAGGGCCAGAAACAGGGCCAAAGACCAACTTATACTTTGTATTCCAAATCACAGTATCACACCTTTAAACACTGTTTTAACTATATCTCATACATTTTCATGTGTTCAGTTTTTGTTCAGTTCAGCATGTTGTCAGACTTCCCTTAAGTCTTGCTCTTTGATCCATGGATTACTTAGAAGTGTGTTGTTTAATTTCCAAGTGTTTGGGGATTTTTTTATCTTTCTGTTATTGAGGGGTTTTTTTGTTTGTAGGATCAGAGAACACACATTGGAAGCAATATGTATTCTCTTGTTATTGGGTATTTTGTTATTGGGTAGAATGTTCTACAAATGTCAGTTTTATCCAATTGGTTGATGGTGTTCAGTTCTGTATCTTTGCTGTTTCTATCTGCTAGTTCCATTAATGGCTGAGATAGGAGTGTTGAAGTCTCCAAATACAACTCTATTTCTCCTTTCATTTCTGTCAGTTTTTGTTTCATGTATTTTGAACCTCTCTTTTAAGGTGCATACATGTTTAGAATTGTTTTACGATTGAATGAATTGACCAACTCCAGCTTTTTTTGATTAGTGTTTGAATGGTTTATGTTTTTTCCACTCTTTTCCTTTTAACCCATTTAAAATATATTTGAAGTGAGTTCCTTCTAGACACAATGTATTTGGATTGTGGTTTTTTCTTTTTCTCTTTTTTTTAATCCACACCTTTTAATTGTTGTGTTTAGGCCATTTACGTTGAATATAACAATGAGTGCAGTTCAGAGATGGGGCTTCCTTCCTCCACTTATGGAACCTTGGGCACAACACACTGAGAATACTGGGACCCCAGTCATCCTTGCCCATCTTGTGAAGTGGTTGTTCCATGCTAGACAAGTCAAGCCTAGAGGAACTCTGGCTGCTGTCTCACCTCCACCAGGGCCTAAGCTCCTAAAGCAGGGGTGTCACTCATTGCAAAGCTTGCTATGATCTCCACCCCCAGCTCCCAGAGCTCTGTCTGAGAGATTCTTCCTGGAGGGAGAAGCATACCGTAAAACAGATAACTTCTAATCTCAACAGCTAAGTTCATTTGCAACACAGTGTGTAGAACTTTAAAGCTACAGGTGCTCTCAAGAACAATCGTAGTTGTGTTGAAAGACAATTGGGAGAAGACTCTGGATTTAATGAATATACAGCCTAGACCATATGCTGGCTAGTCTGCATGAGAGAACCAGCTGGGAGGAGACCTCGTGTGATCAGAACAAATATCAAACAGGGATCTCAGAAACTTTTCCTTCAAAGAAGCCACAGTTTGACTGGATTCATTTGTAGAGCAATTTATGACCCAGGGCATTGTTGAAAAACAGTAGAGTAGTAGTGGAATTTAATACCTGGTGTGGTAAGGGAAAGAAAGAGAGCTCTACCAATATTACTGGAAGTCTAGGGTAACTGTGGGCATACTCAAAAATTCACCTCCTTAAGGAACAGTGTTGGAGACTTGACATTGTGGGGATTAGGGAGGCATAATAGACTTCACTTAAAATAGTTCAGCTAGTCACTAAAAAGTAAGCATGCAAATATCAATAACAAATACCAGGAAGTAGAGCTTGGGGACAGTAACTGAAGTTGTTATAATATATTATCAAATATGTCTAGTTTCCAACAAAAAATTATGAAGCATATAGAGAAACAAGAAAGTGTGACCCATACACCAGAAAAAAAGGCAACACAAAAACTGCCTGTGAGAGAGAGACCAGATGTCAGGTTAAAAAGGCTTAAAGGTAGCCATCATGAGTATGTTCACAGAACTGAAGGCAATTGTGTTTAAAGAAGTAAAGGAAGGTATGACAATTTTGCATAAAATAGAGGCTATCAGTAGTAGATAGCAATTGTCAAAAAGAACCAAGTGAAAATTCTGAAGTTGAATAGTACAATAACTGAAATAAATAAAAAATTCACTAAAGGGGCTCAACAGTAGGCTCAACCAGGCAAAGGAAAGCTTTAGCAAACTTGAACATAGCTTAGTAGAGATTATGCACACCAAAGAACAGAGAGAAAGGAGGATGAAGAAAAATTAACAGAGTCTCAGAACAATGTGGGACACCATCAAGTGCAATAACATGTGTAATGGAAATACCAGAAGGAGGAGAGAGAGAGAGAGAGAGAGAAGAGATAGGAGTAGAAAAAATATTCAAAGAAATAATGACTGGAAACTTCCTGGATTTCTTGAAGAACAATAACCTGTACATCCAGGAAGCTCTATGAACTCCAAATAAGAAAAATGCAGAGATTGACAGACACTTCATAGTAAAAATGCTGAAAGTCAAAGAAAATCTTGAAAACAGCAAGAGAAAAACAACTCATCACTTACAGTGGAACCACCTCCCACCCACAATAAGATTAACAGATGACTTCCTGTCAGAAATACTGGAGCCCAGAAGGCTGTAGGATAACATTCATATTGCTCAAAGGAAAAAAACTTGACCAAGAATCCTATACTGTCTTTCTAAATTGAAAGCAAAATACTTTCCAGATCAACAAAAACTGGATTTCTTGCTAATAGACCCACCTTACAAGAAATCCTAAAAGAAGTTTTTAAGATTGAAAGCAAATAACCCCAGATGGTAATTTGAATGCACACAGAAAAACAAAGAGCACTGGTATAGGTAAACGTCTAAGTATGAAAAACAGAAATGAATATCTTTTTCTTCTTTCTTCTCATAACTAAAAAAGCATGTTATAAAATATGTATATAATGTAATCTTGGGCCTATAACACATAGAAATGTAATGAATCTGTAATATATTTGCCAATAACAGCACATAAACGGTAAGTGGGAGCAAAGCTGTATTGGGCTACACAAATGACTACAGATAGTAAAGTAGTAGTCATAATAATGTGTTGTGTTTGTAACGTAAATATAATATGTATCATAATATAAAAGAGGGGGAAAGAATAGAGCTATATAGGAGTAATGTTTCTGTTTGTCACTGATATTAAGCTAATAAAAATCTGAAGCTGATTCTGATAATATTTATATGATAAACTCTTGAACAACCACTGAAAATGTAACTCAAAAAAATAGTGGAAAAATCATTAAACAAATTAAAATGCTACATTAGAAAATATTCACTTAGTGCAAAAGAAAGCACTACAGGAAGAACAGAGGAACAAAAAAGCATGAGACATACAGAAACAAAGTAGAATGGTAGGCATAAATCCAACTATATCATTAATAGCATTAAATGTGAATGGATTAAACAATCAAAAAGCAGAGATTGTCAAACTGAGCTAAAAATAAAAAACCCATGATCTAGTTATATGCTATCTACAGGAGACACACTTTAGATTCAAAGATAGATAGACATAGATTGAAACTAAAAGGATAGAAAAAGATTTATCATGCAAACAGCAAATACAGGAAAGCCAGAGTGGTTGTATTAATAGCAGACAAAATAGACTAACAAAAAATGTTACTAGAGACATTTTATAATGATAAAAGCATCATTTCATCAGGAAGATATACCAATTATAAACATTTATGCACTTAATAAATGCACTACCAAACTACATGAAACAAAAATGGACAGAAATGAAGAGAGAAATAGACAAATAGCCTTCAATTCACTATTTTCAATAATGCAAAGAATAGCTAGTCAGGAAACCAACAGGAAATAGACACTATAAACCAGCTAGACCTAGCAGACATCTGTAGAACACCCCACCTGACAAAAATAGAATATATGTTCTCAAGTATACATGGAACATTCTCCAGTGTAGACCATATGTAGGCCCTAAAACAAACCTCAATAAATTTTAAAAGGTTGAAATAATGCAAAGTAAGCTCTGAGACCAAAGTGGAATGCAATTAGAAATCAATAGTGGGAAGTTTGGGAAACTCACAAGTATGTGAAAATAAAACAACGCACTCCTACATAACCAATGGGTTAAAGAAGAAAACAGGAAATCAGAAAACATTCTGAGATAAACAAAAATGAAGATACAACATACTAAAAATTACAGTATGCAGCTATAGCCATGCTTAGATAGAAATTTATAGCTATAAGTGCTTATGTTAAGAAAGAAAAAAGACCTCAAATTAATAAGCTTCCACCTTTAAGACACTGGAAAAAGAAGAGCAAACTAAACTTAAAGCAAGCAGAGGAAAGAAAGAAAAAGACTATAAAGGAATACTATGAGCAATGAACTGTCAAAAATGAAATTGAGTACAATTCTATTCACAGCATCAAAAAGAATAAAATATTTAGAAATAAATTTAACAAAGAAAGTATAAAACTTAAACACTTAACACTACAAAACATGTTGAAAAATTAAAGATGGTCTAAATAAATAAAAAAAATACCCTGTGTCCATGGATTGGAAGACTTAATGTTTTAAAGATGGCAGCACTCCCCAAACTAGTCTACAAATTGAGCACAATCCCTATCAAAATCCCAACTGACTTTTTGTAGAGATTGACAAGCTGATTCTAATATTCATATGGAGTTTCAGGGAACCCAGAATAGCCAAAACAAATTCAGAGAACTCACACTTCCTGATTTCAAACTTACTCCAAAGCAGCAGTGATCAAGGCATTGTGGTACTGACGTAAGGATAGACACATAGAACAGTGGAATAGAATGAGAGTACAGATATAAACCCATACATCTAAGCTTAACTGATTTTCAGCAAGGCTGCGAAGACCATTCAATCAGGGGAAGAATAGTCTTTTCAACAAGTAGTGCTAGAACAACTGGAAAGCCATATGCAAAAGAATGAGATTAGACCTTTACCTCCATTATATATAAAAACTAATTCAAAGTGAATTAAAGCCCTAAATTTAAGAGCTAAAACTAAAAAATTTCTAGAAGAAAACATCGCGGTGGATCCTCATGAAGTTGAATTTGGCAAAGACACAAGCAACAAAAGAAAAATAGGTAAGTTAGAATTCATCAAAATTAAAAGCTTTTGTGCTTCAGAGGATACCATTCAAGAAAGTGAAACCCACAGGATGGGGGGAAATATTTGTAAACTATATAGCTGATAAGCAGCTTGTATCTAGATTATATAAAGAACTTTTTCAATTCAATGATGAAAAGATGAATAACCCACTTAGGGGCCAGCCTGGTAGCATAGTGGTTATGTTTGTGCACTCCACTTCAGCGACCCAGGGTTCACAGATTCAGATCCCAGGTGTGGACCTACACACTGCTCAGCGGCATGCCACGTACAAGATAGAGGAAAACTGGCACAGATGTTAGCTCAGTGACAATCTTCCTCAAGCAAAAAGAGGAAGATTGGCAACAGATGTTAGCTCAGGGACTATCTTCCTTACCAAAAGAAAAAAGCCAAAGCATCTGAATAGACATTTTTCCAGAGATGGTATCCAAATAGCCAATAAGCACATGAAGTTGCTTGACATCATTAGTTGGCAGGGAAATGCAAATCAAAAGCATAATGAGGTACTCCACAGATACTGGGGTGGCTTAGGATCAGAAAGTCAGATGATAAAAAGTGTTGGTGAGGATGTGGAAAAATCAGAACCCTCATACACTGGGGGACTGTAAAGGTGAAACCACCTTGAAAAACAGTCTGGCAGTTTCTCAGACAATTAAAGAGTTACCATAGGACTCATTTCCACCCATAGGTGTATACTCAAGGAAACTGAAAACATACGTCTACACAAAAACTTGTACATGAATGCTTATAGCAGCATTATTAATAATACCCAAAAAGTGGGAACAACACAAATGACCAACTGATGATTGGATAGACAAAATGTGCTATATCCGTACAATGGAATATTATTCGGCCATAAAGATTAATGACACATTGATACATGCCACAGCTTAGATGAATCTTGGAAACATTATACTAAGTGAATGAAACCAGCCACAGAAGTTCACGAATTATGTGATTCCATTTATATGAAAGTCCTGAATAGGGAAGTATAGAGAGACAGAAAGTAGATTTGTGGCTGCTTAGGGCTGGCAGAGGGGTGGAGGGTCATAGCTAATGTACACAGAGTTACTTTTTGAGGTGATGAAAATATCCTAAAATTGACTCTGTTGCGATTGTTGTACATATCTGTGAAAATACTAAATCTTTGAATTGTACCCTTTAAAGGGATGAACTGCGTGGGATATGAATTATATCTCAATAAAGCTGTTTTATAAAATATATAGTGATGTTATTATCACATCAAAAATTAACAGTAATTCCTTGACATTATCAATACCCAATAAAAACAAATTTCCATTATCTCATAAATTTATTTTTCTGTGTTAATTTGTTTCAAATAAGATAGGCACGGTGTGATTGGTTCATAAAATCTTCTGTTTCTTTTACTCTGTAAGTTCCTGTTTTAGATCTCCCTTTATCTCTCTTTTTTTCCCCTTACTGTTTATTAGTTGAAAAAACCAAGTCTTTTGTCCTATGGGGTTTCTCACAGTCTGGATTTTGCTGTTTGCATCACAGTGGTTTAGCTTAACATATTCCTGTCACTTTTTTATTTCCTGTGAATTGGTAGCTGGATCTAGAAACTTGATCAGATTTTGTTCAGTCTTTTTTGCAATGTCTTATTGCTCTCCTTTTGTGAAGTTATAAACCATTAATGATCAGTGCCTCTTCATTGAGGGGGGAGTGCAAAATAGTGATCTTCTAATTCTGATATTCCTTCTTCGTTTACTAGTGGGAATATTTCTATAAAGAGAAACCTCCTTCATATTCTATTTGACCCAAAAATACCGTTTGTATTGGAAAGGCAGGATAGATGCTTTCTTATTCTTTTCCCTTTTTTAAAACCAGTTTTCAAAATAATTGTCTTAGTAGCATCTTTTAAAGGTGATGAATTAGCTTCATTTTTGTTTCTAGTGTCATATCAACTCATAAATTTAAACATATTTCGTGTGTTTCAGTTTATTCCAGTTTTGGCCATTGGGAACCTCCTCCAGTTGACTTGAGTTTTCACACACCCCTACTAATCTTCAATAGCTTTCTTGCTACCTGCTAGGATGTTCCAAGTGGACATTTACTGTCCCAGAAGTGCAATCAGTCATTTTTGTAAGAAGCCATAGTTCCTTTTAGTGGGAAATGGAATTTGGAAGCCAGTCTGGGTGCTAGGGATAGTCATTGCTGAAGATTAACTACATTATGAGTTCTTACTGGTGCTTTTAGTTCAAATTCAAGACTGTAAATTCATATTGCAACTTTTTCTTCACCTTTTAACCACTCTTAATGAGTAGATATAGGCACTTAATATAGCCAAACCAGAAATAGAAATTTCATAACACATATTTATCCATTCACATATTTCAGTGTCTCTTTTTGTGTGTATTATGTTAAATACTGGACAGGATCAAAAGATAAGTTAGACACCATATAATGTTTTTACTGAATCCTTTTGTTCTGCCTGCTCCTTGCTTCTCCCAATTTAGCTTTCTGCGCCTCTTCCCCACATCTTCTTTGGATGTCTTCAGCTCTAACAAATCAACAGAATGAAACTTATCATGACTTATGTAAAATCCAGTACTTAGGTCCAGGTCTAACCTCTCCCTTGAGTTCCAGACCAGAATGGGCAGCCACATAGATGAATTTATACTTGGATATTCCTCTCAGCAGTATTTTGAATTCAGTATGCCTAAAACTAAAGTATTTATACTTTCCGTTCAGCATTAACCCCTGCCAAACCCAGCTCTTCCTCTTTCATTCTCTGTCTTGTCTGGTGAAAACGTCATCAACTCAGTCATCTAGGTGAGAGATCTAGGATCAGATTCTTCTCTCCTAGCTACTCCCCTACTCCACCCCCAATACAAAATCATGCCCAGGTGGTTTTACTTCCTAAATTTTCTTAGATGTATTTTCTGTATCCTCGCTGCCACTGTCTTAGTTCAATTTTATTTTATCATATACTTGTACTGTTGTAATAGCCACCTTCAAATCTACCCTCTGTATTGCCACCAGGACATATCTTTTAAAAATGTAGATATGACTGTACAGCTCCCTAGTGGCTACCCATGCCTGCTGAATAAGGTTCTAGTTTCTTAGGATGGCGTAAACATAAGTGGCCTTGAAACAAAGTAATATTCCAAGTCTCAATTTCCTCTGTAAAATCAGGATATCATCATCTTACCTCGTAAGAGATATCTAAAGCTCCTAGCTACACAGTAGACAGTCAACTAGTACAGAGAACTTCATATATAAATTTCCACCTGGATATTCCTCTTAGAGGCATCTTAAACCCAATATGTCCCTCTCCTGAACCTTCTTTTCTGTCCTTGATTGGTTTTTTAATTAGAATATAGGGTGGAAATGAAATGATCTCAGTTCAGCTTTGGCATAATTAAAACCTTATTAGTATCATTTGGAAAGTTAACGTCCAGTTTTGAGATATGGCTGGATGTTTAAACATGGAAATTCTTATTAAATATCAAGTTTTCTCATTCCCCAAATTACTTTCAAGATTAGCAGTCTCTCATTACTTTATTTCAATCATCTTAGGCAGCCACCTCACTTTGTATGCTAAGAACTACTCCATTTTAATCTCAAATCCTCTGATAATTTTCATCATCTAATCTGTATATCAGAATACACATATTCAAGATGTGGTCTGTGTCCTATGTAAGAAATAGATTAGACATTGTGAAATTTGGTCTCCATTTCATTTTTGTTCACTTTTTCTAGAGTAATACTAGTGACTAACATTTATTGAATGCTTACTTTTTGCCAGGAATTGTGCTAATTTAGTTCTCTTGACTATCTTAAAAGTATAATTTCTGTTATTCTTGTTTTACACATGGGAAAACTGAAGCATGGAGAAGTGAAGTAACTTGACTGAGATTTAATACCAGCCTGGTAAATGGAAGGCTCAGAATTCAAACCCTAAGATTTGTCTATCCCGTACCTCCAGCTCTATCAGACTTTGTACCATCTGTGTGTAACCATCACATTGGACAAACATGCCTTCCGCTGTCCATTTATAGTTATTCTGTCAGCTTAGTCCTCCCTCCACCTCCATGAAGCACAGCTCTTAATAACTTTTCCGGTTGCGTTCAGGAGATGAAAACTTTATTTTCAAGAACTAATAAACTTAATTCATAATTAAAGGTTTCCCTCCTTTCCCCACTCAGGCCTACTAGAGGCCTGTAGTGAAAAATAAGATTTATTTGGCTTCCTTTTTCTTCCTGTTTTTCCCCTCTTTGTCCTTTTACTGCTCTTCATTTGCTGACTGGTTTCTGGCACCTCCAGAGTTGGGAGAGGCAAGGGTTGAGTCAGAAGAGAAAGTTTGTAATAGTAGTAGTAGTTGCAGTAGCAGCAGCAGTGGCAACTAATGTTTATATAGCATTTATTTTGTGCTAGGTACTGTTACAAGCATTTTACAAGTATTAGGCCAATTTATCCTCAGAACTCTTTGAGATAGGTTCTATTATCCCTATATTACTGCTGAGGAAATTAAGGTACAATTTAGTGACTTGCCTCAGGTCACACAGCTATAAATGGCTGAATCAAAATGGAAAGCCAGTGTTCTGGCTCCAACGTCTCCTCTCAGCCACGTCACTGTATCGCTTTTATATACTGTGGGGAGATAGTAGACATACTTCCTGGTCTTGGCCATAGTTTAAATCAGATCCGTACCTTTTTGATTTTTTCAAGTGTGATGTACATTTTCCATAGACCTGAGACAAAGGGCAGACATGCCTCATCCGTTTTCCCTTGCAGGGGAGTAGGAGGGAGCGGGATAGGATTTGGACTACAACACTGATCACTCTCTGAAAAAATCCTTTTCTGTTGTTTAACTCTGAACATTGCAGGTGAGTGTAACTAAAGGTTGAAAAATAGTTCTCCACTCCTTCCTTTCGTAAGTGCCCTTGCACCTCACTTTGGAATGTGTATCTGTTGTTTAGGGTCTCCACCCAAACCAAGACGGAAGTGGTTTCATTTTAACACCCAGTTGCACATGTCCTCCAAATACGCTGTTTAATTTCTTGCCTTCACACCTGTGTTGATGCAGATGGTCCTCGGATTAAGACTATGTCACTTGCTCTGATGGCATGTATCCTCCCTGAACCACATGATCCCAGTCAAACTAAGCACTCTTGATGGCCAGGCTTTTAAAGAAGAAGCCAGTTTACTGGGGTGCAGCAAATGAACAAAAAACTTGAGTATAGCCCTCCTGTTTTCCTCCTCTTCATCTCATTCCTGTGAAAGAGAAATCAGCAAATATGTTAAATGGTGGTTTACTTAGACCAGTCCTAGCTGCCCAGTGTGTTACTGTGATTACTTGTCTTTGGGAAGAGGATATGGCACAGGTTTATATTTGAACTGTTATCTCTGATTATGGTCAAGATAATTATTTCAGTGACCTTACCTGGCTCTCCTGGCACAGGGCTTTGTGCCTTTTATCCTTTCTATCGTGTTATCAGACAGGGAGGAGTCCCAGATTTTTTGTCTTCGCTTATTAGAATGTTCAGTGACCTTTTTGCATTTATTCAGCTGGAAATCTTTAGGTTTTTTTGTGTTCTTTTTTCTTTTCCTCTTCACATATACATTTTCCTGCTTAGAACATTCAAAGTAATGTTTATGTAATGGATTGTTTGAGTTTGAACTGACATTGCCCTCTGCATGCTCACATTTAGACTATCTTACAGTGTCCATTAAGAAGTGTGCCAATACAGTACGTACATTGTACGGGGGAGACACATCGGGATGATGAGCACTCCCTGAGATTGTGTGTGATCCCCATGATAGCCTGGAACTCCCTTCCGCTTAAGCACCTGGCAAAATCCTGCTTTGGTTAGGCCCTGTCCTTTGTGATGTCTCTCCCACCTTGCACATTTAGAATTAAATATTCCGTTCTTTGCTTTCACATAACACTGCAGCACACCTCTTATAGTCTTAGTTAGGCACATATGTCTTCTTTCATAAGGACTCTAAGTTTATTGAGGCCAAGGACAATGTTTTATTTGTACTTGTGTTCTTCCATTCACATAATAAAGTACCTCACATCTGGTAAGTCAATTACTGAGTTAAGGTTTTGATAATGTAAACAAAGTCAGTCAGTGGTATGATTTGACTCAGACTACCTGATTTAGTCTTACTAATATTTGTGCCTGGAACAAGGGAGGTAAAAATAGCAAAGTTATGCTCAGTTATTATCCTACCATACCTATCATATTGGGTGCAATTCTGGGAACCAATCTTAAAGGAAAATCGAGGATTGAGATTGTTCAGAGCAGAGCAATCTGGATAGTAAGGACATTAATCAAATTTTGAGGAGCACTTAAAGGGAGTAGGGATGAGTAGTTTAAAGAAGAAAAACCCTAGGGAAGGGTGGGGTGTGATATCCATCTTCAGGTTTTGAAGGCTTTTTCACAGGGAAAGAAAAAATAGACCTACTCTGTATGATTAGAGTTCCAACCAAGAGCACCTGAAACCCTAGGGTTTTGCAGCAGTTTGCTGTTTTTTAAAAAGAAAAAAATATGTTTAAGGAGCAAAAAGAGAATAAACACCCATACTCCTACCAATGATTCCCTTGAATGTGATGAAAGCTATTATATACACACACAGACATCATTCTGTGTGCAGTTTTAGAAGGATCATGGCTCCCTCAGGGAATTCATGAATCTCTGGTTAAAACCTCATATTGTCTTGTAAACAAAATATATACACACATACATATATATATATTTCACAAAGATGGGATCATAGTCTGTATACTCTTTCATTACCTTTTTTCAAAACATTAACACCACTAGGGCCCGGCCTAGTGGCCGAGTAGTTAAGTTTGCACACTGCACTTCGGTGGCCTGGGGTTCACCGGTTTGGATCCTGGGCGCAGATCTACCTACCTCCCATCAAGCCATGCTATGGTGGCATCCCACATAGAAGAACTAGAATGACTTACAACTAGGATATACAACTGTGTACTGGGGTTTTGGGGGAGAAAAAAAAAAGAAGATTGGCAACAGATGTTAGCTCAGGGCCACTGTTCCTCACCAAAAGAAATATTAAAAAAGAAAAAAAATCACCACCACTACTGAGGGTTCACTGTATGTCAGTAGTTGTGCATTCATTTAATACTCAGAACTAGACATTTTTTCAGGTCCATTAAATATTCATCATCTTTAACATTTTAAATTGATAGCTGTATATTTGAGGCATTTGAAATATTTTTTATCTAGGGCTAATTTACAAAAAACATTTCCCCAAATTTGCTTTGTTTTGCGTTTATTTCAGTAGTAACTATAAAAAAAAAGTTATTTATCTTAGATAACATAATTGATGTACATAGTTGTGTGTTTTTGCATTGGGAGAGTACTGTGCTCTGAGTCAGAAGACCCACAACCGGGCTTTGGTTGCCATTGATTAGTCACTTCTCAGAGCATTAGTTCTCTTATCTTTATCAAGGGGCTAATATAAGCCTCCCTGACTTCACATCAAAGGGGCAAAAAGAGATTAGAGGAAACATACTATAACAACGGAAGAATTATTAGATTTGCTAAATTAAAAGTATTTGAAAGTGTCCGTTTTTTATACTTTTAGTAAGAAATCTGATAAAGGCAAACCAACTATCTTTTTTTAAGGGAAAATTCAATCAGTTGATCAATTACTAATCATTATTATAAATTTACTTCCAAAAAGATTGTTTTATTGTATTAGTAATATAAACAAAAATAACTGCTTTCATTTGTTGAGCATTCACAAAGTGCCAAATATTGTGCTAATAAGCATTTGCTACTTTTAGTCCTTATGACAACCTTGGGAGAATTGTTGAGGAAGGAATCCAGGCCAATCACCTTCTAAAACTTGCACTCTTAACCACCCATATTTACTCACTTTATATCTTAAAGAGGCAGTGGATAGCACTAAGGTTAAAAGTACAGGGTCTGGAGGCAGCCTGCCTGGATTTGAACCCTGGATCTGCCACACAATGACTTTTCGACCTTCGGCAAGGTAGTTAACCCTTTTCTGTTAAACAGAGATAATAATGTACCTACTGACAGATAGCATGACAGTCAAATAAATGACCAAATGTGGGTCATTTAGAACAGTGTCTGGCACATAGCAAGCACTCTACAATTGTCATTATTTACAAATTGTTATTATTTAAACTATGCAGCTCATTAAAACATTAGCTCACAGACTCCACTGATTGGACAGTTTAGAGGACAAGTAGGGGAAATGTATTTTTATATATCACCTACCTTAAACTTTCTCACTGCCATCTTTCAGCTTTTTTATTTAGCCCAGTGGCCACATGAAAGCAATCTATATGACCTTCTATTTCAAGTACTAAACCATCAATTAATGCTTATTTTATGTATTTTTTAGGACATATCTGATTCATTTGCATCCTTGAAGAGCATCTCTAGAAGAGGAAGGAAAAGATGGGTGTGAAAACATTTACTCATAGCTCCTCTTCCCACAGCCAGGAAATGCTTGGGAAGCTAAATATGCTGCGAAATGATGGACATTTTTGTGATATCACTATTCGTGTCCAGGACAAAATCTTCCGGGCACATAAGGTGGTACTAGCAGCTTGCAGTGATTTCTTTCGCACCAAACTTGTGAGCCAAGCAGAGGATGAGAACAAGAATGTGTTGGATTTGCATCATGTTACAGTGACTGGCTTTATACCCCTTTTGGAATATGCTTACACAGCCACTCTGTCAATTAACACAGAAAATATTATTGATGTTCTGGCTGCAGCCAGCTATATGCAAATGTTTAGTGTTGCTAGCACCTGCTCAGAGTTCATGAAATCAAGCATTTTATGGAATACACCCAACAGCCAACCGGAAAAGGGTCTAGATGCTGGACAAGAAAATAACTCTAACTGCAATTTTACTTCTCGAGATGGAAGCATTTCCCCAGTGTCTTCAGAGTGCAGTGTGGTTGAAAGAACCACTCCTGTCTGCCGAGAATCCCGGAGAAAGCGCAAAAGCTACATTGTTATGTCTCCTGAAAGTCCTGTAAAGTGTGGCACACAAACAAGTTCTCCCCAGGTATTGAATTCTTCAGCTTCCTACTCAGAAAATAGAAGTCAACCAGTTGACTCTTCTTTAGCTTTTCCCTGGACTTTTCCTTTTGGAATTGATCGAAGGATTCAGCCTGATAAGGTTAAGCAGGCAGAAAATACCCGGACTTTAGAATTACCTGGCCCATCTGAGACAGGTAGAAGAATGGCTGATTATGTGACTTGTGAGAGCACAAAAGCTACCTTGCCTCTGGGTACTGAAGAAGATGTCCGGGTCAAAGTAGAAAGGCTAAGTGATGAGGAGGTCCATGAGGAAGTGTCCCAGCCTGTCAGTGCTTCTCAGAGTTCACTGAGTGATCAGCAGACAGTGCCAGGAAGTGAACAAGTCCAAGAGGACCTTCTGATTAGTCCACAGTCTTCCTCCATAGGTATAATGTCTTCTGTGTTTTTCATGATGCTGTAAAGTCAATTCAAGCATTTCTAAGTGCCTATTAGATAATTTCGGCCTGGGTTCTGTAGGAAATATTAAGAAGAATAAAACATGATAACTGGATTTTTTTAGATGCTATTATACTGTAATTTTTTTTTTTACAAGTTATGCACTTGGGAAGAAAGAAAATAGTTGAACAGTATTTGATGGGTCAAAGGCAGATAGATATATAAATTGTGAATTACTTTCAATGCAAAAAACACCAGTTTTAAGAAGTCCAGTTAGTGTTTTATTCTTTATTAAAATATTTATTGAAAACTTACTGTGTGCCAAACATTCTGGAAGCAATGAAAAAGACATAGTCCCTGCATCTGAGGAGTTAACAGTCTAATTGAGGAAGCAGATGTGTAAATCAACAATTAACGCTAGGCTAGAGGTAAGAACAAAATGTTACAGGTTCACAAAGGAAAGAGCAAGTTAACATTCTATATTTGAGCTGGACCTTACTCAGTAAGTAGGAGTTTGCTCAGGTGAAGGAATGACATTTCTTTGAAAAATGTATAAAAGCATGGAGGTGTGGAAGGGCATTGCATGTTTGGTAAGCAGTGAATTCAGTGCAGAATGATGTGAATAAAATGTGGAAGCCTACTAGTATGGGGAATAATGGGAGGTAAGACGTAATGAGCCGTTGAGAGCATGTTATGAAGAGCCTTGAACACTAGTTTCAGTTAGGATCACATTTAACTGCATATAACAGAATCCCTTCAGTATGGCTTAAACCAAACAGGATTTTATTTTTATCACATAAACTTGTTCAGAAATAGGAAGGCCAGGACTAGTACAGTGGCTCTACAATGTAATTAGTGGCCTAGGCACCTTGTATATTTATAATCCATCATCCTTAGTTTGTCCATTTTATCCATGTGCGTATTGCTTCATAGTTAGAAGATGCTTGCCTCATCTTATTTAGCTTCATATTCTCGAAAGGGACAGTGCTTGGATCAGGAAAGTACAAATGTTCCCAAAAATCCTTTAAAAACTTCTGCCAGATTATGTCACGTGGTCTTTCCCAGCTGCAGGGGAATCTGGGAAGACATGTATATTAGTTGGGTATGTAAGTGCCTCAAACAAAATTAGAGAAGAATGGATATTGTATGCAATTAGCAATGTCTGTCACAGCTGGGCCAAGTAAGCTTGGATTTTGTTCTAGTGGTAATAAGGAGTCTAACTTAAAGGAAATAAAAAATAAAATGCTTACAAATATTTTAGGAAAATTAACTTGTTATTGGTATGCAGAGGGTTTGGCTGGGCAGAGACAGTCTCAGAAGCCAGTTACAGTACAGTTGGCTTTGTACGAATGCTTAGAGTAAACCTATAAAGAAAATGGATATTAAGAGACTTTGTAAAGGAAGAATCATTACTCCTGATGATATTGAATATGTGGATTGAGGAAATAGGAGCTGAGACACAGGGTTGACTGGATGACTGGAAAAATAGGATAACATTTTATAATCATTGATTGAGTCACAGTCTTTCACATTTTGTCATCTCTGAATCCAGATGTGTTATAATTAATAATCTTTTACAGTTACTTTTTGTTTCTTTATGGTACAAAAAATGATGGTAATCACATTATGGATAGGAGTCTATTAAATGCAGTAATAACTACAATATGAAAATTAGTGGAAGGAGGTGGGAACCCAGTCTTAAGAGTAGGTCAACAAGGTCAGTTCTGTGTGAATTATGCTTGAGTAATCACCAAGCAATATCATGCCACAAAGCAGTTAAAAAGGCAAGTCTGTTGACTGAATCTCAACAGGAAATATATATATATAAGAGCCAAAACCAAAGGACTGATCCTTGAGAATTATCTACACTCGAGGAGAGAAGAAAAGCCAACAAAGAATAATAACGAGGATTTCTCCAAAAGATTGGGGAATCAGGAAGGCCATAGTAACTTTGTTCATTTTTTGAATTTTGACCCACTGTAAGAGTTTCCCATGCTGCTACAACAAACTTCCACAAACTGGGTGATTTAAAGTAACAGAAACTTATTCTCTCACTATCCTGGAGGCCAGGAGTCTGAAATCATGGTATCAGCCTTGCCTTGCTCCCTTTGAAGGCTGTAGGGGAGGATTCTTTCTTGTCTCTTCTTAGCTTTTGCCAGTTACTAACACTCCTTGATGTTCCTTGACTTGTAGCGTCATCTCTCCAATCTCTCCCTCAGTCTGCATGTGGCCTCCCTGTGTCTCAGCTCCAGCTCCAAATCTCCCCCTTTTAACATGGACACCGGTCATTGGATTAGGGCCCACTCTGCTGCAGTATGACCTCACTTAACGTGATTACATCTGCAAAGACCCTATTTCTAAATAAGATAACATTCACAGGTACCTGGAGTTGAGACTTGAATATATCTTTTGAGGGGACATAGTTCTGCCCACACCACCAACTAAAGGTCGTATTCCTGAATGTCGGTCAAGATGCTTTTGAAGAAGTCAAGTGACCGTACATCCAATAAGGTATTTGATGGCAGGAGATCATAGCTATTTGTTGATATGACCAAGTTTTTGCTTAAACTACTGGAGTCTTTAATCCTGAAAACACCTTGGTACCTTCTGAATCACGAACTGTTTACTGAATAATTACTGTTTTAACCATTTTTTCAAAAACTTAGAAACCAAATATTAATCTAACTGAATATCTTGCTAACTAGGCCTGTGAAATAGTCTTATTTTACCACTCAAGTATATCTAATTAGCTCAGATTTTGCCTTTACTGTCATATTAATATGATTAGTGAAGTTAGAGACGTAAGTAGAATAAACTTTTCAGTTGTATAATTTATTTCCAATATATGCTATTATAAATGTGGATTCTGTTATAAAATAGACATGTGAACAACTCTGATCTCAATATCATGTTATCAAATAATGCAAGTGTTTTTTGCCTTGCCTTCATAGCAAATGTACTTATCACTCTCAACTAACCTATTTTGACTCAAAATCTATACACTAAAATAAAAAGCCTTATAGGAAAAAGTTAAATTCCTGGAGTATAGTAGGTGGTCAAAAAATGTGGGAAGGAGAAGGGATGATGTAGATAGTACTTTTTTTTTTCATATTTCAGAAGAATACTTCAAAATAGTACTTAATTTTACTTACTAATTTATTAAAGAAGATAGCTGAGAGGTAGTTTGTCATCTTAGGGACTGAGAATATATTTATTCATTGTTATGAAATCCTAAAATAATAACTTGATTATCCATGAAATTAATTCAAATAGCATTTTACCTGTTCTTTTAAATTCCCTTTATTGCCAGTTGGCCAGCAAAAGCTTGTAAAATCTGACACCCCCCCCCCCCCAACTTAGGGCAAATAGAAGCAATAAATGCAGCAAATTTAAAAAAGGAAAAAAGACTGTCAAGTTTAGATTGGTTCTTGTTACTCAAAAAAAAGACTTATCATTATCTGGTATAGTTTCAGGGAAAATTGGTAAGTGAGAAGAACTTTATGATATGGCTTCATTATTTATCTTGCAATATTCGGTTATCTTCATGCACCAAAGACAAATATAAATAGTTTGAGATAATCCACAGTTTACTGTATTACCAAAGGAATTTGGGGCCGGCCCAGTGGCGCAGTGGTTAAGTTCGTATATTCTGCTTCTTGGCGGCCCGGGCTTCGCCGGTTCAGATCCCGGGTGCGGACATGGCACCACTTGGCAAAAACCATGCTGTGGTAGGCGTCTCACGTATAAAGTAGAGGAAGATGGGCGTGGATGTTAGCTGAGGGCCAGTCTTCCTCAGCAAAAAGAGGAGAATTGGGAGCAGTTAGCTCAGGGCTAATCTTCCTCAAAAAAAAAAAGAAGAATTCAATTTTTTCTATAGACTCTAAAATCTGCTGTTAAATGAAAAGTGATTGCTATGGGGGTAGTTAAGATAGTAAGAAATAATTTGACAGTTTTCTCAGTAGCAGTAGTGAATAGATAAACTTGTTGAGGTGTGAACAGCTAGAATAATGGTGGAATTGCCACATTTATCATATGGAGAAGCTGTATAGAATAATGATTAAAAGTTCAGGACTTAGAATCAGACGGATCTAGATTCTGCTATCAGCTTCTGTCACTTAGTAGATGTGTGACTTTGAGCAAGTCACTTAACCTCACTTAGTTTCCATTACTATAAAGTAAGAATAGTAATCCTATCAAGTATGTCAGTGCCCTCCAGCAAAAGATCACCATGTGCACACCTGTAGCTGGACAAATGGGATGGTAGTTTAAATATCTGAAAATCTCTTACAGTTACTTCAGGTACACAGGATTAGTTAGTATGCAGCAGGCACGTGTAAACCTCACATCCACATAAGTAGTAGTATTGTAGTGGTGGGAGTATTGGGAATGTAAGTACCAGCCATTTCAACAGAAGTGAGCCAATTTTGTGTCCTTTAAAATGGACATATTCCTTGAGTGGAGTTAAGCAGTTCTTGCAAACCAGGGTGAAGTGTCTCTGAAGAGAACAAGCAGACTATCATAATCAGGATAGCCTCGAGATCAGTGTCTTTTTCCCCACCACCCTAAAGCCGCAATGCATAGTTGTATATTCTAGTTGTAAGTCCTTCTAGTTCTTCTATGGGAGCCACCACCACAGCATGGCTATTAACAGAGGAATGGTGTGGTTCTGCAACCAGGAACCGAACCCAGACCACCAAAGTAGGGAGAGTACCCAAACTTTAACCGCTGGGCCATCAGGGCTGGCTCTATTAGTATCTTTCTGATTGGATAAGGTTTTCTGATAGCATTGTAATGACTTCAGCAGAAGCATTTTGATGATGTGAGGTCAAGGTCCACTTTTTTTGCAAGGCTGAGGGCTGAGATATCATATGAGGCGAGGGATCTATAAAAAGGAATCTCCTGCTGAAGTATTTAAAGGAATAGTTATTAAATTTTTGGCAGCCAGATCAGGTGGAGGAGAATAGACCCAGTGATCTGTTAAATTCAGAGTGGTAGCTCTGATCTGGAAAAAAAATATAACAAGAGTTTTGTTTTTCCTTAAGTGGCAGAAGGAGATCTTAAGGATCTAAAACAATAGGATGAAGATGAGAGATCATATTAATTGTAATAGGAAAAATTAGTGTGATGAGTGGTAAAGGGACAGAAAGGAGTACTGAAGAATCAGAAAATCTGACTTCATCATCTTGGATAGAAGCTGTCCGCTTTTGATGTCAGTATCTTCTGGAGATTCCCTCAGAAGGAATCGGTACACAGTAGTCAGAAGGATGTAATGTATGTCATTTAAGTTGGGAAACATGAATCCAATGAACAACACCTTGAAGTTTTACTGCTGAGTCAGTTGTTAACACTATCTGGTCAGGTGCTTTCCATTGATAATCAACTGCAAGTTTTCTTTGACGGCATCTTTTCCAGAAGACCAAAACTCCAGACTTTAGATCATTCAGAAGCTGCTTTGGTGAGTGTTTTCAAAATGCAGCTCATATCTGTTTGTGATAAATCTGGAGGCATTATATGAATCTCCTGTAATATTCAATCGTATCAGCTGGTAATAGGGTAGAACTTAGGATTTAAATTAAAATTCCCACGTTTAAAAGGCAGCCCATTATTAGCTCATAAGGAGTTAACTTGTGGGTCCTAGAAAGGATTTATGTTATTGCCATCAAGCGTCTTAGCTGTACTTGAGGCTGAGGAAGTTTGAGGATTTTTAAGCATCTTGATAATTAGAGTTTTAGAATTCCATCTGTTTATTTTTCTTGAAGTTTGTGGATAAGGACAGTATAGAGTCTGTAAAAGGTAACATAGCGTAAAATAGATAAGTAAAGATAAAGCTTATGGAGTCCTTTAATAACATATTAGTGAAATATGAGGTCCTGTTACCAGAGAAATAAATTGGAATTTCCTTAGTCAGGAATACAGAATCTAGGAACTTTTTTCCCACAATTAGAACACAGCTCCTTAGCATGAGAAAGCCTCAATCCACTTTAAAAGTAAACAATAACCAAACAAACTCATAGCTCATTCAGAGGTCTACTTGGTTCCTATCCTTGTCTACTAAGATTATGTCATTGACAGGAAGGCCACACATTGCAAAGCTCCATGGCAGTACCTCTTAAAATCCCCACTCCAATGTTAGTATAGTATTGATGCACCTTAAATAAATGATCTTGTGCATGTCAGAAGCTCCCCATAAAATGTCCACTTGCCAGTTTGCCAGTGGCCAAATTGTCCTTGGTAAAATTGAGTCACTTGAGAGATGTATACAAGTTAGTGTTACAGTAAGAAAACATGGAAGAAGAGCCAGCCCTGATGGCCTAGTGGTTAAAGTTTGGTACTCTCACTGTTTCAGCAGCCCAGGTTCATTGCCCGGTCACAGAAGCACACCACCTGCCTGTCAGTTGCCATGCTGTGGCAGTGACTCACATAGAAGAACTAGAAGGACTTAGAGCTAGGATATACAACCCATGCACTGGAGCTTTGGGGAGAGAACAGAGAGGAAGATTGGCAACAGATGTTTAGTGTGAATCCTTCCCTGCAAAAAGAGAAAACATGAAGGAAGCAGATGTTTGGCCTGGAAGAGGTATAGGTGTAGATTGACACAACCATGAAGACTGCAACGGTCTGTAAGAGTAATGCTTGTGTAGCTTGATTTCCTGGGCTTGGCAGGAGCCCAGTTGTCATCCATCAGATACCAGACAAAGCCTCCTGATTCTGGGCCTATGAAACTAGGTAAAGCAGTTCTTCGGGACACAAAGTTGACAAAGTCCTTATAAGGTTTTTTTTTAAACAAACATCTTCATTGAAATACAACTTACGTATCATAAAATTTATCCATTTAAAGTGTATAGTTTAGTGGTTTTTAGTATATTCACAGAGTTGTGTGACCATCCCCACAATCTAAGTTTATAACATTTTCATCACCCCAAAAGGAAAACTTGTACCCCTTAGCGATGACTGCCTGTTCCCTCCTAGTCTGAACCCTAGCCCTAGGCAACCACTAATATACTGTCTTTGTAGATTTGCCTATTGTGGATATTTCATGCAATATGTGGTCTTTTCTGACTGATTTCTGTCATTCCATAATATTTTCAAGGTTCACCTTTGTCATACCTTGTAAAGTTTTGAAATATTTTTGCCAGTCAGAGAACTTCTGAACTCAGCCTCTAGGGCCAGTTCAGATGGCTATCCTCTCGTCATAGTCTATTCCTCTTGTATATAAGAGTCAACACACTAGACAGACAGATCATAGGAGCGGGTGTTAGAAGGCTAGAAAACAGTTTCACCAGGGAACAATGACAAATCTGATTGGATAACCAAAGTATTCCCAAAAGACCTTTTTCTAGGAAAACAAAATAAATCTAACACTGAAGAGCTTCAGTGAAATATTTGAGCCCAGTTCAGCATGAACTTACCTACCAGCCAAGGGCAGATTGCACCTCAAAAGGGATTTTAGATGTACACTCTCTTATCAAGGTTCCCAGTGCAAGGAAAAGAACTTCAGCTGAATCTCAGTGGGTCCTCCATTTCTGCCAATGCCCTGTTGCCAGAGACCACCAGGAGCATACCTTTAATTGAACAAGTTGAGTTTATTGCTTGTTTGCAAGATGGGAGATCATACACCATGGGGTCTTTAGGGCTTCTTAGTAAGAGGGTTTTAGAAAGAACTTATGAGAGAATTTGGGCTTGTGTTAGGTGGTTTCGGGGAGAATTCAAGGAAATGGGATTTGCTTAGAACTGGTGATGTCAGAAAGCAGGGATAATTCTGTGATTGCGTATCTTAATGAATACCTAGTGATGCAGACTAAAGTGACCCCAAAGCAGCAGTGACTGACGTTACCTAGAGAGGGGGATATTTGATATTTTTGTGGTTGTGCAGTGACCTTGTTTTTGTAAGTGCTTAAACGAAATTAGGTGTTTTGTATCAGACCAGTGTGACCTGATGTTGGTATTCTGTGAGATTGTTTATGTCCAACAGTAAAACACCAGGGCCTAGCTGTGAACACCAGGCCCACTCCTACACATCAGTGTCAGGCCAGTTCCTGAATGCTAGGGACTGCTTTTCTCTTAAGTATGAAATGAGATGCTGTATTTAAAATGTTTAGAACAGTGGCTGGCACGTGCTAAATGCTCAGTAGTGGATGGGTATGGTAATTATTTGTCACCACCAAAAGGGTTTTTGTGTCTTGAGTACTTAAACAATAACAGAAAACAGGAGTCAGTTTGATGCAACAGAAGCTATCCTACAGCACTCCTTATTGGTGAAAGAGAGTAGACTCTCTTTTTTTTTTTTTTTTTTTTTCCTTCTGCTTTTTCTCCCCAAATCCCGCCAGCACATAGCTGTATATTCTAGTTGTGGGCCCTTCTAGTTGTGTCTAGATTCTCTCTTGATAAGGTAACCTTCCCTATATAAAGTTGATTGTCTTGTATCAGCTTTGCTGTTTCATAAGGTGAGAGAGTTCTGTTTAGAATTCTTAGCCCTCATTACCACTGAGAGCAGAATCCCCATAATGTAGAAAGGAAACTTCATTTTAATAATTTAAGAAACATCACTGTCGCCTCAGAAAATTAATATTGCTTGCATATCCTGATATTAAGTTAGTTCAATTAAAATTCCAATTCATATAATTACTTGTGTTATCATTGGCAAAAAACATTGTCTCAGGAAAAAGTTTATGATTGTTTTTTGCTGATAGTTACAAAAGTGATACACTGTGTTAATGTTTTAACTCAATTTAGCTTGGAGTGGTTTTTATTTTTAGCTTTCAGTGCAGTTAAAATAGCCATGGATGAGAAGCGAGTGCCCTTTGTTTTACCTTCCATGCTCACTGTCCATCAAATTAGGGATCTAGAGGCCAAGGACTATATGCTGTTTTAAAATGTGGAAATGTATTTGTTTTAAGAGGGACCATCCGGGAGACAGCCCAGTGGCTCAGCGGTTAAGTGTGCACATTCCACTTCAATGGCCCAGGGTTCGCTGGTTCAGATCCCAGGTGCAGACATGGTACCACTTGGCAGACCATGCTGTGTTAGGCTTCCCACATATAAAAAGTAGAGGAAGATGGGCACAGATGTTAGCTCAGGGCCAGTCTTCCTCAGCAAAAAAAAAAAAAAGGAAGATTGGCAGCAGATGTTAGCTCAGGGCTAATCTTCCTCAAAAAAAAAAAAGGGGACCATCTACTAGATGCTTCTTAAACTCCATTTTAGTTCTTTTTGACTAGCTTTTTATTAAGTCTGCTTTATTTTATATCAGGGTTTTTTTACTGAAGTATAGTTGATACAGTTTTGTGTTAGTTGCAGATGTAGAACACAGTGATTTGACATTTATATACATTATGAAATGATCACCACAATGTCTAGTAACCATCTGTCACCCTACAAAGTTATTACAATATTATTGACTGTATTCCCTATGCTATATATTACATCCCCATGACTTATTTGTTTTATAACTGGAAGTTTGTACCTCTTAATCCTCTTCACCTGTTTCATCCAACCCCCACCCACCTTCCCCTCAGGCGACCACCAGTTTATTCTGTATCTGTGAGTCTGTTTCTGTTTTATTTGTTTTGTTTTTTTAGGTTCCACATATAAGTCAAGTCGTATGGTATTTGTCTTTTCCTATCTGACTTATTTCACTTAGCATAATACCCTTTAGGTCCATTCATGTTGATAGAAATGACAAGATTTCATTCTTTTTTATGGGTGAGTAATATTCCAGTGTGTGTGTGTGTGTGTGTGTGTGTGTGTGTGTGTGTGTGTGTCTGTCTGTCTGTCTGTCTGTCTTTATTCATTCATCTTTATTCATTCATCTCTCAATGGACACATTGCTTCCATATCTTGGCTATTGTAAATAATGCTGTAATGAGCATACGAGTGTATATGTCTCTTCAAGTTAGTGTTTTTTGTTTTCTTCTGGTAAATACCCAGAAGTGGAATTGCTGGATTATAGGGTAGTTCTATTTTTAATTTTTTGAGGAACCTCCATGCTGTTTTCCATAGTGGCTGCACCAATTTACACTCCTACCAACAGTGCACGAGGGTTCCCTTTTCTCCATCCTTGCCAACACTTTTTATTTGTTGTCTTTTTAAAGAAACTTGATAATACTAGTTTCAGTATAAAGCAGAGTGGTTTTTATTTCCACCACAGCAAGACTCTGCCCCCTGCTAGAAGTAGTATAGCTTGCCTGATGGTGAGGAGCAAATGTCAGTTAGATCAATCTTCCTGGTCCTCCCTAATCACACCTCCAGGCCTTTTTTGCAAGTCTTTGCCTATAAACTTTAATGTTGCCTGCATTCTGAATAACTGCAGAATACTGCTATAAAGTAGATTTTTTTTCTGTCCGTGGTGACCAGGTCCAAATATTGGGACTTTTTCAGTTTTTATCCCAGGACACATTGAAATGTTAGTGTTTATTTGCCTTTCTTTAAGTAAAAAAGTGAGAATGGGAAGATACTGACAAGTGAACAGTTCTTTCTTAGACAAAATGCAGCATTATCTGGTCTCCCAACCCACATTGGATTAAAAACAAATAAGAAGGATCAGGAATAAGTTGGATAAGTAGGCATATACAGGAAAAGCATAAATGTCTTTTGATAGTAAGGGAAAGAGAACAAGAAAAGGCATGTACAGAAGTGCTAAATACACACCAGTAAGGGTGAGATAGGGGGCCAGGAAGAATGAGGGTGCAGTTGGAGACGAATACAAACACACACAGTCCTGTCTCCTTTCAAAAACCTCTATCAGTGTATTAGAATATAGTAGACTAATTGGTGTTCTTGATGATGCCGTGAGTCATTAAGAAACAAAAAAGAAATTAATATTTCTGATTTAAGAAGTCAAGGCAAAATGTAACCCTGTCACAAATTTTCTAGCACAAATGATTTAATAAAATAAGTTTGGTTACCTTTAAAAGCGATTAGGTTAGTTTTTTGGAAAATTTTACTTAAGTGGAAAATGTATTTATTCCCTAATAATGTCGGCTGATTCAAGTGTTGCAAAGGGGAAAACTGAAGTATAGGATTCTAAATTTTTGTCAGGAGGAAATTTCATCCTATGGGTCTATTAACAGGTGTTATTTATTAAATGTTCATATGTATATGATGTTGTGCAAACTGTTGAATTTTAAGTACATTTTAGCTTTCATTAAAATATTACAACCAAAAGCTTGCTTACTGTTCACAACTTCAGTGGCTCAGATTTATTCATTTGGTGCAGCACAGCTGATTTGCATACAGTAAAGACATTGGCAAAGTTCAGTACCTGGTGAGAATAGGCTAGATTGTTTGTCTCTACCCTCCCACTAAAAACAACAATATGATTTTTAAAAAGTCACCTTAAAAGTACTTGAAAAGATAGGGAACTGCCGGGTTAAATTTAGGGAGGAAGCCTTATGCAGAGAGGTAAGTAGATACCAGAGCACTAAAACCAGTTTTTCCATAAGACATTTTCCAAAACACAAATGGGCTTTGCTTCATCAACTCCAAGAGCAAGAGAAACAGAAGTCAAGGCCCAGAACATGTGAAAGTTGTGAAGTCTTAGAGAAGTTGGTCCACACATTAAGTAGGGACCTCAAAGGACTGTACCACTAGAACTAAACCTGCTCCCCTTCCTCCAGACTCTAGAGGTCTATAGAAACAGCCACATTGGCAGTGAGCAGACTTGAAGATGAAAAGGAAAAAGGAGAAAACACATCCCTGAGAAGTTGTGGCCACCAGCCAACCCTCTTGCAGGTTAACATCCTGATTATTCCTTGCACAGTAGGCCAAGGAATCTCAAACAGTGAATATGGTTTAGGTAGTGCCCTCCAGGAACCTAGCAGAAGCAAACAGAAAGCTTCTTTGGAAGAGGGCATATTCATCGTAACCTCAGCAAAACAGTCCCCTGCAAATCATTTTCAAGGGCAATAACCACTGTCAGAAACAACCAGGCACACAGACAGCAGAGAGAGAACCAACAGGAAGAAAAAAGAACATGCAGGAGAAATCAACTGGCATAACCAATTGGCATAGTTTTCACACACAGATATAAAACAAATATGCTTACTATGTTTAGTGAAATAAGCTTGAACAATAAATGCAGAGAACAGTAAACTGTAAAAAGTGATGTAACAGATTTGAGAAAAAAACAAATAGGATTTCTAGAAAACAAAAAGATAACCAAAATTTAGAAACTAGGTCAACATTTTGGCAGCTGATTGGACTTAGCAAAAAAGAATTGGTGAATTAGAAGATAAGTTAGAAGAAATCACCTGAGTGCTGCACAGAGAGAGACTATATTAGGTTCCCCTGAAAACAGAATCAAGGGGATAGATAGAGATATATAGAGATTTATTAGAAGAGAGTCACTCACATGATTATGGAGGATGAGAAGTCCCACAAACTGCCATCTGCCAGCTGGAGGCCTAGGAAAGCTGGTAGTGGTAGTTCTGGTCCAAACCCAAGGCCAAGAACTGGGGGGCTGATAGTATAAGTCCAAGTACAAAGGCCCAAGAACTGGGAGCACTGATGTTCAAGGGCAGGAGAAGATGGATATCCCAGCTCAAGCAGAGAGAACAAATTCACCTTTCTTCCACCTTTTTGTTCTATTCGGGAGTCCACTGAATTGGATGATACCCACCTACTTTGGTGAGGAGGATCTTTATTACTCAGTCTACCAATTCAAATGCTAATCTCTTCCGGAACCACCCTCACACATGCACTCAGAAATAATGGGCATCCTTTAGCCCAGTTAAATTGACACAGAAAATTAACCATTACAGAGACAATGGTAGAGACTACAGTGGAGAAAAGGATAAAGGTTATGGACGATACAAACATAGGTTTTGGTGGAAGTCCTAAAAGGAGAAGAGCAAATGGAATAATAAGGAATAATAAGAAACACAGTCCTAGACACATTATAGAGAAAATTCAGAAGATTAAAAAAATGACATTACTTTCAGAAGAATATCTGACTTTTTAATAACATCAGAAAGCAGTAGAATGACATCTTCAGTGTGCTGAAAGAAAATATCTCCAAATCTAGATGTCTACACACAATGAAAATATCTTTCAAGAATGAAGGTGAAATAAAGGCATTTTCAAAGAAACAAAAACATAATACATCATCACTAAAGAAAATTCTTAAAATTGGACTTCAAGCAGGAGTAAAGTGAGCACAGATGGAAGGTCTTACATACAAGAAGGAATGAAGAACAAGAAAGATGTAAATATGTGAACAAATGTGAACATTGCTTGTATGAAAGTAATGTGGGGCTTTATCAAAACAAGTAAAATATCAGACAACAATCTGTAAGTTGCAGAAAGAGTGTGTGTGGGAAATGGAGTTAAAGTACTCTAGGACTCATATTATCCAGGAGGAAGTAAAGGTTTGGTTTGACTTTTAGACTTTGATAAGGTAAGTATGTATCTAGTTTTTAACGAGTAAAAAAGAATAGGATAAGATCGAGTGATTTCCAAACTAATGGGGAGGGGGGCAGGGATGGGGATGCAAAGGGCCAAGAATAGCCAAGATGTTCAGGAAGCAAATGAACAAGGTATGAGAGCACTTGCTTTATCTGGTATCAAGGTCATAAAGCTATGGTAACTAAAGGTTGGCATTAATACAGGTACAAACAAGCAGATGGAACCAGTAGAGAACCTGGAAACAGACCCAAGCATTTATGTACACTTGATATATGACAGAGGTGGCACTACAGAGCAGAGAAGAAAAGTCAGACTTTTCAATAAATGTGTTCTATCACAAAATCAGCTCCAGGGGGATTAAAGAAAAGACCTAAATGTCAGAGGCAAAACTTAGATCTTTCTATAAGACAATTTAAGATAGAGAAGAATTTCTTAAAACAATACCAAAAAGCTATACCCAGAAAGGAAAGGATTAATAAATTCAATTAAAATGTAAAACGTTTGGTCATAAAAAGAGTAAAAAGGCAAGCCATGGAAGAGGGAAGTATATTTGTAACGTATCACTGACAAAGGGCTTGTATCCAAAATATGAAAAGAACTCTTAGAATAAAAAGCAGACAGCTTGGGGGGCTGGCCCAGTGGCATAGTGGTTGAGTTCACACACACTGCTTCGGTGGCCCAGGGGTTCGCCTGTTCAGATCCTGGGCACAGAACTACAAGCCCCACTATGGCAGCATCCCACATTGGAGAACTAGAAGGACTTACAACTAGGATATACAACTATGTACTGGGGCTTTGGGGAAAAAAAAAAAAAGAGGAAGATTGGCAACAAATGTTAGCTCAGGGCCAATCTTCCTCACCAAAAAAAAAGATAATAAGACTTGAACTGGCATTTCACAAAAGGAGGGGTTTCAATAAATAAATGAAAAGGTGCTCAATCTCATTAGTAATAAGGAAAATGAAACTCAAACCACAATTAAATATTGCTACACACCCACCAGATTGGCAAAATTTTAAAAATCCAACAATACCAAGTTGGTGAGGCTGTGGAGCAACAAATCTCTCATATATTGTGGGTAGTAACATACAATCACTTGGAAAAGAGTTTAGCATTTTCTAATAAAGTCAGATACACGTATACTATGACTCAGCAATTTTATTCCTAAGTGTAGGTACCCTAGGAAAAAAGCATGCATGTATGCACTAAGTTAGTTGTACAAGAATATTCACAGCATTTTTTACAGTAGCCTGAAACTGTCCATCAAGAGTGAAATGGATAGATTATGGAATATTATGCAACAATATTTAAACTTCACTTACATGTAACAATATGGATGAGTCCACAATATTGAAGGAAAGAGGGAAGACACAGAATACGTGGATTGTGATTCAATTTATATAAACTTTACAACCAGGCAACACTGTACTGTTTATAATGTGGGTATGGACTTTTCCCTAAAGGGCATGCATGGTAGTAAATAGCTTAGACTTAACTGCCACATGGTCTCTGTGGCAACCACCACCACTCCACTCGGCCACTGCAGTGTGAAAGCAGCCCTAGACAGTATGTGGCCATGTTTCAGCAAGAACCAGTCCCTCATCTATGAGCACATGGATTTGAGATAAAATTACTTTTAAAGGTGGGATAAGGAAAAAAGGAAATGATAACCATAAAAGACAGGATAATGAGTATCTCTTGGCAGGAGAGGTTTGTGATCAGGGAAGAGTAAATGGGGCCTTCTAGGATGCTGGCAGTGTTTTAGTGGGACTTGTGTGGAGGTTGCACAGGTGTTCACTTTATAGCTATCTTTTTAATTCTATGTAAAGTTAAATACTTGTGTGTACAATAAGTTGTATGTCACAATAAAATAAGTTTTAAAAAATAAAAATGGTCACTGTTTCCTTAAGTAGTTGTTATACATTTAATCGTATGTGAATTTTTGTTTAGTTTACATTTGAACTGCTCTACTTGTTTCTGAAACTTAAATCAAAGAAATACTCCTAAAGGAATTTAGGTAGTAATATAAGGCAATTATCTTATATGTGATTTCTTTTTAAATCACATAAACATTTAATTAAAAGTGAAATAGAACACTACTACTTTTGATTAGTAATTCAGGATATATGCATTAGATAATCTGTGTTTAGAGGCTTAGAGATACAGCTTGCAACTTGTATCTTGGCTTATTTATACTAAAGTGTTAACAGCTGTCCTCTTTTCTTTCTTTTATTCACAGGCTCAGTAGATGAAGGCGTCACCGAAGGGTTACCTACACTTCAAAGCACTTCTAGCACTAATGCTCATGCAGAAGATGATGATCGGTTAGTATTAAGAGAGTGTGTAGTTTCCTTGTAAGGGCTGTGCTTGCAACTCTGAATTCAAGCATTTTATCTAGGAATTATATAAGAAGTTTATCAGGACCTCACTTTAGTATATTTTATATGTATATTTAATATATTTAGTATACTTCAGAGTAATGAGGTAGCATCATCACGTCTAAATTAGACCACCTATGCAAGGTTTTTTGACATTTCTGAAACTAGTCCCATTACTTTAAATAGTGTCTGTATCAGGGGTTGACAAACTATGCACTGCAGGCCAATTCCAGTCCACCACCTTTATTTGTAAGTCGAATTTTATTGGAACACAGCCGTGCTCATTTGATTACATATTGCCTGAGGATGGCAGAACAGAGTGGTTGAATTAGAGATCATGTGGTGTGCAAAGCCAAAAATATTTACTGTCTTATCTGCTACAGAAAAAGTTTGCCAAACCCTCATCTGTGTACCCATAATTCCCAAGTCATTATCGTCAGATTGAGCCTCCCTGCTTGATACTTCCACAAGGATGTATAAGGGGCATTTCAGACTTAACATGGCCAAGACAGAATCTAGACTTCTAACTCCCTTCAAAGCCTGTTCTTCCAGTCTTTCCCACCTCAGTAAGCAGCAGCAGCATCCCCCTAATTTCTCAAGCTGTATCTCTGGCAATTATTCTTGATCTTTCTTTCCCTCACCACTCTGCATTCCCCTTCCCCATATTTAATCTTTAGGCAAATTCTGTCAACTGTACCTGCAAAATATGCCCTCATCAGTCTACTTTTCATCCATCTCTACTACAGTCACCCGAGCTCAGGTTACCACCATCTTTTTTTTTTTTTTTTTTTTTTTTTAAAGATTTTATTTTTTCCTTTTTGTCCCCAAAGCCCCCCGGTACATAGTTGTGTATTCTTCGTTGTGGGTTCCTCTAGTTGTGGCATGTGGGACGCTGCCTCAGCGTGGTCTGACGAGCAGTGCCATGTCCGCGCCCAGGATTCGAACCGACGAAACACTGGGCCGCCTGCAGCGGAGTGCGCGAACTTAACCACTCGGCCACGGAGCCAGCCCCAGGTTACCACCATCTTTTGCCTTGCCTACTGCAGTAGCCTTCAGCTGGCCCTTGATTTCATCCTCCCCCTATGCCAGTCATTAGCCACATGGTGGCCAGAATGATCTTTGTTTTAATTGTCAAATTATGTTGCTGTTTTAAAGCAGTAGATTCTTAAAATTCTCCAATAGATTCATTCTTAAAATCTAAACTCCTTGCTATGCCTTTTAAAGCCCTACATGATATGACTTCTGTGTAACTCCCTTCAGACATTTTCCTTGTTTGCTACCTTCTAGCCATATTGACCTTCTTTCAGTTTCTAGAATATTCCGTATCCCTGCTTTCGGGTCTTTCTGCCACTTTAGGGCCTTTATTCTGCCTGAAATACTTTATCCTGATTTTCACATTTTCCTTCTTGGCCTCCAGATCACTGTCTAAATGTCATTTCTCAAGGAAACTTTTCCTGATCACCTCTCTAAAATAAAACAGCACCAATTGGATCACCCTATTTTAATTGTCTGTTCTGATAATTTTCTTGAGTATTTATTGTCTGTTTCTGACAGCTGAATATAGACTCCACTGAATGAACTCCTCATAGAGTGTCCAGGACAGACTTTAAAACTCTATTTGTTGAAAAATTGAAGGGTTCAAAGAACTTAAAGTTTATTGTTCTTGAATAGCTAAACCTGGTAGAGCAGATTATGAACCAGAGTCATTTAAAAATAAGTTAGTGAAGGTATAAACAAACAAATGTGCCTAAATTCTTTAATTTTAAACATTAGTTGTCTGTTCTATACTAAATACTGTGCTAAATGGTGGGGATGTAGACATGAAATGTGCAGTGCTTGCCCTCAGACATCAAACCAATTTTGGGGAATGGAGAGAGGTTGAAGATAGACAGGTAGACAGATAATCATGAGTGATCTGCAGAGGGTTCTGTTGCTCTGGATAGGAGGCTACCTACCTAAGCCACTGATAAATCAAAGAAGGCTTCCAGGAGGATGAGGTGACTTCTTAGCTACATTTCATAAAATGAGTAGGCATTATCTAGGCAAAGAAGGTAGCCAAGTTAAATGTGCAAAAGCATAGCATTGAGAGAGAACTATTAGGAACTGCCTGGTAGAGGATATGTTTAGGGAGTATGACAAGAAATGAGGTGGTAAAGTACACAGAACCCAGATCACAAGGAGCCTTGTATGCCTTACAAAGGAGTTTAGACTTTATTCTGAAGATAACAGTGAACCATCACAGGATTTTAAACATGTGGCTGATTTAATCAGAGAGATCGCTGTGAAACTAAGAAGGATGGATTAGAAGGATGCAGGGTAAAGAGTGGGAGTTATGAATTCAGCCTTGTGTTGGTGAGGGCCTAAATTAGAGCAGTGATAGGAAGGAAAGGGTTAGAGAGATTAAGGATCCCTAAGGGAAAGTCGTTTCTATGTTCTGTGGCCATATGTCTTTTCTTAAGATGCTGACCATGCTGGACAGGAACATTGTTTTCATATAATTGTAAATGGAACTTGTGATCTAACAGTTAAACTGTTTCAAGAAGTCTTTGTTTTTTCTTTTGTTTATTTAAAGTTATGCAGAAATATTTATTCAACTTAAACTTCAGAGCCTGGTTGCCTTCTTTGGTCTGTTTTTTAGATTGGAAAATGTTCAGTATCCCTATCAACTCTACATTGCTCCCTCTACCAGCAGTACAGAACGACCAAGTCCAAATGGTCCAGATAGACCTTTTCAGTGTCCAACTTGTGGGGTGCGATTCACCCGTATTCAGAACCTGAAACAGCACATGCTCATCCACTCAGGTAATGTCGTTTTCCCTATTGTTGCATAAATGAGTACTCTAAAACATTTTATTTGGGAATCCCAGTTAAAAATAGTAAACAGGTGTTTTCGAGTTTAAAAAAAAAAGGTATCTCTGGCAAGTCAAATGAGAACAGATAAGCCTACATCTGTTGCTGAAGTGGTGCAGTGTCACAAAGCTGTTTGCTAAACACATTTGCCACCACAGCATAAGTATTCTGATTAAGACTTGGGGGGCGTGTAAAGTATGTAAATTTAAAAGATATTGGATATATTAGGTGTGTGCATATATGTGAGAAAAGTACAAATACAGATGGTAAAGCAAATGGGGTTAAAAGGGCATATATTGGTGGTCTTTGTACTATTCTTGTAACTTCTCTGTAAGTTTGAAATTATTTCCAAATAAAAGTATTTTTAAAAATTTACTAACAATAATTTAATTTTAGTTCTGCAATCCTAAATTTCTCTGTGCCCTGATTAGTCAGCTTTGTAGTCAGCTTTGTAGTATTTTTTTTTTTTTAGTGTAAAAGAGATTTGGGATAAATGATGTATAAAACAGATTTGAAACTTAAGTTCACTGATCACCTAAAGGCAACACAATTCTTGTGGGTTGAACAGGGACCTCTGCTGAGCAGGCAGTTTGCTCTGTTCTCAGCAGGAACCATCTCACTTTCCTCTCCTGTACAGAGGTCTGATAGTCCCTGTGCTAACACCAGTTCCCTACGACTTTGTTAAATCAACAGATTGTATTTTGAAGGTTTTTTTTTTTTTTACCAAAGCTATGAAAATGAGTTTGAGGAAACCATTAATATACTTTATAGTTCACATTATTAATTTCTACATATTTTTTCTAGGACTACTACAAATCAAATCCCTGAAAACTCAGTTTATCAAGTGCTAATTCTATCATGATCATTAATTATGTTCAGGAATCTTAGAATTTTCCTTTTTTCTTCTCATTTCTCTCTGAGATAGGGAATGAAGAGTAGGTACTAATCATTTTCACATCTTTTCAATGTAAACCTCACTAGTGAAATGAAATAGTAAATGTGTTATATGGGGATTTGGGTTCTGTTTAAATACTGTGCTTAATTGTGTTTCAAAGTCTGTAAAATAGATGATTTAGGACAGTATTCAAAAATCAACTTAGGGAGCTGGCCCTATGGCCTAGTGGTTAAGTTCAGTTCACTCCGCTTCAGTGGCCCAGGTTCAGTTCCCAGGCACAGGCAGACCTACACCACTTATCGGTGGCCATGCTATGGTAGCAACCCACATACAAGATAGAGGAGGCTTGGCACAAATCTTAGCTCAGGACAAATCTTCTTCAAGTAAAAAGAGGAAGATTGGTAACAGATGTTAGCTCAGGGTGAATCTTCCTCAGCAAAAAAGAAAAATCAACTTGGGTATATATAACCTAGTTTCCCCCTCCTCCCCGTGCCTTTCTTTTCTTAAAGCACTAGTGACTTTTCAAATGTTCTCTACCTTTTCTGAGATATTGAATTGGAATATTTTTTGCTGGTGATTTTTATCTCTTCATATTATCTATTGCTACAAAATTCAGAATGTTCAGAAATGTGTGTGGTTTATTAGCTTTTAGTTTATTTTGTTTTTAGATAATATTTTGTTTTCCTTTATTTTACAGGAATTAAACCATTTCAGTGTGACCGCTGTGGGAAAAAGTTCACCAGGGCTTACTCGCTAAAGATGCATCGCCTAAAGCATGAAGGTAAACGCTGTTTCCGGTGCCAGATATGTAGTGCCACTTTCACTTCCTTCGGGGAATATAAACACCACATGAGGGTTTCCCGGCACATTATCCGCAAGCCTCGGATTTACGAGTGCAAAACATGTGGCGCCATGTTCACCAACTCTGGGAATTTAATCGTGCACCTGAGGAGTCTGAACCATGAAGCGTCAGAGCTAGCAAACTACTTCCAGAGCAGGTGAGGTGCACAACGAAGCCAAACCAGGAAAACTGCTTTCTGAACTCTCTTCTCCTGCTTTCAGGGCAGCCTGCCGCGTTTTTATCAGATTGCCAGCTAATCAGTCACATTCCTTTTAAATTCCCACTATCCATACTCTGATCTCTTGATCTGATAAACTTTTGTTGAATCTTCTAAGTATGTACAATTATAAATATTTTTATAGTTGGTATTAGAAATCTTTTTCTACAGAAGTAGACTACTTACCCTCTTGTTTGTTTGTTTGTTTTAATAATATGAGGTTAAATTAATTCTGTAGTGGATCTTAAAAATAGACCTTACTGGAAAATTTACCATGCCAGATGATATTTAGTGATATTAGATTACTTCACACCCTTTGGATATTAATAAAATTCTTCACCACTTCTCTCATTTTTTTTTGAATTCTATATAAAAGAATATACATTTACTAATAAGAGAGAAACTTCAATAGCAATTCTAATGGATATGATTATTTGGATCAAGTGAGGTTTTCTTTTTTTCTTTCAGTTTAGAGCTCAGTGCTTTTAATGTTAGTAGTTTATAATAGAGTTCCCTTTCTGATTTATAGGATATCCAAGGAAATCAGATTCTCGTTCTAACTCAGCCAGTAACTGCTGTTAGGATTACACGTGTCACTTTACAGATGAGGAAGCTTGAAACTTAGAGATCAAATGTAAGCCTTGAAGGTGATTTCTAAGGTCTCCTCTACATGTAAAATTCTGTTGTCTTTTTTTAATACTTTATCAGAATTGTACATCTATATGAGTCCTTAGTTTCTTATGAAATCTTTCTAAATTTTTGCATTTTAACCCACCTTTTTTTTTAAATCTTATTTTTCGATAAATGTCAAATGATTCCTGAGCCAGCCCTGATGGCCTAGTGGTTAAAGTTCTGTACTCTCTCCACTTCAGCTGCACAGGTTCGTGTCTCGTTCACAGAACCACACCATCTGTCTATCAGTTGCCATGCTGTGGCAGCAGCTCACATAGAAGACTAGAAGAATTTACACCTAGGATATACAACCCTGCATGGGGGCTTTGGGGAGGAGAAAAGAAGAAGATTGGCAACAGATGTTTGCTCAGGCGAATCTTTCCCCGCCAAAAAAATTCAAATTGTTCCTGTGTATATTTTGTTTTTCTCTTCAAACCAGACATTCATTTTGTTTAATGTCGTCATTTATGGCTAAGCGTCTGGTTGTCATATCACTAAACCTAGATTAGATGTATCGTATCAAACATTGTTTGTTCAGGACTAAAATAGGATCCCAGTTGACTCCTGTTGTCGGTCTCTTCCCTATACAGGGCCCTCTATCCTCTACTGCTCTTGTCTGACACCTGAAGACTCTTTAGAAAGGATAACATAGGACATTGTAAATTGCTCTGCAGATGAGCAGATTTTAATTTTTTTATTAATAGTGGACAATCAAATTATAAAATTACCTTATTAAGTGTATTAGTTATTGACATTCCTAGTATAATGAACTTTTTTAGTTCAACAATAGAGTTAAAGCATCTAAGGTAAGACTTGCTTCATAGTGCTTATTGTTTTAACTACAAAAAATGCTTATAGTAGAAAACTTAGTAAATATGGAAAAGTATAAAATATAAGAAATTAAAAGTCTTTCTTGATCTCACCACTCAGAGATAATTTCCACTGTTGTGAAAATTTTGGTGTGTTTTCTTGTCCACACCCAGTAATTAAATACTTATTTAATAGAATATTAAATATTTCCAATATCAGTAAATTCTTTCTGAGGACTAACGTGTGACCAGTTTCATGGCATTCATTTCCAAATTCTGATTCAAGATAATTTATTAACTCTTTTCATATAGCAAATCTAATAAGTTACACATAAATTTTTGTTTTACATTTCTCTATATAATAGATAATGTATAAGATCATTTATGCATAAGGATTTATTTTCTTAGCTAATTTATATCCAGGAAGTACTAAACAGCTAAGTTTATATACCTCTTAATTAGTGTATAATCCAAGAAAGATTAAGCATAAGTTATTCAAATGATCTTTCCTTAAGTGGGCATGCTAATCGTATTTGTCAGTCTTTCAGAGTGACGCTGAAAGTGACAGTTCATCTCATCAGTTGGTGGTAGGGAGAGTTGAGATACTTCGGTTCTGATGGATGCCTTTGGTTCATATTTAGGAAAGTTTACAAGTTGAAAATTCCTGAGTTATAATCTTCATTCAAAAATCTTCGTTCAAGAATTAGAGAAATGAAATGTACAACTGAAATCTCAAAAGGTTGTAATCTATCATAACATTAATAAAAAAATAAATAAAAAAAAAAAACGTAAAAAAAAAATAAAAAATAAAAAAAAAAATAAAAAAAAAAAAAAAGAATTAGAGAAATGAAAAATCCCAATCTTATTTTACAAATAAGGTCTTTTTATTATGTCTTATTTGTTACTGGTTTGAAAATTAACTCCCTTTTTCATCCTTTGCCTCTTATCTAGTGATTTCCTAGTACCGGACTACTTAAACCAGGAGCAGGAAGAGACCCTTGTTCAGTATGATCTTGGAGAACACAGTTTTGAAAGCAACTCCTCTGTTCAAATGCCTGTAATTTCACAGGTCTCCTCGACCCAGAATTGCGAAAGCACCTTTCCCTTGGGGGCTCTTGGTGGGCTGGCAGGAAAAGAGGAAGAAATGCCAGAGCAGCCAAAGACCAGTGCTTGTGCTGAGCCAGCCAGAGATGACCCCCCAAAATCAGAGCTGTCTTCTATAACTATTGAGTAATTTCATGGTTGGGCTTCATTTTTGGTTTTTGGAAAGTGCCTGTGCTTGGTCTTGTACATTTAAATTTAATTTAATTTTTTAAACAAAAAAGGGTTTGGGAAAGAATTTCTCTTTTTACTTTGTAAGCCCTGCAACTGATGTTTTATTTTTTTCATGACTCAGAGATTGCTTTTGTAAGTACACAATAATGTGATGTTGAAATACAGTAGAAACTATGAGACTTAAAGAGCGCCAGTTGACTTAAAACATCCATCACTTTCTTCTTCCACTGTTGAAAATAGGCTGACAGCAGATCATTAGTTAAAGAAGAAATCAGATGATTATTGACCTTCCTGAGATGAAACAAATTACTAAACAATGACAACTGGCCTGCATAGATGTTTACTCCTATACACAGGACAGTGTACACTATTTTGTAAAGCCTGTTGTTTTTGCAAGTATTTATGGTAAGCTTTCTTAAAATTTATTGGGTGAATACTTCTGAAATCCAACATACTCTTTTTTTATTTTTTATGCTTTGTCATTTCTATTATGATTTTTCATGGTGAAAATTTGCATAGGCTTTCCCTGTACCTTTATAATACTGCTCCTCCGAATAATCTTTCTGTCTTCTGTGATAGAAGACAAAGAACCATGACTGAGAATAGTCAAGCTGTGTATGAAATGACCAGGAATGGAGAATGTAGTATGTAAATCCCAGCTTCATAGGAACTCTTTAATATACTGCTTTTCTGAGTAAAATTGTTTACCTGGTCTTTGAATATTAATGCTTGGCTAATTAGGTCATTGTGTACATCAGTTTTCCTCTTGCCCCATCAGCAGTCTTTCTCTTGAACATACTGGAGTGATGCCGTACAAAGGAAAAATATTGGAGATATTATATATTTTATATATAGGTTTATGTATTGTTCGGGATATTTTTATTGTACTGTTTTGGAGAAAATAAAGAATTCTCTGTTAAGGCTACATTCTTAACCCAGCTAAAATTGTTTACAAAATTCCATACAACAGTGAGACATTGTCCTTGTTCTGAAATATTTTTAGACATTGCCAAGTTAGTATAGTTTTTACACAATGTAAGCAATAATGTAAAAGATAAGAAGAGGCTATAAAATGATGACTTGTGACTCATAAATTTGTTTGGGAAAAAAATTAAGGCCAAAAACCTTAAATTAATGAATATCACCTCTTTTGCTGCTAAAAAAATGAAACTTCCTGGTTTATATATAAGTTGGAATTTATATGATACTCTAGACTGGAGTATCCTTTTCATTTGCTACCATTAAAGCATCACTGACCTTGATCTTAAATATTCATGAGTCCATGAACAATGAACTTTTGAGTAACTTTTTTTCTATGTATATGCCCAAAGTTTAATAATTATAAAAGCACCTGATTAGATTAGAAAAAAGAAGCAAAGTGTGATTTCTTATTCAAAACACAAGATCTGAATTTTGTCTGAGTGCTAGATCTTAATAAAAAAAATATATTTTTAAGTTATAGTGATTTAATTGTTTCATTTTTTTTAATTGGCTAATTCTGTAGTTGATTTCTCCCCATGAATGTAAAGGAAGGGAAAGTAAACTCACTGAAGATTTTTTTAAGTTAAAGTTCTTTCTGTCTCTTTCCATATTCTATCTTTAACTTGTTTCCATCTCTTCTCTCAGTTGTGAACCTGTTTTTCCCCCTTGGCTCTCAAACATAGGTGTCTCACCTTCATAAAGATCAAGATACCCAGGTTAATGATGGGTTTCCATCATTTATGCTTCCTTACTCATAGGGTTGAATTAGTTTCTGCAGCAGACTGTGATACTTAGTACTGCTGTGTCTCAACTGGAAAGGTCAGAAATTTTTATTTTTGATGTCATATATATTCTTTGAAAACTGTTATGCCTACCAGTAGGTAAATCTCAAAGTTAGTGTTAAAATCTTAATATGGGCAAGACAAAGAATAGGTAAAATTACGACCAGGAATCAATTGTTGCCTTCAGTTCTAAGAGTTATTTTTTTTAAAAGTGAGTAAGTAAGAAAAAAAAAGAAGGAAAGAAATAGGCATAAAGAAAAGAAATGTGTGTGAATCGTTTGGGGATTTGTTGGTTGAAAATGTTGTGACATATCCCCTATCCTGAGAACACTACGTGAAGAGAGCCTGTACAGTTTTGACAGCTCTGAGGTATTCTGTGTTCTCAGAGTGTAGGATTACCACCACTGGCCATTGTTTCCCAAATGGAAACTTTAGATTTTCATTGGTAATTATAAATTGCACAGATTTCCAAGTTTTATGAAAAATTTGAATGTACTGTGAAAATGCATACTTGGTTAGTTGTCTATTCCCCAAATTTTATCAATACAGGTAACTAGTATTTGACATAAAGTGATATAAACAAGGCTGTCTTTTTTCTATTTCATTAAGACTCTACATTTTTCTTGATACACAATTTAAGGGTATTTAGCTTATGAATCTGTTTTAGGAAACTAAGCTGCAAGGGATATAATTGTATATAGTGTTATTTAGTTTTATTTAAAATTCGTTTAAGAGAAGGATACATGGATGTATAATTTTTACCAGAATATATGGAAAACATTGCAAAGAGATGAATGCCAGTTACAGCATCCCATCCATTAGAAATTACTGGTGTAACTGAACGTAAAAATTTCCAGGTTTGAATACTTAGGTACAGCTGCCTTTCCTAAGGGCCAAAAGGGTAATTTTGTGATATTTAAAGGGCTTAAATTTCAGGATGCAGGATAAATTGCCTTTTAAAACCAAGTATTTTATACAAGAAAAGCATTTGCTTTCAGTTTTTAAGCTACCAAACAGGTGGGACATAACTTTAGAAATGAGCAAAGATGTTTGCCATGGTCCTGGATGGTACAGCTCCTGCAGTCATTTTTTCATTTTTAAGGGTGTATTCTAACGGTGGAAGCATTTAGCATCTCAGTGATTATCCTAATTCAGAAACAAACAGATTAATACTGGTTTTTATTTTTTTGAATTTTAAGTTTTCTATAAATGGATGCAGATGGAGGTTATCACCCACAAGTATATTTAAATGGATTTTTCTTAATTTGAATTTCGAGTAATCTTTTTGATTTTTATTTCATATAGTTAGTTACGCATTTAGTTACAATGCCACTTTTTAAAGTTCTCAATTTCAGTGAGACAAATGATACCAAAATGTTTAAATAGTTTCATTCAGTCTTACATTCTAATATTTCAGCAATCATTCTGGCTTACAGTAATTTGGTTCCATATTATGACGCTTGCCCATTGGTTTTAAAACGAACAAAAAAACTTCCATTTTCTTAAGATATTTTACCAAATGGAATGGACTGGTCAGCACATCTAATGTACATATTATTGGTAACTCTGTTACCTTCTAACTACTGAGCCAGACTCTCCCTCTGTATAAGTGGAGGCTTTGGAAGCTGTATTAACTCTTTCAGTCTCTTATTTTATTTCTTTTTATTTTATCCTGTCCTTATCTTAATCTAAATGGAGGCAAATTATCTATTTTAAATGTGGCTTTATTTTGAAGATTCTCAGATCATGTTTTAGTCTCTTAGCTTTGTAGTCCCTGAAAAATACATTACTGTATAATGTAATGGCTGTTCTGTACGAGTATACCACATGGAGAGAGTTACTCTTATTACTTGATGAATGAATAATCCTAAAATTGTGGTATTTTAACTGAAAGGAGTTTGAGATTTGAGGACTTCATGAAGAAAAGAATTAGAAACTTCCTGTGGCATTTAGTCTATTTTCACTCATCTGCAAAATGTGAAGTTATAACTCTGAAATACACATTTCAGTGTATGTGAGGAAGAATAAATAGTTCTCTAGATGGTAATATTAATTGGAGGAAAAAAATTAATAAAGTTCACATTTGGAAATGACCCAAAGTTGCTAAAAGGTAATAAATGTGGTTTTCACTCTAAGTCATTGACATATTTTATTTATAATATATTTAGATTTTAAAAGTTACTGAGAGAAGAATGCCTAGAGTCTAGATTTTCTCTTCTGAATCAGTGGAACAGAAGTGAGGGGAAGGTCTGTTATAGTAAACACATCTATGAGGAATATTCAGCTAAGCACACTCCTACAGGCTTTAAGCTAAAATCATCAAAATTTAAGTTATTCCTTATTTGGCCTATACCCGTTTTTATCTTTCAGTGTCATTTTTGCTTGACAGTATGTGATGACGTAGGATATTTTTATTTGGAAAGTCCTCAGCAAGACAAATTTGCCAAAAGCAATAATGGTTCAGATTAAACAATGAAGTGGAATTGAACCAATTTCTGGGTTCAGCTAAGGGACACACTCTGGATATTTCGATTTTAGATTATAAATATGTTGCGATTGGTTAATAAGGAGTTAAGCCTATGTGAGATTATGGGCTGAAGACTATTAGTGACATCAGAGTTGTACTTTTTTTTTTTTTTTACCTCATACTAAACTAATACAGTTAAATGTTTCCACTACATTGTAGTGATTATATTTTTATGACAGAAAAAAACTAGTTCCATGTCTTTACAAATAGTGTCTGCAGAGATGTCAGGCACTGTCATTGGAACCTCACTTTGGCAGTGTCCAAAAAGTGATCACGTCTTAAAGTGCTCGTGCTGCTTCAGTTGAGTGAGCTCCCTCTGCACAGGACCCAGGCCAGTTCCAACTATACCACGGCTTCTGTGTACATACTAGTTTACAGAGAAGTGAAGAGTTCAGACCACTGATTGAAGAAAAAAAAATTTTTTTTTTAATTTTTAAAAACTTCAAAATTTTTTATTTCAGTTTGAAGTGCCTGGTTTATAAAATCACATTCTTTGATTATTGCCTTTCTCTTTTAAATTTACTAGTTTTCTGATTAAGCTTAAAGCTGTGGGCTCAATTGTGATGACTTTTTGATAAAATCGATGCTTCATGGTTTGAGGGGCTACAGTGTTATGACTTTTATGAAATTCTGCTTGTTTTCCCAAATGCTGATCTAACCCTTTCCATATTTCATTATTCAATTAAATAAGTTAAAAAGTCATCCTGTAAATGAATGTTCAGGTTACCAAAGTACATCGCCTGCTGAGGAAGGATAAATCTTCCCTTTAAGAGGAAGTGGGTCATCTCCTCATAACACACATCGTTTCTCCTGGTGTTAGTGGAAGCTGTGTTCATTTAAAGATGGGAAGCCTTTGGTGCAGTTCCTAGAAACACCTATTGTCTAGAGAGAACCTTTTCTTTGATTAGGTTATAAGTGTGTTTTAATCTCAGAGCTTTCTTTTATTTCAGTTATCAATTTAATTTTCAAGTTGACAGATGTTACGTAAAGTCTCTCATACTGAGAGTAGTCCAGTAAATTATTGAAAGTTGCACTGCTTTTCATCTTTCAGGTGCCTGAAATGAATGCCATCAGGTATTTGGAAGGAGTAAGATCATAAACTTGATTCATTTTCTTCTTTGTACAGTGTGATGGCTTCTAATGCTTATATTTCAAGATATTTTTTAAAAAACAACAGTCCCTAATAGAGTAAAATTTGGTTTTGATCCAAGTCCCAATAATATGTTTGATTTTTCTCTTGTTACTGTTGCCTCCTGTTGCATCAAAGAGAGATTGCCTGCCTCTTTGTAGGGCACCCTTGTGGCACCTTATGTCTAATTGGAGAATAGTATATGGCTTATTTGTGCCTCTACTATCTTTTCAAAAGCCATTTTATAAAAATCCTAGGTAGCCTATTTTAATATTTAAATATATATATTTGTGAGAGATACTTTTAGAATAGACTTTTTTTTTTACTTTAAAATTTCTGTATTCCCATTTTTAAGAGTAAAGTTAAACTTTCCAGGATTAGGACTTGTCTTTTTCCACAGCAGCATAATGAGAAAGTCACATTGAGATAACAGACCATAATTCATTGATAGAAGAAATTGATGTCTGGTTAAAGGAGACAGATGTGAAGGAAGAAAGTTGTTTTGATGTAACAGAAATGAATTTTTAAATAAAATGTTTTTCTTTCTGTTATTTCATACTTGCTGCTATAGTAGCTCGGTGTTTTACAGAGCTAACATATAAATCTGGCTCCATTTAAAAAACGGAGTACTTTCTAGTACCACCAGCCTAGGAGGAAGCTGTGCACCACAGTCCTCCAGATGGGTGATGACTGCTTTGTTGAGCTGATGCATGCTGTAATATTTGCCCACAGCTCAACATCAAGGAAGTTTGGGGGAAACTTTTTTACCTTGCTAGTTATGGCTTTATGATTCTTTTTGGGCACTGGCATTTTGTGAAACCCTTAAGGGAGGAGGGTAATGCTGGGGAAGAAATGTGAATTAACTTATGTAGATGAGTGTTTCTGTGTCTTCTGTCCCTCTCCTAGAACCAGTACAACTCTAACTGTGCCAGTCCCCAATTCACCAGCTTTGTATCCAGTTGTCATCTCATTCAAGTATGGCTTCACTTGGTGACGGTGGCCATAGCTAAGTTATTTGGCATGTTTGACTTTCAACAATAACAAAAATGGTTTTGGATTTTAGTTCCTAAAAATGTATACAATGTCAGAACTTCAGATTTTATATAATAGTATCTGGCTATTAGTATTTTACAGGAACCATAGTTCTTGGTGATTACATATATATATCTATATATTTTTGTGACTTTTTTGTAAACTAAGTGCCGTTTCAACGTTACAATCATTTTTAGAGTTATTGTAATCAATGTGAATATCATGTTTTTTCGAATCTGTTCTGAGCCTATAGTGTTTGCTTTGTGAACATATGTGTATTGTATATATTCTGTATAGTTACATTGTACTGAAATATTAGCTTGTTTGATATAAGAAAAGTATGTATTGAGTACCTTTTTGCTAGCCTGGTTGTTTAATCTTTTTTAAAAAGTTTAAACTTTTTAAAAAAAATCTTTAGACTGGCCTTTATTACATGGTCACATATTAAGTTGCAGTTAGAAGGGATGGGCAGGGAAAAACTAGTTTTGAGTGTCTTTGAATAGAAACGTAAGACTAAGATTTGGGTTTTTTTCCTCATTAAAATATCTTATTAATGCTTTGTGGAGTAAAACTTCCTGCTGTTGTTATTTGTTGTTGGCTGGAAGGAAAAATTCATGGTGGTGTTTGAGGTCCAGTGGATAAGAAGTCATCAGAATAATGCATGACTTAAGTAAACCTCCATTGAGTGTGTCCAGACTAGAGAGTGTTACGTTCGACAGCACATGTCAGCTTCCTGGGCAAGTGAGATGAGAGCTGAGAGTACAAAGATTCCACAAACGCCATCCCTAAGATTGGAACGGGTCTAAAGGAGGCTGGTTAGAGACGGGCATCAAATCCTAGAGCTGTTGAACCAGGTTCCTGTGCACATCTCCTTCCTGAGTGGTGAGTTGCATCTTTAGAAGTTGCTCTGAATCTTTCTGAAGTTATGCTTTATTGATCAGAGAGCTATTGGTGACATTTCAATAATATCTTACAACCAGGGAGTAGAAAATAGATACTTACCTGGGGAAAGCAGCTCATTGCATATGGTAATGAGTCTATGAGAACCTCAAGGAAGGGCTTTGTAACTTTAGATTCATCTTTATGTGGATTTTGACAATAACTAGTCTGTAGAATAACAGGCAAAGAAAATTATTTCATTGACCCCAAGCTACCAGGATGAGTTTAGAACAAAGTTCGGAGAGGAAGAGGGTAAACCTTAAGAAGCATCCTCTTCATTCAGTGAATGTATTGAGTGGTTTTAACAATGGTTCACCAAACCATTCAAGGTCAGCAAACTGTGTTGGGTCCTCAGTAGCCTCAGCCACAGATGACATACGTAAATGCAGAATGTAGAATTTAAAATAATTATATCCTACAGTTTGATCTGCATATTAAATCACATACCAGAAAAATGATACTAGAGATATTAACCGAAGGTGTGTATCTCCTCAACTGATAGAGTTGAAATAAATGGTTTGGGCCTTCTCTTTTGAACAGAAATGTTTGCTCTAAGCACTAAACTGAGAAAATTAAGAATAAAATATACGAATATACCAAGAGTTTAAGTGGGGGGAACTTGCTTATAAACATCAAATCCCAAAGTTTAATGTAAATCATTTTTTATATGGATAAACTTTTATACAGATGGAAAGACTAAGATAGGGCATATTCAATCTAGAGAGAAATTCCTCATCAGCAGACTGATTTAGAACTAGAGTTTGAACAGCCTTAGGGACAAAGGGAAAGCTGTTTGTTGTTTTTGTAAACTCTGATTGGTTTACTTGAATTTTCCTACCAAAAAAATTTGAGATTTCTATATTACCCTTATAGACCAGTGAACAGGGCATTGCAGAGGCTATGGGCAGGGTTGGCATTAGAATCATTTTGCAGGACTTCCACACATAATCCCACACTCTTCCTTCTATCCCTGCCTAATTTTTTCCACAGCTGACATTTCTGGTGGCCTTGGATGGAGGTCATTTAGTGAATGAGCAGGTCTCATTGAACAGAGACCTGAAAAGTTAGACAGGCTCAGCAGCACATACACACAGACCCCCCAGTAAAGGGCTAGCCTCAAGTGAATTGCCTCTCATGATTCTTGCTGTCTAGAGACCTCTGTGGGGAGAGTTGCATTCAAACATAAGAAGAAAAGATGACAACCAAATAAAATTCTTGCAGTCTGTTTTAAATTGGGTTAAGGCAGGTATGCTCTCTGGCGATCCAAGCATCAATAATACATATGGTAGGACCTGTGTACGTGATAACTTTTGTCCAGGAACAGAATTCTTTATTGAAAGCAAATGAGTCTACCAACAAGATTAGTAAAAATTCCTTTTCAATATGTTTCATAGTTTATAAAATGCCAGCACTTTTAGTGATTTGCTCTTTAAAAACCCAGAGAGATAGCAGGGAAAGTAATAACAAATCTATGGTCCCCATAGTTAGATAGTGCCCTTCCTGCCAATTCTAGGAGGGCGTTAGATCCACTCTGAAATGTCCAGGCCACTAACGGGGCTGGAACCTCTGGGGTCTTGAGTGGGTAGAGCCTGCATCTGTGTGGGCGCAGTACACAATGATTGGAACGGAAGCCAGGAACTTCTATCCTGCCAGTTCTAGCAATTGTGATTCTTTTTGCGTGGGCACCAGCATTTTGGGAGACCCTTAAGGGAAGGTAATGCTGATGGAATATGTGAATTAAATTATGCAGATGAATGTTTTTATGTCTTTCGTGCCAGGATCTGGTTCTCTTAAAGGAGAGTCAGAGGTTAACTTTTTCTTATAATGTGAAAAGAATTGCATATGACCTTGTTCTAAAGTGGACTGGTCAGTTTTTTCCTTATGTGCTCTTACCTACTTAATACCTCCACTCAGTTATCGCTCCCCCCCCACCCCCGCCCCACGCTCACCCCCCCCCATAACATTTCCCATCATTTTCTCCATCCCTATTGCTGCTAGCTTAATTCGAGCCTTTGTTGTTTCTGAGCTAACATAAACAGCCTCCTAACTGTTCTTCCCTCTCTCCAGTTGGGCCTCCTTGAGTCCATCCTTTACATTGCTACTAGAGTCCTCTTTCTAATCAGGCCACAGCCCTACTTAAAATCTTCCCCTCTCTCCCTGGGATACTCTCCCCAGCCTGCTCTGCCTGGCTCATTGCAGTTAGACTTTGAGGACACAGATCAGGCTTCACCTCCTCTAGGAACCCACCCCTCAGTCGTCACTCCCACCTGCTGCCTACCTCACATAGCAGTTTAGGGTGAAGGGTCCCTCCTGTCTATTCCGTGGCAGATTTTGTTTAGTTCCACCAAACCACTTCTCAATCACACTGCCGTGTAAATCTGCCTCATGAGGTAGTTGTGAGAATTAAACAAATTATATGTCAGATACTTAGACCAGCACCTAGTGTATAGTAACCACTTCGTAAGCCTTGCTACTAATATGTCTCCCTCACCTGACTGAATGCTTGCTGTCAGGGACTGCGTCTTTTATCTCTGTATCCCCTGTAGTACCCGACACATAGAACTCAAAAAATGTTGAATGAGTAAATGAGTGTTGCCAAGAAATGGTCATAAACTCAATTTACCAGAATGCTCAGAGGACTTACCAAGGAAATTTTGGGCAGAACACCTAGAAGTATTTTCATCATGTGACCTGATGATTTGCCTCAACTCTTCACCATATATATCAAAATCTTACTCATCTTTAATTGAGGGTCTGAAATACAAGGCTATAGGGGATTATGAGTATTAACTTTCAATCTAATCCTCAGAACAACTGCCATCAGCCTAGCCAAAATTTCCCCAAATCACTGGTTTTGCCATTTTCCTGTTTTCATCTGGTTTACTCTTCCATCAAGTCCATACCTGAGTATCACTTCTTAAAGATGCTTTCCTAGAGCCTCCCACACTGGGTGGTTGTGTTCACATAACATCCTGTATTTTTATTACAATGGTAATTCACTAATTAAAATCAGTTGGACTAAACTCCATTGGGTTAAGTTCCGTTAGGACAAGGACCACAACTGTCTCTTGTACCAAGGTGTCCCCAGCCCAGGGTTGGCTGAATGAATGAAGTCTCTGACCTTGGGAGATTATGGTTTCTAAAGTAAAGAAGAATTATGCAAATAAAACTAGTATAGAAATAACTGATTGCCATGAGAGAAACACCAAATAATGTGCTTCGCAAATTTGAAGGAGGGAGAGACCTGGCTGAAGGGAACAGGGAAGGTACGTGGAGGAGGCAAGCTTTGAGCTGAATCTTCCTGGAAAAGAGGTCGAGGACTGGTACAGGCAGAAATGAGAGGAAGGCAGACTACTGAGGAAAACTCTGAGACTCAGATGTAGAGACCAGGGAGTGAAAGTAGTTTAATTTGCTGAGCATTACAGGATCCCTGAAGGCGAAGAATGGAAGAAAATGTTACAAAGTAGACTGGGACCAGATCAGAGAAGACCTTGAGAATTTGATCTGAATCTGGTAGGAAATAGAGAACCGTCACACGTTTTCAGGCAGAGGAACAAAATCAGAGCTTGCTCTAGAAAGATTAAGAACAAGCATAAAATAGATTAGAGGGAAGGCGTACAGACTTAAGAGGGATCACTTAAGAATTACTTCAGTAGTTCAGGGAAGAGCCCGAAAGCAGGTAAGGGGAGTGGAACCAGAGGAGGGGAGTGTGTAAGAGTTGTGGAGGGGCTTGGTGAGAGGTGGGCCTGCGGTCTGAAGACCAAGGCTCATCTCTGAACAGTGGGTACCACCTGCTCTATTCCAAGGCCTATCGGTACTACTGATTTGACTTTGTCAGATACTTACGCAACCTCTCTTTGTTTTTGAGAGGGAACTCTGTGTTCTAGAGAAAATAGGGTAAAAATTAGGCAGGTTTCAGAGTTGAGCTCAGATTTAGGCTGAGGGGAGAGTTTTTTTCCCTAGGAAGAGTCAAGCAAATTTTTTAGCTGGGTGGCCCTTTCTAGCAGAACTCAGCTACTGCCAAACCAGGTTGGTGGGGTTGAAAGTTCCAAAGACATTTCTCATGTCCTAATTCACTCCACTACTTAGCATTGTTTCCCCTGCTTCCCTTCAATCAACATCGAGTGTCTGCTACACCAGACACTGTTGTAAGCACTGCAAATACAGCACGGAAAGAGCAGGAATCTTACCCTGATGGAGTTTCTATTCGTGGGCAGGGAAAGGATTGGGACAGGGGTATGACTGACAACAAGATAAATGGAGTGTGTCAGTGGGCGGATGAGTGGTGGTGGGTAGGATGGCCAAGGTGAGAGAATGACACGTAGATAAAGGTCCAAAGGAAGTGAGGGGAAGAGTACTGCTGGCAGAGGGCGCAGCAAGTGCAAGGGCCCTGGGGAGACCTGCGCCTGCCGGCATTCTCAATAGCAGGGAGCCAGGACCCCCGCCCAGAGGTATTTTGTTTTGAGGCCTCTGTGGGAAGAAGCCAAAGCAGAACAGGCAATGCCAGAGTGAAACAGATGAGCCAGTCCTGATAGCCTAGTGGTTCAAGTTCAGCACACACTGCTTTGGTGACCTGGGTTTGGTTCCTGGGCGCAAAACTTGACCACTTCCCTGTCAGTAGCCATGCTACAGTGGCGGCTCACATAGAAAAACTAGAAGGACTTACAACTAGGATATATAACTATGTCCTGGGGCTATGGGGAGGAGAGAAAAAGAGGAAGATTTTCAACGACGTTAGCTCAAGGAAAATCTTTCCCAGAAAAAGAAAATAATAAAAAAAGTGAAACAGAAAGAGGTTTGTTTCCAGGTTTAATATCTGTCTTCTGGACAAACTCAGAGGAAGCCTATCTCCCCAACACAGGACAAGGGGCAGGTTGTTCTGAGTTAGAGCAGCTTAAGGGCCAGGCACTGGCGGCAGTTGTGGGTTTGATGTTTTTATATAGCTGAGCTCATGCTCATTTTCATCTTCTATGTGACTTTAAGATGCCATTTAAAAGAGCTCTGCATATGTCAAATGCCTGGACACATCCTTTCCTACAGGGGACCCACCACACACATGCTCCACATGTGCAGAGCCTAGACATGCACACACAGGCAGATGACCTCCGTCAGCAGCTACGCGACAGTCACCCAGGAAATGTGACGCGGCTTCTATAGGACAGTTTCTCTTCCAAGAACTTCCTAACAGGTGAGGAGATATGCATAACTGCTCTGGAAAACTGTATGAAGTACCTTTTGAAGAGGTGCAGCAAGGAAGGCCTATTTAAAGGGTGAGAATTAAATGGGGTAAATGTGCGTTTGCATGGAAAAACGAAGCACTGACTTATCCCATGGTCTCCAAGGTGTGCCACCTACCTTTGTGCATAATTTCTGTCCAGAGCTGGGGTCCACAGCATCCCAGGCCTCCCACGTACCAGTATATGACACCTATGAGAATTCAAATCTACTGTCAGACATGGCCGGGATTTCCATGTGGCTCTAGGAGAAAGAGACTGGCACAGATCTGCTTTGAGGAAAAGTTAGTTCTAATTTTGCCTTGCATATTGTAACAAGTGCCCTAGAAAACACACACACACACACACACACGTATATATATAACTTATCTCAATGACAAGTAGGGATACCTGAAGAAAGGAGGGCATCTCTATTTCAGTCAGGGGGTACATTTGTAGCTCCACTGTTCCCCATGTCATTGGAGCGCTGCGATAACCATTGGTCATGCCTGCCCAAGTGCCTGATCTCCAGGACACCTCCCAGACCCTCCGTTGTGGGGCTGTGGGGCCCAGAGCCTCCATCCCTGAAGTGCATGGGACCAAAAGCCATTTCCTGCTCCGTGGAAATGGGTGTGCTATCACCCGAGCCTGACACTCCCTTCTCCCACTCCTTGCTGTCAGCAACAACCACCATTTCAGAGCCAAACAAAAATGCTAGCTCCGTATTTGCCTCTATTTCCAGGCACCAGGTGTGGAAGGATTTTTCCCAGTGTGCTGATTCCCTTCCCACTAGGGCCCTTTTACTCGCAGGCACTGGTTTATCCCAGCTTTTACATGCATCAGCGGACTTTCCAGTTCCTCTCTCACCATAAAGCGTAGGTTGGGGGAGAGGGTGGAGGGGATGAGCAGAGCCAAGAGCAAAGGAAAAACTGAGCAGCTCAGTCTTGCCCAGCAACCCCCAGTCTCCAGTGGGAACCAGATACCTCATCTGGGCCAAGCCAGCAGTGCAATGCTCAGCACCTGAGTTCCTAAACCTTGGAACATGGGCCTCCTCCCCGGTTCTCCCCACGCATCATTCCAAGAGGCCATGTCTAAATATGCTAAGTAAGAATTTGTATAACCTGTTTTCAATGTTGACAGGAAAGTTTGGTCCTCGCTTCCCAGAAGTCATCTGTAAGGCAGTCGCAGGAATAAGCACAAACTAGAAGAGGCTCACTAATCCCAAGAAAAATGAAAAGTATCTGGGGAGGTCAAGGCTGACTGTAATTCAGACTTAGTCTAAGAGAAAGATAATCTAGGGTAACAGGTACGTGTGGTAACAATATGCTTAGTTTTCCAGAGCCACAAACTCATCTTTTAGTAGTGGGCTTTGATGAAGTCTTTCAAGAAACACTCAGTTCTACTCCCTGCCTTTCTAAGGTTCTTTTCTTCCTTCCTGTGGTAAATGGCACAGGATGGGAGAGCACTGTGTGTAGAGTCAGGAAACTCGGAGTCCAGCACATGAGCAAGTCATTCAACTTCCCCTAAACCTCACTTTCCTCCTGAGTTCTTTTGGGATCCTCACTGTACCCCTACTGCCTAGGACAGGCCCAGCACATGGTAAGAAGTCAGTATATATCCTTTGAATGAATAAACGAGGAGGTGTGAATGTACACACTGGAAATGGGTCCATAGTAATGGCAATCTCTTGAGGTCACAGTTAATTTAAAAAAAAACAAGTATAATATGAACCTCCACACACTTCCTACCTCTGTCATTTTTCCTCCTGATAATGAAGAGACACCTAATGATGAGCTGTTCACAGAGGCCAGCTCTCCCTCAGCTGCCCTCGGACTTGGTGTGAACATGACTGAAAAACTCGAACATCACAGCAGTGAAGAAAGCCTAACGAGGCGAACGGGATTTCACCGTGGAGAAGAAAGCCTTAGAGATGTGAAATGTTTCCAGAGACATGAAATGGGATGAAATCCAGCTGTGGAAAGGTGATGTGAAGAGCTGCTTGGGGCCCTCCAAACCCCTAAGAAGAGACAAAAGAGTATGTTCGGTTCCCCATGGCAGTGACCCTGATCCCAGATTTCCTCAGCTCCCCCATAAACCTGTCCAGCCTCGGAATTTGCCAGGGACTCTTGCGTGATTCCAACCCTTAACACGCTCCAAGTTCACATAAATGAGGCCTGCTCCACGTACAGAGGTCGGCCATCTGGTTCAGGAGTTCAGGAAATACTTGTGGGACTTAGAAGCGCCTGCCAGCCTGTCCACAGTACAGTGAGTTCTCCCACGGTGTGCCGAAAACAACTGGCAATCTGCCATTGCCTAGAGTATTCACACCTTGAGGTCAGGGGTTGGGAGGAGGCCAGGCAGCACAGCCACTGGCGAGCCGCCTTCACCACAGGGCCAGACCGGGTGTTTCCCCCCCATGGGAACACAGGGGCTCTACCTTTGTGCTTCGCCAAGGCGTTCCATAAATTGGGTAGGAGGGGGTTGTGGAGAGAGGTGGGCTGCCTAGAACTTCCTTCTGGACTGCTACTGCTGCGGCTTCAGCCACGGTCTGATGAAACACGGTGTATGAGCGCCCCCTACTGCTCTCACCTAGATGAGTCCCAGGGCAAGGACTCAAAATCTTTCTTTGCCCTTAACCCAAACTTACAAAATATTTTTTTAAACCAAATTAAAAGACTTTTGTTTAAAATAAACACCCAATGAGACAGTTCAAACTGTTAACCACTCATTTATTTTTCAAAAGCCTTTGAACCAGAACAAAATGAAATTGTCTTTTCAGCTCTGGTTGCTACATTCTCCCTGGTCCCAGTGAAAATCGTTGTCAGTGGTGATCCAGAAATATCTCCATGCTCCACACAGGCTCAATTTGTGGGTCTTCTTTGAGACTGGAAAATCTGAGCAACAGGGATTTCTCTGGGCTCAGAGGGACCCAGTACACGCTCCCAGGCCCCAGCAGGATTGTTATCAACCCTCCTTTTCCAGTCAGTGCTCCAGGCTGAGTACCCCCATCGCTTTTGGCCTCTGTTTCCTTTACTGAAGCTTCTCCCAAGGCCAAACAGCCTTTAGCAGAAATGAATGGCTCAAGGGAGGAAGGTGAGGGGCAGAGGTTGATCCTTCTGAATCACAAGTCAGAACACATTGTTCTGCTGCCCACAGCCAAGACCTCAAGGAAACATTGTCTCCCTCCAGACCACACTGGCCCCAGGCAGAGGAATAAGAGAAAGCAGATGGTTTGGCCCCTGAGAGAGGGAAATGCCCAGGGGCTGCTGGGGGTGGCCAAGGAAATGGGCCTGGGAAAGATTTTGAAATGCTGAAGGAGCCATTTCAGAGCTCAGCTCGTGAAAGTTCCTTTTGGCCTTTTCCACACGTGCCTCAGCCAGTGAGTTTATTACCTGGCAAGAGAGGTCCTGGGTCCGCACCTCACAGCTTCAGGTGGAGTGCACCTTGCTCCCAGAAGTTGGGACAGGCCTAACTGCACTGGTTTTGGAGTCCAGCAACGGGGTTCGCATCTTGCCTCTTACTAAGGAAACCTGAGCAAGATACAGTGCCATCTCGGGCCTCGGTTTCTCTCCTGTAAATGGGGATGATAAAATCTACCTCGTAGGACCCTGATTAGGATGCAATGAGATGATGTAAGTAAGGCACTCAGCGCATGCCACGAGTTGTTACTGACACTTCTTTTAATTCCTGGAGCAGATGATCTGCCAGATCCTATCCAGTGCAGATACTCAGTAGGAGAGACAGATGTCAAGATAACTGTAACACCATTTGGCAGGGCAGGTGTACAGAGATGTGTGCAGGTGCGGTGAGGTCCTCGTCATTAGGAGTCTGTCTGTGCTCTCACATCCTTAAGGAGGGGAGGCAGAGTGCTCGGCTGCGGGTTGGCTTACGTGATGTTTCAGACCCTTGCCAACAATGAGATTGATGGTGATATTCTTTCCAGTTCTAAAAGGGACCCTCACACAGCTGTTATCCCAGGAAATACTTCCCACTGAGCAACTGGAGGATCATGGGAAAGTCCTGGCACAGCCTGAAAAGGCACCAGGCACAGGCCCCCTTCGCCTGCACTGGCCCAGGCAGGTAGCCAGCCCTGACCTCACACCTACAGCCCCAGGCCCTGGACGTGCTCAGGTCCTGCTTCCTAAGTGTCCGCCTAGGCCGGGGCCAGAGGAACCTGAAGCAGCCCCACATCACACATCAACTGCCCTTTTCCCCAGCCACAAATGACACAGAGTGGCCCTCGGCAAAAGCTTGTTGAATTAATGAATGACTTCTTTTCCTCTGGCTTATATAAATAAGCACTCAAGTGTTTCAAATATACATTTCAAATTTTTTCTAATCTGTTTCTATACATTTTCCCTGTCCTATTAGGTATTTGGACAGTACTCAGATTATGAAATTCAAAGAGGTATCCGATGCCCTATTTATTTTGGGAACTGTTCTCTGAACGTAATTCTGTGACTAAATGAGAGCGGCTTCTCTGCCCTTCTCTCCCGGACCTGGTGGCCCCAGCCTGCCCCCTCCCCACCCACACCCTGTGTTCCTGTGGCTCTTTGGAAAAAGAGCACAGGCTCAGGATGGAAGAATTTCCTTTTTGAGTTAAACAAGTCCACTCGAAGTTCCAGAGGAGGGGCCTGGCAGAGACCGCGTTCTGATCACAGGGGCGTGGGCGAGGAAAACTCTGATAAGCTCCACGGTGAAGGGGTGAAGGAATCGGCAGTGGGAGAGCAGAGCGCCAAGGCAAAGGGAACGTTCACTTCACACCCGGGCAGCCCTCCTGTCGGGAGATTCTGAGACAACGGAACAGACAGACAATGGGATTGAGGCCACCTCCGCCCGGAACCACCCTGGACAGCGCCCTTTAGGAAACAATTGGAGGTGAGGGGAAAGCTCGGGATAAACCCACGGCTCCAAGCTGCCCACGCAGGCTGGCGGATCCTGGAGGATACACCCCTCTGAGGAGAATAGGAGGCAACCAGGAAAAGGATGAGAAACTAAGTGAAATTCTAAATTAGAGTTTCTTCAAAATGGTGTCATCACGGCAGGCACATCAGACCACAAAAGTGATCAGCACCACTTTCCAGCGCTACCTGGAGAATCAAAGGGAGCCCTGAACATAAAGACGGACATGGGCTCCCTTTACGTCCCGCCCATGCCCAGGCCCCGCTCCCTCCCGCTTTTCCAGCCCCGCCGTGGCAGCTCCCCCAGCCCTCCGTCTCTACCCCGAGTTCAGAAGGGCTCATCCCAGAGGAGACGGGGCCAGGCCCCAAGGCCGCCAGCTGGCTGGTGGGAGCCCGGCTGCCCAGAGGCACAGAGAAAACGGACACCTGCTCAAAACCTCTCCGCCTCCTCCCTTCCCTGTGGTCAATGCCTGTTTGTCACCTTGTGGAAGAACAGCGTGAACCGTCTTCTAGATAAGCACAAGATATAAAGGCAGGTGACAAATATTCACACTCCTGCTTTGGAGTTCAGTCTCATCCTTCTCTGTGGTTTGGTGGCTTTCCAAGTTCCCTTCTCGACTGTCCCCCTGAGGAATTCCAGCCCAGGGCCCTGACCTGAGATGGTGGTTTTCCCCACCTCCTCCTGACACACACTATTCTCCCTCCCCGCCCTCAACCAATGTCCTTGCTAATGAAAGTCGCCCTCCCTCTGGCTAGGTGGACCTAGGGACTCAATAAGCAGCGACATTCCCCACAGGCTGGCAAAGCAGCTGGAAAACAAGTGCATTACCAGCCTAGGGCAAACCCCCAGCCCAGATAATAGGTTTTATGGCAGGAAGGTCTCATGGCCAGAAGGTTTGTCAGAATTCCCAAAAGAAAGGGGGACTCATGCTTAGAGAACAGCTCCCAAATTCTGGTCCAAGGTTTTCTAAGAGTCTGGCCCAACGTCATTCTACATGCTAAAGTTAGTTATTATTATCATTATTGTAATGAGAAAGATTGGCCCTGAACTAACATCTGTGCCAATCCTCTTCTATTTTCTGTATGCGGGATGCCACTACAGCGTGGCTTGATGAGTGGTGTGTAGGTCTGCGCCTGGGATCCGAACCTGCGAACCCTGGCATGGAAGTGGAGCACACGAACCCACCCACTACACCACCAGGCCAGCTCCAAAGTTCTTTTCTGTATGAGGTGATGGCATATGAATAATATATAGTGTGTGGTGGGCAGTATCTCAGAGTGCTGGCTCTGGAGACAGATGAACAGCACCCAAATCCAAGACCCAGTATTTCCTAAGTGTGGGACCTTGGGCAGCTGTGTAAACTCTTGGTGCCTGGGTTTTCTCTCTGTAAATGGGAATGCCCACAGAGCTGCTGCGAGGCTTAAACGAAATCAGACACGTAAAGTAGAACACTCAGGCGATGTCTTCACTGAATGTTAGATGTGGGTTCTCTTTATTCACAGTTCCAAGAACCATTGTCTAAGGAACCACTAGCTGAAAGGTCTATCCAGTTCCCCTCACATGTGATTGCAGGTGTGCAACACACACACACGTGTGCACACACGCGCACCCATGATTACGAGCCTGGAAAAGCAAAAAGTATCATTTCATCACAAAAGGGTTGAGTCTCCCTAAATGAGAGTCTGTGGGCACCTCAGGTCCCCTTGGGAGGGAGAGGGTGCCCTGGTGTAACAGCCAGGTCACGTTCCTGTGGCATGTTCTCATCAGTTTATTCCCAGGACCAGGAGTTGATCCTGAAACACACACCCTGCTCTTCCCCCCAAAATGTCAGTCTGTGCATGTGTGCATATAAGCACACACCCGCCCCGCATGGCAGCTGTCTGCCAACCGTGTTCAGTGGGATGATGTTGCACACTTGGAACGCTCAGAGATCACAGACCCCTCCTGCCCACGGGTCACCTCTCTGTTCTCATCAACCTCAAAGCCATCTTTTGACCCTGCCCTGGGAATGTGCGGCCACCAGGTCCCTATGGCTGAGGGCCCCAGGTCCTGACTGCAGACTGGAGGCTTCGGGGACGTCCCTAAAGGGGCCAAAGGACCGGTCAGGAACGGCTTCGTGCCAGGGCCTCCTGCAGGTTCACCCTGAGAGAGGGCACTGGTTTTACCGCACAAAAAGTGACGGGAAGGCAGCGGAAACCCGCCTTCCGAGAACGTCTGGACCTGGCTGCTTCCCCTCCCACTGCACCACCCTGCCCCCAGCCCACCCTGTAAGGCAGTCCAGAAGGGAAAGCCTGTGACGCTCCCTAGTGGTTGAACACTTGCCGCCCAGCCCTTTAGGTTCTCTGGCTCTGGGTCTCTGGGGACTTGCAAACTGGGCTCTTGCTTTGTCTATAAAGTCCATCCTAACTAATCCAAATTTCATGGTCACCTCTGCAGAATCCAGTCTGGGTTCGACTCCCTGTCCATGCGATAGGATTAAACATTCACTACACGTGAATTTATGTCTTCTTGATTGGTCCCTAAGACAAATGAGAGACAAGGTAGTTTGGGGCAACCAAAGAGATGGATTGTTTCAAGATCCTAGCAACAAAGGCAAGGCTAGTCAGTCAGGAAAAGACCCCACAGGATTTCACTGACCTGTAGGGGGACCCAGCCTACAGCACTGGGCCCTTCCCTTGGAAGCCTGGGGTTGCTGTGCGTGGGATATGGGCGCTGAGGTGAACAGAAGTCCCACCTCCTCAGTCTCGCCCCTGCCCACCTCAGCTACACCTGAGTTGCAGTGGGGCCCCACACCTGGGCCAGAGCACAGGATGCCAGGGTCTCCTCGCCAGGTCTGCTGAAGGGGCCTGCTGACCCCCAGAGCCCACAAAACAGGGCAGCAGCGAGGGGGTTGGGAGAAGACCATTCCACCTGCCGGTGGACTCCAGGCCTCACTCCACTACCTCAGAGCCTCCTCAGCCCCTACCCTCTGCCCAGGTCACACCCCATAACTACCTAGGATGCCTGAGAACAGCCATGTGCATAACGCTGCAAGACCAGCTACGTGATCTCTGGGGCCCCTTGCTCAAAAATTATTAAGAATTTAATGATGTACGCCTGAAATTCATACAATGTTCTAAACCAATGTTACCTAGAAAATAAAGGAGAAAAAAAGAGAATTTAAAGAAGGCAACACAAAGCACGAAACCAAGTCAGGGCCCTTCTGAGCAGGGCCCTGTGCGACTCCCAGGTGACAGCCCTGAGCAGCTGTCTGCAGTGGGACCCTATACTGCAGGGCGCGGCTCCAGGAACGGGTCCACGAGTGCATTGCTCATCCCACACCCTGCGCTGTGGACCAGGCTTCAACCCACAGCATCCAGCACAAAAAGTGAATTTCCTGTCACACACTTGGAGCTGGAGATCTTGAACTGAAAATGCAAATGTGTGCAAAACGATTTTGGCCATTAGTCCCTCGCCCAGCCGTCACCTGGGTGAAGGAAAGGCAGGCCAGCTGCTGGCCCAAGCAGTCTGGCAGTGGCTGTGCCTGTGCCACCACTGCAGGCCCGCGCTGCTGTCCTCAGCAGGGAGGAATGGACACAGGCCAGGTGTCACTCCCTTTGTCAACTCAGACTGCACCAGCACCTCTGTCTTCGTTAGCACAGTCTGTGCCGAGCCTCAGGGTGACGAGCTGGACCTCCCACTAGTTACGGATCCTTGGCCTGTTCTCTCTTGTAGGAGGTAACACTGGATTCAGAGTCACAATCGTTTTAAAGGCTCTGACACTTGCATTTCCAGGCACCAACGTCTGAGGCTCGCAGGAGCCTGGGGCCTGCAGGACACAGGCCCTCCAGGGCTCTGGGCGCCTTCGGGGCCGTTGGTGGAGCTGGTGCTGTCAGCTTGTGGACACATGGCTGACACAGGGATTCCCAAACTGTCAGTGCATTAGAACCACCTGGAAGCCTGGTGAAGCACAGGCTGCTGCCCCCACCGCGTCCCCAGAGTTTCTGATGCAGGAGGTGTAGGTGAAGTGTGACAAACCTCTGAGACTTCCCCGGGGGTGTTGATGCTCCTGGCCCAGGGGCCACACTGTCATAGAGGACACGTCCAGTCCCCACAGACATATCACTGAGATGTCCCGAGGCGGGGGGCGGTGGGGGGGGGGGGGGCGAGGAACAAACCATCTGCATGTGTAACCCACTCCCCAGGTGGAGCCGTGAGCCTGGGAACCACAGGAGACTGGACGGCGGCTACAGAGGGACTCTGTGCCTTCGGGGACAACGGCATGCTCCTGTGAAGTCTCCTGACGACCCTGCCTCCATTTCTGGCCTGGGGAGGGAGTTTTCAAGACAACACCGGCCCATGGCAGGAGAATGAGGGTGCTGTGGGCAGGCCTGGGCCAGGCCGGCCTCCCTGCACCCCACTGTGTGGGCAGCCACATCCACAACTGGGCCAAGGCCCAGCTGCCTGAGGGGCACAGGACTTAGGAACCGGACCACAGGGGAAGTTCTCCCTCCATGTCAGCCATTTACAGCACGGCACCATGTGCATAGCCTTCTGACAGCGCCTTCTCTACTCCCCGCACCGTGGTAAAGAACAGATACCCATCCCCTCCCCTGGGAGGAAAAGCCAACACAGACACCTGTCAAAACTTTTCCCACCCTCCAGAGGTGAAACCCTCAGGTTAAAATGAAAGACACATCTCACCCCCTCCAAGAAGTCTGTTCAGATTGCTCCAATCAGACTGTATCTTTCCTCTCTTTGCTTTCTAAAACTCATGGAGGGCAAAGACCATTCATCAACAAATATGTGTTATCATCTTCTAGGAGCCAGGCCTGAGCTGGGGATACACCAATGAGCAAAGACCACCCTGACTTCCCTCAGGACACTGGCCATCTGATTTTTCTTCCTAGGTCCGCTCCTCTCACCCAGCCCAGCTCATACAGTGCCCAGGCATACAAAAGCCCTCAAATGTCCCTTTGAGAGCTCCCTAAGCCTCCCCAGAACCTTGACACTGTTCCTCTGGGTCATCCCAAGCACGGAGAAAGAGAATACTTTAAATAAATACATAAAAATCAGAGGAGGATGGCTCTAGAGGCGCGAGAGCCCTCAAGCAAGGCAGCAGGCCCCCTCCAAGGCCTCAGGACCCGTGCACGCACCCCACGCTGGACAGTCATGAGTTCAGGCACACCCTCATGTCTGAGTGTGCAAGCATACACACACACACACAGCACTCACGGGACCACCTCCCCACTAAGAGAAAGCCCCACTTTCTTTCTTCCCGGGAGGAAGCTCCTCCCCACTTCTGCGGTGTCCACTCCCCCTGTCCCCCTCCTACCAGGGCACCAGGCTCTGCTCTCAAGGCTACAGGTAAGACCAGAACGCAGCCCCTTGCTGGCCTGGAGAAGGCCACAGGGCACTATGCCCCTACTCTTAGCCTGACTCCAGGGGCTGTGCTGAGGGGAATTTAAACCCGGTTTCTTGCAATTGGGGCTAGGAGGAAAGAGGAAGGAAAGCCCCTCCACTCCAACAAGTAAAGAAACTTACCTAAAAAGAAAGAATTTTACTCGCACACAAAGACACACACTGAACCCCACCCTGGGAGCTGGTAAAACAGTATAAATCTTAGTCCCGGCTGTTCTCCAGGCTCCTTCTGGCCTGGATTTCCTGAAAAGTGGGACCCTAGGAGCCCCCCGCAGCCCCACCGGAGGGGTCCCAGAGGCAACTCCACAGCTGCTCCTGAATCCGAGAGGCCGAAGAAGCCATCTCCAGGAAGACCTGCCGCCAGGCTTGGGGCTGGAGGGCAGGGCCCGTGTCTTCGGCCCTCTGGGCCTCAGTGCTGCCAGGGTCCTGCCTGTTCCATCTCCCAAGCCCGCTTCAGAGCCTGAGGGAGGTGAGAGGCTCTCCAGGCCAACCTCCGTCTCCAGAGTCCTGGGGATTCACTTCACAGTCTGGTTGCTGGGGGCCCGAGGCAGAGGAGCAGTTAGTGAGCCTGTCCTCAGCCCGCTGGTGTGCACGTTGTGGTGGCCGGCGGATGGCCCTTGCCTCTACACGCCAGTCTGCTCTTTAATCCAGTCCCGAAATACAGGGAGTCTCGTGTACACGCCTGGCTTGTCCCTCTGCGCGCAGCCATCACCCCAGCTCACCACGCCGGCTTGGAAGATCCGCCCGTCCTCCTCCACGCTGGACAGCGGGCCCCCGGAATCGCCCTGAGCGGAGACAAGCCCTCTGCATGAGCACGCCCCCTCCCACGCCCCAGGCCCCGCCCCGCCCCGGCCCCCCAGCGGGCCCACCTGGCAGGCGTCCACGCCCCCACTGAGGTAGCCCACGCACATCATGCGCGGCGTGATCTGCTGCGGCAGCAGCTTCTCGCAGGTCGTCTGGTTGATGACGCGGATCTCGCCCTTCTGCAGGATCAGCGCGGTGGTGCCTGGGGACAGGGCAGGGCAGGGCTGAGCGCCGCTGGGGAAAAGCTCCGCCAGAGACCATCCCAAGGAGGCACTTCCCTAGCAAACTCTGGAAACAACCCAGATGCTTATGGTGGCAAACGGTTAGGTGACACATCTACTCGACGGGATGTGGGCCGCCTACAGCGTAACTAGGTGGCAGGCCGCACACGCGTCAGGTGATAGGAGAGCGAACATGACCACGGGAACAGACGCACGGCAGGCGCCGCGCGTGGTTCCGCTAAGCTGGCAGAGCTGCAGTCGCATTTTCTTTTTCCTCTCTATAGTCTACACATGTTCAGCAGTGTGCCCTGTTAATATGATGACTGATTTTTTCAGTGTAACATTTTCCACCTAACAGCCTGCAGATGGAGGCAGGAGGACAGAGGAGGCCAGGCTCCCGGACGGTGCGGACGCGGGCGCAGCTCCCCCAGCCCTCCTCATCACGAACAATGTCTTCATATTCACCAAGTCCCGCTTGGGAAGGTGTTTTTACCCTCACTTTTCGGAGGAAGAAACACGCTCAGAGAGTTGAAGCAACTCTCCAGGTCACTCAGAGTGTCAAGTGGCACAGCCAGGCCTTCCACCCAAAACCCGGCCTCCAAATCCCTCCGTTTCACTAGAAGCCGCCATTCCCTCCTGGACCGCCTCATCCCGCAGCACAGGGAGGTGGGGCACCCTCCCGCCGCAGCCCCGCTCACCTCCCTCCTGGGTGTGGCCCCAGCCGGTGACCCAGATGGCCTTGCCGGCGGGGAAGGCATGCGAGACGCTGGGCAGGCAGATGGGCCGCACGGTGCCGCTGTACTCGGCCGGCTGCTGCAGCTCCAGCAGCGCGATGTCATAGTCGAAGGTGAAGTCGTTGAAGGCAGGGTGGGAGATGATGCGCTTGATCCGGCGCTCCTGCACCCCGGGGGCGCTGCGCTTGCTCTGGTCGTGCAGGCCCAGGTAAGCGGTCCACATGGTGTGGTCAGAGTACCTGGAGGGGCCAGGAGGGCAGCGCTGAGCTGAGGGAGCCTGGCGCAGGCGCCCACCGAGGCAGAGCCACCTGCTGGCTGCCGAGCGGAGGGGCGGGCGCTGGCTCCTGCCCGGCTCCACCCTCGGCTGGAAACTCCTGGGTCATTTTGCCACAGCATTCAACCCCCCCACCTCCTCGTTTCCCTCTTTAATACATTTCTATCTGATTGCCAAAAATACATATCTTATTAATCTGATCATTCACAAAAGGAATAATGCAGAAACCAATCCAAATATTTTTTTTAACACAGTGGTATGTATTCTAAGTACCAAATGAACCGAAAAACAGATTGGAATTTCTCTACTAGGAGTGCTGCGGGCAGTAGGACAGGGTGTGGTAGTAGGGTGTAGCACTTCTGAAACTGTCTCGTGCACACTGGAGGACCCAAGGAAGATGGAGGAGACAGTGATGTTGGGAGCCAAGCTCTGGGTGGGGCTTAGAGGCAGGGAGGAAGTGGGGTGGAGGGAGGACAGGAAGAGCATGCGCGGCTGAGTGCAATCAGAGGTAGCAGTGAAAGCTCGTGACTTTTCAAACAAGTGGCCTAAAACCAATGACATTCCCACAGCACCGGAACTTGGTTTCTAGACATCCTTCTCAACGAAAGGAACCCAGGCTCCTTGGAGAGATGGCTCCTTCCAGGCCTGGTAAAGCATAAAACAAACATCTAACACTTTGCGTTACCAGAAGCGAGTGCTCAAGCAGTGATGCAGCCAGGAGGACACGCCTTCCCAATGGCCAACATCAGAATCATCTGAACATCAAAATCAACAATCGGATTAAATTACAGTCACGCGTCACTCAACGACAGGCATAAGTTCTGAAAAATGAGTCCTTAGGCAATTTCGTCGTTACGCACGCATCACAGAGTGCACTCACACAAACCTAGATGGTGCAGCCTACCACACACCGAGGCTCTGTGGTACTAATCTCATGGGCCCACCGTCATAGCTGCAGTCTGTTGTTGACCAAACGTAGTTATGTGGTGCGGGACCCTACACATGTGCTGGATAATATGAAAAGGGGAGGGGAATCCGTGAGTCCATCCTGAGCCTAAAATACAACTTCAAAAAAATTTACAAGGGGAGAAGGAAAGCTATTCTTTACAGAAAAACACCAGCTAATAAATACAGAAGAAATGATATAACAAGAAATCACCTTTTGCACCTACCATAGCAAAGTAACCAATATGTGCAAGAACCATTGACGGATGCTAAAACCATGGGGAAAGATTACGGGGAACAAGATATTCACACGGATTCAAAGCAGCATCCACGATTACTTATTTATAACCAAGGGAAGAAAGCACCTTTATGACGGAGAAACCCGCAGACACCACTTTAACCAAGTAATCAGACTTTTCTCCCAATCATCCCCCTTGATAGGATGTCATGTGCTTCTTGAGAAGGACACCACATCACCAGGCAGTGTTTCCTGACAAACAATGTTCAACCTAACTCTAATCATGAATAAACAATCAGAAAAATCCAAACCAGAGAGACAGTCTGCAAAATAACTGGCCTGGACTTTTCAAAATTATAATGCCATGAAAGATGAAAAATAAAAGGCTTGGGGAGACTGTTCTAGATTTTAAAGAAACTAAAGAAAATGAATGACTAAATACAAAGCATGACCTTTAACTGGATCCTAAACTTAAAAAAAAAAAAGAAAGTTATAAAGAACAATATTGGGATACTTGGCGTCCATCTGAACTATGGACAGGATGCGAGCTAAGAGGACCACATCCACGCTATCGTTTCTGGACATAGTAACTGTATTGTGGTTACGGCAGAACTTCATTGTTCCTGGGAGATAGAGGCTGATGTACTTAGGGGAGAAGTGTCATGATGGCTGCACCTAACTCGGAAACGGTTCAGAAAAATACATGTGGCCGTCTTGGGAAGCACAGCCGAGATGTGACCTCTGCGATCGAGCCTGTGGATAAGCCTGTGGATGAGCCTGCGGATGAGCGCTGTGAAAGAACGTGAGGGGAAGGTGTGTCAGGCACCACAGAGGGCCTAGAACTTCCAGAAGATGAAGAAGAGAATAAAAGAGGAAGAGAAAAAAAATCTGAAAATCTCTGCAAAATCAGGAAGAACATCTTGGGAAAAAAAGCCGAAAAAGTGGTCACATGAAAGAGACTGGTGACATCCCCACGCTGCACTGTCACAAGCACAAGTGGCTGAACAGCAGGCATGGAAAGAGTTGTGAAGGCTCAAGCCCTAGAGAGAATCAGCAGTGGGTTACACGGCAGCAAAGAAACCCCTGGAGAGGAGCCCTGGCCGTTCTGTCATGGAGACCGTGAGGCAAACGGCGGAGGCTGACAAGAAGGACCAGTCTGTGACGGAGCTGGCCACCCTGCTCTAGGAAACTGCACGCCGGTCTTCCTGCTCCCGTCTCGAAGATGCCCAGACGCATGCTAACAGGACCTGCAGGATGACCTAACTTGGTCTTGGTGTCAATTAGGGTGATGCACTGCTGATGACAGCAATGCTGTCATAACTAGGGACGCACCCCTCAAAGGCGATGACGACACGTCACACACAGGAGGAGGCTAGGCTGCACCTGAAGAGTTACTTGACACCCTGCTCCCCCACCCTCGGCCACCAGGCGTCCGCCCTTCCTCTCCGCTCCTGTCACAGCCAGCCTGATGCACCAGCCTCCAAACTGGTCTTTTTGCCTCTGGTCTCTCTTCACTCTGATCTGTTGCTGCTAGATAATAACTTCCTAAAAACTGCTTTTGTGAGATCCTTTTTGTCTTATTCAGCAGCCTAGAATGATTCCCAGGACCTACCAGCTCAGGCCTCACCTCCTCAACCAGGTATTCTCTATCTGCCATTAATGCTGCCTTTCTTCCCCAATCATCCTCATATCCAACCATGCATTTATCCATCCATCTATTCATTCATTCAATAATTATTGGGCATCTATGATGTTCCAGGAATTGCCACAGACTCGATCTTCAAGTTCACAGCATACTTGGGGAGAGAGCCATGCAAACTACCAATGACAGCACAATGTGAAAAGCGTCCTGCAGAGGACCAGGCAGAGTGCCACGGAACAGACCGGGTTGGGACAGTGAGTGTGGAGAGGAAACAAGTCATGGACCAGGCCTTGAAGAGCAAAGAGCATTTGGTCAAAGCCTGTGGGCGGGGAGAAAGCAGCACATTCAAAGAGAGCAAAGGGAGTGTTTAGGAAGCCCCCAAATTGAACAGGGGGAAGGTGTGAGGGCAAGTAGCAAACTAAGGTAGGAGAGCTGGGCAGGGCCAGACACTGCGGCCACGTTGGTCATGCTCAGGCATTTCTACTGCATCCTGCGAGCTCTGGCAAGCACGTAAGCAAGGGGGGGACTGGATCAGATGGGCCCTTTGAAGAGACCACTCCAGCACTGTGGAGTATGGAGCAGAGTGCTGAGGCAGCGGGGAGCAGGCAGAGGGCGCTGCACGGGCGGGCGCCGAGGCAGGAGCCACGAGCCCGAAGGAATGGGGATGCTCCTTCCCCACTGTGGGAAGGCTGAGAGGATGGGGCCGGGGGAGGTGGGGAAGGAAGAGAGTCACCCTCGTCCCCTCTGGCCCCCGTGATGCAATTCTCTGACACAGACATCCCTTTGTCACTCCTGTGCTGGTGTCAGCTCCACGCCCCAGGCTTTCCAGACCCCCGGCCTGGACCCGTTCACCCAGCTCTAGCTCCAGCCCCTCTTTCACAAGGATGTTCTGTTAAGCCGACCACAGGGGTCTCCTCTCCAGAGCCCACGTGACTCATCTAGGGCAGTCCTTGGTTACATGCACAGACTCGGTCTCTGGTTGTGTAAGGTCCACATGCCTACCAGTAACTGAGAGACCAGAGGTGACGGCACAGCCACCGAGACCCCCAGTGACTGCCACGGCGTCGGGGAGGGCGTCGGAGCAGCTAACAGAGAGAGCCGACAATGCACAAGCACTCTTCCAAGTGCTGACACGGTAAGTCACTTTATCCCCAAAAAAGCCCTTCAAGATAGGGCTGCCCATTTTAAGATCAGGCACAGAGAGATTAAGTAACTTGCCCAAGATCACACAGCCAATAAGCTGTGGACCACGACCTGAAACCAGGCAGCCTATGCTCTTAAGCACAGTATAGCACCTCTCGGTAACACCCTGTGAGCACTTGTGGACTCAGAAACATGTCCAAAGTGACTGCACACCAGCATAGCTCACCCAGCCTGGCTCCGCTCACAGCACTCCCTCCGACTGGACGGTCTGAGTCACCTTGTCCAGTGACAAACACCCTCACATTTCAACACTCAGATCAGATGCCCCTGCTCATAGAGGCGTTCTGGGCAGTCACCCCCGGCCTCGGGCAGGATCCTCAACTCCACACACTGTCCTAGGTGACCCGCACACAGTGCCGGCGCAGCTGGAACTGTGTGAGCGCATGTGCGTGTGTGCACGTGTGTGTGCGTGTGCATGCATAATGGATCTTGTCCTGCCGCCCCCGGAAGTCTGTGAAGTGCAGGGACTGTCTTATTCGTCCTGGTCTCCCCGGTGCTAATAGTAACAGACGTTGAATGTATTAACTGGCAGAGGTAAGACTGGTGATCAAGAGAAGATGAAGGAAACAGAAATAAGAAACAAAACAACGAAACACGGGAGGAGGAAGAAGTAGAGGAGGGCACAGGGGTGGGTCTTCCAGAAGGACACACAGGTGTACACGCCAGCTCGCCCTGCCTACACGGCCTCAAAACGGTGGGACTGCGGTAACCATGGGAGCGCCCAGCTCTTAGTATCTAAACACCAATTCTCGCTACGAGGGTTCCTGGGGGAAACGCTAACTTGAGGGCTGGGCCACATGAGCCTCCAGCACCTGGAGTGCCCAGAGCAAGGAGTGGCTCCAACGACAGAAGAGTGGGGGCATGTCAGAGGGACACAGGGCCCACCTCACAGAGCTCCCAATGGTCAAATCTGGAACAGTCTGAGCCACAAAGTAAATACCATGGCATTGGGCTTCAACCCAAAATATAAATATACACGAGTCCCTACGAACATAAATAAATGATTAAATAAATAAATGGGAGAGAAGGAACAAATCTTCCTTAGCAAAGAATTCCAAATGGACTCACATCAAAGAATACAGAAAGGGAGAGAGACTTGCTAATCGAGGAAGCGGGCAAACACTGTCTTAACCAAATGGCGAAGCCCGTCCCCACGAGCAGGCCTGCTGCACCGCCCACCTGCTGCCATGACGTGCTGTGCTCGCCACACTCACAGCCCCGGTCTAAGCCTGAGACGCGGCAGACACACCCAGAGGGGGCGTCCTACAGGACACCTGGCCTCGAGACCGCTACGGCCATGACAAAACCAAGACTGAGAAACTGTCACAGACCAGAGGAGACAGGACACCAGAAGGCAGGGTGGAGACGCGGACAGGCTCCCAGAGCAGAGAGGACAGCAGTGCAAACTCCGGCGCGAGGCCAGGAGCACCTGGAGCGGGGCCCAGGGCATTGGACCAGGGATCGCACAGTGTCGACACACGCACCATGTCAACACCCAGGGAATCGAGTGAGGGGCTGTGGAAATTCTGCGCTATCTTTGCAACTTGTCTGCATTCCAAAATAAAAAGTTTATTTTTAAAAATTCTTAAGTAAGCTCCCATCACCCCAAAAAGAAAGAAAATTATTTCTGCCCAGGGTAGAGCAGAGTGTGACAAAATGAGAAGACGGAGGACGGTCTCAGCCCAGGGACAGTCGCCCTGAGCCGGCTCCCCCGACCTCTGCGTCATCTCCCTCGCCCAGCCTCTGCGCCCTGCTGACCACACCCAGCACCTGTGCCTCAGGCCACTTCAGGCCCAGGAAAGTCCGCGGCGAGTCTCCCCTGCTCCCTGCAGAAGCGCCGCACGGCAGCCCGGGTCACCTTCTCATGGAGCTGCCTGTGGCCGAAGGGCACACGCCGGCCAGCAGGAAGACCGCACAGTGGGAATGCCCTGGAAGGCCCACTCCCCTGTGCCCGCTTCTCCAGGAGCAAGGCGTCCCCTGACACTCCCTCCCACAGCCAGTGGCCAGAGGGCCTGGGCAGGCCGGACCTGAGACACACAGAGCCCCGGCCCTGGGTCGGGCCACTTGTTCCTGCTAATCCTCTGCCACACCGTCTGGGGTGCCAGCACGACCGTTTCTTGGTGACCTTCCCTGGGCCAGGCTCGAGTCTACTCGTGGACCTGAGGCCACGATGTGCTGAGCACCGATGGCGCCAGGCACAGGGCTTCTGTCTCAGGTGCGTTGTCGTGTTTAATTCTCACAACTCCACAGATAAGAACTCGGTGTCACCACGATCTGTGAAGAACCCGAGGCCTGGGCAGCGTGAATGAGAAGCCAAGGTCACCTGGCAAGCCAGAGCTGGCATGTGGACGTGAGGTTCATTTTAACTGAGCACAAGGAGGCCCCGCGGGGCAGAGACCGACCGCACAGCTTTGGAATCCACCCAGCTGGGTTCAAGTCTGGCTCTGCCACTTAACAGCTGTGCAACCTCAAGCAAAGTCCTTACCTCTTTGAACCTCCACATCTGTAAAATGGGGACACAATCAGACTTGCCTAACAGTTGCTGGGAGAGGCACTGGCACACTGCCTGACGGAGAGCCAGCACCTATAAAGGACCATCTTTATTATCACTGTTAGTAAGCCCCATGCTGGGGTGTCGGCCCTCCCTGTAGTCCTGGTCCTGCCCCAGTGCCATCCCACCTGGGCGTGACTTACAGACACCGGGGCTTTCCAACCCCAGAAAACATAGAGAAGGGCCCCACTGGGGGCCTAGGGGGGGCCTCCCTGCTTCCCCCCCCCATGGCCTACCTGAATCCTCGGTCGTCGACGTAGCAGTGGGCGGCGGACACCATCCAGCTGGGAGAGATGAGGGAAGCCCCGCACACGTGGCCCTGGCCCAGTGCATGGAGGCTCACCTGCCAGGGCCACTCGCCTTCGTCCGCGTCCGTGCCCCCGACGACCCGAGACTGCCTGGTGAATGGCCGCAGCCCACAGTCTGGCAGACAGAGAGCCCACGGGAGGTGAGTCACCGTGGGCCTCAGCCCCTTGGGTGCACTGGGCTGTCCAGAGCCCAGGGGCACGTGCCTTCAGGGGTCACCAGCACTGCTGGAGCAGTTGTGGCCTCAGGGACCCCCTACAGGACCTCTGAGCCACAGTGACCCATCGACTTCCACTGGGCCCTCCCCCTTGCTCCCAAATTCAAAACTCTCGCACTCCCACCAACCCTCCTGCACAAATGCACTCAGGGGCCTTGGCCCCCTGCTGGTGTGTTAGATTTAACGTGGGTGTCATTTGCCTCGAACTCCGTATTGAATGCTGATGGACACAGCTTGGGGGGGCCCCTGGGTGACGTGAAGTCACAGAACAGCTGCAGCTATGCTCATGTGTAACCTGAGGCCAATGCTTCTGAAACACACAAGAGGCTGTGAACTACAGCATGGGTGGGGTGGGGGGGCCACCCTGCTGAGCATTCTGGTAAGCTGTGCTGCTCTCCTCCAGCAGGACGGGGAAGCCAGCACTGGCCCCTCCCCTGTGGCTAGGTCTACAGAGCAAGGGCCAGCCCAGCACTGCAGCCAGGACACCAGCCCTGCCACAGAGGCACTGACATGCTGGCTGCCCTGGGCCTTGCCAGCAGGACCAGAGGTGCCCATGGTGCAGTGCCTCTGTGCCATTAACAAAGTTATCCTTTCCTCCAGGCACACATATCCTCTCACCAGAGCAGAGCTAGGTGAGTGAGGCACTAGACTGATCTCTGCCTCTGTATGCACCTTGCACAGTGAACAACCTGCACAACCGTATGTGGAGGCCCTACTCACCACAGTTGTTCTCATCTGAGCCGTCGCTGCAGTCCTTCTTCCCGTCACACTTGGGGTTGCCCTTGCTCAAACAGAGCCCATTGTCACAGCGGTAGGTGTGTTCGGTGCAGGTCACGGTGCTCACTGCTCAAGGAGGAGGACACAGGGGAGGGAATCAATTCCTCTGTGCCACCCAACCAGAAGCCTGATGATCCATCCACATCGCGTCCCTCACTCAGGCATGCCCCATGCCGACCATCCCTCCGTCCTTGCTAAAGGTTCTCCACCTTCCAGAAGTGGAGAACTGACGCCCTCAACTTGCAGGGTGTTTGTGTTTATTAAACTCTGGACACGCTGCACGTGTCTGCTCACAGCTGCCTCCTCGGTGCAGCTCCCACCAGGAGGAAGGCCCCAAAGGAAGGGCTCACCGCTGTCGCACGTGGCCTCGTCGGACCTGTCCCCACAGTCGTCCTTCCCGTCACACTTCTGGCTCTGCGGGAGGCACTTCCCGTTGGCGCACTTGAAGCTCTGAGCCGGACAGCCTGGGGAAGCAGAGCGCACTCAGGAGAGGTTTTGCACCCGGCCGGGAGGCAGCCCACAGCCAGGTGGCCCCACTCACTGCACTCCAGCTCGTCACTGTTGTCCCCGCAGTCGTTCACGCTGTCGCAGACCCAGAAGAGGGGCTTGCAGAACTTGTTCTTGCACGTGAACTGGTGGCTGGCGTCACACTCTGGGGGTCGAGGGGCGCAGTCAGCCTCCCCCGGCCGCCTCCCAGGGACGTGGGCAGCCTCGCAGCCCAGGGCCCACCTTCCCACCCAGAGAGGGTCTGGGGCCAGCGCTGCAGGAACAGCCCACCCTCACCCAGAGCCAAGGGGACAGGCTGGACAGCTCCGGGAACCCCTCCCCGCCTCGGGCCTCGCTGTCCAGGGGTCTCAGGATCGGCCTGGAATGGACTCACTACAGCCGAGCTCGTCGCTGTAGTCGGTGCAGTCGGCCCAACCGTCGCAGCGCAGCTCGCTGCGGATGCAGCGCCCAGTGTTGCACATGAACTTCCCCGGGCACGCTGCGGGGAGAGGGCAGCCCTCAAGCTCACGGCCGCCACCCCGCCTCCCGCCTGGGCGCCTCGCCTCGCCTCCCTTGGGGCCACCTCATGGCCAGCCTGAGGACCAGCGGAAAACGCCTCCCAGCCCAGCCTCCATCGCCAGGAGGAGGGAGCCGGCCAAAGCGGCACCCCAGGGCCGGGGTCTCCCGGCCACCAAGCCCTTCAGGGGGACTCCCACAGCCAGCGGGGACGCACTGGCCACGACCTGCAGCCGGGCTGGCCGGCCTCCTGACCGCCAGTGACCCACACGCGGGAAGCCCTGGGCAAGCGGAGAAGGCCGGCCGGGTGAGCAGTCACTTCTACAGCCCGTGTCCTTGGGCGGCCACATCCCCGAGGTCAGGCCCACAGCAAGCGAGGCTCGGCAGGACAACATCCCTGTCCCGTCCAGTGTGAAACGTCATCACCGGGATTCCCTAACTCTGAGATACTCTCCAACTTCAGTTTTCTGAGAGTGGAGAGTGTCTGACACTGAGGTCTCAAGGCAGACGCAAAGCCGGGCCGTGTGGCTCCTCTGCGGTAGCTGACTGCTCGCGGACGGGGCTCGCTCGCCCAGTCACGGGTTGCGGCTCACGGGCTCGGACCGGGTGCCAAGCCACGCAACTGAATTTTAACTTAAATTTGGATTCCTGCGTATAGTTAAAATGTCTTCAAAAGGTTATTTTATGATGCAGGCTGTCTGAAACAAAAAATCATGTTGTATGCGGAGGAAATGCTTTCCACACAGCAGACCAGGAAATTAAAGGCAATAGAAACTGCCAGATCTCTTAGGTACGCAGCACAGAATTTTCAAAGCCAGGAGTAGTCAGTGTGACGATTCATGCCCCAGTATTTTCTGATCTGCCTCAAGATTATGCTAAAGGTGCTAAATGCTAAAGGTGCTAAAAGGCCACAAAGATAAGCCCAGATTCTCAAAGTCACAGTGATGCTGAACCAAAGGAACAGACAGCCCAAAGGAGCTCAGGGGGTGCTCTGTCCTTTGGCTCAAGGGGCCTCACACAGGGACTGAAGGGCACGGTGTGGCCCAGTGCTCACTGTGGCCTTTTTTAGTAAGTGCATTTATTTGGTAGCCTTTCTTTCAACAAAAAGCTACTAGAGTGATACCGCCTTGCACTCTCAAAATCAGGAAAGCACACGCTTATAAGACACAGAATAGAAAGTCTGTCCCGGGCCAACCCCTCTCAGCAGGTGCCCCCTTGTAAAGCCAGTCACTCACGGTCACTGGAGTCATAGGAGAGGTACTCAGCCAAGAAGCCCGTGTCGGTGTAGGACTGATCCGAATGGAAGCGAACGGTGATCCTGCTGCTCTTGCTGGAAACGACAAACTGGGGCCTCTCTCCGCAGTACCTGGAGGAGCAGCAATGGCAGGGAGAGGCTCCACCCGGGGGGGCTCGGGCCCTCCCACCAGCCCCACGGCCGCCCAGCTCCCCCCCCCCACGCACCTCTCCCCGTTGACCTCCACATAGTCCTTGGGGCAGGAGCCGGGGGGCAGGTTGGGCTCCACCAAGTAGAAGGATTTGAAGAGCACCTTCACATTCTGGTTGTTGGGCACCTGAAGAGAGAGATGCTGCTGGGTCTTGGCCGCTTCGTTCCCTCTTTCCCAAACTCACGGGTGTCATGGGGCAGCTCTGGGGACAGGGGAGCAAGGCCATGGATCATGGCTGCTGAGTGTTTTCTTCCCCGACCCGTGTGGGCAATATGGAACACACAAGAGGAGTGATTGGGGTTCGATGCCTGAAGAACTCCGGGACTCAGAGGCGAGAGACACTGTTCTGTTACTACAAAAGGCAGGAGTTCTCCTGACATTACCCACAAAACAGAAGAGAGAAGGTTCTCTGCCTGGGCTGGTGTGAGGGGGACCAGGCAAGACTCCGGCCGCTGCCATTTGGCAGGTGCCTCCTCTGCACCTCACACACTCTCCCCCCTCCGAGGACGGCGCCCCCCAGAGGCAGACACGGCACTCTCACCGACCGAGGGCCCAGCCGAGGCACCATGGGCTAATGGCCACGGTCCGTCAGCCACGGATCAGGAGCAAGGCTTTGAGTCTGGGGCTGCTTGACGTGCAGGTCACTCACCCCCCCAACCCCGGCCCCCCGAACCTGCCCCGCCCTGCGGGGTTCAGATATGTGGTCCTCTTGGGGGCTGCTACAGGAGCTCATCTCCCTCTCTTCTGTCCTTCCTTGCCTGCCCTCCTGGAGGGTCCCTCTCCCTCCCCTGTTCTCCTCCCCCTCCCTCCCTCCCTCCCCCTCCCTCCCTTCCCCTCTCCCTCCTTCTCTCTCCCCACCTCCTTCTCTCCCTCTCTCCCTCCCACTCCCTCTCCCTCCCTTTATCTCTCCCTCCCTCCCCCCTCCCTCTGTCCTTCTCCCCCCTCCTCTCCCTCCCTCTCTTTCCCTCCCTCCTTGTTTCTTTCCCACATGCCCACATCCACAGCGCCTACCTGGATGTCCCAGGTGCAACTGATGTTGGGTGGGTAGTGGCCAGGATAGTAGGGGCTGCTAAATATGCCTTGGGCCTCCCGTAAGGAGCCTCCACAGCCTGAGGGCAAAGGCAGGAGAAAGAGGGGAGGACCTGCTCAGCCAGGAGTAGGCAGGGAGCCTGAGGACAGCAGGCCCAACACAAAGCCCATGCTGCCCTCAGCTGCTGGAGGCCGGCCGCCCAGTGTGGGCTCCTGACCCAGGTGATGGGCAAAAGGCCCTTTGGCTTAAGCTTCCAAACTGTCACTGATCTGGGCCGGTTCACCAGCCACAGGGTTTGGCCTGTGGCTTCCAGGGTCCAGGCCAGTCCCTAAGGCCTGTCCCCTTCTCCATCCATCCCACCCCTGCCCTTCCTTACTGCTCATCCTAGGCAGCTGGAAGAACGTGGCCTCAAAGCCAGGATGTCGCCGATCGGTGCTGGTTATCAGTGTGACAAGCAGGACGTTCTGGGAGGAGAGGAAGGTCAGGTTGTAGGAGGGAGGGTAGGTGCCACACAGCCTGTGGGGCAGAGGGGCGGGCGTTAGCAAGGGCAGACACAACCAGCAGAGGGCCCGAGCCCTCACCCCCAACCCCGGTCCTAGCTTCAACAGACCAAGCCTGGGTCAAAAAGCCCCTCCTCACACAAACAATCAGAGGCCTGAGTAAGGATTGACTTATAAGACAGTTTTTGTTTAAAACAGCAAATCAGAGAAGCAATCAATGGCTGGCAACAGAGGCTTCGTTAGGTAAACTGTGGACTACACGAGGGTAGGCGCAATGGCATCCACAGTGACACTTACTGGGGATTCGCTCACTGCTTCTCTATCTATCGACTCGGGCATCCTTCATAACAACTCCAGGAAGTCGAGACTCTTATCCCCATTTAGAGATAAGGAAACTGAGGCAGAGAGGAGAAAGAACCTGCCCAAGATTCCACAGTTAATAAGCGGCAGGGCTGAAATTCACACTCGGGCACTCAGGCTCCAGAGCCCGCACAGCTGCCGCCTGTGTCACGCGGGCTCTAGACAACACCAGGGAGGCCCATAAACACAATGGCTGCTGGTGCGAGTGCAAACGGGGGCAGCCACTGCAGAAGACAGGATGGAGAGTTCTCAAAAACTAAAACTAGAGATACCATTCGACCCAGCTGTCCCACTACTGGGTATTTATCCAAACAAGGAATCAGTAATTCAAAAAGATGTCTGCAAGGGCCGGCCCTGTGGCGTAGTGATTGAGTTCGGTGCACTCCACTTCAGCAGCCTGGGGTTCATGGGTTCAGATCCCAGGTGCTGACCTACACCACTCGTCAGCCATGCTGAGCTGGGGACCCACGTACAAAACAGAGGAAGACTGACACAGATGTTAGTTTAGGGCTAATCTTCCTCTCTCACACAAAAAGAAGATACACCCCTATGTTCACTGCAGCATTATTCACAATGGCCAAGATGTGGAAGCAACCCACATGCCCACGGACTGATGGCTGGATAGAGAAGATGTGGCATATATACACAGTGGAGTACTACTCAGCCGTAAAAAGAAAAGATAGCGCCATTTGCAACATGGATGGACCTTGAAGGTATCATGCTAAGTGAAATAAGCCAGACAGAGACAAACACTGTATGATCTCACTCACATGGAAAGTATAAACACATGGTTCAGTGGTTACCAGAGGGGCAGGGGATCGGGGGGCGAAAGGGGTGAAGGGGCACACGTGTGGCACATGTGTCAGTAGTGAGCATGATGTATTCTGCACAGAAGCTGAAATGTAATCAAGTGCACCTGAAATTACACAGTTATAAGCCAATATGACCTCAATAAAATAACGTTTTTTTAAAAACTATGGTTAGAGACAGGTTTACTGATTTGGAAAGATCATCACAATATACTCTGTTTTTAGAAAGCAGGTAACAAAACCAAATGTGCCATATAAATCCTGTTTTTAAATATTTACACAATATACACATGCATAGCAACAAAGTCTGGAAGAACATACATCATAAATTTAACGGTGACTGTTTCTAGACAGTAAGATCATAAACGATGTCTGCCTTCTTCGTGCATGTCTATTTTCCACTGTTCCTTTCAGGACCATGTCTTTATTTGTTGTACATTTAATAAGTTAGAGGGAAGGAAAGAAATCCTGCACAAAAGCAGTGTGCAGACGGGGTCCTGGCTGCGGAGCTGTGGCAGCAGAGGGCTCTGTCCTGTTCAGCCCAGAATTTCAGGCCATTATTAATCAGGAAATGTCAGCCCAGCCCATTTCCACAGACAGCAATAGAAGCTCCGGCCTACGGAGTCAGGAGAGCCGGGGCGAGGCCGTTTACCCCCACCAGCAGCGCCTCTGAGAATGTGCGCCACCCACGGGACAGGCAGCTGGCCAGGCAGGTGCTCACCTGGCACCCTGACCTCCTCAGCAGGGGTATTAAGCCTTTGTACTTCCCATAATCCTGACGCTTTGACATCTGGGGCCTTGCTGGCCTTGGGGAGGGTGCCCCGCCCAGGGTTAGCGAATTCCTGAATTCCTCGAGTAGGTAAAGACTTACCTGCAGGTAAGCCTTTCATATGCAAACCAACCAATGCAGAGCCCACACCCTATGCACTGTCCACTCCAGGCCACTAGCCACCAGCCCTAACCACCACAGGGCCAGGGACCAGACAACTACAGACAGACAGCCCCAGAGCCCACCGGAATTATTCCAATCAGCCAATCCTAAATCTGCTTGCCTCGCCTCGCCTGCAGAAACCACAACCAGGCTCCAGCCTTCGTGTTCCCCCAGCGCCCTCTGCCTCCTCACTGAACCTGTGCAGTCCTGTGCGGCTGGCCCCTCCCCCCGGAGAACTGTGAGAGTAAACCATCCTTTCAATGGCAGTCGCCTCCTGACCTGCTGGCCTCGCCATACCTGAGTCATAATAAACCCTCATTTTAAACAGCCTTCACTCTGGTAGGTACAGGAAGCACATCTGCTCAGTGGCATCCTGGGACCAGTGAGCCTCTGCACGCCGCCAAGCTGATGAAAGCACCTCTGAGATGCTCTGCTGGAGCTCATGCAGAGGACCACGCCAAACATGTCTGCAGTGGCCTGTGGCCAAGAGGCATCCTGTCTCTCCAACCTCCACTGCAATTCATTCCGGAGGCGCGGGCCACCACTGGCAGGGGCCCAGCTCCCACAGCCCACCTCTGCTCCCCGGGACACTCACTGCACCAGAGCGCGGGGTTCCACAGGGCTCAGGGTATCATACACCATGACCAGGTCATTGCCACGGTCATCACAGTTTGCAACATCAAAACTGCGGAAGGTGAGGCTCAGCACAGAGTCGGCATCCCCTCGCAGGGTCCACTGGCAGCGGGCGTGAGCAGGGTAGGGGCTGTCAGGGAAGCCAGGCGTGGTGAAGCGAGTCAGTTCCCTGCCTCGGGCGTGCAGGGCAAAGCTGCAGCTGTCTGTGCGGGAGACAAGAGGACATGAGGCAGAGCTGGGCAGAGCCGGCCGGGTGAGTAACCCGGAGCCCTACTGGGGGAGCTTCCTGGTCCCTCTTAGACATCCCAGGCTGCCCTGGACCCAGGAGAGACCTAGAAGGGGCTTCTCATGGCCTGGAAGAGGCGGAGGGGTGTGCTGACCATCACCACCACATGACTTTTGGGGACCCCTTGACTGAAGGGGCACCTGGCCACATCCCTCCTCTTTTCCTCTGGGAGGAGAGCATGATACTTACTGTCCTGTGTGGTCTGTGCTGTTCTGGGGTCAGTGGCTGAAGAACAAGAGGGAGAATAAAGTATTTACTGATGTGGTCTATTTCCTTATTCCTGCTTCCTTATTCTCCGAAAGGGAGGGGCCCGACCAGCAGGCACTCCTCTCTTCCGTGCACTGGCTCTGTGACTGCTGGTCCCCCATGCAGTGGTCCACGGCCCAGCCCTGTTCCACCGAAGGCTGGCCCAACAAATGCCCAACCCTGGCGCCCCTGCACTCACGGAAAGCCACCACCGAGGTCAGCACGAAGGACTGCATGGCACGGGCACGGGGCGGCAGAGTGACTGTGCGTTCCTGGGCCATGGCACGCTCGGCCTCCTCCACCAGGTGTGTCGGGATGCTGAACTCCGACCGGTAGTAGGCAATGACACTGCCCTCGCTGAGGAGAGAGCAGCGAGCCTGAGATGCGGTGGGCATGGACCCCCCGCCTGCCCCCGGCTCTCCCAGATGCTGGTGCAGATGGGGCAGCTCAGGTCCCTAAGGGGAGATCACCAAGGGACCTTCCCCCAGGCCGGGGCCACCCCCAGGCTCTCCTTTATGCTCATCCACCTTTTGATCCCCTAAGCAAAAGACCTCGCCCCTTGACCCTCTGCTCTCAGTCTCTCGCCCAACCAAACACATTCCAGGACCAGCTCAGGCTCAGGAGAGAGGCAGAAACCTGGACTGAAGTTTGCCTCCCCGCTGGCTTGGGCGCACTGAGCAACAACTTTGAGCCTGTTTCCTGATCTCTGAAAGGAGATGAGGACGCCACCTGCCACACAGCATTCATAAAGATTAAATTAAACTAGCAAAATCAAAAACACTTTTGAAATAAAGTCTATTAAAAAATGTATTTTGAAGGCTGCCCACGCAAGGAAAATGTGAAGACTGACTGACGCCTGAGCACGTGGACGCTGCCAAACCCAACATGAAAAATCACAATCACAACCACTACTGAGCGGCTACGTGCAGGCGCCACACCTCTGTTCACAGCACTGCACCGTGTCCGCACACTGCATCCTGGCAACACCACCATGGTGACCTGGGTACCCGTCTTGGAGATGGGAGAGTTGAGCCTGCTAAGTAACGCCCATGAAGGACAGAACAAGGACGGGCACCTGTCTCTCCAAGCCAGGACCTCGCGGCTTTATCGCCCTGCAGGCTCCGAGGCACACTGGCTCACAAGGGACAGCACACCACCCCCATTCCCAGCACCCTCCCGCCCAGCCTCCCCCCACCACCTACCTGAAGGCAGTGACGGCTGACTCCTTGTGGTAGGGGCCCAGGGCTGGGACCCTACTGTACAACAGCTTCAGCTGAGGGAAGGAGAGGAGGCTCAGGGCAGGCAGAGAGTGGCTACCACCACTGCCCCAGCCCACACCGCTCCCTCCCGCCTGGGACCTGGGCCCTGGGCCCCTTCCCAGGGGCCTGGAAGCCCATGTCACACGCCAGCCCAGGGATCTGGGAGCGAAGAGAGGAGCATCCTTTCTGCCCGGGTGAGGGTGAGGGCGCCAGAGCAGACAGCGGGGACAGCAAATGGACTCACCGCTTCCTTCACCTTATTGGCCAGGTTTACAAACTCAGTGGAGTTCGAGTTCTCATAGGCATCCAGAAAGTTCTCATTGCTAATCCTCAGGTATCCATTGAAGATCTTCTGGACCCGCACATTCCGGTCTGTGCGAGACCAGGGAAAGAAAGTGGTCAGAGGAAGTGACAGCGCCCCCGCTCCTGACCATTCCCCGCTGTCCACAGCCTGCCCTCAGCAACCCTAGGGGAGGGAATGCCGGGAGAGGGCCAGAGGATGCATGGGCCCTACCAGCCAGCTCTGGCCAACTCCTCACCACTCTCCACTTACGGCCTAAAAGAGCCAGGGGAGACGGCACCCCAGACCCCTCCTCGCCCACCCCCAACTGCACCCTCCATTCTCCCCTCCACATCCACAAGAGGTGGCCCAGGGTCTGTCCATTGAGAGAAGAGGCACAGACACCCCACATCACCCTCCCCAGCACCCAGCTTTACTCACACTGGAAGTGCCACACCAGGAAACCAGTGATGAGAGAAAGCAGGAAGAAGCAGCCCAGCACGGCCACCAGCACCACCCAGCGCCTCGGGCCCCGCTTCTCAACCTTCCTGGTGTTGTTGACCGGCAAGAACTCCACGCCTTCCTCAAAGCCGTTCATGTTCTGGATGGAGAAATGCACGACACTCAGAAACAGTCTCGCTTCAACAGCCTCCCCAGACCCGCTCGGGAAGAACGTTTACGCTCTGTAAGGCCCAGCTTGGAGAAAAAAGCAAGGGGACGTGAGAAGCAGTCTTCTCATCCGTGCATCACAGTGTGTGGACAGCACCAGCCACGTATTGCTTAAGAATTGTTAGTTTCAGTAAAAATGAAACGAACAGCCTGTCTAAAGCCAGTCACTGAGGCTGTCACCGAAATGAATCATCTTTGACGCAGGTGGATGCTCAGGTGTGGGGAGAGCCGGCCCAGCCCAGAGCCCTGACTGGCCACCACTGAGCCTCTGTGCAAGCTTCTAAGGGCAGCTCCTCCTCCAGCTAACGCAGCCCTGGGGCGCGGGGCCAGGAGCCCCCACTAGCTTCAGCCCCCATTGAGCACCTGAGCCAGGAGCCTGTGGGCAGCATGTCAACAGTACGGGCTACCCAGCATCCTTGCTCCACCAATGTTTAACCAGCCAAGAGTAAAAGTCAGTAAACCGGGCAGCCCGCCCGTGGCACCCCGGAACACGCCACTCTGCCCCGTCTAGGATCTCCAGGTGAGGGGAGAAGGCCGGTCTCTACTGGAATCCACACCCAGACCCAGACCCAAGAGCACGAAAAGCACACGGAACTTCCCACAAACCAGGCGGCAGCTTCCTGGGCCCCTCCCAGGGTAGGGGTGGGGGGCCGCCCAGGAACAGGAGGCACCAACGGCCAGAAGCAGGCGGGTGTCTGCAGCACCAGTGACAGACAGCAAACTTTCCTCCCCTGGAGCACACTCGATTGGCCTGCCCTCCATCCTGGAGGCAAGCAGGGCATAACCACCCCATGCACACTCCAAAAGGGCTTGCAATAAAGCAGTAGATGTGGCCATTTTTAACAGTTTGCAACTGTGATTCTTCTGGTGTTTATCTCCTAACTCCGCCTTGAACTGACATTTCTTGATATGTTACATTTAAATGTTATCTATTAACTCACCCCTACGAAAGATTCTCCGCACTCCTGCCATATTTATATACTTACCTCTCTCATTTTAGTTTCCTAATTGGTTCTATTTGTGACTTGATCTAATAACGCACACAGAAACACACCCCATAGCTAACCCTACCATGGTAATCATATTGCAACATGTCGTACACTTTCAATTTACACAATGCTATATGTCAATTACATCTCAATAAAAAGAAATTTTTAAAAAGAAAAGAAACACACCCCAGAGGTGACTACTTAAAACACTTTCAAGCTGCTTGTTCTGGAATTTGCCCCATATTTCTAAATAATATGCCAATACCACTCTCTCGATCCATCTATTTAAAATATAATCAACTGACTTTCTACTACGATAATGTGAATTTTAATGTCCTTCCTTCTGTCTCTCCTATCCTCCCAACAGTTATACGGCTAAAGATTTAACAAATTATATCCGTATCCGATGTTTTATTAGTTTTTGAAAATATTGTTCACTATTGTTTCCTTCTCAGTACAACTAATTTGGTTTTCCTGCTGCAAATACTCATTTACTTGTGTGTTTTTTTAACACACATCCAGGGCTTTCCACACAACCCAAGAGCTCTGTGACACTCTCCCAATCTTCCACACACAGTCTGTCAACCACCTCTCGTGTCACTTTCTTCCTGGGCCTCCCTCCCAGGGCCCTGCGTCCCGTCCCAGGGCTGGTGTCTGGCACTCCCTTCTCCATCACGCTGGGGATTTCCTTCACGTCCCTCATGTGTTGAAACCCCTATTTCCTGGATTCCATGTCTTCATCTCTCTTGGCTTACTTCATTTGGTGGAACACAGGCTTCAGCAGCTTCCTGAGAGGGAAATTTTTGAGACTGCGTTTCTGGAAGTACCTTAATTCTGCACTCACATTTGTGGACAGTTTGGCTGGGTATACGATTACAGGTATCAGATAATTTTCATTTAGAATTTTGAAGGCTCCATTGTTTTTTAGCTCGTCATTTTGCTTTTGAGAAATACAGTAATAGTGCAAATCCATTATTTTTTATTCATAATTTCTTACCTTTCTCTGAAAGCCTTGAGGATGTGCTTTAAATGGGGTCTTTAAATTTCATTATGCTGAGCTCTCTGCCTGCCCTTTGAACCTGGAAACTCAGATCTTTCAGTCCGGGAAACTTTCTTGTATTATTTCTTAGGTTCCACCCCTTCATTTTCTCTGGTCTACTTTTCTGCAACTCCCATTATCTTGTTCCCCTACTTTACCTACCCTTTCTCTGCTATTACCCATGTCATATTTTTTAACTTCTCTATTGAGTTTTTCATTTCTGTTATCAAAACTTTAATTTCCAAGAATTCTTTCTTGTTCTTTGAATTTTCCTCTTTCTTGTTCTCTGAATTTTGGATGCAGAGTCTTCTCATCTTTATATTTCCATGAGTACCTTTTCTCTGTTTTTGAATTTCTCTTTCATGTTGAAGGCTTTCCTCGAATGCCTGAGGATGCCGGGTGGTTCCTTCAGATTTAGGAATGAGGTCCCAAAGGCTGTCTGGAAGCTCTATGTGTGTGGCCTGCCACAGTGGCTTCACTAGAGGCCACAATTAAGTGCCTAGCCAGGTTTTTTCATGGGAACTCCCAACTGTTAGGCTATGTAGATCCTTTCTATGGGATGATTTAATTGCTGCAGAGAATAATTTTCTAATCTCCTGGACACAGCAATTTAAACCCAGCCACTGGATTCCGGAACTTGTACGAGAATAAACCTGTAACTCTTTTCACCCCTCACTAAAGCCTTCCTCTGCACCTGGTGTCGCTAAGTCTGGAGAAATCGATTTCCCATTTCCTTTATGGGGGCTGGTGGGGTAGGGGTATTTTTGTTTGGGACAGAGGTGGATCTGGGGATTTCTAACAATGCCCTTCCTTGTCTCACCTCTATCTTCTGTAATCCCTGAGCCCAATTCCTGAGTCTGGCAGAGGACAGCATCAAAGAAATGCTAGAAGAATATTTCCAAGAGCTAAAGAGAGGGCTATAGCTTCAAAGTCAAAGGGCTCACTGAACAGTGAGAAAGATAAATGCAAAAGCACAGATAACTAGATACACGATGACGAAACCTCAGAACACCAAGGATAAACAGTAGGTCCTCTACATCTCTGGCTTTTTTTTCCTCTCTCATATTTTACATTTTTCCATCATTTGGTTCTATTTTGGGATTCTTTTTTTAAACTTACTCTTGTAAACATGCCATGGAATTTTTTAAGTCACTTCACTGAGGTATAACTGATATAAAAATAAACTGTATATATATAAAGTGTACAATTTTTGGCATATTTTTGGTGTGGCAAACTTTGGCACACCCGTGAAATCACCACAATCAAGATAATGAACACATCCATCACCTTCAAGTTTCCTCCTGGCCCTTCCCTCCTCCTCCTCCCTGATTCCCTTTCCTGTCCCCAAGCAACCACTTATCTGTTCCTGTCAGTAAAGATTAGTCTGCTTTTTCCAGAACTTTATATAAATGGAATTATACAAGATGTATGCTCTATTGTCTGGCTTCTTTTACTCAGCACAGTATTTTCAGATTCATCCACGTTCTTAAGTCCATCATGGAAACAGTGCATTCCTTCCTATTGCCGAGTAGTGGATATACAACAATTTGTTTACCTATTCATCTGTTGACGGACACTTGGGTGATTTCCAGTTTGGGGCTATTACAAACAATGCTGCTATGAACATTCCTGTTTGAGCCCCTGTATTGGCAAATGCCTTCCCTTGCCTGGTAAGCCCCTAGAAGTGGAATAGCAAGTTCATATGTTAGGCTTAACTTTTTAAGAAACTGCCAAACTGTTTTCCAAAGTGACCGTGCCATGTCACATTCCCATCGGCAGTGTAAGGGGATTCCAGGTGCCCGCATCCTCTCCAACACTGGGTATGGTCGGTCTTTTTAATTTTAGACATTCTAATAGATGTGTAGTGGTATCTCACGGTGGTTTTAAGTTGATTTTCCCTAATGACTAATGATGTTGAGCATCTTTTCTTGTGCTTAATTGCCATCTGTTTATCTTCTTTGGTAAAGTCTCTTTTCAAATCTTTTGCCGAGTTTTTTAAATTGGTTTTCTTATTTTCCTATTTTTGAGTTTTGAGAGCTCTTTACACATATTCTGGATGCAAGAATATATCAGATACATACTTTGCAAAGACTTTCTCCTAGTCTGTGCTTACATTTTCATTCTCTTAACAGTGTCTTTTGAAGAACAGAAGTTTCTCACTTTTATGAAGTCCAATTTGTCAAGGTTTTCTTTTATGGATTGTGATTTTGGTGTTGTATCTAAGAAATCTTTGCCTAACCCAAGGCAACAAAGATTTTCTCCTATGTTTTCTTCCAGTAGTTTTATAGTTTTAGGTTTTACATTTGGACCTATAATCCATTTTAAGTTTACTTTTTTTTTATCGTGCAAACTATGGCTCAGAATTCTTTTTTTCTCTTTTTCTTTCTTTTTGCATATGGATACCCAATTATTGCACTACCATTTTTTGCACAGACTATCTTTTTTTTTTTGAGGAAGATTAGCCCTGAGCTAACATCTGCAGCAATCCTCCTCTTTTTGCTGAGGAAGACCTGCGCTGAGCTAACATCCGTGCCCATCTTCCTCTACTTTATATGTGGGATGCCTACCACAGCATGGCTTGACAAGTGGCGCCATGTCCGCACCCAGGATCTGAACCAGCGAACCCCGGGCCACCGAAATGGAACGTGCGAACTTAACCGCTACACCACCGGGCCAGCCCACTATCTTTTCTTTACTGAATTGCCTTTGCACTTTTGTCAAAAGTCCGTTGTCCAGGGGCCAGCCCCGTGGCCGAGTGGTTAAGTTCGTATGCTTTGCTTCGGCGGCCCAGGGTTTCGCTGGCTCGGATCCTGGGCACAGACATGGCACCACTCATCAGGCCATGCTGAGGTGGCATCCCACATGCCACAACTAGAAGGACCTACAACTAAAAATATACAACTATGTACTGGGGGGCTTTGGGAGAAAAAGGAAAAATAAAATCTTTAAAAAAAAAATCCACTGTCCATATGTTTGTGGGTTATTTCTGAATTCTATTCTGTTCCCTTGATCTCTTTGTCTATCTTTATGCCAATACCATACTGTCTTCATTACTGTAGCTTTTCAAGTCAAAAAAGCTATTTAAATAATAAGGGAGTTTAGCAAGGTTGTAAGATACAAGATCAATATATAAAACTCAATTGTATTTCTACATATTAACAATGACCAATTGGAAATTAAAACTAAAAACATACCACTTACAATAGCATCACCAAAATGAAACACTTAGGGGCAAATCTCACAAAAGACGTACAAGACCTATACACTGAAAAATACAAAACACTGCTGAGAAAAATTTTAAAAGACCCAAATAAATCAAGCAATATCCCCTGCTTATGGATTGGCTGACTCAACACAGTTAAGATATCTGTTCTTCTCAGATTTGTCTACAGATTCAATACAATCTCGATCAAAGTCTCAGTAGGCTTTTCGTAGATATCGATGAGCTGCCTCTGAAACTCATATGGAAAGGCAACAGGCCCTGAAAAACAGAACAAGACTGGAGGACTAACATCCCCTGATCTCAAGAATTATAAAGACAACAAATGTTTGCTTTTTTTAATTTCAAAACACATGTATCTCATTTCCAAGAGTGATGTTTTATTCTTTGATGGTTACTTTTTGGAGCAGCCTTTTCTCATTTTATAAACGCACTACCTTCCTCTTTCTTAGATGCCAACTAGACTTTCTCATCTTATCTTCGGAACTGGGTCTTTGCCTTTCTCTTTCAGGCTGCAGGTTTTCTTTAAATGCCCAATGGTCCTTGGTTGTCTAATCACATTTAAAAATGAAAAAATAGGCTTTAGCTAGACTCTCTGAACAGACTGTGGGTATGTTTACATGAATTAGAAAAAAATGTAACAAGATAATAGTTTATTATGTTTATTTTCAACTTACAGAGTAATTTCACGACTATTTCCTTACCTGATGCTCACAACCACCCTGGGATTGCTCATGACTGGTGCCATTCCCCTGCGCTACAGATAAGGAGGGGAGAAACGATGACGTTGCAGGATCGCACACACAGCAGCTCAGTGGCAGATCCAGATTTGATCCTGGTTTTCTGCCCCCTAGTGTGGTCAGCTTCCAGAAATGCGGGGAGCAAGTATTCAGGGAAATGGGAAGCAAGCTCCTTGGGAAGAGGAAGGTGGCCGACAGCATGGACAGTGGACCCAGGGGCCACCCCCAGCCTTGCCATGGAGCCAGGCTGTCAGCAGTGGGACTGGCTCGTCCCTGCAGTGTGAATTCTGGGGCTCCACTCAGCCCAGAAATGCTGTTTAATCAGTAACGAGACTGCTTCCTTTTATAACCACACTCTCAGCTCCATGTTCAGGCACATTAGAGATCATCTTGCCTAACCCAGTCATTTTATTGATAAGGAAACTGAGGCTGAGAGACAGGGAGTGACCTGTTCAAAGTCACAAAGGCAGTGACGTCAGTAAAGCAGAGGCACGCCCTTCCAGCCCTAGCTGGGTTTCTGGAATGCACATGGCCGGCGGCCCGCAGAGGAGGAGGTGGCAGGGAGTTCCCACCCACTCAGGCTTAACTGTGCTCATCATCATCACTGTCATCTCTCCACACACAGCAGTCTCTCTACAGCGTCACAAAGCCCAGGGCAGAGAAAGTACACTAGTGCCTGCTTCTGCCTATCCTCTCTCTCTTTCGTGAAAGGAAACAAATCTGCAGGGGCACATACAAAACCCAGGGCTGTGAGGCCAGGTGCTTGCTTCCTGCAGAGACAGAGGCCACAGAACTCAGGGCCAATTCCCCCCGGCCAGCTCCAGTTAGATCCCTGCCAGAGTCCCTAGGAAGACAGCACAGCTCAAGGCCAGCTCAGACGGGAGAGCAAGGAATGAGTGCCTGAGGACAGATGCGCACGGAGGGCTTGGTACCCACAGGTAAAGAGCCAGGAGGGATGAAGGGGGAGGACCCCGGGGCAGGCTGCAGGGAAGGGTCAGATTATCGCCATTCCCATCCCATTTCCTGGAGCGACAGAGGGAGTACAGTCCAGAAATCCAGGAGAGGAGATGCATAAGCCCTGGGCAGCATCATATTTTCTGTGGTTTTAAGCACACTTAGTGCAAGTGAAACACATCCTCCCCCCTGCCAGCGGTTGTCCAAAAACACTGACTTCGAGAAGGTATGTGTGTGACGATACAGGAAAGACCCTTACAGTCACGTGACTCCCATTAAGTGAGAAATGCACCAAGGCTGAAAGCTAAATGCAGAGCAAACAAAAGTCGGTGTCTAAGTCAAGCAAAGAGTCCTACCGCTAAGAGGACTCTGCTCCCGGCCCCACGCACACACCACAGACCCGTCACTGCTCCAGAGCCTCCCAGGCCCTCTCTCCCACTGGCTTCAGGACCAGCAAATCCAAAGCTGGAACTTGCCATTGATGGCTCAGAGTGTGGTCTTCACTAGAGAAAGGCAACTGGTAAGCGTTTACATTTCTAAACAGCAAAAATGACACTAACTACCCCAAAATCCACACAAGATTCCAATCAAAGCAGACACGGAAAAAATAAATCTTCGCACGAGACTTTTTTTTTTAAGATTTTTCCTCATTTGGCTAATGCTGTTGTGATCTGCTGGGAAGGCAAGGGATGAACCTGAAAACTGAAGAAGCCTGGGAGGGGCCATGAAAGGACATCACATGACAACTGGTAATCTGCTTCTGCTGCTGAAGATCCAGGTCGAGGGGCAGAAGTGATGTCACTGGCTGGAGACACAGGCGTATTGCTCAGACCTGAGACTAAGACAAGGGTGGCTGGATTCAGGTGCCACTGCCAACCCTGCCATTGATTCGTGGCAGGTGCTCTTCACTTAGAGGTTTGGTGACTCAGAGGACCCACCACTTACATGGGACAGATTTCAACGTCATGATGTCATCACCACCACCATAGTCATGACAACCATAAAATACCCCTGAAATTGTTCAAGCAAGAAAGGCCAGTCTGAGCATCTGTGAAGGTTTTCCAAGGTGAGGAGGCACTTCTGTGGCACTTCAAGGATGCCTTCCTTTGCAAGGACAAAGACAAAGCCAGCATAACTCTCATGGCCTCTCCCTGATGCCAGTTAGATCCTGGCCAGTCTCCAGAAACACCGCATGGCTCAAGACCACCTGAGACGACAGAGCAAGGAATGACTTCCAAACACCAACTCTGTGTTTGCCATACTGGGTGGCGCTGAGCACAGCAGAAGACACAGCTCTCAGATAACAGAGGTGAAAGTGGACAAAGGCCTCTTTTTCAAGTTGCTGATTATGAAGGGACCCTGTCTCCAGCCCACATGCAGGCTCCCAAGGGCAGGGGCTTCACCCGTCCTGCCTCCACGGCAGTCCGGGCCCAGCACAGTGACCAGCACAGAGAGGACACTGGATTTCATCACAGGACGACCACTGGGACAAATAAAGAAGGGAAAAGAAAGCCCACATCGGAATCCACCACCCACTCACCAACCTGGGGCAACTGATCCCACAGGAAGCCAGATTCTCAAGAAATCCACAAGAGCCTACGATCCCCACTGCTTGTAGCCATTTCCCAGACTTGTCAGGTCATGAAAAATCACAATAAAAAAACAAAATAAAACAAACACAGTGCTTGCTCAGCATCCAGATTCCCAAGCCCCTCCCCCCAGAGGTCTTATACAGCAGGTCAGGGGCAGAGCCCCGAGATCTGCAAGTTTAACAAGTGCCCCAGGTTATTCTTAGGAACTTGAAAGTTCAAGATACACTGCGGCCTTCCTCTTCCAAGAGGCTGCCCGGCTCACCCACTTCCCATCATAGGGAGAGGAGCGGCTGTGCATGCTGAGTTTCAGTTGGCTTATTTTAAGAAACCACACGGGATGCAAAGTACCTGCTGTGGGACTGCACTTGGCTTCTGCACCATGGGACCCTCCCATGACAGGTCGTACCCACCACCCCACGTCCCCGAGGCTGCCACCAGAGCTCCGCAGACACACACTCCCCGCAGAGGCCTGGGCAGCTGGCAGAGGACGCACTAAACCTCTGCCTTTTTCTTGCCCAACCCTCTCACCCTTGCCATTTGACCCGCCACTGTCCTAGCTGCCCCACCAGAAGAAGGGGCTGCTGGGAAATGGGTGAGTCTGTGGGGCCCCAAGGAGGATCCAGAATTACCTGTAGATCTGTGCCCCCCACATCATCCAGGGAATAAAACTAACCCACAGCCCACACTTCCCACTGAAGGAAATAATCCCAAACTCTGCACCCCTGGGGAGAGCAGGAGGGCACGTCCCGGAGCCCTGACTCAGCAGACCGCAGGCACTCAGCACAGAAACCCAGCGCTTCCCTGCCAGCCAGTATGTGTCTCCTGCGGGGTCCCTGCCCAACTCCCCACACTGCCCAGGGTCCCCCCAACACAGGGGCGGGGCTGGGACCACACACTCCTGCAACAAGAGCCCATGGGGGGCGAGGGGGGCCCACAGCCACCAGACACAAGTCTCTTCTTTCCTTCTTGAGGGGTTGGGGTGGGTATGACGTGGATGGGATCAGGGCTAAGAACTCTGAGCCATCGGGGCAAACAATTCTCACTGTGCCTCAATTTTCCCCTCTTAAAAGTGGGTTAATAACCCCTTACAGCCTTCTAAGTAGAGGTGTTATAAAATATAATGAGCTGATTCCTGCTAATGACAGGGGCCCACCCAGCCAGCCCCCGCGACTATGATTTCTTCACTGTCCCATCTGCCCAAAGCAGGGCCAGTCCCATTCCTCCTGCTGTTCTGGTAGAGCAGTTGGAGCTCAAGTTCACACACTGAAACGAAATGAATACAAAACTTTAACAGCACCACGTCTAACCGTGCAGGCCTCAAGGGGCCAGGCAGGAGCAGACCGGCCAGCCAGCTTCCCGGAAGCCCCGGGAAGAGCACACCAGGGCCACCGTCCACTGCCCTCTCGTCACTCACGTCATTCTGCCCTGACCCGTGACCCAGAACACCAGGGAGGCCTCCGGCTCCTGTCCCCCTCCCCCCCTCCCCTCCCCTCCCCCAGGAAAGCCCGAGGCGCCTGGGGGAGAGAAGCAAGCCCCCCCTCAGGGGCCTCTCCCCTCACAGCCCAGGGGAGATTCGCCCAGCAAAGCCATGCATTCACCTGACCACATCTATGCTCTGGGCCTCGGTTTACACAGCAAGTTTCCAGTCGTTTCCAAAACATTTTTTAAAACATTGAAACCTTATTTCAAATGCAATTTTTTGCAGCACCTCAAAATAATAAAACAATAACAGACTGGCTGAAGTAGTGGCAGGACCTAGGGGGCCTCCACACTATTCCTCGAGACACTGTCCCGAAGACCGAGGCAGGTTTCCAAACCGGAGCCAGCCGATGCCTAAGCAGCCCTCCTGGGCGGCCGTGGAGACCACGAGTCCACGAAGGCTCTGGGGCACCCTGGTGGTCCCCGAGGGGCTCTCGCACCCGCCATCTCTGCGCCTCGCAGCTCAATGAGGGGGCTGAGGCCACGATAGACAGTCACTATTTTTGTGCAGCTTTGTGCCATGTTAGGTGTTTTTAGTACATATCATCCCCCATTCTTACAACGAGGTTTCATTTTCAGGTGAGGAAATGGGTTAAAAGAGGGTAACATCAAAAACCCAGATAGCTAAAAGGTGGCTGGGCTGAATTTCAAACTCAAATCTGACTCAAAGCCAACGTTCCAGGACCCTGTGCTGCATCTCAGGGGACCAGCTCTCCCTCCACCTCCCCCACGATGCAGAGAAGCACAAGGAGGCTCAGAGATGAGCTGCCTTGAAGAACACTCTGAAAAACTCCACTGACTACAAAACCCACTTCTTGGGCCCAGGAGGCGGCATGCTGTGCCCACCACTGGATTTGGAGTCCAGCCCCTCAACACTGGTCTGGGGTGCTGACTCCTCCCATCTCTGACCTTGGCCCCAGCCAGAAGGCCCCAAACCTATAAGGAACAAGGAAGCTGGTCTCATCCTGCCCATCACAGTGGCTCGGCTCCCCTCACCACCTAGCAAACCCACCTGCCCTTGAGGACGCAGCAGAGCCCCTCCAGGAAACCCCCGTGGACCACCTCAGTGCACAGTACTTTCTCCCTGGAACCTCACTTCCCTTGTGACCCACACCACTCACTTGGCATCAGTGATACCCCACCGCCACGCTGGGTAGACCAGGCAGGCCTAGGAGGTCAGGGCACGTTTCCTCTTCATACCGATTCTCTCCTCCACCCCCTCTACCCTTGTCCTTGATCAGGGTTAGCACTTGACTGACTGCTTGAAGGACTTCTCTCTCCAGGGTCACACTTAGGTAGCCCACACAGGGCGAGCTGGTATAATCTCCCAGGTGCCAGGGCCCAGGGAAGTTTCCAAGCTTGTGTCCCTCGTCCTCCCCTGGAAGGGGAGAGGATGCTCAGTCCACACCCCAGGGTGCTGCCGACAGCTCCACAAGCTCGCCAGTGTCGGCCTGGCCTGCCCGCCTGCTATACCCAGCTCCATCTCTCCCAGTCCTCAGTTCCATGCTCCCCCCAGGACACAACCTCTTTTGTAATTCCAGCCAGAGAATTCCATCTTGGCTCCAAGATCGCCTGTGAGAGAACACCACCACCAGCTCTCACTCCCCACCCGACTCCACCCCAGCTCCTGATTCCACTAAGCCTGCACGCCCTGTCCCCATTTGCCAGAGATCCTTTTCCTGGCCCCGGCCACCTGCCCCTTCTCCTCTCCCAATCACCGCACTTGGGGAGCACCTGCCTGCAGCGGCACAAACAGGTGGGTTCCCCAAAAACTAAACAGGAGAAATGGGAAGGGAAAGCAGCACCATGTAACTGCTTTTCGTTCTTTTTCTTGAAATTTCACTGAACCCCCATTCTGATTTCACAGGTTAGTAGTCACTCAGCAAAATTCCCTGGAGCATCATCTGTATCACTGCATGCACCAAGTTTGTTCCTTTTTACTGCTGAGTAGTATTCCATGGGATGGAGGTACCACAGTCTATTTAACCTTTTTTTTTTTTTTTTTTTTTTGGTGAGGAAGATTGGCCCTGAGCTAACATCTGTTGCCAATCTTCACCTTCTTTTTTTCTCCCCAAAGCCCCACGACATAGTTGCATATCCTAGTTGTAGGTCATTCTAGTTTTTCTAGGTGGGATGCCACCATAGTATGGCTTGATGAGCAGTACATAGGTTTGCACCCAGGATCCAAACTGGCGAACCCCAGACTGGCGAACCCCAGGCCACCGAAGCAGAGCATGTGAACTCAACCACTCAGCCACGAGGCCGGACCCTGTTTAACCTTTTTTTTTTTTTTTTTTTAAACATTTTATTTTTTCCTTTTTCTCCCCAAAGCCCCCCGGTACATAGTTGTGCATTCTTCGTTGTGGGTTCTTCTAGTTGTGGCATGTGGGATGCTGCCTCAGCGTGGTCTGATGAGCAGTGCCATGTCCGTGCCCAGGATTCGAACTAACGAAACACTGGGCCGCCTGCAGCGGAGCACGCGAACTTAACCACTCGGCCACGGGGCCAGCCCCTGTTTAACCTTTTTTAACAGCTGCCTTGGTGGACCCAGGGATCTGCAGAAGTTAGGGGAAAGGTCCCAAGCCCACTGCCTCCTGCCTAGATTCCAGAACACCTCTTCCGTCCCTCCCAGGCATGTTACTGGAGCTACAAACCTCAGAGGCCATTCAGGTGAAAGGACTGAATGTGCAAACAGGGGAACATGAGGCCAGGGGAGGGCGCCTGGGGCCCAGGTCCATGATTACAAACCAGAATCTCCGGGCTGGAAGTAAAAGGACAGGACCGAGGAGAGGACTGCAGAACCGTGTCCTTGGAGTCAGATTCCTAGAGCCGGGACAGACTGTAGACGTCATCCCATCTCCCATCCTCCCGGAGGGAAACAGAATTTTCACTTAGTGCCGCTGTTAGGAAGCTCTTCCTTCCCGAGCACGGGAGGCAGCACAACCCTGCACGCCATGAGCACTGCAGCAGGAGCAGCCTGACTTCTGCCAAGTCGGCACCTGTGCTCGGAGTCTAGTCCTCCTCACGCTAAACGTGCTCAACTCAGTCCTTCAAAGTGTCTTCCAAACTTCTGGGCATCTCGTTCAACCTCAGTCGGCACTATTCCAGACAAGACACGGGACCCAGAATTCAGCAGCATGAGCCTACTGCGGCCTGACCAGCGAGGTCTCCACGGGGCTGTTCGTCAACGACCTCCCTCATCCCCAGGGCTCTATTTCCATTAACTGTCCAAGAACACAGTCATTAGCACACAGAAATAATAAAAATGAATAAGTAATTAAAAATAAATACTGATACATCCACTTGATGAAAGCTTATGCATCAATCAAAAATGGTTCTTCAAAGAGTAGGTAATAAAATGGAAAAACTATCCAAGATGCAACGTTAAATGAAAAAGAAGTCAGAAAACATACGGGCAGGGCCAGCCCCGTGGCTGAGTGGTTAAGTTTGCACGCTCTGCTTCGGTGGCCCAGGGTTTCGCCAGTTCAGATCCTGGGCACGGACATGGCACCACTCGTCAAGCCATGCTGAGGTGGCGTCCCACATGCCACAGTTGGAAGGACCCACAACTAAGAATACACAACTATGTACCGGGAGGCTTTGGGAGAAAAAGGAAAAATAAAATCTTTAAAAAAAAAAAAATATATATATATATACGGGCCCTTCCCTCCCTTCTAAACTCAGCTCAGGTAGCTCCTGTGAGCAGCCCCGAGGAGGGCACCTCCCCACTGTTTTAGTGAGGTGTCTTCCTCGGGGTGTAGCGCCCCAATCACACCTCAGTCTGTCTCAGCATCTCCAGGTCAACCACCTGCTCCTTAAGGATGGGGAGAGGGGAGGAGGCTGTGTCTTGCTCCACAGTCCTAGCATGGGTTAAGGTACTTAATAAATGTTTGATGAATTAATTACAACAGGTCTGTAGCTGCAGAACAGGGATGACATTATGATTCCATTTGGCGAGAACACGTGTACACGGATATATTAATATCCACGTAAGTATCAGTATACGCAGAGAAGACTTGTGGGATAACAAAAGCCAAACTATTTACAGGATTTATAAAGTCTGGGGGAGAGAATTTCAGAGGAATTTCACTTTCTACTTTGTATATTTCTGTATTGCTTGATTTCAAGGGGAAAAAAAACCCTTTCTAACTTTTGTAATCAGAAAAAAAAGCTTCTGTTTTAGGAAACATTCATAGGCAATACCAAATTATTAAAACGCCTCTTAGGGTACTTCCCCCCCATTTTGAATTCTATTTATCTGAGTTAGCCAAATTTCTTTAAATATATATATATTAGTCTTTTAATAATAATTTTTAAGGGTATAACCAAATAAAAATATGAGGGAAGGGAATCCACTTTAGGTTTTAGGGACCCACACTGCATGCCTGGCTTTCACTGAGCCTGCAGTCAGCTCAAAATTCTGGCTCTCCTGCGATGCCCCACTCTGATGCCCCACTCCTCGCTCCTCATCGCCCTGAGGCCCCTCACATCACACACCACGCCAGCGCCAGCGGAAGGGAGGCAGGTTTGCTTCCGCTGAGGGTGGCGCAGTCAGCACTGCTCTTGCTCCTAATGCGATGGACACAAGTCTTATCCCAGCAGCCTATCACGCAGGCTGTCCGGGTCCTCTGGACTCGTAATTAAGTACATCCAAAGTATCAGCCTCTCCTTCTCAGGAGGGTGTCCTCCACAAAGACCATCAACAAATCGTCTCATCAGATTGCTGCTAAATAAGAAATGGCTCAGAACCCAGAAGCTAGTCAAGAGCAGCCCGAGGCCACCGCCCAGAGTCACTTGGAGCCACGAGTGGCCCCTCCTGGGCCCTCAAATGGCCCTCAATCGGACAGAAACCTACCAGACTTTATCATCCTGCAGCAGGCAGGCCCCAACCGTGCCCAGCAGACGGGAGGCCAACACGTCTCCCCCAAAACACAAATTGTATGTGCACAACAACCAACCAGATACAATGTTTGCCTAGGTAAGGAGTGGAAAGAGGCACGACAAATGTAAACAACTTGATTCCTCGGCTTGTGTGGGTGAACTGCTTTTCAATTTAAAATTTCCATTATGATTTTTATTCATGTGTATAATAAACAAAGCTACATTTTGTTCAAAGCCTTACTGAAATCACATCTCCAGCCAGTCTCCTGGTCCACCAGCTGAGTCACCACATCCAAAGGGGAAAGCAAACGAGTTTGGCAGCAGAGGCTTCAGCGGACCTGAGCTGCGCCCGGCACTCGCACCCTCTGTCCAGTGATGTGCTCTGGGACTGTGCTGGGGACACACAGCCGTCACCCTGGTCTCTGGGGTACAAACGTATGACGGCGCTGCAGTTAAGGGAGTAGGCTTAGAAGTCAGGCAGATCTGGGTTGGAAGCCTTGCTCCACCTCTTCCTGCCTTTGGGCCGTTACACAAATCCTGTAAGCCTCACTACTCTCATCCGTAAACTAGGCTGTTTTCCCATGTAGCTGCTGTGAGGACAAAGAGAGAGGATGAACTGGAGCGCATGTGTGCAGTGGTGGGGAGAAATGATTGCCATCATCACATTCTCCACCTTTTCACCATCCTCACCGCCATCTCAGAGACGAAGGATCCAGCATTCTGACCAGTCAGTCAACTATCACAAGGATTCTAAGGATCTGCTAAGCCTGGATAGAATAAGCAAATTCTGAAAATATGAGATCCCAAGACAGAATTTTTAGTAAGGAACTGCTTCTAGAAAAGTTCTTAACAAAGAAAAAGGGGCAATTACTGCCCATTGAGCTCTGAGCAAACCCCAAACATACTTCTCACCACTGCCATCCAGGGTGAAAATTCTCTAAGAAGCCAGAAGTTCCCATTCCGATACCACCAAATGGCCATTATAATTTTGCTAAGCCCCAGGCATCTCAGAAACATGCCAAGAGAAAGACAGTTTCTCACCCAAATCAAACCAATTCTTACCCTTAGTAATCCATCCCTTCCTGAGCCCATTGGGCTGACTGCCCTGTCTTGCACCGTAGCAGTCCAAGTAGAATACAGCAGAGCCAGACTACCTGGGTTCAAATCCCAATCCCACTACTGCTTCGCTCTGTGACCTTTGGCAAGTTGCTTAGCCTCTCTGTGCTCCATTTCCCTCACCTAGAAAAGGATACGAATGATAGTACTTACCTCTAAGAGCTGTAAACACGGTACAAGCTCAATAATGCTAATGATTATTAGTATTCTAGATACTCCAGTAGCACGTGCACAATGTCAGAAGCAACAACATCTTTGGGCCCTGGGCTCCTTGAGGGCACTGTCACACTCTCCCTCCTCCTCTTCCCGGAACAGATTTTTTCTCTTAAGAGAGACATGAGCCAACAGCCTGGGCAGAACCACAGGCCAGAGAAGGAAGTGACACCAGGGGAACTCCAGGACCACAGCAGCCACCAGCAGGCAGTCGCAGTGAGAGGCCGGGTGGGGGAGCTGCTGAGGAGTGGCAGGAGGGTCCACCCTCACGGGTCCCACAGGGGCAGGCAACTCGCGCTTCCGACTGGGGCAGCTCCAGAGCCGGCGCTGTCTTCTGTCTCGGCTTCCATCTCCTACACGAGGGCCCGGCTTCCCAGGGCCCCCGGGGCCAAGGCCGACGGAGGCCCCCCCAGGAGGGCAGGTCCCTTCACAGCCTGGGGAGCCGATCCCCACCAAACACTCCAGGTTCCCACTGTTCACTGCCTTCCCTGCTCTTCCCCTGCATGCACCCTCCCCGCACGCACCTTCCCCGCACCCCTGTATCCCCCCATGTGCCCTTCTTGCTCGCGCCCTCCCCACTCGTGGGCCTTCCAGAGAGCCCAGCACATGCTCAAGAGAACCAAGAAAGAGGAAGTGTTTTTAAAGTTTTGTTTTATACGGTAGGGAGGGGGAAACGAGAGGGAAAAAGGGATGAGGAGCCGGTTATAGTGGTCTCAGGACACATTTCCTTTTCATGGAAGGATCTTTCTCATAGAAGCTGCATAAAGGGAAGGAAATGAAAAGCGGAAGACCATAGAAGAGGGTCCCGTTGCCCCACACTCCTGGACAGACTCCCTGTGTTCACCAGGGCAGGCCGGCTCTTCTGCGAGGTGAGCCCCACTGCCACCCCGGGTGCCCGGCCTCTGCACCCCGCTTCCCCTCACTGTTTGTCTCAAGGCTTTTCCCAGCTCAGAAACTCAGACTGCGGGCTTTGGACACCACCCAGCAACTTACAAAGGGCTTTCGTGTAAAGTACAATCCTCGTGGCAAACCTGTATCATGTATGTCATCCCCATTTTATAGCCCCAGAAAGCGAGGCTTAGAGAGATTAGCTAACATCTGAGATCACCTGGCAGGAAAGCGGGGCCCCAGATCCAGGCTCCACGTTGGACACTCCCACCGCCACACCACAGGGGCCTCCAGCCCAAACTCACCTACCCTGCCCTTGCAGCCTGGGTTAGATGCCCCTCCTAAGTGGCCAGACTGGGCTTATCTTGCATCTAGTGCTACCACACAGAACTTAATTCCCTGTCTCCCACACGACACTGGATGTTCCCTGAGGGCAGCGACTGTGACACTGGGGTCTTTCTCAGTGTTATTGCCTTGTACCTGCCAAATGCTCAGTGCGTGGGTACCTAATGTTTGTTATGTGGATGAGTGAATATTCGATCAATTAACAAAGAGACGACTCTGAATAGCCAGAGCTGGAGAGCCTAGCCCCCGTAACATCTGACTTTGACCCCAAACATCTGGCTTTTCAATCCTGGTCTCTGCATGCCTAGGGGATACTGAGTCTTCCCTGGGGCAATCCTGACTTGAGAAGGGACCAACAATGTCGATGTCAAAGCAGCTTCACAGCCACCATCAAATATTCAAGAGGGGCCAGGACACTGGGCGAGGCAGGCTTCCCAGTTCTCGTTAAGGGCCATAAAAACTGGCATTGTATACCTGCTCTCATGCAGGCAGGCCTCACACAATCCCCAGACACAGTGTGTGCATCAGGGCCCCAGAGGTGGTGGGGAACACGGAGGCAGCCACTTCCTGCGTGATGGGAACAGGTGAGAGTGGGGTGGGGGCCAGAGTCATCAGCCTTGGGCGCGATGCAACCAGATACAAATACCTTCAAACAGACCTTTCTCCATCCACGCAAGGATGGAAGCAGCTGGGAATAAGGAACCCAAAAGCAACAGTGGCCCTCTGGGGCCTGCCGTGACGTAGTCACGCTCTGCTGACAGAGAGGGCAAACCCAGGGCAGCGTGCACCTCCTGGTCAGGGAACAAGTCAAGGCTGAGACTGCAGACCCTGACTGCAAGATGATCCAGGGAGAGTGAGTTCTGAAAAGGCATGGAGTGGGAGGAATATTTGAAAGATTCCTGGAGAAATGGAAATGAGCTTGGGCACCGCAGGCTACTTCCTTCATGACACACTGCGTCTCATCTCATCTTTACACGTATCTCTCAGCATGACTCTCAAAACTATTAGTTTCTTAAGGGAAACCCTTATTTGTCTTTGAGAGCCCACCCTCCAACAGCGCCTGACCCAGGACTAGGTACGGAGTTGCTCCAACTGAGCTTGGCAGAAGAAAAGAGTGACCCACATGAAAGTCACAGAATCAGAAGTGGAAGGAAGAGCCCACTGGAGGACAGAACGGACGAGCTTCACAGAAGATGAGAAAATGAACAGGGACCAAGAAAGCAAGGGCTTGTGAGCGTGGAGGTGAGCCCTAGGTCTGGCGCCCTTGGGGGCAGGCGTGTGGGCAGTGAGATGGCACATAGGAGACTCCCGGAAGAGCCCGCTCCTCCAGGCTCAGCAGGAGAGAGTCCCAGAAAGGCAAGTCAGTTGGGAAGAACAACAGCCCTGAAATAACAAATACCAAACAGCAGGACCTCTGCTGAGGAGGCAGGAGTCTAGAGCCCCAATCGGCAATTATCAAGGATTCACAAACATGGCAATTACAGAAAGGAAACCAGAAGGCGTCCATCTGGGTGAATCTGCCTCAAGCAGGCCACTCAGCAGGAACACGGAGTGAAAAGTGGAGAAAACAAGGGTGTCCGGGCTCAGCTGCTCTTTGCGGTTGGCTACCTACCGCAGCCCCAGAACTTGGTCTTCTGCAAGCTTCCTAAGTCAGGAAGCTGCTTGGAGAAAAGGAGTTGATTTCAGAGAGCTCCAAAGTCTGGCCTGACCTGAGGGCCGCAGCATGGGGCAGCAGTGGTTACTAGACCCAGGGACACTAGAGAAAGTGAGAGCACAGGGCAGATCAGCGTTTGCCCAGCGGCAAAGCTCCCTCACAAAACAGGCCCTGCCTCTCGGGGTGCACCTGGTGGGTACTGGCTTTCCCAAAAACCTGGGGTCCCGGCTGGACAGCGAGGTGTGAAGCCTAGTCCTGCGTGGGCCCTGCCACCTAGGTGTGTCCTTCAATAAAGTAACTCACAAGCCCTCCCCAACTCTCTACATTAAGATTTACCATCTTAGAGATCTTTCAAGAAATCTCTCATTGTTCTTTCTGCCAAACAAGAGCTTCTAACTTCAGTATCTTCTAAAAAGCTCAAGACACATGTTCTCACATCCCTTCCGTACAGTCACTTCCCACCGAGCTCCATCCCCTCTTGGAGAAGCCCAGGCAAGCCCCACCCTGGGGTCCTTAGCTCCAGGCTCCGTGGCAACCTCTGCCAGGGGCCCTAAACGCCTTCCGACCAGAAAGAAACTCCTGCAGAGGCAAGGAGGGCGACGACCCCAGAGCCCCTGGAAACCTCCCTTCCCCAGCCCAAATCACCCGGCTCCGAGCCTCCGCCCTGGTTCCTTCCAGATGTGCACGAACAGGGCGGAGTTCCTGGAGGGACCGACACGGAGCCCTTTTTTCAGGTCAGGGAAAGGACAGAAGCGGCAGGAGGCCGAGGAGGGACTCGGCGGCACCGAGGACCTGAGGGTTCCCGCCGCCCTCGCGGCCGGCGCGCGCACGGCTGGTACCAAAGTCCGGCCAGGCAGCCGCCGAACAGGAAATTCCACCTGTCGGGCCAGCGCGCGGCCAGCTCTGGGCACCCCCGCGCCGCCCGCCGGCTCCCCGACGCCGCCCGCGCCGCCTGCGCCCCGCGCCCGCCGGCTCCACCGCGCCGCCCGCGCCCCTCGCCCTCCCGCTCCCCCGCGCCGCTCGCCCGCCCACCTCGGACCGCCGGCTCCACCGCGCCGCCCGTCGGCTCCCCCACGCCGCCCGCGCCCCCTGCGCTTACCCCCCGCCCGCCGGCTCCACCGCGCCGCCCGCGCGCCTCGCCCGCTCACCTCGGACCGCGAGCTGTACTTGAGTCCCGCGCCGAAGTCCTCGGCGGCCCCTCCGCCCTTGCGGGCCCGATGGCTTTTCATGGTCCCGGTGGCCGGTCGGGGGTCTCAGAAGCGTCGTCCCCGCGGGCGGCGGGCTCCCATCGCCACCGGGGCCGGGGGCGCGGGCGTGCCGGGGTCCAGACGCAGGACCAGGGCGCCGGCCGCCGCCGCGCTCCCTCCGCTTCCTGGCCGCGCAGGTAGTTTCTGGGTGTGGCCTCCGGGCCCGCCCCACCGCCCCCGCCTCCCGCCGGCCGCCCGGGCGCCGCCGCCCTCTGGCGAAAGGGGAGAAGAAGGCCAGGGCCTGAAGGTGACGGGAGAGTAAGGTGCGGCCACTTGATTGGTGGTGGCCATTGGCGGTACCGACGCCCCGCACTGCACAGGCTCTCAGTAAGTAGTAACAACAAACGTTGTCCCCCGCTCTCGTCCCCTCTCCAAGTGGCCCTATCATCCGGAAGACAGCCCTTCCATCCGCCTGCTTGACGCCGACCATGGTTTTTCTCTCTCCCTTGAATCCTTCAGTCTCTCTCCTTCTTGTTGCCTGACCAGGTCTCAGTTATAACCCCTCCAAACCCAAACAGAAACCAGAACTGTCCCTTGGCTCAGCCTCCCCCTCCAGCCACTGCCGGCCTCTTCCTCGCGCCCGGTAGCTTCCTCTTCTTCACTGTTGGGAGGTCCTTGCTGCGGCCTGCGGCCAGCTGTTCTGAGTGGTCACCGGACACCTGAGTCGTTCCACCAAATGCCTTCTTACCGTTCCCAGCGTCCTTCACTCATTTGCAGCACCTGATGCTGACTGGTCCCACCCTCCAATGCCCACCCTCCCTGGATCCTGGTCCTCCTTTCCGGCCCCCAGATGTCCTGGTTCCCAAAGCTCTCTCTTCAGCCTTCTCCCTTTTTTCTCTACACTGTCTCGGCAACTCCTCTCATCTGATGGCTTCAGATAGATAAATCTGCCTTCCTAGCATTGACAGCATGAATGAGTGCCAATTCCACATCAACAGTTGCCTGGGAACTTCTCCGTTTGTGTTCTACTGGTATTACATAGTCAACAAATATGATTGAGCACATATTATATGCTAAGCGCTCTTGTAGGTGCTGAGAAACAAGAGGAAAAAAGTTAAAATATCTGTTTTGCAATCAACAAGCCCTCCAGTTCCTTCCCAGACTTGCCCACCTCCCCTGTTTTCTCTGATTACAACAGTATCATTTTCCGAGGCTCAAAACCTTGGAATCTTCTTTGACTCTCCACCCTCCTTACATCTCATATCTAATTAGTTCCAAATGCACCCAAGTCCTCTCTCAGGTAGCTGATATAGACAGACCTTTGTCTCCTGCCCGTCTGAAGACCCCGATTCAAGTCCTCATCACCCTTTGCCTGGATTTGGCAAGAAGCGAATGGATCTCCTGCCTCCAGTTCAGCAATCAGGTTAATCTTCCTAAACCTCAGCTTCTTTAAAACCTTCAGGGTTTTATGGTTAAGTTTGTAATGGTTAAGTTTGTGCACTCCGCTTGGGTGGCCCGGGTTTCGCAGGTTTGGATCCTGGGCGCAGACCTTCATACTGCTCATCAAGCCATGCTGTGGGGGGATCCCACATACAAAATAGAGGAAGACTGGCACGGAGTTAGCTGAGGGCCTATCTTCCTCACCAAATAAATAAATAAATAAAACCTTCAGTGTCTCCTGGATCAAGTCTGACCTCCTTAGCATGGCCGTCACAATGTGACCTGTCTTCCTGTGCAGCCTTGCCTCCCAGTGTTTCTATTTGGACCCTTCTCTGCAGCCAGACTTTCCAACCTTTGCCCCTTTCCTAATTCTTCTCGTCCACTGGGAAGCCCTCCTCGCTCACACACATCTCTGCACGTTGGGGCAAAGTCACCCACAGTGGTCGTTAGAGTTGTTCACTGAGTGTTTCTCGCTCTTTGCCTTCTGGGCACAGGCAAGGACTGCACTCCTCTGCTTTGAAGTTAGCTGTGGCCCTATGGCTCGCTGCGGACAGGGAAATGTCAAGTGAGGGATTCACAGCACTTCCAGGTAGGAGCATGAGGAGGCGACGCACATTCCCTCGCCCTCTTGCCCTGCCAGTGCGATCCTGGAAGCACATGTTGAGACGGAACCTCCGGCACCCTGTGACCCTGTGGCTGCAGGGAGCAGAGACCCCTGCTGATGTGCTCTGGATACATAGCATGAGTGAGAAGTCAGCTTTTGGGGTGTGAAGGCACTGAGAGTTGAGAGTTGTTCATCACTGCGGCAAACCTAGTCCCTGCCGACTGACAAATGCCTGCTCCAGGAGAGCTTCCTTCCCTCGAAAGCAGAGCTAGGCCAGTTTGTACCTCTATCGTGGAATTTGTCACCTTTTCTTTGCATTTCTGTCAGTGTCTTACTCATCTTTGAGTCCTCAGAGCCTTGCACAATAAATCATGTCAGTTTAGTAGGTGGAAAATAAATCTGCCATCTTCTATCATATAAAGCGTTCCAAAGCTAAATAGAAGACATCAAAAAATCATTTTCTGTGTATTTGGACAAAGTCATTTATGGTGCGTTGGGGGCACTACTTTGGTGCCACGGTTACCAATGGCACAATCCCCTTGAGTTTGTGTGGATGGCTGAAAGTAAGCTGGGTCTGCAGTAAGGTAAATGAGAGGGCACTCATGGCACTCAGGCCTGCTGTTCTGCTACAAAAGGAGTGTTTCATATCATCTCCCAGGTTCCCAGAGCATCATCTTTTATCTCACGGAACTAATCAGCCTTCACATAGAAAGCACTGGGTGCTGTCATTTGAATGCAAGACACATGCAATGCATTTACTGTGATTCCAGATCAAGAGGAAGCAATGCAGGCCAAGACCCTTCCCCTATGATTCATTGTGTCATGTCAATTTACATTAAACCCATTGGCTTCATCTTCATAACACTGTGATATGTGTGCTTTTATTCCTAAATTGTAAGTGAAGAGACCCAAGAGCAGACAGCCTAAAGGATACAGCCACGTTTTCACACTCACAAGGGGCAAATCCAGACTCGAACCCAGATTTCAACCTGAGGCCCGTGTCATTTCTCTGTCACCGTCCCCTCTGTGCCCTCACACCGCTCCGAAGCTGCCATCTCTGTAAGTCCTTCTCCTCCTGACCCCAGCACTGCTCGTGGGGGAAGTCTGGGCTGGGTCCCTGAGACTCCCTCAGAAGGCCTCTCCAACTAGCCCCATGTCCTTGGGGTCAGGGCCACTTAGAGAGGGTACAAGTGTGGCCCTGACCACAGGCTAAAAGATAGTGGCTTCAACGGGTGGTAACATAGGAGAGAGAGGGGCCGTGTCAGGGAGACCCGGCCCAGGTGTAAATCACAGAGCTCTGTTCCCATCCAAGACGGTGAGAGCAGGTGGCAGACCCAGCTGGGCAGACTGCACCAGGCCACAGGCAGCCCCCACTCCCGCCCCAGCAAACGAGAGGGGCAGAGAGGTTTAGAATGAACCAGTAGTCGTGGAGGTGTCATCTGTGGATGTTTCTGAACCTTCCAGAACAACAAGGTTTATGTATTTGCCACCTCCTGCCACTTTTGCTTTTGTGCTGGTTCAGCTCTAGCACTCCCCTGTGGAAGGTAAAAATGTGCTTTCTAAATACCTGGTTTAGTAGCCCCCAGGTCATGCTACCTTCTCCGGACACCACCCCCACCCTTCACCCAGTGCCCAGCAGTGGGAGACTCTGAACCTCTCCCCTGCTCCTAGCCTTTCCAGCGCTACTCCATCGGCCTGATCCTTCCCCCTCGCCTCGCCCTGCTTTGTCTGCTCCCGCTGAAATCCACGTTCAGCTAAGATATCACTCCTGTGGAACTTTCTCGGGCATAGTGAATCTCTTCTTCCTTGGTTCTTCCAGAAATTGGTGCCCTCCTCCATTAGAGCTTGTATTTCAGGGCACTTTGGTTTTCCTGGTCCGCATAAGTGCTGTCTAAATGCTGTTGCAAGAATGAGTGAGGACAGTGCAGGAAGCTGATGAGCGTATCCATATATTAAGCCCTTGCTCAGGCTTCTGCTCTTGGGTTTCCTCACTTACTATTTAGGACTTCACTTACAGTTTGTCGCATCTGTCATAATTCTATGAGGATTAAACCAAATGGGTTTAATGTAATGACACACGGTTACACTTCTTCCTCTGTCACACACATAGCATGCACTCAGCAAGCTGATATGACACAGTGGTCACAGGAGAAAGGTCTTGGCCTGCATCGCTTCCTCTTGATCTGGAATCACAGTAAATGCATTGCATGTGTCTTGCCTTCAAATGACAGCACCCAGTGCCTTCTATGTGAAGGCTGATTAGCTCCATGAGATAAAAGATGCTGCTCTGGGAACCTGGGAGACCATATAAGACACTCCTTTTGTAGCAGATCAGCAGGTTTTAGTGCCATAAGTGCCCTCTCATTTACATTACTGCAGATCCAGCCATCTTAGTAAATGGCTCCCTCACCCATTTAGTCAAAAATTCTAAAGACATCACCTACTTCTTCCTTTTCCTTATCCCACCGCAAACAAACAAATTGCCACGTCTGTCGGTTCCACCTCCAGAATATACCTGGAATCTATCTACTTCTCTTTCCGTGCTGCGGTCTCCCATTCGAAGCCACCGTCATCGCTCCCTGACTACACATGGTCTCCTGCAAGTTCTGCCTTTGTCTGCTGGGCTCCACTCCAGTCCGCTGTGACGACAGTGAAAGAGCCATGGCCTGAGTCACTCCCCTCTCAGAACACAAAGCTGCTGAAGGCAGGATCAGGATCGTGAATCCCCCAGCTCACACGCGGTAAGCATTGTTAAATTATTAAAAAACTAAATGAATAAGGGAAAATGTAAGTAAATGTTTTCCTGTTTTCCATTATCACTTAAAACTTTTTATTGTTAAATGTAACACAAATGTAGAAAAGCGCATCAAACAAATATATAGCTTAAGGTGTTACTGTCAAGCTCCATCCGGTCATGGCCACTGCGGGGAGGAAACAGAACCTTGCTGACACTGCCAGCACCCCACGCGCCTGTCCCCAGACCCCCTCCCCGCTAAGAGCAGCCACTGATGACTTCCCCTGGTGATTACCCGTCTCATTTTTCTTTATGTAGCTTTATCACCCCGGCCTGAATCTCTACACACTAGAGTTTAGCTCTGGCCTGCTTTCTGTTAATTTGTTTGTTTTAAATATGTCTTTTAGGTCTCTTTTAATCAATCTAGAGGTTCCCACTTCATCTTTTTTTTTTCCTTTTACAATTTATTTACTGAGGAAATCAGATCATTTGTTCTGCAGACTTCCCACAGTCAGGACCTCGCTGACTGGATTCTCAGTGTCGTCTATTGAGGGAATTCCCTTTCCCTTTGCATTTCCTGCAAACTGTCATATGTATCTAGAGGCTTAATCCAGTAACGGTTTGATTTCCTTGGAGGGAAAGTTACTTCATTGGTGACGGTGTGTTTTTCAACATGATGCCCATGTCTGCTGTCTCTCGTATTCCTAGCTCCGTGCTCCGATTCTAAATTCATTAGGAAATGCAAACAGTAACATTTCAATTTATCACTCCTTGTTCATTTACTTGCTGGAATATTTCTGTAAAGAGAAAATTCTTGTCTATGTGGTTGCCCAGAGGTAACATTTGTATAGAAAGGAAAGACAAAGCCTGAGTCTTTCCCTTTCATTAGCAGGTTTGTTTGTTTGTTTGTTTTGAGTAAGATTAGCCCTGAGCTAACTCCTGCCAATCCACCTCTTTTTGCTGAGAAGAATGGCTCTGAGCTAACATCCATGCCCATCTTCCTCTACTTTATATGTGGGACTCCTACCACACTGTGGCTTGACAAGTGGCACCACGTCTGCAACCGGGATCCAAACCGGTGAACCCCGGGCCACTGAAGCTGAACGTGCGCACTTAACCACTGCACCACCAGGCCAGCCCAGCAGTTTTCGAAATAGTTAATTCCCTAACATCTTCCAAAGGGAAGAGTGTGTTTGCAAAGTGTTTGCTTGTTTTTGTATTATTATGGATTCTTCTATTTAAACATATTTGATATGTTTTTGTTCATTGCCATTTTTGTGCCTATTTGTGTTCTATTTTTGTGCTTATTTGTGTTCAGATTGAACCTCTTTGGCCAGTGGGAGCCTCTTCAAGTTGGCTCTGGGTTTTTTGGGTTTTTTTTTAAAGATTGGCACCTGAGCTAACAACTGTTGCCAATCTTCTTTTTTTTTCTTTCTGCTTTTCTCTCCCCAAATCCCCCCAGCACAAAGTTGTATATTTTAGTTGTGGGTCCTTCTAAGTTGTGGCATGTGGGACGCCGCCTGATGAGCAGTGCCATGTCCGCGCCCAGGATCTGAACCAGCGAAACCCTGGGCTGCCTCAGCGGAGCGCACAAACTTAACCACTCGGCCACGGGGCCGGCCCCTGGCTCTGGGTCTTTTGGAACTGATCCTACCCATCTTGATTGTTTCTTTGTTTTCTGGTAAGATGTTCCAGGTTCATCTTGTACATTTTCTGCTGAGACATGCTATCAGCCATTTCTTCAAGACATCCAAGTGTCTTTTAGTGAAAAATGGTATTTCAAGACAATCCTCTGGGCACACAGGACGTTCCTTACTGCTGAGTTGCCCAATATTTCTGGAGCTTTTGGTGGACAAAGCTAGGAATTTTTTAAAGAGAAAAATATCCAACAAACTCCTATGGATGCTTCCAATTCAAATTTAGGATCACAGGGTATTGACTGAACTTATCCTGTCTTGTATCTGTATTTTCTTTCTCCCACAATGAAAGTCTTTGTTCTCATGTCACCTATTTTCTTTTTTTAGCCCAATTTCCTTTATTAGATGAAGGTGACAGATACAATTTTCTCATTAGAGTTCAGTGAATTTGCCCTAATGGAGTTTTTGTCAACTTGCCAGCTCACAAACAGCAGAATGCTCTAGCTAATTTGAGCAAAAAGAGAGAATTATTAAAGAGTCTGAGGAAGCTCACAGAATCCCTGGGAGGGGCAGGAAGGCAAGAAGGGAGGAGACACAACCAGGAACAAGGCCAGCCACACCACAAGGCTGCTCTGGAAGCCCCCACTGTTCCGGCCCCAGGGGGACACCAACTATAGCTCATCCTGTTGAGAACCACCCTGGACATCAGTAAAGCTGCCACTGCTGCCTGAAAGCTGCGAGGCTCGGCTGTCGCCCTACCCGAGCCGTGTCCTTTCTTTGTTCCCTCTTGAATAAGTCTCTTGTGAGCGCCTCTCACTGGTGATCCTGTTACAGCTGTGCCCTACCTACAAGCCAGCAGACAACTCGAGTTCTGGTTCCTGCCTTGGGTAGGCAGGACTTATGATACGGAAATCCTCCAAATATAGGACAGCTGCTCAGAAGATGCCGTGGCATCCGTGAACTGGGCGAATGCAGGTGCTCTGAGCTGGTATTTTGGGAGCGTGTCTTTGGAGCCCTTCTGGAAATGCATTTTATTACCTGGGGCTACTTATTTGATGCTCTGTCTTGAGAGCATCATTGAGAATTTCCCTTTCTCTGGCATCCCCTGCCTGCCTGTAATCAGCACATCCAAGTCCATCCCTTCTCCCGTCTGACATGCGCAGCTGTGCCTCAGCCTACTCCCTGACCCATGGGGCCCGCACGGGCTTTTTAAAAATCAAAGTATGCCAGCTCACTCGCTTACATTCTGAGCTCAGGGCTCATGTGCCTCGTTAGAGGAACTCAAGGTTTTCTTGTTGGTTTGTTTGTTTTTAATTTTTTTAAGTTAATTTTTATTGTTTTTGATAGTTTACAATCTTGTGAAATTTCAGTTGTACATTATTGTTTGTCAGTCGTGTTGTAGGTGCCCCCCTTCACCCTTTGTGCCCACCCCCCAGAACTCAAGTTTTAATCAAATAATGTAAATATAAGTGTGTGTGGCTTTAAAAGATTCTTACAAAGTATTACCTTCACTGCAATTGAAGATAGTAGTACTTAAAGCACAGAACCAGAAAAAATGTTTTAAAATACCAAGACCACAGATTTACATTTACTGTTAATAATGATGTCCCTCTCTCAGTGTAAGTTGGGTCTTGAGGCATAATGGATACGATGAGGCCAACATGATTAATAAGACTTAAAAATTAAATGTCTGGTGCATGAAGACAAACCACTACCATTTTTTTAGTGCTTAAAGTCATGCATTAGTCAATTTAGTAATTTACAAAATTTCATTAAGGAATGATCAATGTACAGCTTGAGGTTTCCTAATTAAAGCCAAGGACAGAAAGCTATAAATCAGTATAGAATCACTGTTTCCTGACACAGCAGTAACGGCTGAAACACACGGAGAACAACAGGGCAACACAATAATCCATTCTCCTGTCAGTAAATGCTGTTGGACAATGCTCAAATGTGAACAAACAAAAAACAATGCTGAGGGTTTGGATGAAAGTACAGATGTATCTATTATAGCCCAGTTTATGGTATAATATTTGCCAATTGTTTTTAATCATGAAGTACACAAATACTATTTTTTTAGTGATCCCTATGTACTGGATCAACAGTTAAAAACAATAATACCTAGGGGCCGGCCCAGTGGCACAGCGGTTAAGTTTGCACATTCTGCTTCTGTGGCCCAGGGTTCACCGGTTCGGAACTCGGGAGCGGACCTACACACCGCTTGTCAAGCGATGCTGTGGCAGGCGTCCCACATATAAAGTAGATGAAGATGGGCACGCATGAAAGCTCAGGGCCAGTCTTCCTCAACAAAAAGAGGAGGATTTGTAGCAGATGTTAGCTCAGGGCTAATCTTCCTCAAAAAAAGCCAGTAATAATAATAATACCTAACATTCACTGAGCGTTTGCTCTGTGCTGAGCACTGACTGACCTGTGTCTTTACCTGTGGTCACTCCCTCCTAACCCAGTGAGGTAAGTACTATCGCCACCCCCATTTTTTCAAATGGAGAAACTGAGAGCAGTTAGATAACTTCCTCAAGGTCTCCCAGAGAGTAAGTGGCCAAATGAGAAAAACAACCAGGCAGTTTGGCTTCTGAATTCCCACTTGTAACATTACAGCTGCCTCTTAAATTTTATTTGTATTTTATGGAAAAGAATGTATTATGGGAAATCTGGGAAAATGTAATACTGATAGAGTGGCTGCTTTGACTGGAGTAAAGAAATGTTTCCAGGTAAGATTCTGGTGCTGGCCCACATGGAATATATGAATGCACAATAGGCTACAGCATGCCTTCAATGTGGTTATTTTGATAAGAATCAAACTCTGAGGGGCCAGCCCAGGGGCGCAGCGGTTAAATTTGCACGTTCCACTTCAGCGGCCTGGGATTCGCTGCTTGACAAGCCATGCCGTGGCAGCATCCCACGTATAAAGTAGAGGAAGATGGGCACAGGTGTTAGCTCAGGGCCAGTCTTCCTCAGCAAAAAAGGAGGAGGATTGGCAGCAGATGTTAGCTCAGGGCTACTCTTCCTCCAAAAAAAAAAAAAAAAAAAGACAAGAAATTGCTCACTCTTAGGGGCTGGCCTCGTGGCTGAGGGGTTAAGTTTATGCGCTTCGCTTTGGTGGCCCAGGGTTTCACCAGTTCGGATCCTGGGCACGGACATGGCACTGCTCACCAGCCCACGCTGAGGTGGCATCCTACATGCCACAACTAGAAGGATCCACAACTAAAAACATACAACTATGTACTGGGGGCTTTAGGGAGAAAAAGGAAAAATAAAGAATCTAAAAAAAAAAGGAATCAAGAACTTCGAAAATATAGTAGAATCTTTGCGGTATTTTTCAGTAAGATTGGAAGTGACCAAGCGAACATTTTGTGCCAGAGACTCATTCTGTGATAGAGTATTCAAAGAGTTGTTGAACTTACTGCTGTTATTGGATCAAACAGTATCGTTTCAATGATCCGCATGAATCCCTGCTAGAAAAACTACTGACTCAATAGAAGGCAAGTGAAAAAAGGTTGTTGAACTTAGAGGTGTTACATTGTTTTCCGTTTGTTTGTTTTCTGAGCTAAAAAACACCTTTTCCAATTTGCTTTTTCTAAAGAAACTCATGCTACGGAGAAATTTGAAAACAAATGTCTGGAACGGTTTCCATTACTGGGTAATTTTGCTGTCAAAAGTGACGTCTCACCTCAAAGACCCATTTGCACACTGAAATTCAGAAACAGGATTGGAAAGTGAGTGTCATGCTAAAACAGGCACAGCCCGTCTTGCACCTCTCCCGTTCCAGCCTGCTTTTGCGAGGTGTCTCTTACAGCTTTTCTTTAAACAGCTTTATTGAGGTATAATTGACATACAATAAACTGCACACATTAAAAGTGTACAATCTGATAAGTTCCACATATGTATACACCCCTGAAACCATCACGACAATCGATACCTCTTTCAGTTTTGATCACTATTAAATATAGTAGCGAAATGACCTTGGAACCAGACTTTCTAATTGCTCTATTTCAAAGTGTTAAAACACAACTTAAAACATAATATGGTATGTGGGAACATAACTCCCCACTTCTAAGTGTGGGCGGCACATAGGGACGTCCTTCCAAAAGGGAACATAGGGGAGAGAGCTTCACAGGGAGGGCGAGGAAGAGCGACTCAGCCAGCTGGTGGCACCACATGAGCAGAGGTGAGCCTCAGGGACAGGGTGCACCTGGATCTGGCGTGAGGGGGCACCTTACCTCTGTGGTCTTCCTCCCCAGTAACACAGAACCCCAGGGCTTATCACGAGAAGAACGTCAGACAAATCCCAACAGAGGGCATCCTACAAAACACCTGACCAGTACTCCTCAAAACTGTCAAAATCACCAGAAACAAAGAAAGTAAGAAAATGCCACAGTCAAGAGGAGCTTAAAGAGACACAACTAAATATAATGCGCTATCCTGGGACAGAAAAAGGACATCAGTTAAAAACTAAGGAAATCTGAATAAACCATGGACTTTAGTTAAGAGAGAGAATGAGGGGCCAGCCCCGTGGCCTGGTGCTTACGTTCAGCACAGTCCACTTTCGTGGCCCAGGTTCATGGGTTTGGACCCTAAGCATGGACCTACACCACTCATCAGCCATGCTGTGGTGGCGACCCACATACAAAGTAGAGGAAGATTGGCACAGATCCTAGCTCAGAGCTAATCTTCCTCAGCAAAAAACAAAGAGAGAGAGAGACAGAGAGAGAATGAAAGCAATCACTTTGCTTGCACTAAAACTGGTAATATTTTACTGGACCCAAAAGGCTCTGTACCCTTATTAATAAAAACATTTGGAAAAATTATTTCATCTTTTTATGGTAGTATCTGCATATAATTTTAAAATAACTGTATATAGGGCATGCATTAAAGATATCTTATTGATGGAGGCTGCTGCTGTAATCAGAGAGAGCCACTGACTTCAATATTTTAAATTCAATCAGACCTGGGTTAACTGGGACAGAAACTCTGAAGATTCCTCAGAAAGTCATGCTCCATCCATTTCAAGGATGCTAGAAAAAAATTCTTTTTCTGAGGAAGATTCATTCTGAGCTAATATCTGTTGCCAACCTTCCTCTTTTTTGCTGAGGAAGATTCACTCTGAGCTAACATCTGTGCCAGTCTTCCTGCACTTTGTATGTGGGACACCACTCCAGCATGGCCATGAGTGGTGTAGGTCCACGCCCAGGAACCAAACCTGGGCTGCCAAAGCGGAGCGTGCCAGACTTAACCACTACAGCACCGGGGTTGCCCCCCCACACTTATTTTTTAATTGATTATGTCTCTTGTCCCATTCTCTGGACACTTGGGCTACTCCAGTGGGAATGTACTAACAGTGTGCAATTGTTAGGGCCTGCTCGGTGTCAGGACTCACAGGACAGAATAGACAGGACAGACACAATTTTCCCTTATTTCATAGTACGTAACAAGGCAAGATACCAGTTCTCCTTGTATAAGGTCCACTTTGTCCTTTGTACCAGAAAAAAGAACGTCACACCTACCACAGACCGGCTCTGCACTAAATAGCAGGTGACCCTGTGGCCACATTTTGACTGTGAAATGAGAGTAGCCATAAGGGCCCTTCTAGTTCCTACTATCCGTTTTGTCCATGTCCATAACTTCTAACAAGTAACATGAGACAGTTTGTTCTCTTAGAGTGGAACCCTGGGCCTCCCCAAATCTTAGGGACTCGCCACGTCCTAATCTGTGTCCCCTGAGAGTATCTGCGTCACAGCAAGTGAAACCAGAGCAGATCACCAGGACACCTGGGCTGGCTCTGATTTGCAACCGAGAGCAGACAGGGAGGTGGGAGGACCTCACAGTCAGCTGGCAGCTGCTGCTGCAGGCAGGGTGGGCAGGGCCACATTCCAGAGGGCACAGCTGAGTCACCAAGGCAGAAACCAGATGAGTAAGTTTCTCTCAGTGCCTGATGAGGGGAGGCCGCCAGGGAGCAGAGTAGAGCTGGTCTAGGGCAAGGCCTGCCGGGCAGTCTCTGCTTTACATACATTTCCTCAGATGTTTCCTCTCAGAATTAAAAAACTCAATCTCTATACAGCTGTCATATCTACAGATCTGTATCAACCCAGGTGAGGGAGATACGTGAGCCTAGTTGCCAACACATTCAGATCTAACCCTGGCTGCCTTTGTATTGACCCCACTTGGGTAACGGATGTGTAAGTGAAAACACGGCAACTTCACCAGCCCCAGACCTCTCAGAGGCCCATCATCAACAGGAGTGTTGGTAATGGATGAAAGTCCCAATAGTTGGCCAGTCGCATGGCTCCTAGTTGACAGGCACCAGCTTGTGGGGTGACCCCCGAGGCCCACTGTATTCCAGGACGGAGTAAGAGCATGACTGTGACACAGCTGGGTTTGGAGCTCTGCTCCATCCCTTACCAGTCGGAAGACCTGAGCTTTCTGTGAGGAAGGCCACCAAGGTTGAGACAGTTAAGTAAGACGCCGCATGTCAAACAGCTAGCAGATGGCAGGCGCCAAAATAAATGAAGCCGGTCTGGGTCCAGACGGGGGAATCAGATAATGAATGTGAGAGCCACACTTTCTAGCTAACGTTTCAGAGGGTCAAGTGACAGTACTCTTCAGAGCCCTTTGGCAGAAACCAGCTTCAAAAAATAAAGTTTCATGTTTTTCATGACCTTCTTGGCAGCCACTTAGAGTGGCCGCTGCAGGAGGGCGAGGCAGATAGGGAGGTGCTAATCCTTGCAAAGAACCAGCCTGTTCAACTGGTTCCTTCATCCCAAGGTGCTTCCTGGCCAGAGGCTCATAAAATGCACACTCCCTTCTCCAGTATCCTAAGGAGATGCACCATGTATGTACCCAAGTGTACACCTAGATAACGTGTGGTGTGCGGTGTTACCTTAGCTGCACCACATATGTAAACTGGCACTACACTTAACTGGGGTGAGGGCTCTGAGATGGCCCCTGAATTTATTCTTATACAGTAGTCACCCCTTAGTGCTTTCTGCAGTTTCAGTTACCTGTAGTCGACTGTCAGAAAATATGAAATGGAAAATTCCAGAAATAAACAATTCATGTTCTAAATTGCCGCAGTGTTCTGAGTAGCATGAAGAGATCTCACACCGTTCCGCCCTGTCGCCCAGGACATGAGCGCTCCCTTTGTTCGGCAGATCCACACTGTATACGCTATGACACCTTGGCTGTCAGACTGACACTCGCAGCATGGCAGTGCTAGTGTTCAAGGAACCCTTATTTTACTTAAAAATGGCCCAAAAGTGCAAGAGTAGTGATGCTGGCAAATTCAGAAATGCCAAAGAGAAGCCATAAAGTGCTTCCTTTAAGTGAAAAGGTGAAAGTTCTCAACTTAAAAAAAAATCATATGCTGAGGTTGCTAAAATCTACAGTAACTTTTATTACAGTAGACTTATAATTATTCTATTATTAGTTATTGTTGTTAATCTCTTACTGTGCCTAATTTATAAATTAAACTATCATAGGTACGTATGTATAGGAAAAAACAGTTTATATAGGGTTTGGTACTACCTGTGGTTTTAGGCATCCGCTGGCGGTCCCAGAACGGATCCCCCACAGGTAAGGGGGGACCACTGCACAAGCAGCAGACAGTAAGACAGTGCAAGTGCTGTACGCAGTTGTCAGTTAAACAAACCTGCTTCAATGAGAAAACATCGCCTCCTAGTGGCAGGTTAATAAACTCAGAAAATAGAGGCCGGGAACATTTCTCTGAAAATTCAGCCACAAGCCCCACTCATTGTTTCCAGTATCAAGAGGTATCATATTAATAAATATCAGTAGCCTAAATTAAGTTTTGCTGGACAAAACTCGACTGACTTTTCCTCTTATTTTACCTTTTTTAGCTAACTTTGTACTTTAGTCTTAAATTTGATCAAACAAATGATTGCTACAAATTTACAGGAAATCAATAGCCAAAAGGAAACAGGTAATTTAGAGAAGGAAAGAAAACTTTAAAAATTATTATTTTTTTTGTGGAAGATCAGCCCTGAGCTAACATCCGTGCCTATCTTACTTTACTTTATATGTAAGATGCCTGCCACAGCATGGCCTGATGAGCAGTGCATAGGTCTGCACCCAGGATCTGAACCAGCGAATCCTGAGTTGCCGAAGCAGAACGTGCAAACTTAACCACTGCACCACCGGGCTGGCCCCCTCAAAATTCTAATGCATAAACTCTGGTGGATTTGTCATCATAAAAAGAAAGGATTTTAAAAGAAACAGTAAGATAAAGCAAGCAGCTCTTATGAAATTTAAAAATATCATTACAGGGGCTGGCCCCGTGGCCGAGTGGTTAAGTTCGCTCGCTCCGCTGCAGGCGGCCCAGTGTTTCATTGGTTCGAATCCTGGGCGTGGACATGGCACTACTCATCAGACCACGCTGAGGCAGCGTCCCACATGCCACAACTAGAAGGACCCACAATGAAGAATATACAACTATGTACTGGGGGGCTTTGGGGAGAAAAAGGAAAAACATAAAATCTTTAAAATATATATATAATTACAAAATTCACTAGAAAGGCTAGAAGATAAAGGCCAGGCAATCACCCAGATTATGAAATAAAACTATATAAATAGAAAACTATAAATAAAAAGAAGCAATCTGGGAGGTCCAAGGTTTAACCAATTAGAATTCTAGAAAACATAAAATACAGTGGAGGAAATCACTAAAGAAATAATGAAAGAATATTTCTCTGAGATCAATAAGACATGGGCCTTCACGTTGAAGGCCATTTCCCTCTTATTTTTTAAATGAAAAATGGAATTTTAGCCCAAGAGCTCCACTGGGTGAGCAAGCTAATTCGCGCCTCTGCCAGCAGCTCTTCCCGAAGCAGGGGGTTAAGACCATCCACGACCAAGGCCGCCCAATGAGACAAGGAGTCCTGGTGGAAGTTACAGTATTTATTTACGTGTTTAAACTCTGTACATTCTCCACAGATCAGATTGAGGAGCTTGTAGGTGAAGTTTACCTGTGCATAGTGGGAAGAGACATGGATAGGGTAAAGGGGAGGAAGACAAAAAAAGTCACAGGGAAATAGAAACAAATACACCACAGGTTACCAGAACCTTCAGAATAAAGAAAGAAAAAGCTGTGAGCATCAACATCAACTCTACAAGCATCACAAAGACTCACGTGAAGGAAACGGAACCTTCGCGCTGTCCACGTGTCTACAGATCACTTCAGGTACAACTGCAGCACCCTCCTCCCACATCAACGCAGAGCTCCGCGTTCCCTCCCGCCACTGGCCGCCCAACCCTGCGGTCTCTGAGTGGGCACAGAAGAGGCTGGGGAGGAGAGGGAGGCAGAGAAGTCAGAGCACACCGGGACGGGAGGATCAGCAGCTTCGGGGGGCATCATCCAAAGAGGAAAACAGCACATGTGGACATTACTTGGGAGGGAGGTGAGTAGTACAAGGCTACAGCAAGGAAACGGCGGACATGGAAGGACATCATATACACACTGCAGGCTAATTTCTGTGGAAGAACTCGATTTAGAAGGAAAGCAGTAGTGAACGCCCCAATCTGTATACACAGGGCTCACTGGAAGATGCTGGAACTCAAATGTTTTTAACCTCCTCAGTGACAGGACTTGTGTGGAGCCCCCCAGGGAGCCAGGAGTGGGAACACCAGACTTCCAAGAAACTGGTGCTTTGAAGATAATCGTGAGGGGCATCAAGCTGTGCTTCGACGGTCAGCTACAGCTCCCTGCTTCCTTCAGCTTCTCTGCGACTTTGTGAAAGCTCATTCAAACAGGGAACACTGCCTTCTTCGTTTTATTTTAATAAAAACCACGACAGTGAATGAGCCTTAAAGAGTTGATTTACACAAGGCAACTGGAACACACAGCCTGCATACCACAGTCTATCACTGAAAATCAACATTTCCCATTTATATAGAGCATGTGAGAGACAATACAATAGAAGTGGGATTTCTGATTAAGTTTAAAAAAGAAAACTACATCAGTCAAATATCTGCAAATAGATCACTTTTTTCATTTCATTTAAGGTTTATATATCATATATTGTTATATTAACATTTTTTCACCCATTTAAAAGAATGGAAATTGTGATTCTACAGTAGTACTTTATAGTCTTAACGATCCAGGAGGTCTGAATGTAAGATGAAATCCTCTGGAAGTAACTGTTCGTCAGTAGTCGATCCAAAACGCTGGACCTCTTCCGGCCCGCCTGCACCACCGTGCTCCACCCGGGGGGCCACGTGCTCTCTCCCCTTAAATCTGCATCTGCTCCAGGTATTTGTAGGTCGGGTTTTCGTAACCATGATTCTGCATCTTGTTCAGGTGACGCTCTTCTGGGGTGAGCATAGGGTCAACCTGGAGGAACAGAGATGGAGGACCAGTGGGGGGAAGCGCAGGAGAACTGCACAGGGTATCAGAAGCCCCGAGCTGCATGCTGAGAAATCCCCTGGGGACCAAAACCAGCCTAGTATCCAGTCTCCACTGGGTGGACCTAACAAGAGCTGGTGGTGAGGACACAGGAGGAGGAGAGAGAAGAGGGTCAAAGAGGCAATGCTTCTGAGAGCCAGTCCTGAAAACTTAGTCCAAGTGGGAGAAAACAGTGAAGTGAAATCGAGCATCACGGCAACAAGCAAGTCTCAGTTCTACCATCTGCCACTTGGGACAGCCTAGGCGAGCGATCCCTATATAACCAGGAGTGGGACCAGATGACCTCCAGGGTCTTCTCCCACTCTGCAGTTCAACAGCTAGGTCAGTGACCAGCAAGAGAAGAAACGAAACAACTAAGCCATGCATCTGAACTCTTTTTCTGGAGCATATTATATTCCTTATTATACTCATTTTACAGAATCAAGAGACTCCGGACATTCCTGCCACCCACTGAAGCACGAGTGGCAAGAAGTTCAAATTAAATCAGCAGAAGATGGAACAGGAACAGCCAGCTTTGGCTCTATCTCCTGATGCTTTTTTCCCCGTTAAAAAAGAAGAGTATTCACAGACCATCATTCTCAAATAACATACCTGAAAAAAGGAAATACTAAGAAAATAATCTGAGAAAACAGTTTTCACCCTCTACAGCATAAAATGCTCTTATGACCTCCTCACATTTACAGACAAAGCCCGAATTAATGTTAAAAGTTGGCAACAGCCCTTTATGATAGGATCAACCTAAGTCACTATTTCACTTGAGGCCAAGTTCCAAAACGTGACTAACAACCCAGAGAGTAATTCAATTGATGTGCAGTACCCAAGAAGCTAGGACGGTTGAATTCCATGAAGCTCCTGAGCGCGCAGAGCAAACCCTCGCCAGCTCAGGGGCCGAGGTGCAAGAAAGCCCAACTACTCACCTCCACGATCCCGTGGCTGATGGTGCCATACTGTCTCTTCCTCAGCACCACCAGGCTGATGACTATGACTGTAGCGATGGCCACGGCAATGACCAGCAGGCCAATGAGCGCACTGCTGCTTAGACTGAAGTCCTCCCGCAGGGGCCCCACGGATTCCTAAAATCACAGAGCAGATGTGCAACAGAGTCCCAATGACCATCAGCACAGTGTGAAAGACGGCAGCCAAGGCAAGAGCAGCTCGATGAGGGCCGCTCCTTGGAGTAGTGTCTCTAGCCTGAGGGAGCTCCCAGGTCCTGCTTCCAGGTGACCATCCAAATGCAAAGAACCCTGACCTCTTCCAATCTCCATGGAGATTCTAATTTTAGCTTTCTTATCCAAAAGTATGGAAAAACGGGAATGAGAGACTTTTACAACTTAAGACTCCAGGCATCTCTCCTACTTTGTACTTGAACTGAGAAGGCAGGAAAGAGAAATAGCCGAGATTGAATGAAACCCAGCATTAGGTTCTGATGCTGAACACATACCGGCTCTTCCTCGAGACCTCCGACTCTCTCAGCATTGAAGATCATCTCCTTAACATCCAGAGTCTCATCGATGGCCTGGAACAGCAGGAAGATGTCAGCACCAGGTGGAAGGGGAGAGCCAGCATAAATGAACTGCTTTCTACTCCCTTTCCTATGTGGTGGAGGGAAGCAGGTACCTGATGGACACCCAGTACCCAGTCAGTTCTGCCACTTTCTTCTAGTTGCACTCACCAAGCCCCTAAGTGAAGGGGCAGGTGTGGAAGTAAGATTACTGTGTCACAGATGGTCCTTTAAAGGCTTTCACCTGTGTTTTCCTTTAGGTAACTGTCGTGGAGAGACACTTCAGGACACAGTACCAAGAAGTCATGTTTAAGTATCAAACTTAGTTGAGGATAATCCAGAAATATGTGATAGAAAATGCTAGAATAATAATTAACAGGAGGTATAAACCTAAGGCAGTATAAGAACCAAAACCAACTCTATTCCACTTTGAAGTTATTAAATCTCTACTCACTTGAAAATGGCTTCTCATATTTTATTCACAGCTTTAGTTGCAAATATATTTTTCTATGGTCTAGGAAGAGATGAGCTACTGCTGAAAAATAACGCTTTATTCCTCCTCATACCCAGATGCTAAACAATATAGCAAATCTGTGGGAGCAGCTGGAGCTCACCCATCTTCTACCATATGGAAAACGAACACATCAAGGTTCATCCAGAAAGCATCAAAAACAATACCGCTCACTCTTAAAACAGGGCAGGGCAGAAGAAAGAAACGACTCACCATATTTTCATCCACCTTATTCTTACTGTTAATCACCTTCTCCTCAGCGCCTATCAGTGCTCGGTCCTGCTCCCCGACTCCAGATCCTGCACGGAGAGAGGTCACAGCTGAGTGTCCATGATGGGCTGGTGTCATGCCAAGCTCACAGCAGCAGCAAACCCTCTCCTGAGGGCCAGGGAGCCCTCCCTGAATGCCCCCCCGCCTCTCAATATGCTACTTGGTTCACATGTTGGAGGATGCACTGTGCTCTATAAGGATGAATGATATAGGTCTTTTTCAGAGGATTGATGGGTATAATGAAGGAGGAGAGAGTGCTTACTTGTATCCAACTTGGAAAAATGGAAGGCAAGCCTCCAGAAGAGAAAGTTTATTGTAAGATGAACAGAAGCCGAGTCCAAAGGCATTCCAGCATGGAAAACCTGTAATACCCTACGTGACGTGACCAAGCAGGTGTTACCCTGCGACTTGCTCCTTCAACTCCCTGAGCTCCCTCTGAATGGAGGGACTGTCCTACCACCAATGGATATGCAAGTCTGTCTCAAGCATCGTATTTTATGCCTCAGGCAATTCTTGCTGCCTGAAAAAGCCTCCATGACCTTGAAGCCTTCTTATTTGTCCTTCAAGCTGCAGCTCCTCTTGGGAGACATTCCCAGGTTACAGCACTTAAAATCACTGTTTGTAATTATTGATTTTCTTTGGTGTTTCCCACCAGGCTGTAACCCTCTCTGGGCCTAGATCATTGATGGTCACCTCTCCGATGGTTATTAGACAATGAACAGGAAGGAAGCATTCCATAAACAGGGAGAATTCAAACACCAGGGTGTAAGGTACTTTTCTATAAATGAAGCAAGAATAGCAAGACTTCTCTTGTTAAGGTCAACATGGCCTAAGTCAATGTCACTTGTGCGTGGCACTCCAAATGACGGTATCCAAAGACGCAGTGTGACTAAACTCAGCATATCCAAGGAGAGGAAAATGAGGAGCAACCTTATTTTTAGCTCCAAAGCATGTGATTTCTAACTATCCTAAGAGTTTCTTATTAATAATAATATATACAGTTCTACATAAGTGTCTATGATTGGAACCTTTTACAAGCAGATCAAGCTGATGGCATACTTGGCATTCTAAGGTGACCACCTACAAGTGAGTAAGATGCAAGCATGAGCATATGCAAAGCTGCTGTCCCTGGACCACCAAAGGCAGACCGCCCAGCCACAGCAAAGCTTTCCAGCTCACAACTAGCCTCGATCTCGACACGGAGCAATTAGGGACAGCTACTGCACGTGCTGAGTTTGCAGGCCAGCTAAAGCATTAACTCATCAGAACACAGCCAAAGATGATGCCATTTTTTTCGAAAGCTTTCATTTTAAAGAAGAATTTCCCAACTTGATTCTAGGGTAAGGTAAACCAGGGCTGGCTTTTGTAGTCTCAAAACACTAATGAAACAGCAATACCACACTCAACTATTCGAGAAAGACGGCTCTGGAAAGGCACTGCCTTGGCGAGGACGCCTGTGATCAAGCCTAAGAAATTCTGATTCTATTCTGAGCTCCTTCCACCACTTTCCCTCTCTCCTCCTCAGAATCGTTGAGGTCACAGGACAGGATCATCTTCGAAAAATTATGTGACATTGAAGCAACCAACGTAAAGTCTGACTAGTCCAGTCTGACTAGTACTTTTTTGGTGGTATAACCACGTGTTTCTTAAACATTGACCCAAACCATTTTGGTTTTATAGAATGCATAAACAAGAGAATTCAAGAGACCAAAAGTTAATGTTTAAGTTATTCCAACTAACAACAGCTGAAGTATGATGGCAAAAAACAGTTAAACTTTTAGGAGAATTCATCTTTATTTAAAAACATCTAAGATGTGCTGTTTGGAGGAATGTCAACACAGCGATGAAAAGGCACGCCCAAGTAGAATAAAACACAGCACTTACACATAAGTGATTTTTAGAGGATTCAAATCACACTCTCATGTTCTGAGAACGACCTGTGGCACAAAGACCAGCACCACATTCTCCGCGAGGACACCATTCGTCCATCCACAACCATCTGTCAAAGTCAGAGTGGGCTCGTAAAGCACACAGAACATTTCAACTTATTACAATGACCCTGGAGCCTGTGGACCACTCAACAACCAGGGAGAGTCGGCGGCCGATGGTGGCTGTTTATTTTATTTATTTTTAATTTTTATTTATTTATATTTTTTTTTGAGGAAGATGGGCCCTGAGCTAACATCCGTGCCCACCTTCCTCTATTTTATATGTGGGATGCCTGCCACAGCATGTCTTGATAAACGGTGTGCAGGTCTGTGCCCGGGATCCAAACCAGCAAACCCGAGCCACCGAAGCAGAGCATGTGAACTCAAACACTGCGCCACCGGGCCGGCCCTGACACTGGCATTTTATGTTACACAAACAGCATGGGCTTTGAAGACAGAGGGAGCTGGGTCCAAACTCCAAGTCCTCCACTTCTTAAACTCATGACTTTGAGCCAATCATGTGAACTCTAAGGCTCCTTCAATGGCCTAATCCATAGAGGGGAGCTAAAAATCCCACTACAGTTGTGCTGGGTGGCTTAAATGAGATGAAGTATGCACAGTGTTACAGAGTATTAACTTTTCCTGAAACCTGGAGACAGTACAGCGAGCATTCGCTTGACCCACGCTGTTTCATCAGCAGCTTCCACTGTGTTTTGAGGAATGCTGTAACAGAGGGAACACGAGACAACTGGCAACAGACAGGTGGGCACAGACAGAGGGCAAGGGGCAGCTAAAGAGAAAGGAAAAGGATGTAGGTGGGAACAGCAGAGAAAAGAAAAGGAGCAAAAGAAAATGACTCTCCACCTGACTGTAAATTAAGCGTTTCTTATACACTTATATACACCAGCAATTTGCAACCAACCTGCTTAAATTGGATATACTTTTAAAAGTCTACCCAGATTAAAAGGATTTATGAAAAAGCTACTCAGGCTACTCTGTATTCTCTGGACACCCAGAAGGAAAGCTCAGGACGGCCACCTCGCATCCAGTACCACTGACACTGGGTTCTAGGTGCTGGAGACAGGGCCACTCTGGCTCCACTCACAGCCACGTCTGAAGAAATGAGGTGGAAAAACCAGGTGATGGAATGAAACAGAACATGGAACTTCCAACACACGGGGCAAGTGGAAACAGAATGAAGGTCTCACGGGAACATCTGTGACAAACCAACCTTTTCTCATTGGGTGGTACAACTCCGGTTGAGTGTCTAGCAGAAAGGAAAACAATAAAAACAAAATAGCACAAAAGGAGATTAAGAAAGAAAACGGCTTCTTTCAAAATTCCTATCTTAGAATTTCTCTATAATGTGAACAAAAAGTATTCCTCCTTAAAAACCATGCCTGAAATATCCCATAAACAAACCAACAGTTAGATCCACAGCAAATGCGCGGAAGGTAGGAGAGAAAGAAGGGGGTCTGTTGGGGGAAATTCTATGAGATTCCCAAATTATTTCACTTAGCTCACAGTTATTTTTCTTAGAAAATAACAAAAACAGAAGTTAGTATAGATTGTGGTTTCCTGAAAAGGAGACACGGTACTAGCTCAGGTACGCCCAAGATGCCCATCCCCCAAACAAGCTGTGTGCGCATGGCCAGCCCGCAGCCCCAGGGAGCTGTGGGACTGGTTAAGAGCAAGTTTCCGGAACGCAGTGACCTCTTTATTTATCCGGCTCCTTTCTCAGATGGTTGTACTGTTGGAGGCTCAAGTTCACTGAGCTGGTACCTCTGAGATGACCAGCTTACAAGTCTGAAGGCCAAGTGGGATGTCCCCCTTCCTCCCTACTTGGCGTCGTCCTCTGGCCTCCACTCCAGCACTACTATCTCTGGTCAGAGGGAAGTGACCGTACCTAGGACTGCAGGACCATATCGGCTTGGCTTCAAATCCTTACTCCCCACCTACAAGCTACGAGACCCTGGGCAGACACTTAACCTCTCTAAACCTTGGAATCCCAAATGGGGACACTTCCAGTATGTACCTTAGAGGGTTATTTTGAGGATTAAATGAGAGCATCCATGCGCGATGCTTAGCTAAAACTGGCCTATGATAAAAACTCTATAGCTGTGGCCACTATTTTTATCACCACCACCATCAGCAGCAGCAACAGCAGCAGACAAATAAATAGAATCCGATTCCACACCTGGCCTGAAGGCATCAGTCTCAGCAGCTTGTTTATTTCTGATGCAGACCCACAGCTTTTAGAGATCCTTTTAGACATCAAGAACCAGCAAGGGAAAGAAGCAGGCACGCCTGACTGGGAGTCAGACGGACATAGCTTCTTGTCCCCACGTAGTAGCAGAGGTGTGACCTTGAGCAAGTTACCTCTTTAGCCTCCCCATTCCCTACTTCCCACAATTGTTACGAAAAGATAATGACACAATGTAACAGGACAGTGCTATCTAAACTGCAAACTGTCTTCCACACTGGAGCAGCTGGTAGGACCAGGAAAAACAGTGGGTTTTGAGCACACTGTCTCTAAAATGGGAGAAATATCACTAACCTCATGGTGACTCTGAAACCAACAATCTGCTGCACACGGTAGGTGCTCAATGAACTGAGTCTGCCTTGCCCTGCTCCTGACTGTTCCCAGGAACACAGCCTCCCCAACACAACTCAGGGTCAAAAATCTGACTTCAGTCTTCTAACTGCACTCTTCCCTCCCTCACGCCACCGCCAAGAAGTTGTGCTGTCAATCATACACACCTTCATCCCCGGGGAGGGACGGGAAGGGATGGAAGGGGCGGAACGGCGGGATCTCGTCACTCTCTTCAGAGCTCACCCGGACGTCCACCGGCGTCTCTGAGAGCGAGGCAGTGAACTGGTCCATGTCCGCACGCTGTTCTTGAAGTAGCTCATCTGACAAGATAGATAGGGCAGGGAACCAGGTCTTCAGAAGGATCTAGTTTCTAGGCACAGGACCAACAGTCTGGACAAAGCTAATGTGTGTCATTATAGAACGTGAGATCTCCCGAGGGGAGCGCCCCCACCAGCTCACAAGGCAGTCAACGACCCCCTCCCTCCCACCTGAAACACCCTCCCAATTCTGCAGCACTGTAGAACCCGGGGCTCCACCCCTGGCACCCCTCTCTTCTCTATCGACTCACCTTGGTTAAGTGGCTTCATCCAGCGGCACAGTATTAAATACCATCCACATAACATGACTCCCAAATCTGTATCTTGTATCTACTGCCCCGACTTCTGGCTCATCTAATGGCTACCTTACACCAGCACTTAGTGCCCAACAGCAATTTCTATTTTGATATGTATAAAGAGAACACTCTACCTCATTAAAACTTGGTGCCACCATCCACTCAGTCGCTCACAATGAAAACCTGGGCATTATCTTTGATGCTCCCCTCCCCCTCACCTCCCCCATCCAATGCATCAGCACGTCCTGTTCACCCTTCCTCTGAAAATATCCTGAAGACCATCCTCATCGAAATCTTCATTTCCTCCATTACCATCTCAGGGCACACAACCATCATCTCTCTCCTGAATTGTTACAATCACTTCCTGGGAGGTTTCCAATTTTAATCAATTCTCCACCTAACAGCCAAGTAATTTTCTTTTTTTAATTTCCTTTCTTTTTTAAAGCATAATCCAGATCTAGCCACTCACTAGGTTTAAAACCCTCTAATGGCTTTCCATTATCATAGAATAAAATCCAAACTTCCACATTTTGCTAAAATCTCTTAACAATTTGGCCTCTGCCTACTTCTGTGGCTCATTTCTCCCTATGCTCTAGCGACCCTGATCTACTCAAACGTGCCCGCTTGATTTAAACTTCAGGTCTCTGCAATAGTCATTTCCTATGCTAACAATGTTCTTCCCCTTGTGGTCTCTGAGTGGACAGCCCCTTCTTAGCGTTGGATCTCAGGTTACTGTCCCCGAGACAGCCTCCCTGACCACTAGCCACTCTCCACCCTTCCATCCCCAGTTCCACCTCCCTCCACAGCACTCAACACGGCCTGACAGCTGTTTTCCCGTCTGTTTCTCCCCTACTATAACCAGGCTCCAGGAGATACTGTCTACTCATGTACCATTTTACTCTGTGACACACAGTGTACACAATAAATATTTGTTGAGTAAATAAAAAAGATAAAGACCAGAAGAGGGAAATGACGTGAGGATGTGTGTAACATAGGTGCCTTGAAACAGATCAGTAATTAAAGGAAAAAGGGTAACAGGAGACACCCTCATTCCCTTGCAATTTCACACCCCAGGTTTTTCTTCCGGTGACAGAGTGAAGGTCAATGAAACTCAAGGCTCTGTGGCTCACAGCCAGGACTTGACCCTGCCACGTAAGCTCCAGTGAAGTCCAGACTTCTAAAACCATGGCGTGCTAATGCCAGCTTCGTGGCCTCGCTTGTCCTGTTTGCCGTCACTCCCGAGCCTTAGCAAGAAGTCCCACCTGCCCTCGATACAAACACAGGCAGCACCCACCAATCTCCTCTTGGATCTCTTGGGCTACATAAGGTACTTTGTAGAGCAGGGAGAGGCTCTGGTTCCTTCTTTCCTCAATCACATGGAGATGTGTCATCACCTGGAAGGACAGAATGGTGGAGAGGCCTTGTCACCAAAACAGCCGGGCCAGGAGGGACATCCACACACACTTCTGCAAAGACCAGCTGAAAATGTCTATTCTCTAGAGTCCAGCAAAGCAGCTGACCAGAGGGAACGCGTGACTCCCCACATCATATTTACTGACCACTGAAGTATAAGACTGTGTTCAGACTGTGTGTGACACCCCTTGGTGATCTGAGAATTTATCCACAGACAGTACTCCAGGGTAAAAGAAAATTTAACTAAAAAGTTTTCACTGGCGAGTTATTGCTTTGATTTTCCTATGAGGCACTTATCAACTATACTGAATGAGTTAAAAAGAACCCTAATTTGTTCAAGGCAAGGGAAAAGAGGATCGAAACAAAAAGACAACCCACTAACTGGGAAAAAATATTTGCAAGTAATACATCCGACAAAGGCTTAATATCCATAATATAAAAAGAACTCACACAACTCAACAACAAAAAATTAAACCACCTGATCAAAAAATGGGCAGGAGACATGAACAGACATTTCTCCAAAGAAGACATACAGATAGCCAATAGGCACATGAAAAGATGTTCATCATCGCTGATCGTTACCAGGCTTTTCCTAAATCAGGGAAATACAAATCAAAACTACACTAAGATATCACCTCACACCCATTAGAATGACAAAAATAACTAAAACAAATAGTAACAAATGTTGGAGAGATTGTGGAGAAAAAGGAACCCTCATACACTGCTGGTGGTAATGCAAACTGGTGCAACCACTATGGAAAACAGTATGGAGAGTCCTCAAAAAATTAAAAATAGAACTACCATATGATCCAGCTATCCCACTACTGGGTATCTATCCAAAGAGCTTGAAGTCAGCAATTCCAAAAGTCCCATGCACCCCAATGTTCACTGCAGCATTTACAATAGCCAAGATGTGGAAGTAATCTAAGTGCCCATCAACAGATGATTGGATAAAGAAGATATGATATATATATATATATATATATATATATATATACACACACACACAATGGAATACTACTCAGCCATAAAAAAAGAACAAAATCGTCCCATTTGCAACAACATGGATGGACTTGAGGGAACTATGTTAAGTGAAATAAGCCAGATAGAGAAGGACAATCTCTGTATGACTGCACTCATATGAGGAATTTAAACATGTGGACAAAGAGAACAGATTAGTGGCTACCAGGGGAAAGTGGGGGTGGGAGGTGGGCACAAAGGATGAAGGGTTGCACGTACAACACAACTGACAGACAATAATGTACAACTGAAATTTCACAAGATTGTAACTTATCATTAACGCAATAAAAAAATCAAAAAAAAAAAAAAAAAAGAACCCTAATTTGTACAAGGCCAGACACTCAGTAAGGTTTTCCTGAGTGAAAGTGTTAATTTTTACCACTGGTCAGATTAGATGGGGTAAAAAGAGAATGAAATCACTGGCTAAAAAGTAGATTTGGGGGGAGAGGGGACCATCTACAGATTTTTCTTAGTAAAGCAGTTGCTTGAAATTATTATCATGCTAAATAACAGAACTAGTTTATTCCTATGTAACTAATTTAGCTATTCTTCAAAAAATTTATGCTGAGGTATAAATAAATTTGATTTTAAGAGGTGATGCAGGAAGACTTACCGATTGTCTGTCTTCCATAGCTCACTACCTTCTCTTAACGCAAAAGTTCCAAAGTTCTTCATCAAAACAAAACCAAACAAGTCATAAAACTGGTCACTTACTCTCAAAGCTTTACAGAGCGGAAATGAAAGGTAATTTGGGCTAAGATCACCCAATGACATGGTGAGGCTTGTGGCTGGAGCTCACACAAGCTATTCGAGAAGGTTTTCCCTGCCTGGTTACACCTGCCATACCAGGCTTTTCCTAAAGAGGGTGCTCTAAGCCAGTGGATTAATTACGTGGGCTTGAAGCCATTATTAACATAAAGGGTCAAATGGAAAACAAGTCAAAGGGAAAGATGCTTTGATTGTAGATTGATGTCTCTCTGACCTTTAAAAGCAAGGATGGAACAATTTAATTTTATATTTGCCATTCTTTCAATCAACTAAATTGAGGGGAAAGCACAAGAGTGAGAGCCTTAGAGAAAAAATGCAAATGGAAAAAAAAGGGGTACCACCCACAGACTTAGCATGTGTTGAAACCGTTATGCTTCTTCAGATGAATTACGGAGCCATTTGAGAGAAGATGGTTCACAGACACACAGGAGGACAAGAGCCACAGGCGGAATGCCGGACATCTGTGTCTGTATGAAAGTGAGCCCTGGGCTACAGGAGGAGAGTGACAGCACCACACCACTCACACCCCAAACCAAATACACACTTGTCATAACAGCCTGACTATACTCACGGTTTCCTCGAGTTTAGCTAACAGAAAGGGAACAGGCAGAAGGTTAACGTAATTCAGCAGCCAAGCTTCAGGAGAATTAACGGCTTAGAGCAGACAGTAAGTATCACACAGCAGAGCTGGGTTTCCCCCAGGATTTTCTAGGGAGGGAGGGTTCTGCTTCCCCTGTCACTTGGTATGGCACTTTGATCTTGCTGGCAGGTAACTCATTCCCTAGTTGTCAATTTAATATACTGATCAAGGATTATTAATAATTAATAGAAAGGCTTGGACCAAACTGGTATGTTTATGGAGTAAGTGAACTCATCTAGGCATTTTTATTCCTCTAAAGATTGGCACTTGAGCTAACATCTGTTGCCAATCTTCTTTTTTTTTCCTCTTCTTCTTCTCCCCAAATTCCCCCAGTACATAGTTGTATATTTTAGTTGTGGGTCCTTCTGGCTGTGCTATGTGGGACACCGTCTCAGCACGGCCTGACGAGTGGTGCCACGTCCGCGCCCAGGATCCAAACCGGCAAAACCCTGGGCCGATGCAGCAGAGCACATGAACTTAACCACTCAGCCACAGGGCCGGCCCCCTCATCTAGGCATTTTCAGTGCCTTGTTTTATACCATTAAGCTACATTAACAGGTTTATTTTTGAATTAAATTAATTTGTAGGCAGATAACTTTATTTGTGATCATGTCCTTGACACGTTTTTATGCCTTTCCTTCCACCCTCACCACATAAAACAGGCTATTTTTCTGTAAAAATACTACACAATAGTCTAGTTTTTCCACAAAAAATTTGAAAAAAAATTTTTTTTTTTTGGTAAGGAAGATTGTCGTTGAGCTAACATCTGTGTCAATCTTCCTCTATTTTATATGTGGGATGCCGCCATGGCATGGCTGGATGAGCAGTGTGGTGTGTAGGTCCATGCCCAGGATCTGAACCCACAAACCTGGGGCCACTGACATGCAAATTTAAGCAGTACACCACTGGGCTGGTCCCCAAAATAACATTTTTTACAAAATCAAGTAGACCTGAAAAATCTAACCCCTGTCAAGAGGCAGGTACTTCCGACCTAAGCTTCCTGGGAGCTACTCTAGGACTACTGGCCTTTTCTCCTTCTCTACTCCAAGCAGCTCAAAGCAAGGCCTGGTGGTCCAGGCCCTACCAGAGGCCTCCTAGGATCCCAGCCCCAGCCCCTTTCTACATTCTTCCCCCTCTAGGAGCCAGAGTCCATTCATTCCCCCAAACATCCAAATGACAGGGTGAACTCTATGTATTTAAAGACAATGATTCCTCATCTCGATAGCTCACATAATTAATTCTATACTGGATCATGCACTGCTCAGGGGGAGACAGGGAGTCAACTTTGTATTGTCAGAGGCTACTGCAGAATTAGGAGGCAGACAGCACACAAACTTCTGCTCAAGAAATGGAGCAATAACCTTAGCTGCAATACTCCAGGAGGACAGATTACTTTACAATCCTAATACACATGCAGCACGAGGCCGGGAGGGGGGTTCCTGGGATGATGGGCAAGCACTCATGCTTGTCAGTGCATCCCATGTACACTGAGTGCCCACAACCAGCACAGCACTCTACTTAAAGCATGGGAGGAAATAAAACATCAGTTACGTCACTATAAGGCCCTCCAGGAAAACTAACAGGCTCAAGTACTAGATTTCCTGGTTTAAAAGGAGCTAGCAATCTTGTGGGCACATTCACTTTCAATGAATAGAAGAGTAAAACTCAAGTTAATATAGAGACAATACTGAAATTAGAAAGCAGGTCCAGACACAAACCTCCATCAACACCTGTAAAGTAAAGCTGGACTCAGCAGGGTCAGACCCCAGGAGCAGACCAGTCTGTCTAAACAAACACTGTAACGCACAACCCAAGACGCCAATTTTTAAGATCTACTTGATGTATCTGTCTAGAAAAAGATTTCAAATATTAATTCTGGTGATACCCTAAATCAGAAATAAACTGATATAAAAAACAATTTAGAAACTGACTTCTCTCTTCAACATAATCATGTATTTCTAAACTTTCAGAAACTGTTTTAAGCAGAAAGTACATAATATAAAAAAGTACGGAAAAGATATTTAATAGAGTACCTTCGCAAAAACCAACTCATGTACCTAATGTCTCTGGAAATCGAAAATCATTTTCTGAGCACTAGTAACAAGCGCGACCGTCAGTGCTCTCCAACCATGGGTCAGAGCAGCCTCTCCCCATCGGAAATTCCCGCAGCCACGGCCACCTTGTCTAGCACACCTGGGATTTCATCTGGGCCGCCTTCTCTGGGTCGACAGCCAACACGTGCTGGTAATGGCGGATGGTATGCAGGCGATCCTTGTTCTCAGCACGGACGTAACGCCGCAAAGCCTGGAGGATGCGATGAGGCTGCGAGAAAGGACAGTTCTTTTAACACCCAGAAACTAGGGAAGTGAAAAGAGGCAGAAAACAAAGCTTAAAAAAGTCACTTACGAATGTAAAGCTCAGTGAGGCACAAGAATGAAAGCCGTACTTTTAAAAGCTTCTAGCTTACTAAGTAACAAGAAGCTGCCTTTCTAAGTAAAAGTACCAAAAACTAAGTTCCAAAGTTATACTGGCTCCTTAACAAACAGTATTTCCCAGGGTTTCTAGCCCACTGTCCTCTTCCACTCTGTCCTCTTTCCCGAGCTCAGCATCTGACATCCTAAGTACAAGCTGGGCAGTCCCTGTGTCACCAGAAAAGACTACTTGCCTAAGAAGAACACAAACAGCCTCCTTTCCACGCCCCAAAACAAGGTAGGTTAAAGGACAAACAAGTTTGAAACAGCTAGCACAAAGAGTTTCAGTATAAATTACTTCATCCTTTTCTTCATAATCTTATTTAGAATAGAACTAGTTCAAAGGCCTGTGTCCATGGAAGGCATGTTTTTATTCTTTGAAAGAAAGGCTACTACAAAAATTCAGCAATGAGACAACTAAACGAGCATCCTGAGGTTATGCTTTTCTATGGTAAGATACTTGCCTATCACAGGTGGCACATGCAGGCATAAACGTAATGCTAAGTCTCCATAAGCAGACACTAGAGAACATAATACCTTTTCCTCCCTACTCTTAGTTTCTTACCTCCAGACTTGCCAGAACCTATTATAAAAAAGTAATTTTTACTGACCTGTGTGTCATAAATTGGTCCCACACACACACTTTAGGGCAGGCAATGCTGAGGATCCAATTTACCAGGGACTCGGCTCCACGCACAACTCACCCGCGGTGGGTCAGACTGCAAGGCCGCCAGGTAGTTCTCCAGAGCCATCCGGCGGCGGTCGTTCAGCATCGCCTCCACTCGAGCCAGGTGGGTTTCCACCAGCTGCTGCTTCTCACTGGCTGCTTCCTTCTCCAAAGCTTTGACCATAGCTTGGAAGTGCTAAACCAAGAAAGAAGGAACAACACATAATTCACGGTGCCTGGAGGAAGTCTAAGCACACAACTATAGACCACAATGCTGTGCTTCTCCGCGCCCAGTGCCTGTGCCAGCTGTCACAGGTCCAGAGCGCAGCGAGGCTGGGATCTGAGTCTACGTTATATCTGATTTCCATCGGGATGACTACCTTCCTCTTCTGATGAGGGCACGGTAAATCTGGGTGTCACAAGGACTCCTTAGCATTTCCGTAACTGAAACGACTAGAGCTAGAAGCCCAGTGCCTGGTCTCTCCACAGGCCCTGCAAGAAAAGAACGCTATCCTTCCCACACTGCAGCAAGGCACTGACTTCCAGATCCTGAGACCACAGACCAACAGGAGGTATACTTTAAAACACATGCCAGTAATAGCGTGGGTTGTGCTGAGTCATTCACACCAAACTCATGAAGGGAAAGCTGGTTGTGAGGCCCCTGGCCAGGTTGAAAGGTCCAGTTTAAGGCTGTGAACAAACTGTCCCTGTGTAGGATGCATTGGCTACGTAGAAATTAACACTCTCAGATTTTCTAGGTGATTGATAAAAAAAGCAAAGGTGTGCCAATGAAGCGTCATCATGAGATGAAAACATCTCAGTGAAACATAAAAACATACTGACTTAAAATGTAACCAAGTTATGAAACCCAAACCTGTAAACTGCCACCCTGTTCCTATGGACACTCTCTTCAAGGAGCACGCAGGTGCCGCGAGGACTGAGGTTACACTCTTATAGAGTTAGAGAGGAACTGCTATCCGAGAGCTTTATTTTCTGCCTTTTGACTTTTCAACAAGTCTACAAAAAAAGATTTCAGTACTGCTGAACAAGTCACAGCCTAAGAATGAAGGGGACTGAGGACCGTGCCAGGACAGCAGCGAGCTAAGGTTACTGCCTGGCATGAGTTCGGTGTGCACTGGCTGGGGTTTGGTTTCCGAGTACCAGAGGTGAGCAATTCTGGAGAATGCCAGCTGGGAAGTGAAAAAAAGCCGGTCAGTTCAAACTTCCTTGTAACATAAGCTCTCAACTGAAAGGAGGTATCAGGCTCCAGTTTCCTGTGTGGTGGCCTGACCCTGTTTCAAAGGGTCAGGCTGGAGCTCTGCCCCGAGAACATCTCACCTGAATGAGAGTCTGCCTCTCTGCTTTCGGGAGGTTCTTCGCCTGAAGTTCGGCCTCTTCCCACTCCTTCTTTACCTGGAACAAAGGCCAAACCCACCTTAACCAGAGAATCATCTCTGAAACAATTCCCCTACTCTCTAAAAATACTGCCAGGCCCTGAATCGAACGTAGGAAACCGGACAAAAGGAAACATGTCGTCTGATGCCTCGCGAGCTGAGGGCCATTTCAGCCTGTCGATGACAAGAGGCTGCAGGTCCTAGGCCTCCAGAATCCCCACATGGAGCCTCAGTCCCACAACCTCCCTGTCAGATAACCTTGAGCAAGTTATTTAAAAGTCACTCTGCCTCAGCCTCCTCAAAAAGAATGGGGGTGGGGGGGCAGTTAATACCTACTTCTCAGAGCTAACGTGGTTAAGACAGAGCATCGAGCATGGCCCAAATGCCCAGCACAGGCAATGGGTCAGGTGGCTCGGACCTAGCAGGACCTCCCCTGGCAGTCTTCTTCAGCCCTCTGAGGAAGCCTAAGACAAGCCACACTGCAGAACTCATCTTCCGCTAACACCTACAACCCTCTGAGGAAAACAGAGCATCCCGAGACTCAGAACCCTCACAGCCACACGATCTAGCTAGAATGAATTCATCCACGCTTGCTGTCACCTAACGTCTCTCTACAGTTCCCTCATCTACTGGCAAACGAAACTAGCACTCCATTTACACCTGTGATATAAAGTTCCCTTCTTTAAAATAATTTTTTTTAAGTTAGTTAATGGCAAAGAAAAATAATACGACTAAGGGGGGCCAGCCCAGTGGCACAGTGGTCAAGTTTGCATGTTCTGCTTCGGCAGCCTGGGGTTCACCAGTTCAGATCCCAGGTGCGGATGTACACACTGCTTGGCAAGCCATGCTGTGCCAGGCGTCCCACATATAAAGTAGAGAAAGATGGGCATGGATGCTGGCTCAGGGCCAGTCTTCCTCAGCAAAAAAAAAGAAGAAAAAAAAGGACGACTGGCAGCACATGTTAGCTCAGGGCTAATCTTCCATAAAAAATAAATAAATAAAATAAATAAGAGCAAGGGCTGGCCCCGTGGCCAAGTGATTGAGTTTGCGCACTCCACTTCAGCAGCCCAGGGTTTCACTGGTTTGCATACTGGGCACAGATGTAGCACCGCTCATCAGGTCATGCTGAGGCGGCATCCCACATAGCACAACCAGAAGGACCTACAACTAGAATATACAACTATGTACTGGGGGGCTTTTGGGAGAAGGAAAAAAAAAAGATTGGCAACAGATGTTAGCGGAGGTGCCAATCTTTAAAAAAAAAAAAAAAAAAAAAAAAAGCAGCAGCAAACCAGATGGTTACAGAACGTGCCCAGCATGGAGTCTGGAATGTGAAAGGCACTCAGAGGGTAATGACATTATCAGGGAGACGACTGAGGACGGATCCTAGTCACGCCCAGGGGGCAGTGCTGCTTATACTCACAGCTCACCTGTCCTAACACAGCATGACAGCCTAGGGAGAAGGGGTCCCTTTCCTTCAACCATGAAAACCATGTTAGCCAAAGCCAAACCCCACTGAGACAGGGCAGTGCCGAGGTTTACCCTGTCCATCCGGTTGCGGTGCCGAATTTCCAGCTGCTCCTTGGCCTTCTGGAAGCGAGCATGCTCATTATCATCAGCAGAGGTCTCAAAATACACATCGACATCATTGGTTGGCAGAGGAGTTGGGGGAACTGAAACAAAGTAACAGAGGGAGTTCTCTTTGGGAGTCAGGCCCAAGTGGAAACCGCACTGTGCTCCAGGAAGAAGACCAAGCTCAGGAGCTGAGAATGGACGAGTTGGTCGCACACCCCCCAAAGCGCAGGGTGCTCCTGCTGCCAAGACTCCCCTGTTAGATTACAGGGGTCCACCTTCCTGACGTGCTATTGACCCACCAGGCGAGCCCATGTCCCCTGGTGTCTGCGGCACCAGAGAGGCGTCTTTACTTAGGACTTCAAGGACAGAAAAGGAAATCACTTCTTCTATACCTTCCCTCAGTTCTTGAAACCTTAAAACCTTAAAACCTAAAACACAGCTACCCTGCTTGCTGTCACTGACAGCATCTGAGCCGAGACAAGGGCTGAGGTCGGACCGGCAGAGGCACTTCCACAAGGTCTGCATTCTGAAAGGAAGGTGGGGCTCTGCTGGCTATTCTGAGGTCAGAACTTACTTTGGGGAGGTGATTCCACTGAATGTTCTGGCACACAGACTGGGCAGGGAAAGTCCAAACCCCTGCAGCCACCACATTTTAGTCTTCCGTCTCCTTGAAGGACTCTTCCACCCCAGATAACAGGGAGAAATGCAGATGCGACGCTGGACAAGGACTTACCGCGGACTGCGAAGACACCCTGGGCTGTTCAATCCCCGACACTCACTGGCCCTAGCAGGCCAACACCCAGAGAACAGACGCATGAGGGCAAACGCTGCTTGCTGCCAGTCAAGCGTAATCAGCTCTTGGTGGCCCCAGGCAGGTGAGTATCTGCACAGTGGAGCGTAGCCTCATTCACGGAAGGACTGAGGTGACAAGTTTAGTCAGCCTCTTAGGAAACACTCATGGAAACTTATTAGCCCAGCGCAGTTGTGACTTCCCAAGCTAGGGAAGAACGACAGGTACCCTGCTTGCACAACTTGCTATCCTGACATACTGTCAGAGCTAAGTGGAGAGCAAATGCCAAAATTCAACCAATTTTAAATTCAGAAACAGATTCATCTAACTTCCAGAATTGCATAACTTTAATACAACATTCAAACAACCATGTAACTGATGAATCTAACTACAGATTACTCAGCTACTCCAAAGTTCTTCTGTCAGAGCATCTTTTTATTTATTTACCTCCTCTTATTCAGCTTTAAACCTAAAAGCTACAACTATTTTTGCTAAGAATATTTGGCTCCTACACAAGTTTAAATAGGATCTCAACAGCTGATTTCAGCTTAGCTATATAGAATACACGGCTTCACAAGCCATGTTCCCCGTGCCACTCAAAGGTTCAGCTGGGGGAACTTAAGGCACTGAAGTCCATCCGTGCCAACAAGCACGTCGCCATCAGCACTGCGCGCCTGCAGCTTAAAGGCTTATGTGTTGCAGACGGAGTCTATGGTTCATATCACTGAGCTGGATCAAGATAATACAAAACACAAGCTGCCTCCGCCGCTGGGAACAAAAGGGGAACGCAGCAGCAGACCAGGCGGATGGTGCTGAAGACCCGCTGGGCTCCGAGCCAGGACCACGTCCTTCAGACCATGTGAAAATGATCAGCTCACGAAGCCAGCATATTCGTCCACCTCCATCCCTTTTAAGGAGGGGCACAGACTTGACCACTGGAACAGTGATGTTTCCAGGCCGTCAAAGTGCTCCAGGCCACAAGCACGTGAGCAGGCTGCCTCTCCTGGGCAGGTCTCCCCACCGTAAGTCACAGGGATCGACCGTTCTGCAGCCCTCGCACCACCAATGCTCTCAAGAGCTGTCACTCCACGGTCCCACAGCACTACCGGCCTGATCCTTCAGGTCTAGGAGGACGCCTGCATGTTAAGTGAGATCTTTTAACAACCCCTGATTCCTCAAGCTTCAAGCTGAAACAATGTTTTGTTGTCCCTTAGTTTAAGCAGTTTCACAAAGCAGGAAATACCACAAGAATTTCTCTATCTACATCTTTCCTGAATAAAAAAGTTTCTGCCTGTAAAGTTCCCTAAGGACTCATATTTTTTTTCACCTTTTCAATCATTTCAAATAAAAACAGCCTTTCCACAGAGCAGCAGCTGGAGTGGAAGCACGAAAAGTACACACTATATCATATTTAGATTTAGAAAATCTTTTGGTGGAGCAAGGAAAGACAGACAAGCAAGTATTTGAATGAAAAAACCATCAGAAGCTTCAGCCAAATATCTTTAGAGCAAGCACCAGGGGCAGGCAGCAAATCCTTCCTCTCGTGACTTACAGAATCAGAACCAAGAAGACTGCCTGGCCTCCGGGTTCTCCAAACACATGGGTTAGTACTACAAGGCAAGCGAAAAAGGCTCTTAAAAAGGCAAAAGGGTAACCACAGAGAAAAGCAAAACTTTTCCTACCAATGTCTAAGTAAACCCAACTCAACTGAACCACAGAATTTCCTTCATGATCAAAGAATACATAAACTAAAATTCCTTCACTTTCTAAAGTTCTACATGGTCCAGTGTTGTCAGCATATTGGAGAAAAAGAGTTACTACCACTTGGCTGCAGAGCTCTCTCCCTAGAGTGCACCAAGCATGGTATTTCACTGTTCTGGTCTCCCCAAAGTATCCCTATTGCCACTTCTTGGAGAGTGGGCAGCCCTTCAGTCACCATGCATCACAGGGGCCGGTGACGGGGTGGCTCAGAAACAAGAACGAGAGGCAAAGCCCAGAAACGAGCACGTGCAGAACTCAGCCAATCTGCTTACCCACCCTGTGCCTCTCCACCAGAGAGCTGAGGGCGAGGCTGCCTTCCCAGCCAACACAGAAGCCTCTGGGGGCCTCGGACTGCGAGGCAGGAGAGAACAAGCCCCCGGGCTCTCCCGCTGTGCCAGGGAGGGAACACACCACCACCACCACCACCAGACCCACATGAGCACAGACGTGGAAACTGAGCTTACAACTGCCAACAGGAAAGCACAGCCTAGATCTAGAAAGCACAAAGATGAGGGAAACGACCAACAGCAAACACCTGAGTTGGCAGGGAGCACCACACAGATGCAGTCACGAGGACGGCCCGGAAAGAGACAGAACGCTGGACAGGACGGTGCTGCTGCACAGAGCCAGCGCGGCGGGACTTACTCATCGTTTTACACACAGCCATACAATAATCCTCAGACTCAAAATTGTTCCTGTTGCCTCCGCAGCCGCCATATATAAAGCGCACGCACTTTCCCTTGGAGAGGTCGAAGTACCAACGAGGCATCACGGCCCGGCAGGGCCCCGTCATCGCCTCCTGGGAGCAGACAGCTGTGTGAAAATGGTCAGAACGTCAGCAGGACAGAGGCAGCAGCTGCAAAGGCTTCACAACACTACACACCAGCAAGGGGTGGGACGGGCGAGGAGGAGGGACCAGGTGACGTACTTAACCTCAGCCAAGGCCAAGACTGGACAGAACCTCAATGCCCTGGTGAACTAACTCACCACTCGAGCCAGCCATTTCTGAGGATGCAGGCGTTTTCCATTCTGATATAATAAAGATGTTTAGGAACTAAAATATTATTTGCACTGCCTTGAGTCTAGACTGATGTACAGACTGACACAGAGGAATGCCTTATCTCGCAGCTCCACGGGCCTCACATTCCTGGCCTGCTAGGTGGACATATTGGCCTGACTTGTCTATCCTGGTGGTGTCAAGGACCAAAGGAGACGACACAGGGGAAAAGGCTGTTTCCATGGTGATAACCACAGAAAACACCAGGTAAGCACCTGGAAAGGACAAGCGCACACTTTTACGTTCTCCAAGATGAATCAAAAACGTCTAGACTCACTAAGTAACTCCCCTCAGTCGGTCCTAAATAATTCTTCAGATGTCACCTGGCTTCAAATATACAATCAGCAGGAGGCTGTGAGTAAATGGCTCTGAAACTGTTGACTTTTTAAAAAAATTGGCAAGATAAAAAAAACTGCTGGCCCTAATGCCTCACCAGTAGAAAGTCATTAAATTCCACCCTCCCAGTTACAAGTATCTTTCTAGCGGGCAAACAGGGCAGCCTACAGATTGGCATATACTCAGGAAGAGAAGAACCAGGAAGTTATTTCCACCCTAGAAGGTTGGGGCTTTGGAGTACTGAGGAGGGGGGCTCCCCCTGGAGAGAAAACACCCCAGGCTGAATGTCGAGGAACTCTGCCCAACGGTAGATCATGCTGTCTCCCTTGTCTCCAGTTAAGTCCTTACAATGCAAAGGACAGTTCTGCGATTCAGTTTTGCATCTCCTCCCGGACGTGTCAACTGCCAGCCCTGCAGTGGCCTGGGTGCCCACTTCTATGATGGCGCCACCAGCACACTGGAGGGCTGCCTTCACCTTCAGCACACAGAAGCACCACCTCTCCTCTGTGACTTACCTGTGATGAATGCAGCCCAAAATTCTAAGTAAGTGATTACCGTACGGATTTTAACGCCACGGCTCGACATTGCATTACCTTTAACATCGTGAGTAATTTCCTTTTCTGAAATAGTCCCATCACTGCTGGGTTCAGTTGGGTTCTCCTCGTTGTAGTCATCTCCTTTAAAGGTGTCGTAGTAGTAATCACGATCTTCCACCACTTCCTCCCCTTCTTCCTCATCCTCGTCATCCACATCCACAGCTGCCTCTGTGAAGTCTTCCAAATCTGCTTCGGTAGGAAATTCACTAAAGGTCACAATAAAAAAGGAAGGTTAACACCAATTCCAATACACAAAGCACAACAATGATTCTCTTCCCTATTTTGAAACACAAAAACAGAGACAGGAAATAAGCTCAACTCGCACTGAACTGCACCATTAAAGCCCTCAGCCCAGCTACAGCAGCAAAAGGCAAGAGTTAGCAAGCCGGGGCAGCACTGACCTGCAGCAAGCAGCGTGGCCGGGCGACACAAAGCTGAAAGCCACTGGTCCTCCTGGGGTCAACTACGGCTAGAATGGAATGCAAGCTGGCTCACCTCCAGCGTGACAAGGGCATGCCCACTCTACCCACAAGTAAGGGATGAGCAACCCAAGCCACCAGCAAAATGATTTCACAGGCTCAGGACAAGAGTTTACCTTTTATAAATATCATAGTCTTCCTCTTCATCCTCCCCCTCCTCCTCCTCCTCATCTTCCTCGTCTTCTTTTGACACAGTAGATTCAATGATCTTTGTCTGAGGGCAGCACACATATTCAGTGCCGTGGAACTGGTCTACCCCACAGGGCAGCAGCATGCCGTAGCTATATAAGGTCATTCCCTGAGTCAGACAGGCCTAAAAGAAACGCGTACACCAATATCAGAACATACTCCACAGTAAACCTGGTCAAGTACTCCCAACCCCTAGCTTTATCCAAAAGAAATCCTTATCAAACCACGATGGAATGCTTTCTCCCATGGACTCATAACTTTTGTCAAAAAGCTGTGACGATATTATTTTAACAAGACTTACAGGAATCTAAGCCAAAAATGCTGAAAGCCCAAAGCTGGAAGAGAACTAAGGAAAACAGACTTTCTTCTAGTAATTATCAACAGCAGTTAAAGGTAGTCAACGATCATTTACATTCCTCACTGAAGAGGGTGCCGATGCAGAATGTGACCAAGACAGACAACTGACTGGAGAACCAACTCACCTACAGAAGACACGCCTAAGAAAGGGTTTCTCTCCACTACAAGACTGAAACGGCATCTGATCCACGTTTTCTATACTTGGCTATTTCCACACAGGCTTTGGGCTTTAGCACAGCCTTCCTGGGAGTCCTGCTGACAGCATCCTTGCTTAACAACCTTTTTAATATCCTTAACTTTAGAGGCTGAACTGTCAACACTGTACTTTCCTACAAAATACCTACTGTTCTCCCAAATATTTTTAATTGAGAAGATACAAGTAATCGTAAACTTTCAAGAGGATAAAGGGAAAATACAGAAAACTGATTTAAAATGATGGTAAGCCTTGGAGAAAAATTCTATTTTCTCTTCTAAGAGAAAAAACAATTGACTTTTTGCATGCATGCTTTTACCTCTTTGACTACAGCGTGCCAATGCTGGTGATTCTCACACACCTCCATCCGCTCTTTGTGGAAAAACTGGCACTTTTCTGGAACTAGCAGAACATCACTCACAAATTCACCCACTGGAAAAGAGAGGCTTTGTCAGAAGCAAATCTGATCACGATTCAAGGTAAGAACGATGCTCGCTGCAGATTATTATGACAGTTACACAGTGAGGTGTAGACAGGAGCAGCTCTAATGTACATGAGCTGATGTACATCTCTCATCTTCAAGGGCCAACTGGGCGTTACAGCTGCAGGCGAGCAGCCTCTAGAGCTCGGCACTGTGTTTCAGCCGTGATGCCTGGGACCTTCCCCACTCTTCGCCGACCTCAAGCCCTGACACTGCCACTGCAGGGCTGCAGCAACACAAGACGGAGAACTGGAAGCGGATTCCCCCTCCATGACCTCGAGCACACACAGCTCCCCTCCATCACCTCTGGTTTCACATGCACAATATTCCTAGCCTCTTCCTTCCCTATTTCTGCCCACATCGGTTCTAACAACAAAATGCTCAGGAAACTAAGACTAGGTGTTCTCCTAACGTACCAATGAATCTTACTTTACCCCTTTGTGTACCTAAAGACATTGAGCTCTAAGACAAACCACCGCTGTCACAACTGATTCAGGTAAGATCCACCAACGGAGGGTTAAGTACAAAGGGGAACAGGTGCCATTGCAATGGGAAACTCTGGAGGATAGTACCTTAACCAGGTGACCATTTAACATCACCAGCAATGGACAAGCTGACATAAGTGATGTCATAAGGAGAACATGTCACCTACATAGTCTTTCTGCCAAAATAATGTCATCTGAATCTAATCATGATAAAACCATAAGACAAGCTCAAATTCAGGGATATTTTGTTAAACAAATAGCCTAGACTCTTAAAAATTACCATTGTCGTATAAGATTTTAAAAAAAAAAGACTGAGGAACTGTTCTAGATCAAATATAATGTATTATTCTTTTTAAAATGAAGCTATAAAGGACACTTTTTGGACATTTAGGGAAACTGTCCAAAATGTGATTACTGGATCATAGTTATATAGGACAATATCTTCACTCTTAGGAAAAGCTGAAATATTTAGAGGTGAACTATCATGATATCCCAACTTACTTCCAAATGGTTTAACAACAAAAAAAATAGGGAAGACACACACACACATAGTGAGGTGGATAGACGAGGCAAAACTGGAGACCCTCGGTAACAGGGACAGAGGCGTTCGCCATGGCATTTGTTTCTCTAGGTCTGAAACTTCAAAAATAAAAAGCTGGGGGCAAAATACACATAGCTGTTTAGAAACAGAATCCTTATCTTGTAGAAATACGTGAAGTATTTATAGAAAAAAAACAGTATCTGGGATTTGTTTCCAAATAATCAGGGGTAGATGGGAATGGGGCTACATGATCAGGTTGGGTAGATGACACAGAGTGGCTCATGAATTGATGATCATTATATAGCTGGGCAATGGTACGTGAGGGCTAATGGTATTATTTTCTCTGTGTTTGGATACGTGTGTAACTTCCATAATAAAAAGCTACAAACTGGGGGCCAGCCCCGTGGCTGAGTGGTTGGGTTTGCTTGCTCTGCTTTGGCAGCCCAGGGTTTCACAGGTTCGGATCCTGGGCGCAGACAAGGCACCACTCGTCAGGCCACGCTGAGGTGGCATCCCACATGTCACAGCCGGAAGGGTCCATAACTAGAAGTGTACAACTATGTACCAGGGAGCTTTTGGGGAGAAAAGGGAAAAATAAAATCTTCAAAAAAAAAAAAAGAAAAGCTAAAGATGTATATATATATCACTGGATTATTACCCAGAGATTCTGATTTGGTAGGTCCAAGGAGGAACTCAGTAATTTGCATTAAACAAGCATCCCAAGTGATTCTTATGCATCACCAATGCCCTCCATAGATGGTCTAAGTGGGCAGAAACCAACAGAGGGAGAGATGTGTGGTTAGCTCAGGGACAGAAGCAGTAAGCAGGGGCAGGGGAAAGGAAGCCGGCAGGCTCACCTCCCAGGTTAAAAAAAAAAAAAGAGTACAAATAAGAAAGGAATCTGGCCTGAGAAAGGTCTTAGGGCTTTGAACCAGTGGTCAGTCCACACGGACCCACTCCCCAGCTTCATCGTCATGGCCTGGTCCTTCAGGACCCCTCGGCCTCAGACTCAGTCCCCGGGCACGGAGCAGTCAGTCCTTCTACCACCCCAGTGGCAGGCGAAGGGGAGTCCCTGATCTACTGCAAGGGGGGAAGACGTGCTCCTGACTCTACGAGCTGGGGCAGTCAGCACAGCCTCCCCACATCAGAACAGGATTTTGTTAATATCAAAAAAAAAAAAAAAACCCCAGAACTAATCTAAATGTCCGTCATTAAGAAATTAGTTAAATAATAGTACCTGTTAGGATGGAATACTATAGGGTCATAAGAAATATGGTTTATGTCTATATTTAACATGGAAAAGTTTCCATGATGGTTTAATAATTTTAAAAATCACTAAACAACTAAACGAAAGCAATAAACACACCCCATCCTCCCCTAATCCCAGCGTCAGTTCTCATCATCCCACTTTTTGCTTTTGCTACAATTATTTATCAGAAGCTTCTAGGAAAAAAACTGACTTAGGCAGACCAGTATTACTGTTTTATAGAAGAATACTGAAAATGGTTTAGCCTCACTTTAAAAATTTATCCCATTGTAACAATCTTCACTTTAATCAGTTGGAGTACAACAGGCAACGGCCACAATTTCCTAAGTCACTGGACAAACAGAAAGCTGTACTGTTGCTGCTATTCAATTTAATACGCTGATAATGAATATGGCAATGCAGCAAAATCCAACCTACAGGATTTCATCTAACCGCATTTATGATTGATCTCCAGCCTCTACCCATTCACTGTGATTCTGTTCTTCTTTCATACCACCTCCCCACAGCGGGGCCATGACAGTCATCAGGTTTTAGAGCTTTTTCAGAGTTAAGAAATTCCTTTCAACATAACAAGGGCTGTTCATCCACTTGGGGAAGCCCCCAATACCAACACTCACATGTATAAATAAACCTGCACAAGTACTCTCCAGCTACAAACGGGAAGACCATGTCATTTATGGGACTCTTGGAAGCTGTAACCAGGTGGGAGAAAGCCTTCTGTAACAAGATTAAACCAAGAGAGTCAATGGAAGTTGTTGTGAGTCTGGTAGCCGTTCCTAGAAGATGTCTTTGAGGTAAATATGGCTCTGAGAAGTTAAAGACCCAGAATAATTCTCATGAGCAGAAACACACCGTGCACAAGGGTCCACACTGGGAACGTGGTGAACTGTTGATGGGCTGTCATGAACTCAAAGATAGAAGGCAACTTGCAAATGTACACCTACAATGGACGAGTGAGCTGCTCCAAGACACCAACCTGCAGCTGCTGAAGACTGCACCTCAACACTTCTGAGAACGAGAACCTTCTCTGGTAGCCTTCACATCACAGTAACACTCCCTGCCCAAACCTCCTTCCAAAAATAACGTAGACCAAAACCAGTCAGGGGCTTACAGAGCTCTCTGCTTTTGGCGCAGGAATCAGTCTGCATGTAAACATCAGGGATGACTAACTCCTGTCCCTCAAATACCAGCGGTTTTGCTTCTTCTTCACCACTCTGTCCTACTCAGATCACTGTTTATTTATTTATGAAATTTATTTAAGCAATTAGTAACAACGTAAGATATGGGTTCCTTTTGGGGAGGGGGAAGATTGAACTGTAACTTCTCACCAACTATACTAACATCAGTTTAACAGTCATACCGATGGGTACTTAAGCACGTTCTCAAAAGAGGGCAGAGCTGAGCGAGGTCAACACAGATGTCTACAGACAGTGCGACTCCAGCCTTGATGCAAACACTGCCAGCAACCTACATTCATTCTCAAACTGCTTGCACGTGTGCTAATCAAGACATATCCTTCCCCTCAACCTAGCATAACTACAAAACTAGTGCCCCCGGGACATCCAGACTCATGAGTAGAGGCACCCAACCAATACAGACAGGTCCTGTTTCCCCCAGGTCCCATCTCCTCACCCTTCTGGCCTGCCTGCCTGCCTATGTGTTGTATTTGCTAAGCAGCAGTATCTGCATTCATTCATGATCCTTAAAGAAGATATCTTAATAGGGTTTATCTCATACCTTAAAGAGGGTTCCAGAGCTGAAGCTAACCATACACTACCATCTCTTACTCCAACACGTGGGATGCATCTTCACATGTATAAAGGACTTACTGTAGATACTTCTAGTGGATAAAATGTGTAGAGGACTCTCACTCTTTATTGTATTAATTTTTAGTACAGTTTGTATGTTAAAAGAATTGCAGACAGGGCTGGCCCGGTGGCATAGTGGTTAAGTCTGCGTGCTCTGCTCTGGTGGCCCGGGGTTTGCTAGTTTGTGTCCCAGGCACAGACCTACACACTGCTCATCAAGCCATACTGTGGGAGCATCCTACATAGAAAATAGAGGAAGATTGGCACAGATATTAGCTCAGGGCCAATCTTCTGACCAAAAAAAAAAAAAATAGAATTGTGTATGGTTTAATAACTCAGTGAATATACAATAACCATTAAACTGTTTACTTTAAAATAGCTGAAATACATTGTAGTATGTGAATTATTTCTCAAAAGATCTGCTTTTAGGGGGCTGGCCCCGTGGCCGAGTGGTTAAGTTCACACACTCCGCCTCGGCGGCCTGGGGTTTCACAGGTCCGGATCCTGGGCAAAGACATGGCACCGCTCATCAAGCTATGCTGGGGCAGCATCCCATATGCCACAACGAGAAGGATCCACAACTAAAAATACACAACTATGGGGCCAGCCCGGTGGTTAAGTTCGTACGTTCCACATCTCGGTGGCCCGGGGTTTGCCAGTTCAGATCCCGGGTGTGGACATGGCACCGCTTGGCACGCCATGCTGTGGTAGGCGTCCCACATATAAAGCAGAGGAAGATGGGCACGATGCTAGCTCAGGGCCAGGCTTCCTCAGCAAAAAGAGGAGGATTGGCAGCAGATGTTAGCTCAGGGCTAATCTTCCTCAAAAAAACAAAAAAACCCCACACAACTACGTACTGGGGGGCTTTGGGGAGAAAAAGGAAAATAAAAAAAAAAATCTGTTTATAAGAAGCACAGAGAGGAGCCGGGCCCAGTGACTTAGTGGTTAAGTTCACGTGCTCCGCTTCGGCAGCCTGGGCCTCAGAGGTTCAGATCCTGGGCACGAATCTACACACTGCTCATTAAGCCATGCTGTGGCAGGCATCCCACTTACAAAATGGAAGACGACTGGAACAGATGTTAGCTCAGGGCCAATCTTCCTCAAGCAAAAAGAGGAAGATTGGCAACAGACATTAGTTAGCTCAGGGTCAATCTTTCTCACCAAAAAAATAAATTAAAAAAAAAAGCAGAGAGACATTATTTACAGGGGATATTGAGCAAATAAGTAAACATACTGAGGATAATGGAATAGGAGGTATCACTATGAGCTCACTGTTTTTAATATACACAAATGTACACAGAAATATAGATTTATGTGTGCACATATATGTATACATACATATTTCTTAAGCTCTGTCTGCTGAGTGGGCCTAGAAGCAGTAACATCCTACTAGCAGCAAGCACACCAAATGCCCAGATCTTGGTTTCTAAATAATATTCCCCACTAAAGGAAACCAGAGTTTCTTGGAGAAATGGCTGACTCCAAAGGTGGGGGAGGGAAAATACAGGATGAGCCTGAGCATCTTTTTGTGCCAGAAATTAAGGATATTTTCAAAGAATGATGGGGACATGGTTAAAGGACAGAGGAACCAACACGAAGGGGTTCCTGTTGGCCAACTTGGGACAATGAGTCCATAATGAAATAAATGAATGAATGCAGACACCATCTTAGCCAGGTGATAAAAGTTATCAATGGAAGAAACTGATGTCATACAACTCCCAACATGATACAGAGAGAACATTTCTGTGATAGTTCCCTCAAAAAGGCATAAACCAAAAGGATCATAAGACAAACCCAAATTACAAGGCATTCTACAAAGTAACTGGCCTATACTCTTTGAAAATACCAAGGTCATGAAAAAGACTATAGAGAGAACTAAATGCAGTATGTGATCTTGAATTAGATCCTGGTGTTATTTAAAGAACAGGTGAAGCTTGAATAGGGTCCGTATTTCCTGATTTTGATGACTGTACATGGGAGAATGTCCTTTTTTTTTTTTTCTAAGAAAATATACACTGAAGTGAGAGGGGAATAAAAGGAATCATGTCTGCAACTTACACAATTCAATAAACAAAACCCAGTGGTTGGGAGGGTAAATAATACAATTAATTTTACCATATTAATCAAATTTAACAGTTGGAAAATCTGAAAATCTGAGGAAAGGGTATACAGGAGCTCTTTGCACTATTTTGCAACCATTCTATGAACCTGAAATTATTTTTAAACTGTTACAACTTTTAAATTGAGAAGGCAAAGGCAACCCTAAAGACTATCCCCCAAGGCCGTGTAAGGCTTCTCGGGGAAGGTGGTGCACCTGGTGCTCTACATGCCGGGGGAGACACGGAGACATGAAAGCCTCCTGCTTCTTGAACGATGGATGACCAGGAAGAACCGGCAGTCTTTCTTCCCTACTACCTCCCTTAAAACTCCAGTCACCTGGTCCCTCACTAGCTTAGGCTCAGGTAACTGTAATTCATCTAAAAATACCAACGGTAGCTCTACTTCCTGGCTCAGAAGTTGTCCAAATGGATGCTGGTGGAATTAAGTAACACTGAGGACTGTATAACGCTTTTTTCAGCGACCATGATGCAAAGAAGGTATTGAACAGTTTATGGTCAAATTGTCTTTTATGCATTCAATTAATGACAACATCATTTCATTGTTTGGTTCTGTAACACACTGAAAAATTCTACCTACGGCACTTGGAAAATAAAGCAGTAAAATAAAATTTTTGTTGTGTATCAGCTATGGTAGCAGTCTTGTCCCGTAATTATCAAGAAGAATGTATCGCATGTTCTAGGCACTGTCATGGTACTGAGAGGACAAAGAAGACTAAAACAGGGTCCCTGTTTTCCAGGTGTTTATGGTGCAGCTGGAGAAAGATACACAGACAGATCATCAGCGTTCAGTGTGAGAGGTGCAATGGCAACAATGAGGAATATTACAGAAATCTGGATGTCTTGATAGAAAGTAAGACCAGGAGGAAAAGCTTCCTTTAAAGAAGGCATCCCCTGAGTTAAGTCTCAAAGGGAGAACTTCCCAAGCAAAGTCAGTTATGTCATTCCCAACCCAGCGAGGCGGGTGGCATGTGGGCAGGAGCCGTGACACGTCAGTGCTGACGAAGGCGAAGCACAGGGCAGGGGGTGGAAGAGAACAGGGAAGGGCTGAGCAAGGGCCACCACATGGAGATTCCAAGCCATGCTAAGGAGCTTAACTCAACATTTTTAGTGAAGACTAAAACTTCGGTGGAGAAGAGCTACTACATAAAGTGTTTTATGCGCAGGACAGACATTTCCATCTTCATCCTAGACTGCTGAGGGCAATAGACCAGACAACAGAACGGAGCAACTCGCACAGATGCTGCTGTCACAGTCCAAGAAGGAAATGATGAAGAGCTGAAGCAGAGCAGTGAAACCAGATGGAGGAGGAGGATGTAAGCCCGATGTTCCCAAACTTTCTCAAGACACAGCACCCTGAGTGTCACAGTAATTTTTTCATAGCACCTCCAGGCCAAAAGAACATGCAGAAGTTCAGAAGTTAGGGCCAACAACTTAATAAGTACTAGTGTCCTAACACCTCAGTGCCTGCTGGGCACTGCACAACTCCTCCAACACTGCAATCACTGAACACCATCATCCTCGTCTCTTCTAATGCAATTCTAATGTGATGCCAGCTTTTATAACACAGGAACCACTAAAATACAGCTCCACAAAGATACGAGGTCAGCAAAGGGAATGAACTGATCTGATGTTGAAACTGACTATCTCCAGCTAGTAGTTCACGGGACAGCTAACAGATGTCGCCCTTGAAAATCAGAAACATCCCACGATGCCCTGCATCTGCGCAGTGCCCTGGGATGCCTCCATGCATGACCTGGGAACCATGGACACGCCATCTTTAAGCGGTGAAGATCAGGCTGGCTTGCAAACTGACCAGATGTGACAAGATGAGGGTCTCCCAGATCTCACGCCTGGAGTCTGGGTGGACGGTGGACCCAGTAAGTGACACAGGAGGGGACCAGGCTGCACAGTCTTTGGGGGAACAATTCAAAGAGGAGAAATGATTGCAAATAAGATCTATCATCTATGAATATTCAAGAATATTCTCGTTTCTTTTAGTTTGAGAATGTTACAGACAATGAATGAAATGTCAAACCCAGAGATTTCTTAGAGTTAAATGGAATGGAAGAACATCCTTAAACCACATCACACAAAATTTTTCAGGGCCAGCCCTGGTGGCCTAATGGTTAAGTGTGGCGTGCTCCACTTTGGTGGCCCAGATTCAGTTCCTGGACACAGACCTACACCACTCGTCTGTCAGTGGCCATGCTGTGGCAGTGGCTCACATACAAAAACAGGAAGATTGGAGCAGATGTCAGCTCAGGGCAAATCTTCCTCAGCAAAAAAATAAATAAATAATTATGTTTCACAAGTCTCACCTTACTGCATGATGCCCAATTCTCGAGTAAATGGTGTTAAGCAGATGCAATATCCCTTCTTCCCCCTACTGAATACTTTTAAAACAAAGTAACTGCTACATATTTTAAATATACTGTTCTTCAGGTGCTGACTCTTCCTGTTATTTTGCTACATGTGAGAATGAGAAAAGCAATTTTAGGAAAGATTTAATGAAGGGAGGGAGAGGAGTAAGTTAATGGCTAAAATTACATACATCTACAGAACTACCCAAGATACCTATGTTAATACTCTACCTTTGTTAATCCTATCACGGATCATCTAAAATCAACTGCTTTGCTCTTTTAAGCTTCTATGACTAAATCTGTTCCTGAACCACCCAGACTACAGATATGTGACCGTAATCTGGATGTGTCAGCAATGAGTGGTTAGGATGAATACATAACTAAATAAGCATTGGAAGCAACAACTCTGTTTCTGGGTAATAAAACGGTAACATGTTATGTGACCACCCAGTTATAGTTTCACTCAAGTCAGCTCTGACGGTTACCACCAGCCACACAGTGTCATGAACACCCTGGCCTGCCCTCAATCTTCAGAATGGCAGGTAGCACAGGGCCTGGGCCTAGTGTCCCTGATTGTCCACAGACAGCCCTGAGTCACTCTTCTCCTGAAAACGCCCACAAGTCCGGTCTAACAATACAGGATGTCAGTACATTGCTAATGTGTGCGGGGTCAAGGAAGGGGGCAGGAGACCGCAGCTTCAGCACCACTCACGACGACGCCTGTAAAACAGTGATTGCAAACTCTGACCGTGAGGTAAGCTGGACTGCTCTGAAGGCAGCCGCTTCCTCAGAGCCAGGGAAAGGCACATCCTCAATAAACAGAAGGCCGGGTGGAGGCAGTGACCATCGAAGACGAGCCTACCACCACCAAGAAAGCAACAAACATTCAAGAGAGATGGGCCCCAAGGAACACCTGCAGCCCTCAGCTGCTTAAGAGACGGGGACGCTTCACTGCGAACCAAGGGAAAACTAACCCAAAACACGAGGGACCCCACCTCCTGAGAAGCAGCCAAGAACATCCACAGGACACTCACCAAGACACTTGAACGGGATCACAATGTGACTCCTGCACTGCTTTCTGTCCCTCCGGCACCAATTGTCCACACTGACTGGCTGGTTTGCCTCCATCACATTTGTGATCTGGAGCTCGGGGTACATCTGCACAGGAAGAGAAAACGCACACAGTAAACTGACCCTGTCCATAATAAACGGACGCTCGCTGGCAAGTCAGGACGAGTGTCTATTGTGCTCAGCTTCACCATTACCCTAAAGAAACCGAAAATTCCACTTTGCTGCCCCTGGTTCCAACTAAATGCATCAAGTAAAAAGATACTGTAACTATTAGTTTTCCTTTGACAGGTAGATTTCTGACCACATCTAATGCATTCTCTTAATAAAGGAATCTTTATTTAAGGACATAGAAAAGCAGCAAGCTTTCAGCCCAAAACAAATCTATTAGGTATTAAGTCCACTAGTAGGGTGCGTGTAAGCAGCTGAATCCATGAACTAAAACGTTGAAGAGGTCTGTTAACCAAATTATAGAATAATCCGTGAATCCCGGCCCAAGAGCTAGTCTTGGTAAGAAGTTAAAACATCTCATATCCTTTTCTAGGTCAAGTTTTGACCCAAAAAATGAGCTGCATCAGACCTGAGATGGTCATTTACAATACTAGTGGCTTTCTATCAGCAAGTGGAAAACACCAGAACCAGGAGCTTGCGGCACACAGAGCTGAAGTCTTTTAGAATCTTGATTCTTTCACACACTTAGGGATGAAGGGCCTGCTGCTCCCGCCATGAGCAACTTGGTCTTAGGTCAAAAGAGAAGAATGATAGAATATCTACTTCTAAGGTAAATACGTTCAAACTCGACCTAGAAACAAAGCAGTTTAACTTTCTGGCAACACTCTTACCTCCTGACAGTACTGAAGAACTTCTTCTTTTGTTCCAAAGCAGCTCTTGGTGCCTGTTGGGTCCGGTTCCCATTTCCCAGTCTGAATGTTCACATGCATATTTAACTTCCCACAAAACATTGCAATTTGAGGCTCAGCGACAGCAAATCCTGTTCCAGCATTGGCTGCAAGAGCCTACCAAAGGGGAAAAAATTCCAGGTTTACTCCAAAAGGGTTGGCAGAAAGGCACAGTCATTCATTGGTTTGTGATAGGAGAACTGTTCTTTTTAAAATCGTCATTATTTTACTATTTTATCTTCAAAAACAAATCCTTTTCCCAAGAGCTAGGCCAGAAGAAAAAATGACCTTTGGATATACATGATCAAAGTGAAAGGCAGATGAGAAATCTAACCCCCACTCCCCCATCTGGACACTTCTGATCCAACTGCAGTCTGCTCTAACACAAGCAAATCTACTTTCCACTCCTTGATATATCAAACGACAAAAGTATAGAATCGCTAATGTTCCAGTAATTTTATTCAAATCACTCACGTAAAAAAATTCTATTGAGCAGCTACTTTGTAAAGCAACATGCTCAATGCTGACACACAAGGGTGAGCAAAAAGTTATGGCCACCACTCTCTTGGGGCTTCTGGTCTAGTGAAGGAGTGAACACATGAAAAAAGTGTGATCACACTGCCAGCTGTCCTAGGAAGGAAATGCACACAGTGCTGAAGAAGCACATAAAAAGGGACTCTGACTTAGGCTTGTGTAGGGAGGTGACCAGGGAAGCTGCCTGAAGACAGTGGCAGTTGAGCAGAGCTTTGAGCAGCACATGTGGAGAGAATGCAGACTGAGTGGAGAGAGGTAAGAGCAGGGAGGAGAGGCAAGTGGGGACAAGACGAGACAGTGTGCAGACCAAGGAAAGACTTCAGTCTTTATCGCTGGAAGTGCTGAGCGGTTTTAAGCGTCAAGTTAATATTTTCCAAATGCAGCTCTGACGTTTTCTCTGTGGCAGGGTGAAAAGGGACTGAAAACAGACAGCATGCAGGGCAACGACTCAGGAAGCCAGGGGCACAGAGTTCAAGGGTGCCCTAATGGGAGCCAGGGCCACGGCAGTGTGCTGGTGAACAGAGGCAAGAGGTAACAGGCAGCCAAACGGGTAAGAGTGAGTAACAAACCAGCTGCGGGGGGGAACCACGCCAAGTCTGGCGTGCGTTACTCAGTGAAGGATGGTGGCACTCACGGAAACTGAACACCAAAAGGGATTTCATGAACAATTTTATCTTGTGTTAAGTAAAAATAATCAACTATTCCATAGTTGTGAAAACATCACAGCCATTAACAGGTCACAAATTATAGGTGAAAAATAACACTTAGGCATTACGACAGTAAGGCTCTTGCAAAGTCTCGTGCACTAGAAAAACAGAGGCATCCTGGCATCTAGATATAGACCAATACTGATGGTTACATCCACAACAGAGTTTTGTGGTTTCTCTTAATGTAAAAGTTCTTCCAAGATAAAAATTAAACGGCTTTTTAAATGTTAAAATGTGGGAGGCAGGTTTAGATTGTATGGTCCACTATGTTGTTCTTTTTAAAAAGCATTAACATAAAACGGCTTTCCTATTAAAAAGAAAACGTACATTTGATTTTTTAAAATACACGGAAACGTGTGCTTTCTAGGCAACTCTCATTTATCTGTGCTGACGGACTACACAGACACGAATGGTCTGCCAATCAGGAGGCTACTTTGATTTTGAAACACATTACGATCGTTTTCCAGGACAAATTTACCGTCCTACCACACTTTGCTTTGGAGCTCATTGACATTAGCCTGTTTTCTAGCAGTACAAGAGAAAGAAGCAGTGACACTAGTGGGATAGCTGGGAGAAAGCTGACTTGGAACTAAAAGTTGCCAAGATCAATCGGGGTTGAAAAAAACCTCAAATAAATCCAATGAGGAGAACAATTAGCAACTTTATTAACTAGAATTGACTGTAGCCCTACTGTGATGAATAATCATTTCCTAGAGTCAAAGGCAGATCCTATGCCCTAAGTGTAACTGCAGGCAAAGCCAAAGACTAGTGAAGTCCTGTCCCTCCAAAGAAAGAAAAAAAACATTTACAGATATCTGCGGAAAGGAAGACAACTTATTTGTAGGTAACACTCTAACGATGTTTAATTCAAATAAATCATTAAAAAGTTTTAGGATGCACAAGAAAAGTGAGCTTAATTCTCACACTGAGTTCCAGATGTCCCCAAACGCCTCTTCTATGGCCACCTCTCTTTTGGGAGCCATCCCTAAGGATTATGGCTGTAAACCGGGATGCTGACATGGAGGAAGACGGGTGTGTGGAGGAAGACGGGTGTGTGGAGGAAGACGGGTGTGTGGAGAAAGGGGTGCACACAGAGACAAAGACAACCGCAGAGACGCTTCTGTGGACAGAAACCAGTGCTCTCCCCAGGTCCGTTCCTTCCTACTTCACGTGCGCAGACAGAAATAAATGAAGGAGAGCCAGGAAGACATGACGAAATGTAAGCAAGAAAGCCAATCAATGAGCAGGAACGTGTTTCCCAAATTGGCTATAAATGAGCTGCCACAGCAAAGCTGAAACATGCCGAGCGGCATTTCCTAAAATCTCTCTACGGCCTTGTGTATTTTAACATTGAAGGCTCCTATTAAACAAAGAGGATTTGGGGTGTGGTATCTAATCTTTCAGAAGTGTGTGTAGGGGGGGACCATTACCTCCTAAATTCCAAAAATGAATACAAGCAAGAAACAGTGTCAACCAGCTATGTGAGCTCACCCAAGCCACAGCCGGGGAGTGGTCAAAGCTGGGCCGGCAGCCATTTATCAGCACCAAAGATTACGTTCCACACGTTCCTCATTATGGTTGCTGGCTAAGAGACCGCAAGAGTTCCAACTGTATAAACGCTCAGTTTATGGGTCAACCACTGAGGTCAGTGCATCAGAGTAAGTGCACTTGATCTCTGTGCTGAGTCGGTCTGCAGTGCCTTCCCTAAAGAGAAGCTAAATACTGGGGGTTAAAGCAACAAAAGAGGCAGCGAGGCAGCGGTGGCTCCTCACATCAGTTACACCGAGAAAAAGGAGGGACTGGAGTCGTTCCAGACCGCTAAGACGCTGCAGCGATTCACTGCCGAGCTCAGAAACATTCATCCTTGTGGTCCTAAGAGACTCTCAAGAAGGTGTCATCTGAAACATAAAAAGCCTCTGTGGACCACGTCTAGGAAGCAAGTAGACATACCCCAACCTTACCCAGACCATAAGAGGACTGTCTTTTCTGTAACGTTTGTACTTCGTTACTGTGAAAGTGCTCTGATTTAACGCACTCTGTTTTCTTAAGCACACACTGTGCCTTGATCCATTACATCAACGCGTAAATCAGTCTGTTTCCTAACCTAACATGTTACAAATGGGACTCCACTGCCCAGTCAGCACTGCTGGCGGCCTGTGCACCTGGAATCCTCTACGAGAAAGTCAATGCCCCGGGCTCTGGCCCTGAGGCCTGTCCTGGTGACCTCTGGTCGTGGCTGCACTTCTGAGGCTTTGAAAACAAACCATCAACTGCCCAGCGCTTCCACTGTACTGAATAATTCATTCTTAATAAGAAAGTCCATTTTATTAATTTGGCTGGGGGAAAAGAGTTTAGCTATCCAAAGACAGAAATTCAACTTGGTAAAAAGTGCTTCTAGTAGCTGGGTTGAAAATCCGAAATGGCTTAAAGCAACAGATAAATAAACCTAAATCTGAACGTAACTTAAATCAGGGTCTTTAATCATCACCTCAAGAGATGCAACCCCTGGGCCCACCTGGGCCGGCCTCCCTTCATGAAGCCACGCCCAGCGCAAGGCAGGCAGGCCGGCCCACCCAACCCCCGCCCCCAGACTCCCCTCCTCGAGAGGTGGGCCCGGCCTAATCTGGGCCCCTGTCCAAGCCGGCTCCAGGTCTGCTGAAGCGCCGTGGTGGGGGGAGCACCTTCTAAAGAGGAGGGTGTTGTCCTGTTGCCGAGTGTGCCAGGAGAAGGAGGTTAGCGGGGAAACTGGGGCAATTATTTGAACAAGGCCTGTAAATCAGTCAACAGCGCTGTACCAGTGTTAATCTCCCATTCTTGATAACTGCACTCCGGTTATGTTGGATGTTAACATTAAGGAAAGCAGGCTAAAGCTAGAGGGGAATTCTCTGTAGTATTTTTGCAACTTTTTGTCAACTATAAAATTAATCCAAAATAAAGCAGTTTTGTTTTTTTTTAATCCTGTTCATTACCTGCCTGACTTTCAACTGTAATCACATGGTTTCAATCTGTCAAAAAGAGAAGACAGACGTTCCGGCACGGCAACTAGCAAGTGTAGCAGAGCAGGCCCAATACCTGAAAAACCGCCTACTGATTCTGAACACACGGCACACGTCCTAATGTAGCAAAGCTCCATGTACATATACTCAATTTGACCCCTCTCCAAGGGGAGACTATTCCGGTTCTGCCCAGAGCCGAACACAGAAGCAAGTCCACTTCTGTTACTGTCAAAGGGGGCCTGGAGTGTGGACGTTTAGACTATCTTCATCAGCGTACAGAAGTGAAGCTTAAACCATGGGCACAGGGAAGAACGCATGAAGTCCACCACGTGACCAGTCCTCCCCCAAATCCAGGACGGCATGAAATGGGCTAAAAAGACCGCACCTGCCTGCTCCCCCCAGGCACGGGACACGCCTAGAGCAGGCTGCGTCATACCCCACACTCACTTCGTGGGAGTTCAGGCACCAAAGGTATACACGAACAATTTAACACTGCCCCTCCACTTAAAGGAAAATCTCCACAGTTACTGGCTTCCTGCCTCTGGAACCAGCTCCCGGGCGGCAAGGAAGTGAGGTCAAGATGAATCTGCAGTCAACTGAGGCCCTGCGGTGATCAAAAGAGCACTACATAAGGTATTTCTCTAAATCTGCTTTCTTGAGGGATATGCCCCTCACTTAGTAGCTGCGTGACCTCATGGAAACTACTTCAACTCTCTCTCTCAACCTTACTTTTCACTTTTGTACAACATAAATATGGCACTCCCCAGTTTTAGGTATCCCAATAAATGACACGTACAACCCTAACTTTGGACCTTGGTTCACCCTACAACAGTCACGCAAACTCCTGATGCATAAGCAACAAGGCTTGGGGACAAAGCTCCCTCCCTGAATGAGGCTGCAGGCCAGCAAAGCCCAGCACTGCCCGCCCCACTGCCTGCCCCACTCCACCTGCCCTACTCGGAAGGTGCGCTGACTGCAGAGGCCAGGGAGCTGGCGGGTGCGAGGGTTAATAACAGCCCAAACAACATGAGCTGGGGCTTAGCCTTGGAACTCACTGGCCAGTATTACTTACGCAGTTACTTATTAAGAGTGTGCTAAATAAACAGTGCGTGCAGGGCTGGGGGAACGGACGGGGGTGTTTCCTAAACTTTAAAAAAGTGGGATGATTTCAAGTAACGAACACCCATAAGTACCACTGATTAACTATTAAATATGTTCATTCTAAATCATTCTTATTGATTCACAGATAATAAAAATAATACAAATGATGGGGGGAGTTTCCGTGGAATATCTGAGCAGAAACGTGCCCAAATTATAAGCATACTTCTGGCTGATCTGATGCTGTACAATATTCTGTTTATTTTAAGTGCAGTAAGTTACAATCTGGTAAATTTTTGGTATATTTCGAGTATTTCATATACTTGTAGTAAATTACACCTCTTTTAAAAATATTCTATTCTTCAAACAGATCTATTTCACTAAAATACTCAACTTGCTAATTTTTACCAAGGTCAAGTTGGGAAACTATCCAGTGTGTCAGCTCTGGCTCACATGCTCTGACTTCAAGATGTCACAACCACAAACATGAAGAGCCAAGGTCGGAGAGCTGACACTGATTCCACTGGGATCTCTTCTCCTTTAATATATCCAAGCAAAGTTAAGAAAAACCCATGCAGCTGAAGACATTACTGTTTTAACGCGTCGGACGGTTTCTACCCGTCTTTAAAGCAGGGGTTCCCTGACACTCATTAGGGGCCACTAAGGCCTACAGCAGGTTTTCAGAGGCCTGAAAAACGAGGAAAATAAGAATAGTCTGGTGTGCATGTGCGCGCACGAGTGTGTAGGGTGTAGAATTGCTCACTGTCCTCTCTTGAACCACTGTCCTGAGCTCTAAGATTATCTTCTACCTTTTGTTTTAGAATTTTTTCATAAAATGATAGCAACAGTAAATGGGGAGTCTTTAAAAACATTCCTTCTTTAATATTAAGAATTAACTACCTTATCTAAAATTTTTTTCTTAGTTTTCTATTCCATGAAAACTAAAAGCTTAGCTCTTTATTTCTAAGGTTCTGTGATGCTGAAAGGCAAGAAAGGGCAGAAATCCTTAAGTGAATAACCCGTATCTTTTTTTTATAACTAGAAAATAAGACAGTTTGCCAAAATGACTTTCACAGGACAGGGAGAAAGGAAATTCACATTCTAAAATACAAATGGCAATTTCCATATACCATTCTGACAAACATTTTACTATGTTTACTAGGCGCAAGCAATATTCTGGTACCAGTCTTGATGTAACAAGTCACTTTAACTTCTAATGTCCATTAAAACAACTGTGAAGGGGCCAGCCCTGTGGCTGAGTGGTTAAGTTCTCATGCTCCACTTTGGCAGCCCAGGGTTTCACTGGTTCGGATCCTGGGCGTGGACATGGCACCGCTCATCAGGCCATGCTGAGGCAACGTCCCACATGCCACAACCAGAAGACCCATAACTAAAAAAATACACAACTATGTACTGGGGGGTTTGGGGGAGAAAAAGGAAAAATAAAATCTTTAGAAGTACAATAGGTCACTTAATAGTATTTAAAAAAAACATAAAAATAACAAAAATATGAAACAGCTCCACCCTCTCCAAGTTCAAAGCAAGTCAAAATGGAATCTTTCCTATGATTTATGTAGCATTTAAATTTAAAAGTAAATACAGACTTATTATCAGCTCACACCAGATCTGCTTGCAGACAATAATTCTTCCTGTCTGGGACCCATGCCCATGTGCATTATTGTAATTATGAGCCATTTTTAAAAATACAGCAATAACGCTAATATGAGCTGCTGGTCAGTATGTTTACTGCTTGCTGCCTCTGCCATTAATCAGCCTTCCTGAGTTCAAGCCATCTAACTACTAAATAAATGCATAAAGGAGGACAGGAGAAGCTGCACTCAAGTAAAAGGAATGAATAAAAAGCATGTAAATGTGTGTGTGACACACATACACACACATACCCCCACAGCACTGTTGTCCTACCCTTGGGTGGGCCTCTGGGAGCTGCGTCTACCCTTGCCCTCCATGATCCACCCTGCACAAAGCATCCTGTATCCTCAAGTCAGAACACATAGACCACTCTTCTGTTCCCAGAGATTCAAACCCTTTAACAGGACCCCTGCCTCACTCCAACACCCCACCTTGTGCTCAGTGTATCACCTAGTGTATCCTTGGGTCCTGACACAGCCAGGGTCTTTCTTGGCTCAAGGCTCTCCACCTAGCACTCCCTCCCCTTCTCCCCAGGGGACATTCTCACCTTTCCAGACTCAGCTCCACTGTGCATTCTCTGAGGGCCCTTCTTGAAGACAGTCCCCAGCCCAGAGGTGTTTTACTTCCCCTCAAGCAATCTGAAACTCCTTGTTTATCTCCCTCCTTTGGAAGGGAAGCTCCTCAAGGGGAGGGACCCCATCTGTTTTTCCAGCCACTGTACCTGGAAACAGCATCTAAAATACAATAGGTAATCATTTACACCCAAGCAAGTGACTGACTCTAAAGCCTGTGTTCTTGGTTTTTTCAAGACATTTAAACTAATATCAATTAGCAGATATCACTCAGCAGTAACTTCTAAATGATTAACTCTGTACTAGTCTTCATATAAGCAGATCTATAAATGTATGACAAATGAAAAAAAGAAGCTTATGCAGTATATGGCATGTTTCGATTATTTTTATTTAAATTTTTGCCAAGTGAATCCATGTACACAGCCTGAAAAGCCACATACCACGAGGCTCGTATCAGAAGGGCAGTGCTCTACCCCTCATGCCTCGAGGCAGCACCTTGGACCTCCTACATTGAGTCTCTACCTTTCTTTTTTTTCTTTTTAAGGATTGGCATCTGAGCTGTTGCCAATCTTTTTTTTTTTTTTTCTCCCCAAATCCCCCCTCTATATAGTTGTATATTTTAGTCGTGGGTCCTTCTAGTTGTGGCATGTGGGACGCCGCCTCAGCATGGATTGATGAGAGGTGCCATGTCCACGGCCAGGATTCGAACGGGCGAAACTCTGGGCCACCGAAGCAGAGCGCATGAACTTAACCACTCGGCCACAGCCACCGGGCTGACCCCGAGCCTCTACCTTTCTTATCTTTTTCTTTCTAGTTTCTTCTTGTTCCTCTTTCTGAAAGATTTCAACTAGATTTTTAAATTTCTAGTATCACGTTTCTAATCTCCAAGAACTCTTCCATGTTCTCTGAAAGGCTTATTTTATTGCAAACTATTATTTCATAGATGTAACACTGTGCCCTCTTCAAGGTAAATAGCAAGAACGCATCTGAAGTTATTTGTCTGTTCCTCGACTTGTCTTCAAATTGCTTTCTTCCCCCATCTGTTTTGTTCATGTTCGAGGTGTAAGCCTCTAATTCAATAGTTAAGAAGGGGGCACTGAAAAGCCGGTCAGAAGCTTTCTGTGCGTGGATAGGACCTGTCAATAAGTGACCTTCACTCAGCTCTCCAGAGAGGAATCCTACAGACCCTCACGGGGGCCCACGGGCCTGGCTGTCCAGGGTCCGGCAGGGAGCCCTAGTGAGGGGGACTTTCACCTCATCTTCTGCTTGGCCAGCTGTCCGCGAGTAAGCCTTGATACTCTTCCCGGGCGCAGAGTGGGAAGGGCCTTCAGGGGCTAATAACCCACTCAGAGGCCTGATGCTCCCCAGCCCTCGTTCAAGTTTGCTCTGCATCAGTTGCTTTTAGCTGGCTTCTCTCCCTGCATTCAGGTGTCAGTTATTTCTGGTCTGCTAGCTCAGTTACTTAGGTCCATCTGCTTCCCATCTTTAAGACTTTGTGGACATCTTTCCTTCTCTCCTGTTGTCTTTGTTGGTTTCTTCTCATGTTAAATGTATCAAAATTAAGCCGCATTCTCTCATCAGGACAACTAGAACAACTAGAGCTAAAACAGCTAGAATCCTCCACTTGCATCTGTTGAGGTACAACAATTCAAAAGCTACTAACTATGAATATATTTGAAAACTAGAGATGGGAAAGTTTAACAAGATCATAACCGGGCCATCACAGTAGCACAGCGGTTAAGTTCATATGCTCCGCTTTGGCAGCCCGGGGCTTGCCAGTTCAGATCCCAGATGCAGACCTACACACGGCTTATCAAGCCATGCTGTGGCAGGCATCCCCCATATAAAATGGAGGAAGACGGGCATGGATGCTAGCTCAGGGCCAATCTTCCTCAGCGAAAAGAGGAGGATTGGTGGTGGAATGTTAGCTCAGGGCTAATCTTCCTCAAAAAATAAAAAAGATAAGCTTTTACTTTTTTTTTTTTTAATATTTTATTTTTTCCTTTTTCTCCCCAAAGCCCCCCAGTACATAGTTGTGTATTCTTCGTTGTGGGTTCTTCTAGTTGTGGCATGTGGGACACTGCCTCAGCGTGGTTTGATGAGCAGTGCCATGTCCACGCCCAGGATTCGAACCAACGAAACACTGAGCCGCCTGCTACGGAGCGCGCGAACTTAACCACTCGGCCACGGGGCCAGCCCCTAGATAAGCTTTTACTTTTGACTATTTAAATAAAATGTCTGTTAAGAAAATAAAATTCTGATCCGTTACTCAGATTATTTCATTTGCTCATTTTACAATTATGTTACAGTCAACATGCTAGTCACTGGGTATTATGGGCTGAATTGTGTCCCCCTCAAAATTCATGTTGAAGTCCAACCCCTACCATCTCGAAATGTGAACTACTTGGAAATAAGACTGTTGCAGATGTAATTAATTAAGATGAGGTGACACTGGAGTAGGATGGGCCCCAATCCAGTATGACCAGTGCCCTTATAAAAAGAGGAAATGTGAAGAGCCAGACACATACACACAGACACCATGTGGAGGCTGCAGTTATGCTGGCAAAAGCCAAGGAGCTGGCAGAAGCTAAGAGAGCCTGGAAGAGACCCTTCTTTAGCAACTTCGGAGGGAGCACAGCCCTGCCGACACCTTGATCTTGGGCTTCCAGCCTCCAGAACAGGGAGACGACAAATTTCTGTTGTTTAAGCCACTCAGCCTGTGGCACCTTGTCATAGCAGCCCTAGAAAATGAGCAGACTGGGTGAACTAAGACTCGGTATATGTATCGGGGAGCTCAGAATCTTAGAGATGGGATCCAGATTCAGAGAAAGCCGGACCTATAGCATAATGCACGCATCACGAATGAGAGGTGAGCAAGTGGCAAGTGTGAGAGCACAGTAATCCAACAAGAGCTACAACAGAGATGGGCACAGGGCTTAGCCCAGAAGAGGAACAGCTATGGGGGGGCGCTGGAGGGTAAAGTCTTCAGAACCTCTTCTCCAAGGAAAGTGTGCTTGGGCTCTCTCCCAGCACGACTATGACCTTGCTACGCATAACTCAGAGGACAGGAGGATGTGATTTGGCAAGATTAGGCAAAAACTAGGAAGCTGTTGCATTCATCCGGGAGAAAGGTGAGGAACAAACGCTGGAGAGGCAGGAGTAGGAAAGGGACAGCTGGAGAACTGCTAACAGGATCCGGACAAGGGAGGCAGAGGAAGGGCAAAATGACTCCAACTGGCTAATTCTGACAACGAGGGAAGCAGTGGAGCTAACAACCAAAGAAAGTGAAGAGGGCTGGGGAGGTGGGGACTGGGGATGGACAGATTTCAGATTTGGGTGCATGTGTCTGAAGTACTCACAGGTTATCCAAATGGCAATAGTGGAGATATTTACCAGACAGAAATACATGTCAGGAACTCCAGAGGGAAATGTGGGCTGGAATTATGAATTTGCAATTCAGTAACACGCTGAAAGAATTTTAAGCCCAGAGAATAGGTAGGATCATCTGGGGACACTGTGCAGTTGAAAAGAAGGACAGAACCCTAAGAAATAGCAACATTTAATGGGCATACAGAAGGAAAGTCCATGACCAAGGAAGAGAAGCAGGAAAGTATGTCAAAGAAACGATACCCTCAGAGAGATGAAGCAGCAGCAACTGAAACGTCAGTACTACATTTCACTGTGTATGAGATCACTGGTCGATTCAGTGTGGGGAAGTGAAAGAAACAGGGCCACAATGATCCAGGTGACAAACGAGAGGTGAAGAAATAGCCTACGAGCATAAACTAGTGATCCTCAAGGTGGGGTGTGCTAGGTCATCCCAATTAAAGAAACACTGCAACTGTCTCCACACAATGCAGCCCTCACTCGTCAGCTCCCTCTCATACTGCAAACTGCTGCGGCTTACGTGACAAAGAATCTTCCTGTGCTGTGGTTAACTTGATGACAAGACCCCGAGAAGGTAAAATCTGTACAATACTTTGAAACGAAAGGAGAAATAACCATGAAAATCAACTGTACCACACAGAAGTTTATCTCATGGTTGTCTCACAGTGAAGTACTTACGAGAGTCATCATTCTTTAACAAAAAGACTTCTGAACTTTTTTACAATGGCATGTCTGTGCCAGTATCTGACATCCAGTAGATATTTTTGAAAAAGTAAATATCTTAATCTTTCTCTTCCAAGTAAATGTGACATTTTAAATAATAAGTGATAAACAAACTACTTTTAAGAAGTTAACTCATGGGCTGGCTCCGTGGCATAGTGGTTAAGTTTGGCACGTTCTGCTTCAGTGGCCCAGGTCTGGTTCCCGGGTGCAGACCTACACCATTTGGCAGCAGCCATGCTGTGGCAGCGACCCACATACAAAATAGAGGAAGACCGGCAATGGATGTTAACTCAGGGCGAATAATCCTCAGTAAAAAAAAAAATTTTTAAGTTTATGCATGGCTATGGAGAGGGCATTTTAAAAATCAGTACTGGGAAAATTTTGCCTTATGTTATTTCATTGTCAAAATGGTAAATGTGTCGCCTATAAACCTACGAGTATACCTTAACTGAAAGCAATTTCCTAACTGATTTTAAACCTTCCAAAATAAAGAATTTTACTAAGTTGTGTACCTATTTCTTAAAAATATAAAAGTGCAATTTTCAACTGGCCCATAAAAACAGCTGATTAACACATTTAGTAGTTACATTTCAACATTTCCATAATTAACAGTAAGACTGAAAAATGGGCGTGATAACTTAGTTAAGTGCAGCACAGTACTTCTTTAGATCTTCTGTAGATTTATATGTCTGTGTAAGGTGTCTTTTTTCAGCTGTGACAAGGATCAAAGTAAATTGAACACAGAATTAGACCTTTAAATAGCTATTTCACAAAATTTAAGTTCTAGGTTTTTAAAAATGAAGACAGCATTTCATCACTGTTATGGACTGACTGTGACTGCCCGTCACCCCAATTCCTAAGTTGCAGCCCCACCCCTAGAGTGACTGTACTTGCAGATGGGGCCTTCAGGACATAATCAAGGTTAAATGAGGTCATAAGGGTGGGGCCCTAATCCAAGAGGACTAGTATCCTTATAAGAAGAAGAAAAGACACCAGAGAGCAGAGACAGAGGAAAAGCCCCCATGAGGACAGTGAGAAGACGGCCACCTACAAGAAAGGGGAGGACTCACCAGAAACCAACCCTGCTGGCACCTTGATCTTGGAAGTCCAGCTTCTAGAACTGTGAGAAAATAAATCTCTGCTGTTTTATAACAAAACACCAGTCTGTGGGATTCTGTTACAGCAGCCCCAGCAGACTAACACCATCACCTTACTCTATCTACATCACACTGCGTATGAATGAGCTAAATTTGAAGTTCCAAGGAAAGGATTTATGACTTGCCTATATAGGTACAAAACATTTTTACAATGAAATTAAACTTTTTATAATACAAATAAAAATTTACATATTTTCTAACATAAATATGCAGAAGAGTTTTAATTAAAAATAGCAATATGTAAATTGGCTATGAAAACTACAAGAAAAATTTGAAGAATGTTTTGTTGATATTGATAATTTTACACTTGCTTTTCAATTTATGCAATGTTCCTTTGAATTTGATGTTAACAGTACTGAGCTGATAGAAGAATTACTGGATTTACTTAAATGACACCTTTGAATTTCCATACTTTTGCTTCAAGGTGAAAATGATTCTGAAGAACCTGGACCAATTCTGTCAGTGTGGATGCAAATATTAAAAAAACACAAATTTTTTTTAACTCTGGTTATTTGAAAACATTTAATTCTGTTTGGAACAACTTGAGAATGTAAGTTTACTTGTCCAACTGTAAATTTTACAAAATCTAAATAAACATCAAGTATTTCCAATGAAGACTAGCATCCAAATTGAGATGTGGCTGTAAATGTGAAATTTATGCAGAACTTACTATGTAAATTTTTGCAAAGACTTAGTATGTAAATCTATATAAAGACTTACTATGTAAATTTATGCGAAGACTTAGTATGTAAATCTATGTAAAGACTTACGATGTAAATTTTTTAATGTAAAATATCTCATTGATTTTATAACATGTTGATTTTATAACATGACTATACACACATTGAATGATACCTCAGATATACTGGGTTAAATAAAATACATTGTTAAAACTAATTTTACTTATTTTTGTCTTAAAAAATGTCAACTAGAAAAATTTACGTTTATATATGTGGCTTGCATTTATTTCTATTGGACAACACTGTGTTAAATGTTCAGTTAACTTTGTGATAGGGAAGACATGAGCTGGATGACTTTTTTCCATTCCATTTAAACACATTTTCCTTTGTTCCATTATGAAGGTGAGCAAGAGTTTCTGGCAATTGAAGAATGGGGTACTCAGATGGTTCCTTGAGAAACACTCCAGTTGCCAAAAGTTAAATGGGTGAGAGCCACAAGTTTCTCTGAGGAGGCCAGGCGAGTTCCAGAGACAAGAGGTTACCAGTAAAACATGCACAGGACTTAGGAAAAAGGACCTTGAGATGTTTCTTCTTAACAGGGATTCAGCATGGGTTATGTGAGTGGGTTAAGTGCCAACAACCAACGTTCTTACTTTTATCCACTTGCTGGGGAGACACACACACACACTCACTCTCACTGTCTCTTACTCTCTCTCCCCTCCGTTCCCCAACTCTTTAGACCCACAAACATTAAAAGAACCCTGATTAAGACATAAACAAACAAACAAGAAATCTCTCTCCCAGGCTTCTGACAACCACAAAACAAACCCCAAAGGTCTTCTGAAGAGAAAAATAAATAACCAGAATAGGTAAGAGTACGTATGATATGATGCTCATGTCACACAGGAATTGCTGATTCCATTATTTTTAAATGAATAAATATTTGTAAGGGCTCCACAGACAACAAAATGAATGAGTCACAAGTCCTCAGCCGCATGGAGGCCTGGCCTGGTAGGGGAAACACCATGTAAACAAAACAATCCTAATAAAAAAGGAAAGATTCTCAAACTCTGTCATATAGGAGACCCCCAACTTACTGTCTGACTGGTTCCTTAATGACAGTTGAAAGTTAAGCAACAATTCCCAACAGACACATGAAAAGATGCTCAACATCACTAATCTCAGGGAAATGCAAACCAAATCTACAATGACATATCACCTTACACCTGTCAGAATGGCTATAATTATCAAGACAAAAAAACAACAAACGTTAGAGAGGACCTGGAGAAAGGGGAACCTTCACACACTGCTGGAGGGAATGCAAACTAGTGCAGCCACTATGGAAAACAGTATGGAGAGTTCTCAAAAAATTAAAAACAGAAATACCATATGACCCAGCTATCCCACTAGTGGGTATGTATCCAAAGAATCTGAAATCAACAATCCAAAGAGATTTATGCACCCCTACGTTCACTGCAGCATTATTCACAATAGCCGACATGTGGAAGCAAACCAAGTACCCATCAACTGATGATTGGATAAAGAAGATGTGGTGTATATATACAATGGAATATTACTCAGCCATAAAAAGACAAAATCATCCCATTCACAACAACATGGATGGGCCTTGAGGGTATTATGTTAAACAAAATAAGCCAGATAGAGAAAGACGAACACTGTATGATTTCACTCGTATGTGGAAAATAAACTAACACATGGACAAAGAGAACAGATTAGTGGTTACCAAAGGGGATGGGGGTTAGGGGGTAGGCATAAGGGGTAAAAGAGTATATATATGGTGACTCACAAATAATAATGTACAACTGAAATTTCACAATGTTATGGCTTCAATAAAAAAAAAAGTTACACCACAATAAACGGTACAATGATGGTACCCTATTTTCTATAGGTATAATATTACAAATTGGGAGTCTATTCCTGAACAAATATGAAAATAAAGAGAAAAAAGAACAGACATAAATGTTTTTATAAACAAGTATCTTGTGGCTGGCCCCGTGGCCGAGTGGTTAAGTTCGCGCGCTCCACTTCAGCGGCGCAGGGTTCTGTCCGTTCGGATCCTGGGTGCGGACATGGCACTGCTTGTCAGGCCACGCTGAGGCAGCATCCCACATGCCACAACTAGAAGGACCCACAACTAAAATATACAACTGTGTACTGGGGGGACTTTGGGGAGAAAAAGGAAAAACAAAATCTTTTAAAAAATAAATAAATAAACTTAAGTATCTTGATCATACAAGTTCTTTTGGAGTGTTTCCTTCATGGGCTAGCATGGCTGAGGCTTCTTAAAATACTTAAATCTAGTTAAGCACAGAGAGAAGATGACACCTTCTTTTCCGTGAAAACTTACCCAGAGCAAGCGTGAGTGTTCTCTGTTGCTCCAAGAACCTTATTATTTCCTTCCAGTTTACACACCTGGATGATTCTCACTGCCAATTCATTGCACACGAATGCCTCAATCACATAAAGAGGGAGTCAGGCATTTTTCCAAAGACACACATTCAGTGATCTCTTACTCCCAATTTCAGCTAACTTTTCTGGAAAACTCCGCAAGGTTTCCATATTAGTGCTTATAGCCTTCCCCAAATTTTCTTTAAAAAAATCCAGGTAGGACCAGCCCTGGTGGCCCTGAATCGGTTCCTGGGCACAGACCTACACCACTTGTCTGTCAGTGGCCAAGCTGTGGTGGCAGCTCACATACAAAAAAAAAAAGCAAGATTGGCAGCAATGTCAGCTCAGGGCAAACCTTCCTCAGCAAAAAACCCACCCATCCAATCATCCCTCCATGCCTACCCGAGCAGTCAAGCCACCCTTTCCTTGCACGAAAACCTCCTTTCTTTGACGATTTACAGATATTGCCCAGATCAAGGTTAATCAACTACTCTGTACAGTAACGTGCCATTGTAATTTGAATTCAGACACCCCATAGAAACAAATCAATAAAAGGCAGATGAGAGCATGGCAAGCATCAGCAAATTCCAGACTATTATATTTTGAATGAAAAACTGTGAACCACCTGGCAAAGCTGATTTTATGTATCCCCAAATAGTCTTCATTCTTTAATATAGCATTGCAATCCACAACCATATATATGTATGTACGTGTACGTGTGTTCAAAATTCTTGGTCACCCAATAAGAACTGAATATGGTTTGAGAACACCAACAACCAAACCAGTTTATAAAAAATTAACTATACTAAAAATAAATAAAGTGCTTATACATCCGCAGCAGCAGCTAGATCAGCCTCTAAATGATGTCAATTCAAACAGTGCAAGGAAAGAATTATTTCTGGGGGCCAGCCCCATGACCGAGCAGTTGAGTTCGCGCGCTCTGCTTCAGCGCCCAGGGTTTCACTGGTTCGGATCCTGGGCACGAACATGCCACCGCTTGTCTGGCCAGGCTGAGGCGGCGTCCCACAGAGCACAACCAGAGGCACTCACAACTAGAATCTACAACTATGTACTGGGGGGCTTTGGGGAGAAGAGGAAAAATAAAATCTTTAGGAGAAAAAAAAGAAGCTGCTTGATTTAAAAAAAAAATTATTTCTGCCAGTACACACAGTGCTCTTACCAAAAAAAAAGGTCTCTCCGGTATTTAAACACTGAGACAGTTGTCAGCAGATACGAGAAGATGTATAGAAGATATGCTTTGTCTACAAAAAACCCTCTTTGTTTTTCTTCTAAACAGTCTTAGAAAGCCATGAGAACTAGTCCACCTTCAACCCTCAAAGACTGGCAGGGCAAGCAGCTATTTAGGTATAATACTATCTAGTAACTTAGTACCAAACTAAATTTAGGCAATCCATGTTGGCTTGCACTAGAATGATTTGCCTTCATCCTCCACATCTCCTGGGAACAGCTAGTAAGTAATTCAACGCAAGAATTTTTGCAACTGTTTTCTAATACTTAATGCTAGGATGAAAACAAGAGGTCATATTAAGTTAACATGACTTCTTTGACCCTCTGAAAAGCTGATTTCAAACAGTTCCAAATATACGTAAGACTAATAGTTACCTACATAACATCACAAAAGCCATATGGTGATCTCAGTAATATTTAATATGACAATATTTTACTTGGCAACAACGAACCCTACCTATACTGCTATAAAACAACGTAATCTTATCTCTACCAGTACAGGACATTCTTTACCTTCCGATCACTTCTTTGTCTCTGCCTTCTTCCAAATATTTCGTCCCTTAGAACTCCAAAATGTCCCAAAGACTGATGTGGCACTGATGTGATATCCAAAAGAAATGTATCTTGACAAATTACCAAGTAAGAAGAACGCTACAAGTGGCATACCTATAACATTATCTTCTTAATAACGTTTACTGAAACAACTGTCATGACATGGAACTCAAGTCAGAGTTTATGTTCTAGTTTATTTTCTACAGCTTTCGGGGACATAGACGCTGCTCGCATAGTGTCAGACCGCCAGTGGGACATCTTCATGAGGATCCATTCAAGCAGTAGGGACCGGCACCAGATCTACGACAGGCCTTACACTTCCACCATTCTCTGACAAGTTCAGTTTCTTCACTCACTACATAGACACATAAAACCACACGTAATGGCTAAGCTTGGCTGAGAGCTTATCAGGTTTGAGTCCACGCTTTATATTTAATCTTTTAAAATCAAGACTTAAAATACTGTAATCTGTCCTGATTACTATTTCCATTGTTTCAAAACAACATTCAGTCTCAATGACTTGTATCAACTCAGAAGATTAATCGTTCAAAATAACAATCCAGCAGGATATTTTATTAATGTAGATCCCAAGGAAGCTAATCAAGCCTCAAATAATTATTCTTCTAAAGAGTTGCTAGGAGAGAGAGAAAAAAAAAGAGTTGCTATAAGGAAGAACCTTCATACAGCATTAAGCAGAAATCCTCTTGAAAAGGGGTGGGTGCAGGGCAGAGTCCAACCAGCCAACCAAAGATTCTGTTAGGAAATGTGCTTTTTAGTTCACTTGAAATCTGCCAGGAGTAATAAGCATTTACTGCAAGAGATAATTTCAAGCCAACTTTCTCTTTCTCCTCTTTTCAACAAGGGTTGAAAACTCTCTGCCTGTAGATAACAGAGAGGTAACAGGAGCAGACGGGGCTGTAAAGAAAATGCCAAGCCACTCAGCCCCACTCTGGGAGCCCCAGAACCCCTCTGCCATGGAAAGGGGGCCTGCTGCTACTGTGGCACTCTTGCCAGATCTTTCTCGGTTTTCAAAAACCAGGAAAGAATTTTTACATAAAAATCCATGTTATTTGGAAATGATGGTGATTACTTTGAATTTAAAATACAATGAAGCCCGGCCAACATGGAGAGAGCCAAATAAAACACAAGCACAGGTTCCACTCTGTCTTCAGGCTGCGGGCTTTTGAGCTCTACTTTAGGTTATGTACAAGGCATCACAGTTAGGAGGGATGGCAGTTAATTTAAAGAGTACAAAATTCATCTAACACCCAGAAGTCACAGTATAAGCTAAAACTAATCATATTCTATCAATTATAAGAAATCTGATTACAATAATTTACTTTAAAGACCTACGGCATTTGAGGGTTGGAAGACAATATCGTTAAGATGACAATACTACTCAAAGTAATCTACTAATTCAATGCAATCCCCATAAAAGTACCAACATCATCTTTTGCAGAAGTTAAAAAAAAAATCCTGGGGCCAGCCTCGTGGTGCAGTGGTTAAGTCTGCACGTTCTGCTTTGGCGGCCCGGGGTTTACCAGGTCAGATCCTGGGTGCAGATCAACACACCACTTGTCAAGCCATGCTGTGGTAGGTGTCCCACATATAAAGTAGAGGAAGATGGGCATGGATGTTAGCTCAGGGCCAGTCTTCCTCAGGAAAAAAAAAAAGAAAAAAGAAAAAGAGGAGGATTGGCAGCAGATGTTAGCTCAGGGCTAATCGTCCTCAAAAAAAAAAAATCCTAAAATTCATATGGAATCGCACAATCTAGAAAAAGAATAAAACTGGAAGACTCACATTTCCTGATTTCAAAACTTACTACAAAGCTAAATCAAAACAGTGTGGTACTGGCATAAAAAAACAGACAGGAGAGTTCAGAAATAAACTCTTGCATATATAGTCAAATGATTTTTGACAAGAGCGCCAAGTCCAGTCAATGGGAAAAGGAAAGTCTTTTCAGCAAATATTGCTGGGAAAACTGGATAGTCACCTGCAAACGAATGAAGTTGGACCCTTACCTTAAACCATATACAAAATTAACTCAAAATGGATGAAAGATATAAACATTAACTAAAAAGATAAAACTCTTAGAAGAAACCATAAGGAAAAATCTTCACGATGTTTGATTTGGCAATGATTTCTTAGATATGATAGCAAAAGGACAGTCAACAGAAGAAAGAATAGCTAAATTGGACTTCACCAAAATTAAAAACCTTTGTGCATCAAAGGACACTATCAAGAGAGTGAAGACAACCCACAGCATGGGAGAAATATTTGCAAAGTACATATCCAGATTACATAAACAACTCTAACTCAACAACCACCACCAAACAAAACCAAGTCAAAAATGGCCAAGAGACTTGAATAGACATTTCTCCAAAGAAGATATACAAATGGCCAACATGAAAAGATGTTCAACACCACTCATCAATAGAGAAATGCAAATCGAAACCACTTCACACCTAAATTAGGATGTCTATTATCCCCCCAAAAAATGGAAACAAGTGTTGGCAAAGATGTGGAGAAACTGCAACCTTTGTGCACTGATGATGCAGCCGCTGTGAAAACAATGTGGCAGTTCTCGAAAAGCTCAACACAGGATTACCACATGACCCAGCAATTCTACTTTTCAGGACATACCCAAAAAAACTGAAAGCAGGAACTGAGACACACGAACAAACGGGCACACCGATGTTCACAGGAGCATTATTCACAACAGCCAAAAGGTGGAAACATCCCAGATGTCCATCAGCAGATGAATGGATAAACAAAATGTGGTCTCTATATCAACAATGGACTATTGTTCAGTTTTAAAAAAGAAATGACACTCTGATACATGAACCTCGAAAACATGTTAAGTGAAATAAGCCAGACACAAAAGGACAACTACTGTATGATTTCACTTATATGAGGTATATGGAATAGACAAATTCATAGAGAGGTTTCCAGGGGCCGGGGGGAGGGGAACAGGGAGTTAGTGTTTAATGGGTTGAAAGTTTCTGTTTGAGACAGGAAAAGTCCTAGAAATGGATAATGTTGATGGTTGTTTGACATTGTGAATGTACTTAATGTCACTGAGCTGTACACTTAAAAATGGCTAAGGGGCCAGCCTGGTGGCGCAGTGGTTAGGTTCACCAGTTGGGATCCCAGGTGAGGACATGGCACCGCTGGGCAAGCCATGCTGGGCAGGCAGGCATCCATCCCACATATCAAGTGGAGGAAGTATGGGCACAGATGTTAGCTCAGGGCCAGCCTTCCTCAGCAAAAAGAGAAGGATTGGCAGCAGATGTTAGCTCAGGGCTAATCTTCCTCAAAAAAAGCTAAAATGGTCAATTTTATGTTATGTATATTTTACCACACACACACACAAAAAAAAAAACCTATGGAATGTGAGTTGCACAATGTAGGGAAAGTTTTCTATCTTGTGGCTGACAAGGTAAAATATCTAGAATTAAACCCTATAAACAGGATTTTAAAAAAAGATAATCATTAAGATAATCTATTTTAAAAAACTGAAGAAGCGTTGGCTGCCATTTTTCCAACAACACATAAGGCTTACTTCATGTATCATCTTAGGAACTGGACGTTGCCTACAGCTGCGGTGTTACTCTGTCCCAGGGCCCTGCATACAGCAGTTTAACAAATGTGTGCTAACAATGACTCCCAACTGGTTCAGATGGACCAGTTACCACAGGAAGTCTGCAACCTTGAAACAAGTTCTAGCCAAAAGTTCTTTCAAACGTCAATCTGAGATACAACTAAAAAGATAAAAGAGATATCCACTGCATACAGTCTGCAGTAGAGGAAAATCAGAAATATAAATATACAATTATAAAAGAATGAATTAAATAAATTATAGACTTTTACATATAATATATTCCTGAAAAAAAGGACAGGTTCAAAAATACGCATGTCATTTGGAGGTTCTGCTAATAGAAAGTTAATAATTTATATGTATCTCAATTGCTCCCAGTGTTTTAGGGAAAAAAATCCTTGAAAACTTAATTCCAGCACTTTACAAACATACCTTAAATTCTCCTACATAATTGAGCCCACTGCACGTTGACCGAAGTGCAAAGACTCTCGACCGAGAATACACCAAGTAAGCACCAACTCCATCAAACCAAGTGCTTCTTATCAATAAAATAAGCACTTTTTTCATTTTTTCACTCATTCTTATGCATGGGGAAAATGCAATCAAACATTGAAATTACAGTTCCAATGCTGCTGCAAATATCCAACCAGTGGGTGACAGGTAGCATGCTCATGCAGTAACGCAAAATGTTTGCGCATCAGCATTAGTACTCCAAATTCCGAGCATGGAAGGCGACGGAGAGTGATGGATATTGCACAGTTAAAAACTCAGGGGGTTCAAAAGCCCCAAACCATGAAAGGAGATTCAACTAAAGGTGACGCAAAATATTTAATGGCTTGGAAAGTTATTCAATACGTCAAATGGGGGGAAAATAGGTTATAAACAGATACGAGAGAATCCACTCTTTAAAAAAAGAAAGACATACAGAAAACAAGATTGAAAAAATCAGAAAGTTATTTATCTGGATGGCAAATTACAGTTAATTTCTTTCTTTTTTGGGGTTTTTTTGGCTTTACCTATATTTTCTAAGTTTTTCACAATGACCATATATTTCTTCTTTAACACACGATACACACTAAGAGTCACCGTAATAATCACTTGTAAAGAGTCAATGTAGAATCTCACGGTCATTTTCAATGAAAGATTGTAAGAAGCCGCAAACAGGTCCCTGAGACAGCTCACACACATGCAAGTCATGATGCGTGGTCACTATAAATCTAAATTCCATGACCTGATGGTGGTTTGCTAGTGGAGCAGGACTGCCAAACAGAGAGATTTTTCCCGTTACTTTCTGATTACCAAGAACCATGTACTGCAAATTTCTGCCTAATGTTCACTGTCTGGTAGCCTCCTCCACAGACCTCCGGTGCCCCATGCCAACCTCAACCATCCCTTTCCCAGGACGTGAGCCAGGCCACCTGTCCTACCAGTCAGCACACACTCGAGAGGTTCATCACTTACTGATCAGTAACCCTGGTCAAGTTACTTTATCGACACACACCCTCGTTCCTGCATCTGTCAAATAAGGACAACCACAGTCCTGTCTCAGAGGATTGTTCTAAGGTGTCAATGAATACATGTAAAACACAACACACAGTAACTGCACCATAAATAGAGCTATTATTATTATTACTCCAGTCACCACCAGAATCTGCCATTCTATTCCTGTTTGTGTCTTCTTCTTCCCTAACCACTTAACGTCACAGGTTCTCACTATAAACTCTCAGTAAACATCTACTTTCAAGGGTATTAACTTCCAGTTATGGCCAATTACATAATTCACACTAACCATCCTAATGAGGACAACTAGAAAAGCAACATAAAATATCTTAAAAAGCACTTGCTTAAAGGCAGTAGGGACCAAAATAGATAGTGAAGATTTAGCAGGTCAGTATCCAGGGGAGGATGCAGGCCCAGGGAGATGAGTACAGCTTGTCAGGCTATTTCTCCTCTGGGGATGCGGCAGGACTCTAAAGAGTAGCTGAGCAGTGCTTTCGACAGCATGGAAGACTAAAGGAAAATGGACTGGAGTCCAGGGCAGAAGGAAGAGAGGAAAGAAAAGACACTTGGAGAACCTAAAGGTCTGGAGGTGATACCCCACAGCAGGCTGAACCTAGAAAGTAATCCAGAAATTGACAGGACTTCACAGAGGCTGCAGCTCAGCTTCCAATCCTCTCAATCCACAAAATGAGAATGAGATCTTGGACTGCTAGTGTCTTCAAGCTCCAGGGAGAAGCAAATCAAGTGCTCTCTGGGTCATTACACCAGCCTAAGCCTCAATTTAATCTATAAGCATCTATGTAAATAAAATGCCCGGCACATAATCAAAAATACTTAACAAGGAGACAAAATAACATGAATGAAAACAAGCAGAAATGGACAATACAAAAACACCCACAGGGCTGCCAGATACTGGAGTTATCAAAGACTTTAAGTATACTTATCATGCTCAAAGACACAAAAGACAAAAATTTAGAATTTCAGCAGTGATCTAGAAACAATTTAGAAAGCCAATTTTAAATTATAAAACTGGGGGCAGCGAGCAGGCCCCCATGGCCAAGTGGTTAAGTTCGCGTACTCCACTTCAGCAGCCCAGGGTTTCAATGGTTCCAATCCTGGGCGCAGACATGACACCACTCCTCAAGCCATGCTGAGGCAGCGTCCCACATGCCACAACTAGAAGGACCCACAACTAGAAATACACAGCTTTGTACCAGGGTGCTTTGGGAGAAAAAGAAAAAACAAAATCTTTAAAAAAACAAACAAACAAAAAAAACTGGGGGCAAGCCCCGTGGCACAGTGGTTAAGTTCAGGGCACTGCACTTTGGTGGCCCGGGTTTGTGGGTTTGGATCCTGGGCACAGACCTACACCACTCATCAGCCATGCTGTAGCAGCAACCCACATATAAAGTGGAGGAAGACTGGCACAGATGTTAGCTCAAGGGCTAATCTGCCTCAGCAACAACAACAACAAAATCTAAATTATAAAACTGAAAACTACAATAACTGAAATTAAGAACTCACTGGATGGACTTCATGGTAGATTAGATATAGCCCAAGAAATTATCAGTAAACAGAAACATGAGTCAGAAGAAAATCTATCAAATAAGGCATGGAGAGGCATAGAAAATATAGTAACAATGTCTAACGTGTTTGTTTCCGGAGTCCCAGAGAAAAAGAGAGAATTAGACAGAAGTAATATTTAAATAGACAATGGCTGAGAATTTTCTGAAACTGATGAAATACATCAAACTCCAGATTCAAGGAGGTCTACAAGCAGAATACATTCTTTGAAAATCCACAGAGGTATATAATAGTAACATTGCTGAAAACCAGATTCAAAGAGAAAAGCTCAAAAGCAGTCAGAGATAAGGGACACATCACACCTTCAAAGAAGCAACAATTATGCTGACAGCTCGTTCCAGTAAGCTATTGATAACATTCAATACCAGGATACTGATAACATTAAATATCAGGAATAGAATAAAATCTTTAAAATAACGAAAAAAAATTCTATACCCAGTGAATCTATCTTGCAAGAAAGACAAATGAAACATATGTTTGGTGAAAGAACATGTCACCAGCCAACCTACGCTTTAGAAAATTCTAAAGTGTGTTTTGGAAGAAAAAATAATTACCCCAGAGGCCAGCCCCCGTGGCCGAGTGTTAAGTTCGCGCACTCTGCTTCGGTGGCCCAGGGTTTCAGCAGTTTGAATCCTGGACACGGACATGGCACCGCCCACCAGGCCACATTGAAGCAGTGTCCCACATGCCACAACTAGAAGGACCGAGAACTAAAAAAAAATATACAACTATGTACTGGGGGGATTTGGAGAGAAAAAGCAAAAACAAAAACAAAAATTATCCCAGAAAGAAGGTCCAAGATACAAGAGGCATGAAGAATAAATAACAAAGAGAATATGTAAATCTAAATCAGAGGCTCTCAGTCTTATTGCAAACTTTAATTACCTGAGGAGTTTTTAAGAAACACTAATGCTTGACCTCCTCCATGCGAGACCCTGATATCATCTGTCTGAACTGGAGCCCAGGCAACTGCATTTTGTAAAAGTTCCCCCAATGATATGAGCGTGCCTCCAAAGATGGTAACCACCAATCTAAATTCATTTGACTGTATAAAACGTGGCTTGTATAACGTCTTCCAGGGTTTAAAATGAAATTAACACTTGGCCGGTCCTGTGGCCAAGTGGTTGGGTTCATGCGCTACGCTTCAGCAGCCCAGAGTTTCACTGGTTCAGATGCTGGGTGTGGACGTGGTGCCACTCATTGGGCCATGTTGGGGCAGCATGCCACATGCCACAACTGGAAGGACCAACAACTGGGATATACAGCTATGCACTGGGGGGATTTGGGGAGGAAAAGCAAAAAAAACAAAAGAAAAGAAATTAACATACATAACAACAATGGCAAAAATGTTGAGAGGAGGTTAAACAGAGTTAAAGTGTTCTAATGTCCTTCTATTGTACAGGAAGACGGTAAGAGTACCAATTAATACAAAACACTGATAAGTGGAAGATACTGAAATATCTAAAGTAACCAGTGAAGAGATAATGAAAGTCTATATAAATACGTTCCAAAGTAATAAGGGAGAGAAGTAAAATAAGCAATTCCAAAAGGGTTAAAAAAAAAAAAAAAGGGAGATAAATATAGTAAGCTAAGTGTCCATCAATGGATGAATAAAGAAAACACAGTGCTCGTGTGTATGTATACACATACACACACACACACACACACACACACACACACACACAGACACACTGGAATATTATTCAGCCATAAAAAAGGAAATCCTGCCATTTGCAACAATGTAGATGAAGCTTGAGGGCATTATGCTAAGTAAAATAACCCAGACAGAAAAAGACAAATACTGTATAATCTCATTTATATGTGGAATCTCAAAAATGCCAAAGTCACAGATACAGAGAACAAGTTGCTGGTTGCCAGAGGCAGGGGGAGGTGGATAGGCAAATGGGTGAAGGTAGTCAAAAGGTACAAACTTTCAGTTATAAAATAAACAAGTCCTGGGGTTGTAACATACAGTGTGAATTGTATATCTGAAAGTTGCTAAGAGAGTAAATCTTAAAAAGTTGTCACCATAAGAAAAAGAAATTTGTAATTATGTGTAGTGATGGATGTTAACTAGACTTATTGTGATCATTTCAAAATATATTCAAATATTGAATTATTATGTAGTACACTTGAAACTAACAGAATGTTATATGTCATTTATATCTCAATAAAAAAAAAAGAAAAAGAAACAGAATCAGCAGAACAAACAAAAAGCACTACATAAGCCAACACAGACGGAAGTCCAAGAATTTGACAATTACATTAGACACAAATGGACTAAATATTCCAGTTAAAAGACAAATACTGTCTACTAAGTTAACAAAACAAAACCAAAAAACCCATAAACACATTAAAACAAAGATGGAAATATTCGACAAAGTATTGATAAGGCAAAAACACTACTGGAGATAAAGAGGAAAACTGTAACTATGAGAGGTTCAGTTCTTCAGGACGACACAGCAATTTTAAATTTGTATGCACCTATGATAGCCTCAAAACAAGCAAAGCAAAAAACTGTCAGAACTACAAGGAGGAATAAAACACCCAAAATCACAGTGGGAGATTTTTAACACACTTTTCTCAAAAACTAACAGAAATAAGAGGATTAAAAAAATCATCAAGGGGCCGGCCCGATGGCGCAGTGGTTAAGCGCGCACGTTCTGTTGCAGCGGCCTGCGGTTCACCGGTTCGGATCCCAGGTGTGGACATGACACCGCTTGTCAAGCCATGCTGTGGTAGGCGTCCCACATATAACGTAGAGGAAGATGGGCACGGATGTTAGCTCAGGGCCAGTCTTCCTCAGCACAAAGAGGACTGGCAGCAGTTGGCTCAGGGATAATCTTGCTCAAAAAAAAAAAGAATAGACATGAAGCACCGGAAGTAACACGTGCAAAATATACACGCTCTTCATGCACGCAATGAACAATTTACCATGAACTGGGCCAAAAAGTAAGTCTCAACAAATTCCAAGACCGAAATCACACAGATTCTCTGACCACAATGCAGTTAACCTAGAAACAAGTAAACAGACTATCAGATAATCTCCACATATTTGGAAATTAATAATTGTACTTCTAAATTTCCCATGGGTCAAAAATAAAATCACAATGGAAAAATCTATTTTCACTTGAATGATAATGAAATATTATGTATCAAAACTTGTATGTTGTTTAAAGGTACAAGCTTGCAAACAAGAGATCTAATGCACAGCAGAGTGATTATAGTCAACAATGCTGTACTATAAACTTCAAAGCTAAGAGACTAGATCTTAATCATTCTCACCACAAAAAAGAAATTATAATGACATGACATGATGAAAGTATTAGCAGATGCTCCGGTGGTAACGTAGCAATATAGAAACATATCAAATCACACTGCACACCTTAAACTCACACAGTGTTAGCTGTCAATTATAGCTCGATTTTAAAACATAAGTTAATAGAAAGCTAAAAAAAAGACTTGTAAACTGCACCTAAAGTCCTGTTCAGAGGAAAATTTATAGCTTAAAAAAAAAATTATAAAAGAAGAAAGGCTGAAAAAAATTGAATTAAGCAGTCATCTCAAATGGTTAGAAACAGAGCAAACTAAACTAGTAAAAAGAAATAATGAGCAGAAAGCAATAAAACAGAAAATAAACATACAATAGAGAGAATCAACAAACCCCAAAGTTGATAATTTAAAAAGACTAGTAACACTTGGCTTATTAAAATAAATAAATAAAAATAACCAAAGTCAAAAATGAAAAAATGGGGAACATCACTAGAGATTCTACCAACATTACAAAGACCATAAGAAATTATCAACTTCAATCAAAATAATAATTTAAAAAGATGAAATAAATTACTAGAGAAACTTACTCAAACTCACACAAGAAGATATGAATAATCCTACCATCAGTAAATTCAATCTACGATTAGAAACCTTATCACAAAGAAAATCCCAGATGGCTTTACTAGCAAATTTTTCACAACCATTTAAGGAAAAAGATAATACCAATCTTAAATAAAATATTCCAGAGAATAGAAAAAGAGGCAATGTCCCCTCATCCTAACTCCTTTTAAGAGGCCAGCAACTTTGAAACCAAAATCTGATAAGTATTTATAAAAGAGAAAAATTACAGGTCAAACCCACTTGGGGGCATAGAAGCAAAAACCCTAAACAAAATGTTAGGAAACCAAATCCAGAAAATAATAAACTAGTTTGGTTTACTTCAGGAATATAAAGCTGCTTGCTTACACATTAAAAGAATCAATGTATTTCACACTATCAAAATTAAAGAGAAAAACCATATGATTTTAATAGTTGGAAAAAAATGCTTGGAAAAAAGTTCAATTCATTCATGACAAGAATCTTTGGTGAACTTAGATGAAAAGCGTTCATCCTTAATCTGACAAAGGGTATGCTATCTACAAAAAAAACCACGAGTATCATGAATGGTAAAATATGGTTTCCCTCTGAGATCAGGAGTCAAAGATACCGATTATTAGCATCTCTCTTGGACGTTCTATTGAAGTCCAAGCCAGTGCAGTAACGCAAGAAAAAGAAATAAAAGCTACAAGGATTGGAAGGAAAGAAAGAAAACTGTCACAATTCACAGAATATACTCAAAACTTTTCAAAATTATATATAAATTATTAGAATTAGTACACAAGCTTAGCAAAACTGTTGGATACAAGGTCAATTTGAAATTACCAACTGCATTTTGACAATCACAGCAAAATGACAACCAAAAAACTTTTAAAGATGCCATTTACAATAGTGTTTTAAAAAGTCAGATATCTATAAACAAATCTAAAATAAGATGCATAAGATCACTATGAAAAAGCTGTACAACACTGAGGGAAATCAGAGAGGACCTAAATTAAAGTATATGCCGTGTTTCTGAAGTGGAAGACTCAGTAGTAGAAAAATATCGATTTTTCCCCTTTGAATTACAAGCTCAATGCAATCCCATCAAAATGTGAAGTAGTTATTTTTGTTTAAATGTGGCCAATGCACATGGAAAGGAAAGGGTTAAGGTATAGTCAAGGCACTCTTGCAGACAACCAAGGCAGAAGGGCTTGCTCTAGTACATAGGAAACCTTCCGATAAAGTACAGTCGTCAAGATGGTGCAGACCTGGTACAAGGCGAGACGAGAGGTCCACGGATTAGGAACGCCCAGAAACAGACTCGCCCACGTGGAGAGAGTTCTCGCCACGGGAGAACAGAAGGGAAAGAACGACCTCGACAATAACTCGTGCAAGCGGGACAGCCATATGGTATTGGCTAGATATCCATATGGAAAAGGTAAAAGAAAAGACAGATACTTCATAGCTACACAAAAATCACTTCCAAGTAAACTGTAGTTCCAAATGTGAGTCAAAACAACAGGGTCCTAACAGGCCAGACCGGACCGGAGAGTAACTGTACGTCCTCAGGGTAGGAAAAAACTTCTCAAATGGGACACAAAAAGCACCCACCATAATTAAAAACAAAAAACTGATAATTGGACATTAAAATTAAGAACTTCTTCAAGACATCATTAAGAAAGTGAAAAGGCAAGCCAGAGAAGACAGCATAATTTCAAAAACCTCAAAGTGGAAACATCCCAAGGGTCCACTGAAAGCAGGACACACTGTGGTTTCTTCATACAATGGAACACTATACAGCAATGGGAAGAAACGAACCACAGCCACGCTCAAAACACAAACGACTCTCAGAAACAAGCTTAGTGAGAGAGGTCAGACACTTAAGAATACATCCTGAAGGTTCATTTATATAAAGCTAGAAAACAGGAAAAACTAAACCAGCGTGTTCAGGAACGAATGTCTGGGCAGTAAAACCATGAAGAAAGCCAAGAAGTAATTACCATAAAAGTCCGAGTAACAGTTACCAAGGAGCAGTGGGGATGGGAATGCTCTATTTCTTGATCTTGGTGGTGGTCACACAAGTATCTGCTTTATGAAAACACACTGAGCTATAAATTTCTTTTATTTTCTTTTGTGTCCTTTTAAATTTTAAAAAGCTTAGGCTGGCCCAGTGACATAGTGGTTAAGTTCACGCACTCTGCTTCAGCAGCCCAGGGTTTGCGGGTCCGGATCGCAGGCAGAGACCTGCTCATCAAACCATGCTGTGGTGGCATTCCACATATAAAATGGAGAAGAATTAGCACAGATGTTAGCTCAGGGCCAATCTTCCTCAAGCAAAAAAAAAGGGCTGGCAACAGATGTTAGCTCAGGGCCAATCTTGGGGGGGGGGCGGTGCTGTCGGGCTCAAAAGTACTCAAGGACTTTCTATGCTGGGTAGGGAGGGCATCTTCAAATATCTTAACATTCTTACTTTCTAAAATCATCAGAATAAGCTCAAACAATTAACGCTCTGAAACAAAGATTGTTCCAACCTTAAGAGCCTAAGGAAGCTTCTTTGGAATTCAAAGAGATGAAAGGGGTCTCTCTCAGCATGAAAAAGTGAATGGGAATGCTAAACGACAACTCAAGAGAGGAGCTACTCCTGGAAAGGAAGGTTAACGGGATGGGGGGAAGTCCAAATGAGGCCTTTCTACTATAATGTTTTTATTTCCGTATCTCCTTTTAGTTCTTTGAAAAAAGCTAAAGTAAATACAAGAGGTGTTAAAATTTAACAAAACTGGGTGGTGGATACATGAGTATCTTTCATGTTCTTACTATACTACGCTGGAAAATAGGCATAATTAAAGGGAGTAAAATAAAGTTCTACACTCTTACCAGCTCATTTCTCCAGGTAAAAATTTTGCTTCAGCCTAGGCAAGCCATCTATTCGGTCTTCCAGAAACAGAGTATAAAATATTTGAAAATAGGTATGCTCTTCACCACCACCACTAAAGCCCATGCTTTCTTCTTCTCTAAGCTGAATGTCTCCTTTCTAGTTCATCCATGTTTCGTGTCAAATTTTCCACAGAATGCAGCCATTCTGCTCTGGATGGCAACATCCCTCAGAATGAAGTGCGGGGATGGTAAACAAACACACCGTGTGAGAGGCTCCTCCATGTCCCAAGCTCACCAGCATACCTGGAACTCCCAGATAATTTAAGAAAGAATGACTTCATTATTTTTCTTTCCAGTCAGCCAAGCTATTAGAGAGTCCGAAACGGAGAACACTACTCTTGCAGCAGACATGAAGTTATCTACCCAACCTCCACAGCCCTCTTTTCCAACAGAACCCACCATGAAGTCTAAGCCTATGACGGCAGTACCATTACCCTGCTAGTGCGCGGTGTAGCTAGAAGCAGCTGATATAATCCTGTCCATAGAATATGACTTGAGGGGTCTTTGCTGGTGGGTTTTGAGAAAGGTTTCTTCACTCTTAAAAGGAGATATACAAGAAGGGAGTCTCTTTGTCCCCTAGACATTATCATATCTGAGCACGTCCTCTGCAACCACCAGAGTCATTCTGCGACCACAAGACATGTCAGGCTGAGGAAGGCAGAGTAGAAAGATTGTGGTCAGCTGCTCATTGAGCCAACCCCACAGGCGCCCCTCTCCAAATGCTGATTAACTTGTACCTGGACCACAACCTTATCCCAGACATACTGGTTACTAAACCGACCTCTTCCGAATGTTTGTCTATCAACTAGGACAGGAACTGGAAATCTGGCCCCGGGAGCCTTTCCTTTCCAAATAATCCCACATCTTGGTTTTGGTAAGACTCCCCACATGGCGTCATATATTCTCTACTTGAGTTTTTTTGTCAGAACACAAAGACAAAACAAGCCTACTATTAAAAAAGAGAATTTGCATATTATATAAAAAAGCATTCGAAGTTTTTTAAAATCCATGGAAAATGTAAACAGGCAAAGTGCCCTGTAATCACATCCTTTAAAGATAACCACTGTTAACAGTTTGGCATATATTGGTTCATGATATATTGCAACTTCTATGAAATTAGTTTCTTTTAAAGAAAATATTCATTTCGGGTCTTGGGAGCAGGGAAGATACGCAGACAAATGAAATCTGCAAACAGAAGAGAAACACGATGAAGCATCCTGATACAGAGGACAGGCACCAACTGCTGGACTTGGAGCAGACGCTGCCTCTCCACCCTGGCTCTGCCACCCGGCCTGCACCCTCGGCCTCCAGCCACGCCCTTTTTAGGGGCGGATAAGAATACCTACTTCTCTGGACTGTTGGGGACTGATACAAGATCACGCACGTATCAATCAAGTTCTGCTGGGTTTTTTGTTTCCTGGAGTTTTGCTTTGTTTTTCTCTACCTGCACATAAGAACCACCTGGGGAGCATTTGAAATGAGAATCCCAGGTGTACTCGATGAGACTCTCGGGGTGGGGCCTAGAAGTCACATGCAAGTGCATTTGTGGAGTAAAAAGCACCATCCATATTTGCTTTTACGACTTCACTGCTTAGCGTCTAACAGAGAACCTCATAACAGTGGTTCAATAAACGCTAGTAGGATGAGTAACAGATGAAAAGTCATATTTTAAAAATAGATTACAGTTATGTTTTAAAAGATTTCATTAAGATGGTCTTCATGATGCTCATGTAAAAAAATTCTCTTAGCAAAAGTAACTACTAGTTCTACTTGATACAAAGGACTGGACCTCATTTCTCTGTGAATGCGCCTACAAGGCTCACTTTCCATCTTAGGCCATAAATCAAGGTACACTATACTAAATTTGATTAAGTGTCCAGGTAATCTAGTTTGTCTTACTAAAAAACAAGTCATGAAAATTGGATTATGGCAATTTCGAATTCTCTCTCAAATAGCCTCCTCCATAGAAACTACAATCACGGTACTAAGATTTATCCCTACTTTTTATCACAAAAAGAAAACTTTACTTGCTTTCAGTAATTCATTTTAGGACAATTCAAAATAATAATTGTTAGGTGCAAGCTTCAATATGCAACATATGCCACTTTTATAAAATGTATGTACCTGTTAGCTTAGATCTAGAAAAATAAACACCACCAAAATGTTTACAAGGGAGGTTTCCCTGGATAAAATGATTTCAGATTATTTTTCATTTCTTACTGTCTATACGTACTTTATTTTTACAATGAATAGGCACTAGCTATGTAATTCTTATGTTATTTTAAAAAGAAAATGCAGGGGTGAGCCCTGTGACACAGCAGTTAAGTTCATGCACTCCACTTCAACAACCCGGGGTTTGCAGGTTCGGATACTGGGTGTAGACCTACATAATGCTTATCAAGCCATGCTGCAGAAGGCGTCCCACATACAAAATAGAGGAAGATGGGCATGGATGTTAGCTCAGGGCCAATCTTCCTCAGCAAAAAAAAAAAGAGGATTAGCAGCAATGTTAGCTCAGAGCTAATCTTCCCAAAAAAAGAGAAAGAGAAAAAAATAAAAAGAAAATGCAAAAGCCTGAGAATTCAGTAAGAGTGAATACTATAATTAAAAGATCGTGAAATGGGGGCTGGCCCCATGGCCGAGTGGTTAAGTTCGCGCCCTCCGCTGCAGGCGGCCCAGTGTTTCGTTGGTTCGAATCCTGGGCACAGACATGGCACTGCTCATCAAACCACGCTGAGGCAGCGTCCCACATGCCACAACTAGAAAGACCCACAACGAAGAATATACAACTATGTACCGGGGGGTTTTTGGGAGAAAAAGGAAAAAATAAAATCAAAAAAAAAAAAAAAAAGATCGTGAAATGTTTCTAAGTTTTGATTTTCCAAAGTCCAAACAATATCAGGTAAGTTAAAAATCTGGGTTTTATACTTGGAAAATATTCACATATTACTGCCAGAATAGTAAAGCTCTTTAGATTTAAAAACAACCATGTTTGGGGCCGGCCCGGTGGCCCAGGCCAAGAGGTTAAGTTTGCACACTCTGCTTCAGCGGCCCAAGGTTTCACTGGTTCTGATCCTGGGCTCATCAGGCCACGCTGAGGCAGCATCCCACAGACCACAACTAGAGGGACCTACAACTGAAATATACAACTATGTACTGGGGGGATTTGGGGAGAAAAAGCAGAAAAAAAATTTTTAAAAAAGAAGATTGTCAACAGTTGTTAGCTCAGGTGCCAATCTTTAAAATAAACAAATAAATTTTAAAAAGTAAAAAAAAACCATGTTTTCAAATGCTATAAAGGACATTATTGGGTCAACTGTCAAACTGGAATACAAAGAGCATATCTGATCAAAGTATTCTAGGGGGCCGGCTCTAGGGTTCGGATCCTGGGCACGGACATGGCACTGCTCGTCAGGCCACGTTGAGGCGGCGTCCCACATCCCACAACTAGAAGGATCTGCAACTAAGATATACAACTGTGTACGGGGGCGGTTGGGGGAGATAAAGCAGGAAAAAAAAAAGATTGGCAACAGTTGTTAGCCCAGGTGCCAATCTTTAAAAAAAAAAAAAGTATTCTATCGATGTTAAATTTCCTTGTTGATAACTGTGCTAAAGTTATGTAAGACAATGTCCTTGGTTCTTAGGAAATACAGATTGAACTTTCCAGGGGTAAAGGGGCACGATGCATAGCAACTTACTCTCAAAGCTCAGCAAAAAATACACAATAATAGAATGAATGAGAATGAAAATGCTGACTAGCAGAAATGATAACAATTGGTAAATCTAGGTAAAGGGTATGAGAGTTGTTGGTACAATTTTTGCAATTTTTTGTAAGCTTGAAATTACTTCTATATAAAATTTTTAATTGAAAACAGTAACACAAAAACATATTCAAAAATCATCCTGAAAACATTTAAAATCATGCTGGACCAACTTCAAGCAAGAAATTAGTACTATCCAGGAAAAATATATGAGCCACGTATGTAGTATTTTCTAGTAGCCACATTAAAATTAAAAGAAACAGGTGAAAATAATTTTTATATTTTACTTAGCCAATATGTAAAATACTATTTCAGTGTAATCAATATAAAAATTGAGATGTTTTACAATTTTTTCATACTACGTCTTCAAAATCTGGTGTGCATTTTACACTTACAGTAATCTCAATTCAGAGGCTTAATTTTCAGAGGAAATTCTTGATCTGTACTTAGATTTTATAAAACGCACAGTTAAAAAAGTAGATTCACATGACCAAGTTGTTTCAAACACAGTTGTCTGCCAATCACTGAATAGAATATTAGTTTTTAAACATAAAGGTAAAGTTAATTAAAATTAAATAAAGTGGAAAATTTATTCCTCAATCACACTAGCCATAACGCAAGCTCAGCAGCCACATGTGGCTACACTATTGGACTGTCCAGCTTTAGACAACGAAAACAAATTCCCTCTGAAAGGAGGACTTGATTGATAAAACTCAGTTTGTCATATTTATCAAAAGGTTTTTAACAGTTATGATAAAATAACGACTGATGTTCCCATCAGAAGCGCTGGCATCTCTCCAAGTCATAAGCACACATTCGCTACACCATGCCACTCAGAAATACCAACACAAAGCCTCAGTTGTCACACTGTGAGTTTCTTCAAAACTAGCTACTGAATGGCCAACTCACTTTTTAAATGTGGCAGAATTAAGTTCTGCCTCTCAGAAGCCTGGACGTCCACTGTACAGAGTGCAGAGCTTCTGCACAAATACTGTCTGATAATCCTAAACGGGAGCATCCACACAACAGAACTCGTCTTGGATTTAAAAGAGGAAGTGACCCTAAGTACAGAGGTGGTATATTTTTTCTTTTTAAACAGGTGTAAGAGATTAATTCAGTCAACACCAAGCAACACTAAAGATTCGCCAATCAATAATTCTGTGCCAAGCAACCTGATCAGGGATTTGGCTAGAATCCCATGGGCTAATCTCAGTAAGGACCTTCCCAAAGACAATCCTGATTTAGGGCGTTCTCATCTAAATTAAGGCTTAGGCAGTCCTTTGCCTGAAAGCAAATAAACACCACCAAATTATATACGTATGAATAAATTTCTGTCTGCTTGACAAAAAGAAAACCTACTTGAAAGATAATTTAGTTAAGTGTGGGCAAAAATATAGTTCTAAAGAACAGATGTTACCATAAAACAGCATTTAAAAAACATTTTAGGAAAATGTCTAATTCCTACTTTCTGTCTAGCCAGAATTTTCAGTTGAACAATGCTGTGCGCAACAAATTTAATCCACAACAACTAATTCTGATATTGTTAGTTTTTTTCTCTGCAGGCACACGTGTTATTTTTCTTAACCCTGAAAGGAAGAAGTTCATTAAAATTGATGAATCCTTTATTGCGAATTCACCAGTGCCTGAAATTACTCATACCCCTGGGAAGCAAGGTAAAAGAGTGTGAACAACGGTTTTTGACAGCCTGACCTAAGAGGTAAATTCTATATTCCATACAAAATCCTTTTTTCCCTCCCCCTCCCATCCCACTGATCTAGTCTGCTTTCATGAGACATCATATGGGGAAGCACAGACACAAATCTAGCCATTGTGTGCAAAGTAAAATAACCATACTCTAAAGCATGTGTATATAAACGTTAACTATTTCTATTTAAAACTTCCTTTTTTCCCCTAAGAAACCATAAAGCTTTAATCAGGATGAATAAAAATGTTTTAAGCAGTTCCATCGGAGAAGGTTTGTTCCTGATTAGATGTGTTTTGCCCGTGGAAATGTTTAATCATTCTTGTAGAGGAACATTCTAACTCGAGGTTTTTATTAGAAACTTCTTGCTCAATGCCTATGTAATCAAACCCAGTCTCACTTCTCTCTGAAATTAGCTAAATACGCAGAAATTCATTGTAATTTTAAAAACAGTGAAGAGGGAAAAGAAATAAACTACACCAGAAACACGCATTCCAGTCCGACAGTTCAAGCACTATTTCGAGAAGGCAAGTAAAAATAAAGTCCCAGGTCTCCCTCAGGAACAGAACCGTTTCAACGAAGCTGCAGCGTCCACACCGCGCCGCAGCACCCACCCTGACCCAGCAACCCTGGAATCACCCACAAATCCGGGCCACTTAACCGCCTCGCAGCACAAAGATGTTTACGGAGTTATCAAGATGCAGGACTACTAAATGCTGACACCAAAACAGCACGATTAAACTAAAGTTTTTACAACGTATTCACGGGTACCTTCTCTACTCAGTGAACCTCACACCACCAGAGAAGGGTCCCCCTTGTTTATGAGACTTAGGCAAACAGCTATATTTAACAATTCCTGTCAAGGGCCCGACGCCAGAGCGGTGGATCTATTCGAGAGGGAGGCACAGAGGAAGCAGAAGGCACACCCGCTGCTTGGTGCAAGAGCATTCTCACCCCGCAGCCAAAGACGCGCTCGCCCGGGCAGCACCGCCGCACTTTCCAAGGGCCAAACCGGGAAACCCGCATCCCCACAGCCAAGCCTACGCTGCCAACAAAGACCGCATCTGCTGCTTCCCGGCGGGAAGCCCCACCACCCTACGCGGGGAGCGCGCTGCCCGCTTCGGCCCGGGGCCTGGGGTCTGCGCGGGGCCGCCCCGGAGGGAGCTCGACCGCCGGCGAGGCCGCAGGGCGCACGGCAGAGGCTCGCATTGTCCGGGGGCAGGGCGGGGTGGGCGTCTGGGCCGCGCGTGGCCCCCAAAGGATGTGGCGGTGCCGTGGCTGGGACGGTGGCTGGGGCGGCCCGCCGCCCCCGCGCCCCGCAGCCCCGATGCCTTTCATTTGGCCTCTGCGGCGGCGGAGGCAGCCCGACCTCCAGCGCTAAGCACTGCGCAAAGCAGGGGCGGGCGGGGGAGGGCGCGCCAGACCCGCCGCAGCGCCAGACCACCCCCACCGCCCCCCACGCCGGCCCCCAGCGGCCAGTCCAGGACCCCGCCGCCCGCCCGCTCGCAGGCCGCGCGCCCTCGGCGGACGGTGGAGACTGCGCTCGGGCGCTCGCCCGGTCCCCACCTCGATGTAGCCGGCCAGCGCCGCAGCGGGCGCTGTGAGCCCGAGCAGCAGCAGGACCAGGAGTCTGCCCGTGGCCGCGGCGGCCGCGGTCCCGGTGGCCGCCATCCCTCGTCGGGTCGCTCTAGCGCTCGGCTCCCAAGCTCTCACACTCCAACTGACTAGCTTTCCCCACCGCGACCCAGAAGCATCTGAAACCCGTTCGCCGCCGCCCCGGGGGGTTTTACACCAACCGGAACTGACTTCATAAAACCACGCCCTACTTCTCCGCCGCCCAATGCCGGCCCGCAGAGCCGACCCAAGACACCGCCCCTTGTTCAGCCCAGACCCAATCAGGGGATGGCAGAGGTCGCACCTCCGCCCGCCCCAGCCGCACGCCCCGCCAGGCCCCGCCCCCGGCCGCGGACGGCCCCGCCCCCGCCCCCGCCCCCGCCCCTGCCCGGGAGCCAGCGGCCGCGGGACGCGGGGCGTGCGCGGAGGGTCGGGGCCCGCGCCTGGGCCGGCGGGGCTCGCTGCGGCCTCCCGCCCCGAGTGCGCTTATCTGCCGGCGCTGCGCCGGTCGGTCGGCCTGCTCCCTCCAGATACCGGCTCGCCCCGCTCCCCCGCCCCTGCGGGGTATTTTTCAGATTCCTTTGGGTACCGCCCCTTTTTGGTTCTGAAAATGGTTTTATTAAAAACAATTTTGAAACAAACAAAACAGGATGAATTGTTCCGAGTCCAGGCAGGTCTGCCGAAGGCCCTCCCCCGAGGCGAGGACGGGCGGGGGGCCGCAGCCCGCTCCCCACTCCGCGCGGGCGCACCCCTTCCCGGCGCCGCCCCGCGCTGCGACCTCGGTTCCCAGGCCTCCTCTTCGCCCTTCCTCCCCGGCGGCGCTCGAGCCGGGATCGCTGCCCGCGCTGGAGACCCGTGGTGCAAGGGCCGCGCTGACCTTAGAGCGCGGCTCCCCTCGCTCGTGTGTGTTAGGAAACGATCGTTTTTCTTTCTGATGCAGTAAGCGCGCTAGCAAAACACCGGTTCTCCCCGCCTTCTCGCTCCGCTGCGTTCCACTCCGACTGGGAAGACCCGCTGCGGCCCGGTCGCCAGCTGCCACGGCCGGGCCGCGCCGGCTTTGTTTCCTTTCAACGGCCTTGTGATTTGTAGACCACCCTCCGCAGAGTCCTTGCTATTCCCTCTAGGTTCAGCCAAATGAATAGAAAACAGGGTCTCTACCCCAGGAAACAGACAGTAAGAAGGAAGGGACGAGTGTCCGCAGGCTGAACAGTGGAGCGATGAGCAGAACGCTGGACTTCCAGCCTTACTGGGTGACGTGCCCAGTTCCGGGTGGTTTGGCAGGCTCTGCCCCATTCCCCAAAAACAGCCCGCACCTTTCCACTCCAGAGCCCTCCCTCGGCCTGCAGTGCCCGCTCCCCGCTTGCCACCTGTTGAGACATTGTCGTGCCGTCTCTGCTCACTTGGACATAGCATCATCGGCTTCTGATCCCCAGACTCCGTTTCCCATTGTAGCATTTGGCCCCTGATTCTGTGTAGACCTCTCTGATGCCACCGACAAGACAGTGTGCAGCATGTCATACTGCAGGGCCTCTCTCAGTGGAGACCTCGACGCGTGTTTGTGCAGTGTCAGTGAAACCAGTTAGTTCGAGAACTGTCTCCATGGACTGAATTGTGTCCTCCCCAAAGCTCACACATGTTGAAGACCTAATCCCCACTGTGATAGTACTTGGACGTGGGGCCTTTGGGAGGTAATTAGGATTCATGAGGTCATGAGGGTGGGGCCCTCAGGACGGGATTAGTGTCCTTTGAGAAGAGACCACAGAGCTTACCTCCTCTCCTGTCACCCCCAGGTGAGGACACAGTGAGAAGGAGGTGGGGAAGAGGGCCCTCATCGGGGAACCAAATCTAGTGCCAGGATCTTGGACTCCCCAGGCTCCAGAACTGTGAGAAATAAACTCGTGATGTTTAAGCCCCCAAGTCTGTGGTCAGTCGTCCTGGCAGCCGAGCCGACTAGCATGCCACCTGACTATGGGCATTCTCTTCATCGTTTGGACTCTCTTTCCTTTTCTGTCAAGTGTGAATACTAAAAACTCGTCTCCAGCCAGCCCTGAGGGCCTAGTAGTTAAAGTTCGGCACTCTCAGCCCTTCAGCCAGCCAGGTTCACTCTGGTTGTGGAACCACACCACCCATCTGTCAGTTGCCATGCTGTGGCAGTGGCTCACATAGAAGAACTAGAAGGACTTATAACTACGATATATAACTATGCACTGGGGCTTTGGGGAGGAAAAAAAAAAAAGAGGAAGACTGGCAACAGATGTTAGCTCAGGGTGAATCTTTCCCTGAAAAAAAAACACACCCTGTCTCAACTCACCAATTTGTGTGATTCAATGAAAAATGAATGTACAATAGTGAAAAACATGAAAGGACTTAACCATAAAGGGTGAAATGAGGGTAAAGCACCATGTTACCAAGTGCAAGTTCCTATGAAAGTATGTATGGAAACAGTGTCCCTGACAGGTTAGTCCCAGCGCTGGTGCCGAGCCTTAGGTGAGTCCTGTAACACAGTGTCAGAAACTTGAACTGTGGGATCTCTAAATTGCCGTGAATCTAAATGGGGAGAGGAAAGCGAGTGAAATTACCTGAGTTTAGAACCGTGACCTCGATATTCATGCCTTGGAGACTGTGTATTCAAGACTGAGCTTTAATATTGTGGGACGGAACTAGGAAATGTAAAAAAATGATTTAGGGGGTTTCACTCTAAAATCAGTTAGGTCTTGAAGGAAGTTTATTTGCATTTTTGGGTCACTGATGGATTATTAACAAGAGTTTATTGCACCATTCATCAATGTTCTTGACTTTAAAATGTTACCCTCTTTTTATTAAATGACACAGACAAGAGCATACCTAGTGTGCAATTCTCAGACAATACTTTTTCATCCTAAATAAGTTCACATCAGTGGCCAAGTCTTTGCAAGAATACTGTTTCCGTGTTATTACCCTGTGTGCACAAAAATAAAAGGCCCTAAAATAACCTGTTTTTTCTATCTTCTTAAGAATCAGACTTTCAGGGGTCAGCCCCGTGTCATAGCGGTTAAGTTCAGTGTGCTCCACTTCAGCGGCCCAGGTTCACAGATTTGGATCCCTATACCACTCGTCAGCCATTCTGTGACAGTGACCCATATGTAAAGTGGAGGAAGATTGGCACAGATGTTAGCTCAGGGCAAATCTTCCTCAGCAAGAAAGAAAGAAGGAAAGAAGGAAAGAAGGAAAAGAAAGAGGGAGGGATGGAGGGAGGGAGAGAGAGAGAGAGAAAGGGAAAGAAAGGAAGGAAGGAAGGAAGAAAGGAAGGAACGAAGGAACGAAAGAAGGAAGAAAGAAAGAACAAGATCAAATAAAATACCTTACATTAAAAAAAAGAAGAAAAAGAATCAGACTTTCTCATAAAAGAGTTATCTTCTTCTATCAGTACACTCTTAAGATGTGTACATTTCAGTGTTAGGAAAAAATGTACAGTTTATGTCCCTAAATGTATACTTATATGAGCAGCACTCACTCATTCATTTGGCCTATTTATTCAACCCTAATTCAGGTGAAGTCAACCGGCTAGAGTAGTTGCGCCCAAATCATGATGCTTTTCTGAATCAACTAAGAAGTTTTATTAGAAGGCAAATTCCTGAGCTCCTACCTCAGAAATTCTGAATTACTAAGGCTAAGGTGTCATAAAGTGTCAGTTTATTATACTTTTTTAAAGCTCTGCAGGGGGGCTAGCCAGGTGTTGTAGCACTTAAATTCGTGTGTTCTACTTCAGCAGCCTGGGGGTTTGCCAGTTCGGATCCCAGGCACAGCTTATCAAGCCATGCTGTGGCAGGCATCCCACATGTAAAGTAGAGGAAGATGGGCACAGGTGTTAGCCCAGGGCCAGTCTTCCTCAGCAAAAGGAGGAGGATTGGTGGTGGATGTTAGCTCAGGTCCAATCTTCCTCAAAAAAAAAAAAAGCTCTGCAGGGAATTCTAATGCACTAATACTTTTTCTTTTTTTTAAAGAGTGGCACCTGAGGGGCTGGTCCGGTGGAGCAGTGGTTAAGTGCACATGTTCCGCTTCTCGGCAGCCCGGGGGTCACAGCCCAGGGTTCACCGGTTTGGATCCCTGGTGCGGACGTGGCACCACTTGGCAAAAAGCCATGCTGTGGTAGGCGTCCCACATATAAAGTAGAGGAAGATGGGCGTGGATGTTAGCTCAGGGCCAGTCTTCCTCAGCAAAAAGAATTGGCAGCAGTTAGCTCAGGGCTAATCTTCCTAAAAAAAAATAAAAAATAAAATGACCAGTGTTTTGGTTTTCCAAATAAAACATTAAATTCAGACACAGCTGTGTATTATCACCACCGTTTCATTAAAGAAAGAACATTTAACAACAAAAGAAGTAAGAATGATCATAATTTTAAAATGTAAAAGTTGGATACAACTCACTACATTGCCTTTGTTTGCCCCGTTACAAATCAGAACGGGGAACACTTCACAATGGAACGGTCCTGGTCTAAGACAGGTGTTGGAACATTACCGTATGGGAAATAAACATGAATCGGTTATACACCTTGGTCTTGGCCTATAACTGTGCCGTTCCCAGAATGCATCCCTCCCCTGCCCCCAACCTACCACCCCGTCCAGGACTGACTTAGTGCGTAAGGCTTGGTTCAAGTATCACGTGCTCACAGAATTTTTCTGCTCTTCCTTCTTCTCCAAGGCTGAGTTGCTGTACCTCCTTTCTGTCCCCAAAAACATTCTGTACGCACCTCTGACACACTATTTGTAAACCGAATATTAATTACTTATTTTCTTTACTGTCTCCTTAATTATACCCTACACTATTTGTAAACCGAATATTAATTACTTATTTTCTTTACTGTCTCCTTAATTATACCCTGAGTCCCTTGAGGGGAGGAACCACGTTTTGCTTATTTTTTATTCATTTCTGTACCTACAATCTGGCATAGTGGTTCTACTCAACAGGCATTCAAAAAATACTTGCTGAATGAACATGTAACTACATGAGCTTTACAATCCGGCAGAGAGGATAAGACTTGTGCATGCCTAAATAAAGTACTAGGTGGAAAGTCATAAATGGCCTAAGAGAAGAACTGCCTACATATTTTAGAACGTAAAACAAAGCAGGAAGTTAGGTACACCTGACTGGGGACTGCGGCAAGGATCATAGAGGAGATTATATCTGAGGTTTCCTGGGAACATACACTGGATGTGCATATACGGTGTCAGGAGAGGACAAGAAACACGGAAGGAACAATGTGAGCAAAGGCACTGGAAAAACACGACATGTACGAGAGTATGTGAGTATTTCACTTAACTGCAGCAGAGGGTTTGTAAAAAATAGCAAAAGCAGGATGATTGGTGGGTTTACCTAAAGGATACTGAGGAGCCATAGAACTCTTTGGACAGAGATGTCATTGGAGTTGGCTTTTAGACAAATTGAGTGTGACAGCCATATGAGGGATGAACCAGAGGCTAGAGGCAAGGAGGCGAACTAGAAACCTCTTGTGATACTGGGGAAAAAGTCATATGGACACAACTAAGAGAGATGCAGTGGGACTAGAAAGGAAACAGGTGCAAAAGGAAAGCCACTAGCCGCAGGCATCAGTGGAGGAGAAGGGGAGGAGGAATTAAAAGAACCTCGGGTGTTCAAACATAGTGCCAAACACAGTGGAGAATATGGTGATGACAATGCCATTGGCAGAAAGAGAGAAGAATAAGAAGATTATAGGGATGGGAGGAGAGTGCAGATGATGAAATGTCAGCAAGATCTCCAACACGAGATGCAGACTGGTTACTTGGGGAAAAGCTCAGAGAGAGGTTGGAATTAGAATTAGAATTTGGGGAATTACCTACCAAAAAGCTACTAGTTAAATCCATGAGATAGCCAGTGGGGACAGCAACAAGAGACATAGAAAGAAACCTAGAAGGCTACATTATTTTTCTGTATAACTAATGTTTATCATCACAGCATAGAGTTAAAAGCTAGGAAAGGCCAAGTAGGATGAGGAGTAAGAAAGGAACAATGAACTTCGAGACCGTTGAACTTGATCGTTAGTCGTTTCTTTGTAAGGATAAAATCTACTTGCGGGAAGTAAAGGTTTACGTGGCTCGTTGGGAAGAGCTCACAAGTACGGTCATCTCTTCCAAGACGTGTCTTGTTAAGAGTGAACTAATAGAGTAGTCTTGTCGGGTATGGGTGGAGAGTTTTGTTGTCATTGTCATTGCTGTTTGTCGTGGATAAGAAGGCACTGGGGGGAAGGGAAGAAATGGAAAATGCAACAGAGACCATTGAGATTTGTAAGATGAGTATTATCTTCATTTTACAGATGAGAAAACAGGCTCAGAGAGGTTAAATAACTTGCCCCCAGCCTGAAACCAGTAACTAACAGGCAAGGAAATTGAATCTTGTTTGTGTAACTCAGAGACTTAACATCTTCTGCTTACATCATGCTAACAGACTCCCCACCAGCTATTGGAAAATAATAGTCTAATAAATCCCTCGGTGGATGCATGGAAAAATGTATCAGTGGCTGGCCATTCTCTTTGCTTGCATTTTAATGTAACTTTGTGATATTCTGTAAAATCACACTTCTAGTAATAAATAGAGAAGCCATGCTATAAAAATGTGACACGAGGAGTTAGACAGTTGCCTATTTTTCCCATATTTCTGTCCCGTACTTCCCTCCTGCCTAGAAGGCTTCCCTGTTCCCTCTGCCGCTGATGGTGAACAGGTGGAACCACTTCTCAGAGGAACGCCCTGCTCGAAGCAGAACAAGTTTAACTTTACATGGTTTACACCTGTAGAACATAACGAAGTAATTAAGATCTGACTTTCAAACAAGTCAAATAGACAAAAATATCAAGTACTTAATACAGAGCCTCCAAATTCGATATTGCCAGAGCAGGGTCTAGACATGAGAAAGAATTTGGCCCTAGAGCATACGTGTAAATATCTTTTGTTTTCAAAGATAATATTGATTTAACTGATTGCAATCTTGGTATGTAAGCATGTCTGAAATACAATGCTTGAAAAACAACTTTAAACACACTACATCTATGCTAAGTTTTGTTTTGCTGGTAAACTGGTTTACAGGCTTGAAGCAAACAAGTTTTGTAACACCTAACACTTAAACAATCTTGGGTACCCTCCTAATGATGAACAACGCAAGATTATTAGGGTCCCTGCCAGGGCCTTGGAGGAGACTGGAGCAGCGAGCGGCCCTGAAGCTTAATCTTCAACAGCTCTGCAGAAAAGCTGCTTCTGGCTGCAGATCACTTTTGGAGGAGCTGTTATTCCCTGTGGCCCAGCTTGTTTACCTTCCTTCGCTTGTTGTTATCCCTGAGTCTTCATTTGAACGACGCCATTCCATTCCTTGATCTGTTCTGCCTGGCTATGGCTATTTTCTCAGTGGCCCATAATGATACCACATTTTTTAGTACTCTTATTGGGTGCTACTTTGAATGATTTCTTCTGCCTTTAGTGCAGAAAATATAAAATGATGATAAAAACCTCAGTGCTAGGAACTACTTGCACTAAAAGTTCTTATTTTTGGTGATTTCTACCTGGTACTTACTTTTCAGAAAAACTGATGTGAAATTACACAGCTTGAGAAGCCCCAAATCAAAGAGTTTGAAGATATTCAGATCATCTTTATACACTGTGTAGAAGTCCTTTCTACAACATCCATGATGGAAGAATGGAGAAACTCGTAGCTCTGAGGTTAGAAATTTTGTCTTTTTACTGAGCTTATCTTCATCCCATATTTAAAGATGGCTGTCATATGCCGTTCTGCCTTCTCTTCTCAGTCCTTTATTAAATGTAAACAGACTCATTCTATAACCATTTTACTTGTGATATTGTTTTCAGACCTTCTTACCACCTTCATACCTCTGTATACATTCCAATTTAACAATCAGCCTCTAAAAATGTGGACTCCAAAACTGAGCACAATATTTCACATGCTATGTGGGATAATGGCCTTTTTCAAAACAGTGTGTATTTTATTAATACAACCTAACATTTGCTGATGAGACATCAATATGAAAGTCACATAATAATTCATTCAACAGATATTCATTTAGCACCTACAGTGTGCCATGTACTTTACTTGGGATATAAGGTGAAAAAAGATATGCTTCTTGTTCTCAATTTCCTTAATAAAGGCTCTTTGTTCAATGTTAAAAAAGTGTTATGGGGGCTGGCCTGGTGGTGCAGTGGTTAAGTTCGAACATTGCACTTCAACGGCACAGGGTTTGCTGGTTCAGATCCCAAGTGTGGACATGGGACCGCTTGTCAAGCCATGCTGTGGTAGGCGTCCCACATATAAAGTGGAGGAAGATGGGCACAGATGTTAGCTCAGGGCCAGTCTTCCTCAGCAAAAAGAGGAGGACTGGCAGCAGATGTTAGCTCCAGGCTAATCTTCCTTAAAAAAAAAAAAAAACAGTGTTATGATAACAAGGAAAACTTACCAGAGGAAAAGATGCTTTAACTGAGTTTGAAAAGCTAGCGGTAACTTAGACAAAGAAGGTGCCTGTGGCTAGCAGGTGTCAGCCAAGTCCAGGCATTGGGCTGGGTATGGACAGGGAAGCATGAAGCAGCGTGACACCACGTGGAAACAACAGAGAAAAGAGGGAGCATGAGAAATAAAGGTGCTCAGTTTTTGAGCACTATCTTGACTGCTATGGGGAACCACTAAATGATGGTCAGATTTGCATTTTAGGAAGATCACTGTTGGCGGTTTGAGGAACTAAGAGGTCATGGATAACGTGTAAAGGAGATGGATGGCTGAGAGCTGACTTGGTTTGTTTTTCATCAGACACCTCTGAACTCAAATTAGAATCAACTTATAGCTGAGTGATAGAAAACAGCAGAACTCAGGAATAAACCTTCAAAACATTTTTATAAAGAACTAACATGGTAGTTCTTGACTTTGCAGATCAGAAATTTGATCTTATCAGAACACACAAAGTACCATCCTAAGGTAACCAAACTCAGAAGAGATTGCCATGTAGAATGAAAAGATCGTACATCCGTTGTCAATGGGTTCCAGATTTCAGGAGACCAGAACACTCATACTAGCTATTTTGGGAACATCATTTCCAATATCGAGGGATATGAAAAACTGAAAATTATTTCATTTAATTTTTAATTTAATAGTCACAACTCTCTGAGGCTCAGAGAGACTACATAATTTGTTCCAGGTTACCTAGAAAATAGGTAGAAACAACAGGATTGGAACCCAGGCTGCCTCTTTCCAGAACTGTCTCTCTTAAGTACTAGACTTGACACATGCTGCTTAAACACCACTAAATATTTTACTGTCCATTTGTTGGAAACGAATGTTTCCAATATTTTCACCCACAACACTATTTCTTCTGCAGATGGCTACCTAAAATAAGTTTATGCTAACGCTCAGTAGCTTTGCTCTCAAAAGGTGACCTGGTACCCAAATTCTGAAGGCAACTCAATGTGGCACTGTCTCTGCTGACTCCTTATGAGAAGTTGTTCTGATCACATTTTCTGGCACACCTCCTTAAAAGCACAGTCAGCAGCATTCAAAGCAGCTCCCGGATGCCTGCCCTACTGAGACTTTTGATGATGTCTGTACAATTTTGAGATAAAAAGGGTTCTGCATCCAGCAGTCCAGAAACATATTCTAAATCAGCTTTTAAACCCCTCGTTACATTGTACTTGATGAAAGTGCTGAAGACTTGAGTTGTTTCCAAATGTACTGTTGTAAACCAGATCTCGCTTCTTTTGGGGATTGGTTGCAGACCAGACAGGGCACTAATCACCACGTGATGACTAACCCCGCCATCATGCCATCAGATGTTGCTAATGTCGGAATGACCAGATTTGCTCCAGCTCTTTTCAGAAAACCAGGATGGTACCATCTGTACTTTGCTGGTATTCACACACTAAATTACATAGCCATGATACAATATTATGAAACGAAAATTCATTTTGAGACATTTTGTTAAATTTGTTAGACGTGACAATGGCATTATGGTTATGTGAGAAAAATATATATTTTTTCCTTTGAGATGTATGCTAAAAAGTATCTAGGGGTGAAACTGAAGAGTAAGAGATTGCCATTAAAAGAAGGACCCATGAAAAAATAAAAATAACATAAAATAAGAAACTGTGAGAGGCAGACAGAATTGAATATTTGATACAAGTAATTTGAAAAATGTATAACTGTTACTTGAATCTTTGAGATTTGACTACGTATGCAACCTTTCAGATCTGATAGAAATCATTTACACTGAACTGCGCAGAGAACAGTAAAGATAAACTACGCATAAGGCAAATGTATCAACTGACATATTTGGTGAGGATAAATGCTACTTGAATATCACAAAATCAAGTTGACATCACCAAATAAAAAGATTGTAACAGTTTCAAGTCATAAAGACTGATGTATGGGGCAATAACCCATCCTCGCAAGAGAAGTTATTCTTGTAGTGGTTGTTTTTAATCTTTTGCTCTTGGCTGCTGCCCTATAGAGATTAAGCTTGAAGCTTTCAGGATCTGTGAGGCTGAATTTACAGTGACCAAGGGTGCAGATTGGTTTAAAGATTCTCGCTTTCAAAAATAGGTAAAGAATGGCTTTCTATCTAATTCTTCATCATGCCATTTGCTTAGTTCTTTATAAAAATTTTTTGAAGGTTCATTCCTAAATTCTGTTGTTTTCTATTGCTAGCTGTAAGTCAATTCTTATTCTGAGTTCGAGGTGTCTGATGAAAACCAAACCAAGTCAGCTCTCAACTATCCATCTACTTTACATGTTATCCATGACCTCTTAGTTCCTCAAACTGTTACCTCCATTTTTAGCCATTCCCTTGAGGAAATGCAAGGACTTTTTTTTTTTTTTTTTTGTACTGGGGAAGATTCATCCTGAGCTAACATCTGTTACCAATCTTCCTCTTTTTGCTTGAGGAAAAATCACCCTGGGCTAATATCTGTGCCAGTCTTCCCCTATTTTGAATGTGGGTTGCCGCCACAGCATAGCCTCTGACGAGTGGTGTAGGTCTATGCCTGAGAACTGAACCTGGGCCACAGAAGTGGAGCACACTGAACTTAACCACTAGGCCATGGGACTGGCCCCAAGGACTTATTTTTTTTAAGTCATTTTACCCCTGCTTGAGAAATTCTGGCAAAGGAAGATTTGGGAGTGGGGCTGGCCCCATGGCATATTGGTTAAGTTCAGTGTGCTCTACTTCAGTGGCCTGGATTTGTGGGTTTGGATCCCAGGCATGGACCTACACCACTTGTCAGCCATGCTGTGACAGTGACCCATCTATAAAGTGGAGGAAGATTGGCACAGATGTTAGCTCAGGGCTAATCTTCCTCAGCAAGAAAAAAAAAAATTGGGGAGTGAGGAAAGCAAAGAAAGGGACAGGTAAGACAGAAAAATCATGGTGAGACAATTAGTTAAAGTGAACTTTGGGGATTGTGGCTTTCCCTTAAAGTTCCACTTCTTATGGAAAATGAATGTAGTGCCGTTTAGCTTGTATATGCTTAACAAATACCTCAAAACCTCCTTAGAGTTAGTAGCTCTTTCTGCCACTGAGTCACTTTGAATCCTGGAGCATTAATTAACATTAAGGAAACTGAGGGGGCTGGCCTGGTGGTGTAGCAGTTAAGTTCAGACGTTCCACTTCAGTGGCCCTGGCTTCGACAGTTCAGATCACAGGTATAGACGTGACATTGCTTGACAAGCCATGCTGTGGTAGGTGTCCCACATATAAAGTAGAGGAAGATGGGCACGGGTGTTAGCTCAGGACCAGTCTTCCTCATCAAAAAGAGGAGGATTGGCAGCAGATGTTAGCTCAGGGCTAATCGTCCTCTAAATAAATAAATAAATAAATAAATAAACAAATAAATACATAAAAAGGAAAACTGAAATTCTCAAGCAATTGCTGACACCTTAAACATTGACAGGTGATAGCTACTGAATTACTGGGCCTAAGATATTCTATATTTGCATGCTGATTATATTTTCTAAAACCGAGATTGAGACATATGATCAGACAGTGAGAGGAAATATTTTAAATCAGAACATTTAGCCACCACACATACTTGACAGTTAAAATAGTATTTTCCCTTCTCCCTCTTCTTAATTGCTTTTATTGTCGTGTGTTGGGCAGCCTTGACCTTAATCAAACCCTTCCATTAAGACAGAAAACAAAACAAAGAACAAGGGTTAAAGAGGGAAAAATGTGTAAAAATAAATAGCAGTAAAATAGCTGGAAATTATGGTGCTTAGATATTTAATTTCTTCAGCAAGGCTAGGTCATTGCTTTTAATAGTCTTTCTTTTTTGGAACATTGTTAGGCCATTTTTAACAACTGGTTTACAATTCTGGCAGGTCTGATTTGCAAGAACAAAAGAGAGAAGGGCAATCCTGCTATCTTCGGGACTGGGAAGATTATTCTTAGAGTATTGTGCACAATTTCAGTTTCCCTAATTTGCAGAAAGATGTGCACAATTTGGGAGTAGTCCCAAAAAATCAACCAAAACATTAGAAAATAGGCCATATGGAATTTATCTTCCAGATATACTCACACAAATGGAAAATAATGAATGTTCAAGTTTATTCATTGTAGCATTCTTTATAATGACAAAAAATTGGAAACCACCTAAAATTTTATCAGTATGAGATTCGTTAGATGAATCATAGCACAGCCATACAAAAGAATTTACTGTAGCTGTAAAAATGATTGAGGAAACGCTTATATTGTGTTAGCCAAAGATCTCCAGGATATATTGTTAAGTGAAGCAGCAAATACAGAGCCGTGTCTGGAATATGCTGCCATCACGTTACAAAGTAAAAGGAGGAGTAAAACGATAAAAATAGATAAGCATAGAAAATATACTATGTATACTAAATATTATGTAATATAACATTTATATACAGATATAAAAGTATATATTTATATCTGCTAGTGTATGCATAAAAATAATCTCTGGAAGTATGCTCAAGAACTCAGGGACGTTGACTGCTGGCAAAGGGTAGGTGGGAATTGGTTGGGAGATGGAGGGCTAAAGGGACTCTTTATATTTTAGCTTTTTATACTTTTTGATTTTTGCAAATGTATTACTTAGTAAAAAAACTAAATAGATACTTTTAAACCAACAGCAAAAAAGAAAAGAAACGATATGAAGGATGGAGAGAAGGATGAGAATTTAAATTGTGTCTACATTTGTGAAGAGCCCTAAGTAACACTTCTTAGCTATCTCCATAATTGCTGTGAATTACCAAATGTTAACTCAATTGCAAAGACAAACAATGAGTGAATTGATTGTGCCATAATAGAGTTCACTCATGATTCAAAGACATAGCCCTAATTCACAGAAGATAAGATTGAATTAGTAACTGATTTTTCCAAAATGACAAAGAATTAGTCAATGAGAGAAGAATACAATTCGCTATTCCCTGGACCTAATAATGTTTGTAAAGCACTTTATAGTTTGTAAACTGCTTTCACGTATATTATCTCATTTGATCCATCTTTACAAAAACATTATGTGGTATGTAGGACAAAAATTTCTATTTCTCATTTCACAAATGAGAAATGGAAATAAAGAGAAGATGAACACTTGCTGATGGTCTCATGCAATAGGACAGGATACTTGAAACTGGAACTAGCTTAAAAAATGAGGGACATATGATCACTAAGGGATTCCAAGTCATTGGACTCCTTAGAAGTACTCATAGCTTTAAAATTCTTCTACTTCTGCTTTTTGCCCAGAGTTATTTCTCAATTATTAATTTTTCCTTGTTCTGGTTCAGAGATTTAGCTGAATTTCTGACTCATCTTGTTTCTTCATAGTAAAAGGCATAGAAAACCTTTTTATCTTCCATCCACTCAGTCTTAAATTATAATGTGAGAATCATGGAAGAAAGTGAGTAGGAATGCAGATTTCTGGCACCCCTCTCCAAAGATTCTGAGTCGTTGGGTCTCAGGTGTAGCCTAGGGACATGCTTTTTTGTAAGCATGTGGCTGTACTTACACAGGTGGTCTGCACGTTCCCATCAACAAGGACTGAGGTTATCTGTAACTAGTAACTCTGTGTGGCTGATTGAAACCAGGGAGGTTTCTCAGATCCTCTCTCCAAGCTCATCACTGTTACTGCAAAGAGGCAAAGGTGAGGAGCTGGCAGCGACGATCAGCCTCCAGTGAGTTGAAGAGAAGTTAATGGTGACGACACACAGGGCTAATATTTGCCTAATATTCAGGGAAAGATTTACAACATTAAATGAAAACTCATCAGATGTATTTCTTTTACCTCAGAAACTCTGAAGGAAGGAGATCGAACCTGTCTCGGAGGCTCTGAAACAAGCTGCCTGCTTGCTTCTAAGGAGAATTTTAAGTGTTGACCACGTCTATTAGAGACCTAAGTGGTTTGAGATTTGGTACCCTAGTGACGGCCTCTCTCCCTCTGCAGCACTGTGGCACCTTGATATCCAGCAGGGCACCTCCTCTGACAGGCTCCAAAGTCTGTTTAGAGAAGAGGACCTGGGGCCAACAGAGACCTCATCCTGGAAGACGCTTGTTTACATAACTTCCTCCCCGCTCCAATCCTGGGGAAGCCCCTCCTTTGGCTTCCTTTGGAGTTTGGACCAACGTTTATCTTTCTTCAGCTGGCCTCTCCATAAGATTTTGTGAAAACTGCTTTAAAATTATTTAAAATGGCATAATGCCTAAAGTGCACATTTGTCATCAGCTGAAAGCTTTTATAGTTTTACAAAACTTTCTGAGTGTTTTTAACTTTATGCTCATGTCCCAAGGTAATTATTGCAAATGACATACTTCTGTTAATTAAAATAATAAATACTTTATAGGCATTTTAATAAAATGTGGTGATTTAAAGTTTAAATGGTATATTGAGTCATTCTAGAATTGCCAGAGAGCACACTTCTGTAAAAGCCAAATGCAAAAATACAGAGGGAGATTAAATCCAATGAAAAATTAAACAATGGTGCACTATGTGAGATGACGGAAAGAGTGGAGAGAATTGTTAAGAAAAATCTTCTCGTGAGTTTTGGGAAGACGTATGCACCAGAAATTTCACTTGCTAATGATTTTTCCTTGCTTCAAAGAGTAGCAGGTGTGAGCTTATCTTGTTGCCCTGTCAGTAGAGCATGTCCTCTACAAAAAGAAGAGTCATTATGAGCTACTGACTGCTTATTGACCTTGTGGAGCCACTGAATTGGCCAATTTCCTGCTCTCCCTACTCTGCATCTATTAGTTGACCATTAGTCTGATTTCCAAGAAGGAAATAGGTAGATGCAGTGACTAGAAGTTTGCCTGAGGATGAAACTGGATTACCTATTACATTTGCCTCAAATCCTCAAACTCTCTTTCACAAATAAACAAGGAGCCTTAGATGGGTGGATCCTCTTCTGTCTCTTGGTAAGATCTTCATCTGAAAATCTTCCAGCAGCTCGAAGGCGTGGGCCAGGACAGAGTGGCAGTCTCTAGGGGAGGGGAAGAGGCCTCTCGCTGGGTAGTTTTGTCTTCCTCATTCATCTATCACCCACTGTTTCCTCATTAGGAGTTGCATCTGCAGAAGTTTTTCAAAGCTAGGAAGATGAAAGTGGGAAATTTGGAAAGTGCAGGAAATGACCACAGCTGCTGCCCAGTGATTCCAGACCAGCACGATCCAGCAAGCTTTCTGAGATATGGACGTGTTCCGTGTCTGCGCTGTCCAACACAGGAGTCACCAGCCACCTGTGACTACTGAGAACTTGGAAATGTGCCTAGTGTGACTGAGGAACTGAATTTTGTTTAATTTTAATAAATCTAACCTTGAAGAGCCACGTGTGGCCAGTGGCTGCTATATTGGACAGCGCAGTTTTAAACTTTCAGGAGGCTTTTTCAGATGTTAGAGGCCAAATCCAAATTTCTTGACTGGTTGAGTATTGAAGCCTTAACCTTAACCAACTCCTGAGTTTGAACCCAAACTAAAAAAAGTAGATAGCTGAAAAGGGAAAGGGTGGAAAGGGAAAAAGTACCCTTATCTACCATTGACATAGAAGGAGAACACATGTGCGATTCTAAACCAAGTAGATAAAAAAGAAAAATTCGTTGATTGCCTAAACATTTGGTATCTATACAACACCAACAACCTACTTTGCCTTTTTTTTTTTTAACTGAATCGGCAGACGAATTTGGCATTATGTAACATGGTGAAATATAAATGAAAAACAAACACCAGGCAGGCCTAAGTGGATGTGGATTAAATTAAATATTTACAGTCTATACAACAGATCTTTTGTCTTCGAAGAGAAGTTTTATAAACCAGAGTTTCAATAATAAAAGGGTGGTGGGAGTGGTTTTATTCATATAAAACCAGCCGTTTGACACATAGGCCAAAGGCGACCCAATCCAGCTGCCAGCAGGCGACTTAGGTATCACGAAATAAAGTAACTCAGTTGTGTTTAACTGTATAAATGAATAAAAAAGATGGGAGGCACAGATACCAATAAAGGTTGATAGTGATTATTTTGGTTAGGTTTTTGTTGTGGTTACTGCCTTTTTTCTTTTCTGTTTTCTACAGATTTTCAGCATTGAACAGAAACATTTTTTAAGGATTTTTGTTTTTCAAAAGAGAAATGTATAGGGGCCAGCCCAGTGGTGTAGTGATTAAGTTCCCACTCTCCACTTCAGTGGCCCAGGGTTTAAGGGTTTGGATCCCAGGTGCAGACCTACACACTGCTCATCAAGCTATTGCTGTAGCAGCATCCCACACATGAAATAGAAGAAGACTGGCACAGATGTTAGCTCAGAGACGATCTTTCTCAAGCAAAAAGAGGAAGATTCGCAACGGATGCTAACTCTGGGCCAATCTTCCTCACCGAAAAAAAAAGAAAAAAGCATAGAGAATAATTATAATAAACATTCATGTGCCTGCCACCAAGATTGAACAATTGTTTGTAATTTGTTATATTTGCTTTGAATATTTCTTTTTTGGAAGGAATAGAACACCAGAGCTACAGCTGAAGCCCCTGTGTACCCTTCCCCAGTCCCTCTGCCCCTTTCTCCCCAGGAGCAACTATTAGCATGAGTTTAATGTGTTTTCTCACACATTTGAAGTACAGACAGGTGTCACTTAATGACAGGGACACATTCTCAGAAAAACGTTGTTAGGTGATTTCATCATTATGTGAACATCATAGAGTGCACTTACACAAATTTAGATAGTAGCCTACTACACACCTAGGCTATATGGTGCTAATCTTACGAGACCACTGTCGTATATGTGGTCCATCCTTGACTGAAACATCATTATGTGGTGCATGGCTGTACTCTTCCTATAAATGTATATATTCATGAATAACACATAGCACTGTTTTGTGTATTTTAAAATTCACAATATTTTCCCAAAAAGACATACAAATGGGCAACAGGTACATGAAAAGATGCTCAGCACCACTAATCACCAGGGAAATGCGAATCAAAACCACAAGGAGATATTGCTTCACACCTGTTGCAATGGCTGTTATCAAAAAGACAAGAGATAAGTGTTGGAGAGGATGTGGAGCAAAGGGAACCCTTGTGCACTGTTGGTGGGAATGTAAAGTGCACAGCCACTATGGAAAGCATATGGAGGTCCCTCAAAAAACCAAAAATAGAGACGCCATATGATCCAGTAATTCCACTTCTGGGTATATATCCAAAGAAAATGAAATCACTATCTCAGAGAGACATCTGCACCTCCACATTAATTGCAGCATTATTCACAATAGCCAAGACATGGAAACAACTTACGTGTCCATCCATGGATGAATGGATCAAAAAAAAGTAGGATACATATACAATGAAATATTATTCAGACATTAAAAAGAAGCAAATCCTGCCTTTTGTGATAACGTGGATAGACCTTGAGGGCATTATGTTAAATGAAATAAGTTAGACTAAGAAAGGCAAACACTGTACGATCTCACTTACACATAGAATCTAAAAAACTGAACTTATAGAAACAGAGAGTAGAGTGGTGGTTTCCAGGGACTTGGGGTGGGGAAATGGGATGTTGGTCAAAGGGTACAAACTTCCACTTATAAGATGAATAAGTTCTGGGTATCTAATGTACAACATGGTGACTATAGTTAACAATACTGTATTATATAATTGATTATATAATTTGAAGTTGCAAAAAGCAACCTCTGGTGTCTCTGTGGCGCAATTGGTTAGCGCGTTTGGCTGTTAATCGAAAGATTGGTGGTTCAAGCCCACCTAGAGATGAATGATGTGCTTTTGGGGCCAGCCCGGTGGCGCAGTGCTTAAGTGCGCATGTTCTGCTTCGGCGGCCTGGGGTTCGCCAGGTTTGGATCCCAGGTGCGGACATGGCACCACTTGGCAAGCCATGCTGTGGTAGGCGTCCCACATATAAAGTAGAGGAAGATGGGCACAGATGTTAGCTCAGGGCCAGTCTTCCTCAGCAAAAAGAGGAGGAATGGCAGCAGTTAGCTCAGGGCTAATCTTCCTCAAAAAAACAAAAAAGTTGCTAAGAAAGTGATCTTAAATTTTCTCACCACAAGAAAGAAATGGTAATTATGAGGTGATAGGCATGGTAAGTAACCCAACTGTAGTCATCATTTCACAATATGTAAGTGCATCAAATCATCACATCGTATACCTTAAATTTACACAGTGATGTATGTCAACTATATCTCAATAAAGCTAGAAAAATAAAATTCATAATGAATTACAATCTATATGTTTCTATAAATTATCTTTTCATTCAATTTTATGTTTCTAAGAGACATTGAAACATACAAACATAACTTGATTAAACAAATTATTTTTTAAAAGGTGCTCCTTTAAAAACCACCACCAAGGTAATAAAAAGTAACGTCTTTTGCAGAATTGTATGGTATGTATTTTTAAGTTACCATGTTGAGCTTCACAACAACCTGGGAAGTGGATATTATTATCAATCCCATTTAACAGATAAAAAAACATAACTCAAGAAGTTCAGGAATTTGCTTAAGGCTCGATAGCTAACAAGAGGCAGAACCTGAATTCAGACCCTGGCTGCTGCAGGCAGGAGTTTTTGCCTCCCTTGTGCCTTGGGATGCTTGAGCCCTGGATTCTCATTTAGCCCAGCAGAGAGTGCAGAATGCTGGGCAGAATCCTCCCTTACTGATCAAGAAAAGGCAAGAACAGAGAATCAATAAGGGGAAAAAAAAATACGGCAAGTGAGAAAAACAGAAAGAAGGGAGAAAAGGAGAGAAAAATGGTCATTTGGGTCAGGTATGCAGCGTTTCTAAATTTTGCTGTGAATGTGCGTAGCGTGGAAAAGACAGGCCAAGGTTTATGAAGATGGAGGGAAGCAGCCTTGAGGTCATTCCACCGGGGTTCGGTGCCCGGTTGACAGCCCCAGGGTTGGAGGCCGTGGCTGAAGGCAGCCCTTCAGCTCCCAGCATGGTGTTTCCCAAACTGCGGCAGATGCCAAAGATAATTGTAGACCTTACAGTGTAGATATTAGTTGAATGGCAGAGTGTGAAGGTGAGATCTTTTTAAGTTGTTTTAATCTTTATCCAGTTTATGGAACAGTCTGAGTCAAGTGGAGTACAAACATGAATGTTTTATTTTTCCCTTCCGCAATGCTCACTTGAATCTCTTTTTCTCATTATTTTGGGAAAGAAGGGAGAGGGGAGAAATGTCTCCTCCTTAAATGATGTCCAGCTCTCTCTTGGCTGCATTTCCGCTCTGGCTAAAAACTGATTGATCACTGATGCCCCTTGTTCTGGGCATCCGAGTTTTGATTCTCTCATTAGTGTGAGGGGAGTCCTGCGGTGGGCCCTGCGTGGTTCCCTGACATCGGAGGGTCACTCTGGCCTGACTGCTTCAACTGTCCCTCAGCATCCATTCCCAGGGATCGAGACTAGGGTCACGTCCTCATCCAAACTGCCAGGGGCACACCCAGGCTCCTGCGAGGTCTCTGTCTCTACACATGTTGGGTAGCAGCTCCAGGCAGGGAGACTGATTCCAACCTCCAGGGAGGTAGGGAGATGCCATCTCCTTCTTACTGTGCCCTGCTCTCGGTGGGTAATTCTCTCAGGCCCCCCACTGCCTGGGGGAAGGTAGCACTCCTCATCAGCTGAGTCACACACCTCACACCTGACCAGGCCTGGGGAGTCCCCAGCCCCTCTCCCCCCTCTCTCTCCCCGGGTATCTGCTTTGATGCACTTACAGGGGCATAGTGATAAAGGACAGGAGTGCCTCTGCCTCCTGAGAAGCCCTAAGAAGTTATCCAGCCTCAGTTGTTTTCAACTCTGTATAGATGCTGGGGGAAAAAAAACCCTTCTTTGTTCTCAGCCTAGGATCCCAGGCGCCAGTTCTGCTCACAGGACATTCTCCCTTGGTGCTGGCATGTCTAAGTCACCTCTCTAACAATTCAGTCTCCTTTTCAAGTAGAGAGAGCATGCTTTCTTTAGACAACAACTTCTGCCTGCAAACTAAAATCAGTTGGATTTCCTTGTGTTTATTTTTAAAGTATATTTTATTTGACAAATGATACTGGTTTTCCATTGACCATAGTGATATAATGTTTTACTTTTAAGTAAAAACCTGTTTTTTTAAAGTAATTTTGCTTAAAGAAAAATATTCAGTTGATAATTGTAACAGATGGTTAAATCGATACAGAAAAAATAGTGAAAGTTGTATTTGAAAGGCCAAAGTTTGTGAAACTCAGACATGTGCCTTATAAGGGTTAAATGAGCCTAAATAGGAGTTAAACTGAGCTAAGCATGTAATGTGTTTGAAGTAGGTTACCAGGAAAGGCTTAGTAAACGTTAGTGAATCGTTACAGTGCGGAGTATCTACTACATGCCTGATGGGTTTTTTGAAGCAGGTTTATTGACGTATAATTTATATACCATAAAATTCCACCACTTAAAATGTGTTTATTCAATAACTTTAGTGAATTTACAGAGTCATTCATCCATCCCCACAATCCAATTTTAGAGCATTTCCAGCACCTGGGAAAGACCCCTCTGGCTCTCCTTCCCCGCCCCCAGCCCCAGGCAGCTCTAACCCTCTAAGTCCCCACGGCTGTGTCTTTTCTGGCCTTGCGTTTCCTCGTGTGAATGGACTTATATAATACGTGATCTTTTTTTGTCTGGCTTCTTTCACTTAGCATGAATAATGCTGCTATGAACATTCACACAGAAGTCTTTGTGGGGACATGTTTTCATTTCTCTTGGGTAGATGCCTAGGAGTAGAACTGCTGAGTTGTAGGGTAAATTTACATTTAACTTTTTAAGAAAGTCGAGCTGTTTTGCAAAGAGGCAGCGCCACTTTACATTCCTCCCCGCAGATCGTGAGAGCGCCAGGTGTTGTACATACATTATTTTGCATTGATATGTGTGGTCATATCATAACCACTATGTTATAGGTGGGAAACCTGAGGCCGAAAGAGGTTAACTGACTATAGGAGGTCGCACAGCCTTGCCGAAGTCAGTACGTAACCGTATCTGACTCCAAATGCCATCGTTTTTCTACTGTGGGACTAGGCTCTGTGCTGGGGGTTGTTTTCCCTGGCAGAGAAGGGGGAGTGCTACAGCGGCTCTGCTTTTGGCTCACTCTGTGGAGCCACACAAGAGAGCAGGTGAGTAATGGAGCCCTGGGCTAGGGAAGGAGGTCTGGTCTTTTTGCCACCTGGTCCTGGATACCCAGCCCCGGAAGTGATTTACATGACTCACTTGTTTCTTTAACTTTAGGATGAAGCTTCACTCCTGCTTAATGGATGACACAGCAAATGAGCAAGCTGGGCGATAGAAAGAGGTCCCCATCACGGTGGACTTTGACAGTCTCGTAATTGCTTGGCTGGCCACAGAGCAGGGAGAGATTTCTGCTTTCCTCTTGTCTCTGAGTCAGCAAGTAGTTAGTTACTGAAATCACATCCGCTAACAGGTCCAGGCAACTGCTGACTGCATTGTTCTCATTGCCTTGCTTTGTGGGATTGATCAAAACACAAACAGCAGGGTGTATAAGTTGATTACACAAAGACATGGGAGACAGCATAGTCAAATTGAAACCATCAAGCAAGAATTATTGCTTTCTCTAATCTTTACCTTCAGCAGGATTTTAATAAAAGTCTAACTTCTCTTATTCCTATCTTTCTACATCACTTTCGCCAGGGGCATTACGTTGGGGTAAACAAGCATGGAGTTTGGCATTTTCTTTCATTCATCCTTCCCAAAAGAAAAGAAAAAAATACTTGAAAGCTGTCAATTGCTGTGGATAGTCCGTATTCTTTAGCAGGTTATAAGAGACCATTTGTAACCTGACTTAGCAACATGCAGCTTGATTTCTCATTATTCTCTTTCCATCTCTGCTCTATGTAAAAGGACCACATTCATCCTCCTTATATTTCTAGCACCTGTAGCAGACTGGAACATAAAGTAGTGTTCAATAAATACTTCTTGGTAGATTGATAGTTGTTTTGACCTGTTAAGAGCTACGTTAATTCTCTAAGGCTTCAAAGGAGACTTCTACTATTTCCTATGACGTTCTTCATAACAGAGGAGGTATAAGAACGGTAAATAAATGGCGCTCTATTTTTTCTTCTCCTCCTAGTGGAACAACTGATTTGATCAATGCCTTTTTTTTTTTAAAGATTTTATTTTTTCCTTTTTCTCCCCAAAGCCCCCCAGTACATAGTTGTATATTCTTTGTTGTGGGCCCCTCTAGTTGTGGCATGTGGGACACTGCCTCAGCGTGGTTTAATGAGCAGTGCCATGTCCGCGCCCAGGATTCAAACCAACGAAACACTGGGCCACCTGCAGTGGAGCGCACGAACTTAACCACTCGGCCACGGGGCCAGCCCCTGCCTTAAGTTTTTTAAAGGTCAAATCTTTATTTTAAAATTGCAGAAGTGTCCTCCCCTCAAAGTAGAAGAAACTCATAAAGAAATAGTAAGAGGGCCAGTCCGTGGCCGAGTGGTTAAGTTCTCGCACTCTGCTTTGGTGGCCCAGGGTTTCGCTAGTTCGAATCCTGGGAACAGACATGGCACATCTCATCAGGCCACGCTGAGGCGGCATCCCACATGCCGCAACTAGAAGGACCCACAACTGAAAATACACAACTATGTACTGGGGGGCTTTGGGAGAAAAAGAAAAAAAAATTCTTTAAAAAAAAAAAGAAATAGCAAGAATGCTAATTTTCCTAACATTAGACAGTTTAGTGAAATGTAATTTGAGAAGCTTTAATGGTCATTTAAAGTTGAACTGCTAATTATTTTCATAAAAATAAATAAGGGAAAGAAAACATAAATGAAAGTTCTCTATAGGATATTAAAGATTGCTCACACTTTGCAAACTACATGGGAGTCAACATTTAATGATATATTAATGATTTTACCACCTAAATGTCCTATTCTGTGTATGACTACCCACATAAGCAAGTTGACTTATAATAGAATTAATGATCAATTTTTAAAAATTATATACATATAGGCATTATTTAAAAACTAAACCATGTACAAAAAAACTAGAAAAATTTGCAGCAAAATTTGACAACAAATTAATATATTGTTATATAAAAAGCTAGTAAGATGAGATAAAACACTGTCTCCAACAGTGTTGATGGGCAAAAATCATTAAAGATACCTTATAAAAGAGGTAACATGATTAATATATGTGGAAGAGTTACTCAATTTCAACTTCACCAGAAATCAAGATACCACATTTTGTTGAACAAACTAGCCAAAGTTAAAGAAAAAATTAGTAATATCATCCATGGCTGGTGAATTTGTGATAAAACAAGGAACTAATATATTTCCGGTGGCAATACAAAATTGGGACAACCTTTTTGGAAAGCTATTTGGCGATATGTGTCAAGGATCTTAAAAATGCTCATGCTTTTCCGTAATTTTACTTTTGGGATCTATACTAAGGGAATAATCCTACATGAGGAAAGAAATAAATACGATATACAGAAAGGTATCTGTCAAAACATTATCTGTGGTTGCAAGCCACGAAATATTTAACAGTAGGAAAAAGCAAGAGAAATTATTGTATATTTATTTAATGAAATATAAGGCAAATATGAATTGACATGGATGACTCCCATAAACACAATATTGAGAAGAAAATAAGCAAGTTACAGAATATATAGTGTATGATGCTGATAATGTAAAGTTGGAGACGTGCAAATCATACTACCTATTACTTAGGGATACATATGTGTGTGGTAAAAGAATAGAGAAATGCATGGACTGAGAGACAGGAAGCTGCTAGTGAGGACGATTACACAAAAGGTATCAATTGCCTTGGCAATAGTTTAGTTCTTAAGCTCTATCTGTGAAGATACATGGATTTTCATTTTACTATTTCTTATATCTTTTTCTGTCTTAAAAATTTCAGGATAAATTTAAAATATTGTGTTACTATCAAAAAGTTGCATATAAGGGCTGGCCCTGTGGCCGAGTGGTTAGGTTCGCGCGCTCCGCTGCAGGTGGCCCAGTGTTTCGTTAGTTCGAATCCTGGGCGGGGACACGGCACTGCTCGTCAGACCACACTGAGGCAGCGTCCCACATGCCACAACTAGAAGAACCCACAACGAAGAATACACAACTATGTACCGGGGGGCTTTGGGGAGAAAAAGGAAAAAATAAAATCCTAAAAAAAAAAAAAAAAAGTTGCATATAAAGCCAATACAATAACATGGAAAATATTTGTGCTATAACATTAGGTCAAACAAATTACATATTCAAAATGATTGCAGCTATGCAAAAGCCTCCAAAAAAACTGACAAAGGAGTATTCCAAAAAGTTAACACCTTTCCCTTCGAATGGTGGTGGTATTACTACCTTATTCTTTTAAAATACTTTGTCTATTTTCTTCTATGATTGACACTGTACTATAACTGAAAAGTAATAAACCTATATGTAAAAACAAGCAGAGTCCACTTATTAGGCATTAAACCATTGGCACTGTTACATCGCGTTTGATTTGTAAGTTAAGGTTCTGCTTAGCCTGGAATCTAGCATCACGTGTGAGAGGTAGAAGGATGGAGAAAGCCGACTGGGGAGGGCTGAGGTTGACAGGTACCCAAGTTAGTCGACAAAGGGATGTGAAAGCTGGGTGGACCAAGGGTTGCTGCCACAGACTCCTGAAGTTTCTGAGGAGATTATTCTGATGGCTATGCATAATTGAGGCCGGCTTCCAGTGAGACTTGAGGTACCAGTAAGTTTCCTCATGTGCCAAGTGTACAATGTAAATTAACTTTGTTGAAAGAAAGAATAAATGAATGGAAGAATAAGTCGTGGTTAATACTGAAATTGAGGCTCTTAACCTCAGCTTAGACTTTAGAATATTTTCATTATTTCCAATGAACCTTAGGATTTTAAAATGGTCACGGGTCTTCGAGAGCGTCTGCTTTAACTTCCTCATGCTATATTTGAGCTAACTAAATTCCAGCCAAGTAAGCAAAAGAATCAAGTATTCTGACTTCTTTAATTGTATTAGTTCCTGTTGTCAAAACAAAAACAGTGCCCTCAAATTTCCACAGGAAAATAGACCCCAAATTCCTTGGCCTGCTCCTTTGGCAGTCAAAGAAAACCCTTGACAAGCCGGCTCCAACCTATCTTTCTACCTTATGTCCCACTAACCCTCCAGAAAAGCTTGGAGTTTCTGCTAGGCTCTGCTTTCTAGCTCTGCACCCGGGTGGACACCATTTTCTCCCTCACCAATAAGACCCTTGTCCCATCTCTTTAACTACCTAAAACAATTCATCTTTCAAGGTACAGCTAAAACAGTTGGTGGGTTGATATAATCCAGATGTAACGTAATGAGTGCCTTGATTTGACTGACAGATGTGGAAATAGAGTAGAATACAAAAGCTTGTGCTTCAGATGGGGAAGAATGAAGGAGACATGGAGAATAACAATAATGATGATATTCACAATAACAACTACTAACATTTATTGCATGCTGACTAGTGTTAGACTCTGTGCTAACATTACTACACTTAATTATCACGCTTAATAATTACACTCATTATTACACTTAATAATACTCTCAATAACTGTGAAATAGTGTATCAGCTAGAATTGTGTTATATGTAGTAGAAAACCCTATTATAAGAGTTTGAAGAAGTCAGGTTTCTTTTCTTTCTTCTTCCATTCAATAAGGAGCCTAGTCCAGTTTTATGTGTGACTAAATGAGGTCACTAAGAATCCATGCTCAGACAGAGAAAGACAAATACCGCATGATTTCACTCATACGTGGAAAATAAACAAACACATGGACAAAGAGAACAGATCAGGAGTTACCAGAGGGGAAGGGGTTGGAGGGTGGACATAAGGGGTAAAAGGGCACGTATATACGGTGACTGACAAATAATAATGTACAACTGAAATTTCACAATGTTATAAACTACTATGACCTCAATTTAAAAAAAAAAAGGAATCCAGCCTCCTTCTCATCTATTCTTCACTGTTCTTAGCATATGTCTTTCATTTTCATGGTCATAATATCACTGATACTTCAGACACTGCACCTGCCTGCCAGAAAGAAAGGCCAATGGGTATCTCTTCTCGAGGACCTCCATCAAGATGGAAGTCAGAACTATGTCTCATGGTCACCTTTAGTTTCAAGGGAGACTATGAGATCACCAAATAAAATTTTGTTAATAAAAGGAGGAATGGACATTTTGGTAGACAACCCACAACATTATCCTCATTTTATAGATGAGGGACATAAAGCATAAGAAGCTAAGAAACAGTGTTAGAAGGAGGTCTGAGAGCAGAGCCCATGTTCTTAACTGTTTACACTACATGGCACTGTTTTAAAAATGGCTCTGGCCCCACTTATATGGTGATGGACAAGCAATAATGTACAATTGAATTTCACCAATGTTGTAAACTATTATGAACTCAATTTAAAAAAATGGCTCTGGCCCTACTCTCCACTTAAGAAGGGGTATAAACAACATGAGAACACACTTATGCTCTCTTCCCCTTCTTTGCTAGCTGCTCTTCTCTTTGCTGCTGTCTTTGCCCCTCAGATCTCAGAGAAGAGGCTGCAGTTTCTGGTTAGGGTTGGAGGGAAGAAAACTGATGTAGTTCTTTATTTTCTTTCCCCTTTAAATCCTGGATAACTTTATTATTTAAAAAAAATTTTTTTCTTAAAGATTGGTCCTGAGCTAACACCTGTTGCCAATCTTCCTTTTTTTTTCTTCTTCTCCCCAAAGCACCGCCCTGCCTCCATACATAGTTGTATATTCTAGTTGTAGGTCCTGCTGGTTGTGGTATGTGGGACTCCGCCTCACCATGGCCTGATGAGTGGTCCCATGTCCATGGCCAGGATCTGAACCAGTCAAACCCTGGGCCACCGAAGCGGAGTGCGTGAACTTAACCACTTGGCCACGGGGCCGCCCCAATCTTAAGGTTTTGATCACAAGGTTGTTTGGGTCGTGGAAGATACATATTAATAATAACAAAGTTTAACTTTCTGTGTTAAGTTTCAGATGTTGGCAAAACTCCCAGATAGGCATTGATAATCTTCGGTAAATCAGTCATAATAAGCAGATGAGAAGAAAAACAAGGTGAATGTATAAGAAAGAGATGATCCTGTCCCTATTGGAATAATAAAATGTATTGTTTGCCTATTTCTTAACCTGTTTATAACAAGGCTTTGTATGCCTGGGGATGAAAAAGCGAGGGCAATATTTCACAGTCTTGAAGATAGTGAAATGATGATAATTTTCTTCTTTTTAGTGGCCAGGAGCATCTTCAATTTATATCTATGTCTGCACTTGAAGAACAGACAGCATCTTATTAAACTCTTTCTATGGAACCAATTCTATGGTCTCGGGGTCGGGTAGGGGGGTGGGAGAAACACAAAAATAGAGAATTCAGTCAGAGAGTTTTCATGATGTATGACATCTGCAAAAATCAGCTTCAGACCTCTCAATACCGGGGAGTGGTATAACTTTTCACCACACGAATGCACCCTTTATTCCAAATATGGCAAAAGTCAATGTTGGTAAGTGTTTACTCTCCTGTCTTTGTTGGACATGAGGGTATATTGACAAACACAGTATTAGAATCTTCTTAATGGGTGAAATTTTCTGAACTCTACATAGGGCCCTCTTTAGGTGCGTCATATTTTTTGTTATTACTCAGACTGTGGTCCATGAACCAAATGTCCCCTTGGAATTTGTGGAAATGTAGAACCCCACTCCAGAACTTCTGAATCATAACCTGCATTTTAAATAGGATCCCTACTTCATTCCAATGCGAATTAAAATTTGAGAAGCACCGATGTAGCCAATTAAGAAAGTCTATGGAATTCAACATAAAAGTCCCTTGGTTTTCAGTAATTATTATAAGGCAATGATTCCTAGTCTTTGTGGTGAGGGGGAGCAGAATACACGACCCCAAAATGTGCCCCTTTGGCATATGGGTCATTTTAGGCTGAAGGCAATCAAGACCCAGCAGACGCAAGGAAAATTTCACCTCTCCCTTAACTATCTGAACAAAGTTTAGATAGGGAGCCTGGCCCAGAAAGAGAGCTATTACCAGGGATAGCTTTTCATCTGAGAGACCTGCCTGTGCGGCAGGGCAAGCATCTAGTTACCAGACATCTGCTCTTCTTACTGTGTGTGAATCGTCCTCCTCCCCTTTGAAGCCCAGGCCCCATCCCGATCCTTACCTCAGGGTGGCATATAAGCCTCAACCGCCCAACTTGCCCTTGAGTCTCATATCTTTGGGGCTCCCACACACACAAAATTAAATTTGTTTTTCTCCTGTTAATTTGTCTTAAGTCAATTTGACTATCAGACCAGCCAAGCAACCTAGAAGGGTAGAGGAAAAAATTTTCTACCCCTACAAAGTGATGTTGGACTCCTTGGAACATGCTGGAAACTATTGAATCTGCCCTCGAATGAAACACACAAGTGAATCTGAACACAGTACTTTGCATAAAAGTTGTAGAAGGTGTCACAGTCTCAAGGTTAAAAGCCAGGTCTTATTTTTCTTCTCTAACCTGGGAGAAGACTTTTCAACAATTCACATATTAATGGACCGAACGACTAGGGCATGAATACAACCTGAATAGTTGAGATGTTTGGTGTGGATGTAACTTTTGTGTGAAGAAATAAACAAAACTAAAAAGCCTTTTTTTCCAGAAATCTTGTCACCAGCAATGGCGGCATTTGTAGGTATTAGTGATTAATGTTTCTTCCTGGAGATGAAATAACAAAATTTAAACTTAATTTTGATTTTATCTTGACTAAAATGAAAAGAAATGTGATGCCTTGCTGGAATTTGAAAAGAATCCTTTCGGGGAAAGAATCCTGCTTAATTCTCAAGCTCTCTGTTATTTTAATACGATAAGGAAGAGAAGTTAAGAGCACATTTACATTCCAGGACCACAGGAGTAGAGTAAATAAAAAACACTGTTAAGGAGGAGAAAAGGTCTTGCGTAAATTGAAATCTATGCAGGACTTGTCTCTCGTTAATGTTTCCTGAGAAAGAGCAAAAAGCTCAGGCAGTTAAAATCCAAACACGAAGCACCATGGAAGTCGACAAAGTACAACGTGGTTTTCCCCTCATTTCTTACTCTCTCCTACTTTTAATAATCAGAGAAATGTAGTCCTCACTAACAGAAGATTGTTTCTCTAACCGATGGCACTTAGTGTCCTCTCCATCTTTGAAATCATGCATCCATGGCCTTGTTAACAAGATCACAGTGTTTTACTCTTCTTTATTGCCACGTGTGCTAGAAAATCCATCCAAATTTTTTCATCTGATTTGCATCAGCAATATCTATTTCTGAGGATTGTTCATGGATTACCCATAAATATTCAGCGCAATGTTTCTGTGGGTCTTAATCTTTGCTATATTTGGCTTAGGGTTTTGTTTTCTAAAAAAAATCTCCCATTTCCTTTCTCCCATCAGAATAAGACTGACCCCAGTTTACTGTCTGGTCAGCCCATAGATTTGCAGTCTCACTTAGATCACACGGGCCACGCGTGTGAAAGACTCAGCAGGCTGTAGGCACCATACAGAAAGGGGGGTTTAAGGCAAAGTGGAAATTGCCCTGCATTGATTTTTAAAATTAAGTGTAAGGTAAACCAAAAAAGGTACTCTGAAGTTTTCATTGGTAAAAATTCTTAGAAAGTATTTTAATGTTTTCTGGCAGCTATCTTTTTGAAAACTGGTCATTTACATCTCCTTAGCATACTCCACTAAAGTTTTGTTTTTTCCATTTTACTCCGTAATACTACTTTTCCTACCACTGGCTTAAAATCTGCAGCTATCTTTATCTTCTATCCACTATGTCCTTCTGTCATTTTCCGCATCACTGCTCAGCTAGAGGTGAAGCCAAATCAAACACAGGAGGAAAAAGTTGGCAAAAGGCCACAGTTTTGGCCAAACAGTCTACACTGAACAGAGCCCTCGGCCTCTGCCTGGAAAGTCACCTTCTCTAATAACAACCAGCCACCCAGCTACTCCAGGAGTTTACCCACAGGAGACAGCAGACAGGGGCCACCACCTACAAACCACTTTGGAACCAAGCGGTGTGATCAGAAAAAAAGGAATCCTAGATTGCCCAGTTGTGTTCTCTGCTGTCAGTGGCGGGGTGCAGAGAGGATCAATAGTCACCTTGGCAAGAGAGCAGACCACAGGCAACGTGGTAAAGCAGGTCAAGTGTGCCTGGAGCAGAAGCCTGGACGCCTGGGACTCCAGAAAATCCTTTTGAATAATTGAGTCATGGCACACATCTCATTTCTTGAAAGACAAAGCTAAGTACATAGTAGCCTCTCCATATCTATGTATTTTTCTGTGGTATTTCCTATGATTATTGTTACTATTTAGGAAAACTGTTAGTTCGTATTTAATTATTTCATGTCTAGTCGTCATTTCAAACTCTTCTAGGCTCAATTATAACACATCTCCTTTGGATTTCTGCAGATAACACTAACTTTGTTTTCTCCTTTCCAAAAATTATCTTTTATTTTTGTTTTATATTTTATTTCCTTGGTTTGAACTTCCAGAGCAGTGTTAAATAATTGCAATAAACGTGACATCGTTATCTCCTTTTAATAGAAATGCTTCAGTTGATTATTACAAGTTGGATACCGTAGTGGGTTGAATTATGTTCCCCAAAAAGATACGTTAAAGTCCTAACCTTTGGAACTTGTGGATGTGATGTTACTTGGGCATAAGGTCTTTGCAGACGTAATCAAGTTAAGGTGAGGTCACACGGGATTAAGGTGGGTCCTAAAGCCAATGATTGTTGTCCTTAAAAGGAGAGGGAGACTTGGGGACACACGCATGCACACAGAGGGAAGACAGCCATGTCAAGATGGAGGCAGAAACTGGAGTAATAACAAGCCCAGGAATGCCAAGGATTGCCAGCCACCACCAGAAGCTGGAAGAGGCAAGGAAGGATTCACCCCAGAGCCTTCAGAGGGAGCATGACCTTGCCAATACCTTGGTTTTGGACTTCTAGCCTCCAGAACTGTAAAAGAATAGTTGTCTATCGTTTTAAGCCATTCAGTTTATGGTAATTTGTTCCTAGGAAATTAATACAGATAGTGTTCGTGTTTTTTTTAAAAATGCATGTAATATTTTTATTATCACTAAGAGATTTCCTTTTATTTTATTTTATTTTTTGAGGAAGATTAGCTCTGAGCTGACATCTGCTGCCAATCCTCCTCTTTTTGCTGAGGAAGACTGGCCCTGAGCCAACATCCATGCCCATCTTCCTCTACTTTATATGTGGGGTGCCTACCACAGCATGGCTTGACCAGCAGTGCATAGGTCCGCACCCAGGATCCGAACCAGTGAACCCCAGAGCACCGAAGCAGAACGTGCACACTTAACCGCTGTGCCACTGGGTTGGCCCCTGTTCATGTTTTAAAAGAGATATTTAAGAAGAACAATTCCACTTCTCCTTGATTATGATATATTAGAAAATTAACAAGCAATGAGCACTCTTTTATCTATTGAATACTTGCTAAATATTTATGTATTTTAGTTTTTAAATGTCTTCATATATATGCACATAGATTATTTTATATAAATCTATAAATATGATGATATGATATATCCTGGATTTTATGGTTTTTTTATATTGCAGTCTTTTCTTTTTTTTTCTTTTTTTGCTTGGCACTCTCCTCCTCTTCTGCCCTTCACCTGCCTCACCCTAACCCACATACCGAGATAACTATTAAATAGTTTTTCTCCATGCTCAACCATATGCACAACACGTATGTGTTAAGCATATATTCACAAATGTACAGATATTTTCATATACATATAAAGTACAAACATAAATATACTAGGGTTTTCTCATTATATATTTTTCAAAATGAAATATTACACATGTGATGGTCAGTTATATGTGTCAACTTGGTTACTCCATCAACACTAATCTAGGTGTTGCTAAGAAGGTATTTTATAGATGTTATTAAAAGCCATAATCAGGGGCCGGCTCCGTGGCTGAGTGGTTAAGTTCGCGCACTCTGCTGTGGCGGCCCAGGGTTCGGATCCTGGGCACGGACATGGCACCGCTCGTCAGGCCACGTTGAGGCGGCGTCTCACATCCTACAACTAGAAGGACCTGCAACTAAGATATACAACTGTGTGTGTGTGGGGGAGGAGGGTGGGGGGTGGGGTTTGGGGAGATAAAGCAGTAAAAAAAAAAAAAAAGATTGGCAAGAGTTGTTAGCGCAGGTGCCAATCCTGAAAAAAAAAAAAAAGCCATCATCAGTGACTTTAAGGAATATCCTAGATGATCTGGGTGGGCCTCATCCAATCAGTTGAAAGACCTTAAGAGCAGAACTGGGACTTCCAGGAAAAAGAAGAAATTCTCCGAGACTGAAGCTTCCCCCTGTTCCAGAGAGTTCCAGCCTGCCCTTCCGACAGCCTGCCCTGTGGACTTGCTTAGCGGCCCCCACAATCCTGTAAGCCAATTCCTGCCATAAATCCCTTAAGAGATGTTCCCACTGGTTCTGTTTCTCTAGTTGATTCCTGGCACAACACAATTTCTTCATGTTGGCTTTTTAATTCAACAATATTTCTTGGAAATCCCTCCAAGCCCACTGATAAATTTATCGTTCATTCTCTTTAATTGCTTCATACTGTTCTATGTGTAGATGTACCATTATGTTTTGATTGCTTCCAGTTTTATGACTTTATGAAAAATACTACATTAAACACCTTATATTGGTGCTTTTCTTTCTTCTGGAAAGAATCTCAGAATGGGGACTGCTGAATTAAACAATTATACAGGTATTACCTATAATATGTATCTACTTATATACATATTTAATTTTAATGGATGTTACTACCTTGCTTTCCAAAAAGACTGGAATGATTCATAAAGCCACTAACATCATAAGAAAGTGCTCTAACAGTAGGTGCTACTGTTCTTTTAAATTTTTTTCTGATGAATATAAAGTAATATCTAATAATTATTTTAATTTCCATTTCCCTGATGCTTAACGTTTGTGTATCTTGTAATATGGTTTTGGGCATTTGGATTTGCCCTTCCCTGAAGTTTTCTTTTCTTTTGGCTGGGAAAGATTCACTCTGAGCTAACATCTGTTGCCAGTCTTCCTCTCTCTTCTTTTTTTCTCTCCAAAGCCCCAGTGCATAGTTGTATATCCTAGTTATAAGTCCTTCTAGTTCTTCTATGTGAGCCACCGCCACAGCATGGCTACTGACAGACGAGTGGTGTGGTTCCATGACTGGGAACTGACCCTGGGCCACCAAAGTGGAGCAGGCTGACCTTTAACCTATAGGCCATCAGGGCTACCTCTCCCTGAAGTTTTCTTAATACCCTTTGTCTGTTTTACCTTTGGGTTGTTTGCTTCTTATAAATTTCTAAGAAATTACTCTGTAATTGCTCTTTGTATAGCAAAAATTCTGATGTATTGTTTATTGGCTTTGTTTATAGTATATATAGCCAAGGTTTTTATTTACATGTAATTAAAACATGTCTATTGTCTCCATTATAGTTTTTCTTCTTTTTTTTGGTGAGGAAGATCAGCCCTGAGCTAACATCTGTGCCAATCTTCCTCTGTTTTGTGTGTGAGATGCCTCCACAGTCTGGCTCGATGAGTGGTGTGTAGGTCTGTGTCCAAGATCTGAACCTGTGACCTCCAGGCCACTGAAATGAAGCATGCAAACTTAACCACTATGCCACTGGGCTAGCCCCTAGCTTTTTCTCCATTACAGCTTCTTGGTTTTTCAAGTCTTGGTGAAGAAGGTCACCAGTGTCCCTAGAAGAGACGGTATATATAGTATCCTAGATTGTTTTAGGAGATTTTTATTGTTTTATTGTTCTATTTAAGTCTTTCAGTATTTTTGTTTATATTATGTTTACCTAAAAAACCTTTGAGGGGCTGGCCCCATGGCTGAGTGGTCAAGTTTGCATGCTCCACTTTGGTGGCCCAGGGTTTTGCCGATTTGGATCCTGGGCGAGGACAGGGCACCACTCATCAGGCCATGCTGAAGCAGCATCCCATATGCCATAACTGGAAGGACCCACAACTAAAAATACACAACTTTGTACCAGGAGGCTTTGGGGAGAAAAAGGAAAAATAAAACCTTAAAATAAACAAATAAAATAAAATAAAAAACCTTTGAGACTTTGGTAAATCCTAACCATATTATAAATAAATAGAGATTACATTCTCCTTTTCAAATTCTTAACCAGTTAAAAAATTTTCTTGACTTATAATGGTTAGAAGTTCCAAAAACAATCTTAGCAGCTTTATTGAGCTATAACTGACACACATTAAACTGCACATGTTTAAGGTGGGCAACTTAACAAGATTCAAAATATGTACACATCCATAACTCCATCACCACAATCAAGAAAAGGAACATAGTCATCATCTTCAGAAATTTCCTTTTGAACCTTTGTAATCCCTTCCCCTTCCACCGCCCCACACTATCACTGATCTGCTTCCTACCACTACAGATTAGTTGGCATTTTCTAGAATTTTATATAAATGGAATCATGAAGTATATACCTTTTTTTGGTCTGGCTTATTTTACTCAGCATAACTATTCTGATACTAATTTACATTGTTGCACGTGCTAATAGGTCATTTCTTTTTATCGCTGAGTAGTACTCCGGAGCATTGTTTGAAACTGAGAGCAGGCTTTCCATACATTTTACGTTCATGTTACCTGTCGAGGTTCTTACATGTACAATAAGCAGCGTAATTTGAGACAAGGTTTTTCCGCCCTTAGTACATATATAGGGTGTCTCTCCTGTCTGAAGGTTAGAATATTTAATGAAGTATAGTTTCTGCCTGAAGATTTTTGCACATTCATTGTACAGTCATGCGCTGCATAACAACATTTAGGTCAACAACAGACCACATATATAACAGTGGTCCCGTGAGATTAGTACCATACAGCCTAGGTGTGTAGTAGGCTACACCAGCTAGGTGTGTGTAAGTGCACCGTATGATGCTCACACATGATGAAATCGCCTAAAGATGCATTTCTCAGAACATGTTCCTGTCATTAAGCCACGCATGACTGTATTTATAGGGCATCTCTCAAACGGGAATTTTCATTTGCCACTGAATGCTTTCCCACCTTCCTTACAGGCATAGTGTTTATCTCCAGGATGACTTCTTTAGTGTCTAACGAGGCTTGATTTCTGAATAAAAGCTTTCTCACACCTACGACATTCACAAGATTTCTCTCTTGTATGGATTATTTGATGAATAATAAGGTTGTCCTTTTAGCTGAAGATTGTCCACGTTCTTTGCATTCATAGAGTTTCTTTCCAGGATGAATGTCTTGATCTTTAAGGAGGTTCTAGCTGAAGACACTTACACACTGATTACATTCAGGGGTTTCTTTCCAGTATGAATTTCCTCATGCTCTGTGAGATTTGATTTGCTCCTGAAGGCTTTCTCACTTTCCTTCCGCATGAACGGTTTCTCTTCAGCATGTCTTCTTTGGTGTCTACCAGTCTTGATATTTGAATAGAAGCTTTCCCACATTCATAAGGTTTCTCCCTAGAACAACGAGAATAAGGTTTTTCTGTTACAGCTGAAGGCTTTTCCACTGTTACACAGTTTTCTTCCTATATGGCTTCTTAAACGTAGGGCGAGGGAAGAGTCAAGAGAACACTTGAAAAAAAAAACACTTGACTACAGCAGCACATGCATGAATGCACACTCTCCATGACGGGTTTTCTCGTGATCTCTTAGGCATTGCGTCAGGCTAAAGGTTTTCCACATTTATTATATGCATGACTTTTTCTCCAGTATGACTTTTTTTATGCTTAAGGAGATCTGATTTGGCTGGAGGCTTTCCAACATTCCTTACATGCTATAGTTCCTCTTTCGTATTAATTCTCGGGTATCTGTTGACATTATATTTCTGAGAAGACTTTTCTCACGACAATTACCCTTAAATGAGATTACTACAAATAGGATGAACCATAGCATACTCATTACATTCATGATAATTCTTGCCTCCACAGCTTCCCTCATACTGAAATCTAAAATAGGGTCCAAATCTTTCAAACTCAGTCACATTCATAAAGGTGTTTTCTTGAAGTAACAACGTTTGGTGGAAAGTACTTTTCCATTTCACACACATCCTGTCTTTTTCCTTGACTGTATTTCATGGAGAAAGATGTAACTTAATTCAATCTTCATGCTGCTTTTCCCTCTGCTTATTAACTGTCCAGGCTTCTCCTGCACATCACCTCCTCTACAGTCCTTTCTCCAACATCCATTACTCTAAGTGTTTGAACTGAAGATGATATCCAGTTTTGTGACTCAAGATTTCTAGGAGTCTGGGACACAATCAAAAGCAGATACACCATAACAGCAAGTTCTTCTGCAGTCATCTTATCTACATTTTCTTTGTTAAAAGCTGATTTTATTTTCCACTCCACAATAAGTGTGTCTGATTTTATATAAAAATCACATTTTAAAATAATTATCTGCTCAATTCCTTAGGCTTTTCCTTTCAAATCTTTAAAAAAAAAGCCAAACTGGTGCCAGCCCTGTGGCCGAGTGGTTGAGTTTGCGTGCTCCACTTTGGTAGCCCAGGGTTTCCCCCGTTCGGATCCTGGGCACGGACATGGTATCGCTTATCAAGCCAGGCTGAGGCGGCATCCCACATAGCAGAACCAAAAGGACTTGCATCTAGTGTATACAACCACGTACTGGGGGGATTTGGAGAGAAGAAGAAGAAGAAAAAAGAAGAAGAAGAAAAAAGATTGGAAACAGTTGTTAGCTCAAGTGCCAATCTTAAAAAAATGTATTGTTTAAATGCCCCCCAAACTGTTGCTATCTCATAAATGCTCATAATCCCAGCCATTCACATTCAGATACCCTGCCCACCCCCCTAGGATTTCATCTGCATGGAGTCTCACCCGCTTTATGATGTTGTCTTAGTTTCCTACGGCTGTCATAACAAAGCACCATAAACTAGGGGGCTTAAAACAATAGAAATTGACTCTCTCTCAGTTCTGAAGGCTAGGTGTCCGAAATGAAGGTGCTGGCAGGGCATGCTCCGGCTGAAGGCTCTAGGCAACCATCCTTCTCCTCTTCAAGCTTTTGGTGGTTGCTGGCAATCTTTGGTTTTCCTTGGCTTATAGATGCATCATACTCCATTTCTGCCTCTGCCTTCATATGTCCTCCCCTTGTGTATCTGAGTCTTTGTTTTCTCTTCTTTTAAGAACACAAGTCATCGGGCTGGGCTCAACCTATTCAGTTTGACCTCATCTTAGCTAATTATATCTTCAAAGATCCTATTTCCAAATAAGGTCAGAGTCACAGGTCCCAGATATAAACTTTGGAGGATACTATTCAACCCAGTACAAACTCACACAGCCAGTTACACTCATAGTTACCCGCACTTGGACCCTGTTAGGCTTCTTCCTCAACCACCCTACCTAAGCGTGAAGCTCTGAACAACCCTGGCCTGGTCACCAACTCCTTGACTGTGTCTCTGCAGCCCACCCAGTTCCTATATCGGTCACCCCCTTTCGTCACAGGGCAGACCTGGAGCCAAATGACTGGCCTGTTTGTTTTTTTGACTATTATCTTGTTTTATTATGTTAAATTTGCAGAAAAGTTGCAAAAATATAACAAGAATTCTCATACACCTGCTATGCAGTTTCCGCATATGTTAACATTTTAATCATATGTATACATATTTTTTCTTTTTCTGTACTATGTGAGAATAAGTTGCAGATACATTTCTCCTTTACTCTGTGTATATTTCCTAAAAGCAAGGATATACCTTTATAAATCCACAGTACAATCATCAAAATCAGGAAATTAACATTTATATAATATTATTACCTAATCTACAGATTTTATTCCAACGTGACCAACTGTCCCACTAATGTCCTTGATATATGTAAAAATGTTTTTTCCTTTTCCAGGATGCAATTCAGAGCATATATTGCACTTAGTTGTCATGTTTTCTTAGTCTCCTTTAGTCTGCAACAGTTTCTCAGGCTTTCTTTGTTTTTCATGACAATATTTTTTTTTTTTTGAGGAAGATCAGCCCTGAGCTAACATCTGCTGCCGATCCTCCTCTTTTTGCTGAGGAAGACTGGCCCTGAGCTAACATCTGTGTCCATCTTCCTCTACTTTATATGGGGGACGCCTACCACTGCACGGCTTGCCAAGCGGTGCCATGTCCGCACCTGGGATCCGAACTGGTGAACCCTGGGCCGCCAAAACGGAATGTGGGAACTTAACCGCTGTGCCACTGGGCCGGCCCCCATGACAATATTTTTAAGGTGATTACAGGCCCGTTATTTCGTAGAATGTTCCCCAATTTGGGTTTGCCTGTTGTTTCCTTATAATTAGATCCAGGTTGTTCATTTTTGGCAGCCATATTGCAGAGATAAAGTTGTGTCCTTTTCCGTGTATCATATGCAGAGGCACGTAGTATCTACTGTCCTATTCCTAAGGACGGTAACTTTGATCGCTATGATGGCATCTGCCAAATTTCTCTATGTAAAGTTATTATATTTTTCCTTTGTAATTAATAAGTATATTTTGTGGAGATATTTCAAGACCATGTTGATATCAAACCATCACATTCTCATCCATTAGTTTTAGCATCCATTGGTAATTCTTGCTTGAAAAAATTATATAACTGTTATAGTTGCTGCCAAATTATGTATTTTCTTTTTCTAGAATTCCTTTTTCTTTTATTAGATTGCTTTCCTCTGTAATTATGAGCTTTCCCTTTTTACTTTGTTTTTAACTTTTGTAGATTCTTCTCTCTGCTGCCTGCTCTGTGATGCACTAAAGAAAAAGTCTCTTACAAATACCGTATACAATATTTTAGTTTTTATAGGCCTATCTTATCTGCTGTACTATTGGCAACAGATGTCACTCTTCACCTCCCATTCTTTTTTCAGGCAACTCTTAGTAAGTTTCCTAACCTTCCCCTAAAGCTGCCATTGACAAGTTACCAGCTCCTTCCACCTCCATCTTCCCAGACCCACAGGTTATCTGTCTTTATCTTTACCTCCCAGCAACAGTAGCTGCTGCATCCTTTTGAAACCCTTTCTTCCTTTGGATTCTCAGAGCCACCCTCGTCTGTGCTCCTCCTGTTTCACTGGCCTTCACAGTCTCTTTTGTTGGCTTCCCTGCTATCTCTCACCTCCAAATTCAGTAGCTCTCAAGAGCTCAGTCCCGGACCTTCTTGTCTTCTCCATATACACTCTCTCCATCATCTAATCCTCATTAGAAGGCCTTATCTCATTAGAATTCATGTAATCCTATGTATTTAAATACAATTTATAGTCTGATGAATCCTAAAATTGTATTGTAGCCCTGATCTCTCTTTGAATTCCAACTGCTGATACAGTAGGTCCAATTGGATTTCTAAGAGATATTAGAAACTTAACATGACTACAATAGAACTCTCAATTTTCTAACCCTTTCTTTCCCAGTCTTCCCAATCTCAGTTAAGGCATCAACATTTACTTGGTCACTCAAGTCTCAACTTTATAAGACACTCTTGATCATTCTCTTGTCATCACTAGAAACCCCTACTCTGTCCCATTATCTTCTCCATTTGCAAGTTCTGTGGCTTTATCTGCAACATATAGCTGGTGTCCATATACTTCTCTCCAATTACGCTACTAGTTTAGTCAAGATCACTCTCATTTTGTGATTAGAGCATACTACAAGAGACCCCTAACTATCCTCCTTGTCTCTCGTTTCTTGTCCCCTCTCCCAACAGAATAAGCTCCCTACAGCAGCCAGAGCTATCTTTAAAAAAAAAAAAAAAGTTGTGAGGCGGGCCCCATGGCTGAGTTGGTTAAGGTCGTGCACCTTGCTTCAGCGCCGGGTGTTGCCGGTCCAGATCTGGGGCACAGACCTGTCACCGCTTGTCGGGTCGTGCTGAGGTGGCGTCCCACAGAGCAGAAATAGAAGGACCTACAACTAGAATATATAACTATGTCCTGGGGGGCTTTGGGGAGAAGAAGAAAAAAGAAAAACAAAACAAACAAACAAACAAAAAGATTGGCAACAGATGTTAACACAGGTGCCAATCTTAAAAAAAAAAAAAAAAGTTGTATCATACCTCTGCTTAAAAATTCCAACTAGGGGTCAGCCCGGTGGCGCAGTGGCTAAGTTCCCATGTTCCGCTTAAGTGGCCCAGGGTTCGCCGGTTCAGATTCTGGGTGCAGACATGGCACCGCTTGTCAAGCCATGCTGTGGCAGGCGTCCCACATATAAAGTAGAGGAAGATGGGCACGATGTTAGCTCTGGGCCCGTCTTCCTCAGCAAAAAGAGGAGGATTGGCGGCAGATGTTAGCTCAGGGCTAATCTTCCTCGAACAAACAAACAAAAGTCCAACTACTTTAAACTGCACTTAAAATACAATAACCACTCCCATACCATAGCCCTCAAAGCTTTAGGTGATCTGGCCCTTGCCTACTCCCCCAAGTTTTCTTGGATCACTATACTCCTTGTCCTGTGTTCCAGCAACTCTGGGCTTCTTACTGTTTTTCAGCGTGTTAGAGTGAAAGCTCCATGAAGGCAGGAATTTTTATGTGTTGTGTTTTTCCTTTTGTCTACAGGGTTAATTGACAAATCCCGAAGCACCTGGGACAGTGCCTGGAATATCACAAGCATTCAGTGAGTACTTTTTCAATGGAAGAAGAAATGAATATTTGTATGCCATGCTTCTTTTTCCCCCTCATGCCTTTTCATTTGCCATTCTCTCAGACCACAATGTTCTCCAAATCTTAGCAAGGCTGGCTTTCTTTTTCATCACTCAGCTCAAATGTTAGTATCTTAGAAAGAACTTCTTTGGTCCCCTATTTAAATTGCCAGAATTTTCCTCTCTTTTGCATTTTCCTGCTTTATTTTCTTCATAGCACTTATTATCACCTGGAATTATTTTATTAATTTTCTTCTGTTGCCTTCACTAGAATGTAAGCTCCAAGATAGCAGAGACTTTGTTTTTGGTTCCCATTCTATCCTCATTGTTCAGAACAGTGATTGGTACACAGCACATATTCAAAAAATACTTGTATACTGAATGGAGTGAATTTTACTGTGTGAATTTAAAAATTAATTTAAAATTACATATAAAATGCAGATTCCTGAGGTTCACTCCAGCCTTCTGAATGAGAAAAATCTCTGGGGTGGTGTCCACCTGCAATATTTGTGTACTGGAAAGTTTTAGATCATTTCTGTAAGTCCAGGAGGGTAACATGGGCTCTCCAGTCCAGATGGCCCTAGTCCTCATGTCAAGTTCTCCTTTTGGGGGTCCCTTGGTATCATTTGTTGTCAGCAGACCTCAGCTGGGACATCCTGCTCGAGATCTAGTTGCCGTTCGTATTAGGGCGGCTAACTGGAGCTGGGCGTCTGCCCCAAAGCTTGAGCTCATTTCTATGAGCACTTGGCTGCCCTTTGAGAAGGCAATTTTAAGGGACGGTAGATGTGGAAGCCTGAGTGAGTTAAGAAATAAGCAAGTTAAGTCATTGGTTAACCAGTGTTTAATAATACTTCTTCACGTTGCTGAAAACCATTTTTTTTTTTGGAAAATCATTTTTTTTTTTTTTCAGAATGGTAAAAGGGAAAGCATCTTCCTTGGAGTAAGGCACACCCGGGTTTGGCAAGGACTGAGCAAAGACAAAGTCCGCCGGATCAGAGGTGGGGGGAAGCGCCGTCAGCCCCAGGAGGAGCGCTCGGGCTACGGTGCATGGCGAGGCTTGAACCTGAGGCCCGGGGAGACCTGGTGACCCCGGGGGCCTGCGGGGCGTTGGGGTTCCGTGGTAGCATCGGTCGGTTGAGCGCTCCGCAGGAAAGCAGGCCGCTCCAGGTGCAGACAGAGCGGGGCGCAGCTTCTCAAGGTTCGGGGCCTCTCGGCTGTGCGCGGGGCTGGCTCGGAACCCCGGCCGGCAGTCCACCTGGCGCGCCTGGGCCACGCGTTTCCCCACCTTGGCGGCAGCTGGTCCTCGGAGCGGGCTAGACCCTGAACCCGAAGAGTCGGCTTTTCTGATTGGCTTAGAATACAAACGCAGCCGAGCGCCGCCTGAGACCCGCTCTTTGATTGGGTTTTACATGAACTGCAGAGCACGAAATAAAGAGGCCTTCAGTCATTGGGCCATTGTATGAATCTCCTTTTGGCTTCTCTGCCGCCTGAATAAGCGTTTCAGGATCTTCGTCATGACTCTTAAATCTGGGCCTGTCAGTTTGCCCCAGCCTTACTCGTCTCTAAGCAGGGCATGGGGTTTACAGAGTTCAACCAATCATATAACGCCGAGATCGGGTTGCCAGGCAGATTATGCTAACGAGACCCCGCCTTTTATGCTGCTCCCACTCTGCGGCGGGAAGAACCACCTGGAGGTGGCGGGGGGGGTTTGATTTCCATCACCCCTAGGGAGAGAGGACCGGGGACCCGCTGATCTTCCAGCTCCCCTCACCCAACGTCGTGTAAGTACCTAAAGGATTAAGGGAACCGGATAAGTCAGCGTCCAGAGTACCCCATCGACTGGGAGGGTGTTTCGTCTTTGCTTAGTCCCACCCAAAATGGCGCCAAGCTCTTTCCGCGTCTCAGAGCCCGGCCGGGGCCAACCGACCGCGGACCCGGGTGGGGGGGGAATTGATGGTGGTGGTGGGGGGGAGAAATCCCGGCGGCACCGCCCGATGGTACAGTCCAGCCGGGGCTGGGACAAGGCACCTCACTCGGGGTGGGGGGTCAAACCATCTGCACCTTCCAAGGGGAAAGGGGCAAAACCCCCTAATGGAGCCCCTTCTGGCGCTGCGTTCAGCGCCGGCCGCGGCGCCTCTTCGCCCCTGCCTTCCCCGCGCGCGGCCTGCCCCTGCGCCCCCCGAGCGGCCCGCACGCTCCGGCGGCCGCGCGCTCCTCGCCTCCCCTGCCCGCGTTGGTTGGGCCGGGACGGCGGTTGGGCGCCCTGCGCGTCCCTGCTGCGGCGGTTGGGCCGGCGCTCGCGGCGCTGCGGGCCGTCTCCGTCGGCCGGGCGCGCGGGGCGGCGCGGGGGTGGCGGCGCGGCCCGGCCCGCGCGGCGGGGGCTCGGTCGGATGGGGCGCCCTGCTTTGTCGTGGGAGGCCGCGCCACCCCGTGCCATTGACTGCTGGTCCCCCCGCCCCGTCCCTTATTTACAGGGTGGCGTCGCCGGGACCCGGGAGGCCCCGCTTGCAGGGGCGTGGGCAGGGCACGTTGGGTCGGGCTCGGTAAACAGTCGGGGAGGCCCGGGCCGAGTGCACAGGCGGGAGCCAGAGGCCTTTGGGAGCCGCTTGATGGTGTATGGTTTCCAGCCGATCATCAGCTTTCATGAAGCATTTTTCAGTCGGTAGCCAAGTCTTCGGTGCTCGATTAAGGAAAATGAGCGCAGCGCTGTTGAATTTTGTGTGCGTGCGTGTTTAGCCTTGCTTGGCGGATTTGTTGGATTTCAGTCAATTTTCAGTCAATGTTTGTGCACGCCTAAGCCCCAGGAGGGCTGGTTTTGGGGCTGTCAACGAGGATTAAATGTGTGATGAGTCCCACCCAGCTCAGCCTGGGCTTAATTCTGCGCTTTCACCTGTTCAAATCTTGCCAGGCTCATCACCCTCAAAAGTTCTTTAGACTCAGCAGTTACTTAACTTTCATTAAAAAACAGCAAAATCACACGTGACTGTTTGTGGCCTCTTTTTTCAGCCGCTCTTTTGTTACCCCTCCACCTTTGGCTGTAAGCTCTGTGAAGGCAGGAAGGTGCGCCGGCTGCTTTGGGGCTCTCTTGCGCGCTGCACCCCAGCACCGCGGGGGCTTCTCCGGTGATGAACCGTACTTGCCGGTTGCTCTAGAATTGAGAAAACAAAATTAGAGGGGGAAAAAAAAAGGATTGGGGCAAAGCCGTGTTTAAGGCAGTGTTCATTCAATCTGGTATATTTAGAAAGTAACTTCTAGGTTTACTTTTTGAATTAATTGAGGTGAAATCGACAAAATGAACCACTTTAAAGTGAACAATTTAGTGGTAGATTTACGTTTTAAAATTTTGGACCAAGACATTTTTCCCACTTGTGACTTCTCTTTATTCCTTTATTCCTTGAGACCCATTCTTGTCTCTGCTCTGTTATTTGTTTTGCAAGGGTACTAAACTGCTCTGTTTTTCTAAAAAAGCCATTTTTTAGTTTTTAACGTTTTGTAGTGTGCCCACCACGTATTAATGTGCACGTCGAATATTGCGCATGTCAATGTCATTCACTGGGCGCGTGTGATCGATAAGGTGGAGTCCGGTCTTCACCTGGCTGCTGCTTACTTAGAGGTTCCGGTGGTACAAAGGGTAGCATTTTAATCCAATATGATCCTAAATCGATTGGCACCGCCTTGATTTCCACTTGTCTAAATTTATTTTTTCTTCTAGTTTTAACTATAATAAATGATCATTGTAGAAACATAGAAAATATGGGAACAGTATAAAAGGTAAAAGTTACCCAAGAACAATTACCAGAGACCATGCCTGCTGATGTTTTGGTGTGCTTCAAATCTTTGTGTGTGTATAAAACATTTTTACAGACTTGGCATCCTGATACGTGGTTTTCACATCTAGTTTTTTTCTTTTTTAAATGTAGATAGGTACCTAATGACTTCGCTGAAAATTTGCCACTTTTAGTAGTTTTCCCCATTACTAGAAGGAGGCATCATGAAATCCTCTGAAGTAAAAGAATTATATTTTATTTATTTCACTTTTAAAAGGCATAACCTAATGGAATATTTCTGAGTAACAAGCAGAATTGATCAGTGTTGAGAAGTATTGAGCCATAATTTTGGTTTCCTTAATTTTACATTTTATGCACTGGTAAACACATGGTAACTGCATACTTTCATTTGGTAAAAATGATAAACTATTAAACATCCTGTCATTGCAATATTTGAATTGTTTAGTCAGAGTTTGTTTTAAAGTGGAATGTTGATGGACTTTGAGCTATTGCCACTAAAATACACAGCCTTCCCCCACCCAACCTCCATCCCGAAGAGTGTAATAGACACACCTTGTCCAGCAATTTGTATCTTTTTCACAAGCGGAATTTATTGATTACTGTTTAAATTTATCATAGATACTTTAGTATTAGCAAATGAGAATTTGGTCTGGAGTCTAGAAGGAGCCAGTAGTTAAGAAATAGGAAATGTTTGCTACCAAGTTTGCAGAATGGTCCCACTCAAATTCTCCTGGGGTATGGGGTAGGGGCAGGAAGGTGAAGGCGGAGCTTTTTCTGACTTTATTATTTTGGTCATTCTCTGTTGAAACCTTCCTCTCCCTCTTCTGGCATTACACTGTTTACATGATTTAGTTCAATCACTGCTAAAGGGTATCTGGCCTCTGTCCCTTTTTTATTCTCAGTGTTGTAACCTTAGTTCAAGACTTACATGGAACATTCTGAACTGGTGCCTTTCCAGTTTATTTCTTACAGCTCCTTCTGTAACACTGATACTTCACTATTAGTACTGAAACATTATTTCCATTCCCTTTCCAAAATCATTCAGTGGCTTCCCATTGCCCATAAATGTGTAGACTTTAAATTTGTTCTAGTTGTGGAAAGCACCTGGAAACAGGCTCTTTTTGGAAAACTTTGAAATAGTTTAGAGATTTCAGGGATAAGGAGAGAGCTTACGGATAATCCCAAGTCACAATTATAGCAAGACTAGTTAAAATGTGGTGAAAACAATCATTATAAAATCAGTACTGTCAGTGCTTTAAGAACCTCAAGTGTATAGCTTGCTGAAAGATTACTGTCTGCTAAAATAGTCTATTATTGTTTGTTATTCATTTCTTGGTCGCACTGTCATTTATTTCAATGTTAGAATATTGGAGCTAAACGCTCTCTTTCTTTACCCATGTCTTTCACTTTGTCGGTCTGACTCTTCGGTTGCAATCCGTAGCCTCTTTCCTGCCGTAATCTTTGGAAGAGCAGTCCCTCACATCTCTGCTGTCCAGTGTGAGAGCCAGTGGCCACATGCGGCTGTGGAGCACTTGAAATATGGCTAGTGCTGTAAGGGTAAAATATGTGCCAAATTTGAGATTTAGTATGAAGAAATAAAATACTTCAATTTCTGAAATATTGATTACATGTTGAAATGATAATATGTTGCATATACTAGGTTAAATAAAATACATTGTTACAATTAATTTCACCTGTTTCTACTTTTAAAAAATGTGGCAACTAGAAGATTTAAAATTACATATGTGGCTTACATGTGTGGCTTGCAGGATATTTCTATTGACCAGTGCAGCTTTAGACTTAGCGGTGGGGTGGGGTGTTCGCAAATAGCAGGAAGTCATCGACAATGTATTATCTTTTTGTTTCTACAGTTTCAGCTAATAGATATTGCTACTATGTAGATATGTCTGATTTTTCTTAGTGCTTATGATAGTTCTCACAGAAACATCATTCTTTGGAAGAATATCTTACTTTTAAAACCACTTTCAGATAATTGAGTTAACTGTTATTGAATTAATATATTCAATTAATCATTTGAACTTAAAATAGTAAAATGACATCTGTTGAGTACATAATCCATTAAAAAAAATTGAACTAAGCATAATCAGCTGAATTTTCCCAAACTTGGTCTGCTACTTACTCATTGATTTTTATAATGTGCCATTTTTCAAAGATTTAAGAAATATTTTTGGGAGAAACTCGAAATTGAGAAAATCAAGCTCACAATTTTTTCTCCTGTGATTTAATGAAAGGCCACAATAGTCTGATTCTAAGTGTGGAACACTTTGGACCAGCTCATGGGACAGCTCTCCTTTTAAAAGCTGTTAAGGAATCAAAGCCTACACATAAAATCATATTCTTTTTACACCTATATTTGGAAACCTTGACAGTTTTGCCCTAAATGACCTTTGTAGATGTATTTCTCTCTCTTTTTTTTAGATTTACTTTTTTACTTTTTTGAGGAAGATTAGCCCTGAGCTAACATCTGCCACAAATCCTCCTCTTTTTGCTGAGGAAGACTGGCCTTGAGCTAACTTAACATCCGTGCCCATCTTCCTCTACTTTATATGTGGGACACCTGCCACAGCATGGCTTTCCAAAGGGTACCATGTCTGCACCTGGGATCCAAACCTGCGAACCCTGGACCGCCGAGAAGTGGAACGTGTACACTTAACCAGTGCGCCACCAGGCCGGCCCCTAGATGTGCTCTTTTTACTACCTGGTATGGAGGTTCGATATGGTGTAGCGGTTAACAGCACGGGCTCTACGGGCAAAGGGACCTTGATTCACGGGTCAGCTCAATTGACTGGCTGTGATCTTGGCGGTTAGTTAACTTCCATAAGCCTTAGTTTCGTTATCAAATCACTTAACTATTTTCTTAATTATTAATGGGGATAATAATAGTACCAATTTCACAGACTTGGTATGAGAATGCTTGTAATTACTCTCTCCAATAGTATAAATGACCCAGTAACAAAGCACATAGTAATCAGTGGCTCAGTATCTGTTTACCAATTTTAGACCTTCTGCTTCAGCCACATTGGTCTTCCCATTGTCCCTGTAATATTCTGGGGTTTTCCTTCATGTTTTCACTCCTTCATTTCTCAGATGGAATGTTTGTCTGTCTCTGCCCACCCCTCCCTCTTCCTCTAGTTCTGCCCACCAAAATCTCATCCATCCTCCTAGAGCAGTGGTCGATAAACTTTCTTTGTAAAGAACCAGATAGTAAATATTTGCGGCTTTGTGGGTCACACGGTCCCTGTTGCAACTGCTCTTCTCTTACCCCTGGAGTGTGAAAGCACGGTTCTGTTCCAGTGAGACTTTATTTATGGACCCTGAAATTTGAAATAGAATGGCACCCCCTTATCCGTGGGGTGTACGTTCCAAGACCCACAGTGGATGCCTGCAACTGAGATCGTACTGAACCCTATATAAACCATGATTTTTCCTATACACACATACCTATGATACCTATGATAAAGTTTAATTTATAAATTAGGCACAGTAAGAGATTAACGATAACTAATAATAGAACGATTACAACAATATACTGTAATAAAAGTGACCTTAGATCTTAGCCGCCTCAGCATTTGATTTTTTTTCCTTCCTTATTAAGTCAAGAACTTTCACCTTTTCACTTAAAGGAAGCACTTTATGGCTTTTCTTTGGCACATCTGAATTGCCAGCATCACTACTCTTGTGCTTTGGGGACGTTATTAAGTGAAATAGGGGTTACTTGAACACTAGCACTGTGATACCCAGCAGGTAAATATACAAAGTGGATTCAGGGGACAAAGGGATGATTCACGTCCTGGGCGGACAGAGCAGGACAGTGCAAGATTTCATCACAGAACTGCTCACTATGGCGGGCAATTTAAAACATGAATTGTTCATTTCTGGAATTTTCCATTTAATATTTTGGTCTGCTGTTAACCATGAGTAAGGAAACCTCCAGAAAGTGAAACTGCGGATAAGGACCGCCCCTGTCCTACGGGACTTTTATGCTGCTTTGTAATAATAGTAACATTTATTGAGTGCTACGTTGTATTGTGTAGCAATCATTTGTGCTTATTTCTTGCTTCCTAAACATATTGTAAATTTCTAGAAGCTGTGGATCTTTTTCAGCCCCTAATATAGAATGCAGTACAAGAATGCCTTTTAAAGGAGTGAAAACAATTAACTTAAGGTGTTCAAAATGATTTCTGAAGTTTTCCTCCCTTTTCTTCAAAATTCTTAGTTTTGTATGCAAATCCTGCCATTTTCTTATCATTGCTTTAAGATTTTGAGACCAGGGGCTGGCCCCGTGGCCCAGTGGTTAAGTTTGCGCACTCTGCTTCCTTGGCCCAGGGTTTCGCCAGTTTGAATCCTGGGCGCAGACATGGCATTGCTCATCAGGCCATGCTGAAGCAGCATCCCACATGCCACAACTGGAAGGACCTACAACTAAAATATACAACTATGTACTGGGGGGCTTTGGGGAGAAAAAGGAAAAATAAAAATCTTTAAAACATTAAGAAAAAAAGATTTTGAGGCCAATCTATTGGGGATTATTTTCAGTCTTGCCACAAACCGTGATTACAGGCAACTGTTTCATAATGCCCTTCTGATAGAAGAGTAGCTGTAACTCCTTTGACCCAGTATTGCTTTGTGTTTGACTAACTTTTTGTGTCCTTTCTAAGGCACTGTTTATATTTAATCCTTGATATGTGACACTGACAGAACAGTGTTGTAACTACTTTAAAAATGAGAGAAAAGAGAGACAGAAGTTCAGTGAATTATATAAGAGGAGTGGGAGCTGAGGCTAGGAGCAGGTGTCTGGATTCTCAGTCCCAGCACATGACGTGTATATTAATGAGATTTTGGTCTCTTACCCATCGTTTATTCATCTTCTATTTTATTTTTTTTCTTTTTAGGTTAGTGAATTAAAATTATTCTGGATTTTAAGTACTTCATAATTTGATAAATATAAGGACCTACAACCAATAGATGTTTAGCACACTTATTTGTGTGACATGCAAGTTTTCTCAAGTATGTTAAACCTTTTGAGGTGAGATATAGCTACAAAACAATAATTCTGGAATTAAAACTAAATTGTATAGCATAATTGTGCTTTAATGAACTTTGCTCCATTAAAAAATTTTGAGAAAGATGTTATTCATATTTATATGTACTTATCCCAAACTCTAGATGTCACATCAAAAAATTATATCTTTTTATACATCATTTAAAAAATCATATCTTGGGGCCGGCCCCGTGGCTGAGTGGTTAGATTTGCTCACTCTGCTGCGGCAGCCCAGGGTTTTGCCGGTTTGGATCCTGGGCGTGGACATGGCACCGCTAGTCAGGCCATGCTGAGGTGGCATCCCACATGCCATAACTGGAAGGACCCACAGCTAGGAAGATACAGCTATGTACCGGGGGGCTTTGGGGAGAAAAAGGAAAAAAATAAAATCTTAAAAAAAAAAAATCTTTTTTTCAGATTCCTGATTTTTCAACTGTTATAAACTATAGGAGATATATTTTGTCTAACAAATATGTGTAAGACCTTTACAGAAAAACTTCTAAGACTTTATTGGATGACTTTAAATAAAACCTAAATAAATGGAGAGACACACTGGTCCAAGGATTGGAAGATTCAATATTGTTAGGTATCAATTCTTTTGAAACTGACTTATAGATTTCATGTAATCCCAGCAAATTTGAAAAAGCTAGACAAGCTGATACTAAAACTTTTGCCAAGGCTCAAGCAAAGGCAAGAAACTCTTGAAAAAGAAGTTGGAGAGACTTCTCTACTAAAGATGAAGAAGAGCTGTAATAATTAGACCGTGTGATATTGGCAGCAGGATAGACTAATAGATCAATAGAACACCATACAGAAACAGTCCCACACAGATTCCAACACTTGACTTATGACCCAGGTAGCGGGGTAGGTGAAAGGCAAAGCAATAAAGCTTTTAGAAATGCATATAGGAGAGTATATCCATGACCTCAGTATAGAGAAGGGTTTCTTAAATAAGATGTTACCTGCACTAATAGAATAATGGGCAAAAGTCTTGCACAGGCACTGCAGAAAAGGAGAAATCCACATGTCTAATAAACATGTGAAAACGTGTTCAACCTTGTTGATAACCAAGGAAATATAAATTACTGCAACCACAGTGCCATGTTACTGTGTGCCTAGGGTAAATTGGCAACACCGAAGCCTGGAGCTGTTGAGCGATAGGAACGTTCCTACCTGGCTGGTAGGAATAGAGGTTGGTTTGACTTCTTTGGAAAACAGTTTGGCATTACCTAGGAAGTCAAAGATATGCAGACTCTCAAGCCCAGCAATTCCACAGTTAGAGAAATGCATACATGAGAGAACCAAAAAGAAAAGGAAAGTTTGGAGTAATTTTCCTGATATGAATTGATTCAGTTAATATTTGAGGGCTACTCTGTTCTTTTCTGTAGACATGGGTAGCTTTTTTTTGGCACAACTGTGAATAAATGCTATGTATATTTTCCTTCTCTGCTGAATATTTTAATAAAATATTCCATCCAATCTATTTTTTGTTTCCTAAATCAATGCTGGGCACAGAAAGGTGTTTAATAAATATTGTTGTTTTTAAAAATTATTTGAGTTTTTATAATGGGTATCCTTCACTAAAGCTTTGTAGCTACCTCAACTGTCTGGCTATTGACTCATTTGCTCAATTAATTCTGTTTGTGGGTTTGGTAAATTGTAACCTCCCTCGATTCCTTTGGGATCAAGCCTAGCCTACTGACTGCATCGTCTGGTGGGAGACCAAGGAGCGAGCAGCAGGTCCAAGCCGCGCCTGGGCTCCGGCAGCTTTGCCCAGGAGGAAAGCTGTGCAGCAGAGAAGGGGGAAGATGTCTAAGCACTGTGGGAAGAGGGATCTGGTTTCAAAGGCCTCTTATCAGCACTGTGACCTCGGACAGTGCCTGCCATGTGACAGGAGCTCAGTAAATGGTAATAGCTGTAATTATTACATTTCCCTACTTACTTAAGTAACATTGAATTCCCAGTATGCATTTTCAACCAGATGAACTGTGATTATGCCGATTTTTAAAATAAAGAGCTACATCCGTTAGGGGATTCTAATTTTGTGGTCTCATTTAACTCCACTGGATTTGCAAATGAATCCACCTTGTTACAGGTTACATCTGAACGAAATGGTCCAGCTAAGTGTTTGCAAGAAGTAGATAAGGCTGAGATTTCTAAACAGGAACGTGATGCCACTATTTTGTCTCTCCTTATAGAACAAAATGCTAACCAGTTTTAAAATTCTATCAATTTTAATTTCACATATACATATTTTCTAGTGAAATACATTACTTGGGAGAACCCTTGCCTACGGTTGAGATATGTATTCCCAAATCAATTGTTTAATAATGAAAATGTATTAAAATGTCTGTTAATTGGAAATAAGACTTTTCTGGATAAGATACCTTCCTGATCTATCACTTAGGCTGTGGTAATCATAATTTGCATAGTTGTTAACATTTGTAGCATGCTCCATACCACTGTGCTATACTGTAACACACATCTTGCTCTGTCTTAGTGAGCCTGGGAGTTAGGTGAGGTAGGTGGTATTACTCCTGTTGTCAAGGGAAAGAAGGGTTGCTTGCCTTCACATCCAGTGTTTTCCCACAGTGTGTACTGTGTGCAATCGGAATTGGCCACCCCAAGTGTGTCTCTCTGGCTTGATTATTTTTAAGAACAAAAGACTCTGAAAGAAACTTGGACCTTCCTCCTAGCTGCCTTAAAGAATTTAAGATAGAAGGCCCATCCCAGGACAGGCCATAGATAACTCTGGGTGTCGATAGACTGTGGGGGTCCTTGCTAAGCCCATTCTTATCAAAGTTCTGTCTACCAAACAGTTGCTTTTCCATCTCCATGTGAATTGCCTTCCGCCCCTTTGAAGTTCCAAACCTCTACTCCCAATACCGTCCTTTGTCTTTAGCTGAAGATGGTATTTAAGGTGGCAGCTTTGGCCATTCTCCTGAGTTGCTCAGTTTTCCTGGGTTTCTCCATGTATACATGTTATAAAGATTTGTTTGATTTTCTTCTGTTATTCTGTCTCATGTCAATTTAATTTGTAGACCAGCCAGAAGGAATATTCTTCCTCCCCTGCAGGACTGAGAAAACACTTTAAGAAATGTCCAGGCTTGTAAAAGACACCTCTGAATACTAAACAGTAGATGCTAGTCTTCTACTGTAGTTTTATTAAGATGGAAGAGGTTGAAATTTGGAGGAGGTTGAATTTAGATTACAAGTTTTAATTGTATGCCAGTAAGATAGAGTTTTTATGAAGGCCGTAACTGCCTCGCTCGCTATGTCATCTGTCTGGGCTTACCATCTTGATAATCAAATGCTTATTTTTGACCATTCTGTGTTTCATATTTAACTTTGCAAACAAAGGACTGAGGTTGAGGAATGAGAATTTGAAAATGAACAGAAGGTGAAGCCCACATTCACCTGTTCACAGGGCACGTGAATTGGATGTAAAGGGACTTACTTCAGACCAGTATCAATTTGCTTCTTAGTCCTGGGTCAGTGCCTGGTTCAGTCTATCAACAAAAGGTTGTGTATGTTTCAGGAGTTGAGATAGACTGAAGAGATAGTTACACTGTTTTCTCTTGTATTATATACAGTGTTAAGTTATGAAAATTGTGCTCTAGAATAATTTCTTCTAAGCAATTTCTTTATTCTTTTTTTTTCCAGTTAAAACATTTTAAAGTGCTTGAAGTTATTGAGGAAACAGTTTAGTACTTAAGTTTATGCCTCTTTTCCTTATCCAGTATTTTATCCTAACAATTTGGATTTGTGATTGTCAAGTCATAGTTACCACCCAGAACCATCTGTGAAACAGGCTTTCAGGGCCCCAGAAGACCCACCTGCAAGTCTCCTATTTAGTTACTGCAATTGCTAATGCAGCGAAGGAGCATGAGATGTGTGGGCCACAGAGCCTCCTGTGTGCAGGTGTGCCAGGGCTGCAGATTGGATTTGTACCCCTGCCAGTGGCCTTGCAAATGAATGCTGCTGTTCAAAAAGGAAGCTGGAGGGATTGTGCTTGGAGCCATGTAAATCCATTATCCAGAGTCAGAAGACTTGGATGCATGGTATTATTTGATGAGTCATTTGTATCAGTCTTTCAGCTTGAATGTTTCTCATGAACCCATGTTTACATACAGAGCTTATTTCAAATATTCCTAAGTGTGTGGAACAGATTTGCTTGTTATTGTGTGGCGAAGGAAAGCTGGAAAATCGATTACCATGAGAGTAATCTGGTTGGCAGGGAAGACCACCTAAATTAACAACCACTCAGCCTTTTCAGAATTCTGAGATACAAATACCACAGACATATTAGGGAAGCTGGTAAGTTGCATATTTTGAAGAAAGGTGTAAGGATCTTCTAAGTTTTTGTTTAGTAATAAAAAAGTCTTTTTTATTAAGGTGATGACTTTGAGGACTGAAAGTTTGTGTATGAATGTCTATTAATATCGTTACGTTGGAGTAAAAATTCTAATCTTTGCCCAGTCCGTACTAAAGGCAGTTCTTGGCCTAATTATAATCAGTCCCTCCTATTACTTCTAGAATGATTTTCCAAAAGTGTTAATACCATGATAAAAGATTTTTCTTTCCTTTTGTAAGAGTTAGCCAGGTCTGCCTGACATCAGAATCACCTGGGGAGGTTTATAAATTAATATGCCTGCTCTTCCCCTCCACCTCTGCAATTGATTGCATCAAAATTTTCAGGGGTGAGACTCTGAAATTTGTCTTTTCATCTGGGTCCCTAGGTGATTCTGATAAAACCAGTTCATGAACTTTGGGAATTGTAATTCTTCAACTTGAAGTCTTTCTAGGCCTGTCCTAGCTACTGTCTGAGGCTTTCTCTCTCATAGTTATAGTCTCTGAGCACGTCTTCAATTTCTCTTGGTTCTGGAACTTTCTCAAGCTGTTTACATCAGAAATGCTGTTACAGGGACCAGCCCAGTGGCGTAGGGGTTAAGTTTGCACACTCTACTTTGGTGGACCAGGGTTCGTGGGTTTGGATCTCGGATGAGGACCTACACCACTCATCAAGCTGCAGAAGTGTCCCACGTACAAAATAGAGGAAGATTGGCATAGATGTTAGCTCAGGGCCAATCTTCCTCACCCCCCCCAAAAAAAAAGAAAAAAGAAAAAAAGAAATGCCCTTGTATTTACTCTAGTAGCAAATATTATTGTCTCTCTGTCTTTTTCTCTGTCTGTCTGGCTCTATATTGTTACCGAACCTGAAGTGAGTTCGCTCACCCGTTGCGCAGCAAGCCAATCTCTGACACCGGGTGTGGTGGAAGAAAGTAGGAACTTTATTTTTGCACAGTGCTGAGCAAGGAGAGAGGGCAGCTAACGCTCAAATCCCAAAATTCCCGAAAAGCTAAAAGGAAGGGTTTTATTTGGGGCTTTAGGTAGGGGAGGGGGAGCATATGGCCTTGCTGGTCGGAGCTTTCCCACCAGCCTGTCTTTGGCCTTGAGACACTTGCAGAGAGGAGGGAGCTCATGACCTTGCTGGTCAGCAGCTTTCCCACCAGCTCGCATCTCTTTGTGGGGAGGAGATGGTCCAGGTGCTTGTCCTTGACGGTGTCTGTCTCCATGGAGGATAGTGGATTCTGGAGCCAGGAAGCCAGAGAGTAAGCAGGGAATGAGTGTTTTAGTTTTAACCCCATATATGCTGGGTTTAATGTGGGGAAACTGATACCAGGGTCGGTATCAATATGAAGTTTCTTGATGTTTATTGCCAAATTGCTTCCTAGAAGATTTGCATCAATTTAAATGCCCATTTTTTTCTTTTTTAAAAACAGCTTTATTGAGATATAATTCACATAGCATACAATTCACTTATTTAAAATGTACAATTCAGTGGCTTTAGTATATTCACAGCAACTGTCACAATTTTAGAATATTTTCATAACCCCAAAAGAAACTCCACACTTCTTAAACGTCACTCTTAATTCATCCCAATCCCTAGGCAACCACTTATCTACTTTCTATCTCTATTGATTTGCCTCTTCTGCATATTTCATGTAAATGGATTCATTTAACATGTGGTGACTTGCATCTTTCACTTAGAGCTAAATTTTCAAGGTTTGTTCTTGTAGCATGTATCGGAATTTCATCTCCTTTTTTCTTGTCGAATAGCGTTCCGTTCTGTGGACAGACCACATTTTGTGTGTCCGTTCATCAGTTGATGGACGTTTGGCTTGATTCCACTCTATAGCCGTTTGAGCAGTACTGCCACGAACAGTCGTGTACGTGTTTTATGGGCATATGTTTTTGTTCCCTCGGGTTTATTATCCCCGGTGAGCAATCACAGGGTTGTCTGGGAACTGTGCGTTTAGCCTTGGAGGAAATGCCAGACCGTACTCCACTGCGTCAGCACTGTTTGCATTCTCACCGGCGTGTATGGAGGGCTCCAGTTTTTCTACGTCCTCACCAACGCTTGCTATTATCTGTTGCTATATTAGAATTTTGAAAGAGATTGAGAAGATTAAAATATACTACAAAAGTGAGCGTAACAGAAACTAGAATATCTTTGACAAAGGCAGTTTTGGATAGATTGTTGACATGTCATGAAAGATGTTGCCTCGTGTTGTGTTTGGTGCTCTCTGAACAGTAAAAGATACAGACTAATATTTTGCTGAAATCGAGGCTACAAAAGCTTTGTTCAACTATTATTGTGAAGCCACGCTATACCGCACATTTTCTTAGCTGGACGACCTTTGCGGTTAGTGGAGTTGACCATCTGATTGATTTCAGGTCTGTCTTGCTGACACAGTAGCAGGCAGAGAACCTGAGGGGCTTGCTCCTTTTGACCCTGGGAATGAACACGAAGTTAGGGTGTAGTAACAATTACATTAGTAACCACTATGTGCCAGGTATGGTGTCTTAGTTCACAGTTTCACCCTATTATTTCCTAGTTCTACCTTAGGGAGTAGATTATTATTGCTGTGCCCATTTTATGGATGAGGGAATTAAGGCCTGAGAAGTAAAGTAACCTGCCCCCGGTCGTGTAGCGAGTGGACAGTGGCTGGAGTCTGAATCCAGGCCGTCTGATTCTGGAGCTTTGTTGCCTCTCGTCCAGATTCCTGCAGCAGCCTGGATGTGAGAGAGCAGGAAGCTGCTCAGTAGTAGGCTGCGAGAGGCCATGCCAAGAACCAGGTTGGTACAGAAGGATTTACCACGGGCGCGTGACACGAGGGGATACTGTTGATGTGTGACTTCTGACAGATCTCATTGTCAGCCCGGAACCCCTGCCCAGCCTATTAGCTAAGGCAGGTTGGTGGCCCTGGGGAAGGAGTGAGAAGACGTTGGTTCCAGTCGGAGAACTGCCTTGCCACTGACTTGGCTGTGCCAGCTTGAGGAGGCTTTTAATCACTGTGAGCGCCACTCCTCTGTGTATAATTGGGAGCAGTATCTGAACCAATCTTACGGTGTTGTCCTCGGCATGGCACAAGGTCGTGAAATGAAAACTTCAGAAATTATAGTCACACATCAAGATTTACACATTGGGTCATAATAATTGGACTTCTCAGAGAATTTCTTTTAACACCATATTTGGCTGACAGTGTGTTCTTTGCATTTATAGTGACCGATTTTGATTTTGATTTTGTGTAACTCGGGGGCAGCTGAGTTCCAGGTACCTTTGCAGCTGTATAGTTGGTGTGAGTTCAAGTTCCCTTAGAATATTCGAATTAGCTAATTTACTAGATCATGTCGTGTCTAATTTCCTTGTCTCCCTCTTCGTGTTTTGTTCTTCCCAGCTCACTAAAGTTCCCTTATAAACATTGGTATCGTATGTATACCTAGTTTCTTAGCTGTGGAAGCAGTCGTGCACCATCATTCTTAATAGTAGTACATTTTTATTAGAATTCATCCTCTGAGGATTTTTGTTAAGTAGCGCATTCCCTCCTAAGGCAGAGAAGACGGTGCCACACACTCATTCAAGCAGCCACTGGTGAGGCGGTGGCGTCAGGCCCGGTCTAGGTGCTGAGGGGAGGGCGCGCTCACGCAGCCACATCCCGGGGTGAGGGACAGACATGCACAAGTATATATATCACTTAATTGATGACCCATGCTTTGCAGAGCATTAAAGGAGAGTAATGTGAGGGAGGGTGAACAGGAGAGCCTACCGAGGTGGCAGCGCTGCCCCCGAGAGTCTGAGTACAGAGGAGGTGGGCATGCAGAGAGGCTGGTGACAAGCTTCCAGGCAGAGCTACTGGAAAAGCCCTAAAGGCCGGAAGGAGCCTCAGGAGAGGATGCAGCTAGGAAGAAGGAGAGCTGGGAGGGAGCCTGGCATCGCCGCCCTCAGAGGTCAGGCCACCGAATGCGGTTGTGAAGGAGCCGTCAGAGAGATGGGGGAAACCAGGGAAGTTTCCAGCATCAGAAGACCAAGAGAAGAAGAGTGGGAAGTGGTGGGGATCAACGCCCTGTTAGGGTGGGCCAGGGGATGTGAGGTGAGGACGTGGGGGCAAACTGTAGACAGACAGCTCTTCAGAGTTTGTACTGTGTGTGACAATGAGCAGACAGTGTGGGAGGGGAGCAGGAAAGTGGGAGAGTTTCGTTTAATGTAAACATTTTAGTGAAATATAACATGTTCAGGAAAGTGCATACTTTTAAATTTTTTTTTTTAAGATTTTGTTTTTTTCCTTTTTCTCCCCAAAGCCCCCAGGTACGTAGTTGTATATTCTTTGTTGTGGGTCCTTCTAGTTGTGGCATGTGGGACGCTGCCTCAGCGTGGTTGGATGAGCAGTGCCATGTCCGTGCCCGGGATTTGAACCAATGAAACACTGGGCCGCCTGCAGCAGAGCGCGCGAACTTAACCACTCAGACGCGGGGCCAGCCCCGCATACTTTTAAATTTTAATAAATAAATACTACTATAAATAAATCTCCTGTTTTTATTGTCATAAAGATGAGAGGTGCTGGGGCCGGCCCCGTGGCTGAGTGGTTAACTTTGCGCACTCCACTTTGGGGCCCAGGGTTTCGCCGGTTCAGATCCTGGGCGAGGACATGGCACCACACTTCAAGCCATGCTGAGGCGGCGTCCCACATGCCATAACTGGAAGGACCCACAACTAAAAATATACAACCATATACTAGGGGTCTTTGGGGAGAAAAAGGAAAAAAAATCTTAAAAAAAACCCAAAACCATGAGAAGTGCTATGCATAGTTGCTGATGTGACTGATCCAGGAGGCAGGGAGGAAGTGATGCTGCGAGGACTCAAGGCTGAAGCCCTGGAGGGTCCAGGAAGGACCAGAGCAGTGAAGTGGAGAGGCTGGTCCTTGGTAGGACTGGGGGGCATTTCCTCCACTGTAATGTGTGTAGAAGGAATATTTAATTGAATACATTTAATTTCTAAGTTTGGAGAATTACATTTTAATAACAATGCAATATTTTTAGATACTGCTTCTATTTAAAGCTTTCACATTGCTTTCGTGCTCCTTGATAAAGAACTAACATATTCTGGTTGGGTCTTGATTACACTTTGTCATATCAGATATGCCATATGACACTGCTTTTCTTACCAGGGTCTACCAATTACTGGTGTCCATAAGTTCTTAAATGTTTGAGAAACACAGCCATAAGGTAAAAGGGGAAACATTTTCCACAGTCTTGCACCTTTGGGATTGCCCTCGGTTTCCCACCAAGGAGGCCAGGTCTCGAGGGGTCTGATCCTGGAGGGAGGGGATGCTTTTTGAAATGAGACCAGCTTTCTGCACCTGCTTTTCCTATGGGAGCATTTTCTGATTCTTGTGGTGGATCAGGAGGCTGGGAAGCTTGTCAGAAGGGGGCTGCTGAGAGGCAGAGAACCCTGGGGAGATAAAAAGTTAGAGTTGAAGGGCTGCAAAGGCAGGCAGAGTGCAGGGCCACCATCCCAGACGCAAGGGAGATACGGAGAAGCGAGCCTGAAGTCGGGCACTGTTTTCCCCTCGATGTACTCGCTGACTAAATGTGCTGGTCAAGAGGCCAACAAATCAAGCAAAACGTAGCTCAGCCAGAGTAGGGGTTTTGGGAATCCCACGTTGCTGGGAAGACCAAAACTGGAATTCAGGGCCCAGCCAAGAAGAGACTCCCTAGGAAACACCTCAAAATCTCCGTTGCAACCTGTGGAGGGCACCCTAGGAGAAGACCCAGTCTTAGAGTCTTACAGCAACTGCAGACCAGCCTGGAGTCAGCTCGTTGGCCTCGAGGTGCCTGCCCGAGGGTGGTTGGAGCGCTGGGCAGGCCGGCTGTTACCTTGGGCAGAGGGCGCCATGAGGCTTTGCGGCGCTGGTGGTATTCTGTTCCTTGATCCACACGCATTTACTTTGTGAACATCCTTTGAGTCAGACACTAACGGTTTGTGCGGTTTTCTGGAGGCCTGTGGTACACTCTGCTGCTTTGAGGTTTCCACCTGAAACCTCGTGAGAGTGGAATAGAGGACTCCTGGTAGATTTCTCTTTGAAATTGCCTTCACATTTTACCAGCCAACCAGCTGTTCTTCGTAAAAAGGAAAAGGCAAACATCAAGGTTTGTCATTCTTTAGTACTGCGTGCTGGTTCCTTTTGAACTCTCAGATTTTAATGTAGGACCGTCAGGCTAAGACCCCCAGCCAAGTCTCCCGGCCTAGGTTTTTCTTTTCTTTGTGTGAATGGTGTGAGTTCTTTTGAATGACTTGATGGGGTTCTAATGCATTGCTAACAAACTGTCAGATGGGATGGGAGGATCTGTCTTTGTTTTTTGGTACATGAAAAGTTCTTATCTGAACTAGGGAGAAAAAGCCCACATTTCTTGGGTTGACATGAAGAGAGATTTGCTTGCATGCCTCTTTTGAGGCATGAAGAAAGGAGCGCTACAACCCTGACTGGAAGAAAGAAACTTTCAAAGAAGAAAACCCTTAGTTGACAGTCTCCAAAGCCCTTTTTGTGCACTAGAATCATGGGGGGAGTCGTTGCCTATTTCTGCACGGGAAGTGGAAGGGCAAAGGGACACATACATGGAGGGGAAAAGAAGGCCAAGGCCGTTGTTTCAGACCTGCTCCATACTCTTCATTTTTGTCATCTTATGTTTTTTAACCGTTTTTTTTAAGAACCTGAGTTCAATTCTCTTCTGGTTACAAAGTATTGTCCTTGATGATAGTCAGAAACAGGTTAACGAAAATTTCTTTAGGATGTAGTCTGCAATAGTTTTTAGATTTAACAGATAGCTCAGTCTCATAATATTAAAAGTACTGCTTATTCTGAAATTTATCTGCTCTTGTCTGCTCACTTATCCAGTTTCTGAAAGTTTTTCTGGAGTTTCTTTTCCAATGGCAAAAACCTTTTCCCCCTAAAGATTGGTCCTGAGCTGAGATCTGTTGCCAATCTTATTTTTTTTTCTTCTTCTCCTCCCCAAAGCTCCCCAGGACATGGTTGTATACCCTAGTTGTGGTTCCTTCTGGTTCTGCTGTGTGGGATGCTGCCCCAGCGTGGCTTGATTAGTAATGCCAAGTCTGTGCCCAGGATCCAAACAGCAAAATCCCGGACCGTGGAAGTGGAGCACGTGAACTTAACCACTCGGCCTCGGGGCTGGCCCCTTCCGATGGCATTAAGTTTTATCTGGAGGAATTTTTCTGCAGTCTTGGTCATTTCATTGCTTGCTTCATTCTTAACATTTATAACAAGTGTTACATGGGAATGGTATCAGTAGAAACACCTAGAGGACCCCATTATTATTACTTTCTCATTCTTTATCTTTACCCTTAGACTTCTCTGTTTATATGGAAATATCCCAAATCCATAGCAGCTTAATTAATAACACTTTTCATTTGGAACCTAGTCAAAGGCTTATTGTTATAATTTTATTTTATTTTCTGTTCAGGAGGATTGACCCTGAGCTAACGTCTGTGCCAGTCTTCCTCTATTTTGTGTGTGGGTCACCGCCACAGCATGGCCGCAGACGAGTGGTGTGGGTCTGTGCCTGGGTACTGAACCTGGGCTTCCAAAGTGGAGCATGCCAACCTTAACCACTAGGCCACAGGGCCAGCCACTGTTACTATGTTTTTAATTTGTTGAAAGCCTTTATGACAGCCTGGTTTCCCTGCTTATTTACTTTCCCAGAAACTTGTTGTTCCTTAGGCATATTACTTATACTAAAATTGTGTTTATTTTACTTCCTAGTGGAATTAAAAAATATTGTAGTCCTGTTACTCTGCCCGAACTTGTGGGTTTCCAGTAGCTCCTTAGCTGGGGTTGGAGGGTGCAATCAGATGGGACCGAGCTCTGACAAACGGAGGGAACTCTGCTGGCCAGACCCCTGGCTGCGGGAAGGGTGCATCCCCGCTCCCTGCGGGCACTGCCTCTGTGAGCGCTGGAGAGCACCGCAGCGTGTCACCCTCTCACAGGGGTGAGGGCAGGCGTGAGTCACAGTGTCTGAGGCCCTTGGAAAACCTCGCTGGGCTGGGTTAGAGTATGGTGGTTGTGTTTAACAATGCATTTCCGTTGTTTGTCAATGTTAATAATTTGTTGTGGATTTTTAAAATTGTGAAACTTATGTGTTAGATTATTTGGGCTTCCCCTTTCAGCAAGAATGGGAAATTTGTGCTGAAATTTGTGTAATTTTGTTATTCTCTATTGCTACTTCCACTGCCTGTTCCTGTTCACTATTTAGAACTAAGTCCAGTATTTTTTCTCTTCTCTTGAGTTCTAAAACTATTTGTTCCAGAAATCAGTTAAATGTGAAATTCTGCTTGCCATTCCAAATGAGTGAACGTAACAGGAACTCTTTATTTTCATTCCCCTTGGTCTAATTTTCAGCCCTCACATTTACTGTAACCCCTCAGTCATGCGGTGGTTATCAGCTGTTCAGAGCAGAGCACTCGTTTATGATTCTGTGCTAAGTTTCCTAAATTGTGAGGATATGAGTTTTAAACAACTTTGTTGGGTTGTTGTGGACATTAAATTAATTGAACGAATTGGTGCGTGTTAATTGCTTAGACTGGTGTCTGGCACATGGTGGGCATCCCATACTGTTAGCATGTCCTGCCCCTGTGACTGGCCGTGTGCGCACCGTCTTCCCTCGTGTGCCCAGTGGCTCAGTGCCGCAACCGGAGGACTGCACGTGATGCTTGGTTCTCGCGTGGCCAACGGGGTAGGCACTTTCCTACCTTGCATTAGAAAGTGTGGCGTGAAACCCGAGACGGATCAAGTCGGGAGTCAGAGATCCAAGAAATAAATCCAGAGCCAGAGCTGGAGAATTTGTGAGTTAGGAAACTGGAGGTGGGGCAAAAGGAGCAGTTGAAATAGGTCCAACGACCCACAACTGAAAATATATACAACTATGTACTGGGGGGATTTTGGGAGAAAAAGCAGAGAGGAAAAAAAAAACCGAAATAGGTCCATAGGGCAGCGTGTGCTGACTGGGCCTTTAACAGGAAAGTGCACTGGACAAGGGCCTTCTTTGTCCCCTTCCATCTCCTCTTTCCTCACCCCCTAGAAACATCTTAGAGGGATCCTGTGTAGTGAGGTATCCGTACCTCAGAAGTAGGAAGAATGAGACTGAGGTTTGACAGGACGCTGGCAGTGATAGCAATCCCCGTGTTTGCTGTTCCCCTACCGTGTGCCGGCGCCTCGGCAGGTGCTTTTCATGGTGGCTGCCCTGCTTCGGGAAAAGAACAGCTGGTCGGCGCCCAGGCCTCCAGGAGGGCGTATGCTGGAGACCAGCTCCTTTGGCCTGAGCTGGGGGCGACTGCAGTGATGACAGGGGGAGCGCAGCTTCCATTTGGCTGAGCAGAGGAAGCACTAGTGGAGGTCAGGGTGCATCCTGCATGTGAGGAGGAGGGGCCCTGAGTGGCCCTGGCGTCTATTCATGATTGCGGTGGGAAAGGGACCAGTGAAGTCCCCTTCCCACTGTGGCCGAGTAGATTGGCGATTACTACTGAGGTCGTCTATAGCATGTTTTTATTTTAATTTTTTTTATTGTGGTAAAGTATGTGTAAAATAAAATTTGCCATTTGACTATTGTTAAGTGGTATTAAGCATATTCGCAATATTGTACAGCCGTCACCTCTGTTCATTTTCAGAGCTCTTTAACACCCCAGGTAGTCTATACCGTTAAACAGTAACTCCCCAGCCCCTGGTAACTTCTGGTCTACTTCCTGTCTCTATGAATTTGACTGCTCTAGGGACCTCGTATAAGTGATGTCATACAATATTTGTCCTTTTGTGACGGGCTTATTTCACTGAGCATAATGTCTTCAAGGTTCATCCCCGTTGGAGCAGTTATCAGAGTTTCCTTCCTTCCTAAGGCTGAGTGACAGACAGCTCCTTTACTTTGCTGCACTATTGTGATGGCTGGTGATGCTGTTTTCCTTGATTTGGGCTACAAAGTGCAAGACTGTTTCTCTAACCAGGGAGTCAAGGACAATAAGCTTAAAGAAATAAGACAAAGCTAAGATAAACAGCTTTAGGCAATGCAAGGAATCTCTGGTTAAGACTCATCTCAGTCCTTTCCACAGTCAGTCAGTCAGTCGGTGGTGGCAGTGTGGTGTAGGGGTGAGGGTGCTGAAGTCTCAGGCTCTGATTTTTGTACTGTGTCTCATTTGCTGTGTGACTTGAAGTGATTCATTTACTCTCTCTGGTTCTTGAGGTTTGTCATCTATAAAACAGAAGCTGCTCTAGATGAGTGGTTCTCAGACTGTCTTCCCCCACACACTAGTGTTCTAGAGCTGGACCAAGGTATTCTTCCATTTAAAGAAAAGTAAAGGATAGAATTTTCTTAATTTTGAGATTTTAATCCCACTAAATTTCATTAATCTGTCAGTCATCTTAGCCAGCACTAGGAGGTGACAAATGAACAAGTAGCAAAAAAAGTTAGTGGAAAACTTGGGAGCGCCTTGTCTTGCTTAATTTATAGCTTAAAAAAATTATAAGGTGGGGCCAGCTCCATGGCACAGTGGTGAAGTTCGCATCTTCCGCCTCTCAGTGGCCCAGGGTTCGCTGGTTCAGATCCCAGGTATGGACATGGCACCGCTCATCAAGCCATGCTGTGGTAGGCATCCCACATATAAAGCAGAGGAAGATGGGCACCGATGTTAGCTCAGGGCCAGTCTTCCTCAGGAAAAAAAAAATTATAAGGTGAGGTTGGATGTGATTTTTTATAGTTCATATAATGGAATTATTTGTGCTGGAGTGATGACACAGGTCAATGTTCTTCATTTGTGGGAGTAGAGGCAGTGTAGGAGAGTGGCTAAACACCAGGCTTCACGGCCTGACTGCCTGAGCTCCCAGTGCAGTTCTGCCATTGCTTGCTCTGTTACCCTGGGCAGGTCGCTTAACCTCTCTCTTTCAGTCCCTCACCTGTAGAGGGAGGTGATAATCTACCTGCTTCATCAGTTATTGTGAGGATTAAATGAATCAATACACGTAAAGTACTTAGAACATGACTGGCACATAGTAAGTGCCGTACAAATGTTAGTTATTATTATTTTGTGATGTAAAGAAATATATTAATATTTCATGATGCTCAGCAAAGAACACTGTGACTTCAGAGGTCCTGTCTTCTGAGCATGTTTGAGACCATGGGCCTGGAATTTCTCTTCTAGTTCTGAAATTCTATTATTGTGTCTTAGAATTAGATTCCCCGTAGTCTTTCTTCTCCCTTTTTATGACTCAATGCCTTAATGAACATGTTGTTTCTCTCTACAAAGAGTGAAATCACTTATTTCATTTACCAAGTGGAGTTAATCTTTTTTTTTAAAGATTTTTAAAAAAAATTTTTTTTCCTTTTTCTCCCCAAAGCCCCCCGGTACATGGTTGTATATTCTTAGTTGTGGGTCCTTCTAGTTGTAGTGTGTGGGACGCTACCTCAGCATGGCTTGATGAGCAGTGCAATGTCCACGCCCAGGCTTCAAACCGACGAAACACCTGGCCGCCTGCAGCGGAGCGCGTGAACTTAACCACTTGGCCCCCGGGCCAGCCCCTGGAGTTAATCTCAAATATGACTTCAGAAGAGTTTCCTTTCTGTTTCTCAACATGAAGGTGTTTTTGTATTAGGTGCATTAGTTACAATTCTTATGTGTTGTTAAATACCTGATATGCTTTGGTTCTTTAGCCTTATGGATGAAGAAACTGAAACTCAGAGAGAGTAACAAATTGTCAAGAGCTGTGAGTGACAGATCCAAGATTTTAAGCCAGGCTGTCTGAGCCCAAAGCCTGCTCTAACATGAGGATGGCAAACCAAGTCCTGTTGCAGTGGCTGCAGTGTTTCTGATAACTAGTTTAAAGCAAACTCAAGCAGTCCTCCTTTAAATGGAGACTAATTTTTCTGTAAGGGTTCCTGATGATGCTCTTCGTATACTTGGGTCAGCCAAAGTCACCATGTAGCTGTACATGTTCATTCAAAGAAAGACGGAAGATTAAACAAACAAATGAAAAATACGCAATTGCTTGTACACCAGGCCAGAGGGCCTCTGGGCCCAGCCACACCTGTTTGCCCCAGAGGAAACTTCCTGCACTGCACACTTCTGCCTTGGCTCTGGGGGAGGCAGCTAGCTGGTCTCCTCGCCTTGGCATCTGCTCCCCGCCCAGCCTCCGTGGGCTGCCTTGAGGTTTCCTCACTGCCAGCAGCACCAGGCTGGCCGCTGGCTTCCTCATTGCAGCGATGATGGTGCAAGCCTGGGCAGTGGGAGCTCAGGGAAATATCAGGGAAAGACCAGCAGAAGAATTCTGCCCCCTCCTCCCCACTGTGGTGCCTGGCTCCCTTCTGTCTCATCCTGAGCCCATCCACAGCTCCCTCTGTAGATTGGAATTCAATCTCCATGTTCTTTCCCATGGTTTTTATGTTCATTTTGCGGGTCCATTAGTCTTCCTCTAACTTCTTTCTTTTTTTTTTTGAGGAAGATTAGCCCTGAGCTAACTACTGCCAGTCCTCCTCTTTTTGCTGAGGAAGCCTGGCCCTGAGCTAACATCCGTGCCCACCTTCCTCTACTTTACATGTGGGACACCTACCACAGCATGGTGTGCCAAGCAGTGCCATGTCTGCACCCGGGATCCAAACCGGCGAACCCCAGGCCGCTGAGAAGCGGAACGTGCGAACTTAACTGCTGCACCACCGGGCCGGGCCCTAACTTCTTTCTGTGGCATATCTAGTGTTGGATTTCAGGCAAGGAGCCAGCAGTTTAGGCTAGTTAGTCAGTCTGTAATGAGCTAGAAAAGTTTATTTGTACGTACACTGTTTGGAATGTGGTACACTTCTTTCCATATAAATGATGATGTATCTGGCATATAGGGAGGGGGCCAGACCAGTACAGAAACCTCTGTTTTAATAATATACCAATAATCCTGTGGAACTTAATCACTATGTATAACAACATTTTAAAATAAAATTGGGGCCGGCCCGGTGGTGCAGTGGCTAAGTTCGCACGTTCCACTTCAGTGGCCTGGGGTTCGCCGGTTTGGATCCCGGGTGCAGACATGGCACCGCTTGGCAAAAGCCATGCTGTGGTAGGCATCCCACATATAAAATAGAGGAAGATGGGCACCGATGTTAGCTCAGGGCCAGTCTTCCTTAGCAAAAAGAGGAGGCTTGACAGCAGAGAGCTCAGGTCTAATCTTCCTCCAAAAAAAAGTAAAATTCTATTTATAGTCTAACTTGTTATCCCAGGCACACATCTACCTTTTGAAGGTGGGTCTGGGCTTCTTCTTTCACCTCTACGTGCTGGTGATGAAACAGGAGCTTCTCAGTTGTAAGTCCTGAGTGGTTCTGAAGTAGTGGCTTCATTCAGCAGACAAGACTCAGCAATGGTAGGGGCCAGGCTGGTGGGTGAAGGGCTATGGCTCTGGGGTGAGTGGCAGGACGGGAGCTGTTGGACTTGTGAGGAGGACAGGCTGAGGGCACTAGGATTCTCCGTTGTCTGGTTCATCCAGCCTGATTAGTGAACTGGCTGAAAAAGTAGGAGTTATCTTTCCTTCTTCCTTCCCCTTCCCCTTCATTGCTGTCTGTCTTACCATGCAGGTGTCTCTGTGGAGTGAGCTGGCAGGTGGGCTGTCCATCTCTCCCACTGGGTGTGAGTCCACGGGGGCAGGAGGTTTGCCCACCTTTCTATGCTTGATGTTCACAAAGCAAGAAAAAAACTGCTACCATTTCTTGACTGTTCATCATTATGCTATGTGATCCCAAATGTAACCGTGTTTTATTGAATCCTAGATGTTGATGGTAAGATACACAATTATTTTATGTATCATTACAGAAGAAAAAAGCCTTGCCAATTATACTTGAGACAAATGCTTTTGGCCACTTAGAATTTTTATTATATACTTACTGAAAGAGCTTTTAGATTTATTTAGACATAGATTTTTATCACACCACTCTTGTGCATTCATCAAAGGAAAATATAAGTGAAATAAATGAAGATATTCCTAAAATTTCGCCACTTTCAGAATCTGACTCTTTAGAATCACTTTTGACTCAGAGTCATTGATGTGTCTCTGTGCCACAAGAGTGTTGGTGGTACAGCATTTCTTTCTTTCTTTGTTTTTTTTGGCATCCCTGCGTGGGCTCAAATGATGCAGTGTTTCCTAAAAGAGGGCACAGTACTGTCACCAAGAATCTCCTCCAAGCGCTTGCTAGTACCCATTCTGGGAGTTTTGCTCCTGCTGTTTTCTTACTCAGCCTGTGGCAGGCCAGTCCTCCCACATATCTCAGTAATAACACTGCATAATGCAGCTTCATCCACATCACTGTCTTTTAGACCCAGGGCCCGGAGGTTTGGTTGTTAAGGTCATTTTTCCAGTGTTGGATATTTGCTTCCCTAAGCAAACTTATGCCCAGCTGCTGTTCCCATGCCTTTCAGTTTTAATGCCAATTATAGTGTAATCTTTTTGAAGACATTTAAAATGGCAGTTAGACTTGGGGTGTCTACTGCTGACAATACACGTGACTCAGTGAAGTGAAGACAGAGCAAGGTCACACACAACAGCAGTGGCATCCACATCCTGACTGCCACCTGGATGATAGCAACTGCAGGACACCACTGTTGTAAAACTAGATCCCTAGTTCAGAAATGTTAAAATGTGAAAAAAAGTGCATTATAGACTTGATGAAATACAGATCGTTAATTCTGACACAACCATGTTGGGCAGATAATTTGGATTTTCAAATGAGGAGACTGAGGACCGTAAGTGGCTTACTAATATCATCACACCTACTAAGCACATGCTAGATTTGGGAGCATAGAACTCAGTTTTGTCTGATTCTAAAGCTGATACTTTCAACTAAACAACACTATTCAAGAAGAAATAGCTAGACTGGAAGCTTCAAAAAGGCATTTTGTTTTTGTTTGGTGAGGAAGATTGGCTCTGAGCTAACCTCTGTTGCCAATCTTCCCCTTTTTGCTTGAGGAAGATCGTTTCTGAGCTAACATCTATGCCAGTCTTCCTCTATGTTATGTGGGACGCTGCCACAGCATGGCTTGAGGAGTGGTGCTAGGTCTGCGCCTGGGATCCGAACCTGTGAACCCTGGGCTGCCAAAGCGGAGTGCACAAACTTAACCACTACACCACTGGCCTGTCCCTGTTTTTTTTTTTTTTTTTCGTATACACTGATGTTTCTTAAGGACCTAGAATGGTACCTGGCACGTACTAAGTACTTAGTAAATATTTGTTGGATAAAGTCATTAGAGAGGATAGAAACGCAAGCATGTCCTTCTCTTCCTGGAAATGAAGTGTGTAACATTTTGGACAATGGGTAAAAGGAGGGAAGATGGATGACCATTTTCTAGACATGGTTAGTTTGTGTTGCTCCTATTCTTTCAGGTCTGTAGAAGAGGCAAAGGGTGAGGCGTGAAGGAAGTGCGTCCCTAGCTAGAGAGCCTGTCAGCACCTACCTGTTGGACAGCGCCAAAGTAGCTACGGGAATTCTTCTTTCCCATCGCTTATAGATCAAGATTGACTGGGCTCTATAAATTGTACAGTTAAAAAAAAATAAATAAAAACAGGAAAACAAATGTGACAAGCCTTACTATCAAGGAAGTTCACATACAGGGCATTTGCTGTTTGATAAATTGCTAGGTATGAAAGAAATATGAAATGTTTCGAAAAATTCTGAAGCTCTTCTAGCTCATCTGTAAAATGTGAAAGGTGATCTATCTGAGCGCTACGTGTGCTAGATCTTGTGCCTAGAATTTGTACATATATCATGTAACCCTCACAATAACTCTAGGAGGTAATTATTATCTTAGTTTACATACATACATATTGAGGCCCAGGGAATTTAAGTGACTTGGCCAAGATGGTCCAACTAGCGAGCAGGTGGGCCAGTATCAAAACCAGGATGTTCAATTCAGAGTCTATGGATTTTCTGTTTTACTTTGCTGCTTCTCATCTAAGTTTAAGGCTAGAATAGACTTTAGAAACCATTTTATACTCTCATTTTACAGATGAGAACACTGTGCTAGAGGATTTAAAGTGACTGACTTAGTGGTGGAGTCATGCTTAGAATTCAATTTTCTTGAACAATTTTTTAAAGAATAAATAATTGCAGAATGTTACACTGGTGTTTTAAATAGCCTAGTAATTACAGAAGCTCAATAGGTCTTAGAACCATATCTTAAAGAATAAGAACTACTAACTGGGTATTCTGTGTCACTGTTTTGGATTCCAGACACTTTTTGAATTAAAGAGTTTTCGCCACCTTGGGCTTCTTTATTTGCTAGCTGTATTCTAAAATTATTTTGGAACTGCCATTTTGGGCAGTATTTCACATCCTAATTGCTAAATTTTACTATCAAACTTTCCTCTGTGCAGATTAACTGTTTTGTTATTTTGCTCCTCATCTGCTAAATAGTTATTTCCTCCCCCAACACTCCTTATCCTTGCCTTTTGCCGTTTACTGGTGTTTTATGTCATGTAATTTCTACTTCCTTATTTTGGTAAGATTAGAAGAACAATATTTCAGTTGGGAGTAAATGTCCTGTGCCTTCCCGTTTCTCCTTACTTGTTCCTATGCATCCTTAAGCTTCGTCTTCTCCCAGAAGTCATCCCCGAATAACCCACTTGGGATAGGTGTCCTCTTTTTTCCTCACTGCACACTTTGATATTTTTAAACCTTTCCATACAAATTATGGATTACCTGCCACATGCCAGATCTAGTTACTCTCGTGAACAAATGCATTCCTTGACCTGAAGGAACTTAGAGTTGAGATGGGGAGGCAGACAGTTAGACAGACAGGTGCAATCTGATTGAATACCTTTTTTTAAAGCTCACATGTGAGTGTTTATTATGTAGCAGGCATTGTGCTAAGCACTTTACATGCATTATTTCACGTCATTCTCTCAATAACCTTATCATCCCCATTTTACAGAGAAGGAAGAGGAAGTTAGAGAACTTCTGTGCTTTGCCCAAGGTCTGTTAAGTCTCTCAGAATTGCTACCTGAATCCAGGTCCAGCTCAAACCTCTTAATCACTACGCCTTTTGTACTAACTGCTGCCTCTTCACAGGTCAGAGGCGCTCCCTGGTGCCCTCATACACAAGGCACAGGGAGATGAATGCCAGTGTTGGGATTCAGAAACTAATAATGCCTTTACAGTTGGACAGCCACTTTAACTGATCAGGATCTTCCCTCAGAGACTTCATAAGTATTCATTATACTAACGCGTGTAAAACAATGTATATCCAAAGGTATTCATCACAGTGTTTCTTATTATAACAGAAGATTAGAAATAACCAAATGTTTATCAACAAAAGATTGATTAGGTAAATTCTGATATATTCATACAATGAAATGATGCAGCTGTAATAAAGAATGAGGAGATGATATATGGATAGGGAACAATGTAAAAGGTGTAGTGTTATGTGGAATAAACAAGATTTAGAAGAGATGCTATTTTGTATAGAATCAGTAGTATGTTGCTATTTGTGGTTGGAGAGGCAGAGAGTATGTTTTTGTTTGTATGTGCATAAAGTATCTTTGGAAGAGTAGACAAGAAGTTGATAATTCAGGTTGCTTCTGAAGAGTGGTTACGGGACTCCAGGTAGGGTGATTGTCCACTGTGTACCTTTTTTGTGCCTTTTGAATTTTGAGCCAACTGAATTTACTACCTATTACAAAAGATATAAATAAAATTAAAAGAAATAATAAGCACCTTTCTAGAAATGAAAACAAATGCAGAAATGCCTTCTGGGCTGTGTATGTTTCCTGAGTACATAAGATGAGCCTGGCTTGATCCTGGCTGCATCCCAGTGCCTAGCATAGTATGTACTTGAGTGTTTGTGCAACCGATGAACCAAGGTGAAAAAAAAATATATCAAATTCCTGTATAGGAAGGACACAACATCTCTTTTGTGGTATTCCTGCTAAAAATACATATCCTGAATCTAACCATGAAGAAACGTCAGACAAACTCAAACTGAGGGACATTCTGAAAAATAAATGGCCTATGCATTTCAAAAATGTCAAGGTCAGGGAGGACTATGAAAGACTGGGGACTGTTCCAGTCCAAGGGAAGTGAAGGGACAGGACAGCTAATGCACGGTGTGCGATGCCAGATTGGATCCTGGGCCAGAAAAAAAGTTGTTTCTTTTTCTATAAAGGACATTAATTAGACAATCAGCAAAATTGGAATGAGGTCTGTAAATTGGCTAATAGTATTGTTTCAATGTTAACTTCCTAATTTTGATAGCAGTACTGTGGTTATGTTATGAGAAAATGTCTTGTTTTTAGGAATAGGCACTTAAGAATTTAGAGTAAAGGGGCATTGTGTCTGCAGCTTGCTCTTCAATGATTCAGATAAAAAGAGAGAGAGAATAATAAAGTAAACATGGTGAAATGTTAATTTTGGAGGAATTTGAGTGAAAAAATACAGGAATTCTTTGTACTATTTTTCCTGCTTTTCTATAAAAATTATTTCAAAATAAAAAATTTTAAAAAATGCTTCTTGTGTGAGACATTTTATGATTTTGTAATACGGAGCCATCTATGTCCTTTTGTACAATTTTGTGGTTTTCTTCATATAGATCTTTATATTCTTAGTGACATTTATTCTTAGGTTTCTTTTTTTTTTTGGTGAAGAAGATTGCGCCTGAGCTAACATCTGTTGCCAATCTTCCTCTTTTTTGCTTGAGGAAGATTGTCCCTGAGCTAACATCTGTGCTAATCTTCCTCTATTTTGTATGTAGGATGCTGCCACAGCATAGCTTGATGAGTGGTGTGTAGGTCTGCGCCCAGGATCTGAACCAGCAAACCCCGGGCCGCCGAAGTGGAGTGTGTGAATTTAACCATTACTCCACTGGGCCAGCCACTTTTCCTAGGTTTCTTAATATTTTTGTTTATTTTTAAAAACTATAAAGGCTTTGTTGAGTTATAATTCACATACTGTGTAACTCACCCTGAATATTTTTTTGTTTTTGCGTAAATAGTACTGTTACACAAGGAAGATGTACTTTTAAAAAAAAATGAACTTTACTAGAGTATAGTTCACACGTGATAAAATTCACGTATTTTAATTGAATAGGTGGATGACTTTTGGCATATGTTTTCCCTGTCTAAGCACCACCCCAGTCCACGTACAAGATATAAATAGAACATTTCCACTTCTCCAGAAATTTCCACCATGCCTCTTTGTTTGTAGTCCCCTATTGGTGGGCATGGGCATTGTTTCCAGTGCCGTCTGATGGAGGGAAGAAGGGTAGGGTGTCTGCAGGGTGAGTGTGGGTGGTGGGGGCGGTTTCTGGCGGGGTGGGGATGGTAGTGTGGAGGTGAGGCAGGAGCAGGCTCCTTAGCCGCTCGGGAGAGGCTCCCACACAGTGTGGACGTGGCAGTTCCTGTGTTCCAGAGTAAGGCCCAGACGTTGGGTCTTCCACTGTCTTTCTTTCTTCTTTGGGTTTTATTCTGGTTCAGAGGTTGGAGCATGTGTAGTCTAAGAATGTGCTTCTCAGCTTATTTCCATTAATAATGGAGAACATTCTGGCTGGATCTTGGCCAGTGGTCTTTCTTAGCTTTAGGGTAGTGGGGTTCTGAGCCGTTGTACCTTTCCTGTCTCTGTGTGCCCCTTTGATGGGGTGGCAGGAGGTAGTCTTTCACGCAGGCTGCCCTGCTGTCCTATTAAAGGGCACGTCTCATGTGACTTTAAAGATGTCAACATGTTATCATTATCAAAAGGGAACATTGATTACCTTAAAAACACTATTTTGGAAAAGAATAAGGTTTCAGGATGTAGATTTCGTGCACGTGGATGCTTACCCAGGCTTTTGCTTTGTTTCCGAATCACTGCTGTACTGGCCAAGGGGAAACAAAGGTTATATTTTTATTCACCAAATTGTGGCCCAGAAAATTCAGCCCCCTGCTGCCATTTTTTCTTGGTTTTGTGTCTTTGATTATTTTGCTGTTCGTTTCAAGTACGGGGTACAGAAAGTCAGTGTCTAAGCCTTTGTGCAGAGAAAGATGAGCTGGGGCTGTGCAGCCATCGCACTGCCGTGTGAACCATCACTGGCCTGCACTGATCATCTGGGGACCTCATTCTCAGCAGGAGGGCTGAGAAAACTGCCTTCAGGATTTCTGATGAGCGTTCACCTACCTACTGTGTGTCTAGAACATAGCGAGCCTGCAATACATTGTATTACCACAAATAGCTTCTCCATTTTTACCTTTTTGCCAGGTGTATTATCTTTTACAAAGACTGTTTTTTCTCTGTGGTTGAAACTGTAATCTGTTAAAATGTATCCATCTGTCTAAAGTCTGGGTTCCCTTGCTCTCTTTTTCAGGCACATTGCAGAGAGGTCTTCTGTCCTTCATGAACACTCACGTGGTAGACAGATGACTGTGCTCCACCCTCTCCTGCCCTAGGTGCCCTGGACGTGGAGCTGCCCAGTAGGGAAAAGATGGATTCCAAAGATGAAAGCTCACACGTGTGGCCTCCGTCTGCGGAACACGAAGAGAATGCTGCGCAGGTGAAGAGGGCTTTCCAGCTTGTGTCGGCAGTGGTGTTCTAGCTGGGCACAGTTTGCGGACAGCTGCAGAGATAGCAGCTTCCGCTCAGTGGTGAGGAGCTGGGAGGCAGCTGACGCACAGACCTGGTCCGTGGGGCATAGGCGGTGTTTCAACACTGCGCATGCTCCCTCAGTCTGCGTTAGTGGGATTCAGAACCACTCACAGGCTTTTCTGCCTTCCCCCAACTTACCGTGGGAATGTTTCACTACCCTGATTCGTTTTACGTCTTTGGTGCTGAAAGCCTCAAATTGTGCTGTGTTTCTTTTATATTATCCAGTATAGGGTTTTGATTCTTCGTGTGAAACAAAGTATAAGATATGTTTATAAAGTGAGTGGCTTTTTCTTTTCTTTTCAACTTCAGAAGGAAACCCTCTAATTGAAAGTTGTCCCACGGATGGGTCAGCAGCTCTGGAGGTCAGTCGCTTATTCAGATGCTGCTCTAATCCATGACCTCTGCCTTCCAAATTGCTGTCATACCAGCTACACATTCTTTTGACTGTTCTTAGCAAAAGCAAATTTCTGCATTTTTGGTATGGATTTGAATTTTGAGAAGAGTCAGCAGTAACATGGGGCCACGTTTTCATATGTGACCAAAGTATAAAACTTAATTTTTAAGCATTGTAATAAATATGTAATTTAAATGTAATTTTTCATTAAATTACATAACCATGGTATTATTATCCAAACCAGGAAGTTAACATTTAAACATTTAAATAAATACACATTTTATTTAATTTAAGCAATATAAGAAGTATTACAATAAATAAAGTTGATCATCTGGTATAATTTAAAAGTCTGAGCCTGAATACTTAAAGAAAAAAAGTTCCAGAGATGCTCCCGGCAGAACCATCAAGAATGCTGTTTGGTCTCATGGAAACCATGAGCTGGCTGCTCAGAAAGCGTTTTACGGAATTCAGTTTCCGCTTTAGTTCTTGGGGCGTAGAAAATGACTCACCCTGGTGACAACTGAAATAGTTGTCCAAAACCCCTGAAAAGTACTTTATTCGAATTTTCTGTATCTTTCCCTAGCTGGTGAGGAATTCTGTTACCTTTACTGGTTTCAGCAAAGATTAACTGAAAAGCCTCCCGTGTGGCCTCGGAGTATGAAAGAACTTGTAGGAAAGGAAGTGATCCTGTTTTAGTGTGTTTGCTGAAAGGCACTATTAGTTATAAAGTAGAATTTTTATGATATGTCAAGAGCAATTGGCTTTTGAGTCTTGACATATTTTTTCACATTGCAGAATAATTTGTATTTTGTAACCTAGTGATATTGTCAACCAGAAATCTTCAGTCACACTCCCAGGACCAGTTAACCACTCCCTCATTACTCCCCAAAGGGCTATCTGCATTGGACATCTGAGGCAGAGGGGAATTTAATCAGTTGCCTAATATTAAGCAGTGACTCAGTGACGTGGTCCTTGGATCCTGTCTCCGAGTTGCCATCTCAGTGAAGATGGGGTGTGTCAGTCCCCGTTCTCCTTTCTCTGGGGTACTTTAGAACTGCAAATGTGTGCTGTGCTCAGTCGGCCGCCTGTCTGCGTGAGATTTGCTTTGTTCTGTGTGGACAGTTGCTACATACTTGCTGCTTTTTGCCCCAGGTACACTTTGTTCCAGACGCTGGTACTGTGGCTCAGATTGTCTACACTGATGACCAGGTTCGCCCGCCCCAGCAGGTGGTGTACACGGCAGATGGTGCCTCCTACACTTCAGTGGACGGTCCGGAGCATACACTGGTGTACATCCATCCTGTGGAGGCCGCGCAGGCATGTGAAGGATTATTGTGTATAACTCGTTTATTAACCAGTGAATTCACCAATTAAGTATGTTTACTCTCTGCCAGTCACTGTGTGAGGGGCTGGTGACGTAGGAAATATTCAGATAAGATTTGTGCTCTCCAGGGGTTTATAACCAACTTGGCAGAGGAAAATATGGTTTATTTATTTAAATTAAACATAAGAAGGAGTTAGAGCAGTTCTTCTCTTGACTGACCATTGATGAGATTATCAACTTGCGACTTTCCCGAAGTATCAAGAACCAGGCCAAAAATGGCATTTGGTTTTGTATAGCTTAATCAAAGATGACTCATCAAAAAAATACAGATTATAAGCCAGATAGAGAAGGACAATCTCTGTATGACTCCACTCATATGAGGAATTTATTTGTTTATTTATTTTGAGGAAGATTAGCCCTGAGCTAACTACTGCCAATCCTCTTCTTTTTGCTGAGGAAGACTGGCCCTGAGCTAACATCGGCGCCCATCTTCCTCTATTTTATATGTGGGACGCCTACCACAGCATGGCTTGCCAAACGGTGCCATGTCCGCACCTGGGATCCGAACCGGCGAACCCCGGGCTGCTGAGAAGTGGAACAGGCGCACTTAACCACTGCGCCACTGGGCCAGCCCCAATATGAGGAATTTAAACATGTGGACAAAGAGAACAGATTAGTGGTTACTAGGGGAAAGGGGGGTGGGGGGTGGGCACAAAGGGTGAAGGGGTGCACCTACAACACAACTGACAAACAATAATGTACAACTGAAATTTCACAAGATTGTAAACTATCATAAACTCAATAAAAAAATACAGATTATTTCAGTTACACGTGTAAGCAAAGGGTCCTACTAGCTTATTAACTCTATTTGTTAATAACTGACTGATATGTAGGACTGTAATAGAGGTGAGGGTGAAAGCTGTACAGCTAGAGCCACTTGTATTCTTTTGCCAGTGAATTGGAGTATTAATTTCCAAATGCTTGACGTGCACATTCCCCAATATATAAATGTTTGTTTCGATTGTTAGTGCTTTACAATGTACAAAGCACTTTAAAAAAAATTTTTTTTATTATTGTTATATTTTTTTGTGAGGAAGATTGGCCCTGAGCTAACATCTGTTGCCAGTCTTCCTCATTTTGCTTGAGGAAGGTTGTTGCTGAGCTAACAACTGTACCAATATTCCTCTGTTTTCTGTGGGATGCCATCACAGTGCAGCTTGATGAGTGGTGCTAAGTCTATGCCCGGGATCTGAACCTGCAAACTCCGGGCCACTGAAGTGGAGTGCGCAAACCCAACCACCAGGCCACCAGACTAGCCCCTACAAAGCACTTTTAAATACATTAAAAAAAAAGTTCCATACTTTTATAGTCGGATCCTGGTAATAAAAATTTGCACTTGGGCCAGCCTGGTGGTGCAGAGGTTAAGTTTACACGTTCTGCTTTGTTAGCCTTGGGTTCACTGGTTTGGATCCCAGGCAGGGACCTACACACCACTAATCAAGCCATGCTGTGATAGGTGTCCCACATATAAGAGAGGAAGATGGGTACAGATGTTAGCTCATGGCCAATCTTCCTCAGCAAAAAGAGGAGGATTGGCAGCAGATGTTAGATCAGGGCTAATCTTCCTCAAAAATAAATAAATAAATAATAAATAAATAAAATAAAAACATAAAAAAAAATTGCCCTCATGCAGTATTTAATCAAGAGGCTCAAATCACTTCCAAGAAGAAAATAGGGCCCACTTAATTAATCCCTTTCAAATCTGTATAAAGGTGAAGTTGCCAAATAGTCAGATGGTACTTTTGGAATGCCTCTGCTTGGTTTTAGTGTCCAAACTATATTAAAATAAGGTCACATCGTTTATGTTAAGACTATCCTGTGCCCAACTTTTAGTTTATTACCATGTTACTAAATGTCTGACTTATATTTTTCTGTCAAATCTAAGCAATCTGACACTGGCTGGAATCTGACACCTCTGGAATAAAAACTTAACTATAGTTGGACAAATTAGTCTTTTAAAAGCTTTAGAGGAAAGAAGATTTTTCTGGATGGGAGATTTTCTGTGGTGCCCTGGCTAAAATAATTTTGAAGGTTTTCCTTCTCTGGTTAGCTTTGCTGCATCATGACCCAAATTATTGTGTGTTTACAATCAGAGCTTTTTAAAAATTGTGATTTTACTGGCTTTATCCAAAAAGGAACCTATGGAACATTAAGTTCGATTTCCTTTCCTTCTGCTTCTCTTCTGATAATGAGTGTGCGTTTGTATTTGAAAGAGTTGTAATATGATACTCTCGTGCATGTCTGTGTATCCATCCATTTTCCGTTAATCGCAAGTCTGCTGCTGTGATAATGCACGCAGTGTAGGCTCTCGTTCATGGGCTGTCTTTTACCTCTTCATGACATGCCTTTTAAGTAGCTGTGACATTTGACCTCAAGAGAGCCTTTGCTTAAGAGTAAAGTTGTGAACTTGTTAGCCAATCAAGATGGTTAGCTTATACAGTCTCTTTGGAGCCATCTGAATGAAAGGCTTTAGCTAAATGTAAGATTCCTGTCTCTATCTTCTTTATTAGTGAAGGATTATTACTAGCTATCTGGGAGTTAACTCTCACAAGAATTAGTGTTTAGCAGTAGGATAATTTTTCCAGTGTAGGCGAGCCATCTAAAGATCTATTGATAAGTTGGTGTTTTTTGTTTTTTTTTTGGTCTAGACTCTGTTTACAGACCCAGGCCAGGTAGCTTATGTCCAGCAGGATGCTGCAGCTCAGCAGGTAATAAGTTGCCTTTTTGTCGTTTGGGGTGATATGATGAATGCTGCTGTTCCCTGGCTGCCCCTCACCCTCTGCACTGTGCATTCTCCGGATGTCTGCTTCTTATATGTTAAGAATGCTCTCCACTTCCTTTAATAAAAACAAAGCAGAACATAACATAACACTCTCCAGTCAGTATATATTGGAATAGCCTGGTCATAAAAAGTGATTTGTCAGGGAAGTTTAAAAAATATGCATATCGTCTGGATATTGGTTCAAGTTCCAAAGAATAATCCTGAGTTTTAAAAGTGTCTCTTTTTGGAAATTTGGAAACATTTTAGTACTTGTTCTATTTTGAAATATTGGGAAAAATTCCTGCTTAAATTACATATAAATTTGGTGGCAACTTTCCTCATTCTAGTTTCTGAAATATTGAGATTCTTTTTGGTTTTCTTTTAAAACATTTCTTTCCTTTTATCCATATTTCTAACGTATCCTATTTGACTTTGAGGGACTTCTTTCTTATTTTATTCCGGGTTGTAAAAGTGATAAGGTGCGAAAGCGAGATATTGTCAGTCTTACTTTCAAGGGAATGTGAATCCAAATACTTTTATTTTCACGTTGGCTAGTATGACTCTTATTTAGCTGAGCCACTGAGTGTCATGAGTCATTATCAAGTAAGTTCTCATTAGTAAGCTCTTTCTGCTTTTTAAATTTTTTGGTAGATGATTTGGATTACTTCCATTTTAAATTTGAAAAATAAACAGTAGCTGTATTAATATTACTTATGGAATCTAGAGAATTCTTAGGAGTCTTTGTCATATCAGTTATGGTTGGATTTATTCCTGATTGGTAGTGATCTACAATTTTGTGGGGTCTGTGAACTTGAATGAGAATTTGTCTTAATCCACTCAGGCTGCTTTAACAGAATACTATAGACTGAGTGGCTTATAAACAACAGAAATTTCTCACGGTTCTGGAGGCTGGGAAGTCCAAGATCAAGGTGCTGGCAGATTCCATGTCTGGTGAGGGCCCCCTTCCTGGTTCATGGAGGGCCACCTTCTCCCTGTGTCCTCATACGGTGGGAGGGGCGAGGGAGCTCTCTGGGGTCGGTCGCTTTTATAAGGGCACTAATCCTACTCATGAGGGTCCACCCGCATGATCTAATCACTGCTCAGAGGCCCCACCTCCTAGTACCATGACATTGGGGATTATGTTTTAACATATTTTGGGCAGATGCAAACATTCAGTCTGTAGCAGTTATTTTATTTTAATAATTCTGTAATAATTAGGTATATTCTTGACAAAATGAACCGTGTCCATTTCTGTGGATATTTATTGATTCCATCAAGGAAGCAACGGATAGATTTAATTAGTCTTTACAAGTTGGTAGGAAAAATGAAATGAAATGCCTTTGACTGTCTTTCATAGATGATTAATTCATTCACTCATTTTTGGAGTAATATTTTTTTTTCGTAAAAAGTTGAAGCAATAGAAAAAGGAAGTACATTAAAAAAACCCAAGCAAGCAATTCTGCCCAGAAACATCCTCATTAATTTAACAGTTGGTAACTGTTATTCCAGACTTCTTCCACACATACAGACAAAGATAAACAAACAGGGGAAAATGGCATTGTGCCCTAAATGCTGTTATTAATCTAAATACTTTAAACTTAAATTTACTTCAGTTTAGCAGATGAAAAAGAAACTGAGGTGAAACTGAAAGAGGTTGGTGCCATCAGGTTTTCCTAAACTGTACTCGAGCTTCATTCAGTCCGTCTGTCTTTGGCTCCAGCCGTGGTGACACGGACGTCAGCACACTGACACTTCCTCCCACCTTCTCTCCACTGTTCGTGTTAGTTGCATTATTATTGTAACTAATAGATTTATGTTCTGTTAGTAACCACACTTATGGAGAATTTTGCTTCATTGTTTACTGGCGTTTAAATTTGTAGAAATCTTGAGTCTATTTTGATTATTTTTCTCATTCCTTGTCTATTTTTTTTTTTTAAAGATTAGCCCTGAGCTAACATCTGCCGCCAACCCTCCTCTTTTTGCTGAGGAAGATTGGCCCTGAGCTAGCATCCATGCCCATCTTCCTCTATTTTATGTATGAGACGACTGCCACAGCATGGCTTGATAAGTGGTGTGTAGGTCTGCACCTGGGATCCAAGCTGGCGAACCCTGGGCCGTGGAAGCAGAAGTGCAAACTTAACCAATGCGCCACTTGGCTGGCCCCATTGGGTGTGTCTTTTTGATGTATAGGTTAAGACTTTATTTCGGGAACATTTTCATCTGTTAGGCCTTTGAAAACCTTTTCAGTTTCATTTGATCTGTTCACTTTTCAGAAACATTCGTCTGACTATATTGACTCGTCTTTGCATTCCATATCTAACATGTTCTCTATAATCATTTTTATATCTGTTCTTTTCCAAGTTATTTGAGTAATTTCCTTTATGTCCACCATATTTCCTTACTGCGTGGGTTTTTTTTTTTACTTTTTAATTATATTATTACATACATATAGAGAAGCGATTTGTAAGCTTATAGTGCAATGATATATCATGAAGTGAACATACCCTGTAACCAATACTCAGATTAAACAACAGAACATTGCCAGATCCCAAAAACCATCCTCATGCTCCCTCTTAATCACTTCTCCTTCCCTTTTCCTCAAAGGTAACTACTCTCCTGCCTGCTAACACCATAGATTAGTTTTCCCTGGTTTTGAACTTTATGTAAATGGAGTTACTTAGTATGGTTTCCTTTTTGTCTAGTGTCTTTTGTTCAATGTTCTGCTTAGGAGATTTCTTCATATTGTTACGTGTAGCTGTGGGTTTTTTTCCTTCTATTTTGCTTGCTAGGTAGTATTCAGTTTTATGAATATACCAAATATATCCAGGAGTGTGATCCTTCTGCCACTTGTTTAGTCTCCAAGAGTTTCTGGGCCCTTTGCTTTTCCACGTATGTTTTAGAATCAACCTGGAAGTTTCCACCAAAGTCCTGCTGGATTTTCATTGCATCTCTGGATCAGTCTGTGAAGAGCTGACATCTTTATAATCTCCAGTCTTCCAGTCTGTGAACATGACGTATCCCTGATTTAAAATCAAAGTCGAAGGTTGTCCTCTGGGTAGAGGTCTCACACATCTCTCAGTAGATTTCCTCCTGGATATTTGGTGTGTTTTGATGGTATTATAAATGGTCTGATGTTTAAAATTTTTATTTTCTAACTCTTATTTTTTATTTTCTTGATAGTCATGCTGTCTGTGAATACTGACAGTTTTCTTTCATCACAATCCTTCTATCTTTTATTTTTAATTCTTCTTTTGTTCCCCCTTGTCTGCTGGCTGGGATCTCTAATACATTTTCGAATAGAATGGGTGCTAGTAGGTTTCCTTTTTTCCTTCCTGCTCTCAGAGCAAAAACTTTCACTATTAAGAATGATGTTTAGTGCAGAATTTTTATAAAAAGAACACCCTTTATCAGATTAAGAAAGTTCTCTTTATTTCTAGTCTTTAGTGAGTGTTTATTATTAATTGATGTTGATTATTATTCATGGATGTTGATTTTTATCAAATGCTTTTTCTGAATCTGTTGAGATTTTTCTCCTTTTTTCTATTAATATGGTGAATTATATTAATTGATATTTAAAAATTAAGCCAGGCTTGAATTCTGGAATAAACTCTACTTGATCCTTTTCATATATGTCTGGATTTGGATTTGGTTTATAAATATTTTGTTTGGAGTTTTGCGTATTTATTCAATAGTCCATTGTATATTCAGCCAAAGTATTTGATTTTTTTTCTTTTAAAGTAGCTTTCTACAAATATTGAATCATTATTCTGTACACCTAAAACTAATATAGTGTTATATTTCAATTATATCTCAGTCAAAAAGAACAGAAAAAAAAGTAGCTTTCATCTTTCATCTTGATGATATATATTTGTTTCTTTTCATAGTATCCTGAAAAGCTACATCATCATTTTTATTGACTGTATAGTATTGTATTATAGGGATGTGCTATTATTTATATTCTCCATTGTTATTTTATATGGAAATTATTTGCTTTTTTTGTTGTGTTGCTACTATAAAGAACACTGTCATAGATGTCATATCAGATTCTTTCCTTAGAATAAATTCCCCAAAGAGAAATGATAGAGACTAAAGATATTCACATTTAAAGTTATTTAAGAACTAAGATTTTTTGTGAAGTGGAAAAAGATACACATATAAAAACTAAACAAATTAAATAAAAACTCAGAACCCTAATTTTGAATTAGAACATCAGTATGAACTCATAATATATTTTCTCTTAAAAAATATGTTTTCTAGTTGTGGCCACCGAAAAGGTTTAGATACAGTCATCAATCCAGTAGCAATGAGCCAATGTGGTCTCTAAATAGAATTTTCCAGTAAAAGGAATCAGGGCTACTTAGAGAAATAGATTCTAGCTCAGATTCTAGCTCTGGGGCGGGAAATGTATAAGATGTGCCTGAAACGTCGTGTCTTATCAGAATGCAAAGAAGCTACTAAAACTTCTGGGGTCCTGGGGAGAGAACTCATAATCTAAATTGAAGGGGCCAAAATAGGACAATTTGACCCATAAAAAAAGGAAAATGCCATTAATAGATTCAAATACATTAAATATATTTAAAATCCACAAGTCGATACTGATATTAAAAGAAATAACTCATTGGTCACTATTTGAGGATGCTAGGGGACCACCACATTTTTAAAAAAACTGGCAAATGATGGGAAAGAGTCCAGCCTTTCTCCTTGAATGTACGCAGGTAAACAATTACTTGATGAGGGAAATTTCTTTATGGAAGCATTCCAACTAATAAATAAAGAGCGGGTGATTGGCTTAGAATATCACCATTTTTCATCTACTAATGAAATATGGATCTAGGCAATGATTATCAACAGTAGTCTGAAACCATCAGGAAAAAGCTGATGAGGCACTTTCTAATGGATGGATCAACTTAACCCTCTGAACGTTGTTAATATCACTAAAAAGAGAGAACCATTCATTATAGGCCTCCCGGTATTGTGTACCTCCCATTGCATTTTATCACATAATGAAGTATTTCTCCCCCCCAAATTGAACCTGAACCTGATTGAGTCTCTAGATTCCACTGCCAACTTATGGGATGCATGCTGGACTAAATGGAACAAGTTAAAAGACACACAGGATGCAATCAGCAAAATCCAGACTTTGGGAAACTCTGTAGGACATATGGCCTAGCTTCCTTCACAAATAAATGCAAAGAAAAAGAAGAGGAATGGGGGTTTGCAGATTAAAGGAGACTTCAGACACGCATGTCAGATGCAGTATGCGGACCTTGTTGGGTCCTGATCTAAACAAACCAATCGTAAAAAAAATTATGTGACAGTTGGGGAAATCCTAACACTAACTGGATATTTGATGATGTTAAGGAATGAGTAATTTTTTAGGCATGATAATATATAAAATACAAAAGTCCTTTTCTTTTAGAGATATCTACTGAAATATTTACAGATGAAAATGTATAGTGTCTGAGGTTTGCTTCAAAATAATCTGGTGAGGGGGAGAGTGGGTGGGAGAGGACTTGAAATACAGTTAGCCATGAGTCGATAGATTGTTGAACCTGTGTGATGGGTACGTGAGGTTTATTATATTCTTCTCTCTATTTGATATATGTTTGAAATTTCTCATTATAAATGGAAAGTTATTTTGATAGGACTTTCTCAATTGCTTTTCAGCTGCTGAAAAAATTTACATTCCCACCAATAATATATGAAAATGCCCATTTCCATACACCCTTGCCACGTTGGGTATTTGCATTCTTTTAAAATTTTGCCAATCTGACAGGCAAAATGGTATTTTATTGTTTTAATATTAAGGCATAGCTTTAATTAGAAGTTTTGTTGCCATTTGCACCCAGAATGGCCCTTCATCTTCTCCAGCCTCCAGAAAGAATCTGCTTGTTTCATGTTTTGTGCAAAAGGAAAGTTGTTCTCAGATAGCTCTATGAACCCTGGCATTACAAGGCACTTATTATAACTATTGGCTTCTAGCATCTTTCTTGATTGCAGTTTCCTTTCAACCAGCATGATTTTTATTTCTGGCTATAACACCTCAGTGACTGTCAGTTTACTCTGTGACCTGGATAAATTCTGGAAAGAAAATTGGAGTGAGGATTTAACACAGATGATAGATGCATTGTTTTTTTCTTAGCAAAAAGATTCCTATTTTCAATTGTTTTCAGTGATGGCAAAATCCATTTGAAGATTTTTTCATATATTATTCCCTCCTCTTTAAGAAAGGCACCGATGCTCTCCAGACCTAGAAGCTCAGTCTCCTCCTCGTTTCTGAAGATGAGCATGTGTGGCTCCCCACACACTGAGAAGGGAATGTGCTGCACTGGTAATTGGTCTCAGCAGGAACCCTGGAGCATTCTGTTGTGTTTGCTGCTGTCCAATGTAGTTTCATATTTTACTTCTCAGATAAATCGTATCCTGAAATGCATTACGTAGTTTCAGAAATAATTAGAGAGTGATATTAAGTGGGAAGGAGAAAGGGTACTGTAGGTTTAACAAATTCTTTTTCCTCTTACCGTGTTTTGTTGTGTATGACAAAGTACACAGGATTAAAATATTTTCATTTCTTATTCTTTTCCTTTAAGTAAAATTGGCACACATTGCTCTCCACCTTGCTGCCTGGCCTTCGCCTCGGGAGCAGGTGTGGTTGCCTTGTTGCTCTGGCATTCGAAGTGTGTGGTGTTTAGCTCCTCTTCTGCTCTCCTTGAATAGACTTAACTCCACGGGGGCCATTGTGACATAGTGGACAAAGCTGGGCAGTGTCAGAATCCGAATTTCAAATTTCGTCACTGGCCCCGTAGGAGTTGTATAGTAACATTACCTGGCCTCAAAGGAATTTAAATATATGCCTAGCTCTCTGTCAGTTCAATTTGAATTGTTAATTAAACAAATTTGTAATGCATGCCTACTGTGTGTTGAGGTCTCTGCTATCCAGAAATATACAGTTCTTACCTAGAAACGATTATCACAGTTTCTTTTCATCCCTTTTCGACAGTATCTGCCTGATTCTGGAATACGTTCAGCCTCTGCTTTAGCATCAGCCCTTCAAGATAATGCTGAAGTGTTCAAGTCTTGTCTTTGACGCATTCTTCTAGGAGAGTGTCAGCACAAGGGAGGAGAAGCTTGTGGGTACTATTTTAATGTCAGGTTCCTCAGCAGTGGCGAGAAGCCAGCAGTAACCTTGCCTAACCACAGGCTTTCTAGCAGCATCTGTTGGGAAAACATACATCGCAGGTTCGCTGAAATAACTCTTAATTGCCAAGTTCATTCTTTTAGGTTGGCTCTGCCAAGAGATAAAGAATTTATGAGGAGTAGAGGTGGATATATGCTTTGGTTTGTTCAATGTGTGATAACATCCATCACTAATGCGGGCATGAAATTTAAGTGGCTTAGAGTAAAGGCTGGTATCGAAACTGCGCTCTGAGAGCAAGTGGGAACAAAGTAGCTTCACTGCAGGATCAGGGAGGATGCAGAGGGCAGGTGGCGAATGCGGTTTCGTTCCCAGGAGCCCCTTGCTCTTCTCCTTGCTGAATCCTCACCTCAGTGGGCGTTTTATCCTGTTGTTGTTGAAGCTGAAGCAGGAGCACCTCCCAGAATTTTGTCCTCCCAAATAAAGCTTCTACAAGACCCTGAGCTACAGAGATGGAATGTCACATAAAAGTCTGGGCTCCCGGGTTAAATGAATGCATGTTAAAACATGCATATGCTATTTGAGGTAACTGATTTGATCTTCTGGAGCCTGAGTGTTTCAAATGCTGGGCAGTGATCTCACACTGCCGTTGCAGTCAGGCTCTGTGAACACGCGCAATACTGTTTCTTTAGAGAGTTTAAGAAATTCTTAGACTTAGATGCTCAACTGAAAAAGGATGTTTCTGTGAATAGCAGCAGAGTTCCTTTAGATGCCTAAAGAGGTTGATGTCATTTCCCAAAGGGCCAAATATTTTCACAGACTAATCCTCACTGAATACCTACCACATGCTCAGCAGTCTCTTAACATTGTAGAGGAAGTATGTGATGTCATGTCAGTCCTTAAAGGACTTGTGATAATAGGAATCTATTATTATTAGTACTAAGCACTTACTAAGAGCCAGACACTCTATTACTGGCCTCATAAACATCATTTCATTTAATCCTGAAAACAACCTATGAGGTACGTGTTCCTATGCCCATTTTACAGATAAGGAAACTGAGGTTCCGAGGAGTTTATTAACTTGCTAAGTTGTCGGGCCAGGATTTTACTCTAAATCTGTCTGACTCCAAAGCCCGTGCTCTGTTTCCCTGAGATGCAGTTGGAGAGGCAAGATGGACTCACATGAAAATGCATACTCACTGAAAAGTCGATAGTGTTTGTCAATGGACACAGAGCTGTGAGGGACAGCAGTGGGTGAGATGTCAGAATCAAGATTCTAGAAGATCTTGGCAGACTGGAAGAACAAAGAAAGTAATAAAATGATAGTTACTGGAGATAAATGCAAAATCCCCCATTTAAGTAAAATCAGCTATTTAAGTCCTGAAGAGGGGAAAAATGGTTTGATAGTGCTCTATGAGGGGAGAAAGAACCAGAGATTTTAGTTATTTGCAAATTCAAAGTGGGTCAGCAGTAGAACAGCGGTTGTCGTAAATGCTAGTGCAATCTGAAGCTAGATTCATAAAAAATGTGGGATCCACTGAGGAATAAGTGAAGACAACAGGATGCTTGAGGGGTCTGGAAGGTTGGCCATGTGGGAAATGATGGAACGAATTAGGGGTGTTTGGTTTGAAATATTTGAAGCACTGTCTTCATGTGGTGGGAGGGTTAGACTTATTTCATGTCACTCGAGAGGAAGCTCGTAGGTCCTGACCAATGCATGGAATTACGTATGGGGAGATCTTTACTTCACAGAAAACCACCACCGAGCTGTTGGGAACTGACTCCAGCTGTCCTGTGTGGTGATGAAATGTTGGTGCAGAGGCTGAATGATGTTGTAGACTGATTCTCTGTTTCCATTGCTGGAGGAGATCGGAGCAGGGGAGAGTCAGGGAGGCTCGAGCAGTCAGAGATGGAGCATGGAGACACGGGAACATGATACGGTTTGGGAGATTGGCGAGGGAACAGCTTTCTGGGTGAGGATAACAACATAGGCGAAGACAAAGAAAAGGCGTAGGCCTTTAAAAAACCTTGCTTTATGTATTGAACAGGAAGGGGAGGAAGGGAATGTGGCTTGAGTGTGTCTTATGGTGCTAAACTGGGCAGGAGAAGTAAGATTGGGGTAAAAGGAGTCTGGAGTATCATGTAACCCCATGACACTGATTTAGGAGATGAGAGAACTTTTTAAAGTACTATTTATTTTCTGCCACCATATTTGGTAAGGTAGCATTAACCCAATATGTGACCCAAGCTTTGTCTTACTTGCAAGACACTAACTTCAGCATAATGAAACAAATAGGCATCTCTTTCATTCTTCCTTAAAAATCTCAGCCTCTCTGAAGCATGTAAAAAGAGAGCTGTTGATTGTGGAATTTTACCAACTGCGTGTTGCACCGCAGCGTGTTTAGTTTAAAAGTGTGGTGGTTGAAGATAGGTCAGATTGTTACCGACACTATGTTGTGGCCACCCTGGAAGGGCAGGAGGGACCCCCGCCCAAAACTGAGTTCAGACATTGAGACTGATGATGCCACACATGCACCAGGAGGGTGTGAAGAGGCTTATTACTCGCCTGTTTGAAGCCTCTGGGGAGACAGGGCAGGCCTCTGACGCAGGTTTGAAGTGGTTGGAGAGAGCAAGGAACGGAGACTGTCGGGGTTTCATGGTTGTTAAGGGATGGGGTCCGTGAGGGTTCCTGAGCACACGGTCAGGGGCTTGTGGGGTTTGAACTCCTGCCGGCGCTAAGGAGGGAGCACCCAGCCTTTCTTGTCTGCTCACCTAGATAAGAAAGGGGCAGAAAGAGCAAAAGTGAAGACAGACTCCTCATTACAGCTCATAGAGGAAATCATTTCTCCAGGGCCCTGAAGGGAGCTAGTGTGAAGAATGCCATCCAAACCTTGCCTTTTGTGTGCGTGCACATGTGCCAGCTAACTAAAGGGGTGTGTGTGCCGACTTTCTGGTTAAACTTTGTCCAGGCCTCGTTACCGGTGCATAACCAGGGGTTACCTTCAATCGAGAGTGTGGATGGGTCAGACCCTTTGGCAACTCTGCAGAACCCTATGGGCAGACTGGAGGCCAAAGAGGAAGAGGATGAGGATGAGGATGAGGATACTGAGGAAGATGAGGAAGAAGATGGTGAAGACACGGACCTGGATGATTGGGAACCAGATCCACCCCGGCCTTTTGACCCGCACGACTTGTGTAAGTTGGAGCTGTTTCTTGTGAGTGTGTAAGTGTGTGAGTGTGGGAACATAGGTAACGTTTACTGAGGGCTTCCTGTGTGCAGACACTATGCTCCCTGCTCCACACGCATCGTCTCACTCCGTCCTCGCAGCAGCCTGTCAGGGAGGCGCTGCCGCTGCCGTTAGTACTGATTTTACTGATGAAAGAACTGAAGCTCAGAAGAATTTCGCTAGGCAGCCAGCTCGGTGTCTCTAGGGGTGAGTGGTGGATCAGCCGTCGAGGCGGAGTTTCTCTGATACCAGAGCTCGAGCTGCCAAACCACCGTGGTAGGTTTGCCCAGTCCTAGAGTGGTCAGCCATGTCAGCTTTAGCGGTTTTGCTCTGCTGCTTTACCTTTCTTCCTAACACCCTTTCAAACATGCCTACTATATTCCTGGCACTAGTGCGTTACGTTTTCTAATGTGTTTAGTGCTCTCCACAGTCTCATGAGGTAGGTAGCTTTCCCAAGGTCACGCTTAGTTGTTGCAAGAGTCAGGATTCAGACTCAGGGTCTGGCTCCAGGGTGTCCATGGTTAACCACAGCGCTGACTGCCTCTCTGTACTGCCTGCTTGGGGGTGGGGGTGGGGTCCTGCTTCCACCCACCAAATCATTGCATCTTTCCATCGATTTTCATGTTTCTATAGCAAAGTTCTTAGCTCATTTATCTGAGATGCCGAGGCTATTCAGAGCTTTGTGGTCTCACCATGTTTCTCCTGGGACCTTCTGGGTGGTGGTGGTAAAGCCTATTTGCATGGGGCCAGTGTTTAGCTCTGTATTCAACAGAGAACTTCCTCATCTTGTTTTTCCTTGAATTCATAAGTTTTCAAGGCAACTCCTTAGTCAGATACACATGAAATCACTTTATCTTATAAATATGATTACAAAGTAGTGCCCCATTATTGGAGAATTGTAGACATTGAAAATACCTATTTCCTAAGCCAGGTCGTCACACAGCCAGAGTTGGGTAAAATATGACTGGTTAATTAAATTTGTCAAGGATCGTGAGTATGATCTCTGTGTGGTCCAGTCACTTTCTCTGTTCTGTGGCTATATGCATCTAATTCTGTCAGGTAGCCTACAGATGAGTTCTGCTGGGAAAGAGGGATGAATTGGATGGTTACTGCAAACTGGTCACTCCTCGTGATCAACTGAAAATATATGTCCTGTCAGGGCTAGGCTAATTGTGTCATCCAAGTAAATGAAGGGTGGGATGCTAAATTCATTCATTTTAGTATTATCTTCACACAATGTGCATTGAAATCTCAACCAGTACAGCACTTTTTCTGTTTGAATTACATATACCCAGACAATAATGAGGCTTATGTAACTCCCTTTGAGGAAACTGATTAAATAGTGCTGTCAGCCTTTTTTAAATAGCTTTATTGAGATATGATTTACATACTATAAAATTAATCTATTTTGTCTCATCAGATTTTGCAACATTTAGCCTGATAAGCTCTTCTTTTTTCTTTTCAGACATGTTATAATTGATTTGTAAATTTAGTGGCCACTTTTCAAATTAATATCAATAGAGAAATAAGTCACAGCCTGTATATTATTTTTGGTAGGCATAAACTAATTCTGCTTGATTTTAGAGGGAAAGTACAGGATTTTTTTGGTCTATGAAAGCTAGTGTATTACAATTGAACAGGTAGTGTAATTGTAGGAGTGCATTGAATTTTGACTTGAAAACTTAGATTGGGGATTCTCTCTGGTTAGACCTTTTTACCTGAGATCAAGTTATGTTGAGGAATTTGACTTCAAGGTTTCCTTTCTTTTGCAGGGTGTGAGGAGTGTAATAATGCACATTCTTCGGTGTGCCCGAAGCATGGCCCCCTGCATCCGATCCCCAACCGGCCGGTGCTCACGAGGGCGAGGGCCAGCCTCCCGCTGGTCCTGTACATCGACAGGTTCCTTGGCGGGGTGTTCTCCAAAAGGCGCATCCCCAAGCGCACCCAGTTTGGCCCTGTGGAGGGCCCCCTCGTCAGGGAGTCCGAGCTGAAAGACTGCTATATTCACTTAAAGGTAATTTACGCTTTCTCCTGATTCACTCTTGTTCTTAATAATTTTTAAAGGGGCGCACATTTTCTTACTGAGTCCTAATTCAGTTTCAGAGCAGTTGTTTACTGGTATTTGTCTTTTTTTTTTAAAGATTTTATTTTTCCTTTTTCTCCCCAAAGCCCCCCAGTACATAGTTGTATATTTTTAGTTGTGTCTCCTTCTAGTTGTGGCATGTGGGACGCTGCCTCAGCGTGGCCTGATGACCGGTGCCATGTTGGTGCCCAGGATCCGAACCGGTGAAACCCTGGGCAGCTGAAGTGGAGCGTGCGAACTTAACCACTGGGCCACGGGGCTGGCCCCTGTATTTGTCTTTCTGTGCTGAAATTGTTTTAAATGGAAACTTTCTCTCTTTCACCAGTAAAGCGGAGGTTGTGGTTTCTGTGAGTAATTGAGTAATTATATGAGTAATTCTGAGCGGAACCCTTCTTAGGGGCTGCAGTAGTTGCTGGGGCTGCCCTAACAACCTGCCGCAGTCCAGGGGCTTAAGCAACAGACATATAGTCACATTCAGAGCCGCTGGGGGCTTGGGCTTCAACGTATGAATCTGGAGGGGACACCATTCAGCTCACAATAGGGGATTTGATGCTTTATTTTTTGGTAACTAATTTTCACTGGAATACAAAGAGAATTATGTAGACTCATGTAATCTGCTAAGAGCCAATAATATTTTCAGGAAAACACTTTTCAATTTTTGAAATAGGTCTGTCCCATCAAATCTTTGGTTAAAGCGCTCACTATGTGTTAAAGCATCTCTCTGCTGATCTCTACCCCTACATTTGACACTTTGCCTCTCTCCACCTGCTCTGCTGTCTGCTCCTTGGAGAGCCGCTCTGGAGGACCAGGAAAGGGCGTTGGGAAGGGATGGGTTTGGAACGTGTTTTTTGAGAACTCAGCTACTGTCATGGGGAAGTTTTGTTCGGTGAATGCTCAAGATCTCTAAGAAAGAATATTACTTTGTAAAGAGAAATACCTATCGCCAGGCTACACATTATAAATGAATGCAGTTGACTCCCAAACGGAAACAAGTTGTAATGAACTAGAGCGTATTTTGCTTGCCTTTTTCTGGCTTATTTCTAGCATTTTTTGATGTATTAGTTAATGGTGAAACATCAACTGAAGCTATGCAGTTAGGTTGCTCATTTTAGGTTTTCCAGGTAATTCTCTGACAAGTGAGTCTTCAGAAAGTATCCTTTCCCATTTACATTTGGCAAGACACAATTCCAATGTCTTTCTAGATACAAAGAGAAGAACCAGGATACGTATATGGTTAATTTAAGGAGTGGTATTTTGTATATTATGAAATTAATTCATGTTATGTTGAAGGTTTTGTTTGTTTTTGATGTGGCTTTTTACTTTCTCTTTGGTTGCAGGTTTCTCTTGATAAAGGGGACAGGAAGGACAGGGATCTGCATGAGGACCTCTGGTTTGAGTTGTCTGATGAGACCCTTTGTAACTGGATGATGTTTGTGCGTCCGGCCCAGAATCACCTGGAGCAGAACCTGGTGGCTTACCAATATGGCCACCATGTGTATTACACAACCATAAAGAACGTGGAACCCAAGCAGGAGCTCAAGGTACAGTGCTGGGTCAGTGGTGCCTTTGCTGGGATTAGCGATCATTTAATGCTTTTCCTACTTTTTTTTTCCTGAAGTAAGATTCTTACAAAAATGGTCCTTTCCTTGTAATTCACTTACTTAGTGAGCTATGTGCTGTACAGCTATAGTAATCCCATAAATAAAACGGAGTGAAAAGTGTATGACTTTGGAGTCTGTCAAACAGCTGCACGAAGGCATTAGGCTCAGCGGTAAGGAAGTAGTTGTTTTGGGTGATAGACTGATATTTGTGATGGAGTGATTAAAGATGGGGTCACATAACATCATTCACACACTCCAAAGAAGAATTAGTTGGGAAACAGGAGATCTTGTAAAATGGAGTTCAGAATTCTTTATCTGAATACTTCATTTTTCCCAAAGAATTCTATGCAGTGACTTCTGATGTCAGAATGTATTTTTCTGGGATAACTCTCTGTAGGAATTTGTCTAAATATTAATAGATAATATTTAATATTATGTTAATAGGTAATATAATATTATTATGTAACTAATAATAACTCTTGATGACATAATGAAAATTCTGCTGTGATCCTCAGGGAAAATTCCTTTTTTTCTTTTAAAGCTATGTTAGGAACATGGCCAAAAGAGGGGATCAAAATACTCTATGGCTTCCAGATATAAATGAAAAATGGGTGAGAAATGATTGTATCAGTACATGAGCGCTGAATTGCAGAGTGCCTCAGTGTGGTAAAAGTGAGAAATAGATTCCTCTCTCAGGGGAGAGCAAAGACCTGGACTTGGTTCAAAAGCTGTACTAAACCTGTGTCTTTGAAACCATCAATTAGATAGTCCACGAACCCTGAAGAAAATACGTAAAAGGAGATTCATATTTCACACCATCTATCCCAATTAATTCTTGATAAGAAAAAACTGAAGTGAATATTTCTTAACTGTGGAGAAGAGATGATTTTCTCTTTTAAATAAGCAGTAGATAGAACTGTGGAGATAGAGACAGACAGAAAAAATTAAATAAGAATACAATAGTTCAATATAATGAACAACCAAAACAGTAGATAAAGAAGAAGCAACAGAATCAGGGGAATATTTGTAATACACGTTCGAGGTTTAAGTATAAACGCTGAGAGAAAGTCGTGCACTTTTTACCTCACTACATCCAGATGGACAAATGAACAAATACTGGGAATAGACCTTATTTAGAGGACGAATCAAATAGTAAAGAAACGTTAAAAATTTTTTTCATGTTGATAATTTAAAAACCCAAGACAACTATGAGTTGCTATTTTTGTCAATTTAAATTAGCAAAAAGTATGTGTATAGTACAATGAATGTGAGGGTTTAAAAAGTAGGGACATTTGTTACAGAATTACAATATTTTCTAGAATATTTCTGGCAGTAGATGGCAAAAATGTTCTTGGCCGAGTAAAGCTAAACTTTGAAAATTAGTCTGAGAAAATAATTATAAGCAAAGATAGAGCTGGATACATTAGAATTTTGTAATGCAGGGTTTTACTGACTCTCAGACACCATTGACTCTGAGATGCACCATTACTGTTTTACACACCATTAAGAAAAAGTATGCTGCCAGTCAAAGTTTATTACAGTGCTTATTTTTATTAACAAATAGTTATTTTACATTTATTGCAGGAGCTATTTGACACTTATTTAGACGTAATTTTGAAAACCCATCACGCTTACGCATGTTTAAAAAGGCACATATAGGCAAAATAAATTGGGTAAGGTATAAACTGCTTTGTGTGCAGTCTGACTTTGTTTCAGTAAAACTGAATCACTGTTTAACTTCATCATGAATGTTTGTGCTTTTCTGTATCTGTCATCTTCTGTGCCATCAAGGTGCTGATGATGATACAGGATTTTTAATATAAGTGCTCCACTATGACCTCTGGGATATTTTTCTGAGCCAGTGATAGCCTTTCTGCACGTTTTGATGTTATGCTTTCCCATTGATTGAACCCATGTGTGTCTTTTTCTTCAACTGAAACACATGTCCTTGGAAGTGAAGTGGTTTTTGATCAGGTCATTAGGAGTTTCTGACAATTTGCTGTTTGATACCTTAATGAGAGGCCCAGCAGGATGATCATGCCAACCTTGCATTGCTTTGAAATTTCTTTTATTTATTCTGAGGGAGATGACAGTTTTTTTTGCCTTCATTTGCATTGCTTGGCAAGTGTTAATAACTCTTGGAGTTCCAGTGGGGCGTGTAACTGAATGAGATGAGAACAGTACAAGGAGCTTGGCCAGGCTTGTGCAGGAGTAGTGAGCAGGCAGTGACAGCAACATCACGGCAGCCATCGTAGGATGCCCTGGATTCTGAGACACATTCTGATTTCTGCATGTTAAAATATGAAAAATATACATCTTGGAATTGATAGAATAGGGTAGAATTTATAACAGCAAAATGATAAACCACCTAAAAATCCAACCATAGAGTCATGGTTAAGTAAATTATAGAATACAGGCTCTGTGGCATATTATTCCACAGTTAAAAATGAAGTCTCTCCATATAATATTTCCAGAATTAAAATAACATTCCATAAGAATTATACATGATTGATTCATTTAGTGACTAATATTTTGAACTCCTACTATGTTTCAGACACTAGAATAGAGACAGACTGGTGCCCTGTGTTCAGGGAACTTGTATTCTAGAGGGGAGGTGGGCAGGAAGATGTAAATAAGCAAATAATACCAAGTAGTGGTAAGGGCCGTGAAGGAAACAGGATGCAAAAGAGCAAAACGCAGGAAAGGGACCAGTGTAGCTATGATGGATAGGGAAGGCTTGCTGAAGAGACGATATTTAGGCGAACTGTGAATGAGAGGGGCCTGCAGTGTAGAAGGGTTGGGAAGGGGAAGGGGAAGAGCTCAACAGTCCTGGTGGTGAAACAGCCAGAGCAGGGGTCAGGGCGGGAAAGAACTCTGGGTATGTTTGAGGAACTAAAAGCAGGCCCTCTTGCAGAAGGGCAGGTAAGGCAGAGTGGTAGGAGCTGGGACTAGACCCTGGATCCCTTTGGAGCATTGAGCATTTCAGGTTTATTTTGAAACAAGAAGTTATACTGGCTTTTAAGCATGGGAATGATGAAATCTGATTGTGTTTTAAGAAGACCACTGAGGCTCCCGTGTGGAGAATGGATTGGAGAGAGCAAGATAGAAAAGAGGAGACTCATTAGAAGGCCAGGTTGAAGCCCAGACAAGAGCTCATCTGGGCGTGCAAGTAGGTGGGAGGAGGGGAGGTGGAGAACATCTGGGCAATCAATAGTTCTTGCTAAAGGATTACAGAAGAAAACTGCGAAATCAGACACCTTTTAGGTGTCAGGTCTGAGCAGTTGGGTGGAATGTAGGGTATTTATGGCGATGGGGAAATAGGCAGTGGTGGGAGTGTGAGTAGGGAAGTATCTAGAATTCAGTTCTGGACATGCTAAGTTTGAGCTGATCCAAAATGTCAGGTAGGCAGTAGGATGTGCATAGCGGGAGGAGAGAGGGAAAGTCTGGGATGGAGATATTAATTTGGGAGTCATTAGCACAGAGTTAGCTGGAAATGGATACGATCACCTTAGGGAAAAATAAGAAGGCCCCGAACTTGTACTAAGCTTTGAGGAACACTAATATTGAGAAGTTGAGGAGAGAAAGAAGAGCCAGACAGGGAGACTGAGCAGCCTGTGGGGTGGGGGGGAGGAGGAGACTCAGGAGGGCGTGGGAGCATTTGAAACAGTCACTGATGACCCTAGTAAGAGCTGTGTGGTGTCATCTTGGGGTGGAAGCCACTATGATTACAGCTGTGTAAAAACCTGTGGTTAAATACAGATAAAGAATCAAAAGGGGCTATGTTTTATTTAGATAAGAGACTATTGATATTATCTCTTGTGAAGTTGTTCTAATAACGAAAACAATTTTTTAACAAGGAAAAAGAAAACACGCAGTGTGTCTTGGCAAGTGGACTTCCTGACTGACCACCTGCAGACTGGTGTGAAAGGGTCTGTTGGCTCACAGTGGGATTTTTTTGTTGTCTGTTTTTCGTGGGTGTGGGTCATGGCAAAGCCTGAATTGCTTTATGTAAGCGGGAGAAAGAATTTAAGCATGGAAAGGACACCTGGTGGCGTCCCTTGGTTCTTGACGATGTGCTTGCTTCTTGTAGGTGTGGTATGCTGCGTCCTATGCTGAGTTTGTGAACCAGAAAATTCACGACATTTCTGAGGAAGAGAGGAAAGGTGGTTGGACTTTTTAATATTTTCTATATGAATTCTACATTGTATATAGAACATCTTTATGCAACCTCTAACTTTTTCATCGCAATATATTTAAGAACATATTCCAGTAGGTTTTTTTAGAGCTACATCTCTAATTCTAGGATCAAATGACGATGACATATTTACATGTCTTTCATGGGTGCTGGAAAATAGTATTTAATATAATGAAAACCTCCAAATCCTAAATTAGAACCTAGATCAGAGGATGATCCCTATCTAGTTTTAATCACCTTTGAGGACATTGCAAGGCAGGTACTGACTTTGTTTTTAATGTAAATGTTCCTGAAGTATAATCTACATACAGAAAAATGCACAAATTATAAGTTTATATAGCTCAATGAATTTTCACAAAGTGAACATACCTGTGTAACCTGCACCCAGATCAAGGAACAGAACATGACCAGTGCCCCAGATGTCCCCTTGTGGCTTCTTCCATCTCCTCCTCACTCCCAAGTGTAACTAATCTCTTGACATCCAATATGACAGATACAATATGCTTGTTACTGAACTTTATATAAATAGAATTATATGATATGTATACTTTTGGTGTCTGGGCATCTCTTGCTCAACATTTCGTTTGTGAGATTCATCCATATTGTTGTGTGTAATTGCAATTTGTTCATTCTCATTGCTATTTGGCATTCTACTGTATGAATGTGCCACAGTTAATTTATCTATTTTACTGTGGATGGAAATTTGGGTTGTACAATGCAATTCTGACACTAAACTGCCTGGAGTTAGGTCACATTTCACAGGTTAAGAGCAGACTCTTCCACAAGACTCTTCTCACCAGTCACAAGCTCGTGGATTCCCGTGCCACCTGCACTTCTGACCAACTAGCTACAATTTAGGGAGTTCCCACTACCCACTTAGGTTTGATCATTCACTAGAATGACTCACAGAACTCAGAAAAGTGCTTATGATTACAGTTTTATTATAAAGGACACACATCAGGACCAGCCAAATGAAGAGACACTTAGGGCAAGGTTTAAGAGGGTCTCACGTGTCCTTAGTCACCTCCCTGGCACACTGAAGTATGATTACCAAGCAAAGAAGCTCAGCTGAGCTTCAGTGTCTAGCATTTTTAGTGAGGCATCATTACATAGGCACGATTGATTGAATCATTGGCCACGTGATTGAACGTACTCTCCAGCTCCCGCTCCCCTCCCTGACTCATATCACCTGGCTCAAAGCCCCAGTCCTGTAAGCAGATGGTTGGGCTTTCTGACTCAGGCTGCCCTCCTCCTGAGTCATCTCATTAGCATAAGCTTAGGTATGATCAGAGACCGCCCTGAATAACAAAGACACTCCTATTACTTAGGACATTCCAAAGATTTAGAGGTTATTTCCCAGGAACCAGGGACAAAAGCCAACCAGGTTCTTTGTTATACAGCAGGGTTTGCAGTTTTGGGCAGTTAGGAAGAGTGCCCCTGTGAACATTCTTAGACATGTCTTTTAGCAAACGTGTGTATTTCTGTTGGATGCACATGTAGGAGTGGAATTGCCGGGTAATAGGGTGTGCATATAATCAGCTTTAGTAGATACTTCTGAACATTTTGCTAAAGTGATTATATTGGGCAGTGATTTTAAAGTTATTTGTGATGAAATATATTCTCAGATTATGAAACTTGGATCTGAATCACTAGGTTATCTGAACACAGATTTCCATCGTAGCACTGTCTTTCCAGTGTGGTGAGGCTGTGTGTGTCTGTGTGGATTGGGGGTGGGGAAGGGTGGTATGAGGGTGTTTTTCCCCTTGATGTCTTATATGAATATAACTGAAAATAAGATGCTAAAAAGCACCTCTCTGTCAAACTTCAGCCTTTGATTTTATAGCAAAACAGTAATGCAAATTGGAGGCACTGCATGTTTATGAACTCTGGGCTACTGGGTGATGAGAATGGTGGGGATACTGGACATTTGAGTTTTGTTGGTGTCTGTTGATCATCAGCCTTTATGATTTCTCTCCTGTGACTGCAGTTCTTCGAGAGCAAGAGAAGAATTGGCCCTGCTATGAATGTAACCGCCGATTTATAAGCTCAGAGCAGTTGCAACAGCATCTCAATTCCCACGATGAGAAACTGGATGTGTTTAGCAGGTATAATGAGGGCGACGTTTTCACAAACTTAGTTTTTAAAGGTTCAGAATCATTTCTGTATTGTCTATAAACTAATGAGTGTTTCTGTGTGTATGCATGTCTGTGTGTGTGTGTAGACAGGTAGGTAACCAGGTAGGCTGCTGAGGGAAATCTCTAATCTGTCATTTCCTGTCTTCTCCTGGGTCCTCATTTACTATTTACACCTTTTCCAGCATAACACCTTAGTTAAATCTCTCTTGACTAGAGATTCTGAAATAGGAATTCTTGAGATACATACATCTTTGAAGTAATCTGCCTCTCTGATTTTCAAACATTTTTCAGTAGTAGGATTCCTTTATCAAACTAAATCATGTTTAATTCCACTATATAAAAAAGATAGATGAGGGACAATCATATAGGAATTGTACAGAGTTCTAGGCAGGGGCAGATCAGTAGGGCCTTTTATGGGTAATGGTAAGAGATTTGGATTTTATTTAAGTGTGATAAGAAGTCTGTAGAGGGTTCTGATCAGGGAGTATTGTGATGTCAATTATATTTTTAAATGGCACTCTGGATAAAAATGAAAAATAGCACTTTAGCTTATATTTGATCGAGAGTGAAGACGGGGAGTCAGTTAGAAGCTATTTCAATAGTTCAGGTGAAGAAAGAGTGGTTTGGAATAGGGTGGTATCAATGCGACAGATGCAGGGTTGCCAACTTTTATGGGGTTTGAAGAGAGAGGAGATGGTGTGAAATGGCATTTAGGAAAGTGGGAAAGTAAAAGTTCTAGGGGAAGTCCAGTATAACTGCCTGCAACGTGGAGAGCTCACTTGAGGTTTGTGGTTGTGAAATTTGAGACCACTGCCATGGCTGTGTGTTGTCTCCAGCAGGAGAACACTGCAAGAGTTCTCTGCGAGAGCGCCAGTACAGAGCAGGCAGGGAACTGGTGTACAGGGTCGGGGTTTTGCTGAGAGCGTACAACATAGCAAGATTGATGAAACAGCAGTGGGGATGGGAAACGAGCATACACAAGGGAGTGAGTACAACGAATCAGTTTGGAGTTTATGTGTGGAAGAAGGGAGAGAAAACATCAAGAGGATGTCGGACTGCAAAGAGGTGACGGAAGGATTGGGATGGAGATGCCAGGGAGGTTGAAGGATGTATATATAAATACACGTACGTGAGTCCTTATGTTTTAGAGATTCATACTGAAGTATTTACAGATGAAATGATATCTGGGATTTACTTCAAAATAATCTAATGGGTCTGTGCGTGGGTGAAGTAGTGGGGATAGAGATGGAATAAAATTGGCCATGAGTTGACAAATGTTGAAGTTGGGTAATGAGTACATTAGGCTCATTATGTTATTCTCTGCATTTGCCTAGGTTCAGAATTTTCTATAATAAAGAATCTTTTGAAAGTTTCTGGAAAAAATATATAATTTTTGTTAAAGTGTTAAATAGATGAGTGGAAGATTAATTTTATACACATTCCCACACACATCTTCTAAAAGAGGTTTTCATGACATACTTTCTGAATCCCTTTTATTAAGGAATTTTTGTATGTTAGAAATCTATTAAAGGGGATAATTTATTTGGTGTTTACCAGGCATGTTATAGAACAGTTGAATTAGAAATTTGATCTGACCTTCCAGAAGCTTATAGGAAAACAAGAAAGTTCTTTTAAATCCAGCCAGAGTTCTTAGAAGGAGTAAGTGGTGAGGCAAGGGGAAAAAAGGGGAAGAATGGAATCTGGTCTCCAGAAACACACTCCGAGGCTTAGTGCGTTCTGTCCTGTCTGCATTTCTCACGTCATTTCCAAGATGTGTTCATGCTTTCAGAATTTTCAGTAGCAAAATGGTGTTAGTGTTTGGCATATTTATAGCTCCTTTTTTTCTGAATAATTTAAGACATCTCTTTGAGCTATGTACAGGGCAAAGATGAGAAATTTAGGAAGTGTGTATTAGCGAAACAATAGTTTCCACTAGAGGAAAGAATCAGGGAAAAGTAATAAAGTGAGAGGAAATCAAGACCTGGGGTTAGTCGGGATTGTTTTGGGAAATACTTGTTAAGGAGTATTATGTAACCATGACTATTTATAATCCAATCTCTTGTCCCCAGAACAAGAGGCAGAGGAAGGGGACGAGGCAAGAGGCGATTTGGCCCAGGTCGACGGCCAGGGCGTCCTCCAAAATTTATCCGCTTGGAAATAACCAGCGAAAACGGGGAGAAGTGTGATGACGGGACACAGGTACTGGGAGGACGGGGAAGAGCGACTTCTGTGACGCTCGCTTAAACAGCTTAACAGAACCGTTACTGGATGTAAATACGAGGACCTTTCAGAGGTGGACAGTCCTGTCATGTCTGTGCCTTGCTGTCTGTTAATTAAACTATGACTAGAGAAAGGCAAAAAGAATGTGTTTTCAAATGTTACTTAGAACAAAAACCCAACTTTGCTGCCCTAATGGTTTGAAATTGTCCAGAGATATTACTGGGGACTCTGTTTAATTAGTTAAAATAATTAAAATGATTACAGTAGTCCAGGAGAGTCCTGTCACCGTCTTTTCCTTATGAAGTGATCTGGACTATCTCTTGTTTTTACATTCTGTGGATAGTCACCTAATTAACCTTCCAAGAAGGAGAATAGTTTTTCTCAGCATGACTTTAGTCATTTAAAAAATAAGCAGCAATTCTAAACCTTAGCTGGCAGACTTTCTAGCACTCGTCTCTCTCTAGTAGGTGAGGAAATAATGCCTGATTGTTGCAATTTCAGGAGTTGCTCCATTTTTCCACCAAGGAGCAGTTTGACGAGGCTGAACCAGCTGCTCTGAATGGGCTGGATCAGCCAGAGCAGACCACTCTCCCAATCCCACAGCTGCCACAGGAAACCCAGTCTTCTCTGGAGCACGAGCCAGAAACTCACAGCCTCCATCTGCAGCCGCAGCACGAGGAGAGTGTGCTGCCCACCCAGAGCACTCTGACGGCCGATGACATGCGCAGAGCCAAACGCATCCGAGTAAGTGGGACGCAGAGCTCCTCCCTCATAGGTGCTGACCCTTCTCTAGTCAGCCAGCTTTTTAGGTGCTGTGTTTCCAACCTACTCACCACCCACTGTGAAATCCTGCATCTAGCTTATCACATACTCAGTCCCTTTAATGCGGAAGAGAGTATTAACTATTTCTCAGTGTTTTTGTGTCCTATGGCAGGCTGGAATGGCTGGTCCTAGATTCGATCAAGTTAGTAATGACACAGAAGGCTGGCTTGTGGCAGCTCCTGGACTAGTATATTCAAAATAGGATAGGGGCCGGCCCCGTGGCATAGTGGTTAAGTTTGGAGTGCTCTGCTTTGGTGGCCTGGGTTTGTGGGTTCAGATCCTGGGTGTGGACCTACAGCACTCGTCAGCCATGCTATGGTGGTGATCCACATATAAAGTGGAGGAAGATTGGCACAGATATTAGCTCAGGGCTAATCTTCCTCAGCAAAAATAAAATAAAATGAAATGAAATAAAATAGTATAGCTCTCTGGATCCCTAAACTCACAGATTGGAAATGAAGAAATAAGTACATTTAATTATAATAATTATTTACATTTAAGGCAGGCTGATCTGTGCCTAATCGTAGTTCTCAGGTTAATTTTGGGTAACTGAATTGGTTATCTACAATTTCCAAGGGGAGACTGGCAAACGTCATTACTTATCAACGCAAAGGGACCTGTGTCCAAGTTGAGGTGGCAGGTACAACCCACCCACCTGGGGACAGCTGGAAGTTAAGCTCTAGATTCAGGAGTAGGCCAGTGGCTCCCTGCATGGCCTGCGTCTTGTCTGTCGGCCACCTGGCTGCCTGACCTCCATGGCTCCCAGGTCAGATGTGGTTTTCGCTTATTTTACAGAGAGCCTTTGAGTCTGAGTTCAGAGCTGCGGGGCATGCATGTGGAGAACAATATGGTTGTATGGGCTAAGTGCCTGTGCTGACAATTTACATCTAGAAAATAATTACTTAAACCCATGTTTGTGGCAGCAGGGCATATCAAGACTTTTATTAGTACTTTATGTGTAGATGAAAGACGTTTTTCATATAACTTCCCAGGCTTTACAAGTTCTAGGTGGATGACCATTTTAGCTTATGTTTCTTTTGGTCTAAGTCTTATATGCTTATAGGCTAGAAGGGACCTTGAAAAATAGTTTAGTCCATGCCTTCATGTAAAAATACATGTAAACATTCCTAGCTGTATGATAGCACTGAAGGGCTCTAAGTACTCGGGGCTAAATAGCCTTTAGGAGGGTCCTTTATGGAAACATATAAAACTTTTGGCTCCATGTATATTATTTCAAAAGGATATGTAAACATACGTAGATACAGACCAGAAAGGCAAAAAGCTATAAATTAATACCTTTCCATCCATCATTCTACATTATTTCCCAGTCTGCATTTCACTTTCTTGCCCAATTACTGTCTCTTCTGCGTTGGCCATTCTGATTTTTCACTAAGTCCAGGGAGAGGCTTAGATTTAATTTTTTTGAAGGGAAAAACTAGAGCCCACATGTGTCGTGAAGTTGTGGATGCATGAGCATCATCTCGCTGTAATTGTACTTGTATTCTCGAGTGAGTTCAGTTACTGGTTTTGGTACAGAGTTCCAGGTGTCAAAGCAAAAGCCATGTGCGTGTGGCTTTTGGAGGTCAGTCTTAGTTGAGCTGTTTTTCTTTTTTCCTCTCACACATTCTAAAAAGTAGGGCTATGTATTTTTTCATCTTTTTCTATCCAGATTGGTAATGACCAACTGAAGGCAAGTCTTCCAATCCAATTGGTAATGTAACTATTTTTCTCTCCTCTAACGCTGCCTGCTCAGCTGGAGCTGCAGGTAGGTTTGTTTCCTGTGTTTCACATAACAGAATGTTATTTCAGTGTTTGCCTGACCTGCTGTTCTTTGCAACCTGTACTTACTAAATCCTGGTGGACACTACAATTTCGTTGCCACTGTAAATGCAAATTAGTTAATGAATAATGGTAATTTATTTTCAAATAGATCAGTGAGTAAACTGTGGGCTGCAGATTGCTCATACACAAAATGAAGGGCAGGACTAAGTGCTCTCCAAGGTCCCTTCCAGCTCTAGAACAGTTTGAGTGACTTATGGAATAGCACTGAGTTCCAACTATACCTTCAGCACCGTGCTATGTACACAGTAGAATTTTCACTTGAGTCGTGTCTAATGGGAGCTTACAGTGTAACTAGGGAGGCACTGCTGATGTAAGCTGGCTTATTGTTAAGTGCTAAATTTAAAAGTATAGCCTATAATTGCTATAGGACCTGGGAAGAGCAAAAGGCCAAAAAAAGATGGAGTCAGGGAATAATTCATAGAGGAGGTGAGACTTGAACTGATTCTTGAAAGAGAGACAGGAGAAAGGTAGACCGTTTCAGAGGAAGGCAGCTAGAAAATCAAAGGCTGAGACACAGGAACGTGCTTGGCGTGGTCTTGGGACAGAGTTTGTACTGGCTTGACCCCAGCATAGGCTGCCAGCTGAAGGACAGTGCAGAGTGAGATACACTGGGCAGGATTAGCCCACCAAAGGCTTTGAAAGCTGGGCAGAAAACAGGCCAGAGAAAAGTTGTTTACAAAAAACAAAAAAGCCAAAACTGAACGTGGTTGATTTCCTTTTAGGGTCAAGATCAAAATAATATGAAAATTGATCAATAATTTAGGTTCTTTTAGCTATTAATATCAAACTTTAGAAACTTTTTATGGTCTTTGTCTGCAAAGAATCTTTTGTTTCAGAATTCATTTCAATGTGAGTTGAATCCCTCATCACAGATTTTAGCAACAATGCCATTTTGGCACTGCAGAGTAGCTTAGGTTCCGTGCAGTATGGTGTGGTTGCTTGCTGCGCCTCAGGGATCAGAAGATCCAAAATGGATTCATCTTTGTTGTATCCACCATTTTTCATGATTTCTTCCAGAAATGTGTACCAGTTGTAGCTCTGAACTGCAGAAGATACCTTAGCAGTAGAAATCCTGTAAGTGGGTCAGTGGGTGGGAACAGTTGCAGCACTTTCACTGCCTTGTAACATGAGGATGGCATTAGGATCATTAGATCAGAGAAACGCAGTCTCGTTCTTGAGTACTTAGACGATATTCAGGGCTCCATGGAAATTAAAAAGATGATAAGAACAAGGTTTGTTGATAGAACTAAGAAAGTGGAGCCAGGTGGCTGCTCGGTTTAAATCAAGAGTCTGAGGACGCTCATACTAATCAGAAATGACAGAAGGCTTATTAGCATAATGGACCAAAACAAAACTGAGTTCTAGATGTGGCGCCCGAGGAGAAATGGAATCCCCAGTGGGACCACGAGCAATTGTTGTACATCGTGTCTGCCCGTGGAAACTTCTGTGCTTGGGCGAGGGAAATGACTCTTACATGCCAAAAGCACTCTCACTGTTGAACCTCTGAGCCTCAGGATAGCATTTGTTTATCTGCACTATTTCCATCAAGTATTGAAAGTAGCCAAAATAGTGAGAGCTTTTATGTAAGATAAGTATCTGTCCAGATAGAGTAGAAGGATTAGGTAACTGCTGAGCTCTGTGGCTGATTTGAAGAAGGTCTCTGTTCTTAAAGATCTCTGCAGAGGCCATAGAGAAGATCTTGAAAGAATTCTTTTTGATTTTTATATGTAATGTATTTCATTAATTCTCAAACTTTCATCAAACACTTCCTATGAGCTAAGCAGTTTTTTAAGGAATCTACATACAAAGGAGAATAAAATATGACGCAAGCCGGAAGCAGCCCAGTCACCTTAGGAAAACAACACAATTGCTACATACCTACTCACGATAACTGAGCAGGTGAAATCTCTCTTCCAGCCATGTGAGAGAAGCCTGAGAAGGAAGTGTCCTGTCGCATAGTAACTATGTTCAGAATTTTCACTAAATCAAAAATAACTATTTTGCTTCCCCCAGATGATTATTTCACATTAAATTTAGTTTAGAAGTTGCTGCTTGTAAGTAATTTGAAATTGAGTTTAAGCATTATTCACTGTACTTTTTTCATTGCACAAATAATGCCTTAAGATGTCCATTAATCCTTCAGTTCCTTTTCTCTTATAGTTACATAAACGTACCCATTCACAGATATATTTTTTTGAGGGATTTCCCCCCCTAGTAGCTATCTAGAGCTTTCCCCCTGGTGTTTTGATGAACTTATGAATGAGTCTTCATTACAGCATAACTAAAATATTGATTCTGGTATTCTCTGCCTGAAAGATGGTTGTATCGGTCTGCTCTCTGTAGAGCACGAGTTGTGTTTCCAGTAGTCGTGATGAGTTTGCACTGAGTATCGATATTCTCTCACTTGAATTCCCTGTAACAATTGCATGAATTTACAAGACGGTTAATCAGCATTAGAAGTGCAGTCTGTGACTGAAAATAAAAAAGAGCATAATTGACTGGTCTAGACAGGGAACAGAGCAATAAACTTAACCTTGTTAGCATGGCATTCTAACCAATGGAACTAACTAGTTGCACTGAGACCTTGTTGTCTGCATTCCCTAAGTAGGACGTGATTAAACGCACGTTCCGTGTATGATGTGTGCTCATACGTCTTGTCTCATGAACAAACACATTCACATAAATTCATGTCCTTCGTTTGCAGTTATTTTTATTAAATTGAGATATAATTCACATACCATAAAATTCACCATTTTATAGTGGTTTTAGAATATTCTCAAAGTTCTGCAACCATCACCACTATCTAATTTCAGAACACTTTCGTCACCCTCAAAGAAACCGCATATCCATTGCCCCAGCCCCTGAGAAGTTCTACCCTTCACTTCTTTTTATTACCTTTTTTTTGGCTAAACAGTTTAATCAAGCTTAATTCTTTTTCTCAAGGACTTCAAGAAATAACGTCTGCTGACTTGCTCCAACCTCCTTCATGCATGTTTGACTCATCCCAAGTCATTCCTTCCAGACCTTCAGTTTTGATGTTACTCCACTCTGGTCTTTGTTTTATTCTGCAAATCCTCTACTGGGAATACTTTTTGAATGTGACTTGAATCCTTTCGAAAGAAAACACACATACATAGACATAAAACGAAACATGAAAAAGTTTGTCTTTTCAACATGACTTTCTTTGGGATGGCTTATTTTTAATATGTTCACCAGAGAAACCTCCCTTCAGCTGTGTCCTAGAGTTTAATTTCTTTGGAAAGTCTGTGATTGCAGAGGTCATCCTCTTTCTCTAATTTGTGAGCGCTTGCACGTTTAATTTCCTAACTAAACTATCGTATTTGTGTGTGTCTTTCAGAATGCAGCTCTTCAGCATCTGTTTATTCGGAAGTCCTTCCGGCCTTTTAAATGTTTGCAGTGTGGGAAGGCCTTCCGTGAAAAGGACAAGCTGGACCAACATGTGCGCTTCCACGGGCGGGAGGGGAACTGCCCGTTGACCTGTGACCTCTGTAACAAGGGCTTCATCAGCAGTGCGTCCTTAGAGAGCCACATGAAGCTCCATTCGGACCAGAAGACTTACTCTTGCATTTTTTGCCCAGAATCCTTTGACCGCCTTGATTTGTTGAAAGATCATGTGGCCATTCATATCAATGATGGCTACTTCACCTGCCCAACTTGTAAGAAACGGTTCCCAGATTTTATCCAGGTAAGTGTCTACCACTGAGATTCTCGTATCTCTCCTTTTGGTAAAAGAAATTTCAACTTTTTGAAAATCAAGACTGCCTATCACCTGCATTTTCATCCCTTCTTTGAAACAACTTTACAGTTGAGAATGATATTTTTTTAGTCAAACTACTTTTGATAAACAAAAGGTTATTATGACCCTTAATTGTCCAAATCAGACATCGGCATTTAAACATTTAAATTCTATTACAAGTAGTAAACACCTAGATCTGGTTATAATTTTAAAAAAGTCTTTCTTAGTCCTTGCCAAAACCCACTACTCATAAAATATATAGAGCCTGTAGGAGATGTGTTCCCATTTGCTGGCCTGGAAACATTTCCTCTCACTACGGTTACCTGACTTGCTTTACTAAGGTTATACATTTTGGAAGAAAACAAAGAGAAAGTTGGCATGTAATATACTTTTATATCAAGCACTGACCTCCTCTCCTGTACTATATTCTGGAGCAAAATGGGTGAGGATAAATTCCAGAATATTCATGATTTCATTTGGACTTCAAGTGATGATATTATTATATGCTAGTCGATGAATAATTAAATCTAAATATCTAGTCAAAATATCCTCTCTTTTTTTTAAATTGCCAAAGCAAAAGGAGACTAGGGTTTAATCATAGTTCTGCTAGTGTTGGGAGTGTTGGTAATTTTCTCACTTCACACAAATAATTAGAAAAGTTGCTTTAAGGCAGATTCTAGTGGCAAAAGAGACTCCAAAAATAATGCAGCAAAATGTCCTATAGGACTAGTTTGATGTGACTCACTCCTCAGCTCCCACCCGTAGCTCTTCTTCATTGGATGTTTATGGCTGGGAGAGTTCAGAGGCCGTGTTCCTTTATTTAAGTTATTTAAAAGTACAGGGAAAAGGTCCCAATTAAGGGGAAATGACACTGGTGGTGTTCTCATAAGTGGGTAATGGGTTTTATATCATCTAATTCATGTCTTTAATTCTTCAGATATAAAAGGACTAATTACTAAAAGGGCCTAAATTGCTTCTATATATGTTGGGAGCAGGAAAAAGTGAGAAAGAATTATTTTTTGTCTTCCTATAGATAACTTTTAGCAAAATTCATTTAAATCCAAAGGGACTCTGCTTTTAATCTTAAAGAAAAATGGGTTCCATGTGATCAGGGCTTTGAGGGAGCTAGCCCTGGTCTTTCTCCCGTTCAGGTCCTAGGGGTGGCTGAGACCTGTGAGGCCTCTGGCTGCTTGTTCTGTTCCTTTGTGACTGGGGTAGCATTGTCGGTGAGGCCAAGTTTCAGTCACATCTGGTTGATTGCACCACCAGGTGGAAGAAAAGCTGTGGGAATGCATTTGGCTCCCTCTGGTGGTGACGAACTGCCTCTTGTCATTTCCTTTGCAGCCTGAGTCCCCTGACTTTTCCTGTCTTCCCTGCCAGGTGAAAAAACACGTGCGAAGCTTCCACTCGGAGAAGATCTACCAGTGCACAGAGTGCGACAAGGCCTTCTGTCGTCCTGACAAACTGCGACTCCACATGCTCCGACACTCAGACCGCAAAGACTTCCTGTGTTCCACGTGTGGGAAGCAGTTTAAGGTATGTAACCAGGGAGCAGCCCACGGTTGTCCTCGTGGCCGCTGCACGGTTGTCCTCGTGGCCGCTGAAATGATGTCAGGCTAAGGACAAGTGCCTGTTTGTTCCATCCGTTTATCACCTGCCTACGAAGAACTGGACTTGAGATGCGTTTTGTGCCTCAGGTTTGATTTAGTAATTACAATAAAGTTAAGGAAAAAACTCACCTTAATTTCCCAAAATAATTAATTCAGATCCCCAAACAGAGTAATAATGCATCTTCTAAAGGAACCCAAATGTAAAATGAGTAGAAGTAAATTGCTATTGAGGAATTCCTAAGAGAACAATACATTTACTTATCAAGTCAAGAGTTTTTTGTGGTTTTTTTTGCTGAGGAAGATTCACCCTGAGCTAACATCTGTTGCCAACCTTCCTCTTTTTTTTTTTGCTTGAGAAAGACTGTCCCTGAGCTAACGTCTGTGCCAGTCTTCCTCTATTTTGTATGTGGGTCACCACCACAGCATGGGTGACAAGTGGTACAGGTCTGTGCCTGGGATCTGAACCTGTGAACCCTGGGCCGCCAAAGCAGAATGTGCGATCTTAACCACTACACCACTGGGCTGGCCCCCTCAAATCAAGAGATTTTTATTGAGCACTTACTAAGTGTAAGCCCCGAGGGCAGCAGGACTGCCATCTAATCGAGGTGGGAAATCTGCAGAATGTTAGGAGGGCTTGGACTACTTTGGGGAATTTTAATGACTTTGAGGATTAAAATAAAAAATAATAAGTATTAGTAATCTGCCTGGAATTTAGAAGAAGCAAAAGAAAAACCCATGAGAGACTCAGAGATAAGACTCAAACAAGTAAATGTGAAAACAATAAAATGTGTTTCGTTGGGAAGTCAAATGGTTCTGCGAAGATGTCACGGAGAGATACTCTGCTGAGTATGATTTTAGGTCATTCTGTCCTAGAAACTGGAAAACAGTCAGAAATGGATTTGGGGGGAAACTAATTGTAAAAGGTTGTATTTATATAGAATATGGAGGCATTAAAGAGAAATAGAAAGTAGTTTTCCAAGCTTAAGTTTTGTGGTGTGTCTCTTATGGAATAGACTCTTGATGGCTTTCTATATATAAGAACGTGATTGAGAACTCTGTAGAGAACTCTGATGTGGAAAGTATAAATGGGTCTAGGTGTTTTTCTGTTTCTTAATTTAAAAAAACCCCAATATGTGTAAAAAGATCTCTTGCGATGTGAACTGGTTGGCCATCTACCCTACCTATTCAGCATTTTGATTGCCTGTTTTGTGCCAGATATCATTTTAGCACCTAGGCATATAAAAAACACCTTTCTGCTTCCATTTTCTCCTTTACTTTCACCCAGTATTTTAGACAGGGTTCAATCAGGGAAGCATACCCACTATGAGCATTACGGGATTTTCTTATAGGAGTAAGAACTTAGTTACAGGAGGAGATGGAAAAGTGAGGTCTGAAAGGAGAAGTGGGAGGATCAGAGAAAGGTCACTACTGCACCCTCTGAAGCCCTGGCTGGGATGGACGAATGAGAACTTACCCGGAAGTCTGGGAGCCCAGGCCCCTCCCGCTGCAGGGTGGGCTGCTGAGGGAGAACTGGCGCTTTCTATGGGAGACTGTGTGGCTGCATGTGTGGTGCACGCGGAGTTGGCCAGCAGGCCGGCAGTCAGGAAGACCATGAGGATAGGATAAGCAGGGGTGCACTGGCCCCTGCATCCGACCCGCAGAGCGTCGCGGCTGCTGCCTCGTTTCTCCCTTCCAATCTGTGCGAATCTCTCTGTCGGCGACTCTGACTTGGAACCACACTGGGCAGGGCGTCTGTGTAAATGTAGTTCTCCTTAGCCGAGCTGACACAGGACAAAACCACCACACACTCTGAATCCATTTTTCAGATTATAACCAGAAGAATAACGTCTAGAGGACAAATCTGATGTGGTGTCCCTTCTGAAAAACCCTTCAATGGCTCTTCACATAGACAGATCCCAAAGTGCTTATCACTTAAAAGACACAACAGGACCTGGCCCCCAGCGACCTCCCCAGTCCTGCTTCCGCCTTGTGCTCTGGCTGTACTGAATGGCCTGGGTTTACTTAAGTGTGTGTATGGTCTGTCCTGGGCCTTCGCACTGGCTCTCCTTCCCACCCCCCTCCTGAAATAGACTTTCAGACTCTCTCATCATTCCACCTGGCTCATGTCATTTCGTTTGGGGGCATTTCTTGATCCCCCACACTGGGTTACGTGCTTCTCCTATGTGTTCCCATAGGACCTTTCACCTGTGACCCTGTCATAGTGCTTATTATACTCAATTGTAAGTGTCCTGCTAACTGAGGGCAGCATATGTAAAGACAAGGTGGGGCCTTCTGACTTTAAGGAGCTCACAATTTAATGGGAAAATCAGACATGTGCAGTAAGTGAGTTTTATTGCTACCACTGTAGAGAAAAGAGTAAAATGCCATGAGAAGAATTACCTCCGATTAAGGGTTTGTGGAGACTTCACAGATGAAGTGACACTTGTGAATTCACTAAGGGGTGGGGAAGAGAGAGCTGCTAGAGAAAGGGAGAGGATGAGGAATGAGGGAGGGCTAAAGATGTCCCAAGCAGAGGGAGTGGCAGAGACTAAGGTGATTCCATATTTAGGAGATGGTGAGAGGGGAGAATGGAGGGCACGGTGAGAGGCCAGTGGTGAGGTGAAGCCAGAGAAGTAGGTTCAGCCAGCTTGTTAGGCTCAATAATTAGACTTCTGGTGAAGTGACTCCTGGGTGTTTAGAGCTGGGCTGAAACGGAGGCACAGGCAGTGGGCGTGGAGAAGAGGGCACGTGTGCAAGGCAAGCGTCCGAGGGAGAGCCGATAGGACCTTGAGTGTGGATGAAAGGGTGAGGGGTGGGCGCGAGGACCTGAGGTTTGCGGCTCACAGGCTAGATATTTGGGAACACTACTGATACTGGAGCAAGACTTAGGCAAGAGGAGAGAGAGCGGGGGGATAAGGAATTTGGTTTGGAGATGTTAGGATGGAGAGGCCTTGTGGAGGTTTGGCATTCAACAGACGAGTCTGTCACTGCGTGCACTGCATGCTGCAGTGTCAGTATGAGACTTTGGGATTTATGTAACGATTCAGTTAAATAAATTGGTCTGTTTAAAGGGAATAGGTGGGAGGAAATTAGGAATACTGATGCTTAGAAAAAAGTACAAATGCAACAGAGGTCTGAGGTGGAGAACTTTATCACTGTATCTGGACTAAAGACAAATACTGTCATTTTGGGCAGGTTTTTTTTTTTTTGAGGAAGATTGGTCCTGAGCTAACATCTGTGCCAATCTTCCTCTATTTTATGTGGGAGGCTGCCACAGCATGGCTTGATGGGCAGTGCTAGGTCTGTGCCTGGGATGTGAACCTGTGAACCCTGAGCTGCCCAAGCGGAGCCACACACTCAACCACTATGCCACATAGGGCAGTGTTTGTAGTCCAAATTTTACTGCAGAGTAGGAACTTATGAAATTCTCTCCTGGGCTTTCCAGGAATAAGGGTGGGTGGGGGTAGGAAGGAAAAACAGTTGGGTCATAACCACTGTCGCAGAAGAGGGAGTTGGGTGGGGGGGCCTGGCATTGGAACTCTAAACTTAGGATGGTTCTGATACTAGGTAGGCACTCAAGAAATAGTCTTAAATAAGTGTGCTGAAAAATTAAGGGGTTAAAAAAAAGTCCCTGTATGAAAAGATGGGAAGGACTGGTCTGGTAGAAAGGTTCAAAGTCTTTATAAGACCAGAAACAGTTTAATCCTATGTCCAAGAGCAGAGCCTCCCTGGATAAGGGAGCTGGGAGTTTCTGCGTTTGGTTTTATTCAGGATGGGCTCTGCCTCATTTTCTCTCTATGGATTCACGGCAACATGTATCACTAGTTTTGATCATCAAACTAAGAGCTGTGGCCTAGACCATACGCTCCATCCAGTGGACAGTGTAATTGTTTACGTGAACTTCTAAGTCCATCAGAGGAGAGGTACTTAAATTCATTTGGGATTTAGAGGAAGATCATTATGTTTGTGAAAATGTGTGGGAATTGAGTATTACACATGGCTTTGTGAAGCCAGTATTACCTATCATTCATTATTGATTTGTCTTGTATTAATACCAAACTATTCCATGTACCTTTGATCTCCTCTACATAAAAGTAAGCTTTTTCTTCTCAAAAATCAGTCTGTAACTTGCAAATTGAATGGCCGCTCTAAAGCAGGGCTCGCCGGGAGGCCCTTTGTGCTAGTGGACAGAGTGATCCCCTGACTTCTGCCGTGCCTTTGTGTGTCCCAGCACTCTAGCAACCGGATGTGTCGTGGCAGGTGTGTTACTGCCAACTTGTATTGATTTCTTTTTTATCCCTTCAATTAAAATTTTTCTACCCCTACTCCTCACCCCCCTCCCTTTTCAAAAATTCTCTCTAAATAGCGAAAAGACAAACTCCGGGAACATATGCAAAGGATGCATAATCCTGAGAGGGAGGCCAAGAAAGCCGACCGCATCAGCCGCTCCAAGACGTTCAAGCCTCGCATCACGTCCACGGACTACGACAGCTTCACCTTCAAGTGCCGCCTGTGCATGATGGGCTTCCGCAGGCGAGGCATGCTGGTCAGTGCGAGCGGCTCCGCTTCTGCCTTCTTCCAGACCCACCCGTCTCTCTTCATGGCCACCGCTTTGTGCTGTTTTCTGTACTAAACTGGTCAATAGGTTTTGTCAATGGCTAGGGGATAAAACGGAGGCAAACAATTCCCAATTTGGGATTCTCTCCTTTCCAGGTTCCCTTTGCCCTCCTTCTCTGGTGACCTCTTGGAAGAGGTCTTTCTCTGTCACTTTCACTACTGCTTTTGTTTTGCTTTACCCTTCTCAACGTCCGCTCTTATCATGTTTTATTTCCCTCTTCTCTTTTGTGTTCTTATTCAGGAACGCAGTACTTTCTGGTGGGGTCTTTTGCCTTCTCCTCATTGTTCTCTTGAATGCCTCCCTTTTTCATACATGAAGTGGCAGTGGAGGGGAACTTTCCACGAGGGCGGGTCGCCTGTGCCCCGGTGAGCTGCAACACCGGATGGCCAGTTCACTGCTCTCAATTCGTTTTGACCTTGTTACAGTTTTTGCAGAATGTATTTCTGCCAGGAGCTAGAGTCATAGAGAATTATTTAAAATTCAGAATCTTTGTTTGTATCTCATTCACTGTCCTCTGTGAGGCCAGGGCACCAAATGACGAAAGGCAGGTTTACATCAGGAGGATTCACCAAAGAAATTCACGATAGTGTACTTTTCCTCTTCCCAGCAGCAGTTCTTTCAGCGGAAGACTGTGAATGGGATCCACGGTGACCCGATTCACCTTCAGCAGTTGGCTGAATTACTGTTAACTCCCGTTGACAGTGACTGTTAATGCTTCAGTTCAGCTGGGTCTGGTAACGCTGGTTCTGGCCAGATGCCTTATTGTTTGGGGCATTGCTTCAGAGAAGTTCCGCTTCTCACAGTCAATATTAGAGGCATTTGTTGGTGATGGGGGTCTCGTCCTCATTTTATTTTTTCCCTTTAGGTAAATCACTTATCAAAGAGGCACCCAGACATGAAGATAGAGGAGGTGCCAGAGCTGACTCTGCCCATCATCAAACCCAACCGCGATTACTTCTGTCAGTACTGCGATAAGGTAAGGGAGGCTCCTCGCTCTGCGCGCTCCGTGGGAGCCCAGCTCGGAGCCAGTTTGTCTGCGTGGATAAATATATATTAGGATCCTGCAGTTCCTCTTAACAGATGGCTCCTTGTCTCTCAGTAGTTTTCCATTCAGACAAGAAAGCGCTAGAAGTGCAGCCTCATTTTAAGCCAAAATTTTTTTCTTAAGAATTAGCTGGCTTTGTTTTTCTTGTTGTTCCTTCTCTCTGTGATTTTTGTTACAAAAGAAGAGGCTGTTACCAAGAGCTTAGTATATGAATTCATTTTAAATTCCTAAGCTCTGAAATGAGAGTGTTTATCATCCTACTTGTAAAATATTTGGTAGATTTTGGGTTTCTAGAAGGTTGAGGAGGATGTGAAAAAGTTTTGTGGTGGAGTACTCTATTTGTACTATTCCATTCTTTATTTTGGGGCAGTTAGAAAAAAGACAGAAAGGAAATACACATTTATTATTTCACTGTAATATTGTTTCCTTTTACAATGTAGCTGTGTCAGCTTAAAAGTAAGAAATATTTTTTAAGCATAGATTCACCACTACAGGCACTAGTTGCTATTAGATTTGCCATTTTGGAAGACTCTTTGGCATCTAGTAGTCAAGGACATATGTCATGAGAGCTTTCACAGATAGACTAAAGGGTGAACTGACCTTGGAAATAGTTCTCTTTCTATGACTGTATATCCACCGTTTAAACTGTAGGGTAAAGGGTATTTTTACAATTACTATCTTAGATATATAAATTCAAGGAAGATGCCTAGCGTATCTATATTATATTATTATTTTATTCTAATTTATGTTATCCTTATTCTTCAATATATCTGTTAATATATTTTATTTTTGCCTACATGAATACTTTTTCTCATTTTCTTGTAATGAAATTGTTGATAGTTTGCTTTAAGTAAGAAAGTGGAACTGTGTACTGCTTTCATGGCAAAGCATTTGAATTTGCAGGTTTATAAAAGTGCCAGCAAGCGGAAAGCTCATATTCTGAAGAACCATCCGGGGGCTGAGCTCCCACCAAGCATTCGGAAACTTCGTCCTGCCGGCCCCGGAGAGCCAGACCCCATGCTGAGCACCCACACCCAGCTCACGGGCACCATAGCTACCCCTCCCGTCTGCTGCCCTCACTGCTCCAAACAGTACAGCAGCAAGGTATGGGAAAGGCTTCTGAGCTAATCTCACTCAGGACCGCCATTTCAGGAACCTCATAAGAGAAGATGGCGTCTCATCCAGACGCTCTGATGGCTTCTTCTGAATTGATGGGGGAACTAATGGAGGTGTGTTCTTAGTGCAGGTGGCTAAGGAGCTGTTTCCTGAGAACAGGGACCGGAAGCACAGACAGAATGGGAGGAGAATAGAGTGACTTTCCCCAGAATTAGCGCCATCTGATAGCCTGAGCACTCCACTGGTTTCCTGTTTCCTTGGCCTGCTGAGGGTCTCACGTCTGAATATTCTGTGCTCACAGTCTATGAGCACAGGCGTACGAAAGTACTACAGGAAGTGCAACGATGGTTCTTGAGAAGGGGTCTTGTTGTAGGGAGGTCCCTGTGATTGCTTGCTGCAGGTGCGGTGGGTTAGGGGATGCTGGGAGGTGTTCTGAACTTGCCTGATGGCGTGGGCTCACATAAGTCTTTACATTCTTTTCAGCCTCTTCTTTTTTCCTTTTTATAGCATCGTGCTGCTTTAGGAAGGGTGGGCACAGAGTCAGTGTAGCTCTGATTTTTTTCTTTAAGGCATAACATAAAAGAGAGGGTTTTTACATTTGAGAAAGATTGAAAATAACTAATTCTAGTAATTATTCCTGGTTTTGCCATAATTTTTCAGACCAAGATGGTACAACACATTCGAAAGAAGCATCCAGAGTATGCCCAGCTCCCTAACACCCTGCATACACCACTGACAACAGCGGTGATCAGTGCTACACCAGCTGTTTTAACTACAGATAGTGCTACTGGAGAGACTGTGGTGGTAAGTGTGAGACTGGTAAGAGCATCTCATCTCCTTCAGGAGCCTTCAGTGTCAACGCCACGTCTGTCTTGTCATTTTGTTGGCGGTGAATGTAGCCCATTATCCTTCAGTTTTCTATACAAGGCATTATGCTTCTGATTGGGTCTCCTAGTCAGTGTTTTCCAAAGCTCTCTGTAAAAGGGTAGCAAGAAATTTTCAGTGCTGCTCATTCGCTATGAGATCGTCAGAACCTCTAGGGTAACTCCGCTGGGCCTGACACAGACAGACAGATATCGATGGAGATATAGGTAATCTTCTAACATCTTCTCAACTTTGGATTTTTTCTATCTAATTTGTAGCTCCATGATCCACCAGTGAGATAAATTAAATTTTTGTAGGATTTAAGAGCACTGAAATAGCTGCAGGCAGTAGTGGTACCAACTAATGTGTTTTTTGTGATTTTTCTAGACAACAGACCTACTAACCCAAGCCATGACAGAACTGTCCCAGACCTTGACAACAGATTACCGAACGCCACAAGGGGACTACCAGAGAATTCAGTATATCCCTGTGTCGCAGTCCACATCTGGTCTTCAGCAGCCTCAGCATATACAGCTGCAAGTGGTGCAGGTGGCTCCGGTACCGTATTGCGTTTGTTTCTCTTGACCTTCCTGAATGCTGTATTGCCACTGGCCAGTATGGCAGCTGGGGCCATCAGAGCACCCAGTGCTCAGTGCTGGAGCTGGACCCTATATAATGTGCTCCTGCATGTAAGTTCTGAGTCTAAGGCATTCGTCAAACTTCCCCCCACCCCCAGGCTGTCGAGGGTCTGGATTTAGCAGTGTAAGCGATTTCTGTCAGTAGTAGTCAAGAGATTTTAGGCTCCAGCATATACTGTGCTCCTCTGCTATTGCAGGACACTGTTGGCGTGAACTTCCTCCAGCCTCTTCTGAATCCTTCTCCTTGAGCACCCAGGTTGACTACTTGGTGAGGAGCCAGTTTGATAAGTCCCTACCTGGGCGTCCAATGACTTCTGTCAGTGGGAGGTTGTAGGGAATAATTTTGATTCGATCTCTGAATATCAGTGAGTACCTTATTAGTATAAAGGTATGACTATCTTCCTTCTACCAGGTGATTAGTAGCTCATTCCTACTGATTAGGGAGCTAAAAGAATGACTCCTCCCGGAACTATTGTTTCATTTAATTATGCTGAGGAAGTGTACTCAAGGCACAAGTGAACAAACTTGTTGTTCTGAAATAATTTGGTCTCTGAAAATTTAAAACTAATACGAAAGCAGGAAGTTGGAAGTTGCCACTGTTATTGACTCTTTATTTTGGTTTTCCTATGGGAAGGTTCTTAATTTTAGGCTTTGGAAGAACCTATGAATCCCTGGAGTTCCCTGTAAAATGTGATGCATACGTACATCCTTCTGGTAAAAGGGTCTGTACTTGAGCCATATTTTCAAGATGTCTGTGATACATAACAGCTTAGGAATCACTGTTCTAGTGGGTTAATAGTGACAAGCTAAAAGCAAATTCTCTTCTTTGATCTCTTTTAATTGATAACGGTTATGTCATTAAATTTCACTGAATTTTAAGGGATGAAGAGTTTTGATCCCTGAGAGCTTCTCCTTCAGCGTGTTACCAGGAGCTATATTCCCTCTATTTCCTTCTCTTCCAGAATTTAATAGCATTAGTGACTCATGTTTAGAAGGATAATTTTTCTTCTTTTGCCTGGAACGTTCCTAAATGTTTAGTTAGTGGTTATTATTATTATTAATATCTAATGACATTGGGCAGTGATCACGTAATTTTTTTATTGAGATATAATTGCCATATAACATTATGTAGGTTTAAGATGTACAAATGTGTTGGTTTGATACATTTATATTACTGTAGGGTTAGCTAACACCTTTATCATGTCACATATTTATCATTTCTTTTTTTGTGTTAAGAACAATTAAGATTTTTGTCTCTTAGGATCTTTAAAAGTCCTCATCACAAGAAAAAAATTTGTAACTATGTATGGTGATGGATGTTAATTAGACTTACTGTGGTGATCATTTCGCAATGTATACAAATATTGAATTATTAGGTTATACACCTGAAACTAATATGTCAACACCACCACCAACAAAACAACAAAAAATTTAGTCTCTTCGCAACTCTGAAGTTTATAATACAGTATTGTTGACTACAATCACTATGCTGTGCATTAGATCCCCAGAACTTACTCATCTAGTACTTGTAAGTTTGTACCCTTAACAACAGCTCCCTCATTCCCCCACCCCTCATGCCCGGGTAACTACCTTCTACTCTCTGGTTTTACAAGTTAAGCTTTTTTTAGATTCCACATATAAGTGATATCATACAGTATTTGTCTTTCTCTGTCTGACTTATCTCAGCTTAATGCCCTCAAGGTCCATCCATGTTGTCACAAATGGCAAGATTTCTTTCTTTCTCATGGCTGAATAATATTCCATTGTGTATATGCCACATATTCTCTATCCATTCATCCATTGATGGGCACTTAGGTTTCCATATCTTGGCTATTGTGAATACTGCTGCCGTGAACATGGAGGTGCAGATAGCTGTTCGAGATACTGATTTCAATTCCTTTGGAAATACACCCAGGAGTGGGATTGCTGGATCATGTGGTAGTTTAATTTTTAATTTTTTGAGGAACCGCCATACTGTTTTCCGTATGGCTGTATCAATTTACATTCCTACCAAGAGTGTATAAGGGTTCCCTTTCCTCCACATCCTCATCAACATTTTTTATCTATTGTCTTTTTGATAAAAGCCATCCTAACAGGTGTGGGGTGATATCTCATTGCGATCTTGATTTGCATTTCCCTATCAGCATAATTTTTAAAACTACCTTTTTCTCTAATTTGTGCTAGTTTGGCTTAGGTATGGGCTCTCTGGGGGGTGAAGCATTGGATCTGAAGTTTCATCTATTGTTATATTTCTGTTAGAATATTGTTTTGGCTGAACTTTTTCTCTGGAAATATTTCTCATAACCTCAGTCAGTATGCATTTGGTTTTCTTATCCCTCAGGCCACTTCCCCTCACCAGTCTCAGCAGTCCACTGTGGATGTTGGCCAGCTCCATGATCCTCAGACCTATACCCAGCATGCCATCCAGGTGCAGCACATCCAGGTCACTGAGCCCACGGCCTCAGCGCCATCGTCATCCCAGGTACACGTCACCATTCACTATTCACAGAGGTTACTATGGTCTCAGGGAGCCCGGAGATTAATAAGAGTGAAGAGACATTGTCTTCAGACCTAGTCTCCTTGACTATTGAAATTATACTGTTATTTTTGGGCCTTAATTACAGAGTCTTACCTTCGCCTCCAATTGTTATATTTGTGTTATGGACATACTTACATCAAGGGATTAGCTTCTCTGTCTAAATGGAGCCCTGTGAGATGATTCCTAGAGACAACGCTGGCCTTTGCTTCCTATTCTAAATGGCTGTGTGATAGTATGCAGTTACTAACTTGTTTCTATAATTTTATTTTATTTTATTTTTTTTAAGATTTTATTTTTCCTTTTTCTCCCAAAGCCTCCCGGTACATAGGTATTTTTAGTTGTGGGTCCTTCTAGTTGTGGCATATGGGATGCCGCTTCAGCATGGCTTGACGAGCGGTGCCATGTCTGTGCCCAGGATTCGAGCCGGCAAAACCCTGGGCTACCAAAGCAGAGCGCATGAACTTAACCACTCGGCCACGGGGCCGGCCCCTGGTTCTATAATTTTAGAACAGTGACTTTGTGGAGTACTACTGTGTTTGTATGATCGAGTCTATTATTGAGATAGCATAGCTATATCCATTCAAAAAAACTATTAAAGTTTTACCCTTCGCGTGAAACTTTTCTAGGTCTTGCCCTCAAGGAGCTTGGAGTGTAGTAGGGAGGTGACACGTGTTCAAGTAAATAGGATATGAAGTGAAGGCATCTCTACCATGAAAGATGCATGTAGGCCCACCTCTGATATTCAGAGGTTCCAGGACAAGCGTACAAATCAAGGTCTGCATGCCATAAGTCTGAGTAGTTGAAAGTTTCTAATCGAGCTAACAAACTGTTGAATAAAATGTTTTATCTTCCTACTTGGCACATACTTTTGTAATGACAAAATTGAAAGATATATGTAAAGTAGCAATTGATGCTAAAGAATATGGATAGTGCCAATTCAAAATTAATTGCATTTTTTGCCAAACACCATGGATAGCACTGACAGCCACCAGACTGGGGCGAAAAGAAGCCGAGAGAAAGGATTTCTCCCTCCTTGGCTGTCTCTGAGCCCTTCCAATTGCTGTAGAAATCCATAGGGTAAACATGCACTTTCTCTACCTTCCTGTTTATTGGAGGTTTTTGGTGGGGTTTGGGGTGAGAGGCTCTGCTGCCTGCCATCTGCCATGGCTGTGAGGTTTCTCATTACTTCTCCCAGACCAAGACAGGCAGTTTTTATCCATGAGGGGGCCCAAGTTTCCCACCCCCACTAGCATCACAATTTTTTTGTTTTTGGAAGATTAACCCTGAGCTAACATCCCCTGCCAATCCTCCTCTTTTTGCTGAGGAAGATGGCTCTGAGCTAACATCTGTGTCCATCTTCCTCACCTTTATATGTGGGACACCTGCCATAGCATGGCTTGACAAGTGGTGCATAGCTCTGCACCTGGGATCTGAACTGGTGAACCCTAGGCCACCGAAGTGCACAAACTTAACCACTGTGCCACTGAGCCGGCCCTATTTTTTTGGGGGGCGGTGAGGAAGATTGGCCCTGAGCTAACACCTGTGCCCATCTTCCTCTACTTTTTTGCATGTGGGATGCTGCCACAGCATGCTTTGATGAGTGGTGTAGGTCTACACCCAAGATCTGAACCCGCGAACCCGGGCTGCTAAGTGGAGCACGCCGAACTTAACCACTACACCACCGGGCCAGCCCAGCATCACACTTTTAAGTTTGTCAAAGGAACCTGAGGCTGGAGGGCCAGGAGGGACTCCTCAGAGTTCTTTCTCAGAATGTGGAGGCACAGGGACAGGCTTCCTCAAGACTGCTTCCCCTATCTTCTCCCCTAGGCTCTATCCTGCACCCTGCGGGGCCTTGTGTGTATCCACGTGGACACCCTGACCCGCATGTCTCAGCTTCATCCACACTCCTGTGAATGGTGATCCCTTAGCCACCCCCTTAGTCCCAGGTGCCCAAATCCCTTTAGAGGAGCCCATCTGTAGAAGATAGGACCCCTGCAAGAGGACCGACCCAGGAAAGGGTACAAGGCCATTTCCATAGGGAATGGGAGGGCTGTGGTCCCCAGAGTGTGGCCTAGAAGGGGACGCACATTCCAGGTGGGCACATCCATTTGCCTCATATGAGTAGGGGCACAGCTAGAGAAGGGCTGACCAAGACGCCTGCAGGAGTCTGACGGTGTGTGGGTATATAGATAAGGTACAGGCATTCAGAAGAGGGAAGGGTTATGGTTAGCAGGGAAACAAGGATGTTTTTGTGGAATTGGTGTTTGAATTAGGTCTTGAAGGAGGGATATGATTTTGAGAGGGTAGCTGGGGAAGGCATTATGATCTGAATATGCTCTCCTTGTGAGTAAAGACACAGAGATGGGAAATTATGGTATGTGCATGGAAAACTATTAGGTTAGGAACAGGAAGTGATATTTGGGAAAAAGTTGGGAAGGTAGTTTGGAGTGTAGTGTGGAGCACTTGGGTGGCACTCTGCAGCTTGGGCTTTATCCAGAGATGGGAATGAGTTGTGTGCGGGCTGTCTGCGCATTCACCTGGGTTTTCTCCGCCCAGCGGCTGGGGTTATCCAGTGCACCTCAAGCGAAGCCATCACTGCTGGTTCCCGCTTCAGTTTGTGTTACAGATTAGCTTTGTGACATAGGCACGTTATTTAGCTTCTCAATTCTTTTAACCTTTTATAATGTAGGCAATTATACTTTCATTCATTTATCTTTCTAACAAGCTTATTGAAATTAAGTTTTTGGATACTCTTGTAGATAATCCTTTGAAAACTAATTAGGACTTAATTGTTTTGATTGCTTCTTATTAATTCTATTCTTGTTTACAATATTATTTTAGCAACAATACTGTGAGTATCATAATTCATATTAGCCTGATTTGTTTTCTTCAGTTATTTGTGAGCCTTAATTATGTCGGAAATTTGTAATTTCCTCTTCTTTTTTTCGCTTTCTCTTGGTTGCCGTGCAGCCTCTGAGCCCCTCTTCCCAGCAGTCGCAGCAGGGGCTCAGCCCCTCCCACATACCAGGCGGGTCTTCTGCACAAGGTCAGACCCTCCAGCAGCAGCCGCAGAGCTCCTCTGTACAACACACATACCTACCCAATGCTTGGAATTCCTTCCGTGGCTATTGTAAGTAAGAAATGGGGATAATGTTACAGGTCATGGGTGGGGAATCTGCAGCCATGGGTCATAATTTCATCAGCTTTATAATAGATTTTCTGGACTAAATTATCACTGGCCATTTTGTACACTCTGTAGTACATGTATTGAAAGAGTTTCATGACAAAATTCAAGGCAGTGTGTTCATCTTACAGAGCCACCCGTTTCAGAGACATTAGGAATATCGCTGGAGGAAGTGTAAGCAGGTGGTTTAAATAGTAGAATAGATGGACGTAAGATATGTTGATGGTAATAATTCACCTCTTCTACCAATATTTATTGAATTCCCACATATCAATCACTGTGCTAGACCCTAGGTATACAAAAGATTAATATTGACATTCATATCAGTAATACCACACAATAATAATGTTAGCCAACTTTCATTAAGCTCTTACTGTGTGCCAGTAATGATTCTAAACCACATATATATCACCTTCAGTACTCACAACACCCCATGAGATAAGCACAATTGTTATTTGCTTTTTACAGATAAGGCAATTTAGACATAGAGTAACTTGTCCCAGGAACAGAGTGAGTAAAGGGAGGCTTGGAACCCAGGCAGGATGGCTCCAGAGAGTACACTCTGAACCAACCCAGTAGGCTGCCTCTCCTAATAAGATAGTCTTTGGCTCAAAGACATTATCCAGTAGAGAGAGAGAGATGAGTAGTTGTTTTCAAAACCCTGAGATAGTGCTACAGAAGCAGTCAGAGGCTGGCTGCCGAAGGTCAGGAAAGCTAACAGTCTTGGTGGGGACAACGGCCTTGAGTATGAGCTGGAAAGTGTGAGACCTTTATGACTGAAGAGGTGGAAGGAATAGGAATAGAGGTAACAGTTAGACCTAATAGTAGGAACTAGGAGGAATAGGGACTGAGAAGTTAGGAAGGCCAGCGTTGATCTTTCTCTTACTATTAATTTCTTTATTTTATTTCTTTATTTTTTTATTTTTAAAGATGTTGTTTTTCCTTTTTCTCCCAAAGCCCCTGAGTACATAGGTGTGTATTTTTAGTTGTGGATCCTTCTAGTTGTGGCATATGGGATGCCACCTCAGCATGGCCTGATGAGTGGTGCCATGTCTGTGCCCAGGATTCGAACCAGCGAAACCCTGGGCCGCCAAAGCAGAACACACGAACTTAACCACTCGGCCATGGGGCTGGCCCCAAATTTTATTTTATTTTTTTGAGGAAGATTAGCCCTGAGCTAACGTCTGCCACCAATCCTCCTCTTTTTGCTGAGGAAGACTGGCCCTGAGCTAACATCCATGCCCATCTTCTTCTATTTTATGTGGGATGCCTGCCACAGCATGGCTTGACAAGCAGTGCTTCGGTCCACATCCGCTATCCGAACCGGCAAACCCTGGGCGCCGAAGTGGAACATGCGAACTTAATCACTGTGCCATGGGGACAGCCCCTTAATTTCTTTTTTTGAGTCCGTCTCTGTTGTGATTGATCTTTGGCTATATATGTAGATTTGGTATGGAATCAGGCTCAAACTCTACCATTTAGTTATTTTTACAATCTGTTCTCTTAAATATTGGTGGTCCTGGGGAGGCTGAATCTAGTTTCCGGTCAGGGAAAGGCTCCTGCTCATGGTAAATACCAGTAGAATCCTGTAAATAGACTGACGTTTATACTAAGTTTAATTCTGTAAGAGAAATGTGGAATGATGCAGATAACCATGGTAATAATAGTATGAGCTAGCATTCTAATGTGAGGAAAGATTCTAGAATGGAAATTTTTTATTAGGGAAAAAATTTAAAATGTACAAAAATAGAATGGTATAACGAACACCCCCATACCCATTATTAGCTTCAACAGCTTCGACTCAAGGCCAGTCTCGTCTAGTCTGTACCCTCCTGTCATTCTCTCCCAGCCTTCCAACTGTATAACAATCCATAGCATTTCATCCGTAAATATTTTATATCTCTAAAACCAAAGGAATATTTTTTTAAAAACAGAACTCCAGTACCATTATCACACCTAAAAAGTAAATGACAGTAATTCTTTAATACTATCAAATATCCAGTCAGTGTTCATATTTCCGAGATTGTCTCCTAAATGTTTAATGGGTTTGTTCAAATTGGGTTCCAAATAAAGGCCATACATTGCAACTGATTATGTTTTTTGAGTTTCTTTTTTTTTAAATTTAAATTTAAATTTTTTTAATGAAGATTAGCCCTGAGCTAACATCCTCCACCAATCCTCCTCTTTTTGCTGAGGGAGATTGGCCCTGAGCTAACATTTGTGCCCATGTTCCTCTATTTTATATGTGGGACACCTGCCACAGCATGGCTTGATAGGTGGTGTGTAAGTCCGTGCCCAGGATCTGAACTGGAAAACCCCGGGCTGCTGAAGCGGAGTGCGCAAACTTAACTGCTATGCCACCAGGCCGACCCCTCTTTTTTTTTTTTTTTTTTTTCCTGAGGAAGATTTGCCCTGAGCTAACATCTACTGCCAATCTTCCTCTTTTTATATATGAGCAGCCACTACAGCATGGCCACTGACAGGCAAGTGGTGTAGGTCTGCGCCTGGGAACAGAACCTGGGCTGCCAAAGTGGAGCATGCTGAACTTAACCACTAGGCAACCAGGACTGGCCCATGAGTTTCTTTTAATATATGTGTTCTCTCTCTCTCTTTTCAGTTGCTATTTATGTATTGAAGAAACTGGGTCATTTGTGCTGTAGAATTTCCCACAGTCTTGATTTTGCTGTTGGCATCCCTATATTATCATTTAAGATGCTTTTTCCTGTCCCTTTTATTTCCTGTAGACTGGCAATTAGATCTACAGGCTTGATCAGATTCAGGTTCTCACCGCCCCCCCCCCCCCCCGCCCCCCAGACACTCACAGCTGTGGTGTGCACTCCCATCAGGAGGGACATAATGTTTGCTTGTGTCTCTTTTTCCTTTGCTCCACTCTTTCATTACGGATTGCATAGTTGTCATATTCTGACTCTATCAGTCTTTATTCACTAATTAGCTAGAAGACTTTAACTACCAGGTTGCTCTGAGGCACAGTTTGTGCAGGAATGGCAGGATAAATGCTTTAAATATCTGGTTCATCCCCTTTATTTACCACTTGTCAAAACAATGACTTGTTTCCTGGTATTATTCAAGGTGATCCATGAGAGGTGTGTGTGTCCTAGTGTCATTATATACTCAGGAATTTCAACACATTTGGCGAGTTTCAAACCATTGCAGTTATAATTCTCTTTGAGGCTCAGATTATACTGTCTTTGGCTAATGGGAGTGTCTTCAAATTGGCGCCTGTATCTTTTCCACACGTCCCTGTCATCTTTTATAGCATCTCGCATGCTGGTATGACACTATGTTCTGGGCTCATCTTATATATTTTCTGCCTCAGGTCTGGAATCAGCCATTTTCCCAAAAAGCTCTGGTCCCTTTTAGTAGAAAATATTATTTAGAGACTATCAACTGGGTGCTAGAGAGAACTTTGTTTTTAATTTGCTTTAATAATACTGATGGTGAAATAAAATTTAAGTTGTGATTGCTAGGCAGGAGTGGACACATTGTGCTACTAATTCACATCTGAATATAAAAGATAAAAATACTGAGCTAACATGTAAATCTTTGTAGTTTATCTTAAGGTTTTAAAAAATTGTTGCATATTTGTCTTTAATATTCAGAAGCCACATTTGAGGGAGATGTGTTGTTTCCAGTATTTGGTAACTCTCTACTAACCTCATATAATTAATTCTTATCAGAGATGCTTTCACTGCATCAAAAAGTCATATCATCGTAAGATTCTCACAGCAAGCAAATCCATGGAAAATGTCTCAGTGGGGAATGTGATCACTGGTTAGGTATTTGTTTCTACAACTTGTATGAAAGTCTGAGACCACTGGACTATGAATATTTCCTGTTTTTCAGCATCCGAGATTCAAATGATGACACTTCCCCCAGGTCAGTTTGTGATTACAGATAGTGGTGTGGCAACTCCTGTCACCACTGGTCAAGTGAAGGCCGTTACTCCGGTAAGCTGTGCTGCTCAGGAGCGTTTTCCTGTTCACCATACTGCCCCACCCTCCCTGCCCTATCTTCTACTCCTCAACTCTCCAAATCTGAGTTGGAAGTACCTTCTCTGTATTCCCATAACACTTTGTGGTGCTAGATTATAACCCTTATTACAGTTTATCTTAATTATTGGTTTACTGTCTATCTTTTCCCAGTAGACAGTGAACTCCTGGGTCTCTTTATCCTCAGTGCCTTGCACAGGTGGCTGGGCTATAGCAAATGATCAATAAATATCTATTTAATTAATAACTGAATGAACCTCCTAGATCCATATACATATAGATTTGTAATTGATCACCTTTTTATATGCTTCTTGGAAAATATATGAATCTTCATGACTATTGGTCCTTAACTGGTTTGGGAGAAAATAATATAATGAATCTATTATGGAGCTCTTTTAAACTATTTTAAACAATTCACCCACCCCAGGGTGAAAACCCTTGCCATAAATTATCTTGTTATATTTAGGTCAGGCAGGTCAATGTAGATTGCATCTGCCCCCTCTGTGTTTATCGTCACTGGTTTGTTCTGGCCTGCCTCTAAGTTGTTAGAAGTGGGTACGTTTAAATTAAGAAAAATACTCTTAAGTGGCGAGGGATAGTGGGATGTTCCCAGGGGAAGATCACTTGTTTCCCAAGAGGCTTCAAAGAGGAGCAGGATAGTCTAGTGGCCTCAAAAACTTGATTTTTTATTTTTCAAAGCATACTAAAAGCTCACTCGTTTCTTGGCACACAAACACACATTAACTAGACTTAGGAGAGATGTATAAATCCAGAGTAACACTTTGTCAATGAAAACAATAACTAATGTAAAATGGAATAGTCTTGGCATGATCAGTGGAATTTTTGCTCCCTGTTGGACCCATTAACTCTCCCTATTTTTTGGCCAGGAACTCATTTGGGAATCTGCTTATAGCCAATGATGGTTCCCGTCCCCCTGCCACAATATATATACGCACAAATTTAATGTACATTTTCAGGGGTTTGTACATGCTCTGAAACCTATCTATGGACTGCCCAGGGGTCCATGGACCCTAGGTAGAGAACCAGCCCCTCCTGTTAGAGAAAGACCCATATGAGAAACCACATCATAATCAGAAAGTTGCCTGATGAGTGTGGACTCAGAACATGTGGCCCTGGATAGATCCCATGGGTATTTAGCTATGGCTTCTTTCTGGACAGTGCTTGGAAAGGCTACTGTCTGAGTTTTCCTCTGTGGCTTCTCTTTTTCTCAGCCTATGTAGCTGACCAATCCTTTTTCTGACACATTCTTTCTTTAAAAATGTTAACATAAGGAAATAGCTAGCTGCCGGTCTGTGAAGAAGTTTTCACAATCAGAGGCAAAATGAGGAAAAATAGGACAATGTATGTTTTCATAAAGCTAAATTTATTCTGTGTAAGGGATTTATTCTAAGGTTGTGCTCTTCCTAGGCTTTTGAGTGTTAAAATGTCTCTCATTTGAGAAAGACGAACTCTATATGACTCCACTCATAGGTGGAAGTTAGTATATTGATAAGGAGATCAGATCGATGGTTACCAGGGAAAAGGGGGGGTGGGGGGAGGGCACAAAGGGGGAAGTGGTGTACGCACAACATGACTAACAAAAATGTACAACTGAAATCTCACAAGGTTGTAATCTATCATAACATTAATAAAAAAAAAAGTCTCTCATTTGACAGTAGCATTTTAAAAATGACTTTACTTGACAAAATAAAATTTGGGATCATTTATGATTACTTTTAATTTTGCTGGTCTTTGAAATTCTGAAGTCTGGGAACCACTGATTTTGACTGCCTTTCTTGGGGGCCATTCTGCTTCCTTAAGGAGACTTCAAAGATCTCTTCTTTGATCCATTTTATATTAATCTTAAACATTAATTGACAGATGGCAATGTTATTTTATGAATTTCTAAATTCTTAAGAGCAGTGCAATAGTACATGTTTCCTTTCCTACGTAAATTACCATCATGACGCAAATTTCTATACCTAAAGTTCTTTACTCTTATCATTTGGTAGAACTAAGGTGCTCCCTTAAATTACCTCTGTAGTCTTATTATTGTGATTGATCCATCCTCTCTGAAGGACATAGGTAAAGCATCTCCCATAGGTGCCTTTTTTGGTGTCCCCTGGTAACATTTCTTTGCATATTCCTTCCCCCTCACCCCAAGAACCCCCACCTCAGACTTCTAAAGATCCTTTTTCTGCTCTAGGGTCATTATGTGTTATCAGAAAGTCAACCAGAATTGGAGGAAAAGCAAGCTTCTGCTCTCTCCGGGGGAGTCCAGGTTCAGACAACTGCACACAGTGACTTGGACCCCCAGACCACCAGCCAACAGCAGCCCACACAGTACATCATTACAACCACCACCAACGGGAACGGAAGCAGTGAAGTGCATATCACTAAACCTTAACTTCTGTCCTTGAGCTAGAATGGAGCAGTCACATCATGTGTTTTCTCATTCATACGTCCAAAAGCTTCTGACAATTAGAACTCTTTTTAAGATTTATCCTTCATCAAGAGTTTGGAAACCACAGTTTTGACACTCATACATACACTGGGACTTATTTTATCAAGGTCATATTTACCAAACTGACTCTTCAGACCTTAGGAGTTTCTGCCACAGAGTGGAGGTCTTCCAGGGGAAAGTAGATTTCAAGATGGAGAAAATTTGCCTTGCTCTTGAGTTGGTTTTTTAACACATTGTTAAGCCTTACTTTTCCTTTGTGGAAATATTATGTGGTGTTTTGTGTTTGTACCAAAGGTGGAGAAAGGATGTGCCAAGTCCACGGCCACTAGACTTCTTAATTCCAAGCCATGGCACCAAAGGAGACGAGGCATTTTATGGGCATGTTTAGATCAGAACTGCTTCATCTTGTGAGTTTGTGTTTTCAGTAATTTAACAAAGGGAGCCTATTGAATATGAAAATAACAATGATGAAACAAAGGTTTGACAGTGATGTTCTGAAAGAACAGCTGTCATCTAAATTTTTCTTATTGCTGATTTAAAAAAAAAATCACCTTTTTTGGAAATCTGTTGTTGGGCTATTGGTAGTGCTTTCCATAGATGCTAGCCATCAGCGGATTAGGCTAGAACCTCATGTTCTGACAGATCTGACTTTACTACTCCACAACGCTGGACTCCTCAGTAAGAGAAAAGGTTGCTTGATGTCAGCAGAATTTAAACTCCTACATTAAAGCATTGCCTCCTCTTCTCTGGTTGGGGTTATATTAAGGAGATATTGGTACCAATAAAAATCACTAAAGCAATTATATATATATATATATATATATATATATATATATATATATATATGTAAAGTTAAAAGCACTGAAACCTTGTCTTGCCTTGCAGGGGCCATTTATCATTCATTGGTAAAGGATGAATTCCTTGCTCTTACCAGGTGTACATTCAACTCTTGCTCACAGCATTCAGTGTATTTTAGTACTTCTAATACTGTCCTAAAATGAACATTCTTTAAGGTTGGATGAAAAGGTGGCCTTCTTTATTTCTTAATATTTTTAACTTAAACATAATGCAACTCATCTGGACCTTTTGGTAAGATGACCAACTTTACACTTAGGGGAAAAATAAAAATGTGGGGACCATTTATAATATGTTAAGGTAATTACAAGGAGTCTGGAAGAAATCCATATTTAAGAATATTACACTGTTAGTTGAGAGAGGAGAAAACATCTGCCTCAATGATAGTTTTCCTGAAGTGTGTGTTCCTGTTTAGAGTCTTGTTAGCTTATGAATTCAATGGGGAAAAATATTTCCTTTCTTTTTACTGTGCATTCCAGTTGTACACATAAAACATTACAGAAATCAGTATGTATTTTAACAACTTTTTGTGACGTGCTAACACATTTTTAGAGTAATTATTGCATGGTAGAATTTATCACTCCAGAACAGAAAGACCTAACTTCAGTTTCAAATGAAGTTAACTAATTTATTTTATTTACATTTCTGGGTAAAAACTGGTTCTATAAATTAAGAAGTATAGTCGCTTCTCTATGGTAAAGATATCTTTCTGAAAAGTAAACAATTCTGTTGAAATAACTTTACTAATATGTAGATTTTGCACTTTATTTTTGAGACCTCATTCATTTAGTTATCCTTGAAAATTTGGACACTAAAAGAACTTGAGAAAGTTACTTGGTAAATGTGTAGAAACTGAAAATGGACTCTGTCTTTGGTAACGAAGAGGTAACGTCAGTATTTTTAATAGAAAACATTGACCCTGAGTCACTGACTCTGGGTCCTAAAGTCCCATAATGTAATGACTGTAAATATCCTAGTGTCCAGTCTACAAAGACTTGCTAGGTGAAGAATATTAGACTTTCCTAAAGGTCCAGTTTAATTTTTATACCTTAAATTTGGCCCTATTTTGTCCTTTTTAATTTGAACCAACAAGGTACTCCCCCTCCCCTCAGGAATAACTTATTATCACTGAGTGGAATGTTCATTTTATGCCAGTTATTTCAAGTTTTAAAATACACAGAACAAAATATTGTGGAAGGACCTCTTTGTCTTTTTCCCATCTAAGTTTTTTTTTATTTGTCCTTATGTGGAATAAGTAAAACTAATTTGTCTATTATTCACCAGAGATGCAGGTGGCGGTCAAGCCAAACAACACTGTGTTAAGATCAGGTATCCTGCACATTCATTCCAAGGTAACAGATTTTCAAAAGGCCTTGGATTCAAAAAGATGTCAGATTATAAGCCATCTGAAGACCCAATTCGGAAAAAATGTGTGTAGCTAATGTTTATATTGTGGTCTCTCTTAAGACACATTGGCACTGTAGACTTCGATCAGTGCATTTGAAAATTCTGGAGTAGGTTACATATAGATTTTACATTTTTATTGTTTAATTTGTGCCCACATAAATAGATATTTCATCATGTAAGATTCCTGTTATTCTGGAAAAACCTATTGTTTTGATCTTGAATTATTTTCTGATTTGGAATTATCCTTTCAAAAAACTCTTAAGATGTCTAGGGCTAAAAAGCACTTCATGAGATGCTAAAGATGACCCACAGGTTGAAAATGTTACCCTATCCTGTTATTTAAATGTGAACATTTATTGTACATTCAGTGAGTTATAGTGTTAATAGTGTTGTGCTACTCAGCAGGTGTAAAAATTAATAAATATTTTTTTTAATAAACATCTTCCTTGTTAGTGTGTGTGAAGCTGCAAGAGTACTGAGATCGTTAATTTTTTTTTTTTTTTTTTTTTTAATATTACAACAGCGCTTTGACTCTTTGGTTCACTCTGGTCTGGTCAGAAACCCAACGTAAGGTCCCCTGCCCTTTTCCTTGTTGGTTTCTAATTCAAGGATGTCCCAACCTGCTAACAGGAGCTGAGGGCAGGCGTGCACCGAGCGGGGGAGCGGAGATTGGGCCTTATTTGGAACCACCATTTTTCAACAAGGGAGGAACTTTAGTTTGGCCCGCCAGCTTCTCTGACTTATTTCCGTCCAGTTGAGAGAACTGAGGATGCTCTCTGCCCGACCTGTGGGAGTAGCGGTGAAACAGGTAGTCTGAAGCCGTTCTAAATAAAACCCGGAAAGGAGAAAGGGACCTAGATTCTTAACAAGAGGAACGTTAACGAGTTTCATTTAAAATGTATTGCTTCTATGTGTGTACTTCCCGGACGTCGAGGGCCCGGGGACGGGAGGGAGAAATGGGGACACGCCGGGCGCAGAGGCTCGGGCCCGCGTTCTCCTCACTGAAACTCGAAAAACCGCGGTTTCCCAAACTGTAGAATGGGAGCTAACAGTGCATGGCGCACACAGCTGTAGTACAAAGACAGTGGATACAAAGTGCTTAGCACAGGGTATGCTCTCTGCAGACTAGCTAATAAACTGCATTCACTTACTCCTGGGCTCTGGAGCCTCAATTCTTGGCCAGGCAAAGACTACTGACACCGTCTCCGCCTTGCGGAAGTTCCTAAACCAGGTGAGACCAAGAAGCCAAGTGAACACGGCGTCCCAAGGTCCTGCCGTGCAGGCTCCCGCCGCCCCAAGCCCCGCCCCCGAAGCCCCGCCCCGAAGCCCCGCCCCGAAGCCCGCCCCCAGCACGCCCCGCGCAGCCCCGCCCCGCGCAGCCCCGCCCCGCGCAGCCCCCCTCTCCCCCCCCCCCCCCGCGCAGCTCCGCCCCCGGCACGCTCCAGGCCCCGCCCCGCGCAGCCCCGCCTCTTCCGCCGCCCTTAGGCCGGAGCGTGCACGCACCGAGACGCCTTGCGGGAGCGAGCGCGTGCCGGAGCCGGCGGGCCGAGGATAGCAGCTGGTTGGGAGACTCGCGCCAGTGGCTCAGGTTGGGGCGGCGAAAGGGTTAAAGTGTTGCCACAGAGTGGAGGGAGGGAGCGGCTGGGTCTCCGAGGGTCGTTGCTTCTCTGCGCATGGGGCAGGGGAGCGGGTGTCTTCGGAGCCGGGCAGCCCGGGTGGGTGGGGGTTAGGGTTAGGCAAGATGTGGGGGCGGGGCGTGGCGCCCCGGTGCAGTTTAGAGGGGCGGGAGCTGGGCCGTGGGCTTGGGCGAGGTTGACTGGGGAGGGGTTTGCAGCCGAGGTGACGGATTTGGAGCCAGTGGTTGCTCCGGAAGGAGCCAAGGGTTTAGCTTCTGCATTGGGAAGGGTCCAGGAGGGAGCGTTAGTCCAGGTACAGAAGAAAGGCCTTCGGGAGAGGTCTTACTTGTCTAGGAAAGACGTCCAGGACGCCACAGACTTAGAAACTTGGCTTCCGGGGTTGCAAGCCTCTGGCAGCTGCTTGCTTTTTGTATTTTGAGATCCTTATTCAGAATAGTAGCAGGGCAAAGGTTGCCACTCGAATAGATTAAATTTAGCTACACATCCACCGTAATTGAAGAAACTTGTGAGCGAGTTGTGACATAGAGGTGATCCTCCTAAGAGTCAGGTAGAACACTGGCTCTGCAGCTGTTAACCTGTTCTATGTCAATCCTGTTAAGAGGACTTTATTCTAAGCTTCGGGTTGCTTCTACATATCTTCTTTTGCTATTTTAAAGTTTTGTTGAACGCATATGCCCTGTGCTTTCTCACCCGCTTCAGTTATTTAGGTGCCAAGAATGTTCAGGATGTTGTAATTCACCGTATGCTGAAAGGTGTTGGGGCACAGTTGCTTGGGGACGTCGCAGCTGCTTTGTCTGACACTAATCTTTCTGTAGTATCTTTACATAGATCTGAAATCTCTTCAAGATAACTTGAAATAATTTGTGGGAAGGTACTTATTTTAGTAGTAGTATTATAGGTCTGCTCTTTATCATGTGAGAGTTTTGGAATAAGTTGTTTAGTACTACATTATATGACTATGTTAAGTCGTGTGAACTGCCATCCATCTGGAAATTATTCATTGCAGGATTCCAGGATTGGGAATAACAGTAGAGAGGACCTGGTCCAACTACCCTTCATTTTATAGATAAGGAAATTGATACCTGGTGAGGTAAGATTTACCTGAGGTTGCTAAGGTTAGGCTAGAAGGTTGATGTTTGGACTGTTAGCCCATTTGGTAGGAATAGGAGAGAGAGAATGGACTTAGCAGATGTTTGTAGAGTGAGTTGAGTTCAGTCTCCGTGTGGTCCTGTTAGCTTTGTTCACTCCTGTGGCCTTACCGTTACACCTCATTCCAGCCGTCAGCCTTATGAGATGCTCTCTGAAAATGTTCTAGTATGTACTTCTCTAAAGGTGGCCAGCAGTGTTCAGTTATTACAGGAAGGAGAAAAATAGCATTACATTTCCATATTTATTAATGTCAGATGGACCAGCAAAAGGCAGATTGGCTGCTGACTTTACTGGCTGTCGTGGTCAGGTGCTTGGAGCCTCTGGAGTTTGTGTGGACTAATAAAGTCGTATTAAGATGCTCCCTTTCCATAATTTGAGTTGAGAGTTTATATAGGAGGTATTGTGTGTATAGTGTTGAGAATATGAGCTTGCAATGGGCAGACCTGAGTTTCAGTCCTACCTCTGGGGTTGGGCAAGTTGCTCATCTACTTTGATCCTCCGTTTTAATATCTGTAGAATAGATATAATAACCCCATCTTGCACAGTTGTAAGAGTTAAATGAGGTATATGAAAGGCCTGGCACTTGATAGGCCCCCATTAAATAACTTATTGTTACTCTCTGAGCTTTACTGGCCTGTGTGGATTTTCACTGAATTTTTTTTTTTGTCTGTGTGAAAGAACAACAAAGAATTGCTAAAGAAAAAAAAAAGTCAATTGTTAAAGAAATTATGTTGGAGAGATTATTGGCCTGAGAAGTCTAAATTATGGTCTCTGATCTGTTTGTCATTTAATCTGGGTCTCATTTCGCTTGTGTATAATGAAGGTATAAGAAATTCTATAAATTTGAGAGTTACTGTAGAAGCATTCTGAGTAATAAGAAATCTACTAGATAAGATTTGAAAATTCAAATGGGATGCAGTGGTTGGAAGGGAAGGAGAAGAGCTGTTTAGCTGTAATAAGGATGTAAGGATAAGGTAGAAAAATGGATTTGAGACTGAATATTTTCTGGGCCAGAATATTTTGTGAAGGAGCATTAGTGTCAATCAGATCCCTGCGATTTCTGCCTTCTTGAGGTCTGACTGCATATATTTGTCCAGATTACCTGTGGAATATAAGCAATGGATTCCTTGGACCATATGCTGACGGATCCCCTGGAACTGGGTCCATGTGGAGATGGCCATGGCACACGTATTATGGAGGACTGCCTCCTGGGGGGCACCAGGGTTAGTCTGCCCGAGGACCTTCTGGAGGATGTAAGTAGTAATCTCATCACCATCGTTTCCTTTCTCTCAGGTTCCCCATAGCCACTATTCTAAACCTTTTGCACAGTGTGCAAGTTTTCAGTCTTTTGTGTTCCCTTCTGTTTCATTTTCTACATTGCAGCCAGAGTGATCGCTGTCTTCTTTTTTTTTTATAACTGTGAAGTCTGTTTAATGTTCTGATTAAGGAAGAAATTATAAGTGACATTCTGCATGTTTAATAACATGTCAAAATAACTTGATAATATGATAGAAACCCTGTTTTGAACAAGTTTAAACAATTAACAAGTTTATATTTTAAGAGCAGAATTATGTATGTGTTTATGTTAAAATAGTTACCTCTCTTGTGAATCATGAAGCAAAACCCAAATGCATTGTCTGTCCATGAGGTAACCCTCTAGTCTATTAATAGGACAGGCTCTGGGATAAGATATCAGTGTGCTTACGACCACTTTCACAGGCAGGCGGGGTAATCATCATCATCATTAAGGTGGCCGCCATTTATTAAGTGCTTATTATGTGCAAGGCACTAGGTATGCTTAGACATGTATTTATCATGTTTATTTTGTCATATTTCAAACATCTAGACAGGTGTAGAATATCATATAGCAAACATCTGTGTATGATCTGCTTTTACGAGGTAATCTCAGTTAGTTATATTTGGTTTACATTTTTCTTTCATATTATGCCACGCGTTGTAGGTAAAGGCAGCAATTTGCCCTTATCTTATTCCCTCTCCCACCTGAAGTAACAATACTGAAGTTGGTTTACAGTCAGGTGCCACGTGACAACATGTCGCTCAGCTATGGGCCGCATAGACGATGGTGGTCCCGTAAGATTATAATGGAGCTGGAAAATTCCTATTGCCTAGTGACGTCATGACCACATAACGCAGTGCGTTCCCGTGTTTGTGGTGATGCTGGTGTAAACACACCTACTGTGCTGCCAGTCATAGGTGAGGCCGGCTCCAGTGTGTGATTGCCCCTGCACACCTTCCAGTGGGACAGGCTGTGGAGGAGAAGACAGAGATACTGATGATCCTGATGCTGTGTAGGCCCAGGCTAGGGTGTGTGTGTCTTAGTTTTTAACAAAGAAGTTTAAGAAGTCAAAAAACCCCAAACTTTTAAAAATAGAAAAAAGCTTATACAGTAAGGATATAAAGAAAGAAGATATTTTTGTACAGCCGTGCGGTGTGTTTATGTTTTAAGCTAAGTGTTATTACAAAAGTCAAAAAGCTGAAAAATTAAAAAGTTTATAAAGTAAAAAAATTACGGTAAGGTACGGTTTACTTATTATTAAAGAAAGAAAAATATTTTTTACAAATTTATTGTCGCCTAAATACACGGTGTTTATGAAGTCTACAGTAGTGTAATGTCCTAGGCCTTCACATTCTCTCACCACTCACTCGCCGACTCACCCAGAGCCGCTTTCACTCCTGCGAGTTCCATTCACGGTGAGTTCCATGTACAAGTGTACCATTTTTTATCTTTTATGCTGTATTTTTTCTGTATCTCTGTTTAGATACGTTTAGATACACAAATACCGTTGTGTTACAGTCAGCCTAAAGCATTCAGTACAGTACATGCTGTACGGGTTTGCAGCCTAAGAGCAATAAGGTACACAGTACAGCCTAGGTGTGTAGTAGGCTATACCATCTAGGTTTGTGTAAGTGCCCTCTGCGATGTTCGCACAACAGTGAAATTGCCTGACGACACGTTTCTCAGGATGTATCCCTGTTGTTAAGTGATGCATGACTTTATAGCCTTCCTGTCCATGTTTTCTTTGCATACCCTTTCAAGTAAATCTCTGTATGTCAGCAGACGCTTGTTTATTGAGTAGCTACTTTATGCCAGACACTGAGATGTTAGGAATAAAGTGGTGTGCAAGAACAGGTTTTGCAGGGGAAAATCTTGGACGGTGAGCCTGAGGTGCTTTGGTACATGCATGCAGAGATGCTTAATAGGTGGTTGGATTTCTGGGTTGTCTCCTGTGTAAACCCTTTAGTTGGCTCTCCATTGTCCTTAGGATAAAGTCACAAGTTCTTAACATGTTTAGGTTTCTTGCTCCTCTCTCTACTGTCTACTGCTTCCTCTCTCCCTCCCTGTCCTTGTGCTAGCCAAACATTGCCTGCACATTTTTTTTAATTAAAAAAAGTGAAATGTATCACATATAAGAACAGTATATAAAATGCATATATATGCAATTTAAGCAGTAATAAAACACCCACGTGGCCACCACTTAGGTTAAGAAATGGATTGCTACGAATACCACTCACTCCCTTCCCCGCCGTGTACCCCTCCCCATCTCATCCCTCTCCATTCCCCCCACAGGTAACTGCTGTCCTTTTCTTTTTTTAATTTTTCTTTTGTTTTTATGATTTTGCTCTGTGGATTTTTAACCCTCCTACCTCAACATCTTTTTTGCTTTCCTTATCCCCTTATGTCTTAAATGTCCCTTTCTCTGATAGGCATTCTCTGAAACCTTACGTCTGGGACGTGGGCTTCTCCTTTGTGCTCATACGTAAACTTCTTCAGTTGCTTGTTTAGTTGTCCCCCTCTGGATAATTTCTATACCAGTCTAGCTTAGTACCTAGCGTAGAGAAGCTGTCCAGTTTGTAGTTGTTGAGTTGAAATGAGCTCTGTCCTGCTGCTTCTCACTCTCACAGCTTCTCTCCTCTCGTGTTAACTTTCTTCTGCCACTTATTTCAAGCTGAATTCAGATGTCCACCATAATGTCCTTTGTGGGCAGAAACGGTTTCCAAATGCGATCCTCTCTCCTGAGATCGTTTTCCTCTAGATGGTTATTTACTGTCGGGTGTAAGATAGTGGTTTGTATATAGTCTTCACTCGTCTTGAAAATTGAGTAAAGATCAGTGAAATTTTAGGTTTGTTTAAAAAACTTAGAATTGGATGATAGTGGTGGTTGCACAACAATGTGAATGTACTTAATGCCACTGAACTGTACACTTAAAAATGGGTAAAGTGGTAAATTTTATGTTATGGATATTTTACCACTCACACACAAAAAACTTAAAAACTTATTTTCTCTTGTTTGCTCTTCTCCTGCTTTTCCTAATTCTCCTAGCCCGAGATATTCTTTGATGTAGTCAGCCTCTCCACATGGCGGGAAGTATTGAGTGACTCTCAGCGTGAACACCTCCAGCGGTTTCTGCCTCACTTTCCTGAAGACAGTATTGAGCAGCAAAGTCAGCTCATCCTGGCGCTGTTCAGTGGGGAGAACTTCCGCTTCGGGAACCCTCTTCACATCGCCCAGAAGCTTTTCCGAGGTGCGTGGCTCAGCGTTCTCTTTCTGAGAGCACTGAAGGGTGGCAACACATTTATGTGAATACTTTCTTTGTTTTATTCTACTTATTTTCATGTACCGATACTGACTCAGCAGAGAGTGGTTTTATGCAACATTTTGCTGCCTAGACCATTCTTTTTTTTAATAATTTTTTTTTTGCTGAGGAAAATTTGCCCTAAGCTAACATATGTGCCAGTCTTCCTCTACTTTGCGTGTGGGTCTCTGCCACAGCATGGCTGATGAGTGGTGTAGGTCTGCACCTGAGATATGAACCTGTGAACCCAGGCTGCTCAAGCAGAGTGTGTGGAACTTTACCCACAGGGCTGGCCCTTTAAATTTTTTGACTTACATAGAAAATATGTAAATCATAAATGTATTGCTCAGTGATTTATTATAATGTGAACTTAACCGTGTAACTGCCATCCAGATCAAGAAATAAAATGTTACTAGCATCCTTTATGAGTAATCTTTAAAAATTTTAAAACAGCTTGCCATTTGCTTTATCACATGTATGTATGTGTGTATGTATATGTGTGTCATATACATACATAAACAGAAAAATATACACAAAAAATACACACAGACTTTTTTCTCAGAAAACATGACACTTCACTGCCAAGCATTTCACCATGTATGTATCTCTTAATAAAAATTTTCTCCCACATAATCACATCCAAGAAATTTTACATTGAGCAAATAATATAAAATATCCCATATTCAGATTTTCTCAGTTGTTCCCAAAATGTCCTTTGTAGTTATCTTTGAAATCCAGGATCCATTCAAGGTTCACGCATTGTGTTTGGATCTCATGTTTCTTAGCTCCTTGAATCTAGGCCTCTCTGCCTTTTGGTTATTTTTTTTTAAAGATTGGTACCTGAGCTAACATCTGTTGCCAGTCTTCTTTTTTTTCTTCTTCTTATTCTCCTCCCCAAAGCCCCCCAGTATGTAGTTGTATATTCTAGTTGTTGGTCCTTCTGGTTGTGCTGTCTGGGGCGCCGTCTCAGCATGGCCTGATAAGTGGTGTCATGTGCGCGCCCAGGATCCAAACCAGTGAAACCCTGGGCCGCTGAAGCGGAGCGCGCTAACTTAACCGCCTGGCCATGGGGCTGGCCCTGGCTCTCTGCCATTTTTTTCCCCTTTGTCTTTCAAAACACTGACATTTTTGAAGAGCCCAGGACACTTGAATTGTAAAATGTCCTGCTTTCTGGGGAATTCTCTTGTTTCCTCATGGTTAGATTTGGGTTAAACATTTTTACCAAGAATACTATCTGGGAAATGTTCTCTCTTTCTTTCTTGTTTTTTTTTTGAGGAAGATTAGCCCTGAGCTAACATTTGCTGCCAGTCCTCCTCTTTTTGCTGAGGAAGACTGGCCCTGAGCTAACATCTGTGCCCATCTTCCTCTACTTTATATGTGGGACGCCTGCCACAGCATGGCTTGCCAGGCAAGTGCCATGTCCGCACCTGGGATCCGAACCGGCGAATCCCAGGCTGCCAAAGTGGAACGTGCAAACTTAACCGCTGCGCCACCAGGCCAGCCCCAAAATGTTCTTTCTTTACCACCGTCACCTCAGGAGGCGCGTGGTAATGCCGTGTTTGATCACATGGTTGAGTGGTGTCTGCCAGGCCTCTTGATTGCAAGGGTACCTTTCTTCCTTCATAATGAAGAAGCAATCTGTGGAATCATACTTGGGAACCGTTGATTATCTTATTTCCCAAAAGCCTTTGTTTTACTCAGTGGTTTTAGCATCCATTGATGATCCTTGCCTGAACCTGTCATTACATTGGGGATTGTAAAATGGTTTGGGGCCACTCTTAAGTCACAGCTCCCTCTCTGTCCTATGAGAGGAGCAGAGGAAGCCTCTTCCCCTCGCCTTCTGAGGTGACTTTGCTTTGGCGGGAGGCCCTGAAAGGACAGCGCATCTCCTTCAGTTTTGTTAAACTGGACAGCTTGACAGCTGCAGAAAACTGGAGAGAACAGGCTTATAATTTCAAACAATGTCTTAAGGATTTAAAATTAGCATTCTCTCCTTTGGTGGATTATTAGTTTAAAGAGAAATTCCCCTTTGTGGTTGGCAAAGGTTTATGTCACTGAAGCTGGGGACCTCAGATGGAGTAAACTGGTAGAGTATGGTTGGTTTTAGAGGGATTGTGTCAGGGATCTTATATAATGTTAGCACTGTCTGCTGTGCTGTGTTTCCCCCCAAAGCAATGTGATAGTCTGGTAAGAATACAAAGACTGTCAAGGCAGGAATTTCTGCATTTTTCACTCCGACCAGTGTCATATTTCAGTTCTAGGTGCTGAAGTCATTGCATTACCATGACTGTTGTCATCAGTCTTGACTCAGCTAAAATTGCTTTTCCGTATTCTTTTCCCTTTGGTTATCTTTCCTGATTCTGTTTGAAATAGTCACCTTTTCCTTAAGTTTCGAATGCTTATCAAACTCCCTTGCCTCCTATTTCATAAAGGAAAGGGTCATCCATCATAAACTCCCAACTTCCCACTTCTGGCCTTCACCCCAGCTTACTGGATTCATTTACCTTCTGACCTACTTTACTTGTCTCAGGGGAAGAAGGGTTTTTTCCCTCCTGTTTAAGATTAGCCTCTGGTCTTGATCCTTTTCATCCTTTACCTCCGCTGGGACCTTGTTTCTCAGTTGACCGTCCTCTCTGTCCTGTGTATGCACTCCACTTGACTCTTTGTCTGTCTGTGGATGTGTTCAGGGATCTCATACTAAGAAAAGGCTTGAACCATCTGCCCCCTTTACTGTCCTCTGTCATTTTCCTGTATCTCCAGACTTCTTGAAAGGTGTCCATGGCTGTCTCTTTCAGTCATTCCACCCTGTTCACTGGGGCTATTCCCTTATTACTTCACGAGACTGCTCTCGCTAATGCCACTAGTGACTTTTTTTTTCCCTTCAATTTTATTTTAAATTTCAAACCTACAGAAAAGTTACTAGAATTTGTCATGGATGCCCATATACTCTTCACCAGGGTCACCAGCTATTAACATTTTGCCACATTTGCTCTCTCATCACTACTGTATTTATTATTACTATTATTATCCTTCTTTTTGATGAACCATTTGAGGTTATTGCAGGCAGAGCAAATTTTTCAGCGTTAATCTCTGAACAACAAGAACATTCTCTTACGTAACTACAAATGATCAAATACAGAAATATAGAAAAACAGAAGTTTTCTGTATTTGAATATAAAATGTAACATTGACACAGTGCTGTCTAATTTAAAGTCGATATTCTATCTCACCAGTCTTTTCCTGCTTCATGTCTCTTCACTGAGCATGTAATGTCCAAACCAGCAGGTGCTTTTTAGTTCTCTTCTTGACCCGTCTGCAGCGTGTCATGCCGTGACCACCTCCTCTTCCGGGAGCATTTCCCCCTTGCCTCAGGGCCTCTTCCCTGTCCTGGCTGTCCTCCTGTCCCTGACACCCGCCCCCCCCGCCCCATTTCCTTTGTAACCCCTCTTGCACTCATTGCTCCCGTCCCGTGCCTGTCCTGTAGGTTCCACTCTTCCCTCTGCACTTATCTGCTTTCCCTCACCATCTCTTTGCTGATGACTGTTGCCTGGGCTGCTGCAGCGGCAGCCTCCACACGCTACTGGAATGAGCGTCTTAAAACTTCACTTTTCAGAATGTTTACCAGTTGCCTTCAGTTGGAATAAAATTCATTGCCTACAAGGTTCTCTGTGACCTGGCCCGTGCCCACTTACCACCTTCACCTAGTACCGTTCTCTCCTGTTTCATTGCTGTCGAGCCCAGTGCTGGCCAACAGAAAGAGTACATGAACCACACATTCAATTTTAAATTTTGCAGTAGCCGTATTAAGAATAGTAAAAGCAGTTAAATTAATTTTAATAATATATTTTAATTTATTAATAATTAATAACTTTAATATTTTCTTTAATTCGGTATACCCAAAATATTATTTTGACAGAGGTGTAGTAACAGTAATGGCTGTTAAAAAGTGGGGAAACTAAAGACAGAAGGAACATAACTTCAAAGGAGTACAGAGGCAGAGAAGCCGACTGTTAGTCCGGTTTCTGTGTATCAAACAACATCAGTAGCGTTAAACTCTTGGCTCATTTCTTGAAGGTCAAATTTCCTCTTTTCCTACAATAGGTGGTGTAACACCATGGTTAAAAGCTTGGACTCTGGAGCTGGACTCCAGACCTGATTTCCTCTTTTATTAGCTATGTGACCTTGGGCAAGTTAGTTAACTTCTCTGTGCCTCAGTGTCTTCATCTGTACAGAGAGGATTTAGTAGTACCTTCTTTATGGGGTTGTTGTGAAGATTAAATGAGTTAATATATGCAAGGATAGTGGCAGTTACATGTCAGGTACTGTTTTAAGTGTTTGCTGTTATTAGGGTGGTTGGGAAAAAAAGAGATACCCCTTGTACTTGGACCCTTATTTTAGCTTTCTGAGGTTAGCTTCTTGCTCTTCCCCTCTCGGTTCTCATCATAGCCTGCCTGTTCAGATCTAATATGGAGAAACAGACCTCTCCTAGACTCCTGCTCTCAGGCAGTGATACCAGTTGCTCCTGTCTGGTGACCTAGGGACCATGCTCAGTTGAGCTCTCCGTTGTTCCTCTTCTTGCCCCAGTAGCTGGATTGTCAGCAGGTCTCATCTTTCTCACCCAAAATACGTCTCGGGTCTCTCTACTTCCATTCATTTAACCTCTATTTACTAATCAGCTAATATGTGCCAGACGTTCGTCGAGGTTCTGGAGATGTGGTGGTGGTCTTACAGTCTCTCTTTCTTGCTCATTTTTTTTTAAAGATTGGCACCTGAGCTAACAACTGTTGCCAATCTTTTTTTTTTTCTGCTTTTTCTCCCCAAATCCCCCCTGTACATAGTTGTATATTCTAGTTGTAGGTCCTTCTAGTTGTGGCATGTGGGATGCCACCTCAGTGTGGCCTGATGAACGGTGCCACGTCCATGCCCAGGATCCAAACCAGTGAAACTCCGAGGGCTGCCGGAGTGGAGCGCCCGAACTTAACCATTCGGCCACGGGGCCGGCCCCTCTCTCTCGTTTTTTTTTTAATAGCATGATCCTGTTCCATTTTTTTTTTAATTGAAGTATAGTTGACATATAATATTGTATTAGTTTCAGGTGTACAATATAGTGATTTGACGTTTATTTACATTCCAAGATGATCATCCTGATAAGACCTGTAACTGTCTGTCATCATGCAAAGTTGTTATAATACTGTGGACTGTGTTGCCTGTGCTGTGCATTACATCCCCGTGACTTATTTTTTGACTGGGAGTTTGTACCTCTTAATCCCCTTCACTTGTTTTGCCCTTCCACCCCCACTCCCCTTCCCTCTGGGAACCATTCATTTGTTCTTTGTATCTATGAGTCCATTTCTGTTTTGTTTTATTTGTTTTGTTTTTTAGATTCTACGTATAAGTGCAGTCTTACAGCATTTGTCTTTCTCTGTCTGACTTACTTCACTTAGCATAATACTCTCTATATCCATTCATGTTGTCACAAATGGGAGTACTTCATTCTTTTTTATGGCTGAGTAATATTCCATATCTTGGCTGCTGAAAATGGGGGTGCATATATCTTTTTGAATTAGTGTTTTCATTTTCTTTGGGTAAATACCCAGAAGTGAAATTACTGGATCATGTGATAGTTCTATTTTTAATTTTTTGAGGAACTTCCATAGTGTTTTCCACAGTGGTTGTGCCAATTTATGCTCCTACCAACTGTGCACGAGAGTTCCCTTTTCTCCACATTCTTGCCAATACTTGTGATTTCTTGTCTTTTTGATAATAGCCATTCTGACAGTTGTGAAGTGAAATCTCATTTGGGTTTTGCATTTCCCTGATGGGTAGTGATGTTGAGAATCTTTTCATATACCTGTTGGCTATCTGTATGTCTTCTTTGGAAAAATGTGTGTTTAGATCCTCTGCCCATTTTTAAATCAGATTATTTGTTTTTTTGATGTATGAGTTTTTTATATATTTTTGATATTAACCCTTTATTGGAGATATTGTTTGCAAATATATTTTGCCATTCTGTTAGATTGTCTTTTTGTTGATGGTTTCCTTCACTGTGCAAAAGCTTTTTAGTTTTATATAGTTCCATTTGTTTATTTTTGCTTTTGTTCCCTTTGCCTAAGGAGACGTATCCAAAAAAATAATGCTAAAACTGATGTCAGAGAGTTTACTGCCTATCTTTTCTTCTAGGAGTTTATAATTTCAGGTCTTACATTTAAGTGTTTAATCCATTTTGAGTTTATTTTTGTATATGGTGTAAGACAGTGGTCCAGTTTCATTCTTTTGCATGTATCTGTCCAGTTTTCCCAACACGATTTATTGACGAGACCATCTTTTCCCCATTGTGTGTTCTTGCCTCCTTTGTTGTAGATTAATTCACCACGTATGTGTGAGTTTATTTCTGGGCTCTCTGTTCTATCCCATTGACTCACGTGTCTGTTTCTGTGCCAGCAACGTGCTGTTTTGATTACTTAGTTTTGTAGTCCAGTTTGAAATCAGGGAGTGTCACACTTCCAACTTTATTCTTCTGTCTCAAGATTCCTTTGGGCTATTCAGGGTCTTTTGTGGTTCCACGCAAATTTTAGGATTATTTGTTTTCTGTGAAAAATGCCATTAATATTATAATAGGGATTGCATTGAATCTGTAGGTTGCTTTGGTTAGTATGGACATTTTAACAGTATTAATTCTTGCAGTCCGTGAGCACAGTGTATCTTTTTGTTTATTTGTGTCGTCTTCAGTTTCTCTCGTCAGTGTCATGCAGGTGTCAGTACAGATCTTTCACCTCCTTGGTTAAATTTATTCCCAGGTCTTTTATTCTTTTTGCTGTAATTGTAAAAGGGATTGTTTTCTTAATTTCTTTTTCTGATAGTTGGTTTTAGTGTATAGAAACACAAGTGATTTCTGTATATTTATTTTGTATCCTGCAACTTCACTGAATTCATTTATTCTGATAGTTTTTTGGTGGAGATTTTAGAGTTTTCTGTATATAGCATCATGTCATCTGCAAATTGTGACAGTTTTACTCCTTCCTTTCCAACTGGATGCCTTTTATTTCTTTTTGTTTTCTGATTGCTGTAGCTAGAACTTCCAACACCCATTGAATAAGAGTGGCTAGAGTGGGAGTGGGCATCCTGATCTTAGAGGAAAAGCTTTCAGCGTTTCACCATTGAGTGTGGTGTTAGCTGTGGGTGTGTGATAAAAACCCTCAATAAAGTGGGTATGGAGGGACTATACCTCAATATAATAAGGGCCATGTATGATCTTACATTCTTACAGGGAAAAACAGATGATAAACAACCAGGTATTTGTTGGTATTAAGTGTTACAAAAAACAAGGAAGGGTAATGGGACTAGAGAGTCTCTTAGATGTGGTAGTTGGGCAAGGCTTCTCTGATGAGGGGCCATTGAACAGACACTAAATGAAGTAGGAAGAGCAAGCCATGAAATACTGGGTCCTAGCAAGCAAGCGTTGCAGGCAGAGGGAACTTTAAGTACAAAGGCCTCGAGAAAGGAGGGTGCGAGCCCTGCTTAGGAAACAGCATGGAGGCCAGTGGGGCTGGAGTAGAGTGAGCAGAAGGGAGACTGGCAGAAGATGAGGCCAGAGGTAGCATGGGACAGATCATGTGGGGCCTTGCAGGCTGTCTTTAGGGCCTCAGCTTTTTTTCTGAGTGTGGAGGAAGCCGTCGGATGGGGCCACTGTAGGAGTTTTCCTTGTTTCTCTCTTGTTCCTAGCCATGTCACTCTCCTGCGGACTGGGCCACTGTAGGAGTTTTCCTTCTTTCTCTCTTGCTCCTAGCCATGTCACTCTCCTGCTTTAAACCCTTCAAATTATTTCCGTTGCACTTAGGAGAAAATCCAAACTCTGTGCCATGACCTACACGTTTCTGCACGGTTTGATCTCCGCCCGCCTTCCCAGGTCGTGTCATGCCACTCATCAGCTACACCCCACTGTGCTTTAGTCATACGAATGTTTCTTCAAGTTTTGGAACATGCCAAGTTCTTTCTTGCTCAGGGATTATCTTGGTACATGTTGTTCCTTCTTCCTTTTCTGTATTTTTACTTCTTATTTTCTAAATTCCCATTTACTTTATTTTCCTCCCAGTTTTTCATTTTTAAAATTTAAAAACATACAGAAAAGTTGAAAAATAATACAATGACCATCCGTATAACTTTCCCCTCTGTTTATCACCTATAGAACAACTGCGGCAGTTGCCTTAGGCCTCATTTCACGTATCATGCTTTAGAGATCTGTTTCCTGATTTAACTCTCCTTGGTCTTTACAGTTGTTTCGAGTTAATTTCCTTATAGTACTTTGGAGAGTTGAGTATTGTTTGTTTACCTGTTCATTTTCTGTCTTTCCCACTGGACTGTGGGCTCCACATAGACATAGGTTATCCCTCGCCCCTGTATTCCAGGTTAGTACAGAGTTCACCATGTTTGAAGCATGCATGAAATCTTTGTTGACTGATGTACACTTGGTTGTACCTCTGTTCTTTTAAGACGGACACTTTAACCCTGAGGTGGTCAAGTATCGGCAGCTCTGCTTCAAGTCCCAGTACAAGCGATACCTCAGCTCTCAGCAGCAGTATTTCCATCGGCTGCTGAAGCAGATTCTGGCTTCCCGGAGTGTAAGTAATGCTGGGAACTGGATGTGAAACATGAACTCACAGATTTCCTGACTTCAGGAAGTGGTTCAGGTACAAAATAGAAAAGATACCACTAAGGAAAAAATGCTACCAATTAAACCATGACAAGATTGAGCTATATCATCCTTTCTTATGATCCATTTTAAGATATTCTCTGATTTCAGAGATGTTAAAACATAAAAAAAAGATAACCTCTTTAAAATTGATTTGGCTTCAGCATTTACTCAGCATTTACTCAAATAGATAAAGAGCTTTCAGATCCATCCTGAGTTCTTAAGGAGAACTGGGTTCCTCTGGAGTTGATGTGTGAGAGCGCACAAGGCCTCCTGATGGATCTGTAGTGCACCAGGCTTCATGGCTCCTGGGCCTGGACTAGCCTGGTAGCTCTTTGAGGCAAAGTTGTTCTGGCTCTAAGGGATCCTTTAAGCTTTGGTGTGGGAAATTTTGGGTGTCAAGTATAGTAACTATTCACTCTCAGTGGAGTGGTTCAACACTCAGATTCAGGATTTTTCACCAGGTAGCAATCAGTAGTGCCCCTTTTTATGTGGACATATGTGCGTCTTTCTCTGTGATCTGGAGGGAGGGAATCGAGCTTTTTAAACAATGAAGAGAAGAAAACATAGACTTGGAGAATGTACTAGAAGCTGCTTTGGATGGTGACGTGTACGCCCATCTGATCCCTTCCCAGGACCTGCTGGAGATGGCCCGCCGCAGTGGACCGGCCCTTCCCTTCCGGCAGAAGCGCCCTTCCCCGTCCCGCACCCCTGAGGAGCGGGAGTGGCGGACACAGCAGCGCTACTTGAAAGTCTTGAGGGAGGTGAAGGAGGAGTGTGGTGACACAGCCCTGTCATCTGATGAAGAGGGTGAGTGTCTTTGGGCACTTGGGTGGCTGTGGTGTTTACACCAGCGGCTTGTTGTTCATTTGGAGCCAGTGGTAGCCATTTATCTCACAGCAAAGAAGCCATCCCAGTTGTCTGTTGGGGGGTGGATGGTGGGACTCAGAACCCCTTGGTCCTCGGGCACTGAGACATTCCTGTTAGGTTACCCTGGGTTTAAGCGGCATTTGAGTTTAGGGGAGACGATTCCCTGTGCGACAGGGCTCTCCATAGTAGGCCTGTCTGGTCCTATTGTGCCACTTGAGAGAACTGCTTTTCCCCCTACAGGAGAGTAGTAGTGACTATTGGCCTGCTGCAGTGTGACCCCATCACTCTGTTGAAGTCTCTCTTCCTGGAAGAGCTGTTTAAATGACCTAAGTGTGCTCCAGTTCGTCTGGGGAAGGGTCAGAAAGGAATGGTGGAACCCTGGCCTCCATGTTGTTGGCTTAGCCTTGTTGAACCCAAATGGCCACTTACCCAATCTCCCCTATTGGAGTCCACAGCCACGTTGGATTTACAAGAAAAATTTTCTTTTGAAGATCTCAACTCATGGCTTCCGAGCTCTCCAGCGCGTTCTCCTAGCCCTGCGGTGCCCCTGAGGGTGGTGCCCACACTTTCAACCACGGATATGAAAACCGCAGGTGAGGGCTGAGCTGATGCTGTCGACGTTCTGGGAAATCAGGGTGTAGGCCTGAGACCTCCTTAGAGGGAGGTGGGTACTAGATTCCTACCTGCCAGGAAAACAAGGCAGTGTTCCTGAGAATTAGGAGATTTGGAGAAGTTTTTGTACGATTCCACTTATTTACAAGTAGGTAGGCCTTCCTTCGTTCCTTTGTTTTGAAAACTTTCCTTAGGAACTGATCAGCTGATATTTTGCGCTAAAGAAAATAGAATCTTAAAACAAAATAGCAGTACTAAGGGACAGTTCAGTAATAGAACAAAAGAGGTAACCAGAGCCATAGCAATTTCTTAGGATGTCCATGAAATTAGAGAAAGAGTTTTAATTGAAACAGGAGTCAAGGAAGTATGTTAAGATCCTTTAGTGTGTTTCAGGAGCAGCTGAGTAACTGAGGTCATTGCTATTGACCAATGTATAGAAAAGCTGAAAGTTGATACTGTGACTCTTTCAAGATTGTTGGTGCTTGTAGTATACAGGAGTCAGAAGGGAAACTCAGAGAAATATCTTACTTTCAAATATCGCAAGTGATCAGAAAGATTTTAAATTTGAGCATCATGTTAGTGAATGACCTAGTCCATGTGGTTTGGTTCATTTTCTCTCAGATAAAATAGAACTGGGGGAAAGTGACCTGAAGATTATGTTAAAGAAGCACCATGAGAAGCGGAAACATCAACCAGTAAGATTGGCGGGTGGTGTGTGATCATTAGCAGTTTTCAGTCTATCATCTCTGGATTGGCTACTGTGAGGAGGATGCAGATAATGACTACCTTATTTATGCTGCTTTTCCCATCATTTTTTGGGGGCAGGAGTGACCAAAGAGGCTAGTTAACATCAAAGATCTGGGAAGAAGACAAATGCTTTGACTTTGTAAGGCATGCTTAACATAGTGTCTGATTAATCTTTACAACAAGGCTGGTATATGATTCATTATATCCACTTACCACTGTTCACAGAGGTTAAGGAGCTTGTCTTCGGCCCTACAGCTAGTAAGTGGCAGGACCAAGAGTCAGATCCTGTGCTCGTCCCACTTTTTACTGTTTCTGTTACACCACTCCACTGAAGCAAGGTAATGCTGGTGCAGCCAAGCCAGAGAGCACAGTGGGGGAAGAAAAGGCAGTCCATCTAAGGCACAGTAGTGAGATGAGAAGAGTCCCACACTGGAAGTCAGAACTGGGGTCCAGCTCTGTCTTTTCCACTTTACCATGGTTTTGGGCAAATCCCTTAACATCTGTGAACCCCATTTTCACACTGTAAAATAGCATGATATTTAACAAGACTGTTTGAAGAGCACATGAGATAAGGAATGCAAGAGCTTTATAAACTTTAAATGCCATACAGTAGAAAGGTGGGAACTGAGTTCTCCTGTGTCCCGAAAGAGACATTAGTTTTTTAGAAGAGCAGTAGTTTTTATCTCTGTATATGTTTAATTCACCATGATTTCCGCAAATGCACCTAACATCTAGTTGTGTCTGTTAGGTTAGTTGGCAAAATCAGGAGGAGTTTTGGCTCCTTTTTTGGGGCCTCCATAACAGATCTCTGAATATCACACTTAGGATCACCCGGACCTTTTGACAGGGGACCTGACTCTCAATGACATCATGACTCGAGTAAATGCTGGCAGGAAGGGCTCTCTAGCAGGTAAATGCCATCCTTTTTAGGTAGCCATTGTTTGACCATGGTGTTAAATTACATGAGCCAGTCTACATGTTGCAAAAATAAACGAAACCACAGCTTCGTTCTTGCTGAAAACCTTTGTTTTGTTGTGTCTTATGGATTTATAGGTGGAAATGAGCATAAAATCAGTACAACAGATCATTGGCTCTTTAATAAGTTAAAATTAACCTGTAAATCACTCATTGGGTTTGGTAAAAAAACAACCAAACAAAATGTCCGATTACTGAGATCTTTCTTTTACTGGTGGGCCTTGGGAAAATAATATGCAGATAAGACCCCTCACTTCCTGGTGGAGAAAATGCATTTCTATGACCTGTCTTGCTTTTCCTTCCCAGCTCTATATGACTTGGCTGTCCTTAAAAAAAAGGTTAAGGAAAAAGAGGAAAAGAAGAAGAAGAAAATAAAAATGATCAAGTCAGAGGAGGATTTGGCTGAGCCCATGAGCAGCACTGAGGGGGCCCCGCCTCTCTCCCGGGCTCCGTCTCCACTGGCAGCACCTGCCATTAAGGAGGAGTGAGTGAGCCACAGACTACGTCTCAAGGGGTCCCAGGGGTCCTGCCCGGGGAAGTGTGCAGCGGTCCTTTATTGAACTTTTTATGACTGCTGGGAGAGTCGGAGGGCCTCAACCAATATAGGGATATGTTCTTGGCAGTTTTGGTGGTTCTTATATTTTTCTTCCCTCATTAGGCCTCTGGAAGATCTCAAGCCTTGCCTTGGAATCAATGAAATATCTTCCAGCTTCTTCTCGCTTCTGTTAGAAATCTTATTGCTGGAGGGGCAGGCTAGCCTTCCTATGGTAAGAGTTTTGGAAAAGTCAGATGGCCATCAAATATTTCAAGTTGTAGAAACCTTTAGTGTCTTGAGAAGCAGAACTCTGGGTTCCTTTCGCAGCTCTGTAGCTAACTTGTTCTGTGACTTGGGTGAACTGGACAGACATACCCAGCTTGCTCTGGCACAGCCATGGAATTTCTGGTGTAGAAGGGAAAGCTGACTGGGTTCTGCCTTTACTTTCCCTCAGCTGGAGGAGCGAGTTTTGGATTGGCAGTCGTCTCCCGCCAGCTCCCTCAATAGCTGGTTCTCTGTGGCCCCCAACTGGGCAGAGTTGGTGTTACCAGCCCTGCAGTATCTTGCTGGAGAAAGCCGTGGTAAGGTACTTTTTTTCTGTAGAATCAGTATTTATTTCCCCCTTTGTAAAATTCATTCTCTTAGTAAACTGTAGCTTTACTGGTTAAATTCCTTCTGGGTTTGCATCATGCCGTGCCTTGGAGGTCTTTTCTGTCCTGATTCATAGTGACTGCATCGCTGTGAAACGTTCAAGTCATCTCAGCGCTCAGGGGTGCCGGTTACTCTGAGGTTAGCGCTCTCCCCCTGCGTGGCTGGTTTATGTGATCTCTTTCTTGCAGCTGTACCCTCTAGTTTCTCTCCATTTGTTGAATTCAAAGAGAAGACCCAGCAGTGGAAATTGCTTGGTAAGTAATTCATATTACCTACCCTGACTGTAGGTTTTCATTCTCTTGTTTCCTCCCCTAAGTTGCTTTTGCCTTCCATTCAGTACATTCCAGTAGAATGTTGAAAAAGGCAGTCTTAAACCTTACTTTGCTCAGTAAAAGAAGCCTTCAAGATCCCTTTGGTACTTTCAAGGTCTGAGTTTAATGCCCTCATTGGATTTTGCCCCTTCTGTTATGATGCACTCTTGGGCTGGCCAGCTTTAAATCTGCAGGGGTCTTTTACAGTACCATCAGCATTTGTATTAACCATACTTATGCTTTTAGATTAGCTTGTGATAATATAATTATTTTTCTTTCCTAAAAATGGGCTTTGCTGTTGAGGGTGATGTGAACCAGATGTTGGATAGCCCCAAATAAGCTCTTTCTAAGGAACAGGATCCTTATTTTTGTTTTAAATTTGTAAATTCCTACTTACTGTGTAAGTTGTAGTAACATGCACCCGAAGTAACTTGGTTACCATTACTTGGTGATGGTGATAAGAGGAAAATTCAGTGTTGATTTCCTTTTGAAATTTACAAACCTGTCTCTTGACTCTCTCAAGTGGTCTGTGAAGAGATATATGGAGGGAAGGTTGTGAAAGCAGCAGAGTCATTCGTTCCTTCTAACATTTATTCAGCTTCTAGGTGTCAGGCACTATGTTAGGTGCTGGGGGATATAATGGTTTGCAACTTAGCTCCCCTTGTGGGGTGTAAGGTTTGTTTGGGGAACAAATGTTCATTCAAATGAAATGACAAACTTATACATTCTGGAAGGGAAAAGTACCAGGAAGGATGGAAGTTTATAATGAGGCATTGGTGTAGTCTGCAGAGTCAAGGAAGGCCTTCCTGAGGAAGGAACGTTTGAGCAGAGATATTAATGATGACTAGGAAGGAGTGAGGCAGATGGAAAGGAAGAGCGTTCTAGATGGATAAAGCTGTTTGGGTCAGTGGTGTCAAGGAAGATAGAATTTGAAAAGATCACAGAGATGATGATAATCTGGACCTGGGCAGAAAGAATGGAAGCCAAAGGCATGGGGAGAAAGTATTAACTGAGGACAAAAGAGGGTCTAGGACTAGGCCTTGAGAAACTCCAAGGTTGAGGAGGCAGAGTGGCAGAGGAACCTGGGGAGGACAGGGCTACGGGGTTAGGAACCATGAGTGGGTTGAATCTTGGAAGCCAAGGAATGAGAGAGTCAAGAAGTGGGGAGTGGTCATTAGCCTTGATTGATACTAAAAGGTTCGGTAAGATAAAATGACTCTGGGTTTGTGGATGTGGAAGAAATGAGTTTCTTGTAAGAGTGATTCCTTATTGGAGTTAAGGACAGTGGTGAGCTGAAGGCAACTCATAGCTGACTGTCTAGCTCTTTCGACTGTCAGGCTGGTGGCTTGAAATCAGCCATGGTGGGATACTTAGGCAAAACTTACAGAACCAGAGAACAAGTATTCTAAGCTTGTGGGCCAGGTGATTTCTGTTGTAACTACTCAGCTCTGCCGTTGTGGTGCAAAACAGCGATAGACAGTGTGTAAACTAATCGGCATGGCTGTGTTCCCAATGAAACTTTGTTTACAAAACAAGTGGCCAATTTGCTGACCCTTAATATACACCATGGAAATCTGCAAATGCTGCCAATCAGGGCCCCATTAAAGCCAGTTAAACATTTGCCTGTACACCACTGGTTGAAGAGACAGTGGATCTATACAACCCTTCCTAGAGATTTAGCAGGGGAGGGAAGGATGGTATGGGGGACTTGTGGCCAAGAGAGGAATTTTTTTAAATGAGAGCGACTTTGAGTTTGTGTTGTTGGAAAGGGTACAATGGAGAGAAGGAGCTTGAAAATATAGGAAAGAAGGAAGAATTCACCATGTACATTCCCAAGAAGAGGGGAAGGGATTGGCCTTGGATCGCAGGAGCAGCACCTTTCTTGTAGGAGGAAATAATGGATACACGGCAGCAGGCTTGTAGATTTTATTGTGGGACATTTGAAGGAGTTTAGTTGGATGGCTTTTCTGTGTCAAATAGGAGGTGAGAGAGGTGAGGTGTCTGTTGTGAGTGAGGAGGGAGGTTGAGAAGTGTGGGAAATAGTTATTATGGAGTGTGGGAAACCAGTTTGACCAGAGACGATGTTAGGTTGCCGGGCAGTGTTGAGGGTCAGCGGAGGCGCTTGTCTTTCATTTATAGTGGTCTGCTTTGCCTTTTTGTGAGTTTTCTCTCTGGCAGCCCTCAGCTGTCTGAATTGAAGCATTGAGAACATGGATAGTTTAGAAGTTGAGTTCTGCTAGATTGGAATGATGCAAAGATAGAAGAGCAGAGCTATTAGGTATTCCTCTATCGGTCAGAGTGTTGTTGAAACGATGGACGTAGACTCTGAACTGAATAGGGAGAGAAGCATGAAGGAAGGGGGCCATTGGGGCTGGAGAAGCAGAGATGTCCGTGGACTAGCAGTCCTGCTGAGTCAAAGTAACGTTTTGGCGGGCATAGTTAAACAGGCAGGGAAGAATCTCGGTCATTGTGGTCATGGAGCAGAATGTGTGGATTAGTATAAAGGTTCTCAAACTTGGCTGTGTACTGCAGTCAGCTGGGGAACTTTAAAAACATACTGATACCTAGGCCTTACCTACAGAGGTTCTGGTTAGTTGTTTGGATGGGGCCTGAGCCCAGGTATTTTTGAAAGTTCCCAGGTGATGCTTATGTGTAGCCAGGGCTGAGAAACGTTGGATTAGGCATTTTGAAGATGGAGCAGTTTTAGGTAATGACAGAACCCAGTTGTGATTGTGGGAGTGAGTGGCTGGGGTAGAGTGGAGGGAGGAGGTCAATGAGGTCACAGAACTGAGGGTGGATGTTGGGTGGACCATCCATATGGATGTGGCAGTTAACCCAGCATGATGGCAGAAAGAGTGCTGGTGAGGAGCAAGGTGGCCAGCACTCCGTGAGGAGGGATGAGTTAAGTAGCTGCAAGGAGCGGGGAGCAAGGTGGGTGCAGGTGCATAGTAGGAGCTGAAGGGATCAGGCTTTCATTTTATTTTGATTTTTCGGAGGAGCTGGGGAGAGAGAGTCTGGCATCAGTTATAGGGGAGAAGGAGGAACTCAACTCTGAAGGACATGGTCATGAGAGACTAAATAGCCAACATACCACAAGAGAGAGGATCGTGGAGGACCAGATTTCAAACCAAACAAGGCGTGGACATGGTGTTGTAGAAGAGGAGTAGGCTGTAGGAGAATTTACCGATTATGAAGAAGTGTTTCTAGAAGGCAGAGTGGAAGTAAGAGGAGTCGTCTAAGGACAAGAAAGTTGAGAGCTTTCTGAGGATGGTTGTGTTGTGCACTGACTAGTGAAAGCAGGTACGAGTCCTCGTAAGTGTCATCTCAGCAACCTTTGAGCAGGGTAGGCCCTGGAGGGCTGCGTTCTTCACACAAGCAGGCCTGGGTGATGGTCCCTGTGGCTTCTGGTCTGGGCAGGAGACATAGGTACCATCTTGTGACAAGTGCTGCGCTGGGAGTCTGAGTAAGGTGCTGGAGAGGAGGGCACAGAGGAAAAGTGCTCATCTCTTTCTAGGCGAGTTCAGAGGAGTCAGCTTGTCTCCTGTTTTGGGGCCTTCTTGTTGCTGTGCCAGTGTGTAGAATGCCTTTGTGCCCCCACCAGCCAGAAGCAGCCTTTTCGGACCTCCCAAGGCTAGGCTAACTTTCCTAGGGTGAACTTTTATAACATCCTTTGTGACACCTACTATGTTTAGATTTTATCTGGGATGTGCTCTTTCCTTGCTTGGCCGTGGCTCTACCAGGGCAGAGCTGGATTCGCTGAGTAACCCTAGCCTAGCCTGCTGTGCCTGCACGTGGCGGCTCCTCGGCAGCTCCCTGTTGAATGAGTGCTGTCATTAGGGGACATCCAGGAGTGGCGGTCCAGGCAGACAGTGAATGGATGGGTAGGACAGGCTGAGGGGACCGTATCTGCAAAGGACCATTGCTCCAGGTCCTGATAGCTTCTTTCTCTGCCATGGAAAGAGCAAGTAAGGAGAAAGTGGGATTCTGAGTAACACTTTAGATCGTTTTATTATTTTTTGCCTTTTTGTTCTTCTAATAGGCCAATCCCAAGATAATGAAAAGGAATTAGCTGCACTCTTTCAGCTGTGGCTAGAAACCAAAGACCAGGCCTTCTGTAAGGTATGGTTTTTAAGAAATACAGATCTTTCCTATTGGGTTTCCAGAGCCTTTAGGTTAGTCAGAATTCTTTAGTCCATTTACCTGTTAATGTTTTCCTTTTCTCCAGCAAGAAAATGAAGACAGCTCAGATGCGACAACACCTGTTCCTCGGGTGTGAGTATGACCCTCTAACGGTGGGTGGTGTCCATGAACCCGTAGTTGAAGGTATTGCTGTGGTTTTGCTGGCATTGCTTATGTAAGTGCGTTAGCACTGGAATGGACTTCCGAGACCCTAGGGGTCCTCTGAGTCTTACCCGCCCCCACACACCTGAGGAGGGCCGCACCCGCCCATCAGCGAGTGGCCCCCTGAGGACAGGAGTCTGAACTGGGGAGGGGTGTGCTCTGCCTTGGAGGTGGATGTGCTTTATTCCCTGAATTTCCTGCCTTCGGCTTCCGTTTCAGAAGGATTCATTTAATCTGTCTTCCTCATTTTACCTGTAAAGAAATTGAGGTATGAAGTTAGGTGACTTGCTGAAAGTTAGTGACAGGACCCAGGCTAGATTGTAGGTCTCTGATCTCTAGTCCTGAGCTGTTTCTATCACATCATCTCATGTCACGGTTTCCAGTTTGGGGGAAAAACCCTTTTTCCCCTCAGCTTTGTTGCGATATAATTGATAGATTGTAGAAGTTTAAGGTGTACAGTATGTTGTTTTGATACACATATATATTGTGAAATGATTACCACAGTGAGGTTAGTTAACACATCCATCATCTCACATAATTACTGACTTTTTTGTTTATGATGAGAACATTTAAGATTTCTTAGCAACTTTCAAGGTCATAAAACAGTATTGGTAACTGTAGTCATCAGGCTGTACATTAGATCTCCAGAACTTAGTCGTCTTATAATTGGAAGTTTGTATCCTATGACCAACATCTCCCCATTTCCACCATCCGCCAGCCCCTGGCAACTACCATTCTACTCTTTGTTTCTATGCGTTTGGCTTTTTTTAGATTGCATATATAAGTGAGACCATATAATATTTGTCATTCTTTGTCTGACTTATTTAACTTAGCATAATGCCCTTAGGGTCCATACATGTTCTTGCAAATGGTAGGATTTCCTTCTTTTTTATGGCTGAGTGATGTTCTGTTGTATGTATATATGTACACCACGTTTTCTTTAGCCATTCATCCATTGATGGACACTTCCGTTTCCATGTCTTAGCTATTGTGAATATTGCTGTGATGAACAAGCAGTGCAGATATCTCCTGGAGATAGTGATTTCATTTGCTTTGGCAATATACTCAGAAGTAGGATTGCTGGATCGTGTGGTAGTTCTATTTTTAATTTTTTGAGGAATCCCTGTATGCTTTCCATTCTGGCCGCACCAATTTATATTCTCACCAACAGTGGCCAAGGGTTCCCTTTTCTCTACATACTTGCTAGCACTTCTTGTCTTTTTGGTAATAGCTATTCTAACAGGTGTGAGGTGGTATCTCATTGTGGCTTTGATTTGCATTTCCTTGATGATTAGTGATGTTGAGCACCTTTTCATTTATGTTTTGGCTATTTGAATGTCTTCTTTAGAAAAATGTTTATTCAGGTCCTTTTGCCCATTTTTAAATTGGATTTTTTTTGCTGTTGAGTTGTATGAGTTCCTTAAATATTTCAGATATTAACCCCTTATCAGTTTATGATTTGCCAGTATCTCCACCTGTTTGGTAGGTTGCCTTTTCGTTTTGTTGATGATTTCCTTTGCTGTGTGGAAGCTTTTGTTTGATGTTGTCTCACTTGTTTATATTTGCTTTTGTTGCTTGTTCTGTGGTGTCATAGCCAGTAAATCATTGCCAAAACCAACGTCGAAGAACTTTTTTGCTATGTTTTCTTCTAGGAGGTTAATAGTTTTGGGTCATACCTTTAAGTCTTTAATCCATTTGAAGTTCATTTTTGTGAGTGGTGTAAGATTGTGGGGAGGAGTCCAATTTCATTCTTTTGTAAGTGGATGTCCACTTTTCCCAAAACCGTTTATTGAAGAGACTGTCCTTTCCCTATTGGGTGTTCTTGGCTCCAGTTTCAAAATATTTGTTGACCATAATGAGGTGGTTTGCTTCTGGGCTTTCAATTCTGTTCTGTTGGTTTATGTGTCTGTTTTTACGCCAGTACCATACTATTTTGATTGCTGTAACTTTGTAATAAAGTTTGAAATCAGCCATTGTGATACTTGCAGCTTTGTTCTTCTTTCTCAAGATTGTTTTGGGTATTTGGGGTCTTTTATGGTTCGTACAAATTTTAGGATTTTTTTTTCTATTTCTCTGACAAATGCCATTGGATTTTTGATAGAGAATACCATGAATCTCTAGGTGACTTTGTGTAATCATGGACATTTTAACAATATTTTTCCAATCCACGAATATAGAATATCTTTCCATTTATTTGTATCTTCAGAGTTTTTGGAGGGGGCGGGGAGAATGAGGAAGATTTGCCCTGAGCTAACATCTGTGCCCATCTTCCTCTGTTTTGTATGTGGGACACCACCACGGCATGCGTGTAACAAGCAGTGTATAGGTTTGCACCCGGGATCCAAACCTGCGAACCCTGGGCTGCCAAAGCTGAGTGCGCAGACTTGACCACCACGCCACCAGGGTGGCCCCACTGTGGTTCTTTAGATTCCTGAACACCAGCACAAAGGGGCCAACCTGAATGTGGTGAACTATTGCTTTATGTAATAGGGGGTAGAACTCAATGTTTTGGTACTTTGCTTGGGAAACAGAAAGACTAGCCTTGTCATCTTACAAATTTGAAGTCCTTTTTTCCTCTTAAGGCTGAATTTTTTGTTGCCATTAGATTGGGCTTACTTAGCAGCAGTACTGAAAACAGTCGGTAAAAATGTCAGTCTCTTTCCCACGTACCTAATACCTTTCTGGATTTCTAAGAATCGGTTAATTTTGGAAATACCAACAGGAGTTACTTGGTAGGACCTGGAAAGTGGACTGTTGATCTTTGCAAGGATAGAGTGCTAATGAAGGGCCATTTTTTCATCTTGCAAAGGGAGTGGTTCTGGGTGCTGGAGAAGGGGGGATGAATACAAAATTCTTTATGTTCCAGAAGAACTGACTACGTGGTGCGGCCCAGCACAGGGGAGGAGAAACGAGTTTTCCAGGAGCAGGTGAGAAATAGCTCGAACCCAGTGTAAATCTCTGCACCTGTGAGGCCGAAGACTCCTTGCATCCAGATTCTTGCAGGAAACTCATGCCCTTCACCACAGATAGTCTGTTAGTTGGCATTGTTTGTTGGGAGTGGAAATGGTGTGAGGAAAGGGAATGGGAAATGTTTTGATGACCTTTTCTTCTGACAGCAGAATACATTTATGTTTACCTCTTTGTCCCTTTGCTAGTGACTAAGGCTTCGGGGGCCATCTTTTTCCCACTGTGGTTGGCTCAGTATTCCTAGTGGAATAGCTGGTTCCTTCTTGTTTTAATCTCTCCAGGTCAATCCCTTATTGTATGGGAGCTCTAGAGAGAACCCCACTAATTCTGATTTATGAGCCATGTCCTTTTTCTCTTGGTAGGAGCGGTACAGATATAGCCAACCCCATAAGGCATTCACCTTTCGCATGCATGGCTTTGAGTCTGTAGTGGGGCCTGTGAAGGGCGTGTTTGACAAGGAGACCTCACTCAACAAGGCTCGGGAGCACTCCTTGCTGCGCTCTGACCGGCCTGCCTATGTCACCATCCTGTCGCTCGGTAGGTGCCGTTTATCTGTCAGGGATCCATGAATCTCTTTGGCATTCTAGTGAAACTTCTGAACCCCTTATCAAAATTATGTCTTTAAATGCACAGAATAAAATGCAAAGAATTGCAAAAGAAAATAATCATATTGAAAGTTATCAAAATATTAAAACAAATTTATGCTATAGAAATACGTGGGGTTTTTTTTGTTTTTTTGCTGAGGAAGATTCACCCTGAGCTAGCGTCCATTGCCAGTCCTCTTTTTTTGGCTTGAGAAAGATTAGCCCTGAGCTAATATCTGCCAATCCTCCTCTCTTTTTTTGTATGGGGGACACCACCACAGCATGGCTGGTGAGTGGAGTAGGTCTGCACCCCAGATTTGAACCCACGAACCGGGGCTTCTGAAGTGGGGCATGTGGAACTTAATGACTTTGCCACAGGGGGCGGGCCCAAAATATATGTTTTTATGATGATGTTAAGTGATGAGATTTAGCAGCGGGTCTTATAACTCCTGTAATTTCCAAATGGTGATGAGTGGAAATGATCTTTTGAGTTGTTTGCAGCAGCTGTAATGTGATATGAGAATTTCTGATTTCTAGTGCAACATCACAGCACTACCAGTGTATGGTTTGTTACCTTTGTTCATAATTGAAGGAAATTGCTTAAATTTCAGTTAAAGATGTAATATTTTTTCTACCCGAGTTCCTGGACCCACTGAATTCTAAAGTGTCATGGACTTTGAGTCTTCGCTAAGTGTTGAGTGTATAGGAAACTGCCGCCAGAGGGCAGTGTCCACTTGATGCTGAGTCTGGGTAAGGTAGAGAAGCCGCCAGAGGGCAGGGTCCACCTCATGCTGAGTCTGGGTCTGGGTAAGGTAGGGAAGCCTTCACCCACCAGGGCAGGTACAGGGCAGTGTTCCTCAGCTGAGGCCCTGCTTGACACTCACACTTTCCATTTTCTGATGTCCTCAGTCCGAGATGCCGCGGCCCGGCTGCCTAACGGAGAAGGCACTCGAGCAGAGATCTGTGAATTGCTCAAGGACTCCCAGTTTCTTGCACCAGATGTCACCAGCACTCAGGTAGGATGCAGAAGAGATTATTTTTGTTTTGTTCCAGAATGGATTTAAGAAAACTTACAAGGAAACATAAAATTTAATAACATAAATTTTTAAAAAATGGAATGAAGAAAAGAAGGATATCTTGGGAAATGCCAACAGTGATGACCTAAGACCCTTACTGTCAGTGAAGCACAGATTTGGCTCTGAGTTTTCCTTCAGCTTCTACTAGACATTCTTAGTTCACCATCTCCTTCAGGTGACAACGACTCAGTCGCTCAGGAATCTTACAGGTTTCTCATTTGGCCAAGTGAGAATAGATTGAATTATTGGGAGTGCTGCCACCTGGCTGAGATGTGATCTGTTTATTAACTGTGAACACCCGGTGATGTTTCTCTGCTGTCCAAGTCTGACCTGCCCCTTATCCACTTTGTTCTGGTCCTCAGGTGAATACAGTAGTGAGTGGTGCACTGGATCGGCTACATTATGAAAAAGACCCATGTGTGAAATACGACATTGGACGAAAGCTGTGGATCTACCTGCATCGTGACCGGAGCGAGGAAGAGTTTGGTGTGTGAGGCTTCCGGGCCGTGTGCCCAGCTAGGCTAGGAATGCTTCCCACTTTCAGCCCCAATTCCACTGTTCTTTTCATTGGCATTCAAGCAGGACAGGATTGTAGAAGCAGGACTTAGCCCACTGGTGAGGCCACCAGTGAGACCTTGACTCTTAGTGAAACCACCATCCTTACTGTGCTGAGGTTACAACTCTTTTTTGCAGAGCGGATTCACCAAGCACAAGCAGCTGCAGCTAAAGCCAGAAAAGCCCTTCAGCAAAAACCCAAGCCCCCATCCAAGGTGGTAAGTGAGCTTCTGGAAACCCCTGCCTTCGTGGTTTTGGGAATGCGGCAACTAGGCCTTCCCTTACCTCAGAGCATCAGGAGCTGCAGGGGTCACGCCTGCCTCTGGTGACCTGTGTGAAATCCACCCCTGAATTTCCCTCTCTTCTCATAGAAGTCCAGTAGCAAGGAGAATTCACTGAAGATCCTCAGTGGCGGCCCTTCTGAGCAGAGCCAGATGAGTCTCAGTGACTCCAGCATGCCCCCCACCCCAGTGACCCCGGTGACCCCCACCACGCCAGCTTTGCCCACCACTCCCATCTCCCCTCCACCTGTGTCATCCGTGAACAAAAGTGGCTCTACTGCTATCTCAGAACCAGCTAAATCCAGCTCAGGGTAAGCTCTTCCGTTTCTTCTCCAGCTGTCTCCCTCTACATTCCTTTTGTATGCATGTCTTCAGTCGTTTGCTTTTTGTTTCCCTTTGATTTTCCTCAGTGTTCTTCTGGTATCTTCACCAACCATGCCACAGCTAGGAACAATGCTTTCCCCTGCTTCCAGCCAGACTCCACCAAATTCTCAGGCTGCCCGTGTCGTCAGCCACTCTGGCTCGGCTGGACTGCCCCAAGTGCGGGTAGTGGCCCAGCCTAGCCTTCCTACTGTTACTCAGCAGTCAGCAGGGCCGACACAGACGCTGCCACAGATGCCGGCAGGACCACAGATTCGCGTTCCAGCCACTGTTGCACAGACCAAAGTTGTGCCCCAGGTAAACAGGGACAGTGGACCCAGAGGTGGTCTGGTGAGTCCAACAGGGAGTTGGGTAAGGACCAAGGAGCCTTAGATTATTGCTACTGCTGATGATATTTATCACAACAACACATTTAATGTTCAAAGCTGGGTAAGCATTTTTATAAGTTGTATTTTACATGTTGGGAATCAGAACTTCTGAGAAGTTTACTGATTTCCCCAGGATTGTAACCTCAGGGCCCTGGTAGAGGCGGGATGTAAATCCAGACCTGAGATTCCAAATCTCTGGCTCCTTCCGTTGTGCCTGTAGTCTTAGTTACGCACTAATCTGTTGTGTAATTTTAGAGAAGAGTCTTATCTTGTGCCTCAGTTTCCTTTACTGTAAAAGCGGTATAGTATTTGTCCTCAGTGTGTAGGAACAAAATGAGATGTGAAATGTGAAAGCATTCTGAAAATTAAGATGTTCTACACAAATATAAGAACTTCACCGTGTCCATCTTAGAGCATAGTGAGCCTTGGGCACTGTTAGATTAGAAGTCCTTTTAGAGGAACCCTTCCTGGGTGGTGACATGCTGGAGACTGCGTGGCGTGCTGGTCTGCCTCTTAGTGTCTAATTAAGCTCTTGGTCTCACGCTCTGAACTAGACAGTAATGGCCACCGTTCCAGTCAAAGCTCAGACCACAGCGGCCAGTGTGCAGCGGCCTGGATCCGGGCCGACAGGGCTCACGGTGGCGAGTCTTCCTGCCACAGCCAGCCCTGCAAGCAAGCCGGCCACGAGTTCTCCTGGCAGCTCTGCCCCGAGTGCTTCCCCGGCTGCTGTCATTCAGAATGTCACGGGACAGAACATCATCAAGCAGGTAGGTGGACATCTCTCGGTGGATCTCACTCCTTTGTCCTACAGCAGAGGACGGTTCGCGATCTTGGTGATTTGTGATCTTGTGATCTGGATCTTAGTTCATAGGTATTTCAAGTGTGAGTTCCCACCAAGGGCAGTGCACGCTTTATAGATGCCAAAGTTTTCTTTGGTTTCTTTCCACATAGTTCAGCATGTAGTAGCTGAGTTTCTGGATTTGGAGTAGACTCTATGAATTTAGTTAAGATCCGAGTTTACCACTAGTAAATGTAGTATATATTTGTACTTTCTTGGTTGTAAATATGGAAGGATAACCATTGAACTTCAAAGAATTGTTAGGCAAAATAGCAACTAATTCTGATAGGAGTGCTTAATATGTGCCTGTACTCTACTGCTCAACATTTTATAGATATTAAATAATTCTCATAACATCAGGGGGTAGTCACTTTTGTTACCTCTGCTTACAGACGAAGAAATGGAACCAAGTAATGGTAAAGGAATGTTATTTTTTTCATGAAGCGGATATTTTCTGATTACCTTTTGTGGGCCAGGCACTGTCCAGAGCATTGGGGGTTTGGTGGTGTATTACACAGACGAAGTCGCTGCCCTTGAGCTCAGATTCTCCTAGAGCTGGGGACAAACAAGTACTGCAGGGTCGGGGCGGGAAGGGCTGTGAGGATCCTGCAGCGGAAGGGGGAGAGTGGTAGCGTGCTGTTTAGCTAGGGTGGTCAGAGAAGGCCTGCCTGGACGCGACGTTTGAGGGAGGTGTGAGTGAGTGAGAGTGCACCCTGTGCGACTGTCTGCAGGGAAAGCGCCCAGCATGGGAATAGCAGGCGGAAGTGCCTGGAGGCAGGAGTATTAGAGGCGTAGCAGGGGGTCCACGGGGCTGATGCTTAATGGGCAAGTGTGAGAGCGTGGAAGGCACTTGGCTTCAGGGGTCGCCAGCGGTTAAATTGTGTCAACTCTGATTTTAAGTGTGACACAGGGAACTGTGGAAAGATTGTGGGTCAGAATGACTTGATGTAGTTCACAATAAGGAAACCCCTGGCTGCTGCCTTGAATAGACTCTGGGGAGAAGAGTGGAAGCAGGGAGGGGCTGGAGCAGGTGCAGCAGGGCGGGTGAGAGGCAGTGCGGCTTCGTGTGGCAGGCAGCCATCGAGGTGGGGAGAGGTGCTGGGATTCTGGATATAGGGTCGAAGGTAGGGCCAGTGGTTTGATTATGGGCTCTGAGAGGAGGGAGTTGAAAATGACCCCATGGCTTTTGGCTTGAGTGACTGGATAGACAGTGAAATCATTTACTGAGGTAGAAACACTGAGGTGTGGCGACTGTAAGACAGGCCAAGAGAGGAAAGTATGCTCAGAGTTAGCACCTGCATCAGGTGCATGAAAGTGTGAGTGATGTGAGGCCTAAGACTTGACCACTCATTGGATGCAGACAATGAGGGCACTTGACTGGGTCCAGTGGATTGCTGGCTTTTTGGGAATGAGTTCAAAAGAGAATGTAAGGGGAGAAAGTGGAGACAGTGATTAAGGTAATTTTTAGAGCACTTTTGCTTTTGAAGAGAGCAGAGACCTGGGACTGGAGTGGAGATGTGGGGTGGAGTGGAGAGGGGGAGGGAGATGTGGGGTAGAGCAAGGATTTATTGTTTTTAGGGTGGGAAATGTCACAGCAAGTTTGCATTCTGATGGCAGTGGTCCAGTAGAGAGGGGAAAATTGAGAGAGAAAGTGCCTGAGGCTGGAGGGTTGCCTCTATTACACATGGGAGATTGGCCTTACATAGGGGTTGCTATATGAACTCAGGAAGTCTGGCCCCCACGCCCAAGCTCTTAGCCGCCATGTAATGCTACTGCTCTCAGAATGAAGATTGTTGGCACAACCATCAATAGACAATTTTCAGACTGGGAGGTGTGAATATGTATTAGATAATATTTATAGGCGATTATTAGGTTTTAATAGGCGATTACTTTTTCAACTTAAAAAGTCCTTTCTAGATTAGAGATGTGTACAGAAGTATTAACCAGCAAAATGCTGTGTATTAGTTTACTTTAAAATATTCCAACCCCCTCCACCCCGCCCCAAGAAAGTGGGGTGAGATAGATAAAATAAGATTGGCAAAGTGATAACTTTTGAAGCTGGGTGATGGGAACATGGGTTTGTTATGCTATTCTTTTCTTTTGTGAAGGTTTACCCTTTTTCAAAATAAAGAGTTAGGAAAATATGTGAAACACTCATAAAGTGGAGGTTTGCCTAATTACACTATATAACCAGTTTAGCATTGTGAATCCCTTTGTCAGTGCTGTTTCTTCCCCATCCAGGTGGCAATCACTGGGCAGCTTGGTGTGAAGCCCCAGACAGGCAACAGCATTCCACTGACAGCCACTAACTTCCGTATCCAGGGTAAGGATGTATTGCGTCTGCCGCCCTCTTCCATCACCACAGATGCCAAAGGCCAGACGGTTCTGCGAATCACTCCGGACATGATGGCCACGTTGGCCAAGTCCCAGGTTACTACAGTCAAATTGACCCAGGACCTCTTTGGGACAGGAAGCGGCACTGCAGGCAAAGGCATCTCGGCCACCTTACACGTCACCTCCAATCCAGTCCATGCAGCTGACAGCCCTGCCAAGGCCAGTTCAGCCAGTGCCCCTTCATCCACTCCAACAGGTACCACCGTGGTCAAAGTGACTCCTGACCTCAAGCCAACAGAAGCCTCAAGTTCAGCTTTTCGCTTGATGCCAGCACTTGGTGTGAGTGTGGCAGACCAGAAGGGGAAGAACACAGTGGCCTCTTCAGAAGCGAAACCAGCTGCCACAATCCGCATCGTGCAGGGCTTGGGAGTGATGCCTCCCAAGGCAGGCCAGACCATCACAGTTGCAACCCACGCCAAGCAAGGGTCCTCAGTGGCCAGTGGGTCTGGAACTGTCCATACTTCAGCGGTGTCCTTGCCCAGTATGAATGCTGCCGTGTCCAAGACTGTGGCTGTGGCTTCTGGGGCTGCAAGCACCCCCATCAGCATCGGGACAGGAGCCCCCACTGTGCGGCAGGTCCCTGTCAGCACCGCAGTTGTTTCCACATCTCAGGCTGTGAGTAACCTTAGTGGTGAAGAATAACCCTTCTGCTTAGGAAACTTTGTAAGGCTCCCTAAGACCTAGGAAACTTCCCTTTTTAGAAGTAGAAATTAGAATCCCTGTCGATATCACCTCATTTGACCCAAACAGGCTTATTTACTAACAGACGTTAAATTTTGAAACAAATTTATCAAAGTGTAGTACATGCGTACATTCTTATAAAATAGTAAAATAGTACAGAAATTTATAGAGTAGAATATAAAATTTCTTTCACCACCCTGTAATTCTCCCTTTGTGAGGGCTAATTACTGTTGGTATTTTGGTATTTATTCTAGTCCTTTTCCTGAGCATTTTCATACATATACACAGTTTTAAAAATCCATATGAGAAACCTTATTCTATATATTGTTCTGTGATTTGCTTTATTTATTTAAAAATATGTCTTGGCGGGGCTGGCCCCGTGGCTGAGTGGTTAAGTTCGCGCGCTCTGCTGCAGGCGGTCCAGTGTTTCGTTGGTTCGAATCCTGGGCGCGGACATGGCACTGCTCATCACACCACGCTGAGGCAGCGTCCCACATACCACAACGAAGAATATACAACCATGTACCGGGGGGCTTTGGGGAGAAAAAGGAAAAAGATAAAAAATCTTAAAAAAAAAAAAATATGTCTTGGGGATTGTTCTAGATCCTACAAAGGAATTGACTGTGTTTTTAATGCTACCGTGGCAGTTCATAGAAGGGTGTGCCTTACCCACTCTTCTGTTAAAGGATGCCTTTTCACTGTTCAACCCTGTGCTACAGTGAATGTTTGTGGATGTATACACGAACACGTGTATCTCTGGAGCAGATGTTCCCGGGATGGGGCCCAGAGGTATACGTGTTGAAACTTCTAGTACTCCAGTTGTGCTACCATAAGGGCCATACCCAGCTTACATTCCCATCAGCAAGACTCCTGTTTCCCCCACACTCCAACCAGTGCTGGATAGCACATCTTTTTAGCTTTGTATACCTATCTTACTGGTAGAAAGACAGTCTTTTTCGGTTTCTTTTCCCTGATCTTCAGTGAGGTTGAGCATCTGTTCATGTGGGTGTTGGCATGTGCTCTCCAGTCCTGAATAAATCTTTGCTGGTGTTCTTGGGGTATTTGGCTTTTTCATACTGTTAGAGGTGGCCCTTTCTATCTTCTGGATGTTGAATTCTCTGTATGTGTAGAAACATTTTGTTCCAGTCTGTCATTTTTAACCTTGCACGTGGAACCTTTTGCTCTATAGGTATTTTATCTGATTAGATCTATCATCATTTTCTCTTATGGTTCCTAGGTTTTGTGTCTGTCCCTTTCTAACCTAGGGTTATAAAGATATTAGCTTTTATTTTCGTAAAATATTTTCAGAGTTTTAAAAAAAGTATAATTCATAATCCATTTGAAATATGTTTTTGTAAATGACATGTCAAGATCTCATTTTATATTTTTCAGATTATTCCAATATCATTGACTAGTTTATTCCTTACCCATTAACTGCAAAATATGACATTTATCATAAACCAAATTCCAATATCAAGATAAATGTGTTTCTGGGTGTGTGTGTGTTTATTCTTTAGCCTCTAGATAAGGAGCATAGTTCTGTATAATGGGGTGCATATGGACAGTAGAAAAGTTTTACTTTTCTAAGCAAGCTGTATGGTAAAACCTCAATAATCTCGATAAAAGCCAGAGTGATAAAGGAAGGAGGACACACATATTAGTAAAACCAAGGAACCGACAAACCCCAAAACAAAGTGTGACTTAAAAGGACTTATTTATATAGGTTCTCCTGTCACAGAAGTCAAAATAAGGAAGCAAGGAAATAGCGCTTACTTGATCCCTTTTTGTTTCTCTTGCATCCTCTGACACAGGAAGATAGCACCCAGTGGCATCTCCCTGTTACAGTCACTCTAGGTACATGCAGCTGGAGAGCATTTGGTGGGGCAGGATGTGCTGAGAGGTGCTTTTTCCCTGTCTGGTCAGCGAGTTAGGCTGGTTTGTGAAGGGACAGTTCTACTTGGTGTACTCGTGGTCTGAAATGTTTTAAGCAACTAAGGCATTCTTAAGGAGAAAGTAAAACCATAAGTCTACCTGGAGGCACCATCTCAAAGTATTAAATTGTTGATATATTTAAGTGCTTTCTAATGGGCTACAAATTGTAAGTAAACTGGGGACCTGCGAAGCAGTTTTGCACCAGGCTGCCTGGCTGATTTGGAACTAGCTTGCTTGCAGGCAGTGTCGATGCTTGTTTTCAGCATCCTGTCAACCACCCCTCTTGAATCATCTTTTTTTTAAATGCTTTCTTTTTAGCTGGGAAGGATTGGCCCTGAGCTAACATCTGTTGCCAATCTTCTGCTCTTTTTTTCCTCCCCAAAGCCCCAGTACTTAGTTGTATATCCTAGTTGTAAGTCCTTCTGGTTCTTCCATGTGAGCCGCCGCCACAGCATGGCTGCTGACAGAGGAGTGTTGTGGTTCTGCAGCCGGGAACCAAACTCAGGCCACCAAAGTGGAGTGCGTCAGACTTTAACTGCTAGGCCATCAGGGCTGGCTCTTCAATCATCTTTTAACATCAGGTTTATAAAAGATTTTACTGTATATAAATTCTGTTACCACCCAAGGGTTAAAAACTAGGCAGCCTAAAAACAGGTGATGCAATGACCTAATCTTAACCATCCTGAAATCTCAAAGACTCCAGGCCTTTTTAACTTCCTTTTTGTTCCTCTGAGGCCTTGTTAGCTTTGGGGGTGGACTTTTCACTTGGTTGAGTTTATTATTAATGTCCCATAACTAACCTCTCTTATCTCTGGCAAAAACGGAAAGCACCTGGAGAATGTGACCTGTCCCTAACCTAAAGTGCTTGCTGTATGCTCCCACCAGAGAGCCTGTGCTCCCGTGGAGCAGTAGTTATGCACTTGCTGTCTTAACTCTTGAGTGCCTCTGTCCTTCTTCACAGTATCACGGGACACACAGATGAGTAAGAGCTCACCGTCTAAGGAGCTCAGACTCTTACTGTGCTTAAGTGAACACGCACTTTCCTTTCTGATTTAGGTACACATTTTATCCTGATCAGAGCAGTTATATATGGTTGCTGCTAATTTAGATACCACGAAAGAGATTAGTAACAGATCAGATGACGTCTAAATATAGTATATGAGCAGTTAACTACAGTGTATGAGCAGTTTTATGAGGGCTCCCTGGGCCCACACCTCAGGAGTGTAGGGACGCTGCAGGACACAGGGAGTGAGAGCATCCAGGTGCTGGTCTCAGCTCTTATAGCCCTGTAGGGGATGCTTGATGTCTCCTTATCTCCTTCCATCCCGTAAACCCGATTGCTTTTTCTCTTTAGGGGAAGCTGCCTACACGGATCACCGTTCCACTTTCTGTGATCAGCCAGCCTATGAAGGGCAAGAGTGTGGTCACAGCCCCTATCATCAAAGGCAACCTTGGAGCCAAGTAAGTGCTGTACTGAGGGGTGAGCATGGCTTCTGGATGGTTCTTTGTCGCAGAATGGGAAGGCAGCTGGTTTCTCTGGGGCTCTCCTTTGATGTCTCTCTTGTTATGCTCATCCACAGTATTTAGTGAGCACCTAGTGTTGTTCAGGTGCTGCGGATACAGCAGTGATTAAAATAGACAAAATTCCATGCTGTCTTCAAGCTTACATTGTAGAGTGAGGAGTGAGATAATAAAGGAAGATACTATATGGGGTGGTGACACATACCATGGAGAAAAAGCAAGGAAGGGAGGCAGGAAGTGCGGGGATGGGGTGTGGTGGTGACATGGCTCAGATGACAGTTTCCAGTGTGGGTGTTAGGGCAGGCCTCATCACTTCAACAGAGAGCCCTAGGTGTGATAGTTCAGAGCTGAGGGCTTCCTTGGGAGCCTGGGCTTCCTGTGGCCCTGACTTAGGGATAAAGGGCATGATGAAATCAGTCTGATGCTCTCAAGGCAGCTATTTTGTGTGTTTCTTACTGGGAGCACACACCTCCCTGGGGCCCTTTCGTTACTCCTCTGATCAAGGTATGGATGTCAGGGCCATTTTATCCAGAGCACCAGGAGCCTTCAGGCTTGCTCTTTTCTCTAGTCATGGGAAGCATCGAAGCTGGAAGAAAGGTGATCTCACCAGCTGGCTTCCATTTTAGTCCAGAATGCGGGAATTTTCACTAGACACCAGACCTCCCTGTTTTCCTTCAACATGAAGCCTAATTCTGGGCGGGAGATAATACTCTGTCCTATCGTTATACCTCACTCCTGCTTTCCCTCCACAGCCTCAGTGGGCTGGGCCGCAACATCATCCTTACCACCATGCCTGCGGGTACTAAACTCATTGCTGGCAATAAGCCTGTTAGTTTCCTCACTGCCCAGCAGTTGCAGCATCTTCAGCAACAAGGACAGGCCACACAGGTAAGGTCCAAGGCAAGCTGTTGGCCATACCAGTCTAGTCTCTCTTTCCTTTGCTGTTGGCTCTCAGCTGATGAGCCCATTGGCAATCTGCTGACCAGATACTCTCTTTGTAACAGGTGCGCATCCAGACTGTGCCTGCATCCCATCTTCAACAGGGAACAGCTTCTGGTTCCTCCAAAGCAGTGTCTACTGTTGTCGTGACCACAGCTCCATCTCCTAAACAGGCACCGGAACAACAGTGATTCGGAGGGAGAAAGATGGCTTCCACAAAAGCCCAGACCTGCTCTGCCCTTCTGGCTGAAGGGAAGGGAGCAGAGAGGTTGCATCATTTCTCTGAGCTTGTCCGTGTAAGGAAGGCCAGTAGTGGGATGATGGCAACAGTGGCTTGGATTCTGCTGCCACACTCCACAGTGGAGCACACTGAGAAAGGTTCACTCCATAGTTCCAAGGTCTGGTCTATACCGATCTGGGCGAAGCTTCTCTTAGAATCGTGTGAGGTCATAGTTGTGTCACACAAGCCAAAGTTCTCTCCTGAGAGCAAGACACCGAGGGAAGCCTCAGAGTTGAGGGGCAGCTGTTGTAAGCCTTTACAGTCGCAGAGTGTGCAGACAGTGAATAAGCCTCGTTCTGTATATGGATTGTATTTTTTAGCTTCTGGTCGTCTCCATGACTAGTGGTCTGGATAGGAGTTTTTTTAAGTTATTTTTTTAAAGTACCTCTTGTACATCTTTATCAAATAGAAACCTGGGCTTTCACCCGCTAAACTGAGTACTTATTCTTTTGAGCAGAATGAGAGAATAGCAAGATTTTTAGTAAGCTGGTGGCTGACTTGATAACTCCATGGTAATGGAGAGGCTGTAAGATGGGAAAGAAGCATGGGAAGTGAGATGGGTGGGCTCCCTGCAATGGGAGTAGTTTGGTACTCCCTCTTAAAGATGGGGTATCAGGATCATGATTGTGGTCCATATCTTCACCTGCTCACTTTGTCCTCCTTATCAGGCCTGTTCACACGCAGTTCCAGAGTCAGAGGACAGAGTAGGTGAATGTCAGCAGAGATGCTGCTTTTGCAGCATAAGCTTTATTGCAGTTCAGAGATTATAGGTCCTCCTTTGCTCTAGGGCAAGAGTCAGCAAACCACGGCCCTTGGGCTGCCTACTCGTTTTTGTAAATAAAGTTTTATTGGAACACAACCCACACCCATTTGTTTATGTATTATCTGTGGCTGCTTTCAATTAGAAGGCAGAACTGAGTAGTTGCCCTAGAGACCATATGGCCCTCATGCCTAAAATATTTCTTATGTGGCCCTTTAAGTAAAACTTGCTGATTTCTGCTCTGGAGCAAAGATGGCAAGAAGCGAGTAGGTGTGCCTCCTAGGCAGCACCAACCATAGCAGAGGGCAGCCTGCCTGTCAGGTCATTTAATCTTGGTAATTTCACACATCTCAGCCTCCATCAAGCTGCAGGTGGAGCTCAGAACAATATTTTAAAATGTAATAAGTCATTAAAGCGCTGGGTGTTAACGATATATGCCTCTTTTGTATTGAGCAGGGGTTGGGTGATGGAGCTTTTCTACAGTGACAGGGCTTCCTTATCTCTCTTGAAAGTGTCCAGATTATTAAAAATGTATCTTTAATCCGTGGAAATTTAGTGGTGATCTTTTATGGGGTCTAGGTGAGGAAGTGGAGTTGGAGGGTAAAGAATTGGAATGGCCTAGTTCAGAGGGTGTTGCTGGGTGGAAAGTTGAGTAGGCAAGTTCCAGAGGAGCAGAGAAGGTTAGAGTGGCTTCTTGGTTACGTAGTCATTTTATGGACATCACATTTGATCCTGAAAGCAGTTCTGTAAAGTAGACATTATCGTCCTTGTTTTAACTGTGAGAAAATGTCAGTCTGAGTTGAAGTTGAGAAAACCAGGATGTAAATCCAGTCTTCTGATTCTGAGTTAGGCGCCCTTTCTGCTGCCTTGCTCAGGGTGGGGATGGCTGTGATGTGTCATGGTGAGACTTGGGGATGATTGAGTTAGGAGTGGTAAGCCTGGGTTACAAAGAGCAGAGGTGGACTGGCTGAGGTAAGCCTGAGCTCTTGGTGGGTAGTAGAGGTTGGCACAGAAGTAGGACTGGTGGTGGTGACAGGTGGGGACTGCAGTGAAGGGAAAAGTTGGTCTTTACCTGAGTAAAGGAGAGTGCATCTGTGTTTCCTGAGACTTTGATATTTGCCTGTCATTACTTCCTAGAGTCACATTTCACATGGACAGTCCATGTGACAGTTTCTAAATGAGAGAAGGGGAGAAATTTGAGGGATCCTGTCTCAGGTATTTACTGCTGGTTAAAACAAACCCCTTCTGAATTTACTTAACAAATGATTTCATAAGAGTAGCTCTGGCAGACAGCCCCAACTCTGCACTGCACTTTGATTTACTGAAGTCACCTGACTCCGCCTACCTCCTTAGTTCCTGCAGACATTTATGTCCGAGGAGAACAGGTCTGTTTTGGGATGCCAGTGTCTGTTGACTCCCTGGTAGGTGTAGTTTGGTACTTCCTGGCCTGTCAGTGCAGTCGTGTAGAAAGGCAGCCCCCTATTGGAGTTGTTCAAATGACATCGCCAGCATTTGCACCAAATGTTCCACAAATGCAGACCTCAGGGGTCTTGTAGAGATGTGGTAGCTATGGTGGGTGTTTTGGGGGGAACAATTCCAGAAGAACTTGTGGCAGCCATTGAGCCTCTGAACCTCTGGTTCAGAGGTTGGTAAAATTATTCAGACCACATGTCCAAGATTGGATGTGGTGAATAGCGTTGTGATGGGTTTGTACTTTAATACCATATCTAAGAATGTTCATGCCAAGGTCAGTCACTTCCATGAAGGTATCCCAAACCATGCTGTGAAAGGGGCATCAAAATGAATTTTAACATTTGATATCTGATCTGCATACCTCAACCCCCCACTCTGGAGAAAATACCACATTTCCTTAAAAGTATTTTGCCCTCTTTTAAGTCTGACTTTACCGTGAAAGTACAGTTGGAAATAGGTTCCTTCTTCCCACCTCCGGTCCCTAAGGAAAGAGCATGTTTTACATTAATTGCCAATAATAAGTCATCCAGTACTTGATGAATGAACGTTTGGGTTCCTACTCGGCAGGCAAACCAGAGTGGATCATGAAAGGGGACCCACAGGTTCTCTTATAATTAAGTCAGTGTTTTCAGGTAGCTCATTCTTAATCCCTAAGCTGTCACTTCAACTCTGAAATGCTGGCCAACCATGCGAGGCTACCTTTCACTTCAGGACAGTGTTTCTTTCACAGAGCACACAGTGCTTCACAGAAATGCTCTTTCCTGTGTTTGTGTGAAGGAGCAGAGGGGAAGAATTAGAAACAAGCTCACTTTTGAGTCCTGCTCAAGACGGGTTTTACGACTTAGTAGGTGTGTGACCTTAGGCTCATCGACTTCTCTGAAGAGCCTAACGTACTTACGTTAGAGGTGGTTGTGCGAATCAGGTGAGATACAATGCATTTGAGAGTCTGGAAAATGCTATACAAATGGATGATACTGTTCGGTTGATAAGGCCTTTCAAATTTGTTCTAACCTGCTTTTATCAGTTTATAGAACTGAGTTAACTCTGTTATTTGATCTTTCATTGTATTTGTGCCTCCTCTCCTCTGTGCCTGCAATGTGCTTTTTCTGTGGCGCAGACCCCTCTTTTTTCCTGCCGCCTTGGTCTCTCCTGGTTGCGGCACTTCCCCTTGGTGGCACCAGTCATCCTGTGTGCATCTGCTTGCATATCTCTCCCATTAGACTGTGAAGTCCTTGCAGGACACACGTTTTGTTAATCTTTGCAACCATTTCAGTGCTATTGTAAAGTAGGTGTTTAATAAATATTTGTTGAAAGAAGTTTAAAGAGAAAAAAACAGATTCAGAACCAAGACTAGAGTATCGAGACTTTATATTCCTAGTTCAGGATTCAGATCTTTTGCAGGATTCTTATCATTTGCTTTCAGCTATATTTAAATTCGAGGCCTTCTGTAACCTGACATCTTTCTACCTCATTATGAAGATTTCCTGTCAGCGTCCTCTTACTAGGGTACTTTTGAGAAGTCAGAACATCTGAGTTCCAGCTCTCAGCGGGGCCCCTAACTAGCTTCCTGATTAAAAAAAAAAAAGTCACCTTTGACCCAATTTTGTCACTTATCACCAGTGATACTGTTGATTAGTACATTAGTTCAATAACCCTGGAACATTAGGATTAGTTAGGAGATGTTCAACAAGTAATATTTAAAATAACCAAAGCTTGTGAATTATTTTACTCAAACACGTTAGAGTTGTATCTCGAAAATAAAGGCACTGTCATTTGCTTACTTTCTGATAACAAAGTAGCTGCTTTCTTGAGAGAAAAAGAGATACGTTATCAAAAGCAGAAGGTTCAGCTGGATTCATATCCTAGATTTATCCATGAGGCCACTTCCTGTTCTGAAGCTTTCAGAGTCTCTGAGTTCTCTTCACACTGAGACACAGGTGAAGGCTTGCTTCATTTTTCTTTATGAAGGATACCACACTGACACGATGAGTCAGTTAAATGAGAGGTGGAAGCTTAAGAGCAGGTGGAAGCAAGCACTGACGTGGGGGAGCTGAGCCACACCTTTCAGCACGCTGGCTGCTCATGCTCAAAGGGACGTGTCCACTCCTCATCGATGACTGAGGACCTCCTCTCATTCCTCATCTGAGCCACTCAAGAGGGCCTTCTGGTAACTGTGATCTGACTTCAGCTTCTGAATCCCAATGATTTCTCCTTCTCCGTGCCTCTTTAACCGAGTCAAATAGCTGTAATAGAGAAACAATAAGACAAATTAGCTCCCCCTCCCCCCTACAATTCCCTTATTCCCTCACCCAAGGATGTTAAGGCAGCTACTGTTTCTTAAAGCATTTTTTAAACATCTCTATCAAATACTGTGATTACTTGTCTACATTTCTGCCTTCTTGGACAGTATTCATTGGTAGGTAAATGGACTCATGACTAATAATATTTAATAGTTAATGTCATAACTGAGATTAAACTTAGGTCTCATGCCTCCCTTACTGTTTCACTGACCAGGCAGCAGAACTAAAAGAAACTATGACCTTGAGTTCCCTTGTGTTTGGTCTGCGTGGAACTCTCCCTGGGGGAATTAGATCTGCTTTGGATAGGGAAATCAGGAACTAGGAAAAAAAAGGGAGCTACAGCAACAACAGAACTAGCAATACCACATGCTCAAAGTCACTCTCGCGCTGTGGTTCAAGACTGGGCTGGGTGACCTTGATCAAGTCCCTCAGTCTTTTGAAGCCTTGGTTTCCCCATCTGTAACATGTTAGATTATGTACTTCATAAAGTGATGACGATTAAATGGGGTAGCACACTTTAAGTGCTTACCACAGTAAGTGCACAGGAAGTACTGTCACGTGATAGTAAGTGCATAGCTGTCACAGTAACCTCTGAGGAGCACTTTAGAGAACACTGGCAGCTATGGTATCTGAATCTGATTGTCACAGCTCTCCAGGAAGCAGTAAGGGCAAATCCAGGCATTAGTTGATGAGCTGAGAACGAACCAGGGACAGGTAGGTTTTGTAATCCAGTATCGATGCCTGATTCGGAGTTTTTCCTAACGTACCACAGGCTTAAAATCTGTCAGAACTGCATTTGAAACCCGGGTCTATCAGGTTACTGTGACCAGAGAAGTCCTTTAACTTCTCAAAAACTCATCACCATTTGCAGGTGTAGAGTACCTTGCACAGAACTTAGCATATAGTTGGCACTCTTTAAGTGGGGGAAGTTAGCACTAGTTATGAAGAGTGGGTCACTGTAAATAAAAATGGTGCAGTATAATTTCGGGAGCAGGGGTTGGTTAGGAGGAAAACCTTGATAAAAGTCTCTTCTCTTGGACATACCAGGAAACAAGACAGTAGCTGATGGCCACGATGCAGAGGGCAACCAAGTAATGCCAGCAGAAGCACATGGTGATGAACATGATGTTTGAATGATCGTTCTGGTCCCATTCGGGTGTTCCAAAAGGTGGAAACAGTACAAATCCAATCTGGTGGATTATACAGAGAAGTTGGCCTTGTCATTAGTTGGTCCTGAGTAGCCATCTAGCCTGCTTCCTATACATACAGTCCCCCCACCTCACATTTCCCACACCTCCATTAGCACAGAAAGGCCTTGATGCACAGAAAAGTTCTTCTAAGTTAATTCTGGTTTTAGGGTAGCCTTATTTAAAACAAAATTTCAGGGACCACACTTGAACAGTTGAGCAAGAGGAACCTGTAAATGGTATCAGTACCTCCACTGGGGAGGGCAGATAGGGAAACATTTAATCTGCTTGCTGTGTGCTCCATAGATAATGCTCGTTAATGCAGCAGCAGGAGATCAATGGATAAAATTACACAGGTCGGGGGTGGGCATCTAACGCATTCACGCGGTACGTTAGTGCTGTATCTTCAAGACTTCTCTTGACACTCTTGGGGGCTCCTGAATCCATTCAATGTGAGGAGCATTGTTTTGGATAATTACCTGCCAGAACCAGGTGCCCTGAAGAAGAACAAGGCTGGTTCGGAAAAGTTCCAGCACAATATTGTCCCGAAGGATCACCTCTAAGAAGATGCTGAGAGCCCCTCCAAACACAGCGCACAGCAGGAGTGAGTGGATGTGCTGGTCCAGTGGTGGCCGGTTATGAACGTGGTAGTAGAAGAGAAAACCTGCTCCAAAGCGAATTACAGCCATCAGAGATTTGCTTGTTTCTACTTCAGAGGATTAATTCTGGACCTTTTCCTTTATTAGAATTTCCTTCTGCACCTGTCTCAAAGCTAGATTCTTCAGCACTTAGGAAGTCAGTTTATGTAACATTACAGGGCAACAAACAGATGCAGATTAAGTTTACTTCATGTGTGCTGTGGGTATAAACATTAAAGGATGCATCTTCCTAAATCTTTACCGAACTCATGGTGGGTTCAGTGCAGGATGGGTAGGTGAAACGTAGCTGATTTGTGACACATTGTGTGTGTGTATACTTGAAATTCAGTTTTGCCTTCAACCTTTTTTCAGCTCTTCCTGAGGTACAGAAGTAAGTGAGGTTGTTGGATTACAAAATGCTTTTTCATTACCCCAGTTAATGTGAATTTTATTGGGAGATCTGTCCTAGCTGCAGGGTGGATCTTCTGAGATTTGTGGAGTCCAGACAATAACGCTCCGGGGTGGGGAGTGGAGTGCAGAGTTTCTCTTAGCTGACCAAAGGGAGTTACCCTCCCGCATGATGGCATTCAGCCAGTCTTCAGACAGTTCTTGTATGTTTCCACGTGCACAGCCTCATGGAAAAGTACAAGTGTGGAGGGGGCTGGGGTGGTAGTAGGAGGGCAGGGGGAGTGTGTGCGCTACTAGCCTGAGGCTTTGGCTAAAAGCCTCAAGCTCCATGTGCTGCCTTATGGAATATGTCATCTGTACCATCCAGAGCATAGGACCAAGTCCTATTTAGGTTTTGAAGTTCAGGGATTTGGATTTTCTGGGTAAGGTTATTATCTTTGCAGTGGTTCTCGTCCCTCATAAACACAACTTGTCAGTCTCTGCATCCTCTTCTCTATCCTTACCACTCAGTTACCTTCAGTGAATGCTGCCACAGCCAGAACCAGTCTGTCCACCCCCAGGGGAATGTGGGCGATGAGACAGGTGAGTATATCGGTGATTCCTGAGACTGCGAAGAACAGATACATGGTACAGTGCTGCCAGTTCATTAGCTTGACCCAGTGGTTTTCATTGTACAGGTGGAGGTGGGGCCCATCCGGAACAAACTGCTCTGCCAGGATCCCTGCAGGGAAATGAGAGTGGAAATTGAGGAGGGACGAGCAGCTCCAAGACAAACAGGAGACAGTAAAAAAAAAAACCCCAAGTCATAAGTGAGTGGAGATGTGGGTGAAGGTGGTCTCCGGTTCAGTGGACCTACTTTGCTGCCTCAGATGCAGCTATGTCAGTATAAAATAAGCTATTTGCTGAGGAACCTGTGTAGACATCTTGCCTTTGTTGTTCTTTTGTGGGGGAGGAGAAACAATACCAACGCCGGCACACAGGTCCCCAGGAAATCTGTCCAGTAGCTGAGATGAAAGCATTAAGTGAGGGTGGCTGATACGTGAATCTCTGCGCTCGCTCTGCCAAGTGAGCAGTGAAAGAAATCCCGGAAAGAAACAATTAGGTTGAAAATAATAGAATCCAAGCAGAGATACACTGGTGGGGAAGACACTTGTGCATGCCTAAGCAGCCCAGGTGTGTTTCTGTCCGGGCGGACTTCAAGTGAGTGCTTTTCCTAGGCATGAGCGAGCTAAGTGAGCTGTGGGGCCTTGTCATAGCTTCAGGTCTCTGTTCTCAACACTGGGGAGCATGGTAAGGCCCCTTCACCTTGGTGTTTCTGGCCCTCCTGTATCTCAGGAGAGGCAAGCTTTAGAGATTGGGGCCAGAAGACTGAAGCTGTGCCACAGTGCAGCTTTCAGTTCTTATCCCCTCTTCTTTTATCCATTTTGGAAGGCAAAAGATGTGCCTTTTGCCTGGTGCCTGAAATGTTCTTGGGGCCTAGAATTAGCCCTCCGTGACAACATTCTGGACCCTGTTCCTCAAACATTTTTTTCTCACACTGGCCCCTTTCAGAATTTATGTGTAAAGGACCAAGGAGTTGGTGAAAACAACTCAGGAAGAAGTCCCAGTGACACTAGAATGGAAGCCCTGTGAGAGCAGAGACTGTTTGGTTCCCCTTTTTTATCCACAAAACCAAGGACGTGAGTTCCCAGCACGTGTAGGAGCTCAAGAGATAATTGTTGAACGGGTTATTATTTTCACCCAGCAAAGAGGCCAAATATAATTTTTCTAGCTTTATTTAGGCAAAGTTGAGGCTGTCCTTACCATTTAAGCCATATGCCCCATCACTTCTCAGCTTCAGAAAGATGAGAAAGCCTTTCGGAAGCCTGAATGACTGGTGAATGGGAAAATTCAGCTGGACTGGAAAAACAAAGCTATGTACCTTGGCGTACTCCAAGAGAAGCCAGTGTTATTCAGTTCCTCCCAATTGTTGAGAAACCGGAGGCCTAAGATGTGACAAGTGGCAGAATGCAATTGCAGAGTAAGATCCCTCATTACTCATGTGATGGACTGATCCTGAGGACGAATACTTTCTATTATTGGCCCTGCTCATTCCTTGAGGGCCACCAGTGGTGGAATGGATGGCAGGTAACAGTGGAAGTTGGTGGACTTTACTGGAAGGGGACACAGTAAAGGAAAATCCCTTCAAGTAGCCCTCTGTTGGCTTTTTTCAATCTCTTCTACTGCCTATCTTATTGGCCTTCTAGCATGAACTCCCCCTCTCTGTATTTGCTTGAGATTTGGGGATGGAGGTTATACCAAAGAGTTGGGTGTTAACTAACTCTTGAGATTCTAATGGAGAGACAATTGGAGGAAAAAAGATGACTTTTCTAAAGTTGAACCATTTAGTACTTTCTCATAATTCATGTACATGAGCTTATTTTACTCTCTTAATTTGTTCTTTTTTTTTCCTTCCTATTTTATGTTTCTCATAAAGTATGTCTTCTCTTCCTACAACTTAGACCTGTGTCCTTTTAGGGCAAAGAATATAGTTTATTTGGTAGTTTTCATAGCATTCTATGGTGTAACAACTATGGTGCTATTAACTGTTAATATTAGAAAGCTTGGTACACAATAGATATTACGATAAAATATCTAGTGACCAACTGGAAACCCTCTTCTGTTATCTCTGCCAGTGGAAACATCCATTTCACAGGGTCCAGCAAATGGGCTAAAAGTTCTGGGTGTGATGGGGAGATCCTCTGGACCTGATGACACCCACATTCTTACCGATGACTGAAAACAAAGTTCTGATCGCAGCTTCAGTGATTTCGAGACGCTGATAATGACGAATCAGTTGGCTGCTTTTCCCCTTTTGGTGAAAGTACTTCAGTGGGTACTTCACTGACCACCATAGCCCCACTATTAAGAAGAAACTCCCTGGGAGAGCGTGGCCCTTGAAGTTTGCCATCAGGGTTCTGGGACACCTGAAAAATTAGGGGACAGCTGTGAGGTGGCTGAATGAAGAAAACATAAATGGGTATTTTGACAAGAAACATAATACGTGACTGAGGATTCCAAATCGTGAGCCATATTAAGAAGGATCCACTTGTAACCCTTTATGTTACATCACTCAAGTCTTGTCAGCTGAGTGAGTTACATGCCAAGAGAATACCACTGGCCCTGAGGCTTTAAAAACACGGTTAAAATAAAAGGGGGGAAGAAGGGAGGATAGGTAAATATTTACTGATCTCAGGGTAGAAAAGCCTTCCTAAACATAATCATAAACAAGGGAACTAGGAAAGAAAAATAGTCACCTATGTCAGCATTTTATATATCAACATCAGAAGGCCAACAACAAATCTGGAATGTTTGTAGCAGCTGTGATGGATGGCTATTCCATTTGAGAGCCTTTACAGATTAATAAGAAAAAGACCGTCGAAGAACGGGCAGGAGAAAAATAGCTGACGGCGATCTAGAAAATCCCACCTAGGAACATGAAGTGCCGGGGATCTGCACAGCCTATTCCAGCCCTGGTCACCAGGGAGTCCTGTCCCCCCGTGACTGGCTACGCTGTCGGGGCTCTTTCACATCTGACGCCTTTACTGGGGGTTTCCATCCTTCATCAAGAACTTTCACAAGCTTTTCAAAGAAGTTTATAGTTTAAAAAAGTCAAATAGCATTTAAAAGGCTTAGAGTGAAAAGCAGCGGCCCCATGCCCCTCCCTCTCCTCCCTGCTGGTGAGCCCACCTCAGACTCTTCCCACTGTTTCTTCTGGCGTTTCCCTCCATACTTGTAGTTGATTTGTGCGTGCTGCCATTCGTTAATTTATCGTTGTTAGGCGTTACCTACCAGCTTCCTGGAGCACTTGTACGCCCTCTCCCTCTTCACCCCTTCATTTTTCACAGTAGTTACCTTAATCGCATTTGTTTAAATCATTCCTTTCACTATTATGGCTCTGTAGATCCAAAGTCCTCCCCAGGGCTCACAAGCCCTCCCTGATCCCGGGCTCTTGGATCTCTCCTCCCCTCCACCCCTGCAACACAGGGTCCCTTCTCTTGCTTGAAACAAGTGCAACCCACCCCTGCCTCGGAGCCTTCCTGTCTGTTCTTTTTAGAAGTTTTCCCACAGAGAGCCAGTAGTTCTCTGCTTCACTTTATTCAAGTCTCTGTTCAAATGTGACTTTATTCCCTGACTACTTTACGTAAAATAACAGGCATGTCTCACTTTCCAAGCCACGTATACTTCTAAATTTTCTTCAAAGCTAAAATAACGATCTGATATTACGTACTGATTCTTTTTTTCAGCATCTGTGTCCATCCAGTAGAATGTAAACTCTGCGGAAGTGGGGATTTGGTCTGTTTCACTGCAGTTAGCCCCGTGCTTACACGGGGCCTGACCCATTCTCCACAAAGCCCAGGATTTTCCATCCCTAGTCACCACCCTGAGTTGAGTCTGTTTCCCTTTGTAGCAAAGCTGCTTGTTTTCATGGCCAACACCACTTAACAGTCATTGAGTGAGGGGGAAAATGAGAACAACCCCAGGCAAAAAGCCACCGTCTCCCACTATTCTTACCTGAAGATCTAGTAGTTTTTGAAGAATAAAAGCTTCTGTCGAGAGTCTAGCTGAGCTACCACAGTCTTGCTCCCTCCACATCCATTTTGTGTGGCCAAGCAGCCTGGGAGCATGCCCTAGGGAACAGCTGCAGAGTCACAAGTAGATGGAAGTTCCTGACTCCCCAAATGCCCTTGAGATAAACAGATCCCCACCTCCCAGAGCCTTCTTGCGCACCCCTTGGATAAGAGCCCCGAGAGGCTTACCAAAATCCTGTTCTTTTTAGTTTGAATTGACCAATCCAGCCTTAGCCTGGGAACTCTAAAGCACTCCACCTGCAGGCTGGAATAACGGTGTGTGGCCCAGGTCCTCCACACCCTGCCCGCACCCTGCCCTGGCTTCCCCACGTGGCCCCGGAGGTGTGCCGTGCCCCCCTCCAGGACCTGGGAGTGATGAGATTCTCTGCTTCAATTCCCTAGTAGTCTGCTGTTGAACCGAGACTCTCCACCAAGCACCCCAGACTCTGCTCCACAAACCTGAATTTAACAAAGTCACAGCAGCTTCTCCATTTGTCACCTGACTTTGGTCAATCTCCAGTTCTCTGAAATGGTTGGTTTTGACAGTTTTTTCTAATTTTAAAATTTCTAATTTTGCACTACTTACTTTGTTTTTGTTTTTCATTTTGGTTTTTGCAGGAGGGAACTGCTTATTTCTTCATGTTGCCATAACTGGAAGGCACTCTTCTCATTCTTTTCTAACCCTCTATTGATCAACATAAAATAAAAAATCTCCATTTTCATTTACTGTTGAACACAGGTCCCTTTCAAGATCAAGCTTGCCATACTCCTCTGTTTTCCTAGCCAGAAGTCCAGGAAAACCAGCTTTGCAAATCCTTCCTGCCCTTCCTCATTTTTCTGAGAAGCAGCACCCTAAATAAAGGCAGAGTCCTTGTCTGCCTGTCGTCCGTACCAATTTGTCAAGCCCCACCCTCTCCTTTTACCTGGTTTAAAATCCACACCAGGAGATAGTAGGGCTTGTAGCATCGTGTCTGTAGAAGCTACCTGAAATTTATTTGTGCTACTTGGAGGACTAATTACCTTTATTTCATAGAGCAGAGGAGCAGGGCAGGTAGATTTCTTCCATTAACAAATTAATAGATTAGTTAATTAGCTTAGTTATGTTATAGAACATGTGATATAGGATGGGTCAGTTTTAAGAAGGAGGAACAAGGCAATAACTTCAAATAGAACAATAAAAATTTAGAGCGAGTCACATGAATTTTTGGGTTCCCCAATGCACATAAAAGTTATGTGTACACTATACTGTGTCTGTTAAGTGTGAAATAACATTATGTCTAAACAATGTACATACCTTAATTAAAAAATGCTTTATTGCTAAAAAATGCTAACCATCATCTGAGCCTTCAGTGAGACTAATATTTTTGCTGGCGAAGGGTCTTGCCTCCATGTTGATGGCTGCTGACTGATCAGGGTGGTGGTTGCTGAAGGCTGGCGTGGCTGTGGCAACTTCTTAAAATAAGACAAGAATGAAGTTTGCCACATCAATTGACTCTTCCTTTCATGAAAATTTCTCTGTAGCATGTGATGCTCTTTGTTAGGATTTTATCCACAGTAGAACTTAGTTCAAAATTGGAGTCAACAGTCTCAAACTCTGCTGCTGCTTTATCAACTGAGTTTATGTAAATTCTAAATCCTTTGGTCTCATTTCAACAATGTTCACAGCATCTTCACCAGGAGTAGATGCCATCTCAAGAAACCACTTTCTTTGCACTTCCATAAGAAGCAACTCCTCATTTGTTAGTTTTATCATGAGATTGCAACAATTGGATTACATCTTCAGGCTCTCCTTCTAATTCTAGTTCTCTTGCTGTTTTCACCACATCTGCAGTAACTTCTTCCACTGAAGTTTTGAACCCCTCAAAGTCATCCATGAGGGTTGGAATCCAGTTCTTCCAAATTCCTGTTAATGTTGATATTTGACCTCTTCCCATGAATCATGAATGTTCTTAATGGCATCTAGAATGGTGAATACTTTCCATAACCTTTTCAATTTACTTTGCCAAGATCCATCAGAGGAATCACAATCTACGGCAGGTATAGCCTTACAAAACGTATTTCTTAAATAATAAGACTTGAAAGTCAAAATTACTACTTGATCCTTGGGCTGCAGAATGGATGATGTGTTAGCAGGCCTGAAAACAACATTAGTCTTGTTGCACATCTCTATCAGAGCTCTTGGGCGCATTGTCAGTGAGCAGTAGGTCTCAACAGTAGGCTTAAAATATTTAGTAAACCATATTGTAAACACATGCAATCCACACTTTATTGTTCCATTTATAGAGCACAGGCAGAGTACATTTAGCATAATTCTTTTTTGTTTGTTTGTTTTTAGATTGGCCCTGAGCTAACATCTGTTGCCAATCTTATTTTTTCCTTCTTCTCCCCAAAGCCCCCCAGTACATAGTTGTATATTCTAGTTGTAGGTTGTTCTAGTTCTGCCAGGTGGGACACCACCTCAGCATGGCTTGATGAGCGGTGCTAGGTCTGTGCCCAGGATCTGAACTGGCAAAGCCCTGGGCTGCTGAAGCGGAGAGCGTGAACCTGACCACTAGGCCATGGGGCTGGCTGTGAGCATAATTCTTAAGGGCCCTAGGATTTTTTGAATGGTAAATGAGCATTGGCTTCAACTTAAAGTCACAGCATTAGCTCCTAACAAGAGTCAGCCTGTCCTTTGAAGCTTTGAAGCCAGGCACTGATTCTCCTCTCTAGCCATGAAAGTCCTAGATGGCATCTTCTTCCAAAATAAGGCTGTTCTATCTACACCGAGCATCTGTTGTTTAGTGGAGACACCTTCATCGATTATCTTAGCTAGATCTTCTGGATAACTTGCTGCAGCTTCCACATCTGCACTTGCTGCTTCCCCTTGCATTTCTATGTTAGGGAGACGGCCTCTTTCCTTAAACCTCGTGAACCAACCTCTGCTGGCTTCAGACTTTTCTTCTGCAGCTTCCTCACCTCCCTCAGCCTTCGCAGAACTGAAGACAGTTAGGGCCTTGCTCTAGATTAGGCTTTGGCTGGTTTGATCTTCCATCCAGACCACTAAAACTTGCTCCACATCAGCAATAAGGCTGTTTCACTTTCTTGTCATTCAGGTGTTCACTGGAGTAGCACTTTTAATTTCCTTCAAGAACTTTTCCTTTGCATTCACAGTTTGGCTAACTGGTTGGCATAAGAGGCCTAGCTTACAGTCCATCTCAGCTTTTGACATGCTTTCCTCACTAAGTTTACTCATTTCTAGCTTTTGACAAAGTGAGGCATGTGACTCTTCCTTTCACTTGAACACTTAGAGGCCACTGTAGGGCTATTAATTGGCCTAAATTCAATATTGTTGAGTCTCAGGGATAGGACAGCCCAAGCAGAGGGAGAGAGACGAGAGAACAGCCGGTCAGTGAAGCAGTCAGAACGCACACAACATTTATTGATTAAGTTCTCCATCTTGTATGGGCCTCACTGTGGCACCTCACCAAACAATTACAATAGAACATCAAAGATCACTGATCACAGATCACCGTAACAAATATATAATAATGAAAAATTTTGAAATACTACAAGAATTACCAAAATGTGACATAGAGAAACAAAGTGAGCAAATGCTGTTGGAAAAATGGTACCAACAGACTTGCTCGATGCCGGGTTGCCACAAACCTTCAATGTGTAAAAAATACAATATCTGAGAAGTGCAATAAAGCGAAGCACAATAAAAGCCTGTGTATGCACTGAGTTGTGCGACTGTCACCATGGTCAATTTTAGAACATTTTCATCACCCACAAAAGAAATCCCCTTACCCATTAAACACTCTCCATGTCCCCTAATCTTCTCCCACCCTGCCCCCCACTGCTATAGGCAACCACTAATCTACTTCATATCTCGATAGATTTGTCTATTCTGGGCATTTCACATAATTGAATCATATGATCTATGGTCTTTTGTGACTGGCTTCTTTATTCTGGCATAATGTTTTCAAGGTTCATCCATGTAGCATGCATCACTACTTACTCCTTTTTATGGCTGAATATTTCGTTGTGTGGACATACATTTATTGGCTTGCCAGGGCTGCTGTAACAAAGCACCCCATTCTAGGAGGCCTAAACAACAGACGTTTATTTTTCTCACAGTTCTGGAAGCTAGAAGTCTGAGATCTGGTGTTAGCAGGATTAGTTTCTTCTGAGGCCTCACTCCTTGGCTTGAAGATGGCTGTCTTCTCCCTGTGTCTTCACATCGTCTTCCCTCTGTGTGTGTGTGTCCTCCTCTTATAAGGACACCATTAGATTAGATTAGAACCTTCCCTAATAACCTAATTTAATTACCTCTTTAAAGGCCATATCTTCAAATACAGTCATATTCTGAGGTATTGGAGGTTAGGACTTCAACATAGGAATTTCGGGGAGGGGGGCATAATTCCACCCATAACACCACATTTTATTTATCCATTCATCAATTAATTGACATTTCCATATACTTTTATAGAGTTAATTACTAAATCACTACAAAAGACAACCGTCAAGAGTATCAAAAAAGATACTTGGAAGGTTTCAACAACTTCACTAAGTATTCCTACTTTTTATTCCTGGGACAGTTCTCCCTAATGAATCTGAAAGTCACCCTCAGATGGCTCTAGACTTTCAGTGCTTTCTTGCTATTTCTCTTTCATGTCTTCTTTTGATAAGAGTCTTATTGACATATAATTCACATACCATAACATTCACTCCTTTAAAGTTTACTTTTCTTTGGTTTCTGGTATATTCATAGTTGTGCAGCCATTATGTTTTGTTTATTTGTTCATGGACAAATATTTGAGTGGTTACAAATAGTGATGCTATGAACATTTGTGTACATATTTTTGTATGTATCTATGTTTTCATTTCTCTTGGGCATATACTTAGTAGTGGAATTGATTGGTCATATGTAACTCTATGTTTAACATTTGAGGAAACACCAGACTGTTTTCCAAAGTGCTTGAACCATTTTACAATCTCACCAGCAATGTATGAGGGTTCCAATTTCTCCACATCCTTGCCAACACTCATGTCCATCTTTTTTATTTTAGCCATCCTAGTGGGTGTGAACTGTATCTCATTGTTTTGTTTCCTTTTGCTTTCCTAGTGATTAGTGATGTGGAGCATATTTTCACGTGCTTATTGGGCATTTGTTTATCTTCCTTGGAGAAATCCCTATTCAGATCCATTGCTCATTTTAAATTAGGTATTTGTCTTTTTATTGTTGAGTTGTAAGAATTCTTTAGATATCATAGGTACAAGTCCTGTATTAGATATATGATTTGCAAATATTTTCTCCTTTTCTGTGGGTTGCTTTTTACTTTCTTGATTGTGGCCTTTGAAGCACAGAAGCTTTACATTTTGATGAAGTCCAGTTTATCTATTTTTTCTTCTGTTGTTTGTGCTTTCAGTGTCATATCTAAGAAACCACTGCTTAACTCAAGGTCATGAAGATTCACTCCTATGTCTTCTTCTAAGATTTTTACACTTTTAACTCTTATATTTATGTCTATAATCCATTTTGATTAACTTTTATATATGGTGTAAGGTAGGGATCCAACTTCATTCTTTTGCATATCAAGTTGTCCCAGCCATTTGTTGAAAAGATTCTTCCTTCCCCCATTGAATTGTCTTGGTGCCCTTCAACTCTTGAAAATGGATTTCATCAATCCCCAAAGAAGGGCCTTGCCTATAATAAGGTCAAACTGTGGTGAAGGAGGAGTAATTCAACTATTATGACATATGTATTAAATATTTTAATAGAGTGTACAGTGTTATGACAAGGGAAGACTCTGATTCAGCCTGGTGGAGATAGGAGAAAGATTATAGAGGGAAGTGTCACTAAAGCATCCTTGAAAAACAAGTAAACCTAGGTGAGGTGGGTGGAGTTCGAGGCAGAGCAATTAGCAAATGCAAAGTCTAAGAGGCAGTTGCAGCCAATCATCCACATGGTTGGAGCTGAGCTACAGAATGTTTCTTACTCTCCTTTCCCTGCCAATCCCACCTTGGTTTTTGTTTTTGTTTTTTTTAAAGATTGGCACCTTGAGCTAACAACTGTTGCCAGTCTTCCATTTATTTATTTATTTATTTTCTTCTCCCCAAAGCCCCCCAGTACATAGTTGTATATTCTAGTTGTGAGTGCTATGTGGGACGCAGCCTCAGCATGGCCTGATGAGCCAGCACCATGTCTGCACCCAGGATCTGAACCGGTGAAGCCTTGGGCCGCCGAAGCAGAGTGCATGAACTTAACTACTCGGCCATGAGGCCAGCCCCCATTCCCACCTTCTTTACCAAGAAAGACCATATGTCATTCTCTTCATGAGTGGAATGCATTAAACCTTGACACTGTCTTAGATTGGTAATGAACAAAACAATACTCTTAAAAGTCAAATCAACCAGACACTGTGGTCCTATCTACCCAGCAGTGTCTGGGAAAGAATATAAACCATCTCACAAATGGGCCTGAGGAAGGTTGAGTTAGAGAAGATGTAAGTCAGGTTTTATATTAGTTTGAATGCATTCTATTTTCTAGATTTCCCTAAAGGAAACTGGGTTTCTAAACTTTCCTTTAAGGGGAAATATAGTCACAGATTAGAACATGAACTATGGAATGCCAGACCTAAGTTCAATCCTGGTTTTGCCACTTCTACTGGTAAGACCCTGGGCAAGTGCCCTGACCTCTCTGCAGCTCAGTACTCCTCCTTCTAAAACAGGAGGGTGAGCACCTGCCTCGGAGGGATCTTGTGAGGGTCAATGGACAACGTCTAGCAGCTAACTAGAGTCAGTGTTCAGTTAATGTTAGTTTCCTCTCTTCTCTGGTGCTGTTATACCTATTTCCACAATTAATGGGGGAGAAACCTGGGCTTCTCTCTTGGGAAAAGTATAATTATTGAACTGAGGTGGCTGTCCTTTGCTTTTAGTGGCTGACCCAAAGGGCGGGGAGAATCACTGTTGAACCTTTGCGTAATCCTGGAGAGAGCAGTGGTTGACTGTGTCTTTTTAATAGAAACGGGATGTGTGTTTGGTCAGAAGGGAGGTAGGTTATGGGGAGAACATAGTATGTTATTTTACTGCAGAACATGCTTTTTATACTTTCTGAATCTGACCTTGCTAACAGAAACATTTGGATGGTTGGTTTCTGGTCTGAGTTTATTTTCAAAAACAACCAACCCTGCCTGCCTCAGCTTTCAGTTACTCTGCAAATAACAAGGTAAATGCCCCCCTCCCCGCCTTGCCTTTTTCTGTGAGCTGCTTAGTAACAGAATGCAGGAGAAGCACAAGGTGCAGCGTTGAAAGTCCTCTGTTGCCCTAGGCTGATGTGACTGTGGCTTAGTCCTGAGCTTCAGGCAAGGTGTGCCCCTGCTCTGCAGGAGGCTGAGAGGCCTTAAGGAACTCTGGTGTCCCTCGCCCTCTTCAAAATTTGGCAACCACTACCGTCATTGCTATTTTCTCTATAGGTGGGTCTTTGGAACAACATGGTCAGAAGGAGTAAGACCAGAATAAGCCTGAACCTGTTCTGGCATGAGTTCATGATGCTATGAAACAAAATTACCATGAACAAGAGCTCAGTTACCTCCCAGCTCAGTTTGGTTCCTAAGCAAAAGATGGTCTCATGCCTGCTCTCTTTTTTTTTTTCATGTGAGCCCATTAAATACAAGACCCTATGTTGGATGCTAAGGAAATAATAAAAAGAATAAGAAATGATCCCTATCTTCAAGGAGTTTATAATCTAGCGGGAGCTATAAACTTGTGAAAGATTGAGTGTCATGAGATAAACTGACAGCAATCCTTGGGGACACTGAATAGAGAGTGAATAACTCACCAGAGAATCTGAGAAGGCTTCGCAGAGGGGCTGGAATTTGAGCTGGGCCTTTCTTGATTGCCTCTTTCAAACTGTTAGGAAAATTAGGCAGTCTTACTGGAATCCTGAATTAAAGACTGAAGAACAAATCTGGGCTAAAGTCCATTATTTCTCAAGATCTAATAAAGAACACTGGCATCTGAGTCATAGAGCTGGGTTCTAGTCCAAGTTTTGCTATGAACTCAATCGGTGACCTTGAGCAAGACACGTAACAAACATCTCAGGATCATAATGTCTTTGTTTGTTAAAAGAGTAGTTTGGAAGAGGTAATCTCCACAGCCCTACCTACTTCTAAAATCCCTTTCTGTCTTTGTTCTTGATTAACACATCAAAAAAATGAAATGACAGATGAAAAGGAATGAGAGCAAGTTCAGTCCTGGTGAGGGCAGAATGGAACTAAGGTTATGGGCATCACCAACAAAAAAGCAGTTCCCAGTTGCCATGCCAGCATACATGGAGTGAAAGGGACATGGACTTGGAAGGCTGGCTTATTTTTCAAGCAACAAGGAAAAAAATTTAATGTATTTTTCCTTCTCTACTATCAGTGAACTTGTTCAGCACCCATGTCAGTGAACAAGATGGATGCTGGACCTTCCACTTCACTCAACAGTCCTTCTTGTCATGTTCAGGCTCTTATTCCCATTCCCCATAGTTTTTGAAAACTCGTCGCTTCTCTCAAACCTGAGTTCCCTCAACTCTGGAAAAATCTTCCCTGTCGTTCCATTAATATCATTCAGACTAAGGCATCAGTCACCTCAGTTGCCTCTTCTTCACCTACAAATTCATTGACATCGCACCCATTCTTCTCTTCAGATCTCTCTTAAAGGCCAGTCCTCCATCTGTGCTTTTGATTGCATCCTCACCTGAGCCCTGTGGGCCCTAGTTCTATTAATCAGGAACTTCTCTCACCTTTTATTACCTTTTCCCCTTCAACTATAACCAGGCCCAAGACTTTTTCACACAAAATAAAAGAAAAAGGAAAAAGAAAAAAAAATCTGTTTTGACCCTGCATCTCCTAAGATCCATTGTGTATCTGTCTTCCTGTTTACTATTTCAAACATAGAAATAATATATCTAATGTATAAAAGGTATAAAGAATAATTTAACGTATCCCATGACCCAGCTTATGAAATAGAAAATTACAGGGCTGGCCCCATGGCTGAGTGGTTAAGTTCATGTGCTCTGCTTTGGTGGCCTGGGGTTCACCGGTTCGGATCCTGGGCACAGACCTACACACTGCTCATCAGGCCATGCTGAGGCAGGCATCCCACACAGAAGAACTAGAAGGACCTACAACTAGGATATACAACTATGTACTGGGGCATGGGGGAGGAAAAAAAAAAAGAGGAAGTTTGGCAATACTTGGTAGCTCAGGGCCAATCTTCCTCACCAAAAAACCAAACAAACAACTCAGCTCTTAAGAACCCAAATTGGGTTAGAGTTAAAAAAGAAATAGAACACTACTAATATCCTTGGAGCTTCCTGTTAACCCCTCCTTGGTAGTTTCCCTCCAGCCTCCCCCTGAGAAGTAACTATCATCCTAAATTGTGTGTTGAATAGTCACTGGCTTTTGTTTTACTATATACTATGTACTTTATCTCCAAACAACACATGCTTGCAAACTTTTAAACTTTATATGTACGTTGTCAAAACATGTGGATCTTTTCCTTGCCCTCCCCCCTAGTCAATAACCAGTAAACACCTTTGATAATAGATTTACTTATAGATAATTAAAAACACTTTCTAGGGGCCAGCCCCGTGGCCGAGTGGTTAAATTTGCACGCTCTGCCTTGGCGGCCCTAGGTTTTGCCGGCTTGGATCTTGGGCACGGATATGGCACCGCTCATCAGGCCACGCTGAGGCGGCGTCCCACATGCCACAACTAGAAGGACTCACAACTGAAAATACACAACTATGTACTGGGGGGCTTTGGGGAGAAAAAAGGAAAAATAAAATCTTAAAAAAAAACAAAAACACTTTCTAATATTGAAAATATTTGAAAAGTCATTAATTATTGAACTCAATTACCACTTAAATGAGGTTTCCTTTTGATAGAAAGGAATTTTGGTGATTTTGTGTAATGTAAACACCGTCAAAATCAGTCAAGTTTCTTGAAAAAGCCTAGAAAGAGAACTGCTGTTTCCATTTAGTCCCCCCTCTTCACCACCACACTGAAACTGTATTCATACACGTCAGCAAATACCCTCCACACTCTTTCATCCAAGGGAAGTCTTGAAGATATTATCTTAATAGACCTCTCTTCTGTTCTTGATGCTACTCGGTAGTTGACACTGTCAACTAGTCAATTTATCTTTGAAATTATCTACTCCCTTTGGCTTTCATGATACTGTTCTCTCCTGGCTCTCTTCATCTTTCATAATCATCTTCCTCTCCTTTGTCCTCCTCTTTTGTCTGTCTCTTAAACACCAGCAGTCTTTGGTGCACTGTTCTTTTATGTATCTTCTTCTTGCAAGAACTTATACACACTCATAGTTTAATTACCACTTGCACACTGATGACTCCCATGACTTTATCTCTAGCCCTGACCTCTCTCCTAAGTTTCAGATTCATACCCAACAACCTAACTGACAGACATGCACATCAACGCATAGATGCTTTTTAGACACCTCAAAGTCAACATGTCCCAAACTGAATTCATCACTTCCTTCCCCACCAAATTGGCTTCCTTTCCGTATCCCAAACTCAGGTAATGGTTTATCATCCAGACGCTGTTAAAGCCAGAATCCTGTGAGTCATCCTAGACTCCTCTTCTTCCCTCAGTCTGCCCTGCAGTGTCCCAATTCCCCAAGAAACTCAAAAATTATGCTTATTTTGCTTCCTCATATTTTCTGGTGTACTCTCTTTCCTTTCTATTTCTACAACAGTTATCTCATTTTGGCTCTCATTGTCTTTTACCTGGACTACTGCAATGCCTCTAGTCCTCCTGTCCATAAATCCTTCCACTCTGTAGCCAGAGTCATCTACGTATAATGTAAATCTGTTACACCATTATAGAATTTAAAATACAGTCATGCTCTGCATAAAGTTTCAGTCAATGACAGAGTGCATATACGATGCTGGTTCTGTAAGATTAGTACCATATAGCCTAGGTGTGTAGTAGGCTATACCATCTAGGTTTGTGTAAGTACTATAAGGGAGGAAGAAATTTTCCTCTACCCTTCTAGGCTCTTCTGGCTGGTCTAAGAATTAAATTGACATGAGAAAGATTATTAGGAGAAAATCAAACAAAAGTTTATTAACATGTATATATGAGAGGAACCCAGGAAAACCGAGTAACTCACCAAAAGGGCCGAAGACCTCACCTTAAATACCATCATCAGCTAAAGACAGAAAAGATGTTGGGAAAGTGAAAAGACAACCCACCAACTGGGAGAAAATATTTGCAAGTCATATATCTGACAAGAGGTTAATTTCCAAAATATATAAAGAACTCATACAACTCACCAACAAAAAAATGAACAACCAGATAAAAAATGGGCAGAGGATATGGACAGACATTATTCCAAAGAAGATATACAGATGGCCAATAGGCACATGAAAAGATGTTCAACATCACTATTAGAAATAACAAGTGTTGGAGAGGATGTGGAGAAAAGGGAACCCTCATACACTGCTGGTGGGAATGCAAACTGGTGCAGCCACTATGGAAACTGATATGAAGATTTCTCAAAAAATTAAAAATAGAAATACCATATGATCCAACTATTCCACTATTATGTATTTATCCAAAGAACATGAAATCAATAATTCAAAAAGATATATGCACCCCTATGTTCATCACAGCATTATTTACAATAGCCAAGACATGGAAGGAATCTAAGTGCCCATCAACTGATGAGTGGACAAAGAAGATGTGGTGTGTATATATATATATATATATATATATATATATATATATATATGCACACACACAATGGAATACTAAGCCATAAAAGAAGACAAAATCATGCCATTTGTGACAACATGGATAGAGCTTGAGGGAATTATGCTAAGTGAAATAAATCAGAGAAAGCCAAATACCATATGATTTCACTCATATGTGGAAGATAAACACATAGATAAGGAGAACTGACTGGTGGTTACCAGAGGGGAAAGGGGTGAGGGGAGGGCAAAAGGGGTAAGGGGGCACATATGTATGGTGATGGATAAAAACCAGACTATTGGTGGTGAGCATGATGCAGTCTATACAGAAACTGAAATATAATAATGTACACCTGAAATCAACACTGTTATAAAGCAATATGACCTCAATAAAATAATTAAAGTACCAAAAAAAAAAAAAAGATGTTGGGGGTGGGGAGAATCAGGGACTTCAAAGGGAACGAAGGCAATTCACAGGTAGGTGAAAAGGAGAAAATGTTTGGAAAACAAGTGTTTGGCCACACAGAAACAGAAGAACACAATGGGGAGCCCAACAAACAGGCTTTTCTAAATTCCTAGCTGTCTACCACCTAGTTCATGTTATGCTAAGGTGATAGCTCACTTCCTGAGACAGGTTTTTTAAAGTCTGAATTCTTTTACACAATTAAGAGAGAGGTAACAAGAAAAACTTTCTCAGTCTTTTGTTTCTTAAAAATAATGAGCCTAAAACAATCCTCATGTTAAAGGGACACATTTTGGGGTGGCAAATTTGTTCTCCTTCCATACACTCTATCATGTTCACACAATGACGAAATCGCCTAATGACACGTTTCTCAGGACATATGCCCATCATTAAGCTATGCGTGACTGTATCTCAGTGACTAACCATCAGATGTAGTCCACGCCCCTTTGCATTGCATATATCCAGGACTTGGGTCTTTGTCTCTCCAGCCTCATCTCCCATTTCTCCCCACCGGAAACCTTGTAGTGTATACTTTGCTCATGCTATTCCCTTCACCTAGTATGTCCTTTGCATTTTTCTTCAGCTGGCTTAGCTTTACTCTGTTTTCAATAGGTGGGCCTCATCTCCTCTAGGCAGCCTTCTGTGAGCCGCCAGGTTTGGCTACATGCCCCATGTAGTACAATTAGTACATCATTGTGCTACCGTTGTACCTTATACATATCTTGATTTTTATCACTTAGACGTTATATTAAAATATTTACGTCTTACCAGATTATAGGCTCCTCAAGAGGAGAGACCTTATCTGCTTCATCTTAAACTTCCCATGGCTCAGCACAAAGCCTGATATATAACAATAGTTCTTGATCTGAACTGAACTGATGCAATTTAGCCTTGATCCTGAATCACCAGGAAACTGCCTCCTAAATCCAGTCATTAGTAAAGTTGCTTGTACCATTACTCTTTCATATAATTTTGAGAGCTAGATGAATCTTTAAAAGATCATCTCACTGGGCCTCTTAGACTGGTATATGGATAAGCCCCTCGTCCCAAAGGAATATCTGAAATCACAGGACCAACATGGTATATCATCCTGGAGTATCAATTTTACCTAAAGATTTTGGGGAAAAGGATTTTCATATTAAAACAGATAGAGATGTATTTTGGGGTAGCACACATTTTTTAGCATTAAGAGAGACTTCAGTTTATGCCAGGCTGTTCTCAGGCAAGCCTCCAGGTCCTTCGGAGAACAAGTTCTATCATGAGTGGTAGAGTTTGAGAAACACTGACGTACAGATCATTGTTTTACACTGAAGTTCTTGTTCTAGAGCCTTCCATATAAAAATAGCCACCCCAGTGAGACCAAAGCATAGGAACAATCTGAGGAACAGCCAGAAGAGAGAGCGGTTTTATTCTGGGCCTGGGTTAGGTTTTAAAAGTTTCTGCCTTTTAAAGGTGTCCTGCCTGATAGGCAGGAGAGGTCTTCTGAAATTAGTACATCACTGTGCTTTGCACAAAATATACTCGATGGTAGATGAAGGCAGCGGAGAGGAGGCAGAGCAACAACGTTAGAACAGAACAAAGAGAACGTTTGGGTCAAAGTGGGGGCTAGATCAAAGAGTGTAAGGAAGAGAAGGACAGTACAGGGGAGGTGGGGAACGTGAGGAAAGAGGCATCCAAACAGAACTGTGGTTAAAGATGGGACTAGATGTAGGGTGTTTGGTGATAACCTACCTAGATGTAACAAAATTATTACATCTTTGGTAAGATGGCATGGGGAGTTTTCACCTCTGGAAATTCTACCTGGAGTCCTGGTAGTTTGAGATCTTCCAAGTCTGTTTTCTTTTTTTGAAAAGATTTTATTTTATGTTTTTCCTTTTTCTCCCCAAAGCCCCCCAAATCTGTTTTCTTACAGTTGTTCCACACATCAAATGTGAGAATGAGGTAGCATTCACAACTGGAATGTTAACATCTGTCCAGAGCTCGCCTTTGCCACGTAAAGTTCACTGGGTTCATTTCTATCTTCCCAGTAGCTGAAGACAACAGTTTCCATTCTTGTGGGACTATGCAGCACACATCTACACTTTTCCAGGTCCCCATATGGATTTTTCTAATGTTTGCTCACTGTTTACTTACTGCCTTTTCAGCTGCTACCCAGTGGCCTGTCCCAAAGCCAATCATTGCCACACATTTGGGTTTTGTTATTTCAGTAACCCATTTCAACATGCCAATGTAAATATCAGTTGTACATTGCTGTTATTCAAACTACCTGAGAGTACTTCTGTATGGATTAAAGCTGTTCAAGGAAAAGGGGATATGATTGCCATCCACACTTGTGTATCTCCAGTACCTGCCAAGATGCCCGACATATGGTAATACCCAATTAATATTCTATGAATATTAAATGAGTGAACCGTTTATGGTTATAAACATTGAAATAAGCCTTGAGTAATGTTTGGAATCTGCATGATCCTATTAAACTCAGCAGGTTCCAAACTATAATCAGATTCACAAATGTTTTGTGAAATGAAAGTCAAAAGACACAAATAGTAGCTCTGAAAAAACAATTTTTTCTTCTAATATGCTTCACTGTTAACCTGTTTTAGGAAGAAAACAGACAGACTTGTGATCAAGTGTTTCCCAATAATTTTTCAAACCTCAAAAAAGGAAGAAACATTATTAACATGTTACCTCTGCCAATCCTGTTTTTTAAAAAAATAAAACTTCAAATAAATTATTGAGAAGGGGAAAAAAATCTCTGAAAAGAGAATGAGGTAGTATCATTCAAGAGGAAGTGACTTAAAATGATGCAACAGAAACAGAGGAAACAGCAAGAGGATAAATAGAAAGGCTAATTTAAAGTAGATAATGGAGTCAATTTAATTCAAGCAACATTCATCCAGTGCCTGTCATGTATCAAGCACTGTTCTGGATGATGGAGGAACAGAGATAAGAAGACTGGGCCCCTGCCTTCAAGGAGTTTGCAGTATTCTTTAAAGGTGCCCAAGAAGGAAAAGCCAACAGTAGAAAATCCAGTACCTAATGCCCAGGCTTTCTAAGAGGTCTTTGAAAGATAAACCAGAGATCTTTTCTGTAACACATATAATCTGGTCCCTTCACATGATCTACAACTTTCCAGCAAAAAAAAAGAGTGATGAATCTGCCCTGAGTTTTGATTATCACTTGTCAGGCTGCACAAAGGAAAAAAATGGTATGGATTTGGAGAGCAACCTTCAAAGGCAGAACTTCTTTCCCAAATTTTATAAGCAAGATATTTTCTAGAGATATTAGAAAGACATTTTCCCAATAAAATGTCTTAAAGAAAAACACTAGACTAATTATACTTTTCCCTCTTAATTAAATCTCCTTAATGACCTGTTAAGACAAACACTGGCATGATATGGAGCTTCTCCAAAGGCCCTAATTTATTCTGGATTAGTAAGTATTTCATTGTAGGTGGGTAATGAGTATTTTGCAAATAGTTATCCCAAAACAACTAGTTGTACATGTATTCAAAGACTTTCATTACCCTAGGATCTTGGAGCGTTTTATTTTTTATTAGAGAAGAACTCAGTCTCCATGGAAGCCTTTAGATTGTCTCCATGCTGAGGGTGGAAGAAGATGCACAGAGGAGCAGAAAGGTGCACAGAAGCATCGGGACTGCAAAGTGGGGCAGAATCAAGAACAAAATTCCGTTTTGAATGTGAGACTACCACTTACACACCTCAAAACAAGAACCTGCACTATTAAACAAATTACATGAGAAATAAATCTAAGTTATGATTGGCCTTTTCTCAAACAGGAGTAAATGGCTAAAGATGGAGCCTTTCTGTTGAGAAACCGATTATACTAGAAAGCTGCTAGAGACATAATGATAAGCCAGCCAAAAACCTGCCCTGCCTAATTACCCTACAATGAAGCTCACCAGTCTACAAACTGCCTCACAGAGAGTGTTTTAATACACCATTCTTAAACATGGACATTTGAATAAAGCTTCCAACATGAAGGACAGAACCAAAAAACAACAGAAAATGGGACTTTTAATATAAACACAGACATTGTAGGCAGTTGAAAACTTTTAAAATGTAGGAAAAAATGCGGAGTTAATATTCTTAGAGAAATATGAGAAGATACTGCTTCCATGAAATAAGAACAGCATGCTATTAAAAGAAAATGTTTGGAAGCCACCCTTGCCCCACTAAAAGCCCTTGGGACTTAAAAATATGATGGTAGAAATGTAAAAATTAAATAGAAGTGTTCGAAGATTTATTAGAACTAAAAGACAACAATCCCACATGAAAATATAACAGTTGTAAATATCTATGCATCCAACATAGGAGCATCTAAATATAGAAAGCAGTTATTGACAGACATAACAGGAGAAATAGACAGTAACACAATAATAGTAGGAGACTTTAACCTCCACTTACGCCAATGGATAGATCGTCCAAACAGAAGATCAATAAGGAAACACTGGCCTTAAATGACACATTAGACCAGATGGACTTAGTAGATATATATAGAACATTCCATGCAAAAACCACAGAATACACATTCTTTTCAAATGCACATGGAACATTCTCCAGGATTGGTCACATATTAGGCCACAAAACAAGTCTCAATAAATTTAAGATGATCGAAATAATACCATGCATCTTTTCTGACCACAAAGGTATGACACTAGAAATCAACTACAGGAAGAAAACCAGAAAAGCCACAAAAATGTGGAGATTAAACAAAATGCTACTGAACAACGATTGGCTCACTGAAGAAATCAAAGGAGAAATCAAAAAATTCCTGGAGACAAATGAAAATGAAAATACGACATGCCAAAATCCATGGGATACAGCAAAAGCAGTTCTACGAGGGAAGTTTATAGCAATTCAGGCCTGCCTCAACAAAGAAGCAAAATCCCAAATAAACAATCAAAAAGCACATCTAAAGGTAGTGGAAAAAGAAGAACAAACAAAGCCCAGAATCAGCAGAAAGAAGGAAATAATAAAAATCAGAGCAGAAATAAACAAAATAGAGACTAAAAAAACAATAGAAAAAGTTAATGAAACCAAGAGCTGGTTCTTTGAAAAGATAAGCAAAATTGACAAACCCTTAGCTAGACTCACCAAGAAAAAAAGAGACAAGGCTCAAATAAATAAAATCAGAAATGAAAGAGGAGAGATTACAATGGACAACTCAGAAATGCAAAAGATAAGAGAATACTATGAAAAGCTATATGCTAACAAATTGGATAATCTAGAAGAAATGGATAAATTCTTAGAAACATACAACCTTCCAAAACTGGACCAAAAAGAAAAGAGAATTTGAATAGACCAATCACCAGTAAGGAGATCGAAACAGCAATCAAAAACCTCCGAAAAAGTAAAAGTCCAGGACCAGATGGCTTCCCTGGTGAATTCTACCAAACATTCAAAGAAGACTTAATACCTATCCTTCTCAAACTCTTCCAAAAACTTGAAGAGGAGGAGAGGCTTCCTAACTCCTTCTACGAAGCCAACATTATCCTGATACCAAAACCAGACAAGGACAACATATAAAAAGAAAATTACAGGCGAATATCACTGATGAATATCGGTGCAAAAATCCTCAACAAAATACTAGCAAATCGAATACAACAATACATTAAAAAGATCATTCATCATGATCAAGTGGGTTTCAATCCAGGGATGCAGGGATGTTTCAACATCTGCAATTCTATCAACGGGATACACCACATTAACAAAATGAAGAATAAAAATCACATGATCATCTCAATAGATTCAGAGAAAGCATTTGACAAGATATAGCATCCATTTATGATAAAAACTCTAAATAAAATGGGTATAGAAGGAAATCTCAACATAATAAAGGCCATGTATGACAAACCCATAGCAAATGTCATTCTCAATGGAGGAAAACTGAAAGCTATCCCTCTAAGAACAGGAACCAGAAAAGGATGCCCACTGTCACCACTCTTATTTAACATAGTATTGGAAAGTCCTCGCAAGAGCAGTCAGGCAAGAAAAAGAAATAAAAGAGATCCATATTGGAAAAGAAGAAGTGAAACTGTCACTCTTTGCAGACGACATGATTTTATATATAGAAAACCCTAAAGAGTCCACTAAAAAACTTTTAGAAACCATAAAGGAATACAGTCAAGTTGCAGGATACAAAATCAACATACAAAAATCAGTTGCATTTCTATACACTAACAACGAAGTAGCAGAAAGAGAAATTAAGAATACAATCCCATTTACAATTTCAAAAAAAAGAATACCTAGGAATAGACTTAATCAAAGAGGTGAAAGAAGATCTGTACACCAAAAACTATAAAACATTGTTGAAAGTAATCAAAGAAAACACAAAGAAATGGAAAGATATTCCGTGCTTTTGGATTGGAAAAATTAACATCATTAAAATGTCCATAATTCCTAAAGCAATCTATAGATTCAATGCAATCCCAATCAAAGTTCCAACAACATTTTTCACAGAAATAGAACAAAGAATCCTAAAATTTATATGGAACAACAAAAGACCCCGAATAGCCAAAGGATTCCTGAGAAAAAAGAACAAAGCTGGAGGTATCACACTTCCTGATTTCAAAATATACTACAAAGCCATCATAACCAAAACAGCATGGTAGCGGCACAAAATAGACACACAGATCAATGGAACAGAATCAAGAGCCCAGAAGTAAACCCACACATTTATGGACAGCTAATATTCGACAAGGGAGCCAGGAGCATACAATGGAGAAAGGAGTCTCTTCAATAAATGGTGTTAGGAAAACTGGACAACCACATGCAAAAGAATGAAAGTAGACCATTCCCTTACACCATGCACAAAAATCAACTCAAAATGGATTAAAGACTTGAATGGAAGACCTGAAACCATGAAACTTCTAGAAGAAAAGATAGGCAGTACGCTCTTTGACATCAGTCTTAGCAGCATATTTTCGAGTACCATGTCTGACTGAGCAAGGGAAACAAAAGAAAAAATGAACAAATGGGACTACATCAAACTAAAAAGCTTCTGCACAGCAAAGAAAACCATCAACAAAACGAGAAGACAACCTAACAATTGGGAGAAGATATTTGCAAACCACATATCACATAAGGGGTTAATATCCAAGATATACAAAGAACTCATACAGCTCAACAACAAAAAAACCCAACAACCCAATTAAAAAATGGGCAAAAGATCTGAACAGAGATTTCTCCAAAGAAGATATACGGATGGCCAACAGGCATATGAAGATGCTCAACATCATTAGCTATCAGGGAAATGCAAATCAAAACTTCAATGAGGTATCACCTTACTCCAGTCAGAACGGCTATAGTTAACAAGACAGGAAACAACAAATGTTGGAGAGGATGTTGAGAGAAGGGAACGCTTGTACACTGCTGGTGGGAGTGCAAACTGGTGCAGCCTCTATGGAAAGCAGTATGGAGTATTCTCAGAAAACTAAGAACAGATCTACCATATGATCCAGCTATTCCACTGCTGGGTGTTTATCCAAAGAACTTGAAAACGCAAAGGCATAAAGATACTTGCAGCCCTATGTTCACTGCAGCATTATACACAATAGCCAAGACATGGAAGCAACCTAGGTGCCCATCAAGGGATGATTGGATAAAGAAGATGTGGTATTTATACACAATGGACTACTACTGAGCCATAAGAAATGATGAAATCCGGCCATTTGTGACAACATGGATGGACCTTGAGGATATTATGCTGAATGAAATTAGTCAGAGGGAGAAAGTCAAATACCATATGTAGAATACCATAAGTAGAATAAGTCAAATACCATAAGTAGAAGATAAAAACAATGACAAACAAACACATAGCAATGGAGATTGGATTGGTGGTTACCACAGGGGAAGGGAGGAGGGGGAGGGCAAAAGGGGTGATTAGGCTCACATGTGACGCGATGGACTATAATTAGTTTTTGGGTGGTGAACATGATGTAATCCACACAGAATCTGAAATTTATTACGATGTACATCATGAAAGCTATATAATGTTATAATCCAATGTTACTGCAATTAAAAAAATTAAAAAGAAAAAACTAAAAGACAAGCTATTTTTTAAAATAGGAGAAAAGATAAGCAAATTAGAGGATGGATCCAAGAGATCCCACACCTAAGTAATCAATGTAAGTTTCAGAAAGAACAGAGAAAACAGAGGAAATTATATAACAGAATAAAACCACCCAGAACTGAAGAATATGATTTTTAGATTGAAAAGGCCGTTAAAATACCTAGAAGAATGACTGAAAAAGCCCCAATATCAACTAACAATATCATGAAATATCAGAACATGAGGAATAAAGAAAACCCTACAAAACTCCAGGGACGAAAACAAAATACTAGGGATCAGAAATCAGAATGACATCAACTTCTCATCAGCACTATCAGAAGGGAGAAGAAAATGGAGGGACACTTTCAAAATTCTGAGAGAAAATTATTTCCAATGAATATCCTATACCCAGCCAAACCATCAATTAAGTATGAATGAAGAAAAACATCTTAAATGTGCAAGGTCTCAAAAAGCAACCAGGTCTATGGGACCTGGATCTTTTATAATTTGGGGAACACTCTTTAAGAAAAAGTCATGAAATTACAAATAAAATTGGGTGTGAAAATGAATGTTCATTTAGAGTGAGAAAAGAAATCACAACAAACTGGAGCCATGGAGGTTCAGGGCTCCTTCTTTTAAAATCTTTTTAGAAAATTTACCAAAATGCTTCCTGATGTCAACCTGGCCGCTCTCTGCTCAACCACTTGCAGCAATCTGCAGCCCTTACTGGGGCCTCCTGAGCTTCATCAGCTCCGGGATAGATGTGCCTATGCTTCCACACACCCTTTCTCAGGAAGCTATGCTCCAGCAAAACCAAGAAATGAGAAGGCACCGAATCCAAGAAACAGGAGTCCAGGACAATTCCAAGGGTGGTAGCGAGGGAGTTCTCAGTCTAATAAGGGGCTCAGAGAATAACCACTCCCAGAGGACGGAGGGCGGAACAGAGATGTTTCCCAGGAAAAGTGAAAACAAAACTCTCTACTTACTTGATATTTAACTCTATTGAGAGAAATTTTACCATCTAGTCAAAATTTGAGCAAGAATTGGTAGAGTACTCAAAAAACTAAGCAATTGAAGAAGACGTAACGCTAACTCTAGGGGACAGAAAAAGGTTGTACAAGAAAGGAAGTGTAAAAATCATGGTATATCACGTGGCTCAGTTGCGAATATTTTTTTACATAGTCATAATAATGTAAACACTAAACATCACTATATCAAAAAATTAGGATATAACTATATTGGGACTTTGCAAGAAAGGGAAGTAAATGTGAGATAGAATAATGGGGGGAAGAGAGCTAACTTCTCATCCTCCAAGGCAGGATGTCGCTAGATATTATCTAGAACTAGAGTAAGAAAAAGAGATAGCCAGTATTAGCATGTTATTTGGGAATATGGTGGCGAATATGAGAAAGACATAGTCAAAAGCGCTGAAGGTCATTCCCTCAAGGGAGGACGTTCAGTATAGACTCAGTAAAAACCTTGAAGAACTTACGACTTCTATGCATTTATTTGTTGACCACAACAGAAAATTAAAGAAGAAAGTAATAGCTTCAATAGGAGCGAGACAGAAAGCTACTGGAAACAAAATGAAGGTGCCTCTGCTAAACTACCCCAAATTCAGTGTTTTTCAAGTTGTCCTGCAACCACCTGCATTTAAATTACCTGGAGTGCTAGTTTATCATTCAGATTTATAGACCCATCTGAGACCTAAACAATAAGCATTTCTTGGGGTGAGCCTTGGAATCTACAATTTAAAAAGGTTCCCCTAGACCCACTGCATTATCTATTGCTAAAGTAACCCAAAGAACAAAAAAATAATAAAATGAAAAACAACTTTTGTAGAAACAAAGAGTCAATGACCCATAAAACATACCATGGCAGACACTGCCGCTTGCTTACTCAATATCCATTCTCCCTTTCTTCCTTATTAACAGAATCCCTATTTTGTTGTACTGGCAATATGTCCTACCAAAACACTGGATTTTCTCAGGCTCCCTTACAGTTAGGAGTAGCTATGTGACATAGTTCTTATATGAATGAGATATAAGAAGTCTACTGGGGAGAGCCTTCAGGAAAGATCTAATTATTATTAAAAAAAAAAAAAAAAAGGAGAGACTCCATTGGTACATGCCTGGCCCTTCTCTCTAGTAAGCACAGAAGAGGTGCCTAGCTTTCAGTGAGGACGAAAGCAGCCCACTGAGGAGGGTGGTGCAGGAGCAGGAGACAGATGGAGCCTACCCCAGCCCTGGACTTCTCACCTCCAGACATCTGGTTGTCTCAGAAAAATTCCTTACTATTAAGCCACTGTAGTAGGGTTTTCTGTTACTTGTAGCTGAAGGAAGTCCTAAAGACATCTCGTACTTGTCACATGTGTATTTGATATATATTGAACACCTTTATCGAGTGCTTACTACAGGCGGGCACTGTGCTACGAATAACACAATGGGCCAAATAAGGCTCTTTCTCTCATGGAATGTGGATACAGTCAGAGTAGAAGAATCTACAGGTATTTGACTCCAGGATTCGGGGAGGCTAAGGTTTGCTGTCACAGATCCCAAGGCAAGAGAGTAAATCAAACTAAACCACTTGATTTATGTGTCTAGGAAATCCTCAGGGGACCAAGTGCCAGAAAGAGCAACAGTGGGAACGCTGGGAGACTTAGGTTTTAGCTGTAATTCCACAGCAAAGTAGGCTTGGGGAAGCAACATGGGGTACTTGCTTAATTTTTCCTGAATCCATTTTCTTCTTTAAAAAACAAGACGATTGAGCTTAATAATCTTTAAGGCTATCCTCAGCCCTAAAATATTTCTGTGATTACACTGAACACAGATGGGCATGAAATATACCAAATAGGAATGTTTCTAAATTTAGATTCTAAGAGTTCAAGTCAGAGAATATATTAAATGAATGTTCAGGAAAAACAAGTCACAAACAACTCCCCACCCCAAAATTAAACAAACAACCTGTGGAGTGAGCTGTGCTGTTATGGAAGAAGTTCTGCTTTGAGTCCTGGCCCTGCCACAAAATAGCTGGGTGACCGAGGCCAGATCCTCAGTCCCTCTCTCAGTTTCAGCTTCCTTGTTTATGAGTTTATGAATAGGCTATTACTCTTACCTCACAGTGCTGCTCATGGAAATCGCCTTGTACTCTGTAAAGCCCCATTATGATCTGATACCAGCAAGATAGTGATCAATGGCTTATAATATCTAAATCCGGTGAGGGAAATACAGGAGTGTGCTCTGATATCTTCAGTTTCATTCCTCATCACATAAGGCTGCTAGATCTTTGGAGTTTCCATCTCCCTCCCATAGTGTACCTTGTGACCCATTTTATTTTTACACAAGAGAACAAACAAGAAAAACAAAAACAGCTAAAATTCAAATCATCTCTGTGTATTTGTAGCCCCAGTAAAGGTTTGTGGGAGAGAGCCAGCTGGTTAAAAGGGAAGCTGAGTTCAAATGAAGTGTAGAGATGATGCCCTTACCTTTGGCCTCTAATTGTTGATATTCAGTGTTGTATAGAACTGTGAGTAATCTAGTTTTTTATCTTATGACCTGGCTATAGAACCAAATATGGATCTGAAATCTGTCTACATAGGCAGCTATTAGTTGAAAACACAGACTGACTTCCATTCTTTTACCCACAATTATAAAACGTTTTGCGATAACAGGCACTTTGGCTATGGGAGTGGCTCCACATACAATAAAACTGTCCTTATCCATTTTCAACAAGCAGATGCATTCGAGGAAAAGAGATAATCTTTTCATTACAACCAATGCAGGTAACATCTGTACTTTGACCAATTAGGCATGACAGCCGATGTGAACTTGAGGGTGGGAGAGAGACAAGAAAGCAGAAGTCTTTCTCTTTACCCCTTTTCTACCCCAGTCGTTGCCAAATCCTGACCATCTCAAAGTGCCATTTGCTAAGATTAGGCAAGAGACATAACCAAGGACATATTGGAGAAGACCCCAAATAGAATAACTGGTGGCAAATGTGAAATTCAATAGCTTCAGCTAGGCCATTACAACCAGCACCCATCAGAAGGGCAAGGGAGGAATGCATAGAAGAGAAGGAAAAATGTGCAATAGTTCACTGCTTCCACCTCAAATGGAAGAAGTGAGGGGAAATCAAGGCGCTTTAAAAAGGAAATCGAAGGAAAAAAAAAAACGGAAATTGAATGCTTGGCTCCACAATACCAGAACAAATAATACACAACCAGAAATAATGCCTTGGTCTCTGCTTATGTCAGGCACCCTCCCCTTGTAAAACTAAAGGATCGTAGTCAATACATCCTTCATATCAATTCCATATCTCTTCCAGAAAATCTAAGAACAGAGGGTAACTACATCATTATTAAGCCATTGAACTCTGTCATGAAGAACTAAGTCTGAAGAGCCATCGCCCCCATACCGCAGTGTATTATGATTCTACCCTACCGTGTCTAACATGGTGCAAAACCCTGATTACAGTGAATCAAGGTTGCACATGTGGTTGAAAACAGTACGTGTTTCCTATGAAAAATAAGCCATACTACCCATTAAAGCGAATGTAAAAGTACAAGTAAAATTCTTATGCCACTTTATGAGCCAAACAGCCCGGTGGGTGGGGCGATGGGGCAAACGGCCTGCAATGAGGTGGAAAATGGCAGACACCGAGGGGAAACGCGGAAGAGACGGAAGGCAGCGGTCACTTCTGTGACTATTAGAAGAGTGTCTGGCTAAAATTTTTAAATGATCTATTTCATAAAGCCGTCAGTTTCCCTTCTTGAAACGCAAGTCTTTTTTACATCTAGGGCTAGATCCTATCTCCAGAGGTCATCCTTCTGGACCCAGACAGGGTCACCTAAAACTGTTTTTCAGGTCCAACGTAAACCTCCCCAACCACTGCTAATCTTACCCCTTTGCTCCTGAGATCCATTTCTACCCACTAGCCTATTAGCGGAAGCTAAATAATAGTTCAGGGGACTTTATCAATCAATCGCCTCTTATTATTAGAGTCCAGGCTTCCTGCCCAAAGGAAAGCATCCGGTCCGTGTATTCGGGGATTGGCGCTAACCGGGACAGACAGCAGGGGTGTGAGTGCCCACGGCTATGTGGCGCGGACTGAAAACAGCTCTGGGTCTCTGGGCCAGAAAGGAGCCATCACCTGCAGGGTGTCCTGGGATCCTGGGGGCGCAATGGAAGGCAGGGGCTTCACTCTTCGAAGCTCCTCTCACCGGGCAACACAGTCGACCTGCCTGGATGCGGACGCAGCAGTATTCACTCCGGGGCCGCCGGCGGTCGGACGGAGGGGCGAGGCGCGGTAGGAGCCGCGAGGTGCGCCCGCCCCCTGGCCCGCAGGGGGTTCCCGGGTCAGCTTCCCCAACCGCCGGCCCTCCCCCGCCAACCCCTCCCCGAGCTCTGCCACGCGGCCTGACCCCCCTCCCTGGCCGAGCCCCCTCCCCGCCCGAGTTCCACCCCCCGGCCCAGCCCCCTCCGCATCCCAGCGCCCTGCTTACAGCCCACGTCTCGCCTGCGCCGAGCACCTCCGAGCCGTCCGCCGCCCGCCCTGCGCGCCGAGTGCCGCCGCCGCCAGCAGGTGCGAACGCCCCGCCCGGCCCTCCCCGCCCCTGACCGCCCCTCCCCTGCCTTGCCCGAGTGCTGGGCCTCCCGTCTCAATGCCCACACTGCCCTCCACGCCCCTGACCTTTCCTCCCTGACCTGGCCCGGGGCACTCCTTAAGGTGTGTGCTCCAACAGGGGCCATTCCGGGCACCCAAGGTGGACTCCGACCAATCATGACCTCCTATGATGCAGAGCAATTACAGAGCCTGGGAGGCGGCGAGGATGAGGACTCAGAGCAGAGGCCGTCACAAGGAACACTGGTTATCAAGCCAAGCAATCACGGTGAACACACCGGAGAACTAGTCATGGATTAGCCTCCAGCAAAGGAAGGCCCTGGTGTCATATCCTGGACCAGGATCCAGTTTTCTAGTTTAAAGTTGGTATCACATGGATTCACTCATTCATGGATTCATTCATTCATTCACTCATTCATTCCATTCATTCATTCAAATCTACCACATGCTAAGTAGGCACAGTTCTAGGTGCTGGAAATAGAGCTGCGAAGGAGACAAAATCCCTGCCTTGAAGGAGCTGGCTTCTCCTAAGGAGCACATGATTATCTTTGTAGGTGTCGTGTGGTTTCAATACCCTCCTTTGTTAAGTGAAGGGGTTGGCCTAGTCGAATAGTTGCCCACCCTCTCTGCTGCTCATAATCGCCGTGGAAGTTAAAAGAATCAAGAGCTGAGGCTCCATCTCGGACCTCCTGGTCAGACTCTGGGGGAGGAGTGCTGGCAGAGGTACCTGCTAGAAGCTTCTCAGGGGACAGAGGAAGTGAGGGTTGAGAACCTGCCTGTAGATCTCTAAGATCCTTCTAGCTTATTCCGCTGTGGAGAGTCCTGGAAACCAAACAAGCCTTCGTGGAAGAGAGGCTGTATTTAGGTTTTAAAGAAAGGCCAAGGATATACACTAGCAGGGTGGAACGGAATGGAATCCCAAGTGCAGCTTCTTTTGATCAATTAGCTTTTCTTTGCTATAAAGTCAAAGGAAGGCACTTTTGAGGATAAGGCATAGACTTGCGCACATCTTTCCTCTATAAAAGAGGGACTGAGGCCCGGTGGAAGGAGATAATGGCGGAGAGGCACTGCTAGCAGTTAAGACGCTAATTGAACCACGCGCATGCGCTTCAGATGGTCGATGCGCGGGAGACAGGAGCTGGGAGAGCCCTTCGATAATTTCCCATCAACTTGGGAATTTATCTAACCACCAGGCCTCATTCTGTCGCTGGCTCACACCCATTATTTTGAAATGGATGATAAGGCGAGTCCCGGATGCCTAATACCCTGGGAAATGCCGTTTCCTGTCGCCAGAACCCTGCTGTGGTCATGATGTTTTCTTTTTCTCTAAGGCTATGATGATGAAACGGATGTGTGACCTCTTAGTTGTAGTCACTGGTGGGCGGAGACGCTTCTTAACATCAAAAAATCAGCACTAAGAAAATGATCTCTGCCTCAAATTATAATATCCAAGTGCCGGGACAAACTGGTTTTTACAAAATGTTTGACCATCTTTAACTTGATCTCTGTATAAATCAAATAGCTTAAATCAGTTAACAAAAGATAAACTACTAAAATCAAGAACTATAAATTAATACAAGAATAGCTAACAATTATTGTAAAGTTATTTTAATATAACAGTGGAACAGATTAGCATCTAGAAACAGATCCAATTACATGTGGGCCTTAATAAACACAAGAATGGCATTTTAATTCAATGGGAAATGGTTTATTTTATAAATATTGCTGACATTATTGACTGTTCTTTTGGAAGGTCTTATCACAGAGTTGCTTATTATCCAATCTCCCCTTGGACATCCTGGTTTTGAGTGGGCACCTGGCCACCCCAATGAGTACTATTTTTCCTAGCCTCCTTTTTAGCTAGGATGGATCGTGTGACTAAGTTCAGGACAACAGGCTATGAGTGGAGGCGGTGCAGGCAACTTCTGGGTGGAGTCCTGAAAGGACCAGGATGCGCCCATCTTCTCCCCTGCCCTTCTCCTGCTGACAGGAACGTGGACATGGCAGTGAGCCATCTTGGATCAGGAAAATGAACGGTGGAGCAAGAGCATAAAAGGAGGCTGGATTCTTGGATGATCTCACACAGTGCCCATCTTCAGACTATGAGAGAGAAATAAATTATATCCTGTATAAGTCACAGCTATTGGAGGTTTTTGTCACGTGCAACCAAATCCATAACCCAACTAATGCAGAACATCTTCCCTCCTGCTTTACACCATGAACAGACAAAAATTGAAGATGGATCAAGAAAGATCTAAATGTACCATTTACTTTTCACAATAATCACAGTTTGGAGACTCCATTGTTCAGAACTAATCTATCGTAAGAACCTTAAAGATTCTGACTGCAGCATTATTATGACAACAAATGTTTGTCAATACAGGAGTAGATAAATGTAGTCTTGCATGCTCTTTCTATGATTTATTGTGTAGTTATTAAGAAGGGTGAATTAGATTTACATTTATTGACCAGGAAAATAGTCATGATGTATTGTTAAAGTTAAACAGTTTGAGGCATGGTGAGGAATTTTTCCTTTTCTTGTTTTTTTTTTGTGTGTGTGGTAAAACATACATAACATAAAAATAACCATTTAAACCATTTTTGTTTTTTAAAGATTGGCACCTGGGCTAACAACTGTTGCCAAGCTACTTCTTTTTTTTTTCCTGCTTTTTCTGCTCCCCCCCCCCCCCATATAGTTGATATTTTCAGTTGTGGGTCCTTCTAGTTGTGGCATGTGGGATGCCGCCTCAGCATGGCTTTGTGAACGGTGCCATGTCCGCGTCCAGGATCTGAACTAACGAAACCCTGGGAGGCTGAAGCGGAGTGTGCGAACTTAACCACCCAGCAACGGGGCCAGCCCCCTAAACCATTTTTAATTGTATACTACAGTGCCTTTAAGCACATTCATATTGTTGTGCAACCATCACCACTATTTATCACCAGAGCTTTTTTGTCATCCTGTACTGAAACTCTGTACCCAGTAAGCAGTAACTGCCCATTCCTTGCCCCCCCGGCCCCTGGTAACCAGGGGTAAGCACTGTTCTACATTCTGTCTCTATGAATTTGACTACTCAAGGCATCTCATTTAAGGGCAATCATACAGTATTTGTTCTTTTGGGTCTGGCTTATTTCATTTGGCATAATGTCTTCAAGGTTCATCCATGTTGTAGCATGTGTCAGAATTTCCTTCCTTTTTAAGGTTGAATAAGATTCCATTGTCTGGTTATGCTACATTTTGTTTGTCTATTCATCTGTTGATGGACATTGGGGTTGTTTCTACATTTGGCTATTGTGAACGATGCTGCCACGAACCTTGGTGTACAAATATCTGTTCGGGTTCCTGCTTTTAATTCTCTGGTGTATATACCCAGAAGTGGAATTGCTGCATGAAAAGGTAATTCTATGTTTAACCTTTTGAGGAACCGTCATACTATTTTCCGCAGCAGCTGCAGCATTATGCATTCCCACCAGCATTGCGCAAGGATTCCAGTTTTTTGATAATAGCCATCCTAATGAGTGTGTAGTATCTCACTTGTGGTTTTGATTTTCATCTCCCTAATGATTAGTGCTGTCAAGCATTTTTGCAGGTGCTTATTGGTATTCTACATATGGTATTTGACTTTCTCCCTCTGACTAATTTCATTCAGCATAATATCCTCAAGGTCCATCCATGTTGTCACAAATGGCCGGATTTCATCATTTCTTATGGCTCAGTAGTAGTCCATAGTGTATAAATACCACATCTTCTTTATCCATTCATCCCTTGATGGGCACCTAGGTTGCTTCCATATCTTGGCTATTGTGTATAATGCTGCAGTGAACATAGGGCTGCAAGTATCTTTATGTCTTTGTGTTTTCAAGTTCTTTGGATAAATACCCAGCAGTGGAATAGCTGGATCATATGGTAGATCTATTCTTAATTTTCTGAGGATACTCCAAACTGCTTTCCATAGAGGCTGCATCAGTTTGCACTCCCACCAGCTGTGAACAAGGGTTCCCTTCTCTCCATATCCTCTTCAACATTTGTTGTTTCCTGTCTTGTTAATTATAGCCATTCTGACGAGAGTGAGGTGATACCTCATTGAAGTTTTGATTTGCATTTCCCTGATAGCTAATGATGTTGAGCATCTTTTCATGTGCCTGTTGGCCATCTGTATATCTTCTTTGGAGAAATCTCTGTTCAGATCTTTTGCCCATTTTCTAATTGGATTGTTGGTTTTTTTGTTGTTGAGCTGTATGAGTTCTTTGCATATTTTGGATATTAACCCCTTATGTGATATATGGTTTGCAAATATCTTCTCCCAATTGTTAGGTTGTCCTTTTGTTTTCTTGATGGTTTCCTTTGCTGTGCAGAAGCTTTTTAGTTAGATGTAGTCCCATTTGTTCATTTTTTCTTTTGTTTCCCTTGCCCGGTCAGACATGGGACTTGAAAATATGCTGCTCGGACCAATGTCATAGAACGTACTGCCTGTGTTTTCTTCTAGAAGTCTCATGGTTTCGGGTCTTCCATTCAAGTCTTTAATTCATTTTGAGTTGATTTTTGTGCATGGTGTAAGGGAATGGTCTACTTTCATTCTTTTGCATGTGGCTGTCCAATTTTCCCATCACCATTTATTGAAGAGACTCTCCATTCTCCATCGTATGCTCTTGGCTCCCTTGTCGAATATTAGCTGTCCATAAACCTGTGGGTTTACTTCTGGGCTCTCAACTTTGTTCCATTGATCTGTGTGTCTGTTTTCGTGCCAGTACCATGCTGTTTTGGTTATGATTGCTTTGTAGTATAATTTGAAATCAGGAAGTGTGATACCTCCAGCTTTGTTCTTTTTTCTCAGGAATCCTTTGGCTATTCGGGGTCTTTTGTTGTTCCGTATAAATTTTAGGATTCTTTGTTCTATTTCTGTGAAAAATGTTGTTGGAACTTTGATCAGGATTGCGTTGAATCTATAGATTGCTTTAGGAAGTATGGACATTTTAATGATGTTAATTCTTCCAATCCAAAAGCACGGAATATCTTTCCATTTCTTTGTGTCTTCTTCAATTTTTTTCAACAGTGTTTTATAGTTTTCGGTGTACAGATCTTCTTTCACCTCTTTGATTAAGTCTATTCCTAGGTATTTTATTCTTTTTGTTGCGATTGTAAATGGGATTGTATTCTTAGTTTCTCTTTCTGCTACTTCGTTGTTAGTGTGTAGAAATGCAACCAATTTTTGTACATTGATTTTGTATCCCGCGACTTGACTGTATTCCTTTATTATTTCTAAAAGTTTTTTAGTGGACTCTTTAGGGTTTTCTCTATATAAAATCTTGTTGTCTGCAAAGAGTGACAGTTTCACTTCTTCTTTTCCAATATGGATCCCTTTTACTTCTTTTTCTTGCCTGACTGCTCTGGCTAGGACTTCCAATACTATGTTAAATAAGAGTGGTGACAGTGGGCATCCTTGTCTGGTTCCTGTTCTTAGAGGGATAGCTTTCAGTTTTCCTCCATTGAGAATGATATTTGCTGTGGGTTTGTCATATATGGCCTTTATTATGTTGAAGTATTTTCCTTCTATACCCATTTTATTTAGAGTTTTTATCATAAATGGATGCTATATCTTGTCAAATGCTTTCTCTGAATCTATTGAGATGATCATGTGATTTTTATTCTTCATTTTGTTAATGTGGTGTATCCCGTTGATAGAATTGCAGATGTTGAAACATCCCTGCATCCCTGGATTGAAACCCACTTGATCAAGATGTATGATCTTTTCAATGTATTGTTGTATTTGATTTGCGAGTATTTTGTTGAGGATTTTTGCACCGTTGTTCCTCAGTGATATTGGCCTGTAATTTTCTTTTTATATGTTGTCCTTGTCTGGTTTTGGTATCAGGATAATGTTGGCTTCGTAGAAGGAGTTAGGAAGCCTCCCCTCCTCTTCAAGTTTTTGGAAGAGTTTGAGAAGGATAGGTATTAAGTCTTCTTTGAATGTTTGGTAGAATTCACCAGGGAAGCCATCTGGTCCTGGACTTTTGTTTTCTGGGAGGTTTTTGATTGCTGTTTCAATCTCCTTACTGATGATTGGTCTATTCAAATTTTCTACTTCTCTTTGTCCAGTTTTGGAAGGTTGTATGTTTCTAAGAATTTATCCATTTCTTCTAGATTATCCAATTTGTTAGCATATAGCTTTTCATAGTATTCTCTTATTATCTTTTGTATTTCTGAGGTGTCCGTTGTAATCTCTCCTCTTTCATTTCTGATTTTATTTATTTGAGCCTTCTCTCTTTTTTCTTGGTGAGTCTAGGTAAGGGTTTGTCAATTTTGTTTATCTTTTTGACGAACCAGCTCTTGGTTTCATTAATTTTTTCTATTTTTTTTTAGTCTCTATTTCGTTTATCTCTGCTCTGATTTTTATTATTACCTTCCTTCTGCTGATTCTGGGCTTTGTTTGTTGTTCTTTTTCCAGTAACTTTACGTGCACTTTTAGATTGTCTTTTTGGGATTTTTCTTCTTTGTTGAGGTAAGCCTGAATTGCTATGAACTTCCCTCGTAGAACTGCTTTTGCTGTATCCCACAGATTTTGGCATGTTGTATTTTCATTTTCACTTGTCTCCAGGAATTTTTTGATTTCTTCATTGACCCAATCATTGTTCAGTAGCATTTTGTTCAATCTCCACATTTTTTGTGGCTTTTCTGGTTTTCTTCTGTAGTTGATTTCCAGTTTCACACCTTTGTGGTCAGAAAAGATGCATGGTATTATTTTGATCTTCTTAAATTTATTGAGACTTGTTTTGTGGCCTAATATGTGATCAATCCTGGAGAATGTTCCATGTGCATTTGAAAAGAATGTGTGTTCTGTGGTTTTTGGATGGAATGTTCTGTATATATCTACTAAGTCCGTGTGGTGTAATGTGTCCTTTAAGGCCAGTGTTTCCTTATTGATCTTCTGTTTGGATGATCTATCCATTGGTGTAAGTGGAGTGTTAATGTCCCCTGCTATTATTGTGTTACTGTCTATTTCTCCTCTTATGTCTGTTAATAATTGCTTTATATATTTAGGTGCTCCTATGTTGGGTGCATAGATATTTACAAGTATTAGATTTTCTTGTTGGATTGTTCCATTTATCATTATATAGTGCTCGTCTTTGTCTCTTATTACAGTTTTTGATTTAGTCTATTTTGTATGATATAAGTATTGCTACCCTTGCTTTCTTTTCTTTGCCATTTGCATGGAATATCTTTTTCCATCCTTTCACTTTCAGTTTGTGAGAGTCTGTAGGTCTGAAGTGTGTCTCTTGTATGCAGCATATACATGGATCTTGTTTTTTTTATCCAATTGGCCACCCTGTGGCATTTGATTGGAGCATTTACTCCATTGATATTTAAAGTAGCTATTGATAAATATGTATTTGTTGCCATTTTGTCACTTTTTCTTTTTTCTGGGTGTTTTAGTAGTTTTTCTCTGTTCCTTTCTTTTTCTCTTGCTCTCTTCCCTTGTGGTTTGATGGCTATCTTTAGTAATATGTTTGATTTCTTTTGTCTTACTTTTTTTCCTGCTTGTTATAGGTTTTTGATTTGTGGTTACCATGAGGATCCTATTTAATATATTATGCATATAACAGTCTATATTGAGTAGATAGACTCTTTAGCTTGACCTCTTTCTAAAAGCTTTACTTTTTCACTCCCCTCTACTAACAGTTTTCTTGTGTGTGGAATAGTTTGGATTTTCTACATATAAGATCATGTCGTCTGTGAACAGAGATCATTTTATTTCTTCCTTTCTAACTTAGGTGCCTTTTATTTCTTTTTGTTGCCTAATTGCTCTGGCTAGAATTTTTAATACTCTGTTGAATAGAAGTGGAAAAAGTGAGCATCCTTATTTTCTTCCTGATCTTAGAGGAAAAGCTTTCAGTCTTTCACTACTGAGTATCATGTTAGCTGTGGGTTTTTCATATATAGCCTTTATTATGTTGAGGTAGTTTTCTTCCTATTCTTAGTTTGTTGAGTATTATTTTCAGAAAGGGTGTTGAATTTTGTTAAATGCTTTTCCTGCTATGATTGAGATGATCATATGGGGTTCCCCCTCTTTTGTTCTGTTAATGTGGTGTATTACGTTGATTGATTTTTATATGTTGAATTATCCTTGCATTCCAGGAATAAATTCCATTTCGTCATAGTGCATACCTTTTGGTATGCTGTTGAATTCTATTTGATAGTATTTTGTTAAGGGATTTTTGCATCAATGTTCTTAAGGGATATTGGTCTATAGTTTTCTTTTCTTGTAGTATTTTTATCTGACTTTGATATCAGGGCAATTCTAGCCTCATAGAGTAAGGTAGGAAGTATTCCTTTCTTTTCAATTTTTTGGAAGAGTTTGAGAAGGATTGGTGTTAGCTCTTTAAATGTTTGGTAGAATTAAACAGTGAAGCTATTAGGTCCATGGCTTTTCTTTGTTGGGAACTTTTTGACTGCTGATTCATTCTTCTTACTAGTTATAAGTTCTGCTCAGACTTTCTATTTATTAATGATTCAGTCTTGGTAGGTTGTGTGTTTCTAGGAATTTGTCCATTTCGTCTAGGTTATCTGATTTGTTGGCATTCAATTATTCATAGTACACTTCTTCTCTTATAATCCTTTTTATTTCTATAGAATTGATGCCCCCACTTATATTTCAGATTTTAGTAATTTGACTCTTCTCTTTTTTTCTTAGTCAATCTAGCTAAAAATTTGTCAATTTTATTAATTTTTTTGAAGAACCAACTTTTGGTTTTATTGGTTTTCTCTGTTGTTTTCCTATTCTCTATTTTACTTGTCTCTGCTGTAATTTTTATTATTTCCTTCCTGCTGCTACCATTGGATTGAGTTTTTTCTTCTTTTTCTAGTTCCTTGAATTGTAAAGTTAGTTAATTTCAGGTTTCTGTTGATTTTAATTTAAGCATTCATAGCCATAAATTTCCCTCTTAGTACTGCCTTTGTTACAACTCAGAAGTTTTAATATGTTGTGTTTTCATTTCCATTCATCTCTAAGGAGTTTCTAAATTTCTCTTGTGTGACCCATTGAGTGTTTGAGTGTGTTGTCTAATTTTTTACAAATTTGTGCATTTTCAAGTTTTCCTTCTGTTATTGCTTTCTGATTTCATCTTGTTGTGGTCAGAGAATATACTTTGTATGGTATCTATCTTTTTAAATCTATTGAGACTTGATTTGTGGACTAACATATGGTCTATCCTGGAGAATGTGCCATGTGCCCTTCAGAAGAATGTATATTCTGTTGTTGTTTTGTGGAGTGTTCTGTGTATGTCTGTTAGACCTAATTTATTTTTTCTTTACTTTTTGTTTGTTCTTTCATTTCGCAATAATGGGTCATGCTACATACACACACACAAGTGTATGTGTGTGTGTGGGGTGTGTATGTGGTACATATATGAGCATAAAGGAAGGTATGGAAAGCTACCTTGGTTACCTCATGAGAATAACACTGGACAGGAGGGAGGCAGGGGAGAGACTGTTAACTTCTTTTCAGAAGTGTGTTCCAAGCTGAAGTGCTGGTGAGGGTGAGAGAATCTAGATTGGGTCATATATGATGACTATCCCAATCACAGACTCAGGGCCAGCTGAGCTGTGGGGATTGTAGTTTATTCCACTAATCCTTTTACATGGAGTCCTTGCAGAAATTGTGACTGGCCACTGCATGGAAGGAGGCTCTGTGATGGACTGGATTTAAGAGAGGTGTGAGTGGCTCAAGGTGAACAGCACTAGACATCTCTTGTGCGACGCTTCAAAATCCTCTCAGCCCCGCTTCTTATTTCAGTCATGGCTGTGGTGAACGGTTCAGGCAAGCTTTGACAGGCTTTGTGCACATGCAGTCGGAGAGTGTTTCCCTGTCTTCTTGTGCTATGATCTCTTGCTTCCTGCCCTGGAGCTTCTCTGAGGCGCACAGGGTGTAGAACCTTCACAGGAATCTACATAGTGGTCATGCATGTGCAACTGGGAATTTGGGGGAATAAATGCCCACCAGGCACATTCCAGCATAGTAGCCAATGCATAAATGCTTCATCCTTTTGTCCCATGGGCAGATAGTCAGAAAAAAAGTCTCAGTGGGCCAACTTGTCCCTTCTTTCTGGTGACACTCCCCATGTCTTTCACTCCTGCTCTGTGGAATCACCTTCCCAAATATACTACCTGCACACGAACTCTTTTCTCAGGCTCTGACTTGGGGAAACCTAGGTAAAGGCAGGAGCTTTGTCAAAAGGACACAGGTGGGGCCAGCTCCATGGCCGAGTGGTTAAGTTCGTGCACTCTGCTGCGGCGGCCCAGGGTTCAGATCCTGGGCGCGGACATGGCACCGCTCGTCAGGCCACATTGAGGCGGCGTCCCACATCCCACAACTAGAAGGACCTGCAACTAAGATATACAACTGTGTACGGCGGGGTTTGGGGAGATAAAGCAGAAAAAAAAAAAAAGATTGGCAACAGTTGTTAGCCCAGGTGCCAATCTTTAAAAACAAAGGACACAGGTGCTGGCCTGATGGAATACTCTTAGATGGGACAATTTGAAAACCCGACAGAATGCTAATAATTTATTTAAAAAATTGAATATATAAAAAACTATTAATTCATAATGATATTCAAAAGAGAAAGATAAGTAAAGCTGTTGAGTAGAACACAGTACATCAGTTATCAATCCTAGGGGAGGACTCCATCTCCATGGAGGATAGGAAAGCTGCTCACAATGCCAGCCTCCAGGAGCAGAAGTCCAAACACTCTGCCCATTGCATCTGGGTTTCAGAGTCACCAGGGAAAACACAGCACAGTAGAACACTAGATGGAACAATGCTTTACCCACATAGAGAAGAGACAGAACAAGATCAGCTCCAGTTGTGTGCGTTGGTCCCCCATGACAGGGAGGTCCTCCTCTGCCCCTGGCAGCTCCACAGGGCAATGGTCTACATGCTCCTCGCTCATGCAGGAGCAGAAGGACCGTGACACCTCCCCCATGGAGTATGAAATTGAAAGCTGGGGATGTGCCTGAGGGCCGTTGATGCACATGTTTAAGCAGAGCAAATGAACCCTCACTGAGTCTGAAACAGGGAAAGATATTCCCACACAAGGCTATAAGCCCAGCACAGCTGTGTGTGCTGTCAACCTCTTGGCATGGAAGTGTTCCAGGCCCACGGCCCATTCTTATGTGAGCAAATAGGGTTGAAAGGCTGTGTAAATGAGGCTGGCTTTCCCAACAAAAACAAAACTAATTAGATAGTTCTGGGGGTCGCTGGGGCACCAACTCATTAGTGTAAAAATTAGTAACTAAAGGGAAAGAATTAAGCATTTATTTTGCCTTTCTGGTATGAACTATGTATCGGAGAAATTAAATAGTTTTAGAGAATGAAGAAGAGTATTTAGAAAATTCTAGCTAATAAATGTGTAATGAATGATAGAATTAGAAAATCACATTTGGCAATTTCTAATGAAATAATTGATCATGTAATGATCATTAATAAATAAATCTAACAAAATATGTCCAAGACGTCTACACTGAAACCTAAGAAACAATGTTGAGAGAATTTAAAGAAGACCTATGTAAAGGAGGGATACACCACGTTCATATATTGCAAGATTCAGTATGGTAGTGATTTAATCCTCTCCAAATTGATCTATAGATTCAATGCAATCTCAGTCAATTACTGGAAGATAGTTCTTTTGTATGTGAAAAACAAACTGATTTTAAAACAAATACGGAAATGCAAAAGGGGTAAGAATAGCTAAGACAGGGACTGGCCCGGCGGCACAGAGGTTAAGTCCGTACATTCCTCTTTGGCGTCCCGGGGTTTGCTGGTTTGGATCCCGGGTGTGGACATGGCACTGCTTGGCAAGCCATGCTGTGGCAGGCATCCCACATATAAAGTAGAGGAGGATGGGCATGGATGTCAGTTCAGGGCCAGTCTTTCTCGGGGGGGAGAAAAAAAGGAGGATTGGCAGCAGATGTTCACTCAGAGCTAATCTTTCTCAAAAAAAAAGAATAGCTAGGACAAACCTGAGGAACAAAGCTGAAGGGCTTACATGACCCAATATCAAGACATCATGAAGTTGCAGTAAACAAGATAGTATGGAAATTGACACAAGAATAGACCAATTAACAAAAAGAACAGAAAAAAGAGTGCAGAAACTGATCCACACATACATAGTCACTTGATTTATACAAGAGTTTGCAGTCTTTTAATAAGCAGAGCTGGGTCAATTGTACATCCATATAGAAATTTTTATATATAGACCTCTCTCTCTCACTGGTACACAAAATCAGTTATAGTGGGTTGTAGATCTAATTGTGAAAGGCAAAACAATAAATCTTTTCTTTTCTTTTGAGGAAGATTAGCCCTGAGCTAACTACTGCCAATCCTCCTCTTTTTCGCTGGGGAAGACTGGCACTGAGCTAACATCCATGCCCATCTTCCTCCACTTTATATGTGGGACGCCTACTACAGCATGGCTTTTGCCAAGCGGTGCCATGTCCATACCTGGCATCCGAACCAGTGAACCCCGGGCCTCCGAGAAGTGGAATGTGTGAACTGAGCCTCTGCACCACGGGGCCAGCCCCAAAACAATAAATCTTTTAGAAGATAATATAGAAGAATATCTTTATAACCTGGGAAATAAGAAAATATTTTCTACAATGGGCATAAAAAACCACCAACCACAAAAGTAAAGCTTGATAAATGAGTCTTCATTATAATTGACCAAAGGCATATTACTAACTTAGAGGTTGTTATTAATGAAACGCTGAAATTTGAGTGAAAACAGTAGGTTCTGTGGCTATTTTACCTGGGACTGCTCCCGTTTCTCTCACCCTCCATCTCAGTTTATGGGAGGTCCTACCAGACTGTTCAAGCTGTGAAAACCAGCTTCCCTGCCAGAGGGTTCTCACTTGCTTTTGAACGGAGCATGGGAAAACCCATGCCCAGCAGCATTGTAAGTAGTAGCTGTGATCTCAGTGGTGAACAAACGGGTAAAACCAGAGGCTCAGCCCAGCTGAGGATGCAGTCCTGGCTGGGACAAGCAATGAAGTGGAGGACTGGCCAAAGATGTGCCAGGGAGATCTAGCAGATGAGGCAGCTGTAGGGGCTGGATCAGTTTCCACACCTCTGCACAGGATAGACCGGAAAGGCCCCGAGTTATCCACACCAACAGCACAATCCATGAAAGAAAAATGGATACATTTGACCTCATCACAATTAAAACTCAAAACACACCTTGAGAAAATGAAAATTCAAGCCACAGACTGGGAGAAACGACTTCCAAGTTATACATCTGATAAAGGTCTTGTATCTAGAATATACAAAGAAGTCTTAAAACTCAACTATAAGGAGGTACAGTTAAAAACGGGCAAAATATGTGAATAGACGTTTCACCAACAAAGATATGTGAATATGTAAAAAAGCACGTGAAACAATGGTTAACAAAATTACTGTTAAGGAAATGCAAATGAAACCATAATGAGATACCACCACTAGGATGGCTATAACAAAATACAGAAAATAATGAGAATTGGGAGGGTATGGGTAAACTGGAACTCTCATATATCGTTTATGGAAATGTGCAGTGGTATAGCCACTCAATTACAATTTGGCAGTTTTCTTAAAAAGTTAAAAAAAAACTCATCATATGGCCCAGCAATTTCTCTCTGACGTATGTATCCAAGAGAAATGAAAACATGTCACACAAAGTCTTACATGCAGATGTTTATAGTAGCATTATACATAATATTCAAAACTGGAAACAATTCAAATGTCCATCAATTGGTGAATGGATAATCAAAGTGTTGTATGTCTATAAAATTGAATAGTATTCAGCAATAGAAATGAACTAACTACTAATATGTGCTTCAACACATATGATTCTAAAAAATATTATGCTAAGTGAAAGAAGCCAGATGGAAAGGACTGCGTACTGTATGATTCCATTTATAAGAAATGTTCAGAGAAAACAAATATATAGGAGAACAAAAGCAGAGGAATGGTTGCCTGGGGCTGGAGTGGGAGCAGGGCGTAGGGTTTGACAACAAAGTGGAATTGACAAGATGGAATATTTTGGGACAGTGCAAGTCTAAAACTGAATTGTGGTGATGTTTGCACATCTTTGTAAATTTACTAAACATCACCGAATTGTGCACTTACAATGGGTGAATTTTTTGGAAAGTAAGTTATACCTCAATAAATATATTAAAAATCATAGCCAGCAATTGGTAAAGGGTGGAGAAGTACAGATGAAATGAGATTATGCAGTTCACTGTACTAGTCCTTCTACTCTTGCGTATGTTAAAAAAATTGCATAATAAAATCTTCTTAAAAAGTTGGGGCTAACCTTATTACATATGAATAAAGTTGGAGGATTTATACTGATTTTAAATTTTAATAAACTAGTCAAGACAGTGTGGAACTGGTGTAAGGATAGGCATACAGATCAGTGGAACAGAAGTGAGACTCCATAAATGAACACTTACTCTCAGGCTCAATTGATTTTAGACAAAGGCAATTAAAAAAGTAACAAATAGCCTAATGGAACAGAATAGAGAATTGACAGATAGGCCCACCTGTTTATGTAAACTTGATACATGATAAAGGCGGTGCCACAAATCAATCCTTGCAAAAATTGGCCCATAACTAGAAAAATAAAACAGGATCCCTATCTTATCCTTACCTTATTTATAGAGGTGAGCTTCAGATGGATTAAAAGTCTAAAGATACATTTTTTAAAAAGCTTACTGAAAATATCTTTGTAACTTCTTAAGACCACAAAAGCACAAGCATAAGGCAAAAAAAAAATTTAGTGGATTTCATGGCATCAAAATTATAGATTTCTGTTAAATGGAAAACCCTGTAGACAAGGTCAACACACCGATGATAGATTGGGAGAATATATATACATTTTATTGAGTTCATAACAGTTTACATCATTGTGAAATTTCAGTTGTACATTATTCCTTGTCCGTCATCCTATAAGTGTTCCTCTTCACCCCCGGTGCCCACCCGCTACCCCCCTTCCCCTGGTAACCACTGAACTGTTTCCTCTGTCCTTGTGTTTGTTTATATTCCACGTATGAGTAAAATCATATGGTGTTTGTCTTTCTCAGTTTGGCTTATTTCGCTTAGCATAATACCCTCCAGGTCCATCCATGTTGTTGCAAATGGGATGATTTTGTCTTTTTTTATGGCTGAGTATTATTCCATTGTATATATATATATACCACATCTTCTTTATCCAATCATCAGTCAATGGGCACTTAGATTACTTCCATGTCCTGGCTATTGTGAATACCGCTGTAATGAACATAGGGGTACACATGTTACTTTAGATTGTTGATTTCAAGTTGTCTGGGTAGATACCCCAGTGAGATGCCTGAGTCATATTGTATTTCTATTTTTGGTTTTTTGAGGAATCTCCATGCTGTTTTCCATAGTGGCTGCATCAGTTTGCATTCCCACCAACAGTGTAAGAGGGTTCCCTTTTCTCCACACTCTCTCCAACACTTGTTATTTTTAGTCTTAGTGATTATAGCCATCTTAAGAGGTGTAAGGTGGTATTTTCGTGTAGTTTTGATTTGCATCTCCCTGGTTATTAGTGATGTTGAACATCTTTTCATGTACTTATTTGCGATCTGTATATCTTCTTTGGAAAAACGTCTGTTCATATCTTCTGCCCATTTTTTGATCAGGCTGTTTGGTTTTTTTGTTGTTCAGTTGTGTGAGTCCTTATATATTATGGAGATTAACCCCTTGTCAGATATATGATTTTCAAATATTTTCTCCCAATTCGTGGGCTGTCTTTTTGTTTTGATCCTAGTTTCTTTTGCCTTGCAGCAGCTCTTTAGTCTGATGAAGTCCCACTTGTTTATTTTTTCTTTTGTTTCCCTTGTCTGAGAAGACATGGTATTTGAAAAGATCCTTCTAAGTTTGATGTCAAAGAGTGTACTATCTATGGTATCTTCCAGGAGTTTTATAGTTTCAGGATGTATCTTCAAGTCTTTGATCAGTTTTGAGTTCATTATTCTATATGGCGTGAGATAATGGTCTACTTTCATTCTTTTGCAAGTTGTCCAGATTTCCAAACATCATTTATTGAAGAGATTGTCTTTTCTCCATTGTTTGTTCTTCGCACCTTTGTTGAAGATTAGCTGTCCATAGATGTGTAGTTTTGTTTCTGGGCTTTCAGTTCTGTTCCATTGATCTGTGTGTCAGTTTTTGTACCACTACCATGCTGTTTTGATTACTATAGCTTTGTAGTACATTTTGAAGTCAGGGATTGTGATGCCTCCAGCTTTGTTCTTTTTTCTCAGGATGGCTTTAGCAATTTGGGGTCTTTGGTTGCCCCACATGAATTTTAGGATTCTTTGTTCTATTTCCATGAAGAATGTCATGGGAGTCTGTAGAATCTGTAGATTGCTTTGGGTATGCTTTGGGTAGTATGGACATTTTAACTATGTTTATTCTTCTGATGCATGTGCATAGAATCTCTTTCCATTTCTTTTATGTCATCATCTATTTCTTTCAATAATGTCTTATAGTTTTCATTGTATATGTCCTTCATCTCCTTGGTTAAATTTATTCCTTGATATTTTATTCTTTTTGTTGTGATTGTAAATAGAATTGTATTCTTGAGTTCTCTTTCTGTAAGTTCTTTATTAAAGTATATTAATGCAACTGATTTTTGTAGGTTGATTTTGTACCCTGAACTTTACTGTAGTTGTTAATTATTTCTAATAGTTTTCTGATGGATTCTTTAGGGTTTTCTATATGTGAGATCATGTTGTCTGCAAACAGGAAGAGTTTCACTTTTTCTTTCCCTGTTTGGATTCCTTTTATTCCTTTCTCTTCCCTAATTGCTCTGGTCAAGACCTCCAGTACTATGTTAAGTAAGAGTGGTGAGAGTGGGCATCCTTGTCTTGTTCTTGTTCTCAGAGGGATGGCATTCAGTTTTTCCCCATTGAGTATGATGTTGGCTGTGGGTTTGTCATATATGGTCTTTATTATCTTGAGGTAGTTTCCTTCTATCCCCATTGTGTTAAGAGTTTTTATCATAAATGGCTGTTGGGTCTTGCCAAATGTTTTCTCTGCATCTATTGAGATGATCATGTGGTTTTTATTCCTCATTTTGTTAATGTGGTGTATCACATTGATTGCTTTGCGGATGTTGAACCATCCCTGTGTCCCTGATATAAATCCCACTTGATCATGATGTATGATCTTTTTGATGTCTTGCTGTATTCGGGTTGCCAATATTTTGTTGAGGATTTTTGCTTCTATGTTCATCAGCAATATTGGCCTGTACCTTTCTTTTTTCATGTTGTCCTTGTCAGGCTTCGGTATCAGAGTGATGTTGGCCTCATAGAATGTGTTAGGAAGTGTTCCATCTTCCCTAATTTTTTGGAATAGCTTGAGAAGGATATGTATTAAATCCTCTCTGAGAGTTTGGTAGAATTCTCCAGGGAAGCTGTCTGGTCCTGGGCTTTTATTTTGTGGGATGCTTTGGATTACTGTTCCAATCTCTTTACTTGTGATTGGGCTATTCAGATGATCTATTTCTTCTTGATTCAGCTTTGGGAGATTGTAAGAGTCTAAGAATTTATCCATTTCTTCTTGATTGTCCATTTTGTTGGCATATAGCTTTTTGTAGTATTCTCTTATAATCCTTTGTATTTCTGTGGTATTCATTGTTATTTCTCCTCTTTCATTTCTAATTTTATTTATCGGAGGTTTCTCTCTTTTTTTCTTTGTAAGTCTGGCTACAGGTTTGTCAATCTTGTTTATCTTCTCAAAGAACCAGCTCTTTGTTTCATTGATCCTTTCTACTGCCTTTTTTGTTTCAATTGCACTTATTTCTGATCTGATTTTTATTATTTCTCTCCTTCTGTTGACTTTGGGCTTTATTTGTTCAACTTTTTCTAATTAAGTTAGGTGTAGTTTGAGATTGCTTATTTGGGATTTTTCTTGTTTGTTAAGGTGAGCCTGTATTGCGATGAATTTCCTCTTAGTATGGCTTTTGCTGCATCCCATATGAGTTGGTGTGGTATATTTTCATTTTCATTTCTTTCAAGATATTTTTGATTTCTCCTTTAATTTATTCAGTGATCCATTGGCTGTTCAATAGCCTGCACATCTTTGTCCCTTTCTCAGCTTTTTTCTTGCAATTAATTTCTAGCTTCAGAGCGTTGTGATTGGGAAAGATGCTTGTTATTATTTCAATCTTCTTAAATTTATTGAGGCTTGCCTTGTTTCCCAACATATGGTCTATTCTTGAGAATGTTCTGTGTGCACTTGAGAAGAATGTGTATCCTGCTCTTTTTGGCTAGAGTGTTCTATATATGTGCATTAAGTCCATCTGGTCTAGCTTTTCATTTATTTATTTATTAAAGATTTAAAATGTTTTTTTCCTTTTTCTCCCCAAAACCCCTGGTACATAGTTGTATATTTTTAGTTGTGAGTCCTTCTAGTTGTGGCATGTGGGATGCCGCCTCAGCAGGGCTTGATTAATGGTGCCATGTCTGCACCCAGGATCCAAACTGGCAAAACCCTGGGCTGCTGAAGCGGAGTGTGTGAACTTAACCACTTGGCCATGGGGCTGGCCCATAGCTTTTCATTTATAATTCCACTGTTTCCTTGTTGATTTTCTGTCTGGATGATCTATCCATTGATGTGAGTGGAGTGTTGAGGTCCCCTACTATTATTGTGTTATTATTAATATCTTCTTTTAGATTTGTTAATAGTTGCTTTATGTACCTTGGTGCTCCTGTGTCAGGTGCATAGATATTTATAAGTGTTATGTCTTCTTGGTGGACTGTCCCTTTGATCATATACTGCCCCTCTTTGTCTCTCTTTACCTGTCTCATCTTGAAGTCTACTTTGTCTAAGTATTGTGACACCTGCTTTCTTTTGTTTGCCATTAGCTTGGAGTATTGTCTTCCATTCCTTCACTCTGAGCCTGTGTTTGTCATGGGAGCTGAGATGTGTTTCCTGCAGGCAGCATATTTTTGGATCTTGTTCTTTAATCTTCTCACCACTCTGTGTCTTTTTATTGGAGAATTCAATCCATTTATGTTTAGGGTGATTATCAATATATGAGGGCTTAAGACTGCCATTTTATCACTCGTTTTCCGGTTCTCCTGCATTTCCTTTGTTTCTCGTCCCGTGTGTTTTGGTCTACCAATTGAGTTATGTAGCTTTTTATGTTGTGTTTATTTGTTTTCTCCTTATTTATTATTTGTGTCTCTGCTCTGCTTTTTTGTTTAGGGGTTACCATGAGGTTTGTATGTAAAATCTTGTAGATAAGATAGTTCATTTTCTGATGGCCTCTTATTTCTTTAGACTAAACTGGTTCAGCCTCCTTCCTTTTCCCCTCCTATATTGTTTTTGTCACATCTTACTCCATCTTGTGTTGGGAGTCTGTGGTCAAAATGACAAGATTATCTTTGTTTTTGGTGTTTTCCTTCCCTTTATCCTTAATGTTATATGTGAATATTTGCTAACCTGTTCTGATGTATAGCTACAATTTTCTGTCTTTGTCTACCTATTTTATCTCCTAACTCTGTGCTTTGTAACCCCTTTCTCTCTCTTTTTTATTTCAGGTAAGAGGGCCATCTTGAGGATTTCTTGTGTGTGTGTGTGTGGGGGGGGGGGGTCTTGTGGCTATGAACTCCCTTAGCTTTTGTTTATCTAGGAAAGTTTTTATTTCTTCATCATATCTGAAGGATATTTTCTCTTGATAGAGTATTCTTGGCTGAACATTTTTGTCCTTCAAAGATTTGAATATGTCATTCCAGTCTCTCCTGGCCTAGTATGTTTTAGTCTCCTGGTAAGTTTTCTGCAGAGAAATCTGCTGAAAGCCTGATAGGGTTCCTTTGTAGGTTATTTTCTTCTGCCTTGCTGCCCTTAGTGTTTTTCTTTGTCATTCACTTTTTCCAGTTTCACTACTAACTGCCTTGCAGTAGGTCTTTTTACGCTGACATATTTAGGAGATCTGATAGCTTCTTTCACATGGATTTTCATCTCCTTCCCCAGGTTTGGGAAGTTCTCTGCTATTATTTCTTAGTATAAACTTTCTGCTCCATTCTCTTTCTCTTCTCCCTGTGGAATATCTATAATTCTTATGTTGCATTTCCTAATTGAGTTGGATATTTCTTGGATACTTTCTTCTTTTCTTTTTAGTCTTAGTTCTCTCTCCTCCTCTATCTGGAGCATTTCAATATGTCTATCCTTGATTATGCTGATTCACTCCTCTATGATGTCTGCTCGAGCATTCAGGGAATCCATATTTTGTTGTCTCTTTTCCATTGTGTCTTTCATCTCCAATATTTCTGATTGGTTCTTCTTTATAGTTTCAATCTCTTTTGTGATATAGCTCCTGAACTGGTTGCATTGTTTCTCTACATTCTCTTTTAACTCGTTTTTTGATGATAGCTATTTTGAATTCTCTGTGATTTAGATTACATATTTCTGTGTCTTCAGGACTGATTTCTGGGTGCTTGTCATTTTCTCTCTGTTCTGGAGATTTAGTATAATTTTTGATACTACTAGAGGACATGGCTCTGTTCTTCTGCATCCTGGTATTACTGATCACCGTTACCACCTATCACCATTGGGTGGGTGGGGTCAAGAGCTGCGTATTCTGAGCCCTCTGCATTCTGCTGGGATCCCAGGTGCTGGAGCTGGCGCTGGGTGGGTGGGGGGGAAGGGGCACTGTCTTCTCTGTGCTCTCATGGGCTTACTCACTCTGCTCTTGCTATCTGCTCTCCTGGGGTGTTGGCTTGATGAGGTCACCCCCGAGATAGCTTTCACCTCGGTAGGGGCTTTCCCTTAGGCTGCAAAGGACCTTGGAGATCTTTGATGTTCCTACAAACGGGCATACCCTCCTCCGTTCCTTCCCTCTTGGAGGCCGTGCAGTCCTGGATCACAGTCTTTTGGGGAGGGAGTGAAGTTTTCTCTTACCCTGTTCCACCTCCTCTGAGGGGGTTCCAGCCTCTCCACCCTCCAATGTGTGGCTGCATGGGTCTCTCAGACATCTTTTGTGTTGCGTGGATGTCCTCTGTTGGAGTGTGAGTGTCTTTTTCATTGTATCGTGGAGGGGAGAGATCACCAGGAGAGCTCACTCTGCCAAGATGCTGACATCACTTGGGAGAATATATTTTTAATATCTAAAACTGACAAGAGACTGTCTCTAGCTATTAGCTAGAATATACAAGTAACTCTTGTGAATCAACAATGAGAAACTCCACAGAAAACTGGGAAAATGATATAAATAGAAATTTCCAAATGGAGAAACCCAAAAGAAAAGCATACAAAGAGATACTCCAACTCATTAGCAACTATAAAATGTACAGTCTATGAAAATACTGGACATCTGATTTGCAAAAATTAGAAATTGGAGGACCAGCCCTGGTTACCTAGCAGTTAAGGTCGGCATGCTCCACTTTGGTGGCCTGGGTTTGGTTCCCGGGCGTGGACTTACACCACTCATCTGTCAGTGGCCATGCTGTTGCAGCGGCTCATATGTGAAAAGAAGGAGATTGGCTGTGGATGTTAGCTCAGGGTGAATATTCCTCAGCAATAAATAAGTAAGTAAATAAATAAGAAATTGGATAATGCCAAATGATGTAGGGATGTGGGAAAAATTGGGAACTTTCTCTATTGCTGGGGGAGTGTTGACTGGTACAGTTTTCTTTAGAGAGTGTGTTTTAAGTATTTGGTTAAATTAAGCATTCGTATGCTACAGAGAGATTCCACACAGCCTCATGGCGGGACATGTGCACAAATGGCCATTGCAGTTCTGTCTGCAGGGAGGAGGAGCCCAGGTGGCAGGTGCAGCTGAAAGAGTACTGTGCGGTGCTAAACACAACAGGGGAAAGTACACCACAGCATGGATATGTGGTAGAAACAGTGCTGAGTAAAAGTAATAAGAAATAATAATAATAAAAAGGTCTATATAGTAAGATGACTTTATATAAATTTAAAATACACGCATACTGCCACCACCACCAATAAGGGTTTTACAAATAAACATGGAAATTCAAAAATACATACAAAGCACATTAGATGGGTTAACTATGGAGGTGAAGGATGTGGAAATGAGGGAATGGGCATGGAGACTGGGAATAGAAAGGTATGCATAAATTCATTTACAAAAAACAACAGAGTAGTCTTGTGTGGACCAATGAGGACTGCATGCTAAAAACTGGGTACCCTGTGGCCTAGTGGTTAAGTTCAGTGCACTCTGCTTTGGCGGCCCAGGTTTGGTTCTTGGGCGCAGACCTATATCACTCGTCAGTGGCCATGCTGCGGTGGCAGCTCACATACGAAATAGAAAAAGTTTGGCACAGATGTTAGCTCATGGCCAATCTTCCTCACACACAAAAAAGGAAGATTGGTAACAGATGTTAGCAATCTTCCTCAGCAAAAAACAAAACAAAAGCAAAAAAACCCCTCGATGATATGATTCACTCAGTCATCTTCATCTGAGCTCCAAAGGTGGGGAGACGTGAGGGTGAAAAATCATGTATGAGAACTATCTCCATCTTCAGATTAGTGGTTACTGTGGGGGATGTAGGGCGGAAGCTGCATGAGTTACATCCGTACAGTTTTATTTTTTTAAATAGAAAATCTATTCTATAGCCTCTGTGTCAGCCGGAGGCAGTATACAGAGGCTAAAATATGGGCTCTGGTGGTAGGTTACCTGAGTTCAAACCGAAATCTGCCAGCTATCAACTTTGTGACTTAGTGCAAGCTTCTGAACCCCTCATGCCTCAATTTCTTCATCTGTAAAATGGAACTGATGATTCCACAGAGGGCTGATGTGATAACCAAAATATATGTATTTTACACGAGAATATATATATATTTATGGCACTTACTGGGCATGGCACATAGCAGCATATTATAAGTGTTTTCTATGACTACAGAGATCTAAAGCAAAAATGACCAAACAGAAGCATCCGTCCAATAGTGGACATGCATAAATTGGTGTATATATACATAGATATTTACAAACATAATTTGAATTTTTGTTTTTGAAATGTTTTATTAACAATAAAAGCAGTACTATCCGTACCAAAGAGAAGGAAGGAATAAACTGAATGCAGGAAGAATGGAAAGCAGTCAAGAGTGAGCAGGTTCAAAATTTTGAAGATCAGAGAATTCTGTGGAAGTAATCTGTGTCAGTCGGGCTTTTGTTTTTCTTTCGTCTTAATAACTTTTTGGTTTATTAGCACTACAAATTGGTGAAAAGAAATCTGACAATTCTGTAGTTTTTGAGTCAGTATCTGCTGCTAAAAGCTTTGATGAGGCAAGAGTGTGGAATCTTGGCTAAGACACAGTTAATGGGTGTTCCTGTGCTCTTTGGAATTGATTCTCTGGGATCAATGCATTGATTTTTTTCTTGGTTATAGGTCACTGCTCGCGGTTATTTGCATACCTGGGAATGCGTGATTGGCTGCCAGACATTGTACATTTCACTTTATCGGCTGCTGGATATTTTGAATTCCTTTGGGTTTTTATCGGCTTGGTTTAGAATGCAGCAGTTCACCTGGAGTCGGTTTGGGTCTTCTGAGGCTTGCTTCTAAACTTTGACACAACAGCTCTTCACTGAGGGCTAATTCGGCCCCAGCGAGGCCATGTTTCTGAGAACTGGGCCCAGCGTCCCAGGTACGCGGCAGCCTTTCCACCCTAGCTGGCGGGGGCACAGCCCTGGCCCCGCGTGAGCTCCTGGGGCTGACCCGCCTCCCAGTCTGGTGTTCCTTCCCCGGGCTTGGAAGTTCCCTCTCTCATGCGCGTCGCAGCTCTCAGCCCGGCTTGAGGCCCTGCAGGTCACCGGAGCCCTCTCCTGCTGGTCCCTCTCTGATACTTTGCCTCTCAAATTTTTCATGACTTTGTGCGGCTTGAGCTCGAACCTTGTCTCCTTCACGCAGCAAGTATGTCGAGCGGTTTTGGTCCCCCCTTTCTGTGTTCTGCCTGGAAACTGTCCCCAGGTACTGAACTGGGCCGCTTTCCGGGCTCACCTCATTTGTTTCCCTCTCTCGGGGAGGCTGTCCTGCACTGCCTTTTGTGCAATGCCTGAATACTTCTGTTTCCTGTATTTTGTTCAGCAGTTAGTTGTTTAAGGAGGGAAGGTAAATCTAGTCTTTGTTATTCCATCATGATTGAAAGCAGAAGTCTAATGATGGTTTTTGGTAAACAGTTTTCATCATGTTTAAGCAGTTTCTTTATATTCCCCCCCCTTTTTTTTGTGGTGAGGAAGATGGGCCCTCAGCTAACATCTTTTGCCAATTTTCCTCTTTTTGCTTGAGGAAGATTCTTGCTGAGCTAACATCTGTGCCAATTTTCCTTTATTTTGTGTGTGGGACACTACCACAGCGTGGTTTGATGAGCCATGTATAGGTCTGTGCCCAGAATCTGAACCTGTGAACCTTGGGCTGCCGAAGTGGAGTGTGCAAACTTAACCACTATGCCACCAGGCCGGCCCTTTTATATTCCTATTTTAATTAGTGTTTTTATTAGAAATGCTATTAAACATTAAGAGAAAACTTTCTTTGCATTTATCATGAAATCATGTGGGTTTTCTTCTTTAGTTTATAAATGCAATGATTTATGTTAATAGGATTCCCATTGTTGAACAACTTTTGCATTCCTGGAATGAACCCTTCTTGGCCATGTATTATTTTATTGTTTTTATTGTGTTTAAAAAGTGTTAACAAATGAACGATGTGATGGTCAGTCCTGGGTGAGAGCTGTGTCAGCTTAAGAGCAGACTGTCCACATTGGCGATACCCTGAGAGACTGCATCACAAGCTTTACCTGTCAGAGTCTTGGGCATCAAAAGAGTTTCTTTCACAGTAAAGCTATTTAAAAATTCTGATGGATTCTCTGGAATTTTAGACGATCCCTTTTACATCTGGAAGCTTTTTTAGTGTCTTTCTTTTCATGTGTTACACTGCTTGAGGTTATCCCACAGTGCACTGATGCTCTTTTCATTTTTTTTCTGGTATCTTTTCTCTCTGTATTTCACTGTGGATGATCTACATTGCTATGTCTTCAAGTTCACAAATCTCTTCTTTCTCAGTGTCTAACCTGCTGTTAATCTCATCCAGTGTATTTTCATCTCAGACATTGTGGTTTTGGTCTCAGAAGTTTAATTTGGGTATTTTTTATATCTTCTACGTCTCTACCAACATGCTCAGTCTCTCCTCTAACTTCTTGAACATATAGGATACAGTTATAATAACTGTTTTAATGTCTTTGTCTGCCAATTCTGTAACTTGTATCATTTCTGGGTTGGTTTCATGTTTGCTTTTTCTCTTCATTATGGATGGTATTTTTCTGGTTTTTATTTTTTTGCACACCTGGTAATTTTTGGTTAGATGGAAGACATTGTAAATTTTGCCTTAGTGGGTGCTGCACCTAAAAGAGAGTAGAAGAGGAAGTTTCTTGGTGGCTACCACTCTGGCTTGAGAAGCTGACATGAGGCTCTCTCTCTTGTGGATGCAGCAAGGAAAGAAAGAAAATTGGCTGTCCTCTCCTGGAGCCACAGCCTCGGGCCCCACTCTGACTGAGGCACCCACTCTCATGTCATGGCTTAGCTGGTCTGCAGCTCAGGCCAGAAGCAGTAGTCGTGACTAGAAAAGAAGAGTCCTATGGGAATGGTAGTGGTCCAGCCTCACGACACAGCAGAGCTCAAGTGGGGGTGAGGGGTGAGACAGTGTCAGAAAAGTGAGCCAAAGAGAGAGGAAAGCAGCTTTAGCAAAGAGAGGAAGAACCAACTAGCCAGAGTAGGGGAGCTGCTTGCAAAGAACGTTCCTGGTAGTGTCAGAGGCTGCAGGGATCACTCTTGAACCGCCCAGGAATTCTGACAATAGGCAAGATTGGGAGGAAACTGGAATCCCACTGTCTTTGTTGGGGTGAGCTTAGACAAAGGCTATGCTATTTTTCTTTAATGCCATTATTCTTGTCAACCACATTCTTTGACATTAATCCTCTGAGGTTAATGAATTTAGAGAATATCTGCTATAGATGAAACAAAATTCTGAAATGCTAATATCTATACGATATAGTAATATATTACTATGTAGCAACAAAGGCTTCAGAACTATAGCTTGGAACCTTAATGATGCTGGATTACTTACTGCCTGTGCCTGAAAGTTCTTCTGACACTCAGGAGGGCCCTTATTATTATTTTAGTATGTACTTATTTTTTGTCTAAGATCAAAGAAGTCTTACTGCATAATGCCTAATGGTCACATGTAAGAGCAATATTAGCTTTGATGCTTGTCTACATGGATGAAATATCCATGGAAAAGTTTCCTATTTCTATTTCGTTATTTATCGTGTGTTTTATGTGTTCCATTTACATGTCTGTCTCCCCGACAAGAATGTTAGCTTTTCAAGGGATCGTGCTTTGTAGTTACCATGTGTGCAGTGAATACTAGGTTGATAAACATTTTATACGCCTTGTGTTGCTTAACTTATATACTGCTCTGAGAAACTGTGTGAGTTTTTTACTCTCGTCTCCATTTCAGGTTTATGCACAGTGAAGTAAAGTAAGTTGCCCAAAGCCATATGGCAATTAAAACATGAACTCTAAGCCTGTCTAACTCATCTCTGACTGCCCTGCGCCTAAGTAATGAGTGAGGCACAGTACTCAATGCTGAATAACGTCGTGTTGCTGGAATAGACATAAAAAATGTAGCTGCCTCACTATGAACACTAGATGGCACTGTAGGCTCAGCCACGCTGGCCTGTCGGAGAGGCAAGGTGAGCCGGGCCAGGTCAGGACGCAACTTCCAGCATGGTTGACTGAAAGTGAAGTGAGAAAATGCAGATTTCTTTGGGGCTTTGTTTTTCTATTTTAAAACGGGAAGGTTAATTCTGTAACTTACTTTCAAAGATGTAATGGGAACGAAGTTGGGAATAAAATTCTTCATGAAGATTTTGCATGTCTCAGTGAGCGGATCTGATAGCATTAATGAAATTATTTCGGTCATGCACAGTAGGAGGGCCCAGGACAGAGAACGATGACATGGAATCCTCTTTCCTTAAGATAACAGACTCTCACCTGCCTCCTTACCTCCATCCAGGATTATAAAAAACTTCCAAAGTAGGCTTTTTAGCGTCCACGTGCACAATTGTAGCCTCTCCCATCTGATTTGTTTCCTTTTCCAGTAACCCGCAGCTCTCACTGTCAAAGGTCTGCATGTAAGAATGGAGAATAACTGTGTGATCTTACAAAGACCTCTGAAGATAGTCATCAGCCCCACCCCTGAGCCTTATTTGTCTGAATGGTTCTGTGATCTCTTGTCAGAGCTCTTTCCCATGATTTTCAATAAATCTGGTGCTTCTCTGAACAGTCTCCTTGAGCCCTGTGTGTGTCTCCCAGTACTACAGCAGTCCTTTAACAAGCATGTGCTGTCCACTGCTCATGGCCAGCTTGGGTCTGCTACAGTCACAGAATCCATTTCTTGAACAATAAAGTCTATATTAAACTTGAATTTGTTTTCTTTCTTTGAAATCTATTTCTGAGAACTGTGATCCCACTCCAAGGTTATACCCAACAGAGCTACAAGCATATCTTTGCCAAAAAACATGTTCTAGAATGTTCACAACACTTCTATTACTAATGCCTCCAAACTGGAAACTATCCGAATGCCCAACAGTAGAGTGGATGAATAAACTGTGGTATATTCATTTGGTGAAAAACTGTAAACAGTGAGAACGAATTACTAGAGCTACACACAAGAAGGACGCATCTCACAAACTTCTGTTGGGTGAAAAAAGCCAGTCATAAAAGTGTACATACTCTATGACTTTGCTACATAAAGTTCAAAAACTGCGTCTACAAATCTACAATGTCAGGAGTTCGGATAGCGGTTGCCCTGGGGCTGGGGGTGCACTAGTGACTGGAGGTGGGGTTGGGGGCTTCTGGGGTTTTCTCAATATTCTGTTTCTTGATCTGGGTGCTGGTCTCACAGGTGTGTTCATTTGGTGAAAATTCATTGAGCTGTAAACTTAATGACCTAGGTAGATTTCTGTATGTATGTTTTATAAAACGTGCAAAAAATGAAGAGGAAATATATTGCTATCTGTAATTGGACTCTGTTCTGGACCATTTTGGAAACTGCAGTTTGAAGAGTTCTGGTGGTTAGAATAGGCCCTGCCCTATTGTAAGCCAGGTCCTGGATTTTAGTCATCTCGCGAGAATAATAAAGCCGATTCTAAAGGAAGCTATTTCTATGTCTTAATAGTCCTGTGTATTTAAGGGATGAGGAGTTGTAGGGACCTGGTTTCAGTTTTATCCTTAATACTCATCCATTCTCTGGTTGTCCTTTAGGAGAAGTACAAGAAGAACTCGTCTGCACAGACAGAGCTGGCCAGGCCGCCCGCGCACTGCTCACCACTCTATTGTCTTTTCTGCATTGTTCTGGGTCTTGGTCACGCAGACCTTCCAAAATAACCCTGCAGTTGTCATCGTTGTTCGGAAGACTATTTTGGAACATTGGCTTAGCTTGGTGCTGTGAGGGGTCCAGGAAGGGCCCAGCTGTCGGGAGGGCCAGGGACGTCAGGGAGCTGGGGGTGGATAGGAAGTGGGGGGATTGCGAGAGGTTGTGAGGGGCCCCGAGGGAACACGGCTTCTGACAGGTGTTCCGTCTTGGTGTGGGTAATTGGGAAAGAGGAAGGAGAGAGGATGGGGTGGATTGGCTGTAGGTTGGAGGGGAGCTAAGGAAGATTACTGGAGCTGGAGAAACAGAGGCAGGAGAGAAAAGTGGTTAACAGAGGAAGGGTGGGGAAGTGGTGCCACGTGCTGAGAGGCAGTAATGGTGTTTCGACATATTGCTTAAAGAGTAATTTCTAGAGTCTGGGAGACCTTGGGGACAGCTGTTAGGGACCTTCTATGGGATGATAGGAAAGTAAGTGGGAGGAGAGGGCGTGATGATTAACAGGCAGCCTAATGCTGAGTCTGATGACATCCTGCCATCTTTAGCAACTTAATAGGTGGTCAGACAACTTCACAGCCTCCAGTTCTGTGGAAATGGCAAAAATAGATCTCAAAGGTGTTGCAATGGAGGAAAGGGGGAGATGAGTTCTAAGAGGACAAAGGTGAAATTCCCCATTCTATTTAAAATTTTCTCTCGACTTCACAGGCCTGTAGAAACAGCATAGAATCAGTTAAAAACTCTAATTCCACTGATTCTTACACCCCCACGATCTCCCAGGATCTCCAGCCCCTTCAAAATCTGCACCAAGTGTCTGTGGTCCTGTGATACTGTGACTTACAGTAAGAAATATATATGTGATCTTCATCCCCATTTCTGGCACAGAGCTCCTAAAACTCTTGGATGGGGGCTGGTTGCCCGGGGAACCAACCATGTGATTAGAGGGTTGGAACTTTCAGTCTCTCCCCACTCCCACCCTCACCTCTAGGGTGGGGAGAGGAGCTGGAGACTAAGATCAGTCACCAATGGCCAATGATTTAATCAACCAGGCCTATGCAATGAAGCCTCCATTAAAACCCCGAAGGACAGGGTTTGGAGAGCTTCTGCATTGGTGAACACATGGAGGTGCTGAGAGAGAATGGAAGCTCCTCATCCCTTCCCACATCCCTGCCCTTGCAGCTCTTCCATCTGGCTGTTCCTGAGTCGTATCCTTTTATAATAAATCTGTAATCTAGTGGTTAAAATGTTTCTTTGAGTTCTATAAGTCACTCTAGCAAATTAATCAAACCCAAGTAGGGGTTCGTGGGAACCTCTGATTTATAGCCAGTTGGTCAGAAGCACAGGTGACTACCTGCACTTATGATGGGCATCTGAAGTGGAGGTGTGGTGGGGGGCAGTCCTGAAGGACCCTTAACCTGTGAGATCTGACACTATCTCTGGGTACACAGAGTTAGAATTGAGTTGAATTGTAGGATACCCGGCTGGTGTCCAAGAATTGCCTTGTGGTATGGGAGCCCTCCCACCTCCCATTAGAGTTGGGTGCACAATCAGAACTGGAATTGGAGACCAGAATCTTGGGTCCATGTGGGAGCATTTCATGTGCTCGTGTACAAATTAGCTCCCATAGGACAGCAGCTGCATCTACTCGACTGGGCACATCCCTGCCCATTAAGCATGAGTTTTGCAGAGTTGCTCCATCATTGCTCTGGGTGCTGCTGCCAATGTGCTTTTTTGGTCTGTGGGGAACCTCTTTCTACCTGGAGTTACAGTTTAAGAGAAGAGTTCCCAAGAAGATGCTAATATCCCAGAATTTTATAGACTTTAAGTGAAATTTTTCCTGTTGTGCTCAGAAGGCTCTGTTCCTGGATAAGCTTGCAGGGCCTAGTTTCTTCTTTTCCTATAATGAGTTCTAGCCCAGAAAACTTCTTAGCGACCACCACCCTCTACCACCCTACAAAGACTTCCATTGGGCATCCTCCAATATGCCAGCCTTACTCGGAGGCCTGCGATGGAGCCAGCCTCAGTTTAAACTCAGATTACTGCTTCATCGAAAACCCTGGCCTATTGAGCAACAGGCTAAGAGTGTCTTTGGATTTTGTTCTTCTACTTGCCTCCTGCCCCCCTGTCTGGGCCTGTCCTTTCTAATCAAGAGTTTGAATCCCGCCTACTTACCACTTCAGAGCTGAGAAAGCTCTTGTTCTCTGTTGCTTTCTCTTAGAATTTTCATACTTTTCAAAAGGACCAGGGACATTCACTGTTCTCATAAACTAAGGAAAACTAAAGGGGATGCTGCCATCCTGTCCTGTATAAAATGGCTCCTATTCATACTTGAGCCAACCCTGTGGTCTGTGACTAAGATTCGGTGCTCTCACCATTACGGCCCGGCTCACTTCTAGACAGGGAACCACACCTTTGTCTGTCGGTTGTCGTACTGTGGCGGCTGCGTGTTGCTTATAGTGGCAGAAAGTGAGAGGATGGCGCGGAAAGACTGGGTAGGGGTCTGCTCTGCTGAAAACGGGGTTGCCAGGAGTGAGAATTGACTCAATGGCGCTAACAACAAATTCGTAGTTGATATAACTGTGTATGTAGGAAGTCCCAAGGAGTCTGCAAAAAAGCTTCCTAGAACTAGCAAGTGAGTTTAACAAGGTTCTGAGATATAAAATCAATGCTCAAAAAAATGAAATTATATTTCTATATACCAGTCTGTTGGTCAGGGTTCTCTATTAAAACAGAATTAATAGGATGTGTGTGTTTGTATATATATATATAGAGAGAGAGAGAGAGAATAGATATAGAGTGTGTGTACATACACATATAAAGAGAGAGACTGAGATGATGATAGATTTATTTTCAGGAATTGGTTCCTGCAACTGTGGGCACTGGCGAGCCAGAAATCTGCAGGACAGGCCAGCAGGCCAGATACCCTGAGAAGAGTGGATGCCGCAGCTTAGGTCCGAAGGTCATCTGAGGGCAGAATTCCTTCTTCCTTGGGGGACCTCAGTCTTTTACTGCCCTTAACTGATCGGATGAGGCCCACCCACACTATGGAGGGTAATCTGATTTACTCAAGCTCTACTGATTTAAATGTTGATCGCATATAAAAAATACCTTCACAGCAACTTCTAGACTGGTGTTTGACCCAAAACTAGGTACCATGGTCTAGCCAAGTTGACATAAAATTAACTCTCACAAACAGAAACATATGAAAGTTTGGGAAGTACATGATATGATTGGGAAGTAAAATGAAAACAACAATATTACTTAAAAAGTTCCTAAAATGGAATGCTTAGGTAAAAATCTCACTGAAAACTGCAATTGTGGTGAAAGAGCTCAAAGAAGACCTAATAAATAAACAAATACTGTGTTCACGAATTGGAGGACTTTACATAAAAAAGTTGTCAATTCTGCCAACAGTCATCTGTAGATTTAACACAATTCCAGTCAAAATCTCACTAGGACATTTTGTTTACATAGATAAGATGGTCCTAAAATTTAGATAGAAAGGCAAAGGATTAGGAGAGCTAAAACAACTTTGAAAATAAGAAGAATGTTGCAGGAATCACACTACCCGATTTTAAGACACACTTTGAAGCTATCGTAATCGAGACAGCGTGGTGTTGCGGGGGGTACACGCTGGTTGATGGAACAGAACAGAGTCCAGAAATTGATCCATGCAGACATGGCCAATTGATTTTTGTGCAATACAGGTTAGTAGAGAAAGGATTGTCTTTTCAACAAGTGATGTTACAACAACTGGACATCCAGATGTAAAATAAATAAATGAATCAAAAAGAACACTGACCTCACAGCTTATACAAAAATTAACTCAACATGGATAATAGATCTAAATTAAAAATGTAAAACTCTAACTTTCAGGAGAAAACCTGTGTGCCCTGAGGTTAGGAAAATAGTTTTTAGATAGGATACCAAAAGCATGGTTCATAAAAAAAAATTGATAAATTGGTCTTCATGAAAATGAAAATCTTTTACTCTGTGAAAGATGCAGCTAAGAGGATGAAAACACTAGATACAGCCTGGGAGAAGATATGTGCAAACCACACATCTGTCACAGGTCTTGTATGCAGGATATATGAATACAGATAAGCACACAAAAAAATGTTCACTATCATTAGGCACTAGAGAATTGTAAATCAAAACCACAAATAAGACACCACTACACACTTACTAGAACAGCTAAAATAAAAATTGCTGGTGATACCAAGTGCTGGCGAGATTATGGAGCATCTGCAATCCTCGTTCATTGCTGGTGGGAATGAAAAATGGTGCAGTCAGTCTGGAAAACAGTTTGGCAGTTTCTTATGAAGTTAACACACGCCTGCCATATACCCTACTCCCTAGAGAAATGAAAACTTATGTTCACATAAACACCTGTATATAAATGTTTACTAATGCTCTATTCGTAATTGTCCCAAGCTGGACACATCCAAATGTCCTTCACGGGTGAATGGGTAAACACATTGTGGTACATTCATACAATGGAATACTACTCAGCAATAAAAGGGAATGAGCTATTTATACATGCAACAACCGATGACGCTCGGAGGCATTATGCTGTGTGGAAGAAGTCTCAAAAGTTTACATGCTGTAGTTTTCATTCATCTCTTATTTATACGACATTTTTGAAAAGCAAGTGGTGGCAGAGAACAGATGAGTGGTTGCCAGGAGTGAGGGGTGTTCTTGGAAATACCGTTCTAAGAAATACTTGAGAGGCTGTGAAAGCAGGAGGTTCTAATATTCTTGGCAAACAGTTTTCTGGTGGGAACAAGGGATGGTTCTTGAAGCTTTAGACTTTATTGGTGATAATAAAAGAGCATCTCTGAAAGGGTCTAGCATGTGGCCAACATTCAACAAATGTTAGTGGACTCTCGATTTGGTATAATTCTGTTTCTACACCCTGTGACCAGAAACAGATGTCTTTTGGAGAAGGGTCAGAATTAACCATACTACAGAAAGGAAAATCTAGACTATGAAAAAAAAAACACTCAGAGATTCCATCTTTTCATTTGATAGATCCATTTCAGGAATATTTCACCATTCTCACAATTAGGGGAAAACTTCTATGTTAAATTTTTTATGTTATACTTTTAAAGCCTGTTTATTATACATATTAGCTGATTTGCTTTATACACATTTCATTCTTTTTTTAAAGATTGGCACCTGAGCTAACATCTGTTGCCAATCTTCTTCTTCTTCCTCTCCCCTAGTAGATGGTTGTATATTCTAGTTGTAGGTCCTTCTGGTTGTGCTATGTGGGACGCTGCCTCAGCATGGCCTGAGGAGTGGTTCTATGTCTGCATCTGGGATCCGAACCATTGGAAACCCTGGGTCGCCTAAGCGGAGCATGCGAGCTTAACCACTCGCCACGGGGCTGGCCCTTAGACATTTCATTTTTAATTTATATACATTAACTCATTTAACTTTTGCTGTAATACTGCAAAGTAAACCCCCGCCCCCACACTTAAGGAAAACTGAAGCTCAGAGATGTTAAGTAACTTTCCCAAATTCACAAAGCTGGTGGGAATTTGATTTCAGTTGTCTGACTCTAAAATTCAGGCTTTTTTCACAGCAACATACTGCCTTATCATGTTGACACATATTATTGAAATAATTGCTGTCCATTTTTCTTTGATTCCGATTGTTCCAGAAAGAAAACCATCTTGCATTTTCACTTTCTCTTTTCTTTTCACAACTGGGCCCTATACTGCCTAACGTAGGAAGCAAACTGAAGTTTGAGTTGGCAAATCAGCGTGCTACAGAGTGTTCAGCAGGCGGCGCTGTTTCCATGCTGTTGTAGTGATAGCCACAGCATTCGGTCACCAGGGGGCGCTGTGTTGCTCCTGGAAAATATTCCCGCTAAGAGAGCTCCCTCTGACTTGAACTCCTTAGAGCTGGCACCAGAGCCAATCAATCTCAGCGTATTCTTTTCCTCCGCGTGGGGCCCTGCAGTCCCGTTTCCCCGTGTCTCCATCCAAGAGCTCCATCCAGAGTTCTTATGGTAATAGGCTCCTGGACTGAGTTTAATCCATGAGAAAGGTTTGTGTTCAGCTCTCCTAGAAAAATACAAAACTGTGGAGCTCCCCACACCAGCCGCTGGGCGAAAGTCCATCTCCTCTCTTCTTTTCCTCTTATCTCCCAAGATATATTTTTGATCCTGCACATCTAGGTCCAAGACAGTTTCACCACAGTGTTCTCTCTTGGCTTCTTAGGCTCTGATCACTCTGAAAGGTGAGAGGATGCCAGGTTTTGAAAAAGTCAAGGCATGCAAGCGCATTCTGAACAAGCCAGACTTAACGAAGAATGGAGGTGTCCCAGCTCCACCCTGCAGCAGAAGCCTGTCACTGAGATGCAAACTGGACTCTATTAACACGCTATCACAACGCAAATATGAATTTCTTTGGCAAATCTTGCTTTTCCAGGGCAAAAGGAGCACACCTCCTTTTCCCTGTTCTTGCCAGGGTGGCCCCCAGAGGCCTCATCAGAGGGAGGTAGGAACTTGAGACCAGGGAGGCTGTGTGGCCTGTTTGATGAGTTTTGACAGAGGAGAATGTTGCAAGCCCGGGTCACCCTCTCCAAAGCCGACTTCTCCGACTGGCCCTGGGCAGAGCAAAGAATGCCACAGGCTTCGAAGCACCTTCCTTCTCAGGTTATTCTACCTGGGAAGTCAGCAATTTCATGGCATCCAAGAGGTCTTTTATTTACCTTGGCAGATTTTTGACTTCTAGGAAGTTCATCTCTCTCAGGTAGGGGCAGGAGGGAAGAGGGAAAGTCCAACATTGAAAATGAAAGGGTGAAAATCTGGTAGGGTTTGGGCCCATCTGGATGTGTGAGGAGTGGAGGAAATTTGGGATTGAGAGGAACCTAGGAAAATGGCGTATCACTTGAACCTTTGCCCCATTTCCAGGGGTGATATAAGAGGGCAAGAGGGCAGTATTCACCGAACTCACTTCTCAGACACTTGACTGAAACCCCTGTGCCCTGAGTGGGTCCTGGTGCCAGCCTCGGCTGTAGGTGATGGAGTGGAAAGAGCCCAGGGCAGGCAGACGTGAGTCTGAACCCCTGATCTGCCACTTGCAGGTCATTTGACTACAGACTGAGCCTGGGTTTCTTATCTGTGGACTAGGGACAGCAGTGCTACCTTATAAGTTTGCTGTGAATATTAAATGAGATAAGTAGATATAAAAGCCATTAGTACTGAGCAGTTAGCTGACACTCAATAAATAGCCTGGCAGTTATCTGACACTCAATAAATAGTGGGGATCATTATCAGTTCAGTCTCTTTGCTCAACTAACTCAGAGAAAGCACACGTCCTACTATCCAAAAGCGATCACGTGAAAAATCTTCAAACTTTGGGGCAGTTAATATTTATGGTATGAAATGTATTGGGCTAAGCACTGTGGGGAGAAATGAAGGAAGGAAATCCTTGAACTTTTGGCAAAATTGGGTGTGTGAGGCAGCAAGGACTGCCAGTCTGCTCTGTACTTCCCCGAGGGCGAGGAGCGATGATGCCAGACACATGCTCCTTCCTGTGCTGGCCACTTGCTCCTTCCTGCTCCCACCCTGGCCAGTCTCTGAGGGCCCGGGTTCCCCATGGCCAGCCATTCCCTTAGTGAGAGTAGATGGCTTGTTTCTTCCCTTGAAGGATCCGGATACTTTAGACCAAAGACAGGACTTTGGATCAAGTCCTCGGCTACTTGAGATGGAAGTGCTTACAGGAGCCTAGTTAACAGAATTTCTTTACATCCATGATCTGACCCCTGTCCACTGCTCCAGTATTAATTTTCACTGCATTTTCCCCATCTTTACCCTTGCTACATGACTCGCAGTCCCCTGAATCTATGCTTGGTGTGGACACCTACATAATCCTCCAGATGTCCGAAAGCATTCCCCGCTCCATGATGCTCTGGTCCTGACCCTGCGACCAGGGCCCTGCAAACTAGCCCCTCATGAGAAGGACCTCGCCACGTGGAGCCTGAGAAGAAACTTTCAATGAGGTTGGGGGAAGTCTTTCCTTTGAAGGTAGTGACTATTTCAAGGATTTAATATGTGATGTAAAAGTGGACTTCTTGCTCTGGTAATAATTTTAAAGGGTAAATATATTCAGGAATATGTATAGCAACAATGAACAAAGCGTCAGACCAACCACCCAAGGTACACAATATCAGTATGGTTCAGACGCCGGCTTGGTTTGGTGCCCCTGCAAATGTCTACATTATGTAAATTCTTTCTAAATGCCCAGTGAGGCATGCTTTTATCCTTTCATTCATTCACTCAACAAACACCCACTGAGTGTCTGCCACATGCTGCCTGTTCCACGGGCTGTATACTGGAGACAAGGCAAGTATCCCTTAAGGAGACGAGAGCCTGGAAGACACAGACAGATAAGTAAATAATCAAGAGCTGTGAAAGTTTTGGGTTTCTGGGACAGACTTCTGTAAAGGGAGGCAGTTGTGAAGGCGTCAAGGACGGAAGAGTTAGATGAACCAAGGGGCTCAGGAAGGGCATCATGAGGTGGAGAGTGCTTGCACTTGGGCCCCTGGGATTGGTCTGTAGGGGTGGGACTCAGGGACATCAAACAATCCCCTCTGACTTAGCATTTAGGATGTGAAGGAAAGTCTGGGCAGGGACAGGAGGTGGGGGGAGGGGTTGTTTTAATTTGGGGGTGCTTTTCTAGGGCACTGAGAGATCTCTTGCCAGTGGTAGTTTGGTGCAGCCAGGTTGGGAGTCATCCTCAGCAGGCGACTCCAAGACTCCAGCTGGGGCTACTGTCCGCTGACACAGGGCTCCCCCCACCCCCAGTCCATGCGGAGGCAGGAAGGATCTCTGCGAGGTGGGAGGGAGGAGGGGCTGCGGTTGGGGGCGTAGCAGAGGGAAAGGCCACACTCTGGGGAGACTGGCACATGATCGATGCTTGGTAAACATGAGCTCTTATTATGATCCTCTCCTTTTCCCAACCCTCTCCCTCTGATGTGGTCCCTTTGTTCAACAGGTACTCATTGATGCTCATGTGCAAAACACTGTGAACAGACACTGAGGGGGGTTATCGAGAAGATGAGATGTGGTCTCTGTGCTCAAGGGGCTTATGATGTGGAGATAAAAGCAAAATACTGAAAATGAAGACCATGTTTGTGCTAAAACACGTGCCATTGATACATAAGTGTTAGGAGTTCAGAAGACAGAGTGGTATGTGTTGAAGAAGGCTTCATGAAAGAAACAGAACTTGATTGGGGTCTAGAAGAGGGCAGAATATGGAGAATTGGTTTTATGACTTCACTCTCTGCCATTTACAGCCCTTTGAATTATTCTTGCTTCTATGTCAATGAGGCAAAACCAACTTTCACCACTTGGCTCAGGGAAGTTCCCATGATGCCAGTGTGCCAGGTAGACTAGGTGTAGGCTTAGGCCACTGCTGTCTTTTTAAGTGTGGGAAAATGCAGAAGGTTCAGGGGCTCTCTCACCACTGAATGCCCCAGGAGCAAACGGTCCAACTCTGAGGTTCAGCCTCCCCCTCGGTCCACTGCACCGTGGCTGCCGATGACTGAGTTCCAGGTCGGTAAATTCCATTCCTGCGAGCTGCCCTTGTTCCCCTTCAGAGGTCTGCAAAGCATTAGTCACTATATTTAAAGAAAAATGCCTGCCACTGTGCATCCAGACCGGAGAAAGAGGATTGTCACCTCAGAGGACACCAAGTTATTGTTCACCTCGGAGCCATGGACACACAGTCCTGGAATTTTCATCTCCTCCTGGCTCTATCTTTAGCTTTTGGGTAGCTCAAATGAAGCTGAGTCAATTTTGGTGACCTGGGTAGTTAAGGTCCAGCTGGTGGGAGTCAGCTGGCTGAGTGTGGCACCATGGCAGAGCCCTGTGGTAGATCCTAAACTCAAGGGCACATGAGAATCACATGAGGAGCTTGCTGAAGTTGCACGTGATGGGACCTCATACCCAGTGATTCCGAGTCAGTAGGTCTGGGATGATGCCCAGGAATCTGCATCTTTAACAAGCAAACCAGGTAATTCTCATGAGGATGGTTATTGGACCACACCTAGTGAAAAACATATGGAGGCTACAGCCAATGAGGACTTTGTCAAAGGAGGGAAAGGGAGTAAAATAGCCAAAGATGGAACCTGGAGCAGAGGGGGTTATTTTGAATGGTTCATGAGCTGAATGAAGACGATATTAATTAAGGAGAGCTGTCAGATCACAGGCTCAAGAATACCCAATGTGTGGATATCCGACTGTGCCTCTGGAATCAGCAACATGGGGCTGCTGAGGTTGCGATCCATGAGGGGATGGTGGCTTGGGATCAACCCTACTTCACCCAGAGCATCTTCACTTTGATCTCTTTTTATGTATGTGGGTTCCATGTAAGATTTCATTTGAAAAGTGGGCACTGCTGAAAGAAGTTGAAAATCACTAACCTAGAGACAAAGTTTCAGTCCTTGGAAATAGCTTAATCTCCTGGTGTAGCTTTTGGAGCGGTACTCCATTAGGTCTAGATTGTTCTATCTGCAAAAGCAGGACCACTTTGGACAGTATGCTTCTGTATTCCCTTGTTTTCTTTCTCCCTTTAAGCCACTTGTTCTGTAACTTTTGTGTATCTCAGATGCATTGGAGAATCATATGAAAGCTTTGGATCTTTCCTTAGAAAAATGTGCACCATACGCACATGCCTATGAACTTTAGCATTCAGTTTCCTGGGGTTCTTGGGCTCCACGAAGCCTAGCCAGGCCCTTGGTGATCACTCCGCCCTCTAAACTTTTATTTTATATTTTTTCACAGACCTTCCAGTGTTACTTTTTTCAAGACTTCTCAGCTAGACCATAAGTCTCTTGAATGTAGAAACTGTGTGTCCTGTCCGACAGTGGTCTCTAAAGTGGAAGGGCAAGATGATCCATTGCAGTAATAGGCCTTCTACTTATTTTTAATCTTACCCCTTTCAATTTCTACTTTTCTGTATGTTCTATAATGCTCATTATATTATTAGAAAAGGTCATATTATTTAAATAGACACACCTCTGTTGGGGATGCCTGTTAAAAGCTTACTGATAAGGATAAATGATTTAAAAAGTTTGGAGTACCCTGCCTTACAGAACTCTCATGTTCTTTTGGTGTTCTCTCTGAGCATTCTGCCAGGCATTGGAGATACACAAAATATTTGTGTGGTTCCTGCTGTCGGGGAGCTTAGAGTTTAATCTGGTCAATGGTAGGCGTGTAGTTGTGAATGGAGGAGCTGAGATTATGTCTGGTTTATCTGACTCCAAGTCAGTAACTATATGATGAGTTCCTCATTTCAGGAAGGGTCTCTTGAGGAGTATTTAGAAAGTGCCTCTTCGTACCCTTTGCTCATATTGCTGAGATTCCTGGCCACTGCTTCTAGGAACGGTATCCCATAGGAATGCCTAAGTGGGTGTGACGTGGGAGAGAGAGTGTCACATCTTATGATCGTATTAGGTGGAGAGGCACTGTGAGCAGTAGTTCTAGAATTTTTATATAGAAAGTGCTTAGGAGGGGCATTCTCTGTGGAAGTAGGAGCACAAGGACTTACACAGCGATTCCATTCCTGTTATTTAGATTGTGTTTGGCTTGGTCTTAGGGAAATGATGGAGATTATGGGGTGGAGATGAGTGTACAGGTATCCCAAGCTGCCTCTTAGTGCTGCCTCAGGATCTTCTGAGACACTGAAACAAGGTTTTGAGGAAGAGTGAAGAAACTGGAGAGACAGGAGCAGAAGAGTCGAGATGAGACCTTAGCTGAAGAGAGAACATATCAGCCCTGCTGAGGACTTGTAGCAGCGTGGGGATCAAACCCAAAGGGAGAATATTTCTCATAGCAACTGCCAGACTGGACCCATCTCTCAACAGCTGTCAACCATTTATTAGTGCGACTCTACTGAAGCCAAGGAAGGGGGAGGGAGAGCAGACAAATGCAGAAAATAAAATTGTGTTAATTACCAGTCCATTTCCATGATACAAAGGTGACCAGTCTGTCATCTCCTTCCCCGTGGCTGGTGTTTTGTTGGGTCTGACATTTGCAGCCAGAGCTCCCAGCCGGGCATCTGTTGCCCCCATTGCCATGGAGACAGCAGCTGCAGAGACATCTCCTTTGAGAATGTGCCGCCCGAGATTTCAGGAACCATTTTGGAAGCATTTGTCCCAACAGTGCCTGCTAATCTCCCTTTCATTTGTAATTATTTTATCGCCTTGATTCTCTGCTTTGGCATCGTTCCCAAAGCTAACTCTGCTCCCCGACACTGGGGTCCGTTGGGAGGTGTCAGCCGCCTCAGCCCGTCTGGGTGGAGATGAAAAAGGAGTGCAAAGGGAAGACTCACTGGGAGCACCCCTGTCTTCAAACAGGCCCTGTCTCCTGTAGGCATCCCTGGGAGAGCCTTGGCTGATTGAAGTAGCCCGAATTATGAAGCCCAAAGCCTTTGAGGCAAGCCGCCCCATCGAGGCCAAGAATAATTGAACAAATAGTTTATCTGGCTGACCAACAGCTGTAGAGCCTAGGCGATTTGGAGGGGATTAGGGGAGAACAGTGAAAGGATACTCCCACAGCGTCCTTCAAATCCTCATCCTGAATTCTACCAACGAAGAACACATGTTGAAACCCTGGAATTGCTTTTCAAGTCCATTTTTCTCCTTTCCAAGAGACTCTGTTCAGTGCTTCCAAGAATTTTAAGTGGCTGAGGCAACTGATGTTGGGATCCCTGCTATTGGGTTCCTTTCAGTTTCCTCCTTCAGCTCCCCCAAACCTTGTTTCATCCCAGACGGCTCAGATTCACGTGGATATTCTGATCACTCTGGGAGGTGCCTGAGGGTTGCTGCCTTTCCCTAAAGTCTACATTACTGGCAGCTGTTGTAATGTCTAAGCAAAGTGCCAGGGCCAAGTTCAGGTTAGGATGAAAGTGGAGTCACGAGGGTGGCTGATGGAGAGAGAGGGCAGAAGGAAGCCCTTCCCTGTGTGAGAAAAACTTGAAGAAAAAAAGAAAAAGCTCCAAATGGACCAAAGATTTAAATGTTAAACAAAAATCCATATAAGGACTAGCTGAAAACTGCGAGACTTTTCTTTGTTAAAACCTTTATAATCTTGAGGTGAGTAATGTATTTCTATGATTCAAGATCCAGAAATCACAAAGGCCATAGAATATTGATAAATTAAACAATACAAAAAGTTCTGCATGGCAAAAACCATTTGCAAATGTGATAAACTGGGAAAAAATATTTGCAAATCATGTCATAGAAAATGATTTAATCTTCCTAATAGATAAATAACTCAGACACTAATCAGCAAAAGACCAAAAACCCGAAAGAAAAATGAGTGAAGGATGTGAACAGACAGTTAAGACAATAGAAAAGAGAAATGGCCCCTAAATATATAAAAATGATGTTCAACCTCACTCATAAGAGGAGCAATACAAATTAAAACTACTCTCAGATACCATTTTTCACCCATCAGATTGGAAAAAGTCCAAAAGTTTGACAATACACTGAGTTAGTATATCTATGAAGAAATAGAACTCTCTTACATTAATTTTGGCAGGTAAAATTGAAGAGTAATTTAGCAATATCTATCAAAATGACAAATGCATGTAACCTTTGATATAGCAATATTTGCCTTATAGAATATTGTACACTTGCATAATGACATGCAAAATTTATCAGCTGCTGATGGTTTTTAATAGCAAAAGATGGGGATCAATGCACATATCCATCAAGAGGGGAACGGTTACATAAATTATGGTACTTCCCTACAATGGAATGCTACACAGCTGTAAAAAAAGAATGAAGAAAGTATCTAGGAACTGATTTCCAAGGTATATTAAATGAAAAAAGTCAAGGTACAGTAGACTGTGTATACAATATACTATCCTTCCTATAAATAATGGAGAAAATAATAAAACCTCTGCGTTTGTATTACCTTACAGAGGCTCTGGGGAAGGACACCCAGGTGTTAGTAAAATGAATTAGCTGTGGAGGGGGAGGGGATAGTCTCTGGCTGGGAGTGAGACTTCCCTGTAGACCTTTTTGTTGAATTGGTTTTGGACCAATGTAATATGTATTCCCAAACAAAATAAAACTACTTCAAATAAAAGACACAAACAAAACAAAATGAAAACATAACCCCCAACCCGATGATGACGTCATTGTCCCAATGACTGCGTTTGGGCGGAGCGCAGCCGAGACCGTTCCCCCAGCCTCTTTGCAAGTGTGGCGCTCGCCGTGGGCCCCGATGGGCCAGTAAGTGGAGCGGCGCAGCTGCCAGCTCTTACGCGGTGCACACCCTCCTGTCCTAATGGGCCTGCGAAGAGGGGGGAACCCGTGAACTCGAGCCTCAGCCGGGTGGTGTCAGCCTGGGTAATTTATACCTCTAAATTTTCTTGTGTGGTTTCTTCAGAGCTCCCAGATTTTCCTTTTCTTCGCAGGAATCTCACAAGTCCTTAAAAGCAAGGCTCTGCCACAAAGAGTCCCATAGTCTAAGGCATTTGAGAATTTGGGTCCCCGGTTGGAAGCTTTTGGTCTGTCCATTGCATGAGACTCGTTAAAAGAGGAGCCGTAAAGTTTGGGGAAGCACCCAGCAGAGCTGTCAGCCCCTCCTCTGCGCCGGCTCCCCACAGAGGCCATCCTGGGAGCCAAGGGCTGCTGACGTGGAGGGGACCGCTCAGGGTCTGAGCAGCCTGCTTAGGGCCGCCTGTGGGGCTCATGAATCTTTCAGAAACACCTTTAAATGGCGCTTGGAATAGGAAAGCACTAGTCCAGGTGCTTTACAGACATTAACTCATCTACTCCTCCCAACAACTGTGAGGAAAGGTTTTTCCATACCCCCAATTTAAGACGATGAAACTGGGGCACAAAGAGGTAACTAACTTGCCCAACGTCAACAACTGGCATCCGGCACAATCAGGATCCCAAATCAGGCGGTCAGTACTTAACCAACACACTATGCTCACTTATTTTAAAATTTGAGGTAAAATTCACACAACATAAGATCGACCATTTAGAAACGTACAGTTCAGGGACATTTAGCACATTCACAGTGTTGTGCAACCATCACCTCAACATGGTTCCAACGCATTTACTCATCCCAGAGGGAAACCCCGTGTCCACTGGCAGTAACTACCCCCTCTCCCATCCCCCACTGCCCCTGGCAACCTCTAATCTACTTTTTGACTCTAAGGATTTGCCTGTTCTAGATATTTTATATCAATGGAATCATACAATATTTGGCTTCTGTATCTGTCTTCTTTCACTTAGCAAAAAGTTTTTGAGGTTCATCCGTGTATTAGCGTCTGTGTCAGTATTTCATTCTTTTGGTGGCTGAATAATATTCCATTGTATGGATATACCACATTTTATTTATTGTTCATCAGTGATGGACATTGGGTCGTTTCCACCTTCTGGTGAGATTGAAGAGCGTGCTGTGAACATTCCTGTGCAAACTTTTCTTGAACACCTGTTTTCACTCTTGTGGGTGTCATGCTGCCTTTTTAATGGAATTAAGGAGCAGACGCTCCCACCTTCCTGAGTCTTTGCTCTTGGGGCTGTCACCTCCCCAGTACTCCTTATCCTCTCTCCTGGAAAAAAAACAAGACGAGGAGTAGAAAAATTGTCAGGTCACTGAGGAGGGAACAGCCTGTTCTGTGGGAGAAAAATAGGAAGGAAAGGTTGGTACTGGAGAAGACACGGATTTCCACAAGCCAAGTCGTTTCTCATCTGCCATTCCATCTCCCACTGCCAGAGGGGGACGCGGGTGGAGGGCTTCCTGTCCAGCCGCAACCTGACGGAATGATGAGCTTGCCGAGGCTGAATTCCGCTGTCGGCGCCTCCCGGGGCCTCTCTTAGCAGCTCTGGTGTGCGCTGTGCTGCAGACAGATGCCTGCTCCCCTTCCTGCCCTGGAGATGCAGAAGTCATGCTGTGTTAGAAGACTGACAGTGGAAAGCTAACTTCCAAATGTGTGGACGGGCCCCTTCCGGCCCCCACTACCCACCAAGTCTAGGGAATCAGGGCCACTCTTTCCATGTTCTTCAAAGTTCCGTGCTTATCCTTTCTCCATTTCCAGCCTTGTGAAGTTTGTCATGAAATTCTCTTTCCCCTTTTTTCTCCCTTGCCTTCGGGGCTGACCAATTTGAGTTCCTTTGACTGGCCCACCAATGCCTCATTCTCTAATCTCAAGTTCTTCATGTCCCTTTACACCAGGTGGCCCGGAAAGGACTTGCATGGGCTTTGACCAGGGGATTGGAATGAAGTCAGAGACAGTCACCTTGTTCCAGAGCCCAGGCCTCTCTGCCCTCCTGAAATTTCAAATCTTTGCTGAAAGCTTATTTCTTCTTTTGTTTCCTTGCTCCCTCCCTGCCCCTTTGTCCTCTTTCTTTTTTCTCTGAACTCATAGAACAAAAGTCACAAACTGGTGACCTTCAGGTTGAAGCTCACCTACAAGATATGTTCTTAAACGTGCTTTTAAAGAGTATGAGCCACCACTGAAAAATTGGGGAATTTTGCATAAGAATCTAGTTATCTAGCTTCTCTTGGAACATTGGCAGGGCCTGTATTCACTGCGGAGCAATCAGCTGGCCCTGAGCAGTGGCTGCCAGTTCACCAGAGACTCACGACTCACATACTATGTGTCTGTGACCCAATCCTGAGTCCCTCATTTATGTTACCTTCCTGACTCCTCGTCTGCAGTTATTTGCAGAGCAGAATCAAAGTACATTAAAGGTTTTGGGTAAAGAATTGCGATCTGGGCCAGCCCCGGTGGCCTAGTGGTTAAGTTTAGCGCACTCTGCTTTGGCAGCCTGGGTTCAGTTCCCGGGCGCAGACCTACACCACTCATCTGTCAGGGGCCAAGCTGTGGTGGTGGCCCACATACAAAAATAGGAAGATTGGCAGCAGATGTTAGCTTAAGGTGAATCTTCCTCAGCAAAAAAAAAAAAAAAAAAAGGAGGTACAACCTATTTTGGACAAATGCCCTTACTTTTTTGGTAACTTCCTAAATCCAGCCACAGCGTCAATTGGTGACCATGTACCTCAGGGATTTGCTGTGGAGGCCTCTGCTCTGCGAGGATGGTGGAAGCCAAGGAAACACTGGTTGGCATTTCAGCTATTTCTGCTTTAATTTTATTTCTTTTGTTAACTTTGCAAGATGCTCAGTGACAAGTTGCACTGGCATGTAAAATGCTTTTTAAAGTCAAGCCGGTTATTGCTGTTCTTGGAGGAAGACGTCTTTCTGAGGCTACAGGGCTGATCTCCTCAAGTGCTGACAGAAGAGAAGAGAAAACATGGCTGGAGACCGGGAAAGTTCATTCTGTCAGGAACTCGACACCTGGAACACCCAAGGAATTAAAAAAATTCTTAATTAAAAAACATTTTTTAACTCATAAATCTGGAAGGAGCAGAAAGAATGATAACGACAGTATTTCCGAAAAGCAAGAGGGAAGAATTTTAAAAAGGAAAATGTTGACGGATATGGGTGTTTGTATGTGTGAACGTATGTTTTGTGCATTAGTCAACCTGTTAGTGTGAATGAGTGTAGACGTGAAACTGAGGGCACGTGAGTTTGTATATGAGAAGCAGAGATTGTACGCTCCTGTGCCATAGTAGGGAGATTTCTCCTGAGGCCCCTTGTGAGACGGTGACACGAGGCAAAGCAATTTATGAGGCACTTCCACCACTGTTATCACCTGACTTTTGATTCTTGCCTGATCTGTCTGTCCAGAGTCTTCCCACTTAGTTTTCCTCCCTTTCCACAGCCTCTGTTAGCACGACAAAGATTAATAACGCAAAAGCATTTACTGAGATCCTATGACTCTCCTGGAATTGTTCTACTGGCTGAGAAGAGAGAGATGAAAAAGACAGACGAGCGCCTGCCCTCACGAAGCTGTTATTCCTGTGCGAGAGACAGCAGAGACCATGGACACAAAGCAAATAAGGGAGATGGCTTCAGGGTGTACCATAAGATGCACACATAAGTGCTGCTTTGGAAGCGGGTGTGTGAGGGTCCTGAGGCGGTGATGGTAGCCTGTACGAGGACCAGGCCACCACGCAAGGATCTGGGGAGAAAGTCCAGTGCAAAAGGTCGAAGTGAGAGCGAGTTCAGCATGCTCTGGAACAGAAAGCCCGGGGCTGCGCTGGAGCTCGGGGTGGGGGCACCGATGTCCGCAGAGGGTGGCCGGGGCCTTGCTGGGTGCCTCGTTGGTTGCAGAAAAGGGTTTGGGTTTTGTTCTTACTGCAGTGGGAATCCACTGAAGGATTTTAAATTGGGAAGTGACAAGGTTGATTTAAATTACAGCTACTGTGGAGAGAAGCACCTTCGTTCATATATATTAGAAATTAAAACTGAGACATTTAAAAAAGTCTTAATTGAAAATAACATTGACAAACCCATTATATGTTAACATAAAGAACATGTTTTTATAAAAAATAACTATATTTTCCAAAGCAAAGGGGTTTTCTTGAGGAGAGTGGCATGGTTGTACGTGTTTGCAATTCTTTCTGAGGCTGGGCTTCAAAGAAGACAGCTATTTCTCCTGGTTTGCTCCTGAGTAAAATGTACTGTGATGTGGTTCAGTTGAAATATATGGAGAAAATCTGGCTCCACACAGACATGTAGTCGTAAAGGGGAGAAGTATTTAATGGATAATTATGAATATTTTTCTACACGAAAAATTGACGAGTTTAGATTCTAAAAGGGTAGTTGCAGTGTGGGGTCTGGAACCACATCAATGAGTTTCACACTCTGTTAGGTTGAAATCCACTGGTCAGTCATGCAGTCGAATGAGTCTTTACCCATGCATGATTTTCTAACATCATCCATTGGCCATTTGGAAAATAACGACTCCCTGAGTTATGCAGATCTTCCCAATGTTGACAAATTTCATTATACAAGATAAAAAAATGTCACGTTTGTTAATAACACCACTGACTTCACTGGAAAAGTCTTTAAGGGTTGGGAATCTGTCGAGTTTCCAGTGGCAGTTACAAGTTTTCCAAAATTGTAATTTTTGCTTGAAAGGTCGAATTTTATCATTGGTAACAAATATCATCAATTGCTTTCATTGAAGTGACAGGCTCATTTTATTTATTTTTGCAAAAATGTCTCTAAATATCCATGTCTGAGTAAGCATAATTTGTTTGTCAGTCACTCTTACAAGTGAAAATAGTGTTCCAGGAACAAAGCCGCTCATTCAGCTTGCAGTTCAGTAATCCTCCCTTGCTTGTCCCCTGGACAGGGTGGTCCTTCAGTGTCCCACACGAGTGCCCTATGTGTAGTGTGTGACATTTTTAAAAAGTGTACTCAAGGATTGAGTTCAGGTTTAAAAGATTTAATGAAATTAATATTTTTTACTTTTTCATCAAGGAAATTCTTAAGTGAAGCTGGTGTGTTTTTGTTTTCCCGTGAGTGCGTGGCAAGCGAGAATGCACTGAGCACCAGGGACGTGTGGTGTTGAGCTTGAGTCGTGCTAAGGCACCAGCAGTGTTACCCACCAGTGCAACTGTGAACTCAGCGAAAAAGACAAAGAATGTCTTAGTATTATTTTGAGGTTAGTTTTGACCTCACAGACCCCAAGACTTTTGGAGACTGCTTAGTGCTCTGTAGATCACACTTTGAGAAACACTGATATAGATTACTGAGTGTTCAAACTACGCAGACATTTAACGTCTTGACTCACAGTTGCATTGTGTTAGAAAAGCGATCTGATAAATGGCACGCACCATGCGTGATCAAGGGAGTCTCTTGCCTGTGGTAACTGTCCACTCTCACCCCTGTGCAGTTAGCACTCTGCTACACATAATTCTTATTAAATTCACAGCTCCCCTTCTCCTTTCTCAAATCCTAGTATCTCCCCAAAGTATTGGCAGTGAAATAGATTCATCTCGTTTCGACTTAGCAGAAGTGGAGTAGCACTGCATCTGACTTAAGAGAAATCTCTGAACATATCATTAATTGTATCATGTGGGTGCCATAAAATGCCTATAAGCAAATATTTCTCATTTCACAGGATTGCTAAATTTCACCAGTGTTACAGGTGTGTCATTACATTGAGGATTGATATCTGTTAAAAATGAGGTTTATCAATGCTATTCCATCTTGCACAATTCTGGAAAAGAGATACAAGAATAGAGTTCCTGAATGTTCTCCCAAAAAGCACCTCGGCTCTCATGTGATACTTTCGACCTCTGTTTCCTCAGCTGTAAGACAAGCTCTCATCAATGGCAATTACAATTCTTCACCCTGTTTGAGGGGAAAGGAAAGCTGACTTGTGGCCACCCCCAGGGGTTTGCCTTGAAGGACTCCCTTTGAATTTACAGTAGGGTGAGTTTGTAGGAGGGTTGGTTTAGAAAGCTGGAGGGGTGGGGGTGGGGGGAGTGGTGGGAGGGACAAGGAAGGACGTCGGAACAATATTTTCCCTCTCTCTCCTCTTTAAGATTTTATGGGCCAAGTTCTTCACGTGTAAATTTAGGCAGCGGGGCTGGAGGACTCCAACAGTCTGCAGATTTATACCTAGTGATTCTGGGGAGTCCGGAGACTGCCGACAGGGATCCAGGAGGAGGGCCAGATGATTTTTACAAAAGTACTCCTTGTCGCCTCTAGGGGGCGTGCCAGCCCTCCCTACAGCCTTGAAAAGCTAAGTAGCCAATTCTTCAGCATTTCTCAATGTTTCTGGGAACTTGTGAGTTCCTTGGTGGGATGGAATTTACCGTCTCAGGGAGGAATATGAGGCTGAGTTAGTGAGCCGATAAGGAAAAGTGACCACGGCAGATATTCCACAGGGAAGTAGAACAGGTAAACTGGCCCAGCGTGATTGAAGGAGGAGGCCCCCAGAGATGGAATGAGCCTAGACCTAAAGGCTAATATTGGACAGGAGTTTTGAGGGGGCAGTAGAGAGGTGGACAGTCATAGCCATTCTGAAAATGAGTTTACGTTTTAATCTAGCTCTCATTTATTGATCTAGGAGTGTGCTGGGCATTGGTAAAGCAGTGGTGAGCAGATGAGACCCCCAGGGCCGGCTCCCAGTCACGTGGGAAGCCTGCCATTATGAAGTGTTAATGAGGGTTAAGATGGGCTAAGTTCAGACAGACGGGGCATGTAACCTGGTCTGGGGATCAGAGAAGATCTCCTGAAGGCAGCAGACTAGATGGATAAGCAGGAGTTAGAAATTGGAGAGGTGGTTGAAAGCAGTAGGGAGGGAGGGGGAATGTTGCTATAGAGGAACTAGCATAGGGGGAGACCTGGAAGGGGTAGAGGCCTGGTGTCCGGGAGAAATGGAAAGGAGTGAGTACGGCTCTTTCGTGGGTAAGAGATGGAGGAGTGGGTAAGAAAGGAAGCTGGAGTGGTGGGGAGGGATCAGATCACGTTAAGGAGACTGAACTCAACCCTAAGGACAATGGAAACCATTGGAAGGCTTTAGGGAAGGCATTCAGGGCAGATCTTTCCACTCCGAGTGGTGAATGAATCGGAAGGGAGCAAGACTGCAGGCAGGAGCCCAGCTGGCAGTGGTTGTCGTCACCCAGACGAGAGCTGACGGGGATTGTAATGGTGTGGAGAGAAGTGGAGGGAATTGAGACATATTTAGAAGGCAGTCACATTGGGTTTTAGCTTAAGAACTTAGGGGGATTCTCCCCCCAAGCTTATGGCTTCATTGACAAACAAGCAAAATTGATTATGTTCTGTTCCCCTCCAGCAGCACAGGTAATGTGGAGAGGTACTGGCTTCCAGGAGGACCTCCTCCCTGCAGAATCAGATTGCTGCCTCTGTGGAGGTGACGGTAGAGACCTGCCACTCTTCCTAAGGGGCCCCATTTGCTTCACAAATAGCATATTCTGGCACTTTCAGCCTCATTAAAGGAAGAGACTAAACTCCATTTGGCCTGTAACCAGAGAACTGGATTAAAGCGGTGGTGTCTGTGACCAGGGAATGGTTCTCAAGGCTCTCAGTCTCACTTGAGGAACTCTTTCTCCGCATGTGATCTGTCAGTATTTTGCATCCCAGTTGTTTCCACCAGAGACAGTGGCAGAGCAGGTATGCCACTCCGAGCCTTGACTCGGGAGGAGAAAGTGCACTCCCCTCCTGCGGGGAGACAATGGCTTGGCTGCTGCTGGTAGGAAGCGTGAGAAGCCTCAGAAGTGGACCAGAGGCGTTCAGAGCGCTGGGGACCGGGGGCTGTGCTGTGTCAGAGGGCAAGGGACTGGCATTCTTCGAAGGGGCTTTCCTTCAGGCGCTGAACCTGCCGCTCACTGCATTCCCACAAGGCAAGATTAGCAGGTCTGTGCTAGGAGTGCTGAGGGCCTGCGCTGGAACAAACTTGAGTTTTGGAGATGTGGTTCAGGGGAGGCGCTATAACTCTCAGACCCCCTGGATCTCGGTGCAGTGATACCCTCGGATCTGACCGACGTCTAGTCTCATCTCTTCACAGGCTCTGGCAAGTTCACAAGGGCCCCAGCAGCCTCACGGGCTTGGCTTGAACACAGGCTGCTCTGGCCCCCTCTCCTTTCCTTCTTCCTCACAGTTCCTGCTGCCATAGGTGTGCAGTGAAGCAGATGGGGACCAAAAGTGCCACTGTGGTGGGTGCTATGTCACCTAAAATTCTGCATAACTTACACAACGCACCCCTGAGAAGCTATTGCCATGACTTCACTGAGTTCCTCAACAAAATGTTTACTGATACTACCGTGTGCCAGGCGCTGTTCTAGGCTCATGGACTGCATCTGTCAGTAAAACACAGCTCTCTTGTGGCTCTTTAATGACAGAGTGTGATAACAGGTAATAAACACCAAATGCAACATTTCCACCCTCTCGGGGGCTTAGCCTCAAAATTGGGTTCACTCCATTCAGAAGGATGTGTCTCTCTGTCCTGACATCGGCAGAGGCAAGGGGGCAGCGCCTGCCATGTTCTCAGTGCTTGTCAAGAGCGCTTTCCTCCGGGTAGAAGCGCTGTGTGGCTCTGAGTTAGGAGGGTCAGTTCTGTTCAGGACCCAGGGAGAGAGAGGGCAGGGCTAGTGGAGAGATACGTAGTTTATGTGATATGTGAGGAGGTGAGTGAGATGGCAAAAGAGAAAAAATATGGGAGTTTAACTACAAGTTCGATATGGTCCCTGTCTCCAATCATCTCTAAAGTTTTATCCACAGGCCCTTCAAATTTGGTCTGGATCAATGTGAACGGATGTCAGAGAGCTGGGGTAATCGCCCAGCGCCCGGGGGTGCTGCTTGGGGAAGAGGGGAGGGCATCGGCCGAGGCAACAGCCTGGTTTTCCTAGGTTTTGTTTTCCCCATCAAAAATGTAGGGAGAAGCCTGTGGTTCTTCTGCCAGAGAGGTGGAGTTGTAGCTGACCCGGGGTCACAGGTGCTTAGAAAAGTCTGATGGGGCAAGGGCTGAGTGTGGGCCTCTTGGTCACGTGGGCCCCACTGTTTCCTGCTGACCTCCAGAGGCACGGATCTCAGGGCTGAGCTTAGTGTCCATGAATTGGGAGTCAGGGGTGCTCACCCGCTGCTTCCTGTGTTTGCTAATAATTATCACCCAGTTCATACTGTGCCCTGCAATGCTCCCATTTCCTTTAATTAATTTGTCCTGCATTACTTATTGGCGTATTTTATTTTACAAGGGTGATGACTAACCCAGCCCGGCAGGTTCAGAACTGCCCTCTTGGCACGTAACTGACAAGGGCTTGGTCTCCCAGCTCAGCCCAATCCATTCAGAAGGATGCATCATTCTCTCTTGACTTCAGGTGTGACGCAGGAGCCAGTGCCTGCCAGGGAACCTGGCCTCCTGGGGCAGAGATCTGCTCGGGCCACTGAGTTGGGAAGGTCAGTTCTGTTCATGACCTGCATAGAGTGCGAGCAGAGCCAGCCGGTGAACAAAACCCCGTGGGCTGGGGATCCTGCAGAGAAGCAGCTTCCAGGCAGTGTAGGAGATGACTCTCTACCAGCGCCTCCGTAAAACTCAGATACTCAAGGATCCTAAAGCATTCTTTTGGAAATACAGCTCCAAGTTGTTCGTGGAACAGGAGGATATTTCTGCCCAGCTTCTTCTAAATTCCTTGTGTTCTTTCCTAAAGCTGTTCTTTATCTGTCTGAGTCTCTCTATCTTGCAGTAGTTGCATATTTTTTTCCTGGAGTTTCTGCATTTTTTCTCCCAATTTTATTCTCAACTCCCACTGGAAATTCCATGAAGTCTAAGATCGTTGGATTCACAATTGCGGTGGATGATGAAGATGTGTTGATTTCCAATATGGAACCGATTCCAGTATACAGACCTCTCCACCTAGACTATTGCAATAGTCTCCTAATTTCTCTCCTTGCTCCCTATACACACAGCTTGCCTCCTCTCGAGGCCTTCCTTCATAGGGCAATTTTTCCAGATTTCAATCCAATTGTGTCACTCCTCTCCTTAAAATTCTCCAGTGGATTCCTATCACCTACGTAACAAAGCTGTACCTCTTTAGCCTGGCACACAAGGCTCTCCACGGTCTTGTCCCTGCCCCCGCCCATCCCTGCATCGGCTCCCCCTGCTCTCCCATTGTTATTCAGTCATAGATGCGTTCGGGGAATTTTTGGAATACGTGATGATGGTTCAACCTCCATACTTTTGCACATTTTGTTCGCTCCCGAAACCATCAGGTCCCAAACTCATGCTCTGCCAGGGCTCCTCATGAACTTGCTCAAATGTTCCTGCCCCGCGGATGCTTCCTTCTCCTGCCAGGCCGATGAGTCCCTCCATCCTCTTCCCAAGGCGCCCTACATTCCAAAACCTGCCCGAGCTGTAACTAGTTGCAGACATGCTGCCTCCTCCCCTTCTTAGATTATGCCCTCCTCGAGGCCGGGCGCTGGGCTTTATTCATCTTTATAATTCCAGGCCTAGTGGAGTGCTTTGCCTGTGGTTGGAATGAGCTCCTGCTTCTTGTAGAAAGGAATAAATGAAGGAATGAATAAAGCAGGAATCTCAATCCATCCTTTGCTCAATAAAGATGTACTTTATCCAAGAATAAAGTTTTTCAATTTTTTAAAACCCATGGCTTCTTTTGAGAAATGTGCAAATATTTACCCTTTCTTTAGTGTTATTGAAATTTCTAAAAAAAAGTCAAATATTGTTTTTAAACCAAATCAAAGCAATGGAATTTTGCACGTGCTCGTCTGAGCTACACGTGCTGTACTCTGCAGGACCAGGGACCCCCTCTGCCCTGCCTGTGGGCGTCCTGCTGGGCCCCGCTGTGCGCTTCTGGATCCGTTCCCTGAAAGCCAGTTTGCTGAGAGTCAGTTGGTTTTTGGCACTTTGGCCATTTGGCCACTGAGTTTCAGCATGGTGGCCTGCTGCCCCGTCACGGGAAGAGCCTCCTGGTGTGGGGAACGTACCTGATCCGTCTGCCAGGCAAGGCCCTGCCCAAGCTTCTCCAGACCTGAAAAACCTCTTCCACAGTCACATGGAAAAGGCACTTTGAGAAGATCATTAAGCCGGGACTATACAGCTCCACGAGCTGGAAGTTATTTCTCACGTCAGCCTCAATTCCTTCATGCCATAGTTTCAGTCATTTCTCTCCTGTTCTACATGGGAGGATGGAGGAGAGCCAGCATCACCTTGTGCCCGATAGGCTATTGCTTGAGGGAGTGAATCCTGCAGAGGGAATTGGCCTTACAGTTGGTCACATCACCACTAAGTGTGTGTGTGGCTGCGGTAGGGTACAGATGGGGTTCAGTCTGCTTTAGGGGTCATTTTACCTGTCCATATTTATGAGGAAGGGATTGGAAGGAAGGGGGAGGGGTGAGTTCTGATATCAAAGTTAATCAGGAGAGTTAAGATAGTGTGATCTGAAATCGAAGTGATTGGACAACGTACAGACTGTGGAAGGAGATGGGAGTAGCTGAGTGTGGAATCATAATGAGGTAAGAGGAGGAGATGGGAGTCAGCTCTGCCCTTCTAGAATAGGAGCCCTCGTCAGCAGGCAGCTAAAGATGCTGTGTCTGGAGCAGGTCTTCAAGTTCTGGGAGTTTGGGGGAGGAGGTGGGACAAGTGGGATATGGGCTGATGTGTAATGCCACCTGGCAGGAATACCTGCTTAGACCCGGGAAGTTCTCCATCAGGCTGGGTTTAAAGGTACCATTCAACCTATTCCAGAGGGGATCTCATACCTCGTACTAGAAAATTTTCTAGAAAATCCTTTGTCCTGGGTCAGACATGTTGAGTCTGGTCCTTCCTCCATCTCTCCATCCCTCACCTGATGGCCTCTGAGGAACCCTAGTCCCTAGGCAATCTTGTAGCCCTTTTCCTTGCTTCCCCTACCCATTTGCCTGACTTTCTCCAGGTTGCTGCCCTCAGAGAATTTATTAGGGCTCAAAACATAGTGAGAAGAGCCAGAGCTCCTGGGTCTGGTCACTAGCTCTGCCTCACCCCTTAGTTCTGCTGGGCCTTGGTTTTTCATTTCTGTTATGTGGGCACCATGCCGTTTCACCTCCCTTGAGCTGCCCAGTTGATTACCACTCTGAGTTCCCAGGGAGTGCAATGCCCTGCAGCTCTCCAGGATGCAAATTTGTAATTTTTATTTTTTGCCAAGCCTATCACATAAGCTCCAGTTTCATAACCTCGGTCACCCTACCCCTTCCCCTCCCAAACTGCACGTACAGATTCTTCCCCTCTAGCCCAGATGCACACCTGCAGGAAAAATTGGCGTGGACTCCTTTCCATCTGTCACCGCTTCAAATAGCTTGAGTGTGCTGATGACAGATAAAGTAATTGCAGAGCGTACGAATGACTTAATATTTGATGCATTAAAATAATTTTTTAATGCCAAGCAATTGTATAATTTATAGCTGGAATCCACAGTTTTCGTCTTCCTTCTCACCTCTCACCTGCTTGCCGCCCTATTAGAGCGGCAGGAGCATTCATTCACTCCATGGCTCTTATTTTTGCTTAGTGTATTATGGGAAGAAGTGGAGAACATTCTGCAGCATCAACGATGCCTGTTGATTTCTGAATCTCTGTGGCCTAGTTCAGTTCTTAGCATGCTGAGATGCTTAAAAATATTTGATGAACGCAGTGTTAAATAGCAGTTTGGGATTCATTTCACAACTATTTACCAAATGCATTTTTGTGTCAAACAGCATTCTAGGCAGCAGAACACAACAATGAACAAGGCGGACAAGGTCCCTTTCCTCAAGGAGTTCATAGTTTGCAGGGAAAATAGACAATAAGCGAGTAATAGCAGCAATGCGTGTTGAGTGATACAATGAAGGAAATACGGGATTGGGTGACTCAGGACATCCAGACCTCATCTCAGCTGGAGGGAAGAGGCAAGCCTCCCCGGGGAAGGGGGCTAATTGGGAGAACTGGTGAGGAGTTTGGGGTAGTCTGGGAGGTGGGGAAAAGAGAGTCCCAGGTAGAAAGAACAGCCTCTGGAAAGGTAGGAAGCTGAGTCAGAAAATGGGCAGTTTGAGCATCTAGTAGACATCCATTATGACTAGAACTTAAATCAAAAGAGACAAGTGAGGATGTGGTGATGGGCAGGGGACAGACCACAAGTGACCTTATAAACCATGTGAAAGAGTTAGGAAGGGCTGGAAAGATTTTAAGCAGGAGAGTGACTTAAATAGATTTTTTTCTACACAGCACAGGATTCCTGTGCTGAGACCATCAGGGGTAAACCGGTGGCCCTTGAGAAGGGTGGTCTGGGGATAAAGCCAGCTGTACGAGGTGGAGGTCTCCACCAATTCATCCCTTAGAGCTCATCCTGGCTCAGATTTGGGCTTGGGGGTTGGAAGAGACAATAAAAGAAATCAACCGCTCTCTTTAAAAAGGACTTTCAAACAACAGAGACTATTCTTGCTTAGCATCTTTTTATCCCCACACTCCTTACTTCTGTTACTCAAATGCCTCGTCACCTATGGGTGAGTATGATCTTGCCCATGTAGTGAAGAAGGACAGCTGAGAAGAATGTGGGGTATGCAAGGTGCTAATTCCCCCTCTCTCTGGAGTCCCATCCCCTTCCCTGGTCTGAGGTCCTCCACGCTGCCAGTGGTGTGCTGGAGCCAATTGCACTGGATTGCCAGTGCTGGTTGAGAGCTGGTCATGTGCATCTCTTTCAAACTCCACAGTCAATGACATCCCATCCCATGGGGAGTATTTACGCCATGGAAATCAAGCAAATGCTGCTATAACTCAGGGCTTTTATTTTTCCTGGAGAGCTGGTTGTTAAACATTTACTAGCACACCACTGTTTACTACTCATTAGTGAAACTACAGGCTAGCTACCTAAAGCCCTGTTGGTGAGGGACTTCCGTTTTAGACGTATGTGACACTGAGGTGGCTAATTCCTTTCTAACTGAGGCATGTAATTTCTCCCTATCTCAGCATGGCTGGTTTTGAACTTGTCTCTGAGTTTGAATTTGTCGCTTTTTTCCTACCCACTTCAGCTCTCTGGGATGTCACTGATTCTAAAGGCAACACAGGAAAGGGGGCTGGAACACGAGAGGATGCGTCTGTTCAGACAGCCTCCCTTCTGCCTGCCATCCTAACCATGAGTTGGCACTGGTGTCAATCCTACTGTGTGGGCCATGCTGCAGCCTGTGGACTGACTTCCCCATCCTTCCTCTGCTTCTTTCTGCATTGCCCACTTGGGATGCTTATTTATGGGAACAGAGAGATGGGGAAAGTAAAACAAATTAGTTTTGCTCATTATTTACTGCTAGGAAAGATGGTTAACAGGTTATGTAGTCAACTTGGTGCAATGGAAAGAGTTCAGGATGCAGAATTAGAGACATGGGCTCGAATCCATGCTTTCCCACTCACCTCTACGGGACAGCCACAAGTCCCATCATGTCTTTGAAGTTCAGTTTTCCTTATTTGTCCATGAGGATGGTGATGATCCCTAACACAGCAGGTTATTCTGAAGATGGCATAAGGAAACATCAATAACTGTCAATTCCTGTCCTTCTTTAGGTATTTTCTAAACCTAGAGTGACTCTTTAATGTGTGAAGTTCACATGTTTACTCTGAAGAGATAATGAAGTGTCAGCTACGAGGGGGCACAATCCCACATTTGCCCACAGTGGCCCAGGAACAACGCCAAGATCACTGTCCAAGCATCCACCTTGGCTGCAGTCCAAGGGCACTTGGTCATTCAATGCAAGAGCCGGTCTCACGGCCTCTGAAAAGGTCTGAGGAGAGGGGACCACACAGGACTGGATGGAAGTTTTCAAAATGCCGCGAGAGGTTAGGTTTGCATGGTTGGAGTATGGGGATTTTCTGTAATAGTATAACTCATTCAGCAGGGTCCTTCTGCCCTGCAGGAGGTTGTCCTTTACTAGCTTCTCATGGGGAGCAGAGAGGAGGAAGTGGAAGGGGTCTTAAGGCCTCTGAAGCTAACGGAGTTATCTCGGGCCTGTAATCACCTCTGCTGCAGGGGAAGGGCTGATGCTTGCTGAGGTTGGGTATTGCCCCCGTGTCCCAAATGCCACTGTACCTGTCTTCCCCAGGTCAAGTATATAATTTCCTAAAGGGTTCCAGGAGTATCATCAAGCAACACATCATCAGAAAATTAGGACAGGTAATGTTATTTAGCTCACTCATCACCTTTTGCCCCCCATTAGGGAGTGAGGGAAGAAGAGTTGGGATCAGACCTCTTCACTCAGGGCTTTGCAAAGTGTCCCATGACAAAACTTCTTCATTACTCTCATTCTCCACATCTCTCCAGGCTCTCCTCATGTTCCTCCACAGCCCCCTCCTGGATCCCTCATCTTTCATTTGAGACACCCATCCCCATGTGGTCATGTATCTCGAACCCTCAGAGCCTGCTGCCTCCACCATCAGTGGGATGACAGTGGAGCCTTCTTTTCCTCAGGATCTGTATGGCTCTGAAGAGGAGCATGGATGGGCAGGAGGATGGTGGGTCCTTCACCTGTTTGGGAAGCTTTATGAGAGAGGTGAGCGTATACCATGGCCCTATTAGAGCTGAACTAGGCATGAGAAATGTAGATTCTACTCTGGGCTGATGCAATGGAAGGTCAGAGTTAGTGGGGCTGAGACCAAGGGATTGTATAAGTGGAAGCCTGGAGAGTTCAGCCTTGCTACAGGACTCAGAGTATGTAGGCAAGAAATGCACAGCAGGAATACAAAGTGCCAACCAACAGATGGAAATTTACCAACCTCACTAATCATCAAAGGATGCAAAATAAAGTGGGGTAACAAGAACTCCTGGGGACTACCCTGTGGAAAGACAGAAGTACAAAAAGATGTAGGCACAAAGATGTCTACTGCAGGATTGTTTGCCATAGTGAATAATGGGGAACAACTTAGCTGTACATCAGTAGGGGCTGATTGTGGGATGTCTCTGCAAAGAATACTAGAACAGCCACGAAAGCAACGAGTTAGCTTTAAATGCACCGAGTAGAAAAAAGTGGCCTCACTACATTCAAAAAGCAAGGTGCAGGATAATTTGCGTAATATGATCCTGTTTGTGTAAAAGAATTCTATATGGAGTGTGTGTGTGTTTGTGTGTGCGTGTGTGTAAAAGAGTAGAGGCGGGAGACGTACCAAACTGTTAAGAGTGGTTTCTTCTGGGGATTGGAATTCAGGAGGAGGAGTATGGGAGGAGCTATTAATTTTTTATTGATGTATAATTGACATATACCGTTATATTAGTTTCAGATGTACAATGTAATGATTCAATATTTGTATATATTGCAAAATGATCACAATGGCACCACACATAGTTACAAAATTTTTTTCTCATGATGAGAACTTTTAATATCTACTTTCTTAGCAACTTTCAATTACGCAAAACAGTGTTATTAACTATAGTCACTGTGCTGTATATTAGATCCCCGGATTTTTTAACTGGAAGTTTGTACCTTTTGATTCTCTTTACCTATTTTGAAGCTATTAATTTTTACTTTGTACACATTTTATTGTTTGAATTTTTGTAATAAAAGTTAAAAAATATATATTTACAAAACAGAACATGTAACTCCATCTTCATGCTGCTCTCAGAGCTAGGAAACCCAGACCTTATCTTGGAACACTGTCCGGCAGGGACCAGTTAGGTGCGGTGGTAGGACGCAGGTTGGGACCTGGAAGTGTGCTCCCTGGGGTGGAGACAATAGTATGAGGACAATACGCAGGCCCCACATCCCTGGGGGAGCACCTATCTGGCCAGGCAGAGCATGGTTGTCAGGTGGAGAGGCCGCTATGGCAGTCACATTGGGGTGATCCAATGTGGGACTTAGGACAGATATCAGCAGAGGCGGTGTTATTCCAAGACCTAAGAAGGTGGGCAGGCAGGCTGCATCTGGAAGCTTGTCAAAAGGTCGCAGAGCCTCAGACACCAGCGACAAGGTTGACACATGAATGAATGGGAGAGGAGTCTGGAAAGAGCAAGACTAGAGAAATCAGGATTCCCTTGAGGGATAAGCATGGAGAAAAATAAAGAGAACCAGTCACCAGAAGTACAAGCAGGAGCAAGGGGGCAGGTCCCTGGCTGGTATCAGTGGTACCTGGTCCCAGCTTGACTTAGGGCTCCTTCCCAGTGTGTTCAGATTAATTCCAGGGGCAAGTGGGGCCTGGCCTATGAGAGAGAGTCAGATGGCCCCAGCTGTGGAGAAGCAGGGCTGCAGAGTCTCAGAATGAAGCCTGGAGTGGAAGCTCACCCCTGCCTCCCACTTTGAGGCCTGTCCGAGCTCTAACCCAGATGGGGCCCTTCTGAACGATGTGTGCACCAAGTCTGTTCCCTGCCTGTTTGCAGACAGGCTGGCTGGGCAGCGCTGGCCGTTGGAGCCCTGCCCACCACTCCAGGAGATGGACATCTTGTACCGGGGCTGCCCAGGCCCGAGAGAAGGCGGCGCCCTGGTGGGCTGCCCGACCACGCTGATGCAGGCTGCCAAGACTGCCTCTTCCCTGCCTTCTGTTCGTTGTCTCCTAACCACAGGCCTGGAGGAGTCAACTGAGTGGAAAGTCAATAAAACAAGCTGGCGTCTTTCCCTTTGGCGCCCTGACAGCCTCTCCACCGTGGGAACTCTTATCCAGGAGCCTCCTTTAGGGACAGGCCTCCTAACAGCACTCACAGCCTAGGCCAGCCCTTGCTGTCAGCTGTCCCGGAGTGTCCTGCTTGGCAAGTTCTGGCGGCTTGCAGGGTGGGGAGGGAGGTGTCAGAGCTGCGGTGACAGCAGTTTCTCTGTGGGTGACTCCCCTCCAAGCTTTGCCGCTCCTTATGACAGCTGGTCTCTTCTCCCCTCCACGTGGAGTGGCAGAGGACACAGGGAGAGAGCACTGGAGCGGGAGTCAGAAGAAGCACTCTGAGGCCTGGCATGGCCCTTGCTAGCTGTGTGGCCCTGGGCAAATCATTAACCTCTCTGAGCCTCAGGTGGAACACCTGTAAAATGTGAGTTATAAGCCTGTCTACCACACAGGGTTGCTGCGAGGCTGAGTAGTAACGGCCGATGATTACCCAGTGCTTCCACGGTGCTAGGCCCTGTGGTCCCACTGACCCTGCTCATGTTTGATTTTGTTCATAGCTTGCATCACCTCCTTGCATCACCTCCTTGCATCAACATACAATACAGTATACTCATTTATTCTGTCAATTTTCTGTCTCCCCCACTAGAGAGAACATTTCACGAAGAGAAAGCTTTTGGCATAATTTCTTCACTGTGGTGAGAGCAGTGTTTGTCATATAGAAGATGCTCAAGACCATTTGTTGAATGAATGAATGGGTATCTCATTTAGTCCTCATAACACCCTATGAGATGAGTACCATTAGCACCTCCACTGCACAAATGAGAAACTGGAGATGGGGAAGAAAATTGTCTTCACCAAGTCATGGGAGAGCGTGTGGTGGGCCTGGTGTTCAAACTAGGCAGTTTAACTCTGGAGTCAGACCATTCAGTTCTCTAAATAAAATGACACGCACGAAATTGTTGGATAAATTGTAAAGTGCTGTATAACTGTAAGGTGTTATAATAATCACACTTTTCATTTACTTGATGATCTGAAAGTAAACTTTGCTTTTGCACAGCAGTCTTGCAGCCCCTGCCCTCAGCGCTCACATTCCCGTTGTTTTAGGTGGCACGGTCAACTGTCAACTTTCTGCTGGTATTTATTTTGTATATTATCCATAGCCAATCTTTAATCCAAGGCTGATTCACTCAGACCACCCAGCGCATTTCTCGGCCACCTCCCGCCAGCGTCAGCTGCTGGGGAGCGTGCTTGGGAGGTTACCACTGCATTTTATGACCAGCTTGAGCCAAACTCCACTAGAGAGTAAAAGTCCTGGAAGAGATATGTTGCCTTCCAAAACCAAACAGATTTTTGAGGTTTATTTTGCTAAGGTATATTCCTACTTCTCATCCTCATTGCTTGGGGATTGTCAATTTTTAAAATGGTTTGACATACAGTACGTACTCACGGGTACTGCAGTCCCATCCCGTTGTTACCTTCCACTTCTGCTTGCCCTGGACTGTGTCTGCAGGCCTCCAGACTCTGCTCTTCACGCCCTCTCCCGACTGCAGGCCCCTTGCTGCCTCTCGCTTTCTCTCTGTGCCACATACTGCAGCGTTTCTCTCTGCTGTCTGGGCATGGAGGACCTGGCTGGGAATTGGTGGGTCGAGGGAGGAGGGAGTGGGGAGGTCAATTAGGGATGTGGAAGGACGAATACAGGCAGGAGAAAAGCCAGAGAGCGAGTCTCCCTCCCAAGCCGAGTTCCCTGCTGAGCAGCTTGTTTCCTGCGCTCTTGACAAAGGCCTTTGGGAGATTGCTGCTGCTTCCTGGATGGTCAGAGGACAGGACTCTCCACTGGGGTTGGGGTGAAGTGGAGTAGGGTTTTCCACCCTCCTGACAGGGAGGGGGATGGCTTGCCAACATCTTCCTGGGTGCAGGGGTTCATCCAGGCCAGTCCCGAGGGGATCATCAGCATCAGAAACCAAGGGGCAGGTGGTGGAAGGAGAACACAGGCTTTGAGCTCAGGCACTACCCTTTCCCAGGTGTGCAATGTTGGTCACTTAACTTCTCTGAGCCTCAGTTGCCCTATCTGTTAAGTCATACTTCTCAGGGTTGTTGTGGATCGAATGAGATGGCCTCTAAAGTGCCCTACAAGCAAGGTGCACTCGTGGAAGTTATCATAAGTGTAACAAGTGGAGGAAAGTTTATTTGCCAGCATTTCCCTTAGAAAGAGAAAGCTGGTTTGTTGGGGAAATACTTTGATCTGTGCTTTGGAATAGAAGCTGAAACTGAAGGGGCCCTGGGCAGGGTGGAATGTGCTGCACAAGCTTGGGGGGGGGGGTTGTGCGTCATGCTGGGAGGTCCCAGGGAGGAGAGTGAAGGGCTGAGAGGTGCATGAAGTGACTCCACTCTGCAGCCATCTCCCCTGTATTCAGTTTCTCTGAATTCACAAGGTCCTTGTATATAAGTGAATTTTTCGTGGCAATCAGGGTGGGGCTGACACCTGGGTTTTGCTGTGGAGCAGAACAGAGGTAACATGCACAAATGAGGTAACTGGAGGCAGGAGAACCATGAAGAGGTAGGCACGGGAATTCGCGAAACTGCAGGAAGGACTCAGGACTCCTATAGGCCAAGGAATTGGTGTTCAGAATGTTTGTGGGCTCAGGAGTTACAATGGACATCTTGTAACTTCCTAGCCCATCATCATCATTATCTTCATTTAGGAGAGAGAGAAACAGGTCAAATTAAGTGCTTTGCTCAGTCAAGGTCACATAGCATCAATGGTGACAAAACTGGTTTTAAATTCCCTGTCATCTGCTTCCAGCCCATGGCTGTACCCTTTGAGCCAGACCACCTGTCCATCATGAAAGGCTTGCAGTCTCAGGTAACAGGTTAGGAATTAATCTCAAGGGGTTGCACAATCTGCCCAAGGTCAGACCTGGGATTAATGCAGGGCACTTAGAACGGGCAGGAGACGCCAGCAGGGAGCAGGCCACTGGCTGGGCCTTCAGGGCTGTTTTCCTTTTAGACAAATTACTTCACTTCTCTGGGATGATCACCCCTACTAATCCCGTGTGCTAATTGTACAAAGGTTTCCCTCTCTGCAAGTGGATTAGGATTAACGTGACGGCACTGGGCACAGAACCCAGGAGTCCTGCTCCCACACTCCTGCTTTGGCTTCACAGCTGCACCTGTTTCGTTCCTGTGGAGCCTTGGTCACCCTTCAAAGCATAATCTCACACACAAAAGCTAAATTTAGCTTTAATCAAATAATTGCTGAACACGAAATCGTCAAACAATTATTACCAACTTCAATTATTGATGACTAAGAAAGAATGCTCCAGGAACAGAGGAATCGACTATGTAATTGAGCCCTCATGGAGGTTTTAAAGAATAATCCTGTGTGCATACGATTGTCTTCTTATTTCAGAAAGCTTAACACCTATTTCAGATGTCCTCTTAGAAGCCTTGGAGACCCCACTGGCTATGGAGATGGAGAGGATGACCCCAGGATGGTTATGGGCGCCGCTGAGTCGGGTGGGGATCAGAGTAAGAGACTGGGTGAGGGAGTGGGATCTTCTCCTGCCTTCCAGATCAGTATTTCTCTATCTCAATTACACTGCCGAATGGTCACCAACTACTCTTCAACTAGGGCAAGAGAAACAAGGAAAAGTGAGGGAGAAAAGGGAAGGAGGGGGTTCCCCAAACAGCTGTCTTTAAAAGGAGAACAATAGAGAGAGAAGGCATAGATGGCAAGGCTTTGGTCTTGCTGGTGTAAACCATTTTAGACAACTGGGGGGACAATTTTATAGAGCCTGGAAGATCTGCTGTACCACCGAGCATTGATGGGAATGACTCAATGATTGCCAAATACCCACTTGCCACCCTTAGCATCATTGTCATTAAGGTAGAAATCGGCCTAATTAAGCCTGGGTTCTAGAGAGAAAGCTACTCACATGATTTCCCCACGCTGAGCACCGGGACATCAACCCTCAATGATCAAGTAGTGGGTATCCAGTCTAAGAAGGTGACAGAAGGATTTGTTGAGAATGGCTAAGCCCACTCTCTGTACTGAGCATTTGTGGAGGCAGTGGTGTGCTGGAGCCAGTGCAGATCCCTGAACATCTCTTCCCTTCTCTGCCTTCAGTGACATTGCTTTGGTTGCTTGAAATTGGCCATGGTGGGCGTATTTACACTATGAAAATCAGAAACAATTCAGGTCTTCCCTTCACTGGAAAGCTGATATAAGAAAGTTACCAGCAAAACAACAATGAGAACAGCTAAAATCAACAACACTGGCAACACCAAATGCTGGTGAGGATGTGGAGCAACAGGAACTCTCACTCATTGATGGTGGGAATGCAAAATTGTGCAGCCACTTTGGAAGACGGATTGGCGGTTTCTTACAAAGCTAGACATAGTCTTACCATATGATCCAGAAATCACACTCCTGCTAACTTGGCCAAATGAGTTGAAAACTTATGTCCAGACAAAAATCTGCATGCAAATGTTTATAGCAGTTTTATTCATAATTGCCAAAACTAGAAATCAACCAAGATGCTTTTCAATAGGCAAAAGGATAAACAAACTGGAGTACAAAGTTTGGAATATGTACAACATATTATTCAGTGATAAAAAGGAATGAGCTATCAAGCCATGAAAAGACATGGAGGAACTTTAAATGGATATTGCTAAGTGAAGGAAGCCAGTGTGAAAAGGCTATATATTGTACCATACCAACGACACGATGTTTTGGAAAAGGAAAACTTTGGGAAAGTATAAACATCAGTGGTTGTCAGGGGCTGCGGGGAGGTGAGAAGGGATGAATAGGTGGAGTGCAAAGGATTTTTAGGGCAGTGAAACTGCTCTGTATGATACAGTAAGGGTGGATACACATCATCATACCCTTGTCAAAACCCACAGAGCTGCACAGCACAAAGAATGAACACTAATGTACACCATGGATTTTAGTCAGTAATAGTATATCAGTATTGGTTCATCAGTCTTACACTATTGCAGGCTCACCACACAAAGGTAAGATGTTAATAATGGGGGAAACTGTGGGTGGCTGGCAGGGGAGAGGGAGTTTATGGGACCTTTCTGACTTTATGCCCGATTTTTTCTGTAAGCCGAAAACTGCTCTAAAAAAAAGTCTAATTAATTAAAAAAAATTCACCAGCATATCACTGCGTATATGTAATGACTTCTCGAATAAACTGTGTGTCGGGTGCAAGCAGAGAGCAACTTTGTTCTTTCACTCCGTTGCCCTTGTCTGAATCTCTTTTTCCTCTCCTGGCTGATGTCATTGGTCGATCCTGTGACTTTCCTGGTCCCTCTCAAATATTCAGAAATCTTGTTTCGGAGGTATTATAAAGTCACATCCACTGAATTATTCCAACTTCAGTCTCTGGCCTGGTCCCGAGCCTGTCCCGTCCCCCAGCGGGGGCCTGTCTGGGCTGGGAGACCTGTGGCGAGGGGGGAGGGGACAGATGGTTTCCTCACTGTCTTCCCGCCTTTCCTTTCCCCTCTTCCTTCTCTGCTCAGAAGTTTGCTTTTGGCTTCTCTACAGTTGGAGGAGGGGCAGCAGGAGAGGTCAGGGTACAGATGTCATCTGGCTTTGGTGGTCTCTGTGAGGCAGAGCTCCTGTGGTTTCCTGGGCCAGGTTAGCCCACCTGTGTCTGGTCCCTTTGAGGCCCCGCATCCCCTGCCCCCAGCTGCCCTCTCCACAGCAGACAGCGTCTCTTGGGCCCCTTTGCCCTGAAGGTGGTACTCTTCGCTCAAGGCTCTTTACTGTCCTCAGGGTCCCACAGCGCTCCTTATCGGTCTACCTTCTCCCCCCTCTCTGCAGCTGGGGAGCTGGCCAGCCTCTGGCCTTTAGAGATGTCTGAGGTTCTCGCATTCCGGGCGTTTTCACGGTTTGTGGCTGAGGGTGAGGGGAAGCACCTCCTGCCTCCACGAGTGATACTCCCTCTAACGAAGTCCTGACTCTCCCTTCTGTGCCTGTTGATCTTCAAGCCGCAAGTGCGTGATGGGCTGAGGGTCACTGGATTCAATTTGGGTCATGCTTGGCAAGCTCTGCGCCGATCTTCTGTCACCCCTGTTTAGAATGTGGGGCCTCTGACACCCTTTGTTTCACAGCTCTGGGCCTCAGCTGACATTGAAATGAGAAAGAAAACAAGTGTGGCCTCTGACACACAGAAGCTGGCCTGGCCCTCACAGCTGGGCTGTGGTACCCTCCTGGTGGACGTCAACACCAGCCTCAGAGGGCTTGGACACCACCATAACCACCTCATAATTGTGTCTAAGCGCAGAAAAGAACAAGTCACTGTGCTTCACACAAAATGCCAAACACCCCCCTTTTGGCTGAAAGAAATGACTGCTCCTCCCTTACCAGTTACAGCCCTGTCCTTGTTCCAGTCTCCCCTCCTGAGAGAGACGATTTCCTGAGATACCCAGTCATAGAATTGTCCCCACTTTCTGATAGCACCCAATCTAGAGGGAACCTCTCCTCCCTTAGACTCTCCCCCAAATCACAAACCAAAGCCTAAATCCTATAGGAAGTTCTTCCTGCACCTCCTTCCTGAGACACCCTGTGGTTCCCGCATGTTCTCCCTCTGCAACAAGTAATGAACCTGACGTGTGGTCCTGGTGGCCTTTGGCTGAAGAATTTTGACAGAAACCACAGCAAGTTACATTTTAACCTCTTATTACATATTTGCCCTTCACACCCCTTCCAGGACTTTTTTATTCCACCCGGATAATTAATGTTTCCTTCTTTTCCTCCCTCCCTCCCTTCCTTCTTTTTCCTCTAATCACAAAATATTGTCCATAATACCTCATCTGAAACCCTTGGGGACAGATGCTTTGGCGTTTAGACATTTTGGGACATTAGAATGATACATATACTGAATATTATGTAATATCTCCAGGAGTTCTGGGGCAGCATCGTTGCTACAGTGAACTATAAGCATGCCCACACTAAATGGGATAGGTCCAGACCGTGTAAAGACTAATAATTACAGACGACATAAAGGCTCATGCCAGTTCAGTCCAGGTTTTTGTTACTAAACAAGTTTGTACTAACTTGATGAAAAACTTTCATTTTGAAAGATTTTTTTGAATTTCTGAATTATAGATAAGGGATGATGGGCTTATACGGATACATATATACACACATACAATCAGATAAAAGTTGGAAAATATAGAAAACCACCAAGGAAAATATACACCATTCAGAAGTAATGACCATTAACATTTTGGTTTATTTATACATATAAAAAATACACATACATATTAAAAACACACACACATATACATATATTTTTTGCGTGTTTATTCCTCCCTCCAGAGAAATGGAATTATATTCATATTGTTTTTTTCACTTAAAATAGACAATGAACATTCCTCCATGACATTGAATATTGTGCAATAGTCTGATGTCTACTTGAAGTTTTATTGTGTTGTTCTACTGTAATTTATCAGACATTTGGATTAATTACAGTTCTTCATGTTAATAATAACATTGTAATGAACATACTTATCTTTATATCTTTGGGTGTGTGTCTGATTTCTTTCCCAGGAGAAATTACTGGATGTGGGATTACTGGGTCAAAGGGCATATCGGATATTTTTAAGCATATATTTGAAGTATATGTTTTTGGTCACAAAGTTGTAAAAGAAATTACTAAGTGTTTTTCATGCATGCAAGTGAATTTGCTTGCAGTTATTATTGACTTTACTCATCACTGTTTTAGAGAATTCATTTATATTTAGAACAAAAATTTGTGTTCAGAATACATTCTCATTTATTAAACCTTATAAAAAATTCCAGAAAAACCAAAACCTGTATTCTATATCTTAATTTAATAAAAATGTTCAGAGAATTTTAAAAATCACTCTTATTTTACATTTATTGAATCTAAGAGGGATTTTTTGATTTAAAAATTCTACTCATTATTTTTCTTTAAACAATACTTCAGAAGCCAGGGGTAGACATCGGTAGAGTATCACTTCCTCACATGGTGAATCCAGGGATGTCAAAAATTGTAACAGGTTTATTGAAGTATAATTTATATATAATTAACTGCATATATTTAGAATGAACATTTTGATAAGTTTTGACATATGAATATATCCATTACCCCAAAAGTTTCCCCATACGCCTTTATAATTCCTCTCTCCCACCTTTGCCCACCACCTGTGCAACCACTGATCTGCTTTCTGTCACAATAGATTAAATGTGTGTGGTGTGTGCTGTGTGTGTGTCTGTGTTTGTGTATCCTCTCCACTGAGAGGTCCCAGGAACAGTGATACTCCAATGGCAGTAAGCAGACATAGTGCTCAGATCTTAGTCTCTAAGTACCATTCCCCACTAAAAGGAGTCAGGAGTCCTTGGAGAAATGACTGATTCCATGAATGTGGCAGGGAAAAAAAATAATGACCTTGAAGTATTTTGTTGTGCTGGGAAGTAAGGAAGTGCTCAAAGAATGACGGAGACAAGTGAACAGGTCATAGAAGCCAGCCTGAAGGGGCTCCCCATGACCAAATCAGTGTAATCTGAACATGAAAATGAATGATGTCAGTAACCAATTATATCTCATTGAATACAATAGAATCCATGAGTCTGTACTGATATAAATATATAAATGAATAAATAAATGAAGAGATGAGAGCAATTTTCCTTACAGTGGAATGCCAGCTAATATACTTAGAAGCAATGATGAAATTAGAAAATCACCATGTGGCAACCCTCATAGCAGTTAATTCAGCCAAGAAATAGCAGTGCATATTAGCATTAGGGGGTGAAAGTTTGGTGAGGATTAGGGTATTTCCTTAGTCTCAAATAGTCTCACACCTACGAAGAGAAAAGCAGCAACTTTGTAGTGGAGAAACCTGGCAGGCACCACCTTAGGCAAGTGATCAAGTGAACCCGAGGGGTGTAACAAGGCGGTGTAATCACACACCATCTAACCGAACGCAGGGAGAGCACAGCGGCACGTCTGTGGCATCCTTGCCAACAATGCGTCACTGAATCTAATCACGAGGAAACATCGGACAAATCCACACAGAGGGGGACTTTACAAAATAATTGTCGTGTAATCTTCAAAGGTGCCCGGCCACAAAAGTCAAGGACGGACTGAGGAAATGTTCCAGATTAAAGAGACATGACAACTAAAGCAATGTGTGATCCTGGACAGTATTGGGACAATAAGCAAAATGGGAATGGGTATGGGGATTTGATGATAGTAATGTATATGAGCTAATATCCTGATTTTTTATGTTGCATTTTTACTATGTAGGAAAATGTCCTTGTTTCTAGAAAACACACACCAAAATGTTAGTGCTGTTCTTGGAACTGACCTGACTATTGTTTGACTCAATTGCTTCCTGGTTCTAGTGTTGCAGGATGTCTGGTCCCTTGAGGGAGCCCTGATCCTTCTCTTCTGTACGAAAGATTCTCTGAGGGTCCCTGGGAACAAGCCAGGGTTCTCTAGCTGTAGATGCCAAGGACTATTGGAAGAACAAAATGAGAGTGGGAAGTAAGGCAATTGAACTTTGTTCTTTGTTCTATGCCTGGGACTTTCCCTACTCTTGCTGGAGTGTTGAAACCAGGAAACTTATTAGCATATCTATATCATATCAACATAGCATTAATATTAATATCTTGTGCAGAGGCTGATTGGGTTAATTTTGGGAATTCCCCACTGCCATAGATGCTCTCCCCAGAAGAGTTTGGCCATGGGTTCGAAGGTGATGGGTTAGTCTGCGCAGGTAAATATTCAACAATCTGATCCTTGCTTCTCAAAGCTGGACAAAATCTAGCTATATCTGTTTTGTATTTATAAATTTCTTTTATATTTTATAAAAGTTAATATTTTATAAAAGTTAACCTTGCATCAAATACAAGAAAGTGGAATTTGTTGAAACCTGGCAATTTTCACGTGGGTGAGGCAATAAACAGCGGACTCTTCCCGCTCTGATGCTTACCCAGTGCCTTTCCCTGTACTGGGGCCAGGCTTGTCCACACAGCTCTCTCAGAACCCACTGCTGCTAATGATCTTCCCTGTTCCGGAGGAGTAGGCAATGACCTCATTCTTGAGATTCCACCCCTTCCCTTATTTTCTTATTGGTTAACTCCAGGCCATTGGAACGGGCTCCTACACAGGGGGGCTAATCACTGGACCAATTATCTCCCAAATCATCTGTGGAAAATTACTGTCTCCCATCCTCTGCACCTGCCTCTCCCCCACCTATAGCTACCCCTACTTCTTAGTACCCTTCCGCCACGTTCCTTGCCCTTCCTCTCTGAACAGGAATGAAATTCTGGCTCCTGAAAAATGGTCTAGGTTCCACCATGCTTAATTGTGCTCCATTCAGCCCAGTCTGGCTGACAGTGGCCCAGTCCTGTCAGAGACTTGCTGAATTTTTAACCAGCTGTAACTTGGGTGATCATTTTCGTGCTCTATCCAGACCCTACAAGTGAGCTGTTATTTCATGACAGAGCTGGAACCAGAACTTCCAGACTAGTGTTCATTCCACTCTATCACACCATCCTCTCCTGGTTGAATTACCCCTTCCTGGGGTGCCCAGCCTGTCGCTTGTTCTATAAGAGATAGCATTATTTTCATTCCCAACATGAGAGGGCTCGCTCTACTCAGGGCTTTGTGAAATTTGACAAATGCGAATGGCCAACTTAGCAAATCTCATGTCAAAAGCCCTCTAAATGAGTAAAAAGGAATGATGACGACGGGGGGCAGACAAGACGAGAGCACAGTGTCTCAGGGCTGGGGAATAACCCTTTATTAATGTGAGAGGATCCAGAGCCAAGAGCAATGAATTGGGGGATTGTACATCTCCCTGGCTATAAAGCACATTCTAACCCACCTTCTCAGCCCCATCTCCCTGGAAAGTGCTGGAAAACAGACTGTATGTACATGGGGGAAGAAACTTTTCATGACGTAATGATTTTGGATAGAATCCAGTTAAGCTGGTGCCCTGTGGCTGTTTTTCCATTAGGGCATTTCACAATCCATGATCTCCTTGGGGGAAAGAGAGAAACCTGGTCAGGGGGCTTGAGTGTAGAGATGGATGAGAACTGACTTTGTGCTCTTTCAGCACCTAGGCATAAGTTTCTCCCTTAATATGGGCTTTCCTTGAGTAAACACGAGGAGGTCCTTGGCTTGGCCCTGCTTCTTTAGCAGTCCTGGGCTCTGAACAAGTCACTTCTGGATGAAATACAAGAAAAATGTCTTATGGAAAAGAGAACCTTAATAGGCTGGATAAACAATGGCACAGCAGCAGCTGTGGCACCAACCACTGACAAAAGAACAGCAAAACCCAAATTCACCAGCAGGACTTTATTCCTCTTATAGTTTGCTTGGCTCTGTGGTTTTTGGCAAGAGGAATATACGTAAGATATGGCTAGGGTGTTTCCCCTTAATATGTGGTGGCCTAAGAGATGTGGGACTCAAGAGTTCTGGCCTCGGGGCCCCAGATGAGAGTCACAGGTGCCTCTTCATGATTGACTCAGATAGATGGGGTAGTAAGCAGACACTACAGTGGAGAGAGACCATCCCTGACTCACCGAGTGTCCCATGGAAGGAAGAAGTGGCCAGCTTGCGGGGGGCGAGAGGCAGGAAACGCAGGAGGATTGTCTCCTTAGAATCCTAACAATAGCACACTATGTTTCACTGATGCTTTCTAGTTGACAAAGCACTTTGTGTATTGCCTCATCCACAGAAACCTGTGAGCCAAGCCTGACAGATGCTCCATCTCCAATCTATGGATGAGGAGTTCAAGGTTCACAGAAGTTAAGGATGTCTGTCCAAAGCCACACAGCAAACAAGTGGCAGAGCCAGGGCTGGAACTCAGATCTCTTGACCCCATGTTCAGGGGCATTGCCAAATGCAGGTAGAATATGCTGGCACTTGAGGGATGTTAACAGTCTTGCCTGTCTAGTAATCTTTGCCTCCGCTGCCCTGCCTTGGAGCCCAGTATTCCCACACAGACTCATTCTTTTTGGTTAAAGCAATGTCTCCAGCAAAGTCCCAACTAGAGGCAAAATGTAGGTATAAGAGATTATAAATGTCTTAAGTCTTTGGCCCATGGTAACATCTTAAATGCTGTCTCCATGATTTTTATGCCCTGTTGTGGTGGCAGGACCTCCCAGAGGTACAAACATGTATTTAGCGTCCAGCTTCTTGAGTCCTTATTGTATTCTTCCTCAGAGCTGCACAGAACAGTCTCATGTGGTGCTCTGTTCTTTGGCAAACTTGGGCTTTTTTGTTGTTTCATGGATACACATTTACATTCTCAACTTCATCCCTCTGTTCTAGCACTTCCATTTGCCTTCCTTGCCATCCTCCTCCTCTTTATTTTGAGTATGATGAGAAGGCTCTGTAAACCATAAAAGGCCATCTCAAAATTCCGTCTTTGAGTATTCTGAAGCTCTGACCGCAGTTCCTGACAAACGGTGGGTGCCCGATGGTTAACTGTGGATGGGAGTTTGGAGGGGACCTGTTGTATGAGGTTCCATTCACTTTGCTGCTACCAATGAGACTTTAGTAGCCTCAGGATGTTGGTGACTTCTAGGGATGGGCAACGTTTTAGGTTGCAGACAGAGCTGAATTGTGCTAATGGTGTGGAATGATTGCATCAGGCCTTTAAAGCCCAGGCAGAATTTTGGAATTGTTCACTCTGTTTTCCCTACATCTCAAACACATGATACTGTGCTGTAGCCTGGAGCCATATTACCATCTGGGGAGTGCCCATCTCATAGTGAGATCCAGTGGTTGATGGAAAAGAGATGTAGACAGGATATTTTCTGTGATGCTCAAAAGGGGGATGCCATAATTATGTCAGGTTGCCATTTTTTCCCTACCCCTCTTCTTCTTCCCTTTCTCTTAATTGAGAATGAAGGATTTTTATTTAGCAATACAAATGCTAAAGTGTCTACATCATTTTCTAAGCTAGTGGCTCCCAGTCCTAATCCATAACCCATGGGTTGACTGGACAAGAATTAACTGGGAGATTGTTACGAAGACAGCTTCCCAAGCCCCACCTGGATATTCAGATTTGCTAGTTCTAGGACACTGCTGGTTCCCAGGACACTGTATTTTTAATAAGCCCCCCAGGTGATTGCTCATCCAGGCTTGGGAACCAAGGGCAAAGACTTCAACTGTAAGCAGCTCTCAGGGACTAGCACACAGCCCCAGCCATGAGAACGTGCTAGATGAGCTTTGGATGATGGTGCTGAAATTGAGAAGAGATGTTGGTGTTGCTCCCCTGTTTGGTGGGCATCTTCTCTGATGAGTAGGAAACACTGACCAGGCCCACTGGTCCAGCATCTTTTAGGATACATAGATCATTTCCCCTGCACCTAGACTTCCAATATCCCTGGAACTAACAAAATTCCTCAAAAGAAGCAGAATTCTCCCACAGAGTCACCATTCTCCTAAGCAAGATCACCATGTATTGAAATCCATGAATTCATGTTGGTACCTCCAGCTCCAACCCCAAACCACAAGGTTCATTCTAATTTTCCCCATTTTCATTTTTTTTAACTCTCTTTACTGATAGAGAAAAACTTGGCTTCCATTATCTTTAATTTATTTACTTATTTGGTCAGTCTTCTGTATTAACCAATCTCCCATCAGCACCAGCTCCATCTCCCACACACGAGGCCCTCTTCACCTGGTCTAGGCTCTGGTGTCCTGTGCTGGTTTGTCCTGCTGTGTGAAATCCCTCCTGTCTTTGCCTGGGCCCCAACATTCCTCGCTGGTCCACCCATGCATGAATGCTCTCCTTAGGTGCTCAGGTTGGGCTCCGACCTCTCAGCTGGGTGATCCCCCTGGCAGATGCCCTACTTACCTGTTTTGGCCTCTAGCACTCCTGTGCTAGGTGGATGCCCTCTTCACCTTACTTGGGCTCTGACATCCTGTTCTGGCCCATTGCACCCCAATCTTCTGACATTCTCTTGCTCAGCCCCACTAATGGATTTGAGATTGAATTGTTCAGGAAGAGGAAAGGAAGAGAAGGGAAAGGAAGAGGAAGAGAGTGATCATAAACTTTTGATGGCAGAGATTCTGCCTTATTCTTCACTGAATCCTGTGACTAGTAGGGTATTTTTCACATAGTTTCTTTCCTAGAGAGAGTCAACCTGTGAGAAGATAGTGTATAGAGGCAGCAGAGTGTGGTAAATTAAGAGCACAGGCTCTGGATTCACTTAGAATTTGGTTTGACACTTTTTGTTGGTGACCATTAGTGCCTCAGGGATCTTGTTTATACAATGAGGATAATTGTACTGGCCCCACAGAGGATTGTATGAGGACTGAATTAGATAAGCCATGTAAAGTGTTTAGCAGAGAGCCTGGCACAAGTTAAGCATGCAATAAAAATGCTCTTATGAAGGATTCTGCTGTCCATCAGTGTGGAGTCAGGGGCTGTGGGGTCTGCGTAAGCCCCTGGCAGTCACATCAGCCTTTGGAACTCAGTTTTCCTACCTGCGAAACGAGGAGCTGGCTGACCATGAGGGATTGTGCAAGCTCTGACATTGTAGTATTCTATCACCAAACTACCTTAAGAAACCAGAAGGGAGGGATGGTGAATTAGCACGTTGGAATTCAGGTTGCTTCCAAGGTGGGTACAGGATGGTATCTCTGAAGACGGTTCCGGGTCAGGGTGTTAGAGTGAGAGGACCACACAGATGATGAACAACAAATACTCATACCTACTTCGTGCTTCACAGTTTGCAAACATTGTCTGCATTCATCATCTCATGTAACCCCTACAACAGCTTTATGAGGGAGGCGTGTTTTCAGATGAGATCCTGGGGCTGGGAGAGGTTAAGTGACACTCTCATAAGTAGCAGAAGTAGCAGGGTTGGAACTCAAACCTGAACGAGCCTCTGACAGTGCTTGTCCCTTGGACCCATAGTCTAGCTGCAAGGCTTTTCCAACAGGGACAATTCCAAGTGCCGACTCGTGGTCTGCTCTCCTTGAACTTCTCCTCGGCTGCTCCAGCTGAGGTCCCATGTCTCCTATGAGACTCTTTGCAGCCACACAGGTGGTTGGTATATTTGATACAGAGTACACATGCCTCCTGCCCCACCAAGGCTTACGTTCCAACGCAAGAAAACAAAGGAGACAAACCAGTCATCAACAGAACTTTGTCCTTAGGAAAGTCACCATAGGGCATGGAGGGGGAAGGGTGAGTCAGGCATTGGGATGGGGGGAGTAGTCAGACTGGTTTAATCTAGGAGAACTCTCTGGAGGAGACGGTACAATTGGTTATGATTTAAAAGAGAGAAAAGTGTAATAGTCGAGGCTGGAGGAACTAAGTCATCTAGGGAGACTTCCCTCCCTTCCTGACCCTCTCCATCCTGCCTTCTGTGGATCCGATAGTCCTGCTTAGGCAAACTGAGGCACAGCTCACTGGCAAAAGCCAGAAAGAGGTCCCAGGACATTTGACATCCCTAGTCGGAGGCCTGGAGAGAGACGGTGCTGCTCCCCCACTCCGTCATGAATCTTGCTCAACCTCTTTCGCAAATGGGACTCTCACCAACTAGGGAGGAGATGATAGAAGCAGTGCTTGCAAACTCCCCGAGCTTTCTGGAAGACAGAGGCAGTGTTTGTGCAAGGCTCTCCTGGAGGTGTCTGCCGTGCACTGTGCGCTCCCATTCATGCCCTGAACCTGGGGGCTGGGCATGACTGCCAAGTGTCACCACCACACACCAATGAGCGTCAGGAGGAGCATGTTTCAGCAGGTGGCGGCCGGGGGCCAAATACCTCTAGGTTACAATGCAATAGATGATGGAAGACCAATTAATTTTTTACAATGGGAGAAATAGCTAAAAGATTAACAAGCATTAATTATTTATTGAACTGCTGCCTATGCAAAAAAAAAAAAAGGTGGAAAATTGCTCTGTATGGGGAAATTAATCTCTTTAATAATCTCGGCTCTTAATTGCTCTCTGCCTTTGCTTGGAGTTCATGTAATCATCTCCAGGCAATGGGTGAGATCATTCAGGAAGCAGGGAGTAAGTTTTAACAGTCTCAGTTAGAAATCTAGGGGTTTCCTCCTTTCGATCTTTCAATCTTTCTAGCCCCTGTACAGAAGGAACAAGCTCTAGAACCTGACCTCCGTCCCAGGTCTGCAGTTGTGACCCCACAAAAGAGGCAAGTTGAGACCAACAACTGCAAAGCGCAGGTGAGCCTGCTCGGCCAGTGAGCCCTGGGCACGGGGCTCAAAGTGGGGCCGCAGGAATGGGGCTTCCTCCTTGACCAAGGGCAAACCTGTGAGTCAGAGGCCGTCTTAGGATAACTGTGAAGAATTCGTTCATTCAGTCAAGTCCGTTTTGAAGAGCCTCTTGCGGCCATCCACAGAATTGTTACCCATGAGGCTGTCTGCAGCTTTGACGGGGGCTTTCTGACATTTCTGTCTGTGTCAGAGGAAATCCCTGAGATAAACGGACTCTGATCAGTGAGCTGGGTGTCTGTCCTCTGGCACCTGCTCAGTGAGGGAGCCTTGGGGTGGGGATGTGGCAGGAGAGTTGGACTGCTGGGTCCTGCTCCCCTTCACCCACATCCGCCCCCTCCAAACTGAGCTCCTCGTGGTCTGTTCTAAATGTCCCCTGACCCCACCCTCCTCCTCCAGCCCCACGGCTGCGCGGGCTCGAGGCCTCCACACCTCTTGCTTGGACAGGGCCACAGGGTCCCTACAGCCTCCTGCCTCCAGACGCATCCTCTCCAATCCTCTCTCTTACGATGCTGTCCTAGATGGTCTGGGAACAAGCCTGATGGCCTCCCACACTGTGGCTCTCAGGTCCCCACCGTGAGCTCTGCACTTCCCCACGCTGGGCCTGCACTTCTTCATATGCCGTCGCCCTCTGCCTGCACACACACTCCTCCATTCTCCTGCCCGGAATTTCTACTTTTCTCTCAAAACTGCTCCAAGTCACCTCCTCTGTGAAGCCTTCCCTATCTGCTAAGGCACAGTCATGGCCATTTTATCACGTGCTCTAGTAAAGCTGCCCATAAGATTTATTTCACCTATTGTAATTATTACTTTGTCTCTCCAACCTGATTTTAACTCTGTAAGAGAAGACAGAGTTTTATTTATCTTCGTGTCCTTAGCTCTCTGCTAGGGCTGCCATTCATTCGCTCACTCATTCATTCTCGTTGTCTCTTCACTCTGTGCCGGCCTGTGCTGGTCATCAGAGCATACAAACCTGAACTCAGCACGCTCCGCCTCCTGGATGTTAGAGGAGCAAACCGGATTAGAGCGGCGGCCAGGGCCAGGACCAGGGGCGTCCAGGGGGCTGCGGCGCGGCTGGCGGAGCTGGCCCGGTCGCCGGTCACCGACGCCTGCAGAGCGCGGGGCGCGCGGTGGCTGGAAGCCTTCCACGGCCAGCCTGTCAGAGGGCCCCTCGGCCAGGGCGAGGCCACGTGGCAGGCCTCCACTCTTTACAGGGGTCTGGCTGCCTCCCGCCGTGAGGGGTGTGGGTGCAGGGGGGCTGGAAGACCTGAGACGTTTGTTCATCCTTTCAGAAAAGTCCATTATGAGCGCAGCTAATATGCTAGAACCAGATATTATATAGCAGGGGTGGCGGCTCCCTCCACGGAGATGGACGCCGGGAGATAAGCTCCCAGTAACTATACGATTACGATTGGGAGGAATATGGCGAGGGAAAACACCAGTGCTGTGACGTCTTGTAATCGGAAGGCCCCAGCATTGTCCAGCCAGAGCAGGCCTCCCAAGGGATGGTCATTAAGGCGACTTGGTGTCCTCTAGGCCATGGGCTCATTTCCCGTGCGGGGAGTGACGTCTTTCAGTTCTTGAACCCACCCATCCTGCAAGTAACCGCTCTGAACACCAGGGGGCGTGGTTGAGCTCTTCTCGCCTAGAAAAACCTTGCCAAGCATGCCCTTCTGTCGGTGCCTGGAGGAGCCGACATCTGTCTCCAGAGGTCAAGGCCGCCTTGAGGGTACGTGGTGCCTGGTCACTCCACACAGGGAGGCCGGAGGGAGCTCTTCCGACTGGGCCATTACTGGCTTCCTAGATGTTCTAGAGCGTGCTTTAGTAGCGGTGACCCCTCCTCGCTGGGGCTCCTGCATTTAGCCCCATTATCTCCCCCAGGTCACGGGCGCCACTTTCACACAGTTTCCCTGGCATTTAGGCTGGGTCTGAAGGTGCAAAGTGAGGTAGAGCATCCACACCTGGAAGAACTGAGACCATTTGGGGCTCCGTTTCCAGCTTGCACCCTGTGATAAGGCACTGAGGGAGGGTCCACCTTCCTCTCAGGCAGCTGCAGCCCCCTCCCCGCACCTGAGGGGGCAGGACATCCGACCCCTCTCACCATAGGTCAGGAAGGGCCTCTCACCAGGAGCTCCTGGCCAGCGGCTCTCAGGACCTGCCTCTGATGGGAAGGAACAGAACAGAGCAGGTTCCCTCCAAACCCATCCATGCACCTTGGCAGAATGGATGAGCATGTGATTTGACACCAAGGGGGGTCAACAGAACCCAAGTCTCTTCCTCATCAGGATTCAATCACAGCCAAACTTTCATAGTTGGAAATTAATCAGTTCAGGCCGGGCAATGCCCTCCCTTCAAGGCATCCTTTAAAACTCACCAGTGACAGCTAACTTTCCTTTGCTGTTTCGCAGGATATAACGTGCTTCTGCGCACACGCCTCCAGCATCCTTGCGACCTTTCTGGAGGGCAGGCACTATCAAGTGCTTTTCGTTTTACAGAGGAGGGACTTGAAGCCCTGAGCTCACCAGCGCTTGGTTCGAGGTCCTACCTCTCAGTTTGGTGTCCTCTCCATTATCTAGTGTGCCACTTGAGTACCTCGATGTGGATGAATCTGCCTGACCGCCGGGTTGTGTGGCAGCAAAGCTGGGCAGCCCGGCAGTGTTGGGGAGAGGCAAGTGGTCCACCTGCGGGAGGGGGAGTGAGAGCCGGGGCCTGAAGATGCGAAAACCTGGAGGGAGGAGGCCAGCCACACTGTGGACAGTGTTCCCTCTGGGCCCAGCAGAGCCTCCACTCTAGGGGCATCTCGGCTTCTCGGAACTGAGTGTGTGTGTTCACGCTTATTGGTTCTTTCGATCTGATGAAGGGCAGGCATATTTCAAACGATTTCTTGGTCGGGGGTTTGTGAGCCATGGGTGTGAGCGTGCTGCTCAGTGTTTCGGGGGCAATGCCCCAGTGCCTCATCCATCCGGGATGGCCCAGTTTCTCTTCCCCGGCTCTAGAGAGTACCATGAGCTATTTTCTTTCTTTCTTTTTTTATTGAGGTATAGTTGACATTAAACTTTATGTTAGTGTTAGATGTACAACACAATGATTTGATACTTGTATATATTGTGAAATGATCACCACAAGTCTAGTTAACCTGTCTGGATATCTGTCACCACACATAGCTACAAAAAATTTTTTTTCTTGTGATGAGTTTTAAGATCTACTCTCTTAGTAGCATTCTAATATGCAATACAGTATTATTAATACAGTCACCATGCTGTATATTACATCCCCATGACAATTATTTTTAACTGGAAGTTTGTACCTTTTGATCCCCTTCACCCATTTCTCCCACTTCCCACCTCCCACCTCTGGCAGCCATCAATCTCTTTTCTGTATCTATGAGCTTGGTTTTTCGTTTGTTTTAATTCTACATACGAGTGAGATCATATGGTGTTTGTTTTTGTCTGACTTATTTCACTTAGAAAATGCCCTCAAGGTCTATCCAGGTTGTTGTAAATGGCAAGATTTTGTTCTTTTTTTTTTTTTTTATAGCTGAATAGTATTCCATTGTAAATATATACCACATCTTCTTTATGCAGTCACCCATGGATGGACACTTAGGTTGCTTCCGTATCTTGGCTATGGAAAATAATGCTGCAATGAACACAGGGGTGCAGGTATCTTTTTGAATTAGTGTTTTCATTTTCTTTGGAAAAATAGCCAGAAATGGATTTACTAGATCATATGATAGTTCTATTTTTAATTTTTTGAGGACTCTTCATACTGTTTTCATAGTGGCTGTACCTATTTACGTTCCTACCAACAGTGTACAAGGATTCCTTTTTCTCCACATCCTTACCAACACTCATTATTTCTTGTCTTTTTGATAATAGTCATTCTAACATGTGAGGTGATATCTCATTGTGATTTCAATTTGTATTTCTCTGATGATTAGTGATATTGATCATCTTTTCATGTACCTGTTGGCCATCTATATGTCTTCTTTGGAAAAATGTCTCTTCAGATTCTTTGCCCAATTTTTAATTAGATTGTTCGTTTTTTTGCTATTGAGTTGTATGAGTTCTTCATATATTATGGATATTAACCCTTTATCAGATATATGATTTGCAATGATTTTCTCTCATTTGGTAGGTTGCCTTTTCACTTTGTTGATGGTTTCCATGCTGTGCAGAAGCTTTTTAGTTTGATGGCATCTCCTTTGTTTATTTTTGCTTTTGTTTCCTTTGCTTTTGGAGTCAGATCCAAAAACTCACTGTCAAGATGGAAGTGAAGAAGTTTACTGCCTGTGGTTTTTTCTACGAGTTTTATGGTTTCAGGTGTTACGTGCAAGTCTTTAATCAATTTTGAGTTCATTTTTGTGTATGGTATAAGATAGTGGTCGTTTCATTCTTTTGCATTGGTCGTCCAGTTTCTCCAACACCATTTATTGAAGAGATTGTCCTTTCCCCATTATGTATTCTTGGCTCCTTTGTCATAATTTAATTGACTGTATATGTATGTACTTGTTTCTGGGGTCTCTATTCTGTTCCATTGATCTGTGTGTCTGTTTTTATATCGACACCATACTGTTTTGATTACTAAAGTTTTGTAGTATAGTTTGAGATGAGGAATTGTGACGTCTCCAGCTTTGTTCTTCTTTCTCAACGCTGCTCTGGTTATTTGGGGTCTTTTGTGGTTCCATACAAATTTAAGGATTGTTTGTCCTATTTCTGTGAAAAATGCCATTGGAATTTCGATAGAGATTGCACTGAATCTGTAGATTGCTTTGGGTAGTATGGACATTTTAACAATATTAATTCTTCCAAACCATGAGCACAGAATATCTTTCCATTTATTTGTATCTTGTTGAATTCCTTTCATCAGTGCCTTGTAGTTTTCAGTGTGCAGCTCTTTCACCACCAGGAGATGTTTTATTTTGCTTGGCGCTTCTCCGAGCTGTGTCGCCTGCTCCTGGCAGGGCCTGATTCCCCAGTGGGCTGTTGGGGGTTTCCACAACCTCCTAAGCAGGGAGCTGGGAGTAGACGTCACCCTCAGTTCCTGCCATGGAGTTTGGAGGAAGCTGGCTCTGGGACCAGGACACGAGCCACCTGGTCGAGGTCTTTGGCACAGACACTCCACAGTATGGGCAGCCGAGCCAGTTGCTGTAAACTCTTGTACATAATCGCGTGTCCTACCCTCCAGGAGTTGATATGTCAAAATTTCTTAGTTATATTACTGTCCCTCCCTGGGTCTCTCTTGTCCTGTCTGTGGTTGCTATTTATTGTTACCACGAGGCAGTAATTCTCTTTATTTAGGGGAATGATAATACTGGACTTGAGGATCACAAAACTTAAATGGAGCGCCCGATCTGCCACCAAATTGGCTGTGTGATCTTGAGTAAGTTATTTGACTTCTCTGAACCTCAATTTTGTCATCTGTGAAAGGAGAAAGATAACACCACCTGCAAGATTGTTCTGAGGCTGTGATGAGAAAATGCACATGAAAACATTTTGGGAGCCACAAAAAGCAGTGCGTGTGTGAGAGGAGATGCTACCAATCTTGGGGAAGAGGCAAGCAGAATAACCAATGGACCAATGGGCTACAACCACACTTCCCTTTTTCCTTTTGCACCTGCTCCTTTTTGGCATCTCTTACCAGTGCCCTTGACATGTGCCCATCTATGTCCCAAATAGGACTGTTCTCTATGCTCTGAACTTTCTTTTACCCCTCCCCTTTCTTAAAACTTACCCATTCTCTGCTTCAGTCTTTTAGATTCTTGTGCCTTCAATTATTTGTTCTTGTAATAAATATGTATTGAGTGTCCTGAAGAAGGAAGCCTGGTGTAATAGAAAGAACATGAGTCTCAATCTTTGCCTTATCCCATACTGGCCATGACTCAAGGCAAGTCCCTTGCCTTCTCTGAGCTTTAGTTTCCTAAAATATAAAATGGAGATACTTGCATTACTGGGTTGTTAGGATGGTGAGAGATAATGTGTGTAAAACCAAGGCCCAGTGCTCAATAAATGTAACTCCTCTCCCCAGCCTGCTTGTTGTCAATCAGATAAACTTACCAAATATCAGGCAGCAATGGGATGATAAAGGCTTACTGTGCTCCTTCTCTAAAAAGGCAAAACAATAATCCATGTATTTTAATGGGATCCTTGGACCAACCAGAAATCCTAGCCTGATAACAGTTGCTTGAAGATATGACCGAACCACCGATGCCATCTCCAAAAGGAGTAAATGAGGAGGCATTCCATGTCCCGTGGCAGAGGCTCAGTCACATCCACTCCCATGGGGACCAGGTGAAGCCTTGTTGCCCAGTGAGGGGTTAGTCCCGTCCTCACCAACACCACTGCTGTGGAGCACCAGCCCTTTCCAAGTCAAAAATACAGTGCCTCTTCACCATATTCACTGTCCCGGATGGGGATTATCAGGGCCTGGGTGGGGGCTTTGGTTTCAGACATCCCTTTTTGTGGGGTTAAGTTTTAAAAGCAGGTGTATCATTGCGTAAGTTTGATACTAAGCCTCTGAGGAGAAAACTTAGAAAGACAAGTAAACATCCAGCATATGCTCACTTTGCAAAGCTCATTTAATCATTAATTTAGCAAACGTTGGTTGAGTTAGGCCCCCTTGTAATTTCTGGGGACACAGCAGTGAACAAAATAGAGGGCATTCTGCCTTGTGGAACTGCCATTCGGGCGGCAGAGGCAGACAACAACAGGAACCATAATAAATAGGACATTAAGTTGTGTTAGGAGGTGGGAAGTGCTGAGAAAAAGGCAAAGCAGAGCCTGGTCAGGGGGATTGGTGCTCTGGAGGGGCCCTGGGGATGGGCTGAATGTTAAAGGAGATGTCCAGAGAGGCCTCACTGGAAAGGTGAGATTCAGCCTGGACTTGAAGGAGCTGAGGGGTTAGTGACGCTGATGTTGGGGGCACGATGCCGAGTGAGCCTAGGGTGCTCAGGGCCCAGCTAGTGTAGGGGGTGGAGGGAGCAAGAGGAGAAGAAGATGGGGAGATGGGAGAGGTCCTGCGGTGGGGAGGAGGGCAGGTCATGTGGGCCCTGGAGTTCCCCATCAGGACTTTAGCTTTTACTCTGGGGGAAGATGGGAGCTACCTGTGGTTTTTTTCTTTCTTTTTTTAAAGCTTCAGTGCATGGTTGTGTATCCTAGTTATTGGTTTTTAGTTCTCTATGTGAGCTGCCACCACAGTATGACAACTGACAGACGGGTGGTGTGGTTCCATGACCAGGAAACGAACCCGGGCCATTGCAGTGAGAGCGCTGAATCTTAACCACTAGACCACCAGGATGGGCTCCACCCATGGGTTTTGAGGTGAGATGAGATCGGCCAGGAGAACTCATTCCGGTCCTGGCTCTGCCAGGCACCTGGCTGTGACACTTTGGGCAAGTCAGGTAACCTCTCTGGGCTGTACTTGCCTCAGGGGTAAGATGAGATGGTTAGATTGGGGTCCATTCTAAATCCTGTGGTGTTAGATGCAGACTTGGTCAAGCACGCTCCATCAGTTTTTCTGTCCCCACAGAAAGTGCCATGGCTCCCGTGGCTAATGCTTCATTTTCATCACTGTCCTTTCTCAGTTTGCTCCAGAGGCAAACCCAGGTCCCCAGCTGCATCTGGGAGTGAGAGCCAGTGGTGCTGGGAGAGATGGCTGAATTCCCTGCCACGCCCACGGGAGCTGAGTACAACTCTTTCTGAGGAGATTACTTTTCCTGGCTGGTCCCAGGAGAAGAGCAGTTTCCCATGGCGAGGCAAGCCCATGGCCTGCCCCCAACAACCCTTACTGGGCTGGCGGGATTAGGATAGAGAGAGGGAACAAGTGACAGGCCTGCACGGGTCCTCCTTGGAGGGGAGCATGCCGTGTCCTTTCCTGGGCAGTGTGGCAGGCTTCGGGAGCAGTGTGAGTGACGGGCGTTGAGGAGAAGGCTGGGGCAGCCTGCCTGTCACTGGAAGTGCATTCAGAGACAAGCAGCTCAGCCAGGAGAGACGGTGCCTTCCTCCCCGACTGCCTGCCGGGAGCAGCTGCCGAAGATGTTTGAGGCAGGATTGTCAGAAAGGAGGACTTTGCCTTTTCTTGGTGGAGGGGGTGTGAAAGGAAGACCTGGGCACTCGGGGCTCCTTCTCCTTCTCTGTCCCCCCGCCCAGCTCTGGCCTTGCGGCCGGGGAAGGCCGTCTCTGCCTTTGGTTCTGTGTGCCTCCCGCCTCCAACAAACCGTCGTCTGCACGTCTCCTCTATCGCCAGCTAGTATGTGCTCATCAGCCAGGTTTCCAGAGCTGGAAATGGCTCCAAGCTAGACACTGGTTGGAAATAAAACAATGTCATCCAGTCGAGAGCTTTCAAACTCACAGCTGTGGCTGGGTATGCCTGTGGGGGCTGTATGAGGAGAAGAGAGTCGGAGCAGGAACAGGTTAGCTGCTGTGCGTGCACTGCTCTGGCTCTGTGGCTTTCCAACAGATCAGGCCGACATTTCTGCAAGGAGCATTTAAAAAAATCAGGCTTACTGAGGTATAATTTACACAGAGTAAAATTAATCTTGTTTAGGTACATGGCTTGATGAGTTTTGACAAGTGTAAAAAGTCGTGCAAACACCACCATAAACAGAATAAAGAATATTTCCCTCACCCCAGAAAGTTCCCTCATGCCCCTTCATCTTCAGCCCCTCCCCACCCCCAGCCTCTGCTACGAGTATTTTTCTTGCATCGTATTGAATCATGTCGTCCCTTTTCTCTAAATGTCTTTCTGTCTTCTTTCAGTTAACGTTATGTTTTTGAGATTCACCCAAATTGTTGCATGTATCAGTAGTTCCTTATTTTTATTGCTTTGGAGGAGCATAACTTTATTTTTAAAAATTTTTATTGTGGTAAAATATATATAACATAAAATATGCCCTTTTAGCCATTTTTAAGGGTACAGTTCAGTGGCATTACTTATATTCACATGTTGTGCAATCATCACCGCTATCTATTTCTAAAACTCTTCATCACCCCAAACAGAAACACTGTGCCCACTGAGCAGTCACTCCCCATTCCCCTTTCCACAGTCCCTGGTCACCTCTAATCCACTGCCTGTCTCTATCAATTCCCCTGTTGTACATGTTTCATATAAGTGGGATCAGACGATATTTGTCCTTTTGTCTCTGGCTTATTTCACTTAGTATAATGTCTTCAGGGTTTTTCCAAGTTGTAGCATGTTTCAGAATTTCATTCCTTTTTGTGGCTGAGTAACATTCTATTGTATGTCTCTACCAGATTGTGTTTATCAGTTTGTCAGTTGATGGAAAATTTGGATCACTTTCACCTCTTGGCTATTGTGAATAATGCTATTATGAACATTGGCATACAAGTATCTGAGTCTTTCTTTGCAATTTTTTTTTTAGTATATACCTAGGAGTGGAATTGCCAGGTCATATGGTAAATCTATGTTTAACTTTTCGAGGAACTGCCAAATCTTTTCCACAGTGCCTGCACCATTTAACACTCCCCTCAGCAATGCATGAGGGTTCCAGTTTCTCCAACATTCTTGCCAACCCTTGTTATTTTCCATTTTTAAAAATGATGGCCATCCAAGTAGATGCAAAGTGGTATCTCATTGTAGTTTTGATTGCATCCTAGTGGCTAATGATGTTGAGTATCTTTCTATGTGCTTATCTGCTATTTGTATATCTTCTTTGAAGAAATGTTTATTCCAGTCTTTTGCTTATTTTTGAATTCAGTTGTTATTTTCTTATTGAGTTGCAGCAGTTGCATATATATTCTGGATATTAAACCCTCATCAGATATGTGATTTGCAAATATTTTCTCCATTTCTGTGGGTTGTCTTTTCACAATCTTGATGGCATCCTTTGATGCACAAAAGTTTTTGATTTTGATGAAGTCCAATTTATTTATGTTGTTCATGGTGAATATGCTGCTGAATTTGGTTTGATAGTATTTTGTGAAGAATTTTTGCGTCTATATTGATAATGGATCTTGGTCTGCAATTTTCTTGTAATGTCTTTATTTGGCTTGGTAATGCTGACCTCACTGAACGAGTTGGGAAGTGTCCCTCGTCTTCACTTTTTTGGAAGAGTTTGAGAAGGATTGGTATTCATTCTTCTTTAAGTGTTTGATAGAACTCATCAGTGAAACCATCTGGTCCAGGGCTTTTCTTTGTTTTGTGGTTTTTGATTATGGATTCAATTTCCTTAATAGCTGTAGGTCTATTCAGATTTTCAACTTTTTCATGATTCAGTCCTGGTAATGTTTCTAGAATCTTGTCCATTTAATATAGGTTATCTAATTTGTTGGAATATGATTGTTCATAGTACTCTCATAATTCTCTTTATTTATGTAAAATTGGTAATAATATCCACACTTTCATTTCTAATTTTAGTACTTTGAATCTTCTCTTTTTTTTCTTAGTCAATTTAGCTAAAAGTTTGTCAATTTTGTTGACCTTTTAAAGCGGCAATTTTTGATTTCATTGATTTTCTCGTTTTTCTATTCTCTATTTTATCTCTGCTCTCATCTTTAGTATTTTCTTCCTTCTAAAACTTTTTAAATTTTGGGTTTAGTTTGTTATTCTTTTTCTAGTTCGTTAAGTTGTAAGGTTAGGTTTTTGAGATCTTTCTTCTTTTTTTAAATATAAGCCTTTACAGCTATAAACTTCCCTCTTAGTAGAACTTTCTCTCATACCTTAAGTTTTGGTATGTTGTGTTTCTGTTTTCATTTTTCTTAAGATACTTTCTAATTTGCCTTGTGATTTCTTCTTTGATCCATTGCGTGTTTAAAAGTGTGTTGTTTAATTTCCCCATGTTTGTGAATTTGCCAGTTTACTTCTTTTATTAGTTTCTAATTTCATTCCATTGTGGTTAGAAAGATGCTTTGTATGATTTCAGTCTTTTAAAATTTATTAATACTTGTTTTGTGGCTTAAGATATGGTCCATCTTGGAGACTGTTCTATGTGCAGTTGAGAAAAATGTGCCCTCTGTTGTTGAGTGGAGTGTTTTGTGTATGTCTGTTAGGTGCAATTGGTTTATAGTATTGTTCCTCTATTTGCTTGCCAATTTTTTGTCTAATTATTCTATCCATTATTGAAAGAGGGTTATTGAAATCTCAAATTATTATTGTAGAGTTGTCCATTTCTCCCTTCAATTCTGTCAATGTTTGGCTCATTTATTTAGGAGCTCTGATGTCTGGTGCGTATATGTTTATCACTGTTATATCGTCTAAAGAAATGCATCCTTTTATCAATGCAGTGTCCTTCTCTGTCTTTTGTAACAGTTTTTTGACTTTAAAGTATATTTTGTCTGATGTTAGTATTGCCACTCCAGCCTCCCTTCAGGTTACTATTTGCATGGGATAGCTTTTTCTATCTTTCCCTTTCCACCTATTTGCGTCCTTAGATCTAAAGTGAGTCTCTTGTAGACAGCATATAGTTAGATAATGATTTTTGCCTGTATTAGTCCATTCGGGTTGCTATAACAGAGTACCTTAGACTGGGTGGCTTATAAACAACAGAAACTTATTTCTCACAGTTCTAGAGGCTGGGAAGTCCAAGATCAAGGTGCTGGTAGATGTGGTGTCTGGTGAGATTCCATGTACTGGTTCATAGACAGTATCTTCTTGCTGTGTCTTCATGTGGTGGAAGGGGTGAGGGAGCTCTCTGGGGTCTCTTATATAAGGGCGCTAATTCCATTCATGAGGGTTCCTCATGATCGAATTGTCTCCCAAAGACCCCACCTGCAAATACCATCACATCGAGGGTTAGGTTTCAATATATGAATTTTGGGGGCACACAAACATTCAGCCTATAGCACAGCCTATCTATGCCTTTGGAATGGAGAGTTTAATTCATTTACATTTGAAGTACTTATTGTTAAGGAAAGGACTTACCTCTGCCATTTAGTTATTTGTTTTCTGTCTGTCTTACATGATTTTTGTTCCTCAATTCCTCCATTATGACCTTTTTTGGTATTTAGTTGACTTTTGATATTTTTAGTACACCATTTTGATTATCTCTTATCTTTTCTATATATTTTTTAGTTATTGTCTTCCTGTTTATGTTGGGGATTAACATCTTAAATTTGTAACAACCTAGTTTCAATAGTACCAACTTAGTTTTAATAGTATACAAACACCCTTCTTTTATACATCTTTGACCCTCCCCCTTTATATTGTTATTATGACACATTATATCTTTGCACATTGTGTGCCCATTAACGTAAATTTATGATTATTGTTTTATGCATTTGCCTTTTAAATCATATAGAAAAAGAGATGAGGTACAAACCCAAAGTAAAATAATACTAACTTTTATATTTACCTATGTAGTTACCTTTATCAGTGTTCTTTATTTCTTCATATGGCTTTGTCATGTGTCCTTTCACTTCAGCCTAAAGGGCTTTAGTGGGACTAGGAATAACCAACTCCCTTAGCTTTTGTTTATCTGAGAATGTCTTAATTATTCCTTCATTCTTGAAGGATAGTTTTGCCAGATATGGACTTTCTGGTTGACAGCAATTTTTCTTTCAGCTCTTTATATAGATATGTATATAAAATCTCAGTGCTTTCTGGTGTAGGGGAGGAAGACATTTCCTCTACCCAAAGTGGGTTTGTCTGGCCGGAGAATGAATTAAATTCTCATGAGACAGAACAGCAGGAGAAAATTAAACAAAGCTTTATAACACGTATACATGGGAGAGGTCAGGCAAGCTGAGCAACTCGCCAAAATGGCTGAAGCCCCTACCTTAAATATCTAAAGACAAAGGAGGATGTTGGGGGTGAGGGGAGTCAGTTACAGGAGGTTACCAGAAACAGGAATAAGATTATTATGCAGATTTAAGTCCTTGCCTTCCCCATTGATCAAGAGTTTCTAGAGATAAGGTCATCTCCCCTTCTTCCTGGTAGAAAGGGAGATATCTTTACAGATGGAGAGTTCCTTTACAATGTAAATGTCTCTTACAAAGGGTAAGTAAATGCTACTTTTCAGTTGCTTTCCTATCTGCAAAGGAACCAGCCTCAAATAATCATCATGCCAAAGAGACATATCTTGGCATGGCCAAGACCAGTCACCCACACTGGCATGCATGGTTTCTGATGAGAAATCAACTGTTCCTCTTACTGAGGACCAGTTGTATGTGACGAGTTGCTTCTCTCTTGCTGATTCCAACTATCTCTTTGTCTTTGTTTTTTGAAAATTTGACTATAATGATTCTTGATGTGGATTTCTTTTAGTTTATCTTGATTGTAGTTTGTTGGAGATCTCAGATGTGTAGATTGTCATCAAATTTGAGAAGTTTTCAGCTATTCTTTCTTCAAATATTTTTTCTTCCCCTTTCTCTTTTTCTTCTTCTTCTGGGCTCTGATGATACAGGTCTTGGTATGTTTGATGGTATTCCACAGCCTCTATTCATTTTTACTTCTGCTTTTTTCTTTTAGCTTCTCAGACTGGATAATTTCAATTGCCTTACCTTCAAGTTTACCAGTTCTTTATTCTGCCTGCTCAAATCTGCCATTGAATCCCTGTAGTGAATTTTTATTTCATGGTGTGTCCTATAGATGTCATTTGGGTCAAGTTAGGTGAGAGTGTTGTTCAAATCTTCCATATTCTTACTGATTTTCTGTCTGCTTGTTCTATCAGTTATTGAGAAAGAGATATTGAGATCTCCAGGTATAATTGTAGATTTGCTTATTTCTCTAGCAATTCAATTAGATTTCTCTTCATGTTTGAAGCTTTGTTATTAGAGGAGTAAACATTTAGGACTTTATGTCATCTTTATGAATTAACCCCTCTACCCTTGTGAAATGACCCTCATTATCCCTGGTAGTGTCCTCTGCTGTGGAACCTATTTTGCTAATATTAATGTAGCCACTTCAACTTTATTTTGATTAGTGTTGGTATGGTATATCTTTTGTTATCCGTTTACTTTTGGCTTATTTATGTCTCTGTGTTTAAAGTGGGTTTCTTGTGGACAGCATATAGCTGGATTTTCCTTTTTCATCCAATATGACAATCTCTAATTGTCATAATTGACAATCTTCTAATTGAGTTGTTTAGACTATTTACTCTTAATATATTTACTCCTTTGGTTGGGTTTAAATCTATTATATTGCTATTTGTTTTTTATTTATCCATCTATTTCTTGTTCTTTTTTTGCATTGTTTTCTATGGATTATTTTTTATGATTCCACTGTATTTTCTTTGTTGGCTTACTAGCTACAACTTTTTAAGCTTTTTTTTTTCTTGGTGAGGAAGACTGGTGCTGAGCTAACATCTGTTGCCAGTCTTCCTCTTTTTGCTTGAGGAAGATTGTTCCTGAGCTAACACATGCACCACTCTTTCTCTGTTTTTTATGTGGGACGCTGCCACAGAATGGCTTGATGTGTGGTGTATAGGTCCATGCCTGGGATCGAACTCACAAACCCTGGGCCACCAAAGCAGAGCTCATGGACTTGACCACTATACCACCAGGCTTGCCCCTACAACTCTTTATTGAATAATGTAGTTTCCAAATTCTCAGGAACAATAGGGTCAAAATTATATCTCTTTATTCTCTTTATTCTCTCCTTCTGGGGTCCAGTGACAAACTCTTGATCTGCAAAGTTGTTTACTAGCAAGCATCATTAAGTACATTGTTTAGCCCAGCTGTCATTATTTTTTAACTAAGGCTTTTTCGATAAAAGAAGCAGTGCATTGATTTAAATTCTGGGACAAGCTCCTTATCTCACAGTGGACTGGCACTTTGTGTAGCACTGTTTTAGAAATAAACACAGGGGACAGTTCCGTCTTGGCAAGGCTAGAGAAGACTTTCAAGGCTGCTATGATACAGGCTGAGCCTTCAACGATGACTAGCTATTCATCAGGTAGATGGGGTAGGAAAGAACATTCCAGGTGTTATAAGCTTCTTGAGGTAAGGAACCCTGTCCTCTTCATCTTGGTAGCCTCAGGACAATGTCTGGGACATAATAAATGTCTATAGAATTGAACCGAACCTAAAGGGGAAATAATGTCAATAAAAGTGCCAAAGGAGGAGAAAAAGGTGTCTCCTGGGGGCTGCAGGTAGAGGGTGAGAGATGATGCTAGAGAATAGAAGAGAACCAGTTATTGAAGGACTTGTGAGACATATCATGGGTTTTAAACTTTTTCCTAAAAATTATAGAGGATAGTTTGAAGGGTTTCAAGCAGGATATGATCAGATTGGCATCTTGAAAGACCCTCTAACCTCACTGTACAGGGAGGTTCAGAGTGGGCTCACCTGGAGGCAGAGCCACCAGATAGGAGGCTCTTGCAATAGTTCCCAGAAATATGACAAGACCTCAGCTAAGACCGGCTTCTCACCAGGGAGTGGCTATTGCTGTCTGTAGGCGTCAACCTGATGGAAGTTCTCCCAGCTCTGCCCCTGCAGGACTCTCAAAGGTACGAGGTAGCAACCTGTACTCTCCCTCTCCTGCCAGATGTAGGAAGCCCAGGCCTGCCTTGTGCTGCATGTTTGTGATGGGGGCTGAACAACATCTCACGGCGGCAAAGAGGAGGAGGAGATGGTGCCAGCTCACATGCACTATTGTCTTCCTTGCTACTGGGAACCAGACATCTCCCCAAAGGGTTTACATCCACCCAAGACTGTGCGCCCGGACAAAATTAAAGACAGCTGACACTGCTCATTCCGAGAGTTCTTTCTGGACACAGAAGTCATTCTAGCCTGACACACTTCTTTATCACAGAATTAAAAACTGTTATTCCTACTTTCATAGCCTAGAGCCCTCCCCCTCACCTCCACATCCCCCACACATTCAACTTTCACCACATTTCAAGATGTAAATCTAGTTTACAAATTCCTTCCCTGTAAGTCCTGTGATTTCTGAAGCAGCTGATATGTGAGGGAAACAAGTGTCTGGTTCACAAAATTTGCAAGAGACAGAAAGTGAAGGAGAAACAATGCTGATGATAATAATAAAGACAAACAGCCAGAGGAAAATTGCCTAACACTGATATATAACATTGTCAATTAAATGTGTGTGTGTGTGTGTAATTTCAGCAAAGTGCAGGTGGGGAAGCTATATGTTTCCCGGCCAGATTTCCCTGTCATGGATAAGAAACAAATCTAGACTTACCCAAAGGTTCCTTCTCTGCTAACATAGGCAGCATCCTGCTGTTGCTATCTTCCCCAAAGCTCTCCAGTGATTTAAAAGAAAAAACAGAAAAACATGAAAAGATTCATTCATTTTGTCTTGATAGATTGATTTTTTAAAAAAAATTCTATGAGAAAGTGGGGAGAAAAACACCAATAGACTAACTGAAGTTACACAATGGGTGTTGAGTGTCCAATGACAGGATGTTCCCCTTTATAAATAGATTTATTATTATCATCAAAAGGTACTAAATTTGATACTCTATAGAGCAGTATTATCCAACAAAAATGTAAAGTGAGCCATATTCATAACTTAAAATTTTCTATAGCCTCATTAAAAAAGTAAAAACAAACAGGAGAAATTAATTTTAATGCTGTATTTTAAAACTAAATATATAAAAATATTATCATTCAACTTGCTATCAGTGTAAACATTATTAATGAGATATTTTGTATATTTTTTCATGCTAAGTCGTCTGGTATGTATTTCATGCTTACAGCACGTCTCAGTTAGGACTAGCCAGAATTCAGGGGCTCAGTAGATACATGCGCCTAGTGGCTCCCATATTAGAGAGTGCAGCTGTAATGATTCCTGGGTAAAAGGGGATTTTTCAATAAGTGCATGCTCAGTTCTCTGGGACAAAGGCAGGGATAGAGTGAGGAGAAAAAAGGAGGAAGGAGATGGGGAGCCTAATTCATCCAGTCCCCAGTGATGTACTGGTGTCAACCTCAAACTACCTTGGTGAGGACCTGTTGTCACAGAGGCCACTGAGCCAAAAATCATTAGGAAAAGGAAGCCTAGGCTACAATGGGGCAGATGAAGCGCAACTTACTGTCCCATTCTGGTGTCTCCACAGCACTTTGTTTAGCTGGTTCTCAGGACTTGCCTGGTTCATATTCCCTGCTGTTTGCCTGTAACGATCCTGAAGGAGAATTAATAGCCTCGTAGAATATTAGCATGGGGAGGGGTGTCAGAGGTCCTGTGGTGCAACCTCCTCCTTTTACAGATGGGGACAGTGAGACCCAGAATGTCAAAAATTTTCCGAAAGGCCGTTAGCTGGTCAGAAGCAGAGCCTCTCTTAGCCTTGAGAAACCCAGGCTGCTGTCTCTTCCTCTGCACCATATAGATATAAGAACATGCTCAGCTGGAGCGGTTCACAGCTAGTGTTCTCAGGGGCTGTTGGGACCCAGTGTCCTCAGGAAAAGACAAATACTGTCATTAGTGCAGGTTGGATTAATTCATGTGGACATTATACATGGTGATAAACTCTCAGGATAAAAATCAAGTGCTAGGACATTGATATACAGATCAGGGAAGGTGAGCAAGTGCCAGGAGAAAGAGGCACTGACACCCTCCCCTCCCCGACCCCCCCCACCACTGACCAAAGATTTGAACAGTTCACATAAAGACAAGTTGTCAGACTTGTTAAAATAGCAAGACTCAACTATATCGCGCCTACAAGAAATGTACTCAAAGAAAATGTACTCAAATATGAAGAAAAAACGTTACTGAAATCAAGATCTCAGAGAGATATTTGCACCCCCATGTTCACTGCAGCATTATTCATAGTAGCCAACACATGGAAGCAACCTGAATGTCCATTAACAGAGGAATGGATAAAGAAAACTTGGTACATACATACAATGGAAAATTATTCAGCCATAAAAAAGAAGGAAATCCTGTCATTTGCGACAACAGGGATGAACCTGGAGGATATTATGCTAAGCGAAATAAGGCAGACACAGACAGGCAGATACTACATGATATCACCTACATGAGGAATCTAAATTAATCAAACTCATAGAAGCAGAAAGTACAATGGCGGTTGCCAGAGGCTGGGGGGAGGAGGAGACAGGCAGGCATTCGTCAAAGGGTGTAAAGCTTCAGTTGTACAAGATGAATAACTCTTAGAGATCTCCTGTCCGGCAGAAAGCCTTCAGTTAGCAATATTGTATTCTACACTTAAAATTTACTAAGAGGGTAGATCTTATGTTAGCGCTCTTATCACAAAATAATAATAATAAAATAAAGAGTGCAGGAGAAACTTTTGGAGGTGATGGACATGTTTATCGCCTAGATTATGGTGATAGTTTCACAGGTGTATCCTTATCTCCAAACTCATCAGGTTGTAGCTACTGAATATGTACAGCTTTTTTATATGCCAATCATATCTCAATAAATTGCTTTTTTTAAAAAGAAAAAGGTTTAAAAATTAAAGGATGAAAAATACATACCATGCCAACACTAATCATAAGAGTGCTGGAGTGGCTATATTATCAACAGACAACGTAGATTTGCGACAAGGAAAGTTACCAGAGATAAAAAGGGATATTTCATAATAATAGAGGGGCAAATTAGTAAAAAAGACATAATTCTAAATGTCTATGCACCTAATGACACAGTTTCAAAATATATTAAGAAAACCTGACATACTGAAAAGAGAAATAGATAAATCTACAATTACGGTTGGAGATTTCAAAACTCTTCTCTCGATACATGATAGAAAAGTGACGAGAACGTAGAAGCCCTGAAAGCACTAACGATGAACTTGACCCAACTGGCATTTTAAAAACAACCCATCCAACAGTGGCAGAATGCACATCTTGTTTTCGTACACATGGAATAGTCATCAGGATCACTTAGATGCTGGACTATAAAACAATTCTGGATTACTTGAAAGGACTGAAATCATGTTTTCTGACTACAAAATTAAAATTATAATTTAAAAGCAAAAGATATTTGGAAAATTCCCCAAATATTTGAAAATTAAACAAAGTACTTCTAAATAATCTATAGATTAAAGAAGAAATCATAGGGGCCAGCCCGGTGGTGCAGCCATTAAGTGCGCATGTTCCGCTTCTCTGTGGCCCGGGGTTTGCTAGTTCGGATCCCGGGTGCGGACATGGCACTGCTTGTCAAGCCATGCTGTGGTAGGCATCCCATCTATAAAGTAGAGGAAGATGGGCATGGATGTTAGATCAGGGCCAGTCTTCCTCAGCAAAAAGAGGAAGATTGGCAGTAGTTAGCCCAGGGCTAATGTTCCTCAAAAAAAGAAAAAAGAAAGAAAAAAAAAAAGAACAAATCGTAAAGGAAATTAGAAAATTTTTATAACTAATTGAAAATGAAAACATAACATAAAAATTTGTGGATGTCACTAAAGCAATGCTTACATGAATATTTTAGCTTTAAATGCTTGTATTAGTAAAGGAAAAAATAAAATGACCTAAGCTTCCATTTAAAAGAAACAAAGAAAAGAGCAAATTAAATCCAAAGTGAGAAGAAGAAAGGAAATCATAAAAGGGGGAAGTGAATAAAATAGAAAAGAGAAAAACCAAAGAAATCAAAAGTGATTTCTTTGCAAAGATTAATAAAAGTGATAAACTTCTAGCTAGACAGAGAAGTAAAGAGAAGACACAAATTACGAATACTCAGAAAGAAAGAGAGAACATCACTACAGAACTTAAAGGTAGGAAAAAGATAATAAGATATATTAGGAATAATTTTATCGGAATAAATTTGATAACCTAGATGAAATGGATGAATTCATTGAAAGGGTGTTGCTTTGAATAAACTGCCTATTTTTTGGATGTCTTGTTCATCGTTCAGGCTGTGAACAAATGGATCTGGAGCATATGAATACCATAAATCACTAAAACTGACACAAAAAGAAGTAAAAACTCTGAATGACCTTCTAACTATTAAATAAGTTGAAATTGTAGTTAAAAACTTTCCCACAAAGAAAACCTCAGGCCCAGATAGCTTCATATAGGAATTCTAACAAACAAGGAGAAAATACTATGAATTCAACACAAATTTTTCAGAAAAGAGAGAAAGAGGGAACACTTTCCAAGTCATTTTAGGAGACCAGAATCACCCTGATACTGAAACTAGACAAAGACATTACAAGAAAAGAAGACTAGAGCAATATTCCTCATGAATATGGACTCCAAAATCCTTAACAAAATATTAGCAAATAAAATCCAGAAATATATGAAAAGGATAATACATCATTTGCCTGTCTGGGCCTTAGTTCCTTTACCTGTAAACTAAAAAAGGTTGAGTTAGAACTGGATAATTTCTTAAGTGCCCCTTAGGTCTTAAATTTTATGGTTTGTCCAGCTTGGCCTCTAGTCCAGACTCACCTCTTTTAAAGGGTCTTAGAGTTCTGAAATTCCAGCTTCCAGTCGACCTAACTTTAAAAAATGGGCTAGTTCAATGGGCATATAACAAGGCTTTAATATGAAGTTACAACGTGGTCCCCCTCTGCCCCAACATTGGCTCAAGTGGAGGAGTTTTAGGCCAGAAGAAGAGGAAGAAATGACATTGGGCAGAAGAGGTCTGTTGGGGATGGGCTGTCAGTCACACCACATGAGTAGCCCCGTCCCCATCTGGGGTTCCCTGATGCTGATGCCTTGGACATTTTAGTCAGGATGGTCAAAAACTCCTACACGGCGGTGCTTAGCCTTAGTGGAACTCCACCTGAAAATCAATTTTGTGCTGACAAAAGCCAAGGACCCCCACAGAACCTCCTCCACCACCGCTTAGGAAATCGGGGAAGAAAGAAGCCCTTCCTGGGGTCGTACAAAGAGCCCACCGGGAGCTACGTTCCCTTTGTTCCAGCATCGCACGTAAGTGTGCAGTTCTGTGATATGATAGCAAAAACTGGAACTCTAAAAGTATAATTGTTATATTTGTGTTTATTTAAACTGAGCACTTAAGAAATTGCCCACAGAAAAATGATAATTTTCTGCAATTAGTCAAGAATATAATACACACGGTGCCAAGTCCAGTGCAGACTGGTGTGGACTATGATCCCAGGATGCAGGACAGGACTAGCAGGGGAGGCAGAAGCGGGAGGAAGAAGGAAGAGGATCCTGACAAAGCTGAGAAAAACTGGTCTGAGTTGCCCCAATTCCTTAATGAGGAGGGATCGGAATTAATCATAAACCCACCTTGTATGTTGCTTCAAGTTTATTGTAGAGATAGACTAAACTACTTAGACTATGTTATACACAATTTATTCAGCCGTATGGGTTCAGTCATTTTCATCTAACCCTTTCTGTTGTATTTCTACAGTCTCAGGTGAAAGAACCCCTTCAGATGTTCTGAATCTTGGTCAAGTGGACCCAAAATCATTTATTGCAGTCGAGACTTTCATGCTCTGAAAGGGTGGTACAGTGAGAATCCTTACAGACGGCCCTGAGCAGGCCTTATTCCTGCATGGGTGTGCAACGTGCTGCGCTAAGTACTCGATAAAGGTAAAAAGCAAGGCAGCACTAATGACTGTGGAATCAACGCCTGGGCCTTTTTTATTCTGTAATTTCCGGAATTGCTCTTAGCCTCCCAGGAAAGCTCTGCCCTGGAGGTCTGAACAAACCAGATATGTCCTCTATACCTCTGTTCATGCTGTTACCTGTGCATGAAATGCTTCCTCACTCCTTCTAACCCCCAAATCCTCTACATCTTTCTGTGCTCAGCTCAAAATATATGCCCTCTGTCATGCTCTTCCTCATGGCAACTCTTTCCCTCAGTCACGGGGGTAATTAATTAATTTCTTTCGTTGGGCTCTTATAACTGTTATGTTTCTTTCCCATCCTAGTAGTCTTTTTTGAGGAATGTGTTATCTTTTCTTTTAATACTTTTCTCTTCATCTTGGTGTCCTTTGGAATCAGCACTAAATATCTAGATTTTTACTGGCTTTTATTTATCCTGCTTGGAACATGGTGTATTTCTTCAGTCTAGCATCTTATGTCTTTCTTCAATTCTGGAAAATTCTCAGCCATAATCTCCTTGAATATTTCCTGTCTCCCTTTGTTCTCTATTTTATGCTTTTGTATCTCTATTTTATGCTCCTGGAATGCCTAATAGACGTATGTTGCATCTGTTCACTCTGTTCTCCATATCTCAACTGCTTTTTTGTATTTCCATCCTTTTATTTCTCTCCGTATCCCTATTTCTCTTTATCTCATCTCTTTATCTTTGTATGTGTAATTTCCATTATCCTTCAGTTCACTAAGTGTCTTTAGCTATAACTGATTGACTACAGATTTTTTAAATCTCAGGGACACAGAATTAGATTAATGTTAATCTTTGGCTCATTGTATACTTTGGACACTTGTTAATGCGTGGCCCTCTTTTGTTTGTTTATTATGTATCTATTCATTAACAATATAAAAAACAAAGAGACTAGAATATTAACAATAACTTATATCTACCTATGTGCTTCCTTCACATCTGGTCCCAGTGCTTCCTCTCATCCAACGTAACCACTACCCTGAACCTTGTGCTTACTATTTCTTTGTTTTAATTTTTTAAAATTATATTTTAAGAATATATGTATTCCTAAAAAGCACACTGTTAAGTTTTTGTTATTTAACTTTTAAAAACTTTGTAACCTTATAAAAGTGGTTCTGTGCTGAAATAGTGTTCTGGGACTTATATTTTCATTGAAAATTATATTGTTAAGATTCATGCATATTACTGCATGTAGCTGTAACTCACTCGTTTTGACTGCACCATAATGTTCCACTGTGTCATCGTGTGACTATATCACAGTTTATTTATCTACTCTTGTGTCAACAAGCATGGGGTTGTTTCCAGGTTTTTGCTATTATGAACAGTACTACTATAAACATAATTATATTCATGTCACTTGGGTTTCTCTTGGTTATATTCCAAGAAATGGAATCACTGAGATATAGAATATGAAATGCTCAACTTTCACAATAATGGTGCACTCTTTTTCTGGGTGGTACCAAACAAATCTGCTATGTAACCTGTCTAGTGAGTTTTTAATGTCCAGTGACCGTATTCTTCACTTGTAAACATATCATTGTAGTTCTTTAGTGAATTTTCTTTTACATTTCCAGACTGTATCCTGTCGTCATTGTAACTTCCATTCCTTCATTTACCTGTCTAACCAGTTTAAACCTCTCTATCTTATAATCTTTTTCAAATTGTGTGATTATCTTCAGTCATCGAGGTGCTAGGTCTGTTTGTTATACTTCCTCACCCCGTGTTTGTTTCTTCATGTAGTTTAGAAATTTTGGTTGTGAGCTTCTCTTCAGCACAACTTATTTCCCCTGGGGAAATCCTGGCTACTCTGGCTTAAAGTGCTTCTACAAAGTGACTTTTCAGTTGCTTCTACTGGAGCCACAGGGATTTCAGCGGTGTAGGATTTGTGCTTATGTTATGCTGAAGTCTTGGTTTGGTTTTCCTGTGTGTATGTACAGCACACATCTAGACTCCACACCCTCACGTGCAGAGGCCTGGGGTTCAGCCTTCTCCTAGATGACTTTTTTGTTTTTATTTAACTCCATCCAAACCTCAAGTAGATGGCAATGTTCCTTGCCACTTCCACAGGATGATGGTTCAAGTTTTCCTAGTTGCCTTCCCAAGGACTGGGAAGCCCTTCAAGTCACTAAGCTTTATGTAGTGATTCGATTACAGTTTCCAGATTCATGCATGCCCAAGACCAGTTATTCTATATCAGCAGAAACCTGAAGGCCAGTCCACAGTCCCTGGGGCCACGATGCGGGCTGAAAAACCTCCTGGGCTGTGCTGACATTAGCTCCTACTTTCCACTTCCTCCGGGTCTGTGTTCTTCCTTTTGTTCTTTTGTTCGGCTGGTGTTTCTATAAGTCGATGAAATAAGGGGAAAAGCCCAAGTCGGTGTAGGCAGGCTTGCTTCTAGAAATTCCACTGATGCATTTCATGTGAGTATGAGCATTTATGTCATTCCTCCTTGGATTTTTGTTAATTAACTCAGGGTCTCAGACTGAGGACCAACTCCTTGAGGGCAGGCACATTTTACTCACCTTTGTCTCCTGCACATACATGACTTTTGCACCAACATCTTAACACATAATACCCCTCCAAATGTAACTGTGAAGTGCAGACAGAACGAAGGAGCAAATTAATGAATGAGTGCCGCCTGGCATCATCGTCTTACTATAGCCCCAGTTCACTTTCAAAAAAAGTCCCATTTCTAAATTTTATTCAAAGAAATCCTAAGGTATAGAAAGGCAGAGACTTGTTCACAGTCATAGAGGATCAGTCAAGGAGCAGGGCAGAAAGTTTGGGAATCCTGAGGCCTGGATAGCTGACAACCTCTCGTCTCTATTCTCCAGGGGGTGTGAGAGGACAGAACAGCTGCTGAATGAAGGCAACGTGCTGTGCACTTTACACTCGCTTTTTTGTCTCAGACCGAGTGAGCCTGGGCTTGTGAAATTTCAGGAGTGAGAATCCCTCCCAGAAAGTGGCAGAACACAGGCGGCTTTTGTGCAAACTCGCCCACTCTCTCCGCTGCCGGAGCCTCTCCTGCTCCACCTGAAATACGCCTGCTATTCCAGTCATGAATGGGCATATATAACAATACAGAGCTTATGTTCTGAGTGAGCAGCTCTGCGCACACACACCTGTGTGCCTGCGTGAGCGATGAACGCGTTACAGCCTGTGTCCCTGGGAAAGGAAAGCCGGCACTCCACGCGTAAATCGGCCTCAGCACTTACCGATCACACTGAAGCTGTTTATGTGTCTGCCTCTCCCACTAAATTGTGAGTTGCTTGAAGGTAGGTATTATGTCTTCATCATCGTTGCACCCTCACTGCCAAGTGAGGTTGACTCAGATTATCACAGATGAAGCATGGGACAAGATGCCCCCAAACAGTCCAGCTGCTTTTCTGGGCCGTGATCTGTGTCTCTCACGTTAGCCCAAGTCTCTGAAGATGCAGTATCTCCCTTACTCTTCTTTCCAAGAAGCAGAGTAGATGCCAAACGAACCGCCTCCCTCCTTGCTTAGCTTAATTCTCTATCAGCTTTGTAGGTGGGTCTTAAGTGGGCCTATTCCAACCTTTGAGAGCTAGAACCAGTTTGAGGCTTCTTCATGAGGTGTGTGGCAATGGTGTCCCCAAATAGCTTGGGGTGATTAAAGAAATCGGTCTTTGAGAGCCTCCTCCCTGTTGGTCCTCTGAGCCTTGGGAGTGGGCCCCACCAGGCTTCGCCCCAGCCCTGGCCTCTCTCTGCCCAGGGCTACGAGGTTCTCAGAATCAGAATCATCGCATTCTGAGTGTGTGAAAAGAGCAAAGGGAATATGAGTCAGAGAAATAATTCCTAGGGCCAACCTCACCCTAGAATTGTTCATTAAAATGGGGAGCTAGAGAGGGGGGAACGAGCCCTTTGCCAAAGTCTCCACACTGTTCCAACTTGCCTTTGACTTGAAGGCTCAGCATATACTGACACCGGGCTGACAGACCGAGAAGGGCTGATTTACGGAGCATCATCTGTCCCAGGAAGATAGCAAACATTGTAAATTGAGGCTGTAAAGTGCTTATAAATTATATGGGATGATCCCGCACCTCTCTCTGCCCAGTACCCTAGAGTAAATTTCCAACGGGCAACACGCCCTCCTAAGAGGCAGGCCAGAGAATGTCTCTTCTGTACAGATGCCATTAGGTCAGTCAGAGGAAGAGCCGAGCAGTCACTGTGTTCTTCAAGGCAGGAATCTTGAGTTCACCAGGGAATTTCATAATAGCTCCTGCTCTGTGTCTCCCAGATTTAGGGGCTTCCGTCAGTACCAGGGATTCTGTTGTTTAAGATGAGCATGGATAGACAACTCTGGTTTTCATAGCCTGGCCCTAATAGCACAAACCTCTGAGTTTCTACAAACTTTTTTCGGGTGGTCTGCCCAATGAGTATGGCCTCAGCCACTCCCCTAGAACTCTGGAGTGTGTTATATGTTTCCCTTACAGCAGTAACTCCAGAATTTCTATAGAAGAGGGTCTTAGGGGCAACAGTATTGGCAGTGGAGGCCAGGGAATTTGTCTTAAAGCTGGGCTTTCATGCACTATGTGATCAGCTGGTTGGAAATGATCAACAGAAAGGAGACAAACATAAAAATATGATGAATGAAAAAACTGTATACCGTGTTTGCATCAATGAGATACTCCTTTGGACACAAAATCTTGGATTTGTTTTTTTCTTTCTTATAGTCAGTCAAGTATTCTAGTTGTATTTTATAGTGTTTGCTTTTGCTTAGTTTCTTCCTTCTAGATTATTTAGTGACCTCATCAGCCTGGGAATTTAAAATACATACCTCATGATTATTTATTTAGCTGCAATTTACTTATTTGTTTGCTGCCTTAATTTGTTGGGACTCTGGGTATGGGGTTGATGCAGTTTGGTGTGGAGCAGGTAATATTGGCCCCACCAGTGTTCCGTGGCTCCTCAGGACCCTGGAGGGAATACTGTTGTTTTAGAATTAGCCTGACTGTACCTCTAGGAGAAGCATAAAGGATCAGAATGAAGCCAAACAGGGAGACTTTCAATAGGATAAGAGAGCAAGTTTCCTTTCTGGATTTCAATTTCCTATAAAATGAATAAGTTGGCCTAGATGACTAAGGTCTCTTTCTGCCAGCTCTATCTAGCTATCCACCCATCCATCCTCAGCAGGTTGGGTTATGGGGCCTATTACTTGGGTTATTTTCATTTCTCCCATCTATCTACCATAATCCCAGACTGAGTTCTTTTGTGCCTCCCTGACCTCATGTTCCCCAGTTGCAAAACGGGGACCCTTACATTGGCCTATCTTCTACCCATAAGCATTGGCAAGGAGTCTGAGTATCTCAGACAGGAACGGTGATTTGGCCCAGTCCTTCTGGAAGAATCTCCAGAGCACAGTCAAATCTAGGGAATAAGATCCACACAAGCACAGGTGGACACTTCCTCTCTTTGGAGGAGGAAAATGAAGAAGAGAAGGAGAGTAGCATGAACATGGGACCACCCAGGACAGCCTGGACCACAGCACTGGCACCAGGGATCCACCCACCTGCCCCCATGGGACCTTGGTACTCTTACATTTACGTGGTATTACAGCAGGAAAGTCTGCAGAGATCAGCTCCTCAATGATAATTTTGGAGGATGAGCTGTGATCAACCTTTATTAAGCCTGAGGCCATCTTTTTCCTTCAAAATTTAATCCAAAGAGAATCTGTTAAGTGTACAAATTCAGAGCCAAACTAGATGAAAAACACGGATGTGGCATCTTCTCTCTTAGAATTTTTAAACTAAACTAAACAGCACAAACTCACAATGGAGAAATAAATCCTGGACAGCCTTCAAGAGCATTGAGTCCAAAATTGATATTGATTATATCCCGGCCACGATTAGGGGCTTTGGATGCTCTCGGGATGGTGTGAGGACTGTGGTTTTGGATGTGGGGCAGTGCTCTCAGCAGGAAAAATCAGCATGTCATGCCAGTTAGTTAGGAAAGTTTCCGTGCTGGAGGGAATTCTAGGAAGTCAACAAGGTTGACTTGATGTGGCAACTTGGGAGGAGAAGAGGTGGTGCCAGCAAGTAGTTGAAGGCAGAGTGGATGAGCTCCTACAATGAGGACCAGCATTTCCCAGAGCTTTAAAGTACATGGCCGCTTGAATTGAGAAGCTGCTGAGTTGACTCTCTTTCTCTCATTATTCAGATGTCTCTGGAAATCCAGTTCCTCCAGGGGACCTTCCCAGGATGTGTCCAGTCAGATCCAGTATCTTCACCTTTTACATGTGGTATTAGAATTCGAACGGAGGTGTTAAATTTGCTCTTCCTATTTTTAAATTATTTTATTGAGGTCATATTGACTTGTAACATTGTATACATTTCAGACAGACGTTATTATATTTCAGTTTCTGTATAGACTGCATCGTGTTCACCAATAGTGTAGTTTTTATCCGTCACCATACATGTATATGTTCTCTCTACCTAAATCAGCACTGGCCTCTGGCACATATTTACATTTTAGTGGCTTAGTAAATGATACTCACTGTGTTCTTTCAGCAAGCAGGCAATACACATCACATAGCCACAGAATGTTACAGAAGGGAGAAGGGTTAACATTCCAGCCCACTCATTTCACAGTGAGAACACTGAAGTACTGGCGACTTTGTAAAACTTGCCTAGTCAGCGACTTTGGGAACACGAATGTCACGTTTGTTGGTGCAGCGCTGCTGTTCCACAGCCCTGGGTCTGCTCTGCTTTCCTGATGTGCTCCATCCCAGCCTCCCTTCCCTGTCCCAGGCAGCCTCGAGTGCCTCTGCCGTCCCTGTCCCCTGGTATTCACCCCCAGCACTTTCAGATCCCCCTGTTTGGCTCCACCATGGGGGCAGCCGAGTAGAAGGAAAAATTGGACTCCAGCAGATAGAGTGGAGGGGAAGAGAGAGAAAGAGGAAGAAAAGAAAACCTGCAGAAAATGAAACTTGTCTTGTGAACATAAAGTGAATGAGATTGATGACCTTGATTATACTGATTCTGAAGGCGATTCACAACAGGAATTCCAGAGATGTTCAGATCGAGGCAGCCACTTCCGAAAGACGCTATGAATTTGGATCTCTATGTTCCAGTGTGCTTATGGAGAAAAGGAGCAGCTCTTTAGCTTGTAAGTATTCTAACTATTCACTCTTTTAGAGACTTTTTTTTTACGGAAAGTACATTTTTCCATTAGAGGTTCAATTCAACTACAGCTGCAAAAGGATTATTTCTGGACTCCAGACCAACCTAATGATGTAAATTAGTGAGTCTGGCTCTATTCCAGCCCAGGATTGGAGCATTCTTGACACTCTGAGACAGTGTAATAGGAGATAAAATGATGCATACTTCAGTGCAAACAAAGGTTAGGTCATGCATTTTAAAACTAATTTTCTTTTTAAAGTTCACCTAGCATAAGATAAGGTATAAGGTAGGAGTTAGTGCTTATGGAGCAGCAGTTCAGAAAGCAAAACACAGAATTCAAATATCAAATGACCAGTTATTTGTTGCTTTGTACATTTGCTGGATGCAAGCAAATTTGCACCAACAACTTGGCAGCAGAAGCATATACTCCTGGGTTTATTTCTCAAAAATCATCAAAAACTCCTAAGTTCCCTCAAAAGTTTTATTTACAGATTCCTATCAGAATGTACCCAAAGATTCTCTAGAAAAATGCAATTTCATTTTCTATTCATTGTGGTAAGTATAACAAAAATCCTTAAGCAATGGTTGTCTTCTATATTGCCCTGTTTGGTGTCTGTAAAGCTTTATACTGACTTGTGTATATATGCATAATTTGCGTTTAGTTACTTATGGCATTTGTGATCATTTTCTACAAAAAGTTGGTCATTCAGCTGTAGGTAATGCAGGTGGTTTAGTTTCTACTGGAAACTCTGAGTCAGCTTACATCATTTTCACTTATAGCACCTTTGCCAGGAATGAAAGAGTGCAAGACTGTCCTGTTTTTTCCCAGGTCTGTAGAGGCCTGTTGGTTTTAGTGGGTTATGTGTAGGACACAAGGATGTGACTCACCTATCCACTTAACAGTCATAAAAAAGTACACAAACAACTCAGCTTCAGTCAGAACACTCATTGTATGGACCATATTGAATGTGCATTGCTATTTAGTTTTTGTGATTTTTACAGGAAAATGGGCATTGCCTAGTGAACAAACAAAATATCTATTAAGTTCAATATCATTAACGTAATTAACGTAACCGTTTTCAGTGGTCACAGGACAAGTGTGCTGAACTATGTGTTGTCATCTGAGCGTCACTGACGTCCCCTTCCGAGGTCTTCCTGCTTTGTAGAAGAGAAGCTCGTAGCTGCATTTCCCAGAATCTCTTCCCTGTGTGGCTCCAGGAAAGATCATCCAATGGTAGGCACTTACATGAAGAAGAGGGAAGAGAAGGAGAGACCATTATTTCCAGAGGCAGATACACAGAGAAATGCAAGTTGTAACAGCTTTCAGATGGACTTTTTGAGAATTACCTATAGGCTGAGATAGTTGGTGGGAGCCTCTAGAGATGCATAAGTTTGGTAGTTTCCCAGGTGAGCTCTTGAGAATCAGTGCTTTAGTGCTGCAGGCTGACAGCATTAACAATGGCTTTCTTGATCTTTGCTTCCCCAATGGTCGCGTAAGACTTACTTTCCCATCTTAAAACTCTTAATACTTGGAATGTACAGAGTAGCTTCTATTTTCCTGATAAAACCCTGACTGGGACAATAAGTAATTACAAAAAACTTTAATACAAAATTAGAAAAAACAGAGTGGATGAGAGAACTGTATTGTGTTATAGGAACACCTATGAAGGGACCGTAATCCATAATTGGGGGATAGAAGAAGAGAGACTGCCTAGAAGGTGGCCTCTGAGCTGAGACTTGAAGGATAAAAGTGGGTTAGATAGTCAAAGTTCACGGTGCAGAGGAGATGGAGGTTGGCTTCAATTTGTGCCAAGACCTGGAGGCCAGACAGAGCTTAGAGAATGTTTTGATAGGTGCCCCATTGGAGGAGGGGTTGGGGGTGGTAATCCTTAAGGGCAACAGGGAGATATTGCAGACTTTTAAATAGTAGAGTGTCATGATCAGGTTTATGATTTCAAATGGTCACTCTGGCTTTAGGATCAAGAAGGGATTTCAAGAGAGCAAGACTGAATGTGGGGAGACCATCTACGAGGCGGTAGTAATGGCCCATATGCCATAGATGTCCATAGGCTGGACTTGGGTGTTGCCAGTGGGGATGGAGAGACGGTAGCAGATACAGGAAAAGCTTAGTATATGACTGGTGGAAGGGCAGAGAATGGGAAAAGTCAAGGATGACTCATGAGAGGGATTACACGGCTCGCCGAAGGTCTCGGAGCTCGGAAGCAGTGGAGTCAGGATTCTAACCTAAATTTGTCTAACTCTGGACCCTTTGCTTTTAACTTGAAACTCTATAGCATACAAATCAGAACATGGTTACAGATGTTCAATTTTTAAAAAATAATTAGAATGAGGTGCTTGTGTCACACAAAATAACACAGTGGTTCTGCTGGACTCTCTTCTTCTCCTATTCTATATTGTATTGTTTCCTAGTTGATTTAAGTTATTTTTATCAGCTTTTCCTCTATATTTGTGCAAATGTTGTTGTAATTAAAGGAAAAGGGGTAAAGAATATCTCTCCCTCTCACTAAAATTTTGGTTTCAATTTATAGTAAAACCAAAAGGCATTTCTGCTTTCTTTTTGTTTCTTCTTCTTCTTCTTCTTTTTTTTTTTTTTTTGCTGAAGAAGATTAGCCCTGAGCTAATATCTGTGCCAATCTTCCTCCACTTTATGTGTGGGTCACCACCACAGGATGGCTGACGAGTGGTGTAGGTCCACGCCCAGGATCCAAACCCGAGAACCCAGGCCACCGAAGCAGAGCACGCTGAACTTTAACCACTATGCCACAGGGCTGGCCCCTCTGCTTTACTTTTTGAAGTGTATAAATCTGTAGCTCTGGAAGTTCTAGAGGCTAAAAGCGAGAACCAGCTGTCAGATTTTGTTTGCCAAAGTGACTAAGATAATGTATAAGGTTGGGAAAGCTGCAAAATAATTATCCCACATTGCTCCCAACGCCCACCACTTTTGTCATATTTTAGATGTATTAAACAAGTCAGAGATAGTTGGAAACAAATCCTGGCTTGCCCGTGATTCTAACTCCTATCTATTTGCTGCTGAGTCTTGAGCCTTCGTCTCCAGAACAGCCTCTTTGCTGAACTCCAGACAACAGGGGACATCCCCAGCCCAATGACTCAGGCTCCTTAAACTTTGCACATCCTTACAATCTCACTACCCCACACTGCTTTTCTTCCTGAAATCTTCATCAATTAAGTCAACAAAGCCAGATGCTTCAAAGTTATTTTAGAGTTCTTTCTCCTCCACTCCTCACATCTAATCAGCCTGTAAATCCGGATGATTCTACGTCTTAAATACCTCTTTATTATTTTCTTTCCTCACCACTTCCACTACGGCTGCCTCAGGACAGGCCAGTGTTTCTGAATTCTTGACAGATAGTAATTTTTGTGATGCAGAAACAAGAAATTGGAATTCCCCAAATTGTGTTATTCTGTATTTTTCATAACACTTTACTTACCTGTTTTTAAGTAATAAAGATTGACCACAATGATAAACAATGAATAGTTTTCCTGTGATAGGGTTATACTAAACATTTGAAAGATCTTTTTGTAAAGGAGAAAAAGATATAATAATGAATGCTTATAACTATCATGAACGAAAATACTGTGACAAAATTATATATTTCAGTAACATGAAAAATGACCTCTACCTCATACAGATACTTGATAATAATTAGGAGATAAAATAATTAAAGAAGGGGATGTTAACACAAAATAAATGCCAAGTAAAAGTCATTAAAAAAATTGAAAAATATTACAAATATTTAATATTTAAAAATTGTTCCTAAAATTATAAGGCACCCAAATATGAATTTCACTGTTTGGTAGTCTTGCTCTGTCTTGGGACAAGCTTTCCAGATGTAGAAAAATGTCTTTCCTCCTGTGCTGAGGCTGCTTGAACTGGTTGGCTGAAGATGTATTGAAAAGCGTCTTCAAGCTGGGTGTGAGGAAACATGTTGCTTCCAGAAAGCTCATTTCCTTTTTTAAAAATGAAAATATTTTTCCTGCTTGCCCTGATTTTCATTTTGCCTTTGACATAGACGTTGTTTGCCTAAATTCAAATTTTAGATCAGTTTCTGGTCTTTTATTAGAGCATTATGTAACAACATTAATCTATTCTCCTCTTTGTATTTCTTTCACCAAAATATTTGCAAAGAATATAGCTTACGGCGAATATTTAAACACTGGAAATGCCATCGAACATTTGGCAGCATTTAATAAGGTAACCTTCATACCTCTTAACAACGTCAACAGCACCCACAGGATTGCATGTCCAAATTGCCCATTTAGGGACCTACTCTGTTTTCAAAACGAATTTTTAGCACAACACTCACAGAATTTGCATAAAGTATACTATGTATTTAAACTTATTAATATTTATTTTATTTGCAAGAATGACTTATCATTGCCAGCAGACAAGGCTACAGAAACACATTTATACCACGTCAATCGCCATCAGCAAGACTGACTGATGAGATGGTGAGTTCTTCTCTCCTACACGCTCCACCCCAGTTCCCAGAAACCTCAGCTTTAAGATTCGACTCTGTGGCTCAGTGTTTTCTGCTCTTGCTTTTGACTTGATGTTCAGTGGATTTCTTTGAGCCAGTGAAGTCTCTATGTTAATAGTGAAGCACCAATTCTTCCAGGAGAATTATAATAATTTCTCTCATTTTTCTGATTTCTTAACTATTATTATTATTATTATTATTGCTATCATTTAGTTTCAGGATTTAGAAAAACATAAAATTTCTCAAGAAATGTCAGGAAGGACTTCCCAAATGGAAATGCTAGTATAGATCCCCATAATCTCTTAGTCAAATGATCACTTTACTGGTCTCTGACCTCTTGCCATGTATCCTTTCAATCCATCCTCCCCATTGCTTATTCTGTAAAATGGACATTTACTTAACAAATTGTATTGTAATTAACAAAGATCCTGTATTTCCCACTTGACTGCAAATTTCTTAAAAGCAGGGATTGAGTCTTATTCAGTTCTTGATCTCTAATTTTTGGCAACAAATTGACATATTTTAGGTCCTCAATAAATCCTTGATAAATTTAGATGAATTAAACTGAATTTATTTGAAATAGAAAGATAGTGAGGACTTCTACTCTGCAGACCTGGTGGGCTGAACAAGACACCTCCCTCACTACAAACACCCAGAAATTCTAGATGATGTATAACTAAAAAAATTGAAAACAGAGCTGAACTTAGAAGAAAAAGCAAGAAAGTTTTTAGGTACTACAAACAGACAGACAGACAGACAAAGGGGAAACAAACAAAACCCTGAAAGTCAGAGCTATAAGCACTAAAGTTGACATTGCAGGGGTTGGGACAGAGTAGAGGTGGCAGGGTGTGGGGGGGAATCGTGAGGGAGTCTGGAGGGATGGTAAAGTTTCAGACCCAGAATTAAGCTTAGGTTTTTATAACCATGAAAAGATAGAAGGACATTTATGAAGATGGCAAAAAGCCTGTCACTCTCAGGAATGCTGAGTGAAAAGAACATTTCTTTTATGAGAAATTTAAAGGCCAAGACTGCACCATGAATAGGATAGGAGTCTAAAGGTTATTGAATCCTGTGGTTCAAGAATCCCAAGGCTGAGAAATGAACATAAAATTTGGAACTTGGCCGGTGATAACTGTAACTTGTTTGGCAAAGTAAATGTAGGACCACTCTAGAAGGATTATCTCCATATCTCAGATTATACAGAACTTCATAGAAAGTACAGACCCACTGAAGATGAACTCACAATTAAAAATTACAAAACACACAAGGAAATTATCATGAATAAGAGCCAGCAAACACATTTTGAAAAAATTTCACCTAAAAACTGTACATACAGAAAAGTTAAGAGAGTAAATCCTACCAGTTCTCATTACAAGGAGAAAAATTTTTCCCTTTTTCCTTTCTCTTCTTTTTTTAGTATCTATATGAGAAGATGGAGGTTAGCTGTACCTATTGTGGTAAACATTTCCCGATATAAATAAATCAAACTATCATGACAAACTTAGATGTAGATGTATGCCAATTATTTCTCAATAAAACTGGAGAAAATCAAATATTTATAAAGATAAAAGAAAGAACAGAAATGATAAAGAAAAAACACACTATTTTAAAAGAAAAGGCAAAAAGTAGAATTTCTGAAAATGAGAATAAGTCGTTGAGATGAAAAATTCAATGAACTATTAAAATGACAGATTTAATATAGTTGGAGAGAGAATTAGTGAACTAGAATACAGAGCTGAGAAAATTACTCAGAATATATACAAAGGAACAACTCAACTGAAATCAACTTCTTATGAGCAATAACAGATGAGAAGACAATGGACTAATATCATCAAAAGGATGAGGAAAAAATACAGGCATGCCTCAGAGATATTGCCTGTTCAGTTCCAGACCACAGCAATAAAGCAAATATCACAATAAAGCTAGTTGCATGATTTTTTTTGGTGTCTCATTGCGTATAAAAATTATGTTCACACTATACTGTAGTCTATTAAGTATGCAATAGTATTACATCTAAAAATACAATGTACATACCTTGATTAAAAAAATACTTTATTGATATAAAATGCTAATCATCATCTGAGCCTTCAGTGAGTTGTAATCTTTTTGCTGGTGGAGGGTCTTGCCTCAATGTTGATTGCTGCTAACTGATCAGGGTGGAGGTTGCTGAAGGCTGGGGTGGCTGTGGCAATTTCTTAGAATAAGACAACAATGAAGTTTGCTGTGATTGCAGCAAATTGTTCCTTTCAAGAAGAATTTCTCTGTAGCATGCAATGCTATTTGGTAACATTTTATCCACAGTAGAACGTCTTTCAAAATTGGAGTCAACCCTCTCAAACTCTGCTGCTGCTTTATCATCTAAGTTTATGTAATATTCTAAGTCATTTGTTGTCATTTCAACGATCTTCACAGCATCTTCACCAGGAATAGATTCCATCTTAAGAAACCACTTTCTTTGCTCCTTCATAAGAAGCAACTCCTCAATCTGTTAAAGTTTTATCGTGAGATTGCAGCAATTCAGTCGCATCTTCAGGCTCCACTTCTAATTCTCGTTCTCTTGCTATTTTCACCACATCTGTGGTTACTTCCTCCACTGAAGTCTTGAACCCCTCAAAGTCATCCATGAGGATTGGAATCCACTTCTTCCAAACTGCTGTTAATGTTGATATTTTGACCTCTTCCCATGAATCACAAATGTTCTTAATGGCATCTGGAATGGTGAATACTTTCCAGAAGGTTTTCAATTTACTTTTCCCAGATCCATCAGAGGAATCACAATCTACGGCAGGTATAGCCTTACAAAATGCATTTCTTAAATAATAAGACTTGAAAGCAAAGTGACTGCTTAATACATGGGCTTCAGAATGGATGTTGTGTTAGCAGGCGTGAAAACAACATTAATCATATTGCACATCTCTATCAGAGCTCTTGGGTGACAAGGTGCATTGTCAATGAGCAGTAATATTTTGAAAGAGATCTTTTTTTCCTGAGCATTAAATCTCAACAGTGGGCTTAAAATACTCAGTAAACCATGTTGTAAACAGATGTGCTGTCATCCACACTTTACTGTTCCATTTGTAGAGCACAGGCAGAGTAGATTTAGCATAATTCTTAAGGGTCCTAGGATTTTTGGAATAGTAAATGAGCATCAGCTTCAACTTAAAGTCACCAGCTGCATTAGCCCCTCACAAGAGAGTCAGCCTGTCCTGTGAAGCTTTGAAACCAGACATTGACTTCTCTCTAGCCATGAAAGTCGTAGATGGCATCTTCTTCCAGAATAAGGCTGTTCCATCTACACCGAGAATCTGTTGTTTAGTGGAGCCACCTTCATCGATTATCTTAGCTAGATCTTCTGGATAACTTGCTGCAGCTTCCACATCTGCACTTGCTGCTTCCCCTTGCATTTCTATATTAGGGAGACGGCCTCTTTCCTTAAACCTCGTGAACCAACCTCTGCTGGCTTCAGACTTTTCTTCTGCAGCTTCCTCACCTCCCTCAGCCTTCGCAGAACTGAAGACAGTTAGGGCCTTGCTCTAGATTAGGCTTTGGCTGGTTTGATCTTCTATCCAGACCACTAAAACTTGCTCCACATCAGCAATAAGGCTGTTTCACTTTCTTGTCATTCAGGTGTTCACTGGAGTAGCACTTTTAATTTCCTTCAAGAACTTTTCCTTTGCATTCACAGCTTGGCTAACTGGTTGGCATAAGAGGCCTAGCTTACAGTCCATCTCAGCTTTTGACATGCCTTCATCACTAAGTTTAATCATTTCTAGCTTTTGACTTAAAGTGAGAGACATGTGACTCTTCCTTTCACTTGAACACTTAGAGGCCACTGTAGGGCTATTAATTGGCCTAATTTCAATATTGTTGAGTCTCAGGGATAGGACAGCCCAAGGAGAGGGAGAGACATGAGAGAACAGCTGGTCAGTAGAGCAGTCAGAATGCACGCAACATTTATTGATTAAGTTCTCCATCTTGTATGGGCCTCATTCGTGGCACCTCACCAAACAATTACAATAGAACATCAAAGATCACTGATCACAGATCACCATAACAAATCTATAATAATGAAAAATTTTGAAATATTATGAGAATTACCAAAATGTGATACAGAGACACTAAGTGAGCAAATGCTGTTGGAAAAAGTGGTGCCAACAGACTTGCTTGATGCCGGGTTGCCACAAACCTTCAATGTGTAAAAAAATGCAGTATCTACAAAACACAATGAAGCGAAGTGCAATGAAACAAGATATGCATGTAATTGTCAGTTGTCATGCTGGATATTTTCAGTATGCTTCTGCAGATACTTCTGCCTTTCTGCACCCTGCTTTTTGTCCCAGGAGGCTGACCTCGGTACCTCGGTAGACTGCATTACTCACGCTCACTTGTCCTCTGGTTACTCGTTGGGCTCAGTCACTGTGAGGGTGGAGAGTGGCAGGATGTCTGAGAACAATCAGGATATTTACTCCCCTGGCTAGTCCTGCCCTTGGATCCAGACAAGCAGGGCCCCTACTTTAGGCCCTGCACTAAAGTGGGAGTAGAGACATGCTTTGGAGTGCCTTTCTGAAAATTTTTAGGCCCCCTTCTAGTGCTTGGGACCAACTAGGACCAGCAATGGTGTACAGGCAAGACATCACAGCCTGCACACGGTTCTGTGTGATTTCAGGTCACCAGAATCATAATTTTCTAACTCTCCCTTTGGTGGCGGGAACTGGCTGGAGCTGGTTGTGCTGTCCAGACGATGCGACCTAGACCAGATCAGGTCCTACATGGTCCTGAAAGGTGGAAACATCTTACTCAAAATTTTCTACACCTTTTTCAGTGCCTGGGACCAGCTGGAGCCAACAGTGCAATCTGGGCAGGGAGCTCTGAGCCTGGGCTGGGACCTGCATGGGACGTCGTTCCCCTTTATTCCTTTTGAGGCATTTTTTGACCCTACATCCCTCATCCAGGATTGCACCACCAGAACAGAACGGTGTGCTGACATGCTGATTTTGGATGACTCTCACTCAATCAGACAGAAGGTGAGTTCAGAGCTCTAAGCGATTGGGTTGTTGACCTTTGAGCTTGTGCTCTTATGTGGACTCGTTACGTGGCTCTTGCCTGAATGTGTTCTGACTGCGGTGCTGACTCTACTCAATAGTACCCAAGGGTGGTGGGGGTGACAGCAAGTGTCCTTTACCCCATGCACTTTTCTCTGCTGGCTTGCTGGGTGGCCACCTACGCCTTTCACAGCATGACAAATGATGCAATATCATGAGTAATGTAACCAGCAAATGATAAATGGTTTTAGGGAACTACAAAGGCAAAGAGATCTACACTGTTTCAACATAAACAGGTTCCAAAGAATTGTGCATATATTATAAATTACTTCAACTCTCACGTGCCCGTGAATTTTGCAACACGTTTTTTAATTGAATTGTTCATGTAGACAGGAGCCTTACTGCATCTGCCCAGGACTCTGCATACCCTAGGGATGGCTCACTCATGGCTCCTCTCTGCCAGGTCATATTTTAAGGTGCTTGTTTCCTTGTAGGCAGAATGTACGGGAGTGGATTCCGAAGGTGTGAGATCTAGGAATATAGAATATAAGATTAGATTGGGTTGAATTTATTGATATTGGAGAACTCACCAGGGATTCTAGATTAAATATATTGACTCAAACACCTAGAAGTCATACTTAACTGTAGCCTGGACTCAACAATAGTGTACAGAGGGTTTCTCAAACCTTAATATACAGAAAATCATCTGGCAGTCTTGTTAAAATGCAGATTCTGAATCTGCAGATCTTAGCTGGGCCTAGGATTATGCATTTAGAACAAGTTCTGATTCATGGATCATACTCAAATAGCAAAAACCTAAACCAGTAATGTAGAGAAAGGAGTCTGAAGGCTCAGGAAATGAGAAAGTTCAAACGGACTTACCATGAACAACTTGCTGAGCCACTGCTTAACTATCCCCCCAGGAGGTTCTAGAGGAGCCCACCAGAATTATTGAAAGAGTGTTGTGGCTATCTGCCCTGGGCTAGAGATCATGGTGGTGGATGTTGCAGTGGAACTGGGTTCTCTGGTTTCAGGGGAAGTAACAGATCCTGGTATGGTGAGGCCTGGTGGTGGTGCTTAGCCTTCTGAGACATGTTGGACAAAATTACCATTATAAGCTGCTGGGATAGAGAGGAAATCTATATTTTTACTCACATGGATCTGTATGATGGCAAATTAATCAGGCTTACAAAAGAATAGAATGGATAGTCAATCTGCTAAGTGCTAATTGAAATATATAAGTGGAAGTATTCTAGGTCTGTTGGGCAACAACATGACGCAAGACACTGTAGTGGGGTTTCATAGTGTCTTACCTAATTCTCAGACATAACTTACTTCAAAAAGACTTAGAGTCTCTTCATTGAGAAGAAAATTGAGTCCCTTTGGGAAAAGGCCCTTTGATGTTGTCACATGTAATATACTATGAATATTTCTCCAAATCTTTTCTGGAGAAACTAGTAACTATTTACCAGGGTGACTGTGTACTGGTGAAAGAGAAATATCCAGAAATTCTGAGTGTCCTTAGATATTGGCTCTGAGTTGATTCTAATCCCTAGAGTTCCAAAATGTCTGTGGAGTTCACTGGTAGGAGTGGAGACTTACGAATGTTAGGTGATAGATGGAGTTCTGACTCAAGCTCTTCTCACGGCGAGTCCAGTGGAATAAAGAACCCAATTACAGTTATTTCACCAACCCCAGAATGTATAGTGGAGCTTAGACATACTTCATAACTAACAGAATCTCCACACTGGTTCTCTGATCTGTGGCATGAGAGCTATTAGGGTACAATGAGCCAAAAAGAAGTCCTTGGAAATGTCTTTCCATAAGGAAATTTCAGATCTATGTTGCTCATCAAGGACTTCTAAAATGCAGGAGATGGTGATTCCTATAGCATCCACCTATAATTCACATATTTGGCTGGAGAAAAAATTATGTGAGTCTTCGAGAATGAAACTTAATCATGTGGCAACTCTAAGCAGCTGTCCTGATGTAGTATATTTACCAGAGAAAGTCAACAGATCTTCTGGCATCTGGTGTGCAGCTATGGACCTAGCTGACATTTTCTATTCTATTCCCATCAATAAAGATAATCAGAAGCAGTTTGCTTTCGTGTTGCTTTTCTCAGACTCATGTCAACTCTCCTGTTCTCTGTCACAACATGGAGCTAAGGGATCTTGAGCATCATGATATTCCACAGAACATTATTCCGGTCATTGCAACGATGATATTATGCTAGTTTGATCTAGTGAGCAGGAAGTATCACATACCTTAAATGTCTTAATAAAACACATGCATGCCAGAAGATGGGAGGTAAACCCCACCAAACTTCAGGAGACAACAAAACTGGTAAAAAAGGCCATGGCCTAGATCATCATGTCAGGATATTGTCCTACAAAGTGAGAGACAAACTGCTGCACCTTGCACTGCCCACCATGAAGAAGAAGGCACAGCACTGGAAGGGCCACTTTAGGTTCCAGAGGCAAACATACATTTCATTTAAATGCACCCCTCTGGATCTACTTACCAGGTAACTTGTAAAGCTATCAGTTTTGAATGAGTCCTGGAGCAAGAAACTCTAAAACAAATCCAGACCATAGTGCAAGCTTCCCTGCCATTTGGGCCTTATGACCTAGCAGCTCCAGTGGTAATAAAGTGTCTTTGGTAGATAGGAATGCTTATGGAGCCTCTAGTCAGACCCAGTGAGAGAATCATAACATAGAACCCTTGGGATTTGGAGTAAGGCTGTTCATCTCCTGCTAATAACTACAAAAAGCAGCTCTGGCTCGCTAGTGTGCTCTGATGTAAATTGAGCATCTTACCAAGAGACACCAAGTAACTATGTGATCCGAAACACCCATTATATGGTGGGTATTCTCTGATCCACTAAATCATAAAATTGGACATGTGCAGTGTGTTAAATAGAAGTGGTTGGCCCAGCATGCACAAATAAATTACATGGGCCTGTGGCTTAGACTCTCATCATATTTACTCCTCCTCCTTTGCCACTCCACTCTCAACCCATAGCTACAACCTTATGGAGTATTTTTAATGAACAATTAACTGAGGATGAATAATCTCAGGCCCAATTTAAAAATATACTGCTCAGTGTACTGGTACTGTATGACATGGATGGCTCCTGCATGGCAATACAACCATTCAAGAATGCCCTGAAAGACTGTGGTGAAGGGAAATTCCCTAGAGGGCACAGCATCTGGAAATATATCTTGCTGCCCTCTGTGCACAAAGGAAGATGACTTGAGGTATGAATCTGCAGTGATTTATGGGCAGTTACTAATAGGTTGGCCAGCTGACCAGGGACTCGGAAGGACAAGATTGGAAGATTGATAACAAGGAGATTTGGGAGACAGGAATGTGGATGGATCTTTTGTAATAGGTAAAAAACGAAGACGGTTGCCCACCAGAGGGCATCCACCGTGGAGGAGGTACTCAATAATCAAGGGGACCAGGTGACCCATTCTGTGAATGTCACTCAGCCTCCTTCCTCAGCCAATTTGGTGTTTGTTCAAGGGACCCATGGAAAAATTTAAATTTGTGGAAAGATGGAGGTTATTCATGGGTGCAACAGTCATGTACTTTCTCTTACCAGGGAAGCTCTGGCGACCACCTGTGCTAAATGATACTGGCCAATGCAAAGGGCAACACTGAGTCCCCAGTATGGCATCATTATCTAGGGATAGTAGCCAGCCACTTGATGGTAGGTTGATTACATTAGATGCCTTCTATCATTGAGGGGCAGTGATTTGTTGTCATAAGAACGGATATGCATTTAAGAGATGGACTTATCTTCTGTGACAGTAAAGTCAATGCCAACATCACCATTCATGGACTTTAAAAAAACCTTATTCATTGACATGGCATTCCATACAATATCATCTCCAATCAAAGAAAGTAGTTTACAATGAAGGGAGAGTGGTAATGGTTCATGGCCTCAGATTTTACAGCCTTACCACATGGCCTACCACCTGCAAGCAGATGACTTGAAATAATGATGAAATGACCCCCTAAAAGGTCATTTATGGAGCCAACTAGGGACATTTTGCAAGGTTAGGATGTTGTGCAAGGGCATGATAGAAAGTACTATCTAGTACCATCTTCCATAGCCATAATGCATGAATCTAAGAAAGGAGGAGTGGAGATGGAAGGTCCTCTTTCACTTTTACGTCTAAATAACCTACTTAAGACTTTTTGCTTTGTTTCCACGCATCCTTGGGCTTTATGGGATTGGAGGTCTTAATGACCAAGGTAGAAATATTTTCACTGTGGAAAATGGTTAAATTGGAAGCTGAGACTTCCCATTGGCCATTTGGGGCCTTTCAAGTCTCAGAGGAGGTAGTCACTCTATTGGCTGGGATCATTGATTTGAATTAGCAAAAGGAAATAGTTTTCTATTCTCCTTCTTCTTCTATATGATAGGACAAGGAGGACCATGTATGGAACCCAGGGGATTCATTAGGTGCCCTGTACTATTCCCATGCACTAATGGTTGGTCATGTGGGATGTTGTGGTAACCCAATAAAGACAGTAATATTGTAGGACAAAGAAAAGTAACAAAATTATATTTGGGAAAACATGATTTTTGGGAGAAGAGAGAATCAAATATGGAATAGGAGAAACTAAGGAAAAGTTCTGAAGTATTGGATTTTATTTGGAGTTATCAGTAGAAACAAATCATAAAATATTTACTGTCTGGCCCTTTATGGAAAAATTTTGCTGACCCTTGAAATATACCAGTGGAATAAAATAAAAGGTCAATGGCAAACAGCATTTTGAATCAATTGGGAAAGGATGAAATATTCAATTAGAAGATTTGGACAAATTGTTTAAAAATATAGGAAAAGATAAAAGTAGATCCCTTCTTTTATATCTTACCAAAAAAATTCTAGAAAGACCCAAATGTGAAAAGCAAAACTCTCAAAGTTTTAGATGAAAATATATGCAATATCTTATGAACATGGGATGGGGAGGAATATGCTAAACAATATATAAAAAGCTTAAACCATAAAGAAAAAGATTGATAAACTTGATTATATTAAAACTTGAAACTTCTGCACAGTAGTTAGTACCCAGAATATATAAAAAATTACAACTCAGTAAAAAAAGACAAACAACCCAACAGAAAAACAGACAAAGGATATTTCTGAACAGGCAATTCACAGAAGAGGAAACCTGAGTGAGTTACAGAAAGATTTTTTCCTCATTAGTGATTAGGATAATAAAAATTAAAATAACAATGAGATATTATTTCACAGCCATCAGTTTAAAAAAATTTACGGGGCCGGCCCCTGGCCGAGTGGTTAAGTTTGCATGCTCCGCTTTGGGGGCCCAGGGTTTTACAGGTTCGGATCCTGGGTGTGGACATGGCACCGCTCTTCAGGCCACGCTGAGGCAGCGTCCCACATAGCACAACCAGAGGCACTCACAACTAGAACAGCTGTATACCAGGGGGCTTTGGGGAGAAGAGGAAAAAAAAAAAAAGGAAGATTGGCAACAGATGTTAGCTCAGGTGCCAAACTTTAAGTTTGATTACACTTGATTACATTAAGTGTTGACAAAAATGTGGGGCAATCAGACGGTTTTATTCATTGCTGGTGGTTTTACAACTGGTTGGAAAACAACTTAGCAATACTTGGTAAAGGTGAAGATGCACAAACCCTGTGACCCAGTAATTCCCCTTCCAAGAATCTCCTCTTGAAAGCCTCTTACACAAGTGCCCAAGGAGACATGTACAAGCATGTCCAAGGCAGCTTTGTTAGGAACAGCAGAAAATTAGAAACAATCCATTTGCCGAACATTAGGGAACTGTCCAGAGTTTTACCCAGAGTAAGGCCTGGAGGCTCACCTGGAGAACCAGCACTGAAGGTTACAGTGCTTGGATAGAAGTAGCATATCTAGAAGACACAAAGGAAGGAGTGATCAAGTCTTCCTGATGGAGTTGGGAAACGGTCTAATTAAAGGAGATGACAATAGTGCATTTTGAAATATGAATAGGTGTTTGAAAGGCAGAAAAAAAGACAAGACAAAACATAGAAAGAAAAGGGCAGTCCAGGCAGAGGGTGAGCAAAAGCATAAAGGCTGGAGACAGCCTGGCACATGGGGATGGTGGAAGCGTAGCCATAGCAGGAGTGGGAGGGGTGGGAATGATATGCTGGTAACAGCACAGGATTGAAACTGGAGGCTGGAGAGGGGGGTGTGTTAACCGTCCAAGGGGAGTCCTCTGCTCGCCACAAGACATGCCAATAGTCAAGAGGCAAGGTGGCTGGAGAAAAAGGACTTTTTATTACAGCTTGCTAGCAAGAGGGAAGATGGCCGACTAATGTTGGAAAGAACCATCTTACAGAACAAAGACTACAGGCCAGTTATACACGGGGCTGGTTTCCAGGTAGGGGAGGCAGCTGGTCTCCAGGTGGGGGCAGACATCTGGTCTTAGTTCCCGATAATCCCTTGTTTTACTGGCTATGCATCAGAGACCGGAGCAACGCCCTATACCCTGATCTTCCAGTTGTCACTGATGACGGCTATCAGCATAGGCTCTCTGTCTGGGGGTCATCACATTCCTAGAGAACTCAAAAGAACAAAGTTATCATCTTATTGCAGCTGGGAGGGGCCACAAAATCTACAGAGCATGTCTGCACTAGTTAATCAGAGGTCATTTAAAGTTACAATATGGTTTCTTTTCTACCATATGGCTTCCCTTATGTCAACTTTCTGTTGCGCCGGTATCAGGTGGAGGCTAAATAATGAATGACCTGATATATTGTACAAAGAAGTTGGGACTTTCTTACACTATAAACAGAAATTAACTAAAAACGAATCAAAGACCTAAAGGTAAGAGCTAAAACTATAAAACTCTTTAAAGAAAACATAAGAGAAAAGGTTTCATGACATTGGATTTAGCAATGATTTCATGGATGTGACACCAAAGCACAGGCAACAAAAAAGAAAAAAAATAGGTTAATTGGACCATATCAAAAACTTTTTTTATCAAAAGGTAAATCATCATTTATTTTGAAGATGAACATTTCTCAATTTTGGAGATTTAACTTTTGTTGTTGTAATCATTTGCCAAACAACGGTTACTTATCAGCCATTAGTATTTTGACTGTGAACACTGAGTCACATTTATCTGTACAATTAAAATAAACCCTCAAAATAAAAGGACCCAGAAAATTTTTTAAAAAGAGAAAAGAAATTGAGATCTTAATCCTATAGGTCAGTAATTCTCAAACTTTTTGGCTTTAAGACTCTTTCACAATTTCAAAAATTATTGAGGATTCAAAGGATTTTGTGTTTATGTGGATTATATGTATTGATATTTATTATACCCCAAATTGAAACTAAGAACGTTTAATATTTTGCTAGGCATTTAAAAACAATAATAAACCCATTACATGTTAACATAAATAACATATTTGCATTGTCCAAGACAAAAAAAATTGTAAGAAATGTTTGGTTTAATAGAAGATAGCTGGATTCTCGTATCTATATCCAATTTTTGCAATATGTTGTTTTGTTTGAAGTATATGAAGAAAATCTTGCTTTACACAGATTTGTAATTGGAAAAGGGAGAACTGTTTTAATAGGCTTTTTAGATAATTATGGATATTCTTTGATACTACACTAAAATTTGATAGTGGTAGTTCCTTAAAGGTCCGTTGCAACATGGAATCTGAAGTCATATTAATGAATATTTCAAACTATTACGTTAAAATCCATTAGTCCATCTTGTACCCAAATAGATTTTTTTTTACTTAAACACGATTTTGTAACATCAACCACTGGCCATTTGGAAAATATTGACTCACTGAGTTATGCAAATCTTCCAAATGTTGACATATCTCATTATACAAGATCCAAAACAAATCCCATACATTTATTAATATCACTGCCAATCTCACCAGAAAACTCATTAAGTATTGGGAAGCTGTCATGCTCGTAGTGGCAGAGGCATGTTTTCCAAAATTGTAATTTTTGCTTGAAAGATCAAATTTTATCATTGGAAACAAATACTGTCAGATATTTTCCTTAAAGTGACAAGCTCACTTCATTAATTTTTAAGAAAATGCCTGCCAAATACCCGAGTGTGAAGAAATACAGTTTGTCCATCCATCACGCTTTCAAGTAAAAATGGCATTGGGGCAGGGCAGAAGGGTAGTTTAGCTTGCAACTCAAATGATCACACACATGATTTCCCTAACATAACCATCACATTTTGGTATGTAGCAGAACTGCTTTATGCCTACTTTGCAGTTGACACATGGAATATTTAAAAGGTGCTCATTCAAGGGCTGAGATTTAACAAAATTAATATTTTTACTGCTTCATCAGGGACATTAAGAGAAACTAGCTTTTTTTCTTTCTTCGAGTTAACTACTAGCACATAGTACTGTTTGGTTCCATGGTCTTAATTCGTGCTAAGGCATCTGCTGTTTTACCCATCAGCGCAAATGTCAACACAGTGAAAAGGGTAAATAATGTTTTCTTATTATGATGAAAATAGATTTGACCTTGTGGATCTCCTGAAAGTATCTTTCTTGGAGACTCATACTTTGAGAGCTGCTAGAGGAGATGGAGAATATTGGGGAAAGACATGGTCAAATTTGCAATTTAGGAAGATTGCTCTGACAGCAGTGCGGAAGATGAGTTGGACGGGATCAGCCTGAAGACAAGGAGACTATGGCAATGTTCCAGGAGAGAGAATCAGGGCCCTGAACCAGGACATAGGCTTAGGCGTAGGGAGCACAGGGATAAGAAAAATCCTGAGTCCAGGATGATTCTCAGCTTCCATGAGTGCACAGCAGGATTCACTGAGATGGGAAACTCAGGAGAAGGAGCAGTGTGGGAGAGGTTTGGAGGGAGCTGATTATATAGATATTGAGATACCTATCTGAGAACTATAATCAGAGGAAAGGATAAAATATTGGAAGATAAGTCTAGAGCCCAGAACACAACATACCTAATGTCAGGCTTTAATGAATAAATGGAGAAAGAGGAATCCACAAGGGAGACTGAGAAGGAACAATAAAAACGACTGAAGGAAAACTATAGGAGGTTTGTGGCAAAGAAAGCAAAACACTGTTTCCAGAAGGTAAAGCTCAATGGTGGCAAATGCTACAGAAACCTAAGAACTAAAAGGAATCCACTAAATGTCAACTCCAAGAAAGCCTTTATACCACTATATTCTAGGGCCTGGAACAGTGCCTGGTTCAGAGTAGATACATAATAAAATCTTGTTGAATGAATAAATGAATGAGTCCATTGAATACGGACATTGAAGGCCACTGACAACCTGGTTCTGTGGGACACACACCTGGCAGCTGTGCATAGAAAAGTGAATGAAAGCAAAGGGTGAGTGTGCGTTTTTTTTTGAGGAACTTGTTTCTCAAAGGAAGGGAAGAGATGGAGCTATCTCGTGACTATCACAGGGTGAGAGGGGGCTTTTGTTTAGTTAGGTCAATTTTTCTTTCTCAGGATGAAGAGACTTCTGAGTATATCTTATAAGCTCTGGGGAAGGAGCTGTTAGAAGGGGAAAGGTTGACAATCATGATGAATTCTCATCCTTTTATTCACAACTCCCGGACTTCTGTAACCTCCTTAGTCCCTAAAGCCATACCTGGCTTGAAGAAAAAGGGATTCTCTTTGATACAAAATATATTTTGGGCAAAGATTTGGCTGTGAGTATTATCCACAAGGAAGGCACTTAAGAAATTATGCCCCCTACTGTCTCCTTCTGTCCTGGCACTGGACTGTAATTTACCTCCAACCTTCGTAACCTGGGCCTCTCCGGCATTACTGGATTTCAAGTCATCCCACCCAAGATGCAGCGCCAAAGTCTATCATGATGAGTCCAGCCATGGGAACTACTTTCAGTTCCGCAGGAGAGCCTTTCCCTCTCTGACCTCCAGGCTTCTCCTGCCTGGGACACTATTCCCCTCTATCTCCGTTGGCTAAGTACTACTCCCACTTGAGCTCTCAGCATGGACATCCCTCCTTCCCTGTGCTTCCTCTATCATGGCACTCCTCCCACTAGATGGGCAAGTCCTACTTACAACCCCTGCTTCCTGTACTAGTCTCGGAGCTCTGCGAAGGTAGGTACCACGTCTTGTTCTCTGTGTATCCCAGGATCTAACACGTGGTAAGGCTCAGTAAATGGCATGGCATGAATGAATGAACAAATGGGTAGATTCTTATCCTTCTTCACCCTGACTCTCTTCATGGAGAAAGAAGACCCAGGCAAAGCAGCAGACTTAGAAATGGAATCCAGAGAGTTGCTGGAGGGTATACACAGTTTACCTGGAGAGTCTAATCTTCAGCTGCAATATTTAGGCTTCAGGCAGCCTGCAGACTTGGAGGCAGTGAAGACTACATCATAATAACCGTCTATTAAACTTCAAAGGGAGAAAAATTAAAAACATGAATGTAGCTAATTGCTGGCTGCCACAAATTGGTTCCTGGGCATTATAAATGGTTTAACAGTTGATCTAGATACCATTGTGATAGGTTGGTGCCCTATATAAGCACAAATACAGACAGAGGAGGAGATAACTGAGAGAGGCTGTGACCTCATCAAGTCACAGCTCCATAGCCTAAAGGGAAGAATTTTACCTGTTCTGTGTGTTTGGCATAATTATCTGTCACAAAGTAGCCAAAAATGACTCTTGTTAACAATTACATTTCCTAAAGACATTGAGTCTTGGTGAAAGAAACGAAACAATTACTATCCTGGGCTGGGAGTCAGGATGCCTGGGGGTCAGATCAGGCTCTAAAACTACCAGCTGCGTGCCCACAGGTGTCGCCTGTCTCTCTTACTCAGTAAGCTCGTTAGAATACTTGGGTTCATGCATTCACTTGTTTATTTATACAATACATAGTTATTAAGCACCTACTGTATTCCTGGCACAATGCTAGGTGTCGGGGATACCAAGAGGAATAAGACAAAGTCCTTAACCCAACCACAGTCCACTATAAGGGGAATGCAGAGAAACCAAAGGAACACGATACGACAATGCTGTGGAGGTGTGGATAGGTGCTGTAGGGGGACAGGGGAGGGGGGTAAGTGAAACTCTACTGGGAGAAGATGGGTGAAGTTTTGAGAGGGGGAGATCTTTGAACTGGGCTTTACACAATCAGCAGGAGTTTACCGGGCAGAGAAGAAAGAAATGCCATTCAAAATAACGAGAACAGGGTATCAAGAATACATGAAAAAGAAATGTTCAGGGAACAGTGAGTGTTAGGTGGGTGCAGTTGGACTCTAAAGGACACGCTGGGGTCAGTTAGTCTTGAGGGGGTGTCTGGGCATTCTCTTGCAGGCTGTAAGACAGTGCTTCTCAAACTGGAGCATGCACCAGCGTTACCTGGAAGGCTTGTTGAAGCACAGATTTCTGGGCCCTCCCCTAGAGTTTCTGATTGGGCATGTCTAGGGCAGGGCCTGAGGATTTGCAGCTCTATAACATGCTCCCAGGTACGGCAGATGGGCCTAGTCCTGGGAGCACACGTTGGGAGCGACCATACAAGGGAATCTTCCTTTGATGCTTTTATGAGCAGTTGGCACTACACAGAGCAGATTGGAAGCAGACAGGCTGAAGGCAGAGAAGATCCAGGAGGCTTGTAGGGGTTCCTAGAAATAAAACTTCTGCCACTTTCTGTAACTCAAGAGACCTTGGTTCATCTTCAGACCTTATGTTCATTTCCTTTACTAGCCTGTTACTGGGGCCTGAAATTTTTGCCATTACAGCTTTCTTCATTTGTCTTATGAATTGTTTCCTATTTAAATATGAACCTCTGGAAGGGGCAGCACATGAAACTGTTATCAGCCATTTACTATAGAGTGTTTATTTAATTATGAGATCCTTTCCACACAGAGCTGGATGAGACCTGGGAGGGCAGAAGGGCTCCAATCCTGGCTGCACCACACTCTGATGGCATGAATTATCCAAGTCACTTTACCTCCCTCTTAGTCTCAGTTTCCTCCTTGGTGAAATTGGGGATAATAGCAACAACTGCCACACGGTGTTTTTTCTGATGATTGCTTTAATTGAGAGAATGTGTGTAAGAGCTTTTGGACTACGTCAAGTGCTAAACAGAAGTGCAAAAAGGTATGTATATATACACACATACACGTATCTTTTGGTACTTCTTTTAGCATATCGAAAACTTTGGAAGACTTTTACTGAATCCAAGAGGTTTGTCAAGCCTGTGGGGTTGTTGCTCTGTGTGGTGTGTATGTGTGTGTGTGTGTGTGTGAGACAGAGAGAGAGAGAGAGAGAGAGAGAGAGAGAGAAAAGAAAAGGGGGGGGGTGAGATGGAATATGTCAGACTGGAAGGAGGAGGCTGGTGTTGATACCAATTTCACCTTTGGGCTTCTGGCCTTATTTCCAATAACATTTTAGAAGATTTCTAAATTAAATCAGATCAGGATTTAGAAATCTTACAGTTAGGCATTTCTCTTTGCTATCAAATAAAAATCCTTCCTGGGGCTTTTAGGGACTTCCTGGCGTCTCTGTGGAATACTTGCTCTGTTTTCCACAAGCCCAGAAACAGGCAGTGTTGATCAGGCTCAGACTGAATGCACCCAATCCCTTTAAACAAACTCGTGTCTAGCCAGTTCTAGGAAAGCTTTTCTTAACCTTGGTGTAATTCTCCACCCCCAGGGGCCTGAGAGGCCAGGTTTAAAGAGCTCCTTTAACTGAATCTGACTGATGTTTTCCTTTTAGCAGGAAGGGCTGCACACAGGATGTAACCCGTGGTCCGGGAGCACATTGGCAGGCGCGCCCAGCAACGGCAAGCACTCGGCTTACCCACAAGTGAACAACTACCCAGGTGGTGTGGTTAATCGCAGCAGCTTCCCCATGGTAAAAGAAAACACCACCCTTTCCATCTTGTCTCGAGGAAAAGAAAGGGAACATCGCCAATTTGCACGAGGATAACTTCCTACCCCCATGATGGTCCTTAAGTCAGGCTGAGAAGGGTAAAGTCTGATCCGACCTTTAGTGATGGAAGATGTTATTGCGGGGCTAGGTTTCCACAGTGTCTCCCCCACAGCTGAAGGGAGAATTTGCTAACCTCCTCCATGGTAGTGGAGGCGGGGACTGGGCAGGTGAAGGTCCCAAAGTGCAGAGGCTGGAGCTGAAGCACTTCAGGTTGTCGCGACATGACTGTTTACTTGGAAAACCTCCCTCCTGAGTGTTAGGAGGCCCCAGCAGAACACATGACTCACAGCAGATTAACTTCTGAATGGTTTAGAAATGAAGCTTGCCTTAGTTTTCAGCAACCATTAAATTCCCCTCAAGGCAACTTGTGAAAAAAGGAGGGGTGTTCTGGTAGTGATTATCAAACCATAACCAATCCCCAGCCACACATGGGGCACTCCCAGAATGTCGCCTACTAGTCAGGAAAAGAAACTAACACTTCTGTAGGACCTACCATGTGTTCCAGAACTTTTCCTTCCACTGCCTCCTTGACTCTTCACAACAACCCTATGAGGCAAATGTAACAGCGGCTATTTTAAAGCGGGGAAATTGAAGCTCAAAGTCTAAATTCCCAAGTGGAGGAGCAGAGGAACAGCGCTGAGTCTCACCGGATCCTACAGCATGATTTCAGACGGGGTGGCCCCCTTAGTGGCTCTGTATTTGCAGACTTCTGCTCCTCTGCTTTCCTGTCTTCCACTCTGACAGCTGTGGGCTAACACACAGGTCAAGGGGAGAAGGTTTAAGCGTAGCAGCAGGGAAGAAAACTTGGTACAACTTGGATGAGGCCAAGGGTTGGCCTTGGAGGGTGAGCTAGGGCTGGTACCAAGAATAGCCAAGTAGGTGGAATGCGGCTTTGTTCTGCTCTCTCTCCAGCTCCAGAACAGCCTCCCTCCACTCCTGAGATCCATTCATTAACTCAACAACTATTTATTAAGCATCTCCTATGTAGCAGGTACCCTAATGGGCACTGCCGACACAGCAGTGAACAAAACCCTCCCCCTCAAGGAGATGACATTCTAGGGGTTTATATCCAGGGGCTTCAGGTGGTCTTACAGCTGCTTAGAATTCTCTATTAGGGAATTCCCTTCTGGTTTCTGTTTACACGCACACACGTGCACACTCATGCCAAATGCACACACACATACACGGGATCATATATGGGCGCGCACACACACTCTGCTCCTTGCTTTGCAAACCCCTCTCGTGCTCACACACACACGCGCGCGTACGCACATGCACGGATTCACGCATACACACGCACGCACACATGCGCGCGCCCGCCCACACACGCGTACCCACGCCGTGCCTTGCAATCGCTCTCACGCCGAGGGTCAAGGACAGAAGTGCAGCGGGTGGCACCGACGGCCGGCGCACACATGCGCCCGGGAGCACCGCGCCTAGCAGCCGCCCGGAGAGGGCCGGCTCACTCCCCTTGCGGTCAGCGGGGCGCCGCAGGGCGATCCCCGGCTGGGGAGGAAGGAGGCCGGCGCGGAGCCCCAGGAGCCAGATTCCCGTGTGGTTACACCCGCCGGCTTCCTCTCCGCCAGCACGGCCGGGCTCGGTGCCGACGCGCCGCGCTGGGGTCCCGGCGGAGCGCCACAAGGCCGGCGGTGCGGCCCCTGCAGCGCCCCCTCCCCTCCAACGCCCGCCGCACGCACGCGCGCCGGGTGCCCAGGCTTCCTGGCCCGGACCCAACCTCTCTGGACTGATAACTCCCTTCTCAGTGATTATTTCTGGGGCCCGGCGCGACGGGAGGAGAGGGAAGGTGCGCTCAGCAGTGGATGTTGGGCAAGGCGCAGGTGGAAAGCAATTACCAAGCTCTTTGGAAAGAGCTTCAGCCCTGGGTCTGTGGCAGAAACTTGGACTCAGTGGCCTGAAACCAGGCCGAGGAGAACTGTCAGGGGTGCGGGCCCGTCCCTCGGGCTGGTCGATCAGACGCTCCTTCCTCTCCAGGCATTTTCATCGGTTGTTTGTTTCCAACCCTAGCAACTCTTTCCTGCGGCTTCTCCTCACCAACTCGGTCCCTACCGCGAGGCTGCGCAGACGACAGAGCTTTCATTTCTGTCTCAGGCTCGGCCTTTCACATGTGCTCCCAATTTGGGGCAACTCCTTTCCAGGCCACCTTTGTTCCCTTGGGCCAATCAGCGCTTCCGAGTTTTCTCAAGGCCATTCCCACCTTCCTGTCCTCTCAAGGAGGAGAAAGAAGAGAGAGGCAAGAGAGGGGGAGGGTACTCCTCTTCCCCATGGGACAGCTGGCTCCATTCAGAAACCCTAGCTCTGAAGGGCCCTCATCAAGCTGGCAGGTATCTATTACGACCCCACAAGATCCGGGTACAGCCGTGCTTTCTGGGTAGGAGGGTCCCAGCGATGTCCTTATGCACCCACCGTGGAGCAGTGTCATCAGCAAGAGACACAGAGCGTCTGGTTCTCCCTCCTTGGCAGGGCAGGATGAGTTCCAAAGGGAACTCTGTCTTTACCCTCTGACCAAAACTCATTGAAGGGGTGGAGAGATGAAGCAACTTCCAATGTTCCTTGGAAGGAGAGATGGGCAGGAGCTCCTTGAAGAGCATGAAGGGCATTCCTCCCCGGTATGAACCCGAGCTGGGAGCTGCTCGCTGGGATGAGGGCAGAATTGCCATCCCCACTTGTCTATTAGCATTGGCCCCTGCGAGCCTCCACAGATCATCCCTTTTACTTCTCGCAGTGACTCGATTAGATGCGTATTATCACCCCCATTTTACAGGGGAGGAAAGTGAGTTTCAAAGGGGTTATGTGACTTGCCAAAGTTCATGTATAGCTATAAAAGTGGGAGGCGAAATAGGACAGACTAGATCACCGTCAACCAGTTTTATGAGCCATAGGAATTCCTTTTCCTGGTTCTTGCAAAGTAGGCAATAGGTTTAGGAATTAGGATGCTCTCCCTCTACTCCAGTCATGCCAGTTTTGCCTCTGCCATGTAAACAGTCCTTGTTCTTTTCTACGCCTAGATTTCTCTCAGATAGTTTCCCTGGCTTGGAATGCCACTCTCCCTTCCACCAATGCAAATCCTACACCCCTGTCAAGGCCCAGCTAACAAACCTCCTCCTTCATGAGCCTTTTCCTGCCCCCTCCAGCCTTCATCCATCTCCTTTTACCCTATACTCTAACATTTACATTCTGTGCCATAAAATCTAACCCTTCATTGTATTGCTGTCTTTCATGATTCTCTCATTGTTTTGGTTTCATTGGTCGTATTCCATCAGCCAGACTGATCTCCATAAGGGCAGAGCCCAAGGCACAGACACTTCCCTTACGCAACCCACTGTTTCCAGCATGGTGCTGGGCACAAAGCCGCACTCAGAAACTCTTGTTTGGCTAATGGGTCAAACGCGTTCTAAACCTGGCCAAATGTGGGCTAAGGAGCTCTTGCTACCAGACCTTGAGCGGTGGTATGACTGAGCCTTTGGCCGTCAGTCAGCTAGCAGCAACTCCCTGTCACCGGGCAGCTTGCTCACCTGGTTCCTCCAGACTGTCAAGAAAGATGGCACCTGGATTACCTGAGAGAGAGAGAGACAGAGCTTAATTGTATTCTCTGCTCACACTAAGACATCCAGGGGCTACTTAGACCAGGTCCTGCTTCTTGGACAATGCCCATGGTACAGGTGACGGAGGATAACTAATGAAATGCACACAGCTAGATAAATAGTGTAAAAGATCTAGTCTAAAATTACAATAGAACCAATGAAAAAAACCAGAAGGCAAATGCCTGCTTTTTGGAGTAGTTCTGTGTTTCATGTTGAAGGTTTTGAGACTGTTCAAATACATGGTCTGAGGCCAAGTCTTTCTCTCATTACCTTCTCAGCATGTGAGACTGCCCATCCCTTACCTTCGCAGCTTATCATGTGTTCATGTCCGTCATCTCATTTATTCCTCACGAAACTTTGCGAGGGAATAACAGTAACAACAGCAATGTCCATAAAATATCTATATTTATTTAATAACTACTATGTACTAGGCACCATTCTAAGAATTTTAAGTGTATTAAAAGTGTTCATAAAAGTGTTTAAGTGTATAAAGTGTTCATTTGTTCCTTCCCATTTGACAGATGCAGAAACTGAGGCACTGAGAGTAATGATTTCAGACCCATACAGTCTTCCAAGTGGTGAAGCCTGCACTTGATCCCAGGTCTCCTGACCTACAACCTGGCAGAGGGAGGGACAACTGCCAGGTCCCCTTGCCTCACACCCGTGGCTTCATCCAGTGCTCCTTTCACTCACCACTTCCGGGAACCCGTCTCTCGTGCTGGTCAGTAGGAGAGCCCCAGCTTCCTTCCTAGGGAAGGTTCAGTTACTGGGGCTGGTATCCTGGGCTCAAGTGCAGGGAGACCAGAGAACTGGGCTTAGTACAAGACGACTGAGCTCCAGTGCTTGCTCTAGCCAGCTGTGACCTTGGTCAGTTCACTTAACCTCTCCAAGCTAAAATCCCTTTATCTGAAGATTAGGAATGACCATCTAAAAAACACTGGACAGGACTAATGTGAGGATCCAACGAGATAGCGTAAAGATAAAGCACATGTAACAACTTCCCTTCCTCTTCTCCTTCCCCTGCATTCGAGGTGAGCATTGCCTCTATGGATGCAGGGTTTACTGTGTGGAACTGATGCGGTTATCCTGGGGAGGCCACACTCCTGAATGTAAGGAGCGGGGCCCCTCTGAAAGGAGCGCTTGCTCCTGTTATCATCTGGGGGAAGACCTATCTTCAGATTGGAAGTGGCAACTCTGAAAGTAGGTCTTGGGTGGAGAGACCACTCTCGTACCTTGGCCTCTTTTTCTTCAGACCTGACCCAGAGGACCCTAGACAGGCTGGAGAGTGCCCCTTGGAGACAGATGGGGCTGGACAGAGAGGCCTCTCTATAGTGGGCCACAAGGTGCAGAAGCAACCCTGTGGTTGACTTGCATGTTCTTCTGGCTTTCAATCCCCTTTCTTATTCCCCGCTTGAATTACATCTTGTTAGAAAGCTGTGCCACTGAGGAGAATGGTGGACCATGATGGTCAGCCCTGTATGGTACCAGCAGCATGTGGTGGTGGGAATGTCCCCAAGGCAGAGATGAATCAAGATTCTTTAGTGATGAGAGCTCCATTGAAAGAAAGAAGATGCACTGAGTCAAGAAACTAATATTGAACACCCACTCTGCCAGGCAAGGTTGCTAGGAGCTCAGTGGCAATTTCCTCGCCTAATCTTCACAATAACCTAAAGGTAGGTGTTGTGCCCTTGCCCCAGGTTTGGGGAAACTTGGCCTCACAGAGGTCTGCTGGTTTGCCCCAGGCACCTGGCTAGTGTGTGGCTGAGCCAGGATCCAAAGCTAGGTCTGCGGGCCTCACATGCTCGTGTTCTCCACACAGTGTGCTGAGTGCCCAGGGTGGCTTGGCTCTTTGTTTCTCCTTGAGAGAAGGGGGGCATTGTTTATTTCACTGACTGGTATGGTGAGATCTTTATCACCCTCCAAAAGCATGTATTAATTCGCTAATTGTATATGGCACTGAGTGAAGTACTGAAATGTTTTGTATACAAAAATAATTAAGTAAAGTGCACAGATAGGGTCTCCACCCTCTGGGAACACAGGATCCCTAGCACACAAAGATGGCGCAATGGCCCGAAAAGCCAAGGCTGTGGCTGCCATTCTCTGGGGCCAGTAAGCCTCTCATCACAGTCACAGATCGCACCCCTGCCCTGTGCAATGCCCTGCGCAATGGTGTGTCCTGGCTGACAAGGGGAAGTGGGCATGGAGGGGTGGGAGGGTGTTCACAAATCCATCGCCACTTCTGGAAAGTCCTCTGAGTGGTGAAGACTTTGGGGGCAGATGGAGGTGTGTTTGAAGCCTTCCTCTTACCTGTATCAGCTTAGACAAGTTCCCCTCTCCAAGTTTCAGTTTCCCATATGTGGAAGTGAACCTATAGAGGTGCCGTTTTGTTAAATGAGAGAATATACATAAAGCACTTAGCACGATGCCCGACATCATCATGAGTAGCTATTTTTACAGTGGTTGGGTAGGTGCTTGTACCCAAAATGGATTTTAGGGATGAGGGAGAGGTCTGTGGTTAGGAAGGGGGCTTTTGATTGCACAGCGGAAACGCCCCTCCCTCCCCCGCTGCTTTGTGCTGTCACTAGCAGCAAGACCCTGGTGTTTCTCCCCACCTCCTCCTGAGACGGCCTGGAGCTCAGCCTTTCTGGAGCAGTCCCTCGAATGTCTGTCTCTCAGTCAGTGGCTGGTCTTTAGTTCTTTATTCCAGGGAGATCTGAGGCTTTCCTGAGGCAAAAGACACGGAGAAGTGAAATGCATCATATGAGAGTGCCTGGTGAACTGCACATAGTAGGAATTCAATAAATGCTGACTGACTGGGATTTCTGGGGCCTCAGTCCTCCTAGACCCACAAAGGGGGCTGCTGTCCTGACCAGACTTGCCTGAGTCATTAAAGGACAGAGGCATAAACCATATCAAGTAAGACCCCTGGGGTGCAGAGGGGCTGCCATGGCAGGTGGAATGTTCCACAATGTTCTTTTCAGGCTGTGACTGTCCCCGGAATGCACACCCCTTGCTCACCCAGAGCTGGACAGGGAGCGACCAAGGGCACACGCTGCAGAAAATATCTTTTGTTTCTTCTTGGCAGAGGCCCGGTACAACACTGGCTTTGTGCTTAATGGTGTGTTTTGGGGAAAAAAATTTTGCAGAACTAAGGGAGAAAAAGATTAAACTCATAATAAAACCAAACCCAAACATCACCACCCTCCCTCTCTCTCTCCCCGGCCCTTACTTTACACTGTGAGCTGTCGCCCTGCCAGTTTTCCTCCCAGGCAAATAATATTTATTCCAGGAGGCCCTGACACACCAGGCCAGAACAAGACAATGCTTGATTGTTTCTTCCTTCCCCTGCGGCCAACTATGGGCTGAAGCGAAAGACATGGAAGGGGAAAGGAGCAATACTGATGTTCTCCTTGTGGGACCTGGCTCTGTGAGCTGTCAAAACAAGCCCGAGATACGGCAGGGGAGGGGTGGCAGGCACAGAGATTAGTGCTGTTGCTCCCGACCTGCTCGGAAAGTTTCACTCTTACCAAAGCTCCTGGCAGCTGGGACCACTTAAACGGCTTTTGCTTCCATTAAACAGGAGAGTCATTAAAGTCACGGAGCTTAATAAGGCTCTACAGGGCCTGGTAGTCACTCCTTGGTGAAAAGTGCCAATTCATTGCTTGGTAGATAAAAAACCTGGAGATTCTGACTCAGTCAGAGGTGAGCTTCTCTAGCGTTAGGGATTGACGGCTGACCCCAAACTGACCCCGTGCTAAAAAACAGGCTTGGGTGAGTCAAAGACTCCAGCACTTCTGCTGCTTCCATCAGAAGATGGAAGGTAGGTGACCACTCAGCCAGGGTTGCGTTGCTAGTTTCCCGGGTTCTCAGCTGGTGTTTGAGACTGAAAGCTCCCGAAAGATCTCCTATCAGTGTTGGTGTTTATCAACCAGGTGCATGTTGAAAGCCGAGATGGTTTGTGTTGTCCTAGTCAAAGTGTCCTCCCTCCTGGACCAGGCAATCACTATCGTGGGCTAGCATTAGGGAGTTAGTTCTGCTGTCCCTCCTTGAAATATTGCTGATTTCTTCTTTCAACAGTGCCTGGCCCAATGTTTGCAGAATATTTATAGGAAGGAGAGAGGGCAAATGAAAACCCTAGGGCCCACCTCTGTTATCCGCCCTTGGGAGGGGGGGTCCCGTCACTCAGCAATGGCCCGAAGTGGCTACGCCAGCCAGGGTGCAGAACGTCATGACTGCTCACAAGAGCAAAATGAAGACTCATTTGGAGTGGCTTACTTGTCATCATTCCAAAGCTTTCATTTATTCTAACTCATTTAATTCTCATAATTTAGTGAATCGGGGATGGGAGGTATTACTATCCTCATTTTATGATGAAGAAACTGAGGTTCACGAAGGTTCAGTGGCACCTAAGCAAGTGTCTGAGAGCCCAGGACTTCTGGTTCCCAGTCTAGTGCTCTTTGCATGTCAACTCCACGAGCTCTCTCCCTCACAGGTGGCTAGAGGATGGCACTGTTGAACTCAAGGACTTAGCTTCTAATGGGTCTTTGTCCACCTGCCAGTGCCCGTTTTTCACTTGTCAGGACCAGCCAGGCTTCGCTGGCTCAGAGGCCTGGCATTGGAAGGGAATCAGAAGAGAGAGGAGAATGACCCAAGAACCTGTCTCCTCGCCATTTCACTGAGGTCAGAGCAGCTAAGAATGAAAAGGTTCCGGGCTCATGCCTTCTCAATAAGGGAGCATTTTCCTTCCTGCAGCCATCGCGTCAGCAATTTCACTGTCTCTCCCGGGCTGGGCAGGAGGGCTTAACTGCACCTGCACAGAACCGTGAGCACAAAGGCTGTGGGACCTGCGGTGGGACGTTTGCCAGAGGGTGGAGTTTAAAGGACAAGCAGCAGCTCCCAGGAATACTTGGCTCCCTATAACTCCAGTGGGGGGAACATGCAGCCTCACTGCTGCCCAGTGGGTGGCCAGCATTCTAGAAATGCCGCTTCTTACACCAACTGTGATGGGCTCTATGATTCAGGACTGAGGAGCTTCGAGCTTGCTGGAAAACCTGGGATAACTGACGGTCTTATCCCATGTGGGATTACTCAGCCTGTAAAAGTCCTATTTATTTGGTAAGGGAGGGGCAGATCCATTTCCCATCTGTTGACACCTGGACCGCAGAGGAGAGAGAGCTGCACCTCTTTGTCCATCTCAGCACCGCAGCTGTGGTGCTCCCTGCCAAGCTGATGTGGTTGCTGGGAAGAACACCTGGTGGGTGAGTGATGGGAGAGCCTCCCGTTGGCAGCTGCCACCTCTGCTGAGAGCCATGATCATCACTCAGTGGAATGGAAGGCCCAGGCAAGAAGCCTGAGAACACTGTTCCAGACACGTCTCCCTTAGATACCTGCCCCCGAGTGGGCCTGACCTTGTTGGTGAGACCAGGTTCACCAGCTCCCAGGAGCTGGCTCTCCAAGCACCTCTCTGAGAGTTCCCAGCATTTCTTTCCACGGCTGTGTTAATTTTGGCTCCAAGACCAAATGAGCAGAAGATTCAGGAGGTTTTAAGTCTTAGATTACAGGCCTGTGCAGGGCATACCGCCTCTTCACCTCTGGTTTCTTCATGCCATTTCGGTTGAGATGGTAGGAAAGCAGAGGGGAAAAGCTAGCTAATGTTTGAGATGATGATTTACTTGGTTTCAAGCTGCTGTCAAAGAACAGGCAGTTATTGTGAGAACTGCTGGCATTTGGAAAGAGCACAGGGTCAATGCTTAAGATACCTGAGCTCCAGTCCTCGCTCTGGCGTGAGCCAACTGTGTGACCTTGAGCAGTGCGTTAGTCTTTCTGAATCTCTATTTCCTCATTAGGAAACAAAAGAAATTGGACTTATGCTCTCCCAGGGCCCCTTCCAACTCTAACATTTTATGATTATACAACTACAATCTTGGTACTGATGTCCTTCATTTAGAAGGAAAATGCCACTGACACACCTCAGGTAGGATGAGTGCTGAGTTGTTTTTCCTGCTCTGCTGATGGCTCTGCAGTGCTCCACCCCCGCGCCTGCCCCAGCCCCTTCATCTGCTTCAGTTCCCACGCAAGAAGCTTGCCTCATGGCCTCTGCTGTCCTATGGAGTCTCCCAGAGGGTGCTATCCCCTGGCCACAATACAGCTGGGAGGTCTGGGTCTCAATTCCGACCTCAAGAACTGACTTGCTGGGTGTCTGCAGGCAAGACTTGGCTTCACTGAGCCTCATCCACCTAATGGGATGAATAATCCACCCTGGGAAAGCACTTTGGGATGCTTCAGTGGAAGAAACAAGAGGAGCATGAAGCAGCCTCATTGTGGAGGTTGAGTATCTAAATCCCAGAGTCTTTGGGAGCCAGTGGCCCTTATTAATGGGCCACACACTCAGCGGAACTTTGTTAGTTTCCTAGTTTGCATGGAACTAAGGCCTCCTGGCAAATGCCAGGTGACTTGTTCACATGCATTGTGAACTTGGGTCAAGACGCCCTCTTTTGGGATTAGTTCTGAGCCTGGTTTTGAAGCATCTTGCTGGGACAGTGAATGGCTTTGTAATGCATTTTGGTGAGCTCTTACAACCTCACTCATTAGGCCTTGGGGAACTATGCTTCCTTCCATCAACTCAGCTTTGCTGCCATGCTGGAGGCTGCTGAGTCACACAGGCAAGGCCCGTTACCTGCCAAACGTGGTTTTCCTGGACCCACCTTTCCAGTGTAATGAACCCACAGGATTAATGTGAGAGCTCTTCCCTCCTCTAGTATCTTCACTTCCTTCCCTCCGGTGGCCCTCCACTTACCCCACCACCCCAAATACTTCTCCTCAAGTGGGAGCTCCTCAGGAAGGGAGAGCAATTAGCCATCATGAACTGCAAGACTTTCTCCCTGGAACAAGTTGGGCAATGGCCTGATAACGCTGGAATGCAGGGTTTAGCACTCTGCAAGAGACCCTTGAAAGGACATGGGTATTAATGGAGAGGGTCCTTCAGAGTCAGTTAGAACTACTCCTAAGTTGTTGAATCTGCTGAGTCCTCTCAGGCGTCTATGAGTGGCTTTCAGTTGCCATTTCGTCTCCCCAGAATCTTCTCTTCTCACCTGCCTGGTTAATTCTTGCCTCCAGGAAGTGAACCTTTCATTCAATAAACATTTATTAAGTACCCACTATGCACAAGGGACTACTCTAGCTGTTGGGATATGACAGTGAACTCGATACTCCAAAATTTCAGCCTTCATAAAGATTACAGTGAAGAAAGGGCAGACAGACCACACAAACATAGAAATATATGAAATATCAGCTGGTGATACAGGCAATGAAGAAAAAGAAAGCCAATTAAGAGGACAGAGTAGAGAGGTAGGGTTTTGGTCAAGAAGGCTCCCTGAGGAAGCAACATTTAAGCAGGGACCTGAATAAAGTTAGAGGGTGAGCCATGTGGATATCTAGGCACTTCTGGTAGAAGAAACAGTAAATACAAAGACCCTGAGGCAGAAATGGGTTTGATATGTTTAGGAAAAGCAAAGAGGCTAGTGGAACTGGAGGTCAGTGAGTGAAAGGAACAGCAGCAGGCAAAAAGCTAATGGGGGACAAGAGAGGTAATGGGGGACAAGACCACACAGGGCCTTATGGACCCCTTGTAAGGACTTTGACTTTGACTGAGAAGCCATTGGATGTTTTTAAACAGAAAGATGATAATCAGATGCAGGGTTTAATAGGATCATTCTGGCTGCACTGTAGAGAAAAGACTATAGGAAACAAGGGTGGAAGCAGGAAGATCAGTAAGGAGGCTAAAAATAATGGCGGTTTGGACTGGGGTAGCAGTGGTGGAGATGAAGAGGAGTGGTTAGACCCTGAAAGTATTTTGAAGGTAGAGCCTACAGGATTTCCTAAGAGGTGGGGGAGAAATAGGGGAGTTAAGGTTGGTACCAAGGTATCTGGTTAGAACAATCAAGAGAATGGAGTTGCATCAGCTGAGATAAAGATGATGCTAAGTAAAGCAGGTTTGGGGGCTGGGGAAGATCAGAAGTTTGGTTTTGTACAAGTTAGGTTTGAAATTCCTATGTGATATCCAAGTGGAGACAAAGAGTAGGCAGTGTGTAAGTCAGTTTGGCATTCAGAGGGTGGTCGGACTTGGAGACATGAATTTATAGGTGTTGATATACAGATTGTATTTAAAGAGGAAGAACTGGAGACCTTTGCCTGGAGACCAAAGCATTCCAAGGACTGAACGTTGGGGGTCTACAGCATTTAGTAGTCAAAGGAATTAGGGAGATGCTGAGGAAACAGAAGGATCAGCAAGTGAAGTAGTGAGAATGATGTTCTGGAAGTCAAGTGAAGAAAGTGTTTCTCAAAGGAGAGGGTGATTGACTACCAAGTATGGCTGATGGGTCAAGGAATGGGGCTGACCATTGAAGCCGGCAGCTCAGAGGCCACTGGTGATGGTGTCAAGAGCAGTTTCAGAGGTTCAGGAGAGAACTGGGGAAGAGAAAGGAGACATAGTTCATGTAAACAACACTTGAGGAATTTTCCTGGAAAGGTAATCAGAGAGATGGGTCACTAGATGGAGAAAAATGCGGGTCAAGGCAGTTTTTAAAAAATTGAATTAAATCGTTAATTAGTTAGTTAAGGAACTATGGGGGCCATTGCCACTTATTGTGAGAGGTTAGCCTCAGGCCAGGAGAGGAGGTTGAGAAAAGGTTGTTTTCATCTTCTCTCCTTTAGCTCCTGTCATCCTGGTTCTGCTTTCTGTCCTTCACTAAATGGTGAGAGAGGTGTTCATTTTTGTATCAACATCTTCTGCAGATTTCTAGTCTCTCTGGTATTTAGCAGACAAAGGAGATCACCTGCCATTTCATATTGGATGCCTATCTACCATGCCACGTCATCTCTTTTATAGAAGACTATTTGGCTGTACAAATACAAGTCATTGGATGCACTGATAATGCCTGATTCATGTGTTATAATGTAATCTGGTAATTACATATGGTGAAGTTATTTATCACTTCCAGGGTAGGCACAATATGGTTCATATCTTTTATCATAATCAATTAGTAAGGATGTTGCATCAGGGAACTATTTAAATAGTCTTTAAGTGCCAGATTCTTGATCCTTCTGTGAATATTTATGCAGTGGCTAATACTCTTCTAAGTATGATAGAACATGCATCAGAAGGCACGATTCTTGTTCCCAGAGAAGATATTTGTGCCTAACACTATACATAAATTACTGAGAACCCATGCAAATGTCTGATCACGTATTAAAAACTTGAGATGAATTCTAGAAGAATATAATAATAATCCACAACATCAATGCCATAAATAATAGCATTAAAATGGAAATCATTGACATGTTGGAGTTGACTGGGGGTGATTTTTTCCTCATAAGGCACATGATTTCCCTTTAGAACCCCTAATAACAACACACAAATAGACATCATTCTCCCCTTTACATCTCGGTAGTGTAGTAAAAGTAAATAGTGAGTTTTAGGGTCAGTCTGACCTACATTAAAATCTCTACTTTGCTGTTTGTTAGCTGTGAGATTGAACAAGTTACTTCTGTGAGCTTTGGTTTCCTTATCTACAAAATGGGGATGGTAATGCCTACCTACAAGGTTATTGTGAAGTTCAATTTAAATATAAATGTAAATGTATGTATAAATGTAGCCTGGTATGCTATCTGGCATAGAGTAGACAATCAGTGATTGTAATTAGTATAATTAGCAGTAGTAATGGTGGTAGGGGTGGTGACAAGTGCAGAGCCTTCTTAGGGGTGGGAGTGAGAGGCACCAACCTCCAACCTTCTCTCCTCACTAGGAATCCTATCAGCAGATGGAAACAGGTTTCTCGATCATCTGCATCATGGGTCCATATTGGCTTTCACACATTCATTAGTAATTTTATATTGAAAGCCTTGTAAGTTCCAAGCAACAAAATCCCTGCCCTCATGGGGCTTATGTCCTAGTGAGTTTTGGAAAAAACTCTGGGTCACCCCAGATTTAATATGGCTCTTTCATATCTCCTATCTTTATTGCTTTAAATTACCATCTGATCTCCAGCCCAACCTGCTCCAGGTAAGAATAAGCTGAGGAGACTTAAGGTCCTTCATAGACACAAACCGGCCACTGGTGATTTTCTCCCATTGTTAGGAACTAGCCAACTTACAAAGTTCTTTTTCTTCTAAGGCTATTTTATTTTTTCTCAGAGTGGAAGGAATGTTTCCCTGATTAAGTAGGGTGTGAATTCTGTTCTCTCTACCCTGTAACTGGGGTTTGGGGCAAACTGAGAGTCACTGTGCCACTTTGGGCTGAAGTTGTCACATAACTCAATGCCTAGTTTTCCCTTTTGCATAGGAAAAAAAAAAGAAGAATCCTAGGTGCTCAGCAAAGAGGAAGAAGCTAGAAGCCTCTGAGGTAGGTAGTGGGAAGGAGGCCAGGGGACAGCATCCAAAGGTAGACCCTTAGAGCCTGTGCTCCATTTGGAGTCCCTGCTCCCCTGGAAATGAATTGTGAAGTTATTTAATAAAAGAATTACCTGGATAGTTGCAGGTAATCACACCCAGGTGTTTCTTTCTTCAGGTCTCAAGCAGGAATGCTTGTCCCCTGGCTGTCAGTGTGAGTGCAGTGAAACTGTAGTCCTGTCAAGTGTGGACAGTGACGAGATCGCGGGAACTCCTTTGACACCAATATGAACCCTTCACCGAAAACTCAACTCAACCCCAGGGATTTCTGAGCTGTCCAAGAATGTTTGATGACTTTCTTTGCTTAATCAGGCCCTGTTAAGCTCCCTTGAGGCGAAGTAGGGAAGAAGGGGCCGTGAATTTTATGTCTTACTGTAGGAATGTATAATTTCCAAAAGCAACAAAATTTCCTCCAAACAAATGTATAATCAAAGAAAAAACAGTGTTTTCTGCTTTGTAAAACTAGTGTAAAAATACCTCGAGTGCTGTCTTCCAAGCAAAACACTGACCCCTCCTTTATAGAAATTCTGGAATCTCCATGGCCTAGCAGAGTAACAATATACACAGTAGTGTAAATACATACGTTAAATCAAATTAGGTTTAACTGGTTCCTCCACCTCATTTCTTTGTTATCTGTTGTTGATTCCCAATATGCAGTGAGAGCTGCTAGACACTCAGAGAAAGTCTGTCCCAATGCCCGTAAAATAGCAGCTCCTGTTTCTTTGACTTGATACCCACAGGAGCGTCAGAATAGGAAGGTGCGTCCTTAACTGAACACCAATAATTAAGGACTTAGCGAGCTCTTTGTGTTTTACCAATCCTTAAGTCAACAGTCTACTGCTCATTCATTGGCACATTTTCTCTCAAGTATAATTGCCACTCTTCCCATAGGTAAGCTTTTCTAGAAAAAATGGTTCAATATAGTATAACTTTAGTTAGACAAAGTATACCTCAAGCCCTTAACCCTACTTGATTCCAATGGAAACTGCGAATTAGCTTCACCAGAAGAAAAAAAGTCATTGTATTAAAATTAAGCTAATCACGCCCCTCCTCCAGGAAAGAAACAGCACTTCATCACATATAGAGGCATTATCAGGTAGTGATTAAGATCCTGGACTCTGGGGTCAGACAGACCTTGGTCTGGAGCCCTGCTTGGAAGCAATAATCCCCATGTGACCTTGACCAAGTAGCCTGGCTTCTCTCTACCTCCTTCATAGGGCGTTGTTATTAGACCTGTGTGAAGAAGACAACATGTTGTTGTGTTTGGTTGATAGCTAGTGCTCGACCATTTAAAAGAAAATTATTCTGATGGTCATGATTACAGCTAACATTAATATGGGCAGCCAAGTTGCAGATATTTGTAGGCTAATAGGGATTCACACAGCTACACTCTAAATTTCCACTCTAGAGAAAGATAATAAAAATGTTAGCTCCCATCACAAAGACCACGTGTTGTATAATTCCATTTATATGAAATGTCCAGAAGAGACAAATGCCTAGAGACAGCAAGCAGGCCGAGGAATGGGGTGTGGGGCTGTGGGGAGTGACTGCGGATGGGTACTGGATTTCTTTCTGGAGTGATGCAAGTGTTCTTAAATTGTTGTGATGGTGGTTGTATAACTCTAATACACTAAAAACCAGTGAACCGTTGACTTTAAATGGGTGAATTGTATGGGATGTGAATTATATCTCAATAAAAGCTGTTATAAAAATATATTACCTCCCATTTATTGCTCAGTTAATCCTTCTATTAGGCCATGGATTTTAGTTCCTCATAGTCAAGAAAACTGAGCTTAAGATATGTTAAGCAACTTCACCTGGCCCATATAATTAGCATGTGTTGGACCGAGGATTTCCTAGTTTTGGATTGGCTGACTGGATCTTAGTTTCACAGAACTGGATTAATCATAATTATGGGTTCATGGCACCTTATCCCCATTGATCCATTGAAAGCCATCTTTTTTTTTTTAAAGGTATGCTTTTTTAGGTGAGGAAAATTGGCCCTGAGCTAACATCTGTTGTCAATCTTCCTCTGTTTTTCTTTTTTTCTCTCCAAAGCCCCAGTACATAGTTGTGTATCCTAGTTGTAAGTCATTCTGGTTCTTCTATGTGGAATGCCACCACAGCATGGCTTGATGAGCGCCCAGGCTCTGAATTGTCGAACCCCAGCCCACCGAAGCAGAGCACACAAACTTAACCACTGGGCAACGGGGTCGGCCCCTGAAGACCATCTTTTATTTTACTTGATTTTATGTAGGTACGCACACTAAACAATACAGTGAACACATCTGAACCCACTGCCCAAACCAAGGCTAGAATATTACCAGTAACTTACAGCTCCCATTGTTTCCTTCTTTCCTGCCCTCTGTCTCCTCCCCAGAGATATCACTACCCTGAAGACTGTGCTTAGCATTTCCCTGCCTCTTTTAAAAAGTTTTTTTCCCCCACAGCAATATGTGTGCTAAATGGTGTATTATTTAGTTTGGCTTAGTTTAGCTTTAATTTTGTTTAGTTTTCTAACTTTATAAAAAGTGTACCATGTTGTGTGTGGTCTCCTGGGACTTGCAATTTTTCATTCAACGTGATGCTATTTAGATTCCTCTATGTGAAAGATGCAGCTGGAGCTCTTTTGTTTCCATGCTGTAGAACCTTCCATTTTATGAATACACTGTGATTTATTTATGCATTCTGCTTTCAATGGGTATTTAGATTGTTTCCAGTTTTTTGCTATTTTGATAAGTTCCACTATGATTATATGTGTCTCCTGGCATACATGTGCTAAATTTTCTCTTGGGTATATACTTGCAGAAATTGAGTATATTCCTAATAGATTTGCTGAGTATGCAACATTCAGATTTGTAATATGGTGCCAAATGGTTTTCCAGTTTCCCACTGGCAATGGACATGAAACCCTGTTGATATCCAACATTTGGTACTGTCAACTTAGATTTGTAAAGGAAATGGGGGTTATTGGTGAGGTAAGCATCTCTTTATAGGCTTATTGATCATATGTATGGGTTCTTTAAAAAAATGAATGTGAAACTCAACTTTTATTTAAAACTTGAAGCCAACCCAAAATACTGCTTCATTTTATTTCATTAATTCCTCCATATCCACAGCTTGCATTGACTGGTTCCATATGTATTTCTTGTTCTATGAAATGCTTCTGTATGATTTTTGCCCATTTTTACATTGGGTTGAGTTTTTTTTCTCATTTGCAGGAGTGCCTTACATATTTCTGAAACTAATTTTTTTGAGGCTATCTGTATTTCAAATATTTTCTTCTGATTTGTAGCCTGTATTTTAATTTTTATTGGAGTTTCTTTTGACAAACAGAAATTCTTAGTTTTAATATGGTCAAATTTACATATCTTTTTTGTAATTAGCAATGTTTGTGTCTTGGTTAAGAAATTTGTTCCTATCCTAAGATCATAAAGATATTCACTTATGTATTTCTTCTGAAAGTTTTCAAATTTTGCTTTGACATTTGCATTCTTGATCTATTTGGTATTGATTATTGATGGTGTGAGATAGAGATCTATTTTCAATTATTTCCATGTCAAAAACCACCCTTTCCAGTGAAGGGAGGATTTAAACCTAGATCTATCCAACTTGTCAGCCCATGCTCTTAATCACTATTCTATTCCAAGGAAATAATAGCATGGCATCCGACTATTTAATAAAGAAGTGCTAAGCACCATGGAGAAGAGTAAGGCACAATTTCTACCCTCAGTCTATTGCCTATTATCAGGAGCTGAGGGCTAGATCTGGTCCTTCTTTTCAAGCGATTTCTTCCCCTTCTGAGTTTCATGATAATGTGTTCCAGGTCATCTTTTGGCATTGGCAGTTCCACAGAGGGATTCCCACAGCAAGCTCTGAGTTCCTCTTCTTTATTCTTTGTTTCCTTCATTTCCTGGAGGTTAAAGTGACATTGTGGAAAAGCACATAGGCTTAGAGTCAGACAGACTTGATTTCAAGGCTCAGTTCTACCACATTGCAACCTTGGGGAAACAAACCCTTCTTGAACCTGTTTCTTTCCTGTGGTGCCAATGAAACGCACATCCTCAGTAGAAAGGGGGCTTAGCTCACTCCTTCCTTCCTCTGCTAAGGGTAGGGGCAGAGGAGACTGTGATGCTCAGCCCCACCAAGACCATCTGCATCGTGGAAAGGTGGCTCCTTCAAAGAGTTGACAGAAATGACAGATGTCCACTTCAGCCTCCTAGGATATTATCATGTCTTGTCTTTTTTCTCTTGACGTGATCTGAGGATCCTGTCACTTCAGCTGGCCTATGAGCTCCTGGTGGGCAACCCTCATGCCTCCACTTCTTCCAGAGATTTCACACACTGTGCTGTGTACACAGCAAAGCCTTAATCAATGGTCTTTGAATGACTGAGTGAGGGAAAGAGTCCCCTTTCTCAGGGTCTTGGACTTAAGAGCAAGCCTTTTGGTTTTGTTCGAATTCAGTTTCCCAGTAAAAACAAAAACAAAAGACAAAAGCCAGCCATCAAAACAGACAGGAGAGAAGGGCTTCCTTCACATGCTTTCCCAGGTGCCTAGCACTGGCTCTGAGAAGCCTGGGTGTGACAGGCAGACTCCCACTCAATCCATAATTGATCACCACCGCCTGGCTGGCATGTTTACTGCTTGGCAGGAAGGGCTCTCAAGTTTAGCATACACAGCAGGAGTAAGAGGGAGCAACAGCCCTCACAGCGCACACAGCACCGCCTCTTACTCCACAGCCCATGGAGCTCTATATATAGCCTAGCAATTCATCAACAAGAGATGAGCTATAGGAACACCACTGAGTCCTGTTGCTGCCCAGGGCATTTTGCATTGTCACTGCATACATTTTTCATCCAAGCTAAATAGAGAGCTGGGTGGGGTGCTGTTTCTTGCACTATTTACAGGCCCCCGGGATTTCTCCTTATCCCAAAGGACTGTGAAGGGAACAGGCTGACTTCAGCAATTCCTTCAGTGTGGTCATAGGGCACTGGGAGGATTGCCTGAGCCCAGGAGACTGTACTCAAGGCCACTGGGTTTTAAAGATAAAGATGGGATTAGAGGGAAAGAGAGGCAGGAAGGGGGAATTTGGTTCAACTAAACATAAGACTTGTTTAAAATTTTTTGGTAAGGTTCCAAAATTTTTACAATGTTCCAAATGGAAATATCGGAAAGAGGCTACCATTGAAAACAATCAAGTGACATCTAAAGCCAAAAATAAGCCAAAATTTATCTTAATTATTGAACTACCTCAGGCTACGTGGAGTTCAAATGATCTGCGTGCTAGAATCTAAATCAACCTTCCTTTTGCTCACACAGAAAACTCCAGAACTTGACATTAGAGAAAGTGGGCTTCCATCTCAGATGCACCGCCTGATAGTTATGTGGTCCTAGGCAAGTAGCTTTACCTGTCAGTGACCGACTATGGTCATCTGTAAAATGGGGACAATCAGGCGTGGTTCCCTCAAAGCTTTGTATAGAAATTCAGAATGGGTTACTGTGAATGAGAGCTCCCTGAGAAGCAGGGGCCGCACTGGATGCTGGTACTTCACAGGTGGTCCAGGTGGCTCCAATGCACGCCATTGTCCATATCTTTTCTCTTCAAATCCTTTATTTTTACTTCTTCCTCAAATAACCTCTCACTATGTACTTCTTTTTGAGATTCATTTTTTCCCAATCTAGGCCTTGATTAGAATTTCCCAAAAGTATTTCATGGATTGATAGTCCCCAAAATGTCCCACAACTATCGGGGGTTGTAAAGACAAATCCATTTGAGAAATAATGAGCATTATAACCCCCATCAGAAAGTCATAGTTCTCATTAGGGCATTGAGATGTCTGGCCGGAAAGAAGCTCGTCTACCTTTGCTCCTTAATTAGTTGGCACTTCCTTAATTAATTTGACCACAGAACCCAGTTTTCAAATAGTACCTATTAACAACTCCCCTCCCTCCAAATACAGCTTGGGAAATGTCCTAGGTAATGATGATGATGATGATGGTGATGACATAATGATGATCCCCATTGATGGAATACTTATTACGCGTCAGGCATTGGGACAGTTCTTTATAAACGGTTAACTCCCAAACAACCCCATGAGATGGGTGCATTACACAAAGCTGGAAAGTGAGACTGTGACTGACTAAAACACAGGTCTGGCTGTCATTGTTTTACAAGTAAGGAAAATGAGACTCCAGGAGGGTCAGATTTTACCCAAAGTCACAAAGCTAGTAAGTGGTGGAGTTGTGCCATGACCCAGGCCTTGCCTCCAGGTCTGTGTGACTTTAATCCTTGCATTTGTGGGCCTGTGGCCTGACTTTGTGTAGAGCCTTTGGACTGGAGAGGTTGCTGAGGCATGGTCTCTAATCCAGAGCCTACAGGATACAAGATGTAATCTGACCAGTGGGCAGCCAACCCAGTGTATGGCCCATCGCCATCCTGGGACCCGTGAAGTGGGACAGCCACACTCTCACTTTGGACAGATCAGAAGCTCAGACTCTAGATGGAGTGACTGGATCCTTTAGACAGATCCAGTCCTACCCTCCTCCCTCCGGAGCTGTCTTCCCCTTATTCACGGGGCTCAAAGCTGCTTAGGTTGCCTGGCTGCTTCTCATTAATTGAAACCTCAGGGTGCTGTTGTGGTGCCCGTTGCTATAAACACTTTGCCAATTTGCATAAGTATGTGACATTATAAAAGTTCCTGAAAGATCTTATCCAGATTGCTGGCACACAGCCCAAATGAAAAGCCAGGTAGAAAGACAATGTGTGTGTTATTTGAAAAAAAAAAAAAAGGAAAAAACGTTTCTTGTTTTTGTTCCCTGTGCAGGTGAACAGGGTAAGAAGTGGAAAACGGATCCAATCCAGGGGCAGAGCCTGAAGCTTGCTTTGTTTTGTTTTGAAATTGTTTGAGATATTTTTCTTGGACCCCCTAAGCTGCCTGTCACGTTTGAGAAGCCCAAATGGGACTATGAAGATTATATAAATGAATTTATGTTTGGGAACATCAGGTTCTTTGCGGGGTGGGAAGGAACTTGAGAGATCACCACGTCCAGCCCTGCCATTTCACAGATGTGGAAACTGAGGGCACGTGACCGGGACAGAGAGCTACAGGCCAGCTGGAAGCGGAGCCCTGGACTCCTGCCTTCGACCCCAGCATTCCCACACACTTTCCAAACGCTCCAGAGTGAACCAACGTGCTCGCTCTCATTTTCAACAGATTGAAATGTGATCAGATGCAACAAGACAAAATTGAATCCTTTGCAAGCTTCAGAGCCAAGCCTCAGAGAGTCTGCCGTGGCCCTGAACACCTCTCTGACCTCTCCCGCTTGCAGTACCAGCCAATCCTGAGCCAGGGAGGGTGCTGTTTCTTTACTGTGTAATCTTGTAACCTCCAGAACTCTACCATGAAGTGCATGCTATTGTCCTTGCTTCTCAGATGTGGAAATTAAGGCTGAGAGAAGTTAACGTGCCTCAGTTACACAGCTAGAAAATGAGACTACGTTTAAACCCAGGACTGAGTGACTGGTCGCTTTGGTTTCATCAGCTTCAGAGGGTTGTTGGAAAGATTAAGCAAGGTAACATGCACAAAGCACCAGTACAGTGCCTCGCACACAGTGGGTGCTTCTAAAATGTTAGGTTCCATCCCTTGATGTCTACCCTGAGTCCTCCCTCACCTTCGTTTAAATCCAGTAGAAACAGTCTACAATACACAGATTTATTAACTCTGAGGGACTTGATAACTCAAGTTAATTCACTTCCATGGCCCCCCTAAACACTCATTTCCAGATGTGCTCAAACTTGCTAACACTTGATGGGTTAGAAGATGGTGGTTTGCGACAAAGAGGGCAAGAAGCTGTTAAATTACCAAAACACTTAAAATTTAAAAGAAGGAATTGTTCATCCTATCCCATCTCTTAGCCAGGAATGAAAATATGCATCTTATCTCTCCATCTCAGAGTTTGAGCAAAGTTCTTGTTACAATTGCTTGACCACCACTGACCAGTCTCCATACATGTATTTTTGGAGGCCTCCAATTGAACAATTCAGCAGCACAACTCAGTATGTAATAGAGTTTGAGCAAAGAGGGTGGAGAGGGAATAAGGAACTTGAGAAACCCAGGAAGCCAGGGGCTTGGGCCAGGGAGAGGTCATTCCATGAAAAGTTTGGGGAAGTTCAGTGTGTGTCTTTCCACTGATTCACGGTGGGGCTTCTGGTACCTCACCCCAAGCAGGGGAGCAGATTTTTTCTGCCACCAATGCTGTTAACATCACCAGAGCCAAATGAGAATGGTGTCAATCTATCAGGAAAACCAGATTCCTCCTCCCCCTGTCCCCAGGCCCACCCCGCAGTTACCGCCAAAGCAGGACACCACAGCTTGGAAGACCTGTGTCCAGAGGTGGAGGGAGGAGACATGGGGGAGAAACGGGTGGTTGCAATCATAGGACCATAGAGGTGATGTCAAGGCTCCTGGAAGGAAGGAGATGATGGGGAGGGGAAGGAACCAATGTTTACTGAGCACATAGTATGTGCCAAGAACTTGACACATGTAATCTTATTTAATTGTCACAGAAATCCTGTGAGGGAGGAAGTATTATCCCTTTTGTACCAATGAGGAAACAGAAGATCAGCAAGGTTAGGTAACTTGACTGAGGTCACATGACTACTGGGGTGGAGCCAGAATTTGAATGCATGTCCCTTGATTCCAAATCCTATGTTCTTTGCAGTAGCACTAGCACCCTATACAATCAATTCCAAAGTGCTGACTCTGTCATTTGTCGATGTTACCTCGTGAACTTGAGCAGGCTGCTTAGCTTCTTAGCTTCCTGTTCTGCAAATTGGGGATAAATATAGTACCTACCTCGTAGGGTTGCTGTAAGGATTAAATGAAAGATGCACATAAAGTGCTCAGAGACATGCTCACCATGTCATCAGCGTTCTATAAAAGTCAGCCATTGCCTTTTTTTTACTGCTGATGCTGCTGTTGCTATGGCCTTGGGAAAGCCATGCTTTGTCTCTGTGCCTTAATTTGCTTATCTGTCAAATGATCGGGTTGGACTGGATGATGCCTAATCTTTCCAAGAAAAATAAAATAAAATTTTATTTCCAGCAAAAAAATTTAATTGCTTTGCTTGGCATTTAGGTTCCCCTATTGGTCCAAGTGTACCTGCCCAGCCTGCCTCCCTCTCAGAACTCCCTTGGTAGGTGAGCTGTTCCCACCATGCTCTATGCTGGCGTCCAGCTTGTTTTTGCCACTGCGTAATTCCCTCAAGCCTTCACTCCTACTTTTTACCCTTCCTTGATTATCCTTGCTTTCCTCTGCCAATTTGAATTCTATACTTCTTTCAAGGCCCAGATTAAAACTCAACTCTTCCATGAAACCATCTCTGGCAAACTCCACCCTGAGATGACTTCCCCTTCATTTAAAATTCCCTGAGCTATTATGCCCATAGTCTGAGTCACACTGATTCCAAATGGTTTATATTGTTTCATTTAAGTCTGTTTGATTTACCCAATTCCCAAAAAGTAAACTCCCCAGGGGCAAGGACCTTGTTTTCTGCTTTGGTGTAGCCTCTGTAATGCTAGCACCGTCCTGGCTACATGTTTGGTGAAGTAAAGGGCCAATGTGTCAGTCATTCCCTCCAACACTGGCTGAGCACCCCTGCGCAGGATGCTTAGAACCATGAGCATGGGTGTGAGGTCACCTCTGCCCTCAAGGAGTTGCAGAAGGAGAGAGGCAGATGTGGAAATGTAACGAACTACAACGCAGTATGATCAACTCTGTTACAAGGCACAGAGGCAGGGGAGGCTTCTGGAGAGGAACTCAAGGATGAGCGCAAGTTACCGCAGAGGAAGGAGAGGACACTTCCAAGGGTGAGGGACTGAGAAGACAGGGTCCACTCTGGTTTGTTGAGATGTATTAAAGGGTCTGTTTTAGAGGAGGGAAGCAGATCAGGGCCAGTGGTAGGAACTGAAGTTGGAAACGTAGTTTTCAGTTATCCAAAGGCATCTCCAGAGACCTCCAGGACCCAAGTCCAATGCTAAGGACCAAGTCAAAATGAGAGAATTAGGAGCTATTGTAAAAAGCTTTATTTATCTATTTGGTATTAAATGCCTTTTTTAAAAAAAGAAATCACGATGATGATAAATGTTTGTTGTCTGTTTTTCATTTCATTTTATTTTAGCATCATTACTTGACAAAATAAAGATCTGGCAATCTTATGTCAACAGGGAAGTTTCTGGGTGCAAATTCTTGGAGCTCCTGCTGGAGAGTCATTGCGGTATGTGGAAATCAGGAGCCAGTATGTTGTTGGCTTAACTCTTCGGAGGACAGGCAAAGATTCAGAACTTCTGAATGATCCCTGCCGATGAGGACAGCAGATGTGGCCGATGCCCACAATGGAGGCTTCAGGGCAGCAAAGGGGAGCGGCTGGTTGATTTGTTTTGATGGCTTTAATCCCTGTTCTCTCCTGTGAGAGGTGTGAACTATGAGGTGCCTGCTCTATCTGTCCTGTTTCTTTGTGCTTCTTTCCTCTCCTAGCTGTTTCCCTTGGCTGCCCCCCCTCCTCCGTGAGAGGGAATGGAATGCGTCCTTTCTCCGCATGCAGCTCTGACGTTATCACCAATCTTCCTGTCTTTCAAAGCAAGGGCTGACAACTGTGATTTCTCATCTCCAGGTGCGAAGGAAATTGCCCCTTGTAAGTGTCTGCACGTCTCAGGCCCCCGCCCCCCAGGGGTGCTTCAGTGCCTGTCAGTTGAATTTGCACTAATGAGATTAAAGTAGGTGTGTTCAAACTTTCAAAAATTTTTGCCCAGATCAGTCCCAAATTCCTAAGGTAAGAACTTGCCTGACAATATAGTTGCAATTTCAAATCTTGAACTGTCCCTTTTAGGGCATTTCAGTCATTTCATGGAAACAAGAGAGAAGTTGAGGGGGCCCTTGAAACAAAGGTGTGTAAAGAGGAGTGGGGGGCAGGGGCAGGGCTGGCTTCTCAGGAGGAAAACTTATTTCAAGTCCTATATGGCAACATTCAATTTGCTTAATAATTCCTTATTCTAGTTGGGATTTCTCTCCGTAGATGGTTTGCCCAAAGGCTCACAGCAGTTTTGGTTGAAAAAGTAAGCAATCATAAGGAAAGGAAGAGGGGTCCCTGAGGGTGAGGGAGAAGGTGCCACCTGGAGAGAGTAGGGTGACAGAGAGGAGAGTCAAGGGCTGCTTCTGAAATGGGTTTTCTAATCCTCAGGCCCTGGAGACATGGGCAGAGGTATCGGAGGGCCTGGAGGCTGGCAGGGATGGGAAAATGAGAATTCATTGTTGCTGAAGCCATTACAACTTAAAAGAAACTAAGGCTTGGGGATACAGCAGAGACCTGAATTCTTGTCTTCCCACCGTTGTGTGACTTTGGGTAAGTTACGCCACCCTCCTGGGACTCAGTTTCCTCAGAATAAAATGAGGGCATGGCACTGCTCTTACAGCTCGGACATCCTACTCTGAGACTCTAAGCAAAAGAGTCACGCTTCCCACTTTTGCTCCCTCCAGAGATGTGAGCTCCTTGATGTCTGGGGCTGTAACTACATCCTGGGCTAAGCTTTGGATTACTTGGAGAGCAGGCACCTGGGGGTAGAGAACAGGAGGTGGGGGTGCTGAGCCAACTGGAGTCAGCAATGAACCCAGCTGCAAACACATTGATGACAGCCCACCAGCAGACTAAGAATAGCCTGAGGTGATGGATGGCATTCTGCCAGCCAGTGTTCTAGAACAAGCGGTACTGCCCAGGGGCAGCCCTGCATGCTCGACACACGAGTGAGTGAAGTTTAGGAAGCTTAGCCAGGTGTGGAGGAATTTTTCCCATCACACACATACACACACAACCACTTCATGCCCACCTCCATAGCTTTGGTCCTGATCTCCTATTTATGGACTCCCCCCATTTCCCCTCAACCTTTTCCAATTCTACTCTTAGATTAAGGCTCTAACCCCTCCTCCATGACCACTTTTCTTGTGTTGATTGCTGTTGTGGACAAAGCAGAGACAAGCGGTATGCCTCCCTATGTCCTCCCCCCACAGCACAGAATGACTTTGTCTCGAGAAACAATCATCCATTGTCTCCCAGAGTGGCAAGATGTTCGGGAAAGATCAGAAGGAAATTCTGACACATGCTGCAACAGGGATGAACCTTGAAGACATTATGCTAAGTGAAACAAACCAGACATAAAAAGAAAAATATTGTATGATATCACTTACCTGAGGTACCTAGAGTAGTCAAATTCAGAGAGACAGAAAGTAGAATAGAGGTTACGAGGGGCTGGGAGGAGAGTGGATGGGGAGTTAGCGTTAGTGGGTGCAGGCGTCAGTGTGGGAAGATGAAAACCTTCTGGAGATGGACGGCAGCGATATTTGCACAATAACGTGAATGTGTTTAATGCCACAGAACTTAAAAATGGCTAAAATGATATATCTTATTTGTGTGTATTTCACCACAATTAAAAAAAAAAAAAGGTACAGGGCTAATCCGGCCACAAAAGACCCTTTTGTCCTCCACTGGGCTTCCTCAGCCGGGCTGTCAGGTTCTGAAAGCCTATGAATCTTCTGTTTATTGTCCCTACCACCAGGTCGGGGGACTTCCCATTTGTATTAGTAGGATATGCTGACTCTTCACTTGGTTTTGAATTTCTGACGCTTTTTTATATGGTGGCCAGCCCTGGGTTCTTGATGTCTATCACGGCAAAGACAGCGCCTTGCACAGCAGCCTGTGAAGGAGGTGTGATTCAGTGATACAGAAACTCAGGTTAAGAGGAAATGGATTTGGAGGGTGAAGTAAGAAGACAGGAGCAATCGGTGTTGATAGGAGAGCGAGGCTGTGCTCCAAGGGCCAAGAAAGGAAAAGGCAAAAGCAGAGGAAAACACAGACAGTGAAAGGAGTTAAGGATCCCTAGGTCAGTGCTGAGCCTTCCTGTATAAGTTGGAGGCTGTCAGTTTTCAATGTGAATAACTCACATGAGCCATCCGCAGCACCGGAATTCCGTCAAAACCAAATTTCTTTGAGACCTTGAGCAAATAAAGTTATCTTCTCTCTTTTCCTCTCTGTCTCTGGTTCCTATCAATCTGTGTCACTGTCATCATCCCTTCAGTTGGCGCTAGAAGCTGGAGTGCCAGGGGCATTCTGCTCATTAATCACCCTTGGCCTGTGAGCGCAGGTGGGCTTTTGTCAAGATTTCCATGCCTGGGGAAAAATCAGTTTTTGGCTTTGATGGCACTCCTGCTGGTCCAGGTTCCAAAACCCTTTCTGCCTGGGACTTTTCTGGGACATCAGATAGCTCTGCTATTATTTCATTAGCATTTACGGGACACCTACCTCAGAGCAAAAAGTGACCTGGGAAGTCATCTACCCCAGTGCTCCTCAAACGTCAATGTGCTCGTGACCCACCAGGGCTCTTGTTAAAGCATAGCCTCTGAATCAGTAGGTGTTAGGTGACGCGGGGCCTGGGGTTCTGTGGCTCTAACACCCCCAGGCGATGGCAAAGCTGCTGGTCCCTGAACTGCACCCTAAGTAACAAGGATCAAGTGCCACGATTCTCCGCCTTGACTACACGTTAGAATCACCTGGGCAGCTTTTGAAACATACGGCTTCACTCCCAGATATTCTCATTTAATTGGTCTGGGGACAGCCAGTCTTTATTGGTCTAAAAAGCTCCCCAGCTGATTCTAGAGAGCAGCAGGGGTTGAAAACTACAGTTCTGATCAAACACCTTGATTTTACATCTTTCTCATTGAAACTATCGGAAAAATCTCACCCTATCTGTCCCTCTAGTCGATCTAGGATTTGATTTTCCATCGTGAGAAAATTAGCTATTGTAATAATAAGAAATTGTGTATTTCATTTAGTTAGAAATTGTGTATTTACTGTTTGATAGGCAGTGTCGTCAGTCCTTTACATTTAAATCTACCTCAATACCCATGAGGTAGATTCTACTATTATCATCCTCATCTTTTTTATAGGTATGAAAATGGAGGCGCAGAGAGGTAAAGGAACTTGCCATAGGTCACGCAGCCAGTAAGTGATAGAGCCAGGAGTGGAACTCAAGAAGTCTGATTCCAGAGCCAACTCTCTTAACCGTTCCATCATTTAGCCTCCCCATGCAATGCCAAGCACAGCAGCAATTCTGGACAAGGATGAAGAAAATGTGTTCTTTTCCATTAAGGCCTGTTTTTTTTTTATGTTGATATGCTATTTTTTCAGTTTGAATTTTTTGTTGTTTTTATGGATCAAGTTCATTTCAGTTTCAAAAATCAACAGTGATAAAGCTGTGTGTGTACCTTACTTTCCTATTTTCTCTTCCATCTTTCTCTTCATCCTCCCTTTGCCCTGAAAGGGTAAGCAGGAGGTATACTTTCTGTTCACGCGTGGAACCTGACCCAGGTCCAGGACAACATTCTGAGGAGGATTTCAGGCTGCATCTCCCCCTCTCATAGAGTTTGAGGAATCCCACAGATTCCAATCCAGCAGACTTATTTCTAGGGTGGCCTCCAACGTAATTTGGCTCATCCTTCCCAGGGATCCCCTAGCATGTACCTCTCCATAACAGAGATAATCCCCTTAGCTCAGAGTTCTGCCCAGCACAGACCCATTGCAGACTCTGAGCTGGATGTGTTAGCTGCCAGAAATGCCAGAAGGTCTTGCTATTAATGGGTTGTCTGTCTCTTGTAACATCATTACACAGCGTGGAATCCAAGGGGTTAACAAAAGTCTCCAAGCCAGCAGTCTAAATAAAGCATCATGAGATGCCCCCAAACCAAAGATACGGCAAGATCAAAGCCAATTGGTTTGGGAAATTGCTATTAGTTGGATGTTGTGTGTTATTATGGTTCTCCTGTGCTGCAGATGGCCAAGAATTGACTGGAGCATCCTCAACTTAAAGAAGTATAACAGGTCAGAGAGACGAGTAGTGGCAATTTCACATGGTGCAACCTAAATAGGTTCAAGCAATTTCAGAGTTGGAAACTTTTAAGAATCCACCAGGCCCTCTTTCAAATATCTAAACACCCTTTATGTCATCCCCTATTAATGACTGCCCAACTTCTGCTTAAGCACTTCTAGTGTCAGGGAACTCATTACCTACCAAGCCAGTCAATTCTGTTTTCAGATAATTTATATTGTTAAAGTTCTTACTTAGAATGAGCCCAAACTATGTCAATGTAACTTCTACCAATAGGTCCCATTCTGCTCCCTACAGTCACACACACAAAAGCTGGTTCCTCTTCCATTTAACAGCTTTGCTTTAAGCACTTTCAAACAGTTATTACATCTTCCTATGTCTTCTTTTTCTCCAAATGAATGGTCATCTTTAAGATCTCCATGACATAGCAAGGTTTTTGCCCCGGTCTCTCATCTCTGAGTACCCACCATGTTACTGAGGTCCAGTTACAAGCCCAGTCCCCTCCAGTGTGGAGTTTGGTGGGCTGCTATCTAACGTTCTGTGGACACTCACTTTCTGTTAATAATACAAACCCAAGAGCACGCAAACCAAGACCACTGAGCTTGCGATCAACCCCAGCAACCCAAGCCCCCAGCTTCCCTCTGAGCCTCGTCATATTCTCAGAGAAGGGGATAGCTAGATTTTGATTCTCTGCCTGCTCCCCCTTACGGTTATGGCTGGGATGCAGAGCCAACTGATGATATCCAAGGGACTTCAAGACTGGCACTATCTTTGCAGCCTCATCGTGGGGCTCTGAGAGAGAAGCTGGACCTCTTTATTAGTAGGGCCCCCGTGGAGAACCAGCAAACAACTGGGCATCCAGGTGTCTCCATGCTGTGCTCCCCTGAAACTTAGGAGGCAGTATCAGTTCTCAGGACTGCCCCCTTCTCTTTTCCTGACAGATCAGATCAGACAGACTGATTCCTCCTGCCAGAATCTCCCAGGATGGCATCTTTTGGTCACTTGATTGTTTTCATCAAGGCTTCAAAGATCTGTGTGGTTCTATGTGTTACCTGTCTTAGACTGAAGGAAATAGGCAGATTCCCCTGGAACCAGATAAGCAAATAGCTGGGCTCAGAATTAGCCATTTCCTATTTCAAAACATTTCTACTTACCATGCTGGGACTACTTGCTGCCCTGTGGCTGCAAGGAGCTGCTCTGGCATATCATAGCATGCCTCCTGTGCTCAGGGTGGCTAACTGAACAAGAGAGGCGGTAGGCATAGCTCATTGTGCTTGGATGCCCGTGTCTCAAGACACGCATGGCCAGTCAGCAACCCTGGGTTGCCCACGGTTCTTCATTGCTTAAAGCCCTTGAAATAAGTGAAGGGAATAGCCAATAAACACATCAAAAGATATTCAACGTCATTAGCCAACAGGGAAATGCAAATCAAAACCATAGCGAGATACCACTTCACGTTCACTCAAATAGATGATAACAAATGTAGTGAGGACGTGGAGAAATTGGAACTCTCATATATTGCTGAGAATGTAAATGATGAATGTAAAATAACACAGCTACTTTGGAAAACATTCTGGCAGTTTCTGAAAATGTTAGACATAGAGTTACCATATGACCCAGCCATTAGGTATATACCCAAGATAAATGAAGACATATGTCCACACAAAAATATGTACACAAACATTCATAACAACATTATTCATAATAGCTAAAAAGTGAAAAAAACTCAAATGTCCAAATGGATAAATAAACTGTGTTATATCCATGCAATGGAATATTATTTGGAAAAAAAAGGAATGAGATATGGAATGAAATCTCGTCTTTATAGATTGGAAAACTTAATATTATTAAGATGGCAGTAATCCCTTATGTGAGCCACAAATTCAACACAATCCCTACCAAAATCCCAGCTAGGGTTTTTACAGAAATTGACAATTTGTTTCTAAGGTTCATATAGATATGCAAGGGCCCAGAAGGGCTAAAACAATCTTAAACAAGAACAAAGTTGGAAGACTCACACTTCCCCATTTCAAACTTACTACAAAATTACAATAATCAAGACAATGTGGGCCAGGCATAGGCTAGACTTATAGATTGATGGAATAGAATTGAGAGTCCAGAAATAGACCTCTACATTTATGGTCAATTGATTTTCAACAAAGGTGTCAAGACAATTCAGTGGGGAAAAATAGTTTTTAAAATAAATGATGTTGGCTATTCATATGCAAAAGAATGAAGTTGGACTTCTGCTTCTTTGTGACCTTGGTTTAGTCAGTGGTGCCTTAGATAGGACACCAAAAGCACAAGCAACAAAAGAAAAAATGGACAAGTTGGACTTCACTAAAATTAAAAACTTTTGTGCTTCAAAGAACACCATCAAGAAAGTGAAAAGACAAGCCACAGAATGGGAAGAAATACTCATAAATCATGTATCTGGTAAGGGGCTTATATGTATAATATGCAAAGAATTGATACAAATCAATAATAAAAAGACAACCAAATTAAAAAATGGGCAAAGGATCTGCATAGACATTTCTCCAAGACAAATATACAAATAAGCACAGGAAAAGATGTTCAACATCATTAGTCATTAAGGAAATGCAAATCAAAACCACAATGAGGTACCACTTCACACCCACTAGGTATGGCTAAAACGTAGAAGGCAAACGATAGCAAGTATTAGAGAGGATGTGGAGAAAGTGAACCCTTATATGCTGCTGGTGGGAATGTAAAAGGGTGGAGACACTTTGGAAAAGGGTCTGGCAGTTCTTCCAAATGTTAAACATAGTGTTACCATATGACCTAGCAATTCCACCAGTAGGAATATACGTAAGGAAATGGAAACATCTGTCTACACAAAAACGTAGACTTGAATGTTTATAGCAGCATTATTCACACCTGCCAAAAGGTGGAAACAACTCAAAAGTCCATCAGCTGATGAATGGATAAATGAAATGTAGTAGAAACATACAATGGAATATTATTTGGGCATAAAAGGGAACGAAGCACTGATACATGCCTCGACACGTTTTCATGCCTTAGCAGAAAACATTCTGCTAAGTGAAAGACTCTAGTCACAAGACAACAGATTATATGATTGCATTAACATGAAGTGTCCAGAGTATGGAAATCTAGAGACAGAAAGCAGATTTGTGGTTGCTTTGGAAGGAGGGTATGTGAAATGATAGCTAAGGGTACCAGGTTTCTTCGTGTGATGACTGATACCACTGTCTGTGAATATATTAAAATATTAAAATATATTGAATTGTAATCTTTAAATGGGTGAATTTATGGTATGTGACATATATCACATATACATTAATAAAATATATCACATATACATTAATAAAGCTGTTAAAAACAAAAAATGTAGCAAATTATAATGACTTAAAAGGAGTAAATTATCATTAATGTAGCAATTTGTTGCTCTGCTTGAGGCTGGCTACGTGACATTGGGCTGGGTGACTTCTCCACCCTGCCTGGGCCTGCTTCTCCATGAAACGACAGAAACCGTATCTAATTCACAGGGACTTTTTTGCCTCTTTCCTGCCCTCATCTCACTGCCTCCAGGCTCTCCTCTCTCAGGCATTCTAACTTGCACGCAGTTGCATTGAAGATTTCCTAAGGCACAGGGCCCATCACACCTCTTCTATGTTCCAAACTTTCAGTGGGTCCGTGCTACTGAATAAAGGAGAAACGCTTTGCTCTATCTTGATCCCCATGCGTTCTTCCCTTTGCACCATCTTCCTTGCTCCTCAGGCACTTTACACAGACGCCAAACTGAAGGACTGCTTCCCTGCCTCCACGAGCTGACTCACCCAAATCCCTGTGGCTGGCATAACCTACCCATCCTTCGCAGTCCTGCTCGGTGCCAGCCAGCCCTGACTGCTGTATCGCTAGGATCTTGGGCCCAGCATGGCCCTCCCTGATCCTGCTTTCCTCTCCTGTGAAATGCTGAGATTGGACTACCTGGATATTCTGAGGAATAAGAATTCCTGAAAAGGGGCTCAACATCACTAGTCATCAGGGAAATGCAAATCAAAACCACAAGGAGATATCGCCTCACTCCCCTCAGAATGGCTATTTTAAAAAAGACAAGAAATAACAAGTGTTGGCAACGACGTGGAGAAAAGGAACCCTCGTGCACCATTGGTGGTAGTGTAAATTGGTGCAACTACTGTGGAAAACAGTATAGAGATTTTTCAAAAAATTAAAAATAAAACTACCATATGATTCAACAATTCCACTTCTGGGTATTCATCCAAAGAAAATGAAAACACTAGCTTGAAAAGCTATCTGTACCCCCATGTTCATTGAAGCATTATTTACAATAGCCAAGACATGGAAGCAACCTACGTGCCCATTGATGGATGAATGAATAAAAAAATTGTAGTGTATATGCAACGGAATTTTATTCAGCCATAAAAAGGAAGGAAATCTTGCCATGGGTGGACCTTGAGAGCATTACGCTAAGTGAAATAAGTTGAACAAAGAAAGACAAGCACTGTATGCTCTTACTTATATGTGGAATCTAAAAATAAAACTGAGCTCATAGAAACAGAGAACAGATTGGTGGTTGCCAGAGGTGAGGCTGGGGGTGGGGTTTGGAGAAATGGGTGAAGGGGGTCAAAAAGCACAAACTTCCAGTTATAAAAAAATGTCATGGGCATGTAATGCACAGCATGGTGACCACAGTTAACAATGCTGTATTGTATATTTGAAAGTTGCTAAGAAAGTAGATCTTAAAAGTTCTCATCACAAGAGAAAAAATTTATGACTATATATGTTGATGGATATGAACTAGACTTATTGTGGTGATCATTTTGTAATGTATACAAATATCAAATCATTATGTTGTAGACCTGAAACTAATATAATGTTATATGTCAATTATATCTCAATTAAGAAAAAAGCGGGAAAAAAAGAATTCCTTGGCATATTTATAGGGCTTTTCAAAAGAGGGGTTTTTCCCAGTAAGTTTGGGGAATCCTGGATTAAACAGGTTTTCTCACCACAGAACTTCTTAGAGCCTCTAATTTGCTAATGGGCATTGTGGGCCACCAGAAGGGGACGTGATGTGGAGGCCCGGGAAAGGCCTTTAAAACTATGCCTCTCCCCAACACACACATTCTAAAGGACTATCTTGCCCTGCAGAACACACACAGGAAATGCTAGACTAGTTGATCTTTAAGGATCCTTCTGGGTCCAAAAATAAAAACAAAACAAAAATTCATATCTAAAAATTGCTACCTCCGTAAGAGACCTTTCGCAACCCTTCCCCTTTGAAGCCATCTGACCCCTCTGTATTCCCATGACAACTTACACATCTCTTGTGGAGCACTTAAATCCTTCTTCTCTTGATTTGTGTCCAGGATGCTGTAGCGAAGAAAAATATAGGCCTTGGAGCTAAACAAAGAAGCTGGTCCAGACCCTGGCTCTGCAGCTAGCCTGCTGTGACTCTGGGCAAGTTAGTCTTGGAGCCTCGGTTTCCTAATCCTAAAAATGGGAAGGCTAACACCTTACCTGGGGGATTGTGGTGAGGGGAAGCTAAGGGACACAAAGCCCTCAGCACCTGGCACTGGGGAGGGCAGGGAGGGACATCCCCTCATCGATACTGTCATTGTTATGGTCTCTGAGTGGATTCATTTCCTGACTCCCCTGTAAGCCCCTCGAGGGCTCGCTGCACCCTGCCGACTGTGGGCCACCCCAGTGCCTACGCACTTCTCAGCACAAAGTACAATATTCAGAAACGTTGAATGAAATTAATTTTATTAAAGTGACTTAACTGCAGACTTTTTCAGGAAGAAAGTCAGCCTTTCTGCCTTCTGCTCATGCTGTTGGATTCAGGGTCCTGGTACTTTTCTGCTGAGTGACCTTCCTGCAGGCCTGTGCAGGGTCCACAGTCACTTTCTATCTGGGGTTAGCATTCCTTCTAGGCCTGTGCCAGGCAGCTCCGAGAGAGAGTACTAAGGTAGGAAGAAGGCAAAGATGCTGGGGAGCACAATTTGTAGAAACGTACGTTTTCTTCCTTGTGAGGCCCCAGGAATCTCCTAAAACCTACATTTGGTGCAGCTGGTGAGAAGAGGAATGAACGTGTTAGCTAAGGGGGGTGCGGGGGGGGGGGGGTTGGGGCAGTTTCCTTTCAGATACTGTTCACATTGGTCTCATTCAAACCAGCCAGTGTTTTCTGATGAGTTCTCATGGATTAACAATTATGAAGGACATTAGGGCTGAATCGCCCATGGTTCTTTGTCTTGAAGGATACACAGTTTATAGAGAAGACAGATTTACTTTCACAAAATGCTAAAGAGTAAGAAAATTCACAATTGGGCAGGCTTTTGTCGAATCCTTAGATTAGGATAAGTTCCTTTGTTCTCTACACCCGAGCAGTCTTTACCTCCCGTCTTAACACTCGCCATACTTGCAATTCTTGTCTTCCCTGCTGGGTCGTACACTCCATGAGGCAGCGGCTGAGTCGGACTTCCCACCCTGTCACCAGCACCTAGCGCACACTCAGTAGGCGCTCAGTAAGTCCTGCACTTGCTGAATAGTGGGACCGAATCCAGAGGGTGAAGTTCAACCTCCGTTAGCCTCGGTGCCAGATTAATTGTTAGAGAATTCAGAGGAGAGAGAGTTTCCCAGAGTGGATGGGACTTGAGAGGGTCCAGTACAATTTGGGATGGTGTGGAGGAAGGCAGGAGGCATTTGGGGGGAGGAACAGCACAGCAAACATGCAGAGGGAAGAGCCAGTACATCTGTGCTAGGAACAGTGACTGCCCAGCACAAGGCCTTGGGCTCAATGCATGCCCACTGAGTTCAGTTATGGACGCATTTCATCCACATTATTAAGAGGAGGAGGAGGAGAGGGAGGAGAGGAGAAACAGCAAATGGGGGGGGGGGGTTGCTCCATTCAATCTCCTCTTTTCTTGTCATACCCCACTCACTCATCTCAAGGTCCCTCCGTGGCCCAACACTGAGAGTTCAGCTCAGTGTGTGGCTCTTGCTAATAGGGCTTTAACCTGTAACTGGCCTGAGCAGCAGGAAACCACAGCAGACCGTCTGGCAGGCTTGGCATCTTCACCCTATGGCAAATGGAGGATTGATCTAGTAATCTGTCTCGTTACAGCAGAACCCCATGGCGAGAAAATGAGAGAGGCCATCAGCTCACCTGGCAGGAAATCATGTCCCATGGAGAAAGCCCCCATTTCTGCAGACTTCCTCCGTCTGTGACCAACAAAGAAGCTGCTCCTCTGCACTTTGTCCAGAATGGCTGTTGCAGCCATGCTCCACGCTCAGGCAGCCGCCTCAATGCAGCATCACCCTGGGCAAAGGGCCCGTTCTCCTTGGCTCCACCACTGGCCAGGTGTGTGACCTCTGGCAAATTACAGCTTTTACTCCTGTGCCTGGAACAGAGTCAGCACTCAATAAATGTGGCTATTATTACCACTCCTAATATCATTATTGGGTGCAGACGACTCTAGAAAAACACAATCGATGTTTAGAGCAGATAGCTGTTGTTAAGATTTTATATCTGTGTTTATTTATCTATCCTGACAAAAGATCTCTGGATCAGAGAAGAGACCTTTTATTTACTCACAGGGCATCTTGGTAACACCTGGTCTCCACACTCCAGTTCCCCACGGGGCAATGCAAGGAGGGCCAGATGTTTACCTGCTTGCACAGCGAGGTACGTACCACAGGAGAGGAACTCCGAAATTATGAGACTCAGAGCTTACAGGAAGCATCTGGAACGAGAGAGAGAGAGAGAGAGAAAGATAGAGAAAGAGAGAGACAGAGAGAGTGGGAGAGAGAGAGACAGAAGGGGAGGGAGAGAGGAGAGAGGAGAGAGACCTTTGCTCTGAAGTAAACAAGTTCTCTCTGGGGAGACAGGAAGGTCTCTAGCTCTATTACCCCTAGAATGTAAGCACATGGCTTTGGGGGAGAGAAGCCACTAAACTTCCCTAGAGCGATTGGCCACCCCTAACTTCCAAGGCACGTTGAACCATTCAATCCTTCTTCAACCCAGGTTACCAGCACTCTGTGCTCAGAAAGACTGGACTGTGCAAAAATGTGAAAATATTCATGGAGCATTGTCTCTCAATCACTTTCTCTGAGCCACTGGCAGCTTAAGTTGAGATTTGAGTGCTTACTCCCTAACACCCATATGTGTATGCATGTGTGCATGTATCTGTGCACAAGAGTGTGTTTGTATGCAAATATGTGCTGGTAGGTCTTTGCACGTGTGAATGTGTATATTTTGTGGGGAACCTGTCTATGGACAGTACGTGGAGAGGTGTTGAGTTTTCTATAAGGAAGAGAGGATGAATTGGGCATATAAAGTACAGGCTGTGAAACCATCAAGAGCACAGAAAGGAAGGGAAGTGGTGCTGGACCAGAACTCCAGAGACCTGCCTTCAGCACAGCTAATTGCATGACTTTGTGGAGCCCCCTCTCTGCCTGTCAGACCCCTTCTCTCTGCAATGTGGATGACTGTATCTGCCTTGCCTACCCACACAGGTTCGTGAAACTCAAGGAAGATAGGCGGAAGCACTGTGAACAGTATGAAAACGGTAGACATCAAATGCAGGTGATTATCACTGACACTTTACCACAAAACTCTAGTGACAATGTGCAGAACATGTAGAGAACAGTATCTGGCACACAGGAGGTGCTCTACAAATATCGCTTCTCCTTCTGCCACCCGCTGAACAAGGTAGGTACCAACTGTATTGGATGGATGGATGGATGGACGCCTTTATCAGTGCTCCCCCCGAAAATTGCACACGAGTGGCTTTGCGCAGAGCATTTGGTTTTCCTAAATCTTGGCTTCCACAATTGTGGGAGGGGGAAATTCCCCCAACAACCCAGCTCAGTTTCCTGGCCGGCTGTGTCACATACTATCTCAGAGAGGGAGTTGGAGTACCGAGAGACAAAATGTTGGGGCAGTTAGGGTGGCTTTTCCTTCTGGAATAATAATAGTAATATTAACATGGAAGAAGAACAGTAGGGGTTGTTTGAGCTGAAAGGTGCCGAAGGTTCGTTTCTTGAGAGTCTACTCTGTGCTAGGACTGGAGTAGAGACACTCTCTGCTGTCCAGAGGTTAAGTCTACTGATGAAGACAGACATCAAGTGAGTGCCCCCAGTGAAGGTTGGCAGGATAACTCAATGAGTTTTTATTTCAGCTTGGTTCTCCCTCGCTTCTGGAAAATCTCCTGTTGCTGACTTGAAAGCAGACACTTTCCACTCCCTGTCTATCGTTTTCCAAAAGCCAGAAAATGTTCTTGGATGACTTAGCTGGGAAGGATGTGGAGAGTGGCAAAAGTTGTGAGATGAAGAGGGGTTCCCTACGGCTGGGGAGCTGAGGGAATTCAGCGAGAACATCAAGTAGGGGAGAGCTGGTAGTAGGAGAAATTTAGAGGCAAATGGCTTCGGGATGCTCCAGAGAGGGCTGGGCCTCCTGGGCTCCACGAAGATGCTCAGGCCCAGTCATGGCATGGAAGCTGCAGGGCCGTCTGACTTCAAGGGACCATGCAGACTTATATAGTGAAGATAGCAGTGGTGACAGTGTTGGGGAGGCAGAATAATGTCCACTCTCCCCAAAGATATCCATGTCCTAATCCTTGGAACCTATAAATGTGTTACTTTCCAGAGCAAAAGGGACTTTGCAGATAAGATTAAGTGATAGGGAGATACTCCCGGATTATCCAGATGGGCCCAAGATAGTCACAGGGTCCTTATAAGTGAAAGACCCACTCAGGAGAGTCACAGTCACAGAGAAAGTAGAAGATGCTATGCTGCTGGCTTTGAAGACAGAGGAAGGGGCCATGAGCCAAGGAATACAGGAGGCTCTAGAGGCTGGAAAAGCGAGGAAGTTGATTTCACCCTGGAGCCTCCAGAAAGAACGCAGCCTTGCTGACGTCTTGATTTTAACCCAGTGAGACTTGTTTTAGACAACTGACTTCCAGAACTGGAAGATAATCGGTTTGCGTTGTTTTAAGTCACTACCTCGTGGTACTTTGTTACAGCAGCCATGGGAAACTCACACGGTGGTGAGGAGAGAAACAGAGGCTGCTCCCTTCTCTGGCATCCTGTGAGTCTCCAAGATTCTCAAGCACACTGTGGGGGTGGGCAGTACGAGAACCTCCCTACTGACCTCTCACCCTGAATCATAATCGCTTATAAGAATTGACAATTACTGAGAACTTTCTAGGTGCCAGGTATAATATAGCTTTTAAAAATGTTGTCTTGGCCAAGTTGTGAGGCCCTGACTAGAGGCCAGTCAGGTCCCCTTCTTGAGCATCCAATTAAGTCTATAGCCCTGACCACCTTCCTGATCAGGCTCTCACACTCCAAGCCTCTATACACCCAGCCTAACTGCCCCAGGACCAGGTACTAGATGGCAGGAGCAGCCCCTGTGCCCCAGAGTCCACTGGAATTATTCAGACTACCCAATGCTAAGCCTCCTGGCCTGGTCCTTCCCTCCAGAGCCACAGTGAAGGCCTTGCCCACAGTTCCCCTCTCTCTCTGCCTCAGGGCTGACCCTGGTGCTTCCCTGAGTGGCCCTGCGTGGTGTGCTGTGCTCTTGACAGGGACCTGTGAGTACAAAAGAATGGCAAAACTCTTTCCAGTTTCTCTCTCTTGATCTGCATCCTGCCTCCTCCTACCCCACCCACGGTGGTGTGCTTAAAACCACGGGTGGTGCTCTAAAGCCCTCGACACGCATTTACTCAGTTAGTCCTCATGCAAGCCTGTGAAGTAAATACTTATTGTTATTATCTATTTACTATTATTATCCCCACTTTACATGACGAATTGCAGTAAAGAGAGGTTAAGGGATTTGCCCAAGGTCACATAGCTCCTAAGTGGCAGAGCTTGGATTCAAACCAAACCATCAGGCTTCAGAGTCGGGGCTCTTCACCACCATGCTGTGCTGCCCACAGTGACTGAGATGGTATTTGCCACCTTCCTAACACGATGGGGTGCTCAAAGCTGCGTTTGTTTTGACTTGGGGGAAATAAAGTGCTATGATAGGATCAGCACCCCAGACTTCTCAAGTTCAACTTCTGCCCTTCACAAGCATCATTAGGTGGAGCCTAGTGGTGAGCTACAGCGGGAACCTCATGCAGTCTGTGGCCTCTGTGCCACAGTAAGGTAATTCAAACATCTACTCTACACGTGGTTAAAGTAAACATTCCTGGTGCAGACCCATACCCCTGCACAGCTGGTTGGTTTAAAACAGTCTCGAGGCGGCCGGCCCCGTGGCCAAGCAGTTAAGTTCGTATCCTCCACTTCGCTGGCCTGGGGTCTGCCAGTTAGTATCCTGAGTGTGGACCTACACACTGCTCACCAAGCCATGCTGTGGCAGCGTCCCACGTAGAAGAACTAGTATGACTTACAACCAGGATATACAACTATGCCCTGGGGCTTCAGGGAGAAAACAAATGAAAAGAGGAAGATTGGCAATAGATGCTAGCTCAGGGTCAATCTTCCTCACCAAAAAGCATACCTTTAAAAACAAAAAGGAAAAAACCCCAACCTCTAGTATGTGGCCTCCTTTGACTGTTCTGGCCAATAAATGTTCAAGGGTTGGGGCTAGACGTGACAATCTGGCAGGAGGTCCTTCTTGAGACAGGTCAATTCACCAACAACATTTGGCCTAGGGAGGAGGGGACAGGGAATATTCCAAAGACACTCTTGTTCCTGCAACGCTGTGGCAAGAGTTCATGCTGTGGCCCCTCCCACATTGTGGCAATGATCTTGGGGTAAACAGAGCTCATCCCATCTTAACTTGGGGGGTCCCCAAAGCAGAGTCGAGACCAAAGCTTGCATGCAAGGGGTTGGGAATGTGATTCCAGCAAGCAGGAGTGAGGGACAGGCAGTGAGACAGGGCAGAAGGGAACCCCAGTGGAAGGGTGTTAGGGAGTTGGTTGCACTGCTGAATGGCAGCTGGAGTACCATCCACTGTGTCCCTCAGACAGGCCTGGTGAAATGTCTCCAAACAGTCCACCCATGGGACCAATGGGAAGTATTTCTCCATCGGCCCCCACCCCCCACTTGTCCAGGGGCCATAACCAATGGGCTTTAACGCCGCTCTCCAGGTTACCCAGGTGTGAGTGTAGGATAGGTAGTGAGAAGTTCTGGGGGCAGGCCCAAGGCGAGGCCCTGTCAGATTATACCCGTGCAAAGCCCATCCAAGTCGGACTGGAACTGTTGCCACAGCCACAGCTGGATTAAGAGGGGGATCCAAAAGGATTTTGAAGTTGTGCCCAAGAAATATCCAGTACCTATCTGGACTCTGCAGACCTCAGTGAATAAAGAGCGCTGTGGCACCCTCATGTCAGGGGGGCTGGTGCCAGAGCCATGGTTCTGTTTCACGCTGTCCCCACCCTAATGCTTACTAGTGGGCACCCAGGATGTGAGGGACAGGCAACTTCCACTCATCCCCACTCCACACACACCTAGAGTTTCTGGCCCCAAAATACATTTGGAACATAACCCTGGCTGGGGAAGCATCTCCCCATAAAGCCACCTCTATGATAAGCAAATATGGGGTTCTCTCATGTATGACTCCTGTTGTTGAGTGATAAGGTACACTGAGGTACAGTTTCCAGCTAGTCCCAAAAGTCTACATAACCCAAGACATAAGGTCACCACCAAAAATAATTTACATATTGTTGTATAAAGTACTTCTACATATTTTAACCTTCACGACAAATGCCATGAAGCAGGAATTATAAGCTTGATTTTATAAAGAGGTAAAGCAAGGCTCAGAGCACTTCATTAATTTGTTCAAGATTCCAGAGGCGTTAAATTGTAAAGCTAGAAATGCAATCTAGTTCATCTGGTCCAAATCTGAATCCTAGTATAGTATAAGTAGGGTCAGCCCATCGAATATGTTCATCTGGCAGACTATACACTCCTTGAGAGCAAGGATGGTTTATTTAGCTCAGAGTAGGTGCTTACCCGGTACTAGTTGAACACATGTTGAAAGAACAAGTTCTGCTCAGACACAGTGAGCTCCATAAGCAAGGACTATATCCTTGTATCCCTGGTGTCCAGCATACAGCAGATGCTCAATAAACGTGCCCTGAATACATGCAGAGATAAAGGACACATCCAAGCACTGCTCTTTTGAAACAATTTCTCAGACTTACAGAAAGTTCCAAGTGTAATATAAAGAGCTTTCATTCCTAAATTATCTGAGAATGCAGACTCGAGGCCCCATCACCCCCACGTTCTTTAGTGTTTCCTACAAACGACAGTATTCCTCTATACAACCATCAGAATCAGGAAATTACCATTGCTGCATTACAATAGATACCATCTAATCTTCAGACACCATTCCAGTTTCAACAATTGTCCCAATAAAGTGCTTTATAGAAAAAGATCCAGTCTGGGATTCCACACTGCATTTAGTTGTAGCATCTCTTTACTCCTCTTTTATCGGGAAGAGTTCCTCAGTTTTTCCTTGACTTTTATGACCTCGACATTGTTGAAGAGTACAGGCCAGTTTTTTCGTAGACTACCTCTCAGTTTGGTTTGTCTAACGTCTCCTCTTGATTGGGTTTATGTTATGCCTCTTTGACAGGAACATCACAGTAGGATGCTGGGTTCATCTTATTACATCCTAGCAGGTGATGCACAATTTAAACATGTCTCATTACTGATGGTGAGATTAAGGTTGTATCCGCCAGGCTTCTCCACTGTAAAGTCACTCCTTTGCCTAGTGTGGATAACAAGTAATTTGGGAGGAGGGGAGGATTTTGAGACCGAAAATATCCCGTTCTTTATCAAACTTTAAATTTATTCATTTATCTATTTGTGTCAGTTTGGATACAGGGTTTTCAGTTTTTTTCCCACTAGGTGAAAATCTGTTACTGTTATTATTTCTTTTATGCTCAAACTGTCCCAGATTTGTGGAGCCCCTTTAAGCTGCCTTCTGGGTCCTTTTGACATGTTTGCATTCATCACAGCATCTCCTTACTTTCTGGCACATCTTGAACTTTCCTGGCCCTAATGCAGGAATCATGATTTCTCGAAAGAGCCCCGGTTTCTTTTACTGATGAGTGGTATTTATAAGATCTGAGTGCTAAGTGTGCTCATTGCTTTTTGTGTTACTCCTCCCAGACCTTGTCAGTGGACAGAGCTAGGACACACACACACATCCATCCCCATATATTTATTTCTACATCTATCCATATATTGACAATCATGAATGTACACTATACCTCCATTTCAATCCAACACCACACTGTTCATCCTAGTTTTCTCCCTTTCCATATTTGGAAATGCCTTCCCCAACAGTGAAAAACCCATCTCCCATTACACTTCATAGATTTCCTTATTTGGTCATTCCCTCTGTACGTAAGCAGTCTCTAATTGCTGCCCCTTCTTCCTCTCCCACCCAGATGTCCTTCCCACCCACCTCAGACTCTGACATCCTTCGCTGAGTCACCCCTTCCCCACATGAGCACCCTCCTTATGCTGCTCAGGCTCCAGCTCTGCTCTGGGCCACGGTAGCTCTCCCAACCCCACACCGCACCATTGCACGATGCCGACCCCGCTCAGCCTTTGTGATGGTTTTAGTACTGAATTGTTCAGGAGAGAAAAAAGAAGAGGAAGAGCCCTAAAGCTGATTTAAGAGTGAGAGTATGAACTACGTTCATACACACAGACTCTAGCCCATTTCCAAGGAGCCAGGACAAGAAAGCAAGCTGGTGAGGAGAACAAAAAACAGCTGCTTACCAACAGGCAAAGCTGATTAATGGTGGTAGAAGTCAGCATACCTTTACAGAGGGAGGAAAGGATACAAAGTAGGATTCGGGGGGGCTAATAGTGTCCTATGATATAATGACCATTGGCAAGTGAGGTATTGATAAGACTGGATTGCCAATGTCCTCTCTTTGAGAGGATGTTGTTACAAATCACAATGAATGATGTGTGAGTATAGATTGTGGCAGGAGAGACCAAAGCTTTCCCACTTACTGCACACATAAAGTTGGTGATAAAATCATGGATCAGATCTGGGGCCTGTGCAGCCATTTTACAAATTAAGAAACTGAGGCCAGAGAAAGTGAATGATTATTCAACATCACACAGACGAGAGCTCGGGTTTCCCGACTACTAAACAGGACTCCCTCCACTGCAGTTTCAAAAGCAATGAATTTTTTCCTTTAAATTTTTCTTCAGTTTCCCCCACCACACTCTTGTCCCAAGTCTTCCTTTCTCCAGTCTAGCCTTGTTTGTAAATTAACTTTTTATTTATGCCTTACGCACATGGAGAAAATACACAAATCGTAAGTGTTCAGCTCAGTACATTTTCACAAGGTGAACACATCCATGTAAACAATCAAGAAACAGATTAAGAAACAGAATATTACTGGAACCAAGAAGGCCCCCAACCACATCCTAATCACTACTCACTTCTTTCCCTAAAGGAGTACTGACTTCTGTCGCCATCATTTGGCTTTGCCTGTTTTTGAAATTTGTATGTATTGAATAATGATATTTGTGCTTTTGCATGGGAGTTCGGTTTCTTTCACTCAACATTCTGTGTAAGATTCGTGTTGTTGCAGGTAGCAGTAACTTATTCATTCTCATTTCTCTACTTTTCCATTGTATGACAATGCCATAATTTATTCATCCATTCAAACTTTGATGGACTTGTGAAGTGTTTTTCGGTTTTTGTTGATTACAAATCGTGCTGCTGTGAACATTCTCATGAATGTTTTTTGGTTAACATATGCAGCCATTTCTTTTGGGTATAAAGTTACAAGTAGAATTGCTGGGTCATAGAATATGATATGTTTAGCTTTAGTAGATGCTATCAGTTTTACAAACTGGTTGCATCAATTTACATTAGACCAGGAATGTATGACAGTTCTACTTTCTGTATGTCCTTGCCAGTACTTGATATTCTCAGCCTTAAATTTCAGCCAGATTGATGTGTATGTTGTAGTATTTCATTGTGATTTTAATTTGTATTTTCCTGATGACTAATGGTGTTTTGCCTCTTTCCATATTTGGGGTGGCAATTTTGGAATTCTTTCTTGTGAAGTTCCTGTTCAATTCTTTTGCCCATTTGGGAGTGGGAGGGTCGTCTATTTTAATGATTGGTTGTAGGAGTTCTTTGTATATTGTTGACATCTGTCCTAGGTATTGCCAATATCTTCTTCCCCTCTATGACTAGTTCAGTTGCGTCTTCCGATAAGTAGTCATTCTTAATATTAATGTGGTGCAGGAATTCTCAACATGGCTATGTTGCCCCCAAGGGGGTGAAAATAGGTTCCCTGGGGTGTGAAAAAACTTAGATATTGCAATGGTTTATGGCCCTCCAAGGAGCCACGGTACATAAATATACGGTATATCTGTGATATTAAAATTTTATGGAGGTGTGGAGAATGTTAGGAAAAATATCTAAAACGTTTCCTTGGGGGCAATAATTTGAAAAGATTGAGACAAACTAACACAGTCCAATGTATCCATATTTGTATTTTTGAGTCTTGCAAAGTCTTGAAGATATTTTCTTGTGTACCTTCTAGAAGAGTCAATATTTTCCTTCCTTTTACATTCCATTGAGAATTGACTCTTGTGTGTGATGTGACATAGAAGCCAAAGTAAAATTCTCTGTGCACTGTAATGACATCTTTGTCATAAATCAAGTGACTACATATGTTTTTTCAATTGTTTTATTTATCTATCTTGAAAATAAAACATTGTCTTAACTACTGTGGCTTTATAATAAGTTACGGTACCTAGTCATGTGAAGTATCTGGACTTTGTTTTTTCTTTTTCAAGATTTCCTTGGTTATCTTTTTTTTTTTTTTTAAAGATTTTATTTTTTTCCTTTTTCTCCCCAAAGCCCCCCGGTACATAGTTGTATATTCTTCATTGTGGGTCCTTCTAGTTGTGGCATGTGGGACGCTGCCTCAGCGTGGTTTGATGAGCAGTGCCATGTCCGCACCCAGGATTCGAACCGACGAAGCACTGGGCCGCCTGCAGCGGAGCGCGCGAACTTAACCACTTGGCCACGGGGCCAGCCCCCCTTGGTTAACTTTTAATTTTTACATAAATTATAAAAATCAGCTTGAACTAGTTCCAAAAGGGAGGGGGGAAAAAGACCCAACCTTCTGGGAATTTGTTGTCATCACATTGAATATGAAGGACAATTTGAGATAACTGACATTTTTACCGTATTTGAATCCATGAAATTGGTGTAATCCTCTATTTATTAATTCTTCTTGAGTATCACGATAATGTTTTAGTTTTCAGTATAAAAGTCTTATACATATTTTGTTCCATTTATTTCTAAGCATTTGTTATTGTTGATCTATTGTAAAAGGTATTAAAGTATATTTTGCTTTCTAATTGTCTGTGGTTTATATATAGAAATATACTTGGTTTTTACAGATTTACTTTGTTTCTGGCAACCTGGCTTAATTACACATTAATTCTAACTATTAATTCCAATCTTTTGATTGTAGAATCTTTTGGATTTTCTGTGTGCAAAACCATATTATATGCAAATAATAAGTGTTTTATTTTTTCTGTTCCAATTCTTCTAACTATTTTTCTCTTGCACTAGGGTCAAAGGACTTTCAGTACAATGGCTAGAATCTTAAGGACAATGCAGAACAAGAGTGTAGGCATCATTGTCTTGTTGTCAATCTCAGAAGGAAAGCTTTTAATATTTCACCCTTAAGTGTAATGATTTTATGTATATATATACACACACATAGTCTTTATCAGGTTAAAGAAGCTCCCTGCTATTCTAGTCTGCTGAGTTCTTTTTTTATTAACATGAGTGGATGTTGAATTTTATTATATGCTTTTATTCCATGTTTTTTCCATGTCTGTTGAGATAATCATATGATATTTCTCTTTTATTATGTTAAAAAGTAGTAAAAGGGTAAGTTCATTGATTTTTGAAAAACTTTATGAAGTATAATACACACACATAAGCGTACAGTCACATGAATAATTACCAACAGAACACACTTTTGTAACCAGCACACAGATCAAGAAATAGAACATTGGGGCAGGCCCCGTGGCCGAGTGGTTAAGTTCGTGCGCTCCACTGCAGCTGCCCAGGGTTTCGACAGTTGGGATCCTGGGTGCGGACATGGTACCGCTCATCAGGCCACGTTGAGGCAGCGTCCCATGTGCCACAACTGGAAGGACCCATAACTAAAATATACAACTATGTACTGGGGGGATTCAGGGAGAAAAAAGCAGGAAAAAAAAAAAAAAAGAAATCGAATATTACCTAAGTCCCAGAACTCTTCTCATGCTCCCTTCTAGACACTCAGTTGACTTCTAATAGCATGGATTATTAGCTTTATCTGTTTTTATACTTCATTTAAATGGAGATAGAGAGTATAATCCCTTTCGTGTCTAGCTTTTTCTGCTCAACATGTTTTGGAGACTTATCCCTATTATTCTGAGTTGTTGTAGCTCATTTGTTCTCACTGTTGTGTCATGATCCATGTTACAAATACTCCACAGTTCCTTTGTTCATTCTTTTCTTATGAGCCTTTGGGTAGTTTCCAGAATGAACATTCTAGTACGTGTCTTTTGGAGAAAATATATGTATATTTCTTTTGAATACATTTATGATTTTGGAATGGTAAACCAACTTTTATGGAGTAAACCCAGCAATCTTTATATATTGTCCTTTTCATATATCACTGTATTTGATTTGCTTTTTTCTTTTTGATTTGCATTTTTTCTTTCAGTCCTTTTTGGGTTTTTTAAAAAGCATTTTTGCATCAGTGTTAATGAGAGAGAAAAATCTGTAACATCCTTTCTTGTAATGTCTTTGTCAGGTTTTGTTACCAAGGTAATGCTGGCTTTATACAATTATTTGGGAAGAGTCCCCTGTTTAACTATTATCTGGAATAGTTTTTGGAAGATCAGAGTTGTTTCTTCTTTAATTGTTTGGGAGAAATGCACCAGTGCAGGCATCTGGGCCCAGAGATGGCACTGTGGAAGGTACTGAATCACAGTTTCAATTTCTTTAATAATCATAGGACTATTCATATTTTCTGTTTCTTCTTTTTCAATTTTGATAAGCTGTAGAGTTTTTAAGGAATTTGTAAGTTTCATTTATATTGTCAAATGTATTGGTTTAAATATTTTTTAATATTCTTTTAAAAATTTTTGAATGGTTGTAGTATCAATAGAAATATGTCCTTTTTTATTATTTATATAGATCATTTGTGTCTTTTTTCTTGATCAACCTTATTAATTTTATTCACCCTTATAAAGAAATAGCTTTTGGTTTTGTTGATTTTTCTCAATTGCAAATTTGTTTTCTTTTTTTTGAGGAAGATTAGCCCTGAGCTAACTGCTGCCAATCCTCCTCTTTTTGCTGAGGAAGACTGGCTCTGAGCTAACATCCATGCCCATCTTCCTCTACTTTATACGTGGGACGCCTACCACAGCATGGCGTGCCAAGCAGTGCCATGTCTGCACCCGGGATCCAAACCGGCAAACCCCGGGCCACCAAGGCAGAATGTGCGCACTTAACTGCTGCGCCACCAGGCCGGCCCTCTAAATTTGTTTTCTATTACACGGATTTCTGCTCTTAATGCTATTGTTTCCTTTCTTCTACTTCTTGGGGTTTAGTTTGTTTTTACTCTTTAGATCGTTGATTTTCAAACTTCTTTCTTCCCACTATGTGCTTTTATGGCTAAAATTTCGTGGTAAGCACTACTAGCTTCAACCCAAAAGTTTTTTATTATCATGCAGTTTTCAAATATTTTCTGCTGTTCATTGTGATTTCTTCTTTGACCTATATATTATTTAGAAGTATATCACCTAATTTTCAAATATTGTCAGATTTTCCAATTATTTTTCTGTTATAGCTTTCTAAGTCAATCCTACTCAGACCAGAATATTTGCTGAATGATTTCAATCCTTTGAAATTTACTGACAATTTTTTATAGCCCACCATATGGTCTGTTTGGTAAATGTTCCATGTTCCTTTGAAAAGAATGTGTATTTTGAGGGTATTGGGTTTAAAGTTCTAGAAATGTCAATTATATGAAGTTTATTAAACATGTTCAAATTTTCTCTATCCTTACTAATTGCTGTGTCTGCCTGTTCTGTTGATTACAAAAAGCAGTGGATTGAAGTCTGCTACTCTAAACTTTGTGTGTCCTCATATTTAAACTGTGTCTCTTGTAAACAGCATATGATTCTTTTGTTGTTAATCCAGCCTAGCAATTCTTACCTTCTACTTAAGTATTTAGACCATTACATTTAATACAAATAATGATTATTTCAGCTTGTATCTATCATCTTACTATTTATTATTTGTCTCACCTGTTCTAAGTTCCCTTTTCTCTCCTTTCTTTCCTTATTTTAGTTTATTCCATTTTTGTTATGATAGTTTAGCCCTCTAATAACTTGTTAGTTATATATTCCTTTACTATTTTTTAGTGGCTTGCCTTGAGATTATAACATGCTTTTTTGGATTTATTAGAGCCTAACATAAATTAGGATTTTCACCTCTTCCCAAACAAGGGTACAATCTTAAAATACTTTAATTTAGCTTACCCTCCTCCTACCTTTTTTATTATTGTCATGCATTTAAATTCTATATCTATTTTAAACTTGATGAGAAATTATTGTTATTGCTTTATCGTCTACACTAAATGTGCTCCCATATTTATGTTTTACATTGTTCTTCATTCTTTCCTTCATTTTTCTTCTATTTATTTATTTAATTATTAAAAACATTTTTTTAAAGATTGGCACCTGAGTTGACATCTATTGCCAACCTGCTTTTTCTTCTTCTTCTCCCCAAAGCCCTCCAGTACATAGTCATATATTCCAGCTGTACGTCCTTCTGGTTGTCCTATGTGGGACCCCGCTTCAGTGTGGCCTGATGAATGGCACCATGTCTGTGCCCAGGATCTGAACTGATGAAACTCTGAGCCGCCAAAGTGGAGCCCGTGAACTTAACCACTGGCCATGGGGCCGGCCCCTCCTCCATTTTTCTGTTTCCTTCTGGGACAATTTTCCTTCTACCTTAAGGACTTCTTTTAGAATTTGTCTCAGTGAGGGTCTTGCAGAGACAAATTTTCTTAGTTTTTGTTTGTTTGTAAATGTTATTTTGCCTTCTTTTTTGAAGAATATTTTGACTGTGTGGCTAACTCCTGGTTGACAGCTTTTTGCTTCTGGTACTTTAAAGATATCCTCTAGATTTTTTCTCTTAGTACTTCTTTTTTTTCTTTCAGTACTTTAAAGATGTCCAGCAGTTTCATTTTCTTCTGGCTGCTATTGTATGAGCTAAGACAGCTGTCAGTCTTAGTGTTGATCTTTTCTTGAAGGGGGTGTGTCTTTATTTTTCTCTGGATTTTTCTTTTTTGAGGAAAATTAGCCCTGAGCTAACATCTGCCACCAATCCTCCTCTTTTTGCTGAGGAAGATTGGCCCTGAGCTAACATTCGTGCCCATCTTCCTCCATTTTATATGTGGGACACCTGCCACAGCATGGATTGATACGCGGTGCATTAGGTCCACACGTGGGATCCAAACCGGTGAACCCTGGGCTGCTGAAAAGGAGCGTGCGAACTTAATTGCTGTGCCACTGGGCTGGCCCCTCTGGATGCCTTTAATATTTTCTCTTTATCATTAGTTTTTTAAATTTTACTTTGATATGCTTAAGTGTGGTTTTCTTTGGTTCTATGCCTCATCTGGTTCCTTTTTCTTATTTAATTTATCTTCTATATTTTGATGTTTTTGACAGTTTTTAAAATTATTCTCGGCCATTATCTCTTAAAATATTTTCCTGTGCATTCTGTCTTTTCTTACCCTCAGAAACTGCAATTATACATATATTTAAACTTTTCATCATATTTCATACGTCTTATGCTATTTTCTGTACTTTTCTATCCTTTTCATACTGTGCATTAGTCTATTGTCTGTCCCATCTAGTTCTACCTTCAAGCCCATGAATCTTCTCTTTAACTGTGTCCAATCTATTCTTTGAACCATCTATTGATTTAATAATTTCCACTATTATATTTTTCAATTTTAGAATCCTGTTCGATATTTTAAAACATTCTGTTTCTACCTGAAGGTTTTCTCTCTTGTCATCTATTTCCTTGCATATAGTCATTGTTATTTTAAAGTCTGTCAGATAATTCCTATCTGGATCACCTATGCATATATTTCCATTTTCTCTTTTTCCCTTGGTTCTATTTCTTCATATGGCTGGTAATTACTTACTGGATGTTGGATATTGTGTATGTAATACTGTCGAGGCTCTGAAGACATTTCCTCACTCTAGAGAAGATCCACCCTATCTCCTGGCAGGCAACAGAGGATCAGCCCTCCTCAATCCAACCTGAATTAAGCTGACTTCAGGCATGTTTTCGTCTTCGTAAGACTCTATCTACAGCGGGTGTGCTCTCACTCCTAGGATGGAGATCTTCAGAGGTCCCAACTGAGATCTTGAGGTGTTTTCTAGGACCTCTGCACCCCATCCTTGAAAGGATATTGAACTCCAATTTCTGTCCCATAGACTGAGAGATATGAAAGCTTTGTCCTGCTTTCCAGCCTCTTCCACTTGACTTCTTATCTCTTACTTTGCACAGCTTAATTAGTAAGAACCTCAAATATCAGTGCTGAGTATCAAGCCCACTTCTGTCCAGGACCTTAGCCCTCCAGTCTTGGCTGCCTTGGAGATACTTTTATTTGTGTCTCTCTATGTCATGGTTGCTTTGAGTTCTTCTGGTTCTCTGTCTCTTAGCAGTACCTCCTCTGCCCAGCTTCTTAGCTTCTTGCCCCACACCAATAATCAACAAATGCCCATAGGTGAAAGGAGTGTGCAGACAGTTGAGTTCACCTCAATAAGCTTTACTCCTGTACCGGATGTGGCTCCTCAAGTCCTAGCTGCTTGCCAGATCTCTAGTGCCTTCAAAGAGAAAATCTGCATTTTGCCTGGCTTTTCTAGTTGTTCTTAGGAGATGTGTTGTCCTGCTGCAAGCTGTTCCATCATAGCTGGAAATGAAAGTACCTCTCAACCTGCTGAGTCTTAAGATTTCTAAAACACTACTTTACCGAGTTGGTCTCAAGGCCTTCAAAGCCTTTCTATTTCTCATCACTCTGAATTCAAACACATTGTCCTCCCATTTGGAGCCCTTCTTGGTCACTTTGGAAGCATCCCCCAGGCACAGCTTTCTTGTCATCATGAACAGCATGCCCCATTCTTGTGCTCCTCGAGGAGGAAACCTCTCCGTGATCATTTAGAGCTCCACACGGACATTTGCTCTGCCCACCCTACTTCTCCTACTCATTCATCGATTCCGTCTTCCACATCTCCCTATTCCTCACCGTTTCCAGAGTCATGCCCTTAATACTGCTGAGTGATAGCCATCTCCCCACAGGGATAATCATCACCCCTCTACCTACCTGGTGTGCTACCTTTAACATCAACCCTTATGTCAGTTTCCAGATGCAGACACGGCTGCCATCTTCTCCTCTCTCTTTAGACATTTGGGGACAAGAAGACATCTTGCATTGCCCTCTTACTGTCACTCTGAGCTTTAAGACTTTTCTGGGGGTTCCTAGGTTACTTAAACCCCACTCTTGTTCTCCTTTCTGGTCTCCCCCGAGGTAACCCACCTGTCACCATCTCTTCATTTGACTTTCCACTTTAATCTCACCCTTCTCCCTTGTAACATGCTATCCTGGAAAAGTATGGTTTTGGGAGTCTGACAGACTAGACTTTGGATCCTAGCTCTACCATTTACTTGGGAAACTCACGCAGTGTTTCTGAGTTCACCGTCCTGGATGATAAAATGAAGGTAGTAGACTTTGCCTCACACAGCTGTTGTAGAGAATAAGTAATACAATCTGCCCAAAGCATGTAGCCAGCGCCTGATTGCTTCCTTCCCCTACATATGCTAAAACCACATTCATTTTGCCAGTGTCCCTTCCCTCCCTCACTTCCTCCTTCTCTTCTTTCATTCCTCCCTTCCAATTACCCCGTTAAGATTTACTGGAAAGAATCCTGAGATTCTAGCCTCCTCTTTGTCGCTAACCTAGAAGCAGGACCTGGAGCAAATCACTTGCTCTCTCTGAGCTTCAGCTTCTTCATCTGGACAAGACACTGCAGTAGGTGAGCTGTAGGTCCTCTTCCCCTGACACATGCTATGATGTAAAGTGGTTCTGAAATCCCATCTCCTTCACAGAGATTTTTCAACTGTTGAAAACAGTGGCAATTCTTTCCCCTTTACCCACATTCCACTGCCTTGTTTTAACATGTCCCTTCAGTTTTATTTTTGCTCTTTACACTGAAAATGTTTATCCTTAAGGATTTATGTCAGAATGGCTATGGGCAGGGTGGTGAAATTATTTCTGCATGTTGTTAGGCAGAGTCTCAGCTCTGCAAGAACAAAAATGCTGCCCCCGAGGGAAGGAGCTATCCTCGTGGAGGTTGTGTCCTCTCCTTTCCCACCCTCGCAAGAGCCTCATGACAATGCTTAGCTGTGTTTATGACACAGTGAGCATCAATCAATCAATCTTCCTTCCTTGCTTTCTTCCTTCCTCAGTGTAGGCTTACAAGCAACACACAAAAGTATTTTACCAAAATTGATTTCAATTCAATCTGTTTATACATTCATGCATTCTTTCTTTCATTTAACAAATTGTTATTGAACATGTATTATGTGTGGGATACTGTGCTAAACTTTAAAGTTGTAAACATGAATAAGACATAGTTCTTGCTTTCCAGGGAACACACAGTCTTTTTAATTCATTCACTTAACAAATATCTTATTATAGTGTGTCACACTGGTTCTCTGGAAGCAGTCAATTAGACAGAGTTTAGAGTGTGAGATGTTTATTAGGGGCCGAAATCTGATAAGGTAGAAAGGAAGAAAGCAGGCTTGGGCAGAAGAAAGCAGGCTTGGTCAGAAGAAAAAGTTGAACATGACTCAGACCGGACAGAACTCCAGGAGCACAGCAGTGGACTTTGGAGCAGGAACTGCTCAGAGTCATGCCATGGTGGCCAAAAATTTAGGCCTTTACGCCCCTGTGTATTAGTTCCCTAGGGACACCATAACAAATTACAACTACAGAAATTTATTCCCTCACAGTTCTGGAGGCCAGAAGTCCAGCATTAATGTATCAGCAGGGCCACGCTCCCTTCAAAGGCTCTAGGGGAGGATTCTTCCTTGCCTCTCTCAGCTTTTGGTGAGTCCAGGTGCTCCCTGATTTTCGGCATCATTACTCCATTCTCTTCCTCTGTCTTCACATGAACTTCTCCTCTGTGTGTCTGAGTCTCAAATCTCCCTCTGCTTTTTTCTTATATGGACATTGGTCACTGGATTTAGGGCCTACTGTAAATCCAAAATGACCTCATCTCAAGGTCCTTAACTTAATTATGTCTACAAAGACTCTTTTTCCAAATAAAGTCTCATTCACAGGTTCTGGGGGTTAGGACGTGGACAATAGTTTTTGGAGCTGTTGTTCAAGCCACTATACTTTGCTTCACTCAGTCGCCAAATGTGGACTTCCCCAAAAAGGGTATGACCTTCAGAGATGCCACTTTCTGCAACCAACGCAGGCCCTTAAGTTGCTGACAGCTGGAGCCTGTCTGCTGGCTGTGTTCCCACAGATGGGCAGTAAGTTCTTCCTTGAAGGGAGTCTGAGTGGCACATCTTATCAACTACATATAGCCAAACTCCACACCAGGAATCAAAGACAAAATGCTGATAAGATCAGAGTCCCCTCCTACCACACTTGCAGTCTAACAGGGGGAGCTGGGTATCAATCATACAACCCCTCAATTCCAGGTAAGACCACTTCAATGGTCAATGCTGCCAAAAAGAGGTGTGTGTTACCATGAGGATATGTAGAGGGGAGACCTGATGGTGCTTGATTTGAGAGTGGAGAATGGTATTTAAGACAGAGAGGACCACATGTGCAAAGGTTGGATCATGTGCATTCAAGAAAGTAAAAGGAAGCCAGTGAGGCTAGAGTTAGAGATTGAAAAGGAACAAGGTACGGCATGAGATTGGGGAGGTAAGCCCACCAGGCCAAATGAGGTGCTGTGAGGGATGTGAAAGATTTGACTTTTATCCTTAGAACAACAGAACTCCATTGAAGAGTCTCAAAAAAGGGAGTATGATGAGTCAGCGGTGGGGAGCGACCAGACTAAATTGCATTTGAGGGAAAGATGCATATGGCCAAGACAGCAGTGTGGAGACCAGACTGCAGCAGAGAGGCCAGGTGGGGGACAGTCACTGCAAGAGTCCAGCCAGAGCTAATGGGACCTTGGACTTGGGTAATAGTGGAGATGGAGAGAAACCAATAGATTCCAGGGAGATTTAATAGATATTTAACAGGATTTGGTGATGAATTGGATGTGGACGTGAGGGAGAGAAAAACATTTAGGGATGACTGCTAAGTTTCTGCCTTGTACAGTGGATGAGGAACGGCGATCCTCATCAAGATAGGAAGCATTAGAAAGACCAGGTGTGAACAAGTATGGCATGTTCAAGCAACTGGAAAGAGCTGTTCCGTGTGTGGTCTAAGAAGAGACTACAGGGTTCGGAGGGAGGTTTGGCATTCTCCTGCCTCCCTTTCCATTGCTAAATGTAAACCACTACCTCTTTATCTTTGTGCACAAATCTTCCCCTTTGAGGTTTATTCTTGCTGTCTATGCTGTATTATTGCCGTACCTTACCATCAACAGGTACTGGCTCAGCTCTTGGTCCCTCCCCAAATTCATATCCCACTCTCCGAGTACAACCTTTTATCCTTCTAGCTTGCTCTTAATTTTACTTCCATAACTCCTATTCTTGTCCCCTTCATTTTCTCCTAATGGGCCCACTTCTGGCCTCCCATCCTTCCCTTCTAGTTTACATAGAGTGGTCTATCTCCACACTGCACCACCTTGTCTCAACATAACCTTCTATTTTGTGTTTTAGTCTCCATATTCACCAACACTCTCAATTTCTCTCCAGCTTTGTCTTTCCTTATGTTAGGCATAAGGATTAATCCTAACTATGCCTTCTCCTCTACCGCTCCCAGGCTGCTGCACATTGCTGGAGAAAGTAATGAGATTGTAGACTGGTCTGCAACCTAGCCTCCAGACCCCTGCATATTCTTTGGAGAGGTCTGGGTGTGGGTCAAAGATGGTAGCTGTGATATGCACATGGATGCGTTGCCCAAGGAGAGTAGAGGACAGGATGGAAGAAACTAGATTGCAGCAGGTTGAGGCATAAATGAGTAGCAAAGTGGAGACTCTAAGCAGAGAATACTTATTCAGAAAAGTTGATAGAAAAAGCAAGGAGAAAGATAGGGTAAGAGGTAGCATGTATGAAGGACTTGGGTATTTTAATTGTAAGCTAGGAGAGATGAGAGTGTGTTTATAAGCTGAGAGGAAAGGGCTAATAAAGAGGGAGAGGTTGAAGCTATAGGAAAGAGAATGATTGCAACTAAATTTCCAACAAGAAAGGAGTAATAAAGCAAATAATGCACCTCAACTCAGTCGAAGATGTTGCATATAAAGTGGAAACACAAAATTGTTATACTACATGATTGTAACTACATAAAAAATGTGTACATATGCATAAGGTTTAGATAGGAGTAGAGAAAAACAAAAATTCCTTATGTCAGTGGAGCTGGATTAAGTCTGAGTATTTTCTTTTTAAATTCACATTATTATTATTGTAAAAATGTTTAATAAGAAGAAATGTCTTTTAGAAAAGATGAATGAGCTCATTCTGCATTTTTTTCCTAGGGCCAGAAATTCTAGCCATTTAATATGGAGACAGGTGAATCTGGGTTCACAGCCAGTTTTTCCACTTGCCAAGTTAGTCATTTAACCATCTAAGCCTCAGTTTGCTCAAATATGTAAAATGGGGATAATAATAATTATTCTTTCATAATTATGAGGATTAAATGAGACAAAGCATGTCCTTATGGTCTGTGGTATATAGTAAGTGCTTAGTAAATGTGACTGATTATTATTATTGTTGTTGTTAGCTCCACCAATGCTCTGAGTCAGATGCTCTGGTCTTCAGATGTCTTCACAGCAATTACAGCATGGCACTTGGAATGGGGAACGGCTTTGGCATGTGACATAATTTACAGCTTGTCTCTGATTTAGCAGGATAAACTTAAATGAGTTAGTTAACTTCTGAGACTCAATCTTTACATCTTTTAAAAAGAATATTTACCTTTAAAATAAAAATTCTTAACTTACTTTACAAGATTTGGCCCAAGCTTGTCTCTCCAGCCTCACCTCATCTCTCTTCCCTGGACCCCCACACTCCAGACTGACTCCTCCTACTCATCCTTCAGATTTGTTCCCTCATTTTCTGCCATCCATTCGATTGACTCAATTTTCTTTATTTCCTTCCTATCACTCTGCTGATTTATCAATTACATGCTCTAATTTTATTACTATTTCATATGAATATAATGTTTTAGCTACCACCAGCACCTTCTTATATTATATGTCATTGTTGCCCAATATTTTAGTTTCACTGTTTTTATACCCCACCCAATGAACCATTGTTATTTTTCCTGTTTTATGTAGTCAATGTAAGACATATTTACCTAGATACTTACCAAGTTCTTTAATATTCCTGTTTGATTTAGTTCCTTCTTTTTCATATACACAGTACACTGGCTCTTTCAGTGACTTTCTGTTCAGGATAATTCTCAGTTTTGATTTATCTGAAAATGTCTTAATTTCACCCTCATTATTGCTGGGTATCGGATCCCAGGTTTGTGATGATTTTCTCGTGTTACTTTGAAGATAGGATTCCATTGCCCATGGTTAATGTTGTAAGGCAGCTGTCAGTCCACATGCCATTCCTCTGAAGGTATCTAGTCTTTCTCTATTTAAAAACATTTCCCCATGTCTTTCTGTCTGGTTAAAAATATTTCTCTCTGTCTTAAAAATATTCTTTGTCTTTGAGTTCTGTAGTTTTACTACATTGTGTCTGGGTGTGGATTTCTTTTATCATGCTAAGTACTTATTATGCTCCCTACCTGAGGATTCATATCTTTATCTATTCTAGGAAATTGTCCTAGCACGTTCTTTCCTCCCTGTTTTCTCAATTTTCTCCTTCTAAAACCCATAATAGATATAACTTGGCATTTTTAGTCTATTTCCCATGTCTGTTAGCCTCACTTTCTAGTTTCCATTTCTTTATCTTTCTGAACTTCATTTTCTTTAATTTCCTTGACCCTACCTCCCAGTTTACTAATTCTCTCTTTAGCAGCCTCTAATCTACTTAATACATTTTAATCTCAAAGATTCTATTTTTTACTTCTATTTTATTTAGTACTTTTTCAAATTTGTCTAGTTTTTTTGAAAAGCATATTTTAAATCCTCATTTTTTTGTCTTTAATAATTTTAAATATTTTTTATCTTACAGGCTTTTTGGCTTGTTCTATTATTGAAGCTCTTAAGGGTCTAATCTTGTGGTTGGCTAGGTCTGATTTTTTTTTAATACTCCTGATGACTTCTTTCTTTGTGTGTTTGGTGATTCTGGATTGTGAGCTCATCTAAGTAGTGATTTATGTGGCTTTATTTTTGGAAGCCTGTATTGCATCTATATTTATGTATATATGAAAGGAAGAGTCCATATCCTCCCAGGGAATTTCTGCTTTTGCTTTTGCCAAGATATCAGCCTGGACCATCTTTTTTGTTAATTTCTCCACCAAGGTCATGCATATTTAAACTCTAAATTCTCTAAAGTTATGTAATTATGAAGTTTCAGGGGATTTACTCCCCTCTACCAGAACCCAGGCTAAGACAAATAAGTATTCTTATTTCCCTTTACCTACTGGCAGACTTTTAAAAAATCTTATCTTTTCACAAATAGTTTAATTCTGTGATTGTCCTGGATCACATGAGGTGTCAGTTCTAACTCCTCACCTTTAGGGAAGTGCCAAAGGTCCTGCTTCCTGAATGAATATGGGCCTTTCAACCTAAGCTCCATGGTTACTGTGTTCTTTTTAGCCTCTGTACCCTGATCCCACCTCATGCCCCAGGCAGTGTCAGTTTATACTTTTTAAGCTTGCTTTTACTTTATCCTTTGCTTTGAGGACCTGGAGATTTCGCTAAATCTATGCAAGCTCAGTTATGCATTTAAAAGGATATTTGCTATACGTTGCTGAGTATTTCTCTTTAATAGCCCTAATACTATTACAATTAATTAATTAATTACATAATTTTTATTTAGTGTTTATGTCATCCACTGAATCAGAAGCCTTATAAGGGCAAGGATCATGTTTATTTTGCTTAATAGTAAACATCCAGGGCCCCATACAGAGCCTGATACATACTAGATAGCAAATAAATGTTTGTGGAATGGATGAAGCTGTTATAAGATTTAAATGAGAAATGATGTGGAATTAGCATATAATAGGTACACCATTACTAGAAGGCATTTTTTTCATGATGTATTTTACTTTCGTCTTCATATATGGGTTCTTGCTTCTGGGAAAATGAAAAAGCTCAAATGGTAATACCACATTATGTTATCAGGAGCCAACAATTTCTACCACTCTCATAAGCTAGTTTGATTTCCTGCAGCCCCAGATATGGAGGTTTAAAGGCTATTACTCACACTTGGGCCCACTTACATTTTTTGAAATACATTGCAGAGAGGGTGTGGATAGAAAACAGAAATAGGCATTTGATCCTACTGGGCTAGTCCCTTTGACCCACATCCCAATGTCTTTTCTTCTGGTCTTTCTCTTGTCCAATCAGCTACATTCTCCAGAACCCATGTGAGCTCTTATTGGATCAGCAGAGAACTAGGTATAAAAAGACCCAAGTTCTGTTCCAAGTTCTGCTACTGACAAGCTGTTTGATCTTAGCATTTCACTTAACATTCTTGTATTTAGTTCCTAATAAGGAAAATGAGAAATGTGGGCTCCATTGAAAACTCTTCCCTAATACAAACAGTTTATGACTTACTATGAAATTTCTTTCTTATCAGACTACCTTCTACCTTCCATCACTAGCAAATCAACATGCTTTCTTTCTCCAGTTTGTTTTTCTACCTCTGTCTCTCACCATGCCAGTTACCTCTCTCCTTCCCGTCCCCACCTTCACCACTGGCTTATCCTCTATTATAACAGGTAAGCTATTTGAGGGAGGAGCAAGATCTGTATGGAATCTGCAGATTAATAAGTTACCATTATAATAATAATAGTAATTATTGCACCTTTATTTTCACCTTGATCCTTTGAGTTCAAATTACTCCTGCCCTGCCCTCCTAAATTGACAAATAAATAATTGTGTGGGATCATTTCCTAATAGAGGGATTTGCATTTTCCAAGTGTCTCACACTCCCTGTGACCCCCTGTCAATATCCTCTCTAATTTACCAAGGAGATGACAGGGGAGCAGATGAGGCAGGAGGCTCTTTCAGAGCCTTGTAGGGATTCAGTTCCTCCCTTCTTCCTCTCTGACTATAATAGGAAGCAATGAATGGTCTGGATGGAGTATTTGACTGAGTTTTAGTGGTTCTAGAATTGGTTTTCCTGGAACATCTTGGTGCCCTTGGGCAAGTCACTTGACTTCTCAAAGCCTCATTGTCTTCATTTGTTATAAAAATGGATTAGACCAGATGAGTAGTAAGCATGGACATAGATCACATAGCAGAGTCACATAGATCGCAATTCAAATCTGGGCTCTGTGACTTTAGCAGCTGCATAACTTTGGGGTCATTAACTTCTCTGAGGCACAGTTTCCTTCATTTCCTAGCTGTCTAGCCTAGGTTAGCTCTTAGCCTAAATATTTCTATCTTAATTCACTCTACTTCCTCTCTTGTTCCAGCTAACTCAGTTGTCTCCCATCCTCACTCACTGTTCTTCCTTTTCACCCTCCTCTCCTTACAGAGGCAGTTCTCATTCTTCACATTTACTTGTCCCTACTTATCCTCACACACCTTGCAATCACATAGAGTCAGGCCTAAAGTTCACCAGCGTAGCCATTCTTTCTCATATGCCTAAGATCAGCACCAAGGAAGCATACACCCAGTTAATAGTCTCCTCCCACCCTTAACATCACCCAGCCCTTGCATATGATCCTTCAGTGATAAGGAGCACACAGTTGCTGAATCAGCCTTTGCCATTTCAGGTCACCCTCTCTCCCTCTTGTCTGTTTCTTTCAGAGGACTATGGCCCTTTAGTTTTGCATCTTACAGCTTCACCCTCAAAAGAGGACATGGCTTCAATTATCTGGATCTCACATCTAATAATCTTAGAGAAGAAGATATTTGTTGGCCTATCTAGGTAAGGTAAGAAAATGGCAGCTTCTGTAATAGCCATATAAATGGGGTGAGGATGCATTTGCTGGAGAAAGGGGGAAAGCTTGGCTGATTGAGAGAAACTATATTTTACCACATTCTTACCACATACAAAAAGCAAAAATTAAATATAGCATATATCACCCTTGAAAATCCCTTAGGGATGTACTGTATTGGAGAATGAAATTCAATGTCTCAGAAAGTCCAAAGTCACCAGTGTCTCCTCCAGTGTTGGAACATATTGTTGCTTCCTCACTAGACAACACTTACAGATTATGTTTAGTGGCCATGTGATACAAAACAAAACAAAAAAATAAAAACCTTTAAGATTCACATTTATCTCACTAAGACACTACGTAGGGGAAAATGTGGGCTAATTGATCCTGAGTCATCACTCAGGATTGCTTATACCTTTGAGTTAATGATCTCTCACTTTTTCACTCCATCATTCTTTCTCTCTTTTTCATGTGGTCATACAGTTGAATTCATGCAAATTAAAAATGTGGAGAAAGCCTTTCCACTCTACTTCTAAAAACCCCTTCAAAGAGCTTACAGTCTGGAAGACAGATGGGTAATGGGCAAGGGGGATAGTTGCCACAATAGAGGCAAGCAAAAAGGTCTTGGGATCCCACTGAAGAGGTACCTAAATCTGTGTAGGAGGGGTCAGGGAAAGCTGCCAAGAAGAAGGGACAATCAAACTGAGACCTGAGGGACAGATAAAACTTAGCCAGAGTGGGGAAAAGGATGGTTCAGGTAGAATGTACCAAATTCAAGAGGCAAGTTAGAGCCTGTTTCACTGGTTCAGGATAAGCTTTGAATGTGGGCAGGATATATGGCAGGAGAGGCAGGGGCCCAATGATCATGGAGAGCCCTGAATGCTGTACTTAGGAGCTCAGTAATTATTCTGAAAGCAATAGAAAACCACTGAAGCAGGGGAGAAGCTTGATCAAGCAGCATAGTAGAAATAAAATTCTAATTGTGATTTGCAAATTAGATTGAATAGCAGCAATGTATTACAGTAGGAGATCAATTAAAAGCATTCAGTAATCCAGGTAAGAGGTCATAATGGCTTGGATCATTGGCTGTGGACACAAAGGGGATGGGGAAAAGGAATCAGTGATGCTCTCCCAAGTGTCTGGCTTGAGCAACTGAGTGAACAGTAGTACCATTCACTTAGATGAAGAATAATGAGAGTAGCTTTCCGATTTCCAATTGGTTTCATATTACTCTTCATATTTCCTCTCCAGGCATCCCTTTTCTTGCTTCTCTCTCCACTTCCAGATGATGGAGCCCAGAATAGCAAAGGCTTTCAGGTCTTCATTGTGTAGGAGTCTAGACTAAAAGACCTCAAAAAGACTCCTCTAATTTGAAGGCCTCTGATTTCTTAGTCCTTGAAATGACAACTGCTTGGAGGCAGAGAGAACGTGGAGCATAATGGGACATAGAGAAAAATCTATTGGGGGTAAAGTGTTATTTGGATAACAGTTGAGAAACAATTACCATCCCCCCCTTTCTGTTGGTAACTCAAGTCCTGACGCACCAATTTCCTTGCAATTTCCAGTCTCTCCATGTCAAAGCTTTCCTGGCGATGGCTAACCTTGTCCATGGTTGCCTCATCTTAAAGCCTAGAAGGCCTATTTCACTTTACAGGAGATTGCCACACAAAGAGCCATTGAGAAAAGGAAATCTAATAAGTGAGACCTAGAACGTGATGGATTCCTTCTGACCCTTCCCTTTTTGGTTATAGACCAAAATAGACATGAATCCCAGTTCTTAGGATTAACAGATTACCTTTAGAAAAAGAAAGAAAGATAGTGTTAATTAATTTTTATTTGAGGCCTCCACCCGTTTCCTGCTCTCTATTCCTCTTTTGTCTAGTCCCAGGGAAAATCTGTGGGAGAGGCCCAGCCTGCCAGCAGAGTTGGCTGCTGCACGGCCAGGGACTGACTGCAGCCACTGTGAAGCACCTTGCCCTAGCCACTCCTCTTCCCCCTCCAGCTCTTACACAACAGCCCAGCAGGCACACGAAGAGTCCAGCCTTGTGCTTTTCTTTCTGGGCTCCCAGGTTTCTCAAAGAATCCCTTTGTTGGTTAATGTCAGCCTCTCCCCAAGGAGGCTGAGCCCAGATAGGGTGGAGGCTTCCATAACGGGTGCTGGATGGATGGGGACTTGTTGATGGCCTCTGGAGTAACCTTGGCATCTGTATGTTTTCCAGGGTGAGAGTGGCTTAGCACTTTCAAAGTCTTTTATAAGACTCACCTCCTAAAGGAAGCCCTCCTGATTATTCCCATTCCTACTCCGATTGTGTCTTCATTGGGCATCCTCTCAGGCTGGCATGCATGTAATGCCTCTTTTCCTGAGGCATTTCATAGACCATTGAAAGTACAAAAAGAAGTAGGAGGGGGTGCATGTGCTTGGATCAGAGACAAATTCAAAGCCAAGATTCAATAAAAATCTTGTGCTCTTTCTACTATACCAAGCTCTCTGGTCCACACAATACTCTGGAATCAATTACTTTAGTTTCAGATGCCCAGTAGAGTTGTCAAGTCCATTTGTAGACCTTATACTGCTCTCCTGCAATGCTCAGAGCTCTCTCATGGCCTGAAGTCACTCAAACACAGTGGATTCTGTCTTTTGGGAAGCCTGGGGTATTTTGGGAGTATTTACATGGAGGTCCTCACTGCTCTTTGTGTGGCAATCTCCTTGAAATGATGACTGAAAGTCACCATGTCAGAAGTCCTTGACAGTGCCTACTTGGTGACTTTCAGGTTAGGGTATGAAACAATCAGCCCCAAGAAAGGCAATGGGTCAGGAAGCTTACACAGCTTGTATCATGTTCTCTATCATTCACGAGTCCTCACCGTCAGGAGTAACAGAAAGAGGCAGCTGGTGTAGAAGAAGCTACAAACGGGAGAATTTCAGAGCATTAACCTTGAAATCAGATGGCCCAAGTGGGTTCAAATCCTGGCACTTCCATTTATTTATGGGACGGTCTTACCACCCTCTAAACTATATGTATTATTCCATAAAGTGGGATTTACAGTAGCTACCTAAGGAAGCCATCATGAAAATTAAATGAAGTAACATAAATATAAAGTACTTAGCTCGTGGTACTTCTTCTTCAGTAAGTGGTAGCTGGTATAATGAAAGAATTCTGTACTGACTAGCCCAGGGTGAAGTCTGAATTCTGTCTCTCTTGGCTCTGTGACCTTGAGCAAGTCACTCAACCTCTTTGGGACTCAGTTCCCTTTTCTTTGATGAGGGGTTGGACTGATAATCTTCAAGTTCCCTCCCAGCTATAAAATTCTTTAATTCTGTGTGTTTTCCTGCCTCATCTCCATGTCTGACGCCCAACTCACTTATAATCCTCTCCAGGGCAGAGACGATTTTGCTTCCAACCCTAGAGCCACAGACAAAACCAAGACTTAGTGGGTATTTGCTTTTTTCCAGTAGGAAAAACTTGAGAGTTGAGACATGTGAGTATTTTTCTTGGTGCCTTGAGGGCCAACAGTGTAAACTTGGATCAGCTGAGGGAGCTTCGTCAGCCGCCACAGAGATGCCCTGACAAGGCCAGATCATCAAACATGCTGGAGAAAGACAGGCTGGAGGCCGGGGACTTGATGTCTGACAGGCTTTAATCTAGCCAGAATAAAGGAACACGAGCCCGTGTTACACCAGGGAGCATGACGTTCTGCTCCTCTTTCCTTTACTCTCCACATAGGGGTAAGACAACATGTCTTTGAACAAGCTTACTTTACCATATGCGTGGCACAAAATAGCTCAATGATCATCCCATGCCCTCTCCTCAATTCTTTTTCAAAACAAACAACACATAGAAAACAGACATTCTTCCAAATTCACATCTATTGAATTCATAATTCCTCCTTCTTTCTGACTTTTCCAGACCCTGATGTTTTAGGTAGACTAACTCTGTTGGCTGGAGCAGAAAAGATTTATATTCAGCTCCATTCCTGAGTAAATTTCCTTTGGGAAAATAGGTCTGAAGATGTGGAATCCAGTAGATTATAGCAGGAGCCAGCAGAGGGGCTTGAGTGTGGAAATGAGGCCAACTCAAGGCTCGAAAGGGACAACAAGTGACAACTCAAACCTGAAAGACTGAGGCACAGACATTCCTGCCCACGACCCATGGGACACACTTCCTGTGTGTGTGCTGTAGGCAGAGCTTTGAGAGCTTCAGCCTAGTCTGGATAACAGAAACATCCGATTGGTCACCAAGCCTTGTGGGTTCAACCTTTAAAATACTTCATGATTCCCTTCCTCACTTTCCATCCCTTTCTGCCACTACGCCAGTGAACTGTCCCAAGGTTTCATAGGTCTGTGAATACAAGTGATAACACATTTATGTAAACACTCTGCTCTTTGCAGTTCTGAATGCTCGCCAGCCACAAGGAAATCCAGCCCTTCCCAGAGTCTCCCCAGGTGTCTGGAATTCTTCAGGTTTGTCATCGGTGCTCAGAACAAGTGCAATCTTCTCCTCAATGTCTCCACCCCTACTGGCTCTGTCGCTAATGCTTTCCGTGAGGATGTCCATGTTTGACCCAAGAGTGCTGGGTGCTATGCCGAATTGGGGAGAATGACCCTCTGCCCACTGTGCTGTACTGGGTCACAGCTTGTGCCTGGAGTTCCACAGAGGCCCTGTGGAAATGGCTCCTTTACCTTTAGCTCTACTACTTTCTCCCCAGTCTCCAAAACAGTCCAAGAGACATCTATCAGGCTATTCAACCATCCTCCTCAACATTCCCTCTTCTTTCTCCAAACCTCGTGCTTCTTCCCCCGGATGATTTTTCTTGAGGGCGAAAGAGTCCTAAGCACATTGGCACATACAATCAAGAACTTGGTGGCAGGCAGGTGAGGCCTAACTTCGTTTCTCAGAAGCATTCAAGTCCACCCTGGCCAAGCAAAGATGTCCTATTAGAGTAGTTTGAAGCACCATTATTTTCTGCTTGAATTGTTTATTATAATAGTGCTGACCATTCCCCTGTTACCAGTCTCTCGTCCTTCCAGTACACCCTCCACTCTGCTTCCGGTGATCTGCTTCAAATCCAGCACCCACTGCCCATTGTTTACAGGACAAAGAGCATGTTTTTCAAGCCCCTGCCAAATGGAATCCTAACTCATGTTATTGACCTTATTCCTGAACGCCACTTTCTTTGCCCCCTAAAATCCAGCCACTCAGTTCTCTTTATAATTCCCTAACTATGTCAAGTGTTGTTATGTCTTGATCTTTTGTTGACATTTTTCTTTGCTTGGTATTCCTCCCCCAGCTGACTACCCACTTACCTGCTAGTTGACTAAATTTTACTGAAATTTCAAAGCCCAGCTTATTTTATATGTGAAGAACCCCCAGCTTCCTCTTTGCTTTTCTGCTCTAGAAGAGCTCTGGGACAGTGTTGGGGTTTAGAATAAGAGAATCCCATGTTCACATCCCAGTTCTTCCATTTACTAGCTATGTAAAATATTTAGCAAGTTACTTAACTTCTCTAAGCTTAACTTTCTCATCTGGAAAATGAGGATAATAATCCTTTCCTCATGGGATTACTTTAAAGATTAAATGCAATAATGTATGTGAAGTGCCTGGCACATATGCTTATGACTATTCTTTAGTGATTTATCTTCTCTGAGCTTCAGCTTCTCATCAATAAAAGTGCAACTAAAGCATCTAATAAGCATATTTTTAAAATTAATTTATAAGGTGGTACATATATAATCACTAATTTTAATATTTTTGCCATATTTAACACATGAAAAGTGCCAGGTACGTAATGGCACTCATTAACTGTCAGCTCCCTCCCCACCTCTCACACTTTCTTTTTTTCCCTCATCAGTTTTCCCAAAGCATTCCCACACACATCTCTACTATAACAGATATTTCGCTGCATTAAAGTCATTTAGTTATATATGTATTTTCCCATTTAGAATACAAACTCTGCAAGATATCATATTCAACTTTTATCTTTCTATTATACGAAGTTTCAAACATTTACTCAAGTATATAGTATAATGAAATATCATGCACTCAACATGGGACTTTAGCCATGATCAACTCATGACCAATCTTGTTTCATATGTAACCTACCCACTTCCTTACCACTTATCTCTGGCTTATTTTGAAGCAAACCCCAGGTGTGGTGTCATTTAATCTATATTATCATACCAAAAATATTCAAAGTAATTCCACAATATCATCAAATGTCCTATCAGTGTCCATATAATGTTATAATTTTTTGTTGTTGTTTTTGTTTATTGCTGGTTTGTTTTTTCAGTTGATTTGCTTTAATTAATATGCAAACATGGTTTATATGTCATTTAAAATCTCGTGTAACGTATAGATTCTTTTTCTACCTTTTTACTTTGCAGTTTTTGTTTTTGTTGTTGCTTGAAAGAAACAAATCATATGGTATTATTGACATGTTTGTCTTTCCATTGTATCCCTTGTAAATTAGTTGTTAGATCTTAGAGGCTTGATCAAACTTACATTTGATTTTTTTACCAGATTGCTTCACGGAATGTATAGTTTTCCTTCATAGGATATATAATGTTTGTTTGTCTTTTGTGATGTTAGGAGCCATTGGTGATTCCTGTACAGGTACATTAACCCAACAGAGTTCCTTTCTAATTCTATCGTTCCTTCCTTATGTATTAGTCCTTATAATTCTATGAAAAGAATCTCCCCTGGTCAACCCTTACGTTAATTTGAGGCACAATTCTTATAAGAAAGGCAGGATAAATGCTTGATTCTTTACCTTTGTTTGCCAGTTTCCCAAATAATGATTTGGTTCACTAACATCCTCCAAATTCATCAATAAGGATTTTAAAAAATTGGTTTATTTCATTATGAACTCATGGATTTAAACATATATGATGTGTTTCAATCCATTAATCAAATTGTCCCATCTATGATTAGTGTGAGCTTCTCCATGGTGGCTCTAGAGTCCTTTTGACATAATTAGTATTTGACAGCATTCTGGCTTTCTGGTATGACAAAATATCTCAGGCTCATCTTGTACATATAATGCCATATGCCTGGGCAAACCAATTCTCCAAGGAGCACTGTTCCTTTTATTAGGAAATAGTATTTAGAAATGATAATCTGGGCACTAGAGTACCCATTAATACTGGATTGGTCATTATTTCTAGACCACATAGGGAGCCTGGACTTCCATTGCCACCTGGCAGCAACAGGCACCCCTCCATCTTTCATTGCAGTTTGTCAGAGAAGGCCTAATAGAAAGTCAGGATTTTCATCATCACTCTGTGGCAATGAAGACTGTGATTTCAGTGGCAACCACGTGGGGAACTGGAACTCCTATTCCTGTCAAGAAGTAATGAGAAGTACCCCTCCCCTCAGATGTCAATAACAACCGAGTAAGGAACCTGAACTTCTAACTCCGCCAGGTAGTAACAACTCTGTACCTTCCTCCCCCTGCAAGACCAGTGTCAGAAAAAGCCAGCTGGGGCCGGCCCGTGGCTGAGAGGTTAAGTTTGCACACTCTGCTTCAGCAACCCAGGGTTTCTCTGGTTCAGATCCTGGGCACAGACATGGCACTGCTCATCAGGCCATGCTGAGGCAGCGTCCCACACAGCACAACCAGAAGGACCTACAACCAGAATATACAACTGTGTACTTGGGGGCTTTGGGGAGAAGAAGAAGAAGACAAAAGAACATTCAACTATTGATTGTCAACTAGGAAGACTCAATTGTTAATTATTTCTTTAAAAGTATTTACCTGACTCAAAAGTGCTTCAAATTTACAACTGATACACAGTTATTATTATTTTTTTAAATCTTCACATTTAAACTGATCCAGCCTTTTTACTAGCCAAGAAGCTAAATTCTACAGTTCATAATGAGAAATAATAGCTTTATTCTCTGCAAAAATTTATTAGTTATATTCAAAATTTCTATCATTTATGTAACTAATATGTAATAGAATAGAAGCCTGCCACTAAATTTGTTGTATTGACACTAAAACTCAATGTACAAAAGTACTATCAATGTTTGTGAAGGAAGTATAACATAGCAAAAGATTTTTAACACTTCAATAGGAAATTAAAAATATGCTTGAGGGACTGGCCCCATGATGTTGTGGTTAAGTTTGGTGTGCTCTGCATTGGTGCCTTGGTTCATGGGTTCAGATCCTGGGCATGAACCTACACCACTTGTCAAACTTGCTGTGGTGGTGACTCACATGCAAAAATAGAGGAAGATTGGCACAGATGTTAGCTCAGGGCTAATCTTCCTAAGGAAAGAAAATGCTTGAAACAAATGAAAAAATAGAAAGCCTCCACAAAGAAATAGAAATTCTCATCAAAGAAAGAAGATATAAAGAAAAAGTAAATGGAAATTTTAGAACTGAAAAACACAGTAACTGAAATAAAAAGCTCAGTGGGTGGCTCAATAGCAGAATGTGGGGGCAGAGAAAATAATCCATGAACTGGAAGTTTACAGCAGTAGAAACTACCCAGTCTGAACGACAGAGAGAAAATGGGCAGAGGGGAAAAAGAACAGAGCCTCAGGGACCTGTGGAATGATATCCAAAAATGACTGAAAACTTTCTAAATTTGAAAAAACATAAGCCTGTGGATTTAAGAAGCAAACTCCAAACAGGATAAACCCAAAGAAATCAATTCCATGACTTGTGATAATTACTTCTGAAAACTAAAGAAAAAGAAAAAATCTTGAATGCAGTGAGAAAGAAAAGATACATTATGTATAGGGGAAAAATAATTCAAATTACAGCAAATTTCTCATCAGAAACCATGGAGGCCATAAAGAAGTGGCACAATATTTTTCAAGTGCTGAAAGAAAAGATTTGCCAACCCAGAATCCTATACCCAAACAAAATATCACTTAGGAATGAAGGGGAAAGCAAGACATTTTCAGATGAAAAATTAGAGATAATTTGTTGCCAACAGATACACCCTAAATGAATGACTAAAGGAAGTTTCCTAAAAAAGGAAGCAGAAGAAGGAAGCTTAAAACTTCAGAAAGTAAGAAAGAACACAGTAAGCAAAAAATAAGTAAATACAATATCTTCCCTTCTCCTGAGTTTTCTAAATTGTTTTTGAAAGTTGATGCAAAAATTACAATGCTGTCTGATGTGGTTCTAAATGTATATGGAGGAAATATTTGAGATGATTATATTATAAATGGGAGAAGTTAGAGGGACACAAAGGGAGACAAGTTTTCTGTAATTTATTCAAATGAATAAATAACACCAGTAGACTTTAATGTTATGAATATATAATGTAATACCCAGAGCAACCACTAAAAAACTATACGAAGAGATACACTAAAAAAAATGCACATAAATCAAAATGGAATTATAAAAAACATTCAAATAACCTACAGCAAGGCAGGAAAAAAAGACAGAGAAATGAAAAACGGGAAAAAACTCCAGAATACAAAAAGAAAATGGCAGAATTGAGCCCCAACACCTCAATAATAGTATTAAATATAAATGGCCTAAATATACCAATTTAAAAACAGAGACTAAGGTTGAATTAAAAAACATGCCTATGTCTCTGTGCTTATTTCTACGTATTAGGTAGATCAGTTACATCTCCCAATCTTGGAAATGTGGTCTTATGTAGGGGATGTCTTATGGGCCCCAGCAGTGTGCTTCCCTCCCATCACCCATGCCAAATGCTCCAAGGATGTCCATTTTGTTGGCTCCATGTGCCTCTCTGTTATGGTGGGGCTGCTATGTTTTGCTGCTATAGGTACATGCTGCTACGGGTGCACTATTGGTTGGGGCAGGCCTCTGGCACAGACTGACTATGCAGTCTGGTGGTGCACAACTGCCTTGGGTGTGCTGGTGGGCAGGGCAGGACCTTGAAGGGGCAGTGCACAACTATTTCAAGTGCATTGGTGGGAAGGACAGATCCCCTGTGTGGCTGCTTTTGGGGCTCAGCACCACAAGTGTACTGCAGGCTCACTGGTGAGCAGGGCTGATACCTGGGGTGGGCTGCCTGAACTGCCTGACTGTGCTTGATTGCCTTGGGTGCTCTAATGGGCAAGACAGGCCCCTGAACTAACAGGCCAGAGGAAGAAATCCACTGGCCCCTGCCAGTGTCTGTGTCAGCACTGCTGAACTAGGTCACAATAATGGCTGCTGCCAGTGTCTCAGTCCCTGGGGGGGGGGGGGCGGTGAGCCCAGCTGGCTCCTGACTCTCTTGGATGTGCTCTGAGCTTAGTAAGTGAGTCTCTTTTACCAATGGACTATGCACTTTTCTATCTGGTGTTTTTGTGCCGGTTTCTGGATTGAGTGGGTTTGTGCATGAGCCCTTTAAGAGCAGGTTTTCCTTTTCCTGAAGTTTTGTAGTTTTTCTAGGCATATTCTCCATTGGTTTTCAAAGCTGAGTTTTTTTGGGAGCTCATCTCTTCTGTGCTGAGTCTAAGGGCTGGGGTGCATCATGTGGAGCTTGAATCCCCTGTTCTTCCAGGAAAAGCTCCAGACCTTTGAGATCACTCCCATTCATGAAGCACTACAGCTAGGGTGTATTTTTTTCCTCAGCAGGCCTCTATGTCTGCCTCTTCCACCCCCTCTGTGTTTTCCCTTGTTGTGGAGGGTTTTTTCATCCAGTTTACAGATCTCCCTCAGAGGAAATTGTTCCACAGGTAGTTGTAGGTTTGTTGTGTCTATGGGAGGAGGTGAGCTCAGGAGCCTCCTATGCCACCATCTTCCACTCTCCATAATTTTAAAGATTTTATGTTTTCCTTTTTCTCCCCAAAGCCCCCCGGTACATAGTTGTGTATTCTTCATTGTGGGTTCTTCTAGTTGTGGCATGTGGGACGCTGCCTCAGCGTGGTCTGATGAGCAGTGCCATGTCTGCGCCCAGGATTCGAACTAACGAAACACTGGGCCGCCTGCAGCGGAGTGCGCGAACTTAACCACTCGGCCACGGGGCCAGCCCCACCACACTCCATAATTTTAGTTGGAGACTTCAACATCTATCTCTTCTATCTTTAATTTCTAGAATAACTAGACAATCAGCAAGGATATAGAAAAACTCAACACCATCAGCAACAAACAGAATCTAATCAACTTTTATAGATGGCTCAACCCAATAACAGCAGAATGTGTACATTCTTCAAAGTGCCCAAAGAACATATACTAACATATACCATATCCTGGGCCATAAAACAAACTTGAAAAAAGTGTAAAAGAATTTAAATTATGCAATGTGTTCTCTGACTGCAATGGAATAAAACTAGAAGTGAACAACAGAAAGATAAGAGGAAAAATTCAAAATACTTGGAAACTAAACAACTCATCTCTACATAACCTATGTGTCAAAGAGAAAGTTACAAAGAAAGTTTAAAAAATACATTGAATTGAATGAAAATGGAAATACAACATATCAAAATAATGGGACACAGATAAGCAGTGCTGAGAGAAAAATTTATAGCACTAAGTGCAAACATTAGAAAAGGAAAACATATCAGATCAATAATCTAAGCTGTCACTTCAAGAACCTAGAAAAAGAAGAGAAGAATAAATTGAAAGCAAGAAGAAGAAAAGAAAAAGTTAGGATTAGAGTAGAAATTAATTAAATTGAAAACAGCAAAACAATGGAGGAAATCAATAAAACAAAGAGCTGGTTCTTTTAAAGGATCATTAAAGATCAACAAAAATTGACAAACCTCCAGTAAGATTAGCAAAGGAAAATAGAGAGAAGACACAAATTACCAATATCAGAATGCTATCAAGCCCTGCAATCATAAAAAGGTTAATAAAGGAATACTGCGAAATAACTCTATAGATGTAAATTTGACAACTTAGATGAAATATACCAATTCCATAAAAAACATAAACTACCACAACTCATCCAATATGAAATAGATCATTTGAATATGCCTATGCTATTAAGGAAATAGAATTTTTAATTAAAATATTCCCACAAATAGGAGTCTCCACGCCCAAATGATTTCACTGGAGAATTATATCAAATATTTAAAGAGGAACTAACACAAGTTCTACATGATCTTTTCCAGAAATTTGGAGAAGAAGGAACACTTCCCAATTTAGTTATTTAGTATTACCCTGATTCCAAAACCAGATGGAGACAGTACAAAAAAAGAAAACTAAAGACTAATATTCTTCATGAATATAGAGACAAAAATCCTTAACAAAATATTAGCAAATAGAAATCAGCAATTTGTAAAAAGAAATACACACCACAACTAAATGGAGTTTACCATAGGTATGGAAACTGGCTCAATATTCAAAAATCAATCAATATTAGCTTCCATATTGACAGGCTAAAGAAGAAAATTCACATGATATTATGCAGAAGATATTTGACCGTTTATGATAAAATGTCTCAGAAAAATACAAATAGAGCAGAACTCCCTCAACCTGATAAAGAACATCTACAAAAACCCTACAACTAACATTATACTTAATAGTGAAAGACTGAATGATTTCCCTCTAAGATTGGAAACAAGGTAAGGATGTCTGTTCTTATAAGTGTTATTCAATATAGTACTAGAAGTTCTAGCCACGGCAGTAAGGCAAAGAATGGCATGCGGATCAGAAAGGAAGAAATAAAACTGTCACTATTTTCAGATGACATAATTATCTACATAGACAATCCCAAAGAATCTAGAAAAACCTCCTACAAGTATCATGTGTTCAGCAAGATCACAGGATACAAAGTAAACATACAAAAATCAGTTATATTTCTATATACTAACAATGAATACATGGACACCAAAATTAAAACTACAATAACATTTACTATCACTCAAAAATGAAATACTTAGGTATAAATCTAATAAAACATGTACAGTATTTGTATGCTGAAAACTATACAACACTGATGGAAGAAATCAAACAAAATCTAAATAAGTGGAGAGACACACCATGTTCATTGGTATGACTCAATATAGAAAATTGGAAGACTCAATATAGTAAAGATGTAAATTCTTCACAAACTGATATGCAGGTTTAATACAATTCCTATCAAAATCCCAAAAGCTTTTTTTTGTAGACATAGGCAATATTATCCTAAAATTTCTATGGAAAGGGAAAGGAAGTAGAATAGCTAAAACAATTTTGAAAAATAAAGTGGCAGGAATTAGTCTACTCAATTTCAACACTTACTGTGTAGCTACACTACTCAAGACTGTGTTACTGGCAGAGGGAAAGACACATAGATCAATGGAATAAACAGAGAACCCAGAAATAACCCACACAAATATGCCCAACTGTTTTTTTCAAAGGTGCAAAAGATTTCAATACTAGCAACAAATGGTGCCAAAACAATAGGACATATATACACACATTCATAAAAATCTCACATCTTGTCCAAGTCAAAATGGATAATAGATTAAAATATAAAATGAAAAGGTATAAAACCTTTAAAACAAACATAGGATCAAGTACTAGGGAGAGTTAGATTTGACACCAAAAGTGTGATCCATAAGAGGAAAAACAAATAGATAGGGCTTTATCAAACATAAAAACTTTTGCCCCACAAAAGATCCTATTAAGAAGATGAAAAGGCAAGCTACAGAGTGCAAGAAAATATTTGCAAACTACATACCTGACAAAGAATTAGTATCTAAACTCACAATAGTAAAAAAAGCAAACAATCCAATTAGAACATAGGCAAGAGACATTTCACGGAAGAAGATATGCAGATGGAAAATGAGCACACAAAAAGATGCTTAATTTAATTAGCCATTAGGGAAATACAAATTAAAGTCACAATGAGATAATACTGCATACCTATCACAGCAGCTAAAATAAAAAATAGTCACAACACCAAATACTGGAAAGGATGCAGAAAGACTGGATCACTCATACATTGCTGCTGAAAATGTAAAATGGTAGAATCACTCTAAAGAAATAGTGTGCAAAACAGTTTCTTAAAAAACTAAACATGCTGCTCACTTTGGTAGCACATATACTAAAATTGGAATGAAACAGAAAAGACTGCCATGGCCCCTGTGCAAGAATGACATGCAAATTTGTGAAGTGCTCCATATTGTTATATCTATAAGATATTTTATGTAATCCTTGTGGTAACCACAAAGCAAAAACCTATAGTAAAGACACCAAATGCAAAGAGAATGGAATCAAAAGGCATAGAGTGGCTGAATGGATTAAAAAACAATATCCAATTATATGCTGCTTGCTAGAGATTCATTTCAGCTTTAAGGACACACATAGCAAAAAGTAAACAGATGGAAAAAGATATTCCATGCAAACGGAAACCAAAAGAGATCAGGGGTAGTTATATCAGACAAAATAGACTTTAAGTCAAAAACTATCAAAAGAGACAAAGAAGGTCACTATATAATGTTAAAGGGGTCCATTCATCAAGAAAATATAACAGTTGTAAATATATATACACCCAACATTGGCACACCTAAATGCATTAAGCAAATACTGGCAGAGCTGAAGAGAGAAATATACAATACAATAATAGTAGGATACTTCAGGGGCTGGCCCCGTGGCCGAGTGGTTAAGTTCGCGCGCTCCGCTGCAGGCGGCCCAGTGTTTTGTTGGTTCGAGTCCTGGGCGCGGACATGGCACTGCTCATCAGACCACGCTGAGGCAGCGTCCCACATGCCACAACTAGAAGAATCCACACCGAAGAATACACAACTATGTACTGGGGGGCTTTGGGGAGAAAAAGGAAAAAAAAATAAAATCTTAAAAAAAAAAAAATAGTAGGATACTTCAGTATCCCACTTTCAGCAATGGATAGATCATCTAGACAGAAAATCAATAAGGCAACATTGGACTTGAACTAAACTTAGACTAAAAGGACTTAACAGACATACAGAAGATTCCACCCAATAGTAGAATAATATACATTCTTTTCAAGCAGACATGAAATATTATCCAGGATAGATCCTATATTAGGTCACAAAACAAGCCTTAGCAAATGTAAGATTGAAGTCATATCAGCATCTTTTCTGACCACAATAGTTTGAAACTAAAAATAACAGGAGGAAAACTGGTAAATTCACAAATATGTGGAAACTAAACAGCACACTTCCTAACAACGAATAGGGCAAAGAAAAAATCAAAAGGGAAATCAAAAAGTATCTTGAAGCAAATGAAAATGGAAACACAACATACCAAAATGTATGAGATCCAGCAAAAGTAGTTCTGAGAGAAGTTTATAGTGGTAAACACACACATTAAGAAAAAAGAGAGATCACAAACAAACGACCTAAGCTCACACCTCAAGAAATTAGTAAAAGAAGAACAAAGTAAGCCCAAAACTTTCCTTCCTTAGCAGAAGGAAGGAAATAACAAAGATCAGAGCAGAAATACACCCTGAAAAACAAGAAAAAATATCAACAAAACTAAGAACTGATCTTTTAAAAAGCTAAACAAAACTGACAAACCTTTATCTAGACTAAAACAAAAAAGAGAGAAGACTCAAATAAATAAAATCAAAGATGAAAAAGGAAACATTACAACTGACATCACAGAAATACAAAGGGTCATAAGAGACTACTATGAACAATTATATAGCAACAAATTGGATAATCTAGAAGAAATGGATAAATTTCTACAAACATACAGCCTACCATGACTGAATCATGAAGTAGAATATATGAATAGATCCATAATGAGTAAGAAGATTGAAACAGTAATCAAAAACCTGCTAAGAAAGAAAAGCCCAGGACCAAATGGTTTCACAGGTGAATTCTACTAAACGTATAAAGAAAAATTAACACCAATCATTCTCAACCTCTTCCAAAAAACTGAAGAGGAGGGAACACTCCCAAACTCATTTTTATGAGGCCAGCCTTACTGTGATACCAAAACCAGATAAGGGCACTACAAGAAAACAAAACTACAGGCCAATATCCCTGATAAATATAGATGCAAAAATTCTCAACAAGATATTAGCAATTTCAATTCAACAGCATACTAAAAGGATCATACACCAAAATCAAGTGAGATTTATCCCTGGGATTCAAGAATATTCGTTCAACATATGAAAATGAATAAATATGATGTACCACATTAATAGAATGAAAGAAAAAATCATATACTCCTTTCAACAGATACAGAAAAGGCATTTGACAAAATTCAACATTATTTCATGAGTTCAACAAATAGGGTAAAAAAGGAATCTGCCTTAACATAATAAAGTCCATATATTACAAACCAACAGCCAACAGCATACTCAATAGTGAAAGATTGAAAGCTTTCCCAATAAGATCAGGAACAAGACAGGGAGGCCCACTCTCACTACTCCAATTCAACGTAGTACTGGAAGTCCTAGCCAGAGCAACTAGGCAAGAAAAAGAAATAAAAAGCATCTAAATCAGAAAGGAGGAAGTAAAATTGTCTTTTCAGATGATATGACCATATATATAGAAAATCCTAAACACTCTACCAAAAAAACTGTTAAAATAAACAAATTCAGGAGAGTTGAAGGATACAAAATTGACACACAAAAATCAGTTGCATTTTAATATACTAAGAACAAAGTACCTGAAAAGGATATAAAGAAAACAATTCCATCTACAATAGCATCAAAAAGAATAAAATATTTAGGAATAAATTTAACCAAGGAAGTGAAGGATCCATACAATGAAAACTACAAGAGTTTGATGAAAGAAGTTGAAGACACAAATAAATGAAAGATATCCCATGTTCATGAATCAGAAGAATTAATATCACTAAAATGTCCATATTACCCAAAGCCATCTACAGATTCAAGGCAATCCCTATCAAAATTCCAATGGCATTTTCACAGAAACAAGAAAAAACAATCCTAAAATGCATATGGGACCACAAAAGACCCCAAATAGCCAAAGTAATCTTGAGAAAGAAGAACAAAGCTAGAGGTATCATGAGTCCTGATTTCAAACTATGTTACAAAACTATAGTAATGAAAACAGTATGGTCCTGGCATAAAAACAGACACATAGTCCAATGCAACAGAATAGAGCCCAGAAATATAGCCCCATGCATATGGTCAACAATATTTGACAAAGGAGTCAAGAATATACAATGGGGAAAGGATAATCTCTTCAATAAATGGTATTGGGAAAACTAGATGTTCACATGCAAAAGAATGAAATTGGACCCCTACTTTACACCACTCACAAAAATTACCTCAAAATGGATTAAAGACTTAAATGTGAGATGAAAAATTGTAAAACTCTTAGGAGAAAACATAAAGAAAAAGTTCCTTGACACTGGGCTTGGCAACAATTTTTTGGATATGACACCAAAAGCACAAGCACTAAAAGTGAATATCAATAAGTGGGACTACATCAAATGGAAAAGCTTCTGCAGAGCAAAAGAAACAATCAGGAAAATGAAAAGGCAACCTATAGAATGGAGAAAATATTTGCAGATCATATATCTGATAAGGGGTTAATATCCAAAATATATAAAGAGCTCATACAACTCTATAGCAAAGAAACAATCTGATTTAAAAATGAGCAAAGGACTTGAGTAGACATTTTCCCAAAGAAGACATATAAATGACCAGTAGGTACATGAAAAGATGCTTGACATCACTAATCATCAGGGAAATGCAAATCAAAGCCACATTGAGATATCACCTCACACTTTTTAGAATGGCTATCATCAAAAAGACAAGAGACAACAGGTGTTGGCAAGGCTTTGGAGAAAAAGGAACCCTTATACACTATTGGTGGGAATGTACACTGGTGCAGCCACTATGAAAAACAGTATGGAGGTTCTTCAAAAAATTAAAAATAGGATTATCATATGATCCAGCTATCCCACTTCTGGGTATATATTCAAAGGAAACAAAGTTGCTGTCTTGAAGAGATATCTGCACCCTCATGTTCACTGCAGCATTAATCACAATACCCAAGAGACAGAAAAAAACGAAGTGTCCATCAATGTACAAATAGATGGAGAAAATTGGTGTATTTATATAGAATGGAGCATTATTCAGCCATCAAAAAGAAGGAATTTCTGACTTTTGCGACAACATGGTTGGACCTTGAGGGCATTATGCTAAGTGAAATAAGTCAGACAGAGAAAAACTGTGTATTCTCACTTATATGCAGAATCTGAAAAAGCCGAATCATAGAAATAGAGTAGAATGGTAGCTTCCAGGGACTGTGGGGTGGGGGAAATGGGAAGATGTTGGTTAAAGGATACAAACTTCCAGCTATAAAATATGTAATTTGAGGAATCAAATTCACAGCATGGTGACTATAACTAACAATACTGTTTTGTATACTTGAAAATTAAGAGAGTAAATCTTAAACCTACTCTCAAAAAAAGGTAATTGTGTGAAAGGATGGAGGTGTTAACTAACCTTATTGTGGTAATCATTTCACGATATATGCTTGTATCAAACCATCACATTGTATATATCTTTAACTTATATATATTGAATGTCAATAATATCTCAATAAATCTTGGAAAAAACAGCAACTCGCAACTATCGTATGACCCAGCAGATGCACTCCTGGACGATTACACCAATGAAATAGACTTACATTTATTCAAATCTGTACACAAATGTTTACTGCAGCTTTATTCATAATAGCCAAAATCTACAAACAACCTAGATGTCCTTCAACAGGTAAATGGATAAGCAAACTGTAGGACATTCATGCCATGTAATAATCATGCAATAAAAAGGAAAAAAACTATTGATACACACCACAACCTGGGTGAATCTCCAGAGAAATATGCTGAATAAAAAAGTCAATCCCAAAAGTTTACATACTGTATGGTTCCATTTACATAATATTCTTGAAATGACAAAATCATAGAAATGGAAAACAAATTGGTGGTTACCAGGAGTTAAGCATGAGGTGAGGGCTGGAGAGAAGTGGATGTGGCTATAAAAGGGCAGTGTGAGGGAACCTTGTAGTGATGAAATGTCCTGTATCTTGACTGTATCAATGTCAATATCCGGTTAAGTGATATTGTGATTTTGCAAAAGTTACCATCAGTGAAACTGGGTTAAGGGTACACAGGATCTCTCTGTATTATTTCTCACAACTTCATGTGAATCTATAAACATCTCAAAGTAAAAAGTCTATTTATTAAACATATTTTTCTTTAAGTAAGTGCATGCTAAGGGTGAAAATATTTAGGGGAGGGCACAGCAGCTTAATCTGTGTTTGGGCAAGAGAGAACTATGGAATCGCCTCAGTAACAATAGCTTCCCTTTACTAAGCACTTTGTCTCTGGCATGGTTCAAACCCTTTACATGCATTCTCTCATTTAATCCTTTCAGCAACCCTAAGAGATTTAGAGAGCTTAAGTAACTTTGTTCACTCAGTAAGTGGAAGAACCAGGAATGTGAGCTTGGATCTGTTTGACACAAAAGCCTGAAGCAAGGGAGTCTATTGAAAAAATATGAACTCAGTAGCATAAGCTATGATCCTGAAGGAAGCTGCTCAACCCTTCTCCCTTTGCAGCTTCAGGAATAGGCCTGTGAAGCCAAATCACTGTTTGTTCATACAGTCTTCCAACTCAGTACCAGGTACTGAGTTAGTTCAGGGCATCCAAAGATGCAGCAAGATGCATCCCCTAGCCCCAGTGAACTCACACACTTGTAGGGGTGACAGATATTGATCCTTGTACATGTCCTCATTCCTGTGGGAACATAAAGAGAGCTAAATCCAATGCCAAGGTCTGGAGAGCTCCCTGAAAGTCATATTGTCTGAGCTGTCAGCCTAGCAAACTTTTCAAAAGGCCCTCCTTGGAGGTGGAGGCAGGGGTATCTATGCACTTTTTCTGTCAACATTTCACACAAAAATATACTGGTCATTAGCCCCGTGCCTGCACACAAATGTTTCCAGCCTCACACAAGTGCCTGGAAAGTGGAAACACGCATTGAGGAAACTGTAGGAGGAGTCACCAGAAGCCCTGCCCACTCATGATCAATTTCCTGGTGGGGAGGAGGAGCCCACCATGCACCTGCCATGCCAAGGAGCGGCCCTAGCAAGAGAACTCAGAAAGACAATTTAATGAGCTTAGAAATAAAATGAATCTCTTCACCAAAGAGATTGAAACTATTTTAAAAATCAAGCAGAAATCTTGGATATGAGGAACACAATTAATGAAACAAAAAACATCTAGAACCCTTAAGAAATAGAGCTGATGTTATGGAGGAAGAAATTAGTGATTTAGAAGATAAAAATATAGAAATTCTACAGGTGAAGGAGGAGACAGAACTAAGATTTTTAAAAAGTGAAGGAATGCTTTGAGAAATATCTAACTCAATTAGGAAAAGCAACATAAGGATTATAGGTATTCCAGAGGGAGAAGGAGGGAGAAAGGAGTAGAGAGCTTGTTCAAAGAAATAATAGCTGAGAACTTCCCAAACCTGGATGAATTCCCAGATTTACAAATACACTAAGATAATAGAAACCTAGACATATCAGTGCTAAAAGATGTTCTCCAAGGCATATAATAGTAAAAATGGCAAAAGTCAATGACAAAGAAAAAATATTAAGAGCAGCAAGGCAGAAGAAAATAACCTACAAAGAAAATCCTATCAGGCTTTCAGCAGATTTCTTGTCAGAAACCCTACAGTCTAGGAGAGAATGGAATGATATACTCAAAATACTGAAAGACAAACACTTTCAGCCAAGAATATTCTATCCAGTGAAACTTTCCTTCAGATACAATGGAGAAATAAAAGCTTTCCCAGATAAACAAAAGCTGAGGGAGTTGATCACCACTACATCTCCCCTACAAGAAATAAAGATGCCCTCACACCAGAAACAAAAAGGCAAAGGTCTACAAAGCTCTGAGCGAGGAGATAGATAGACAGACATAATCAGAAAACTGCAGCTCTCTATAAGAACAGAGAGGCAAAGACTCAAATACAACTTAGAAGATAAAGGGAAGGAAGCATCAAAGTAATTATAAACACTTCAACTTAGTCTCAAACTCACATCATAAAAAATAGAACAATTTGTAATAAGAATAACTCAGAAGGGGAGAGGAAAGGGAAGGAACCTGCTTAGGTTAATGGAGATAAGAGACTATGAGAAAATGGACTATCTCATCTATGAGATCTTTTATACAATCCTCATGGTAACCACTAAACAAGAATCAGAGCAGATCCACAATTCACAGAAAGAGAGAAAATGGAGAAAACCTTCTCATAAAACCACCAAAATGAAATGGCAGTCAGAAATACAAAGGAAGATAAACAATGGAAACAGAGAACAAACAGAAAACAAGATACAAAATAGTGATATTAAGCCCTCATATATCAATAATCGCACTAAATGTAAATGGATTGAATTCTCCAGTCAAAAGACACAGAGCAGCTGGATGGATTAAAAAACAAGATCCAACAATATGCTGCCTCCAGGAAACACATCTCAGCTCTGAAGATAAACATATTCCTAGAGTGAAGGGATGGTAGACAAAACTCCAAGCCAATGGCAAACAAAAAAACCACAGGTGTTGCCATATTTATATCAGACAAAGCAGACTTCGAGTTAAAAAAGACAATAAGAGACAAAGAGGGGCAAAATATAATGATAAAAGGGACATTCCACCAAAAGGACATAACACTTAATATATATACACCTAACACAGGGGCACAAAAGTACATAAAGCAATTATTAACAGACCTACAGGCAGAAATTAACAGCAACACAGTAGGAGCAGGGGACCTCAACACCCCACTTACATCAGTGAACAGATCATCCAGACAAAAAGTCAACAAAGAAATAGATTTAAATGAAACACTTGATCAGATGGACTTAATAGATATGTGTAGAGCATTCCATCCCCAAACAGCAGAATACACGTTCTTCTCAAGTGCACATGGATCATTCTCAAAGATAGATCATATGTTGGGAAACAAGGCAATCTTCAATAAATTTAAGAAGATTGAAATCACCCCATCATCTTTTCCAACCAAAATGCTATGAAGCTAGAAATCAACCACAAGAAAAAAACTGGGAAAGTCAGAAATATGTGGAGACAAAACAACATGCTATTGAACAACCATTGGATCAATGAAGAAATCAAAGAGGAAATTAAAAAATATCTGGAGGAAAATGAAAATGAAAATACAACATATCAACTCTTATGGGATGCAGCAAAAGCGGTCAAAAGAGGGAAATTCATAGCAATACAGGCCTACTTCAACAAGCAAGAAAAATCCCAATTAAGGAATCTTAATTTTCCTGAACCCAGAATCATTTTGTATCTACTTTGTCTTTATCTTTGTGGAGGAAAGGGGCCAGAAAATGTAGTATAGTGGAAAGACAATGAAGCGTTAAGCTAGCCATACCTGAGTTCAAATCTTGACTCTGCCCAATATGTCAATGTGATCTTATTAAGGCATTTAATTTAACTAAGTCTCAGTTTCCTCGTCTGTAAAGTGGGAATGCTAATGCTCCCCATATGGTTGTTGCAGCCATTCAGTATCAAAACGTATAAAAAACATCTGGCACATGGGTGGTGGTCTTGAAATGGTACCTATTATTATTTTCTTCCAACATGAAGTTTCTTTAATGGGAAACAAAGTCTTCCATTTCCTAACAAAAAAAAAAGAACTAGTGTAGGAAACTGAAACTCTTGCATACTAAAATTTAAGCAGTCATTAAGTCAGTTGACACTTATAAATGATATATCCATTTTTCTCTTTTGATCCAACAGGAATGGTTCAGACATCTGAAGTGCTCAGAGAACCTGGAGGAAGTGGGAGTTTGCAGCATGATGGGAGCCTTGTCCCTAGGCCTGATTACTTAGGCCAACACTCCTTCCAAGGAGCATCAAGCTGCTTTTAATTTTTTTTTTTTTTTTGGTGAGGAAGATGAGACAACATCTGTTACCAATCTTCCTCTTTTTTTTTGCTTGAGGAAGATTAGCCCTGAGCCAACATCTGTGCCAGTCTTCCACTATTTTGTATGTGGGTTGCCACCACAGCATGGTTTAACGAGTTGTTTAGGTCCGTGCTTGGGATCCAAACCTGTGAACTTGGGCTGCTGAAGCAGAGCATGCCAGACTTAACTACTATGCCATAGGGCCCACTCCCTGCTTTTCACTTTTTTAAACAACAGTTAATTTTATTAAAAAGAAGCCCATTTCCCAAAGGTCATGTTATAGAGTTACTATGACTATCCTTTTCTACCATAACAAATATCGTGTTAAATGGGATTGAATTTCTCTTCGATAAAGTTGAATTTGTTATCAAAAGCTTTCCCACAAGAAACACTCCATGTCTAGATAGTTTCACAAGAGAATCTGATCAAACATTTAAGAAAGTTTAGTATTCAAAAGTCAATCAATGCAATTCACCACAATTACATGATAAAGGAGAAAAACCATTTGAAAATTTCCATTGTTGCAGAAAAAGTATTTGACAAAATTCAGTACCCATTCTTCTTTTTCTTTTTTGAGGAAGATTAGCCTTGAGCCAACCTCCACCACCAATCTTCCTCTTTTTGCCAAGAAAGATTGGCCCTGAGCTAACATCCGTGCCCATCTTCCTCTCCTCTATATGTGCAACGCCTGCCACAGCATGGCCTGATAAGCGTGCACAGGTCTGCATCTGAGATCCCAACCAGTGAACCCCCAGCTGCCAAAGCAGAGGGTGCAAACTTAACCACTACACCACTGGGCCGGCCCCTCAATACCCATTCTGATAAAACCTCTCAGTAATTTAGGAATAGATGGTAACTTCCTCAATCTGACAAAAAGCACCTACGAAAAACCTACCACTCATATCGTCCTCTATGGTCAAATATTGAACACTTTGCCCTTAAGATCAAACAAGGTGAGGATGTCCACTCTCAGCACTTCTATTCAACATTGTACTGGAAATCCTGTCCAATGTAATCAGGCAAGAAAAGAAACAGGCAAAAAGAGCAGAAAATAAGAAACAGAATGGTCTTCATTTGCAAATGATTATTGTTTACATAGAAAATCTTAAGGAATCTACCAAAAAAACCTACTGGAACTAAATAGCGAATTTCCTAAGTTCACAAGACACATGGGAAATATACAAAAAGCAGCTGTGTTTTTACATATTACTAGCAAAAAGTGGAAAATGATTTTTTTGAAATACCATTTATAATAATGTAAAAAATATAAATATTTAGGAATAAATTTAGCAAAGGGCATTCAAGACCTATACAATAAAAACTACATGACATTCTTAAGAGAAACTTTAAAAAATGACCTATATAAATGGAGAGGTACATGATCTTCACAAACTGGAGGACTCACTGTTGTTAAGGCAGCGATTCTCTCTAAGTTGATCTGTAGAGTCAATGCAATCTCATTCAAAACCTATGCAGAGCTTTTGTATAAACTGACAAGCTGCTTCTAAAATTAATGTGATAATGCAACAGACCCAGAATATCCAAACCAATCATACAAAAGAGTAACGCCAGCAAAAGGAAAATGTGTTTACCCTAAAAGCCTTACATGAATGTTCACAGCAGCTCTATTTGTAATTGCCAACAAAATGGAAACAACCCAAATGTTCTTCAGTGAGTGAACGGATATACAACTGCAGTACATCTGTGAGACGGAGTGTTTCCCAACAAACAAAGGAATGATATCTAGATGTGTAACAACCTGGGTGACTCTAAAAAAAAGATATTTTACTGACGGAAAGAAGCCAGGCTCAAGAGTTTACATACTGGATGATTCCATTTATATAATATTTTTGAAAAGACAAAGCTCTCATGACAAAGAACAGACGCATGGTTGCCAGGGTTAGGAGCAGGGAAAGGCTGCACGGCTCTGACTGCGGTGTTGGTTACATAAATCCGTATATGTGTTAAACTTGGTAGAACTGTATAATAAAAAAAAAGTTGCTTTTACTATATGTTAACTTAAAAAATCAAATTTAAGGAAGAGGAACAACATTGAAAGTCTAACTATGTGACTTGAGGACTTCTTATAAATCTATAATAATCAGGACTGTGTGCTACTGGCATAAGAATAAACAGAAGGATCAATAAAACAACACAGAAAGCCCTTGTATAGACTTACATTTATGTGATAACTTGGTTTTCAAAAAGATGCGAAACCAACATAATGCAAAAGGAAAGTCTTTTCAACAAATGCTGTTGGAACAAGAGTACATCTACATGGAAAACAGTGAACTCCTATGCATGTCATACACAATAATTAATTCAAAATGGATCGTAGACCTAAATGTAAATAGCTAAAACTATAAAGTTGGTAGGAGAAAATTTAAGAGAATATCTTTGTGACCAAAAGATAGGTAAAGATTTCTTCACCAAGACTTAGAAACCAATAACCATAAAAGAAATATTTGATAAATTAGACTTCGTCAAAATTTAAAACTTCTAGGGGCTGGCCCCATGGCATAGTGGTGGAGTTTGCACGCTCTGCTCTGGAGGCCCAGGTCAGTAGGTTCAGATCCTGGGCACCGACCTACACTATTGTCAAGCCATCTTGTGGCAGCATCCCACGTATAAAGTGGAGGAAGATTGGCAGCAGATGTTAGGTCAGGGCTAATCTTCCTCAGCAAAAAAAATATAAAAAATTTTAAAACTCCTATCTAACAAGAGACATCATTTAGAAAATGAATAAGTAAGCCACAGGCTAGGAAAAAAGGCTTGCAAGACATCTATATCTGACTAAAGAATTCTATCCAGGATCTCTCTTTGATGGTGGAGGGACTTGCAGAGCCTCGGTGGATGTCTGCTCTCCCTGTAAGCCCAATTTGTATAGATGGCTTGAAAAACTGTGTCTACGGAACCCAGAACATACTCTGGAAGCTCCTTATTGCCTAAACCCCACTGTGCATTTGTTTTCTGAGGGTTTTTCTCTTTTTTCCCCTTACTGCGGAAGCCATAAAACTAGTTCCTCTGAGAGGCCTGTTTAAAATGCATACTGGAGGGTTTGTTGTGTCAGTCAGGGTTTGTTTGCAAACAACAGGATCCACCTTGGCTAGCTTGTACAAAAAAAGGAATGTTAGGAACTATTAAAAGATATTAGATAGGTCATTGAATTTACAGGAGAGCCAAGAGGCAGAATCTGAGGCTGGGCAGCAACCACACGCAGGGGCTTCTCTAGTAAAAACATCTCTACAGATGCTGCTTGGCGCTTACAACGGCTGGAAGCAGAGGCCAGAAATTCTGCCAGTGCCCCCTGTGAAGAATCAGCTACCTTCAGCAAGCATGCTGTCAGACAGTCGTTCCCCCACGTGTGGCCGTCTTCTCATGTGTCTTACTTCTGAATTCAAGTCCTGGCAGAGTGGATCTCGTTGGTAGAATCTAGATCACATTCCTGCACCTCAGTTGGCCTCTCCCTTAGAATAGTAGGTCTTAAAATATAGGAAATTAGCAAAATATTGGGAGGATATTAAAAAATCTTGGCTGCTAACATAATCTCTCCTCTACACAAACCAAACAGATGAGTTAAATGGGTACATGATAGGAGTCACTATGCCTGCATTTTTTGTCTCTTTTTTAAAGTCTAGTCACAAATCTCTGTGATTTCCTGGGGCTGTGGAATTGCTTCTGTTTCAAACTGTGAGAAGTGGGAATTTGGTAAGGGCCCATGATACTCTATTGTAGTTGCTAAAGACACACCTCTGTTCATCAGACCTAGGATTTTTCCCTCTTCTAGAGTTCATATAGGACATTAATGGACTGATCATCTATTTTAGTCCTTGAGAATCTATGATCAATTAGCTGCTGCTAATGATCATTCTAGTTACCACCCTAAGCCTGCTAAATCATACGACTTATTATGGTGGCTATCCATTTCACTCTCCTTCTTGTACAACAGAGGCTGAAAAATTAAAAATAACATTTCTCAGACACCTTTGCAGGTACAACTCTGGATTTAATTTGGGTTTCACCAATCCAACACTCTTGCGTAAGGTGAGGAAAGCAACACTGAGGCAGAAGCCATGCTTTGCTGCTTCTGTTGATTCTCCTAGCAAGCATCATCGTGGTCATATGGGGTTTTTCTTTGTCAGGGTTGGAAGGATTCCCTGTATCCAATCCTTAACTTCAAGTCTGTGAAGAGGCAGGCTTGGGCGAGCATGTATGTTTTGCTAGTATGGGTCTAGCGGTCATCAGTTGATTCTGGAGTTAGCTGTTGCATATGGTAGCTCACTGTTCTGTGGATGGTGGATAAGGTGGTATATTTCTAGAGCTATCATTTATAGTGCTTGATTCCTGATTCCCTATCTTCCTGGTTCATGAAAAGGTAAAAGCTCAACTGACTGGCAAGTCTTGTTTTATTGTTCTAAAGGTCAATCCTTTAGGCCTTTCAAGGATTTTTGTAAACACCCAATCTCTGTGTTTAAATCCCTTTCTGCTAGATTGGTTTCTATTATTTGCCATTGAACCTTTCCTTTTATGACTTTGGGGTTGTTTTTTGTTCTTTTAGATTCCACGTACAAGTGAGATCATACAGTATTTGTCCTTCTCAGTCTGACCTATTTCACTTAGCCTAATGTCTTCCAGGTTCACCCATGTTTTCACAAATGGCAGGATTTCCTTCTTTTTATGGCTGAATAATATTCCATTTTGTATACATACACCACATTTTCTTTATCCATTCATCCATCGAGGGACATTTAGGTTGCTTCCATATCTTGGCTATTGTGAATAATACTGCAATGAACATGGGCTTAGTGTTCTCATTTTCTTCAAATAAATACCCAGTAAAACTGCCAGATTATATAGTAGTTCTATTTTTAACTTTTTGAGGAAGCTCCATACTGTATTCCACAGTGGCTGCACCAATTTACATTCCCATAAAAAATGTGTGTGTTCTCTTTTCTCCAAATCCTCACCAACACTTATTTCTCTTTTTGATAATAAATAAGTACTATAAATTTCCCTCTAAGTACTGCTTTTGCTGCATCCCACAAATTTTGATATATTTTTATTGAGTTCAAACTACTGTCTAACTTCTCTTGTAATTTCTTCTTTAATCCATAAGTTGTTTAGATGTGTGTTATTTAGTTTCCAGCTATTTGGAGATTTTCCTAGTATCTTTTTGTTAGTGATTTATAATTTAATTCCACTCTGTAGAGAGAGAACAAACTTTGATTTGAATCCTTTTAAATTTATTGAGACTTGTTTATGGCCTAGAATATGCTTTATCTTAGTAAATGTTCTGTATACCCTTGAAAATAATGTGTAATCTGTTGCTGTTGTTCTATAAATGCTAATATGTCAGGTTGCTAGATAATGTTCAAGTGTTCTATATTCTTATTGATTTTCTGTCTACTTGTTCTATCAATTATTGAAAGAGGCATGTTCAAATCCCCAACTATAATTGAGGATTTGTCTATTTATCCTTTCAATTCTATCAGTTTTTGCTTCATATATTTTACAGCTATGTTACTAGCTGAATGAACATTGAGGATTGTCATGTCTTCTAATGAATTGACCCCTTTATCTATGAGTATACCCTCTTTTTTATCCCTGTTAATATTCTTTGCTCTGAAATCTACTTTGTCTGATATTAAACTAGCCACTCTAGCTTTCTTTTATTTGGTATTTGCATGGTATGCCTTTACCCATCCTTTTACTTTTAATCCAGTGTGTCATATTTGAAGTGAGTTTCTTATAGGCACCTTTTAGTTGCTTTTTTATCCAGTCTTACAATCTCTGCCTTTTACTTGGAGTGTTGGAATCACTTACATATAATCGAATCTTTCATCTGCTATTTATTTTCTATTTGTTCCACCTATTCTTAGATTCATTTTTCCTCTTTTGATGCCTCTTTTAGATTGAGTATTTTTATGATTCCGTTTGAGAGTCACCTTATAATGATAAAAGGTTCAATTCATCAGAGAACAAATTCCACACATTTATTTGCCTAGGGACATAGCTGATATTCTCTCTCTGTCTCTCTCCAGATAGATAGATATTTTATATATATATATAACATATATATGATTTACTTATTTATATGAAGTATTTACATAAATATATATTTATATAAATAATTTATTTATATAATTAAATATATGTTATAGAATTAAATATATAATTTATTAACTATTTTAGAGGTTGCTTTAAGGTTCATCATATATATCTTTAATTTTTCACAGTCTAACTTCAAACAATATTATACTACTTCACAGATAGTATAAGAACCTTACTACAATATGCTTGCATTTCTCTCCTTTTGGCCTTTGTGCTATTTTGTCATACATTTTTCTTCTACATATGTGGTAAATTCCACAATGCATTGTTATTATTTCTGCTTGGATAGCCAGTTATTTTTAAAAGGCTTTAAAAATATGAAAATAATGTCTTTTATATTTGTCCACATAGTTACCATTTCCAATTCTCTTTAATCACTTGTATAAATACAAATTTTTATCTGATATCCATACTTTTTTTTTTTTTTGCTGAGGAAGATTGGCCCTGAGCTAACATCTGTGCCAATCTTCCTCCTTTATATGTGGGTCACCACAACAGCATGGCTGATGAGTGGTATGGGTGTATGCCTGGGATTCGAATCCATGAACCTGGTCTGCTGAAGTGCAATGCACCAGACCTAACCTCTACACCACAGGGTTGGCCCCTGATATCCATACTTTTATTTATACATGTTATAAACTCCATAATACATTGTTATTATTTTTGTTTGCACTGTCAATATTTTTTTAAAGAGATTTAAAAAATAACAAAAAATAATTTTGATATTGATCCATGTAGTTTCATTCTTTGGTGGAGATCCTGATTTCCATCAGGTTTCATTTTCCTTCCTAAAGGACTTTCTTTAAAATTTATCATAGGATAGGTCTACTGGTGATAAATTCCTTCAGCTTTTGGATGTCTGAAAAAGTCTATTTCACCTTTATTTTTGTAAGATACTTTGCCAGGGTCAAAATTCTAGGTTGAAAGTTTTTTGCTTTCTTTCAGTTTTTCAATAGTGTTGCTCCACTGTCTTTGACTTGCAATGTTTACAATAAGAAATTTGCAGTCATTCTTACCTTTGTTCTTCTATACATAATGATTTACTTTTTCTAGTTACCTTTTGGATTTTTCTCTTTATCACATGTTTTAAGGAATTAAACTATAATATGCCTTGGTGTAATTTTTTTCATGTCTCTTGTGTTGCTGCTTTGTTGACCTGGCTGGATTTGTGGACTTAAAGTTTTCATCAAATTTGGAAAATTTCCAGCCATTATTTCCTCAAATCTTTTATCTGCCGCTCACCCCTTCTTTCCATCTGGGGCTAATTCCATGCATTTTGTGTTGCTTGAAATTTTCCTACAGTTCACTGATTATTTGTGGAGTTTTTTTCAGTCTTTTCCTCTAAATCTCATTTTGGATAGTTTCTATTGCCATGTCTAAAATTGTACTAATCTTTTCTTCTGCAATATCTAATCTGCTGTTAATTTGATCCAATGAATTTTTCATCTTAGACATTACAACTGTTTTAATAACTTTATCTTCTAATTGCATCATCTGTATCATTTCTGCATCAATTTCATTTAATTAATTTCTGTCTTCCTCATTCCAGATCATATTTTCCTGCTTCTTTGTGTGTCTAGTAAGTTTTGATTTGATACCATACATTATATATTTTTACTATGTTTGGTGCTGAATATTTTATATTCCTATAAATATTCTGTAGCTTTGTTTTGGAATGTAATTAAATTACTTGGAAATAGACTGATGCTCTCAAGTCTTGTTTTTATGTTTAGTTTGATGATAGAGCTGCATTTAGGACTAAATCTTCCCCACCACTCAAGAAAAACCTTTGTAAATACTCTATGTGATGTCCCATGAATTATGAAGTTTTACCCTCTGATAGGTGAGAACAGGAACTATTCTCAGCCCTATGCGAACTCCAAATATTCTTCACTCTAACACTTTAATGTGATTCTTTCTCATCTTTCTTAAATGTGGTAACTTACTCACATACGTTCACTAATATTTACTCTGGTTTAGACTCAAGGGGGATCCTCTGTAGATCTGCAGAGTTCTTTCTTTCTACGCAAGTCTTTCCTCTTGGTACTTTGCTCTGCAAACTCTAAGCATCTTGTTCTTCTTACTCTCCCAGCTGTCTCCTCAACTCAAAGACATCACCAAATTCTGCCTGGGTTCTCCCTCCCTGCACCAGGTTCCCCAGCAACTCTCTCCAGGCTATAAATTGGCAGCATCATAGGGGTCCACTTATTTGTTTCTCATTTCTCAGGGACAACTTTCCTTTATTACCTGATTTTCACTTTTTTAAGCTATTATTTATTTTTTTTCTCATTTTTTAACTATTTCAGGTGGGAAAGTAAATGTGGTCCCTATTCTTTCATCTTGACCCAGAGCCAAAGTCCTTGTTATCTGCCATTGAACCTTGACTGACATGTATGCCAACATTCCTTGCCTCTTGTTGGTTAAATTCTGCTACTTGACCTCAGCTACTGTGGCACCCCCATCATCATCAGAGCTCAGTCAGAGAGATGATTTCGATGGTAACACCTTCCAGAAGTATCCCTAGCCCACAGAAAACAGTGGCTACAATGTAACATCAATCCATTGGTGCTCCTTTCAGTAATGTTATGTCTCAGGGCCTTAGAGAATGGAATGTCTTCTGAACTCTTTCAAGGATATAGCTAAGGGTTTGTGCATGGGTCACATATGACAAATCCACTCTGACATTCCTTTTCTTCCTGAAGTCTTGGGATTTCTTTCTCTCTACATTTTCCCTAACAATGCTTAGCATCTCAACTTCCATTTGGCATAGATACCTGCTGACACTAAATCTTAACCAGCCAAATGAGAAACCATTAAAATTACTCCCAACTATTTGAGCTGGCACATTCAATTGAAAATCTCCACTAAGTAATCCATATTAATGAATTCGGCCCAATCCAAAATTCTATTTCTACCCCCACCCTTTTTCAGTCACTTTCATCCATTATCATGCATATTTCCCAGTTTTTTACTATATAAACTAGCAAAATCTTATCATTATTTTTGTCATGTAAGACTTCACTTCTCCAGATTGACTTTGTAATTGATCCCCTGGCAAATCCTGGGATCTGACTTTAGTTACAGGTCTGAAGGCAATAAGAGGTGGTTAGCACAGTGCATGAGGACGAAGTTTTACCTTTATGGTAATATCTTTGAACAATGTCATTACAGGTATTTAATCAAGGCTGGAACAGCCTCAATAAAGAAGAGGGAAAGGGCTTCTTTTGCTGAGGTTTTAGGAATTGAGATGTTCTCAAATATCCTCATATCGGTTCTCCATGTCTCTCTTTCCCAGTCAGTGTCTAATTTCCCCATAAGAATCCTCTTAAAACTATTACTTCAACATATTTGATAATTCAGCATCCCACTGTGAGCTTGACTTTTAGCTACAACAGCCCTGTGACTGCAAGAGATAGCATAGAAGTTACCTAATTGTAGGATAGTTTCATGAGCTAAAAATAACTTTTGATTTATCATTTTCTTTCTTTAAAACCTCCAACAGAGTCAGAAGCAGCAAGCTCATCCCACAGTACTTGCATTTTTCAGGCCCTCCATCATGTAAGCCACCAAAGCCTTGAGTAGGTGGGTCAGGTGATAATTCAAGTAATTGTTACATCGCTGTCCATCAGGGGCTGCCAGAATCCCATCTTCTCATACTAACTGAATAATTGTTGCCTTGCCTTCAATCAAACTACTTCAGATAACCAACCACAAAGTCCCCATTTCCTTGAGGCTCTATCGCTGGTAACCATTCCAAGTACCAATCACTGCACCTGTCAGGGTCTTTAGATGCAAACAGCAGAAGCTATTCTGGCACTTCAAGCTAAAAAAATTGGCTTAAGAATATTAGGTAACTCACTGAATCTCCTGGAGGCCAAGTAAGCTGGACCATGAAGGTAAGCAGCCAGAAACAATGTCCAACTGCTTGTTCTTGTAATAGGTTATAGCCAGAAACTCCACCACTGCCACTCCCAAAGATCTGGAGACTTCTGCTACCACGCCTGTTTGAAGACTGATCACTCGTGTGGCTGTCCTCATATTTCTTACTTCTGAATTCAAGTCTCATGAGGATGCGTCTGATTGTGAAAACCCAGATTATATGACTGCACTATAGCTGAGTGAGGTCTACAGTTGGGAATTTTCTGACTTCTACCTTGGGAAGAGAGGATTCATAATACAGTAAGTTACCAAAATGTAAGGAGGAGGTGAAAGTTATAGGATGACCACGAACAATTAATATCCGCTACGCTATATCATTATTGACTTTATATATCCATTTACAACCACCATTACCCACAGTGCACACTTGGGAGTTAATAAACATGGACACACAATTTAACTTGCCCAAAGATCTCTGAGCTTTGGGGAGCAGTAAAGACCTCAGTTTAGATTTTATGTCCGTATAGTACTTTCCTCCACAAATGGAAGTGCAGGTGATATAGAAAGTAGCCAGATTAGCCCACAATGCAGTCTTGTCTGAGACGGGAAGGCTAGATCTGGTGCCAAGAATGCCCCTCCCTGCTAGAAATTCTTTCTCTCCTTTACCATGCAATATACTTCAGTGATCCTTGCTGCAATCTTGCCTACTCGTTCCTCTATTTATAAAGCAGAATTTCTGGGTAGAAGAGCCTTTGGTGAATATCAGGCACAGCCTGCCTCTGTGCCAAGATAGGATTAGCATTCTCTGCATCCTAATCACACCAATTGCTCCCAGAAGAGACAGAGGCAGGCTGTGGCTAAAATTACAGTGTCCAGCCCCACCTGACCCCCAGTAGCCAGCCCATCATGCCTACTTTTGGAACAGCTAATGTTCCCTGCCCCTTCTGAGGATCAGGTGGCTGGAGACCGCAGCCAGAGCTCTTCTGTATGGTGATGTGGACTCCAGGGTTTGAAACGGAAGCAATATCACCTGGGATTAAAGGATTGCCGCCTCTTTAAATCTGATCTCTCTCAGAGTGATTAATAAGCTGTTCTCTGACCCATTTTTCTACCATCATTCATTGAAGACTAATTTGATCCAGGGAAATAGATCTCTGGGTTCAGGGGAATCTTTTAAAGCCAGAAAGGCTATATGGCAAGATCATCATCTGAAAGACACATTCATCAAATACCTTATTACTAGCTGCTCTGCCAGGACTCTGCACAAAGAGAAGCAGGAGGCACATCCCCTGTCTCGGGGGTATATAACTCAGTGTAGACATGAGGGCTTGGACAGGTCTGTAAAGAACAGACATGTGACGAAGAAGAGCAGAGAGCAGCTGACTCATAGCCAGACCACAAAATATGGTGCTGACATCAAACCCAGTGCTGTTCACCTCCGTGCAGGTCCACGTGATCTCATCCTGCAGCTAAGTGAGTAGCCTCTTCACTGGTGTCTCTGCCTTCAGTAGTTCCCTTCCTCGGTCCTCCCTGAGCGCCCATTACTCTTCTGCTCAAAACCGCCCAGAGTTGCCTTTTCATTTTTGATTGTTTCTTTGGCTGGGTAGAAGCTTTTAAGTTTGATGTAGTCCCATTTATTGACTTTTTCTTTTGTTGTTTGTGCTTTTGGTGTCATATCCAAAAATCATTGTCAAGACCAACGTCAAGGAGCTTCTTCCCTATGTTTTTTCCCAGAAGTTTTGTGGTACCAGGTCTTATGTTTAAGTCTTTGACCTATTTTGAGTTAATTTATTTTTTTTGAGGAAGATTAGCCCTGAGCACTCTGCTGCCAATCCTCCTCTTTTTGTTGAGGAAGACTGGCCCTGAGCTAACATCCATGCCTATCTTCCTGTACTTTTATATGTGGGACGCCTACCACAGCATGGCTTAACAAGCAGTACCATGTCCACACCCAGCATCCGAACCAGTGAACCACAGGCCACCGAAGCGGAAGGTGCAAACTTAACCTCTGCGACACTGGGCTGGCCCCTCGAGTTAATTTTTGTGAGGGCTGTAAGATAGGGGTCCAATTTCATTGTTCTGCTTGTGTTCATCCAGTTTTCCCAGCACCGTTTATTGAAGAGAGTATCATTTCCCCATGGGGTGTCCTTGGCTCCCTTGTCAAATATTAAGTGATCGTATATGTGGGAGTTTAATTCTGGGCTCTCTATTTTGTTCCATTGGTCCATGTGTCTGTTTTTATGCCAGTACCATAGTGTCTTTTTTACTGTAGATTTGTAGTATAGTTTGAAATCAGAAAATATGATACCTCTAGGTTTGTTCTTTTTCCTCAGGATTTCTTTAGGTATTCGTAGAGATATCTGCACGCCCATATTCATAGCAGCATTATGCACAATAGCCAGGATATGGAAATAACCTAAGTGCCCATCAGCAAATGAATGGATAAGGAAGATGTGATGTGTATATATATACACACACACCATGGACTATTACTCAGCCCGAGAAAGAAGGACATTCTAACATTTGTGACAACATGGATGGGCCTTGAGCATATTATGCTAAGTGAGATGAGTCAGACAGAGAAAGACAAGTACTGTATGGTCTCACTTGTACGTGGCAATCTAAAAAAGCCAAACATAAAGCTGGAGAGTAAAATGGTGGTTACCAGGGGATGGGGGAACAGAACAGATGTTGTTTAAGGGTACAAACTTGCAATAAGTACTAAATAAGTCCTAGAGGTCTAACGCACAGTATAGCCAATATAGACAACAATATTGTATTATAATCATCAAACTTGCTAAGAGACTAGTACTTAATTGTTCCAACCACCAAAAAGAAAGGATACTTACGTAATGCGATAGAGATGTTAATTGTCACTACAGTGACAATCATATTACAATGTGTAAATATATCAAATTAATATGTTGTACACCTTACATTTACACAATGTTATATGTCAAATATATTTCAATAAAAAAATTAAAAGAATGATACAGCCAAAAAACCCAAGCAAACCTGCAGGGGCTTCCTCTATTTCCACAAGCCCTTCTCAATCTTTTGGTTAAAACAATTCATAACCTCCCACATCATGGAAATTGTACTCTATGATCTGCTAAAAATAACCGAAAGCTACTTATAATTATAGAAATCTTCTATATATACCGTTATATTTTATTAATCCGGAAAATAGCTACATTCATTCAAAATAATACATATGTAAGTGGGACATTATTTGTTCTGCCAATCAAGACAATGATTGTTGCATATTAGGATTTCAGTAATTCTCCTTTTCTTGCCCCATCCTCCCTTGGAGGTTCTGCGATTCTCAGTATAAGGTTCAAGTTTGTTACAATTTAACTACTACCTTCCTTTCCCACCAGAACCCCTGCTACTCCCCTTTATGGGCCACTTATCTCATTTGGTCCACCTGCCATTCCAAAAGCAGCTTCTCTGCTTCCTCACGTTTACTCACACTTTTCTTGCCCTGATGGCCTCTTCGTGCCGCTACCTCCCTCCACTGTCATCTGCCCAAACTCTTCCAGTTGTTTGAGGCATAATTTAAGTGCCGCCCACTACCCAAATAATCTTCAGGTCTTCTTCAAAAATGCAGATTCCTGGGCCCTCATTTTTCCAGTTCCTTAGTTCTGGGAGAGGCCCAGGAATCTATTTTTTATTTTTCCAAATGATTCGCATGTCCACAGATTTAGGAACCACCCACTAGAGCTATGGACCCTAGAATTTTGGATTTCACAGACAAACAAGATTTACACACATGCAAGTGCATGTACACACACAGACTGAGGGACTCAGTGTATGCTGCCATATATTTTGCTCAGTCAGGATGTTATAAAACATAAGAAGAAAGGATGTTCTTTTTCTCTGCCCTTTATGTCTCCTGGATAAAACCATCACCCCATAAGCATTCCTTGGTGGAGCTCTGAGCTTGGCTCAGCCGTGGCCCAGGTACTGGGGGGTTGGGGACACTGTAAGATGGTCCCTGTCTGAGAGGCCTACAGCCTGGGAGGGGTGGGAGAGATTCTTACCTGTAAGAATCATCCACTGAAAAACAATTCAAGTCCATTTCAATCAGTGCTAGGGAAGGTCAGAGCAGGAGGTTGCTCTGCAAGGCCAGGACCACAGGGAAGGACTTCACAGACAAGGTGGAATCCTGGCTGAGTCCCGCAAATAGGAGCCCAAGGGCGCAGAGGAGAGGGAGCTGATGTGATGGTGAGGAGGCAACCTGGATGAGCATTATCAGCCCCAAAGAGCCTTGTCTCCTCAAGAGAGAACTTAACTAGGCTTGTCCCGAAAAAGAACTTAACCCAATGAGGAGGGAACTAAAGGCAGGAATCAGCATTATCAGCTGAGCTCTAAAGTTAGGCTCTGTAACTCTGCTGTGTATCATAATTCAGCAGCCCATGTAGTTTGTTTAAGTGTAGCAGAGCAGAAAGGGCAGGGGGCCTGGATTCAACTCCCCACTCTGCTTGTACAAGTCATGTGACTTTACTGAGCCTCAGTTTCTTCATCTGAACGATGAGAATAATATCTGCCTCCCAGGGATGTTGTCAGAATTAGACAAGATGAAGGACTCAGCTCGACCATTGTCGTTTCTTTTTTATTTTTAAAATTTCTTATGTGGTAATTGGTTTATAACACTATATCAATTTCAAGTGCACAGCATTACATTTTGATTTCTCTGTAGATTCCGTCACGTTCCCCACCCAAAGACTAATTGCCATCCACCCCCACACACATGTGCCTAATCACCCCTTTTGCCCTCCTCCCTCATCTTTTCGCCTCCAGAAACCACGAATCCAATCTCTTCCTATGTGATTGTTTGTTGTTGTTTTTATCTTCTATTAATGGGTGATATCATAGGTTATTTGACTTTCTCCCTCTGACTTATTTCACTCAGCGTAACACCCTCAAGTTCCATCCATGTTGTCACAAATGGCTGGATTTCATCATCTCTTACGGCTGAGTAGTATTCCATTGTGTATAAATACCACATCTTCTTTATCCATTTGTCCCTTGATGGGCACCTAGGTTGCTTCCAAGTCTTGGCTATTGTGAATAATACTGCAGTGAACATAGGGGTGCATGTATCTCTATGCATTCGTGTTTTCATGTTCTTTGGATAAATATCCAGCAGCAGAATAGCTGGATCACATGGTAGTTCTATTTTTAATTTTTTGAGGAATCTCCATACTGCTTTCCATAGAGGCTGCACCACTTTGCACTCCCACCAGCAGTGTATGAGAATTCCCTTCTCTCCGCATCCTCTCCAACACTTGTTATTTCCTGTCTTGTTAATTATAGCCATTCTGATGGGAGTGACGTGATATCTCATTGTAGTTTTGATTTGCATTTCCCTGATAGCTGATGATGTTGAGCAACTTTTTATGTGCCTGTTGGCCATCTGTATATCTTCTTTGGAGAAATATCTGTTTAGATCTTTCGCCCATTTTTAAATTGGGTTGTTAGTTTTTTTGTTGTTGAGATGTATGAGTTCTTTATATATTTTGAATATTAACCCCTGATCAGAAATGCAGTTTGCAAATATCTTCTCCCAATTGTTAGGCTGCCTTTTTTTTTTTCTTGATGGTTTCCTTTGCTGTGCAGAAGCTTTTTAGTTTGACGTAGTCCCATTTGTTTATTTTTTCTATTGTTTCCCTTACACAGTCAGACATCGTACTTGAAAATATGCTGAAAAGACCAATGTTGAAGAGTGCGCTGCCTATGTTTTCTTCTAGAAGTTTCATGGTTTCAGGTCTTACATTCAAGTCTTTAATCTATTTTGAGTAAATTTTTGTGTATGGTATAAGATAATGGTCTACTTTCATTCTTTTACATCTGGCTGTCCAGTTTTCGAAACACCATTTATGGAAGAGACTTTCCTTTCTCCATTGTATATTCTTGGTTCCCTTGTGGAAAATTAGCTGTCCATAGACGTGTGGGTTTGTTTCTGGGCTCTCGATTCTGTTGCATTGATCTGTGTGCTGTGTGTCTGTTTTTGTGCCAGTACCATGCTGTTTTGGTTACTGTGGCTTTGTAGTATATTTTGAAGTCAGGGAGTGTGATATCTCCAGTTTTGCTCTTTTTTTCTCAGGAATACTTTGGCTATTTGGAGTCTTTTGTTGTTCCATATAAATTTTGGGATTCTTTCTTTTATTTCTGTGAAAAATGTTGTTGGAACTTTGATAGGGATTGCATTGAATCTGTAGATTGCTTTAGGAAGTTTGGACATTTTAACTATGTTAATTCTTCCATTTTTTTGCGTTGTCTTCAATCTCTTTCAACAATGTTTTATGGTTTTCAGTGTACAGATCTTTCACCTCTTTGGTTAAATTTATTCCTAGGTATTTTATTCTTTTTGCTCCAATTGTAAACGGGATTGTATTCTTAATATCTCCTTCTGCTACTTCATTGTCAGTGTATAGAAATGCAACTGATTTTCATATGTTGATTTTGTATCCCGCAACTTTACTGTATTCATTTATTATTTCTAAAATTTTTTGTTGGATTCTGTAAGATTTTCTCTATATAAAATCATGTCAACTGCAAATAGTGACCGTCTCACTTCTTCTTTTCCAGTTTGGATCCCTTTTATTTCTTTTTCTTGACTACTCTAAGACTTCCAATACTATGTTAAATAAGAGTGATGACAGTGGGCATCCTTGTCTGGTTCCTGTTCTTAGAGGGATAGCTTTCAGTTTTTCTCCATTGAGAATGATATTAGCTGTGGGTTTGTCATGTATGGCCTTTATTATGTTAAGATACTTTCCTTCTTTTATTCAGAGTTTTTATCATAAATGGATACTGTATCCTGTCAAATGCTTTCTCTGCATCTATTGATATGATCAGATGAGTTTTATTCTTCATTTTGTTAATGTAGTGTATCACGTTGATTGATTTGTGGATGTTGAATCATCACTGCATCCCTGGAATAAATCCCACTTGATCATGTTGAATAATCTTTTAAATTTATTGTTGTATTCAACTTGCTAGTATTTTGTTGAGGACTTTTGCATTGATGTTCGGCAGTGATATCGGCCTGTCTTTCTTTTTTTGTGTTGTCCTTGTCTGGTTTTGGTATCAGGGTAATGTTGGCTTTGTAGAATGAGTTAGGAAGCTTCCCCTCCTCTTCAATTTTTTGGAAGAATTTGTGAAGGATAAGTATTAAGTCTTCTTAGAGTGTTTGGTATAATTCACCAGGGAAGCCATCTGGTCCTGGACTTTTATTTTTTGGGAGGTTTTTGATTACTCTTTCAAACTCCTTACTGGTGATTGTTCTATTCCACTTCTCTATTTCCTCTTGATTCAGTTTTGGAAGGTTGTTTGATTCTAAGAATTTATCCATTTCTTCTAGATTATCCAATTTGTTGGTGTATAGCTTTTCGTAGTATTCTCTTATAATCTTTTGTATTTCAGAGGTGTCCCGTGTAATTTCTCCTCTTTCACTTTTTACTCATTTGTTTATTTGGAACATCTATTTTTCTTGGTGAGTCTAGCTAAAGGTTTGTCAATTTTGTTTATCTTTTCAATGACCCAGTTCTTAGTTTCACTGATCTTTTTCTAATGTTTTTTAAGTCTCTATTTCATTTATTTCTGCTCTGATTTGTATTATTTCCTTCCTTCTACTGATTTTGGCCTTTGTTTGCTCTTCTTTTTCCAGTTCCTTTAGGTGCACTGTTAGATTGTTTGGGGTTTTTCTTGTTTGTTGAGGTAGGCCTGAATTGCTTTAAACTTCCCCCTAGAACCACTTTTCTGTATTGCACAAATTTTGGCATGTCATATTTTCATTTTCATTTGTCTCCAGGAATCTTTTATTCCTCCTTTGATTTCTTCATTGACCCAGTCATTGTTCAGTAGCATTTTGTTTAATCTCCATATATTTGTGGCTTTTCTGATTTTCTTCCTGTAGTTGATTTCTAGTTTCATACTTTTGTGGTCAGAAAAGATGCTTGGTATTATTTCAATCCTCTTAAATTTATAGAGACTTATTTTGTGGTCTAATATGTGATCAATCCTGGAGAATGTTCCATGTGCATTTGAAAAGAATGAGTTTGCTACAGTTTTTGGATGGAATGTTCTGTGTATACCTACTAAGTCCTTCTGGTCTAATGTGTTGTTTAAGGCCAATGTTTCCTTATTGATCTTCTGTTTCAATGATCTATCAATCGGCATAGGTGGAGTGTTAAAGTCTCCTACTATTATTGTGTTGCTGTCTCTTTCTCCTTTTATGTCTGTTAATAATTGCTTTATATATTTAGGTGCTTTTATGTTGGGTGCATAGATATTTACAAGCATTATATCCTCTTGTTGGATTGTTCCCTTTATCATTATGTAGTGCCCTTCTTTGTCTCTTGTTGCAGTTTTTGTTTTAAAGTATATTTTGTCTGATATAAGTATTGCTATTCCAGCTTTCTTTTCCTCTCCATTTGCATAGAGTATCTTTTTCCATCCTTTCGCTTTCAGTTTGTGAGTATCTTTAGGTCTGAAGTGTGTCTCTAGTATGCAGCATATATGTGCATCTTATATTTTTATCCAATTGGCCACCCTATGCCTTTTGATTGGAGCATTTAGCCCATTGACATTTAAAGTAGCTATTGATAAGTATGTAGTTATTGCCATTTTGTGACTTTTTTCTGGGTGTTTCAGTAGTTCTTCTCTGTTCCTTTCTTCTTCTCTTGCTCTCTTCCCTTGTGGTTTGATGGCTTTCTTTAGTATTATGTCTGGGTTCATTTCTCTTAATTATTTGTGTATTTATTATACATTTCCAGTTTGTGATCGGCATGAGGTGCATATATAATGACCTACATACAGAACAATCTATCTTAAGTTGATGGTCTCTTTAGTTTGATCTCTTTCTAAAGGCTCTACTCTTTTACTTCCCTCCTCCCACATTTTATGTTTTTGATGTCATATCTAACCTCTTTTTTTCTGAGTCTGTGTATTTGTTGCCATCTGATCATGGGTATAGATAATTTAGTACTTTTATCTTTTTCTTTAAAGATTGGCACCTGAACTAACATCTGTTGCCAATCATTTTTCTTCTTCTTCTCCCCAAAGCCCCCTAGTACGTAGTTGTGTATTTTAGTTGTAGGTCCTCTGTGTGGTATGTGGGACACTGCCTCAGCATGGCTTGATGAGCAGTGCCATGTCCACACCCAGGATCTGAACCAGCGAAACTCTGGGCCACCAAAGCAGAACACACGAACCAGCCACTTGGCCATGGGGCTGACTCCAGTAGTACTTTTATCTTTTGAACTTCATATTATCTTCGTAGGTGGTATATCTGGTACCTTTACTGTCTTTTTGCCTTTATCAGTGATTTTATTGCTTTTTTTGATGATGATTTTCTTCTTCCTTTCTGTGGTCTTCTCTTTCCCACTTAAATAAGTCCCTTTAGCATTTCTTGCAAGACTGGTTTGTTGGTAATAAATTCCTTTAACTTTTGTTTCTCTGGGAAACTCTTTATCTCTCCTTCCATTCTGAATTATAACCTTTCCAGGTAGAGTATTCCAGGCTGTAGGTTTTTTCCTTTCAGCACTTTAAATATATCATGTCACTCCCTGCTAACCTGTAATGTTTCTGCTGAGAAGTCAGCTGACAGCCTTATGGAGTTTCCTTTGTACTTAACTTGTTGCCTTTCTTTTGCGGCTTTTAGGATTCTCTCTTTATCTTTAATTCTTGACATTTTAATTGTAATGTGTGTTGGTGTGGCCCTCTTGGGGTTTATCTTGTTTGGTCCTTTCTGTGCTTCCTGTACCTGAATGTCTGTTTTCTTCCTTAGGTTAGAAAAGTTTTCAGCTATTATTCCTTCAAGTGGATTCTCTGCCCTTTGTCTCTCTCTTCTCCTTCTGGGACACCCATAATACAAATGTTAGTGTGCTTGATGTTGTCCCAGAGGTCCCTTACACTATCTTTGTTCTTTTTAGTTCTTTTTTCTTTTATCTGCTCAGCTTGGGTGATTTCCTCTAGTCTTTCATCCAGCTTACTGATTTGTTCTTCTGTATCATCTACTCTGCTATTGAGTCCCTATAGTGAATTTTTCATTTCCAGTATCATATTCTTCATTTCTGATTGTTTCTTTTTCATATTTCCCTCTTCTTTGTTGCAGTTCTCACTGAGTTCATCCCTTCTTCTCCCAAGATCAGTGAGCATCCTTATGACTTTTTGTTTGAACTCTTGTCAGGTAGATTATTTATCTCTGTTTAGTTTAGTTCTTTTTCTGAGGTTTTGTCCTGTTCCCTTACTTGGAACATATTCCTTTGCCTCCTCATTTTGCCTCTTTCTCTGTGCTTATATCTGTGTATTATGTGTATCAGCTATGTCTTCTGATCTTAGAGATGTGGCCTTATGTAAGAGATATCTTATGAGGCCCAGCAGTCTGCTTCCCTTTTGTCACCAGTTCCAAATATTCCAGGAGAGTCCCCTCTGTGGGCTACACGTGTCCTTCTGTTGTGGCAGGGTTGCTTTTGCTGCAGGTGCCCAGGGAGGTTAGGCCATCCCCCTAGGCAGCTGGTTGCAATGCTCAGCTGCGTGTAGTTGCTCTGGACCCTTCAGATTCTTTATTGGGTTTGAGAAGCCCCAGCACAGTTGGCTGTGAGGTCTAATAGCACATTCCTGTTGAAGCTTTTCTGTTAAGTGAATAGGCCTGCAGCATGGCTGGTTGCTAGGCCCAGGGGCTTACAATTGCTGTTGGCCTCTTGCCTGCAAGGCTGTCATCAGCTCTTTCAGGATTGCAGCTGAGTGGGGCTGGCCCCTGGCATGGAGGTACCCAATTGTTTCAGGCTTTGGAAGGTGGGGCCAAATCCCTATGTGGCTGTTTGTGAAGCACAAGTCTGCTGCAGCTGACAAATCCTACCACCAACAAGGCCACATACGCTGTCAACACAGTCCTGTTCCATGCATGTTCCCTGACCCACTGAAGAGGACTCAGTTGCCCCACTGCGGAGGCCCCACACACTCCACCATCAAAGTCCCATGCCTCACCCACACCCTGCCCTGCAGAGGCAGACCCATTGGCCCAGCTTCAGAGGTTCCAGACACCTCACCTATGTGGGTCCACAAGTTTCCTGAGGACTTGCTGTTGCATGTTGTACTGTTCCTAGGCAGGCTGCCTGCCCTGGCTGAGCTGGAATAAATCAGTGCTCTAGTGGGTGGGGCAGACCCTGGGCTAACAGACCAGGTGAAGAAATCCAATGGAGTCTACCAGCATCTGTGTCAGCATGCTTGCACTAGGTCACAATAATGGCTGCCACCAATGTCTCAGCCCTGGGGAGGACTCACCTCTCACCAAGATGCACTCAGAGCCTATCAAGTGAGTCTCTTTTCACCAAAGGACTGTATACCTTTCTCTCTGGTGATATTAGGTTGCTTTCCAAAATGGGTGAATTTGTGCCTGGGGCATTTCAAAGCAGGCTTTTTTTCTCCTTATGTTCAATAGCTTTTCTGGGGGTATTTCTCATTGTCCCTTTTTTTCTTTTTGAGGAAGATTAGCCCTGAGCTAACATTTGCTGCCAATCTTCCTCTTTTTTGCTGAGGAAGACTGGCCCTGAGCTAACATCTGTGCCCATCTTACTCTACTTTATATGTGGGATGCCTGCCACAGCATGGCTTGCCAAGTGGCACATAGGTCTGCACCTGGGATCCAAACCAGCAAACCCCAGGCTGCCAAAGTGGAACACGCGAGCTTCACCACTGAGGCACCAGGTCAGCCCTTCTCATTGTTCTTAATAGCCAGCAAAACCAGGTATTATGACACTTGTCTCAGTTGTGCTGAGTTCAAAAACTGCTTATTGTGGTAATGCTCCCCAACTCAGGTCCCCCACTGCTCCAGGGAAGGCTTCATACCTTAGGATTGCTCATGGCCAGCCGTGAAGTACCGCAGCTTGGGGGTGGCTTTTTTCTCTCCAGAAAGGAAATTCTGCCTCTTCCACCTCAGCCAGCCCCGTCCCTTGTTGTGAGGGCACTTTTTACCTGGTTTTCAGTTCTCTCTCAGGAGTAACTGTTCCAAGAGTAGTTGTAAATTTGTCGCGCCCATGGGAGGAGGTGAGTTCAGAGTCCACCTATGCTGCCATCTTGACACTGTCCACTATCATGACTTTAATACTGTATTACACAGAAATCCCACTCAAGAGACAGAGAGAGAGAGAGGGAGACAGAGGGAGAGAGGAAGGGGAGGAAAGAGATTGGAAAGGATAAAACAGAACTGTCATTGCTCACCAAGGATACAGTCGTCTCTCTAAAATACCTGAGAGTGTCTACAACCCTGATATTAGTACTAATAAGAGAATTTTAGCAAAGTTGTATATAAAATCAATATATAAAAATCATCAGTGTTCTTATAAACCAATAATTAAAAAATGGGAAATATAATTTTTAAAAGAGATACCACTTGCATCATCAACAAAAACTATAAATTACCTAGGAATAATTCTAACAACAATGTACAAGACATTTGTGGAGAAAATTATTTAAACAATTACTGAAAAGAATTTAGATAAATTTAAAGAACTTTTATATAAAGACTATATATCCCCCAAATTAATGTACAAAATCAATAAATTACCAATAGATTTTTTCTCACATGATTTTTCGTCTAATTCTAAATTTAATATTTAAAAATGTCTAAAACACTTTTGTAGATAAAGAGATTATAAAGAATTAATCTTACCAGATAGACTCACTAGAAAGTCAGGTGATTAAATGAGCATGATATTGTCACAAGGATAGACAATAGACAAATGAAGAGACAGAGAGCCCAGCCACAGATCTACACATATAGAGAAGCTTGGTATATGATGGAGGCATCGTTACAATCAGTGAAAAATGGCTACTCAATGAATGATGCCTATCCAGAGGGGAGGAAAACTGTATCCTTGCCTTATATGAGGCACAAAAAAGTACCATCCAGAGATGTTAATGTTTTGAAAAGAAACATTTAAAACCTGTAGAAGAAAGTACAGAGAACATTAAAAACACAAAGTGAAAGGAAAAGCCAAAAAATGGGAAAAGATTTTTACAACACATTATAACTAAAAAAAGATTAATATCCATAACACATAAAGAACTATTTAAGTTGGTAAGAAAGACGAACAAAGGATATTTACAAACAATTCACAGAGAAATAAATCTGAACAATAAATATGTGAAAATATGCCCCACCTCACTAATAAACAAAAAAATGCAAATTAAAATGACAGTTAAATACCAGTTCACAGCAATTAGATTGCAAAACATTAAGGCTGATAAGACTCTCATTCACTGCTGTCAATTGGTACACTATGGAGAGCAGACTGGCAATGTCTATTAAGTGAAAGATATGGATACGAGCAGACACTAGCAGCTCTGGGTGTCTGCTCTAGAGATACTCGCAAACATGCTCCAGGAGACATATATACAAGCATCTTTTCTAGATTCTCAGTGTCTAAACTTTCATGACAATTGCCTTGATATGGGTCTTTTTTCATTCATGTGCTAGGTCTATAGTAGACTTTCTTAATCTAGAAATTAACGTCCTTAATTCTTGGAACTATTCTCATATTATCTCTTTGATAAATTCCTTTACTCCAAAGACTTACAAATATACATTCGTCAGTAACAAGGCCAGGTCCATGCCTGAAAACCCTACAATACATAAAGTCCACCAGCTGATAATCTTACCCACAGTTTCCAATCAACTACCTAGTGCATCATTTATATAGAAAGGCAAGGATTATGGATATTTGAGGAAAGTCTCCAACATGAAAAATAGAGACAAACCAAACAAAGAAAAGAAGGCAGAAGAAAAGAGACAATGCAGGAGGAAAAAATAAGCTCTTCCCCTGGCAGCCAGTGAACTGGGAGCTGTGCATGGGACTTGGGGTCTGTATTACTCAGGGTTCTCCAGAGAAATGGAACCAATAAGTTATATCTATACATCTCCCATATACATATATACTGGTTCATCCAAGTGTGGGGCTGGCAAGTCCTAAATCTGCAAGGCAGGCTGGCAGGCTGGAATTCCAGCAGGAGTTGATATTGCAGTCTTGAATCTGAAAGCAATCTGGAGGCAGAATTTCTTCCTTTGTGGGGACCTCAGCTTTCTTCTTAAAGCTTGCAACTGATTGGATGAGGTCTACCCAAATTATGGAGGATGATCTGTTTTCCTCAAAGTCTACTGATCGTAAATGCTAACCACATCTAAATGATACCTTCACAGCAACATCATGACTGGTGTTTGACCCAACAACAGGGCACCAGAGCTTAGCTAAGTAGACACATAAAATTAATCATCACGGGGTCTCACTGTTGTTTATGTTCCACATCTCAAACACTTATACAGCACTTACTCTGCATTAGGCACTTTTCTAAGCACTTTATAAATCCTCCTAGCAAATCATGGAGATATTTACTATCATTAGCCCACTTTTTAGATGACAAAACTGAAGCACAGAGTGTTAAGATTATACAGCCGGAGTTGCCAAAGGTCCAGAGCGCATATTCTTAACTTTCAGACCATGATTTCTCTACTGGTGTCAGTCGGCAATTTTTTTTCTCTAAAGGGCCAGGTAATATATATTTTAGACTTTGTAGGCCATGTACAGTCCCTGTTGCATATTTTTCTCCTTCTTCTTCTTCTCCATCTTCTTTACAATCCCTTAAAAATTTGAAGCCACTCTAAGCTTGTGGTCTGTGCAAAAAACATGCCCAGGGCTCACCCTGTGAATATTTTAACCTAGAAGGTGTGGGTACCTGGCTGTTACCTGTGTTTTTAACGTGCTCTGCAGTGATTCTGGAGCATGCCAAAAGTTGCATGGCAGCAGGCAGTCCTTCTTTCCTTCAGTCATTCCACAAATATATTCTGAGCTTCTGTTTGGGACACACAAAAGTGAACAAGGCAGACGTGATCCCTGCCTTGCAGAGCTTTCAGCCTATCAGAGAGACAGATAAACCAGTGCTTTAAGTATTCAGCAAACTGGAGGGCCTTTGTTGGTGAATAGACCTGGAGCTTCAGGGAAACACCTTCAGAAAAGTAATCAGGCGAGAGGGAGGCTTAGCCCAAGCAAGTTGCATTTCTAAGGTGCGAGGGTCATCTCCAGGCTGAGGGGATTTCCCATCTCCCAGTTGTCTACACATGGACTCTTCCAGCTTTCTGCTGGTCTCCTGTGGGCTTCATATAGTGATTTAAAGCTATTATTTTAATACATGGGGTTCTCAATTTTTCCTTTCAGCTTTGCTGTTCAACTTGATCTCCATTTCAAATCTGCCTTAAGCCCAGAAGTATCATGGTATAATGTGAAAAGAATTCACTACGGGGGGAAGTAGTGAAATGGCTGTCTCAGTAAATTCATAGAAAATGTAGAATTTAAATTAGAAATACTTCATTTCTCCTCCTGTAACTTAACTTCCATGCCTCTTTGAAAGTCCTTATATTCTTATCCCTTTTCTTTTGGTTCTGAACAAACCAGGTAAAATGACCCATCACAAAGCTGCGTGAGGGTCTTGTGAAGTTGGTGTCTAAGCAGAGGAAAGCTGATCTGCTTTCCAAGTATCTGGTTACATGTTTCTAAACCCCCTGCTTTCCCCAAGCTACCCTGACACTGGGGTCTCTAGAGGCAAGCTTTGAAAGTGACCAGCTGCTCTTTTCTACTGTTACGTGTTAATTAGAGTCACCTCTTAGTCTCATCCAACAATAGAACAGAAAGCAGACATGGAAAATTATTTCATTTGACCTCATTTTAACAGATGTGGAAAGTGAGGCCCAGAGACAAAAGTGACCTCACTTTCCTGGATATATTTCCTAAAGAGCTGTGTGCAAATCAACTTTTTCTCAACTAAGTATTATTTTTCCCTTGACTTCAGAGTGTTGAGCTTACCTTATTCTTTTATATTACTGTAAAAACTATGAGTGGTAATGACATTTATCATGGCCCAGCTGCGTCATAGAACCTGGCTCCATTTGGTTATCCCTGTGACCTGACCATTTATTCTTTCATCTGTAGTGTTCTCTTGGCCATTAGTCAGAAAGAACAACCCCAGGGAAGGTAGCCAGTGGCAAATGCAGGACACACTACATCTATCGCATGTTACTTACTTAACATACCAGCTATGAAGGAGCCTCCTTTTTGTTCTCCTCTTCAGCCTTGCTGCTTCCGTAGTAAACACCACCAAGGAAGTCTTTGTTCCATCTCACCAATTAGACTTTCAAGACTGTTGGCTTTTCTTCCATATGATCTCCTCATTCTCACCTTTTCTCCATCTTTTACTGTGACTACTATTGCCTGTTTTTCTCAAAATCTCAAATTTCTTTACAGGTCTACTCTTAAAGCCATCTTTTCTCAGTTCAAACCATGCCTTTCTCTTGCCTCAACAGCCTTTGCCTTCTGCAAGAAAAAAAATAAACTTTATCAATGCGTGTATGTCTCCTCCCCTTCCTCTCCCTTCCAATTTCTTCACCTTTCTAAACTGTTCATACCTGAGCCTCATTTGTTCCTTCCATTTTTCTGATCCCCAGTTACAGAAAAACAGACAGACTCTTAGAGCTGGAAGGGAACTAAGAGATTAGCTGGTTCAATCCCCTTATTTTACAAATGAGGAATCTGAGGCCCCAAAATAGTTCATGACAAGCACAATTTTAGGAAGGTAATTGGTGGAAGCAGGACCAAAATTCCAGTGTGTGTCCTGACTGCTACTCTGTCCCATCAGTGACTGTATTTAGAAGGGTAGGATGCACTGGGTAAGTGTGGGATGCTCTCTCCAGATGCTCTTCCCACACCCCTGCTCAGAATCATTGACCATCTCTAATTTATGTCAATACTACTTTTCTCTTTTAGTAGAAGGGGTCACTGTCACCTTTTCCCATTCATTCATTCATTCAACAAACATTTCCAGGTACCAGGACAGGCTGTTGGTAAATAAAGATGAATGTGAAAAATGGCTCCTACTCATAAACAGTTTACAGTCTTGGTGAAGGTTAGGAGGAGGACATAGACATGTAAACAAATAATTAGGAAACACAGTGGAGCCCAGCAGGTATGTAAGGCAAGCCAAGTATCTTAACAACCAGAAATTGAGAAACAACTTAGGCCTGAAACTACAGGGAGTGTTCCAGGAACTGCAAGTAGTTTTGTGTGGCTGCAGAATGGGCTTCCTGAGGAGCGGACGGGGTGGGAGCAGATGTAAACCTGGGAACGGGAAGAGGACAGATTACAAAGGCCTTGTGGAGCATGCATAGGAATCTAGACATTATCTTGCAGGATATCAGGAGCCTTAAAGGTATTTAAGCTCTGGAATTACACGTCCAGATATGTATTTTACAAAGATTACTTTGGGGGCAGAGTAAAGAATGAAAGGGAAGGAAGTGAGACAGGAGGCCAGGAAATAGATTAACAGGCTACTGCAATAGTGAAAGATGATAAGGGCCTGGATCAGGGTGGATGTGACAACCAGCAACTGAAGATATATTTAAGAACAACTGAAGAACTTGGTACGAATTTGGATGTGGAAGCATAATAGGGAGAGAGGAGTTTGGATAGCTCCCAGGATTTTGATGGGTGGATGAGTGGATTTTGGTCTTAATCACCAGAAAGCACAGAAGGGAGGACAGATTCAGGAGTAGGAATGAGGAAGGAAAAAAATTGACTTCAAGCTTGAGACACCTGTGGGACATACAGGTGAGGATATGCCATTGATATCAGAGAGTCTCTCAAGAGAGTGATCCTGACTGAAGACGCTGATTTGAGAACCTTGTAACAAAGACGATAACTTAAGCCATGGAGAATGAGACTATCCAGTAGAGAGAGGACTGAGGCTGAATCCTAGAGAATGTCAATATTTAATGTGCTGATAGCAGGAGAGAATTTAAGGAGGAGACTAAGAAGCTGTTGCTAGAGAGTGAAGAGAAGAGCTAGGACAGCACGGGTCATGGAGGCCACAAAGAAGAAGTTTCAGGAAAGAGGAGGTAGTCATGATGTTGTGCACAGCTGAGAGGCCAAAGAAGAAGAATAAAGTCACTCAGAACCTCAGAGAGAACTCTGACACTGAGGTGTTGGGAGCAGAAGACCAAATGCAGTAGATTTTGGAGGGGTGAGAAGTGAAGATAGAGAGTCTAGACAAGTCAAGGAACTCAGCCATTAAAAGGAGAAATAAGAACACTAGCCAGAGGAGTGTACAGGCTGTGTTAACAAGTATCTCTTAAAGCAAACCCATGCTCTGTCCCAGAAAAATTGCCCTAAGATCTGCATTTCCCCAAATCACAGACACTTAACTAATGATAAAGACAATTGTGGCTCCCATCATCAAATGTAATGGAACGTCACAGGTCTCTGAAAGGCTAGTAGTATCCCTTAAAAACTTCCCAACAGACAATGTTTGAAATTCCCATTTAAAATTTGATCTTTACCTTCTTTTAAAAAGAAATTACTCTAGTTTGATCTACGGATCCAAAGAACTCCCAGTCAAAATCCCAGCAAGTTATTTTGTAGATATCAACAAACTGATTCTAAAGTTTATATGGATAGTCAAAAGACCCAGAATGGCTAACACAATATTGAAAGAGAAGAACAAACTCAGAGGACTGATACCTAATGATATGAAGACTTACTATAAAGCTACAGTAATCGAGACAATATGGTATTAGCAAAAGAATAGACAAATGGATCAATGGAACCAAATAGAGAGCCTAGAAATAGACCCACGCAAATATATTCAATCAATTTTGGACAAAGGAGTGAAGGCAATACAATGAAGAAAAGACAGTCCTTTTCAACAAGTGGTGCTGGAACAACTGGATACCCACATGCAAAAAAAATGAATCGAGACACAGACATTACTCTTCCAAAAATTTAGCTCAACATGGATGAGAAAACGAAAGTGCAAAACTATAAAACTCTTAGAAGATAACATAAGTGAAAATCTAGGTGACCTTGGGTTTGGCGATGCCTTTTTAGATACAAAACCAAAGGCATGATTCATAAAAAAAATAATTGATAAGCTGGACTTCATTACGTTTAAAAACTTCTGCTCTATGAAAGATATTGCCAAGAGAACGAGAAGACAAGCCACGGATCACGAGAAAATATTTGCAAAACATCTCTCACAAAAGACTGTTATTCAAAATATACAACAAACTCTTAAAATTCAACAAAAAGAAAATAAACAGCTCGATTAAAAATGGGCAAAAGATCTGAACAGACACCTCACCAAAGAAGACTTGCAGATGGCAAATAGACATATGAGAAGATGCTCAATGTGTCATTAAAGAATTGCAAATTAAAACAAGATTGAGATACCACTATCTCATTAGATATTACAATGGCAAAAATCCAAAATACTTATGACGTGATATGCTGGCAAGGATGTGGGGCAACAGAAACTCTCATTCATTACTGGTGGAAATGCAAAATGGTACAGCCACCTAGGAAGACAGTTTGGCAGTTTCCAACAAAACTAAATACACTCTTATCGTACTGTCAGCAATCACACTCCTTGATATTTACCCATAGGAGCTGAAAACTTGTCTACACAAAAACTTGCATGTGAATGTTTATAGCAGCTTTTTCATAATTGCCAAAACTTGGAAGCAACCAAGATGTCCTTCAGTAGGTGAATGGATAAATAAACTGTGGTACATCCATATAATGGAATATTATTCAGCAATAAAAAGAAATGAGCTATCAAACCATGAAAAAACATGAAGGAGCCTTTAACGCATACTACTAAGTGGAAGAAGCCAATCTGAAAAAGCTACATACTGTATGATTCCAGCTATATGACGTTCTGGAAAAGGCAAAGCTATGGAGACAGTAAAAACATCTGTGGTTCCCAGGGGTTGGGGGCGGGGGGAGGGATAAATACGGTGGAGCAGAGAGGACCTTTATGACAGTGAAAATACTCTGTATGATACTGTAACGGTGGATGCATGTCATTAGACATTTGCCAAAACCATAGGCTGTGCAGCATCAAGAGAAGACGTGAACCTTAATGTAAACTATGGGCTTTGGGTGATAACGACGTGTCAACGTTGATTCACCAATTGTAACAAACGATGTGTCAACGTTGATTCACCAATTGTAACAAATATAGCACTCTGGCGAGAGTGGGGGAGGCTGTGTGTGTGTGAGGGGCAGGCAGTGCATGGGGACTCTCTGTAGTTTCCACTCAATTTTGCTGTGAACCTAAAACTGCTCTAAAAAATGAAGTCAATTTTTTACAAAGGTAAACAAAAATTTGAGAATAAGTCAATATTAAAAGCAATTACCTGAGCCAGCCCTGATGGCCTAGTGGTTAAAGTTCAGGGCTCACTGCTTCAACAGCCTGGGGTTCACTTTCTGGTCGTGGAACCACACCACCTGTCTGTCAGTAGCCATGCTGCGGTGGCAGCTTACACAGAAGAACTAGAAGGACTTACAGCTAGGATATACAGCCATCACTGGGGCTTGGGGGAAGAAAGAACAAAAAAGCAGTTATCAAGGGAGTAGACAAAATGGTAGAGTTATTTTGTCCTAAGTGGTTGAGTTAATATTGATTTTCCAACTTCTCTATTTTCCTAAGTGTTTTTGTTTTATTGAGGTACAATTGACAAATAACATTATATTAGTTTCAGGTGTACAACACATGATTTGATATTTGTATATATTGCAAAGTGATCATCACAATAAGTCTAGTTAACATTCATCCCCATACATAGTTAAAAAAATTTTTTTCTTGTGAGGAGGACTTTTAAGATCTCCTGTCTTAGCAACTTTCACATTTATAAGACAATATTATTAACTATAGTTACCACGCTGTACCTTACATCCCCACAACTTATTTTATGGCTGGAAGCTTATACCTTTTGACACCCTTGACTCATTATGCCCACTCCCCGTCCCACCAACCTGCTATTCTCTTTATCTTTGAGTTTGTTTTTTGTTTTTTTTCTTTGATTCCATATATAAGTTAGATCATACGGTATTTGTCCTTCTCTGTCTGACTTATTTCATTTAGCATAGTGCCCTCAAGGCCCATCCATGTTGTTGCAAATGGCAAGACTTCATCCTTTTTTACACCTGAATAATATTCCATTGTGTGTGTGTATGATATAAATATAAATATATATACACACACATATACAGACATATATATATATCTCTCTCACACAGATTCTTTATCCATTCATCCATTGATGGACACTTAGGTTATTTCTTGTTATATTATATTCAAACCACATGAAAACAAACATCCTCTGGGAGAGATAGCAAAATTAGTCTCTTCAGTTATGTGTCAATACAAATTAGCTAATGGGACCATTCCTGGGGAATCAGGTTTGATTTGGAATAGGAGATCAATAGCAGAGTGACCTGCCAGAGATTACATGTTTTATTTGTTCCTCTTTTTTGGCCAGAAAAGCTCCCATGAAACATCTGGGACCCTCTGATGTTAGCTTTTCCTGGAGGAGGGTGGAGCACCTGAAATAACCAACAGTCACTACACACAGAATAATAGATACACAGGAAATGGCCCCATTTTTCGGGGGGAAAAGGTGTGGTGGGACCTCCCTGTCCCCCTTAAAAAGGCAAAAGCCTCATGGAGTGGCTGAAGGGACCTCAGATGGGTGGGTGAAGGAAGACTGGTCTCATTATCCGAGGAAAGCAGAAGGAGACCCTTCTTATTTCAAGAGCTTAAAGAAAAAAGATGTCTTTGCTCAGAGGGAAGACTGGGGAAGTCCAGGTTTGAGTCTCTGAAGTAAGTGCTTTATGCTCCAGCACAGCATTTCAGAGCCCAGATCAACAGCTGGAATTGAGGACTCAGACCCATGGTCTCGCTCTGGGACTGCCTCTCCCGATGTCTTCTAGGCCACCAGTGTACTCCTACCCAGGCTACTCCTGAGACAAAACATCCTCACACCTTCCCTCTTGTGCAGGTCTGATGCCTGACCTGTCTTGGGGCAGCAGACATGACTAGTCCTGGTTAGTTTCTGCTGCAGGAGACAACCTGCTCGAAACAACTAGAAACCCTGGTGAGCCCCACAGAAGCGTTCCTCAGATACATTTTCTGGAGAAACTGACTCTCGAATACTTTTTATCAACTTTATTGAGATATAATTTAGATATCATTTTTAAGTCAATCACACTGAGATGCAAGTTAGATACGATTATAGTAACATAGTTTTCATTCTGTGCTTTTGTTTAGATGATTTTCATTTTGATGATCGCCTGGGTGTAGCTTGTGAATGGATACCGCTGCATGATCCCAGTGGTCACGCTGTGTTTGTGTTCACTTTTGGAAATCTCCATGGTGCCTTATTAATTGCCTCTCATCGCCCATCAGTTAAAATCAATTTTGGAAACTAGACAAAGGGACCAGATTGGGATTCAAATACAATGCTTGCTTTAAGCAGAATGAATAAGTCTCAGAAGCCCTGTCTTGGGCCCCGTAATGGGGAGGAGGCTGGTTTCGTACTTCCTGGTATTACTGATAGATGGGTGGGAGGCCTGAGCACCCACACTCTGAGAACAGATGTGGCACTTTATTTCCACTCTGAACTGTTGTTACACTTGGGGACACTCTTCGGGATCTTTTTAACTTGGGAAACTTTGTGCAATGCAAAACTTTTTTTCACCATCGGCATAGTAAACTCCATCTCTAAACTGGAACTAGGGCTATCATTACTATTTGGCTCTCATCATTAAAGATAGGCCCTAAACTCTTAGTCATTCATGCATTCATTCATTCGTTCATTCATTCAATAAAACATTATTAAGAGCCCAGTATGTGTCAGGGACCATTCTGGGTTTTGAGGATACAATGGTAAGCAAAACCAGGCAGGATTTCTTACAGTCTGATGGGAGACAGAGATTAAGCAAATACACAAATGAAAATATAATTGCAAACCACATTAAGCACTTTGAAGGCAAGAAAAAGAGCAGTTAAGAAGGGGACATGATCTTGTTCAGGGAGTCTGTGCTGGTTTCCCTGGACTAGTAAAGTCTGAGCTGAGATATGAAACAAGAGTAGAATTTAACAGGGAAGGCAAAGGAGGGAAACAGCATCCCTGGCAGAGGGAGCAGCACGCACAGGGCCCAGTGAGGGAGCCTGATGCTTTCAAGGTGCTGAGAGAAGGCCAGTATTGTGGGAGTTCAGGGCGAAAGGGGGAGCTGGGAGAAGTGGGAACTGGAAAGGGAGGCCAAGCCAATACCTCCAGACTTTGTAGTCCATGTTAAGGAATGTCCTCTCCTAAGAGCAACTGGAAACCACGGAAGGGTTTTAAGCAAGAGAGTAATGTGATCACCCGGGTTGCAGTTTGGAGAGTAGATTGCAAAAGGGAAAAAAAAATAGGTATAAGAAGCCCGGTTACACAGCTACACAGAAATGCAGCAAAGAGAAATGGAGTTTGAAAGAACATGTGAGACAGAGGTCATGTACGGGATAAGGAGCCGTAGGGTGTAGAAGGGTTGAGAATGCTTTCTGGGATTCTGACCTGTGTAACTAGATGGACAATAATGCCATTCGCAGGGCAAAGCATAACCTACATTTATTATCTTTTTTTCAAGAAGGAAAGAAGACCAAGTTTGGGAGAAAATTGTGAGTTTAATTTTAATATGTTGATTTTATGATACTTTTTTTTCCAGTAACTAAGTGTAGATATTGAGTAGACAAGTGGATTATATTTGAAGTTATGGATTTTTATGAGATGGATCAGGGAGTCAATATAGATTATAGAGAAAATAGAGAGTGTATGTAGAACCTAGAGAGATGCAAGAATTTAATGGTCTTGGTAGATGAGGATAAGTCTGCAAAGGCACCCAGGAATAAGATGACACAGAGGGAGAGTGGGAGAGTGTGGTGTCATCAAATCCAAAGAGAGAGGACTCAGGAATGAGAGAATGGTCAAATACGTGGAAAGGTCAGGTAAGATGAGGACTGAGAGTTGTCCACAGGCTTTAGAGACATAAAAGTCATTGCCAGCCTTAATGAAAACTGCTTCAATCAAGTGGTGGAGTAGAAGCCAGATTGGAGTTAACTGAGCAATGAGTGGGAAGGAAGGTAATGGAAGCTGTGAATACAGACCACTCTTCCAGGAAATATGGCTGGGGAAGGAAAATGGTCAACAGCTGAAGATAAAGGTCTATTCAGAAAGGCTGCTGGTTTCTTAAAATGAGAGAATTGATATTTAAATACTTATGAGATAGGTTTCTGTCTCTGCCCAAGATGGAGTAACTGACCAAATTTACTCTCCCGCCTGAAACAACAACAAAATGTATGACAAAAATATAAGGGAAAATATATAACAACAAAATATAGGAAACAAGGACAGAGAGCCCTGAGAGATGGAAAACAAATGAGGTGAGCCATATGACTGCTCCAGTTTATGGCCTGGAGAGAGTTTCCAGGCCGTGGTTCAGGGATGGGGAATTCAGGCACCATCAGGTGGACTCCCTAAGTTGAAGAGACAAAGCAGAGATTCAGGAGAAACAAGGCAGCTAGAGCTGGCACGACAGAGTACTAAAAAAGAGAATGCTGTCCGGAGGGAGAACTTCAGGAAGCTGCAGTCTTCCCCCTTGGGTGTTCAGTAGAATACTGATTATTTACAACAGTATCAGAATTATGAACTATTTAGGGATAAATCTGACCAACAATATGAAAGACTTGGACGCTAAAAATTATAAAATATTGCTGAAATAAGTTAAAGAAGACCTAAATAAATGGCGAGATATACCTTGCTCATGGGTGGGGAGACTCAATATTGTTAAGATGTCATTTCTACCTAAATTGCTCTATAGATTAAATGCATTTCCAATAAAATCTCAGCAGATTTTTCTTTTGAAATTAACAAAGTGATTTTAAGATTCATATGGAATTGCAAAGGACTCAAAATAGCAATAAGATTTTGCAAAAGAAGAAAAAAGTTGGGGAGCAAATGCTCTCTGATTTCAAGACTCATTATAAAGCTGCAGTAATTAAAACAGTTTGATATTGGCATAAAGATAGAAAATGGATCAATGAAAGAGAGTAATGAGTGTAGATATTCATCTGGATATATATGGACAACTGATTTTTGACAAAAAATGTAAAGGCACTTCAGTGGAATAAGGAAAATGTTTTCAATAAATGGCTATAAAATAATTGGATATCCATATGTAAAAAAGAGAGAGAGAGAAAGAAAGATTAAAGAAACGACAAAGAACTTTGATCCATTCTTCACATTTATACAAAAATTAACTCAAAAATGGCTCATAGACCTAAATGTAAAATCTTAAACTACAAAATTTCTAGAAGAAAACATAGGAGAAAATCTTTGTGACCTTAGATTAGGCAAAATTTTCTTAGATATGACACAAAAAGCACAATCTATAAAAGAACAAATTGATAAATTTGACACTGTCAAAATTAAAAGCTTCTGCTTATTAAAAGACACTGTTAGAGAATGAAAGGACAAGGCACAGAGTGGGTAAAAACATTTGCAAAGAATATATCCGATAATGGTCTTGTTTGTAGAATATGAAAAGAACTAAAAAAAAAAACCCCTCAATAATAAGAAAACAAACAACCCAATTCAAAATGGGCAAAAGGTTTGAACGGACATTCCACAAAAGAAGATATACAGATACCAAATAAGCACACGAAAAGATGCTCAGCATCATTAGTCACTAGGGAAATGCATATTAAAACCACAGTGAGAAACCACAACACACGTATTAGAATGACTAAAAGCGAAAAGAGTGACCATCGCAAGTGTTGGTGAGGATGTGGAGGAACTGGAACTCTCACACTGCTTGTGGAAATATAAAATGTTACAGCCACTTTGGAAAACAGTTTAGTGGTTTCCTGAAAAATTAAACATAAGCTTACCCTATGATCCAGCCTTTCCTAGCTATTCACTCATAAGAAAAGAAAGCAGAAGGCCACACAAAGACTTGTACATTAATATTCTTACCACCTTTATTTGTAATAGCCAAAAACTCAAAACAACCCAAATTGGTTGTCCACCAGTTGGTGAATGGATAAACAAATTTTGGGTTTTACACGCATTAGAATACTGCTCAGCAATACGAGAGAATGTATACACAACATGGATGAATCTCAAAATAATAATGCTGAGTGAAAGCCAGACAAAAGCAGAGTGCATACTGTATGGTACCATCTATATAATCTTTAGAAAACACAAACTAATCTCCAGGGACAGAAGGCAGAACAGCGGTTGCCTGGGGGAGAGGGGCAGGGAGGGACTGGAGGACAGGATTAGAAAGGGGTGTGAGGAAACCTTTTGGGGTGATGGACATGTTTACCATCTTGATTGTGGTAATGGTTTTATATGTATATATGCATGTCAAAACTTGTCAAATTATACACTTTAAATATGTGAAGTTTATTCTATGTCAATTATGCCTCAATGAAGCTATTTAAAATAATATGTGACAGATGCAGAGATTGCAGAGGAGGGAAAGAGAAGGTATAATCTATATGATAAGTATCTGAAAGCTGGAGGCGGGGCGTCCAAAACACAGGTCCAGGAAGTAATTTTGCAGCGGGGTGGGGATCCTTCTTCAGTAAGAGGAGGAAAAAACGAGGCTGGGGACATAGATGTGTATGTTTGGTAGCAGGGTGTTGGGGGTGTCCCATCTGATGGCTTCTTTTTTAATGGAAAGTTGGAGGCAAAATCATCTTCTGAGAGTGGGGTGGAGATGGTTCTAAATAGTCACTGTAGATGAAAACAATGTGTCTAGGAAAAGGAAGAGTGGTTTCCAGAAAGTGTTGAGGACATCGCTATGGTCACTCAGCATAAACGAATAGTGGTACCCCTCTGACCTTCCATGGGATTTCCTCCAGCAGCAATCTGATGCCCTCATGCAGAAATGGAGAAAGTAAATAGTTAATAAGTTCACACGGGGCTAGAGATTTTGCTAGACAGCAATGGCAGAAAGATAAATAGGGAGGAAGTTCAGGGTAATGGAGCATGAGATCTAAGGTGAATAAAGAGTGAAAGGAAGAAAGGAGAAAGCTAATATTTTCTGAGAAAATAAACCTATGGAATGGAGGTTCTGATGGCATCTGAGAATAGTTGCAGGGGACATAGTTGAATTAAGAGTGTGAAGAGTTTAAAGCTGTGATCAGAAGGCCAGAAAGTAAAATTCTTGAATTAGTCATTTTCAAGGTAGGTATGTTTTGGACAGTGACAAGGTTCATGGTGTGACTGTTGAGGCAGGACACTGAGGGTGACTTGGGGTGGAAGTTAAGAAAAGTCCACCTGGTGTGTTACTGGGAAGATTGTCTGGATTTTGCTGTTTGCATAGCTGGAGCATCATTTAACGTGTTCTCTGTCTCTTTATTTCCTGTACATTGATAACCTGATGTAGAACCTTGATCGGATTCTGGTTTGATTTCTTTTTTCTTTTGCAAGACTCTTTCATAGGTAGGGATGTGTATTTTATCAGGACATATATAATATCTGACTGTGTCTCTTTCTGTGATACTGGCATATATTGGTGATCTTCACCCAGATCCATTAATTCGATGAGGTTCTGAATGGTGACATTCTAATCAATTGATTTGTTGTCTATTTACTATCTTCTACAAAGAGAAACATCCCTCATCAATTATTCAGTTACCTGGAGCACAGTTCATATAAGATAAATGTTTGATGTTTTCTCTTGATCAGTTTTTTAAATTGTGAGTTAGTTTTCCAGTAACCCTCCAAAGGTGATGGATTAGTTATATTTTTAAAATTCTGAACACACGGATTTATACATATTTGACGTGCTTTGATCCACTGCAATTATTATTCTTACTGTCATTCACATTGTCCCATTTTATTCAGTGGAAGCCCCTTCACGTCAGCTCCTATGTCCCCTACGTTCTTTGACACGATCTTGTGGTGTTTGATAGTTTCACTGCTTTCTGGCTCGACAAGACAATCCAAGCCAAACTTAGGCAGCTCCTGCCCCAGACCAGGAACGAGCCATTTCCAAAGTGTCCTGGTTCCTTTTAGTGGGAAAGAGAATTTAGAGACCATCATCTAGGTGCCCACAGTTTTCTCTGCCGTAGGGTTAACCATTGTTTCTTGGTCTTTTCCAAACGCAGAGCTAGGAAACACTTTTTTTTTTTTTAAGGTAGAATACATCATGAATTCATACTGATGCCAATCACTTTAACGTTCAGGAAATAATATGTCAATTTACAAATAAATTGCAAGTGAGAAAAGAGATGGAAGGTAAACCTCTAGATAAAAACAGACTTAGTGGTTTTACCAGTTTTTAAGCTCAGACTTAATGCCTTGATTTCAGCCAAAAAACAGCAACACTTCCCTACCTGGTCTTCCAGAACCGAGATGGCTGCTTCTTAAAGTCGAGAAGGTCAATACAAGAAATTAAGAATCAAAATATACTTACCAAACCTACTAAATTTCACTCCTTAATTTTATTGACACAAATATGATACAGAAAATATTGAGAATCACAAGTGAGACTGGTTTGAAGAACACCGGAGAGATTTAACTGGATGAGGAAGGCCAACGCTGAACCTGGCAAGCGGAAGACCGAAGAGAGGTGTAAATTTATCAAGCATGGCTTAGGAGACATGGACACCCAAAACTCCACCTTGGAAATAAAAAGAAAAGATTTCACCCTGATCTAGAATTTAAAAAAATAGAATGTGGAATGGAGACTCAGTTTTCACTTTGGTTCATTAAATCTAAAAGGCTATGAAATTATTAGATAGTATGAAAAGCTTCCACGTTTCCATTTACGTGTACGGTGGAAGGAACTACTGTTCTGCTGTCAATCCTCTGCCTACTGTTTCAGCAGCAGTAATTTAGTGTGATGTACTCGAAATCAAGTTTTCCACTGCTGAGCCTTCACTGTTCTCTTGAGAACTAAATTGTTTTCTCCATGGTTTTGCACTTGACTTGCTGAAAGTAACTGACACGTGCCGGGGTAATGATGGATTGGAAATTACCCAAATTCCAAGGATAATTATTAAATCTTGCTTAAACGCTAAAAAGGTTAAAAGCTGGGCATTTCTCTTCATGTGTTCCCATTCACCGAAAGAGAGTCAGATTCTTTTAGCTATGAGAATGTGACCGCAAATAACTTTAAATTGGTGCTGTTTATTTCAGCATATGTAAAATAATATGTAAAAATTTGAAAGATCCATTTTGAGCACATATTTGCAAATCTTGAAAAAAGTCAAAAATAAGAGAAATTGAACATTGGAAACTCACGAAAATTTTCTTATGCTATTTCTATAAATACATTTGTTTCACCTTTCTGAATAAAACTATCTGCCTTTGGAGCACACTTTGTATCAGCTGGTGTTTTAAACAGTTAGAACCCGACACTCAGTCTAAAACAGGCTGGATTCTGGAAAGTAAGTCTTGTATAGCTGTCTCTGTGCAGAAGCCTTTTTTAGAAATATGCACTCATTGCATTCTTTGATTGCCATGACCACACAAAGGTGTTCTGGAGTCCAGAAGGGCATAGCAGCCTTGATAACAAAAGTAAATGTTTGCCATCCTTAGAAAGCAATACAAAGCAACCAGCTTCAACACATCTCAAGCTTTGGTATGTGTGAATGAATACTCCTTGCTTCATAGCTGCATGCTGAACATCTGTTTTGATTGTACATTGTATCTGTGCTCTGATTCACAGTGACTTTCTCATATTATGGAATTTATTTGCATTGAACACAAACTGTAAATAAAAAGAAATAAATGGCTGGAAGAGAAACCAAGGGGAAGACGAGGAGGGAGAAGAGCGGGAAAAGGAAGACTAGCTCTGGGGTCTCTGAGGGGCGCCAGTAAGATGTTCTGGATGCCAAGCCAGCGCTCCAAGGCTGGCTTAGACTTCAGAGGTCACTCTGAGAACTGCTGAAAAACAGCAGCATCCATGTTCAGGGCTAGATCAGAGGACTCCGCCTTCCAGGCAGCTTCGACCAGGGGTCAACCAACTTTGCTTTGTGCCCCTCTCACTCTAGGGTGGAAGCCAGTGTCCCCTAGCACTGCTTGCCACTCCATAGTGAGGATGCTGTCCTGTAACTGTGCTTCAGACATGAGCTTCCCTCTGAGTCTCCTCCAGATGCTAGCACCCCTTTCCGAGGTCACTGCACATGATAATAGTCTCCCACACCCCCGACTATTCCCGAGCATCTGGACACACAATAGAAAAGGTGGGAGGGGGACTGGAACTTGTTGCTGGCATGAGTGGGTAGATGGAGGGCTTGAAAATTCACACTCGAGGGGTACACTGAGGTCTATCATCTGCACCCCACACTGTGAGGGCATGCTGTGAAAGATACCCCAGTTTCAGCTGTGTGGGAGCAGGGGCAAGGGCATCTGCACGGAATTTGAGGGACCCAGGGGCCTGCCTACATTCAGATCCGGCTAAGTCAACTCAGCCTTCTTCTAAGTAAGCACAGGCCCAGTTTGGGGAGGAGATGTATTCCCAGCCATGTTAGTTAACTGAGTTACTTCACCACATTCTCTCAGCTTCCCCATCTCTGCAGTGGAGATGGTAATAGTGTCTACTTCCTAGAACTGCTGGGATGATTAAATATGATGATGTAAATAGTCTTTATTACAAGGCCTGGTGTATGGTCAGAGTGCATAAAAAGACACCGAACTAGGTCTTGCTGCCTTCAGCAGAGCGATGTGTGTGTTTAAGGAGCCGGGTGCTTAGGAAGAAATGCCACCTGAAGAAGGGAAGCCCTGGCAGAACCAGGATGGTTCAGATCAAGGATGCTAAGCGAGGATCCCAAAGGGGCAAGGACTCAGCAGCCCGACATGCCTTCAAGTTCTTGGCAACCATTTTGAGCAGGTGCACGGCCGCCGCTCAGCCTGCCCCAAGCGGTATGCTGTCAGCAACTGAGACAAAGCAATGAACTCTAGACCCCACGGTCCTGCAGGAGAGATGACACAAGTCTTGACGAACACAGTGAATTCAAGGCAACTCTGAAGGCCCTTGTTACATTCTTGAGCTGTGGGAGAGGCCGCTGCTTGGGTTTCGGTTGTTCTTGGCCTCCTCACTGACCTGGGGCACTATTTCCTCCTCCTCTCCTCTCCCCAATTCCTCCTTACCTTCTTTTTAAAAAATGTTTAAAGGGTTTTCTCAGTGAATGATCTTATTCATAAAGCAGGCGTGATGACAGTTCGCAGAGCTAAACGGGCACTTAACTGTGTGTCTAATAAATCTGCAACAAAAATAAACAGAAGGGAAGAGGGTTCGGGAAAGAATGGAGGTCAGGTATGAAAGGAGCCTGTCACGGTGATTTACCACGGCCCCCTCAGCAGGCAGAGTCTGCCCCCTCTCCTTCTGGTCGCTGCCGACCTGGAGATACCAGAGGCAACAGCAGAGCAGCCAGGTAGCAGTGGCTCCAGGGCACAGCTGGATGGGCTTAGGCGGGTGGGGGGAGAGGAGGCAGGGAAGGCCACCACATCCACTGCCCAACCCTGAAGCACGGAGGTAGAAACAGGCTGGAGCCGCTGCCCTTCAGGATCCACACCCAGATTACGAATGGTATGACCAGGATCTTTCTGCCCTCCCCAAACCACCCTCCACCCAGGATTTGGGTGACAATCTGGGATTAGAGGCATATTCAAGTGAATCTAGCAAACACCTGTTGTCCCAGTGCTAATCTCCCTTCCAGGGGCACAAGGGGCCTACCTAAGACATTAACCCTGTCTTAGCAGCCGAGCCTGGTGGGGACAGGCTTAGGGATGTATCTGCCATGACTCACCTTCCTTGCCCTGAAAGAACGCCATCTCACAAGGCAAGGGCAAGCGTAAGGACTAGAGAAACCTAGCTCCCAAACTCGCTGAAGTGTCAGTTTCTTCAACAAGATTTTGTGAGGGTGGGGACATATTACTCCCCGCCACCCCTCCCCCAGCACTAGCACAGTGCTAGTCACAGACAGATGTTGGGGAAATACGTGTTGACTTGAACTGTGGCTAACACTGCTCATGGTGGTAGAAGTCCCAAGGACTCTGCTTTCCAAGGGCAGAGGACTGCACTGGCTTCTGACCCTGCCTGGCTTGGGGCCCTCTCTCAAGTCACTGTCATCTTTCCCAGTGTCCCACTCTGCAAGTGGGAAGGATGTCTTTGGCTACTGCCCATCCCAAGGTTTTAGATTTGCCTTCCACCCACAAAGCTGAGCCCCCAGGTATGACTATGAGCTTCCCACCATTGCCCTCCCAGCCATTCATCCCAGCCATGAAGGGATGAACTCATCTCCCTTCAGCCACCTCCTAACATCACCTCAGGAACCAGGCCAAACAGCCTCATCAGCACACCACTAGCCACCAAATAAGATTTTGGCTTGGATAGGATTTTAGTTTTTGTTTTAGACAAATGCCTCAGTAGGAATGGTCTTCCTCCCAGGCTGCCCATTGCAACATTGCCTGTGATGTCCTTGAGGGAAAATCTTCTGAGGACATCTTCTTCGGAGCCCTGTTAATACCTTTTCCCAAAAGGAATTAGCAAAATGGGGGAAAATTGACCCTTGGCCACCAGAGCCTTCAAGTATGGGCTCCCCATCACCCTTTGCTCTCCTTGTCCCTGGGGAAACGGGCCCAGCAGTGCTTCCATCGGGTGTTGGGAACGTTTCCACAGATGACAAAGCTATTTTGCTCTGCCTTCCCTCTTGCCTCTGAAAAGTGCTGGCAACCCTAAGCCCAGTAGCCAAGGAGTGTGGTTCTAACAAAGGTCAACGACCAGGAGAGTTGCTTCATGATTTCGGGCCTCAAGGCTTCATGACAGTAAGCTGTACCCGCCACACTTCTGAGAACTCAAAACCTCTGGACGCCTAAGAAAGATGCCAGCAGGAGACCAGGAGCATCCCTCTAATTGCCCGTCTACAGACCTTTGGAGCTATGAGCACAGAAAAAGGAGCTCAGAACATGTAAACTGAAAAACAGCCTCAAGAAATCTACACTCTAACAGGGAAACAAAATAAATCCATTTCCTCTCTGGAAACACAGCAGGACCACAGTGATCATGACAAAAGGTGCATGAAGAGGAGGAGGTGAGAGGAGTTAAGAGGCTGGCCCGGAGAAGAGGGGAGGTAATTGAGGAACGGGCACAGGTGGTGGCAAGCTCTTATGCCGAGAAGCGTAAAGGATGGGGAGCCAAGGCAGGTCGCAAAGGGACGTTGTCTCCTGGACACAGAGCAGGCTGGGTGCAGGCTCGCAGAGTGGGACTGGAAGAACCAAGAGAGGAGGGAGAAGCCTCTGCGGCTGCAACAGAGATGACACTTGGCAAGGGCAACCGTGCAGACAGTGGGGAGGAGTTCTGCAGGGGCTTAGTTACCCCGAGGAAGAGCAACAGGCGCTCCTCAGCCTTCAGGCAAACACAGGCAACTCAGCGCACAGAAATCCTGAGAAGCAAGTTGTGTGTGTGTACAGCACAGTGCAGCTCTCTAACCCCAACGCTCCCGCGCATCAAAGGCTCCTTCAGATGGGGTGAGGACAAGACCTAGGCGGCATCCACACAAAACTGCCAGAGGACCAGGCAGTCACCTAGCGGCTGACCCAGGCAGGAGACCCCAGGGAGAACCCCTGGGGACTGTCTGTAACCCAGTCCTGCGAAGTCCCTGCTCCTTTTCTGCTGAGCGACAACACGCGACCAGGCAGCAAAGCACACTCAGTGGAGGAAAGAGCTTCCTAGCTTCCAGCGCAGCTCCAGCCCAGCCCGGCCCTGGGTGTGAGGAAGCCTGGGTGGAACAAAGGTGAAAGGTCGTGAGAGGGGCAGGGGAACTCTAAACACCTGTGGAGGGGAAGGGGGGGTCACAGACGTCCCCACACCCCCTCTCTGAGACAGTTCTAGAACTGACCAGTCTCTGAGAAAAACTTGCAACCAGCCTAACTCAGGCTGGTTCCCGATAGAGCTGCTCAGGCTCATTTGAGGGCTACGGGCTCGCAGCATGAGATCCATTAGGTGACCGAGTCAAGCTAGGTCTGAGTGTGTGTCTCAGGAAACATTTGGAGACTATGTAGAAGCAAGTCAGAGGGCACAGTGACCCAGAACACGAGCCCATTGTTAGGCAGGCACACCTGGACATTTCCTGAGTGAGCAGTCCAGGACCTGCTCCAGAAATCCTTCACCTTCTAACACAAAGGACGCCAGTGGTAGGAGCAGACACAGCTGCTCCTGGTGGCCTCACTTTGTGTCCGCAGGGAAGCCCTCGCCCCCCCGACATCCCTGCAGGAGGACAGAGCTGACGTGCAGGGAGCAGATTGCTGCTGAAAGATTTTCCACCACCAGTGACCACCCCCCTGAAAGCCGCAGACTTGTTTCCAGGGCAGGAGAGAAGGCAAGCTAATGAGAAAGGCCCTCCGCAGGGCACCCAGCCCCTGGGCCTGGCTCTCAGTGTGGCTCCTGACCAGCTTCGTGATCCAGGGAAAGACACTTAACCTCTTGCTGATTAATGGGCTTCCTGTAAAACTGGAAGAAACAGCTCATTTCATAGCCTGAGGGGGCGGCATCAGCTAAAAGTGCTCCAATCCTCACAGAGGAGAGATGTTGCAAAAGAGAGGAGTGCCAGAGCCTCCGTGTGGTCAGCTTTATTATGTGGTCAGTCGGCCTCGGCCCTCTCCCTTCTTCTGGAAAACTTCAAGCAGCAGCAGGTGAGCAGATCCTAAAATAAGACCCTGACTGCTCAAAGGTCACCATCCTGAATGTCAAAGAATGCTTTTGTTTAGCAAGGCCCACAAAGGTGGATGGCCACAGGTGAAGGACGGTCCCAAGGCCTCCAAGAAAGAAGCTAAGTGAGTGAGGAAACAGCGCGCCATGGAGAGAAACCCTGGGCGTCGGATCACTGGGGAACAGAGCGACCTCCTAGTCACCACAATCCACAGAAAACGTGCAGAGGCGGTTTCTGGATGCCTGTCCCGAGTCTCCAGAACTAGAGGGAAAGGAAAAGATGGAGGTGGAGGGAGAGCAGGTCTTGGCTCTGATTAATGCCCACTGCATGCAAAAGGCCCAGCCCTGACCCTTCTGTAAGTCTCAGGGCAAAGCTACACAGAGCTGAGGCCGGAGGACAGGCCCAGGGCATGTAAGCGGAGGTGACCTTGGGCTTGGGGCTTTCAAAACCAGGGAAAAGATTATTCAAGGTCTTAAATCCTCCACTGAAATACCTTCAACTCCTAGAAACAATGCCAAAGATGACAGACCAAAACCTCAGGGCTGGTCAGGGCTGGGAGTCAGAGACGGCCTGGAACCCGGGCTCAGGAAATCCACACGTGATGTGCATGTATATGTGTGCACGCATGCGGGCACATGTACCTGTGAGATGATAGTCACCATCAGACACCTCAGAAAAAGACAATATTCTTGAGAGCCCAGGGCAAGAGATGGAAAGCAGCATCCGAATGAAAGGCCTTTCTAGGGCAGATGAATAGGACAGAACGGTTCCTCAGGAGTGAAACTAAATTGGCACAGAAACACCTGCTTACTTTGGCCACTTCGTACACTCTTTGGCTCATTGTGACGCCACCTGGCAGGCAGGTCATAAAACTGTACGTGGGGCGGGCTACAGGTGAAGGAGACAGCTTTCTACATGCACTCAGGAAATCTCCACAGACGGCTGGGTGTGGTCTGCACAAACTGGTTCTTGGAGGCGAGTCCTTGCCTCCTTTGTTCACAAGGTTAACAAAAAGACTGCATTCTCAGTGCGGATCTCAAAGGCAAAAGGAACAAAGACACTGCCTTGGCAAAGTCAAAGCTGCAGTCACTTTGACTGTCTGTGTTAACGAAGGGGAAACAGGCAGCCGCATTATTAAAACCATGCAGGCCATTCCTGTTTAACTTTGAAAAGAATTGTATGATTTGTTTTTACAGACCTAGTAACAGGTTCTACTTCCTAGCTGAGGCCATTGTAAGAGTCAGTTTATATCACACTAGCCCACAACTGGGCAGAGTGACTGTGGACTTGATCATTGACAGTCCACATGCACCAGAGGGGCCTCTGCCCTGGAGGACGCCTCAAGCAAACGTGCGAGGGAAATGTGACGAAGACTAGCCGTAGGAGGAGGCCTCGGGGCCAGTCCACACGACCATCAGACAAGAAACCGGGGCCCAGTTCTCACTTTAGGAACTCGGGCGCCCACCTCTTTCCTGGTCTTATTAAAAGTGGGACAGCATTTTAAATTTAAAATCACGGAGCACATTTAGCCAAGTAGTTCTCAAATTTTCTTTTATTAAAAGTTACAGAGCCCATCATCCAAATGGCTACTTAATAAAAAACAAACAAAACCAGTAACAATGGTTACCTATAGGGATGGGAGTTTGGAGGGGGTCCCAGGGGTGGGGGCAAGACTTCTTTCTATATAGTTTGAGTTTTCAAACATATAAATTCATTCTTTCTTCAAAAAAGTGAAAAGATTTTTAAAGCTGGAAGCCCACAGTGTACAAAGGCTGACAGTGGAGCTGTGGGGGGAGAAGGCGGCGGGAGTGGTGATGGGCAGAACCCAGCTACGCCGCTCCTCCCTCACCCTAAACCTTCTCAGTGCTGCTTCCTTTGGCTCTCCGCGTTTGGACACCAACGGCTTGGCCCCATCTTTCATTTTAACAAATAGAAATGGCCAGCAATAGGATATATTGGAGTATATGAGGAAGCCATTTGGTGTAAACCTAATTCGGCCTGATTTTGTTTTTCCCAAAAGGGCCTGACCCTGGCCATTGAGCACGCATTGCATATCTGCTTTAAACATTTCCTATGGTCAGAACAAAGGCCCTTAAGATAAAGGTGCAACTTTCCCCCACATTGGCATTTCCTTAAGGATAAGCATCTTTCCTTAGACTAAGAACTGACTGCTGTGCTCACCTGTGACCACCCAGCTCACCTGTGACCACCCAGCTCAAGAGAGCAGACCTGCCACCCTGCTGTGTTCACCAAGAGAGCAGACCTACCTGCTGTTTCCATCAATCACTGTGCCGACAGAGCAGTCTTGTGATATTGTGAAAAGGACATTTCAATCATATGTGAAACACCCTCTTTGGGCGTATATAACCACTCTGTATACCCTACTTCTTTGGTGCCCTTCCTTCCTTCGGGAAGAAAGGCCCCGGGCCATGGTCCTCACATTTTAGCTCAGAATAAACTCACTCAAATTTTCATTTATAGATTAGTTATGGATTATTTTCGTCGACAATTTTCTAGCTGGGGAAATTAAAGTGCAGGGAGCCCGGCTCTCTCTCCATGGGACATATTCAGGAAGAGCTTAATACCCTCCCCAGATGAATTAATACACCAAATCCTTTTGAAATATTTATTTTTAATTAAAAAATAAAAGTTATCTTAACATATCTGCATGGCAGCTTCAGGGATGGCAACTTAATGAAGCAAGAAAAACGAGGCTTATCAGTTCTTGGGTCACCTGACCATCTTATAATGGGGACAAAGGCACACGTCTTCAAACAAACCAACCTTATTCAGAAACAATTCTAATCACTCAGAACTCCCTTCTCCCAACTCCTTTTTGCCCACCCTCACCCCCCCCCCCCCCGCAACAAAACAACAACCAAAACATTAAATTCTCTTTTAAAACTATAGAAATAAGTGCTGAGTCAGCAAGGAACCTGGGCGTGCTGCCCAAGCTGCTCTGCCTCTCTCTGCTTTGAGGACTGGTGGCCCAGAGGCTGGCAGGGAGAGAGCCAGAGTGATCCTCCACCGCGCCACGGTGGGCCTTATGACATGGACGGGCTTCTTGTACCCAGCCCCGCAGCCATCACCCTAGCTGGGGCAGGCAATTCCAAGGCACTGTCTCCCTTCCTCGAGGGCATCCCGTGGCTAAAGCAGCCTTTCAGGAAGAGAAAGGCCTAAGGCAGGCAAGTCTTCCTCAAATGCTTGTGAGGAAAAGGCCAGTGAGACCTGTGGGAGGCAGGGGAACGGTGGATCTCTTCTCTCCCAGTTAAGCAGGCTTTGGGAAGCTTCTCTCTCCCTATTCTCCCTGCCTTCTCTCTTTCCCTCCTTCCCAGTCTCCCCATTCCCCCAAAAGAGTTGTATTTTAGCTTGATGGCGGGGGTTCCGTAGAGGCTACTGGCAACTCCTGGGGCTGGCCTGGGGGCTCTGCTGCCTCTAAGGGGACGTGGCATGCTTTTGGTTCCTGTGTGTCACAGAGCTCCTCTCCCTGGAAGGGCTCCAGGTGCTCCTGCCTCTGGGCCTGGCTGTTCATCTTCTCTTCAGCTTCAATCTCTTCCGATGTGGGGATGGAGTTCTTCTTGGGACGACCTTTGGGTTTTGTGGGCGCTTCCTGTCCACCTTTAAGAACCTATGTGGGGAAAAAAACGGTCATTAAATCTAGGAAATAACTCCCTCCCTCCACTTTGCTGCTCACACAGCATATAAGCCATTCTTTCCCAACAGCGAAGTCACGGGTTTTGGCGAAAAGTATTCCCGACCAGTCAGCTCCAGTTGACCAAGACGCTCTCATTCTTTGAAGGCTCAAAGCACTTTGAGTCCATATCACACACACTGTCAGTAAATAAAATGATCATAAACACATAGAAAATCCAACTTCAACAATAAGGAAAGAAATGAAAATTAAAATATGAATGCGATATCCAGTTGACAAGTTAAAAGAAAAAGACAGTATTTGTAGCAAGCTGGAAAATAAGCACTCAGACTCTAGTGAGAAAACGTAATTGGCAAAACCTTTTCAAAAGACAATCTGAGAATTCAAATCAAAAAGTCTTAAAATGTACATACTCTTCGACACAGAAATTCTACATAATTTAGCCTAAGGAAGTCATCATAGACTGAGACCATGGCTGATCTGCAAATGTGTTCATCACAAAACTGGTTAAAACAGCAAACACCGGGGAAAAACACCCTAAAGTTTCTGCCATATGATTGGGTAGATAATTATCACATATGCCAAAGAGAAAATACTTGATAACCATTGCAATTACTATAGAGGAGAATGTTTAATGACATAGGAACTATTATTAATGTGTTTTTGTGAAAAACAGGTTATAAACCAGCTTAATTCCATCTGGAGTCTAGACGACTAAACACAGCCCTGTTTGCAGTATCAGGATCTCGGATAAGTTCTAAGCATTTTTCCTTATGTTTTTTCTGTATTTTCTAATTTTTCAACAGTGATCATGTATGAGTATTTCTGTAATCAGAAAAAAAGATGCTACAAAACATATAGTCTTGTATTGTTCGAAGAAGCCGTAGAGCATAGGAGAAAGTGTTGCAGCTCGGAAAGCAGAGTAACTGGATTAAACCCTAACTCTGCTACCTATCAGCTTTGTCTTTGGGAGAGTCCTATAAAGACTCTGAGCCTCAGTTTCCTAATCTGTAAAATGGGGATAATAATACCTTAGCTCACCAACAGCTAATTTATATGAAAATTTATATGAAAGGGCCAGAACTGTTCCTGAATGGCAGATTTCTTCTACCCAGAACAAGCCTCCCAGCCCTCTCACCTGGTTACGTCAGCGTGGACAGTGCTTCTCCCGGGAGCCTCCCCTGGTCGCCCAAGTCTAAGTTAATTGCCCTCCACACGTGCCCTGTGAGCACACTATCCTCTCTCCATCAGAGCACTTTTCATGGAAGGTCGTCACTGCACGTTTACATGCCTGTCCCTCCCACTCAGTCCCTGGCACAGACCAGGCATTCACCAACCGTGAGCAAGCGACGTAACCTTTCTCAACATGCCTTTCCACAGAATTGAAGAAAGATATAAAGCAAGCAAAATAATAGGACCCCAAGTGGCCTTTGCTGATTTCAAGGGCATTGCACATTTATTGTCCCACTTTGTGACTTAGACAAGAATCCCATGAGGTAGGCAGGGATAATTTTTAAAATATTTACATGTTGCTTTGCAATATAACAGACACTCCTCCATTGGCTCTGAACCCTGGCTTGGTGTACTTGTTGGTTTTCTGGGCAGCTGGTGAGAAGGGCTTCAGGACGACTCAGATTAGCACAGATAATTAAGAGTGGGATATATTTTTGCTGCTTACATACCTAGCTTAATATTATTTTCCCCATTTGAACACAAGCTCCTTGAAGGTAAATCCTGCATCTATCCCTTGCTTTTTTGCTCCAGTCATTTAACTTCCAACTAACTTTATATGCAGTTGCTAAACATTTATTGACTCCATCTCCTTCCTTTAAGAGCAACAGAGAACCTCCAGGAGCTAAACTGTAAGAATGAATGAAGTAATTCAATAAACCATAAGTTCTTTATTTAAACAACTTTATCAAGATAGAATTCACATACCATACATTTCATCCATTTATAGTGCACAATTTAGTGATTTTTAGTTATAGTCAGAGAATTGTGTAACTGTACCAGGATGCAATTTTTTTTTAAAGATTTTATTTTTTCCTTTTTCTCCCCAAAATCCTCTGGTACATAGCTGTATATTTTCAGTTGTGGGTTCTTCTAGCTGTGGTATGTTGGAATGCAATTTTAGAAGATTTTCATCACCCCCAAAAAGAACCCTCATATCCATTAGCAGCTACTCCCCATTTCTCTCCTGGCCCCCAACTCTAGGCAGCCATTAATCTGCTTTCTGTCTCTACATATTTGCCTATTCTGGACATGTCACATGAATGGAATCATACAATATGTCGTCTTTTGTGACTGGCTTCTTTCACTTAGCAGTGTTTTCAAGCTTCATCCATATTGTAGCACGTATCAGTACTTCATTCCTTTTTATGGCCAAAATAGCCATCATATGGATACGCCACATTCTTTTTATCCATTCATCACCTGATGGAGACTTAGGTTGCTTCTACCTTTTGGCTATTGTGAATAATGCTGCTATGAACATGGGTATGCAAATATTTGTTCAAGTCCCCGCTTCACTTCTTTAGGGTATATGCCCAGAAGTGGAATTGCTGGGTCATATGGTAACTCCATGTTCAACATTTTGAGGAACTTCCAGACTGTTTGTTTGGGTTTTTTTGCTTGAGGAGGATCAGCTCTGAGCTAACATCTGTGCCAATCTTCCTCCACTTTATATGTGGGTCATTCCCTCAGCATGGCTGACGAGTGGTGTAGGTCTGCTCCTGGGATCTGAACCTGCAAACCTCGGCTGTTGAAGCAGAGGGCACCAGACCTAACCCATATGCCATGGGGCTGGCCCCTCAGACTGTTTTTCAAAGCAGCTGCACCATGTTACATTGCAATCAGCAGTATATGAAGGTTCCAGTTCTTCACATCCTCGCCAACACTTCTTATTATATCTTTTTGATTACAGCCATCCTAGTGGGTGTGAAGTGGTATCCCAATGTGTCTTTGATTTGTCCTTCCTGATGACTAATGAAGTTGAGCATCTTTTCATGCGCTTAGTAACCAGTTGTATATCTTCTCGGGGATATGTCTATTCAAATCCTTTGTACATTTTTAAATGTGGTTGTCTTTTTATTATTGAGTTGTAAGAGTTCTTTATAAATTCTGGATACAAGTCCCTTATCAAATATAAGATTTGCAAATATGTTCTCCATTCTGTGTGTTCTCTGTTCACTTTCTTTCGTTCTTTCTTTCAGTTTTTGCTGAGGAAGATTTGCCCTGAGCTAATGTCTGTACCAATCTTCTTCTATTTTGTATGTGGGTCACTGCCACAGCATGGCTGCCAATGAGTGGTGTAGGTCTGCACCCAGGAACTGAACCTAGGCCACCAAAGCAGGGCACACTGAACTTCACCACTAGGCTATGGAGCCAGGCCCTTCTTTTCACTTTCTTGATGATGTCCTTCACAGCACAAAAGTTTTTAATTTTGAGGAAGTCTAATTTATTTTTCCTTTTGTTGCTTGTGCTTTTGGTGTCATATCTAATGTTTTTCTAATCCGAGATCATGAATATTACTCTTACATTTTCTTCTATGAGTTTTATAATTTTAGCTTTTACATTAAGGTCTATGATTCATATTAATTTTTGTGTATGGTGTGAGTAAACCCTAAGTTTTCAATAAACACCTCCTTTTAGCTGGGAATCTGCTCAGCCACTGTGGTTTCAATTCAAAAGCTGACAACAGACATGAAGGGGACCTCAAACAAGGTATGGATGCTGACAGAATCTAGCTCTGGGGAGAAGACGTCCCTGTATTCCTTTTCACATAAATCAGTATATCTGATTTTGATTTCAGTCAAATTTTGAAATTTTGATTTCACTCAGGCTGTTGAAAGCACCCAAATGTGCCAAGATGGAATTTATATGTTGAAAGCAGCTCCACTCGGTATGAAAGAGGTTATACAAACTGAGTTGCCCCATGTAGTAATCAAGTTAGAAAAGGGCAGGTATAAGGAAGCCGCCTAATTGGCAAAAGAAAGTCCAGCCCAGCAATTAGAGAACACCACCCACACAGCTTGGATAGACCCCACCTGGCTGTTTTCCTACAGCAGGAAAAAAACTCAAAACAATCAGACCATTTTCTAAATGGAATAAAACATTCCAGCCAAGCAATAATTAGGAGATAACTACACTCTTGGCTGCCTTCCGCACTCGACCTCTGGCCCCTGCCTTCCAGCACACCTGAGACATGCAATTATCTCACAGCTACCCCACACCAGGAGCTGCCCATTCGCATGCACCCTGTGGCCCTTCTCCCGGGACCCCTCCTCCTCAATTATTCCTAGGGCCAACTTAGTCCCCTTGGTCCTGGGAGGCCAGACAACCCATTGCATGCAAGGTCACATGCCTCTTGGAAAAACAGCCAGCACACCGTCGACCTTTATTAGCCATGCCTGCTGGCAGCCCTCTTCCAAACTCTCAAACTAGATACTCCAGTGTCCTACTGCTGAGGACGTCAGGACGAGGCCTCTGCTTCCTTCCCGAGCTGCTCAGGAGGACAGGCAGTTAGACTGGAGAGCCCGGCCCGTCAGCGCACAGAGGAACATTCTGCCTCCCCCATTTTTTCAGAGAGGAAACTGAGCAGGCAGAAGTGGTCCGTCCTGGTCATGAGCAAGCCAAGGGCAGAGCTGGGCTTTAACACAAAATCCCTGACCGTTCAAATCTAACACTTCCCAGCATGCCATTGTGCATCGTGTGCGAGGGGTTCGTAAAATGTGCCGCTTTATTTCTGATTCCAATATTTATCTGCAATTACCCAGTCTCCCAGCAAACCCTACGTCATAGACTCGTTAACTGGAGTGTTTTTTACCCTTTTTCTCTATCTTTATCTGCCGCTCTGTGGAACAATGAGCGCCATACCACTGACGGCCGCTTCCACGAAGCTGAGAAGCAAGTTTGGATTCGCCGGCATGAATCTCTTCCCAGCACACTGTTTGGCAGACTTTCTCCACCCGAAGATGGGATGTCCTTCTAGACCACAAGCCCAAATGCTAAGGCACTGACGGGGGAAGGCTGGCCAATGGGGAGCAAGGAGGGACAAACAGCCAGGACTGCTCTTAACCAGAGTCCCAGAAACCTGAAGAATTCATTTTCAGCTTCTCTCTCCTGGCCTCCGAAAGCCTGGATTCTCTAGAGACATGAATTTTGGGGATAGGTAAGTAATTAAAATAATAATAAGAAGAAGAACAGCAGCTAGCATTGCTTGGCCCTATACCATGCAGCAGGCACTGTTCTAAGCTTTACAGGGATAAGCCCAGTTAATACCACAACCCTGTGAGGGATGTATCAGGCATGTATGATGTGGAAACAGGCACACTGAGGTTAAGTAACCTGCCCAAGGTTACACAGACTAGTAGCAATTTGACAGAATTGCTGATTATCTGGAGACTTTCAGTGTGAAAGACGATGGCGTGTGGTGTGTGACCCACCCAATTCTGTGACCTGGAGAGAAGGTGGTCTCCATGTGGACCCTCTCCCAGAACAGACCTGTATTTAGAGAGCTGAAAAAGACCTCTGGATAATGAGGCACTTTCAGCCTGCTGGACAACACTGTGGGTCCTACTGGAACGAAAGCCAAATAGAAATGGAATGGAGGGTGAGTGTCTCATCTAATGTGCAACATTAAATTTACCCAACCCGCTATAGGTTACAAATGCTGACGGGTAAAAACTAGTCAGAGATGCTATCTTGGTTTTGGCAGCGCTTTCCTTGGCAGCCGTGTGAATAACTCTGTGAATCAAGTGCTAATCTTTTTCCAGTTCCAATTAGGTTACTAGCCTTGAGACATCTTTATTACCCAATTATCTTTTTTTCTTCGTCCTCAGTACCTGAGGAGATAGCCTTCAAAGAGTAGTACCAGGGAAATACAGTGAAGCAATCAGGATCCCAGGAATGTCTTTCTGTGCTGGGGGAGGCAGAATTCAGATCCACAACTGAACAGCATGCTCACATTTTAGCTCCAGACATTCTGAAGCACTTCAAGCGCCCCAAGCACTTCTCTCCCTTCCTTCCACTGTGACATACTTCCCGTCTTCACTGGCACATTTCTACTCATCCACTGAAACCAGTTTAGATGGCACCTCTTCTGAGAATGGCTCCCTTCTCTATACTGATTCTGTGCCCTGTTGTTGCCCTGATCACTCTGTATAATGACTAGTTTAGAGGTCTGTCTCCCTCACTTGACTGAGTGCCTTTTTAAATTTTTATTTTTAATGGACAGGTTCATGTCTTGTCTTTGCATCTCCACCGCCCGGTGAAGGTAAGTGCCCAATCAATGACGGCTAACGTGAGCTGAAAGCCTGGCACTCTTGTTTCCTGAAGGGACCTGAATTTGGTTGGCTTTTGGAATGCTCTCTGAGGTTAAATCTGCTAAGTTACTTCTATTTTGTTTTATACGATGTTGATAACCATCAATAAGCAGTCCACCATTGTGCCAGCAGCACAGTGGCTGGTGAAAAACAAGTGACATCAGAGGCAAAGGCACACGCACCGCCCAGGCATTGGGCGGTGCTGACAGCGATGGCAGGCTGTCAATTCCTTAATCATCTGACTCACGAGAAGATTGCTGATAACCAATTTAAACAATGCCTCTGTCACTCAGGAGACATTGATCTCGATGATGATGACTGACGAGGAAGGAGGTGGGTGGTGGAACTTGCACAGAAAGCAATGAAGGGACTTGCCCAAAATCAGCCAGGGAGGGGCAAGCATGGGAATGTGGTCCAGCGTTTCTAACTCTCAAATCTGGTTCTTTTAGAGATCAACCCCCCAAAAGGTTTCCAGCATAAGTTTCATGGGGGTCTTAGCATTCTAGAGGTTTTGGAGTGAGTATATGTGTAATTGAATCCCATCTACCCTTCAATTTCAACTACTCCCTGTAACCTTCCCTATTACGTCTCCCCTGAACTCTTATGGGGTTCCAAATCTATAAATCAATGATCAGGACTTAGTTATAATGTGCTCCCTACCTGCTTCCTGGGCCTTGATTCTCCAGCTAGATCATAAATTCCATGAAGGCAGGGTTCTATTTTATTTCATTACTTCCTACAGTGCCTAGGACAAGGCATAGCTCACAAGAGACACTAACTATATCCTGGTTGATTCATGCAGCATATGTGTGTTTGTATACGCAACTGGCATCTCCACCTCACTTCGAGGGCACTTCAGGAGCCAAGCCACCTCCACCTAAAAATCCTTCCATCTCAGGGTCAGATCACCCCAGAGGAAATGATGAGATTTGCCCACAAATTCCTTTCTGGGAATATAATAAACGCTGACTTGAGTTTTTTTCTAACTTTCCCACTAATATTCATCGGCAATTCACTTATTTATCTTTCTCACTGTTAGCAGGCAATAGCAAGAACTAAAGTTCTAAGAAAAAGATTATTGGACAAAAATACAAAATTGAGAAAATGTCTCAATATCTATTAAAAATTATCTACCAACTTTTTTTTTTCTGAAAACTTAGTTCCATTTGGTAATTATGAAAAACTTCATATTCCAGCCCTTGAAATCACACCAAGAAATGTGGCTTGTGACCAGATGGGTTAGCAAATTAAAATGTCATCCAGGCAGGCCTGGCCCACCTGGTCCAAATGAGAGACGAGAGGGTCAGGATGATTCAGTGGGGCTGTGCGAAGGGCCCACATCAGAGGCTGTGGTGAGGCCGGTCTCTAAAGAACAGAGCAGGGCTCCCTCCCACCCTCATCCCGCCCCTCCTCTTTGTCTTTCTTGCCCCTTGTGGTTTACAAAACTGGAAATGAAACACTCAACTACTTTGGAAAATTTAGATTTAACAGTACTTTTTATAAAAAAGGGGGGTGAACTATTACGAAGCTGAGTTCCTCAAAATGTAGAGATGTTTATTCTGGTTCTTTTTTTTAGAGATATTTATTCTAATAAGTTCCTTTAAAAACCAAGGATAGAATGGTCATGAGCCAGGCCCTAGAGCAGCGTTAGGGAGACTGCAGTCATTATACTACGTGCCTCAGAGGGACCGGGGTGCTTGCTGACACACACGTTCCCAGCCCCGTCCTGTGACAGAGAATTGGAATCCCGGGAGGGGCCTAGAGTTCTGCATCTTACCTGCTAGGCAGATTACTCTGATGCGCACACAGTTTGAGAATCACTGCATTAGCGGACACACAGCTACAAGAACAGATGCGCCCTACATGCCATTATAAACAGAGGACTGACTTCTATTCTTAGCTGTCGTGGGAGGGGGAAGGAAGTGCTTTGAAAAGGCTAGCAGGTGGGATTAAAGCTAGCAACTGAGAAGCTTGTGGGCTTTCTTTTTCTTTTATTTCTAAGGAAACTGAAAAAGAATATCCTTCTGGTCAGGAAATCCAGGTCAGGAGGAACGGCTTATCCTTCTGCTCAGCCTCCCTCCCAGCCAGCATCTTAAGAGGCCTTCCAGTCTCTGGAGCCCAAACCACCACACGGTCCTTCCTGCCTTCTTCCCAGCCCTGTAAGAATTCTTTTGCCGTCATGATGGGCACGTGGATAGACTCACTCTCCTCTTTCTTACCATTTTCTTCCATTTCATCCTGCGGTTCTGATACCAAGTCTTCACCTGCAGTTGAGTGAGTCCCAGAGACTGGGCCAAGTCCAACCTAGAAGGCATGAGATACAGAGGAAGGATGAGGAGGAAGGGAAAGGGCAGGAGGGAGGGGTCCTGCTGACTAGCTCCAGGCACTGCTGCTACAGCTTGGGCCCCCCTCGTTAAACCAATTCTACCCCCAAGAGCTTTGCTTTCCTTCCAAGAATCCCACGGATGAAACTCTGGGAAGCTAAGAAAGAGATATGCACGCCCAAGGACTGTCTACATTGGACCTGCAAAAGATTTCTGAGCCTGCACTGCAAAATCCTTTTCCTGTCCTGACAGTCCTCACTCTGATCCTGTACAAAATGAAGACTCTGACCCAAAATCCAAGCTGAGAAGGACAAGCAAAGCCATATTTTCCTTACTGGAATCTCACTCATCACTCCAGATCCAGCTCAAGTCCCATTTCTTGCGGGTGAGCCTCTTGGGCTCCCCCAGCTCACAGAGATTGTCTCCTCACACCCTCCCACGGGTCAGCCATCACCCGGCTGGCTCCATGTTCTCAACTGGTCTCATTGCTTCACATGAGTTATTTATGCCTCCCTAACTCAAATGTAAGAGCAGAGTATGTCTTGTGCCTCTTTTATAATCACAAAAGTGCCTATCACGTTCTAAATCCAGAACGAGGACTAAAAAAACATTTTGATGGATTGACTCATTCATTGTCGCTGCCCTAAATTATTATAATGCTGGGTTCCAGAAGAAACATTAAATCTGGGGCCCCTCCTGCTTCCCATTCTACTGCTAACTATAGTTCTGCATTTCTCTGTAGCCTCTGAAAAGTCCTGAATGTCAAAGCCATTCCTGGCAAGTGTGCAGTTGGAGGTAATTCCAACAACACGGTAACCTTTTCCTGAGCAGCACAGCCTCCCAGGCTATGTGCTAGGTCCCTGATGGCTGCTCTCTTCTTTACGCCTTTCACAATGCTGTGAAGGAGGTGTAATTATTCCCATCTTACAGATGAGAGATCTGAAGGTCAGAGAAATTAGCTCTCTCAACAACCAAGGCCAAATCCTGTCTACTACGTGTTTTGGTAAATAAAGTTTTACCAAGACACACTCATTCGTTTACATACGTCCATGGTTGCTTTCATGCTACAACCTCAGAGTTGAGTAGTTGGGACCGAGAGCATACGGCCCACAAAGCATAAAAGGTTTACTGTCTGGCCCTGTGCAGAAAAACTTTGTTGACGCCTGGAGATGATCCTACAGTAAGAGGTGGAGCCAGGATTCAAATCCACTTACATCTGACTTGTTCGCCTCCCTCCTGTATAGGAGCTCACCTCCACCTACCACATTTTTGAACAAGTTAGATCTGTCCAAGGGAAGCTCCTGCTCAGGCTTTCATGGAGAAAATGCACGATGCTACACGACAAGGAGTAGCAAACAACCTGAGTGGAGCCTATGAAATGAGAAAGGGAACCAGGCTTCAACCTCAGTCTCAAGACTGTAAGCGTTAACCCATGTTGCCAAGAAGCCCAGGTCTACCTGAACACTAACTGAAGACCATCTCCTTGAGCCAACATCAGCTGCCTCCCTGTGGTTCCAACCCTGGGCACTGAAGCAGTGTGGACTTCTAAAGCAGCAACTTCGGACAAGCACCCTTGATACAGCTCGAGCAGTGACCACCACTGAAGGTCCCAGGTTTCCGAGGCTCGCAATCTGTGGATCTAAGGTCCAATATCTCACGCAAGCCTGCACAGTCACAAACCTGAGCCATGGGGACTCGCAGGTGCGAGTGCTTAGCTGCAACTTTCTCTACCTGACGAGAAACGAGCAACATCTCACCATCAGGAAGACCGATGGGTAGAGGCAATGAAGGTTCCAGGTGCAGCTGGCTAGCCCCCTGCTTTGATGAGAGTGCACAATTTAAATCTATAATCATAAAAATAGTCTTCCTTCAAGGGACTTCAGAACCTGTCTTAAATCTGCATTCACATATATCTGGTTGTCCAGTAAAAGGGCTACTGGGAGCTGACAGTTTTATTGAAAGTGATTCACAGACTGAAGCTAATAAATTCCCAGCGCCAATAGCACTTAGCTCTCCCCACTAACGAAGTACTTCTTCCCAAGCAGCCATTCATTAAGAACCAAGAACCCAGGGGGCTATCCCACAGACTTCTGGTCTCCCAGGTCTCCCTGGAGACAGGGCCTCCCCAGGGTCCCACTGTGCCTTCCAAGCCTGGTTCACCTGAGGCCATCAGGTGCATTAGTCAATGGAAGTTTCAGTTCACAGCTCTGCCACTGTGTTAGCAAATGGTGTGAGCTCACTTGGGAAAAATGCACCCTTGACTCACTCTGGCTACAGAAACACGCTTCACTGTCATCAGCTTTCTCTCATTACCTGCCACCGTTACAAATTCTCACTTCCCTGCATATTCGCTTAAATGGGGTCACCTAGGAAACTGGAGAAACAAACAAAGAGGAAAAGGGAGAGAGCTGTGGGAGGAGGGAGCGCTCATGGCCCTCGTCACGTACAGAGGTGAGGAACATCTGAGAGGGCGGGTTAAGGTAGCAGCTTCATGCCAGCCAGATGGTGTCCTCCTCCCCAGGCAAGTGAATCAATCCTGTGTAGGTCACCTGAGAGGTGCCTGGGCAGGTAGCAGGAAGCACCAGGAGGTTTATTAGGAACTAGCATTTCTGTTAAAAAATTCTCTGACTTCTAGAAAATAAGCTTAAAATTTTGCCCATGCACGTTGAAGCTTTTTGATATATCACCACAAAATTCATAAATCATGCCCACTCCACCTGGTTGCCCAGGTACATGAGGTTCTCCATTACATGCTGAGGGCACCAAAATAGCCGTTTAATACCTAGAGATCTCATCTACTAATCCCCAATTCACAGACCTGTCTCCACTATCCCCCCGAAGGCACCCCAAATGCTCAAAAAAGAACTCACTCTTTCCTCCCCAAACCCACTGCGTCCTCAGCCTTCCAACTTCAGTTAATGGCATCCTATTCATCTGGTGGCCCAATCCAGAACCACAGAATTCTCAGCTCTCTTCTCTCTTCCTCATGCCAATGTCAACTCTGTCCGTTCCATCTTCAAAACTGTTCTCCCATGAATTCTCTCCTCTCTATTCCCACTGTCACTATCTTAATTCAGGTCTTCAATGACTCCCGCTGGATTCTCTCCTAACTGGTTTTCCTGCTCCATTTCTTCCCTCTTTGATCAATCTTCTATGGTGCCACCAGGGCGAGGAAACTAAAATGTAAATTCTGGCCATGTTGCATCCAGCTCTTAATGGCTGCTGATGGGTGGCCTAAACAACAAAGTCCACATTCTTCAGCCAAGCATACAAGGCCCTTCCCACCTCTGCAGCCTCATCGCCCCCCACACTCCAATTCACGCCTGAAGCTGGAGGTGTCCTGACCACCTGCAGTTCCCTGCATATGCCCCGCGAGGATGCTTCTGTGCCTTTTGTATGCCATCCCCTCTGTGGAATGCCCTCTGCCTGCTGGAATCAAAGCTCTTCTTAAACACTTCCTCTTCTGAGAAACCTCCCCGTACCCCATCTGACACACTCAGCAATATCTTTGTGCTCCTACAGCCCTCGGCAACACACCAGCCCAGTGCCCAGCTCCCCGCGCTGTCGCTATTGCAGTCACCGCCTTCCCCACGGTCTCCTGTAGAGCAGGACTCTTGTCTGTACTTTCCAGACCCATAATCCCTGCCACAGTGCCCGGCACGCAGAGACCCTCAGCCAACAGCTGATGAGTGTTTAATTAATCAAATCAGCAAACAAATTCCCGTTTAGTCAGTGATTTGCAGGCTCCTCTCACTTAAATTTTTATCAAACAGCTAATAAAAAGTGGAAGAGATGTGTCTGAGTTTCCGTCCCTTCTTGTTTAATAGGGCCGGGGTCAAACCTGATGTAGACAAGGCAGTGAGCAAAAGAAGAGGAAAAGTACCTGCAAGACCCTCCTAATAAAGAGATCATACATTCCTCAGCCATCTCCAAAGCGAGTCTGAAGGAAGAAGGTAAGACACACGCTCTTGCATATTTTGCAGTTAAGATACTAAATTAAAGAAAGAAGGTCTTGAATTGAGGCCTGTGAGTAAAGCAGGGGTCACAGCCGCCCTCATCTGGATCTCAAAAGGGTTTAAAGAAGGGACTCTCATCCAGGTCCTCCTTGATCTCAGCCAAATGGTTCTGACTTGAGACCCATCAAATTCACAGGACATCTGACAGCTCCTCAACCTGATCAACCCAGCCCTTTCAGGCAGGAGCCAGGCCGGCAGACTGAGCCGGCTGGGAGCTGGAGGGTAGCGAGAAGACTGAGAAGATCGTGGGGCTCAACTCCAGACCTAGTCCCACTGCATCTGCTCCTAAGTGTAAGTGGCTTTAAAAACCAAACTCGTTTCCCAGCTGAGAGCCTGGGAAGCCATTTGCTGACCTTTACCTTGCTTGTTAGACTGGAGTAGTTAAATTAAATTAGGGAGAATCAGAGAGGAGTCTAAGCTCAGCAACAGGCAGGCTCCTGGAGCGCCATGCGATGAAGTGGTGAGGGCTGGGTTCTGTTACACCAAGGCTGAGCTTACGTGGGCCAAGGGATAGATTCCTGCATCTCTCCCACTGTCCTGGTGGCTATACATCCCACAGCGAGAGCCAAAGGAATCTCTTCTGCCCAAGGGCCTCACCTGCGGACGGTTCCCTCCCCGTGTCCTCACCTGTCTGGGGTGGACAAGTACTTCTGCTTCTGGAACTTCTTCTCTAGGCCCATGAGCTGCAGCTCAGTGAAGATGGTGCGACTCCGGCGGGGTTTCTTCTGCCGGGGCGTGGGCTGCTCTGTCTCCGACTCGCTGCTGCCCGCAGCCTCGCCGCCCAGGGCCTCAGCAGAGGCAGCCTTGGTGGCCACTGGCTGACAGGACAATGCCTGGGCGATTCCCGGGGTGGCAGGGACCAGGTGGGAGATGACCGTGGGCTGTCGGGTGATCACTGAGAGGAGAGGATATGCCCGAAGGGAAGCGGGGCCTGGAAGACAAACAGGGAGGCAGGTCACACAAGGAGCAGGGGTGGAAGGAGGCTGGCGGCCCTCGGAGGACCACTTTCTGAGACCTGTCTGACTGGCAGGGGCTCCTGATCTCAGGAGGTGCAACGCGAAGAAGGAGAATAAGAGGCAACTCAAGGCCTATAACGGCTGGGTGGGCAGGAAACAGGCAGACGTGCTCAGCCTGGTGTGGGAGAACATTCAAGTCCCCCACTGCCAGACAGGTTCCTGCAATTCCTCTGGCTGTAAGTGAATCTTTCCCCATCTCTCCCTTTTGAGCCCCGAAATTCTGGTTTCAGAGATATGGGTCAATGGGATTGATCAGATAAAAAGAGGTAGTCAGATAAAGCTAGTAACACATAAGAAATCCAAAATAGATTTGTAATATACAAAGTGCCTCAGAACCACCTATGATCTTCATAAAAATACATGGTTGCAACTATAAATTCTTCCTGAGAAGTCTATAGACCTTGAAATCATAACATTTTTCAGAACTGGAAGGATGCTTAAAGGTTATTTAATTCAGCACCCTCATGCCAGAGACAAGGAAACAGTCCCAGGACGGTTAAGGGACTTGCCTAAGATCACAGACTAGGAGCAAGCAGATTCAGGAGTCCGAGGAAGTTCTTCCGGCTTGAAGCCCAGGGCTCTTCTCACATCATGAGCCACATGAATACATCATGTAGAAGAGGGGGCAAAAGGATTTTAACCCACATGAAAACTCAGATCCAGTATGACTAGCTGCTCCAGCACTCTGTTAAAGAGGAATCTGAGGCTGGGCCAGAGCCTGGCTGAGGAAAGAGAGCTGTGGTCGATTAACAATGTCTGCCACGGCACGCAGAAGGGAAAGGGGTATGGGGGCATACACACTAGTTACGTGCCACTCCTGCTTGAAGAATTTCAAAGCAAGAGTACTTTTCTGTCCGAGAATCTGTTATGTCTTTAAAGTTCAAATAAAAGAGCTCTTCTCTTTCATTATTCAATAGTATCAGGTTTAAAATGTCATGATCATCATCTATGAAATCATTTTCTCTCTCTGGGCCTCAGTTTTGTCATTCATATAGTGAGTAAAATAGATAATTTTGAAGAATCCTTCAAACTCTAAAATACTGAGGCCACAAAAGTACCTCTCATCTCAAACCCATCTTGATATCGGATGAAAAGAGAGAAGACTCAAGGGCTGCCCTCTGGGACTCAGTCCAGCCCTGACAGCTCACTACAAGGGCGAGGCAACCAGCACTCACACCGGTTCTCGGTGAGAACTGACCAACATCAGAGAAGCCCCAGGTGCTACTTGTGTTCTAGCTCTCTCCTCTGGGTTGGCATTTCTCCTCTTGTTCAGTCCCATACTTCTGTCAGAGTTATTAATTAGAACAGGTAACTTCTCTCGTTCTTTGACTATACTTCTAGAAAAGCCCAGTAGAAACCACAAAGTTGCTAAATAATAAATCACCAAGTGCTATGACTTCCATGAACTCTCCAGCCAATGCTAATGCTTGAGGTTTTGTGTTGTGGATTCTTTTTATGAAAAAAAAAAAGAAAAGATCTTGGAATGATATTTTATAGCAAGAAAACTTAGGACACCTGGGCCAGTGGTTCTGGCTCCCCCAGCAGACATTATGAAATGCTACTTCTTGAAAAAAAGTATCTGAAAGCTTCTCATACAGGCATAAGATATTTCTCATTTCACGTTGCTTTACTCCTTTAATTCTGCCATTTCTTTAAAAAAAAAAAGTCTTTCTTTAGTCAGCAGGCTAACTTATACTCTAGAAACCAAGACACTTATCAATATAGGAAGTGACCAGTTACCTACCCATAAGTAAGGCTTTTAATCACCAGAGTTTGAGCTTTCTCTTTTGAAAGAGAGTCAAATATTCTTTTGCTTAACATTGAATAATATTTTGGAAGGGTGGTAACATCTAGTGTTGGCAAGGAGATGAGGAAATGGGCACTCATATATCATTGGTGAGAGTGTAAGACAGCATAATCTTTTTGAAGGACAAACTAAGCAGTATCTATGAAATTATTGACCAGCAATTCCACAATTCGAGACCCATTTGCCTATGTGCACAAAGATATATGTATAAGCATATTCACTGCAGATTTGTTTATAATAATGAAAAACAGGAAATAATCCATATACCTATCATAGGAAAAGGGTTAAATAAACTGTGGTTCATCTACAGGATAGACTACAGTGTAACTGCTAGTGAGAACTCTCTACATAAACTAATAGACAAACGACATATAAATTAACATGAAAAATATCTAAAATGTATTACTGAGAGAAAATTAAGGTATAGAACAATTTGCACTATCATAAAAAAATATGTGTGTCTGCATTTATAAACGCATTTCAAAAAGAAGTCCAGGAAGTTAGTCACCAAGCTATTAAGTGATTACCTCTGGAGGAGTGGGCGTGAAAAGGAACCTACATGTATTAATCTAATCCTGTGTTCAACCTTGCTATAAATGTTTATTGAGCATCTACTATGGGCTGTACTCTGCTCCAGGAGCTGGGAATACAGGACTGAATAATATGAAGTCCCACCTTCATGGAGCTTACATTTCAGTCAGGGAGGCAGACTGCAAACAAATAAGCAAATAAATATATGATGTCAGGTAGAGATAAATTCTACGAAGAGAAATATAGCAGATTGTGAAGATGGGGCAGGTAAGGAGGAGGGCAGGTATTCAGACAGGGGAGTCAAGGGAAGGCCTCTACAGAAAGGGCGATGCTTCAGCAGGGAAGTGACTCAATGGAGAGGAAAGCTTTGAGAGGAGAAAGGAAGAGCACCCCAGGCAGAGAACCAGCTCATGCAAAGCCCTAAAGTGGGAATGAGCTTGTGCTCAAAGAACAGCAAAGAGGCAGGGTGAGCAGGGGGGAGTCACACTCTGCTGCAGTCAGATCATAGGGGGTCTCGGAGGCCAAAGCAAATAACTTGGATTTTATTCAGAATGTGATAAAACCCCTGACCAGACTCGAGCTGGGGAAGGATATGATCTGACCTATGTCTTTAAAATCCCTATGGTGACTGTGTGGAGGGCAGACTGCAGGACGTGCATGGAAGCAGAGAAATAAGTCAGGAAGTAAGGCAATATTCTAGACCAGAGGCAACCATGGCACAGGGGCAGAGAGGCAGCAGCCGCAGGAGCGAGAGGTGGTCAGGGGTTGGGGCGGACTTTACACCTAGGGTTCAAAGAACTTGTAAAGGACTGGATGTCGGGTCTGAGAGAAAGAGAGCTGCCATGTGATGCCTGGGTTTGGGGCCTTAGCAAGTAGAGGAATGACAATGTCATTTACTACGATGGGAAAGACTGGGCGCAGAGCAAGATTAGGTGGGAAAACCAAGATTTCTGTTCAGACATGGTGGATGTGTTGAAGAGGTATGGGATAGACCAGTGTGGAGTTCAAGATGAGGTTGGGTTGGAGACACAACCTTGACTCATGGAAGTACATGCGGCTTTAGACTATAGGATTGCAAGAGGTCACCCAGAGAGTGAGTGGAATAAAGAAAGAAACAGATCCAAGGACTGAGCCCTGGGGCACACTGACGTCTACAGTCATAAAGAGGAGGGGAAGCCGAGAGGATGGGGAAGAGGGGATGGGATGGGGAAGGAGAGGAAACCACTCTCCCACGGCAGCCCAACACCTAGACAAAGCTTCCGTGGTACTTAACGTTTCACTACAAGCATGTGTCATTTTTGTAATTTAAAAAGTAAGAGTTGGACTAAATAAGCTTTAAGTTTTGCTCTCATTCTAAAGTTTTAAAATATGTTCAAATTTTCAGAAAAGAATTATCATTTATTGACCCTTGAACTCATGAATAGTTAAAAATTCTTCTAAAAAAACTGGGCAACCCAGAAATCCCAGCAATGCAATATCAAATATGTTTGCTTTTATGATGCTGCTAGTAAGACAAACACTGTGGGTATTCTCCCGAGCAGAGGGGACTCTCTCTCAATCACCTCTGAACCAAAGGGTCTAAGGAATTTTCTCCCTTTGTGATAGAAGATGTTTGAGTGCTCATGCTAGATAGAATCATATTCTTTCTTTTAAAATAAAAACTGTTCAATATGGAGAAAGGTAGCCTTTTTAATAAGTGGTGCTTGAACAACTGGATAGCCATACGCCAAAAAAAAAGAGAGAAGAACCTGACCTATGCCTCATAAACTTATTTAAAAAATCAAGTCAAAATGGATCATAGATCCAAATGTAAACATAACCTATGAATTTTTAAAGAAAACACAGGAGAAAATCTTTGGGTTAGGCAGAGAATTCTTAGCTATGACACCAAAAGCATGACACATAAAAGAACGAGGTGAAAAACTGGTCTTCATCAAAATTAACAACTTTTGCTCTGCAAAAGATACTTTTAAGGGGCTGGCCCCGTGGCCGAGTGGTAAAGGTCACGCACTCTGCTTCAGGGTTTCACCAGTTTGGATCCTGGGCGTGGACATGGCACTGCTCATCGTGCCATGCTGAGGCAGCGTCCCACATAGCACAACCAGAGGGACCTACAACTAGAATATACAACTATGCACTGGGGGGCTTTGGGGAGAAGAAGAAGAAGAAGAAGAAGAAAGAAGATTGGCAACAGACGTTAGCTCAGGTGCCAATCTTTAAAAAAAAAGATACTTTTAAGAAAATGAAAAGATAAGCTACAGGATGGAAGAAAATATTTGCAAATTGCACACCAGACAAATGATTTGTATCCAGAATACATAAAGAACTCTCAATGTTCAACAATTAAAAAATAACAATAAAAAATGAGCAAGGGGGCTGGCCCCGTAGCTGAATGGTTAAGTTCGCGTGCTCTGCTTCAGCACGGACATGGCACCGCTCATCAAGCCATGCTGAGGAGGCATCCCACATGCCACAACTAGAAGGACCCACAACTAAAAATGCACAACTATGTACTGGGGGGCTTTCGGGAGAAAAAGGAAAAATAAAGTCTTTTAAAAAAAAATTGAGCAAAAGTTCTGAACAGACACTTCACCAAAAAAGATATCACATGAAAAAGATGCTTAACATGATTAGTCATTAGAGAAATGTAAATTAAAACTACAATGAGATACACCACTACACATCCGTTAGAATGGTCTGAAATTTTTTATAAGCTGACAGTACTGAGTGCTGACGAGGAGGCAGGGCAACTGGAACCCGCATACACTGCTGGTGGGCACGCGAAAGGGGACAGCCTCTGTGGAAAGCAGTTTGGCAGTTTCTGGTAAAGTTAAACATACAGATACCATATAACCCTGCAATCTCCCTCCTCTAGGTATTAATCCAAGTGAAAAGAAAACATAGAAACCTATATGCAAATGTTTATAGTGGTACTATTAGTAATTACCAAAAACTGGAAACAATCCAAATATCCTTCAACTGGGGAAAGATAAGTAAACTGTGGTACATACACACAACGGAATACTATTCAGGAATAAAAAAGGAGCAAACTATTGATACATGCTACCTCATGGATGAGTCTTGAATGAATTATGGTAAGTCAAAGAAGCCAGACTCCAAAGGCCGTATAATTCCATTTATATGACATTCTGGAAAAGGCAAAACTAGGGATGGAGGGCAGATCAGCGGTGTCAGAGGTGAAGGGGAGGGGAAGAATTTGACTACAAAGGGCTGACACAAGGAAATCGGGGCAGTGATAATGGGACAGTTTTGTATCTTGACTGTGGTAGTGTTTTCACAACTTTACGCATTTGTCAAAACTCATAACCAAACACTACAATAGTGAATTTGTACTGAACATAAATTACAAATAAGTTTTTTGTCAATAAAAATTTTAACTGCTATTTTGTTTTTATCACCAAAGTAACACAATTTCTTATAAAAGAAATTTAAAACAATTCAGAAGTCCATAAAGTAGAGGTCTCCCCTCACAGCTTTCAACCCCAAATCTTAGAGACAAACTCCCACAATTATTCCTATGTCTATACAAACATACATATGTTCCAAATCTAGTAAGATGTGTGCTAATCTATTGATACATACACAGTTACAAAATGTTCATTTTGTAAAATATAAATATCTCTTTATTTTTTCTAAATGGATAGCCAAAAATCCCCAAACCATATATTGACTAGTCCAGTGACTTAAAATGCCAGCTTTAAGATACTTTAAGTTCGCAAAGAAGTGAAGTTGGGATTTGTTGTTCATTAGAATTCTGGGAGTTGGCTGGGCAATTTTGGTCACCAGTATTCTGAGAATCCCCTGTTCTCTAGAAAAGCAGCCAAGCAAAGAAGTGCCCCCCGAGGGCCGCCCTCTGTGGAGGTGGTCACAAGTATGGAACAACAGTGTGCTGCTACGTGAAGGCAGTGGGTGTGCAGGGGGAGTAGGGGCTGAGAGTTGGGGAACCATGCCGATCAGGGGAGGGCAGATTTTCAGAGGCTGCCATGAGCCTGCAACTTTGGGGAGAGTGAAGGCTCTTTAGAGAGGATTTCTGAAAAACATTTTAGGGGGTATACTGTGTAAAATCCAAGAATAGACTTCTTTAAGAAAAACTAAAGATCTTCATGTTCAAGGTTTCTGTAGTCAGATTTTCTTTGTTGTCTTTGAATATAATTCTATACATACACTGAGCCATATGGAGCCCTAGAAATAGTTGGGTTATATTATGTATACCTGTGTCTGTTTCTGCACTCTGTTCTGTTCCACTGAACTAATATATGATCCTATTACAGGACCATTCCACTGTAATTATTGGGCTTTTTAGGGAGTTTATTATCTAGTAGAACAAATCTCTCTTTATTCTTTTTACAAAATTTTCTTGGCTAGTATCACTAATTTATTTTTCCAGTTGAATTTTAGAATCAACCTGTTAGTCTCTAAAAATCAAATCCCACTGAAAGTTTATTAGAATTATACGAACCTTATAGAGTAATTTAGGGAAAGATGAGATTTTTTTTGATGATTCTGTCCTCTGGTAGGTTGAAAGCAATTGCTGTTATTTAAAAACGGCTGTTGGAGATTTATGCAACTTGGTTCTATAAAGCTTAAACCTAATGAAAACCTTCATTTAAAACAAAAACAAAAACAAAAAACTTCTGAAAAATGGTAGTGATTTAAGGCAGCATCCTAGTCACCGAAGTCTATAGTTCAGGAATCCTGCTCCAGTGTTCTGGTGACAAACTGCACTCTCCACTGCTGGCTGAGGGCACCTTCTCGTGTTGGAAGCTCACACGCAAGGCCACTGTGATGCTGATAAATGTTGGCGGGTGTCAGGAGGATCGCCACGATAAATAAACATAATTGCAGCGAAGCACTGTGTTGAGTTTTTGGTAGTTGATGCGTGTCTCTGGTTGGGAAGGAACAAGCACGGGTGGAATAAGAGCCAGGGCGGGTAATGTGTGTGCTGCAAAGGCAACACAACGGGGAGCAGAGAAGTGAGACAAAATATACTTTAGCCAGCTGCTTGCTGTCTTTTCTTGTTTTAATATATGACCTGATTTTCAACAAAATAACATTGGCCCAGAGCTTTAATTTCACAAAGCACTTGCACACAACCATTTCATAATTTCACAAAAGTAACGTGAGATAGTCTAGCCAAATATTTATATTTTGGCTAAAAATCAAATTAAGGTTTTAAAAATAGGGGAAAACATAAATTAGCACATACATTAGGGAGCACTTTGGTTACTGAGAAGGCAGATAATGTACAACACTATGTATTAAGTATGTCTTTCTCTTTTCCTGAGAATTATCACTATGTGAAAATGTTGACTGAAGACAGCTGGCCTGTACCCTGGATCATTTACATACACTTGTGAAATTCAAGCACATTATCTGCTACTGAGAGGGAGTAATGACTGCAATAAACCAAAGACATTGTTTAAACAAACAGACTTTAATTGATAAAAGAAGTATAAACATGACCATAATGAATGCATTTTCTAATAGTTGTTTCTCTTCAGCCAATCCCCCGCACCAATGTTTTGCTGTAGGATGGATATCACATAACTGTGCGTATTGTATACTTAGAAATAGTTCCCTGCCAAATGTTTGGCCACTTTGAGAATCTGTTTTTGAATTGGAAAATCTGAGTACATGAGGGGTAGGCTGATATGGAGGGACATCCCAGAGAGCTTGGGGAGATATGGAACATTTGCAGGCTAAACAGAGTATTCTTCCACCACACTGATTCTGAAAACTGTCTGTAGGCTCATGCATGTGAACATGCTTGGGCCAAGCACAGGCATGGTCCAGGGTTGCTGATTCCAGGCACATCTCTCAATGTAAGTCCTCCTTCATGGCAGAAGCCAGTCCCCTCCAGCTCCAGCTGTACCAGAAACTTAAGCGCAGAACCCTCAAAGGACAGTCTTTGCTCATACACATCTGTGGGCTTCTCTTCCATTCCTCCAACATACCAGTCCCCAAATTGACTCTCCACAGCCACATTTCCGGTTGACACAAGCAAGGGTCAAAGGTCTGAGTGGATAAGAATCTCTAAGCTGCCTGCCTGACTGATTTACGTTCCAGGAATGTGTGACCCATATATCCGCAGAAAGCTTCAGAGGGACACGAGCACCACACACAAAGACATGAATACAGACGTGTCCAGCTAACCTGAAAGAGAGACTCAGTGGAACAACTGGGTAGCTCTGGCTGAATTTCCTGGGAAAAATCATAAAACCACCCACACCGAATTATTCCCATAGGCTCACATACCTACAAATTGGCTGGTAATTTTGGGTAGTGGAAAGAATAGGACCTCTACCGTTGACTTGTGGAGTGACCTTGAGCAGCTTACCACAACTTTCTTAATTTCAATTTCCTCTTCCATAAAGTCAGGCTAATAACAGTTCTCCCTTACAGATCATTGTGAGGATTAAATGTATTAACATACGTGAAGTGTCCAGTGGGCATTTAACTGCTATTAGTCCCCTTCCTTTCCTCCTTTCACTTTAGTTGGTTGATGCTCTTCTCTGTGAGTGAGCCAAATTAAAATGTGTGAATTTTCTTATCAAGAAAGCAGACCTACTTGTGAACTAGGCATGTATATCTTCTTACTATATGTGCATTCATATGCAAAGCAAGGTTCAGTGAACCCAAAGTCTAACAGTTTCTGTGTGCCAAATGGAGGTTTTCAAATGCCTTCAGCTATGTACTGAGACTGACAGCAACAAGAGAGCTAAAGGAAATCAGTGAAACAGCTAAGCTGGCCAGACATCCCTCTAAAACTATCAAGACTCCAGAAATAACTACTTTGGATTTGCAGAACTGTATAAAAAATTCACAAAACAGCTTAAGAGTCCCGAAGCCTAGCCCTTTCCCAGGTCAGTCATAGGCAAAGAACGATGAAGCTGGCGAGACACAAGACAGGACCAAAGTCAACTTCTGAAAACCGCAGGGAAAACAGACATGAGGTGGTTAAAATGACTTCACCCTGTGTTATGCTGAAAGTGGGCTAAGGAAGGACTGAGCTGAGGGCAGGTGGTAACCAGACATGAAAGTTCAGTAATCCTTTGTCTATATGGATAATCTGTAAGCATGCAAAAGAAGGGCACAGAGGGAGGAAAGGAACTAGAAAGAGGCTCTGAGCGGCCTTTTAACTTTGTGATACACTAAGTTTCTAGCCCAGCAAGAGTTGATGAAATAGATCCACCCTTTACAGGTTATGGCTCTGTATGGCTAAAGAAAAGAGAAAATGTTTTAAGAGGCCAACTCAAAGGCTGATACAATGTCTCAGCCATTAACTACCTTATTAAAAGGGGGAGGGGCATTTTGATGAGTTAAGTGTAAATGAATTAGAAACATATGGAATAAACTTATTCCAAAATCCATAAGAGCCTGCCATAATGTAGTCTCTGGAATAGGCATCTAGCTAAATTAAAAACTTAAGAAGTTTCATAGAGGTTGAAAAATAAAAATAAACAGATGGAGTGGGAAGAAAACAATTTGTGGATCTGGAAAAATGAAGAAAGTCTGGCAATAAGCAGGGGACATCAGAGCAAACCTAGTAGGCTGACTGCATCACACCATCTTTTCAGATTCTTGATTTTGCAAAGAGACAGGCTCAGTCTTATCACATTCAACCTGCAATGTCATCAGAACTGTAGACGCCCACAAAAGTGCTGGGCTATGCTGGGAGCTAAGTGAAATCAATTAAGCTATCCTGGCAGACAGGTTTATGGACCTTCCTATCCTGCCTAAAATGTCACACCACCCAGATGTGGTCACCATGCACCCTCCAGCCATCACCACTCCTTATCTCCTTCAGCCAAAGAACACACTGGAAATGGCAATGTCTTTCTCCTCCTGGCCATTCTATTTTCTACATACACCCACACCTGCTTTCATCCATACCTCATAATCACTCCCTGGTGGAAAGTTTCCCAGAGCAGCTGTTGTTTAGGACAAAGACCGAATTAATCACTCCTACCTTCATGCATCCCCAGCATTTTGTTTGTGTCCTTATTCATCTTACTTAATTCAAACCTTGGAGTAAGAGTTAATTTGTTTACCCATCTATTTCTCACTAGATTGCAAACTTCTTTAGGACAAAATCAAAAAGTGAATCTTCCTAGTGTTTAACTAACTACATGCCTTACCTTGAACTACTCTTAATCTAGAATCAGAAGATGAGGCCTGGAGAGGTGGTTCTGGCACCTTTGGGCTCTATGGCTTTGGTCAACCACACTTCTAAGCTTCCGTTTTCTCTGCTATAAAATAGCAATAATAATATTTCTCCGCAAACCTGTTGAAGGATAACATTGGATAATGAATATAAAAAATATTTTTAAACAATGAAGAACTATATCGAACATGGCAGTAATTTTTTCAAACAGCCAAAAAGCACTAATTTTCCATATTTTAGAGATGCCTCTCTTCACTAAGGAGTCATAATACTGCTTTCTTGTGCTAACCTAATCCATCCCTTTGCCTCGAAACCTTGTGTTTCACAGTATCTAGTTAAGGTCCTGGTGTCACAGGGACAGAGTCCACACAAGGCTGACCAGGAGGAATCCTCCAGTCCACTGTCACCATCAGCAGGGAACTCTACCAAACAGCTACTCAGCTCTGTGTGAACTGCTAGAGACACGAAGAGAAACTTCAATTCCTCATCTTTGGCCTCAAGAAGCTAATCATCTAATTGCAGAAATGAGACATTAAAATAAAAGGTAAGTAAGAAAACAAGGAAACCTGTGGCAAATGCTGCGTGGCATAAGAATGGCAGGAATTCAGGACGTATTGCTGTCCTCTAGAGAATGCAGTGCCTTGTCGTGGAAAGAGGAGGGGCTGCGTTATGAGGTGACAGGAAGGAACAGATTCCAGATGCACCACCAAGGAAGAACCAACAGGATCTGGGAAACTACTGGATTGGGGCGAGAGAGGAAGGGCAGAAGGCGTAGGAAGACTCCAAGACTCTAGTGGTAACTGCTGGAATTGCAGCACCACCGGCAGAAATCTGATGTCTGCCATGTGAGAATGTTCTGGGAGAAAAGACAAGGCTATGTTATAGAGGCTTCCTTAGTCTGAGGTGGCAATCAGACACCCAAGTGATGACACCTTGATACCTAGTAGGCAGAGAGAGTCAAGAACTGGAGCTCCCCAGCAGGGTTCCGAGATGGATACGTAGATTTTACACAGAACTAGAGTTGAAGGATTGAAAGCAGAATTCGTCTCCCCAGAAAAAAGACTTAAGAACAACAGAGGATGAAGCACCGGGCCTTGGAGTACATCCCTCTCAACAGGGCTGGAAAAGGACATGGAATCAACAAAGGAGATAGACGCTGTAGCCTAAGAAGCAGCAGCAAAGTGAAACAGTACGGGGTCAACGGAAATGCCCAAGAGAACGGCAACAGCGGTAAGCTTCAGCAAGCTTACTCACCGGCAAATCTTTTGACGTAAGCTTTGAAACGTCCCCCCTTCTCTGACACTTCTGGACCTGTCTTCATGGTATAAGAATCTCCACCAGGCAGGCTGAGAAAATGTGCATAATGCCAGGGCGCTGGGCAAAGTTTCTAGAAAAAGAAAGTGATTACCTTTCTGCAAGTGGCCCTGTGCGTCCACACACAAGCTCTTGATTGCCCAGGAGAGTCATCTGCCAAATTTAAAACATCTTATGCCAAGATATAATTTTCTAAATCCAATTTAATTTCCTTCTTCTCCCTAAGAATTCTAATCCTGGCTTAAATATCTTCTCTATAGCTTGCCGTTAGTTGCAAAGAATTAGAAACAAAGTGGGATAAAAAAAAAATAAAATTCAATTCAATTTAACAAACTATGGAATACCTAACATAGATACTTTCCAAGAACTGGGGATAAAACAGTACCTAAGACAGACTGGGTCCTCACCCAGCTTACAGTCTGGCAAGGATGGCAGACAGGTAGGAAAGAAGCAGTTCAGGGTGCAAGAGAGCATTCAGCAAACGGATGTAACCAGGTGGAGGTGGTCAGCCTCCCCCTTGAAAGAGTGTCAGTTAAACTGAGATTTGAAGGATGAGGTTAGCTGAGATTCCAATCGGAGACAAAGAGAGATTAAAAAGAACAGATAAAAGTATACAAATTTGCCAAATACTAACTGTAAAGAAAAAATTTTTCTTTCAGAGCAAAAGAAAAAACACAGGAGTAGAGAAAACAGATGAAATGGCATTTGGGCCTTACTGAAGAGTAAAGAACTTCTGATGTCGACACCGGTTCTGCTGAGTGGGGAAAGTGAGAACAGGAAGGCAAGTCATTAAACTGCAGCACTCTCAGACAAACCAGTGTCTGGTAAGGCCCCAAAATATAGTCAGTGATCAGAATATTTCCCTTTGCTGTGACGACTGGCAGAATCAGGCATTTTCATCAGGATGTCTCGGCATCACACAGTTATAACATTTCTATGGTTAACTCTCCTCTTCCTGGTATCCCCTTATTTTCTGGTAAAAGTGTACCCTTAAAGGTTATGCAGCTAATGCACTCAGGGGACATAGAACTATGTTGCAAAAAGGACTCAAACTCTGGAGAAATCTGCCCCACTGAAGAGAGGAGGCAAGAGAAGCTCTGTACTTGGTGGAAGGATCTCGTTGGATGGAATGAAAGAGCTCCTCTGTCTTTCTCTTTTACTCAAGCTATTAAGACCCAACAGCAGCCAGTGTATCCCCAAAGAGTAGTGGGGAAATTATATAGCAGACTTCAGTATTTACTCATGTTTGAGTCTTGCTCTTACGGGCAATAAAGGATAGCAGTAATAAGGGATAATAGTAGGAATCACAGCAATAAGATTCTGCAACACAATTAACGTGAACCACGTGGACCATGGATACCCACTTGGCCAACTAGAACCAAAGACAGTGGCTCCCAACAGCAAGAAGGCCTTCCCCTTCCCTGCACTGAGGCAAATGTGTCACTCAAGATCCAGCTCTTCCCGCAACAATCCACTAAGCTTGCTTACCCTCCAGTCCACAGCGAGGTCTCTCTTTCTCTGAATTTTCCTCATCTGTAAATCAGGGAGTCAGATGGTTTCTAAGGTCCCTTTTTGGTACCAAGATGCAATAATTTTATGAGCAATATCACACTCAAAGACAGTGTGTCTCTGACATTTCTCAACTCGATTGTAGAGCCTTGGCCTCATACTTCTATCTCCCACAGTGCACTTCCCATACTTTGCACAGGACATCAACGGAACAAAGATTAGCTGAATTACACGAGTGTGCTAAGAACAAGAGTATTAATGCATGCACATAAACTTCTCCAGAACCACTAATCTTCTCGGTTCACAAGGAAGTAGAGTGATAAACGACTCATCTGAAATCCCCAGAAGTGATCCAGATCATAACTGCTAAAGGCAAAAGACTATCTTTGCATAAATCTCGCCATGCACAAGTAAGACTCTAGGTTATGTGATTTACAGTGAATGGCACATGCAATAACAAAACACAGAGATTATTTTTTTTTTTCTAACCCAGCCTTTGAGGGAGGAGGCAGATGATACTAAACAACGTCACACAGGAAGTTGATGTCTGAACTAGGACCAGAGCTCAGATCTCCAGGGGTAAGGACAAATGTTCTGTTCAAGTCACTATATTGCCTTTCTAGGCAAGAGCCACCAAAATGGTGAGTACTGTCTGGCCTCAGACACTTATTTTCCTCCTTCATGTGTTTTTTTTTTTTTTGGTTAACTCTTTTATTCTGCAATTGAGTTTTAAAAGTATCATGATTGTAATAATCTGAGAAGACATGATAAATATGACCTTGAAAGCTTCTGAGCTTTTGCACTTTCTTTTTTTTTTCCTCCAGCTTTATTGGAGCATGATTGACCAATAAAAACTGTATATACATAAGGTCTACAACATGATGATTTGATACACGTATACACTGTGAAATGATTATCACAATCAAGCTAACTAACATAACCATTACCTTAACATAATTGCCTTTGTGAGTGTGTGTGTGTGTGTGTGTGTGTGTGTGGTAAGAACATGTAAGATCTACTCTCTTAGCAAATATCAAGTATACATGATATTGTTATTAACTATAGTCACCATCCTGACCACTAGGTCTCCAGAACATATTCATCCTATAACTGAAAGTTTGTGCCTTCGACCAACATCTCTCCATTTCCTCCACCCATCAGCACCCCGTCATCATTGTTCTACTCTCTGTTTGTATGAGTTCAACTGTTTTAGACTGCACATATAAGTGAGTGCATGCAGTATTTCTCTTTCTGTGTTTGACTTATTTCACTTAACATATGTGAGTTCATCCATGTCATCACAAATGGCAGGATTTACTTCGTTTTTAAGGCTGAATAATATTCCATTGTATATGGAATATACAGTCATGTGTCACTTAACAACGGGGATATATTCTTAAAAATGTGTCACTAAGCGATTTTGTCATTGTGTGGACATGATAGAATGTACTTACACAAATCTAGATGGTATAGCCTACTACACACCTAGGCTATATGGTACTAATCTTACGGGACCATGATCATATATGGCATCCGTCAATGACCAAAATGTCATTATGTGATGCATGACTGTATATGTATATCCCATATACAAGGGAATATTGTATATATATATATATATATAATATCACGTTTTTGCTATCCATTCATCTGTGAATGGACACTTCTGTTGTTTCCATGTCTTGGCTATTGGCAATAATGTTGAAGTGAGCATGAGAGTGCAGCTCTCTCTTTGAGATGGTGATTTAATTCCTTTAGATAGGTACCCAGAAGTTGAGCTGCTGGATCATATGGTAGTTCTATTTTTAACTTTTTGAGGAACTTTCATACTGTTTTCTGTAACATCTATAGTCATGTGGTCCATTTTTTAGGAAACTTGAGTATATTAGAGATTAATGGCTAACAATCTCATATATTAGCAGACAATTTGAAAGACTTCTGCTTGGAAATTTCTCCTAATTCAGGCTAATACATGCTTAGGAAGAGAGGAGGAAAGTAAGGGTAGATCTCTGATTATATTATAACTTGATGGCCAGGAACATTGGCATTAATTTGTTCATTAAAAAAAATAATAACTCACCCTGTGGTAAGGGCCCTAGAAAGGGTCCCTTTCTCCAAAAGAAGAGAAGTTTGACAAGCCACTAAATCAATCTCATATCTCTTAAATTCCACCCATAATTTCAAGGCAATGGACAGACAGAGGGACAAAGGAAGGAAACTTATTGAGAATTACCACAGTCTAGACTTTGCACATACACATCTCTTTTACTCCTCACAAAAATTATCCAATGACTAGGGCATGTATCTGGAATCTGAACAGCAATCTGTTTGATTCATGGCCATGCTCTTTAAATTACATCATGCTACCTTCCAAAATTCTAAAATACAATTTACCAGACACTTCCTTTCTGATATTCTAGTGTTCCAGATAGTCAGTGCACATTCATACGTAGATAAAACCTTCTGCTTCTTCCAGGTTATGCTAATGAGTTATGCACTGGGTTGGCTCATATTGCCTAAGAATAGTTAATACTTATCTCAAGGCCCCTTAATTTTCATGACACAGTGCCCAATTCTCAAAAGAAAAAGGCAGGCAAAGGACATATTTTTGTTTCTTCTTAAACGATCTTAATTTTTTCCCAGTAGAAAGCAATATGTTTCAATGTAGAAAATTTAAATCTACAGATATATAGAAAGCAAAAACAGTTGTGTATATTCCCACATACAGAAAAAAGAGCAAAGTTCAAAGATTTCTGAAAGATCAAGGAGGTCTTATTTGGAGAGGCTCTGCTCTGCCTGGAAGAAAGATGGCACCATGGTTTCAGTCTAGGCAAGAAAAAGAGGATAAATAGTTGTGTTTCCTGGAGAACAGCTTGAGTTGAAACAACATATAACATTCTGAAATCCATCTAACACAGAAATAATGACCCTATTACCAAGACCAAAGAGCTGAGCCAAGCCATACACACAAAAGCAAAGAACTCAGATTCGTAGCCAGATGCCCAGGTATTTTCTCATTTTCCATGAGCCATTTTCCCACTGACCACGTGAGAAGTAGAGAGGCATTTTTATAGAACTTGCAACCATTATTCCTAGAGATACATCAACATTGCTTTGGGTTTCCCTTAATTAGTGAAATTTATTTCCCCAGCTGGCAACAAGTTAGCAAATGCTGTAGAAAAGTAAGCACAGAAACAAATAAACACTGCCTCTCCTCACTTGATTCTGAGCTCAGGATTACAGAGTCAAAAACTGTCATTCTATCAAAAGAAAAAAATATAAGGTCAATAAATTGCAGTGTAGAATTTTACCAAGACTGCTTTCAAAGGACAGATTTTTAAAATAAGTATATTTTTAAAATTTAGGATCTCTTCTGCCTACTTAATAAGATGGATATCAGAACAAGGTTTTGAAATTTAATCAGAAAATGGAAAATTAGGAAAATAATGTAATAATCAATATATTTCACTTTATATGTACTATTATAAACTGAAAAGGGCAACAACTGTAGGCTGTCATGATCATCTGACATGGGATCTCTGGGCTAGCCCAGTGCTTCCCAGAACCTCTTCCTTCTCGCTGTCCACCTTACAGAACCCAATTCCCACACCAAGTATAACGGAGACTCAATGTGATTCTGCAATAGGCCCACATCCCTCCAACAACTGTAATGTGTATTCATCTCTGCTGTTCAGATTAAGCACAGAAGAGAGTATTTTTGACAAAAGCAACTCAGGCCCCAAAAGAGAACAGCTTAAACATGCTGTTTGCCCTGTAGGCACATGCCCCTTTAATTGGGCCATGGCTCTCTTCTAGTGGCCCAATCCAGCAGGCTCTCCATCCACCTCCCCACTCTCGTCCTTTCAGGCAAGATCCTGCCTTCCCTTTCTCACCACACATCTAAGAGCATGAGACGAGAGCCACTCCAACAGAAGTGACTTCCCTGTCCTGGAGAATGGGGCTGAGAGTAAGTCCGAGCACAGCAGTGTCCCTCTCTGATCTGGCTGTGTCCACATTATTACCACACAACTCAGCCAAGGACTGGCAGAAGGCAGGAGTGTTGTAATGTCTTTTACAGTACAAATAAAGAAATTGGATAGATATACTTCTAAGATACTCCAAAATCCTCCAAAAGTAGCCTCAGACAGCAGCCATATTATACCATACCAAAATCTCAGTGGAAACCATCCATTCACAGAGGAGAGGAAGAACCATAGTTGGTCTTTTACATTTTTAGGCCTATAATGAAGTTACAAGAGTAAAGTTCAAGGTGTTACCTTTCTAAGGTGGCAATTAAATATAAACCAGTGGTGACAACTTGTTAACCTACTCACTTACTGATCAGGGCTTCTGCCTGGTCAGAGTTTGAGGGGGAAATAATCAACCCCAACATATCAACTCCAAGTACAGTTGATAGAGTCTACAATTTCCTATTATTCTTAGTTTCAAAATTCTTTGGGCACTATAGCCAAAGATAATCAATCAGCAGCACTGAGCCAACTTATTTCTCTTGAGTAATTTCTGAGAAAGTTTCTGTAGAAAGAGGCTGTCCTGCCAAATTTCTCCACATCCCAGCACTAGTCCTCCCACTTGTCGACACACTAACATTTGCTAGTCTTTCTTAAGCAACATTCCCACCTCCACCCCAACCACACCCTATTCTCCCCACAGCCACCACTGAGCGTCACCCATCTGTCAAGGCTGGGAAAACAACCCAGGACCCAGACACAGGCATGATTCCCAAACACTGAGAGGTGAAGTGGCAGAACTCACAGACTCACAGCATGAAGACTTAAATAGCACACTCAGCCTTATCCTCCGTCCCAGGCCCTGGCCCTGAAGCCACCTGCAGACCAAATGGCAGGCCTTGCATTTCAAGCGCCCACATAGAGAACAGCCAATCCAATCCTTCCCTTAAAAGACAAACATAAAACAAGGGGGGGCCAACCCCAGTGGCCTACATGTGAAGTTCGGCCTGCTCCGCTTTGGCAGCTCAGGTTTGGTTTCTGGGCATCGACCTACACCACTCGGTCTGTCAGTGGCCACACTGTGGCAGTGGCTCACATATAAAAAGAGGAAGATTGGCAGTGGGTGTTAGCTCAGGGTGAATCTTCCTCAGCAAAAAAACCCCAAAAAACAAGAGACGGGGACTTCTGAAAAATCCGCATCTCTGACACTGAATTAGTCTTTTTGGGCATGGACCCTGAGAAGCCTATGACAGGTGCTTAAGACCAGATCCCATAATAAGAAGTCTCGAGGAACAGCATCACTGGAAGATTCAGGGAAATTAGTGGGTCTTAAGCCACCCATTTATTTCAAAAACATCTAGGGTCATCTATGGCTTCAGACAGGACTTAAGATGGTGTGTTGGCATCTTTTCTTCAGGGGGAATTTATTAAACCAAGTCTTGACAAATGTCTCATCTAAATATATCTCGCACAATGAAGGATACGTTCATTCCTCAGCTTAAGACTCTGAACAATTTAGTCATAAGGGGCCAAAAGGTTCCAGAACCCAATGCTCTGTGATCTGGGAAATGGTTTTCAAGCATCTGGTCTTTCTTGGGGAGAAGGAAGAGATGCTAATGGTGACAGGAGACGCATTTAATATACAGGTTTTAACAAATGGGCTCAGTAGAGCAACAATATGCTTCCCTGAAATCTCTGGACAGCTGTAGGAAGAAAAGCTTGCTGCCTGGAATAGTTCTGGGGGAGCATTTCCCATGACATCCTGCAGGCTTTGCTAATAAGACAAGGTAAAAGGCTTTTCTGATGCTTCTAGGTCTAAAAGGGGAAAAGGCCATGAGGAGAACAAGTGGCCAGGCTAGCCCCACGCAATGCAGTCACAGAAAGCATCCAAGAGTCTCACTTCTTAGGCAATGCTAGCACACCTAAAACTTGTCATTATCATCATTAACACCATCAAAACATTTATTAAGAACCTAATTATGGGGCCTATCATAGGGAGTGAACTGAGCAAGTTACAAAGCACCAGAAACACACTTGCTCATAAGGTTTATAATGGGGCAGGGAGGCAATCATCTAATTTTAAATTAAGATAAAAGATGTAATATTAAATTAAAAGTAAAATAAAATTAAAATAGCAGTATTAAATAAAGGTATAAATGAACAACATTTTCCTACTTATCATGACTTAAAATGAAATGCTTAATGCCCTAGAGCCAAAAAGAACAATGAGCCCATTCATTAATTGCTCTCATTATTTGGGAACTTTGTTGACAGCTCTGTTGTTCACCCTAATTATTTTTGGCCTAAACTGTTTAGTCATCATGAAAATCATTAGTAATAAAGTATTTGAATTTCTCACCCTAGGTCAGGTAGCATCTTCACATACCTAGGATGCTCATCATCAAGGCACAGGGTCTTTCTTAAGCTAGCACAGGACAACCACCTCAACAGAGCGACAAGCAGGCTCTGATTCATCCCCATTCCTCCCTACCTCGGTCATTCCCAGGGAGCGCTAACACATGACTTGAGACACAGGTGTCAAGGCAGCATTATGGAAGCCCAGGAAAAGGATATGTGGAAGTTTCCCGTCCAAGACTTGGAGAAGGACTCCTTCAGGAGGGAGAGACCTCAGGTTGTTAAAGAAGATCCGTCCCCAACCTTGTAGCTGTAATGAACACTGAAGAAAAGAGAGCAGGAGAACGAGAAAGAAGGTTTATTGGCATGCTGAGAAATATTACCAGGGCCCTACGGTAGGATCAAAGATTGGACTTATGTAATTCCTTTATCTCAGCAGCTCTTTGATAAGCCACATAAAATAGCTTAGTCACAGGGCCTAAATTAAATAATATCCAGAACTGAACTGAATTGAAGGTCATACAATCCTGACAAGCCTAGAACTAATTTAGATAGAACTTAATTTCATAAAAATCGCCATTTGCCTTTTTCTTAAAAGGATATACATACATTCTCAACTCCCCACCCAACTGTAATGTAAGGAAATTCAAACTAATATCAAACCTAAATAACTCCTGAGGTATTTATTGTCCACGCTCACATGCCCTGCTATCTCTGGACATAAAGAACAGTCTTTCTTCTCAAAGGGTCCTACACCTTTCCCACCCTTTCCTGTTCTACCATCACTGACCTTGTTCAGAACCTTGAGCCTGGATGGCTGAGATCTTTTTAACTGGTTTCGATGTCTTCCTGACAAATACTTGTCATCACTGCACTTCCTGCTTCAAAAACCCCCAAGGACTCCCCAGTGTTCAGAAGTTAGATTTCATGAGATGGCAATCAAAACTCCTGATAAACTGAACCAGGCCCCAACTCACCTTTCCAATCAAATATCTACTCAACCTAACCTGCTACTTCCCCAACGTACAAGACACACGCTTAGCCCGCTCCGGCCCCCCTCTCCTGCTCACACTGCTCCTACAGATGCTGCTTACAAGCCCAGCTCAAGAGCCATACAGCCTGGTTTTGAGTTTAACTCCACCACTTAATAACTTGTGTGACCTTTGACAAATTTCTTCAACCACAACAAGCCTTGGTTTTTCTACCTGCAAAACAGAGATAATAATAACCCAGAGCTCGTAAGCATACTGAGAATTAAATGAGATAATCCATGCAAAGTGCTCAGCATGGTGCCTGGGAAGAAGTAGGTCCCCACTGTTTAGCTTTTAAATTATAAAATTAAATTAATTCTTTGCTGTTCTTTAAGGCAAAACTCAAATTCCACCTGCAACTAGAAGCTTTTTTCAAATATATCCAAGGACACCTCTTCAAACTTAGTGCACGTAAATTTGCCATCATAATTTAGCAGAAAATAACTGCTGTTTTCAAGCTTGTCATTTGTGTTTTCCTCTGTCTAAAACAGAAGTTTCCTGGGTGTCAGTCTCCTCGTATCTCCTTCAGAACTGATTTCATGACTGGGTGCACAACTGTCACTTAGTTAGGTGTCCCTAATATCCCAAGCACAGAAACATCCCCTATTCCACGCTCGTCGACATATATTTTCTAAACTGCTTATCTGGCACACCTTATACTACCACTTAAGTTTTCAGCATTGAATTTCAAGCTTCAATCAAGCCCTTTAAGGACAGGACTCCTATCGTACATCTGATTATCTTCAACAGAGAGTCCATGCCTATGAGTCTCAATGCCAGTTGCAAGTTACAATGACCTTGAGAGCTTTTAAAAAACATCAATTCCCAGGCCCCGCCCCCAAAGGTTCTAACTTAACTGACCTGTGGTGGAGAAGTAACTCATCACCAAGTGCAAACTACAAGCCAACAAATGCTTGTTGATTTACTGATTGACATGCTTGTGGACTATAATAAAGCCTCCCGCTCTGCCTGTCTCTAAGCCAATAAACCCATTTTCTCCGAACTTTGCCTTACATGAGCCGCATCCCAATTCTTAGAGTTCTCCAGCCCACTGGCCCACAATTCAGTTACAGAATTTCCATGTAAGCACAGCTCCCCAAAGACTTAAAGGGCTATTGGCTGAGCATAACTTCATCGTGCCCATATTATTGTCATTTATGTCCACTCTCTCTATTCTTTGCAGACTCTCAGCTCAACATGGAGAGCACCAGAGCACAACCAGAGAGCCTGTGAAAGCTGCTCTATTACAGGCCTATCCAAAAACGTACCTGGAAAGAATCTTGTTATAATTCAGGCTGGTCTATAACGTGGCCACCACTGTGGATTCTGGAGAGTGAATCAGACTCCCCTTTGGTTAGCCTGAGGGCAAGAAAGGTCACCGCCCATCTCTTAGGGTTCATGTTGAACTACATTCAATAGGTGTGCACATAGAAACCTTCGCATTGAATAGCACCTAAATATTTACTAAGCACCTATAGTAGACAAAATAGACATGGTCTCTCCTCTCAGAGAGCTTATAATCTAGAAAGAGTGTAAATAAACAAATAATATAAACAAACAAATATATTGTCACAATTTGTGATAACTACTATGAAAGAAATAAACAGGGTGAGTGACAGATAATATCTAGGTGAGGTCTGGTGGGTGGGGAGGCTGAGAGAGAGAGAGAGTCTCTAAAGAGGAGAACTTTTAGAAGAAATCTGAAGGTTGAGAAAAACCACTCGTAAAAAGAGTGTTTCAGGTGGCAGCACAGCATACGCAAAAGACCAGCAACAAGGAAAACCTTAGCATGTTCCAGGAACAGCAAAGAGCATGTGGATGAGGCACAACAGGAGTCTGCAGAGACAGGCGGGGGCCAGGCCGGGCAGGGTGGAGCAGGCTTCGTGAGACCACGCACGCACTGCTTGCTGACTGTCCTGGTTCAGTGTCGTTTAATGGCTCCCTTCCAGGGCACGTTAGGGTCCTCAGTCTCTGTTTTATTATTCTTCTTACAACATTTTCATCCAAAATTTGTCTACAAATGGAAAATGTATTCTTACCAAATCCTCTCATGTCACAGAAAAGTAATATGTTGCAGGACATAATCAGGATTTTTAAAGCTTGGAATGGGCTAAAATCAACAGATATGAATATATCCTTCGACGGCTTTCAGGACATAATCCAACGTCTTTCACACGGCATGCAAAGCCCTGCCCACCTCTCCAGCTTCCTCACTCATCATGGAACCAATCATCCAAGTCAGTCCTCCAAATACCCCCAGCCTGTCCACCCCCCAACCCCCCACAAATGTTGTTCCCTGTGCCCGGTTCCCCTTCTTCACCTGGTCATCTTTTATTTGTGCTCCAAGCTTTGACAGTGGTACCAAATCCTCCAGGAAGCCTTCTCTTGCCCTCCCCCCAGCTCGAATTCCAAGAGAGGGTTAAACGCCCCCTTTGTGATCCGACAGCATCTTGTGTACATTTCTATCACAGCACTTAGCACACTATATCAGTAATTTCTGTTTATTTATGTCTTTCCTACTAGGCTGAGCTTCATTCCAAAACTGCATCTTAGTCCAGAACTGTATCTTAGAAACAGTATCTAGTAGAGTGCTGAATATTTAGTAAATAACCAAGGTTTATTAAATGAGTAAACAAATTAAATAAAGATAACATGGAAAACACCTGATTTAACAGCTGTTTGTGGAGGGGGATGGGTGAAAGGCAGGACCTGAGTTGATCACTGTTCAAAAAGAGCCAAGCCAAGGCTTCCTTAACACAAGTGCAGAACACGGACTGTGCATAAGTGGGTCCAATTGTTGAAAGCTGCTGTGACTCCAGGAGAGAGTGAGGAGCAGAGGGTAAATAGAAACAATGTTGCCTGGGGGATTTCTAACAGAACTAGGCTGTGACCTCCTGGAGGGGAAACCTCTGTCTGATTCATCTTTGTATCCATCCCAATACCATTATACACAAAACTGGTGCTCCATTTAGGTTCCCCGACTGTGTTAAATGAAGATATGAGATGTTTGGTCCAATGTGGCTTTGCCAGGGTATGAGAAGCAGTCTTCAAACACCTGAGGGCCCTCACCTGGAGAGCTAGATGTAGACGGTGCAGGCCCAGACTGGGACATGAAGACTGAGTAGGCAGCCGGGACTTCCTGAGCACCCACAAAGGGACCGGCTGCTGGGCAGAGCAGCGAGCGCCCTCCCCCACGGGACGTGGTAGCAGAGGCTGCGACCACTGACCACCACTCGGATTCTGGGGAGGAAGGCCCTACAGCGTGTGGGAGGTTAAGCCAAGTGGCTTCTCAGGTCCCATCCAACAAGATTGAGCACTTGGAGAGTCTATACTTGAACAGCAGAAAGAACAGAGGTGTGGGGTGCCCAGGAAAATCCTAGAATATCATTTTGGTACACCGCTGTCAGTTTTTCTCGTTAGATGCCCTCTCACTGCTTCCTTAGGTTTTCTCCACAGCTTAGATACTTGAAAACAACAGAAACACACAGCTGCATTTTTTTTACCTGATTTTTAGAAAGTTCTCATAGACATTAGTACATCTTCAGCCTCTCCAATAGTCTCTCTGCCTCTCTCTCTCTCTCTCTCTCATCATCTATTTTATGTATTTTACAGACTTACCTATCACCTCTGAAGACATACAAATCCAAGAACTTAGGTAAATGCTGTGTTTACCATGAAGTGCAGGCTAACCTGAAGTAAGACCTTAAGAAGGAACAGCTGTAGATTCCATCTCTGCCGAGGCTGGTTCACCAGGCACACAGCGCAGCCGGGCGTCCATTCTCTCCGCAGTCCCTCTCAGACACAGCCCAGATGTCCCTGTGGGGTGCCCTTGCCAGGGCCCCTCCTCCGTGCCCCCACCTGCTTTCACAACAGGCCCCTCCTCCAGGAGCTATCTCACGGCAATGCAGCCATGGGATATACGTCCCCCGCTCAGCCTGAGAGCCCCTGGGAAGCCGGACCTGTGCTTCTTCACCCTGCGTCTCCAGACAGGACACCTGAGGGACAAGACAGCCCAGGAACACCAACGCCTATTTTGGAGCAGACCTGTACTGAATTATTTAATTTCTTTGTGCCCCATTTTTCTAAACTGTGAAACAAGGACAAAAGTAATAATTATGCCATAGGATTATTGTGAGAATTAAATGACATTTTTTGCAATTTTTCTTAATGAAGAGCTCCTTAAACATTTGTTTAAAATAATGGGCACAAAGACAGAGAAAGACAAATACTGCATGGTATCACTTATATGTGGAATCTTTAAAAAAAAGTTGAACTCATAGAAGCAGAGAGCAGAAAAGTGGTTGCCAGGGCCTGGGGGGTACGGGAAATAGGGAGAGGCTGGTAAACTCCCAGTCATAAGACGAATAAGGTTGAACAGTTAGTGTATAATATGGTGACTATAGTTGATAACACTGTATTGTATAATTGAAATTTGTTAAGAAAGTAGAAAATGTTCTCACCAGAAAAATAGAAGTAAACACGCAAGGTGAGGATGTGCTAATTAAGTTGATGGGGGAACCCTTACACAACGTGTACGTACATGAAGTCATCATGTTGTACACTTTAAATCTCTTGCAATTTTATTTGTCAACTGTACCTCAATAAAGCCGGGGAAAATAGTGGGCAAGCGGCTACTAGATGGATGCACGCGCCGTTATCATGGTTTAGTACCACCCACTTGTTTTCTAAAAGATTCACTCAGGAGTTACCATATGCAAGGCACTATGCTACACCCTGTAGGTTACAAATATGTTTAAGCAAAAAAAACCTCTTTTGTCCAAGAATTCATAATGTATAAGTAGATAGATAAGTAATATACATAGGTGTCTATAAAGGAAAGCATTCAATTAAATGTGGAATAAAGAATATAAGGGTTCTAGAAATTCAGTAGAGAGAGTGAAAACTGCCTGGAATGTTCAGGGAAGGAGATGGCAATGAGCTACGCCATGAATAACAGAGAGGATTTCCATCTGCAGCAGGAGTGCAGGCATTCTAGGCAGCGGAAGATCATAACAAACGTATAAAGGCCAACACATGCAAGGCAGGTTAGGGAGAAAAAGTCATGGAACATAACTAGAGGCTAGCAGTAGAATGTGTAACAGAGCTTCTAATCTTTTAACCTCTATTGGCTTTTGAAAGTCATTGTTTCATCTATCTTCTTCCAAGAGCCTAAAGGGTATATCTGAGCTTTCCATTTTATCACACGCATTACCAAAATGATTTTATTTACCATCTTTAAATGTAAACTTATATTATCAATTAGGAAATTCTTAAAATAGTCCTGGTGTTAATGGCCTAAACTCAGAGTGTCAGTGAAGAGACAGACAAAGAAGAAAAACTACACAGTTTATGGAGACCGATCAGAGTGGGCATTAAAGGCGACAAATCGAGGGTGCTCCAGAGCTCCATGCCTGTGAGCAGGCAAATGGTGACCCCATTAACAAATGACAGATGTCAGAGACCTCCTTGGGAGGGAGGGGCACAGGAAAGAAGATGAATTTGGTTTCAGACTTGCAGACTCTATCGACCAAGTGTAAATTCATCACCTCTACTAGACAATCAACTCAAGCTACCTGCCCTCCAGAGTGTGAGGGGCCGCGTCTTGGCATATGAAGGAGGGATGTTTTATTACACTTGCAATTATTATAGTTGGAATGTCTCAGAACCGCTCCATGTGGAAGGGAAAGAAATGCTTCTGCCCAAATGCTCTGAGGCCTTAAACCCCTTGGAGCATTAAGGGAGTGGATATCACTGCGTCCACTGGAAATCTCACTCAGATCAAGCGATGGTCACAAGGATGCAAAACATGGATCAAGAGGATATATGCATGAACGTATATATAACCCACATATTTTTTGCATACTTCCAAATTGCATTGTTTATGCAGCTGTTCACAAACTCAGCTTCTCTGTTTATTTTTGTCCTTAGAGGAAACAGAGAAGAGAGCTCTGCCTATTAGGCAAAGGGAGATCAAAGAGTCCCCTTCCCAGCCTGAGAGGGTATTCTGCTAAAGCCTCCATGTGAGCAAAGATCAAAACAAGCCTGGTGCCCTCCGATGGCTCCTCCACCAGAAAGCTTACAATGGCACCTGTTGGAATCCTCCTTTCATTGCTCACACCAAATGGACAGGCTTTGTGTTTTCCTGGGACTGAAACATGAAATAACAGCTAGGCTCTCCCAAGAACAAAGCATTTCCCACCAGATTTATTAAGACAACAGTACTCTCACAGAGCAGGTAGCAACATTGTTGTTTTATAAACCAAGGGGGAGAAGAGGCAGAAAGGTCAACTGGCAGACTTAAGTTATCCAGCAGTTTATAAGTAGACTTGGGAAGCAGGCAGATGCCAGACTTGCTTTCTCTCTTGGGCCAAGGGGAAAAAACTGACACCCTCTCTGTTATCTTTTCTTGTCTCTACTATGTGTCACCCTCTTAATTGGTTCTAATCACCTGAAGCAAGACTACAGAGTGACATCTATTCCCAGCACCATTTTAGTTGGCACATGAGACGGGCCCGCCCCTGTAACCTGTGAATGGGGCATTGTTCACCACATCAGCCTGTGGCCTCCCATGCTGTCCTCTCCAATCTCACTGGGGTTTTTACTTCAGGATGTGGCAAGAGCAGTCAGAACTGTAACAAAAATGGCTGTGTGTCAGCATGTGTGGCGATGGTTCTCAATAGTTCTCCTGGGAAATTTCAGGGTGAAATGGATACTAGATTGTCTCATGGAAGCTTTCATCATATCATTATTTAGAATGGGTTCCTGGTTCAGCACCTTAACTTTGTGCTGGTGTTATCCTTACCCTACTGACCTTTCTGTGTCTTCAGAAAAGTACAAGTTGCCTTTTGATCCAAAATCCACTTGCAGTGGAAGCAATCAAAGACTACCTCAGCGAGAAAAAGGGTGGGGACTAAGTTGCTGCTTTCATGTCCAGGCACCTACAATTCCACATCAAATCTACAGCAGGACATGCTGCTCAGTTATATGGTAAACATAACATGGACAGTTGTGTGTGGTAGCTGGGATATACCCTGCAAAACCAGCACCAGCTTGGAAAACACTTCTGTTGAGTGAGCATTGTGGCCATTGGCAGTAGGGCATGTTAGGAAATGGTGGTCCAAGAATGGAGGCTGCCATTGGAAGGCAGAAGGTTGAGAAACCAGTAGCAGCCTTATGGATGAACTGGGAACATCCAAAGGCAGATCCAGATTTCACACAGCCTTTAAATATAGCTCCTTCCGAGAAGACAATGCAGAAATCACCCAATGTCCATGATAAAAAATAAGTTTGCAACACTGCCCTGCTATATCCACTTCTATTTCTTCCACCACCTCCTCTGTAGGCAAGAAGTAGTAGAAAGGAAGAAGCAATCTACAAGTAAACGACTGACAGTGACTACCATGCCAAACAGCTAACTCCTAAGAAGCCTAAAGAGGCTGAGAAAGCCACTGGAGCTCAGAGCTCCATAAAGCAGCGGAGCTGCAGGCGAGGCCACTTAACTCAGGGATGGCAACAACTTTTCCCAAGGACACCTTTAGCAGTCCACCACTGGTCTTGGTATATGCCAATTTCTCCAAATGTTGTGCATTTGCATAAAGAAGTGATTTACAAAATGCTATCCTCCTCCTCTGAACAATTTCTTTGCTGCACACCATTTGAGCTCCCCTCTTGGCCCAAATCACGTCCTTCCTGGAATGTCTTATCTTTTGATAGACTTTAAGCTCCTCATGGATTTTTGGTGGTGGTGTTTGCTTGTTTGGGATCTCCCTCAGCGTCTAAAATGTTATCTTCCATACTTTAGACATTCAATTAGCAGTTGTTGACTGACTCACTAAACGATTTATTTTCTCCTTTAGAGGATCTACTAGGAAACTGTTACAAAAGGAGTTAACTAACCAGTTAATTCTCTGACCACTAAAATTTCAGTATTTACAATACTATGAAATGTTTCCTTCAACTTCTGAAACATTAAATTTCATACAAGTGTTTCATAAATAGCTCATTTTTCTCTTTATAAAATCCTATAAATGAGAGGTCACTATTATTAGCCCTTTTTCGCAGATGGGGAAATTGCAACATTCCAATATTAAACGGCCTGCCTAGTCATGCACTGATTTTTATACTAACTCACTTAATCATTCATTCAGACAGTTGTTGAGTGCTTATCATGTCTGTACTAGTATGAGACAGCCAAGGCTTTACATACACACTTTCTCATTTTGTCTCCATAACGATCCTGTGTAGTGGTATTAATATGCCTGTTTTAGAGATGAGGAAACAAATGCTCAGAGCGTCTAAATAATATGCCCAAATTTTCACACTTAATGGAGGGGATCTCAGAATTCAAGTCTCCTTTGTGCCTTAAAAAGCTGTAGACTATTGTGAATACACAATGATGCCTCTCGAAGACACCTTGAAACATAGAGCTTGAACTGAAGGCGAAGCCTCGTGACTCCAGGGCACCAATCCCTTCACTTCATCCCACACTACAGCAACTTGCATGTGCCCACGCTCTTCTATGTAAGGATATTCATGTCTTCTGCATATTTGTCTTCTCTTCATTCACCTTCCCTACCATAAACTTCAATCCTTCTACTTTCCTTTAAGCCAAAACTCAGGTGCTCGAGTCTCTGCCATGCTAAAAATGTGTTTTCTTGACTTACGTCTGTGCCTAACAATTTCTCTCTTTACACTGTTGGCCAAGTTGCTTGCAAGACTATATTATCTCCACTTTCTCATTTCACATTAACTCCCAGATTTGCTGCAATGTTGATTCTGTCCCGACCATTCCAATGAACATGATAGGTCAAGGTCATCAACAACCATTTCCACACCCAGACTGGGTCTCTGAAGTGGAGATCATGGATGTGCATTCCTAACAAGCTCCCTGTGTTGCTGGTGTTGCTGGTGCTGCTGGCCCACGCGCCACACTTTGAGTAGTGCTGCTGTGGACACTTCAGTCTTTAGTCAGTTGGATCCCTCAGCTGCATTTAACACTGCTGGTCTCTTATTCCTTTTGAAATTCTCTTCTTGACGCTCTTTTATCTTTTCTTTTACCTCTTTTTTTCTTTCATCTCTCTCACTGGGGTTTTGCTTAGGTTCCTGATTCTTTCCTGTCCTTTAATCCTGGGACTCCCAAGGCTCCATCCTTGGCCGACTCCTCCCATTGCCCTGTTTCATCATCTTTTTCCTGGATGATGGCAAGAGCCTCCTAACTGGTTCTCCTCCCTTCAGTCTTGTCCCTGTCAAAAATCATCCTCCAAATGATTCTCCCCGAGCCCAAATCCAACTGTTATTCCCTTGCTTAGACCCAAGCAGTGATTCTCCAGAGCCTACAGAATAAAACCTCCATGGCGTGGGTCCCCTTCCTTTCCAACCTCACTGCTCAGAACTTTCTCTTTACACTTCACATTCTACTACTATCGACCTGCCCGCAGTTCCCAGGCATGTCCTTTGCTGTCTCAAGCCACTTGATCTTTGGCCTTATTTTCCCCTCTTCCAAGAATGCCCCAGCCTCACTCCCAGGGGCCTCATTCTCCTGGCTAATTCTTATTCGTCCTTTCACATTCAGCTCAGCTCAGGTTTTCTCATCCATAAAACCTTTCCCAGCCTTTTCCTGCTGCCTCCTACACGGACTGAGCTAAATCCCTTTGTCTGTGCTCCTGCAGTGCCTCCACGCTCACCTTTCCAGTGCTCCCCACAGTGTTTAAGTTGACTTAATATGTTTGCAGCCCTTTACTATTCCGTGAGTTCTTTGAGGGGATAATTCACCCTTGTAGCTGCTCCCTCAATCTGGCAAAGAGCAGGCACTCAAGGAAAGTTTTCTGAACCAACTTCAACCTCTATTTCTCCTCTGCCAAATGAAGGTGCTTACTAGATGAGCAGCCACCAGTACCCTTTGCTTCTAAAGCCTGATGGTTCTAATCAAAGAACCAGCTCTCTAGATTCAAGAGAAGCAGCAGCTGCCTGAAAGTTGAACTTGCTCTCTTGGCTCTCCAGAACCACTTGTCCTCCCATTTTGCCCTCTGAGTCAATCAGAAAGTCTTCCCATGAGAAGAGTAATCCAAACGATAAGCTGCCTACTTAACTACACTCCAGGAGAGCCTACAGTGCTCTATGTGTCCCAAATGCAATAATGTTGGGCTAATCTACTGGGAGGCAGAGCTGACCCGGGGCCCATCGTCTACATACATCGCCCATCATAGAGGTAGTCTCTCCTGATGTTCCTTGAACAGCTATTGACAAAAGTGCTTATGCTTTTTCTCTTTCTGAAAATATCCCTGCAGTTGAACTACCAAAATGGCAGGTTAAGTAGGTAGAGTAGTCTAGCATGATTTCTCTGAGCCACTCTCTTATGAAGGAACAAAACAGAGTTATCCCAAGCCTCCTGAGGACAAGAAAACTCACAACTACATAGGCCTCTTCTCTCACAAACCCTACCACAATCACCTGGCTCTCTTGAGGTGTCATAAGCCAAGTATCAGAACTGAAATCAAACTCAGATTTTGCCAATGGTGCTGAACTGTGTCCTGTACGAGTGAACTAACACATTTCCTGAGTTCTCATGCAGATTCTCATGAACACAGTTAACCAAATGATGAATGAACCAGAATCAAAAATACTCACACACGAAGCTCTGAAACTGCAATAGGAGCAGCAATGATATATTTTTTTATACTTACCTGTTGTAACTAGAATTCTAACACTTTACAGTGAACTGTGAATGGTTAAATTCTCAATTAAATTTACTTCAGCAAACATATATTGAGCATCTGCTCAATGTGTACACAATCATATTTTGTGTTTTCCCAGGTTTCCTATCTAATATTTAAGAATCTCCAAGTACTTCACCAATGAGCATGATCTCTCCTGAAAAAGAGTTCAAAAGAAGTGAAATAACTTACTCATGTCACTCAAGGGGCTCATTACAAAATTAAAAGTAAACTCAGTATATCAAATGAGCCTCCACTCCTGGTAAAACACAAAGCCCTAATTTCATCAAGAGACATGGATGATATCCTGACCCTCCAAGGTAGCAATGATGAAAAGGGGGGAAAATAATGGATTCATGAAGCGACAATAAGTTATGATTCAAAAACGCCCAATTCACCCTAATGGTGTACATTGTCCTTCTACTATACAAGTATTAGGTTGCGTTTACACAGGCTTATTTTTAAAACACAACTTCTAAGGATGCCTTTCAGATAGTACTATCATTAATATTCTAAGATTTTATACAATGATATTTATAACACCATATGAATACTGGTGATAAAATTTATTAACCTGATGGTCATGAGATCTTCAACCATCAAGAAAATATTCAATTATATTCATTATAGCATTTACGTTCTGCCTCTGCTAGAGCTTCCTCTCAGCCTGCCTGTTCATCCTGCGGGTCTCAGCATAGAGGCTGCCTTCCAGGTCCTTCCCTCACTGCTACCCCACGTCCCAGGTCTAGGTGAGGTGCTCCTCAGCACACTGAGCTTCCCCCATCATGGAATTTGCCATACGATGTTGTACTGGTGACTTAGTATTACTTATCTGCATCTCCCACAAGAATGAGGGCAGGAACTTTGACACTTTGTCATCATCATATCTCATTCCTAGCACAATACCTGGGAGACAAATGGTCAATAATTTTTTTTGGGCGGGGGTGAGGAAGATTAGCCTTGAGCTAACACCTGTGCCAATCTTCTTCTATTTTATATGTGGGATGCCGCCACAGCGTGGCTTGATGAATGGTGTGTAGGTCCACACTCAAGATCTGAACCCATGAACTCCAGGCCCCTGAAGTGGAGCATGCAAACTTAACCACTACACCACTGGACCAGCCCCTCAATACATTTTTTATTAACAAACTAGTTGAAACAGTAAGGGCTGTTATTTTTCTTGGTTTTAATCAGAAAGTTTAGTGTGGATCACTCCATCACTTCAGGGTTAAATTTAATGAATAAGGTTTTTAATGTAGACATTGTAAATTCTGATAAACTTGTTTAGAATCTGATTTTGTATAAAATCCAAAAAGTCACAGTCATCTATACAATTTCCTGTGCACCAAAAGAGGTAAGTGAGTTTCTTAACAATTTTATTTCCAAATAGGTCAACACTCTTAAATGAGGCTATAATCATTTTTAGGGCAGTTTCCAGTATCTGCTAGCATAGGCCAGATTCTTTCATGAAAACATATTTAATACCCGTTATATGCATTAGGTGACTTAATTCTTTCAGTTTCTTAGGAATTCTCATGTCCAATGCTAAAAGGTTTTGCAATTATTTTGATCATCAACGTTACGGGACATGAAGGTGGCAAGAACTATATGTCTCTATTCTCCAGAAGTTTGAGGAAGATCGGGAGGAAGGGATGGCGTGTGATAACAGAGCGTGAAGCTTGCTGCTAGCTCCCCCAGCCTTCCTTCTGGGGCATTGCCGGCTAAGGGTTCAGGGGCTCTGGTCGTCGGAGGCAGAGTCATTGTCTACAACTGCAAGTTCAAACCCCATGTCCTGTAGCACTCAGTGTCCTCATCAAATTCCAGCATATTCTATTACTTCCAGTCCTTTTTCATGTTTAAGCCGTTGTGAGGAGTTGCTATGTACTCTTTAACAGCTGCCATTTAACTCCTGTCCTCCACCCAAATAGGTTACACTTTAATCTTGCAGATTAACTTGAAATGAACCATTAGCCCTCATGGTGAAGTACAATTATATGAATTTAGAGAATTAAAAAACAGCAGACACTTTAATATAGATAAGTAAGGCCTCAAATGTAAGGGTCTGCACGCTGGAGCAGACCATTCCAGATAAGAAAGTCTGTTAACCAAGTGTGACAAGCTGCATATTATAAATTCTTAGACAAAAAAAGTGGGGCAAGGGAGGGACAGAAGCAGCAACATCTGAAAACTGCAGGATAGACAGGAGAAAGTTCAATTGTATGGAGAAAGCAGGGGGAAGTTGAGCAAGAGAATACCATACTGCCTACCGTGAGAAAGTCACCGTAAAGAAATACCGCGCAGAGACAAATCTCAACAGTTTAGTAAAGTCAAAATCACACTGTTGGGGCCGGCCCTGTGGCTGAGTGGTGAAGTTCGCGCGCTCTGCTTCGGCGGCCCAAGGTTTCGCTGGTTTGAATCCTGGGCGCATACATGGCACCACTCATTAAGCCATGCTGAGGCGGCATCCCACATGCCACGACTAGAAGGGCCTACAACTAAAAATACACAACTATGTACCAGGGGGCTTTGGGGAGAAAAAGGAAAAAAAATAATAAAAATTAAAAAAATTTTAAAACGACATTGTTTTTAGTACCTACTATGTACAAATGATATGCTGGATACTAGGGACACAAAGATGAATAAGGCACAATTCTTGCCTCTTGGAAGCTCAGAGTCCCACAGGGGAGACAGTGAAATAAACGAGAAACTTCAGTACAGTATATCGACTAAGCTGGTGCTGCTGGGGCACAGGGGAAGCAGGCAGCTGGCGTGTGACAGTGGTGGGGCATGCTACAAGTCCAGCCGTCACTATTACCTCTGCTTCTGCGGCTGTGTTCCCTGGCTTTCTGACGAAGAAACATAAGAAACATGTTGAAGATAGATAGATTAGATAGATAGATAGATAGATAGATAGATAGATAGATATATTAATCTCCGAGGTGAAATCCTTTGTCCATGTAAGATTCAGGAGATTTAGCTCATGCAGTATCTACAGCAAACCCAGGAGCACTGGTATTATTATACTTATTTCCCAGTGGAGGAAAGAGGCGGAGAAACGCCCAAAGTCACCACGCCAGCAGCAGAGCCGGAAACTCGACCTTTGTGGTGTGGCTCCAAGTGCTGGTGTGTTCCTATCACCTTCTCAAAACCGATTTTAAGCTTTTAGAGGTTCTGCTTAAGAAGAAAGTCAAAACCCACCCCCCCTGGCAAATGCAGAGCTCACCAGCTCATGAGGATTAGAGGAGTAAATTTCTTCCATGCTGAACCATGGCTATTTCAGGATGGGGCAGAGGGACAGGGCTGCAGGGGTGTGACAGGAGGGCCGGGAGATTCCAAGAACATTAAAAGCCTCACACCCAACCCTAAATGCATGGAACTCACTGCCCACTAACCCAGTCTAATCCAAATGACCTCATTAAGATCTCTCTTGCAAAGCTGCCGCGTCCTTAGGAGGGAAAGCCCCAGGACAGTTTGTGGACGAGCTGTGGAAGAGAGGCCTGTGCCATTGTTTGTTGACATTACCGCAGGATCCTTCAAGCTTAGTGCCTGTCTTCGAACACCGCAATGGAAATATTGTCAATGCCAGAAACCAGGCTATGGGAACGAAATAAAATCTCTCTAGGGCCAGCCCAGTCGACAGGTGGAGAAAAGCAGTTTTAATAATCAAACCTCAAACTGTCATGATAGATTTCATTAATGATTTTATTTTTTAAATGACACTAAATAATTTAAGATGCACTGAAGTAAAAAATATTATTACGAAAAGAAGCTTGTGGCTTCTAATCCAGAAATGGAACTAGAGATTCCTACAGCTGTTTCAGAGAAGCTGTATTTAAAAGGCATACAGGCCTCGCTGTGACCTCTCTCAAGTCATGTAATTATTCTGGGCTTTGGTGTTCTTTCCAGGAAAAAAATCAGAGTGGACTATAGATTCTTACCTGCTTTAACCCTCTGTGCCTTTGCCTGGCTCTACAAATTACTTCAAAAAGTTTTTAACGTCTACTTTTTAAGTTGAAAAATAGTAAAAATAAAAATTTCTTTTCTAGTCTACAAATAAACAAGAGTGGGGCAAAGACCATCTTACCCATATAACCAATATTTTTTGTTTTTTGCTCTGGATGACAAAAGCTTATTTAATGTTTAATTTAGAGATGAAAATATTTTATATTCTAATTTAAATTATTTAGCATTTTCAAACATTTAATTAAAATACTTATAAAACTTTTACTGTAAATTGGGCAGACTTATTTTCCAGTGATTTTTTACAATAAATGTTTTGATTTGTTTAGAAAATAAAATACACAAATCATAGTCAACTCTGGAAAAAATTAACCCCAAAAGCAATTAAAAATAAACCTATTTAATATGTAGTACATGTTCCAAAATAAAAACTACCATTTATCTGTGCAAGGCATAGATATATTTTCATTAAACTGTAAGACCATCCTTTTCATAGAAAAACTATTTAAATGAGTCCTTCTAATGACTGGTTTTTAAAAAAGGAATTTAACAAGAATGTTCAAAGCAGCAATATCTATAATAAAAATCGGAAACATCCAGAAAGTCTATCAACAGAAAGTGTAATATATTGTGTTATATTTATACACTGGATACTATACAGCAATGAAACACTGAGTGAACCACAGCTACCCAGAACATAGATGGATCTTGGAAATGCAATACTACGTGAAAACACAAGTCACAAAAAGTGCATGCAGGGTGAGTACATTTATATAGAGTTCAAAAATGGGCACAGCTAAATATATGATTTAGGGATGCAAACACATGGTAAAGCTAGAGAGAAGCAGGGTACAGAGAACTGAGATCCTGGGCTACCTCTAATGGGGGAGAAGAAGTGGGCAGAGTCAGGGAGGGGCAGTGGGCATCTCTGAAGAAATGTTCTTTTTCTTAAACTGAGTGGTGGGTGCACAGGTGTTTACTGTATTGCGATTCTTTGTATCCTACATATATTTTATAAATATTTTTAGCTACCAACATTTGATCTTTAAAATATTAACAATATGATAAAGTTTATTTAAACCCTACCCATTCTGGAACAGTACCTAAGGCAGTAAAGCATAACGGACGAAATATTGAACTGCATCCATCATTAACTCACTTTACAAATTTGCACACTAACACATTCTAGGGACTTCAGCTATGGAAGCACTTCACTGCTCCTTGGGAAAAAATATGTCCTAATCATTCAAGGGGTAGTTTTACAGCCTAGAAATACAGAACTAGGTAAGGAAAATCAAATGAGTCATAACAAAAGAAAATTAGAAAAAAATTTTAAATATTGCCAGAGATCTACTCTGTACCCAGGACCACAGGTTTAAAAACAAGAAATTCTCAGGAATCTCAGCCCCAAATTAGGCAACAGAGTTGCCTCTGTGTGACAAGGTCTGGATTTCTCTTCTGCTCCTCCACCCATATGTTTTGAGTAGGCTTTTTTTTTTTCTATGTTACCATTGTCGAAATCAGAGATTATTCTTTAATGTAGTTAATCTCTATATGACCTAGAATGTTATTTCCGTCTCCTCTCCTCTTCCGTACCATCCCCTCCAGGGGGCCTCTCTCCTCTCCCATCTGCTTCCTCAGTCTGTTGAATGAGAAGAATAATAGCATCTCACATGACTGAGGAATTAGATAAGTTAATTCACGTAAGCAATTCAGAGCAGTGCCTGGTATGCAGTAAGTATTACATAAGTGTTTGCGATTATATTTATTTTTGTTTTTATATTTATTTTACTATTCTTGGCATTTTGTGAACTTCATCTCCGATTAAGAAAATCAGATGTAGCATGTACCACATACACTTCTCTTTGAGGTAGAATTTTATCTAGCAACATCAGTAATTTCTTCCTCTGAAGTTAATCTCCCTTCCACTTGGGCACACACCTCTCCAAGCCCATTTTAGTGTGAAGGGCTAAACCCAAAGGGTTCTCAGCCTAGTGGCAAACCCAACAATGGATAGAAGTTATAGCCAATGAACTCGACCTCTCCCACTTCCTAATGCCTTCATAAGCTCAAAGGCTGCCTGGGACACTTGAAGCCTCACCCTAATAACCCAAGCACCTAAATGAAAAAAAGAGAGCAACTGAGGCACTGAGTGAACGATGCTTCATCCTTCCTGAAAGGTCTGGTAGCTCGACCCTGAATAGCTGAAAATTCCAGCAGGTACATATAGACATGACCCTGAAGGGCTGAAAATTCCAGCAGGTACATATAGATGTGCATTTCCACAGCAGAATGTATGACTGCAATTAAGTGCTTTACCCTCTATGCAAACCCTTCTGGGTGGGGCTGTGTAATGTGACTAACTTTTATTTTTATTACTATTATTTCAAGGGATGGGCAACAAATTAAAGTCAAGTAAGAAGCATATAAAATATCACCCAAACCTCAAACTGAAAAATGTCAGTAATTTTGATACTCCCAGCCTCTCATAAATTGTCATCCTTGGATTTCCTCTGGGAAAACCAATGAGGGTTGGAACAGCAAAGTAAAGTCCCCAAAATTCAGTTGAATCCCAATCATGTTATTATAAACATATATCAGGTTATTATACATATATATATATTGGTGAGGAAGATCGTCTGTGCCAATCTTCCTCTACTTAGTATGTGGGATGCCACCAAAGCATGGCTTGATGAACAGTGTGTACATCCATGCCCGGGATCTGAAACCATGAACTTTGGGCTGCCAACGTGGAGTGCATGAACTTAACCAAAACACCACCTGGCCGGCCCCCTATTGTAAATATTTTTGATCCTTCTCTTAGTGCAGAAAAATCTTGTGTTAATTCTAGACAGGTTTAGAAATTTATCCAAGAGCCTGATCTCAATTTAAGAGCGTCCTTGCAAAATTCCCCACTAACCCCCCACTTTCAGGCCTTTCACACATCACACGATGACAGCAGAACCCTGGTCTGTGATGAATCAAAGGTGGTATTTTTGCGGCCTAGAATGACATCATATGTTGTGGATCAGCAATAACCTTATTTCACAACCTGCTTCCAAGACTCTAGTTCAAGGGTTTGCACACTTTTCCTATAAATGGCCAGAGAGTAAGTATTTTAGGTTTTGTGGGCCATACTGTCTCTGTTGAAACTAGTCACCTCTGCTGTTGAAGCACGAAAGTCACGAAAGACAGCATGTGATCAAACAGCATGGCTGCGCTCCAATAAACCTAAGGACACCAGTAGCTGGACTGCATATAATTTTCACATGTCAAGAAATATTATTCTTCTTTTGATTTCTTTTCTCCCATTTACAAGTGTAAAACCCATTCTTAGCTCATGGCAGTAGAAAAACAGGTGGTAGGCCCAATTTGGCCTGCCTCTGGTCTAGCTGTCTAGAAAAACACAGCAATATATGTAATTCCCCTGATACGACACAGCTTCCCTCACATTGTCTTTGCATGTTCACCTTATTTTATCTTTTCAAAGCATTAAATTAATATTCCTTGAGTAATCACTCTTCCCCAACACACTGGGGAGGTAGGTCTGTTTTCTCAATAGCAGAAACTGAGGCACTGAAATGTCACAGAACGAGTCAGTGGAGGGCCCAAGAGAGAGGTTTTCTGACAGGATTTCCAATTTGAACTCTGCTCCACACTGCCTCCTGACATCAAGCGCAGGCAAGGTCCTGCATGAATACCATCACTGTGCTTTAACAATAATGATCTCTTGCGACCCAACATGATGAAATTCTTTAATGCGTCATTAATACATATGATAATTAGGCAACTGGGCAGGCCATTGCCCAATCAGAAGTTATCGACTGCTGTCAGTTATGAGGAACGCCTCTGATTATAAGCACGTACTCACAGGGCAATTTCCAAAATGAAATATTCCATTCTCATTTTTAAATTTGCTTTCCTAATGGGACAACAAATGCCGAACAAGCATGTAAGGACCCACACTTCAGTCGAATAACTTGTGTCCTTACCCTGACTCTTCTTCCCAACTCGCCAGTGCTCCTTCCCCGTCGCCACGTCCCCCTCATTCCTGCCTACTCCCCCTCCTACAGGAATATAACATGTGCACCTTGCTTCTCTCAATTCATTGGTTGGACAGAATATTCTCAAAAAGCTGCCAAAGATCCATATCTTCAACTGAGTCCTACTTCAACAATAGTTCTGAGGAACCCAGGCGACCAAGTCAATCCTCTCTACACCAATCAGCACAGCTCCACAGCAGCCACGATGACCCAACCACACGCCCTGCCCCACCTGCTTCCACCTGGCCCTCACCCACCGAACTCGGATAACATCACTAGAGATTGCTAGCAAGAACCTTCATTACCAATGGTGGGACAGAGGTACCACCCTGTTCACTGGGGCTTCCTGCTCACCAGGGAAGGGGACGACTCATCAAGAGAATTTTCCTCACACTGTGGAGGGGATTCCCCAATTAAAGTATTTCATCAGCAGATACTTGACTTCCTAAGACACCAGTGACTGCTGAAACACAATTCCAGGAAACATTCATGCAGAACTCCTGTCCACGCAGCCCCTTCTTCACGATGGGCATCAGCACCACTGAGAACGCAACTGTGAATGAGCCCCACCAGCAATCTAACAGCTGTTAAACGGGCTTCATCAGCAACTCCCTCTGAATCACAGACCCAATAATATCCTAGGACGATGATTGTCCCCCAAACAAATAATTGTCCCACACTCCCAACAAGAAAAGGTTTCCATTGAATTATTTTTCTCTCTCAGTACTCTGAAATAAGAGAATAAGAATATTCTCTTTCTAAAAAAAAGATTATTCTTAACTCTACTCTTCAAAGAAGAAAAGAAATTAAACTTGTTGAGAAATTCTACCACTTTTCTAAAACAGTTCCTGAGATACACAGCTGCATGATGAGACATTTCCTAGGGGTAATTAATCCTGTGCAACTCTTGTAAAAAATAAATAAACAAAGCACATTTTGTGATGCTGTAGCACTGACCTGTTTGTGTCACTCATTTATAAATTTACAAAATTCTGAATTCACATTAAAAAACAGAAAGGTGGGGGCAATGAAACACACCAATTCATGAAGACTTGAACTTAAACAGCTCCCAGACCACCCAGGTTGCAAGAGGCCTTACGAGGCAGCTAGTCCAATGACATAACCCACGGCACGCCCCAGAGAGAAGTGGTTTTTTAAAGTTACTTAATTTTTCTTGAGTTTAATTCACCAAGAATAATGATCTTTCTCTAAAGAGCTGTGCTTCAGTCAACCCAGATGAGGTTATTATTATAAGATAATTATTTTTAATAGAAGCTATCAATTACTGAGCACTTACGTGCCAGGAACCATGCTAAGAGCTTTATAAACATTATCTCATTTAACCTCCATGACTAACCCTATTAGGTAGTCATTATTATCTTCCTTTTATAGATGAGGAAATTGAGTGTCACAGAGGTTAAATGACTTGCCTAAGGTCACACAGACAATAGAATGCAAATAAACCCAGGATTATCTGACTCAAAATCCATACACTAGGATCTCTCCACTAAATGGCTCCATATATTTGTCATAGGGCGTAAATTACATCAATCTCATATTTAAGCTATCTACACTTTAGTGGTTCCCAAACTTGACTTCTCATTATAATCATTATAATTGCTTTTTAAACACAGAGATTCTCAGAACCCAGCCCAGCCCGACTAGATATAATGTGAAAAAAATTACTCTCTTATTCTTTCGTTTAAGTGATGCCAAACAAATGGCTAACTTTTTTTCACTAAACTTAATAATATTTCATGAAAAATATTCCAAGTTTTAACTCTCACGGCAATTGACTGACACTGAGTTATTAAGCATTTTCTCTCTGGTTCACAATAATAAATGAATGAATGAATGAATGGGAATTCCGTCCTTGACTCCCATAGAAAAGCTTTATTCTGAGAACCACAGGTCATGGAACTACCTGACCAAAGAAGCCTTGGGAATGTCACACAGTTAAGGACCCTGACATCCAGAGGCAATGAGACGAATTCAGCGTCGCACAGCTAGAGGCAGCAGGTCCACAGTTTCCCAGCTACCTCACTTCCTCCAAAGACAGCACAGCCCCTTAGGATTGGTCTGGAATCATTCAGAAACCCAAACAGCACAGGAAACGACAGACGGACCAGCACACATTAAAGGATTATAAATATGTGTAAAGGAGGAATAGGTTCAGAATAAATTCCTACTGAGCTGGCATATTCACTGGACCTTGCTTTAGATACAGCATGGAGCCTGCATGGAAAGGGACAGATTCGACTTCTCGTCTACACACTTTCATATGACTATATATAGTACGGATCTTCATGTTGAAAGAGACAGACCTGAGTTCCAGTCTCAACTCTGCCACTTATTCATATGATTTTGTTGCTATTTCTTAACCTCCCTGAGTTTCACTTTCCTCACCTGAAAAGCAGTGATAATAATAAGTATTTCATATAGGGTCTCCATTTAGTTTAAATGCCTTAATGCAGACAAGTATCTTGTGCCTGGCACAGTTACCATTTATAAGTATTGTTATTTCTATTTTGCAGCTCTTGAAAAAGTGAAACACATTGTTTATGCAGCTAATTGTTCTAACTGCCAAGGCTCAATGTCCCAGTAAAAAAAACAAACACCAACAATCAGCACTCCAATAGGACGTTTCCCTATGCTGTGCTCTAAACTGCGGATTGAAACATGCTTCCAAGATACACAGCTGTCTAACGTGCTAAGAGCAATAATGAGTTGCCATGATATCCAGGGATAACAAAATTAACAACATCCTCCCAAAAAATCTCCCCTCGGGTGATTTACCAAATACTTCAGTAAAATTTTCAGTCCTGAAAAAGAAAGGACTTGAATGGGAACTTCATTAAAATATATTCCCCTCTCTCCCTCAGTGAAACTTGCTAAAAGTTACCATAAATATCCTAAACCCTCACTTGTCTTTTCCCAAAGAGAAGATCCAACGGGGATCCGTCAGATTTGTTGCCAGTGAACAGACTGTCACAGGTCGCAGGAGCAAGTCCTTCTGCGTTTTATCTTACTTATACAGTTGCACAACAGCTCTTCAGAACGTCTTTCTTGATGATGTTTCCTCCATTCACAGCCTCGAGCATAGCTGGTCCATTTTATGAGGAGTCAGATTTCACCGAAGAGATCCAGGAGGCCGACACAGTAAGACACAAGCGAAAGTTTCCGCCCGTGTGATTCACCCCAGCCAGCTCGTGCATCTCTCTGGGAAGATAAGACGCAGAAGGAGTTGCTCCTGCAACCTGTGACAGTGTGCTCACTGGCAACAAATCTGATAGAGCCACCGTCCTTTCAGTCATGTCCACTTGGCCACAATCCTCTAGATGTGGTCATTAATTCCTGCTGACTGTGGCTGCACTGCCAAGCACCAAAGAAGTACAACACTCGCTCTAGATGGTCTGGGTGGGCGTGGGCCCTAGGCGGCTCTGATGTATTCCCTTCTCTGCTCGTGTACGCATTCAGGCAGACAGGTGTGCTCTAGGAGGGGAAAGGCTCCAGCAAACTTGACGGTACAAACTAAGGAGCACTTTCTTTCCGAAGGGACACAGAAAGACAGAGCTCCCAGAGGGCTACATTTTTGTCAAAATGTCTTAAAGCAATATTTCTAAATCGGAACTATGTTGCAAAGAAAAAAAAAGTCTTGGCTGTAAAGAGAGGCTGAACAAAGCATCTGCCACCCCAGTTGTCATTGTAGAATCACGTGGTCCAGGTTAACTGCTCCAAACCACAGGATGACCATTTATTATCCCACACAGACAGCTCTCTGTGCGGTCACTATGGTAACGGTTCCATCCCTCCCTAACAATCCTGATAACACACATCCAATAAAGTTTAAAATCAAATCATGGTTACAGAATATAAAGAGAACTCAGCCAGCTTAGATGCCAATATCAACATTCTTCTTCCCTGCGAAGAAGCTACATTTTAACATTTTTAGATTCTTTGGTATTCACAGCTGCTCCTAGACAATTTTTTTAAGTTAAATTGTCAATAACAATGGATCACTGGTCAAAGGCCGCGGGTGATACAGCACCTCAGCAAATGCAGATGAAAGCAAGATGCAATCAAGGGCAATTTATTGTGATGTTAAAATTCGTTAAGAAGGGAAAAAAACCTAATGACTCTTGCTTGTATGATTATTGACGTATATTTGGAAAAACAAACAAACACACACTTCACCAGCAATTCCTTCTAGCTCAGACACTGTTTACTCATGCGCCAAAGCATTACTTGGGAGAAGAGCAGTCATCTTGGTGATAAATAATATCCCCACCCAGCCAGGGAGGGATGTGTGGGCCAAGAGCCAATCTCAGAAGGCACAGTATTGTTTTAGTGTGAGTTGTACACGTGTCTAATTATAAAGTGTTCTTACTTCCCCACTGTGAGACTGTGTACAAGCAGCTCTGTATTTAAAAGCTTCTGTTTTGGATAGGAAAGCTATTAAGAAAGCCATCAAAAGTTCCACAAGATTAAGAGTTTAATAGATACGTGGGGTCTCCCATACTATCATTTCTCAATGTTTATATTACAAAAAATTTCAAACATACAGAAAAGTACAAAGAATAATGTAACGAACAACTGTGAACCCATGACCAAGCTTTGTCAGCTCTTAATGCTTGGCCATATTTACATCAGGATTTTTCTTTCCCTTAATAAATGAATTATTACACAGGAAAATAAACACCTGTGGGTAGCCGTCCCCATCCCATGCCCTTTCCTCCTTAAACAATATATAGTATTAGTTTGCATGTTTTCAAGCATTTACATAAATGGTATCAGACTATAAGTATCAATCTACAACTTGATACTTATATTTCTAAAACCTTTTATAATTCTAAAACTATATTTCTAAAAACCATATCAATACAAGTAGATTTGGCTCATTTCTTTTCATCACCACATCGAATTTCATTGCATGAATATAGCACATATGATTTTATCTTTTTTCCTTCTGAAAGGCAGTTAGATTGTTTTAGATCTTTCGCTATCATAACACAGAAATGAGCATTCTTATACGTGTCCTTTTTGCACATATAAAATGACTTCTCAAGGCACAAACACAGAGCTGGAAGCACTGAGGTGCAGGGTACGTGCGTATCTGCAGCTTGACTGGTGTTGCCACACGGCTCTCCAAGGTAACTGCGTCAAATACTCCTCCCACCATCAGTGTGTGAGAATGTCTGTTGCTCCACATCCTTGTCATCAATCAACCCTCCTCTGCCATTCTTTCACTTTTGTCTATCTGATGGGTGTGAAATGGTTATCTCATTTTAATTTGCATTTTCCCGATTACCAGTGAGGCAGGACATCCCTTCAGGTTTAGTGGCCATCTAGATCTTCATTTCTATGAACTGCCAGTTTTTCTACTTGCCTTTTTCCTCATTGCTTTGTAAGAGATCTTTATATAGTCTGTGACTTTGGGAGAGTTACTTAACTTCTCAGCTTCCCATCAGTAAAGCAGAGCTAATAATACCTGTCTCTTTAGGGATGATTCAAAGCTGATCATAAAGACTTAGACCAGAGCCTATTACACGGTAGGCACTCAAAAAAATAGTCACTCTTTCTATTATTGTTAGGTATAAGAATAAGAAATTTCAGGGTGTAAAGTATTTCTAGCATTTCTGCCAAATTTGTAGCTCCCTTTGGGATAAGCATGCAGGTTTCAGGTTGAGGAGTCTCAGCAACTCTCCTTGGCCAGGCTATTTCCCCACAATACAGAGACATAATATTCAGACTCCATTGTTTTAAGCTACCATGAGGAAAAGTGGAAAACTGATTCCCCTAGATATTGCTTAAACAAAACATTGAAGATGCACTTCCTTCAATCCACAGGTGGCTGTCACCTTGTCTGTGAAATGACCAAGATCCTGAATTTCAACAATGGTTAAGTTACAGAGTGAAAAGAACTGCAGGGAGCGGGAGGTGGATGGTGGAGATGGCAGGTGCGTCAGCATTAGGGCGCTGGCGGGCGTTCCTGCGAGGGAAGCAGAGCCATGACTTTGCGAGATTCCACCAGGCCCAAGACCATTCCATTTCCCCACATGTCATAAGCGATCCTTGAGTAAGAAAAGCAAAATGACAATCATCAAACCACTTTTCACACACAGAAGTTGTTTTTCTTAATAATGGCCAAAAGTCCACTGACACCACCCAAGTGAAGCCAATCCTATTTCATGTACACTGTGAAAATACTTATCTACCCCCAGTATCCAGAAGAACACACTCCCAAGGACATGTTGGTAAGCTAGAGAGATGCAACAAAAAGGAACCGCATAAGCTTCTCTACTTGGACCCTTAACATATTTGGTCTGGTGTTGAGATCCTCCCAGATCGGCTTCTATTCAGTTGCATCCTAACCTTTTCTTGGAGAAAGCCCATGGTCATCTTTATGAACTCTGCCAGTGGAGTCAGAAAACATATATAGCTGTCCCCCAGGCCTATCAAGTAGTCCTGCCTCAGCTTCAACTGGTGACTGGCAGGGTCCCTTTTCAGATGTACTTGTATATCATCTAACATTCAGAATTATCTCCCTCCATATTTAATTTCAACTGGCACAAAAGAAACCAGAGATTAGCCTTAGCAACTAAAGAAAGACGCCCTCTATCCTCCTGACTTCTTCAGAGCAATAATGTATAAGAGTCGACTCCAGCCCAAATACAATTAAACCATCTTCTGATGTGTATCGGGGTGCACAGCATTCTTCCCTAAATGTGTGCCAAGTTTCCACTTTCAAGAAGTTAAACTGCCATATAAAAATGCCGCGGTGATGATGAGTAATTAGACGCTGTAATGGAAAATTAACTGTGTTTTTATTTAGAGCATTAATTTTAACAAGACATTTCTTTTTCTAACTGTTATTAAACTGCAATAAAAATAAATGGAATCCTGAGGGTTTGCAAAGGTTTTCTGGGTAAAAAAACAAACAAACAAACAACAACCCTGTCTTCCTGGAACCATTGTATTTATTTTGTTAATACCACCAACTTTGCACAAGGTCCTGATCTGAACCCCACTATTAATACGTTCTAATGCCAATTCTAATCTTGTCGTCCATGCTGTGGAGGAGGAAACAACCTTTCCACCCTCACAGGTAGCTAAAACAGAAGCAGGTCCCGGCCAGGCAGGACAGAGGGGCTTCACCACACATGGAGAGTTTTCCCCTGAATATCCTCAGTCTTCTCTTCTTGTTTTCTCTTTGTCCTGCTGCTTCCAAGAGAAGTGTGCCGCTGGCAGCAGGGCCGCTCGCGACAGTTCTGTGAGCGCCCGTGGGCTCCAGGAAGCTCTCAGTTAGAAGAAGGCCAACCCGGCCGTGGGTGTGGGGTTCACCTCTGGTGCCACACGAAAAACACCAGCTCCACGAGACAGGAAGGTAAAGAAGTATTCCCCAAAAGAGAACGTAAAACGAGGCTTGATTCTAAACATCTCATCCAAATCCTCTCAGCCCTCTAACCGTATTCCAGATAAGAGTTTGTCAACAGACTTAGCTACAGGGCCCAATTTAACGTCACTCTGGAGCAGGACAAGGCGCGGGTATGGCGGGGCAGGCACCACAACCCACACAAGTTCACAGGCTTCATACAAACGGGGAGCCTGGGACCATGTGACCCACCTAGCATTCATCTCTGTGCCTCTTCCTCCCTGAGCTCAAAAGAAAGTGTGAATAACAGCTAAAAATGCTTCTGGCTTACATTTATTCAGTCCTCCACAGTGAATGCTAAGTGCTGGGCAGGGCCAGGCTCTGGGTCTCTTCCCTTAAGGGGCCCCAGCATGTGTCCAAGTAAAAGCAGCGTTTTCACTCTCTGTGCCCTGACCGCAGACGTTCAGAAGGCACCTTTGTTCTGCCCACAGCCACGCTGAGGGCCACCGGGCTACGTACAAGCTGAATCGAGCGGCTTTGAGAGTTTCAAAGAAACCCACTCTTTTTCTTTTTCCCTATTCTTTCCTTCTTTTCATTTTAATCTCTCTTTACAATTTAAACAACACGTTACAGTCCTTGCTGCTTTTCATATGGATTCCTGGGATATATTAAACTCAACCATCTTTTCACTTAGATTCCTGAGGTGTGTTAAAATGAGCAACTTCATACCATCCAAGCTTGTATCGCAAATTCAGTTTTCAATCCACGGGTACAAGCGACAAGGACACTAGCATATCTGTAGGAAACTGGCTTCATAAAAGAGTTCCTATATATACAATTTCATTTGAGTTGTACTTAGGGAGGTGAACATGACAATTTTGCTGGTTTTACACCCTTTGTGTGGATTTTGAAGAGAAAACTCCGTACGGTGAGCAAAAGTATCAAGTTGTCACAGTGTTCCGCATCCCAATTCCAAAGTGCCTGTCGTGGGCTCCAGCGAACGACAAAGACAGGCTTGTGAGTGGTTCTACAGTTTAGAGAAATTTTTTAAATATCCCAACTGTTAGTCAAGATTCAGAATAAACTTAAAAATAATAGACACAATAACAATGCCATCACCAAGCAAGTGTAAATATTTGTTGAATGAAATTATTGAATGAAATGATGCTGAAGATTATAGACACTTGGAGAGGCACTTTAACTTGTGAACTAAATTTCTAGTCATTTTCTCATTTACTGTTAGAAAAATCAGAGCCAGAGAAGAAACTACTAATGAACTATTCACTCGTTAAAACTGACTCCTAGGGAATCCCTCAGCCTCTCTATTTACCAAAGGAGTTATACAGTTTAAGAGGCGATGAGACAACAGCTGGGGACCCCAAAAGAGCTCAGCTCCAAACATATTTTAATCCTAGCTGAGTCCCGTATCCTGTGCATCCCTCGATGTATTTACCCTTTGAATGGGAACAGAAGCTGTTATGAGTAATTGTAACAAAAGCCTATTTGCCTCTGGCAGAAATACAAATGCTTGTTGATAACGATCATTTTCCCAAACCCCAGTTTACATTTCTCCTTCAACATTCCAGGCCCAACTCCGAGGTTCCTAAGATCCTACAGGTTTCAGGCTCCCACAAAAGACCTTGCGAGCCGAGATTGGAACTCCCTGGAGCCCACTCCATGCAGCGGCAGCCGGCTCCCTGACTCCCAAAGAAGCCACTATATAGGTCCACACCTCGTTCCATTTGTCACTGGGAGGATGCCCAATCTTTGTGATAAAAATGAACCCAAGGACACCACCCCAAAGAACTAGTTTCTTGTGGACCCACCAAAGGATAAAATGTTCTCAATGCCACCTCCTAAGATAAACATCCTTCTCCAAATGCCCCTTTTAATTGCCTGGTTGATTATCCCTTGGGTGTGACTATACACTTGTCTCCCAGGTGTGCAACCCAGTTGGAAAAGTCCTCCTGAGTTCTGAGCACCCTCACAAGAAGGACAGTGGTGTAGAGCGTGGACTGAAACTATGTTCAGGCACTGACGTGACTCGAGCACTTAGCAAAAAAGGGATCTTCTACTTGGGGGGAGTCGTCTATAATCTCTGTGCTCCCTTCCAGCTCTGTATCTCAACAGTCAGCTCTGGAAGACTGGCCACCGAAGGTCACCAAGAGATTCGGCAGAACCACTCTGCCAGAGAAGGGGAGAGGAACCAGACTACAGGTTTTAGTGGAGTAAATAAAAGGCGAGTGCTGGCCACAGGCTGTAAAATGTCCAAATATCTACAATCGCCTTCCCTACGTGTATGTGCAAGGCCCGGGTGATTCCAGGTTGTAATTAATTACCCCAGGTTAGGTAAATTGTTACATCCTTGTTTTTGTGAAGCAAGTTACTCATTTTTTCCAAATACCTCTCAAATTTAGAAACTGCCTGTTTCTAAAGATCAAATTGAAAGAAAGATCCTTCAAAAATGACCGTGCCGATACATCTGCAATTTATTCTGTCCTGAGAAGCCAGGTTTTTCAAGTGACTCTTCTACCAAGAAACATTAATCGCAACCAGAAAAATAAAACAATGCACTTGAGAGGCAAATGGTATTTACGATACCATAAACTGTGCTGTATTTCTGGCCCTCAATCACTGTCAATGTTCCAGTGTTTATGAGAGATTGTTACTGATTTCTAAATGGCAATATATTTCCATTCTGAATGAGGATTACTGTTCTCAGATTTTTAAAAAAGACCAACATGTTATTACTAAATTAATTCTAAGCATATTCCACATCTCATTAATGGTCTGAATAACAAAACTGTTTTCAAATGGAGGCTCTCTTCAGGGTTAGTTTTTTAAATTTTATTTTAAATTTAATGGCAAACATTCCTTTAGTTTGGCTTAAAAGGAAAGGATTCCCGTTCTCAATGTCTGTTACATAATGTAGGAGATCTATTGAGAAACAAATAAATTTAGACAGCTTTGTAGATTAAAAGTACTGCATTTATAATAAGAAAGGGCCTGTCAACATGAGCAATTGTTTTGAAGATGAGAATTCCATCAAGGTTAGAGTGTCTAATAATAAATTACTGCTCAGGTGATTATTTGCCTGATGAAAAATGTTTCCATTTCTCAGTTTACTTGAATACATGCTCTCCTGCCTGAGGAGATTTGGTATCACACATTGACACTGAGACTGCTAAATCTAAACAACATGGATACTTTAATTATGTAGAGGCTTTTTAAACGCCCTAGCTTTCTTTCCACCCCAATTTTACGTACTTACTGTGCAGCATGGTAACTTTTATCTTAGTTTTCATTATTTTACCTGACCAAGTTCACTTCTATTAGTTATTTAAATCTTAAAACTGCAAACCAAAGGACGAGAAAGCTCAGGAATTTTAGTTTCAATTTATGCCTTTCACTTGATTGGAACTTTTTATGCACTGGTTCCACCAAAAGTGCTAAATATTTATCTCTACCAGGCAAAAAATATCTATGTAGTTTCATTATGGATGCCAGCAACTTCTTGCTGGTTTTTAATTAATAAAAAAAATACTACGTTCACCCAATCCAAGATTTTTTATCTTGAACATAACTGTTAAAAACAACAAAAATGCTTTGAAAGTATGGTATTTGCAAAACCCTTGAGGAGTCACTAATGGGATTCCCATGATCTGATACGTGTAAGGTTTGAACTGTAACCGTAAACCCACTGAAGGCTTATGATCTGAAAGCAGGGACTATTGTAGCCAGTTTTTATGGGTTTAATTCCACTGGAAAATCCCACTTTCTATGTTTTAAATCTCAACTAAAGCAAAATCGCAACACATTTGCAAAAAAACAATCTCAAGAAAGCCAGCACTGGAACGATGGGGCAAGAAAACCATCGCCAAGAACCACGCCCTCCCACAAACCATCGATGAATTTCAAAAGCTCAAGATCAAGCAAGACTTCTAGTTTGTGACATATGTGCAATTCACCGTTAACACTCACACAACTACATATGAATGATGTTATTTTCCTCTGATTTATTTCCCACACAAGGTTCAATTAAACACTGAACTTACTCAGCCTCGACTGATGACTGGATCACTGTTTTCTGAGGCTATTTATTACTCTTTTTCCAGTATGTTTTCTTCTATGATCCAATTCTGTGACTGCTCAAAGCCAGGAGAAGCGGCCTCAAATCAGTCAAAGCAGGGCAAAAGGCACTAGAACTTCTGCCAGCACTCCTCTGCACCTGTGCGTTCAGGAGAAGTTGTTCTCTTCTGTCCAGGGAACCTCCAAGTAGGCAATGTCTGAGCAGGGTGCATTGAGATTTGTGATTAAAGGGGATCTTCTCTTTTTCCTCAAAGGGATTCGAATTATTGTAGCAAATACTTACTTACGCTCAAAACAAGATTCAGCCTGCCTCCCCTTTCCAATATAAATGCAGACTACTCATCCGAGGTCTACACATAGACACAACTAAACGTAAAATATCAATGTTAAGGATATCGATCTTGTTTCTAAAACTTCTTGTTTGTTTCTTGTTTTGTATATTTCTTGGTTTTTAAAATTCAGTATTACGAGTCTTGTTACGAGCGAGCAGGCCTAATTCCACCTTATAGACAAAACTTATTTTACAAAGGTGCAACTGAATACAGTATATTTATAACCAAATACATGTAGAAACATCTTGGTTTTTTAAAAGAACTTTACTGTATGTGTTTACATACATATTCACTGATTGTCCTATAGGGACTATCAACAGAACCAACAGAAAATACAGGATTCCAAGCATCGTGCACGTGCACTAGAAGCTTTTGGCCTGAATGTTCCAAAAATGTCTTTCAAAGATACTGCCTAGCGTCTATACAGAAACTGAAATATAGTGATGTACACCTGAAATTTACACAATGTTGTAAGCCAATATGACCTCAATAAAAAGTTTAAAAAAAAACACTGCTAGTTCTTCACTTTATTTTTTCGATGTAAGTATAATTAAATTAATTTACTTCATGCCACCCATGCAACAAACATAACCTCAAAGGTTCTTTTGGTTTGGAAATACTAAATGTCTCCTTTAGTTGAAAGCATAGTCAATAACTTTTTTGATAAAAATTGCCTCAACTTCTATTTTTGCTATACCTACATTTTGATAAATCCTTAGAATGCCAGGACACTTTGAAATTTGTAGCTTCTCTTAATATAGTCAACGTTTAAAAAATATCTTTGGATTTATTTTCTGCATAAACCTAGGGTTTTTTCAATATATTTATTAAGTGCACTTTATCTTTATTATTGGCCTCATCTCTTGTGGATAAAGGAAACCAGATTTGAGGAATGTTTTTATCACTGTTGTATTTTAGTCACTTAAAAAAAAAACGGGGGTTGACCTCCTCAGCTTGCACCACAAGGCGACGTATTCCAGAACTACTTCTCCAGAGGGAGAGCCTTCTAAGTAAAGTTCAGTGAATTCAGGAGTTTGTTGAGAGCTTTAGGATACTGATTTACTTATAAAATTCCCCGTGGAGCCCGGAGGAGGTCGGACAAGTTAACTCAAGGTGAGAAGCAACGCTACTTCCTGAAACAATGATTTAGGCGCTGGCCCTGGTCGTGTTTGAACTTTTGGACTGAACCACTTCGGCGCTGGGAAGGAGGAAGTGGTCTCCGGCGAGCAAGATCAGCAGGCGTTGCACCAGCGGCCCACTCTTAGGGGCTCGCCGCCTTCACTTCATTTCCACCCTTGCCTTGGACACCAAGCCTGGCCCTTCCCAGGTTGCAAACGCCTTTGCAATCCCGCTGCTGACGAATCTAGTCCCTTTGCATGGGCACAGGAAAAGAATCCCCGGGCCCCTTCCTCTCGCCCTCGGGTGCGAGGACAGAGGCGGTGAAACGCCCGAAACGGACGGGAAAGCCACTGCACCCCACTAATCCCTCGGTACAGGAATGCAGGGCGTCTTACCGGTACAGGAATGCAGGGGCTTGGGTCGCACGACCAGCGACGGGCACACGGAGTAGAGGGAAAGTTTCTCAAAGTAGTCACAGGTCTCCTTGGAGAGAATCTCGTCGATCATGAAAGTCTTGTAGCGCCGCCTGGCTGCTTTGAGCTGGCCGGGCGAGCTCAGCCTCAGCTCCGCGTGGCAGTGCATGGTGAGCCGGGGCGAGCGCCCGCCGGCCCGAGCGCGGCTGCGAGTGCCCGGCCGGCCGGGGCCGCAGGGGCTGGCGCCCGCGGGAGCCTCAGCCCGGCTCCTGGGCAGCCGGGGAGGCAGCGGGGCTCGGGAGGCGCGCGGAGGGGAGCGGACGCCGGGCGTGCCGGCCGCGCGTCTAGACCCACCCGCAGATCAGCATCTTCGCGGAGCCTTTTTGGGACAGCGCAGCTGTCAATCAGCGCGCGCTTCCTGCAGGGCCCTGTGCGGAGTCGCGCCTAGGGCCGGCCGCCGAGGGGCGTCGGCGCCCACCCCGCCCTGCCCGCCTGTGCAACCGGGGCGCGGACCTGCGCGCCTCGTGCCCGCCGCTCTCGCTCGCCTCGTCCCGCCTCTCAGTGTCTCGCGCTCCTCTGCCTGCCTCTCTATTTTAAGACACTCGCTTTGGCTTTCCTCCCCGCCCCCCTCCTGGGACAAGCTCCAGGTGTGTGTGCAGAGTGTGCGCGCTCCTGTGTGCGCGCGGTGCGGGGAGCGCGCACCGCCCCCGCCTGCGGGCCAGGTCCTGGCGGACGGCTGCTCCGGGCCGCGTCCCCAGCGCACCTCCTTCATGCGGGTGTTGCCATTGCCGCGCCTCACTCCCGCCGCCGGCAACCTGGCAGGCGGGCACGTCCAGGTCTCCTACTAGAGAGAAGTCGAGTCCTCGCCGAGGCCCCCAAGACTGCGAACCACAGAGCCGGCGCCCTCCCAGGACAGTGAGCCTTTCTCCTTCCCCGCGTGGACCCCCAAGGGCCGTCTCCCGAGCCCCACGGCCTCCCGTCTCGTCCCCTGCGAGCCGAGCCCGCCCGCTCCGAGCATGGGGCGTTTGCGCCGAGCTTGCAAACTTGACTGCAGCACGGAGATCCCAAACCGTAAATGACCCTTTCCTTGTCCGTTATCCCAATAATAAACTGGTTTTTTTTTTTTGAAAAAAGTAATCAACAAAAGTGTGCGTTCTTTTTTATCTTTAAACTCTGTTCATAAACTTTTTCGTCGCCAGAAGGGCCAGCGCAGCGCAATCCAAGGTGCCAGTGGGCCCTCGGGCAGTCGGTCCCCTTCGCGGCTGCTCCCAGCGCCGGAGACTCCCGGCAGCGCGGCTTTCGTTCTCCGAGTCCTTCCCGACACGTAGGATTTGGGGAACCACGAAGGCACGTGTTTATTAGGTGATTTGCCTTCCTCCTTCTGGGCTCCTAACCTCCGAGCCTATTCCACTCAATATCTGCACCAACTTTTGTTTTCAACTGGAATTGGTGGACGAGGGGTACCCCCAGGCAGCCTCTGCTCCCGGGGCGGCTCGCGGTGCCTGCGTCCTGCCACAGCGCCCCGCGGTCGGCAGAAATCGCCCCGTGGCGCCGGTTTCCCACGATTTTGTCTCCGAATTCGTGTACATGGGGCCGGAAGGAAAATGCACGATAGGGAGGTTGAGAACTATAGACGCGGATTTCTCCGAGACCGATTTTGGGGCTGGCGACATCTCGCTCAAAATCTGGAAGCCTCCTGGAGTCGCGGCGGGATTGCTGCGGAGCCGCTTGCCCAGGAGCCTGAGTCGCGCGGAAGCAAGTCGACGCGTGCGCCTGGGCCGGGGGTTCAGCTCAGAGGGAAGGGGCACACCTGGAGAACTAATAATTAGGCACTTAGAGAAAATAGGCAGTAATAACCGAATCTGAGCCCAGTATTAGACATGGCCCCCAATGCATCTTGGAGGATCTTCATTACCGAAGGGTTTGTGTGTGCTCTGGCTCCCCTCTCCTCCCGTCCTCTCCTTTTAGCATTGTTTTCATTTATTCTCCTTCTCCATGCAGTGGCAGCTCGGGGGCCCGCGAGAACTGCGGCTGGATGACCCGGGCGCGCCCCCGCCTCTGGTGAACGGCCCCGGCGGTCTGTCCGCTGTCCCGCGCGGGCCGGAGGACCGCGCCAGTCTCGGCCGCAGCACGGCCGCCCGGCGCCTCGACCCAGGGCTTCTCCCGGGCGTGGGCGACGAGCCTGTTCCGCGCAGCAAGCCGGGGACGGGTCCCAGGGGCGCAGTGTTCGCGCCAAGGACAATCTTGGGTGGGGAGTCATATTTTTCCCCTGGCAAGTGCGGAGCTATTGGTAGCCGCCGAGAAACGGAGTGTTTGGCGGCATTCGAGAATGGCGCGATGTGGGCGCGACTCCACGGGCAGCGCGGACTTCGAGGCGTTCTCGAGCGCTTGCGGCCCAGAGCCTGAGCGACAGCCTCTCCGTTACACCGGGCGACCCTGAGTGTTACCCTTTTGGACTCTGTCAGGCCTTGCCGTGCTCTCACAAAATGCGCGCGCTCTCGGTCACTATTCGGGGCCCTGTCTTTGCTCTGCCCTCCTTTTCCTCAACCTCTTTTCTCCTCCTCCAGTCTTATTTTCTCCTCTCAGGCTTCCCAGTCCTTTCCCCGCCACTAACTCCTTTCCTCTTCTCCCTCCCATCTCTCCCTTCCCCCCACTGTTCCCGGCCCTTTCGGCCTCCTCTCCTCTGTCGAACTTCCCCCCTTCTCTTTTTTCTCTCTTCTGTCCTCCCTTTTCTTCTCCCCATATTCCATCCGAGTTTCTCTTTTTCTTTCTTCCCTTCTCTTTCTTTCCTTCTTTCTCCTCCTTCCCTCTCTACAGACCCGCTCTGGAGCCGCGCTCTTGTGCCCCCGTGTCGCGGCGCTGCCACACAGAAAGCTGCAGGCAGCTCACAGGCGGGGACAGCGCCAAAGCCCCAGCCGCCCGGCCGGAATCGGCCTCGCCTCTGCGCGCAGCGCCCTGCAGCCCCCTCACTCCTCACTCCTGCCGGCTTTCATTCGACCACATACAAAATTCGCTCAGACTCTTCTGCAGACTGTCCTTTGATTTGAAGTCTGCAGTGTTTTAAATAGCTAAAGAAGTAAAAAAACAGTTCGATTAAACTCCTTGGATTTTCCATCTTTACTATTTTCTACTACAGAGGCAGGAAGTCTCAGAGAGGGTCTGAGGGCCGGAGTCCCCAGGTGTAGTGAAGAGAGAGATTCCGGATCTTGGAGTCTGGGGCCTTGAGTTCTCTGTTGCTTATAAACAAAGCTGAGCCTCGGGTTTTTCATTTGTAAATAGTCATCAGAATACCAACTTCACAAGGTTGGCCTTTCATAATCCATGCCTTTACACAAGCTGTTCCCTTTGTGGGAATGCCCTCCACACCCTGTCCCCTCCCTCCTTCTCTGCCTGAAAAACTAGTTCAAGACCCACCTCAAATGTCACCTCCTCTCTGCAGTTTCCCCACTCCCCAAGGCTGTCCTCCGCGGCTCTTCTACCTGGATCTTAGGGGTTCCTTTACTGTGCTGTTGTCTTTTGCATGTTTATTTCACCCACTGGACAATGAACTGATGGCCCTGTGTGTTATTATTCAGCTAGTGTCACCAATACCAGTATATTAGTAGGTTCTGAGTAAATGCATCATGAATAAATGAATGCGTGACAGTTGGGATAATTATATAATCTGTGTGAAAGATGCAAGCCCATGGTGGGACTTCAACTCTTAACTATTCGTACTGAATTTGTCTTTCTCCTTGAATGAGTCAGTCTCTCCCTCTCTCCTTCCTCCATGCTTTATTTTTTAGCAGTGACATTAGCCCACTTCCCATTTTGCTTGTCGTCCTCTTTTCACTCTCTTTCTCTTGCTCTCAGGCTGTTAAGGGCTTCTGTGGGAGGAAGCACACCCCAGCTGTCAATCAAGAAGTAAGACTTTGGTCAGGAGTAGTCAGGGGTTTAGTTTCCAATATTAATGAAGTGCCTGGAACAGCAAACATCTGCCAAAGAGACTCAAACCTTTTCCAGCTGCTGGAGACCCACACACACTTGCCAGCCTCCTGTGACTGTAGCCAGTCAGTGTCTGCCTTTTCCTGGGAGGAACACTCCCCGAGAGGGACAAACTCATCTGCACTGAGCTGCCTTAGGAGGGCATGGAAAGGGAGAAAAATTCACACCCTCCAGGAAGCCTCAGGAGATCAGTGCACCTCCCCACGTGTCACACCCCCCCTCCCCCCCCCAACTAGGACCTCATTCCTGGGGATAGGGCCTGGCCAGAAAGACAGGGACAAGAACACTTTTGCAAAGTTAGGAGGCTCTGACAACCAGAAGCCAAAGAATCCCTCTTTCCTGTTTCAGCTCACGTCCAGTGTCTCCACTCAACCAGAACTCATGACATTTAATAGAACAAAATGGTTTTTAAAAAATCCTAGGGTGACATTCAAATTGCACCTAAGATCAAACCCTAGATGAACTCAGCTTGATTTTTAGTTTAACTCTCCTTTTATAATCTTGGGCTTTGTGTCGATGTAGATATACAGAAGAAGTCAGGACAGAAGTCTTGTAAGTCCCTTCATTCATTCCCAAACATCTTTTCCACCAAGAAAGGAGGGGGGAAGAAAAGCCCTTCCTACATTCTAGTAAAGTGTATTTAATAACTTGCATTTCAGTCGCTAAGTTTTGAAATAGTTTCAGACATGTAAAAGCAAAGTATGGAAAGCCTTGTAAGTTAATATTCCCCTGGGCCCCAGGGCCATGCCAAAACTGCTGTCTGTGGAGCCCAGCATGGCAGCCTCACGTCACAAGAAGTTGTGCAGGGAGGTCAACTTATTTTTAATGATGATATTAATTTACAAAAACTGCTCTCATACGTTGTAAAGCATCTTTTTAAAAGAGGGCACAAATGCAACCCACTTGACAAATAGGCTTGGAAAGGTCTGAATAGGTCCTTCCATCCTTTCTCAAAACATCTTTCTGGAGGAAAAGTTTAAACTGCAAAGAAATTAGACAATGGCTGTATCGACAGAGCGCCGGACATTTACATGAGGAGTGAAACTGCAGTAAATCATCCAAATGTTTCCAAATTTTCAGAAGCTTGGTATACAGATTAAAACCGTTTATTTTATTGATTGCATCCCTCTTCTAAAGGTGCTGCCCTGACGTCAAACAGCTCTTTTCTGCCAAGAGCTTGTGTGGCTCAGTTATCCCGACTGACATAGCCAGGAAAATAAAATTTAATCAGTTCTAGCTTTGTCAAAATGTTGTGAAAATAGATATGGAAGTTTGGAGCATCATTGGTTTTGAGATTCTTTTTTCTGTATGATATCCCACCATGAATGAGAAAGCTGCAATAAGAGAAAAGAATCACTTGCAAATACACAGTGGAGCGGTGCCCTGGCTGTCAGGGGTAACTGGAAAGAACCTTGAATCAGGCAAACCTGGGTTCCATTCCCAGCCCATTCACTCAGTAATTTCGCTGACCGCTGGTCTTTAACCATAACATGTGGGCGGTGATGGCCAACTCAGAGGTGTGCTGGAGGATTCCATGGAGCATTGCGTGCACGGCACCAACCCATGAAATGCCAGTCTTCCCACCGCCTTTGCTTTGACTTCAATAAAATAAGCAATTCACTCTCAAAAATCATCACAAAATAAAACTGCATTTTAAAAAGCACCAGAGCTTCTTCTGTTTTATGTGTGTTTGGAGTTGGTTTTTGCTCAATGTTCACAGCCCAGGATCAACGAAGAACTAAGGAGTGGGAGGAGCAGGCGTAGAAGTGCTGGGCTGTCGTTAACTAAAGGAAATGGCCGTGGCCACCAAGAGTCCCTAAGTGCTACTTAACATCTGGCACCTAGAGCCACAGACTCAGCACATCTGCAGGTGTCAATCATTCTAACCAGCACTTCCAAAGAGACTAGCTCATTTATAGTTGTTATGTTTTTTTGTCTGCAAAAAAAAAACCCCACCATGATCCTGCACCCACTGGGTGACTTCTCATCCAAATCATCACATTGAATATTTTTATTCTCTCCTTTGCCTCAGGCAGCCCTTGGTTAGGTTTCATGTGAATTCTCTGCAATCTTCCCTAATACAGGGCCAGTCAGCCACCCAGTAAGGCAGGATTTCAAAGAGAACAAGCGGTCAGTCGGTCATTCGCATCGCCTGTTATCAAGGACAAGCAGGTTCCTGTGTCAGCCAGCGCAGGGAAAGACTTGTGGAGCCAGTCTGCCTTCTGAACACATGAAGGAAAAACAACACTCGCAGAGAACTTTGAATGATTAAAGAAATTTGCTGGCGTAATTGTTGGTATGCTAATACAGAGTAATATTTACCAAGAGCACTGGGTACAGTATGCCAATCAGAGAGCATACTGGACTCTGCTCTCCAGGTTCTTAAGAAAAAGGAAGTTTGCACAAACTCCAGGACACAGGCATTAATCACCTACTTTGGTCTAAGTGTAGGGTGTGTGTGTGTGTGTTTGTGCGTGTGCACGTGTGCGCCTGGGCCCACACTCTGTAAACTCTTGTTTTTTTTAGGGGAGTGAAGAGGTGGTAGGAAAAGGGAATGGAAAACAAGGTAAAGGAGAGGCGTGTGAAAATCTTCCTTACTAGACAAATTCAAGAGAAATCCTGAATCTTAGAGGGGGAAAAAGAAAACGGAGCTAAGTGAGTCATCCAGCCCAGAGTCTCACGTTTGTACCATCTTTCCATCCCATGCTCAGCTGAGGGCAGCAGGCTGTCATGCATGGACAGAAATGTAGACTGTTTCCTTTTCTAAGAAATAAACCACAATTTGAAGTATTTCTCATGGTGATAGGCTTTTAAGAGAAACTTGACTTCTGTGAGCTATTTATAATGAATATTTTTATCATCAAGAGAGATTACAACACAGCAAATGTGCTCAGAGCGAAATGGAGAATCAAAAGATAACATGGAAAATCCTGGTATTAAGCATTCTTATATGAAATACTCAAAAACTTAGGAAAAATGGCAAATAAAATTTCTGGATAGAGTCAAATGAAATTTTGCTTAAATTTTTTCATCTGGGGATTTTTACGCAGAAAAATCTTTCATTTCACTTTGAGCAGACAGCCTCAAGCACAATTTTTATAGACTCTAATGCCAGAGCTTTTCCTTGCTTACTTTCAAAAGTTGCAGGGATACTCAGCTCTAAATAGGCTATATGTTACCAAAGTAAATGAATGAGACGGTGCCAATCTCTACGCATTTCAATTACACAAGCAGCCCGCCCTTTTAAATGGGATTTGAAGTCATCACAGAACAGAGAATCCCTAATTCTACTGCCAGTCCACATCCTGATACGTCTACTTAAGTCAATTATTGAGTCTCTTAGATTATGTCTACATAAGCTGCCAAAACATCTGGTCATTTCAATCAGTTCAATAAAACATACTGCCAAGCCAGGGGGGGAAATTAGTCAAATTAGTCATTTAAATAGGCAGAACAGTCGGTTGTTTTCTCAGAGTAGACAGTAAGTGGATATAGCTCAAAAGGTTTTAGTTTTCTCTTTTGAAATCAGAATACAGTTCATAGTTCTGAAGGAGGCTGTGATTTTTATCAGTTAATGTTTGGGAGGTGTTCTGACAGATCTTCATTCAAAAATGTCATGGGTATGAAGATGACTTAGCCACATCTCTGAGACAATTCTGTGCTCATTTGAATTCTATGTTCTCAAGGTTGGGACCAAGCCAGAATTAAGCCAGACAGGTGTTTGCTAAACATCGAAAAATAAAAGTAGCAGTACTGGAAATCACAGAGCGCGTTTATTTCCCCAGAACTTAATGGCATTCCTGTGTGCATGTGTCCTCCCTGTAAGGAAGCCTGACACATGGTTTGAATTACCAAATATAGGCGAATACAGCTTTTCATCTGAACTGTTCTTGCGCAAAATGCTTGTCTATAAAGTCAAAACAATATAATCCTTTTATTTCTCCTGTCTCTTATATGGTGGCTTCAATGGATATTTGCAATTTCAAATCATTATCTATATGGATCACGTAGAGACAGCCCCAAGGAGAAACAAATGTTCAGAAAAGGGGAGGGAGGGTTTCAGGATCCCAGTCCAACATTCTACTCATATTACCCCATTTTCCTTTCACATTAACGTTCTCACTCATGGACTAAAAATCCTTTGCTCTGAAACATTCTATAAAACGCTTTGGTTCAGAAACCTGTATTGGAACGCAAGCTCTTACTTGAATAAATGCACTGGAAGAGGAAAACATTTTTATAGTCATTTGAGGCAACATTAGTACAGGTAACCTACACATGTCTAATTTTATAAGGCTTTGTTCTCTGTGCATAGATTTGAAGTTTTTTTTTTTTTTTAAAGCCTTAGATAGTAAGACATATTGTTGCAACTGAATAATATAAGCTTTCTATTAAGGTCTGAGATGATGACTCACCCTCCTACTGAATAATTCCAGAGTACGTGATCTCTTAGGCCGATGTCTGTGTGTAACTTGTTAAACGTCTATAGCTTTATTGTTAAGGGTTAATTGTTAATGAATTAGTAAAAAAGTCTGTCTCCTTTAGATGGGAAAATAGCTGTTTACTTCAAGGATGGAGAAATTAAAAGAAATCCAGTTTTCTAGGGAGGAGGAAGATAATTGTTGAAAGAGAGTTTTGTTTAAAACTTCAGTATGAGGAGACTCTTGCTTTATGAAAAACTAGAAATTATAACTAATAGCTCAACCAGGCTAAGGGTAAAATCTGGGATACAGTAAAGGAATAATGTTCACATGGCCAAGAGGGAGGGTTTTAGTTTTGACACGGGAGATTGGAAGCTGGGAGGACCAAGACTTTCTGGAGAATTAGGCAGAAGGACTCTGGACTGAGAATAGCATAAACAAGGCGATCAGATAGGGAGGTGGAGGGTAAATCATAATTGACTTCTGGTAGAAAGAACTAGAATCTGTTTTCCATCTGTTAGGACTAGTTATGCAGAATCTATACCTTCATTTATCCAGTGTAATTTTAGAAAAGTATGTTTTTCAGCCCTGAAGACAATGGTTTGGAGACCAGAAAGGGGGGGGGTGTGGGGAGGGTGTTGAAGAGACGAAAGAGAGGGGGTATCATTGAACAGAACAAGCAGATAGGTTCCTGAGAACCTCAAAATGATAACATGCTTGAAGAAAAGTGCTCAACCTCAAATTCAAACTTTAACATACACATACATGCACATACAAACACACACAAGCTAAATATCCTGCTAGTAGGTTACTGTCCTGACGACAAACGAAGGAGTGATTTACAAGGTAATATTTTGGAATACAGAGAGACCCAAACAAAGAGCCTAAATCAGTCACACACTGTTTGTGGGAATATAACAGTAGGATGTTTCTGGAGGGCAGTTTGGCACCACGTCTCAGACGCAAAGTCGATCCAGCAATCCCAATCTAGGAATTCAAACTAAGGTTATGGTTCTCAGACATGACTGTGTACATAATCTCCTGGAAGAGCTTGTCTAAAACTCCCAATTCCTACGTCTCTTCCCCTAGAGATTAGTAGGTGTGAGAACTGACCTTTTTAAACGAGCAGCCCTCTTGATTTTGCTACTGTTTAACAAACAGGTGCTAAAGAGAGAATAATAAAGTGGAAAAAGCTGTAAGCAGAAGGAAATATGTTAGTTGTAAGATTCCTTAAAATTTCAGAAAATTGGAAAATCTGTTATTTCACCTCTCTGAACCTCAGTTCTCTTATTTTTACATTAAAAGTACATGCCCATGCCATTGTTGTGAGATTAAACTAAGATTCACCTAAACGGCCTAGCCAATGCCTGACACATTGTTAAAGAGTAATTACCAGTGAGCTATGATTACTGCAGCGTTGGGGGCGGGGGGGGGGGGGGGGGGGGGGGGGGGAAGGGGGAAGCATTTAAATGACAGAACGAACAATGCAATTCAATTTTTGAAACATTGTTTATATACATACGTATATATGTGCATGCAGAGAAGTTGGAAAGCATGTTCAAATATTAACAATGATCGTTTCTTGATAGTGGAATTTGGAGGGACTGACCGACCTTTTCACAGTTTTGAGTATTGTTTGGATGTTTTACAATTAACATTTATCATTTTTTCCAAAAAATATTGTGTGTAAGTTAAAAAATATAAAGTATACTTCAGTAATATCGTACATTTGCGTGACAGTTCCATTTACAGAAAATTTCCAGATACCTTTCTTCATGCGAGCCTCACACAGTCCGTGATTGAAATGTGAGATGTCTTATCGTTCCTGTTTCATGGATGAAGACACTGAGGATACGTGATTTACTTGAGGACACCGCACACAGCTAAAGTTGCAAATCCTAGTGTCAAACCTGGGTCTTTGGAGTCTAAGTTTACCATACCTTCTACTGGACAATGTTTCCTCCCTTATGCCAGTTATATATATGTATTTTTGATGGGATTCCTATTTTATGAATGTCTATTTTTCACTTATTCTCCCCATTAAAAAAATAGTAAGCCCTTGATAAAACTGAGATAAATTGAATATTAAGAAGTCTGATATGAAAACATTAAAATCAGGAAATATGACAATTCCGTCTCTGATAAAAACCCTAGCCATCTCATGTATCCCGCAGCTTTGGTGACTAGGCAATCCTCTAAATATAGACAGTCTCAATCACCTGTTAAAAGTTAACAGAAATTTCATGAGCAAAGAAAATGAGTTGATAATTGTGCAGAATGTGACTGTCAACGGAGCTTTCTCTGAGTCCTCACAAGTTTTTCACCTCCCAGCAATCAAGCCCGGGCGTATGACGAGCTTTAAGGCCAAGCGGGTGTGGCTTTCGCCCCTACCCGGAATCAGGAGGGCATATAATGGAGCAGCCGCGTCTCAGGGTTGCGGTGTGGCCGTCGCTGCCCTCTCCCGGAGGCAAAGCAAGCACAGCGTGTGTGCCGCGGAGCCAGGTCGCCCTCTGTTGGCAGGAAAAATGACGTCCTCGAAGACCGGCTGCGGCGAGACGCTGAGGGGGCGCTCCTGGCTGTCCGCGGTCTCAGTATTTTTTAGGCACAGACAAGCTCACGTGGTTTTCGGTAGATATCATTCGATTGGTATTCAATGCAGACATTTCGTGATTCCACCAATGGCTGACAGGTTCTGCTCTTCACTCTGAGAGCTCCTTAACCTCCATTCTGTCAGAAGTGTCACTAGACGCTATTCTTTCCTAAAATAGTTTGGCAGATCAAGGAATGCCTCTATCTTTTCTGACCATAATCTCTAGTTTTACTCCTAATATTCTCACTATCGAGGATTTGAATTCTCCATTTAAGATAATTTTATACAACTTAATTCTTCTACTTAGTTTAATGTGGGAGGACCTGAGAGCAGCACATAACACAAGTCGGAAGTCTACCACACGCAAACAAGATCCAGGACTGTGACCCCAAAACACGGTTTAAGAGAGAATGCAGCCCTAGTCCAGCCCAGGTTTGTGGATCTCACACAGAAGTAAAAGGCCCACTTTCAGAGTCAGTTTGTCTCAGAGATCTGATTAGCTTCCGGGGGTAGACCTCTCATATACTCAGCAATGTGTGCATACTTTTAGATTTTAGTTACACATGTTTCCCTACGTTAGATTATATTTTAATACAGCCAACTTTTATGGATTGGGTACCTGTGTAGCACTCTGGATTTATCCGTGACACCTGGTCTACTTTAACTGTGGTTGTAAACCCTCTTGAAAAACAAAAGTTGAGAGTCTGACTGAAAAAGGAACATTTTGAAGGGAAAATGTTAATAACATGATAAACAGAAAAGAAGAGAACTAGAAAGAACTCAATTTTTCCTACCAGGAAAGAAAGCCCTGATCCTATAAATTCTAAATTCAAAACTGCCAGTGACTTGGCTATTTTCTCATTAAAGACCTATTTCCTTATGCACTGTCTTCTTCCAGTGGATCATCCAGAGTAAATCAGTCTTGCCAGTATGAAAAACAAGTTAGAACATAACTACAGCAACCCCCTCCAAAGAAATTTTCAAAACAAAACTTCAATCCACATGACTTGCTGAAACTACCATGAAACTATGGACACTGATTAAGAAGCTGACTGAGGTGCTGCATTCCTGATGACTGCTTAGCCATCAGATAACTGAGTTTGGGGACAGGATATTGTTATATTTCAGGGTATTAAATACTATGTTCTTAACTGGCAGCATTTTCTTTTTTGTGTTGCCTTGTATTGCCTTAATTGTGGTAGAGCATTGCAATTTTGTGATGGAGGTAAATATATACAAATTAAACACATTTTCCCCACTATACAAAAGTAGAGTGTTCCTCACTTCCTAACACATTTTACAAGGCCAACATCACCCTGATCCCAAAGCCAGAGAAGGACAACACAAAGAAGGAATATTAAAGGCCAATATTGCTGATGAACATGGATGCAAAAATTCTCAAGAAAATATTGGAAAATCAAATTCATTACCTTAAAAAGATCATACACCATGATCGAATGGGATTTATACCAGGGACACAGGGATGGTTCACAATGCGCAAGTCAATCAATGCGATACACCACATTAACAAAATAAGGCATAAAAACCACATGATCACATCAATAGACGCAGAGAAAGCATTTGACAAGACCAAACACACATTTATGGTAAAAACTCTCAATAAAATGGGTATAGAAGAAAAGAACCTCAAAATAATAAAGGCCAGATATGACAAACCAACAGCCAACATACTCAACAAGGAAAAACTGAAAGCCATCCCTGTGAGAACAGAATCAGGACATAGGTGCCCACTCTTGCCACTCCTATTCAACATAGTACTGGAAGTTTGGGCCAGAGCAATTAGGCAAGAAAAAGGAATAAAATGGATCCAAACTGGAAAGGAAGAAATGAAACTCTCACTGTTTGCAGACAACATGGTTTTATATATGGAAACCCCTAAAGAATCCATCAGAAAACTATTAGAAATAATCAACAACTACAGCAAAGTTGCAAGGTACAAAATCCACTCACAAAAATCACTTGCATTTCTATACTCTAGTAACTAACAGAAAGAGAACTCAAGAATACAATTCCATTTACAATCTCAACAAAAAGAATAAAATATCTAGGACTAAATTTAACAAAGGAGGTGAAAGACCTATACAATGAAAACTACATGACATTATTGAAAGAAATTGATGATGACATAAAGAAATGGAAAGATAGTCCATGCATTTGGATTGGAAGAATAAATATAGTTAAAATGTCCACACTGCCCAAAGCAGTCTACAGATTCAATGCCATCACAATCAGAATCCCAATGACATTCTTCATGGAAATAGAACAAAGAATCCTAAAATTCTTGTGGGGCAAGAAAAGACCCCAAATAGCTAAAGCAATCCTGAGAAAAAGAACAAAGCTGGACGCCTCACAATCCATGATTTCAAGATATACTACAAAGGTATAGTAATCAAAACCGCATGCTACTAGCACAAAAACAGATACACAAATCAATGGAACAGAAATGAAAGCCCAGAAATAAAACCACACATCTACAGGCAGCTAATCTTCAATAAAGGACCTCAGAACATACAATGGAGAAAGGAAAGTCTCTTCGATAAATGGTGTTGGGAAAACTGGACAGCCATATGCAAAAAAATGAAAGTAGACCATTATCTTTTGCCATACACAAAAATTAACTCAAAATGGATCAAACACTTGAAGGTAGGACCTGAAACCATAAAACTCCCAGAAGAAAATATAGGCAATACACACTTTGACTTTGTTCTTAGAAGGATCTTTTTGAATACCCTGTCTACTCTGACAAGAGAAACAAAAGGAAAAAATAAACAAGTGGGACTTCAACAGACTAAAGACCTTCTGCAAGGCAAAGGCAACCAGGAACAAAACAATAAGACAACCCATCAACTGGGTGAAAATATTTGCAAATCATATATCTGACAAGGGGTTAATCTCCAAAATATATAAAGGAGTCACACAACTCAACACCACCAAAAAACAAGCAACCTGATCAAAAAATGGGCAGAGGATATGAACAGACATTTTTTCTAAAGAAGATATATAGATGGCCAATAGGCACATGAAAAGATGTTCAACATCACTAATCAGGGAAGTGCAAATCAAAACTACACTAAGATGTCACCTTACACCTGTTAGAATGGCTGTGATCACCAAGACAAAAAAATAATAAATGTTGGAGAGGATGTGGAGAAAAGAGAACCCTCATACACTGCTGGTGGGAATGCAAATTGATGCAGCCAATATAGAAAACAGCATGGAAATTTCTCAAAAAGTTAAAAATAAAAATATTATACAGCCCAGCTATCCCACTACTGGATATTTTTCCAAAGAACTTGAAACCAACAATTCAGAGACTTATGCACCCCTATGTTCATTGCAGCATTATTCACTATAGCCAAGAAGTGGAAGCAACCCAAGTGCCCAACTGATGAATAGATAAAAAAGATGTGGTATATATATACAATGGAATGCTACTCAGCCATAAAAAAGACAAAGTCATCCCATTCACAACAACACGGATGGACCTTGAGGGTATCATGTTAGCCAAAATAAGCCAGACAGAGAAAGACAAACACCATACGATTTCACTCATATGTGGAAGATTAGCTAACATACAGACAAAGAGATCAGATTAGTGGTTACCAGAGGGCAAAGGGGTGGAGGGTTGGGCACAAGAGTTGAAAGGGCATTCTTATATGGTGACTGACAAATAATAATGCACAACTGAAATTTCACAGTATTATAAACTACTATGACCTCAATAAAATCTTTTAAAAAATAAAAACATTAAAAAGTAGAGTATTCCTATAAAACCTTTCATAAGCCAAAATGACATAAAGCAAAGAAGGAATTATTATTAATTTATATAGGAAAAATTTTGGAATGTTCCTATCCCCAAAAATTCACCTACCAAATCATACCAAATCCATAAAACCTAAAATAACAGTAATGTATAGTAAGAGCAGGAATGATATGATAAATACACAGCCTGTATAGAATAGAAATAATATATATACAGTGTGGTTTCACTCACCAGAATTGGGAAGACAGTGAGCACACTGGAAGGCTGAGAGGTAGCAGTAGTGATGATGGTGTTAGGCTGAGTCATAGGAGGTTGGGGCAGTGGGAGGTATAGGAGACTGGGATGGAAGAGAGAGAGGAAGAGGGTCGTCTATTAACATCTCATTTTCATCTGAATCCATCAAGGTAGGCAGGTCACTGGCATCTCCACCTTCTTCTATGTCCGCCTGCCTTGATGTCCAAGGCCAAGGTTCATCGTCTGCTGTGGCTGATGTGACTGATATGGAAGGCTTGAACTATGACAGTACGCTTGACTGCTTAGTCTCTACAATAGCTTGATGCAAAACAAACACTGAACACTATTTTTGCTTTTTACCTTTTTTCGTAAAAGTAAAAATCCTCTTCAGGTTTCTTTCGGTTAGCGAAAACAAGTACTAACGTAGGTCTTTCGTAAAAGCAAAGTGACATAAAGTGAACTTTCAGATAGTGGGGAAACCTATACAGGGATCATTTATCCTACAAATATTTATTGAGCACCTGCTTTTCCCCATGCACTGTGATGGTTCAAAGAAATATAGTGGTGCACAATACACACTGTCTGTCCTCCAAGTAATAGTTGAGTAGTGGAGACAGACTGGTCAACAGGCAGTGATACCCAAGATTATATACTGGGAACTACGGGAGCACAAAAGAGGGGCAGTCCTGAGAGGGATCAGGGAAGGATTTCAAGAGGGACTCCCATCTAAGCTAAGCTCTGAAGGAAGAGTATGAGTTAGCAAGGGATAAAAGAATAGGAAGAGCATTCAAGGCCTAGAACCAGGTGAAAGTGTGTTGTGTGCTAGAATGCGCAGTAGTTGAGTGTGACTGAAATATAGATTTGGAGGGGAAAGTGTTAAGAGAGAGAGAGAGAGAGAGAAAGGTAGCGCCAGATCGTCAAGGATCTTTTAAGCTATGTTATTGATTTACATTTTATTTCAAAAACAATAGAAACACTGAATGGTTTATAGCAGGAGAATGATGTAATCAAATTTGTGCTCCTGAAAACCCTGGCCACAATGTTTATAGAGTACAGATCAGAAGAGAGCGGGAATGAAGGCAGGAAAAACAGGTAAGAAGTTACTACATTAATCCAACTGAGAGGTAGTGGTCTTCCAAAAGAAGTAATGGGGATAAAAAAAAAATAGGATAGACTGAAATTGTTTTAAGAAAATAGGATCCTTGAGATTCAAGGATTATTTTAATCTCGGAAAATAAAGAAGTTAAAGTAAATATATCCGGAATAAAAAGAACTCCAACAACAAAAAGATAAATGACCCAATTAAAAAGTGGGCTATAGTCTTGAGTAGCTATTTCTCCAAACAAGATATACAAATGGCTAATAAGCACATGAAAAGATGCCCAACAATATTAGTCATTAGGAAAATGCCAATTTAAACCACAATGAGACACCACTTCACACCTACTAGGATGGCTATAATAAAAGAAAACGGAAAATAAATGTTGGCAAGGATGTGGAGAAATTGGAACACTTGTACATTACTGGTGAGAATGTAAAATGGTACCACTGTTGTGGAAAGCAGTTCTTTGAAAAGCTAAACACAGAGTTGCCTTATGGCCCAGCAGTTCAGCTCCTAGGTAGATACCCAAAATAATTCAAAATAGGGATTCAAACAGATATGTATATGCAAATGTTCATTGTGGCCTTATTTACAATAGCCAAAAGATGGAAGAAACTCAAATGTTCAACAGAAAATTGGATAAACAAAATGTGGTATATATATATATAATTCAAATATTACTTAGCCGTAAACATGAATGAAGTTCTGATACATGCTACAACATGGATGAATTTTGAAAATGTTATGTTAAGTGAAAAAGCCAGACACAAAAGGACAAATATTGTATGATTCCACTTATATGAAATACCTAGAATAGGTAAATTCATAGAGACAGAAAGTAAGTTAGAGATTACCAAGGGCTGGTGGGGCAGGAGGAATACAGAGTTATTGTTTAATGGTTACAGAATTTCCGTTTGGGGTGATTAAAAGTTTTGGAAATAGTGGTGATAGTTGCACAACATTGTGAATGTAGTTAATGGCACTGAATTGTATGCTTAAAATGGTTTAAATGGCAAATTTTTATTATATATATTTTACTATAATTTTTAAAAATAATGTAATATACAAAAAAATTGAATTGTACACCTTAAATATGTGAATTGCATGGAATGTGAATTATACCTCAACAAAGCTGTTAAAACAAACAAAAAAAGAATGAGACCCAGATTTCTAACTTGGGCAAGTGAGTTGATGGAGCTGCTATTCATTAAGATCAGAGGGGAAAGTAAGCAGTTTGAGTGCGAAATAGTAAGCTCAATTTTGAATATGCTGAATTTGAGATGTCCACCAGACATACAAATGAAATGTATGGTATACAGTTGAATATATGGTTCTGAAATTTGCAAAAGAAATCTGAATTAGAGGTACAATTCAGAAGCCATCAGCATATATTGGTAATTAAATCCCTGAGGATAAAGTCTAGGAAATATGAAAATGAAGAGATAAAAGAATCAAGGAAAGAATCCCAAGGTTTATTGATATTTAAGGAGTGGGCAGGCAGAGACATCCGCAAAGAAGCATGAGGGCTAAGATAGGAAGCAAAGCAGTTTAAAGAAAGGACACATTGTAAGGGTGAAAGTGTGACCTTTTTCACATCTGCTACCACTGTAGATAACCATTTCCTTTATATTTAAAGAAAGAAAACTAACTACAGAGAAGATTTAAGTAAAAAGAAAGTTTATTCTTGCCTCTTGTCTTCATACCTAAAGTCCAAATTATTTCAAATTAGAATAAGGGAAACCTTGGGTTTGAAGCCTTCAGAAAAACTCTGCTATATGTATCCAAAAAACCTAACCAGTTTGCAGAAAGGGAGAGAGACAGAAGGACAAGTGGACAGGTCAGTATTAGTTGCAACTTAAAGGAAAAGGGGGAAAATGCTCTTTAATCTAAAAATCTCTCCCTTTTCTTCTCCTTGATGCTTGAAATCCCTGGAACAAAGGATAAAGTATCTTTTAGAGTTAGAATTAAGGCTTTAAAAGCAAATATTCAAGTCAAGGGACACATTATATGAAAAAATACTGGCTAATAATTTTCCAAAACTGATGAAATACATGATACCACAGATTCAAGAAGCTCTGTGAACTCCAAGGAAGATAAAACAAAGAACCACAAGTAGGCACACCATAGTAAACACTATGATAACACTAAAGATAAAGAGAAATGTTAAAAGCAGTCAGATAAAAAAAGACATATTACTTTCAAATAACCAATAATAGGAGAGAAAACAAACTTCCAAATAAGAAGAGACGAGGCTGACTTTTCACTAGAAACAATGGAAGGCCAAATGTTCTGGAATGACATCTTTAACGTGCTGGAAGAAAACAAATGTTAACCTAGAATTTATCCTACAAAAATAGTCTTCAAAAAATGAAAGCAACATAAGGACGTTTTCTGTAAAACAAAGCCAACAGGATTCACTGTCAACCCACTTGTACTGAAACAAGTATTAAAGCCAGTTCTTCAGGGAGGAGGAGAATGATCAAAGGAGAAAGACAGAAACTCAAAAAGATGCAATAGTACTGGAAATATATTTATACTGTTAGCTTAAATAAATTTGAAGCAATTAAATCAATAATAGTAATGTGTTGTAGGTTGAAAATACAGGCAGAAGTAAAAATAATATAGGACAATAGAACATAAGGAAGAAAAGGAAAGATGGAGTTAAAAGTTATAAAATTCATACATTAATTGGGAAAAATGTGTGACAGAAACTATTCATGGCCTGCTAGGTGTAAAATATTTACTATTTGGTCCTTTACAGAAATAGTTTTCCAAACTCTATTCCACCTAGTCAACTAGATCAAGATATTTGGGTTTTAGTTGTATTGTTCAAATTTTCTATAGCCTTATCATTTTTTCTGTTTTCTTATTCTAGTATTGAGAGAAGTGCATTAGAATATTTTTATTGAAGTATAGTTGACATACAATATTTTATAAAATATTTAAATGTGATTGTAGAACTCAACAACAAAAAGGCAACCTTATTTTTTAAAAGGGCAAAGGATTTGAGTATTCATTTCTTCAAAAAAAAATACAAGCTGGTGTCAAGATGGTGGCATAGGCAGACTCAGAACTCACCTCCTCCATGAGCACAACACATTTACAACAACTCTTGAAGAATTATCCCGAGAGAGAACTGAAAACTGGATAAAAAGTACCCCCACAACAAGGGACACTGCTGACTGAGGTGGAAGAGGAAGACATTCCTTTCTGGAGAGAAAAACAGCTGCCTTCATGAGCCGCAATGTCTCGTGGCTGGCAGGGAGCAATCTTAAGATATGAAGCCTTCCCTAGAGGAGTGGGGAATCTGAGCAGGAGAGCATTACCACAATAAGCAGCTTTTGGACTCAGCACAACCAAGACAAGGGTCGTAATATCCGGCTTTGCTGGCTCCTAACAACAATGGGGGATACCTCCGAAAAAGCTATTGGACATAAGGGGAAAAACTCCAACTCTTAAAGGGCCCACACACAAATTCATCCATTTCAGAAAGCAACTTAAAATCACCAGAGAGAAAGGTGCACAGTTCTTTGGTGAAAAAGACTCACTTGATAGGCTCTGGGCGCATCTCAGTGAGACATGAGACTTCTCCAGGGACTGAGACACTGGCAGCAGCCATTAGTGTGACCTAGTGCAGGCGTGCTGACACAGATGCTGGTGGAAGCCATTGGAGTTCTTTCCTCAGCCTGTTAACACAGGGTTCTGCCCCATCCACTAGAGCACTGATTTAATCCAGTTCATCCAGGGCAGGCAGCCCACCCTAGGGACTGGCCCCACCAAAAAGCAAGCCTTCAGGAAACTTGTGGGCCCACATAGGTGGGTTGCCTAGAGCCTCTGCAGTCAGGTGAATGGGTCTGCCATTGTGGGGCAGGGCATGCACAAGGGGTGGGCCTGCATTGGTGGAGTGTGTGGGGCCTCTGAAATGGGGCAGCTAAGTCTGCTTCAGTGGGCTGGGGTGCATGCATGGGGCAAGACTGTGTTGACAGGATGTGTGGCTCTGCAGGTGGGTGCGGGGGGCTTGTCAGCTGCAGCAGATTTGTGCTTCTCAAACAGCCATAAAGGGGATCAGCCCCACCTTGCAAAGCCTGAAACAATTGGGTGCTCCAATGCCTAGAGCCAGCACTACTCAGCTGCAATCCTGAGAGAGTTGACAACAGCCTTGCAGGACAGAGGCCAACAGCAATTGTAAGCCCCTGAGCCTAACAACCGTCCACGCTGGGGGCCAACTCACTTAACAGAAAAACTGCAAGAGGAATGTGCAGCCAACTGTGCTGGGGCTCCCCATTCCCAATAAAGTGTCTGAAGTGTCCATAGCAGCCACACACAGCTGACCATTACAGCCAGCCAGTTAGGGGGACAGCCTAGTCTCCCTGGGAGCCTGCAGCAAGAGCAGCCCAGCCACAACAGAAGGACACATGTAGCCCACTCAGGGAACACTCCTGGAACATTTGGAACTGGTGACAAGAGGTAACTAGACTGCTGGGCCTCATAAGGCATTTACTTAAGGCCAGCTCTCCAAGATCAGGAGATGTAGCTGACCTACGTAATACATAGATATAACCGCAAAGAAAGAGACAAAATGAGGAGACAAAGGAATAGGTTCCAAACAAGGGAACAGGACAAAACTCCAGAAAAAGAACTAAACAAAACAGAAATAAACAATCTACCTGACAAAGAGTTAAAAAAAAAATCATAAAGATGCTCACTGATCTTGAAAGAAGAATGGACAAGCTCAGTGAGAACAAAGAACTGGAAAATATAAAAAAGAACCAATCAGAAATGAAGTATGCAATACTGGAAAGGAAAAATTCACTAGAGGGAATCAATAGCAGAGTAAATGATACAGAAGCATGGATTAGCGAGCAGGATGAAAGACAAGAGGAAATCACCCAAGGAGAACAGATAAAAGAAAAAAGAATTTAAAAAGAATGAAGACAGTCTAAGGGACCTCTGAATAACATCAAGCGCACTAACAACTTTATTATAGGTGTCCCAGAAGGAGAAGAGAGAGACAAAGGGGCAGAGAATCTATTTGAAGAAATAATAGCTGAAAACGTTCCTAACCTAAGGAAAGAAACAGACATCCAGTTATCGGAAGCACAGAGAGCACCAAACAAGATAAACCCAAAGAGGCCCAGACTAAAACACATTATAATTAAAATGGCCAAAATGCAAGATAAAGAGAGAATCCTAAAAGCCGCAAGAGAAAGGCAACAAGTGACATACAAGGGAAACTCCATAAGGCTATCAGCTGACTTCTCAGCAGAAACCATACAGGCTAACAGGGAGTGACACAATATATTTAAAATGCTAAAAGGAAAAAACCTACAGCCAAGATACTCTACCTGGCAAGGTTATCATTCAGAATGGAAGGAGAGATAAAGAGTTTCCAAGAGAAGCAAAAACTAATGGAGTTTATCATCAAGAAAGGAGCCTTACAAGAATTGCAAAATGGACTTGTTTAAGTGGGAAAGAGAAGACCACAAATAGGAATAAGAAAATTATCATCAGTAAAAGCAATAAAATCACTGATAAAGGCAAATATTCAGCAAATGTAGCAGGTCAACCACCCATGAAGATATGAAGGTCAAAAGACAAAAGTATTAAAATTATCTATTTCCATGATAAGAGGGTAACAGATACACAGGCACAAAAAACGAGGTTAGGGCCATCCCCATGGCCAAGTGGTTAAGTTCAACGTGCTCCACTTTGGCAGCCCAGGGTTTCACTGATTTGGGTCCTGGGTGTGGACATGGTACTGCTCATCAGGCCATGTTGAGGCAGCATGCCAAATACCACAACTAGAAGGACCCACAACTAAAATATACAACTATGCACTGGGGAGACTTGGGGAGAAAAAGCAGGAAAAAAAGAAGATTGGGAACAGTTGTTAGCTCAGGTACCAATCTTAAAAATTTTTTTTTTAATTTAAAAAGAGGTTAGATATGATATCAAAAACATAAAATGTGGAAGGAGGAAAATAAAAGAGTAGAGCTTTTAGTAATACGTCAAACTAAAGAGACCATCAACTTAATATAGATGGCTATACCTATATATATGGTTATTATATATGAACCTCATGGTAATTGCAAACCAGAAATCTATAATAAATACACAAAAAATTAAGAGAAAGGAACCCAAACATAATACTACAGAAAGCCATCAAACCACAGGGGAAGAGAGCAAGAGAATAAGAAAGGAACAGAGTAGAACTACTAAAACACCCAGAAAAAAGTAACAAAATGGCAATAAGTACATATTTATCAATAGCTACTTTAAATGTCAATGGGCTAAATGCTCCAATCAAAAGGCATAGTATCACCAATTAGGTAAAAAAGCAAGACCCATATATATGTTGCATTCAAGAGAAACACTTCAGATATAAGGACACTCACAAACTGAAATTGAAGTGATGGAAAAGATACTCCATGCAAATGGCAAGGAAAATAAATCTGGGGTAGCAATACTTATATCAGACAAAACAGACTTTAAGAGAAAACTGTAACAAGACACAAAGAAGGGCACTACATAATGATAAAGGGAAGAATCCTACAAGAGGATATAGCACTTGTAACTATCTATGCACCCAACACAGAAGCACCCAAATATATAAAGCAATTACTAACAGACATAAAAGGAGAAATAAATAGTAACACAATAATAGTAGAGGACTTTAACACTCCACTTACACGAATGTGTAGATCATCCAAACAGAAGATCAATAAGGAAAGATTGGCCTTAAATGACACACTAGACCAGATGGACTTAGTAGATATATAGAACATTCCATGCAAAAACCACAGAATATACATTCTTTTCAAATGCACATGGAACATTCTCCAGGATAGGTCACATATTAGGGCACAAAATAAGTCTCAATAAGTTTAAGAAGATTGAAATAATCCCAACCATCTTTTCTGACCACAACAGTGGGAAACAAGAAATCAACTACAGGAAGAAAATCTGAAAGCCAAAAATATGTTGAGATTAAACAAAATGCTACTGAACAACAATTTGGTCAATGAAGAAATCAAACCAGAAATCAAAAAGTACCTGGAGACAAATGAAAATGAAACTAGAACATGCCAAAATTTACGGGATACAGCAAAAGTATCCCACAAGTGGGAAGCTTATAGCACTACAGGCCCACCTCAACAAACAAGGAAAATCCCAAATAAACAATCTAATGGTGCACCAAAAGGAACTGGAAAAGGAAGAGTAAAGAAAGACCAAAATCAGACGAAGGAAGCACATAATAAAAATCAGAGCAAAAATAAATGAAATACTAAAAAAGAAAAAACAGAAAAAGTCAATGAAATCAAGAGCTTGTTCCTGGAAAAGATAAACAAAATTTTCAAACCCTTAGCTAGACTCACCAAGAAAAAAGAGAGAAGCCTTAAATAAATAAAATCAGAAATGAAAGAGGAGAAATTACAATGGGCACTTCAGAAATACAAAAGATTATAAAAGAATACTACGAAAAGCTATACATCAACAAATTGGATGATTTGGAATAAATGGATAAATTCTTAGACTCATACAACCTTCTAAAACTGGATTAAGAAGAAATAGAGAATTTTAATAGAGCAATCACCAATAAGGAGATTGGAGTAATCAAAACCTCCCAAAAAATAAAAGCCCCGGACCAGTTTCCCTCATGAATTCTACCAAACATTCAAAGAAGACTTAATACCTATTCTTCTTCAACTCCTCCAAAAAATTGAAGAGGAGGGGAAGCTTCCTAACTCATTCTATGAAGCCAATATTACCCTGATACCAAAACAAGAGAAGGACAAGGCAAAAAAAGAAATTACAGGCCAATATAACCGATGAATTTTAATTCAAAATCCTCAGCAAAATACCATCAAATTGAATACAGCGATACATTAAAAAGATCAGATACCATGATCAAGAGGGATTTATTTCAGGGATGTAGGCATGGTTCAACATCTGCAAATCGATAACCTGATGCACCACATTAACAAAATGAAAAATAAAAATCACATGATCATCTCAATAGACGCAAAGCATTTGACAAGATACAACAATCATTTATGATAAAAACCGTGAATAAAATGGGTATAGAAGGAAAAAAACCTCAACATAATAAAGGCCATGTATGAAAAACCTACAGCTAATATCATTCTCAATGGAGAAAAAGTGAAAGCTAGAATAGGAACCAGACAAGGATGCCCACTTTCACCACTCTTATTTAACACAGTACTGGAAGTCTTAGCCAGAGTGATTAGGCAAGAAAAGGTTATAAAAGGAATCCAAATTGAAAGGAAGAAGTGAAATTGTCACTATTTACAGATGACATGATTTTGTATATCAAAACCCCTAAAGAATCCGCTAAGAAACTTTTAGAACTAATAAATGAATACGGTAAAGTTGCAGGATACAAAATCAACATACGAAAATCAGTTGCATTTCTATACATCAAAAATGAAGTAGCAGAAAGAGAAATTAAGAATACAATCCATTTACAATTGCAACAAAAAGAATAAAATACCTAGGAATAAACTTAACCAGAGAAGTGAAAGATCTGTACATTGAAAACTATAAAATATTGTTGAAAGAAATTGAAGAAGACACAAAGATATTGAAAGATATTCCATGATCTTAGATTGGAAGAATTAACATAGTTTAAATTTCCATAATTCCTAAAGATATATACAGATTCAGTGCAATCCTTACCAAAGTTCCAACAACATTTTTCACAGATATAGAACAAAGAATCCTAAAATTTATGTGGAATAGCAAAATATCCCAAATAGCCAAAGGAATCCTGAGAAAATAGAACAAAGATGGAGGTATCACACTCCCTGATTCAAAATATACCACAAAGCTATAGTAACCAAAATAGCATGGTACTGGCATGAGAACAGACACACAAATCAGTGGAACAGAATCAAGAGCCCCAAAATAAACCCACACATCTATGGACAGCTAATTTTTGACAAGGGAGCCTAGAACATACAATGGAGAACGGAAAATGTCTTCAATAAATGGTGTTGTGAAAACTGGACAGCCAGATGCAAAAGAATGAAAGTAGACCGTTATCTTACACTATGCACAAAAATTGACTCAAAATGGATTAAAAACTTCAATGTAAGACCTAAACCATGAAACTTCTAGGGGAAAACATAGGCAGAACACTCTTTGACACCGATCTTAGCAGCATATTTTCCAATACCACGTCTGATTGGGCAAGGGAAAGAAAAGAAAAAATAAACAAATGGTACTACATCAAACTAAAAAGCCTCTGCACGGCAAAAGAAACCATCAACAAAACGAAAAGACAACCTAACAATTGGGGGAAGATATTTGCAAACCATTTATTGGATAAGTGGTTAATATCCAAATTATAAAAATAACTCATACATTTCAACAACAAAAAAACTGACAATCCAATTAAAAAATGGACAAAAGATTTGAACAGAGTTTTCTCCAAAGAAGATATTCAGGTGGCCAAAAGGCACATGAAAAGATGCTCAACATGATTAACTATCAAGGGAAATGCAAATCAAAACTACAATGAGCTATCACCTCACTCTGGTCAGAATGGCTAAAATTAACAAGACAGGGAACAGGTGTTGGAGAGGATGTGGAGAGAAGGGCACTCTCTTACACTTTTGGTGGGAGTGCAAAGTGGTGTAGCCACTACGGAAAACAGTATAGAGATTTCTCAAAAAATTAACAATACATCTACCATATGATCCAGCTACTTCACTGCTGGGTATTTATCCAAAGAACGTGAAAACATGAATGCATAAAGATACATGCACCCCTATGTTCATCACAGCACTTTTCACAATAGACAAGACTTGGAGGCAACCTAGGTGCCCATCAAGAGACAAATGTATAAAGAAGACGTGGTATTTATACACAATGGACTACTACTTAGCCATAAGAAATGATGACATTCAGCCATTTGTGACAACATGGATGAACCCTGAGTGTATTATGCTAAGTGAGATAAGTCAGAGGGAGAAAGTGAAATACTGTATGATCCCACTCATAAGTAGAAGATAAAAACAATGACAAACAAACACAATAGCAACAGAGAATAGATTGGTGGTTACCAGAGGGGAAGGGAGGAGGGAGGAGAGAGAAAAGGGGTGATTAGGCACATGTGTGTGGTGACAGATTTTAATTAGTCTTTATGTGGTGAACACAATGTGATCTAAACAGAAATCCAAATATAACCACGTACACTCAAAATTATCTATAATGTTACAATCCAATTTTACCTCAATAAAAATTAATTAATTAATTCTAAGAATAAGAATAATAAAGGGGTTGGCCTGGTGGTGCAGCAGTTAAGTTTACAGGTTCTGCTTTGGTGGCCCCAAGTTTGCCAGTTTGGATTCCGGGTGTGGACATATGCACCGCTTGTCAAGGAATGCTGTGGCAGGCATCTCAAGTATAAAGTAGAGGAAGATGGGCACAGATGTTAGCTCAGGGTCAGCCTTCCTCAGCAAAAAGAGGAGGATAGGTGGTAGATGATAGCTCAGGGCTAACCTTCCTCAAAAAAAAAAAGAACAAATAACTCTAAGAAATACATCTAAAAAATTTAGAACTAATAAATGAGTTCAGCAAGACTTTAGTATTCAAAGTACATATACAGAAATCAATTATATTTATAAACATTTGCAATGAATAATCTGAAAATTAAATTAAGAAAACAGTTCCATTCATAATAATATTTAAAATAATAAAATACTTAGGAATACATTTAACAAATGAAACACAAAACCTATACTCTGAAAACTACAAAACATTTCTGAAATAAAGTAAAGATCTAAATAATTGAACAAACGTCCCATTTTCATAGATCTGAAAACTTGGAATGTTGTTAAAACAGCAATATGCCCAAATTGATCTTCCGTTCAATGCAATCTCCCACAGAATTCCAGCTAATTTCTTTGTATCAATTGACAAGCAATTCTAAAATTCATACGAAATTGCAAGAAACTCAGAATAGCCAAAATCCTGAAAAAGAGAAAAGCACGAGATCCTAGACTTCCTAATTTCATAACTTACTATGAGGCAACAATAATCAAGACAGTGTGATACTGGCACAAGTATAAACGTATAGATAAATGGAATACAACTGAGAATACAGAAATAAATTCACATGTCTGTGATCTGCTGATTTTCAACAAAGGTGCCAGCACCATCCAATGGCAAAAGAATTATCTTTTCAAAAAATGGTGTTGAGTGGGGAAAATGATGCTGGGACAACTGGATATTTATATTATATCACACTATATATAAAAATTAACTCAAAATAGATCAAAGTCTTAAATTTTAGAGCTAAAACCACAGATTTCTTAGAAGAAAACAGAGGAATAAATCTTCATGACCTTGAATTTGGCAAAAGATTCTTAGCCAGGACACCAATAACACAGCAACAAAAGGAAAATAAATAAAGTGAATTTCATCAAAATTGAAAACTTTTGTGCTTCAAAAGACACCATCAAGAAAATGAGACAATCCAAAGAATGGAACCAAATATTTTCAAATCATATAAGGGACTTGTATTAGAATATATAAAGAACTCTTAAAACTCAATAATAATAAGACAAAGAACTCAAAACATAGTGTGGACGAAAATAATCCATAACCAATCTATAAATGAAAAGTTGGGTGAGTTTATTCTGAGCTTAAATCTGAGGATTATAACCCAGGAGAGTCTTTCCACAGAGGAACAGAGCACTCCAAAGAAGTGGGGGTATACAGGGTGGTTATATACCCTCAAAGAGTATGTTTCACATATGATTGAAATGTCCCTTTTACAATAGTCACGAGGCTGCTCTGTCAGCACAGCGATTGATGGAAACAGCAGATAGGCCTGCTGTCTCAGTGAACCCCGCAGGGTGGCAGATCCGTTGCCTCCAGCTGGGAGGTCACAGTTGAGTGCTGCAATCAGTTCCCAGCCTAAAGAAAGATGCTTAATCTTTAAGGAGATGCCAACATTGGGAGGGGGAGGGAAGTTGCACCTTTATCTCAAAATGTCTAAGCAGATATACAATGCATGCTCAATGGCCACAGTCAGGCCCTTTTGGAAAAACAAAGTCAGGCCGAATTAGGTTTACACCAAATGGCTTCCTCATATACTCCAATATATCCTATTGCTTGCTATTTTTATTTGTCAACAGGCAAAAAGTCCAGTCCAACTTCATGACACAGGAGGCACCTGAATTTACCTCTTCCCACAGACATACAAAATTTACCGCTACGCGTGGAGCAATTCCACCTGAAGGAAATCCAGAAACTCTCTTAACAACCCTTACACATTGGGTGAACAAGAAAATACTCACATCAATATGGCAAGGAAGGGCTAAAGACATACTCTAGCCATAAACCCGATCCCCAGCACAGCAATGTACAATACATACTCTCAATTCCCAGATTCTACTTGAGGAGCAAAGGGTTTGGGCCAAGTGTCCAGTTCCCCAACTTTTAAGACTTCCATCTGAGGTACAGACCCCTGAAACACCAAGCTCTGAAAGTCAATGGGGCTTGTGTCCACAAGAATCACAAGATTATAGAAAATGAAGAAACAATTCTTAATGGGTTTATGAGGACTAATATGACTGTCCCCACAGGGCTCAGCATAGAGGAGGCAGACCAAAACACCCATCTCTCAGTCTTTCCCTAAACGAGGCCTATTTACATACTTTAAAAGCTGCTGCCTGAGAATCAGGCTTCTAATTTAGGACACATCTAGAAGTTGTCTGTGATCTTCCCTGAGGACTGTGCACCATCACTGCATTCTTCCTCTGTCCTGCTCCAGCATGCTGGTGTCTCCCTGGAAGGAACTTGTGCACATATCTGGTGTCCCAGCTTTTGGGGCTCCTGCCCAGGGGATGCACTGCTTGATCACTTGGCTCTTGTGGCCATCAGGGCTTGTATTCAGAGCCCCACAGGACTTTAGCAGACAAAGAAACAGTTCTTAACTGGATACTCAGTACAGGGCTCCAGGGCTCAGCACAGAAGAAGCAGACGTAAATGCCCATCTCTCAGTCTTTCTCTGAAAGAGGTCTATTTGCAGACTTTAAAAGCTGCTGCCTGAGGGTCCAGCTTCAATCAGCCTGCATCTGGGTGCTGACTGAGATCCTCCCTTTGGCACACTGAAAGGTCGTGGCATACCCTCAACTACTGGAAGCCACTAAGAACAAAGAGGGCCACTTGGACAGTCACAAAAGTTGAGAGACAACAAAGAGCTTGGGCCAACCTGAATGACAAAGTGTATCTCCTACATGAGACCACTCCATCAAGACTGAGAAAAGTGACTGTATTATCTGATGCACAGAAACCAACACAGAGAGTCAAGGAAAATTAAGAAACAAAGGGATATGTTTCAATATAAGAATAAAATAAAGCATCATAAAAAAACCTTAATAAAACAAAGATAAGTGATTTACCTGAAAAAAATTCCAAAATATGGTCATTAGGTGCTCACAGATCTCAGAAGAACAATGCATGAATAAAGTCAGAATTTCCACAAAGAGATAGAAAAATATAAGAAAGTACCAAACAGAAATCATAGGGCTGAAAAATATAATAACTGAACAGAAAAATTCAATAGAGGAGCTCAACAGCAGACTGGATGAAGCAGAAGAAAGGAGTAGTGAACTCAAAGACAAGGCAATGGAATTCACACCATCAGAGGAGCAAAAAGAAAAAAAAAACAAAAAAGAGTAAAGATAGGTTAAGAGATTTATGGGGCACTATAAAGAAGACCAATATTTGCATTATATGGCCCCAGAAGGAGAAGATAAACAGGAGCAGAAAGATTATTTGAAGAAAGAATGGCTGAAAACTTCCCTAACCTGGGGAAAGAAACAGACATCCATATCCAGAGACCCAGAGAATTCCAAATAACATGAATCTAAAAAACTCCACATTGATACACATTATAATTAAACTGTCCAAATTTAAAGACAAGAAGAGAATCTTAAATGCAGCAAGAGAAAAACTACTTATTATAAACAAGGGACCCCTCCCCCCCATAAAACTATCAGCAGATTTTTCAGCAAAAACTTTTCAGGCCTGAAGGGAGTGACACGATATATTGAAAGCACTGAAAGAAAAAAACTTCCAACCAAGAATGCTCTACCTAGCAAAGTTGTCCTTCAAAATTGAAAAAGAGATCAAGAGTTTTTAGACAAGCAAAAGCTGAAGGAGTTCAGTACCACTGGGCCAGCATTACAAGAAATGTTAAAGAGACTTTACCAGGTTGAAACAAAAGGAAGCTAATTCATAGCAGGAAAACATCTGCAAGTATAAATCTCACTGGTAAAGGTAAATATATAATTAAATCCACAATGCTGTAATGTTGTAATGGTGTTGGGTAAATCACTTATCAATCTAGAATGAAGGTTAAAAGACAAAAGTATTAAAAATAACTATAACTACAATAATTTGTTAACAGATGTGGGGTAAAAAGATGCATACTGTGACATCAAAAACATAAAATGGAGGGGGGAGTAAAAATGTAGAGTTTTACTATGTGTTCAAAGTTAAGTTGTTTTCAGTTTAAAATAGACTGTTATAAAATAAGATGTTTTATATAAGCCTTATGGTAACAACAAAGTACAAACCCTCAGTAGAAACACACAAGTTAGAGAGACAGGAATCTAAGCATGCCACTACAGAAATCATCAAATCACAAAGGAAGAGAGCAAGAGAAGAAGAAAACAACAAAGGAATTACACAACAGCCAGAAAAAAATTTTAAAAATGGCAATAGTACATCCATACTCATCAATAATTACTTTAAACGTAAGTGGACTAAATTTCCCAATCAAAAGGCATAGACTGGCTGAATGGATAAAAAAAAAAAAAAGAAGACCATCTATATGTTGCCTACAAGAGACTCACCTCAGCTTTAAGGGCACACACAGACTAAAAGTGAAGGAATGGAAAAAGATATTCCATGCAATTGGAAACCAAAAGAAAGCAGGGGTAGCTATGTTTATATCAGACAAAATAGACTTTAAAACAAAAGACTGTATTAAGAAACAAAGGCCATTATATATGATAAAGGGGTCAACCCAACAAGAGAATACAACATTTGTAAATATTAATGTACCAAAAATAGGAGGATGGAAATATATAAAGCAAATATTAACAGACCTGAAGGGAGAAATAGACAGCAATGCAGCAATAGTTGGGGACTTCAATACCCCAGTTTCAAGAATGGATAGATTATCCACATGGTAAATCAGTAAGGAAACAGTGGACTTCACATGTCAGACCAGATGGACTTAACAGATACTTACAGAATATTCCACGAAAGAGCAGCAGAATGTGTATTCTTCCCAAGCACACATGGAACATTCTCCAGGATAGATCATATGTTAGACCACAAAACAGGTCTTAATAAATTTAAGAAGACTGAAATCATGTCAAGCATATTTTCTGACCACAGTGACATGAAACTAGAAATCAATTACAAGAAGAAAACTAGGAAATTCACAAATATGTGGAGATTAAACAGCTTGCTACTAAACAACCAACGGGTTGTTCAAAGAAGGGTTCAAAGAAGAAATCAAAACTATCTTGAGACAAATGAAATTGGAAATACAGCATACCCAAACTTATGTGATGCAGGAAAAGTAGTTCTAAGAGGGAAATTTATAGCAATAAATGCCTACATTAAGAAAAACAAAGATCTCAAATAAATATCTTAACTTTACACCTCAATGGAATTAAAAAAACCCAACTAATCCTGAAGTTAGTAGAGGGAAGGAAATAAACATCAGAATGGAAAGAAATTAAATAGAGACTGAAAAGACGATAGAAAAGATCAATGAAATTAAGAACTGGTTCTTTGAAAAGATAAACAGAACAGACAAACCTTTAGTTAGACTCACCAAGAGAAAAAAAAGAGAGGATTCAAATAAATAATATTAGAAATGAAAGAGGAGACATTGTAACTGGTACCACATAAATACAAAGGATCATAAAAGACTACAGCCACAAACTGGACAACCTAAAAGAAATGGATACATTCTTTATTAATTAATTTTTTTTGCGGTAACATTGGATTATAACTTTCAGGTGGACATCATAATATATTTTGAATTCTGTTTGGATGACATCGTGTTCCCCACCCAAAGACTAATTACCATCCATCACCACACACACGTGCCTCATCACCTCTTTCACCCTCCTCCCTCCCCTGTTCCCCTCTGGTAACCACCAATCCAATCTCTGTTTCTACGGTGTTTGTTTGTCATTGTTTTTATCTTCTACTTATGAGTGAGATCATATGGTATTTGACTTTCTCCCTCTGACTTATTTCACTTAGTATATCACCCTCAAGGTCCATCCATGCTGTCACAAATGGCTGGATTTCATAGTTTCTTATGGCTGAGTATGATTCCATTGTGTATATATATCACACCTTCTTCACCCTAGGTTGCTTCCAAGTCTTGGCTATTGCAAATAAGGCTGTAATGAACATAGGGGTGCATATATCTTTATGCATTTGTGTTTCAAGTTCTTTGGATAAATAACGAGCAGTGGAATAGCTAGATCATATGGTAGATCTATTCTTAATTCTCTGAGGACTCTCCATACTGCTTTCCACAGTGGCTGCACCAGTTTGCACTCCCACCAGCAGTGTACGAGGGTTCCCTTCTGTCTACATCCTCTCCAACACTTGTTTACTTGTGAATTATACCCATTCTGACCAGAGTGAGGTGATACCTCATTGTGGTTTTGATTTGCATTTCCCTGATAGCTAATGATGTTGAGCATCTTTTCATGTGCCTGTTGGCCATCTACATATCTTCTTTGGAGAAATGTCTGTTCAGATCTTTTGCCCATTTTTTAATTGGGTTGTAGGCTTTTTGTTGCTGAGCTGTAGGAGTTCTTTGTATATTTGGATATTAATCTCTTATCTGATATATGGATTGCAAACATCTTCTCCCAATTGTTAGATTGTCTTTTTGTTTTGTTGATGCTTTCCTTTGCTGTGCAGAAGACTTTTAGTTTGATGTAGTCCCATTTGTTTATTTTTTCTATTGTTTCCCTTGCCCGGTCAGGCATGGTACTTGAAAATATGCTGCTAATACCCATGTTGAAGAACATACTGCTTACGTTTTCTTCTACCAGTTTCATGGTTTCAGGTCTTACATTGACGTCTTTAATCCATTTTTAGTTGATTTTTGTGCATGGTGTAAGATAATGGTCTGCTTTCATTCTTTTGCATCTGGCTGTCCAGTTTTCCCAATACGATTTATTGAAGAGACTCTCCTTTCTCCATTGTATGCTCTTGGCTCCCTTGTCGAATATTAGCTGTTCATATATGTATGGGTTTGTTTCTGGGCTCTCAATTCTGTTCCATTGATCTGTGCGTCTGTTTTTGTGCCAGTACCATGCTGTTTTGGTTACTACAGCTTTGTAGTATATTTTGAAATCAGGGAATGCGATACCTCCAGCTTCGTTCTTTTTCCTCAGGATTCCTTTGGCTATTCAGGGTCTTTTGTTGTTCCATATAAATTTTAGGATTCTTTGTTCTATTTCTGGGAAAAGTGTTGTTGGAGCTCTGATAGGGATTGCATTGAATCTATGGATTGCTCTAAGAATTATGGAAATTTAAACTATGTTAATTCTTCCAATCCAAGAGCATGGAATATCTTTCCATTTCTTTGTGTCTTCTTTAATTTATTTCAACAACGTTTTACAGTTTTTGGTGTACAGATCTTTCAGTGCTTTGGTTAAGTTTATTCCTAGGTATTTTATTCTTTTTGTTGCAATTGTAAATGGGATTGTATTCTTAATTTATATTTCTGCTACTTCGTTGTTAGTGTATAGAAATGCAACTGATATATGTATGTTGATTTTGTATCCTGTGACTTGACTATATTCAATTGTTAGTTCTAAAAGTTTTTAGTGGAATCTTTAGGGTTTTCTGTATATTAAATCATGTCATCTGCAAACAGTGACAGTTTCACTTCTTGTTTTCCAGTTTGGATCCCACTTATTTCCTTTTCCTGCCTGATTGCTCTGGCTAGGACTTCCAATACTATGTTAAACAAGAATGGTGAAAGTGGGCATCCTTGTCTGGTTCCTGTTAATAGAGGGATAGCTTTCAGTTTTTCTCCACTGAGAATAATATTAGCTGTGGGTTTGTCATTATGGCTTTTATTATGTTGAGGTATTTTTCTTCTATACCCATTTTATTTAGAGTTTTTATCATAAATGGATGCTGTATCTTGTCAAATGCTTTCTCTGCATCTACTGAGATGATCATGTGATTTTGATTCTTCATTTTGTTAGTGTGGTGTATCACATTGATTGATTTGTGGATCTTGAACCATCCCTGCATCCCTGGATTGAAACCCACTTGATCATGATGTATGATCTTTTTAATGCATTGTATTCAATTTGCTAGTATTTTGTTGAGGATTTTTGCATTGATGTTCATCAGTGATATTGGGTTGTAATTTTCTTTTTTTGTGTTGTCCTTGTCTGGTTTTGGTATCAGGATAATGTTGGCTTCATAGAATGAGTTGGGAAGCCTCTCTTCCTCTTTAATATTTTGGAAGAGTTTGAGAAACATAGATATTAAGTCTTCTTTTAATGTTTAGTAGAATTCACCAGGGAAGCCATCTGGTCCTGGAGTTTTTTTGGGGGGGAGGTTTTTGATTACTGTTTCGATCTTACTGGTGATTGGTTTATTCAAATCCTCTACTTCTTCTTGGTCCAGTTTTGGAAGGTTGTATGATTCTAAGAATGTATCCATTTCTTTTAAATTAAATTAATAAAGGAATACATTCTTAGAAACATACAATCTAACAAGACTGAATCATGAAGAAATAGAAAATCTGAACAGATCAATTACTAGTAAGGAGATTGAATCAGTAATCAAAAGCCTCCTGACAAACAAGAGTCCAAGGCCAGATGGTTTTACTGGTAAATTTTAGCAAACATTTAAAGAAGAATTAATGTCAATCTTTCTGAAATTATTCCAAGAAATAAGAGAGGAGGGAACACTTCCAAACTCATTTTACAAGTTCAGCATTACCCTGATAGCAAAATCAGACAAGAATACTACAAGAAAAGAAAATTAAAGGCCAACATCGCTAACGAACATAGATGCAAAATCCTCAACAAAATATTAACAACTGATTACAACAGCACATTAAAAGGATTATATCATGATCAAATGGAATTTATTTCAGGGATGCAAGAATAGTTTAACATCTGCAAATCAATCCATGTGACACATCACATTTCAAAAATGAAGGATAGAAATGATTGAGGGTTGTCTCAATAATTTAGAAAAAATATTTGACAAAATTCAACATACATTCATGCTAAAAAACTCTCAACAAACTGGGTATAGAGGGAACATACCTCAACATAATAAAGGCCAAATCTGACAAGCCTGGAGCTAACATCATATTGAATGGTGAAAAGCTGAAAGCATTTTCTCTAAGGTCAGGAAGAAGACAAGGAGGTCCACACTTGCACTTTTATTCAACATAGTAGTGGAAGTCCAAGCAAGAGCAATTAGGCAAGAAAAAGAAATTAAGGCATCCATATCCAAAAGAATAAAGTAAATTTATCTTTGTTTGCAGATGACATGATCTTATATATAGAAAACCCTAAGAACTCCACCAGAAAAACTGTTAGAACTAAAAAACAAATACAGTAAAGTTTCAGGATACAAAATCAATATATAAAAATTAGTTGCATTTCTATATACTAAAATGAACTATCGGAAAGAGAAATTAAAATAACAGTCCCATTTACAATTACATCAAAAAGTATAAGATACCTAGGAATAAATTTAACAGAGTTTAAAGATCTTTGCATTGAAAACTATAAGACATCCATGAAAGAAATTGAAGAAGACACAAATAAATGGAAATATAGTCTGTGCTCATGGATCAGAAGAATTAATATTCTTAAAATACCCATCACTAAAATTTTCTAAGGGGATATTTATACTTTTATAATTTTTTAGGTATCCATATTTTATAAGCTTACAGTTTAATGCCTGTTTCCCCTGAAAACATCAAATTAAATTGCATATTTATGAAAAGAAAATGCCTATACTACCCAAAGCAATCTACAGGGTCAATGCAATCTCTATCTAAATTCCAATGGCATTTATTACAGAAATAGAAAATAATCCTAAAATTTGGATAGAACCACAAAAGACCCCAAAGAGATAAAGCAATCTTGAGGAAGAACAAAGCTGGAGACATCACAATTCCTGATTTCAAAGTTATAGTAATCAAAACAGTATGGTATTGGTATAAAAATAGACACACAGATAAATGGAACAGAATAGAGAGCCCAGAAATAAACCCATACATATATGGTCAATTAATTTATGACACAGGAGCCAAGAATACACAATGGGGAAAGGATAATATCTTCAATAAATGATGTTGGGAAAACTGGACAGCCTCATGCAAAAGAATGAAACTAGACCCCTATCTTACACTATACACAAAAATCAACTCAAAATGGATTGAAGACTTGAACATAAGATCCCAAACCATAAAACTCCTAGAAGAAAATGTAGGTTGTAAGCTCCTCGACATCAGTTTTGTCAATGATGTTCGGAGTTGACAGTGAAAGCAAAAATAAACAAATGGGACTACGTCAACAAAAAAGCTCTGCACAACAAAGAAACCATCAACAAAATGAAAAGGCGACCCATGGAATGGTAGAAAATTTTTGCAAATCATACATCTGATAAGGGGTTAATATGCAAAATATATAAAAACATGCATAATTCAATAGCAAAAATACAAACAATTCTATTTAAAAATGGGTGGAGGAACTGGACATTTTACCAGAGAAGCCAATGAAAAGGTTCTCAACGTCAATAACCATAAAGGAAATGCAAATCAAAACCACAATGAGATTTCACTTCACATCTTTTAGAACGGCTATCATCAAAAAGACAAGCATAACAAGTGTTGACGGGATGTGGAGAAAAAGAAACTCTTGTGCACTGTTGGTGCGAGTGTAAATTGGTGCAGCCACTATAGAGAACAGTATGGAGGTTCCCCAAAATATTAAAAATAGAACTACCAAGGCGAGCCTGGTGGTGCAGTGGTTAAGTTCGTGTGTTCCACTTTGGTGGCCCAGGGTTTGTGGGTTTGGGTCCTGGGCACAGACCTATACACATTAAGTCCTGCTGTGGTGGTGTCCCACAGACAAAAATACAGAATTCCTCACCAAAAAAAAGAACTACCATATGATCAAGCAATTCTACTTCTTGGTATATATACAAAGCAAATGAAAACAGGATATTGAAGAGATATTTGCAGTCCCATGTTCATTGCAGCATCATTCATAATAGCCAAGACATGGAAACATCCTTAGTGTCCATCAATGGAAGAATGGATAAAGAAGATATTATATACATATGTAGATGTACGTAATATATATATACACACAATGGAATTTTATTCAGCCAGGAGAAAGCAGGAAATCCTGTTGTTTGTGACAATATATATGGACCTTGAGGGCATTGTACTAAGTGAAATAAGCCAGACAGAGAAAGACAAATTCTGCATGGTATCATTCATATGTGGAATCTAAAAATAAATGTCAAATTTATAGAAACAGAGAGTAAAAGGTGGTTGCCAGGGCCTGGGAGGTTGGGGAAATTGGGAGAGGTTGGTCAAAGCGTACAAACTTTCAGCTATCGGATGAATAAGTCCTGAGGATCTAATGTGTGACATGATGAGTATAATTGTTAACACTATATTGTATACCTGAAACTTTCTAGCAGAGTAGAACCTAAATGTTCTCATCAAAAATATATAGACAGATAGATATGTGAGGTGATGGATGTGTTAATTAGCTAGATAGGGAAAAATCTCTTCACAGTATGTACAAATATTAAATCACCATGGTGTACTCTTTAAATATCTTACAGCTTTATGGGTCAGTTACACCTCCAATGAAGCTGAAGCAAAAATAGAAAATAAAAAGCCTTGGCAAAGGATCTGACTGGACATTTCTCCAAGGAAGATACACAAACAACAAAAGCACAGGAAGAGGTGCTCCACTTCAGTGGTCATCAGGGAAGCGGAAGTTGAACCATGATGAGATGCCACTTCACAGCCTCCAGGGTGGCAGCCCTGCTCTACGAGGCCTCCCCTACGCGAAGGGCTTCTGAGATTCTGACGGCTTGCTCAAGTGCTCACAAATAAACTGGTCACTCTAATGCTCTCCACAGAGCTGGGCAGGCGATAAATCCAAGTGACGGGCAGCCTAGAAATAATTTCTCCGCTCATGAGGGTGAGTGGGATTTTCTTGTGGGGTCAAGAACATTGTGGCTGTTTTCTTCTTTCTCAGGATGATTTCCCTCCCAGGAAACCCCTTATAACTCCCCTGCATGCTACCCCTGGAGTACTGAAGTTCTGTTTGGCCTTAAAACCAGTTTACCAGATGCTCAGCACATTTGAACCCCAGCACTAGCCATAGCTCTGGTTCCCTCCCAGGACTTTCCTACATCCACATACAAATCATCTTCTGGCTTTCCTGATGCGTTCAGTCAAACAGGTTTCAATCCCATTTAGATACAAACTAAAATCCCCCTACTCATATTACTTTTATTTGCATAACTGATTATCTAATTTTATTCCTGTCTTTTCCAGGCTGTATTATGATTGTCATGGGTCTTAGGCAGTTTCACCTTTGTGGACTTCTTCCTCCTTAAAAATACTAAAAATTACATTTTAAAGATTTCAAAATTATGTTAAAAATTTACATTGGTATAAAGATGAATATGTTAGTTTTAGAATAAAACATCTTTTCCACCTAAAAGTTCATTTTTTTCTTATGATTTTAAGAGAAATTAAAGCAGTTTCATGGGCCCCTGAAACTATCGTGGACTCCTAGCCCTGGGCCTTCTGCACCCTGTGATTACGTTGGCCCTGGTCTCTCCATTTTTGTATCCCTAGCCCACAGCACGAGCACAACCAATACTCAAACTTTCATTGAATGAGGTTAATATTCTAGACTAGCCTACCCCCAAAAGTTGCTCAAGAGTCAAATGAGATAGCGGTTTCAGAAGTAATTTATAAACTGTCAGTTCTACGCAAATGAAAATTCGGGGGGACGGAGAAAGACATTAATTTGGTGAATGGAAGTCAAGATTTCATCCAGCGGAGGGGGAATGCCAGGCTGCTGGCATCATTGAAAAGCAAAGCAGGAGGAAATCAAAGACAATTTCTACTTCCTGCAGTATTTTGCAAAGACCTGGGCCTGTGTGATTCTCGTCCCTGAATTTGGACAGCTGTCAGGAAAATCAGCAGGAAGCGGGAACAAACATATGTCAAGACACAGGCACCATCAGACTGTGAAAGTGGAGCCGCAGGCCCCGCTCCACCAGATGGCAGTATGTCAACGGGGAGTCGGAAGGCGTGTTTCTAAGAAGCCCAGATTAAATGACCTTGTGCTGGTGCCAGAACTGGGGCACTGTTTGTTTGGATTATTGTTAATAATTTGTCTTCTCACTATCTAACAAGGATTTTTTTTATCAACAGTAAAGAATACCAAAATGAGTCCTTTATTATAGTCCTTGTCCACAATAAGACTACCATCAAGATAGTTAAGACATTCAAATTAACCAGCAATATTTATTGATAGTCACTGTATACAAATTAAATTATCATCATCATTATCAATTACAAAATTAGATTCATATCAAATTTTCATTGAGCTGACTTGGTGAAACTTCTTCTGAGTCTTGTGGATGGAAATGAATTCCTTGGGTGAGGTGGTAAGTTGTGTAGGCATGGCCCGGGATAATATTCATTCCAAGGGTAGTCCAGGGCTGGAGAAGCGCCCTGGTGTCAGAGGCCTCGCCCTGTGCCAAGCGCAGGCCTAGGCCTTCCCTCCACAGCTGCGGACCTGCAGAGAACGCCTGCCTGGCGTCACAGCCGCAGCTACTGACCTGCTGCAGTTGGGACACCTGTATTATTTCGCCAGGGCTGCTGCCAGAACCTACCACAGGCTGGATGACTCAAGCAACAGAAACTTATTTTCTCACAACTCTGGAGGCTGGAAGTCTAAGACCAAGGTGTCAGCATGTTGATTTCTTCTGAGACCTCTCTACTTGGCTTAGAGATGTCCATCTTCCCCCTATGTTTTCACGTGGTCTTCCTTCTGTAGGTGTCCATGTCTAATCTCCTCTTCATGTAAAGACATCGGTCAGATTGGACTAGGGCCCACCCTGATGACCTCATTTTAAATTTATTACCTCTTTAAAGACCCTATCTTCAAATATGGCCACATTTTGAGGTACTGGGGGCTAGGACTTCAATATACGAATTTTGGGGATATACAGCTCAGACTATAATAACACCCAAATTCTCATTCTGGTCCTCCCAACAAACTAGGCACTGCAGTAACCCTAAGCAAGTCACTCTCTGGGCCTCAGGCCTATTGGCTATAAAATGAGCTTGTTGGATTATGTTATGTCTGTGGTCCAGAAGCCTAGGATCACTATAGTCAATTCAAGTTTGGATTTTGCAAGACCAGGAGCAGGATGATTTCCAAACCAGCCACAAAAGACAATTGTCTGTGCATGGAAATCAACAAGTGTATGCACATAGGCATTTCTATATACTCTGGTATCTATAAAACCAGCTTCATCAACTTATAGAGGCCACTTTCCACATATACACATGCACTCAGTGCTTTCAGGACAATATCAGAACAAAACACAATAAGAATATATTTTCTCCATGTAAGTTGGTAATTTCTTCCTTTATTGCATCTTTGAAAGAAAAAAATGTGTTTAAGGAGCCTACAAATAATCAGTCTACTGTTGGTTTTCCATTCACCCCATCCTCTTTCAAGAGTCCTTGTCCATGTGTGTGATACTCTCTCTGCATGGGTTACACTCTCCCACACCCACTCCTGTCCTATTACTGCCTGGCAAACAACTAGATCAAGGCTCAACTCAAATGTCACCTCCTCCACAAAATCTTCCCAGCCTCCCCAGAGAGAGTCATCTGCTCTTTCCTCTGTGCCTATATAGCACGTGATGTACTTGTCTGTAATAATAATAATAGTCACCAACACATACTGTTGAACTTAAACAAATAGACAGTTATTTCTCTAGAAAAAAAGAGGTTTATTAGAGATCAACAAAGAACTGCAATTCAGGGTCTGCAATCACGGTGAGCCACATGCAAGTCCCTGTCAACAAGGAGAGAAGAAACTCACAGAAGGGAAAGCATGTTGGGAGGGCTGTTCTGAACAAAGAGTCCGTCGGCGGGACTGAGAGTTGGAAGTATAGTGACTTTTCACTGGCCGAGTTGTGACGGTTTCTCGTTGGCTAGGCTGTTGTTGGCAGGAAGAGGAAGTCTCCCCTCATCCTGTTGGGCTCTAGAATCATCGTAGGGAATGAGACCTCCCCTTCCAGCCTCCCAACTCCATTTAAAATGAAGCTTTTAATTTATTAATTTTCACATTTTCTCTTTTTCACCAAGCTCCTTCTCTGAAAGCATCACTGATTAAGAGTCAGGTTTTTCTGGTTTCATTGGCCTTTTGTCCCTTGAGGCCAGGAAGGACCTTTCCTGGGCGTTGTGTCCCACATTGGGGGGAAAGTGAACAGACTGGAAATCTATTGAGGTCACATTTGAGTAACAAGGAAGGGTAGAAGGGAGAACTCTCAGGCATTTCTCTTTTCTAAGGTTCATACGTTATCAAGATCATAAGCATTCAAGATCATCTGGAGTGTTACGGCATCATCACAGGTTGAGCAGACAAAATTCCAACAGGCCTGGCCTGAACATCTTGGAAAAGCTGTCTCATCAGATGTCGTCTGTTTTAATTCCAGGAAATGTTTACTTTCAGGTCACCAGATGATGTGCAGGTCCAGTCAGGGTTTAACGTTGTCTTCAAGTATATCGCCTGAATCCACCAGTCCCTTCCCCGGACTGTGGTGGCACAAGGGTTAGTTAACAGCACCTCACAGGGGCCTTCCCAGCAAGGCTGAACAGAGTCCTTCTGGAGGTGTCCTTTCTAGCAGATGAAATCTCCAGGTCGCAAAGTGTGATGCTTAAGGTCTTCGTCTTCCTGGAGCACACTGTGGAAGACTGCTCTACCAAAATATGAGTGTTTTTAATAAAAGCAAATAGGCCTTTACAATATTGGAGTATATCTCCTTGTATCAGTTTCAGGTCAAAAAAAAAAAAAAAAAAGCAGGAGCTGGGGCTCACCTCATGGCCAAGTGGTTAAGTTCTCACACTCCGCTTCGGTGGCCTAGGGTTTCACTGGTTTGGATCACGGGTGCTAGTACCTGACCTAGTACTACTCATCAAGCCATGCTGAGGAAGCGTCCCACATGGCAGAGCCAGAAGGACCTACAGCTAGAATATACAACCATGTACTGGAGGCGCTTTGGGGAGAAGAAGAAAAAAAAGAAGATTGGTAATAGATGTTAGCTTAGCTCAGGTGCCGATTTTTAAAATAAAATAAAATGCTAATCTGATTTTTTTTCAAAAAAGATAGGAGCCAAGGGTATTGGGTGTCCTGTGACTATCTCAAAGGTGAGAGTTTATGAGTTCCAAAGGGGGTGGATCTGAGATTTAGAAGGACCAGTGGCAATGCTTTTGGCCAAGGTGTTTGTAGGGTATCTACAAATTTTGCCAATTGAGTCTTAATAATGTCAGTAGTGCATTTGGCTATACCAGAGGATTGAGGAGGGTAAGCGCAGGGAAAGCGTTGTAAAACCAGCCCAAGAATGCAGAGTTGTCCAAGTGCCTGACCAGTAGAACGGGTTCCTCAATCACTATGAAGTTTGAAAGGAGTTCCCCGGGTGGGATAAACCTTTCCAAAAAGACTTTAGTCACAGAAGAGGCAGCACCCTGTCTGCAAGGGAAGGCTTCAGTGCAGTGAGAAAACATTCAGACCACAACTAAAACATATTTACATCCATGAGATGGGGGAAGTTTTATGAAACCCACTTGCCAAAACTTGAATGGTCCAGTAGGCAGTTTAACATGGCCGGGAGCAGTAAGAACAGGATCCCCTGGATTGTATCTTGGACAAGTGTGACAAGTGAGGTAGGCATTTTTTGCAGCCTTGTTAATATTTCCCCACCAATATTGATTCATGAATGCATCATTTTGTCAGTAGACCAATGGTTAAATGTGTATATAGTGGTTTGGAGTGGGAATTTTAGAGTCTCTGGCAGGATGGGATTGTTATTCGGTCCAAACTACAGCTTTCTCTTTTTGTCAAACCAACAATTGTTGAATTTCCACTCTTGCTTTTCTTTTTCGAAGGCCAACTGTTTGGCTTTTCTTGCCAGTTTTTCTAAGTTATCATTTAGGGAAATATCCCTTTGGACCATGACAGAGATTTAGCTGCTGTTGGTTCCTGTCAGGGTAGTATTCCTTGCAGAAGTGTCAGCAAGGTGATTTCCCTCTGCTTCCAGAAAGTCAAGTTTAGAATGCTCTGGGATCTTAATAATAGCTAAAGTAGAAGGTAAAAGTATAGCATCCAATAATTTCTGAACATAGGGGCCATTTTTAATTTTATTTCCACTGGAAGTAAGGAAGCCACATTGCTTAAACAACATTCCAAAATCATGAGCTACTCTGAAGGCAGATCTACTATCAGTATAAATGTTGGCAGTTTTTCCCTTGGCTAAAGTACAACCCCATGTAAGAGCATATGGGGCCAAAGTAGCCAGAAGTGAAAGTTGGGCTGAAGTAGCCATGAGTAAAGGTGCTGCCTCAACAATATCAAAAGGAACTGCAATAGCATACCCAGCAAAATAATTGCCATGGTCACCTTTTAAATAAGAAGCATCAGTGAACGATGAGAAGTCAGCATTACCCAGAGGGGTTTCATGTAGGTCATCATGAGGAGTCGGGAGGTCATCCACCAGCATGAAGCAGTCATGAGGGGCTTTATCAGTAATGGAGGGAGAAAGAGTGGCAGGGTTAAGGTCATTACAGTGTAAACAAATTATATGAGGAGTAGTGGACCAAAGGATTTCGTAAGAGGTGAAGCAGCTGGCTGAAACACAATGAGTATCATGAGAATTCAGGAGGGCTTCTACTGCATAAGGTATAAAAATGGCTAAAGAGGACCCCACAATGCTTTTCTCAGTGGCCTTAACCAAAAGGGCAGTGTCAGTAACGGCTCTAAGACAAGAGGGGTATTCCTGTGCTACAGGGTCCAGATGTTGGTTATAATACCCTATACGTGGATGGTGTTTCCCATGTTTTGGGGTGAGTACCCCAAGGGCATTTCTTTCCTTTTTATATACAAATGGCAAAAGGGAATCTGTTAATTGAGATGTCCAAGGGCAGGTGGGCTCATCTAACTTTCCCTTAAGATCTTAAAGGCTATGTCATTCAGTTCTTCCCATAAAATCAGGTTGGGGTTGTTGTTCTTTAATAAAACATACAGAGGTTTGGCCATAATAGAAATTTGCAATCCATTTTCAGCTGTAAGCAACAAGTTCAAGAAAAGTCTGCAATTGACACTTAGTTTTGGGTTTTGGGAAACTTAGGACACCATGAAGCTCATCTGGGTCTTGCTGTAGCCCTTGTTCTGATATCGGATGCCCTAAATACCGAACTTGAGTTTGGGCAAACTGCAGTTTCTCCACAGTGACTTTATGTCCCTTTACGGTTAAAAGCTTTAGCAAGTGGTTGCCGTCTTCCTCTGGGGAGACAGGAGAAGGAGGAAAGAATCAAATCTTCCACATATGGCAACAAAATAGAAGCCCTAGGGAGCTTTATATCAGCCAGCTCAGCCTTGAGGATTTGTGAGAAATAAGGAGGGCTCTCAGTAAAACCCTGAGGCATTACTTTCCAGGTGAATTTTTTTCCTTCCCAAGTGAAGGCAAAAAGGTATTGACGAGCTTCATCCACTCGAGTGCTAAAGGATGCGCTATGTAAAATCAATTACCATAAAGAATTTGCTTCCAGTGGGGATGGACGTTAGTAGCATATGAAGGTTAGGAACAACAGGGTGTCCAGGGATAACAATGTTGTTTACTACTCAGAGGTCCTGGAGAAACCTCCTCCCTCAGCCCTGGGGATTTCTCACAGGCAAAATAAGAGTATTACAGGGACTAGTACAAGAGATAATGAGGCCTTGAGGCTTGTAGTCGTCTGTCCTGGGCCTTATACCTTGAAGAGCTTCTTTACCTGTAGGGTATTGATTAATTCTGGACAGAGGTTTTGAGGGATTTATTTGAATCTTGATGGGAGGTGCACTGTGAATTTTACCAATATCATTTGGAGATTTTGCCCATAAAGAGGGTGGTAGCTAATTCAAGAGGGACAAATGATCAGTGCTTCCAGAATCAGCTCAAGTACCGGCAGAGAAGGAGTAAATAAAAGACGTCAAAGGGTCATTTAATTCACCTGCTTGGCCATTTTGATGCCTACTGTCAAATCCTAGAATCACTTCCCCCTTTTGGGAGAAAGAAATTCCAGCATGATACTTTTCTGTTTTGTTTTGTTTTTTTTAAATATTGGCACCTGAGCTAACATCTGTTGCCAATCTTCCTTTTTTCCTTTTTTTTGTCCCCAAATCCCCCCAGTACATGGTTGTACACTCTAGTTGTAGGTCCTTCTGGTTCTGCTATGTGGGATGCCACCTCGGCATGGCTTGATGAGATCTGTGCCCAGGATCTGAACAAGCAAAACCCTGGGCTGCCAAAGTAGAGTGCACGAACCTAACCACTCAGCCACAGGGCTGACCCCTGGCATGATACTTTTCTAAGAGGCTTTGGCTTAATAAAGGGATAGGGGCAGAGAAACTAAGAAGAAAATTGTATGTAGCTCTCAAAGGGTCCAAACAAAAGGGAATAGGTTCAGAGACATGAACCTGTTGGGGGTTATTAGTGATCCCCACCAGTTAAACTGTTTTAGTTCTCTGGGGCAGAGGTTGCCTTATAGTAGTGGTGTTGAGCACTGAGAGTATGGCTCTGGTGTCAATTAGGACAGAAGGAGATTCATCTCCAATTTGGAGAAATGTTTCCCCAAGCTGATTAAGAGGGAGGATTGAGAAGAGCCCCTGTAGTTCCTCAGTTTGTCATCGGGAGTTTGTAGGACACTGGAAAGCTAGTTAGAGGGCTGAAGGTGCCTGAAGTGCTTAAATTTGTAGTAATTTATTTTCCAATGCCCTGGCTCTATGCAATAATAGCAGAGACTAGGAGAATTTTGGTTTTCTTTAGGGGCCTTCACCTGCTGGAGATGAAGACTGTTAGGAATTTTAGTCATTTTTCTTTTAGGTGATTCATCTAGTGTACGAGAGAGCTGGTTAGCTAGACTGACTAAATCTGATGTGGTCATAGCCTCTCATTCCATCCTGGCCTTTTTCACTGGAAAGGAAAAGTCCTGGTTCAGCCCATTAATAAACAGAGTTAAAAGCTACGTGGGTGGAGCCAATATCTGAAAGAAGACCCAAATTTTCTTTAAAAACAATCTAAAGTCTATTATAATAGTCATGAACAGGTTCATCAGGTTTTTGCACAGAAGCCTGAATTTTGTTCCAATCAGCAAGCTTTGGGAAAGTCCTAGGAATTGCCCAATGAAGTTATGTAGAGATTGCCTGAGCCTGATTGTACAGCAGGTCAGCAGGTTGATCTCCTGGTTGTAATTCTAGAGACCTTTCAGGATTTTCCCAGTTAGCAGTTTTCATCCAGTGCTGGCCTGGCCTTCACCAACAAGCATATAAACTAGCTGATATGTCAGGTTGATAAATTTGAATGACTATATTAAGTTCTTCAGCAAATCTGTGAGGATCTTTGGTTATTTGAGGAAAATCTTTGACAATGGATGACAATTCAGCTTTAGTCCAGGGAGTATAAGAAATTAAGAGCTTAGCCTTTGGATCCTCAGAAGCTGTAATTTTAAAGGGATGGTTCTGGTAGGTTCATAAAAAGAAGGATTGGGGAGAAGTTCAGGGAAAAGGGGAGGTTCAGGCAAGAAAGTTAGTATGGGGAAACTGAGGGCATAGATGGCATAGAGGGGAAGTAGGAAGATGACATCTGAGGTGAGACTTGAGCACAAGGAGCCAGAGAAGAGAAACATGATGGCCTTGGAGGTGGATCCTGGGGCAAAGAAGAGGGAAGAGGGACATGAGGTTTCGGAAGCCATTTTATCTTCTTTAATCATTTGTTTGCCTCAGTTAATCTTAAAATCTTATTCTGAAAAGAGGTAATTTTAGACTCCTGATAACGTTTGGAAGCCTCAAGATACAAATCCAAATGGGCGATCCACTCAGCCTTGGAAATTCCAGAGCTACGATTGTCCAATTTGGTTTTAAGATAGTCAGTCTGGGGAGTTTGAAAGTTCCCCATAATGGCCATTAATATTATAAGGCACTTTTGGTCAATTCAGTCCATTTAGTTAGAAATGTACATGAGGAATGACTGTGGTGTTTAAACATAAAATCAACTGGGGTGCCTATAGGGAGAGCATCCTCAAAATATGTAGATAATTGTGATCCCATTTCTCAGAGATTTTTCTCTAGAGTAAAAGAACAATTTTCAAACAGCCTAACCATCTCAAACAACTTAAACAGCTTTCAGCTCAAGGAGCCTGAACAGCTCAAACAGCCTGTAGGTCTAATACCAGTATAGACCAGCCCAATCCCAAAGGAGTTAGGCCAAAGGCTAAACAGTGAAGTTCCAATAGAACAGCCCAGTTCCAAAGGAACCAAGTTAAAGGCAAAAAACCACAATTCCAATGAAATAGCCCAAGAGTTCGAACAAAGGCTAACACACTTCTGGTAGAAACAGTCTAGTTCCAAAAGGAATCAGACCAAAGGTGAGCACGGTTCCAAAGGAGCAGCATGATTCAAAAGAATCAGCAGGGAGAGGGCAGCCCCATAACCTAGTGGTTAAGTTCAGCATGCTCTGCTTCAGTGGTTTGGGCTCAGTTCCTGGGGGCAGACCTACACCACTCATCGGTAGCCATGCTGAGGCAGTGACTCACATACAAAATAGAGGAAGATTGGCACAGATGTTAGCTCAGAGCAAATCTTCCTCAAGCAAAAAAGAGGAAGATTGGCAACAAATGTTAACTCAGAGTGAATTTTCCTCAGCAAAAAGAAAATAAATTTTTAAAAAATTCCAGGGGGTGACATCAGCATCATGGCTGAGTGAGTTGTTCCTTTTGTCTCTGCTCTCAAAGTTACAACTAAACAGACATCCATTAGCTAACAGAGCATTCCCTACACAGCACAACAGGATGCCTGAAAGACCCATTAGCTATACATCTGAAGGTGGGTGGACTGGAGCCTAAGGGAATGGTGGAACTAGGGGACTGGTCCCTTCCCCCTACCCAGTGGCAGCAATCTAGTTTATGGATCCTCACACAGCAGCCAGCATGAATGTGAGTGGAGGTGGGGCAGTGAGGCCTGGGTGGAAAGTCTTGAGGTGTGGTGGAAGCCTAGTCCACAGCAATGTCCACCATGCCATGGTGGCCCCACAGTTTGAACACTCCCTGCATAGTGGTGGCAGCTCAGCACACGTGAAGGCATCCCACCCAACAAGCACAACCTGCCTGCCAAGTTCAGCAGCCTAGGCCACGTGAAGGTGCCCCACCAGGTGGCAGCACCACCCACACGAGTGCAACCCACCTTCTGAGCATGCCAGCCTGGCCCATGTGAAGGTGCCCTGCTGAGCAACTGTGGCCCAGCCCACACAAATGCAGGGCAGCCAACCAGCACAACTAGGAGCTGAAGGGGCAAGAAAGGAAAAACAGCCCCTGCTACCCTCCAACAGTGGTAGGTAGAATCTGTCACCAGAAGCAACAGGAACCACAGCAGACCTGGTGACTGAGCCCCCACTGGCAGTGACCCCAACACCAGCTCCACAAGCAGCAGGGGCTATATACAAGTCCCAGGGTCCCTAGGCCCCTGCCAGTGACAGTGACACTTGTGAACCCAGCAGCACTGGGAGCAGTGCAACCAAAACTCCAAGACAATTCAGGAACAGCAGTGCAGGTGGTATACGGGACAGCAGCATCTGAGCCCACGGTGAGCCAATGGAGAAACATGAGACCCAGGTGACTAAAACCAAAGTAAACAAAGCTGTGCCAAATAAGAAAGGCAATTAGCACTACAAACATGCCAGCAGAAGATCAATTCATCAAACACCATGAAGAACTACAGTTACGCTACGGAAGAGAAGGAAAATGACAACTCTCCAGAAACCAAACTTGAAGTCACAGAAGACTGCAATCTAACTGACAGAGAATTCAAAATACCTATTACAAATAAACTCAGTGAGTTACAAGAAAACTCAGAAAGACAGTTAAATGAGCTCAGGAATAAAATTAATGAACAGAAGGAATACTTCACCAAAGAGATTAAGCTTTAAAAAAAATCAGAAATTCTGGATATGAAGAACACAATTAATAAAATAAAAAATAATGTAGACAGCAGAAAAAAATAGAGTGGACCTTATGGAGGAGAGAATTAGTGGACTAGGAGATACAAACCTAGAAATGCTTCAGGTGGAGGAGGAGAGAGAACTAAGATTTTTTTTTTAAATGAAGAAATTCTTTGAGAAATAGCTGAGAGTAACATAAGATTATAGGTATTCCAGAGAGAGAAGAGAGGAAGAAAGGAGCAGAGAGCTTGTTCAAAGAAATAATAGCTGAGAACTTCCCCAACTTGGAGAAGGAACTGGATATACAAGTACATGAAGCCAATAGACTTCTTAACTACATCAATGCAAAAAGGCATACAATATTAAAACTGTCAAAAGTAAATGACAAAGGAAAAATATTAAGGGCAGCAAGAAAGAATGAAATAACCTACAAAGGAACCACCATCAGGCTATCAGTGAATTCCTCAACAGAAACCTTACTGGCTAGGAGAGAATAGAATGATATATTCAAAATACTGAAAGACAAAAACTATCAGCCGAGAATACTGAATCCAGAGAAATTATCCTTCAGATACTTTGGAGAAATAAAAGCTTTCCCAGACAAATGAAAGCTGAGGGAGTTCATTGCCACTAAACCTGCCTTATAAGAAAAGATGGAGGGAGCCCTCCCACCTGAAACAAAAAGGTAAAGGTTTACAAGCTTTGAACAAAGGAATAAAGAGACAAACAAAATGATAAAGTTTCAGCTCTCCATCAGAACAGGTTAGCAAACAATTATAACATAAAAGATAAAGGAAAAGAAAGTATCAAAAGTTACTATAAACACTTCAATTTACTAAAAAACTCACAATATATAAAAGAATAATTTGTGACAATATAGAAGGGGAAAAGGAAAAGGATGGAACCTGCTTAGACTAATGGAGATAAGAGGCCATGAGAAAATGGACTATCTCATCTATGAGATTGCTTATACAAACCTCATGGTAATCACAGTATGAAAGATTAGAGCAGGATCACAAATAATAAATAAAGAGAAAATAGAGAAAACCATGACAGAAACTCACCAAACTGAAATGGCAGTCAGAAATACAAGGGAAAAGAGACAATGGAAATATAAAACAACTGGATAAGAGAGAATATTGCAGTATTAAACTCTCATATATCAATAATCACTCTAAATGTAAATGGATTGAATTCACTAATCAAAAGATACAGAGTGGCTGAATGGATTAAAAAACAAGACCCAACAATATGCTGCCTCCAGGAAACACATCTCAGCTCTAAAGGTAAACATAAGCTCAGAGTGAAGGGATGGAAGATGGTACTTCAAGTAAAAGAAAGTGGGTATAGCCATATTTCTATCAGACAAAGAGAACTTCAAGAGAAAAAAGAAAATGAGAGACAAATATGGACATTATATAATGATAAAAGGGACATTTCACCAACACATAACACTCATTTATATATATATATGTATGTATATATAAATGTATATGAATATATATTGTATATAAATATATGTGTATAACTAACAAAAAAGCACCAAAGTATGTAAAGTAACTATTAACAGACCTAAAGGAAGAGATTGACAATGACACAGTAATAGTAGGGAACCTCAACCCCACACTTACATCAATAGATAGATCGTCCAGACAGAACATCTGGTGGATTTAAATGAAACACTAGAGCAGATGGACTTAGTAGATATATATAGGAAATCCCATCCCAAAACAGCAGAATATATTCTTCTCAAGTGCACATGGAACATTCTCAAAGATAGACCATATGTTAGGAAAAAAGGCAAGCATCAATAAATTTAGGAAAATTGAAATCATATCAAGCATCTTTTCTGACCACAATGCCATGAAAGCAGAAATAAACTACAAGAAAAAAGCTAGGACAGTCACAAATACATGGAGACTAAAAACATGCTACTGAAACTTTGGATCAAGGAAGAAATCAAAGGAGAAATTTTTAAAAAAATTACCTGGAGACAAATGAAAATGAAAACACAACATACCAACTCTTATGGGATGCAACAAAAGTGGTAAAGAGGGAAATTTATGGCAATACAGACTTACTGCAACAAACAAGAAAAATCCCAAGTAAGTAATCTTAAACTACACTGAAAAGAACTAGAAAAAGAGGAAAAAACAAAGCCTAAAGTCAGCAGAAGGAGGGAAATTATAAAAATCAGAGCAGAAAATAAATGAAAGCAAGACAAAAAATAAAAACGATCCATGAAACTAAGAGTTGGTCTTTGAGAAGATAAACAAAATTGACAAGCCCTTAGCCAGAATCACTTAAGAAAAAATGAGAAGATTCAAATAAATAAAATAATAAATGAAAGAAAAGAAAGCACAATGGGTACTACAGAGATGCAAAGGATTATAAGAGAATACTATGAAAAGCTATATGCCAACAGATTTAATAACATAGAAGAAATAAATAAATTCTTAGAATCATACAACATCCCAAAACTGAATCAAGAAGAAATGGAGAATCTGAATAGACCAATCACAAGTAAAGAGATTGAAATAGTAACCAAAATCCTCCCAAAAACCAAAAGTCCAGGACTAGATGGCTTTCTGGTGAATTCTACCAAATAGTCAAATGAGACTTAATATTTATAAGGAGATTTAATACTTATCTTTGTCAAACTGCTCAAAAATATCGAAGAAGACAGGATGCTTCCTAACACATTCTACAAGGAAAAAATTGCCCTGATACAAAGAACAGACAAGGACAATACAAAAGGAAAATTATAGGGCAATATTGATGATAAGCATACATACAAAAATCCTCAACAAAATATTAGCAAATCAAATACAACAACACATTACAAGAATTATACAGCATCATCAGGTGGGATTTATTCCAGGGAGGCATGGATGGCTCAACATCCACAAATCAATCAATGTGATAGATCACATTAAGAAAATGAGGAATCAAAGTCACATGATCATCTTAATAGACACAGAGAAAGCAACTGACAAGACCCAATACCCATTTATGATAAAACTCAATAAAATGGGTATAGAAGGAAAGTATCTCGACATAATAAAGCCCATATATGACAAATCCACAGCCAACATGATACTCAACAGCAAAAAACTGAAAGCCATTCCTCTGAGACACTGAACAAGACAAGGCTACACACTCTCAACCCTCTTTTCAACATAGTACTGGAAATTTTGGCCAGAGCAATTAGCCAAGAAAAAGAAATAAAAGGTATCCAAATTGGAAAGAAAAAAGTGAAACTCACTGTTTGCAGACAACATGGTTTTATATATAGAAAACCCTAAAGAATCTATCAGAAAACCATTAGAAATAATCTACAACTACAGCAAATTTGTAGGGTACGAAATCAACATACAAAAATCAGTAGCATTTCTATATGCTAATAACAAGCTAGTAGAAAGAGAAGTCAAGAATAAAATCCCATTTACAATTGCAATGAAAAGAATCAAATATCTAGGAATAAATTTAACAAAGGAGGTGAAAGGCCTGTACACTGAAAATTGTAAGATGTTATTGAAAGAAACTAAAGAATAAATAAAGAAATTGAAAGACATTCCATGGTCATGGATTGGTAGAATAAACATAGTTAAAATGTCCATATTACCCTAAAGCAATCTGCAGATTCAATGCAATCCCAATCAGAAACCCAATGACATTCTTCATTGAAATAGAACAAAGAATCCTAAAATTTATATGGAAGAACAAAAGACACCAAAGAGCCAAAGCAATCAGGAGAAAAAAAAGAACAAAGCTGGAGGCATCACAATCGCTGATTTCAAAATATACCACACAGCTATAGTTATCAAAACAGCATGGTACTGGTGCAAAAACAGACACAAAGATCAACGGAACAGAATTGAGAGCCCAGAAATAGAACCACACATCTATGGACAGCTAAGTTTTGACAAAGGAGCCAGAACATACAATGGAGAAAGGAAATTCTCTTCAATTAATGGTGTTGGAAAAATTGGACAGCCACGTGCAAAAGAATGAAAGTATTTTATACCATACACAAAAATTAACTCAAAATGGATTAAAGACTTGAATGTTAGACTCAAAACCATAAGACTCCTAGAAGAAAATATAGGTAGTACACTTTTTAACATCAGTCTTAGAAGGATCTTTTTGAATACCATGTCTACTCAGACAAGGGAAACAGAGGAAATTAAAAAATAGGACTACATCAGACTAAAAAGCTTCTGCATGGCAAAGGAAACCATCAACAAAACAAAAAGACAGCCCACCAACTGATAGAAAACATTTCAAAATAATGTATCTGACAAGGGGTTAATCTCCAAAATACATAAAGAACTCATACAACTCAACAGGAAAAAAAATGAAAAACCAATCAAAAAGGGTGGAGGATATGAACAGACATTTTTCCATGGGAAGATATACAGATGGCCAACAGGCACATGAAAAGATATTCAATATCACTAATATTAGGGAAATGCAAATCAAAACTAAAATGGTTTATCACTTTACACCTGTCAGAACAGCTATAATTAACAAAGCAACAAATAACAAATGTTGGAAAGGATGTAGAGAAAAGGGAACCCTCATACACTGCTGGTAGGAATGCAAACTGGTTCAGCCGCTATGGAAAACAGTATGGAGATTTCTTGAACAATTAAAAATTGAAAAACCATGTGATCCAGCTGTTTCACTACTGGATATTTATTCAAAGAACATGAAATCAATAACTCAAAGAGATTTATGCACCCTTATGTTCATTGCAGCATTATTCACAATAGCCAAGACTTGGATGCAACCTAAGTGCCCATTAATGGATGAGTGGGTAAGGAAGATGTGGTATATATATACAACGGAATACTACCCAGCCATAAAAAAAAAGACAAAATTGTGCCATTTGTGACAATGTGGGAGGACCTTGAGGATATTATGCTAAGCAAAGTAAGTTAGATGGAGAAAGACCAACACCATATGATTTCATATAAACAAACACATGGATCAGGAGAACAGATTAGTGGTTATCAGAGGGGAAGTGGGTAGAGGGAGGGTAAAAGGGGTAAAGGGCACATATGCACTGGTGGTGAGCACAATGCAGTCTATACTGAAGCAGTTGTATAATAATTTATACCTGAAGTTTACACAATGTTATAAGCCAATATGACCTCAACAAAATAATATTTAGATAAAGGAATCAGGCCAAAATGCCAACCAAGTACTCACAGATGAAACAAGGCTTTGACCAGAAAAGGATGAAGCCTTAAAATATATCTCAAATAAAGCCTGGAGAGCAGCAAATCCAAAGAGGTCAGAAGCTTGGATCCAGGAGAAAAACTTCCCCTCAACCCCAGAGTGGGTGTGTAAAGCAGCAAGCTCAATGGGCTCTTTTACGGATACTGCACTTGGTCGCTCACTAGCCTGAGAATCATCAGGGGTCTTCTCTAGACCCTTGTATGGGCCACCAAAATTTTGACCTTAAACAGATGGACAACCAGTTATTTCTCCAGCAAAAATGAGTTTACTCAGCATTGGCAAAGACTTACAATTCAGGGTTGCAACCATCTTGAGCCACATGCAAGTCTCCAACAGCAAGGGGAGGAGAAACTCTTTTACAGAGGGGGAAGAGGAAGTTGGGATCACTGTTGTAAGCAAAGGGTCTATTGCAAAAGACTAGGAGTTCAAGGGTAGTGGCTTTTCACTGGGTAAGTGGTGTCAGTCACTCATTGGCTGAGCTTCACATCAGTCAAGAAGAGGAAGTCTTTCTTCTTCCTGTTTGGCTCTGCTACTGATGTAGGGCATCAGAGCTCTCCCTTCTGGCCTTCTGACTCCATTTTAAATAAGAGTTTTGTTTATTAATTTTCACAATATTGGTTTACATTTCTGTCTCTTACTGGAAAATAAGCTTTTTGGTGACAAGGACCATTTCTTCTTCATCTTATTTCTTGCAGCCTAGCACAGGACCTGGCCCATGGAGGTAGTTTAATAGTGAATAAATGTATTTGTCATTCAATCACTTTATTGTTTATTGAACATGTAGTCCCTGGCATCTTCCCTTCTCACTGTCCCCCCATTCCCATTCTTCCCTTCACCATTATATGCACTGTTGCATCCTTTCTCCAGTCTATGCTATTCAAGTCCAAACAAACTACCAAATGTATCTGTCTACCATTGGTGTTGTCTATGGATCTGCATGGGATAAGAGATTGGTCCAGATAACTTCTAATAATTACAGCAAGCAACATGCATATCTCAGGTTCAAGTTTAGAAGTGCTTCCCTCCTTATCCTATTCTCTTTGGTCCTCAATCCACTCAGTTTCACAGAACAGAGGAGTAGAAGAGATAGATAAGTGGGATACTTATCCAAGAGGCCATTCACTCATAAAGAACCCCACATAGGAGAGTGATGTCAGCATCACGGCAGTGTGAGACACACCCTTTATCTCTTCCCTTCAATCTACAACCAGTAATACATCCATAACAAAGATTCTTCTGCCAAACACATGAGGATGCTGGAGAGACCCACACATCTGTACATCTGAAAGTGATGGGTCTGGAACACAATGAAGAGGCATAACCAAAGGAACAGCAGAAGTTTTACCAGTAATCCTGACCCCTGGCCACAGTGGCTGAGACCAAAGCCCCAGGTAACCTGATAGCAACAGCAGAGGTAGCACACATGACTCCAGTCTTCCAGTTGCAGCCGCACCTGTGGCCACAGGGAAGTTGGCAGCAGTGGCAATGGGACTCATAACTCTGGTCCCTCCAGCTGTGGTGCAACCCATGACTGCGACCGCCCTTTGCCTATAGTGGCAGTGCCCACTAACCTGACAACCCCAGATACAGTGGAAATGCTTGCAATCCTGTCCCCACCACTACCCTTCTCCTTCCTCTGCCACAGTGGCAAAGCCTTCAACCAAGGTGACTGCTGACATGGCAGAGATGCCCACCATTCCAGTGCCCCGGCAGTGACACCAGAAACTGCAGTGACACTGACAGCAGCAAGGCACCAGAGAACCTGGTGACACAAGCAGTGAGGAGGGCATCAGTGACAGCTCTGGCAGAGTCAGTGAAGGGTGGAAAGTGCCAATTTTCATATATATCCAGAGGCAGCTCAGGAAAGAGAAACCAAAAATTTGTGTTATAGTGCTACCTACTGAAAAACAAAAGAAAGGCATCTAATTACCAATCTGTTAAATTGTTAGAATCAAAGTAAACAAAGTTTTACCTAAATAAGAAAAGTGTTTGCTATTTCAAATGTGCCAGCAGAAGAACAATTTAGCAAGCACCATGAAAAACCACAGTAACATGGTATCACAAAAAGAAAATGACATTTCTCCAGAAACCAAACTTAATGCCGTGGAAGATGTGATTTATTGATAGAGAATTCAAAATAGCTCTCATGAAGAAATTCAATGAGCTACAAGAAAATTCAGAAAGGTAGTTCAGTGAGGTCAGGAACAAAATTAATGATCAGAATGAGTACTTTACCAAAGAGATTGAAACTCTAAAAAGAACCAAACAGAAATTCTGGAGCTGAAGAACGCAACAAATGAGAGGAAGAATGCATTAGAAAGCAGTGAAAATAGAACAGACCATATCGAAGAGATAATTAGCAAGCTCAAAGATAGAAATTTAGAAATGATTCAGGCAAAAGAGGAGAAAGAACTAAGATATTTTTTAATGAAAATACTGTACCAGAATTACTCGACTCCATTAGAAAAGGTAAGATAAGGATAAGGGGTATCCCAGAAAGAGAAGAGAGGGAGAATGAAGCAGACAGAATATTTAAAGAAATAATAGATGAGAACTTCCCAAACCTGGGGAAAGAACTGGATAGAGAAGTGAATGAAGTTAATAGAATACCTAATTATCTCAATGCAAAAAGACCTTATCCAAGACACATTATATTAAAACTGTCAAAAGTCAAGGATAAAGGAAAAGCTTACAGGCAGCAAGGGGAAAAAAACTACAAAGGCACCCCCATGAGACTATCAGCAGATTTCTCAGCATAAATTTTACAGGCCAGGATAGAGTGGAATGTAATACTCAGTATATTGAAAGATAAAAACTGTCAGGTAAGAATTCTCTATCCAGCAACATTTTCCTTCAGATAAATAAAGGCTTTCCCAGACAAAAAAGAGCTGAGGAAGTTCATCATCACTAGACCTCCTTACAAGAAATGTTGAAAGGAGCTCATCTACGTGAGATAATAAGGCAAAAGTACACAAAACTTTGAGTAAGGTGATAAATAGGCAGACAGAATCAGAAAATTGCATCTCTACATCAGAAAATATTGGTAAATACTTAATTATAGCCAAAAGTTAAAGGGAAAAGAAGAATTAAAAATAACTGTAGCTACTTCAATTTGGTAAGAAACTCATAACATAAAAAGGGATAATTTGTGGATGCAAAAATATAAAAGGGGAAAAGGACAGAACCTGTATAGGCAAATGAAGATAAGATGCTCTCAGTATAAAAAAGACTATTTTATCTCCAAGACATTTTATACAAACCTCATAGTAAGCGCAAAACAAACATGTAGAGCAGAGACATGAAACATAAAAAAAGAGGAAACTGAGAAAAACATCATAGAAAACTACCAAATTAAAATGGCAGACAGAAACACAAGGGAAAAGAAACAATGGAGATATAGAGAAACCAGAAAACAAAAGATTAAAGTGGCAGTACTAAGCTCTCATAGATCAATAATCACACTAATTGTAAATGGAGTGAATTCAGCAATCAAAAGACACAGAGTGGCTGGATGGATTAAAAACCGAGACCCAATTATTTGCTGGCTCCAGGGACTCATTTCAGCACCTTGATAGGATCAAAGTGAAAGGATAGAAGGTGATACTCAAAGCCAATAGCAGCCAAAAGGATGCACTATAGCCATTCTCATATCTGGCAAAATAGACATCAAGCCAAAAAAGTTAACAAGAGACATAGAAGGATATTACATCATGATAAAGGGGACAACCCATCAAGAGGACATAATATTTATTAATATTTATGCACCTAAAATAGGAGCACAAAATGTATAAAGTAATTATTAATAGATCTAAAGGGAGAAATTGACAGCAACACAATAATAGGGGACTTTAACACCCCACTGACATCAACAGATAAATCATCCACAGTGAAGGTCAACAAGGAAACATGAACCCTAATGAAACATTAGACCAGATGGACTTAATAGATTCAAAGAACCTTTCATCCAAAAGCAGCAGAATTCATATTCTATTCAAGTGCACATGTAACATTCTCAAGGATAGGCCAGATGTTGGAACACAAAACAACTCTTAATAAATTTAAGAAGATTCAAATCACAACAAGCACCTTTTCCAGCCACAATGATATGAAGGTAGAAACCAACTACAAGAAGAAAGCTTGAGAGGTGACATCAGCAACGTGGTGGAGTGAGCTGTTCCCTTTATCTCTCCCCCTCTGAATTACAACTAAACAGACATTCACTGACCAACGGAGGATACCCACACAATGCAACAGGACGCCTAAGAGACCCACGTGGCTATACATCTGAGGTGGATGGACCGAGTCCCTGGGAAGCAGTGGAGATAGGTGAGCATCCCCCTACCCCTTCCCGGTAGCAGTAAATCAGGTCATAGCTCGTCACAAAGCAGCTGGGGCTTCTCTAAGAGGAGGTGGGGACAGCTCAGACTGAGGGCAAATGCTATCCTGGCCAGCAGGGGCGCCCACCATGCTGCCACAGCCCTAATGAGTGGCCCTGGGTCAGTCCCCACAAAGAAGCTCTGCTGACCAAGCACAATGGCCAGCATGACTGTAAGTGGAGGCAGCAGAAATCTGGCATGCATGTGAGCACTTTCCCAGCCTACAGGAGCACCCACCATACCCACACAACTTCCAGAAGACAGCATAGGATCAGAAACACAGCCCCTGCTTCCCCATAGCTGTAGCAGGTGGAATCTGCAACCTAATACAACCACAACTGTGCCAGGAAAGCATTAGTTCATCAAACACCATGAAATACTACAGTAACACAATTCAGAGCAGAAGGAAAATGAGAAGTCTCCAGAAACCAATCCAGAAGTCACAGAAATTTACAATCTAAATGACAGAGAATTGAAAACAGTTGTTGTAAAGAAACTCAATGAGTTACAAGAAAACTCAGAAGTGAGGTCAGGAATAAAATTAATGAGCGGGGGGACTATTTCACCAAAGAGATAGATACTATTTTAAAAATGAATAAACTGAAATTCTGGATATGAAGAACACAATCAATGAGACCAAAAAAATCTAGGATCTTTAAAAAGAATAGAGCTGACATTATTGAGGACAGAATTAGTGATTTGGAGGATAGAAATATTGAAATGCTTTAGGTAGAGGAGGAGAGAAAACTAAGATATTTTTTAAATGAAGGCATTCTTTTGAAAAATAATCGATTCAATTAAGAAAAGCAACATAAGGATTATAGGTGTTCAAGAGGGAGAAGAAGGGAGAAAGGAGCAGAGAGCTTCTTCAAAGAAATAGTAGCTGAGATCTTCCCAAACCTGGATAAGGAACTGGACTTACAAGTAAATTAAGCCATTAGAACTCCTAATTACATCCATGAAAAAAACACCTTCTCCAAGGCACATAATTAAAAACAGGCAAAAGTCAACAACAAAGAAACAAATATTAAGGGCAGCAAGGCAGAAGAAAATAACCTACAAAGGAACCCCTATGTGGATTTCTCAGCAGAAATCTTACAGGCTAGGAGAGAACGGAATGATATATTCAAAAGACTGAAAGAAAAAAGCTTTGCTAAAAATACTCCATCAAGCAAAACTATCCTTCAGATATGATGGAGAAATAAAAGCTTTCCCAAATAAATAAAAGCTGAGGGAGTTCATCACTACTAGACCTCCCTTACAAGAAATGATAAAGGAAGCTCTTATACCTGAAACGAAAAGGCAAAGGCATACAAAGTTTTGTGCAAGCAAATATAGACAGACAAAATCAGAAAACTGCAGCTCTCTATCAGGACACAGTAGTAAATATTTAACTATAACTTAAAAGATAAAGGGAAGGAAAGCATCAAAAGTAACTATAAACACTTCTATTTAGTCATAAATTCACAACACAAAACAGAATAATTTGTGACAACAATAACTCAGAAGGGGAAGAAGAAAGGGGTGGACTCTGCTTAGGCTAATGGAGATAAGAGGCTATCAGAAAATGGACCATCTCATCAATGAGATCTTTTATACAAACCTTATGGTAACAATTAAACAAAAAGAGCAGAGCCGCAATTCATAAATAAAGAAAAAACTGAGAAAAGCAGCACAGAAAACCACCAAACTGAAATGGCAGTCAGAAAGACAATGGAAGAGAAAGAGTGGAAAAATAGAACCAGAAAACAAATGATAAAATGGAAGTATTAAGCCCTCATATATCAATAATCACAACAAATGTAAGAATCCAATAATCCAATCTAAAGACACAGAGTAGGGGCTGGCCCCGTGGCCAAGTGGTTAAGTTGGCGTGCTCCACTTCAGCAGCCCAGGGTTTGCCAGTTTGGATCCTGGGTGCAGACCTACACAACACTCATCAAGTCATGCTGTGGTGGCATCCCACATAGAAGACCTAGAATTACTTACAACTAAGATATAAAACTATGTACTGGGGTTTGGGGAGAAAAAAAAGAAAAGAGGAAGAATTGACAACAGATGTTAGCTCAGGGCTAATCCTCCTCATCAAAAAAGCATACAAAAAAATGGCACAGAGTAGCTGGATGTAATCAAAAACAAGACCCAAAAATATGCTGCCTCCAGGAAACACATCTCAACTCTAAAGACAAACATAGGCTCAGAGTGAAAGGATGGAAGACAATACTGCTAGAAAAGGGCAAACAAAACAAAGCAGGTGTTGCCATACTTATATCAGACAAAGCTGACTTCAAGATAAAAAAGTCATTGAGAGACAAAGAGCGGCAGTAATGATCAAAGGAAGATTCCACCAAGAGGACATAACATGTATGAATATATATGCACCTAACACACAAGCACCAACGTATATAAAGTAATATTAACAGACCTAAAGGGAGAAATTAACAGTAACACAATAATGGTAGGGGACCTCAACACCCATCTACATCAATGGCTAGATCTTCCAGACAGAAAGTCAACAAGGAAATAGTGGATTTACAGGTAACACTTGAGCAGATGGACTTAGTAGATATAAATAGAAATTTCCATTCCCAAACAGCAGAATACGCATTCTTCTTAAGTGCACATGGAACACTCTTAAAGATAGACCACATGTTGGGAAACAAGGCAAGCCTCAATGAACTTAAGAATATTGAAATCATATCAAGCATCTTTTCCAACCACAATGTTATAAAACCAGAAACCAACTACAAGAAAAAAACTAGAGAAAGTCAGAAATATGTGGAGACTAAATAACATGCTACTGAACAACCAGTGGATCAATGAAAAAATCAAAGTGGAAATTTAAAAATACTTGGAGAAAAATGAAAATGAAAACACAAATACCAACTCTAACAGGATGCAGCAAAAGTGGTGCTAAGAAAGAAATTCACAATACAGGCCCATCTCAACAAACAAGAAAAATCTCAAATAAACCATCTTAAATTCACCTAACAGAACTGGAAAAAGAAGAACAGACAAAACCCAAAGTCAGCAGAAGGAGGGAAATAATAAAAATTAGAGCAGAAATCAATGAAATAGAGACCAAAAAAACCCCAAACCAAACAAAACAGTAGAAAGGATCAATGAAACTAAGAGCTGATTCTTTGAGAAGATAAATAAAATTGACAAACCCTTAGCCAGACTCATTGAGAAAAAAAGAGAGAAGGCTCATATAAATAAAATTAGAAATGAAAGAGGAGAAATTAAAATGGGTACCACAGATATACAAAGGATTACAAGAGAATGCTATGAAAAGCTATATGCCAACAAATTAGGTAACCTAGAAGAAATGGATAAATTCTTAGAATCATACAACTTCCCACACTGAATCAAGAAGAAATAGAGAACCTGAATAGACCAATCACAAGGAAAGAGATTGAAACAGTAATCAAAAATTTCCCAAAAAGAAAAGTCCAGGACACTTCACTGGTGAATTCTACCAAACATTCAAAGAAGATTTAATATCTATGCTTCCCCTCCCTTACAAAAAAACTGGAGAGGAGGAAATGCTTCCGAACTCATTTTATGAGGCCAACGTTACCCTGATACGAAAACCAGACAAGGACAACACAAAAAAGGAAAATTACAGGCCAGTACCACTAATGAACATGGATGCAAAAATCCTCAACAAAATATTAGCAAACCAAATACAATACATTAAAAGGATCATACAACATGACCAAGTGGCACTCATTCCAGGGATGCAAGGATGGTTCAACACCCACAAATTAATCAACATGATACATCACATTAACAAAATGATGGATAAAATCATATGATCATCTCAATAGATGCAGAAAAAGCATTTAACACGATTCAATATCCATTTATGATAATTAAGAAAACTCAATAAAATGGGTATAGAAGGAACATTCCTCCACATAATAAAGCCCATATATGATAAATCCACAGTTAATATCATACTCAATGGTCAAATACTGAAAACTGTCACTTTAAGATTAGGAACAAGACAGGGATGTCCACTCTTGCCACTCTTATTCAGCATAGTATTGGAAGTCCTAGCTAGGGTAATTAGGCAAGACAAAGAAATGATAGGCATCTAAATTGGAAAACAAGAAGTAAAATTGTCACTAGTACAAATGACATGATTTTATACACAGAAAACCCTAGACTCCACCAGAAAACTATTAGAAATAATAAATGAATGCAGTAAAGTTGAAGAGTAAAAGTCAATATACAAAAATCTTTGTGTTTCTACACATTAACAACAACCTAGCAGAAAGAGAAATTAAGAAACGATCCCATTTACAATTCCATCAAAAAGAATTAGTGATGGAATTAATAGAATAAATATCTAGGAAGATATTTAACCAAGGAGGTGAAGGGAAACTATAAGACCTTGTTGAAAGAAATTGAAGAAGACGCAAAGAAATGGAAAGATATTCTGTGTTCATGGATTGAAATAATTAAGATAGTTAAAATGTCCATATTACCTAAAGCAATCTACAGATTCAATGCAATTCCTATCAAAATCCCAATGACATTTTTCACAGAATAGAACAAGAAAATCCTAAAATTTGTATGGAGCCATAAGACTCCAAATAGCCAAAATAATCCTAAGAAAAAAGAACAAAGCTAGAGGAATCACACTCCCTGATTTCACATTATACTATAAAACTATAGTAATCAAACAGCATGGGGCGCCCTGTCCCGAGGCCGAGTGGTTAAGTTCACATGCTCCTCTGCAGTGGCCCAGAGTTTCATTGGTTTGGATCCTGGGCGCGGACATGGCACCACTCGTTGAGCCATGCTGGGGCAGTGTCCCACATGCCACAACTAGAAGGACCCACAACTAAAAATATACGACTATGTAACAGGGGGCCTTGGGGAGAAAAAGGAAAAATAAAATCTTTAAAAAAAAAAAAAGATCTCCAACTTAGAAATATGCAAAAAAAAAAAAAAAACCCAGCATGGTACTGGCATAAGAACAGACACACAGATCAATGGAACAGAATTGAGAGCCCACAGATAAACTCATACATATATGGTTAGCTAATTTATGACAAAGGAGCTAAGAACATACAAGGGAGAAAGGAAAGTCTTTTCAATATGTGGTATTGGGAAAACTGGCCAGCCACATGCGAAAGAATGAAAGCAGACCATTATCTTATACCATACACACAAATTAACTCAAAATAGAATAAAGACTTGAACACTGGGGGTGGCCCAGTGGTGCAGCCGTTAAGTGCGCATGTTCCACTTCGGCAGCCCAGGGGTTCGCCGGTTCAGATCCTGGGTGCGGACATGCCACTGCTTGGCAAGACACGCTGTGGTAGGCATCCCACACGTAAAGTAGAGGAAGATGGGCACGGATGTTAGCTCAGGGCCAGTCTTCCTTGGAAAAAAGAGGAGGATTGGCAGCAGTTAGCTCAGGGCTAGTCTTCCTCAAAAAAAAAAAAAAAAGACTTGACCATAAGACCTGAAACCATAAAACTCCTAGAAGAAAATACAGGCAGTACACTCTTTGAGACTGGTCTTAGCAGCATCTTTTTGAATATGATGTCTCCTCAGGAAAGGGAACAAAAACAAACATAAACAAGTGGGACTACATCAAACTGAAAAGCTTCTGCTTAGCAATTAAGAAAATGAAAAGACAATCTACCAAATGGGAGAAAATATTTGCAAATCATACATCCAATAAGGGGTTAGTATCCATATATTTAGTATCCAAATATATAAAGAACTCATACAACTCAACAACATAAAAACAACAACCTGATTAAAAAACGGGTAGAGGATCTGAACAGACATTTTTCTAAAGAAGACATACAGATGGCCAACGGGCACATGAAAAGATGTTCAACATCACTAGTTATTAGGAAAATGCAAATCAGAACCACAATGAGATAGTACCTCACACCCATTAGAAAGGCTATTATCAAAAAGATAGGAAATAGTAATTGTTGGAGAGGATGTGGAGAAAAGGGAAAGCTCGTACACTATTGGTGGGAACGTAAATTGATGCAGCCACTGTGGAAGACAGTGTGGAGATTCCTCAAAAATTCACAATAGAAGTACCACATGATTCAGCCAACCCACTTTTGGGTAATTATCCACAGAATGAAAAAACACAAAAAGATATATGCACCACTAGGTTCACTGCAGCATTATTTATAATCGCCAAGATGTGGAAACAACCTAAGTAACCATCGAGGGATGACGACCTAAAGAAGATGTGGAATACTACTCAGCCACAAAAAAGGTGAAATCTTGTCATTTGCAACAACTTGGATGGACCTCGAGTGTATTATGCTAAGTGAGATAAGTCAGAGAAAGACAAATATCATATGGTTTCACTCATATGTAGACAATAAAATAAATAAATAAACAAACAAATAAAACAAAAAGCAACACAAAGATACAGAGGACAGCTTGGTGTTACCAGAGGGGTAGGAGGGGAAGAGGGAGGGTGAAATGGTAAAGGGGATCAAGTGCGTGGTGACAGATGGAAACTAGATTTTGGTGGTAAGCACGCTGTAGTTTATACAGAGGTTGAATTATAATATTGTACACATGAAACTTATATAATGTTATAAACCAATGTTAGCTCAAAAAAACAAAAACAAGGAGAATCCCACACAAATGGAAGGTCTTATCCCATAGCCTTAAAAATACACATTTGAAATGTGTAGTTTTGTTTAAAAAAATTAAATGCTCTAAGCTGTAAACACAGAGAATAAATATAGACATGGTTTTGAAAATACATATTCTGTCTCTCTTAATATTAATAAGTGACAACCATTAACTAATGTCCAACCACTGTATTAAGGCCTTTACAAGCATTATCTTCTCTAATTTTCACAAAAACTAATGAGGTGGGTTCTCTTTTCATCTTCATTTTACTAATGAGAAACCACAAGCTCAGAGAGTTCAAATACTGTAATTTGCTCAGGATTCCACAGCTAGTAAAGGTCAAAACCAGGATTTGAACCTCAGTTCAGAGTCAGAGTGCTAAACACTCCTCTCCACATGGGAGGAAAAAGAGGAAAGAAAATGGGTCCTGAAATCGGCTACTGCTGCACCCCATGCTTGTAATAAAGTTCAATGTCAAGTATAAAAGCATTGGGCAAGTATTTTTCCATTTGTTTAAAGAACAAAATTCTGTGAAATGCACCCGTGAGGCTGTGTCCCAGATGAGCCAACGACTGTCCATCCAGACATATCCTGTGGGCAGGTGAAAGACCCCAGTCTTTCCGAGTACCAGAGAGAGATACCAGCCAGCAAAGTCGGCTCAATTGTTCTTCCTAAATCTCCTGTAGTCACTCACTTAGCAAGACCCTGGCAGCCGCTATACTAGGCCTCAGAATGTTTAGGTCGGCACAAGGTATCCAGTCAGGACCTGGCCTCAATAACAAAGAACTGTAAATTATCACTCAGGGCTACATGCTTCCATTCTGTCTCGGAGGCTAGCCTTGTTTTATTTCAGAATGTGCCAAGGAGGTCACTTTAAAGGTAGGGCAATACTCCCAAATGTGTTCCAGAGAACAGCGGTGCGTTGGTAGACGGGACCAGCACTACATTCATTAACAGTCATCCAAGGGACCAAATTAAAAACACAGCGGTCTCATTCCACCCTCTCCCCTCTCTCCCCTCTCCCTCTCCCTATGTGTCCATCAGACCGAGGTATCTAGAGCATAACCAGAGACGCAAAGCATACCCAGATGCAAACCAGCTACTCTATACTCCTATTATATGTTTCTCTTAAGCATCCTCCACACCAATATTCCCCACTTGATTTGAATGATGTGTTAGACATAGGCCCTAAAGCCAGTTCTGCGTGGTCTTCACAGTCCTTGTGGGAAAGGCAGAGCTGCTATTCCTTCAAAGTGTGTACCTTTGTTATAATCAGGGTAGGCAACAGTGGAGCTCTGGAGGAGAGATGAAGGGCTGTGAGTTCTGGCGCAAAAGACAAATTATCCAAACTTAAATGCTGAAAGTCCAAGAAATGGCAGTAGAACATTCTCTAAAGGATTAACAGTTGGCCAGCAACTAGCTGTGTGACTGCAAGCTAATCAGCAATCTCTCTGGTTCTTTCATCTGCAATAAAACAAGGGTTGAATCTGTGATCTCCAAGATAGGCCTCGAGCTACGGAGGCCTGATTCTGCTAACTTGTCCCAGGGAGGTTTTCCTGAAGAAAGCGAAATTTTCAAGAGAAAGGAGAGGAAAGAGTGTTAGGTAGGGAATTGCAGCCTAACTGCTTTCTCTTGATGAAAAGAGACCAAATTCACAGCAACTTATCTTACCAGCTGACTAGGAAAAGAAATGTAGAAGTGAAAACAGTCATTTCAGCTTTTTACTAGTGAAAATACTCGTCTATTTTAATTAAATTGAAGACTGCATTTGCTTAACTACTGAATTTGCTTAATAGGCTGGCATTAGAATAAAAGATCTAACATGTATCTCTATAATTTATCATTTTTTCTTCTGAATTTAATCATACATTTTGTATAAGTGCAAATGTAAAACATTTTGATGCAAAATTCATAGGACAGAAGCATATTAAAATGAAATTAAAATGGAATTTTTTTTTGGACAGCTTGGTTCACTAACTTCAGTCTTAGACTGAGCTCAGAAGCTGCCATTTCAAAGCCTCCTGGAGCACTGGCCGGCAGGCCACTGAGGGAGAGCGGCGAGGCGGGATGGTTATCTTTTGTACCTCGCTTGCCTGCCCCGCCCACGTCTCCCTCTCAACCACGTCTCTTTAAGGACCTCGCCAGGGCCCCGCTCTCATTTTTCCCTAGGCTTTTCAGGATCCGTTCCCTTTCTCCATTTCTCCACCTGTAACTCCCCACTTGGTTTTGCCTTTCCCCCAAACCTCCAATTCCCCGGATATTTTCCATCCTATTCTCATCAAAATTAGGCTCCCCTGTGCCCCATTTCCCGAGGGCTGCATTCCTGAGCCTCTGCAGTCTGCTGTGGCGGCCTCCTGAAATCCACGGGCTCTGCTGGGGCATCAGCGGGACAGACAGCAAGTGGCAGAGGAGGAGACTGCACCAGGCTGCCCTGTCCTGGCGAGACCGATCTGAAACTGGAGGGTAATGCCTGGAGCTCGCCTTACACAGTTTATTAATGAACAGGAGAGGTTTCAGGGAAAGTACTCTGACGTGCTCATTAATATAAACAAATATTTAAGGAGAGTCACCAGGGCAATGAGCATTAAGAAAAGTTGTCATCTAAGAGAAAATTCAAAGAATTAGAAAAGTCTAACATGGAAAAGAAGAGACAGGAAAACAAGGATCACACAGGCAAAGCTATGTGACTTGTGGTTTTGACCTTAGAGGATGAAGTAGGAAGAATATTTGACAGCTAGAGAAAGGCAGATTTCAACTTCATGTAAGAGAAATCTCCTAAAAAGTTAGAAGTGTCTCTTAGTAGAATGGGCTAGTCTGTGAAGTCAGGAGCTTGCCCTTTGCTGAAGATTATCAAGAAGCTAACCAGTCATACTGAGGAGTTATTTTTAAAGAGGGAAATTTGTTCAAAAATCATGCATTGAGCACTTTCTATTGTCAAGCACTGGGCTAGGTTCTGGGGACCTAAAGCTGAATGAGTTATGGTCTTAGTGGGAGAAGAAAATGATATTAAGTAACACCACTACAAGTTACTGGTATATCACTGGCCTCACCAGCCAATGACAACAGAATAAGACTCCACTTACTTTTTATATACTAAAATTATTTTAGCACCAATCCCCACCTGCCTAAATTCCAGAAATTACCCTCCTTCACAAAAATGTCTCTCCACTTATTTCTCAATCTCCTACGACAAAGCCTTCTCATCCGGCCAACAAGGGAAAGGGGGGCCTTAAGGACAGAAAACGATAGCCATCCGGACGGAACAAACTAGAAAATTACAGTCACAGCTGGAGGGGCAAGCCTGTTTTGGAATTTGGTGTGGCATTGGAAGCTATTGGGTAAAGCCAATCAGGAGGTTTAGAGGGTAGAAAAACAGACCCAGAATTTTGTGGTTGAGTAGATGAAGTTTTGACCTGGAACTGGACATGCTACCTAAATCCCAACATTAAAGGACCTGGTTTGCTCAGAAAACTGGACCAAGAATGTAGGGGAGACGTTTGGAAGTGAGAAAGGCACCTGTACGTGAGAAGCTTTGTATAGCAGAGTCTTTCCAAACCAAGGTCATTGATCTGTCTGTTCAACTCTCAAATCTCTCCTTCTCTTACGTACTTCTTAACAGCAACTGAGCAGAAATGTGCTGATGACGCCATTCTGCTATGGACAGTTAAAGGGGACCACGAAGAGAACAGATCGCATCTGAAGGTCCAAGGACATGAAGACCAAACGCTGGCCGAGGCAGAACTGACCAGAGACCAAGTCAGGAAGTCAGCCATTTGTGGTTACTCCTGGCTGCTCAGTCACATGAGTTAACAACCAAATTTTCAGGAGAATCTCTGGAGGCCTTTCTTTATGCTCTGGAGTGACTTGACAAGACTTAGAGAAGTGGAACCAGGCTATGCTATCCATTCTAAGTTCATGAAACTCAATGGTTAACACAATCTCATTACCTCTGGCTCTCTCTGCATTGTTCTTACTGGCATTTACTCGTGTTCACAACTCAAACACGAGCCTAAAAGGTCAACATCACCTCTGCCAGTCCAATTTCCCTTTCCAGTCCCAATATGTCTCCTGGGTCAAGAAGTCGACCCAGGACAGATGGGATTCCTTCAGCAGAAGTGACTCTGAGGCTCCTTAGTGATCCTGAGGGGGAATTTTATTTTATGTTTGCAGTGCCAGCAGGATGCCACATACTTCAAGCACAACAAATAATAAACCTCACGGAAATGCCGAGAAGTCCTTGAGGGGGAAAAATACCGTTGATTCTGAAGAAGAGGAAAAATTGTAATAATGATACAACCCCAAAGAAACCACTTAGAGAAGTCGGATGATTTCCCAGCACAGAAAGACTAAAGTAAAATATCATGAACTAGAATGAATGCCAAAAGGAGGTCCCCTGAAATAGTCAATATTGCAACATTAATATCCAGATGGCTCTCTCTAGGGCAAGCAAACTCTACTGGAGAAGGAAGTGGGTAGGAGGAAGGGTGAGAGAGGCAACATTCACACCAGGCAAGCAGAGGGAAATGTGCATTTAATTCTAAACTGTCCTCCTGGGCTCCCCGCTGCCTGTGGCCACCAGAGAACAGAGGAAAGGAAAATAGTAACATTGTGCAGCCTGTGTGTGTGTGTTCTGTCTCTCCAGCACTGTTTATACAGTTCGGCTGTGTACCTCAGGGCAGTGTATTCCAAAGGGGATCCTACCGAACACCAGCCCTTCTTCGAGATGCTAATCTGTGTGATTGCTGGGGGATGAGGGGGAGGGGTGTCTTGTATTCAAACTATTTCGGAAATACTGAATTTATCAAAATTTTAAATGTTTGTTTGCTGCAGGGTTTCTAGACTGCTTTAATCTGCTAATGTATATTGTGATTTTCCAAACAGAGAAATACGTGGCATTTCTCACATTTAGATGAATACATCTCATGGAGTGCTTTCTGGACCTAGTGTTCTAGAAAATGCTGCCTTCGAGATACTTTTTACCCTGTGTCTAATCTGTCATTCAGTCTTGAGATCTGTCTCAGATCTGTCTTTCCTTCCCCTGCCGTGCCCGCTGCCCTGATCCCAGCAGCAGCCTCCCAGGTGGGCTGCCCAGGTCAGGTTCTTCCATCTGAATTCTGTTGTACACACCACTGACCACCTTATTCTTACCAAGCTAGACTAACTCCTCTATTTGCCTTTGAAATTCTACAAAATCTGCACCAATATACCTGTATTCTCACCCAAAATAAGAATGAATATTTCTTGAGTGCTAGTTTCTTGCATAGAACTGTTTTAAGCACTTTACTTAAATTAGCTCATTCAATCTTCCCCATGGCCTCATGAAGTAGGTTCATTCTTTTAAAATTTGACAAGTGGGAAAACTGAGATATAGAGAAGGTCAGTAACTAGCCCAAGGCCATATGGCTCATAAGTGGCAGAGCCCCATATGAGCTCCCGCAGTCCAGCTGCAGAAGCACAACTCCGCAGCCACCACTCTGTGTGCCTCCGCAATCCTCCTGCCTCGTTCTACTTTCTCAGGAAGCCTTCCCAGCCTGGAATGCCCTCCCTCCCCTGGCTCATTCCTCTGCAAGTGGGGAATGAGCTTGACCAGACCTGGGAGGCTCTAGGAAGCCCTGCTAAGGAATTCAGACTTTGTCCTGGGGGCAATAGGGAGCCAGTAGTGGATTTAGGAAGGTGCCTGATGGGATTAGATTTGTGCCGTTGATAGCTCTTTCAACAGAAAGAGTGAAAAATAGATTGGGTTAAGTTTGACAAAATCAGAGAAGGATAGAGAATAAGGCTAACACAGCACGTAAATGAGTACATTAATTGCGTTCTCAGAACCCTATAAGGTCAGTACGTTGCTCTCATCATCTCTACTTAATAAATGAGGAAACTCATTTAAGGCACAGAGAAATCAAGGAATTTGCCCAATCTTACCTAGTTAGAAAGTGGTAGGACCAGGATTGGAGCTTAACCCGTTTATTCCTAAAGTAATATTTCCAAAGTGAGCCTTACTGCTTCTCCTGAGCATTTCTGTGCTATGCTCTAAACTTTTCTCTGTGCTCACAATATTCCATAATTGTTTTTAAATGGACCAGAAGGGGGCAGGTTAAATGCAGAGAACCTGTGAGGAGGCTGATGCAGGTGAGCTCCTAGGGGAGCCCTCGGGGTGTCCTGAACTGAGGCAGAGGCAGGAAAGGTGCAGACAAGTGGACAGATTTGAGGATGATCCAGGAGGGAGACTCCACAGGAACTGGTGCTGGATGAGGTGTGAGGAATAAGGGAGAAAGAAGAACCAAGAATCAATGCCAGCGCTCAGGCTCAAAAACCGCGTGCCACTCTCAGCTGTTGTCGCCTCATACAGGCATTAGCACAGCAGCCTCCTGGCCCGGCTGCCTGGCTCCCAGTGTCTCAACCTAAACCCTGTTCTGCACACAACTGACAGCTTTGTCTTTACCAAATGAAGAGTCAACTAGGAATATTTACAAAGCATCCTATTATTTTTCTTTTTAACAGAAACCTAAGTTACTAGGAGGCATGTGTCGTGTGCCAGGCATAGTGCTAGGAATTAGACACCTGGATTGAGGGATGAATCAAGGTGCATCAAAAGACACGTCTCAAAAAAAATCTGCTCCACTGACAGCCTGGAAGGTCAGTGGGAGACATGGCTGCCTACTGATGATTCAAAGGGGAAAGAAGTTCCCTTTGCCCCCAAACATCCCTGTTGATGCCTGAAATCCACCTCTGAGAGTCCACAGCCCTCCATAGCCCATAGTCCATAGCCCAACGGGAGATCCTGGATCTCATGTAAGCAGACATTCTAAGTTTTCATTTGAGGAAACTGGATCCAGGGAGATTATGTGATTTGTCCAGCATCACACAGCTTGTTACTGGACCCAGATGTAGAGTCCCACAATTCCCCTGATGTCTCTCTCTCTCTCGAATCTTCTTTGATAATGGAACTACTGGAGGGAAGGAGAGGCAATACTTTGACATTCCCAGGACCTTGGAGTGAATTCCTGAGAGGCTTTCCTCTGTTCCTAAAAGAGAGATTACACAGGAAGCTTTGCTTAAGAGGCCACTGATATTTCACCGTGAAAATTCCTTTCTCCACAGCAACCAGCAGGGATTGTGCTCCTGGTTCTTCTCCAGGTTGCAAATGGACATCGTCCTCAGGGACATCATTGATGCTTCTGCTCAACCGTTTGGGGAACAGTCTGTAGACTCTTTTAAACATCCAGGGGTCCAGCTATGCCTTTGGTCAAGCAGATGGGCCCCAAGTCATTGAATCATAAATCTTTAGCAAGAGGGATCTCTATCTAGTCAGGCTCCCTGCCTAGAGATAAGATTTTATTATCCCTAACTTTACAGATAAGGGCCTGAATCCCAGCGAGGTTAACCGACTTGCCCAAGGTCATATTGCTGGTAATTAGAACAGTCACTTAAGGCTATTACCTACTTAGAATCCTAGTGGTATAGAATGTCAGTGCTGAAAGTGATCTTATAAATACAGTGACCATATTTTCAGAATCCAAAACTAGGACATTTAGCCTGACAAACCCAAGTGCACTTATAGGGACAGAAAACGGATTATTTGAATTGGTGCTGCCCCAGAAAAAGAGATTTATGGCTGTGGTTCTTAGAGATCATCCAATCCAATCTCCCTTACTTCGTCATTGAGGCAACCGAAGGCCAGCGAGGCTAAATGCCTTGCCGGAGGTCGTAGGCAGAAATGTTTTCTGTTTTCTCAACTCTGAAGGTTGAGTCAACAGGGTGTGGGTGGGGGAGGACAAGAAGGGGCCATTGTTCCAGCCTGCTTTTCCTCAAGCGGACTGACCTAACCCCACAGTGCCTGCTTTAATCCAGATTGGGTGCGGTTGTCCCCCAAACCCCAGAGAAGTCACGTTTGAAGCCAGATAAAGCTCAGGGTCTTGAGGTCTTGCTGGCCTGGGCAGCGAGGCAAAAGGACTCAGGGGGACTCAGAGCACTGCTCCTATAGGAGGGTCGCATTCTGTGGAAAGTAGATGTTATTTTCTAGGGTTTTCTTTTTCTTCCCTCTCCCAGAAACAGGACATTAAAAATGACAAGATATTAGCTAATGACCCCTCTGGCTTTCTAAATTCTAGTATAAATTAAGGAAACAAGTCGAACTGACAAGTACTTAATAAGGATCTACGTAAGCCTTGCAATGAGCTAGTCACTATAAATATTTATTACTCAATCTTCGATTTGCCCCTAACCCTTGCTTCATGTACTGTTTGACCTCATTTTATACTTAGTAAGAGAAAAGAAGAGAGATGAAAGAATCAGCTCAAGGGCTCAGGCGAGTCCACTTCCAGCCACGTCCTTTGGCCTGGAGGCCTCCAGTCTATGGATCAACACTCCTTCCCGTATTAAAAAGTGCATTTCATCGTGTCCTGTCAACACTGCAGCTTTCCAGATCAGGACTCTAAGCAGCAGATGGATTCCTTCCGACTGTCAGCCCAACCTCTCCTCTATGCAAATGCAGACCCACTCTGCTGACAGAGAAATTGCTTCCCGGAAAACCAATTTCCTTCTTATTGTCCTACAGGCTGCTGTGAGACACTCTGCTGTGTGGGGTGGGCTCCCACCCTACTTATTCCACCAAGAGAGTGAAATTGCAGAGGACGTGTTGCTGAGATGGCGATTTAGAATAAACGTTCGAATGGGAGTTGTGTTCCCACGTCCCTGGTTTAGAAGTTGTGTGCCTGGTGCTTATTTTCCATTGGTCTGGTTGCTCTGCACCCTTTAAGGGCCCGGAGCTAGTGTTCTCGAAGCCTTCCTGCCCACTATTGTTGGAATTCAACAAGTATTTCATTCATTACCTCATTCATTCATTTCCTCTAAATTCGTTTCCAAAGAACCGTAACCTGCCATTCAAGCCCACCCTCTATTCCGCTGGCAGAGAATCAAGACGCAACGTGAATGGCCAGACTCCACAATGTGCTCCCCAATGCTCTGTCCAAACTAGGGCATTTTCTATATCCACCCTTCACCCCAACCTTCAATCCAGCCTTGGACAAAAGTAAATGACAGCGAACTTGAGAAGAGCTAATAAAAACCTGATCTCCCCGATAGCATCTTCTTTAATTATTTAAAGAAAGGCACAGCCTGTTTAAAAACCCTTCCTGTTCCAGTTCTTTTGTTAAAACTCTTAGAGTCAGTGACATGTCGTTGAGCTGAGAGTAGGAAGGGGCTGGCACTGCTGAGGGGGTACAGCTTTCTGGATGTAAAAAGAAGGGTGATGCAAAAGACCGTTCATTTACAAGAAAGTTATGCACACATTTTCTTTGCCAATCAAAAATGTCAAATGTCAGAAAAGACACCTATACATTTTAAAGAGCAGATTTGAGAAGGCCAAGAGAACAATCAAGTGTAACGTCTATGGGAACTTGCTGGTGCCTGTGGATATGGTCTAGTGAGCGTGCGCTTGGAAGGCAGATGTAAGGACTGTCTCTATCACTTACTGGTTGTGTGACCTGGGATGAGTTATTTAACTTTTCTAACCTTCAGTTTCCTCATCTGTAAAGTAGACGTCATGATAGTTACCATCTAGAGGTGATCTGAGGCTGCAATGGGAATGGGGGAAGCATGTAAGAATTTAGAGAGTACCTGATACCTTGTAAATACACAATAAATGTTATCTTAAAAATGAATAGGGCACTCAATGAGTTGAGAAGAAAGTCAATAGAGTGACTAACTGGACTGTTCTAACATTGTTTCTGGTGGCTTTATTTCCTTGCCGGACTTTATACTCTGGAACATGCATTTGAATTTCTCAGACAAATTTAATAAATATGTACTTAATTAGGATTAGACACTACATTTAGTGGAAGCTCCAGGTCTTTTAATTAGAGATCACAAAACGGTAATTCACATGGAAGCTGGACCCTGGGAGAGAGAAACGAAAAGTGCAGGCAGAGCTGTGGTGTCTGCTCACACACTTCCTTAGCGACTCTGAGGAGTTTTGGAATCAGTTGCTGTTCCTTTCTTGAAAGAGGAAGTACCGAGCAGAGAGCATAGAGGGGAGGGATGATGGAGATGGGTGCAGATTGTGGCATCAGTAACAGAAGAATAAACTCGGAGAGAACAAAACAGAAACAAGCCTGCTCTACCCAGCAGCCGCCTCTGTGAGTGTCCTGCCTGTCTCTTTCCTGAGCCTCTGTGTGCAGTAGACTAAGGTCAGCAACGTTTACAAAAGCACCTGCCTGGGCGAGGCAACGTCCAGGTATTGTGGAAAATGACAGCACGGTTAATTTTATTTAATAACACCTGGACAGAGCTTACCATGTTCTAACCACCTTTCTAAGAACGTTATAAATATGAACTTGGCTAATCTTTAGAACAACTCAGTTAGATGGGTATTTATTATCCCTATTTTACAGCTGAGGAAACTTAAGCCTGATCATAATAGCTACTTTTTATTGTCTGTACGATGTGGCGGGGTTTTGATGTATCTTAAACATAGTCCCCAGAGCCCTGTAAAGTAGTTATTATTATTTGTCCTTACATATGAAGAAACTGAAGTTCATGGCACTTGGATGACTAACTCAGTCACGCAGATGCTAAGTGGTCTCATTCCACTGTCGCACAGCCTCCTGGCTCTCCAAGATGCGCTCTCTATGCTCAGGAGGCTTAGATGACATGAGGGACAACCATGCCATGTAAGACAGACGTAAGTGCCTTGAAAGTGCAGCAAGAATTTTGTCCGTCCTATCCTTCCTTCCCTCTCCCATCTTCACTACCTCATAGGATGGAAGCTCCGGTCTTGCTGTGGGTGGGATGGAAATAATCAACCTTCAGAAAAACTTGAAGTGAGACCCTGTCTCCCCCCCAGAAAAGTGCCCTCCATCCTGGAGGTTTAATGACAAACTTTGACATTCCATTCTGATGCTGCCCTTAACGCCCCACCCCTCCAACTTTCTCTGCCCTTGCTCTTCCTTTATCTCTGAGTCCATATGATTAAAAATAATCATCACTGGGAAGGAATGGAATCTCAATGAGGCCAGAGAGGCTGGTGGAGAGGGATGGCCGGGGAGGGTGAGAAGGATGAGGAGCCAGGGCCCGGGTGCTGGGGCTCAGGGACCTCGGTCCCTGGAAGTCCCACCTCGTGGAGTGAGGCCACAGCCCAGCTCTCTGAGCTAGCTGCAGCGTGGTTTCCAGAGACCGTGCCTCGGACTCGGACCAGCAGGTCCCCTCTCCAGGGTCAGGAAACTCTGCAATTGCAGAGCAGGCAGGGCAAAAGGATGGCAAGAGCCTGTGAGCTGGGCAGTGGAACCGCCTCGCCCACTCTCTTCCCCTCTGCAGTAACCAGCAGTGCCAGTCTTTCGCTGCTTTGAAGCCTTGCCCTTTGTGTTCAGAAGGGGCTGAGGCAAACCTGGCAGAGCAGGTTAGTGCTGGGCGGAGCCCTGAGACTGCCCTGAGCCCGGGCACTTGTTACCTGGACAGGCCAGAGAGAGCAGCTATGGATCACATCTGACCTGCTGTCTATACTCCCCTCCCCCAGCAGAGGGGCTCGGGTTATTCGGGTGGGGCTGGGAGAGGGATACTCTTAGCCAATGCTTGGGGAGGGTGAATTCAGATGGTGGGAAAGAAGACAGCACGCAGCAGCAGGTGGGGAGTGAGCAGGGAGTAACCAGTCTGGGACAATTGCCTGGAATAAACACTATTGTCTGCCACAGGCTTCTCTGTGCCAGCCTGGGCCTGCTGGGCTGACCGCCTTTAAAGGGCCAGTGGCTGTGCTGACAGAGGCAAGCTGAGATCAGATCACAGCAATGAACCTGAGGTTCGTCACAGGATAGGAAGGCAGGAGCTTGTGGGAGGAGGAGCAGGTCAGGACACGGGAAGTAAGTCAGAAGGTAGAGAATGGTCCAGGATGAAGGCTGGGAATAAGACTAGGTGACAGTTCTTCTGCCCAAGGCTGGCTGCCTGGCGCCATCTCCGATTGTTCAGTTTAAAAGAACAAGGCCTGACCAGAATCCAGAGCCCCGCTCCAGATATTGGGGGCTGAATTCGCTGTACACCTACTGCTCTCTCAGACCCTGGAATTCAGGTGGTCCCAGCAGCCACCCGGGCTCGCTTTGTCCCTGTGATTCCGTCCATTTTTTTACCCACCTCCCAAGTGTTCTTCTCTTTCACAGGAAGCTCCTACTATTATTATCTTCATTCTTCTGAAACCAAAATCATGAAGATAGAAAGACTTATACATATTAAAATGCACACCTTACCCTCACTTTACCCATAGTGATGTAATCCATCTCCTGTTTTCTAGGGGAAGATTTACGGCCTCCTTTTTCTCCCTTTAGACGCTAGGTGTTGGGAAGGTATTACCTGGATTAAAGGCCCATCCACAAGGTGCTATGGTTACCTAGAAACAGACCTGTAGGAAATGTGCCATCCAGATCCAAATAGGACGGTCAGGTCTCCTGGGAAACAGGCCCCACCCATCCTGGCCCCCGAGGATCTACTCTAGCAAAGCCTTTTTCTTGGCCACCGTCGGAATTAGGTGGCAATCCATCTGGAGGAAAGAGGGGTGTTCTCTAAGGGGGAACCAAGGAGATGGATTTGTATTGAAAGAAAGAGAGAGACAGAGAAAGAGAGAGAGAGAAAGAAAGAAAGAGAAAAAGGGGGAAAAAAGGAGACATGGGGAAGAAGGAGAAAGAAAGCAGTAGTAGCAGCAGTGCCACATGATTCTCACCTGTCTACCTGTTTTCAAGCTGCCGCTTCCGCCTGAGAGTTAGTGTAGATGAAAAGGAACTAAGCAGGGCAGAAGAAAAGCTCGGGGGAGGAGGGGAACATGGCGGGAGCACAGGGGTTATACTCCCTTTTACGTATTTCCCAGCCAAAGACCAATCGGTAAAACCCCTTCTGATTCCTTTTTATATATTGGAAAACGTGTATGACTTGCTCTGCTGTCCTAGTATTTCAGCTTCTTCTTTCCATTTACTCGTGTGACGTCAAGCCATCATGTGAAAGGCAGCCTGAATGTATGTTTGTATTTTCTTTGAAGGCAGGGGCCCACCTGCCCGGCCTAATAGCATTGCATGCAAGCAATTAATAAGCATCTCTAACTTGAAGACTTGCCCTGATCCCTGGGCTCCTGTCCTTTGGTTTCACAGTAGCCTCTGTTATGACACTCCCTGGCTGAGGTTCAAAATCACCGTTACCATGTCTAATCTGGAAGCTAGTGACAGAAGGAGCAGCAAGTTTCCTCATTAAATCTTTTTGCAGTTTTCCACCTCCCAATGTAGGGGACCACCAGTGTAGGGGCCAGCACTAAGACACTCAGGGAAAAGCAACTTTAGAGTTTTGCCAGAAGTTCCAGCAGAAGCCGCGTCCTAAAGGACCTACATGCGAACCATTGCACTAAAAGGGGAAGCTAAATATGGTGTCTGATGCCTGAAAAGCCTTTTGGAAAAGATTTGTTGCCAGAAATGGGACTTTCCTTGAGGATAGACTCAGCCAGTCAGAGAGTTTTCTAATGATGTAATGCTCTGCAAACAAGTTTTATTGGTGGGAAAGCTCTTAGGTGTTGTGAGGGTGTAGAGTTTCCAGTGCGGCTCAGGGAAAATCGTCTGTGGCTTCGTTTAAGGTTCTACTGGATTCCATTGTGCTTATATTTCCAACCAAGCTGAGCTTATATTTGGCACTTGTTAAAAGTTGGGAAATCAAGAAACTTTCTTTTCCTCTGATGTCAAAAACTGCTGATTCCTCAATGGCTGCTGTTTTCCTGTACATTTCTTCCACAGAGGCCTTAGGAAGGTGACCAGCACAGCATCAGTACACGACAGGCAGTAGGAAATGATGCCACCACAGGTCAGGGTGTAGAAAGGAATCTTCTGGGTGGAAAGGCCGTTAGAGAGCAGTGCATACATATATTGCCATCTGATGAATTCACAGGCACACGTGTGCCTTAAGTCCGTGCTGCAGAGAGATGTGGCACTAAAAATAGCTCAGAGCTTATTTCCCTCCTTCTGAATGTGTCGTCCCCAGCTCTCGTGCCTTTCCTCCCCCAGACAGAGCCCCTGCTGTCTGCCAGTCTGGCTGGAATTAGCACACCGATGTCTGTGCAACTCAGTGTCACCGCCACAGGAGGCTGATGGGGATGCAGTTTGGCTCCGGCTGCAGGTGAATCCCTTGGTTACCTGCATCCAGGAGGCTGGTAGCACCCACCCTTAACCTCATATTAAAAGGATGTCACTGACTGACTCATTCCCTCTGTTATTTCAGACAGCAGGCTGTTCCTGCCCCCATCACCTCTCCACCACACCACAGCCTTTCCCTCTGAATAATCGGCTCCACCCTCACCTCATCCAGGAAGCCTCAGAGGAGCTCCACCTTGCTTCGATCTATCAAACCCTTCAGTCACTTCCTGTCTCCCAGCTTTTATCTTTGCCACCCCTCTTCCTAAATATGTGACGCTTAATTATGACTGTCTCAAACTGTGTGAGTGACTCATGAAAATGTTTATGTATTTCTAGCTTCTACGTACTTACTGTATTTACTCCCCCTGCCGGTAACATAGTAGATTCAGCACTGGGCTAGGACTTGAATGCCCTGGGAATAAAAATCGGGATAATGATAGTTATATTGCAGGGCTTTTTAAAAATGAGCTGATATGTAAGTGGCACAGAGTGGGAGCTTGGTAAATATTAGTTGAATCTGAATCCTAGAATGTAAATTCTTCAGACATTCTCTTTCTCCTATATATATTTTCCCATTTCTCCCAGCTCCTAGTCCCTTTGAGGATAGGGACATTTAATAAATGCCATCTGACACGTCTTGATTTTTAGGATATCTTTTGGATCAGGAAAATGGGTAATTTGGGGCATCCACAAATTACAATGACAATGAGATAACACCATTTGACAATTAAGCACAGGCCTCCTATTGTCCCCATAGGTTGGAAGTGGGAGAGTAAACTACTTTCAGCGGCATATTCAGGACCAACGTAAGCAAATCTGCAAAGAGTACATTGTGATGCTCGTACCTGTCACTGCAAAGAACCTTTATCCAACTATTTCCTCTTACTCTTCTGACCTGTTCTTAATGTCAGCTGACATCCAGCTAATTAATTCCTATAGAGGTGTTAACAGATACGGCATGACTGATAAGGCATTAGCTGATAAAGGCTTAAGGACCCAGCCTGACTTGCTTTGCCAGCCCTCCTATCACATCGGCAAAGCGGCTTCCAAAACACAGAAACCCTTTGCAGTCCCAAGGGAAATATTTCACTTGGGATCATAGAGGACGTGAGGCAGTGAGGAGTGCCGATCATCCCTACGGCCAGTGATGGTGTGGAAGCTCAGATGCGGGGGGAGTTTTCTTGGTCAAGAACGTAGGCTGAACCTGACCCCTTGGGTCCTTACTGGCATCTCTTAATCTGCTGCCAGGGGGCCAAACCACATGGACTCAGTCTACTGGGCTTCTCTCAGCCTCTCAAAAAATGTATTCTCAGCAGCTTCTGGAAGGGTTACTTTCAAAAATCTGACCATTCCAGAAGATCCCCGCCTATGCCTCTTATTCCCTGACTACCAGGCAGGGGCACTTCTTCTGAAAGGCTCCCCGGTCTTGCTGTACATAGTTCTTATTCCAGCCAGCAGGGCACTTGTATGACCCTGAGAGTGAGCACCCCTTTAAATTTTACACCCTAGGCACCTCATCTGTGTCACCCTAATCCAAGCTTGCAAAGTTGCTAGATGGGTAGATACGCACACACTCCTCATTTTTCAATTACCTTGAGACATTTAAAACACATCCCTTCTCATTGGTTTATTTGGTCCTCCGTAGAACCATATTAGAATCCAGGGTCTTGAAGTCCTAATTCTCTGCACCATGCTGTCCCCGAACACTCAAACCCAAGCATCCACGCTCCAGAAATGTACTTAGCTAAAAGGATAAAAAGTTCAAACTTTTATTTAAAATGTTCTCTCTGTTTTAAAATATCTTTCAAGGAGACAAAACATGGGATTTGGGGTTTTCACCCACAGTGCTCTAAACCGATAACAATAGCTTGATAATTAATGATAACGTGGTCAGTCTAGGTGTTTTCTCCCATCCTACTTCTCTGTGTCAGTAACTGCTGATACCTACCCACCTGGACATTGCTATGGCCCGTAGGAAAGGGTGGGTGGAAGAGCCACGTAGCTCTTTACAAGGCTATCTTGGAAAAGCCTTTCTGGACTGATGTCCAAGTTCTGTTAGGAGATCTGAGTCCGGCCTCACCAAAACTGCATCAGGCACTGATGCCTTCTGTCCATAGGCTCAACTCTATTCCATTCCCAAGCCAATGCAGACCAAGTTTGGCAAGAGAGAAACTGCCTCACTTGTCGATCTTTCTGTCCTAGTTCTGGTATTCACTCTATCAGAGGTGAGGCCCCGTAATCATATGTCCGCAAAGCTGTAATCTCTCTTCCTCCTTTATCCTTGCCTACCATGACTATTTTCCTCGTTTTTCTCATTTGTATTCCAGTTCTCCTTCTGGAGTGACACCTGTTGTGAAGCCCTGTCCCTTAGTAGGACCCCAGTCACAGTATCTCTTGCCAGAACCTTTTGAGGAGCTGAACTCTGCTCTCACTATACCCAGCTACTTGCTGGGGTCCTGATCCAACTATTCAGATCACTTGGAATAACTGCTGCCTTCCTGATGTCAACCATCCGTCTCCACTATGTCTCCACAGCTTGCCTGATTCTATGTCTGGAATGAAGCCAGGTTCAGCCTTAAGTTTTCCACAAAACTCTTCTCCCTAATTGAGACTGCAGGCTCTCCTTGTGGGCAATGGTACTGCCGAGTTGGTTTCTGTTGTCTGTCTTGCCCATGGCCATTTAAATCAAACTGCCTACACATCACAGCCAGCAGTTTCTTGAGAGCAAGACTCAAATGATAGCACACGTTTGAAGCAAATTGCTCAAATCTCACTTTCATCTCCACCCCACCTTCTTGGCTTTCTTTTCTGACTTAAATCCTGCCTTTGGCACTGCCCAAATATGGCAGTCTTCCTAACTTTTTCCATCCTATTTGGACCTGGCTCTCCTCCCCAGCTTCTGGCCAGCTCATCCTTCTGCCTGGTATTCCCACTGTCTCAGGGGAGAAGTCCATGTTGTATGTCTTTTCCTCATTCCTTTTCCTGTCCAGTCCTTTCATGTCTTAGTCCTGTCTTCCCTCTCTCAGCTCCAACTATGATTGAGGCTTACCTTTATGCATTGAAGAGCTAGGAGGGAGAAGAGAACACCTTTCATCTCAGCCTTATCCTTTCCCAATTTCCTCTCCCTTCCTCACAGACATGTCCATTGTTGACCACTTTAAAAACTGTAGCAAGCTTGCAACCATATATTCTGTCATGTGTGTATTTTTAAAAATCAGTCCTAAAGTCAGTTATTTACTTGTCATACTATAAATTTTGATTCTTGCATGAGAAAAATAATCATCACATATGTATGTGGCAGACAGTGCAGTGGTCACCAGATATCGCATATACTCCCCCCGACTTCCTGGCCTTAGAGTTAGGTGAGGGCTACGTGTGGGTTCTGATCAATACACTGTTCACGAAAGTGTCTTCTCCATGCCTCTTTTCCCCAGCAGTGACCGTGATAGGCACATGTTGAGAGGAATCCCAGAGCCATTCGATGGAGAGATGTTCCTGTTGACTCATGTTGGATTTTACGTGACTAAGAAATACACCTTTGGTGTGTGAAGTCACTGAGATTTTCGAGTTGTTTGTCATCACAGCACAGCTTAACATGACTCTGACTAATGCACTATAGAAACCTTAACCACATGTGGGGATTTATTCTGGCTTCTGCCACCACCCAAGAAGTGCTTTTTAAATAACTTGAAATTTATACAAATCACATGTGTTTATTATGGAAAATTATAAAATTCAAATAACAAAAGAGAAGAAAGTAAAAATCATCTATAATCCTGTTAGCCAGAGATAAGTACTGTTAGCATTTTCGTGTCTATACTTCATGTATTTTTCGAAGTACAGAATTATATATTTACATATTGTTCTGGAATCTACCTTGTGTGTGTGTGAGTGAGGAGCTTTGCACAGAGCTAACATCCAGGACAAACTTCCTCTCCTTTGTATGTGGGATGAGTGAAGTGGGTCCACACCCGGGATCTGGACTCACAAAGCAAGGCCGCCAAAGTGGAGCGTGTGGAACTTTAACCACTATGCCACCTGGCTGGCCCCAGAATCTACTTTTTTATTTGAAAAAATACCCTGTTCAATTCCCCAAAGCAGTAAATATTATTGTAGAGCACAGTCTTTAATCATTGCATAGCATTGCATTATGACTGTATTATAATTTACACGCTGTTGGGAGAGTCTATCTTCTTCTACTGAAACGGCTTCAGTAACATTTCTGCTCCTTTTTTGCATATTTTATCCTTTACTTCCCCCCACTCACAGGTTGACTCTTAATCATCTACATTCATAGAATATAAATGAGACTATCCCAAAATAATTAAAGCAGGGCCAGCCCTGTGGCTGACTGGTTAGGTTTGTGTTCTCTGTTTCGGTGGCCCGGGGTTTGCCAGTTTGGATTGTGGGCGTGGACCCAGCACCACTCATCAGGCCATGCTGAGGCAGCGTCCCACATAGCACAACCAGAAGGACCTACAACTAGAATATACAACTATGTACTGGGGGTTTGGGGAAGGAAAAAAATAAAAGAGGAAGATTGGCAACAGATGTTAGCTCAGGGCCAATCTTCCCTTCCCCCCTGACAAATTAAAGTGGCCATGAAATTCCCGAGGTGATATTTTTGGATGGGAAAGAAAGAAGTAAAATGTATTCATCCTCCTAATTATTATCATTGTAATTATTATTCTCATTTGCTTGGGAAATCTTAGTTTTTATTCTCTGAGTAGTAATAACTGAACTGGAGGGGGCAGAGGGGATGTCAGGATGGGTACAAGAAGAAGCTGTTTGAGTTAGGATTAGGTGTGGCTTCAAGAAACGAAAACAAGCTCAAACTAACAGAAGCTTAAACAAGCAGCAGTTTATTTCACTCTCATATGAAAGTCTGGAGATAGGTATTCCCATATGGTACTCCATGAAGTGTCAGAAGCCCAGATTTTTTCTACTTGTTGCCCTGAGCATTTTTTCCAATCCCAAGCTCATCTCACAAGGTCCAAACGGCTGCTTTAACCCTAGCAATCACATCTACATTCCATCCAGATGAGAGGATATAATGAAGGAGAAGAAAATATCACTCTTTTAAAATGCTTTTTTAGAGAAATTGAACATACCATATCTGCTTAGTCACTTGGCCACTTACTGATGCAAGGGAGGCTGGGAAATGTAGTCTTTATCTTCAGTGTGCATGTGCCTAGATAAAAATCAAGGATGCTATTGCTACAGAAGAAGCAGAGAATGGATATTGAGGGACCACCAGATATCTCAGTCATAAGAACCACCAGGTGACTAATAAATGTCAAAATTTTTCAAAAGTAAATAATCCAATCCCAGGCAGTTTAATTGAATGTAAGTATAAAACTCCCTCAGGCCCTCATGGAGGAGGATCCATCGATCACATCAATAATCAGATGCAATCAAACTCTCGTAATGAACAGATGGGCTAAGTAAACACGCATTCTATACTTTAATCCCTGCTGGACTTCTGAAATTAGCCACTCCTTTGGAATGAGTATGTGCCAGGGGAGAGAGCAGCAGACAGTCCCCTGAGCATCTTAATTAGCACCTGATTTCATCAGAATGGTGCGATATAATACATCAGGAGTTGAAAGCTGCAGATTCTGTGGCACACATAGGTTGAATTCCTAAATCTCTCAGATGAAGGAAGTGAGAAGAGTAGGTTATATATAGGAGGAGAAAGCCAGTCACCTTCACACTCCTGTGTCTTTGCTTTGTCACTTCAACGGCGTAGAATCGCTCATCCCTTCTCTATATGAAGAAATTCTGTTCTTCTTTCTTGTTCTTTAAGGTGCAATTGAAAAATTTGCTTCTCAGGATGGCTGTTCCTTGACTCTTCAGTTTTGTGGTCCATTTATTCACTCATTCAGCAAATACTGAGAGTGTCTATCATTCTCAGTACGTGTGACAGGCGCTGTACCAGGCACGGAGCGGGAGGCCTCACTGGTGAATTAGACAAGTCCGTGCCCTCAAACCACACCAAACATTAACTAGATTGACTAGTGCTGCACTTCCCCCAGGTGCTGGGCTGTCTGTCTAAACAAACAATGGAGAGTTCTAGAGAGCAGAATCCTAGTATTTTAATTAACAAATACTTAACAGAGCCCTTACTATGGCCAGGCACTGTTCTGTCCTACGTGCATTAAGTATATTGACGCTTTTGAGTCTTATAACAATCCCATGTTATATTCTCTTATTACCTTATTTTACAGATAATAAAACTGAAACATAGAGAGGTTAAGTGACTTGCCCAAGGTCACACGGCCAGTAAGTAGTGAAACTAAAATGGGATTCAGGGAGTCTGGCTCTAGTGTGCGTTCTTAACTAATACGCCATACTTTGTTATTATACACCCTATCTGTATTCCTAGTATTCAATAGGATGCCTGGAATGTAATGGGTATTCAATAAACATGTATTGAATAGAACTGAGCTGGCTGCTCAACATTGGGCAAGTTTCTACAGAGATATAATTTCTACAAAGATAAAGAGAAGACATTGGGCTGGAAGATCTCTAAGATCTCTTACAACCCTAAATTTGTTCCCTGTTCAGTCAGTAAACAATCTTTTAACTTAGATCTGGAGGGATTTTTGAGAGATCATCTACTGCAGTCCTGAACTTTAGTCAGACTTCATCTATAGTAGATAAGTGAGAATTCTTTTAGTTTATCTGATCCTTTAAGATTCCCCACCTTTTTGAGGCTAAGGAGTAGATGATTCACAAATTTTATGAGTAATGTACTGTAGAGGATAGATAAGATATCTAAAAAGTTCCTTTATAGGGTGGAAACATAAAGTGCTTTCCTCTAGCATGGACAGTAGTTTTGTAGTAAAGAATAAAAGAATATTTTGGTCACATTTCACTTCAATTTTAAGAGGCCTTGGATTATGTTCTGAACTGTTTGTGTACTTGTAATAGAGAGAACACTATAATGCTTCTCAGACCTCTAATCTTTGTAAACTTGGGTACAAACAATACCTCATCCCCAAAAGACTGCCCTAAATTACTTTTTCAGATTGTACTATGGCAAGACATTGTTTCCTAAAGACCTAAGAGTACAGTGCCAGACCTTTGACCAAAGGCCAGCAAAATCTCCATCATCTGACCAAACGCCAGTTTAGTCATTATACTTTGGCCAGTCTCCTCCTCCCTGCGGTGTTAGTTGGCTACATCAGCCTTCACCACCCCGCTCATGCTGCCTGGTAATCACTGAATTGGCAGGACTGCCTCCTCTTGTGAGCAATAGTCATAAAGGGGCACTGAGTTGGGCTAAAACTACTGTAGGGGAGGAGAGTATTGGTGGAGATGAGTTTCCCTAAGCCTAAATCAACAGCTGTATTATTTTCCCTCTAGAGCCTAAGTCAACAGGAAGCGGGACTGTATACCTTTGCATTTGAGGCTTTAGCATACTCTACATGGCTTTGACTATTTGCTTGACTCTGAAAGTCTATGATGTAATGATTTATCATTTCACTTAGGCAGGTATTGAACACAAGCACCATGAGATTGGTATAAAATTCACAGTGCCCCTCATCAGCTAGTGAGCCTAGTCAACCACCTAACGTCTGGGCGTGGTTCCATTTGCACATCTAATATATGATCTCCTTTAATTTTCTTGACAACGCTGTGAGATTCTTTTTATCCCAGTTTTACATATGACAGAATTACATATTCTAGTGCTATTCACACACTTAAAAATATCTGGAGGTCTAAGAATGTGTCCTTTCCCTCTAGGTTTGTTTTGCAGGGAGAAGAGCTGGGGGCAAACCATAGGTAGAGAGGTGAGTTCATAGCGCATGCCATGATCATCAGTGTATGAAGGCTCCTCTCTTCATTGATGAATCAATTTCTTCCCTTTCTCCTCAATCTCTACTTTCATTCTCTTTCTCCATGAGTTCTTGTGAATGCTATAGTGTTCCATATATATGTATTTCTGTGTGTGTGCATGAGGAACATTGGCCCTGAGCTAAAATTTGTTGCCAATCTTCCTCTTTTTGCTTGAGGAAGATTGTCCCTGAGCTAACATCCGTGGCAATCTTCCTCTATTTTGTATGTGGGACACCACCATGGCATGGCTTGATGAGCAGTGTGTAGGTCCACACCCGGGATCCCAATCTGCAAACCCAGGACTGCTGAAGCAGAGCTCACTAATTTAACTGCTATGCCACAGGGCAGCCCCCTTATGTATGTATTTTTAATTTACTTAAGTGGTACTGTGCTTCCATCTCATTCTTTTCCTTACTTTTTATTTATTTATTTTTTGGTGAGGAAGATTGGCCCTGAGCTAACGTCTGTTGCCAATCTTCCTCTTTTTGCTTGAGGAAGGTTGTCCTTGAGCTAACATTGGTGGCAGTCTTCCTTTATTTTGTATGTGGGACGCCGCCACAGCATGGCTTGATGAGTGGTGTGTAGGTCTGCACTGGGATCCAAAACTGCAAACCCTGGGCTGCCGAAGCAGAGTGCATGAACTTAACCACCACACCACTGTGCGAGCCTCATCTTCCTTACTTTTTAAACTCAAAACTATGTTTTTAATATCTATACATGTCATTAAACACATATCTAGTTCAATGCTTCAAACTGCAGCATATAATTTCATAGTACATAATCTTAGCATTTTACTTATCCGTTCCCCTAGTTATGGACACTAGGGTGATTTTATATATGTGTGTTATATATATCATATCTATATATGTGGAGTTGCTGTGTCATAGCGCATATGTCAACTCACTTTGTTAAGTACTGCCAGATGGCTTTCTAAGTGCTGGTACCTGTTTATACTCCCACTGATATTATTCACCAGTTTTCTTTGAATTAATTTTCTGATTTTCTTCTGATGTTTTTGTATGATTGGACAACTAATTGGAAGTATTAACAAAAAGAAGGTGAGGATTTGTGTGAGTTATGGCCCTCCTGGTCCCCTCACCCACTGATTTACCTCTCCCATTCTCTTATCCTCCCTTATGTTTCTTATTACTTTCAGATTGTTCCAGAACCTGCTGGAGAAAAATATCCCTCTGAACTTTCTCCCTGAACAGCTTCTTTCCTTTTGATCAGAGTTTTCACTGCCCCTCAACAGAGTGTTCTCCCTGTTCTCTGCTCTAAGCATCCAAATCCTTCCCATTTTGTGAGGTCCAATTAAAGACCTAGTTCCTCCATGAAGCCCTCTCTAATTATTCTAGCTTACGTCTCTCTTCTCACTTTGACTATATATCTCTCATTTTGGGGACTTGTGTATATTCAGTTTAACTCTCTGTTACATTCTATGTTGTTTCCAAAAAGAGAGATCAGGCAAATGAAATGTGTAGTGTTTGGTCAGCCTCATCCTTCCAGGAGGTCACTAATTTCGGACCACAGCCTTCATTTGACTTACACTCTTCCAGCACCTGTGGGAAAATCAGATACTCCTAGGCAGTCTTACCTACCACCTCAAGTCAATCTTCTATAGGATTACGAAAGATCCCACCAACAGAAGAAATACATAACAAGCAATACAGCTGCAAAGTATGAATCCAGGTAGTCTTGCAAAATCCCTCTCTCCTGGTTATACATATCTTTACTGAGTTTGTTGAGTTAAAAAGTATCAGGCAGATCCCGAGTGCATCTATGGTACTCTCTGCTGAGTGTTAGTTTGTTCCCAGTGGGTGCTGTCATCATTGATCTTTCAACAACCACCTGCTCATTCCCTGGACAACCAGGCCTCCTAGCAGAAAACGACCTTTTCCTATCTCTTTCCCATAATCCATCCACCAAAATTAAATGAATTGGGAGAAATACTCTTTCCCACCACTGCTACACTATACTATGTTCCATTCTTGGTTTTCACATAAGAACCCCACATTATAACAAAAATTACTAGTTGCTTAGCCAAAATTCACTTTCTTCTTCTTTCTTACAATCAGAACTTTGACATTATTCAGGATGGCATTGATCTAGCTATAAATCTACATTTCCCAATCTGTTTGGCAGCTGGAATTTCGTGTGGCAATTATTGCCATTAAAATGAAAGCCAAAATTACTATGTAAGACTTTCAGCAATGTTCTTTAAAGAGAAATAACTCAGCTGGCACCCACCATTGCCCCTTGTGCTTTCTTCTTCCTGCCTAGAATGTAGTCCTGATGCCTGAGGGTAGGAGTGGGATAGGTACCATTTTGATATTGTGAAGATGGAGACAACAAACTAAGGATGGCTGAATGGAAAAATAAAAGGAGTCTCGGTCTCTGATGCCATCATGGAGCTACCACACCCACCCTGAACTATCTTCCTCAGGGGCTTTGTAATGTAAGAAAAAATAAAACCTCTAATTTGTTCAACTATTGTTTTTCCGTGTTATCTATCACAGGCAGTCAAACTCAAATCCTGCTTGTCATTCATTTGTCTTTAACAAACCTCTTCTCCTTATGAATCTTGCCTTGGTTCAAAGCCAGCCAGGTTGGAAAAAATCTGATTATTCTTGAGACGAGCCCAACGGTCTTCCAGGTCAGACCTCTAGTGTCCTCATACCAAGCTTGGGCATTCTGCTCCTCTCTCTCATCTCATGAACTTTCTGTAGGTGATTTGGGATACCACTCAATGGTTCAGAGGGTTGTGGCGGATTCTTTCTTCCTTGCTGGTGGAGAGAATTCCTACAACGATAAAGACTCAAAATGCCACATTACTTGCTTTCCTAAGTCTTGCTTACAGCAAGGGTATGGGTTTGAGGCCTGTTACTGTCCAAAGAGATCTGGAGGGGAAAGCAACTGGGAAGATTGTCTATTAAAAAGGGACACATGGAAACAAATGTCTCTTCTTTTTCACTGGAAATGTTGCCTAGAAATGCTGAGTCATCTCGGAATCAGTGACATGGTGAGGATGGCAAAGACAACGAAGGGAAGCACTTGGGTCCTTGACACAGCTCCAAGTCACACCACCAATCCTGGACACTAACTACTTTTGAACATCTGGCTATTGTTTACTCTAATTTTGAGTATATTCTGTCACGGGTACTTGAAAAAACTCTAAGTGACCCAGTGGTGTCAGAATAGGGCTGGCTGCCCTCTTCAGAGTTTCTAGATCTCTTTCTTTAAATCAAGCTCCTCGATTCCATCATCATGTAGATCTCTGGACAGCCTGTGCTGCTGGTCGTCACACGTGCCCAGACGGGTCTGAATCTGTAGGAGCACAGTTCAGGCTTTACGCTGGGACTCTGCTTTACGTGCTCAGTGTAATCCCCATTTCGAATTCTTGCATTTTTAGTGTTGAAAACTTTAGTACCATAGCCAAGGTATGGTATGCCATTATTTTTTTAAATAGTAAAACAATTAGGATGCTTGATAAAAAGTATTTATAAGGGAAACAAGATTGTTATAAAAAATCAGAATTATATAAAAACATTCATAAACATGAATTAAAATATGTAGAGTCAAACATAGTCCTAAACTTTTATCACCTAATTGAAATACTTGAAAATAATTTGCAGGTCTTTAGGAACAATTAATAACATTCAAGCAAGATGCCAAAGGATAAATATTTTATTTGCTACAAATAAGTATTATCTTATTTCCATTGGCACATTCTAATGTATCTCCAGATGAGATGCTTGCTCCGAGTTAATCTGGGGGTATTAATTCATGTTCTAAGTCAGGCAGGGACTACCGGATAGATACGCTAAATATCGCATATTTCCATCCAAACCTTCAAGATACATATAAGTTTTCAATTGTTCTTTGATCTCTTTTCACACAGCGGCAGGAGTGTTGCCTACATGGTCAATTCTAAACTGAACCAATTCCAGCTCTATCCACTTGCACAAAACACTTGAATGAAAAGTGAAAATTTCAGTCAATCGTCGGAACCTTTTCAGACTCACAGGCAAAGCATTGCAATGATTGAACTTTTACTTCTCACAGACATTTGGGCAAGGTAGAGATACAGCCTTTGTTTTTTTTTCCTGAAGAAGATACCGAATGACCAAGAGGAAAGATCTGACGCACTATAATTGCAGAAAACAAGCCTGTGTCTCTATCTATTACAACCACACATTGTTACCAAGAGTGTTAAACTTCCTGAATGTTGAAGTGGTATTCCAAGAGGAAAGACTGCTAAATAGAGATTTGGGAATTATCGTTTAGAAGAGATTAACTAATTTAGCAAGGAAATAATGGATTAAACTAGGATTCTGCGTCAGTCAGAAACCAACCCGGGTCTAGATAAGAATTGGATAAATTCTTTGTGTAGCTATTACTAGAGAGTTTTGACCTCCATTCAGACCACTCGGTGATTTTTATTCTATTAGCAAGAACCCTAGGGAGGGGCTGAGTGACTGGTATCCCTAACCTAACCGCCAACAGTGACACGGCCAGCATTAAGCAAGTTCAGAGGTAAAGGAGGGAGAAGAGCGTCTGAGAGTCGCGCACGACATGCCTTCCTTTGAACATGCAGACCAGAGGAGAGCCTGTGCCTGGAGAACAGTAGTCATAGAAGCGGAGCAGAAGGGAATCTGAAGAGTTGAATCATCTTAATTTTCACAAATAAGAAAACACATCCAGGGTTTTATCCAGGTTGAAGTCTCAGCTCTCTGACTTCACTTAGTTCACATTCTTCCAGGACACCATTTGACCAAAAGGCTATTAAGAGAGCAAAGAAGAAAAAAAAACCAAGGAGATCCTACCACTTTGTGTATCAGTGATGTGTATGAATTTACTCCTCAGCACACAGGAAAATGGAAAGGAATTTGCTACAGGTCTCAAAATGTAAGAAAAGGCTTCAGCAAGAATGTCAAAATACCTCCCCCAAATAACAGTCTTCCTTGGGTGTGAAGGATGTAGTACAAACACCATGACGACTGTAGGAAATGTCATTCACTCCTCCTCTCCTTCAGGATCAGGCCAGTAGTGGATAAAGACAAAGAGCGGGGCTGAAGCGTGAGAATGATCAGGGCTTTAGCGACAGCCAGATTGGAAACGGTGGGACTGGATGTGGGGAGGGCAGAGGGGACAGCCAGGCTTTTTGAGGGCAGCAGTTCTGAGAGAGATGCACGAGCAAGCAGGCATGGCCCAAGTTCCAAAGCAGAGCTAAGTGGTGAAATGGATGTCAGACCCCCAGGAATCTCACCAAGGGAAGGCTCCCTCTTCCTCTTTATTATAGACCTTATTTTAACAGGTAAGGCAAACTGCCCTTCCCTTGTTTTTGTTTTTCAAAAATTACCTCATTCCTCTCAGGTTTATGCTTTCAATGACCTTCAGAATTTTCAGAAAAATCATCCGAATCCTGGAAATAAGGCAAGGTGAGCAGCATATTCTTTTAATGTCATATCACCTTAGGGTTATAGGGAAATGTACTTAGTTCATTGTTTACTATTGATTAAATGTCCCAGATTTAGATTTTTGTATGGTAGAGATGCAAATAATTTCTCCTCGTAAAACAGATCATCCCTAAGATTTATGGCCTTTTTGGAATTGTCAGTTAAAAAAAAAGATCAGAGGCTGGCCGGTGATGTGGTAGTTAAGTTTGTGAGCTCTGCTTTGGTGGCCTGGGGTTTACGGGTTTGGATGCCAGGCATGGACCTACACACTGTGGCTCATCAGGCCATGCTGTGGAGGCATCTCACATACAAAATACAGGAATATTGACATAGACGTTAGCTCAGGGTCAACCTTGCTCAAGCAAAAAGAGGAAGATTGGCAGTGGATGTTAGCTCAGGGCCAATCTCCCTCACGAAAAAAAAAAGGTCAAACTTGACAATCTTATCCTAACATTTCTTTGTTAAATTGCTTATATATACAGAATTTTTCAAATGTTCCCTGAATCAATCATAACATCTTCCTAGTTTCCTCATTAGGATCTTTGACGTGTTCATTTTATACTTGCTGGATAGTTATGATGTTACATTTTTTGTAAATTATCCTTTAACAGAATCATTTTTTCCTAGTTTCCATCTAAAAACATCTTGAGATTTTGATTGGAATTCATTCCATTTCTAGATTTGTTGGGGAAAATTGACGTCCTTACAGTACTGAGATTTGCTACCCAAGAACTAGTCTTTTTTGTAATTTCCCTTAAGAGTTTTATAGTTTCCTCCATTTAGATACTACACATTTTGTGTTCAGTTTATTCTTGGGTAATTTATCATTTTTTTGTTATTGGGAATTGTTTCCATTTTTATTTTCTAACTGGTTATTTTTTGGAATGTAAGAAAGTTTCTTCGTGTGTATATTTGTCCTATAACCTCCTACCTTACTGAATTCTTATATTATTTCTAATAGTTTTTTGAGATATACAATAATATAATCAAATAATGATATTTTTGCTGCCCCTTGCCAGTATTTGTAGTTCTTGTTTTATTCTCATGAAGCACGTTTAGAGCAGTGTTGAATAACAGACGAAGCAGTGGGCACCTTTGTTTTGCATAACATCATCTTACTTAGTTTGAGATGTAATTTTCAAAAAGCACTAGAGAAAAAAGCCTATTTTTAATAAATTGACACAAAGGGAAGGTATCTTTAGATACTCCATCTCTATTTTCACCCAGTTCCCTTCTCCTGTTAATACACCTCAAACTTTGACTCCCTTGTGTATGGGAGACAGGTAGGAAGCTCTACTTGATAGTCACATGCTAACGTACCAGCTTTATTATTGTTGTGTTAATCAACTCCGTGTAATGGTCTCTAAATTTACCTGGCATCTCAAAAAAATAAAAAAAATGCTGCTTTGAGAGGTAAAAGAAGGTACCTTTTAAAGTTGGAAGTGCATTTAGAGGAAGTGGTTGGAACAGGATGCACCTTTTCCTGCTGCTCTTTCTCCCAGGGTGCCCTGTCCAGATGAAGGGAGGGGCCGAGCAAACAGCACTCCCATCTCTGCCACATGGCCCTGGTCACTGTGTTGGCTCTGCCGAGGGCAGGGCCCCCACTATACACTCTGCGGAGCTGAAAGCTGAATACAGAATACTTTCTGTGCCTCTTGCCTGTGGAGCAGGCTTGTCTGGCCCAGATCACACTTGAATAGATGAAAAGAATCCGGTTTTCCCTTGGCCCGAGGCCTGCAGTGGAGGCCACAAAGGCTCTTAACAGACACACTGGAGTGGAAGGGCAGCACAGAAAGGGGAGAGAGACTTAGGAAATTTTAGGAAGAAATAAACAAATCCTCAAGAACATTTCAAGCTGATGTAGATTATGAGTTATTCAAATTTGAGGCCCCTTTGCTCTCATTTGGAGAAATGAAAATTGCAATGAAACTAGTTTACAGCCTCCTGTGGTTTCACTGGAATCCTGTCTCCCAACCCCTTTAAGGAAATCTAGGTGAAAAGAAAGTTATCAGCCCTACAAGTCTGACCCTGAGATGAGAAAACACATCATGAGTAAGATGGATGGATTTCCACCCCCAAGCTTGATTCAGGAATTCAAGAGTTTGACCAAAGTAAGAGAAATGCCACTTCATGCATGATAGTGACGTCGGGGAAACCTAGCAGTGATTTTTATCAGTGTACTTTGCTTGGTGGGTAATTGTGAGAACTAGTCCCTTTGTTTAAAATGGTCTTTAGAATAGCTGGAAAGGTAAGTCCTTACTCTCTTTCCATTCTGGTTAGAACCAATGAAATGAGATTCTCACCTCGGAGAAATGACCACGCCTAATGCTCCTGCCCTGAGAGCTTTGTGGAACACAGTCCCCGGATGTTTATGGGAGATCTGTCTGTAGCCCTGGCCTGGGGTGGAACAAGGAAGTGGGGTCTGCAGGACCTAAGCTCCTAGGGAAGCTTGATCCTTCTAGTTATCAGATCAGTTACTCTTGGCTATTTCCAAACAACAGCAAACACATGTTTTGGGAGAAAAATAAGTGGACTATCAGGACTATCATAAACTATCAAGTAAAACCTCTTCTGGATTTTTTCCTATAATTTATTTCCCCCCTTGTTTCCAACATACTTGGCTTGTTTCTGGCCTTTCCTGACATGTAGGGTAGTGTTTTGGTATGTCTGGCATGGGGACCTGAGCTGCTGCTGTATCAACACCACCTGGGATGTGTGTGAAAATGCAGATTCCCAGGCCCCACCCCAGAGCTATTGAATCAGAATATCTGACAGAGAAGAGGAATGTGCATACTTAATTACCTCAAGTTTGAGAAGTCCCGGAGTTCTGAAAGCACAAAGACCCAACTTCAAACCACGGTGTTGCCAGTTACTATGTGTTCTTAGGCAAATTATTTAACCTCTGTCTCAGTTCTCTGAGTTGCAAAGCAGGGATAATTATACCTACCTGACGTTGTTGTTGCAAATATTAAGTACCGTATTTTAAATTAATGTTCAAAGCTTAGCATGGAGCAAAGTAAGCATTCCGTATATGCTAGTGATTATATTCCCTTTCATCTGGATAAAACTTGTCGAAGGTCAGAGCCTCCTGAGTGGCTGCTGATCAACCGGTTTATACCTTACAGGTTTGTCGCTCCTTTGCCTTCACTAGCCAGTCCTGCCACACACTCTCACTTCGTAAGCAAAGAACCAGTGGATGTAAGCCCTTTTCCCAAGTATTTGCCTAGGACAGCTTTCCCTGTAGCTCTTGACCCCACTGATGTTGGTCTTGTTGTCTCACTGCCCCCTGGCTCTGTTCTCTGGCTTCCATATTTGCTGCTTTGCTCAACTTGGCCTCTGCAGGCTCCCTGCACTGCCTCATGATCCTTGCCACTCTTTAATCGGCATCCTGTCTTTATTTTGGCGTTATTCACAATTCTCTGTAAAAGACTCCCTCACCCATTCTCTTTCCTGCATCTCCCAGTGGTGTGACGTGGTCTTCAATCCCTGTCAGAGGAAGGGGATCCAAACAAACCCCCCTTTGATCCCAAATTCTCTGTCAATAGACACATACAGAGCAGTAGAAGACAATTGGAGTATGTGCTTAAAAATACTGGTCTCCTGGAGTCGGAGCTTTTGGTCCTTACTTCATTTTATGAAAGGCTTTGTGTTTTCTTTTAAACTGCATTCCGCTCTTTTGCTTTTCAAAACTGAAAAGTGGGTTTGTGCTGAGTCTTTTCAGGAAGGAAGGTGTGCTCAGTAGAGTACTGAGAACAATTAAAACAACATTGTGAGCATGACAGCTTCCAGCTCAAGGGGTTGGTTATTAACTGCTCAAAGCTTGAAATGCCAAATACGTGTGAGTGGGTGGTTATGATTTCTCTCTCTCTCTCTCCCACTTTCTTGTTTCTCATACTTGTTAAGCTTCAGCAATTGGGTACTCTTCCTAAGAGAGCGGTATGGAAAAGAAAGATCTCCATCACAGCTGCCCTTCTTTAATGGCTGAGTGAAAATACAAGCAATATAAAAAGTAGCATGAAGTGATAATGTTCCCAGAGAATCTCAAAACACTGATTGCAAACTAAGTCATTCTTATACCTTTATAACAGAAGGAGTCGAAAAATATTATTGTCCTTGGTGTTCAGGTGTGAGGCTGGAGGAATGGAACCATTCAATCATTTCCCCGAGGTCACTCCGTGAGTCTCTGGTGGACACAGAACTTCAGTAACAGTGGCAATTATACTTCTTAAGTACTTGGCCACCTTTGACATTGCCGACTCTCAGTTTCTGGAGACCGACACTACGTCTCATGAGAAATAACTCTCTCTGTCTCTCTGTCTCTGTCTCGCTCTCTCTCTCTGTGTCTCTCTCTCTCTCTCTCTCTCACACACACACACACACATGGTTGTGGAGAAACAGAAACGTTCACTTCTCCTTAGGCTCTGCCTTTTGCAGAGTTATGAGTATATTTTGATAACCCACCTCAGAGCCACACTTATTGGGATGGAGAAAGTCCTGGACATGTAAATAGGAAGAACTATACCACCTCTAGGGGGATGAGAGTGCACCAGACCTGAATTCTGGAGACCACCCATCACAGTTATATTACGTGGAAGTGAAATAAAAATTGAGATCTCAGTAAGGTTAATGCAGCAATGAAGACAGACTATGAGGTAAACAGATTTATATTTACAGAAAACCAAGCAAATATGAAATATAAGAAACATGAGAATAAAATTCATGAGTATCTGGATCAGGTATTGAGGGAATAAGCTAAGACTGAGCGTGTTTCCTATAATAACTAAATTTAGGCAGCAATTAGTACCAGACAGCAAATAACTGTGTTTCAACAGTTAATGCTCAAGGACTTTAGTCAACTATGAAAGTACACATAACAGTTTTACTATAACACGAGTGACTTTGGAGCTTTTCTGGTTTGTCAGCCAAGGCCCAGTGCCAGGGCCTGGGCAGAGAACCAGCCTTTCAGACCTTCTTTGGGACTTCTAAAGGAAAAATGGGAACTAAGTGTTAGATAGGGTTTAAGGAACACCTCTCTTGGGGTTCTCATTTTCTAGGTGAACAAAATGCTTAAGCCAAAAGGGCAGAGGCACTGAGCGTGGATTTCTAGGTACCAGCTCATAGGTGAGGGAAGACTTCTGACTTTCACAGGTCCAGGATGTACACACACATTTAGCAAGGATGACCCAGCAGCCATCATTAATAGAGCAAAAAATCACAACACTAGAAATGTCCAACAATAGGAGAATATTAAAGGAAGTATGGTATGGACATTGGACCATCTAAAAATGATGTAGATAAATATTTATTGACACAAAAAGTGAAAAAAGTTGTTAAGGGAAAAAGCAGATTACACACATTATTTTCAACATGATCCTGCTTCTGTTAAAATTTTCATATATATACATGATTATTAAGATACGTAGAAGATATGTACCAAATATTAATAGTGATTATCTCTGAATTGTATGATTATGGATTTTTACATTTAATGCCATGTCTAATTTTTTAACAATGAGTTTGTATTGTTTTGTCTTTTAAAAAATCTTTATTTTTTCAAATATACAGCACTACACATTATGTTTTTGAATAAAAATGACATTTTTATTTGAAATAAGCACAAAGGCCATACTTCCTTTCACCTCCTAAAGTAAGGAGAGATTCATGAGCAGCTCAGTAATTCATCAATCATTCATGTCTCCCATCATCCAGGTGTTGAGTATAGGAATCCAGGCTAAATAAAGCTGTGCTGCATCCCGAGCTCCTTCATAGAGAAGACAGGAAATTTCCGTGGTCCAGGCTACGAGACACAGCTCCTAATGGCAGTAGGCTACTGTAGTTCCTTTTATTTCTCCCTGGACAGATGTAGAATAGCAAGATAGTCATTGAGGCAGGACAGTTCTTTGGATCTCTCAGGTCACCTCATTGGGTTCCTATGTTGCTGGCCACTGGGGTGGTCTCTCACACTTTAAAATTAGTTACTGACACCGATTCCTAAAAGCATATAGTCTGGTATATTAAAGTAATTTCTGAGAAATAAAGTCACTTCAGCCTGAAGTGCCAGTTTAGAGGTTGTGCACCAGCAGACAACAGTTTACGTAACAGTTGGTCTTTGTTCCTCCAGCCATATGTGACCTTTCCACTCTTTCCTGCTGACACCATCCCCAACAGAAAAATGCAATCTGTTTAGCCTAACGTACCTCATTCCCTCCTGAGCCTTAGCGCAGAATAATAACAGCAGCTGCATGACTTTTACTTAATGTAAATACTTTATTTACTTTTGTATTTAATTTATGCATCTGTCCGATGTTTGCACAGCTGTTTGATGTCTGTGTACCCATAGATTAGCCTTTGCTGGTTTGATCTATCTTAACTCTAAGCATTGAGAAATGGAAGGGGCTCCTCATTTGCTTTTCTTTGCTCAGCCTCCAGCATGGTACCATACGGATGAGAGCTTAATAAGAAGGATGTTTCTGAGTGAGGTTTAGTCATCTCATTGAAGATGTCTTTCTCCCTTGGTAAAAAAGAAGGGCCTGGGGCCAGCCCTGTGGCTGAGTGGTTGGGTTGGCGCGCTCCACTTTGGCGGCCCAGGGTTTCACAGGTTCGGATCCTGGGCGTGGACATGGCACCGCTCGTCAGGCCATGCTGAGGCGGTGTCCCATGTGCCACAACTAGAAGGACCCATAGCTAAAATATACAACTATGTACTGGTGGGGTTGGGGGGTAAAACGCAGAAAAAAAAAGGGCCAAAATCTCCTGATCTGCTCAGGGAAAACATGATGATTGACTTTTCTTCCCCATTGTAGAATCAAGGTGATGTTGAGAAAGTTTTATCTTTCCCAAAAAACTGCACCAGAAGACGTGGTGAGGTGTAGGATGTGAGAGCCAGCCAGAAGCAGGGCTAGAAATTATGGAATGGGTTGGGATGGAAAAATTGCTCCCTTATTGAGGCTTACTTGCCTAACAAAAAACAGAGAAAGGACTGGTTATGTGAAATGCCAATGGTTTGTCTAATCAATATACAGAGCTTGCCTTGAGTCTAAGGACCTGAATGTGGATTTGTTTTGCTGCTATCTTCTTGCGGGCGTGGGAAGCGTCATGGCCAATTGCACAAGGTAGTGTTACTGGAAATGCGAATGCAAGGACCCCTACTCTTCTCCTCTCCAGCAGGAGACGGGCGAGGACAGTGGGAAGGGGTTTTTCTGTTTGGATGGGCTTTCTCCTGCAATGTACAGATAACAAGGTTCTTAAATAACATTCTCATCCAGTTTTGTGTGACCTGGCCATCAACATATATTTATTAAGAAAAAAACAGGAGAGAGATAATAAAGATCAAATATAGGTTGAATTTTAGTGAGAATTTGAATCTCTCTGAGCCTCAGTTTCTCTCAGTGTTAATAGTGCCTCCTACTTGATAAAGCGTTAGGTCTCCTGTTGAAAGGGGCTCCACAAAGCATAGAAAACAATGAATTACCTAAATTATAATTTTCTCAGCTGCTTGACCATTTCTATCACTATTGTAGGACTCTTTAACAAAGTTTTCTGTTGTCGTGAGTAAGACGGTTGCTGTCGCTTTTTGTTAAAATCCATCAAGAACTAAAGAGAAATACTTTTTAAATTACATCATGATTCGGGAAAGAACGAGTGAACTAGTAAGTTTGAGTCTGTTATCAGCTCTGTTTGAGACTGGCCTTTTATATCACTCTGAGGAGTAATGTTGTTTGTTTTCAGGATGAAATATCTAAGAGAAAAAATTGAGTGGGGAACAGGAGAATAACATTTTAATAGGGTAGTTTGATTGTTTTGTCTGATATATTATGACCCCTAACCCCTAGTATATCCAGGGACCATCCATACTTAAAGTTAAATACAAAATAACTTCCAAAGCCAAGTGCAAGTGATTTAAAAAAAATAATAGAATGGCATATTGGATTATCTCCTACAGTTCTCAAGTTGCCCAGGAAACCCAGCATCTACTGTGTTAAGTTTCAGAAACGTAGGTAAATTCTCAGCCAACATGTATTCTGAATACAGCAGGAAAACACAGATGTTTTAGACCTTCTGAGATGCATTAAGTTCTGGAAACTGGAAGCCATAAAAGACAAAATCGTGGGAGGGGAATTGCAGGGAGCACCCTGGGAAAGCAGCAGCCCCGGAGCTGAATGACCTCTCTTTGATCTCTAGCTTTCCCAAGTCACTTTCTCATGCACTTCCTCAACACTGGTTTCAGTTCTTTAGATCTAATCAAAGGCTTTGGGGTTGGGAGCATCACCAAGCAGCTGAGCAGAGTGCTGATTCAGGCAGAGCTCTGAGGGAGGACAGCACGCGGTGTGTTTACAGTGAAATGTTGTGTGGCTGTGAGTGTGTGTTTTCTCAGGAGGAGTAGCAACATCTCCCCACTCTCGCCACTGTCATAGCCACCAATGGGAGAGTTAGCTTCCTCTGGGTCATCTCAGTTAAACAGACATTTTATTTTTTTTGATTTTTTATTCTTTTTTTTATTGTGGTAACAGTGGTCTAGAACATTATATAAATTTCAGGTGTGCATCGTAATATATTTCAAATTCTGTGCACATTACGACATGTTCACCACCCAAAGACTAATTACAATCCATCACCACACACCTGTGCCCAATTACTGCTTTTAGCCTCCTCTCTCCCCCGTGCTCCTCTGGTGACCACCAACCCAATCTCTGTTTCCATGTGATTGTTTGTCGTTGTTTTTCTCTTCTACTTATGAGTAAAATCATACGGTATTTGACTTTCTCCCTCTGACTTATTTCACTTAGCATAATGCCTTCAAGGTCCATCCATATCGTTACAAATGGCTGGATTTCATAGTTTCTTATGGCTGAGTAGTATTCCATTGTGTATATATACCACATCTTCTTTATCCATTCGTCCCTTGATGGGCACCTAGGTTGCTTCCGAGTCTTGGCTATTGTGAATAATGCTGTGATGAACACAGGGGTGCATGCATCTCTACACATTCGTGTTTTCATGTTCTTTGGATAAATACCCAGCAGTGGAATAGCTGGATCATATAGTAGATCTATTCTTAATTTTTTGAGGAATCTCCATACTGTTTTCCATAGTGGCTGCACCAGTTTGCACTCCCACCAGCAATGTATGACAGTTCCCTTCTCCCCACATCCTCTCTAACACTTATTGTTTCCTGTCTTGTTAATTATAGCCATTCTGACATGTAGTTTTGATTTGCATTTCCCTGATAGTTAGTGATATTGAACATCTTTTCATGTGCCTGTTGGCCATCTGTATATCTTCTTTGGAGAAATGTCTGTTCAGATCTTTTGCCCATTTTTAAATTGGATTGTTAGTTTTTTTGTTGTTGAGATGTATGAGTTATTTACTTATTTTGGATATTAACCCCTTATCAGATATACGGTTTGCAAATATCTTCTCCCAGTTGTTAGGTTGTCTTTTCATTTTCTTGATGGTTTCCTTTGCTGTGCAGAAGCTTTTTAGTTTGATGTAGTCCCATTGTTTTTCTATTATTTCTCTTGCCCATACTTGGTATTGAAAATATGCTGCTAAGATTGATATCAGAGAGTGTACTGCCTATGTTTTCTTCTAGAAGTTTCATGGTTTCAGATCTTACATTCAAGCCTTTAATCCATTTTGAGTTAATTTTTGTGTATGGTGTAAGACAATGGTCTATATTCATTCTTTTGCATGTGGCTGTCCAGTTTTCCCAACGCCATTTATTGAAGAGACTTTCCTTTCTCCATTGTATGTTCTTGGCTCCCTTGTCAAAAATTGCCTATGCATAGATGTGTGGGTTTACGTCTGGGCTCTCACTTCTGTTACACTGATCTGTGTGTCTGTTTTTGTGCCAGTACCATGCTGTTTTGGTTACCACGGCTTTGTAGTATATTTTGAAATCAGGGAGTGTGATACCTCCAGTTTTGTTCTTTTTTCTTAGGATTCTTTTGGCTATTCGGGGTCTTTGGTTGTTCCACGTAAATTTTAGGATTCTTTGTTCTATTTCTGTGAAAAATGTTGTTGGAAATTCGATAGGGATTGCATTGAATCTGTAGATTGCTTTAGGAAGTATGGACCTTTTAACTAGAAACATGCATTTAAAGCATCACGTTTGCTGTGGAAACACAGCTTCCAACACCCCCTGGGAGGGAAGAGTCCCCTACACCGGCTTCTCCTTCCAAACATTGTGCTGCTCTCAGGATTTCATATGTAGAAACGTTATAGTTGCCTCTTTGTTAATTCTTTCTTGGGCCTCCACATAATTTTGCTTGCTAAGAAGTGGAATTACTACTGTATACAAAAGCTTACATTTCAGTGTGATGCCTTTCATTTCCTGGCGTAAGTTCACATCTGACTAAAACGGATTCTGTGTTGCTCATGATGATTCTAAGTGCAGAGCTCAGACAGCGGGTGATAAACTCGAGCAACTGTACAGGTTGCTTTCCTACCTCAGAACATTTTTTCTGATCATTTTAAATATGCAGACTGATTTTCATAAGTTTTTAACTGTATTTCAAAAACATTTCCTTTCTTATTTTAAAACATAGACAAATAAATTTGGGAGCATAATAATCACTGCTAATTTCCAAATTTCCTTCCTTCCAAAGCTTTTTCATAATAATTAAATTATTTTACTTTTATGGCACCCAACTGAAGAAGAAAGCGAGCAGGCCCATTTTACAGATGGAAACACGGAGACGTTAATTGACTTATTCAAGGTCAGCCATCGCGGGCAAGATAAAAGTTGAAAGGAAGAACTAGCATCTCCTAAAATTTACCACGTTCCTTTCCAACATGGTGATTATTTCAGTTGGGAATGAGAAGGCATTTCATATAATTTAGCCTTAATTTTTTTGTGCCTTTAACCTCTACACATCAAAACCTAATTGCAAGGTTAGATATGATTTTGCCTTACAGGCATTAAATTACTATTAATTTGTAGCTTTCTCTGCTGAATCTTGATATTTTCTTAGATTTTCAGTATAATTTGTTTTGATTTGCAGTGAATTACAAATTATATAATTTTATAATTTGCAGTTGTCCCCATCTGTAATAGGTATAAAGATACATCCATAGCCATAAGCAACAGCAGAAAATAAGTAAGCATATAGATTCTGTACTGTGACAGCATCATTTATTCATTTATTTGGCAATGTGGATACAATGGTGAATAAACAAATTCCCTACCCTCATGGAATGTTCATTTTAGTAAGAGAGGCAAATAACAAATAGTCAATTACAAAACACAATTGTGTAGTGATAAGGTCCATAAAAAAAATAAAAGCAGAGTAAGGGGACAGAGAAGACTGAACTATTTTAGATAGCAGTTGAGAAGGTTAATTCAAAGCCAGAAGAATTGGGGGCTGTCTCCGTGGCCGAGTGGTTAAGTTCACGGGTTCTGCTTCGGTGGCCCAGGGATTCACCAGTTCGGATCCTGGGCGTGGACATGGCACTGCTTGTCAGGCTACGTTGAGGTGGCGTCCCACATGCCACAACTAGAAGGATCCACAACTGAAATATACATCTCTGTACTGGGGAGATTTGGGGAGAAAAAGCAGCAGCAAAAAAAAAAGATTGGCAACAGTTGTTAGCTCAGGTGCCAATCTTAAAAAAAAAGAAAAAGAAGCCAGAATTGGCCTTGGCTGGTTTAAGGAAGAGCTGAAGGCTGGCCTCCTAGCTGCAGCAGAGTGAATGTTGAGAGGTCAAGACTGGAGAGGTAAATAGAGGCTGAAGGGACTTGCAAGGCTGGGGAAAGGACTTTGGATTTTATTGTGGCATGATTAGAAGCCTAGAGCAGTGGAGAGTTCTGAGGAAGAAGAATGACATTATCTTATGTTTTAAAAGAAATTCTCTGATGGCTGATTTGAGACTAAAAGAATGGAAGCAAGACCAGTTAGCCACCCCGAGACAGATTATGGAGGGCAGACATGAACGTTAGTAGTTAAGAGGGAGGAAGGCAATTGGATTCAGTGTCTGTTTTGAAGGTAGAACTGCAAGGATTTGCTGTTAAAATGAATGTGGTCCTTGAAAGAAAGAGAGGCTTTTGTCCTGAGATGGGGAAGACTCGAAGGAGGCAATTTTGGGTTTTGTTTTTAATATGGAAAATCTAGAGTTCTGTTTTGGACAAGTTACGTTTGAAATATCCAAGTGGAGATTCCATGGAGGCAGCAGAATATATGAGGCTGGAGTGCTGGGGAGAGGTCAGGGTTAAAGATACACACACATCAGTGAATGGAAGCTATTTAACGCCAAGGGCTGGAGGAGACTGCCCTGAAAGGGAGTGTAGAAAGAGAATAGGAAAGGCCTAGGGTCAGAGCCCTGGGGCAGTCAACATTTAGAATTCTGGAAGAGGAGAAAGACCCAATGGAGGGGACAGCAACGGAATTACTATCTGGCTGAACAATTCAAAAGCAGACATGTAGATATGTACAGCTGGTGTTCAGGTTTAAAGACTGAAAAAAAATCTTTGTGGGAGAACAATCAAAAGTTCTAAATTATTGTGATACAGGCTAATGAACCAAAATGTGATCAGGAGAGGAGAGAACATGGAATGAATGCCCTGAGGACTTGTCACATCCCAGGGATCAGGACTACTGACCACTTCCTAAAATGTTGCCCAATAGTAGTTTTTTTTTGTAGTAAAGGGCTCAATGTTTAGAGAAGCTACTCCATGGGCACCTATATTAGCTAAGAGAATGCTACACACAGACAACACATCTTTTCTAAAAATCTATTTTGTTGTCCTGTTTTATGGGGAGACAATATGGAGCTGGCCCTTTGGCCAGGAAAAAAATAAATAAACATGGCAATGTCAAATGTCACTTTGGGACAATTCTCTATTAAGCCTGGCCCACTTTCAGCAATTCATTTTTCTCAAGCCAGCTGTCGAACATTCAATTTGGGGCTGAAAATAAGCTTCCTCTCTTGTGCTCGCTCAATTCCCAGGCTCTCTCTAAAACGCAAGGTTAGGTAAGTGTCGCAGTTCTCGCGTGGCTGCCCTCCCCACTGGCTTTACTTGACTGCACCGTGATGCTGCTTCAGTGTCTGGAGAGGACTGCAGTACAACAGATCCGAGACACCAGGAGTGAGCCCAGATGCAATGCCTGCAAGATGACAGTGCCAAGGCCAAGAAAGGAGGCTGGGCTAAGGCCTCCAACAGCTTCGGACAGAGGGGGAATTTGCCTTTTTCCCCCCTCCTCCTCGTCACTTTGGGAATATCACATCAAACCATAACAAGTGCAGTTATTTAACACTATTTTACAGCTTTTTAAGGAAATGTTGCATTTATTGGGATAGTGATGTATCGCTAAGGGTATTATTAGGACAGTAACACCAAGTTCAGATGGCTGCAGAGTTGCCCAGAAATCACAACCTTCAGTTTATCTGCAGGTTTAGCAATAACAACTACTGATGCATAGGATATTTGGATTCTTCCTTCCAAGGAGAGGGATAAGAGGAAGGAACATCAGCACCCTTGACCTTGCTCAAATATCTCTGACATTTGTAATACACAGATGGAATCCATTTGTTTTTTCTCTGAACTAGATATAATACAAATAGGAGGAAAGTTAGCAAAATGTTTTGAGACTCTAAGTAAAATATCTGTGTCATCCATTCACCTCCTCTACCAGCTGAGCACAAAGCTCTTAACATTCAGCCACGGCAGCTGAATTTCGGGGTCTGATGGCAAAACTCTGGGATGTGAAAGCTTTCCAAAAAGAATACAAAATGTCATTATCTTAGTTGAGAATAGCCAAGGGACTAGCAGCCTTGGGCAAAACTTGCTTCCCATGGTGACTTGGTTTAATGTCCCATGCTGACTTCCTCTTGATATCACAGGAAGTTTAATGTTTAATGCTCACCAACCTCGGGGACAACACAAGCCTTTGAATCTCTCTCTGCATGCTTGCCTCTCTCTGCATACTTGTCACTCTCTGGCAGAAACAGCCCTCTGTGGCCAAAAGGTGAACCCATGGAACTGTTGCAGTTTGGAGAAAGAGTAATTTTTAAACTATGGGTTTGTATTGAAGCTGAGGGTCTCTAGCTCTCCTGATTTACCTTGCTGTTTCTCCAGCACTTAGGAAGTAACCATTAACACCGTTATGGATCCTAAGTGCACCTGTTTCCAGTAGATGCCTTCCATACTAGGATACATTTATTTAAAGTAGGCTGCTTTAAATTTTCCCATCTCAGTTTGTGCCTCTATGCAAATCTTCTCATTCCATCCCTTCCCTCCTTCTCTGCTAGAAAACATCTAAAATCTTGGTCTTTAAAGAAACTTTGGTTGTACTGAAGCTGCCAAGAGTGGGATTATTGTGCATGTTTACTCCCTAATTTCTCTCCAGGATGTGGTGAAATCCTGCTTCATGTACATGCCCTTGAAATTCTGCTCAGTGTGGTCAAGGCCACGTTTTATATTCAATGACTCCCATTGAAATGACTAAATGCTGAGTGGACCCAAATCACTGCAGTGACATTAAATGATGCAGCATTGGGCACTGGTAGGTTTGAGGACTAAGAATTAAATTATGAAGACACCTCTCCCTCAACATTTAGATACCAAATGAGTCAGAAGGAGTGAAAGGTACATATATAAAAGAAAAAAATGAAAATAGAAAACGGTAGAACGTCAAGATACATTCTGTTACACAGATGGTTGTTGCAGGTGGAGGTGCTGCACGGCCTTTACAGCTGAACAAAAGGAACAGGGAAGAACCCAGAGCAGTGTCATCCACAGGCAGGAGGTTCCCTGTGAGCTCCTTCACTTGTCTCCAAAATCTCTTTTCAAGCTAGCCACGCACCTTCCGGTTTGCTACTCCTTCACCTTTTCTTGTCCTTTCTCTCCCCTGCCATGTCACTTCCAATCTTCTGGTCCATAACTCTGAATGAGGCAGCCTACTGAAGGAACTTTTAGGCCCCCCCGTTTCCAAACAATAACCGACGCGAGCTGACTTTGGACCAAAATGCGCAAGGGAAGGAGAGTCGAGATCTTCCTGATTTGCGGCAACGCCCCCTTTCCTCACCAGCGCGGCGACAGTATTCAGGGGTCAGCTGGGAGTGGTGAGGAGCCTCTGCCGTAGTCTCAGAGGATGTCTCTTCCTGGCGTTACTGCTGCTGCGGCAGGTTTTTTATTTTTGCACCGCAGCACAATGCAGAAGCCGAGGGAACAGACTACGCCCGAACCCCTACGGCAGCATCTCACTCCCTTTCGCGCCCCGCCTGCCCCCGCGCCCCCCAGGAGCCCCCGCCGCGCGTCCCTTGCCGCCCCCCCGCAGTGCACGTGCGCTCCCGGGACAACGGCAGGCGAGGCCTGGGCGCGCCCCCGCCCCCTCGGCCGCGCGCGCGCTCCGCCCGCCCTCCTCGCGCGTGCTCGTGCCCGCGGCGGCGGCGGCGCGCCTCTTCTCCCAGCTGCGGGCGTCGCGGGTGCAGGAGGAGGCGGAGCGAGAAGGCGGGCTCCGGCGGGCGCGCGCCGGCGAACGGGGCGGGGGCGCTGCGGGGGCGGCCCGAAGGCAGCTGGTGAGGGGCTCTGCCGCGGCAGACCCGCGTCCGCGGGGCCGACTCCGCGGGGGGCGGGCGAGCGTGGTGCGTGTCGGAGGTGGGGACTTGAGGCCGTGGCCCGGAGCCCGGCGTCCCCGCCCCCGAGCTGCCGGGGCGGCGAGGCGGGATGAGGCGCTGGCGCTGGGGGCGCCCGGCCGAGCCCCCGCGGCTGCCCTCGGCGGCCAGGCGCTAGGCTCGGCGGCGCGGGCGGTGCTCGGCGGCGGCGAGGAGGAGGAGGAGGAGGAGGGCGTCGGGCCCGGCGCCCGCGGAGGGCAGACACGGAGCGGCGAGCGGGGCGCAGCGACGCCGCGGCGGCGCGGCGGGGCCGCGGGGCTCGGTAAGGCGGGGGCCGCGGGAGGGCCGGGGGCGCCGGTGACGTGGGCAGGCGCCGCAGGCGAGGCTGCGGGGGCCTGCTTTCCTTTTGAGGAGAAATTGTTTTTAAAGTAAAGGTTCCAGATCGAATGTTCTTAGAGGACCATCTCGGATTTCCCCCAGACCCCCCCGGACTCGTTTGCCCAGCCTCCCGGGGTGGACTGCGCTCGCCTCTCCGGTTTGCCCGCGGCCTCGGCGGACGCGGGGTTCGGACGGATTCTGGCCTGCTGCAGTACTCTCCCCCGCCCGAGGCTCACGTCAAGCCAGAGCCGCGACTCCCGGGGAATGGGGACTCTGGGGACACGGGCTCTCCCCGGGGAGCGCTGCGCGAGCGTTTCCCTCCGCTGCCCACGGGCGACCCTGCGGTGCCGCCTCCCGGTGTGCAGGGCAGGTCGGGCAGAGGTCTGCCCGCAGGGACTCCCGTGGAGTTTTCTCTCTAGTCTTTTTAATTGACTGAGTTGCCGCTACATATTGGACTATACTGGTGACTTAGTGCCCTTTCCCCCCTTCAAGTCCCCCTCCATCCCCGTATCATGCCTTTCTAATTTGATGGCTTTAGTAAATATTTATGTTAAAGATTTTTGTAAACAGATCGCAAGAAAGGTAGGGAGAGGAAGTCAAACCTGATTTCTTAGCTTTAGTTTGCCTCTGGACCCTTTATAACTGCACCTTCTGTTGCTGAAGCTTGAAGGTGGAGGGGAGGAGACCCACAGCAGGATGCTTGGGATGCGGTTTCATAGTTATCTTTTAGGAAATGGAATTTGGATAATTATAATTTTGAGCTGCATGCAGAATTGCAATCTGCTTTTAAAGTGCTTGGGGCACTGCGTGATGCTACATGGATAGTTGGCAGCTGGGCCACATTGCATTGTTGTCAGCATCTCTTTTATTTTCCATTCTTTCAGAGTTTTATTTGGCACAGCTTTAGACCTTTTAAGTTAGTCTGAATGGGAATAACTTCTGATACCTTGGTTGCTTTTTTAAACGTTGTTTATATTCGTAGTTGTGTTGGAAGAAGAAAAAGCACATGGTGCTAGAGTACGGTGGCTCTGAGAGTCCAGAAAATGTGCTAGTTTGATTCATAATTGAATTTGTTGTTGTAATATTTTTGGGTAGGGATCGTTGTGATTCATTAATATATTTTTCCTTATTGGGTAAATTGAAGTCTAACTCGGAATCTTGACCTTTGCTCCTTGGACTAGAGAGTGAAGGAGATAGAAGCTTTAATTGCTGCTGCAGCATGACCCCAAAGTTTTCCAGGTACTCATTGGGTTGAATTTTTAATAGGGCTTTTTGTGAAGATGGGGTATTATGATGTTGTGATTTCCATTTTCAAGAATATCTGGAGTCTGCTTCATTCCTAATGTTAGATATGGTGATGCTTTATAGAGCAAGTCTCCAGAATCGTATGAGGTTGGAACTGTGCTCAAACCAGTTATCTTCATACCATCGTCCCCATAGCAGTCCCTGGAATAAAGCAGCACTTTGGACAGAGGCTTGTCCAGCCACAGCTGGGGTGGAAACCCAGTTTACTGTATGGTGGTACACGTTGAGGTGGGTGATAGGGCGGAAGTGGGCCAGAGAGGAAATGTTAGTTGGAAGAACCTTCTTCAGTTATATAACTGTTGTGTTTTCCAGGGAGAGTCTAAGAAGCAGCTAGGCAGGCTCAACTGTCATTAGAGGCTTTGATGTTGGTTTGAATTCCAGGAGTTATGTTCCTTTTCTTTTCTTTTCCCAGCCCCCACATAATTTTCCAATCACCAGAAGCTGTTCTGCAGTTGGGCTAAGACTTTAATGGCAACACGTTCATCTCTACTTCTCCCTCTCTTCTTCTCTCTTTACACGACTTACTCAGCAGTGTTTTCCCTTCCCAAGCTGGCCTGGGTGTACATGTCTGCACGGTGTACATGGATTTGCTGTTGACTGCAAATGCATTTAACAAATGTCAAGGACTAGCAACTATTTTCTTCAGAAGACTGTGGTAGCAGAAGGAAAATGGAATGAAATGAACTAAACATTGTTCATTGTATTTTAAAGATTATGTTGTTATGTTGCATTTTAGAGATTATGACTGACATTCTTGAGAATTTTTAGCATTTATTTTTAGCATCATGAATGTGAACTCTGATGTCCATCGAAGTAGTTAAGAGGCACAAGGACTTGAAACCAGGTCGTGGTTGTAGTTCTGCCACTGACTAGCTGTGTGGCATGGTACTTTCTTTGGGCAAATTATTTACATTTCTGAGCTTGTTTTCCTTGTGTATAAAATAGAGATGAGAAGGCTTGCACTGTCTTCCTTAAGGAGTTGTGAAGGATCAGATGAGAGAAAGGATGTGAAAATGCTTTGCAAAACTTTTTATACGTGTTAAGATGTTACTGTTATTACATGTAAACTTAGTGTTTAACTGTTTTAAATATTTTAACATCAATTTTAAAAATGCACATAAGGAGTGAGAATGTGTAAACTCTCTCCCAGTTCCAAAATTTTGTAATTCTATCTCATTCTTAGGAAATCTATATGTAAGACCTACAGTTTTGGACTCTTTGGAATTTCCACTTATTCTGGACAGGTGTCAAGTTTATTGAGACTTTGAACTTCTTTAAAGTATCCTTTCTAAATATTAAAGGAGGTTATAAGTTAGGATTGTAAGAAGAGCTGTTTAGTTAACAATTATTTTATATTTGTCTGTATTATTTATCACAGAAGTTGTCAAAATTCAGTCTGTAGGCCAAATTTGGCCCACAGCTTTTTTGTATAGGCTGTGAGCTAAGAATGATTCAACAATTTTTAAATGGTTGAAAAAAATCAAAAGAAGATTTCATGACGTGTGTCAGTTATGTGAAATTCACAGATTAGTGTCCATAAATAAGGTTTCATTGGAACACAGTCACACTCATTTGTTTGCGTGTTGTTTGTGGCTGTGTTGGCAGTACAACAGGAGAGTCGAGTTCTTGTGACAGAGACAATATGGCCTACAAAACCTAAAATATTTTTCTAGCCCTTTACAGAAAAAGTTTGCCAACCCCTGACTTAGGACTTAAAATCTTTTGCTTTACTTAGCACAAGCATTATTTCCTGTCCTAGCATTTATAGGAGTTAAGACCCCTGGAAAGGGACTAATGATTGCTTTGGAGCCAGATAGACTTGTGTTCGAATGCCGGCTGTGATATAAACACTGGTCCTGGAGAGACTAACGCTGGTGCCTCAGGCACCTCTTTTGTAATCAGAGAATAACAATAAAATCTATTTTAGAAGGTTGTAGTGATGGTTAAGTGAAATGATACATGTCAAGGCTTAATATGATATAAGCATAGAGTAAGCACTCACTAAGTCATAATGATGGGGATTATAAATTCTAGTCTGAACAATATGCTAAAATATATGTCACCTTTGTTCCACCAGATTATAGAGTTGTTCTCCTGAGTGGTATGCTACTTGTTACCGAATTTTCTCCTTTACTGAAACCATTACTTTAGTTAATAGCTGATAATTGGAATAACTTGAGAAATTTCCCATATGTTATACTGTATTGTTATTAATCACTTGCTTATGATGATTAAGAATGGGTAGAAACTTTTAGATCTAAACCTCAGAACCTGTGCCCTTCTGGAGGCTGGGATTGTGTCATAGCCATGTGTGTAATAAAATAATAATTGCTAAAAAAAAAAAAAAGGGAATGAGTGGAAAGCTAATTCTGCCATATTTTTCCCAGATCCTGGTACTATTCTGTTTGTAAAAGGAATTTAAATATCACTTTTATTTTGGTACTGGTATTTTTTTTGAGAAGGATATGTGAGAAAAGCCTGTTTTAATTTGGCCAGGGTTAGATAACTTTTCCTTACGTGTCTGGTACACTCTTAAGCCTTATGATTTGCATTATCATCTCTCTAACATCCCCTTCAGAGTTGAAATAATAAAACTTAATTTTTTTTCTAAAGATAGACCTAGTTTACTGTCTAGAGACTTTGATATTAAGTTGCTTTTTGAAGTATTTGGTTTAAATTATCTTACAATTGAGAAATTAGATGTGCTTCTCAACTTCAAGTGCTCGTTTATTTAGCATTATTTTCAAACTAAGAGTGAGCAAATAAACAGAGACCATTGTTCTGACTGAGTTAAAGAAAACAGAATTGGGGTCATTGTGGCTCTTGCAGTCCTACAAATTGTGCAGTTTCGTGCCTTGGGTGATTCTTAAAAGCTGTGGGGTGATTCCGGGGAGATATGGGAGGGCACTAATGTTCTCCTACTGTCCTTGGTGGAACTGTGGGATGGAGGCAGAGGGGTCTGTCCATGAGACCATAGAGCAGCACCCCTGGACATTAAACTACAGGGTTCTAATTGGAGCATCTCAAAAAAGGTAGAGTCCTAAAGAAGACCCACTGTCATCAGGAGACAGTATTTTCTTTCGAGGTTAAAACAAATAATGAAAAAAAAAAAAAAACCAATCAGAGATTTCCTGTCTGGAGAGATGAAGATTGAGAGGAAATATTCTCCAAGGTAGTAAAATGTGAAGATTTGATCAAATAGATGTTTACGGTTTCACAGTATACCCAGACAAGGGGACCTTCCTTGGTATTTAAAGGAGATTGTTTTAGGACAAGTAAAAGGAAGTGAGAAATGAGATGTTTGGTTTAATTTCTCATAACAAATATGTGAACTAGAATGAAAGTAGAATTCTGGTTTTCAAAGAGATCCTATTATTTGGCTTATAGTAATATATCCATTTCCTCCCTTGTTTTATACCATGGATTATAATGTACATTAATATTGGAGGTTGTGGAGATGGAAAAAAGCATTGAGAGGAAAAGCGTGTGCGACCCATACATTATGAAAGTGTTATGTTTACGTTGTCTCTACTAGAAAAGCTAGGCACCATACTCTGGGAAAGAATTTTAAAGTAAATATTCCATTCTTTTGCCCTTAAAATAGTAAAATCTTTATTATCCGGGGTGTAGCGTTGTGATCTTGGGCAGGCCATTTGACTGCATTGTTTTTATTCCCTTGTGTGTATGATGGAAACAATAATTCCTGTTCCTCTTTTCGTTGAAGGGATATGTGGTAAAAGGACTCTTAAGATGAGTAGCATTTTCAACGACTTTGAAGAACATATGTGAAGTTCAGTAATTTGCTAGTATATTAAGCACAGACAAATAAATGAAGTAACCTTTAACAAAGAAAGGAGATTTGAACTTGAAGTCAGAGGACCTGGGTTCTTGTTTTTTGCTATGCTGTAAATAGTTGGTGACTTTGGGCAGGTAATTCCTCTCTCAGAACCTCATTTTCCTTATATCTAAAAAGAGGAGTCAGACTAGAGCTCTCTAAGATCCAGTGTTGTTCCACAATTCTGTGTCTGATTTTTTTTAAAAAGTAGATACCATCCTCTTGCACTTGCCCGGTTTCCATTGACCTTCTACCCAAAGAGAACCTGACAGTCCTTATTAGTTATTTTATATTCAGAGGTCTTCCAGATACAAAAGCAGTCATGGCTCCAGTAGGATGAGGGAAACCGAATCTCTTTTATCAGTGAACTGAAAAGTATCCACTTGAGTACATATTATGTATTTTGTACCAATCTAGATGCTGTGGAAAACAGATATGAAAGAAGGTGACCTTGAGTCTCTGCCCTCAGGAAGTGTTCATTTCATTGGGAAGATAAACTATATGATGAAAAAGAATGTTATAAAAGAGTAGGCAAGGGGACAGTGGGATGATGCCTGATCTGGCAGTTCGAGGACTTGGCATCTACTGTTGGAGAAGATACTTTGTGGCCTTGTACATTTGCAAAGTGAGCTTCGTAGACTCCCTCCAGCTCTGAAATTTGGTTATGTTCTATTTGACAAAGAAGCAGCAGCTCTAAGTCAGCCTATCAGGAGACAACCCACATGAGAACTGCTAATTCTAGGGCAGATTTTTACACTTATTCTGTGTAATTGCTTGATTTACTAGATGGAAGGAAAGAGTTTAATTAGCTAGAAATGCATTCACGAAATGCAAATACCAACTTTTTTTCTGAAAAGTCGAGCATGTGAGAAGTGACTAGAGACCGAAGTGTCCCTGCTTCTGGGGCAATAAATTTGTGCGCTGGATCTCATTCATTTTTGCCTTCTTAAGGCCTTGAGTCTTGCACGTACTTTGCTTCCTAAATTATCACTCTCTCCTTACTGCATCGTCTCCTCCAGTGCTGCGTCCACGCGGTATATTACTTGCAGCAGTGATTCCTTGTTCACCAGATGTTGTTTTCTGCGGCTTCCTTTCAGTAATAGGACCCTCAAGTTTCATCTGGACAAATGGCTACCCAACTAGACTACGTTTCCCACCCTCTCTTATAGCTAGATGTGGCCGTCTGACTTTGGCTAAATGGATGTGACCAGAAGTAATGTGTGCGATTTCTGGGTCACGGCCTTTGAAAGGAAGCTAGTTGCCTCTACTATCTCTTTCTCCCTTTTGGTGGAGAAGAGTGTAGTGCTGGTGCACGTTATTCAACCTTGCAGGTGAGAGCAACGCTTTACTGGGATATGGATCAATAAGATGGATCCTTGGATGATCTCATGGAGCAGAGACACCTACTCTGGTAGGTGCTCTGTAGGTGCTAGGTTCACCTACACGCACCTAGCAGTTCATGAGCCGTGGACTGCTCATTTATCTCTCGATGGTTAAGTGCGAGAGGAATAAAATTATATTTTGTGTGAGCCACTAATCCTTTAACTGAATAAATCACCTCTCTGAAACCATGCTCTCCTCCATCTTCTGATTCCCTTCAGCTGTTGCCCAATTTCTTTGTCCCCTTTTGCAGTAAGAGTTGTTTATATTTGCTCTGCTTCCTTACCACTTATTCTCTCTTTAGCCTGATCCATTTGAGCTCTCACCACTCCCCTGAAATTGTTCTTTTTTTTTTTCTGCTTTATCTCCCCAAATCCCCCCGGCACATAGTTGTATATCTTAGTTGTGGGTCCTTCCTGTTGTGGCCTGTAGGATGCCTCCTCAGCGTGGCCTGATGAGCAGTGCCATGTCCGTGCCCAGGATCTGAACCGGCGAAACCCTGGGCTGTCTTGGCGGAGCGAGCACGAACTTAACCACTCGGCCATGGGGCCGGCCCCCCGATTGTTCTTAATCAAGGCTTTAATGATCTGTATCTTGCCAAAGCCAGTGATCAGTTCAGTGTTTCTATCTTATTGACCTCCCACCAGCATTTCACATTGGCCGACTACTTCCTCTGACCTCTTAGCTGCTCATTTTCTGTCTTTTTGCCAGCTTATCTGACTCCCGTCCCTAAAATTTGCAGGTGATTTTATCCATTTTCATGGTTTCAAATACCATTTGTATGCTGATGAGGCCCAAATTCCTATCTCTCCTACTATTTTTTCCCCTTGAGCTCTAGACTCATCTAACTCCATTCCTCCACTTGGATGTGGAGACACCTCAAATGTAGGGTGAACAAAGCAGAACTGTGAATTACTCTTTCTTTCGTTTGCTACTCCCTCTACCTCTCCTGAATCTTCACTGCCTCCGTAAGTGGTACCACCACCTGCTCAGTTGTGCAGGCCAAAACCTTTGGAGTCATCCTCCATTTTTTTCCTTCTCATCTCAGTGTGAAGGCCTGTCAGCTCCACCTTCAGGATATAAACTGGACCTGACTACATCTCATTTTTCTCACTGTTAAAAACCTAGGCCAGTAGCCTTTCTCCTCTGGAAAACTGCCGAGAGGCTTCCCTGCCTCTGCTTTTGTCTTCATCCTCCTCACCTGCCTCATACACAGGAGCAAAACAATAATGTTAAATGTTAATCAGATCATATCATCTGCCTACTGGCTTTCCAGTACACTTAACACTAAAATGAAACTTAAAATTTTGTCATGGAAACAAAGCCTCCATTTTGGCCACTTATGAGGCCCTATATCAGTGGTCCTCAGCTGGGGAAGATTTTCCCCTTGGGGAACATTTGGCAGTGTGTGGAGACATTTTTGTTTCTCAGGACTAAGGATGGCAGGGTGGGGGGAGTGTGCTGCTGGCATCTAGTGGTTAGAGGCCAGGATGCTGCTAAACATCCTACAATGCACAAGACAGCCCCCAACAACAAAGAATGATAATAGTCCAGAATGTCTGTAGTGCATGATTTGGCCCCTAGCTTCCTTTCCAACCTCATCTTCCTCTGTTCTCTCTTTTGTTCACTGGGCTGCAGTCACAGTGATGTTCTTTCTTTTTTCTTAATAGACTTTATTTTTTAGAGCAGTTTTAGATTCACAGCAAAATTGAGTGGAAGCTACAGAGATTTCCCATATACCGCCTGCCCTCACACAGGCACGGTCTCCATTATTATCAGCGTTCCCCCACCAGAGTGGTGCATTTGTTAGTGGATGAACCTACATCGACACATGATTATCACCCAAAGCCTGTAGTTTATATTACCGTTCACTCTTGGTGTTGTACATTCTATGAGTTTGAACACATTTAAATGATGTATATCCCCCATTATGGTATCATACAGAGTAGATTCACTGACCTAAAAATCCTCTGCTCTCCTAGTCATCTCTCACCTCTTCCCCAATCCCTGACTAGCAGTGATCTGTTTAATGAATCGGTAGTTTTGCCTTTTGCAGAAAGATAGTTGGAATCATACAGTATGTAGTTTTTTCAGATTGGCTTCTTTTCACCTACTAATATGTATTTAAGTTTCCTCCATGTCTTTTCATGGCTTGATAGCTCATTTCTTTTTAGCACTGAATAATATTCCATTGTCTGGATGTACCACAATTTATCCGTTCCCTACTGAAGGACGTGTTGGTTGCTTCCAGGTGTTAGTGATTATGAGTAAAATTGCTATAAACATCCATGTGCAGATTTTTTGTGGACATAAGTTTTCACTTCCTTTGGGTAAATTCCACGGAGTGCGGTTGCTGGGTTGTATGGTAAGAGTATGTTTAGTTTTATATGAAACTGCCAAACTGTTTTCCAAAGTGGCTGTACAATTTTGCATTCCCACCAGCAGTGAATGAGAGAGTTCCTGTGGCTCCACGTCATTGCTAGCACTTGGTGTTGTCAGTGCTCTGGATCTGGCCCTTCTGATAGATGTGCAGTGGATGATGTTCTTCTTTATCCCTTGAACAAGCTAAGCACATACCTTCTCAGGGATTTGCAATTGATGTTTCTTTTGCTTAGAACGTATGTCCTCCCGATCTTTCACGACTGCCTTCTGCTCCTTCTCCAGAGAGGCCTTTGTGATTACCTCTGTACGTGCAGCTCCCCAAGCTCTCTCTTCCACATTATCCTGTTTTGTCTTCTTCATATTAGTTTATTATTTATTTGCTTAAGTGTTTCATTTCTAATCCCCTTCTCCACAAGCTGTTTGAGGGGCAGGGGCTTTGTCAAGATATGTGCTGTATCCCAGCCTTCCTGCTTGATAACTGTTTGTCAGTGGCTGAGAGGTGCCTGAGTCCATCATGGGAATGGAAGACTGTTTTCAGTGATAATGATAAATCAAAGGATCCAACTGGGAGCAGTAGGGAAGGTTATGAATTTCTGGAGGATGGGAAAAAAAATCCCTTGAGACAAGGCTGCTTCAACCTTTATTTAGTAATTCATTTTGTAGAATGGAGGAATTCACCTCCGTTTTTGTGAGGCGGCAAATGACAAGAGTAAGCTGATAGACAGCAGGAACTTTTTAAGAAAGGGAGGTTACTTCAGGGTTTAACTTTCGTTTTGCCTTGGGTCTTATACCACTTGTCTCTGCATATAGAGCTGCATGTTGATAATATTATTGAGTACTGCAGTTCCACAGGCCTCTATGGAGTGTGTGGTCTTACCTTTCCCCAATATCAGAATTCCTCCCACATTATCTTTGGAAGATAATCATCTACCCTCTGCTTCTGTGTGTTCAGGGTCTGAAAACTCAGTTACTCATAACTGACAGCCCAACTCTTTTTGAAAGAGTTCTTGTTTAAAAATTCCTCATTATATTAAAATGGAGTGTACCACCCCACATTTCCAACACCACACAGACCTGCTTTATTTTTCAAGTGATAATTCTTTAGCTGTCATGTGAAAAATGGCTAGTTCTTTTATCTTCCCACCAGCCTTTTCTCTTTCCAGGCTAAATGTACTCATTTTCTTCAATTATTCCTCATGTGACAAAGTTTTTAGACTGTTTTTTAGGCCCATCCCTAAGATTTTTGGGAGTCAGGGCAAGAATACAGATGGAAGTCCATATGCTATATGTCTAAAAATTTACAAGTTATAAATCAAGTTAATTGGTAAAGATGTTCCATTCCCTACCTTAACAAGTAAAACTTCATAATAACCTAAATTAGAGTCAAACAGAGAATTCTCAGACACCTCTGAGTTCTGCTCCGGAACACGGTCAAGTGCAGAGAACCAGCTTCCAACCAGAGATCCCTTTCTCACTCCAGGCTTCTTGCATGAGGAAGTTTGCATGTGCACGTGTGTAGACTCTCCAGCCCACACATCCCCACACACCTTTCAGGCAGCAGCTCTTTGACCATCCCTGGGCCCTGGGTATAAATACTCATGGTGGGTTGTCTGCCCCAGGAGAGGCAACTCAGGGAAGAGGCCTGAGCAGACCCTGGAAGTTGGCAGGAAATTCTGGGGTCCTGGGCAAGATGAGGGCTGTGGTGTGTAGGCCGTAGGTGGGCACACCTTTTAGACCCTGAGAACAACTGGCCCCATGGTCAAGGTTGTGGCCACAGGGATGCCAGTGTATGGCCCTCCAAAGCTCCAGGCCCAGGATAGGGTTCCCTGTTGCTTAGGAGTAAGGTAGTACTGTTCTAACAGAGTCAAACTCTAGTCTTGATTCTGTTTGCCAGAGCAGGTTATCGTAGAAAATGTTAAATTCCCTCTTCCAGTGCTCCAAATTAGACATCATATTTTAATTAGAGCTTCCTAACCCGTCTGCCAGGCAGTGCTCCGAATGCCTTACAGATGGGCCAGAAATACTAATTTCCTTAGTTCTCAGAGAGGATTGTCAGTGACAGTGACAAGAGCTTCTAGGCTGACCACTACTGGCTACTAGCAGCATGGCTTATTTACTCCAGTGTTCCTACACCCATACGGTCACTTGTTGTATGTGTCATAAGTGAAAAAGATTGGGAAACTCTGCTCTAGACTGATGTATGGTGACTGTGCGGGTCTTGTAGTGTAAAATATTTTACATGCAGAATTTAAGAGCATTTTTTATCAATATCATTATTTGTTCCACCTGACAGTATTGGAGGCGTCAAGGTAGGTGTGTGCCCTTCTTATTAATGAGGATATCGATCCAGGTTAAATGGCTTAATGTAGCTACATATTCTCACTCAAGTAGGGCAGTTGAAACTAGAACTCCATTCTTCTGACTCTTATTTTGGTATATTCTCTCTATTAACCCAAATTGGTTTTCTTGTATCTTTTTTTTGGATAGCCTATCACTTCTGACTCATTTAGGGCATGCAGGTGGTTACATATTTTAGAGTTTTTCTATCTCAACTTCTGTTATGTTGTCTCCCTTTATTGTTACTTTTTAACTTAAAGACTCATCTTTACATTTAATCTCTATTAAATGGTGTTATTTTTATGTGATTCAAACAACTGATCGAGTGTCTTGAAACTTGATTCTGCGTTATCCATTTTGATAGCTCTCCTCTCTGGATTAGTGTCCTATTTATTTATTACAGTGGTGTTTGTCTGAAATGTTCACTGAGTCCTTTATAGAAGATTAGATTACATTAAGGCAGGAAGATGCGAAATACAAACCAGTTATAATAAAAAAGTTCTTAAAATGTAAATTCACTTCCTTTTTTGTTTAGTGTCCACTTTGTATTGATGTTTATAAATGTTATTTTATTTAAACCTCAGGAAAGTGTTGTCACTTGCTCATGTTCACTAAGTGGTATATTGTCAGAACTCTAATCTAGGTCTGTTTGACCTCAAAGCCCTTGTCCTTTCCTCAGTACTACTCCATAAATAATGTGAAATGATTTCTAAACATTTAACTGGGGCTAGGAAAGGGATATTTCCCAGATTTGTATTCTTACATTTGGAGTACATAATTCTGTGTTAACTCATGCATAGGACAGGCCCCATCCATTCCTGCCCCCCAAGAATTATCTGGTCTAAATGTCTGTAGTGCCGGGATTGAGACTAAAGGTTTTAAGTAGTCAAGACTTTACTTTGAATCTTTGAATGTGTGTATCTTTAGCTGACTCTATTGTGGTGATAGGTATTAGAATGTATGAGAGAGATGGAACTCCTGTGCCTCCATAGTTTATGTTCTTAATTTCTCTCCCTACTTGGAAGCAGGTTGTCAGTGAGAGTAGAACATGACGTTTATCTGTTTAAATTCTGTATTGCTTCTAGAGAATCTGGGATTTAATGCTGAAGGCTTTCTGAATGGTGCAAGGTAGGCTTTTTATGTTTTAATGCTTGTTTTTATTGGAACTTTTGATGGGAAAAAAAACCTTGTGAAACGAGGCTAGCTTTTGTGTATTGACTTGCTAACTAGCATGCAAGTTCTTTCTCTTTTCTCTTGTTTTTGAGTTCCAAGGCATGACCAGAACTTCATTGTAGCACTTTTCTCAATGTCTTCTCACTTACTTTCCCAGACTTATTTTTGTGTTGCTTTGATCTAGATTGTCATACCTACCTTCTTAAACTTAAGTTTCATTGTGTCACTCTGAGTAATCAAGAACCATCAGAGGTTCCCTGGTCCTACGGTAATTATTAAACTCTCTTGCTTGATTTTCAAGGAAAGCTTTTTTATTATCCTCAATTCAGGATTCAGTTTCACTCAATGGTAAAATCTGTCTTGCTGATCTTATCGGTAGCTACTTATGTTATTGCTGACATTATTTAATTATTATTGATATGTCAGGAACTATTCTAAGCCCCTTACAAGTATTATCTGGTTTAATCAGCACAGTTGCCTCTTGAAGTAGTTACTCATACTAATTTTTTTTATTGTGGTAAAATTTATGTAACAAAGTTTACCATCTTAACCATTTTTAAGTGTGCAGCTCAGTAGTTTTAAGTATATTCACATTGTTGTGAAACAGATCTCCAGAACTTTTTCATCTTGGAAGACTAATGCTCTATGCCCATTAACAACAACTCATTTCTCCCTCCCGACAGCTCCTGGTAACCATCATTCTGCTTTCTGTTTCTGTGAATTTGACTAGTGTAGATACCTCATATAAGTGGCATTGTACAGTATTTGTCTTCTTGTAACTGACTGACTTTGCTTAGTATAATGTCCTCAAGATTCATCTGTTTTGTAGTGTGTGACAAGATTTCCTTCCTTTTTAAGGCGGGGTAATATCTATTGTATGTGTATGTCACATTTTGTTTTATCCATTAATCCATGATGGACGGTTGGGTTGTTTCCACTTCTTGCCTATTGTGAATAGTGTTACTGTGAACATGGGTGTGCAAATATCTTTGAGATCCTGCTTTCAATTCTTTTGGATATATACCCAAAAGTAGAATGGCTGGACTATATGGTAAACTCTATTTTTAATTTTTTAAGGAACTGCCATACTGTTTTCTACAATAGCTGTACCATTTTACATTTGCACCAACAGTGCACAAGGGTTCCAATTTCTCCACATTCTTGTTAATGCTTGTTCTTTTTTTTTTTTGTTAATAGCCATGCTAATGGATGTGAGGTGATAGCTCATTGTGGTTTTGATCAGCATTTGCTTAATGATGGTGATATTGAGCATTTTTTCATATGCTTATTGGCCACGTGTGTCACCTTTGGAGAAATGTCTATTCAAGTCCTTTGTCCATATTTTAAATCAGGTTGTTTGTTGTTTGAGGTGTTAGAGTTCTTTATATATTCTGGATAGCAGTCTCCTACCAGATATATGATTTCAAATATTTTCTCCCGTTTCATGGGTTGCCTTTTCACTCTGTTGATAGTGTCATGTGATGCACAAAAGTTTTTAGTTTTGATGAAGTCCGAATTATCTCTTTTGTCTTGTATTGCCTGTACTTTTGGTTTCATATCCAAGAAATTATTGCCAAATCGAATGTTGTGAAGCTTTTCTCCTATATTTTCTTCTACGAGTTTTATAGTTTTAGCTCTTTTGTTTGGATCTTTGATCCAGTTTGAGTTAATTTTCTGTATAGTGTAAGTATGAGTCCAGTTTCATTTTTTTGCATGTAGATGTTCAGTTTTCCCAATACCATTGTTGAAAAGATTGTCCTTTCCCAATTGAGTGGTCTTGGCACGCTTGCTCAAAATCATTTATCCATATATACGAGTACTCATACCGATTTTATAGATAGGGTGATTGACATTGAGGTGTGACTGATAGACAATGTTAACACATTTTTAAGAAAACTTAGTTAACTTCAAAGTAATCTATTTATTTGGTACAGTAAGATGAAGAAGGTTTTTAGGATTATGAGGTCTTTTTTGTGTGGTAGTCTTCTACCAGGAGAATAAATATCAGTAATTTTGCACCCCAGTTCTGGAGGTTGCCAACTCCATGTACTAAGCCAGTGATTTTGAAACTCTTTTAGCAACAAAACCCTTTTTTTCCTCTAACAAAATCTTAGATGAACTTCCAGTGTTTCTACAGATAACTAGTATTTTGTTAGTATATATAATCATCTAAAAAACCAGTGTATAATATTCACCTATTTTTGCTAATTGATGATAACACAGGTTCATGCATTTGTGGTTTCCAGTGTGTTGAAAATATGTGCATGCACTATGTTTTTAAAAATTTGTACCTATTAAAGTTTTAAAAATAGGTAATGACGTGTGGGAACACCTTCAAATCAAATGTTTGCGGCACGCCTGAAGCTCTGCCGTGGATGTCAGTGTGAAAAACAGTAGCTTTTTTAGGTATCTTTGAGATTCACCTTGTGATTATAGAGAACCGTGTTTCTCTATGCAAAGTTAACTAGAGTGTTAAATATGAGAAGGTCTTGACTTCTTTAGTGCTGAGATGTGACGCTAATTGAATAGCATAATTCTAGCCCACACCAACTTTTTTTCATTTCTCTGCTAAGGATAAGTGTCAAAAGACATTTCGTTTTTCTGTATACCCTAAAGTAGTTTAAACTTAAGCCCAATGCACATCTTGTATTTTCTGATACTGAAGTTGATAAAGATATCAGAATTTTTGTACTTAGTTGTAAGAATTTTATTCTTTGAGATTTATTTTTAATTTAACTATGTCAGCAGCATTTGTTAACTTTGTGATGGAAGATAGTAATTTTGGGTTTCAGCATTCTTAGATAAAGTAAGGTCTTCAAGAAACAAATCGTTCTTTTTTAAAAAAGTTCTTTTTCCTAGTGGAGTGTCTCCCATGAATTTACCATATTTATAATGAAATGTACTGTTTTTTAAAGCTATAATCATTACCTAATTACTGTGTAATGGCATTAAGTAATTTTGCAGAGTCCAAGATGCTTGAAAATTGGTGTAGCTGGGTGACATTTTTTTGTTTTAAAGATTTTATTTTTTTCCTTCTTCTCCCCAAAGCCCCCCAGTACATAGTTGTATATTCTTCGTTGTGGGTCCTTATAGTTGCGGCATTGGGTGACATTTTAAATTTGGCAACAGTAACGAATACTGACTCCTGTTTAGGATGTATAATACAAGTGTTGGAAAAAGGTTTTTTTTTGGTTTGGTTTGATTTCTTTTATGCTCTTTTTTTAAAGCATTTTTGTTCTGCCTTTTTGAGATATAACTGATATATAATATATGTAAGTTTAAGGTGTACAGTTTGATTATTTGATACACGTATATATTGTGAAATGGTAATCACAATAAGATTAGTGAATATCTCCATCCTCTCACATAGTTACCATTTTTTTTTTTGGTGTGGTGATAACATTTAGGATCTACTCTCTTAACATGTTCAATGTAGTCAACATGCTGTATGTTAGATTCCCAGAACATACTCATTTTATAGCTGGAAGTTCATATCCTTTGACCAACATCTCCCCATTTCCCTCAGCCTAGCCCCTGGCAAACACTATTCTACTCTCTATTTCTGTGAATTTGACTTTTTTATATTCCATGTGTAAGTGAGAACATACAGTATTTGTCAAGATCCATCCATGTTGCAAAAGACAGGATTTCCTTTTTATGGCTGAATAATATTCCATTGTATATATACACCAGATTTTCTTTATCCATTCATCTGTCTTATGTTCTTTCTATGTCTTAGCTATTGTGAATAATGATAAAATGAACAGGGGGGTGCAGAAACTTCTTTGAGATAGTGATTTCATTTCCTTTTGATTTATACCCAGAAATGGGATTGTGGGATCATATGGTAGTTCTATTTTTAATTTTTTGAGAAATCTCCATATTGTTTTCCATAATGGCTGCACCAAATGGCGTTCCCACCAACGCTGCACAAAGGTTCTGTTTTTTTCAGAAATACCTGTCTTTTTGATAATAGTCATTCTAACAGGTGTGAGGGATAGCTCATTGTGGTTTTGATTGTATTTCCCCGATGATTAGTGATGTTGAACATCTTTTCACTTACCTGTTGGCCATTTGTATATCCTTTTTGGAAAAATATCTATTCATGTCCTCTGCCCATATTTCCTCTCCACCTTTTTTTTTTTTTTTTTTTGAGGAACATTAGCCCTGAGCTAACGGCTGCCAATCCTCCTCTTTTTTGCTGAGGAAGACTGGCCCTGAGCTAACATCCGTGCCCATCTTCCTCTACTTTATATGGGGGATGCCTACCACAGCATGGCTTCCAAGTGGTGCCGAATCCGCCCCCAGGATCCTAACCAGCGAACCGCAGGCCGCAGAAGCGGAACATGTGCACTCAACTGCTGTGCCACTGGCCTGGCCCCCTCCCCATTTTTTAATCAGACTGTAAAAAATCTTTTTCTTTTTTGACTTTGTTGTTGGCTCATTTGGGAAAACAAACACATTCCCATATGCGTGTTCAACTGTACTCTCTTTTGGGGATACATTCTGACTTGACATTTTAAACACTTCCCAAAGTGTATAAAACTGTGTTTTGAAACGGTTTTATTTTTATTTATTTATTTATTTTGATTAAAAAAATTTCTTATTGCAGTAATATTGGTTTATACCATTATGTAACGTTCAGGTGTACATTGTAATATATTTCGAATTCTGTGTAGATTACATCACGTTCACAACCCAAAGACTAATTACAATCCATCACCACACACATGTGCCTAATCATTCCTTTCGCCCTGCTCACTCCCCCCTACCCCTCTGGTAACCACCAATCCAATCTCTGTTTTTATTGTGTGTGTTTGTCGTTGTTTTTATCTTCTACTTATGAGTGAGACATGGTATTTGACTTTCTCCCTCTGACTTATTTCACTTAGCATAATGCCTTGAAGGTCCATCCATGTTGTCACAAATGGCCGGATTTCATAGTTTCTTATGGCTGAGTAGTATTCCATTGTGTGTATATACCACATCTTTATCCATTCCTCCTTTGCTGGGCATCTAGGCTGCTTCCAAGTCTTGGCTATTGTGAATAAGGCTTCGATGATCACAGGGGTGCATGTATCTTTATGCATTTGTGTTTTCAAGTTCTTTGGCTATTACCTGGCAGTGGCCCATATGGTAGATCTATTTTTAATTTTCTGAGGAAACAACATACTGTTTTCCATACTGGCTTCGCCAGTTTGCATGTCCACCAGCAGTGTATGAGGGTTCCCTTCTCTCCACATCCTCTCCAACACTTGTTGTTTCCTGTCTTGTTAATTACAGCCATTCTGATGGGACTGAGGTGATATCTCATTGTAGTTTTGATTTGCATTTCCCTGATAGTTAATGATGTTGAACATCTTTTCATGTGCCTGTTGGTCATCTGAATATCTTCTTTGGAGAAATGTCTATTCAGATCTTTTACCCACTTTTTAATTGGGTGGTTAGTTTTTTTGTAGTTGAGATGTATGAGTTCTTTGTATATTTTGGATATTAACTCCTTATCTGATAAATGGCTTGTAAATATCTTCTCTCAGTTGTTAGGTTGTCTTTTCACTTTGTTGATGGTTTCCTTTGCTGTGCAGGAGCTTTTTAGTTTGATGTAGTCCTATTTGTTTATTTTTTCTGTTGTTTCCCTTGCCTGGTCAGACATGGTATTTGAAAAAATGCTGCTAAGACCGATGTCAAAGAGCGTACTGCCTGTGTTTTCTTCTAGAAGTTTCATGGTTTCAGATCTTACATTCAAGTCTAATCCATTTTGAGTTGATTTTTGTGCATGGTGTAAGATAGCGGTCTACTTCCATTCTTTTACATGGTTGCTGTCCAGTTTTCCCAACACCATTTATTGAAGAGACTCCTTTTCCATTGTATGCTCTTGGCTCCCTTGTTGAAAATTAGCTGTCCATAGATGTGTGGATTTATTTCTGGGCTCTCGATTCTGTTCCATTGATCAGTGTGTCTGTTTTTGTGCCAGTACCATGCTGTTTCAGTTACTATAGCTTTGTAGTATATTTTGAAATCAGGGAGTGTGATACCTCCAGCTTTGTTCTTTTTTCTCAGGATTCCATTGGCTGTTCGGGGTCTTTGGTTATTTCATATAAATTTTAGGATTCTTTATTCTATTTCTGTGGAAAATGTTGTTGGAACTTTGATAGAGATTGCGTTGAATCTATAGATTGCTCTAGGAAGTATGGACATTATAACTATATTAATTCTTCTAATCCAAGAGCACAGAATCTCTTTCCATTTCTTTGTGTCTTCTGTTTCTTTCAACAATGGTTTATACTTTTCAGCGTACAGATCTTTCACCTCTTTGGTTAAGTTTATTCCTAGATATTTTTTGTTGCAATCGTAGATGGGACTGTATTCTTAATTTCTATTTCTGCTACTTTGTTGTTAGTATATAGAAACATAACTGATTTTTGTATGTTGATTTTGTATCCTGCAACTTGACTGTATTCATTTATTATGTCTAAAAGTTTTTTAGTGGATTCTTCAGGGTTTTCTCAATATAAGATAATGTTGTCTGCAAATAGTGACAGTTTCACTTCTTGTTTTCCAATTTGGATCCCTTTTCATTCTGTATCTTGGCTGATTTCTCTGGCTAGGACTTCCAATACTATGTTAAATAAGAGTGGTGAAAGTGGGCATCCTTGTCTGGTTCCTGTTCTTAGAGGGATATCTTTCAGTTTTTGTCCATTGAGAATGATATTAGCTGTGGGTTTGTTGTATATGGCCTTTATGATCATGTGATTTTTATTCTTCATTTTGTTAATGTGGTGTATCACATTGATTGATTTGCAGATGTTGAACCATCCTTGCATCCCTGGAATAAATCCCACTTGATCATGGTGCATGATCTTTTTAATCTATTGTTGTATTCAATTTGCTAATATTTTGTTGAGGACTTTTGCATTGATGTGAAATGGTTTTAAAATAGTAGCTGTAGCCAGATTTTATAGGTCTTTATTTGTAAGTTGGGTTAAACTAATATCTCAGTATTAATTCAGTAGATATTTACTACCTACCTATTGGAAGTGGATTTGTAGGGGATAAAAAGTAGAGGCTTTCTTTATGCTTTTTATGTTGTTAGAAATTTAAAAAAAAAATACGTGAGAGCTAGAATAATTTTAAATTTACTACAAACATTTTTAGAAGTTGAGGAAACATTCAAAGCTCAAGAGGTATATTTTAATTCTATTTTAGTTTATGTTTGGCATGCCTGATTTATTCTTTCATAGGTAAATATTGTTTGTGAACATTTTGTCAGATTTCCAAGTTTTCTCTTAATTTGTTTGTGAAGAGCAGACATCATTTACCTGGATGTGTAAAGCTCCATCTTGATTTACTATATAGTGATATGGTAATGACTAAATGTAAAGTACTATAATTTAGTTATAAAAACCTTCATAATTTCAAGATTTTCCTTCCAGTAATAGTACAAGAGATTTGTATATATCATTGCTAGGAGCATAGTAATTCCTGCTAAATAAGATTCTAGTATATTTAGCTTGCCTTTTTTTTTATTAGGCCATTAATATTCTGGAAATCATTTAGTGAGATGTTTAAAGTCTAAATTACTTTGATTAACAGAGCAAATTGCTTTATAAACTCTTTGCTCCTGATAGGAAGCAGTTTTCATATTTTTATTTGCTTCACAGTTTGTCCTGAAAACTGGTGAGTTCTTCAACACCTGCTTGCTTAGCGTCGGAGAGAGGTGTAAACACAAAAAGTGCTTGGTTTCTCCTGGCGTTATTTCGTTTAGCATTACTGTTCAATCAAAACAGCATGTGGAGAGCTGAGTTCCTGTAGCTGAGCTCTCTGTTCCAGGCCAGCCTCTTGAAAGGTCGGTGGAAGGGAAGGTCTGAAATGGGAGAAAAGGTTTAGAAAGTCCTTGAGTTTAGTCTTAGCTAGATTAGTGATAAGGAAGATGTTATGTTATTCTTAGAGTTTCAGGGTAATGGACTTTAGTAGAAGTAGAAATAAAGAAACTCTTGGTTAAATGAGCCTATAACGAAACGAGTGGGTTAGAAATATTTCTGAGTTGCTGAATTTTATGTAACCAAATCTGGAATCACTTTTCCTTTTTTACTGTAGACCTTTTTTTCTTCCAGCTGTGTGCAAAACTACCTTATACTTAATTACAACAATATTTCTGTATTACTATGGTCTTTGCTATGTGATTTGTCCTTTTTCCTTCTTTTAGCTGTATTCCCCTCTACTGCGTGCTCATTAAAATTAAGAAAAAAATGAGATTGCACCCGTTTTCTCTAAGGAGTATGGTGTTTAGCACTCTGTTGGTGGCTCAGTAACTTTTAAGCAGTATTTTCAGCCTTCTGAAGCATATGCCTTAGTTAGGAACAGTTATGGGAAGTTTCTGTGCAGAGGAGGCCATCTCTGTTGTGGCATAGTCCTTTCAGCATCGTGCTTCAGTTGATTTGTGTAGTTCTCAGCTGTGCTGCTAAAAAAATTTATTTCAAAGATGCCTATGTAATCCCTTTTTTGGTTACTTATTGGTTAAGTTTTGGGGATAATTATTTTTTGATTATGCAGCTATGATAGTATTTTATTATACTAGAATAGATTTTGGAGGTTGCTATTAGCACATGAAAATAGTAGGAATTTATTTAAAAATTGGTGATTTAAATGGACAGTTTTAACAGTTAAATGTTTGACTTTATGCTTAAAGAGTTATTAATTGTATAAATAGAGGTAAAACTACTTGTATTCTAAATTATTATGCAGTATATTATTTATCCAAATATATATTCTTTAGGCTCTTTTCTATTTTAAAATAAATTTTATAACTTTGAGATTTCTTATTTAGGTATATTTATTGTCACATTTTAAGAAAGAACTCTTAGATTTATCACTGTGTATAAAAGTCCATAATAAATTTCTTCACTTTTTATCATGTGAGTATGATTTAAAATAAAGACAGCAAGGATGAGCAAAACTCTGGAAAACAAAGTCAACAAAAGCTTCACAAAATAATATTATGAGAAGTATGATAATTATGACAAGACATCCTGAGACCATTACTGCCACTGATGGTCTTTGTGTTTGGCTAGAATCAACATTCATTTATGCCCAGGTAAATAAGTTATTTTATTTCACAACAGAAATTTAATAATTTATAGTTGAAGCATAAATGAAATACCATGGCCCTTGAGTTAAGTAATGCACATGCAGGCTTCAGATGTAAAAGTTCAGTCAGTGTAGCTGTTGCAGCCCATGTCATTGAAGGAATGGGGACAGAAGTTTGTTTGTAACTACCATGCAACTGAGTACAAAGACGCGAGTGACCTTTGCACTTCTGTGGCTGTGCATCTGAACAAGGAATTGTTTGACGATGGGAAAAGCTGCCAGTAGACTTGGGATATGCCTTTGCCTTGCTTTCTGTGAAATTGTTGAATGACCCTACTCTAGAAAAACAAAGAACCAAAACCCAAAAAAACCATATAGCTTAATTGGAAGAAATTCTTATTAGTCTCAGAAGCATCTTGTGTCCACACAGCTAAATCTAATTAGATATTCATATCCCAAAGTGATAATCTCTTTAAAAATATTGTCTCCACTTAAAAAATGGCAGTGTTAATTACTGCTGTTTTGTGCATTGACAAGGCTGGTAGATGCTTGTGCCTGTAGAGCATTCCCCTGCAGTTCTGGTTATTTTCTTTTTAAGAGCTCCAGCTCTGCTGGTGGAAAAGTCCTTATGCATCTGGGTCACACTAATTCCTTTGCTTTCTTTTACATTGTTTAAAGGTTGGGCATTATTCAGAGAGAGAACCCATAAATATTTGTGAAATGAATGAGTGAAGTAAGAAATCCATAGGAAAAGTGTTGTTTTCTGTGTGAGAAAGTAGGAATAATGGCGTTTACAGTACTTTTTTTTTCTTTCTCCCAAGGTGGTTAATAAAAGTCTAATATCATCTTTCAATATGAGAATACCATAAATACAGTATCTCTTGCAGATAAAGAGTAGCTCACCCTTTGAGTATACTTCTCTTGGTTGCTCTAGTCAGTGTTGAGAGTGGGCTCAGATAACAAGGTTTTATTTCACATCTGTTGTTCTTTTCACACTGTTGTTGTTGATTTCAGTACTGCCGCCACCGTTTTGGAGAAGAGCTGCCTCTGGCTTGTATTGTTGCGCATCTCTCATCCATGATTAATAGAGCAAGGTGTTCGTATCTGAAGGTGCTGTCATCAATTCACCATGAAAAAGTGCCTGTTCTTCGGGGTGGTTCCCCCTTGCTGTCAATAATCACTTGTGCATTTCTTTTCCTATACTTTTAGGTAGTTCTTTTTTGGATCAGTGGTCAACACCATATTTGGTTTATAGGTTATGGTATGTTGCAGAGATCTGTGATCGTATTGCTTAACTGGAGCTATTTGTCTTTGTGAGTGATAAGGGGAAGGTGGGAAAATTAGTATGATAGTTATGATAAGAAAAATGATTGACTTTTTAGTAACTTTTCCAAATGTGTTTATGTGTATGGTAAAATACTGATTTACCGGCAGTTTAGCTTGATTCTTAGCGGATTGATACTTGGAGAATTTTATTCATCATACTCAGATGAAAAATTACTTAGGAAGTTTAGCCTTCAGTGTTGATTTATCAGCTACTCTTATGAAATAGAACAATTGACTGGCAGAAGTTCTTCGGATTCTTTGTAGGCTTGTTTAAAGCGCCTGAGATGAGTAGGGCCTCCAGGTGTCTGTTATTCTGGAGGCCAGCTCCTTTGGAGGTAGAGATGTAGAATGCAGGGCACTGTAGCTGTGAAGGGAAACGTTTGGCTGTCAGGGAAGATGGTTGAAAGAAATTGGGAGCTAGGAGCTGGATAGGGTTAAAGAGGGACAATGGAAGGTACAGATAGCTGCGGATGAGCAGCCTTGCTGATCCCAATCTAAAGGAAATAAGAGAACGGGATCAGAACTAGCCACTGCAGGCCTCAGGTGATCTCTGTCTGGTAGAGGAGACAGTTGCTAAATGTTGCAAAGATTAAAGAAAATTAAATTCCATTTCCTTGGGTTAATCAGTGTATCTTTTACTCAGTTTAGCTTTGGTTTATTTAAGTATTTTCTGTGATATGTATTGAACGTAGTTTAGACTTTAATGTGATAGCTGTTTAAGAGAGAACAAGCAAACTTTTCCACAAAATAGAGAATATATTTGACAAAATGCTGTAAAATTGCCATGTAACATTTAGTGAGTTGAATATTCCCTTTTTAAAATCTTCCATGAAATGTGTTAAGTTACAGTTTTAGACAAAACTAAGAATTTTTTTGAACAGCCCACTCCATTTTATTAAAATGGATGGCTTATGCAGAGAAAAGAGAGAGAGGACTGAAGAGTCTGGGAAGTACCGGCTAAATACAGCGTCATTCACACCTGTTGTGTCGAGAGCAAAGTTTGTGATGCTGTGACTATTTCAGCAGAGAAGAGTCACCTCACTTGATTTTATGAGATGGCAAATGCTAGCAAAGTTAATTTGGATGAATGATGAATAATGCTTTAGGTCAGAAGAGGGCAGACTGAGAATTCATTGTTCATTCTGAAAAAATTTGTCAGGAAATAAATACTCTTTTCAGAATTTAAGAAGTTCTCTTGGTTTTTTGATTCATCATTAACTCACTACATCAAAGAACTGAATATTTTAGAAAGCTTTATTCAGCTTTTTTGTAATTTTCTTTTTAACACATTCAAAATGAAATGCGAAAGGACAGCAGTCTGCACATTGATGTATAGCTATTAGCTGAAGAAATGGTGGCTGTGCCCTGCTTTTTAATGTAATAGTGCCTGAACTTTTACATTTCTTCTTGTGGCAAATGATATGACGAATGCTTTGGAAAAAGTTGCCAGAATTGTACCACAGAAAATTGCTTCTAGCGCCATGAGCCAAAAACTTGCAAAGTGCTAGGTTAAAAAAATACATTCAATATTAGTAAACACAATGAGTGCTCATCGTAGCTGTGGCAGAGATTCCTACTTGCCCACCTAGTATCTGTTTCCCCCCTTTTCTTTTCTGATAGAACGTGAGTTTTGTTAGAAGGAGAAATGTGCCTAGCTAAAAAAAAAAACTATCCATTTCTTAGCCTGTCTTCTGGCTGGAGTGACCATGTGACATAGTTTTGGTCAGTGAGATGTAGGCAGAAATTTCTGGAGGGAGTTTTTGGGAAAGCCATTTTTCCCATTTCTTTTTCCTCTTGCCTAGAAGTTAGGTATGATGACTGGAGCTGGACCAGTATTCTAGAGACCTTTAGAGAACAGCCACGAGAGTTACAGAGATCTTAATCCATGTGTTCTTGAGCTGGCAGACCAACGTCAGCAAGTGCCTCTCTCTGAACTTCCATTTCATGAGGAGAGTAAACTCATATCTTAAGTCACTGTAATTTAGACTTCCTCTTATGTGCCTCAGAACATTATCCCTAACTGATCTAATAATTTATGTGCCCATTATAACATACTTTCAGATGTGGAATCTTCTGATTATAATTCAACAGAGATTTTATCTAACTTGAAATCTAGAAGACCCTGTGATTTTTGGAATTATTTCTGTTTTTATACTTGATTGGACCAGCTGGATGGATATTGGTTGTTGCTGGAGGTTTGAAGGAAATGCAAGGAAGAATTAATAAACAGTCTAGCATTTCCCACTGTCATTTCATCCTCTGTTTCATTTCAAGTCCCTGGCTTCATCTGGCTACATAATCTATGTGGAAGTTGTTAGAAGTCTCTCTGAATGGATGGGATTTCTGTTAGTTGTGGCACAGTTAGGGTCATCTGCATTGCTTAGGGATAGGAATCTTTTTTTTTTTGCTGAGAAAGATTGGCCCTGAGTGAACATCCATTGCTAATCTTCCTCTATTTGCTTGAGGAAGATTGTCACTGAACTAACTTCTGTGTCAGTCTTCCTCCTCTATTTTGTATGCGGGATGCTGCCACAGCATGGCTTAATGAGCAATGTGTATGTCCGTGCCTGGGATCTGAACCTGCAACCCCAGCTGCTGAAGTGGAGCCAGGGAACTTAACCACTATGCCACTCTGGCTGGCCCCAGGGATACGAATATGACTGATGACCTGATCTCCCTCCATACCAAGGTTAACTGTGGAGATTCTTTTTTTTTTTTTTTTTTTAACTTATGTGTAATATACATACAGGGAATGTACACAGATCATGCATGTACAGCCCTATGACTTTCTTTCTTTCTTTTTTTGTTTTAAAGATTGTCCCTGAGCTAACATCTGTTGCCAATCTCTTTTTTTTTTTCCCTCTTCTTCCCAAAGACCCCCAGTACCTAGTTGTATAATCTGGTTGTGCTATGTGGGACGTCGCCTCAGCATGGCTTGATGAGCGCTGCTGTGTCTGCGGCCAGGATCCTAACTGGTGAAACCCTCGGCTGCTGAAGCAGAGCACACGAACTCAACCACTTGGCCACAGGGCTGGCCCCTGACTTTTCACAAACTGAAGAGATAAGTGTAACCAGCATCTGATCGAGAAACAGAGAAGTGTGTTTGCCCTTGTGGATTATTAGTATCCAGACTTCTAACAGTATAGATTAGTTTTTGCCTGCACTTGTATTTTATATGCATGGAATCATACAGAATAAACTCTTTTGTTTCTGGCTTCTTTTGCTTATTCTCTGTGAGATTTATCCATTTGATTATATATAATTATAGATCATTCATTCTCCTTGCTGTGTAGCATTCCATTGTGTGACTGACTGTATCCCAATTTAGCTACTTTGGGTGGATTGTTTCCAGTTTTGACTATTAGGAATACTGCAGCTAAGCACATTCTAGTGCACATCTTTTGGTAAACACATGTAAGTATTCTGTCGAGTGTGTATCTTGGAGGGGGACTGCAGATCGTAGGGTGTCAGTGGGTGAGAGTTTACCTCCTCTGCATCCTCACCAGCAGTTGGTGCTGCCGTTGTTTTTAACTTAGTCGTTTTGGTGGGTGTGTGTTTTGTGAAGCACCGTTCAAGTCTTTTGCCTATTTTTCTATTGAGTTGTATGCCTTTTCTTATTGTTTGTGGGAGTCCTTTTTGTATTCTGTATATTAATCCTTTGTCAGATATTTGTATTGTGAATATCTTTTCCTATTCTCTGAGTTACTCTTTCACTCTTTAAGTGTCTTTTGAGGAATCGATCTTAATATAATCCAATTTATCAGCTTTTCCTTTATGGTTAGTGCTTTTTGGATGCTGTTAAAAAATATCAGGGCCGGCCCAGTGGCGCAGCAGTTAAGTTCGCACGTTCCGCTTCTCGGCGGCCTGGGGTTCGCCAGATCGGATCCTAGGTGCGGACATGGCACCACTTGGCAAAAGCTATGCTGTGGTAGGCGTCCCACATATAAAATAGAGGAAGATAGGCATGGATGTTAGTCAGGGCCAGTCTTCCTCAGCAAAAAGAGGAGGATTGGCAGTAGTTAGCTCAGGGCTAATCTTCCTCAAAAAAAAGAAAAAAGTCTTTGCCTACTCCAGTGTCACAAAGATGATGATCTATGTTTTTTTCTATAAAAGCTTTATTGTTTTACCTTTTATATTTAGGTCTACCCTCCATCTAGAGTTGATTTTTGTATAGGATGTGAGGGGGGTCATGATACGTTTTTTCCATATGGATATTTAGTTGAGTCAGCACCATTTATTAAAAGATTATTCTTTCTGTGCTACACTGCAGTGTCAGCCTTGCCATAAATCAGGTAACCAAATATGTGTGGGTTGTTTCTGGACTCTATTCTGTTCTGTTAGTCAATTTTTCTACCCTTTTGCAAATACCATACTATCTTATTTACTTTAGCTTTAAAGCAGATTTGTTAACTGTTAGTGTTAAGTTCTCCAGCTCTGTTAAGATGGCCTTAGCTAACTTTGTGATTGTCAGCTGATTAGGTGGAGTTAATATTCGTTTTGTATGCCTTCTAACTTCTACCATGCACACCCCTCAATCAGCTGACTGAGATACTGGCTTACTCCACTTAGCTATCAAGTGAGCCCAGTTAGGACCTCTAGCCTCTTAATGGATTTTCAGATTTATGAGTAAACAGAAAATAATTTCTTGGTGCATATATAAAACATCACATTTAACATCACTGCTCACTTTTAGCATAAATCACTGCATTGTGCAGTAATCAAATATTTAGTTGAAATGTGTGTATTTAATTGCACTGATGCTTAATTTTCTCATTTGTAAGAATCAGCTGTTTTGCTTATTATGACCAACTCTGTAGATGACATGTTTGGGAATTAGTTTGCTTCAAAAAGATGAAACAGGAATAGTGAAATAAAAATAAGACACATCCATCTGGAAGAATGAATCATCTGTGCATGACATTTAAAGGCAATGATCTTTGTTAGTAATAACGTGAAATTGTCTGTTGGAAGAAATTTCTCCTTAATATCCTGCTTTCTTTTCCCCTTCCATTTCTTATTGATTCAACTGGGGGAAATCATAAGGTTTTAAAGTAAAGTAATTATTTTTCTTCAAAATTGATCATAACTTTACTTATTTTCTTTGGGGTATGGGAATAGGAAGGAGGAAGGGAAGTAAGGAACCTTCTAGATACAGTGACTGTGTTCCAAATTCCCATATGACACATGTCAGCATATATGATACATTATTTAAAATTGAGACTATCTTGGGAAATTGAAAGTAGAGGATCACTACAATAATTTTGGGGAACTATTTTTCTGGTTTTTAAAATAGGGGGCCAAGTGATCAGAGATCTACATGCATGTGGGCTGTATGAATTTTTTTTTCACGTTTTGGTTAATAAATGGTGAGTTACAAGGGTTCATGTTTGAATCACAAATTGGAACTGAATGTGAGTTAGGCATGTAAGGCTCTAATCACACCTATTTCCTTTCCTTTTTTTTTTTTTTTGCTGGGGAAGATTTGCCCTGAGCTAACATCTGTTGCAAATCTTCCTCTCTTTCTCTTTTTTTTTCCTCCCCAAAGCCCCAGTACATTGTTGCATATTCTAGTTGTACATCATTCTAGTTCTTCTGTGTGAGCTGCTGCCACAGCATGGCAACTGATAGACGAGTGGTGCGGTTCCATGACTGGGAACCTAACCCTGGCTGCTGAAGTGGAGTGTGCTGAACTTTAACCACTAGGCCGTCAGGGCTGGCTCTGTTTGCTTTTAATTACAAAAAAGGAAAACACCATTTCATTTATAATGTAATTTTAGTGGAATTAAACTTGAACAATTAAAAGTTGCATAATTATGTCCTGTTTGAGGTAGAATGACTAGCCAGCCCAGGTTTGCTCTGACACCTGACAGCAGGCTGTTTATATGGCCAGATGGTGGGCAGAAGTTCTTCTGTATTAGCTGGTCAGGTACATGTTTTTGCCTAAAGATCTCAGTGGAAACATTTATTGAACAGGTATTTATTGAGTACTTATTGATTTTCAAATACTTTATAAGCACTGGGAAAATAAAGATGAGCAAAACAGATGTAATTCCTGTCATCACAGAACTTCCCAGCTAGTGTTGTATGCCACAGGCTTATAACTGGGTGTGTTTGCATACTGGTAACAATAAATCATTTTTTCCCAGCTTTACTGAGATATAGTTGACATAATATTGTATAAATTTAAGGGGTATGACGTGATGATTTGGTACCCATATATACTGGGAAATATTTACCATATAAAGTTAGTTAACACATTCATCACCTCTCATAATTACGATTTTTTGCTGTCATTATAGAGAGAATATTTAAGATCTCCTCTCTTAGCAGCTTTCAAGTATACGGTACAGTACTGTTATCTACACTCACCATGCTGTGCTACATCTCCAGAACTTACTCATCTGGGAACTGGAAGTTTGTACTGTTTGACCAGCATCTTCCCATTTCCCCCACCCCCGAGCCCCTGGCAACCACCAGTCTGCTCTCTGTTTCTGTGAGTGAGTAATTTTTCATTGCCCTGTGAGGATTCAGGGTTTCTACTCCAATTAAGTATAAAGTTTCTAGTACAGTGTGTTAGTATCAGATTTTCAATATTGTGGGCTATTTTTCCTCGGTGTATAATTAGTTAGTTAGTAGTGTATAACCTAGCTGGATTTAGCCTTTTGCACTCTCTATTAGGAATATATTCTGTGTGAAAGTATTATGACTCTTTATGAGTGCTTGCGGAAATGAGCATCCAAAAGGACCGTGCACTGCGTCTTCCATATATATCACATTTCCTCCTCTACTCCTGTTTTCGCTTGGACTGGAAAATAATGAAATTTGTACACTTACCTATGCATAAACCGTGGCCATATTTGGTAACGGAGTGTGTCCTTCTTTATAGATAGGATCTGTGTGCTTATGTCACGGAGTTCTTGTTTAGGAACAAAGCAAGGCAGTGGACAGGGAGGGGGTGGCTCTTCCTCTCACAAAATTCAGGTGCTTACTCCCAGGCGTCTAGGAGTAGAAGGGCCAGATGGGGACCACTCTTAGTCCAAGTTAGGTAGGTTTGGTGTCCCTTCCCTCCCTTGTTCTCTTTCCGTTTCCCTCTCTGCTGACTCTCCTCCTGCCTTCTTAACCTACTCCCCGGCTCTCCAGGCCCTTCCCCCAGAGCACAGCTGAGCTTGTTTTATCTACATAGTTCTACTTTTACATCTTTAAACCAATGTCAGATTTTCCTGCTCTCTCCGTCTCCACTGCTACTACCCTGGTTCTGATAGGTATTCTCTCTCTTCAGTTATGACAGCAGCTTCCCTATTGCTCTCTCTCAATTTGCCATTCCAGTCCATTCTTCCCCAATTTTGAAGCCAGAATAGTTTTACTGAGATGCCCATGTGGGGATCCACGGGGCTTCCCTAGGTGATATTCCCTGCCTTGGTTTAGAGTTGGTCTAGAGAGAGGCCAGAGCATGCCCAGTGAAGGGAAGAGCATCGACAAAGGCTTTCATGTTTTCGGCTGTGGCCGCATCGTTCCATCAAGGAGTCGTTTACCTCTGGCATGCTGGCAAAGTCAGTCATAGTACTTCCTGGTAATACATTGCTTTAATTCAAGTACAAATGCACTTGAACCTTGCTTTTCTTACACAATTGAATTTGGAAGACCTGTTCTACCATTTATGTCTAACAGCTTGTTCCCATTAACACTTTCCCGAAGTATTTGATTCACTGTACTGTGTTTGTTTGGTTAATAGAAATAACTAATTTGTAATTGTGATCAATATTTTGCCCAGTTCAGCAAATATCTGGGATGAGTTGGCATCCTCTATCGAAGACAGAAGTTGCTAGTTAAACTGTTAACTGAAGGCAGTATATTAGCAGAAGCAGCATCCTGAAAGCAGCACAGTTAGCACAGGTACCATGTGCTAATTAGCTAACTGACCATTATTGCCTCTTAACCAGTTTTTTTACAGTAGAACCTAGTGGCGTTCGTTCTTTTCTTCCATTGATAATCAGAGATTAGGGATGAGTATAGCTGAGAGTAAGCTGTTAAGCTGTAAATAGACCAATTAGTGTAAGTGATGGTAAAGGTGTTAAAGATGATAAGATTATACTGTAGATGTCAAGTTAATGTTCGTTCAGAATTGGTTCTAAACTATAAATTGTCTCCTTTTTCTGTGGTGACAATACCAGGGTGAGGCGTGTAGTCACACTGGATGTTTGTGGTAAAAGTTCTTGTTGTCTTTCAGCCTTCACTATTTTCTGCTCTATTTCTTCGATAATGTTTTAGTTACAAATATGTGTAATTCATATATTGTGTTTCAGTAAAATTACTAGACGGATTTCTGTCAGATATATAATTTTAAAGTTAGTTACGTTTAATTACTGAGCTTAAGCAAATTAGATGTCTTTTCTGTGTTTTCATGAATACATTTTCATGTATTCATATAGTCCACTTATTTTTAAAAGTTTACTGTTTTCTGCCATGTGTTTTTTACGTTCAGAGGCACATTTTCTTCTTAGTGAAACTGTTCCAAGATTTTGTGTTGTGGGCTGGTGGAAAAATGGTCCATTTAACAGAATTGTATTCTATAATCAGGGTTATTGGAGCACATTGTATTTCATTAAGGGAGAGATGCTTGAGGAAAGGGGAGACTGTAAACCAGATCAAAGTGACAGTGTCTTTGCTAAGTTTATCTTGTCACCATCACTGTTGGGGTTACCTAGTGGTGCCTCGTCAGGATAGGGTCAGTTTACTTTCTTGTCTGATGTTTTAGAATTCTCTTAACCAACATCTAAGAAATCACAATTTTTGGTTTAAATTATAAGGTGTTTTCTGGATTTAAGCCAAATTCGAGGTTGGAGTTTAGCATTCAATATAACTTTTTAAACATCTGTTTCTTGAATAAATAGCTCTTTAAAAGGCAAAAGTAATGTACTACATACACTGCTGTGCGTGTGTTTTATGGTGTGGTCTTTCTGAGGGGCCATTTAGGAATATGTCTTGAAGTGTTACTTTTGACCTAGTAATACCACTTTTAGGATCTTGTCCTCAGAAAGTAATGTAGAATGTAGAAAAAGGTTTAACCAGATGCTCATTGTACTATTATATCTAATGGTGAAAATTTGGTAAATCTTAATGTCCAAGCAAAAATAGTTAATTATGATTTATCCATACAGAGGAATGTTATTTAGCCATTATTAAGTTTATTTCTGAAGGCTGTTTAATAACAAGGGAAAATCATGATATAAAAGTGAAAAAGGTGTGAAGAACTCTATAAGCAGTTGAGCTCTATCGAATAATATCTAGCAATTAAAAACATGAGTCAGACCTGTATATACAGAACTGGGAAGATCACAAGCCACATTAAAAGCAAAAAACCAAGGTGTAGAATAATACACACATACACACACACACAGAAAAAGTAAGATAGTTATAAAAATACAGTAAAATGAACTATATTTATGTTCATACACAGGCATAGAAAAAAGTCTATTTAGTCAAGCTGTTAATAGCAGTGACTGGAATTGGAGACAGGAAAAGGTGAACTTTGACTCCTACTTGAATTTTAATAATGAGAGTGTGTTTATATATTAATTTGTAATTTAAAATAAAAAATAAAAAAACCCCTGAAACTTAAGATTCTATTTTGAGGGACCGCCCAGTGGCGCAGCGGTTAAGTGTGCACGTTCTGCTTCTCAGCACCTTGGGGTTTGCCGGTTCGGATCCTGGGTATAGACGTGGCACCACTTGGAAGCCGTGCTGTGGCAGGCGTCCCACATATAAAGTAGAGGAAGATGGGCACGGATGTTAGCTCAGGGCCAGTCTTCCTCAGCAAAAAGAGGAGGATTGGCTGCAGATGTTAGCTCAGGGCTAATCTTCCAAAAAAAAAAAATAAAGATTCTATTTTGAAAAAAAAAACATTCCCTAAGATATAAGTAAGCAGTGATTTTCTCTGGCAAGTAGGAGTTCAGATAGTTTTTACTTTTCTTTGTATTTTTCTGTGTTTGCCAGAATTTTGGGAATGAATGGGTGTTATTTTTGTAATCAGAAAAAGCAGTATGATTTTTTAAACAGCCAAGATCACAGGCAGTAGCAGCATAGACTGGAGTAAAGATTACTTTAATTCAGATTCTGGCTCTTCCATCAACCAGCCGTGTGATTTGGGGGAGGGAGGGTTGCCTGCTTTTCTTTTCTCACAGGATGTTTTTGAACATTAAATGAGATATGACATATGTAGGCTGGTTTTTATGGTGTCTGGCACATTTGGTGCTCAATATATGTTAATTTCCTTCTTATTTTTCTCTTTAATGACATAATAGTTAAAACTCTTCAAAACAGATGGAAAATTCCATAAACCTATTAACAAAAACACAAGTATTCAAGAATTAGACAGTCAAAAAGCTGATGACATGGTGTATCAGAGAGAGATGGGGTTTCGTTTCTGAGGGTAGGAAGAGCTGGTATGGAGCCTCACTGTTCTGTGTGAACCAATCGTTAGTCAGCAATAAAAGTAAAAAACTGTCTAAACTCCTCCTTTCCAGGTTCCCCAAAATTCTGGCAAACACAGAAAAATACAAAGAAAAGTAAAAACTATGTGAACTCCTACTTTTCAGGTTTTCTAATTACGGTTTAAAAAATTCCCCACATGTTCAGCCTGATTAATTTTTTTAAAGCTGTGTTGTAGATAAATTACTGTTTTTATTCATCATAGCAATCAATATTAAGAAATAAAAGTATTCAAGATTTCAGGATAATAAAAGTCTTGTAGTAGTAATTCAGTATGTAAAATGAGATATCTTCATTAATTTCAGAGGTTAGATTTCAGTGGCGTAAGATAATTAGGGAAAATAGACACCAAGATAAAATTCTCAGAGCAGTTAATGGTTATATTTTTCTTACACATGTTTATTAGAAGTACAGTAGAAAACACAGACATTTGTTTTTTCCCTTTTGCCGAGGAGGGATCACAGGCTTCAAGAGGACGATTAATCGCTAGCAAACGTGAAGTGGCAAAGTAGGAATCTAATCCTGGGTACGTTGGACTTCAGAAGCCCCACATTGCTTTCTCTAGTATTGTTGCCTCTAGATGTTTTCATAAAAAGAAATGATTTTTTTTTAAAGAACTGGGAGGTTTGATGGATATCAAGTGTTTCTATTATTTCGCTTGTTTACTTAATCATATTTCTCAAATGAATAAATTTGATATCATTTATTGTTACATTTCTTCTTCTTACAGTCTTTCTCTTGGGTTGCAGTCCTTCAGAATGCCACATACTGGAAAGCAGTTTGGGATAGATTTTCATGTGGTGGAAAATGAGTCTACTTGGGGAAACCACTTCGCTTCTGTGACTGAGTCAGCAGCAGGGTCTCAGCTAGAAGTCTGCGGTCGTGACCTGGCATGAGCGCCTCTTTTCTTGAGTATCTACTAGTAAGAAAAATCTCAATGTTAATGCCAGTTCAGTGCTTTTCATAACTTATGTGGAATCCTTAGAATCCATCCCTCTGAGTTCATTTCTACTCTGGTATATATATTTTCCTTTAATTTCATATGATTTTTTTTTCTAAAAAGCTAAAAATCTTGTGGAAATTACTGTTCTTTCAGTGAAACCATATCCCCCTTTCCTTGTAGATTGGTGGTCAGTGTTTTTTTGTGTCTTAGTAGTGTCTTTATATTTTTAACTTGCCCTATAGTTGCTTGAGTCATAGCTGCTTGAGTCATAGTTGCTTGGCTTGACTTGCCATATAGTTGCTGTTTTTAATGAGTTCTAGAATGGTTTTCTTTTGACTATGCTCCTTATCTTAGGGAAACCTATTAATCTCCTTCTCTCATGCAGTATATTATTGTTATCCTTGTACTACATCTTTTGCTCTAGGAGCTAATCTGAGTGGCTTTGTGTCCTCCTTTTCTTTTGGTTTGCGAAATGACCATGTGAGAGAAGTGAACTCTAAACTCCAGGAGGGCAGAGGCCATGTCAGCTGTACTCACTATATGCTGTGTCTTGCAAAGCACCTGGTACACAGTAGGCACACAGTACAACTGAGTACATGAAGATGTGGCTAAGCACAGATGGAGCAGAAGAAACCGTATGGTCGTAGTTCACTGCAGCCTGAGTCATCAGTGTATTGTTGAGGGGTGGGGCACAAGAAAAGGAGGAGAGAAAGATTCAGCCAGGTTTCTGGAAGTATGTGGAGAAACGAGTAATAGTGGTAACAATATTTTTGAAGACATATTCCAGGCACTGTGGTATGAGCTTTATATATAGTGTCTTATTTAATCTGTAGAGAGGACAAACAACAACAGCACAACGAAAGAAATAACCACAGGCGGGAAACTGTTCTGGTTAGCTAGGTAGAAGGTGCTAGGGGTGATTTAGGTGTAGAGAACCACTTAGAAAGGTGTTTTGTACAGTTGTTGAGGTGTTTCTGGAACATAGTAGAATGATTTTCAATTAGATTTTGGTTAGAAGTAAATTTTAAAAATTTCAAATAATACTGTAATCAAAATAATGAGAGCCAAGACATAAATGAAAACACTCTTTGGATCTCTTCCCTAGAAGTCACTCTTGATATAAAATACTGTGAGGTGGGTAATTTGGAATGTTAGGCTTAACAGACTCTAGGAGAAAATAGGTCTCCCTAGTTCATTAGATAGGCTGGCTGAGATAAGCTTGCAAAGTTTCCTTTCAGTTGGATTCTATGACTTAATCAGATTGAATGTAAGTAATTTTGAAGGAGGATGTTTGATTTCTTTATTTGCCATTTTTTTTTTGAGGAAGATTAGCCCTGAGCTAACATCTGCAGCCAATCTTCCTCTTTTTGCTGAGGAAGACTGGCCCTGAGCTAATATCCGTGCCCATCTTCCTCTACTTTATATGTGGGATGCCTACCACAGCATGACTTGCCAGGCAGTGCCATGTCCGCAACCGGGATCCGAACCGGCAAACCCTGGGCCGCCAAAGTGGAATGTGCGCACTTAACCACTGAGCAACCCAGCCGGCCCATTTATTTGCCTTTCATTAAACAAATTTAGGGTTAATTTAAAGTGAAGGCAGGGTAAGTGATTAAAAGGAAAATTTCCCTTGACTCAGTTTAATTTTGGGAGCTATAGAGGAACCAGTCCTTTGTATTCCCCTCCCACAAATACTTTGAGTTTTTGAAGTTATTTGTAGGTAATAGTTTGAAAACATGTAATTCTTTTCCTCTTTTGCAAGAGTTTTTATGTTCCAGAAAGCATGTTTTTGTTTTGTTTTGTTTTTGGTGAGGAAGATTGGCCCTGAGCTAACATCTATTGCGAATCTTCCTCTTTTTGCTTGAGGAAGATGGTCTCTGAGCTAACATCTATGCCAGTCTTCCCCTATTTTGTATGTGGGACACTGCCACAGCATGGCTTGATGAGTGGCGTGTAGGTCCACGCCTGGGATCTGAACCCACAAACCCTGGGCTGCCGAAGTGGAGCATGCAAACCCCATCACTATGCTGCTGGGCCGGCTGCCTGAAAGCATTTTTACTAGAATGCAAAGATTGTGCTTATAAATTTTGTAGTGTTTTAATGTGTTAAAAATGATCTTCAAAAGATGGATGGAAAATTGCTGTATCATACCTTTTATATCTTGTAAAAGAAAGTCTTTTTCTTCCTGTAGTATCAAATTGGAAGATGAAATGAAATGATTTTTTTAGATAAATTTCTTTGAAAGCAGATTAATAAAATTTTTTTTCTGGAGGAAATATTATCAGAATAGTTGTTGTTTCCTCCTCCTTTGATGTGCGTTGTTTGAGAGGTCTCTAGAAGCCTTTAAAAAGTCTCATTGGTTACTTTGAAGTCATCAAATCGGAAGTGTGAATGCATGAGAAGATAAGCCTATGAATGAGTGTAATTAATCAGTTTAAAATCTCATGACTGCTGGCAGCTTGCCTCATATCTAGCTTTGAATGATGAATAGAAGCAGGTCTGCCCATCATTTACATTTTTAACGTACAAACACCCTTGGTCTTTAACCATGGGTTGTGTTTACATGGGAGTATGATAATTTTCTGCTCACTTCTGAGAACTGTGGAATCAGCATTTCATTGCTGTTTTTAATCTACATTATTAACCATTTGCTGGATTCAAATCACTTCTGGGCCTGTAGGGGAATGAATGAGAATCAACCCTAGCATACCAGTTTATTTACAGAGCATGTGGAAGGGAGGTCTGGGTGAGGAAAAAAAGGGGGCCACTGAGTAGGGGAAATGCTCCCTTTGAGCTGAAAATGAAGTTGACCACCATCAAATTCCAGATTGAAACATTGATGTTACGATATACGTCTTCTCTTAAAAGACCCATTTTAGTAGCAAGATCACTGGTAGAGATGAGATTGAGAGGCGCCCCACAGGCTGAAGGATAGGCCCCTTTAAAGTCTCATCCCAGTGTTGATTGATCACCCTAGAAAATTAGTTTGAAATACCTACAGATCCACACAGTTGAATTAGAAATTGCTAGAATATTTGATTGCCACTAGTGACCTACAGTTAAACATAGTTCTACTGCTACGGGAGAGCATGATTTTCATCTCTGATGGTGCCTTAGAGGTTAAGTATTGCCCCGTTTCTTTGAGCACTGATTTGCAGCTTTGTCTCGATTTTGGATTTGTCTTCTACTTTTATTTGTTGCATTTTCAGGTATTAGTTTTCATAATTTTATTTCATACTATTGGAAATAGAACTTATATCTTTTTCTTCTTTATCATATTCATCATCAAAGGGTCCTACCAATTTGATAGTTTTGGATTTGGTGAACTCAAGTCTGTATACCATTCATGCTAGATTGTTTTGTCCTGGCCATCAGCTATTCTTACTCAGTACTTTTATTTTCAGATTCCTTTTATTTGATGATACTTTAATTGAATGTTTTTTTGATCCTTCGTTAGTTCTGCCCCATTTGGGTGTGTCTCCGTGTGAAATTTAAACACTTTCAGTTGGAATCTGTTCTGAAACTGACTTGAGAGGGACCCCTCTTTAAGTAAATTTCTAATCCATGAACCAACTCACCCAAGATCAAGTATACTCTGATATTTAAAAGACTGCAATCTCTTTGAAGGCAAGCATTGTGTTTTATTGATTTATGCCCAGGGACTAGTATAGTACCTGATCCTGTGGGCTGTCAATAAAAGTTTGTTGAATAAATGAGTGCGTGGAATATTCTGAAAGGTTTAATGAATATCTGAGTAGATTAAGTGCTTGATTTCCTTTTGTTTGTGTAAATACTCTTAAGTACTCCCAATAAAATTATTCAGGCGTAGTATCTCTTAAAACATCATTTATGACAATAGTAATAACTACCCCAAAACACTGGTTATGGACCTTAAGAGTACTGTTATTTAAGATCAAGAATTATGCATATCATCTTTTGCCTACTTGAATTAAGAGAATGGGAAAATAATAGTAATATACTAGGCTGACAAGGAGGCAGTAAAATTGTTATCCTCATACATTGTTGGTGGCTTTATAAAATGGTTAATCTGTTTAGAAAATATTTTAAAAGTAAGTGTGAGAACCATCAAATATCTATACTATTTGACTCAGTGTTACAATTTTTAGAGTCTAACGAAGTAGTCCTAAATAAAGAACTAGCTATATATAGAAAGATGTCAATTGCAGAATTATTTATACAACTGAACATTATAGTGTTAAACCTTCAGTAAGTTAATTATCTCTCTGCCTCCTGTTTTCTTATCCTTAAAATGGAGATGATAATACTTTCCTCATGTTGTGAGGAATAAATGAAATTTTGTGTATATATATGGCTTAGAGTATCTGGCATATATAAAGCACTCAAATTTGGCTGCTATTGCTGTTGTGTTTTATTATTATTGATGAATAGATCTCCTATTTCTTGGAGACTTTTATGTAATTGTGCCAGGCATTATGTTAGGTACAGTGGGAAATAAGTAAATAAAAGTTGTGTTTTTTGTTTATAAGGAGCTTAAAATTCATTTGGTGGTGAATACTATATATATCTATATATTTATATATAGATAGATATATTTTTTTTTTGGTGAGGAAGATTCACCCTGAGCTAACATCCATGGCCTATCTTCCTCTTTTTTTTTGCTTGAGGAAGATTAGCCCTGAGCTAACATCTGTGCCAGTATTCCTCTGCTTTTTGCATGTGGGATGCCTCCACAGTATGGCTGATGAGTGGAATAGGTCCACACCCAGAATCTGAACCTGTGAACCTGGGCTACTGAAGTGGAGTGCTCCGAACTTTAACCACTTGGCTGTGGCCCAGCCCCCAATATATTTATTATTTTAATCACAGATTAATATGTGGTAAGTGACACAAGCAAGTAACAAAACGCTGTGAGAGCTCTAATACAGGAAATATTGCAGGTTATTTTGGGTTTATGGAGGTGGAGAAGTGACATTATCACTGAGCTTTGAAGGATGGATAGAATTTTGAGAGGTAAAACTATGGGAGATGACATTTCATGAGGCACATGAGCAAAGACACAGAGGTTGGCAAATAGAGCATGTATATAGTGGAATAGAATTATGGGAGATAAGGTGGAGGAGAGGGCAAGAGTCCCCATGTTGGAATGGTTTGAATGCCAAGCTGAGGAGTTTTTATTTTATTCACATGATATTGGTAAGTGATAGCTTTTGTGACCTGATAAGAGCTATGTTTTAGGAAGACTGAATAACTGCAAAGTGATGTGGTGGAGGTGGGAGAGATGGGAAATAGGAAGCCGAGGTTTTTGTTTTCATTCGTTCATTCACGAAACATTTGTTGCTTGCCTCTTCTGTGCCATGTTTTATGCTTTGTGTTGAGAATAGTAAACTGTTTCATATTTACTTGATCTGTGATTGCTAGTGGTGTTTTACAACGTAGATAATGAAGACTGAAACTAGTGGGGTGTTGGTAGGAATAAAAGGTAGGTTAGATGTCAAGTGCGTTACAGAGATGGGATAACAGCTTGATAATTTTGTATATGGGCTAGGGGAGAGGTAGAAGTTAAAGACAACTTTTAGGTTTTAAGTCTGAGTGACTTGGGGACTTACTGCACTATTATTTCCTAATACACATTGGGAAATAAAGAGGATGAGCTAGTGTATGTGGACAAGCGGTATTTTATATTTGATTTATTTTATTTATGTTGCCAGTGAAACATTCAGTTGGTGCTCTCTCGGAGGCGGTTGGCAATGGGGAATTGGAACTTGGAGGAGTAGGGACTAGGGGTGGCTAGAGATGTAAGAATATAGATTTGTAAATCGTATCCATAGGAGTGGTAGATGAAGCTTGAAGTGAATGAAGTTGTCAGGGGAGAGTGTGTGGGTGTATGTGCTGTTAGTAGGGTAGGTGGGGAGCTGAACATTTTTATTTTAAAAGATTCTTTATATTCCTTTAAAAAATTATATATGCCCATTATAAAAAAAAATCTGGTGGGACAGAGGGTATATGCAAAATCTCACTACCCAGAGAAGTCTTACTACCCAGAAATAACTATCATTAATATTCAAGAAGATCATTCTAGATTTCTTTTTATACATATTTGTAGATAGAAATAATTTTAGAAATCTATTATATATTGAACAATGTATTTTATTTCATACCATGACTAACTATAACAGCCTAGATCCCTCAGTTGTTTGTTTACGATATTTGAGTTCCTAAAACACTAGACCTAAAGAGGGCTAGGAGGAGGTACTCTCGCAAGGTGGGGCAAGCATATGTGCAAGTGCTTGATCATTGCATTTGGGGCAGTTGATCAAGGGAGGTTGACAAGAATGTGATACCTGATGGAATCAGTTGGCTTCAAGGCTCCAAGTGGAACTCTGGTGTTGTAGATTAAAGATGACTGCCGTTCTTTGCTACTCTTGAAAGGAGTCATTACGTTATACTAAGAAAGATTTTCTTCTGTCATAGCATTAAAAAAGTTACTTCTGATAGCACTTAGTGAATTCAAGTGGTATCTTAAGATTAGATTGTATTATAAGATTATAAAAATTATTCACTATTTTAAAAAGCTGGATTGCTATCATTGTAATTCTTTAAACTTTTATAGCTATATTTTTAAGACTGTATTCTTCATACATACAATTAGATCTGTGAAGAAATATTTTGTGAATTTAAGTTGTCCAATTATTTCCACTTGTATGACGCCGGCATACTTTGTTCTGATAGGGAAGAGTTTGATTTTGTCGGCTAGCCATTGTTAGCTGTAAATGAGGGGAATGTGCTTACAGTTGAGGAATTAAATAATTTGATTTACGTATTGATGGGTTTTAGTTATGTGAAAGTGAGATTTTAAGACAGGAATCATTGCTCAAGAAGTATAATTGGCAAATGGGACCCACATCTTTCAAAACTTAAGTTTTATGCCCAGATTTAGTTTTACAAACATGTTATGTGTAGGTAATATGTAGGAAATGAAGATTATAAAAAACAGTCCAGCCACTGGAATTTGTAGTTTGAGAGGTGAGAGAAGAATTTGTGCAAACAAGATAGAATGACAGTTGCTTGAGAAACTACAAATGCTATGGGATCTCCAAGTGGGAACGTCCATTTTGTAAAAAATTGTGTGTGTATGTCTTATAGGTTTTTGGAAAAAAAATTCGTGAAGAGTGACATTTGAGTTAGATTTGAGAGAGAGAGCTTGGTTTCAGCAAATTGAGGATGTTTTGATGGATTAATGTGAGAATAGACACAAGTGCAATAGTATGGAACATATTTGGCAAATAGTAGTCCATGTTGGTAATAATGTGGAATGAGGAGGATTAATTGGAGATAATGTTAGGGCTAACATACTGAGGAGTCTGAACGCTATTTTGTAGGTCTTTGAAAACATTTAGAGGTATTTTATTTGAGCAGGAACTGATATCCAACTTGTATTTTAGTCAGTTTATCGTAGGTGGACTAAGAGGTGGTTAGTGTAATGATAGGAGGATGAGCTCTGGAGCCTTGAGTCCTGGGACAACCTCTGGCTCTGTCAGTCTTGGTCATCTGATCAATCATGAGTTTACTCATCTGGAAAATGGGAGTGATAATAGTACATATACAGCTGTTGTGATGAATAAATGAGATTATGCAGTGGAGTGCTAACTATATGTCTTAACACTGAGTAAGTGGTCACAAAATAATGTTAGCTGTAGAAGAATGTCATTCCGGAAAAGAGCAAAGAGTAGAAGTAGAAAGACCACACAGGAAATAGGGAAGTGAATCTGTACTACTTAATAAGGTGTATATTGGGGCTTTTTTTTTTATTGTGGAGATAGCATTATAAGAAAAATCTTAATTGTGTTTGTTAGGTATATTTGTGTGTTTAAAATAAGTTCTGTGAAAAGGCACTTCGTTATTTTAAATCTCATCAGTGTGTGTATCAGGGTATATCAAATGCCTGTGAAAGCACATTGATGACGCTTGTAGATATGCGGTGATGGTGGCGGGATCTAGTAAACCCAGCTGCCTGGGAAATCATTGATCGAAGAAGGGCCATCGCTGGATTTTTCACTCATTGCTTCCTCACTGGATCATGAGGAATGAGAAAAGGGTGAAAAAGAAAGGGCATGGAAGGGCACAGGCCCCATTTGCTTGGGTTGGTTGTTAGGAATTGTTCCTGAGAGACTATAAAAGTCAGAAGGAAGAATCCTTTACCGTGAAGGTACTCTGTGTCCTCAAAGTTTGCAGGGACGATAAATAAATTCTGTGATTGTTTGGCCTCTAAGATGGGAGATTTAGGGTGAATTGATTTTACCCAAACTTATGGGAAAAGTTAGAATTAGAGCTATAATTGAGAAAATTGAGAATTACCTTGTCATCAAAAACCTTGGGGTCACCTGTGGCTCTCCTTGTTCTCCAGCTCATGCCCGTAGCTACGTCAGCCAACTCCGTGGTCCCTACCTTCAGAATACGTCTTGGATGGGGCAGTTCTCACTTCCTCCTTGCTACACTCTGCCATCACCTCCTTAACTAGATCAAGGTCACAGTCCTAAACTGTCTCCTAGTTTGTGCCCTACTGTGGACTAGTTTTTGTAGAACAGCCAGATTTTTAATGTAAACAAGGTCATGTTCCTCTTTTACAAAAACCTCTCAGTAGCTCTCTATTTTCAGGGGTTTATCACAGCTTGAAAAACCTACGTGGTCTGGCCGTATTTTTGGAGCCTTTTATCCCGTCACTCACCCTATTGTGCCACACTAGCCAGCAAGCTGTTTTTGCCTCAGGGTCTTTGCCCTTGTGGGTCCCCCTGCCTACATGGGCTTTCCACAGGTATCCACATAATTCACTCCCTTTATTCTGGTCTCTGTTCACAGGTCACCTCCTCGCAGAGCCTTCTCTGATTACTGTCGGTAAAGCAGGAGTCCTAAGTGTTCTTTCTCCCCTTCACCAGGCGTAACGCTCTTAGCACTACCCAACAGATAGATCTTTTAAGAACGTTTGTCTTCCCCCCTAGAATATAAACTCCAAGAGAGCAGGCATTTTGTTTTCTGAAGTGTTCCCACCAGCTAGGACATCATAAATGGCCAGTAAATATTGTTTAAAGGATGAATGATTTGTAAACAAAAGGACGTTTCTACTTCTTTAACTCTGAGCGTTAGTCTTCTCATCAGTGTTTGTTTTCATCCACGTACTAGAGCGGGCAAAATGAAAACATGAAATACTGAAGAGAAGAACGACTCGGGTAGGCAACTGAGGGGTTCTAATTCGATATCCCAGCAGCTTTTGCTGAAGATAGTACTTGGGTGGTTTAGAGACTATGTTCTTTAGAAGTTTCTTTCCCTCTAGCCATAAATTATCTTTCTTATGACATTGTCTTTGCTAGACTTGAGAGCTGGCAAAAATTGTCTGATTCTTCCATATTTATTTAGTAGTTGACTGATTTTGTAACTCTGGTTAACACTTGGTCTTAATCTTGTGTGTTCCTCTTAAAAATTCTAGTTTTTAGATCTTACAGTATCTATTTGGAAGTTTTCAATCTTAAAGCAAGTTTTAGCTTTAGAACAAGTTTTGACAAAGGTTCAAAATCTTAGTTCCAAATATCAGAGAATTACATTGAATTTAAATGGCTAAGTGAACAACAAACATAGAAAATATTGTAGTTATCTTTGGGGTCATTAGAAAACCTGGCATGCCTTAGTGCATGAAACAAGGGTCTTAGATTTGTCATACTTAAATTTGAATTCTTTCTTACTATTATTGTGATTTTTGGACAAGTTATTTAACCACTCCTGAGTCTGTATTTCTGATGAGTAAATGGCTATAATATTACCTAGCTACCATACAGGGTAGATGTATAAATCAAGTAAGAAGATATTTGTATCATATAGTTGGTACATAATAAATGGTAAATAATATTATATCATAACTTTATATACATGGACTGCTGAGTGCATATGTTTTTATATGTTGATAGTTGTGAGATATTATTTCTAATTTTCTACAGGTGTTTGACAATATTAGCTGACATGTTTTAAAACCATCCAATTGTCATGAAATCAGATCAGTTTGTTTTGCATTTATTTTAAAAAGTAGATATATTTTGAATTAATGTTATTTAAAACAGTGTTAGAAGTTAACATGAGAAAGTGACGTAATTTCTGCTTTTAAAGATTAAATTTTTTTTTTGGTGAGGAAGATTGGCCCAGAGCTAACATCTGTTGCCAATCCTCCTCTTTTTGCTTGAGGAAGATTGTTGTGAACTAATGTCTGTGCCAATCTCCCTCTGTTTTATGTGGGGTACTGCCAAAGCATGGCTTGACGAACAGTGCTGGGTCCACGCTAGGGATCCGAACCTGTGAACCCTGGGCCGCCGAAGCTGAGCACACAAACTTAACCACTGTACCACTGGTGGGCCCCTAAAGATTAAAACACTTTTAAGATCTGTATTTTTGAAGCTCTGTAACTGCATTTAAAAATTATTACTATGGATGTGCTTGGTCATCTCATTGATGTTAGTGTAAGCCAAATACACAGTATGGCTCAGTAGAATAAAATTACATATTGAAGTTTTTGAGATGCAGATATCAACTTTATTGGATAATCTTTTTACGCTTCTACAGGCTCTTTGTGGTTAGCGTTTTGTGGTGTAGTTTTACTCCGTAGGTGTTTTTATAGTCTTGCATCTCTCAGGTGAGATAACTAGCTTCAATCTGTGAAACATAGATTTTAATGAACCAAGAGGCAACAATAAGAAAAGCATTATTTCTCCCGAGTCCTCTGAATGTGAATTAAGAAGGCAATAAGATATACATAATGGACTTATAAAAACAACGCTGCAATAATGACTGATAAAAAAATTTCCAGTTGTTTGCAACTTATTTGATATTGCACTTTAAAGCACTATTCTGGTCATTACCTATAGAAAATACTTTACTTAGAAACTTCCTTTGATTCTTTCTTGATATCCTAACCTTCTCGCCTCTCTACTTGTGTAGAGAGATGTAAAAATGTATGGTTAAGCTGAGTCAGTAGGTGAGAAAATGGAACAGACATTCAGGAAATAACTTAAGGGGCTGTTAACTTGAAAGTTGCCTTAGATAATCTGAATGTGCTGTGTAGGAATTTTGCAAATTGTCATTAAGATTTGTGCAAATGTAAATGCAAATACTGGGTCATCCTGATAGTTTGCTCTTTCAAGTACTATACACGGGGTATGCTCTTGGAGGCTACTGCAGCAGAAGTACAATTTGAGATATAGTATTGTACAAAAATATAGAGTACTGGAAAATAGAAGCAGGGAAAGCATTCTGGCAGGTAGCAACCAGTGTGTGCTTAGAGGAAGTCATTTGATAAAACTTGACTAAAAGAAATAAGGGTTGCAGTGCAGCCTACTTGCAGAATGTGTGCTTTATCTGCACGAAAATGATTTATCATTCTTTTATTTGTATTCTGTATATAGTCATGTGCTGTGTAATGACATTTCAGTTAACGATGGACTGCGTATGCAATGATGGTCTCATGCGATTAGTACCATCAGCCTCGGTGTGTATAGGCTCTACCATCTAGGTTTGTGTAAGTACATTCTATGATTTCACGCAATGACAAAATAGCCTAATGATGCATTTCTCAAAACATATCCCCGTTGTTAAGTGACACATGACTGTATGCAAATATAAAGCTGGCTGATCACCAGTACTGTTTTAAGGCATAAAGAATAGGGACCTTCTGTTCCTTTTCTACATAGCAGGTTATGCGCAGTGTGTAAATGTGCTTACACTGAAGAGGTTATCAGCAGTTGTTAAAGTGGTGGCAGAGTATAAAGGCCTGACTCAAAAGTATCGTCTTTAAAGGAACTCTGAGGTAGTAAGCAAGGAAAACTTATCCATCGTAGCAAAATAGTAAAAGGTTTTATTTTTTCAGTTTTTGCTTTAATACTCTGCTGCATATTACACGTACTTTACTCTCATGTAAGTTAATAGGTCATCTCCGTTTAGTGGTAGTCCAAACATCAAGGACCTAACGAGAAGAACTGATAACCAAAATCAGGAGTATTTTGGAATACACTAGGCCACACAGTTTATCTGTTATCTTAACTGCTTTCAAATTAGAAGCAAATCTCTGAAAAAAAAAATTAGGGACCTTGTAAGTAAAATCTTGTTTTCTTATTTATGTATGTTTTTACTAAGCTAGAATAAAACCAGCTGATGGTAGGTTGCAAGTCACAAATTTTCTAAAGATGTGAGTTAAGTAGCTCGAAATTTCATATTTATCTTAAAAATCCACATGACTTTTGCAATGCACACACCATAATATATTCAAATTTTTATAAATATAACAATGTTTAAAATTGACTCCCCAGGAAGACATGCCTTTTTAACTTTTTGTATTCTTTGGCACTAGCTGGTCCTTTCGTTTTGAGAAGTAATGTGAAGATGGTCAGTTTTGATTTAATTGTCTAGTTTAAAATTTAATAGTTTGAAATGCCCCACACTAAGAAGCACAACCAGCCCCTCACTTCTGAAATATGTGGTTGGGTGCACGAAGACAATTACAGGTCATTTTAGATATAAATACTTAGTTATCTAGCACTAAGGAGTAAACCTCCACAATGCTTATCAAAAAGCAAATAAGACCACTTTTTTTTTTCTTCCAGTTAAAAGGATGAACTATCTTACTAGTGATTTAAAAGATGGACCTAAATTGATACTAGTTGTTATACTGGTAATAATAGATATAAATCTTTTTCAAACTGAAAGAAAAGCTAATAAGAAGAGAAGTAAACCAATCTAATTTATATATAGGTAAGAAATACAGCATCCAAAATGTGAAAAGAGTTAAACTCACTTGATGAAATGAAATTTAAAGTTCTTGAAAAGCTTCAGATAAGATCTATCAGAACCACTGAACAGTGCTGCCTTTTTCTGTGGACCATATTTTCGTCATCTAGATTGTCAGTGTACAAAATTAAGATGATAAAAATAGCTACCTTGGAGTAATTTCTCTTTGAAAAAATACCACTGCTCTTTAGAATATATTTGTTTTTCATAATAATTTTTTATTATTTTAAAATTTAGAATTTACTTTTTGAATAATAAATATACTCCAGCATTCAAAATTCAGAAGGAATAGAAGAGTTTACAGTATTCACTCCTTGTATATCCTAGATGTATTTTAAGTATTTGCAAGTATGAGTCTAGTTATATACATATTTCTTTTTCCTCCCTTAAACAGAAATTGTAGCATACTATATGTATTGTTCTGTACCTTGAGAAAGTTTTTTTACATAATATGTAATTCTGTATCATTACGTAAAGTATCTCCTTCATCGTTCTTATTTTAGGACTGCCTGGTAGCCCCTTGAATGGCTGTATCCCAGTTTTTTAAACCAAAAATGTCTGACGTGATACTTTTAGCTTATTGCATTGTTGTCTTGACTCCATAAATATTTTAGTGTTGAAAATCATGTTTCTTACTTTCAGGCAGAAATATTGCAGAGTTATGAGAATAATAAAGAAGAAGTTTGGGAGAGGAAGGGAATTCTTTAGTCAGTTTTTGATTGTTGGTGGTAAAGAGTTCATTTAAGGATTTTTCTTCTATTTAAAATCAATTTCTTAATCTGCTGTCATACATATCTGCACACAAATGATTGCATTCTATACAAAGGGCTTTAAAAAAACCTGAACAGTGCTGGACAGCATTCAGGCATCTACTGGGAGAACTTGTGTCGTGGAGCCAGAGAGCTGGGTTTGTATTCCCCTTGAACTGGGAATGTGGGCAAGCCTGAAATCCTCAACTGACTATCTTCTTACTTTGCTCTCTTTTGTTGTTTTTGTAATTAAAAAAAACAGAGTTGTAAACAGTTTATAGACAGTGGTTCTTGTGTTCATTATTCTCTTGCTTTCCTTTTAATATAGTTTTATTGCATCTGTAAATTCCTAAAAATATTGTATCTTTTAGAAAACTAGTTGTTTTAAATTTTATAAAAAGATGATGATGCTCTATCTAAGCTTTGGAATTTCTTCCACTTAATACTACATTGCTAGAATTCATCAATATTGTTAGTTGTCACTGAAATTTATGTGTCTTATAATTAATGTATGTTTGTTTCATTCTGTAGTGTAACCGGAATTTATTTATCTGGTCTTCTGTTTATGGACATTTAGGTTGTTTCTCAGTTTTTGTTATTGTGAACAGTATGAGAATATTCTTAATACTTGTCTTCTATTGTACACGTGCAGGAGATTGTCTTAGGTATACACATAAGAAATGAGTTGTTAGGTTATAGCATATATGAATGTTCCCCTTCAGGAAATAATGCCAAACTGTTTCCCAAAGTGCTTGTACTGCAACAAACAAGTTCCTGCTTCTTCTGTGTTGTGAATTACACATGGCTTCCGGTTCTCATGGGAAGTACATTCTAGTTAAATAAATACAACAAGATAATTTCAGAATTATTGCAGTGTTATGCAAAAAATAGATAGAAGTGTTGGGAGCTGAGTGATGAAGGTCTTTAGCCAGTTTCTAAATGTTAGAGGCAAAGAGTGATGTCAAGTGACTAGGAGAGGTTGTTTCAGCTAGTATGATCGTTGAAGGGACATTTGAGGTGAGACCTAGATGAAGAGACAGCTGGGTCAAAATCTGGGATTCCAGGAGTAGTGAGTACAGAGTCACTGGGAAAGGAATGAACAGGGTCTGTAATAGGAACAAAAAAGCCACTGTGGTTGGAAAGCAGTGGACCAAGAGGAAAGTGAGAAGTCGTCAGGGCCGAAGCATGACAGTGCAATGAAAAGCAATGATAAAGCAACAGGATTTGCTGATAAATTAGTTTTGGATTTTTAGGGAGATATAAGCTTTTAATTTCTGAAACATGCTCTTTAATGTTAAAAAAAAAGATGCTATTAATTTAGAAGTTTGTGTCTGATTTAAATAATTTGCTCAATGATTTTAGTAGTGTTATCTGATTTTCACTTACCCATTTGAATCTGTTTTCTGGGATACTGCAGTAAAATGTGATAGCTGGTTCCTGGGCCTAGCTCCAGTCCTTTCCTGTATACTTTCTACCACTGCTGCTTGCTCTGTGGCCATAAACTGGTTTTACCACTGTCTTTCTTCTTGCAGTCTCTTTTCTGGCCTCCATCTGGGGACATCTGCCCTTGTTCCACCAGCCACTTCTCGTTCTTTGTTCTGCATTTCCCTTTACAGGGATGTGCGGAAGCTGCATCAGTAGGATTGGAGCCATGCCATCTGAACCTGAAGCCATGGATGTAGGTTGGGTCAGAACAGCCTAAGACCTTGGAGATTTGGGTTAAGGAAAGTAGCTGAGTCTCAATTATCAGAATTTCTGCATAGTCCAATTATTTGTGTCTCTATGTAATTAGAATTGGTAAGATACAACTGATCATACATTGACGTTAGGTTTAAACACATCTTTTAATATGGCCTTCACATTTTAACTGTATTAGTTTTTTGTAAATCACATCATGTTGTATTTATTCTCAAAAGTCTATAATTGCTTGTTACCAGAGACTCTGTACTCTAATAATAGCACTTACTTCTGGTTCTCTTTTTTTATTGCTACCACCCAGGGGCAGAATTTGGTTTTTTCTTATTTGGAGACCAAGCTCGATGGTACTCTCTGCTTATCCACACACCTATAATTGTTTCCATGGTGCCCTGTCCCTTTACCAGTTCTTGAATTCCAGCAAATGACGGCAAAAAGGATACAAACTCACTTTTACTACAAATGATGAAAACTTCAGAGTAGATGATACATATTTACACATCCAGCATCTAAGGGTAGAGGCTCCTTCAAGAGTGAGGGAAGAGCACAGAAAAGGTGGGCTGAAATTTTAGAGCAGGTAAAGTCATGGGGGGTGCTGTGTTAGGGAGCTAGTTGAATTGCAGAGGAATGTTTCAGAAGGTGAGATTGTATTAGTCTCTTGTGGCTGCTGTAACAAATAACCACAAACTTGGTGCCTTAAAACTGCAAAAATTTATGCTCTCACAGTTCTGGAGGGCAGAAGTCTGAAATCAGGGTGTCAGCAGGGCCACACTCCCTCCAAGGGTTCTAGGATTGTTTGGCACTCCCTAGTTCATGGCTGCATAACTCTCATCACTGCCTCTGTCGTTATGTGGACTTCTCCTTTGTATCCTACTCATCTTCCCTTCTGCCTCATGAGGACACTTGTCATTGGATTGAGGGCCTACCTGAAATCCATGGTGATTTCATCTCAAGATCCTTAACTAACATCTGCAAAGATGGTTTTTCTAAATGATGTAACATTCACTGGTCTGGGTATTAGGACATGGACATATCTTTTTTGGGGCCACCATTCAACCCACTATAGTGATCAACACTTGTGAAGTCCTACTTCAAAACCTGGCAAACTAAGGGAATGATGAAATGGGGAATCAAAGATATGAACAACTCTCTTTGTTTTTTTCTTTTCCCCCTAGAACCCAGTTATTCTGCCAGGCTCCCTTTAAAGGAGCATAAATTTCATATGCTGAGTGGTTCTCCCCACTCTGCCCTGGAGAGGTGGTTTTGTTTGTATAAAAGTTGCCAGATTCATTCAGGTTGCAGATTAAAAATAAGTAAACATTTTCTGTTTTGAACAACTAGTAAGGAGATTTTGGGAAGAATTTCCTAAAAACAGTATTTTTTTAAACTATTCTTTCTGCAGATATTTTAATTATATTTATTTTTCTTCATTTTCTAAAAGGTTTCAAAACGCACAGAAAAGTACAGAGAATCATAGCACGTGTGCTTATCACCTAAACTTAATAAAATTTCACATTTTGCCACACTTAGTTAGAATATATCTATATTTAAGAATAATGTAGATACAGTAGGGTATTCTATGAAATATACATTTCACATATGTATTTTTATAATCCTAAAATTATTTGGCACAGTACTTTGACCGCGTTCTTGGGTTTAGTTATTCATAATTCATATTTTTGTGGTATGTATTACTGGTGTCAGCAGGACTTTCTCTCAAATAATATTTAACTGTGGGTATTTTGAAATGAAATGGTTTATAGTTCTGAAATAGCATGGATCATCTAGGTAACATTTGAAATTGATTAAATTGATACTTAAAAGAAAATGTTATTTAAAAATTTTAAAGTTAGGTAACTTGTCAGTTATCAAGTAGTAATCTCTCTCTTGAACTATTATAGTAGCCTTACTTTTTTGTTTAAAGATTTGAACCATTTCAAACAAACAGGGAAGTATAGAGAGGAGCATAAACCGACATACGAGCTCGATTAATTCCTTATATTTTACCATCTTGCTTCAGATACTTTTTCAGAAAATGAAAATGTTACATATATAGTTGAACCCCAGATGTTATTTTTCTTTCTTCCTACCTAAAGTAACCATTATCTTGAATTTGGTATCTTATATTCATTCATGATGCCCTTTCTATTAAGTATAGCTCTAACCATAAATAATATGTAGCATTAGTATATATTAAAACTTTATATAACAAGTGTCGAATTTGTCACACTGCAGCTTTTTTTCTCATTTTTTGATATTCATCCATGTTAATATATGAAGATGTATTTCATTTTAACTGTTGTGTATATCTTCATTGTATGAATATTCCGCAGTTACTTTATCCATTATCTCGTTCAAAGACATATAGATTCTTTCAAGTTTTCTGCTGACTGTACTGCATTGGACAGTCTTGTACGTTTCCTTGAACACATGTGAGTGCTTTAGGGTGTACTGAAGGTGAGTTGCTGGGTTGAAGAGTATGTGCAGCTTCAGTGTTAGTAGATTCAGGTGAATTCATCTCTGATGGGGTTGTACTAATTTGTACTTGAACCAATTATGTATCAGAGTTCTTTTTCTGTATTTGTCTACTGCCAAAAGTTGATTAGGTTAAATATCTTTTTATTAGGGACATTTTCAAATGTATACAAAAGTAGAGAATAGACTATAATGAATTCCCATGTACCCCTCAGTTGGCTTCAGTAGTCTTTATTATATCACCGATTTTGTTTTATTCAAAGCCACTTCACCACTCAGGATTATTTTGAAGCAAATATCCACCGTCATTTCATCAGTAATTATTTCACTGCATAATGCGTATCTCCAGAAGATAAGTACAGTGTTTTAGTAGCATTGATACTTGTTTAGCATAGACTTTTTTGAAGTATAACTTGCATATAATAAAATGCGTGTCTTAAGTGTACAGTCTGATGAGTTTTGACAAGTGTATATATCTGAGTAATCCATACCCCAGTCAAGGACAGACCTGTCCCTCCAGCTGGAAGAGATCTGTGCAGATCTGACTCTGAGGAGGGCGAAGCAAAATGCTGCAGCTGGCCCCCCATGATTCCTGTGCCCAACACTAATCTAGGTACTGTTGTGAAGAGATTTTTGCCGATGTAATTCAAGCCCCAAGTCAGTTGACCTTCAGATTTGGAGATTGTGTGAGTGGACCCAATCTCATGACACAGGCTTTTTACAAGAGAGTTTTCTCAGCCTGGTGGCAGAAGGGGAAGTCAGAGAGACTGGAATCATGAGAAGGATTAGATGTGCCACTGCTGGCTCCGAGATGTAAGGGGGCCTGTGATGAGGGATGTGAATGTCCTCCAGAGGCTAGACGTGGCCTTGGCTGACTGCCAGCAAGGAAACGGGAACCTCAGTCCTCCAGCTGCGAGGGACTGAGTTTGGCCAATGACCTGAATGAATGAGCTTGAAAGGAAATTCTTCCCAGAGCCGACAGATGAGAGTGAACCCTGGCTGACGTCTTGATTTTGGCCTCATGAGATCATTACTAATATCATCACTCTTCTCATCAGAAAAGCTGTCAAGCTCATGGTGTCAGATACAAACTTTTAAAAAATCTAACTTCACTTGAAAGTTTAAATTTTATCATTTGCCACAAATACCAACAATTATTTTCCTTGTAATAGACTCATTTTTGAGAAAATATCTGCCACATATCTTAGTTTGATTAACCATAATTTGTCTTCTGTTCTTTCAGGTAAAGATGGTGTTCAGTGACAAGTGAGGGTAGTTCATCTTGTATCTTAATCACTCAAGCGATTTCCTCAAGACAACCATCTGTTGTATGTTGGAGCTAAAGTGCTTTACGCACATGTCCCATTTTATCACACAGTAAGGAGATACGTGGATTCAAGGGTCAAGATTGAAGAAAATTAATAATTTTTACTGTTTCTTTAAGTATTTTAAGTGGAAATAGATTTCGTTTTTTGAAATTGTGAGTGTATGTTGGTGAAAACTGTGACTTACTGTTACAGTTTATTACACTGCCTTCGTTCATGGTTGCACCAATATTTTTACCCATCTGCATTTACACCATCATGGCAACATAGTAAGAAGGTAATAAGTTATTATGAAAATAGTTTTACCTTGGCAGACCCCTGAAAGGTTCATGGGGATCCTCAGCTGTACTACTACTTCTTCTTTTTTTTTTTTTTTTGGTGAGGAAGATTGTCCCTGAGCTAACATCTGTTGCCAATCTTCCTCTTTTTGCTTGAGGAAAATTGTCACTGTGCCAGTCTTCCTCTGTGTTGTATGTGGGATGCAACCACAGCATGGTTTGATGAGTGGTGTGTAGATCTGCACCTGGGACCTGAAGCCACAAACCCCGGGCCACTGAAGCAGAGTGCACAAACTTAAGCACTACACCACTGGGCTGGCCCTGCTCAACCGTACTTTGAGAACTGCTGCCCCACATTTTTACCAGCATTTGTGCTGTCAGTTCTAAAATTTTAACCATCTAGTGGGTGTACACTTTTGTCTCATTGTGGATTTAATTTTCGTTTCCTTAATGACTGATGTGAATTGAGCACCTTTATATATACTAAATGTCCTCTTGGGTCTCTTTTCAGTAAAGGGCCTGTTCTTTCGAAGTACCTCCTTTGGACTGTATGATGGAAGTAGACAGCCTTGGAAGGCCTGGTTTTAGACCCAGTACACTTAACATATTTACTGGGCACCTGTAAGTCAATTAGGAAAAAATATCATTTACTACATAGCTAGTAATTTTCTTTGTTTTTAAGACTTTTTATTAAAGTATAATGTCAGTTCATCAAGGTGCTTTTCACTTTTATTAACCTTTTTAAAAAAATTTACTGATTTTTTGTTTTCTAGTTAATTTATCTTTGCTTATCTTTATTGTTTCTTTATTTCTAGTTTTTGAGTTTAATTTGCTTGTCCTTATTCCAGGTTATGGGTAGAAATTTAGATGACTGATTTCAGATCATTTTCTTTTTTTAATTTAAGCATTTAAAGCTGTAAATTTCCCTCTAAGTACTATTTTAACTGCATACTACAAATTTTGATGTAGTGTATTTTTTCAGTAATTTTTTAATTGAGTTCGTAATAGTTTACATCATTGTGAAATTTCAGTTGTACATTATTTCTTACCTGTCACCACATAAGTGCTCCCCTTCAGCCCCTGTGCCCACCCCCTTCCCCTGGTACCAGCTGAACTGTTTTCTTTGTCCATGTGTTTATTCATATTCCACATATGAGTGAAATCATATGGTGTTTGTCTTTTTCAGTCTGGCTTATTTCACTAAGCATAATTCCCTCCTGGTCCTTCCACGTTGTTGCAAATGGGATGAATTTGTCTTTTTTTCTGGCAGTGTAGTATTCCATTATATATGTGTATATATATATATATGTACACACACACACACCCCACATCTTCTGTATCCAATCATCAGTTGGTGGGCACTTGGATTGTTTCCATGTCTTGGGTTTTGTGAATAGTGCTGCCGTGAACATAGGGGTGCATATGTTACTTTGGATTGTTGATTTCAAGTTGTGCAGATACCCAGTAGTGGGATGCCTGGGTCATATGGTAGTTCTATTTTTAGTTTTTTGAGGAATCTCCATACTGTTTTCCATGGTGGCTGCACCAGTTTGCATTCCCACCAGCAGTGTGTGAGGGTTCTCTTTTCTCCAGACCCTTTCCAACATTTATTTTTAGTCTTAGTGATTATAGCCATTTTAACAGGCATAAGGTGGTATCTTAGTGTAGTTTTGATTTGCGTTTCTCTGATGACTAGTGATGTTGAACAACTTTTCATGTGTTTGTTGGCCATCTGTATGTCTTCTTTGGAACAATATCTGTTCATATCCTCTGCCCATTTTTTGATTGGGCTGTTTGTTTTTTTGTTGTTCAGTTGTGTGAGTCCTTATGTATTATGGAGATTAACCCCTTGTCAGATATATGATTTGCAAATATTTTCTCCCAGTTGGTGAGTTGTCTTTTTTGTTTCGATCCTAGTTTCTTTGCCTTGCAGAAGCTCTTTAGTCTGGTGAAGTCCAACTTGTTTATTTTTTCTTTTGTTTCTCTTGTCTGATAAGACATGGTATTCGAAAAGATCCTTTTAAGGTCAGTGTCAAAGTGTGTACTACCTGTATTATCTTCCGGGAGTTTTATGATTTCAGGATTTATCTTCAAGTCTTTGATCCGTTTTGACTTTATTTTTGGGTGTGGTGTGAGATAGTGGTCTGCTTTCATTCTTTTGCATGTGGCTGTCCAGTTTCCCAACACCATTTATTGAAGAGACTATCTTTTCTCCATTGTATCTTCTTGGCACCTTTGTTGAAGATTAGCTGTCCATAGATGTGTGGTTTTATTTCTCGGCTTTCAATTCTGTTCCATTGATCTGTGTGCCTGTTTTTGTACCAGTACCATGCTGTTTTGATTACTGTAGCTTTGTAGTACTTTTTGAAGTCAGGGGTTGTGATGCCTCCAGCTTTGTTCTTTTTTCTCAGGATTGCTTTAGCAATTTGGGGTCTTTAGTTGCCTCATATGAATTTTAGGATTCTTTGTTCTATTTCCATGAAAAATGTTATTGGGATTCTAATTGGGATTGCATTGAATCTGTAGATTGCTTTGGATAGTATGGACATTTTAACTGTGTTTATTCTTCCAGCCCATGTGCATGGAATCTCTTTCCATCTCTTTATGTCATCATCTATTTCTTTGAATAATGTCTTATAGTTTCCATTGTATAAGGCCTTCACCTCCTTGGTTGAATTTATTACCAGGTACTTTATTCTTTTTGTTGCGATTGTAAATGGAATTGTATTCTTGAGTTCTCTTTCTGTAAGTTTGTTGTTAGAATATAGAAAAGCAACTGATTTTTGTAATTTGATTTTGTACCTGAAACTTTGCTGTAGTTGTTAATTATTTCTAATAGTTTTCTCATGGATTCTTTAAGGTTTTCTATATGATCATGTCGTCTGCAAACAGTGACAGTTTCACTTCTTCACTCCCTATTTGGTTCCTTTTATTCCCTTCTCTTGCCTAATTCCTCTGGCCAAAACCTCCAGTATTATGTTGAGTAAGAGTGGTGGTAGTGGGCATCCTTGTTTGATCCTGTTCTCAGAGGGATGGCATTCAGTTTTTCCCCATTAAGTGTGATGTTGGCTGTGGGTTTGTCATCTATGGCCTTTAGTATGTTGAGGTAATTTCCTTCTATCCCCATTTTGTTAGAATTTTTATCAAAAGTGACTGTTGAATCTCGTCAAATGCTTTCTCTGCATGTATTAATATGATCATATGATTTTTATTCCTCATTTTGTTAATGCGATGTATCACATTGATTGATTTGTGGATGTTGAACTATCCCTGTGTCCCTGGTATAAATCCCACTTGATCATGATGTTTGATCTTTTTGATGTCTTGCTGTATTTGGGTTGCCAGTATTTTGTTGAAGATTTTTGTGTCTATGTTCATCAGCCATACTGGCCTGTAGCTTTCCTTTTTTGTGTTGTCCTTGTCAGGCTTTGATATCAGAGTGATGCTGGCCTCATAGAATGTGTTAGGAAGCATTCCATCTTCCCTGATTTTCTGAAGTACTTTGAGAAGGATAGGTATTAAATCCTCTCTGAAAGTTTGATAGAATTCTCCAGGGAGCCATCTGGTCCTGGGCTTTTGTTTTTTGGGATGCTTTTGATTACTGTTTCAGTCTCTTTACTTGTGATTGATCTATTCAGATGATCTATTTCTTCTTGATTCAGCTTTGGGAGGTTTAAGAGTCTTAGAATTTATCCATTTCCTCTAGATTGTCCCTTATGTTGGCGTATCACTTTTCGTAGTATTCTCTTATAATACTTTATATTTCTGTCGTATCCATTGGTATTTCTCTTTTTTCATTTCTAATTTTATTTATCTGAATAAATAAATTTTATTTATCTGAATAAATAAAATTTTCTTGTTTTCTTTGTAAGTCTGGCTAGGGGTTTGTTGATTTTGTTTATCTTCTCAAAGAACGAGCTCTTTGTATCATTGATCATTTCTGCTGCCTTTTTTGTTTCAATAGCATTTATTTCTGCTCTGATTTTTATTATTTCTCTCCTTTTGCTGACTTTCGGCTTTGTTCTTTTTCTAATTCAGTTAGGTGTAGTTTGAGATTGTATATTTGGGATTTTTTTTGTCTGTTAAGGTGTGCCTGTATTGTGATGAATTTCCCGCTTAATATGGCTTTTGCTGCATCCCATATGAGTTGGTATGGTATATTTTCATTTCCATTTGTCTCCAGATATTTTTTGATTTCTCCTTTAATTTCTTCAGTGATCCATTGCTTGTTCAATAGCATGTTGTTTAGTCTCCACATGTTTGTCCCTTTCTCAGCTTTTTTCTTTTAATTAATTTCTAGCTTCATAGCATTGTGATTGGAAGAGATGCTTGTTATTATCTCGATCTTCTTAAATTTATTAAGGCTTGCTTTCTTTCCCAGCATATGGTCTATCCTTGGGAATGTTCCATGTGCACTTAAGAAGAATGTGTACTCTGCTGTTTTTAGATGGAGTGTTCTGTATATATCTGTCAAGTTCAACTGGTTTAGCTTTTCATTTAATTACACTGTTTCCTTGTTGATTTTCTGTCTGGATGATCTATTCATTGATGTGAGTCGAGTGTTGAGGTCCCCTTCTATTATTGTGTTATTATTAATGTCTTCTTTGAGGCCTGTTAATAGTTGCTTTGTGTACTTTGGTGCTCCTGTGTTGAGTGCATAGATATTTATACGTGTATTTCTTCTTGGTTGAGTGTCCCTTTGATCATTGTATACTGCCCCTCTATGTCTCTCTTTACCTGTCTTATCTTGAAGTCTGCTTTGTCTGATATAAGTATTGTGACACCTGCTTTATTTTGTTTGCCATTAGTTTGGAGTATTGTCTTCCACCCCTTCACTCTGAGCCTGTGTTTGTCATTGGAGTTGAGGTGTGTTTCCTGGAGGCAGCATATTGTTAGGTCTTGTTCGTTAGTCCATCTCACCACTCTGTGTCTTTTTATTGGAGAATTCAATCCGTTTACGTTTAGGGTGATTATCAATATATGAGGGCTTAATGCTCCCGTTTTATCACTTGTTTTATGGTTCTCCTGCATTTCCTTTGTTTCTCGTTCCTGTGTGGTTTGGTTTACCAGTTGAGTTATGTAGTTTTTTATCTTGTGTTTCTTTGTTTTCTCCTTATTTATTATTTGTGTCTCTGTTCTGCTTTTTTTTTAGTGGTTGCCATGAGGTTTGTATTCAAAATCTTGTAGATAAGATAGTCCGTTTTCTGATGGCCTCTTAACTGATTCAGTTCCTTTCCTCTTCCCTTCCTAGGTTGTTTTTCTCACATCTTCTTCCATCTTGTGTTGTGAGTTTGTGGTTAAAATGACAAGATTATCTTTGTTTTTGGTGTTTTCCTTCCCTTTATCTTTAATGCTTTCCTTGAGTATTTGCTAACCTTTTCTCATGCATCACTACAATTTTCTGATTTTGTCTACCTATTTATCTCCTTACTCTGTGCTTTCTAACCCCTTTTTTCCCCAAGTATGAGGCCCTTCTTGAGAATTTCTTGTAGGGGGGATCTCGTGCTGTGAACTCCCTTAGCTTTTGTTTATCTGGGAAAGCTTTTATTTCTCCATCATATCTGAAGTGTATTTTCACTGGATAGAATATTCTTGACTGAAAGTTTTTGTCCTTCAAAGATTTGAATATGTCATTCCACTCTTCCTACCCTTTAAGTTTTCTGCAGTGAAAACCGCTGAAGGCCTGATAGGGGTTCCCTTGTAGATTATTTTCTTCTGCCTGGCTGCCCTTAGTATTTTTTCTTTGTCATTCACTTTTGCCAGTTTCACTACTATATGCCTTGCAGTAGGTCTTTTTACATTGACATATTTAGGAGATCTGAAAGCTTCTTCTGCACAGATTTCCCTCTCTTTCCCCTGGTTTTAGAAGTTCTCTTTTATTATTTCTTTGAACATGTTTTCTGCTCCATTTTCCTTCTCTTCTACCTCTGGAATACCTATAATTCTTATGTTGTATTTCCTCATTGAGTCAGATATTTCTTGGCAACTTTCTTAATTCCTTTTTAATCTTCTTTCTCTCTCCTCCTCTATCTGGAGCATTTCAACATGTCTATCCTCGATTATGCTGATTCGCTCCTCTGTGATGTCTGCTCGAGCATTCAGGGAATCCATATTTTGTTTTATCTCTTCCATTGTGTCTTTCATCTCTAGTATTTCTTTTCTTTTCTTTTCTTTTTTCCATCTGTAGTATTTCTGATTGATTTTTCCTTATAGTTTCAATCTTTTGTGAGGTAGCTCCTGACCTTGTTGAATTGTTTCTCTACATTCTCTTTTAACTCGTTGAGTTTTTTGATAGCTATTTTGAATTCTTTGTCATTTAGATTATATATTTCTGTGTCCTCAGGAGTGATTTTTGAGTATTTGTCATTTCCTCCCTTGTGTGGAGATGTAATATAATTTTGATACTGCTAGAGGGCGTAGCTCTGTTCTTGCACATCATGGTATTATTTGCAAGCAGTTACTGCCTGTTGCCACTGGATGGGGATCAAGAGCCACGTATTCTGAGCCCTCTGAGTTCTGCTAGGTTTCCAGGCACTGGAGCCGTCACTGGCCTGGTGAGGAGGAGGAGTGCTTTATCTTGTGTGCTCTCAGGGTTTTCTCAATCTGCCCTCGGTATCTGCTCTCCTGGGGTGTTGGCTTGATGAAGTCACCCCCAAATTATCTTTTACCTCGATAGAGGCTTTCCACTAGGCTGCAAGGGCCCTCAGGGATCTTTGATGTTCCTGTGAACGAACGTCCCCTCCCCTGTTCCTTCTCTCTCAGAGGCTGCTTGTGGTCCCAGATCCCAGTCTTTTGGGGAGGGAGTGAAGTTTTCTCTTAACTCTGTTACTCCTCCTCTGATGGGGGCTCTGGCCTCACTGCCCTCCTTAGTATGGCTGTGTGGGTCTCTCAGACATCTTTTGTGTTGTGTTTTGATGTCCTCTGTTGGAGTGTGAATGTCTTTTTCATTGTATGTTGGAGAGGAGAGATTACTGGGAAAGCTCACTCTGGCATGATGCTGACGTCACTCCTGATGTAGAGTATTTTTAGTATCGTTTATTGTGAAATATTTTCTAATTTCCTTTTAATTTTTTCTTTGACCCATTGCTTATTTATAGTTGCTAAATTTCCAGATATTTTAGTCTTTTCTGGATATCTTATTGTTACTGATTTCTAATTTAATTATCAGAAATTTTACTCTGTAAAATGTCAGTCTTTTGAAATTTGAGCCCTGGTTTATAGCATAGCATATGCTCTATCTCATTGTACATTCTGGTGTACATTTGAAAAGAATGCATATTCTGCAGTTGGTTGTAGTGTCCTATCAATGTTATTTAAAGCAAGTTGATTTAATATTCAGTTTTTCTGTATCTGTAATGTTTTTTTTTCCAGGATTTTCTAGTGTGAGGAAGAGGAGTGTTAAATTTTCTAATTATGATATGGATGTCTATTTCCTCGTTATTTCTATTGGTATTTGCTTCATGTATTTTTTTTGGGGGGGGGTTGAGGAAGATTGTTGCTATGCTAATATCTGTGCACGTGTTCCTGTATTTTGTATGTGGGATGCCACTGCAGAATGGCTTAATGACTGGTGTGTAGGTCTGCTCATGGGATCTGAACCCTTGAACCCTGGGCCACTGAAGCACAGTGTGCAAACTTAACCACTACACCACTGGGCTGGCTCCTACTTCATGTATTTTGAAGTTATATTATTGGGAGCATATACATTTATGATTCTTATGTTTTCCTGATGAATTGACGGTTATTATTTGCAAATGTCTCTTTTACCTCTGGTAATACTTTTTTTCTCAGAGTCTATCTACTTTGTCTTAGAGTGACTATATTGATACAGTCAAGCCAGCTTTTCTTTGGCTTACTATGTTGATTATCTTTTTCTATGCTTTTACTCCAAACTTGTCTTGTCTTTATTTTTAAGGTGTATTGCTTGTCAACAGCACATAGTTGGGTCTTGCTTTTTTATCCAGCCTGGCAATCTCTGCATTTTAGTTAGAATGTTTAGTCTGTTTACATTTAAACCACGTAATTCCAGTATCTGGGTCATTGCATGGTTTGTTTCTGTCGACAGCTTTTTCTCTTTACTATGACCTAGTAGTTTTTTGCTGTATACTAATCATTATGGATGATGCATTGTAGAGAGCTTGTCTTCTGCTGTTTTTCTCTGAGTATTAATTTTGGTTCTGGAAGGCAGTTAATTTATTGGCTAATCACATTGAACATTTGGTACCTTGGTTTTATACTAGGTCAGAGTGGGCTGGTTTTGTCTAGTCCAAGGGGACTCCTTTGATCTTGGGCCATAGTCTTTACTGTCAAGGCCTGAGGTGTTTACCCAGCAGTGTTAACTTGGTTTGGCTCCAATAGCTGTTTCCCCTCCAGTGGGTAGGAGCGGAGATACTTGCTCAGCCTCTTTCAGCCTTCTACCTGTTGCTTTCCACTGGGCTCCCTGGAGTCTTTCTAGCACATGAGTTAAGCAGTCATCCAAGGATTTGAAGTGAGCTTATTTTTAGAATATGGGTTTCCTCTGTAGCCCTTTCCTTTATGGGATTTCCACCCTCAAATTTACACTCACTTTGGTGACCCCAAACTCTATTATTGGATACCTCTGATAAGTAAAACTGGCTTTCTGCTTGAACTCTAGGCACTCCTACACCATAGGAATTGGGACTTGCTCTTGGAAAAATCTTAGCTATGTGGATCTCACCCGTGAGTGTGGTTGTTTTTTAGAAGGTTGAATCTCTGCTAGTTTTGCTGGCGTTTGGTTGCTATCGCATGTTGGGTTCCTTTGGGAAGCAAACTCTATGGGACAGAGATTAATGTGAAGGAAGTTTATTAAGATATTATTGGTATCAACACCTGTGGAAGGGAAAGGAAGAGAAGAGAAGGGAAGGAAGAAATGGGTAGAGGGAGAGGTTGGGCTGTGGTGCAGTCTTAAGAAAGGCCGTAGCTGACTTTGTAGGGGGTTCCAAAATGGGATGGCCCTTCACTTGTCTCTAGTTGGAGTGACTGGGCCAAACCTTTATATCCCTTGTTAGATGTACTTCTTCTGTAGTTGCTCTTCAATCTTTTCAAGTGCTTGTCTTATATTTTGTCCACAGTTCATAGTTCTTAACCTGTTGGAGATATATAACTTGGTGGAGAAATACAAGTTACTCCACCGTTACTGGAACCAGGACTTCCCTAGGTTTTTAAAATTGAAATTTACATATATTTGGTTTGCTGGTAGTACATCATGCTTATATTTGACAATGTGAAGACATTCCAGGTATTTTGCATTTCCTTTGAACTGCTTACTTGTTAGTTTATTTAATTTAACAAAAAAGTGCTTTTCTACTGAGGTTTCATCTCTAACCAGAAAACATAATTGTTAGCTACATATTTAATAGCTGTCAAAAGTAGGGGATGATATCTTAACATAAAACAACGACATCAAGACAACAGAGTAAATATTTGTTCAAGAACCTTAAAGTATTTGTTCTATAAACTATGAAAAATTTCTTTGTTTTATAGTGTTGAATACTATATTAAGTTTTAGGCTCTTATTTGATAGATTTTTATATTTTACAAGTTAGCCAACTATTGAATTGATTTGATAAGTAGTACTTGATAAAGTTTCCTATTGAAATCATTTAGTCCAAAGATATTTTAATCTTATTTTCAAAAAACGTTTTACTCTCAGGCACACACTTGTGAAATGTTACTCAGAAATATTATTTTAAAAGTATTTTCTAGTTTAATTTGATGTCACAGATTTAGCTTGGAGAAAATAAAAAATACCTAAATTAAATAGTTGTTTGCTTTTCTGTTGTATCCCAACAAAAATGCTTTCTCTGAAGATGTTTTGTAACCAAATTAAAAAAAAGTAAATGGAACAAACTAGTAAATATGTTATGGAGTATGTTTGCATCATTCCTTCTATGTTTTACTTACCTCCTCCCGTAAACTCCAATGAGCGAGATTAGGGGGAGTGAAGATGAAAACTCTCTGACTTTTATCCGGCTCCTAAAACAGTTTTTTTTTCAGTAGCATGTGAAGCATTTCCTCAAAGACATGGATTGTGGATCTAGAAAAAAATTAAGTAGTTTCTTTTCAAGTATGTTTTGTAAAATAATCTGAATAGGCCGAGCAGTATAATGTTAAACTTTAAGTTCATGTTCTCAGCCTGTGTGTAATATAATTAGCTCTTTTACAAGAGTGCCACCTCATGGTCCAGTTCGTCAGTAGCAACCAGCTGCATGTTGCATTTAGCAGCTTAAAAATAGTTTTGTTGCTTGTTATTTGGCTATGTTAAGGTTATACATACATATCTCCTAATAGGAAGACTGTTCTAGTCAAGGTGATAAAAATTAAAATCTTTAAGTAACTTAATTGTTAAAAAAAATTTACTTATTTTAAGGGATTCAGATATGTGATTCTTTTTTCGTGGCCCCAAACCTTGCTGGTAGTTTCTGCACTGCTCTGCGTTTTGTGCCCGTGCTGTGTCTGTAGACCACTACCCCTCAGTCCGCAGTTAATGCTGCAGTCAGTGGGGTTGCTTTGTGGTGGTGGTGGTGGGTGTCGATTTTATCACAGCACAGTGTAGAAACAGCATTAATGAGCTCTTGAGTAATTCAGAGTGTTTGAGAACAGAGGCAAGAGTATAAAATTAAGTGGGAAAAAAGTTATCTTAAAAGATTTACAGATTAAATTACTATAGACATGATTTCAGGAAAATTATTTAAAGTAAAAGTAATATGTTTTCCAAATACCCATTTACATATGGCTGATGCCTTACTTACCAGTAATTTGCATCTGTCCATTTGTATGGATTCTGTATGTCCTTTTATCAGTACACACTTTTCCTAAGTGTGAGAAGTTAGTTAATGGAGACTGTTTTGCAGTAATGCCCAATTTAAGCCGAAGAAATGTTGTAATTAAAAGCCTATATTTGACAAAAGTAAGAAGTTGATACAATTGTATTCTTTAAAAAATACTTTAGAGTTTAGATTTTCATAAATCCAAAAACTGGTCCAGGCGATGCAGCATTATGTAAAGAACATCTGGCTTAAATTTTGATTTAACTTCTTCCTGGTTCTTTGTCCTGGGGTAAATGATGTAATGACTCACAACCTTACTTTACTTTTGTGTGAATTGGATGTACCCAAATGTACCCTCATAGGTGGTTGTGACTGTTGAATAAAATTACATGTATTATTTAACAGTTTATGGCCAGTAGTAGCGTAAGTTTTGTCAATTTTATTGATCTTTTTAAAGGACTAACTTTTGGTTTTGTTGATTTTTCTCTTTTGTTTTTCTGTTCTCTATTTCATTTCTTCCTGTTTTGGTATCTTTACTATTTCTGTCTGCTTGTTTTGGGTTTAGTTAGTTTTTTTTTTTTACTAGTTTTTTAAGGTAAGAAGTTAGGCTATTGATTTGAGATTGTTCTACTTTTTAAAATACAGGCATTTACAGCTGTAAATTTCCTCTAATCACTGCTTTCACTACATCCCATCAGTTTTGGTTGTTGTGTTTTTGTTTTTATTTATCCCCAAATATTTTCTAATTTCCCTTGTGAATTCTTCTTTGATCTGTTTGTTATGTAGATTTGTGTTAATTTCCACTTATATGTGAATTTCTCATGGTTCTTTCTGGTACTAATTTCATTCCATTGTGTTTAGAGGGCGTACTTTCATACCTTTTAAATTAGTCAAAACTTGTTTCATGGCCTAACATAAGTTTTATCCTGGAGAGTGTTCTGTGTGTACTTGAGAAGAGTTTGTATTCTACTGTCATTGGGGAAATATCCTACAGATGTCTGTTAGATCAGGTTGGTTTATTCTGTTGTTCAAGTCATCTTTTCCTTGTTGATCTTCTGTTGTTTTAGCAATTATTCCACATGAGGTATTGAAGTCTCCAACTATTATTGTTGCATTCCCTGTTTCTCCTGTCAGTTCTGTCAGTTTTTGCTTCATGTATTTTGGGACTGTTGTTGGGTTGCATGTATCTTTTTATTTTTTAAAGATTGGCACCGTGAGCTAACAACTGTTGCCAATCTTCTTTCTTCTTTTCTTCTTTTTTTCTTTCTGCTTTTTCTCCCCAAGTCCCCCCAGTACATAGTTGTATATTTTAGTTGTGGGTCCTTCTAGTTGTTGCATGTATCTTATAATTATTTCATCTTGTTGACAGATTGACCCTTTTATCATTTATCAAAATGTTCTTTGTCTCGAGTAACAATTTTTCTTTCTTAAAAATCTTATTTTGTTAGTATTGTTTAGCCAGTCTAGCTCTGTTTTTGGTAGTTTGCATGAAATATCTTTTTCTGTCCTTTTGCTTTATATTTAAAGTGTGTCTTTTGTAGAGAGCATATAGTTGGACCATGTTTTTTAAAAAAAAACATTCTGCCAGTGTAAAGTTTAGTTAAAGTGTTTAATTCATGTGCATTTAACATAATTACTGATGATAGAGTTTATGTCTGCCATTTTCCTAATTATTTTCTATGTGTCTTATATTTTTTCTGTTCATCTGTTTCTCCATTATGACACACTTTTCTGTTAGATATTTCCTAGTGCACTATTTTAATTTCCATGTCTTTTATGTTACTATATTTTTTGAGTTATTTTGTTAGTGGTTACCCTGGGGATTGTAATTAACAATGTTTTAATTTATAACAATCCAGTTTGAATTAATACCAACTTAATTTCAATTATATATAAAAACTTTCCTCCCATATTGCTTCTTTCTCTACCCCTCCTTTGCGCTGTTACTTCATACAAACTACTCTATACATTGTGTACCCATCAACACAGATTTATAATTACTTTATGCAATTGCTTTATCAGCACAGATTGATAATTATTATAGATAGGAAAAAAAAAGAATTACAAACAAAAGTACGTTTATACTGTTTTCATGCTCACCTGTGCAGCTGGCCTTACTGGTGCTCTTTATTTCTTGATCTGTGTTTAAGTTACAGTCTGGTGTCCCTGGTATCCTGAGGGACTTATGAGTATTTCTCATAGGACAGGTTTGCTAGCAATGAATTCTCTTAGTTTCTTTTTAACTGAGAATGTTTGATTGTTTTTTTATTTTTGGAGGGTAGTTTTGGTGGATATAGGAGTCTTTGTTGTCAGTGTTGGTTTGATAGTTTTTTTCTTTCAGCACTTTGAATATATTATATCACTGGTTTTAATCAGAAATTAGCTGTTAATCTTATGGAGGATCCCTTATATGTGATGAGTCCTTTCTCTTTTGCTACTTTGTCTTTGGGCGGTTTGGTTCTTACATGTCTAGGTGTGGATCTTTTTGAGTTTACCCTTCGTGGAGTTGGTGGAGCTTCTTGAATGTGTAGATTAATACTTTTCATCAAATTTGTAAAGTTTTGTGCCATTATTCCTTCAAATATTCTTTCTGCTCCTTTGTTTCCTCTCTTAATACTATTGTGTCCTTAACCTTATGTGTGTGCTTGTCCACATAATGGCCTCCCACAGTTCTCTAGGTTTCGTTCGTTTTTCTTTATTTCCTATCTGTTCCCCGCACATTCTCAATTGACCTATCTTCAAGTTTGCTGGTTCTTTCTTCTGTCTTCTCAGATTTGCCGGAAAAGTCCTTCTAGTGAAATTTTCATTTCAGTTATTATACTTTTCAATCCAGAATCTCTATTTGATTCTTTTTTAAAAAAGAATTCCTATCTCTTTATTGATATTCTCTGTTTGGTGAGATAGCATTTTCTCTTACAGTTCTTTAGACATTGTTTCCTTTTGTTGTTTCAACATATTTAAAGTGGCTGATTTTAAGTTTTTGTTTGGTAGGTCCAACATCTGACCTTCCTCAGGGACAGTTTCTATTGACTGTTTTTTCTGCTGTGTATGGGCTATACTTTGTTGTTTCTTTCCATATCTTGTATTTTTTTTGTTGTTGCTGTTGAAAACTGGACATTTTATATAACATAATATGGTGGCAACTCTGGAAATCAGATTCTGCCTCCTTCCCAGGGTCTGTCTGCTGTTGGTTCTGTTCGTTGTTCTTTGTTTTTTTTTAGGGAACAATATGCCCTGAGCTAACATCTGTTGCCAGTCTTCCTTTTATTTTTTTTCTCCTGAAAACCCCTCGTGCATGGTTGTATATCCTAGTTGTAAGTCTTTCTAGTTCTGTGTGAGCTGCTGCCACAGCATGGCTACTGACAGACAAGTGGTGTGGTTCTGTGGCTGGGAAATGAGCCCAGGCCCCCAAAGTGGAGTGTGCTGAACTTTAACCACTAGGCCATCGGGGCTGGCTCTGTTGTTCTTGTTTCTTCATTCAGTGACTTTTCTGTAATAAGTCTATAAAGTCTGCATCCTTTTTTGTGTGTGACCATGAAGTCTCTGCTCAGATAACTTACTGGTCATCTACTGATTGTACAGAGATTTTATTAAGCTTCTGGAACCAATTGCTCTCCAAGTTTTTGCCAGGAGACTCTGTGTGTGTGTCGGTACCTGCCTTTTGACACTCTTCCAGGCCGTTTACATCTGTTCCTTAACCTTTACTTCCTCCTTGCACATGTTCTCAAAAAAGCCTTCTCAGATCTTTTCTGAGCATGCAGATAGCCCTGTGCATGTGAGCAGCCTTTTTGGTTTCCAGGAATATGTCTGAGCTTTCAAAACCCCTGTGGCATCTCATTCCCAGTTCTTTCTTGTAAGTTTTTTGGTTAGTCTGTTATTTGTCCCAGATGCTGTCCACTATCCGAGGTAGCCATGAAGTTAAACAATTGCCCTTAAATGTTTTTGACACATAACCCAGGGAAAAGGTTTTTTGTTCTAGCTGCTCTGAATCAGGCCAAATAAAGACAACTGTACAAGTGGGGTGTTTTCGGGAGTCATCAGGTGGGTCAATCGAATGAGAATTCTTTAGGAACGAGGCTTTGGAGGAGCTCCAAACGGTCTACCAGGCTGCTGGTTTTCAAGGCTGCTGTGGAACTGAAGGGCAGGGGGCGGGAATAGGGCAAGTTAAAACACCACAAAACTTATTCTTCTTACTGAGATTCAGTCATTTTTCTTGGGAGAAAGAAGCTCCCTGGATTGCTGCAAGATTTTGGTTAACTCCTAGAATTTTGAAAAGTTGAGAGAATTTTCACAGGTTCTTATTTCACCATTTTGCTGACATAACTCTTGTTGGTACTTTCACCTCAATAAATGTGATTCCTTTCTTTGACTCTTATTGGTTTGAATTACTAAGTTTTTAATACATAGCCATTCTGTTGTAGACCTTATCATCTGAAGTCAGGGACTAGAGCCTTTTGATGTATATTCTGGTATAATTGTGAGAATTCTGCAGTGATGGCAGAGTATTAGTGATGTAGTACATAGTGCATTGGCACCGACATATGTTGTCTGTACTATTCCGTCTGAATGTAAAATCTCAATTAGTGTAGAATAGTGCAGTTGATCACCTGTTTTCTTGGTTTGCACTTCATTACTTCACCATCACCATGGAGCCTGTCAGCTCTTCACCAGTATTGAAAATGAAAGCTAATAAATGAGTTGGTATCTTTCAATTTCTACGCTGAAATTTCTGGTATTGTCCCTTTATGCTTCAAGACAGTGCCAAAATCGGATTTGGTTTCAGTGGGATATATGGGCACATGTCTAGTAGGATTCTTTCCTGGCCTGAAACTTTGTTTCTGGTGAGCATGGTAGACCTTATTTCACTTAGTTGCTTAATTTTCTTTGGTTCTTTGTGGAATCCTGGCATACAGACACCTGTTTGTATATCTTTAACAGGAGAGTTGAATTTACTTTTCATTTTGTTCTAGATTAGCTGTCTTTTACTCCTTTCACTGTTTTTTAAATGACTGATATTTGAATTGATATTTAAACCAAATCTTTATTTTAGATTTTTAAAAATGTCAGTAAAAAAAGTCTGAATTCATAAAAGGAAGCAGGTCTCTTTTCCATTTTGCTTCCTAAATTATGCCAAGATTTTATCTTAAAAATAGAATCACTCTCACTTTTCCCACTAGCCTTCCTGGCATTACGCAGCCTTCCACCTCCTCTTTCCCTACAGAGTGAATATTTGGTTAATTATTATGTCTTTCCTGTGCTTCAGCACTCAGTCATGGATTTTCTGGCAGTCTGGATAAAAGGAAAATGTAAAAAACAAACAAAACCCAAATATCTTCTATTCCCTTGATACCACAGATTAATAATGGCTAAGCTTTATATAGTTGGCTAATGAGAAATTTTGAGCATTCAAACATTGTAAGCTAGCTAGAGGTACAGAGTAGCTAAAATTCAGTAATATACTAGGCCCATTCTGTTTAAAAAGTAGCCACTAGCCATATGTGGTTTTTGAGCCCTTGAGATGTGCCTGTTCTGAATTGAGATGTGTGCTCTAAGTGGAAGATTCATATACCATTTCAAAGACTTAGTATGAAAAAGAAACATAAAACATATCATTATTAATTTTTAAATATTGAATATGTGTTGAGCTGGTAATGGTTTGTGTATATTAAATAAAATATATTATGAAAATTAATTTTACCTGTTTTTAAATGTTTTGTTCCTACAGCTACCAAGAAATTTAAAATAATATATGTCACTCTCATTATTTCTACAGGACACACACCATTGCACTAGACTCTTGCTAATCCAAGGGATACGTTAGTATCCCCTTGGTTTTTGTTAGAAATACAGAATCTCCCCACTCCAGCCACACTGAATCAGAAGCTGCATTTTAGTAAGATCCCCTGGTGGTTTGTTTGCACATTAAACTTTGCACAGCAGAAGCACTACACTACTAGATTGTTAAAGGATGAACATGTTTGCAGATAAAATAATGTTTTACATAGAATCAGTTGCCAAAAAATGGCATTCCAAAAATACTAAAAAGTAGGTTGTAAATAGGCACAATGGCAACATATTTTCCCATGGATGTTTCTATTTAAATTTAAGAAAATTAGAATCTTCTTCCCTCTTTTGATATACCCTTTCTAGACTCTTCAGAAATCTATTTTCTTGGAAATATTTTTACATTTAATGTCGTACAATTTAGGGTCTGTTTCTACTTAAAATTGGATGACATTTCCTGTGTCTTTCAGTGCAGCAGGGCATAGCATTTGGAGTTAAAAGACCAAGGTTTAAGATCTGGCTGTTTCACTCAGCAGCAGTATGTCTTGGGAATGTTTCTTAACCGGTCTGAACCTACCTATTGAAGAAAAGACTACAATGTCAGCTTTCATGTACTTGCTGATAAGACTTGCTTCTGTTTGAATGACCAAGTTAATTACCACATTATATAATGTGTCCTTTTAGGATTTTATAGCTCTTAGTTCACTTCTATTTCTTCTTGATAGTAGCATGAGGGACTGTCATGACGGTAGCATGAGTAGCAAAAATCCACAAAAAAGAGACCACTGCTACTTAAAATATTTGATCACCACTGAAGGTGGATGAGTGCTTCAAATGGTATTATTTCTTCAGCCTACCACTCAGTCAACTCCAGCAGTAGCTATAGTTGTCAAAGGTTCCAGAAGAAATTGGTCCCACAAATGCCCATGAACAAGATGCTTTGGGTCCTGAACCTACATATTCATGATGTCCCATGGTGAAGAGGGCCAGTGATTCACTGGGGTCATGGGAAGAAAGAGAAGACACTGGTGCCTGTAGTAACACACGGTGGGCACATCTAGAAGGAGTAGAACGAGGTATCATTGGAGCACAGAGTCCCGTTGCCCGCTGCAGGTATCAGCTTGAGGCTGAGCCTCTGCTGCTTGTACTTCCCTTATTCTGCATCTTTCCAGAATTCGCAACTGTGGGATGAGTGCAGAGAGTCGCCCAGCTTCTGGGGCTCAGCTCGGGGCTTGGGTTTGTTCTCCTCGTTTCTGCTGTCTATGAACATTATCTTAAAAAAAACGCACACAGTAAAGACAATCACAACTTAATTATTTTGGTTTTAGTGGGGGTTTTAGGAGGGAGAAAAGTTAAAATGTGTATGTCTTCTAAATTTGTTCTTGTTTGTTAATACATGGAAGCTTATTATGTATTGTTGACATTAAAAATCACGCTCTCTTCAATTAAAAATTTATATGATGATTTTCTCTGGAAAACCTTTTAGAAAGTGTTTTTAACTGGCTACTTGTGACTCCTTAAAATGAGACTTCAGGGGGCCGGCCCCGTGGCTGAGTGGTTAAGTTCGTGCGCTCCGCTGCAGGCGGCCCAGTGTTTCGTTGGTTCGAATCCTGGGCGCGGACATGGCACTGCTCGTTAGACCACGCTGAGGCAGCATCCCACATGCCACAACTAGAAGGACCCACAACGAAATATACAACTATGTACCGGGGAGCTTTGGGGAGAAAAATTAAAAAAAAAAAATTAAAAAAAAAAATGAGACTTCATAGTTTTGCATAGACTGTTTTTGGTAAGCAATGTGATTTTTAAATTTTATTTATATGAGAGCCAACCCTGGTAGCCTAGAGGTTAAAGTTTGGTGCGCTCCACTTCGGTGGCCCCAGTTTCGTTCCCAGATATGGAACCACACCACTTGTCTATCAGTAGCCATGGCCCACATAGAAGAACCAGAACTTACAACTTTACACAACTGTGTACTGGGGCTTTGGTGAGGAAAAAGGAAGAAAAAAGGAGAAAGATTGGCAACAGATGTTAGCTTAGGGTGACTCTTCCGCTGTGAAAAAAAATTTATGTGATACTGGGAAACATAAGTGTCTGAAACATTAGTGTCCTCAGTTTCTAGAAGTTAATTTTTTCATTTTTATTTTCTATACACCTTTTTTCCCCTAATTAGATGTATAGCATCATTTGAGACAGTGGTTTTTAAACATGTCCTCACAACAGAATCACCTGTTAAGCTTTTAATAAATACTAATACTCTCACTGTATTCTTAGAGAATCTGATTTAGTTGGTGGGTATCAGGCTTTGGTATGTATTAAATGCTCCTCAGATAATTCTAATGCGTAGTTAGGCTTGAGAACTATTATGCCATTGGTTCAGTTTTCTGTATTAAATAGTTGTAGAAATGCATAAATGTAACTTGGAGGCAATATACTACCATTACAGATTCTACACAAAAACAAGATCAGATTTTAACCTGTAAAGGAATCACCTAGAAGCTGATGCCAGTGCAGATTTTTGAGGCTCACTCAATTTAATGGTTGTAGGGTTGATCCTAGAAACCACCATTTTTCATGGCCTTGCATTAAACTAAACTGGATTCTGACCAGAGGATATATGTTTACTGAGGAATTTACATCTTCTCATGTTGAGAAGACTTGACTCTAGCAAGGGAAACATTTAAATTTATATTTCCTCTTGCCTTCTCAGTCATTGGGACAGGCTTTTGCTCTACATTGCTCTAGAGATTTCTGTATATATTGTTTATAAAAGAAATATGCAGCTGTTGGAGAAATTTATAATAATTGTACCCTTTGCATTAAAAACAAAATAGTCGGGTATGAACGTCTTTGGCGGGGTTAATTATTGGCCACCATTCACAGTTTCATTTTAATTGAGTATGCGTAGTAGGCTTGTTCGGACCAGGGAGTAACTTCACTGGAGCTTGTACCTGATGCCTGCTTCTGTCCTTCTGAGCTGCTTTTGAAAATGACCCCCAGCATTCTGCCCTCACATTCAGTTTAAACCCTTTCTTGAGCATAACATACATTTCTCTGCTCTTAAGCAAAAAGTACTAAGAGTAACATCGGGCTTCCCTCTTCAGCAGGCTGTGCACATTTTTGAGTTAATAACCTCTTGATAAAAGTGGCATTTTTTTCTTTGTCTAGAAATGAAAGGTGACCTTTGTTTTCTGTTGTACTGTTGCACCAAAGCTAAAATACCTTTTTCCTTTCCCTCTTGCTCCCAAAGCTTATTCACATATCTTTATTGTTAGTCTCAATCACAGTTCTCTTTTACTCCTAATCCCAGGCCGTTTATAGACCTTTCTTTTGCCTTAAAATTCAACTCCATTGTTTTGATGTTTTCTTTGTTTTGTCCAGTTTTACTCTCCTGGATATTCCAGATGGTGAATAAACATAGGGACTTAAGCCACATTATCTCAGTTAATGATACTCTAGTTTTAAAAAACTTAGTTCATTCTAGAGAATGTTCCAGTTAAAGGAAAAGACAATCATTGTTAAATGATTTGCTCTGCCTGGTCTGATTTTCTTAAGCAGTTTATGCAAGTGCTGTAGTTTCAAAAACCTTATTTGTCCACAGTATAATTTCTTTTCAGTGTTTGTCCATGAGCTTTAGGATAAAGAGATGTGTTTGGAAATGGGATTGCCAAGGTTTGTTTTTTTGTGACAAAGTGATTTTGGATCCCTGTATTTGAGGCAGACTAAATTAATATGGGATTGAGGATGAACATTGTGTGTGTGTGAATGGGTAGTTAATATGAATATTAATAATCTCTGGATTTTAGGTACATTGTATTTGGAAGAAGGAGCACGTATCTTCCTTTTTCACTCTGGGAGACAATATTAATAATTGTGTGGCGGAAAAATAAAGTTGTGGTTTGACCTCAGAAAGTTTGAGCCAAGTCTTAGTAATTATCTTTACAAATAAAAATTTAATATTATTGAAATTATCAAAATATTAGAAAAGCTTGAAAATTACTGGAGAAATCACATTTTTGGGCCAGAATAATAGAGATTTTGACCAGCTAGTCTGAAAGATTGCCTATGATTGTGATCTCTGCTGGTATGTGACACTTTAATTCTCTACTCTTTTGTGCTTCTTTAACCCATAGATTGCATAACAGACCTCAGAAACATTTAGCTGAAAAATAGATTTAAACTTTATCATTTAGAGGACTAGAATACTAGAAAAGTTATAAGAAAGACCTCAGTCTGAGCTCAATAAGACAGTAAGAACAGGAGGAAAAGATATGCTTTGTTTGTAAATCTGTAACCATTTGTTTTAATTTGATAATTCATTGCAACTACCTAAAGATTGTGAATAAAGTATGAGAACACAATTTTTGTATATATATTCCTATGTACATATAACTGCAATTTGCATTTATTTATGTTAGGGAAAAAGTCCAACTTTCAAAATAAAGCTATTTCTATTTGAAATATTGCCCCAAAAGGTGAAAAGAATTTAAAAAATTCAGCTATCAAGTTCTCAAGAGAATAATCTGAGTTTGAAATCCACATTCTTTGTGAATTCAGCACCCTTTCCTGTTGTGGCCCAAAGACTTGTTGATTTAGGGTACAAAGGGCTGTCCCTCCTGCCTCTGCTTAATTCTGAAGGGCCACATCAGTGTTAACCAAGGGGTTGCCTGTGGCTGTTACTGGGTCTGCAATGAAGTTCGACTTTTTGCTTTGCTTAATTAGAGTTCCTTCTCCTCCTTACTTCAGATGTTGATCCCACTGGTACTTCTCAGTACACATTCTACAATGCCAGATGTGTCTGAGTCTGCCTCCTGGAGAGTCCAACCTGCAGTGCCCACCTTGTGTTGTTATTAGATCTTACGTTTTCATCGACTAGGAATTGTAATCCTGAATAGTTTTTCTTATTTGGCATTAGTTGAGGGTTCCTCTTGTGCTTCAGATGCATGCCTTCAAAAATTATTTTCCTCAGACCCTTTCTCTGCCAGTCTGTCTTTCCTTTGGTGTACATTTTTCCTTCCCTTTTTAAATTTCATTTCTCTTGCCTCCTTCTATAGTTCTGATATGACCATTTCTATTCATATACATTTATATCTGAGGAAGTCAGGGAAGGCTTCTTGAAGGAGATGACACTTGGGTTAATTTAGAAGGACAAATAGAATTTTTTCCAGGTGTGTAGGGTTGTGGGTGTGTGCTTGTGCAGTTGTGATGGAGGATGGAATGCATTCAAGGTATAGGGAACCACCTCTGTAAAGAATTCGAAACAGCATGATCAGGGTGGAGAACTAACAATTGTTATGGCTGATTGACAGATGTGATGCTGGACAGATATGCAAAGGCCAGGTCGTGTGTATCATATAAGGAATTTTACATTCCACTCTTTAGCAATGAGATACCGTGGGTAAGTTTGTCTGTTTTTCAGTTACCAGCTTTGTGATAAGTAGATATTATTTAACATATTTGATTCTTTACAGTGTGTTTTAAGTCACGTAATGACATTATTCAGAATTTGAGTTTACATGACGTTAAATGCCTCTTAAATGTCAGCAGACTTTAAAAAGTAGTCAGAGTTGGTCTTGATATTTTACCTGAGAGTCTGCACAATAACAACAGTTTGTGAGGACTTAATATGTAGTAGGTGCTTGGCCAAGTCCCTTGTGTGCAGTGTCACATTTTATTCTCCCAGTGTCTTTCTCAGGTAGGTGGTGTTAATCCAACTTTGCATATAAGGACCTTGATGCTTAAGTTGAATAGCTTGCCTGGGTCCCATGGTAATCAGCTGCACTGGGATTTGAATTCAGGTTCAGGTTTGACTGCCAAGCTAGTGCTTTTAACCTGCAAAGCTGATGCCAGTGATAAGTATATGCCTGTTTCTCTGACTGGAGTATTTATTTAACAAGTCAGAATAATCCTCGAGGACTATACAATATTTGTTTTTTTCTTTTTAATTAAAATTATTCAGAAATCAGAAAAGGAAAATAGATAGTACTGAAATTTCTGCCCTTTTCTTTGTTTTTTTTTTGCATATGTATTTCCAGTGAAGATAGAAAGACATCTCAGAAGCAATTGTTAACGTGATTCATGATATATAACTTGCGGAGCCTGTGTGTGCATGGTTATAAAAGAAGACAGCATTAGGAAATGCTCATAGAAGGGAAATGTCTTTTATACTGAACTTTAAAAACATTAGTGGTGCTCAGCATTTAACAGTTTCTTACCTTTTATGCAATGTTAGATTTTGGCAAGGCGTAACTCTTGGTATGACGTGTCTCTAAGGGTGACCTGTGTTGTACCACTGCTTTTCATAAGTGTCTTCATTTTATATACGGTTAATGTTACTTTCTCATGGCAGCTTTGTTTTCAGAGCATAGAAGAAGATTGTCTGGATTATTTGAAGCAATAGCTAGCAAGAAAGGAGGAGTATAGGTTTGATATCAGACAGAGTTGAATTCAGGCAAGAAAGGATCAGAAACAAAGAAAATTTACAGTGACTAAGGGTACACATTATTTATGCTTCAAATAACAGCATTAACAAAGTCAAAACTATAGGAAATAAGGAAAAATAGAAACATTAGTGATAGCAGTGAATGAAAAAAGATTTAGAAAAACTCAACATAAGGTAAATCTAATTGAAATAGATTGAACTTTATACTCTAAAAGCCCAACATACCTTCTTTTGAAGTTGTCTTGAAATGATACAGAAACTACTCACATATTGGGGCATTAAAAACACTCAAGAAATCCCCCAAAGTAGAAATAGTTAAGCAGTGTTCTCTGATCACATTGCAGTAAAAGTAGAAATTAATGATTAAAAAAAATACAGAACAGAAACACTACGACCTGGAAATTAAAATTCTTTAGTTTTTAGATCAAAGAGGGAATTTAAAAAATGTAGAAAATGATGAGGAAAACAAGATATATTAGAACCGCTGGAATCTAGGTAAAACTATATAGAAAGATTGTCTTAAAATGTACATGTTAAGCAAGAAAGAATAAATGAATTATCCATCTAACTTCAGGAGACAGAAAATACTAAAATATATCCTGAGAGAGTGAAGAGAGAAATTAATGAAGACTGGTAGGCTAAATCATGGCCTCTCACATATGTTCCTATCCAAATTCTGGAACCTGTGAATATGTTCCTTTACGTGATGTATGAGTTTACTGTGGCTGCTGCAACAAATTACCACAAACTTGGTAGCTAAAAGAACAGAAATTGGTTCTCTCACAGTTTTAGAGGCCTGAAGCCTGAAATCCAGGTGTTGGCAGAGCCATGTGCCTTCCAGAAGCTCTGCATGAGAATTGGTCCCTCACCTTTTCTTGCTTCTGGTGGCTGCTGGCATTCCTGTGCTTTTGGCTGCTTTACTCCAAGCTTTGGGTCTGTCTTTACATTGCTTTTTTCCTCTTCTGTGAGCCTAGTCTCCCTTTGCCTCTCTCTTATGAGGATACTTGTGAGGGCATTTAGGGACCACCTAGATAGATAATCCAGGGTTATTTCCTTTTGTCAACATCCTTAATCATATCTGCAAAGATCCTTTTTCCAAGTAAGGTAGCATTCACAAATTCTAGAGATCAGGACAGGAGCTTGTCTTTGGGACCCATATCAGCTGACCACAGATGGCGAAAGGGACTTTGCTGATGTGATTAAGTTCGGGATATTAACAGGGGAAGATTATCCTGGATATCTGGGTGAGCTCGAGGTAATCACACGGGTCCTTATAAGAGAGAAGCCAGAAGAGTAAGAGTGAGTAGTAGATGTGATGACAGAAGCAGGAGGTTGGAGTCGTGTGGAAGGGGCCATGAGCCAGGGCATACAAATGGCCTCTCGAAGCTGTAAAAGGCAAGAAACAGATTTTCTCCTCCCCTCAAGCCCTGCTGACACCCTGACTTCAGCCCAGTGAGACTGATTTTGGACTTCTGACCTCCAAAACGATAAAGTAAAATTTGTGTTGTGTTAAACCACTAAGTTTGGGGTGATTTGTTACAGCAGCAATTGGAAACTCATTCAGAGATCAAAGGAGAAATTAATACATATGGAATGCATTGAGTACTAGGATGTGTTCTAAACACTTGACATATATAAGCGCATTTAGTTCTCACAATAACCTTATAAAATAGGAACTGTTATTGCTAAACTAAGGCACTGAAAAATTAAGTAACATTTTCAGTAAGCTGACCTAATTAGAGAAATGAAAGAACTGTTTTCTTTTAGAAAACAATGAAATAACTAATCTGTTAAGAAGTTTCATTTGGAAATGAGCATAGAGACAGAAAAAAATTAATTCAAAGAACTGTAAGATTTGCTCAACTTTGATGAAACAAATTTGAGAAACTGAATGAACTGGATGATTTTGCTAGGAAAGTTATAACTGCCAAGCTGACCCTAGAAGAGAGAGAAAATTGAAGCAGAGCAATTATGATAGAACAAATAGAAAAACTTGTTAAAGAGCAGCCCTCCTTCTTCCCAGCCTAATCCACAAGACTTGGATGATATTGGAGGGGAAATTTGCCATACCTTTATGAAAGGGATAATACTTGGCCATTTAAACTGATGCAGAGAATAGAAAAAAAAGCAACAGTTTTAACATTTTTAAAAGATGCTATCAAAACTTGGCATAGATTGCAGAAAGGAAACTTGATCAGTCTCACAAGTGCGTATCAGTGTAAAAATCCTATAAATATTAACAGAATCCAAAGCTCATTAAAGAGTAATACACTGTGGTCAGATGTGATTATTCCTCTCCCAGAAATGCAAAGATAGTTTCTTTTGTAAATCATCATATGAATAAATCAAGTGAAAAATCTCATTTAATCACTTCTGTAGATTTGGAAAACACATTTGTTAAAATTCAACATCCATTCTTGACAAAAAGAATAAATGGCTGTTTGCCTTAACATGATAAAATCTGTGTGTATGTATCTATTTCCAAAAGCCAGCATCATGATTACTGAGTAAACACTGGAAACATTATCATTAACCAGAATAAAACAGTGATAATCAGTGGGAAGAAGGACTTCAGAGAGGAAGTGTTGCTTAAGTTGAGTCTTGAAGTCTTTGTTGTTGTTTACCAAGCAAACGAGTAAAAGGCTGTTATATTCAAAGGAGAGGGGCTAGACAGTACAATCAAAGTTGTAGTGATGGAAAAAGAATTGGTGAGTTCAGGGAAGTAATTTTTAGATATGGTTTGAGTGGAGGTCATAAAGGGAAGTAGTTTTTTAAAAGCATTTCATATTAACTTCTAAAATCAATATATAGTCTTGATGAGATGATCTGTTATCTAATTGACTGGACTTAAGCAAGCTTACAGTTGTCCTTATAAGCTTTGAGAATAGATTCTTTGGAGAGTTTATGGTTGCTCACTTCAATATCCATGACCTGTACTTAATCCATGGCTTAGTTCTGAGGTCAGTGGACAAGGTAAAAGTATTGCCTAGTTAAAAGAATCCTTGAAGACTTTTAAAATTTACTTAACAGAATAAAAGCATACTATCTTTGCTAAATTTCTCAGTTTTTTCCCAGCAATGAAGCACATTTGCTGTTTTTTCATTTGAGTACCAGATGAAATACACTGAGTTAGATTTTTTAGAAGCTCTGTTTTATTAAAAATGCCTGTCTTTAGACTACTTGGAATCATGCCCAGTGCTGAGTAGATATTGTTTAGTTTGCATAAGTTAATCACATATGAAGCTATACCACTCTGTAGCTATAGTACATAGAAGTTGTAGTAGTACATGTTTTCCTTTCTCTTTCTCCCTCTCTCTTTTTTGCAAAGGCCCCTGATTTCTGTTTAGGAATCCTTTCTTACCCCAGGCTTGGTTCCTTAGGGATCAAGTAGGTGCTTCACCGTCCTTTGCAGGGATGAAGTCCATGGCTCAAGCCCGTATCAGGCAGCACAGTACACTCATTTGAACACAGCGAGTGGTTCAGAAGTAGGCAAGAAATCTAGGCTGGCCCAATTCAAGAGAGTCTGTGGTGGCTACCAGAGGAGGATAAGGTGCGGGACACGGCCACCTGTATTAGGAGGGCTGCAGCTTGTGAGCTGTGAAGTGGTGGAAGCGGACTGATTAGAAATCAGGTGGAAAGTCATAACACCATATGTGGATGGGGTGGCTCATTGTCCTGGTGAGGTGTGTGCATTCTGTGTATTCCTAAGTGGCTGGGTTCAACTGGGTGCAGTTTTCTGCATTCACTTAGTGCCTGGTTGACAAACTAATGCCCTCCTTGTTTTCATAAATAAAGTTTTATTGGAAAACATCCATGTCCATTCATTTCCTGTTGTCTGTGGCTGCTTTCCTTCTACAAAGGCAGAGTTGAATAACTGTGACAGAGACTGTATGGTCCAAGAAACCTAAAATATTTATTATCTGGCCCTTTACAGAGAAAGTATGATGACTCCTAACCTCATAGTGTCTTCATGTAAGATTTGTCATTTTGGCTGTTACAGAGCGCTGTATCTATTTGAAATAAATCTGTTTTTAAGTAGCTTATGTAGCATTATGAACATGTGTACTATTAAAATTTTTATCTGCAGCATAAAAATTTAAGATAAGGGAACCAGTCTTGTTTTCAGAGTTTTAGTTTAATTTTAATATTTCATTAATGCAGAATTCATTTAATGCAACTGAGATAGGGCACACTATTTTTGACATGTCCTGCAATATGTTATTTAATAATGGTTACAAGGGGGCTGTGATGATATCTTGGACTCGTGTATCATTCGCTTTTCTCCATTACTGTTACAGCACCTGCTGACAATTACAGAAAATTTCAGTACATTATTACATGCTGTCATTTGCCTTTGGCAAGTAGTTCTGACAAATAGAAGATTAAAATTTAGCTGCTATAGATGGTAAACCACATCCTTTGTGTCAGATAAAATACCTCCTGGGGTATTTTTTGGTTTAACTGAAGCAGTGATTTTGTCCATTTTCAGTGAAATGTGCGTTTCATTGAGCATAGTAGCATGTTGGTGCCTTGGGGATGTCTCTTGATTACCCTATATCTCCATTTACATCATTTTAAATTTCAGATAGCAGAACTACCAAGTGAGTCAAAATATTTGAGGCTTAGACAAATAAAAACTCGTAGATTATTTAAGTATACTACATTTTATTTTTAATGTAGTATTATGAAATATAAGTCTTTGATGGGGTTTGGAAAATAAAATTAAGACATCATATATATTTTTGGGGACAACTAGGTTAAGCCCAGATAAAAATATAATTTGAGATCTAAATTAATCATGTTAGGTGCCCCACATAAGTTTTGCTTCTTTCTATGTAAAATGAGCAGTTTTTTAGCCCCCAAATTAAAATTTTGTTGTCTTCTTGTAAGTATTCTGGATCACAGATATTTCAAGACATATATATAAGTACATAGCATGCCATGAAGTTTCCTGGAGTATTTTGTACAAGCATACCTTCTCTAATTGCCATCTAGAATGTTTGCAGTTGTAATATGTTATGTACTGGAGTAGCTGTAAACATTCTACCAGTGGTGGTAGATTCGTACAAGCATTTAAATAAGAAATGTATATGGAGAAGTAAGTTTAAATTATGTTGAGGTATATTAAACAGTGTGGTTAGTAATAGTGCAAATGGTATTGGTACAGCCTTAATGAGAATAATTTTCCCCAGTAGACCCAAGAATTCCAAAATTAAGAAGTCAAAAGAAGATGGTGACTTTCCTTGTTACGGATTGCCAGAACTCTCTGCCAAGAAAATGAAACTCCCTACATGTGCATATATTACAAACACCATGATTTTGCTTCATTTCCCACATAGAGGGCCTTATTTGTATATCAGGCAACTAGTTAGAGGGCTTAGTTGGTCGTTATGTTACTGTTTCTACTCATTCAGGCCTCTTATGAGTCGTATATAGCTAGTAAACAGTCCTTCCATATTTGAATTGATCAATTCTGAATTAAAGGATTAACGAAATGACCATTTACTGTATATGACAAACCCACAGCCAACAATATACTCAACGGGAAAAACTGAATGCTATCCTTCTGAGAACAGGAACAAGACAAGGGTGCCCACTCTTGCCAGTCTTATTCAACATAGTACTGGAGGTTTGGGCCAGAGCAATTAGGCAAGAAGAAGAAATAAAATATCCAAATTGGCAAGGAAGAAGTGAAACTCCTGCTGTTTGCAGACAACGTCATTTTTTATATGTAGGAAACACTAAAGAATCCATCAGAAAACTATTAGAAATAATCAACACCTACAGCAAAGTTGCAGGGTACAAAATCAACTTACAAAAATCAGTTGTTTTTCTATACTCTAATAGTGAACTAATGGAAAGCGAACTCAAGAATACAATTCTATTTACAATCGCAACAAAAAGAATAAAATATCTGGGAATAAATTTAACCAAGGAGGTGAAAGACCTATACAATGAAAACTGTAAGACATTATTGAAAGAAATCGGTGATGACATGCAGAAATGGAAAGATGTTCCATGCATATGGATTGGAAGAATAAACATAGTTAAAATGTCCATATTACGTAAAGCAATCTACAGAGTCAATGCAATCTCAATCAGAATCCCAATGACATTCTTCACAGAAATAGAACAAAGAATCCTAAAATTCTTAGGGGGCAACCAAAGACCCCAAATAGCTAAAGCAATCCTGAGAAAAAAGAACCAAGCTGGTGGCTTCACAATCCCTGACTTCAAAATATAATACAAAGGTAGAGTAATCAAAACAGCATGATACTGCTGCAAAAAACAGACACGCAGATCAATGGAACAGAATTGAAAGCCCAGAAATAAAACTACACCTCTGTGGACAGCTAATCTTTGATGAAGGTGCCAAGAACATATAATGGAGAAAGGAACATCTCTTCAATAAATGGTGTTGGGAAAAGTGGACAGCCACATGCAAAAGAATGAAACTTGACCATCATCTTTTGCCATACGCAAAAATTAGCTCAAAATACATTAAAGACTTGAAAGGAAGATGTGAAACCATAAAACTCCTAGAAGAAAATATAGGCAGCACACTCTTTGACATAGGTCTTAGAAGGATCTTTTCGAACATCATGTCTGCTCCGGCAAGGGAAACAAAAGAAAAAATAAACAAGTGGGACTGCATCAGATTAAAGAGTTTCTGCCAGGCAAAGGAAACCAGGAAAAAATGAAAAGACAACTCTCAAACTAGAAGAAGATATTTGCAAATCATATATCTGACAAGGGGTTAATTTCCAAAATATATAACGAACTCATACAACTCAACAACGAAAAAACAAATCACCTGATCAAAAAATCAGCAGAGGATATGGACAGACATTTTGCTAAAGAAGATATACAGATGGCCAACAGATGCATGAAAAGATGTTTAACATCATTAATCATGAGGGAGATGAAATTAAAACTACAATATCACCTTATACCTGTTAGAATGGCTATAATTACCAAGACAGAAAGCAACAAATGTTGGAAAGGATGTGGAGAAAAGGGAACCCTCCTCGTATACTGCTGTTGGGAATGTGATCTGGTGTAGTCACTATGGAAAACTGTATGGAGATTTCTCAAAAACTTAAAAATAGAAATACCGTATGCCACAGCTATCTCACTACTGGGTATTTATCCAAAGAACTTGAAATAACAGTTCAAAGAGACTTATGCACCCCTATGTTCATTGCAGCATTATTCACAACAGCCAAGAAGTGGAAGCAACCCAAGTGCTCATTGACTGATGAATGGACAAAATCGTCTCATTTTGCAAAAATATGGATGGACCTTGAGGGTACTATGTTAAGTGAAAGAAGCCAGATAGAGAAATGCAAACACTGTCTGATTTCACTTATATGTGGAAGATAAATACACGAACAAAGAGAACGGATTAGTGGTTAACAGAGGGGAAGGGGGTTGTGGGGTTGTCAAAAGGGGCAAAGAGCCACATATATATATATATGGTGACTGACAAATAATAATGTACAACTGAAATTTCACAATGTTGTAAACTGTTATGACCAATAACATTAAACAATGGCCATTTATACAATTTTAATACTCTTCTTTAAGGAATGCTATTTATTTCACTTGAATTATTGATCATTTCAGAAAGTAAAAGCATATTTTTGTGGCTTAATTTTTGTGCTTGTTTCTTTCTTACATAAGTACTTGATCATTATACAACTAGGCTGTTGGATAAATAGAATCAACTGAAGAACTTCAAATGCAGATTCTAGGATCTGGTTTCTGTGTGGGGGTGGGGGAACTCGTATTTTTTTTAAGCTTCTCAAGTGATTGTGTTGCCCAATCAAGTTTAGGAGCCAGTCCTAGCATGTTTTTGCAGTTCTCTGTACATACATTCTGAGGAACTCCTGGCTTTTGGTTTACACAGAAAGGTACTGAGATGAGAGGGAATTAAGAGCTGTTCTCTTGTGTTATGTGCCCAGGATTTTTGATGGTAGCAATTTTATTCTGTAGTAAGACTTGGAAGATCTGATTGGCCATAAAGGAGTACATAGTAAATATTGATACTGGTTTTAAAACATCGTTTTTTCTACATTTATTTTTGCTATGATGTGATATATGTATTTCTGAAAAATCTTGTGGTTTTACAAATCATGCACTAAAAATAAAAGATCTGGTAAAGATGGGTTCCACAAATCACTCAAAATGTATGCAGCTTTGTATCCAGAGCACTGGTAAAAGCAGTAACAGTCCTAATAATAGCACAGTTCAAAAGATATGTCAACTTGTTAGTAGGTAAACAAATATTGCAGTAAATAGAGGACTCTATCTTTAAGAAAAGGTGTTGGTTGCTTGATAGCAAGGAGTGTGATGAAAGGTTGAGACTGCTAAATTATAGAGACAAGGGTAAAGTGTACAAAAATGAGGAAGTGCCGTGGGAAAAGCCCTACCAAGGCTTAGTATGGGACCTAATCGAACTAGCAACAAAGTGGCATGAGTGGGCATCATGCACAGTACAGTGATCCCCTGCACTTTACTACATTTCTCTTATAGTAGTGAACTTTGTGTTAAACTGGTTGTATCTGGCCAAAAGCATTAATGTGTGGGAAAAATTGTTATATATAATCTGAGTCATATTGACATATTCTCCTATTTACCAACCTCATAAATTCGTGTTACAGTAATGTATTATAGCAGAAGAGATCATACTTAGTGGCCATTTTGGGGCAATAAGTTAGTGGTTAAGTGCATAATCTCTGGAGTCAGACTCCCAGTTCCACCCTCGTGTCCTTGGGCAAGTCAGTTAACCTCTTTATGCCTGTTTCTCTTGTATTTTTGAAAGTATTTTGAAAGTGTTTTTGAAAGTGTTATGTAGGAAAGCAGAAAGAAGAATGCTTTGGACTGGAGAATAATTCGAAAATTTCTTAGTGGAGGAGACATTTTAGCTGTTCCTTCGCAGATAACCTAAGAGATAATTACGCTTATAAATTGTGTGACCTTGGGCTAGCCTCAGTCTCCCCGTCTGTAATACAGGGACAGTGTTGTTTTCTTTATCACACCACTAACTTTTTGTTGGTATCAGAATTAAAATGAGATACTGTGTGAAAATTTACCTTATAATCATAAGATAGTAAAAGGAAACATGAATTTCTAGACTTTAGTTTACCAGCTGATTCAGAATAGATGGTCTTCAAGATTTCTTCTAACTTTGAAAGTATTCGAATCTCTGAAATTTCCTTAAGTGCTAATAGTTCTTTCATGTTGTTTGTGTTCTCTAACCAGATATTTCTCTAGCCCTTCATTCTTTTCAGCAGTAAGTAGCTACTGGCCAAATTCTGCTTTGTTATCATAGACATCTGCGCCAGATATTCGGTAAGGCAGATGTTTTAGTTTCAGAGATGATAGTCTAACAAAAATGTCAATAACAGCATAAAAATTACCCCCATATTGATTCACCACCAGGGTCCATGCAGTTGAGCATTCTGTCACCTTGGTTTCGTTTCCAGAATGTTATGGGGAAGGATATTGGTACCCTTACTGATATTCCCAGATGTTCTGGTTAATGATTTATGTCTGTTTCATCAGTGAATCAAGGTATTATACAAAGTTTACTTTTTGCCTGCCTCCTTTTTTCCTCGTATTGCCTTTTGCTGACCAGAGACTTCATTTTATTCAGCTTTTCCTCCCTCCCCAACCCTCTTTAAAACTAACTTCTTTTGTGCTGCTGATTTCAACTAAATTAAATTCTAATTAAAAGAATTTTCACTTTAAGTTTTGAATGCCCAACAGGCTTGACACTCTCAAAGATAATTCAGCTTTTAAACTGCTGTTAATCAAAATAAATCTCTAACTAGGTTATAAGTTATTGTTGCTAATGAGTGTGTGCGTATCCTTCAACTATTTTGGGGCAGAAAAAAGGATTGAGAATCTCTGTTTTAAAACCACACTTGAAGCAACAGCCCTAGTGTTTTCCTTGGAAAACAGTGCTGTAAATGACCATACTTTCTTGTTGTATACCGTTTCCTGAAATGTCTATCATCTGTTTTTATTATTAAGCTTTTTAATGTTAGACTATGTTGTTTATTGAAATATTAAAGTGAATTCAATTCTCAGTGCTTTTTCTGCTTTTAAAAGTTTTGTTCCCTAAAATCTGTATTTTAGAGGTAAAATTCACATCCTTCCCTTGGTTTAATTTCTCTTTGTCACTTGTCATTTGCTTTGAAATATCTCAGAGTTCCTTGAAAATAGTAAATTGCTGTGCTAATCTAAGTTGATATTTTTATTGTGCTGGTATCTATTTTGTATTTTATATTTGAAAATGATGTAATGGATGGTAATCCCTGGCTAGTTGTTTGATGCTAGCAGAAAAACCAGAGCATGATGAATTGTCTTTTCCATTTGTTCACTTAAGAACTTGTTAGCTTGTGGATATAGTTGATATTTGTAGAATCTTTTACTGTTTTAACTATTCTTTGACTTAGAGATTCTGACACTGACGAAATAGTAACAGCATTTTTTTTGGGAACTGGGAGGAGATTGTCAAATTCTCCTTGGTAAATCTGTGTTACCTGGTACTAACTTGTTGGATTTCCAAGCTCATGAAGGTTTATTAGTGTATCCCTCTGTGTTACATTATGCCATGAATCTGTTTTCTTAGATAGGCAGCCTGTTACAGGTAAATCTTTGACCTCTTGATTCCTACTAATCATTTATTTTCAAATGTTTAAGAGTTGGTGAACTAAGTTTAGTATTCTAGAATGGGATATTCCTGCATTTCAGTTGTTTTCACTGAATTGATAATTTATTCCAAGATATTGATTGTTCCTTCTTTCTGCCCAAATAGGAGTGGTTATGTTTCTGTCATCTACTTTAAGAATATTCCATAGTTCATGCAGCTTTTATGTTGTCCTTCTAAAATAGTAGGAGCTAATTAGTGGCAAACTGCCTGGGTAGAGTCTTAGTATTAGTCATAGATTGTTCAGGTGTGTGCAGGTATTGCCATTGTTCTTAGTAGATCATGTAGGAGGACGTAGAAATGGCATAGATGGCAGTAGTGGATGCAAGAGCCCAGTTAGGTCAGAAGTCAAACAATACTTGGAACCTCTTAATGTGCTGTACTTTAGATAGCTGCCCCCATTATACCTGGTTAAAATCATTGCAAGAATATATTGTCTATGGCCCTTTTGTTCCTTTTGTCTTTGTGTTTTCTACCATCTTACCATTTTGCTGTTCCTTTGATTAATATTTGTTTGGGAAGGCTGGTAGATAAGGCAGAAAACATCAAACTAAAGCATTCAATAAAACTTTTAAGAACTAATGCCTGTCAAAAAGCTATGAGAGACAGAGAAACTTATAGAACAATACTGTTGGGATGTAATCAGCAAGATCCAGAATGTTAGAAATTATATAGGACTTGGTTTCTTTAACAAATCTTTGACCAAAAAAAGGGAGGAGAAGGAATCCTTAAATCATGAGACTTAAGAGACCTGTTAACTAAAATATCACGTGTGGACTTTCTCATTCAAACAAACCAACTGTTAAAAAAATGTTCGTGACATTTGGAAAACTTTGTACACTGACTGGATAATTGTGATATTAAAGAATTATGTATTAATTCATCTCTTTAGGTGAGATAATGATAATTCAGTTATTTGAAAAACAGTCCTTATAAGAATTTTGATTCCTCTTCTAAAGGGGTTTAACATTTTTTAGTAACTCCAAAACCTGGATTCATGAAACATCTTTCTTTTATTATACTTTCCACTTTTTAGCACCTATTATTTACTAATGTTGTGTTATGTAGGTACTTAATATACTGTTTAATCACTTTGATTGCGGAATGATTGGGCATGGTTATTCTGTTCAGATGAGGAGATTGAACTTCAGAAATCTTAAGTAAATTACTTGAGTTCACATAAGTAATAAGTGCGTGGAAGGAATATGAATCATATTCTGAGCTTCAGTAAGTGAAAAAAAAAGTCCAACCTTACTTCTAAAGTGGAAACCATGGATCCACAAAAGTAGTAGTGTTGTTTTCAATTGTTGTGGATTTTTAACTGGAATTCTGTTTATAATAGTGAAACAGTAGCTTAATGAATTGCATGTCAGTAAGTAACAAGTTAGTTCAGTTTCTAAACATGCCTATCTTACCACAAGGAAATAGTAAATGATTCCGAATTGACTTTTAAAAAACAGTTTCATTGTTTTGCAAGAACTGTTTGAGAGATCATAAAATGTGCATTGCATTCATTGTATCTTTTGAAAACATCAGATATAAAGCACCACAGATAATAGTATTAACATGAGGTTCCAGCAAAATCAGAAACAGGCAGATATTCAATTCTTAATTTATCATTCAAATTTAAATATGAACCTGTGTATCCTGTAAAGAGCTACCTATATTAAGTTCTTTTTACCTCTTACATTTTGCTCTTCAAAAGATTCATTTTGTTATTATTTTTGTAATCAATAAAATTTACCAGAACAGATTTCTGTAACAAAGGGTAATGGGAAAAATGCCTGTTAACTGATATGTATTTATTTATTTATTTTTTGCTGAGGAAGATTCTTCCCAAGCTAACATCTGCTGCCAGTCTTCCTCCTTTCGTATGTGAGCTGCCACCACAGCATGGCCACTGACAGACGAGTGGTGTAGGTCTGTGCCCGGGAACCAAACCTGGGTTACCAGAGTGGAATGCGCCGAACTTAACCACTAGGCCACTGGGGCTGGCCTGTGAAATAAATTTAAATAAGCAGGTAGCAACTTAATTCTCCTTTCTAAGAAAATAAAATGGAAGAATTACTGATACTGAGAGTTGAAGTCTACTTCTTTTAAATTAGAGTAATACATCTCAGATTGACATTCAGTAGTATGGGTTTAGCTTCTATTGTTTGAGGATAGAATGATTGTGATTTGAGAAAAATACTTGTGATTTTATAAGTAGTGAAATGTTCTCTAATACTAGTTATTGTTCACTTCCACTTTTACTCTTGCCATCCTTTCCTGGGTAATAGCAGGGGAACAGACAGGATAAGATAAGTAGCAGGCAGCTAAAATCACTTCAGTTTCAAACAACATACAGTAGAGTGACCTCCCCAGGGAAGGACACCAGTAGGTAAAACAGTAGATTGAAGACACTTGATTTATTGGCATTTTTTCAGTTAGTTTGGTGAGAGAAGCTTTAATAAGTTTATGCAATACCCTGGGCTTTTTAAGTATGCAGGCCTAGTACTTAGTACCTTTTTGTTTTTTTTTTTGCTTAGCTCTAATTTTTCCCCCTAGTGATTTCATCCTAGTCGCCCCCAGACCTCCCCAGGCCTTCCATGAGTCAGAGTCTAGTTAGATCATTAGCTTTCTCCCCTGATTATTATTTATTAAGTTTACACTTAGCACTTTTCTTTGCAGGACCATTAACATTAGGAAGAGGTCCCGTTTACAGTGGTAAGCAGAAGTACTGCGTGGGCTGCTCAGTTTCTGTCAAGACCACAGTTCTCTTGGACCTTACGTTTGTAGGAGTAGTGCAGGCTTCTTGCTTACTGACTACGGCGTGTTCAGTCCGAATTCCACTGCAGGAAATATTTCCTTTAATTCAATATTATATGGAAGGATACTCCACCTTCATTATCTTTACAAGACCTTTTACTCAATCAGTTGTGGCGTAATTAATTCTTAATTTTCAACGCCATACTTTTCTGTTAACTAACTGTAGTCTGCTTCCTTCCTGCAGTCTTATAGGTTCCCTCAGATATGAAGACTGTTTTACTATCAAGTGGTCATTTAAAAAGATGATTGATTTTATTAAGTTTTATTTGTTACTTTTTACTCGTTTTCATTTAACCACTACATGTAGATAGTGTATTTTAGTGGCCTTTAACTTGTTGCTAGAAGAGTTATAACTTGTTTCAGACTTTACCTTTATTTGTCAAGGATTATATAGTTTATTTTATCTGTAGATTGAAAGCAAAAATGAGTAGTCCCTAGACTAATGAAGTGGTTGCTTAGCCAGTGAGGATTTCCTGAGATCTCTAGATTCTGATTTGTCTGACAAAGCAAGGGTTTTTGTTTTGTTATTTATTGAGTCAGCAAATGGGGTGCTGAAGTTAATACAGCTCGCTCGTTCTGTGTGTCCAGGGCAGCCTCTAACTCATTTCATTTGGTGAAATATGTTGATGTTGATTCCATGGCTTTTGTTTTTTTCCTTGCACAAGAGCACCTTGAGTTCTTGAGTGTTGGAACAGAGTATCCCTGGGTTGGATGTTGTGAGTGTTTGAAAAGGGGAACAGTGAAGCCAAGTGATGTGGTTTATGAATCTGACAGGCAGTAGATGCGGTCTTTGCACTTACGGACAGCGTATGGGCATTAATTTCTTTACTAACGGGAGGCAGATACAGTGGATTTTAGTTCTTCATAGGTTGGGATGGGAAATACATAGAGTAGGGATTAAATGCATATTAACTCGTGATATATAAGTTTATTTCATGATTCTGAGATCCTGATATATAAAGAATCTCTGTTTAGGTTGTTTTAGTTCTGTAGTCGGGATGCTTATTTTTGCTTTTCTCATTTGCTGTTTTTCTTGTTTTTGTTCTTCATTTTAGATTGACTTCGCCTGTATAGCAGTGTTGCCTTTATTTATTTTTGAACTTATAGTCCCAATGCTTGGGACCTAAATTTATCATTAATTCACTCATGTATTTATTCAGTAAACATTTATCACTGATTTCTATGGTATATGAGATAGTAAAATTTACCATTCAGCTATTCAAGAGAAGAAGGTGTGGAGTGGATCTTTTAACTCATGCAGTTAATTTCTATGAAACTAAAAAATGAAACAGCTAATACATTTTTATGTTAAAAATATGGGTAAATTTAAAGATGGAAATAAAAATTATCTACAGTATTTTTATTTAGTTTTCCAAGCTTTTTTCTACGTGTGTATATTGAAAAATACTATTTTTCTTATAGTAATGGAATCATACTCTATTAGTGTTTTAAAATTTTTTTGCAGTTACTGATATCACAGTGGTTGGATGCTGTCAAGGGAGTCCAGTGAGGCAGACTGTCATAGAGTTTTTCTTCAACCACTATTTACATGAGATGTTGATTCTAGAATGTGTAACAGTTGACGGTAGGTAGTGATCCAGTGAAAGCATAGCCTGAGATTATGTATTTCTTGAAAGTGGTTTTATACATTTATAATAGACAGTACACATTTTTAAAACTTGAATACCAGAAAGTATGCTTTTAGTCTTTGCTTATTTCGCTAAAGATACAAAATTTAATTTAAAAGCAGTAAACCATTTCAGTTGAATTTGGGGGGAGCTTATTTATATACTTGTGAAATTTCCACTAAATATTGCTTATGAAGAAGATTGGAAATGTCATGCTGAATTATCTTATGATCTAATTTTATATGCACACACTTTGTAATCCTTTTTAATGTGATGAGGGTAGAATATGAGCTTTCTATTCTAATTTTTGATTACCATCCTTCACATTCATGAAAGGGATTCAAATAAATAGAAAACCACCCCCTAACTTGGTTGAGACCTGTTTCCTTTTATTTATTAAATTACTACTATTTTATTTCTCAATTTTTATGTAATCACAGCAATAAAAATCTTTTGTGGCTTCAGTGATGATGAGGATGATGGCTGTCATTTACAGAGGCTCTTACCTATATTCTGCAATATGATTGTTTCATTACATGCATTATTTCTCATCCATACATTGACGTTACAAGGTTATTATTCCTCTTTTGGGGATTACTAAATTGAAACTCAATTTAAAAATTGTTACTTGCCCCAGACCACACTATTTATAAATGTCATCATCAAAATTTGAGCCCGTGTGCATTTGATATCAAAACACTTCTTTTTCTATTGAAAACTGTTTTTGTTCCTGGCTTTATAAATAGCTTTTTGAAATGAAACATATATATTTTTAATGCATTTATTCTTGTTATAGGGATTTTGTTAAGATAGCCATTTTTTAAAAATTTCATTTAGCTTCTTTGGACAGTTCAATGTTAGATCTCCCGTTGAATATGCTTTTAATGAAGCACAATCTAATCTAACATGAAATGTTCCATTTTCTAGCCAAGTAGACCTCTTCTGTTGTGTTTAAAGGTTTAAGTAAAATAAATTGATTTTACTTAAATTTTAATGAAATAAAGTATGCATAATTGTTTACCCTTTAGATATATTTGTGAACTGAAGCAAATATCTATATTTGATGATCCAGAATACATGAGTATTCTGTAATAAGGAAGGAAATAGTTGTTCTTTTGAAGTTAATCATTTCATTGTAGGAAATGCCTATAAAGATGGTGGTTAGAAAAACAATTTAAAGATATAAATCACCTAACATTTAGAATGAATGCATAGGTAGTATAAGAATGGTTAATGATGGATGATATTTGTACATTGTATATATTTTGCTTTTTACATTTGGAGGAAAATCTTCAGTCGTTGGAAATATTTTAGAAGTATTCTTGCTTAATTTTTCTTTCTAATAGAATTATTTGATACACACATATATATATTACACTTAGACATATGCTATTCATGTTTAGAATACGTAATTTTCTGACGAGTCTAGTATATCTATATTTAGAGTCATACTTGTGAAGCATTCTGTGGACAAAGTTTGGTGCCCAATTCAGGAAATATTTATTGACCTCTTGGCTATGTGCCATGAGCTATTTTGAACAGATTTGATGAAAACAATTCTGACATTATGTTGTGGGAAAAGGAGCGCTGAAATGAGAGAATGGAGACCTGCTTTGCTGCTATTTTGCTGTGTGATCTGCCTGCACCCCTCCTTGGTAGTCAACCCAAATATGTGGGGGATGGTGTACAGAAAAGAGTGTAGGCCAGCAGTATCACTGCCCTTCCCCCGAAAAAGAAAAAAGCGATAAAACAAAACAGATCAGAGAGGGCCAGGCTAATGAGCTGAATGTGGACCAAAATGAAAACCACATTCTTCCCATAGAAGTAGCGTTTTAGATGGTGGTTAGATTTTAGGTTGATTTTTAAAAAGTATCTTTAATGCAATCTTGTGAGCACAGTAACCCTGGACAAGTTATTATGCTAAGCCTCAGTTCACCTGTAACGTGAGGATCATAATAGCTCCTGCCTCATAAGATGGTTGTGAGAATTATGTAATTAATTATAATTAATTATGTTAGGGCTGTAGCACAATGCTTGACACATGAAGTAAGTGCTCAGAATCTATTTGATATTATTATTACTACTTTACTACTGCTACTAGAAAAATAAGCCACTTTTAAAATATTTCTCTTGAAAAGGAAATACGTTCTGATTTGGGATTTTAACTGCTTCTAAGAATGCTTCTTCCCTTGCTGCAGTGGGATTAGGAACTTCCCTTTCCCTCAGCCTCCTCGCCTGTTGGTCAGTAGAAGATGAGGAATCAACTAGTTCTAAACCACTGATGGTGACTCCTGCGGTTCAGGTCGGCGACTTGGGCTCTACGAAAGCTTGTTGGGGCAGTGACGCCTGGTCAGGAGTGAGGCAGTCATGGGGTCTTCAGGAATATGGAGTCGCGCTCCATCTCTGGGAGCCTTGCGGATTGACTCTGCTTGCTCCTTTCCCGCCTCCCTGCTTTTCGTTACCTTTTATTTCTGCTATATCTTCATTAGCTCCTGAAGAAGGGAACAGAAAACAGAACACATGTTGATTTTGAAGTTAAAGACTTTTTTTTAGAAAGATTGGCACCTGAGCTAACATCTGTTGCCAATCTTCTTTTTCTTCTTCTTTCCCCAAACCCCCCCAGTACATAATTGTATATTCTAGTTGTAGGTCCTTCTGGTTGTGGCATGTGGGATGCCACCTCAGCATGGCCTGATGAGCGGTGCCATGTCCGTGCCCAGGATCCGAACCAGTGAAACCCCGGGCCGCCGAAGTGGAGCAGGGGAACTTAACCACTCAACCATAAGGCCAGCCATAAAGATGTTTTTTAAAACTTGTGATGGCACAGTCAAAACTGTGAGGATGAGTCTTGAAAGAGCCGCGTGGTGCGTGGGTCGGGTTGGTGGGATGGCAGGCTCTCACTGCAGCCGGGTGTCAGTGAGGGAGCATTCGCAAGTGGCGCAGGACTGGAAAAGGAGAGCTCCTGAGTGATCTGATATTAGTCAGGCTGCTCACAGTATTCTGTGTAAAAATACTGCTTACAGTGCACTTTTTCATGTTTGAAAGGGCTTGAGGAAGTAAATCAACCAGGGGAATGAAAGAGCAAAAGAGGTGATTAAAAGGAAGTAAACAGGATTCATGAAAACACAGGAAAGCAGTTGGAATTGTTTAGAAGAAAAAGAAGAGCTAGCTACTTAAAATAATATTTAAAAGTCCAATCCTTTACTGAGGGATACAAAAATTATATTTAAAATTAGTTATTTTTTCTGTGAGGGTTATGTGCACATGTTATAGTGAAAACTTGTTTCCCCATCATTCCTCTTCTCCAGCTACTTTTCCCCTTGGAGACAACGGCTGGCACTGGTGCTGTCCTCCAGTAGATATTCTGCACATTTGTAGTCACATGTTTCTTCTTCCCCTTCTTTGAAAATGTGAATGGCAGCATATCATGTGTACTGTTACACACCTCTACCTCTTTCTTCTTTGCCTTAACAGTGTGCCTTACAGTTTGTTCCAAATCATGACCAATAGGGCATACTTGTGTTTCTCATTAGCATTCCATTCTCTGGATATCCCATAATTTAATCATCTAGTTTTCTGTTAATGAGCAAGTTAGGATGTTTTTTGCTATTCTATTTTGATATTATAAAGTTTACTACAATGAATATTCCTGTTCATCTCTTATTTCCATGCGTGAAAATAAGATAATTTCCTAGAAGGGGAATTGCTTGGCTAGAAAGATGTGCATTTTGAATTTTGGTAGATTTTACCAAATTGCCTTGCACAGAGATTATAGCAATTTATACTCCCACCAACAGTGTGTGTTTATTTTCCCACATCTTCTAAATGGTTTGTTAAAAACTTTTTAAATCTTTGCCTGGTAGATTAAAAAAGGCATCTTATTGTGGTTTTTTACATTTCTAATATGAGTGAAATTAAATACTTTCTTATTGTGTTTTAAGATTCTTTTGTATTTTTCTATTACTATTCTGTTTATGATCTCTGTCTATTTATCTCTTGGGTTGTTAGGTCTTAAAGATTTGTGGGAGCTCTTTATATACTGAGGAAATTAATCCATTGTGATATGTTCTAAATATTTTTTCTCAATTATTTGTGTTTGATGTTGCTCATAATTAAAAAAAAAATTTTGATTAGGGAAGATTTTAAAATTTGTATGTAGTAAAATGTATCAGTCTTTTATGGTTATAGGGCTTCTTAAACTTACACTTAGAAAGAACTTTTCCCCTGTGAGATGATAAAGCTTTCCTGTGATTTTCGTTTATGGTTGTATTTTTATGTTTAAATCTTTGATCCATTGGGAATATATTTTAATGGATGGAGTGAGGAAGGGATTAAATTTAGTTTCATCTCTTCAGAGTCTTTGGAAGATGATAGCGGATTTATGGCATAGGGAGATCTCAATAGTCCTTTAATTTTTTTGTGATTATCCTGGCCACACTTTGCTATGGAGTTGTCTTGAGTGGAAATTATTAGACTAGTTTGAAAGATCTCTCTGTGTAAATTGTTCAGGAGTTTTTCCAGATTAGCGCTATCAAGCACAGTTTATTTTCTAAGTTTATTCCCAGGCTTGACAAATTTTGGTTTCTAGCAGGAATACATTTAATGACTACAGTCAGTACATTAAAATTTTATACATTTTTGAAGCAGCAAAATTAAAACAGTAGCACATTGTGTCAGTTGTAGTTTTATAGAAAGGAAAAAGGCATTGAATGAACAAAGTAGTCTACAGGGCTCATTTTCCTTATTTTCAAATATGAAAATGCAAGGGTATCCCACTGGATGCCTTTAAAAATCTTTTCTGCTCAGATGTAATAGAAAATCAAGGCTCGGCAGTTTCTTACTACTCAGTAGAAGGCAGATACCCATGAGTATCTGCTGGTTGGTACCAACGCGGCTGTTTTCTAGATAACAGTTGTGTTGTTGCTGGTGTTAGAGATGCTGTACTTTTCACTCATTCCCTGCAAGTTGTTGGATGGGTGCTACGGGCGTCTGCAGTTTAAATAATGTGTAAAACTGTTGCTCGCTTTTATTTGATGTAATTGTGAGCATCTTTTAACTTAGATACTTACTTTTTTTCTTTAAGAAGCCATGTGATGTCCCACTTTGGATACCCGAGCAAAGGTGTATATGGCAGTTATTACTGAGGGGAAGGAAAGGTGGGTGTGGTGTTAGGAGGCATGAAGTTGGGCGGGTCCCTAGACCATGCTTATCTTCTCTGTAAACTGTGATCCTTCTTAACTAGTTGTGCGATCTGTAACTGTGCCTCTCATTGTGCTTGGCCCGGGAGACCTTGATGTATGCTGTATCCTTTCCAGTTTTCTGTTTACCTTTCTTAAGTCTGAGATAGCAAAAGAATATAAATAAGAAAAGCCTGCATTTTGAAAACATCTACTTTCAACTTATTAACTGGAAACTTTGTGAAGAGAAAAATAGTTATCCAATAAATGATAATTAGTGAAAAATCACCTTCATTTGGGTTCTGTTTTTGTTATGTAGGTCACAGAGCCTGTGGCAGTGGGAGGGTTCCAGGTGTCACAGGTGTAGCAGCCTGACGCAGTGCGTATGCTGTATGCGATTTCCTGTCTTCACTCTGACTGTAATTAAACGAGCACGGAATAGACTGTGGCCCAGCATGATCACACATCATTGTGCGTCAGCCACACACCTGAGTGCTCTTAAATAGAGCTGAACAACCTGAAGATTGGTGTTCTTTATTCCATGCCTTGAGGTTTACATTTTTTGAGCACAAGATGGAGACTGAAAGTGAGAGTAGCACTTCGGAGGATGACAGTGTGTTTTGGTTGGATTCTGAAGTTATAACCCAGGTGATTGACAGTGAAGAGGGAGAAAGTGAAGAAAATTTCAGGTAATTATGGAATTTGCAGTTCTCTTTCCCTCACCTTTGTCCCACTGTCCACCCCCTCCACCTGCGCCCCACCTGCCTCCCATCCTCTGTGTTTTAGTCTCTTTTCCAGTAAGACTTTCTTTTCTCTGGGGGAAGATTTGGAGCTGAAGAGGACAGATTTCTAGTTGTATATAGCATTCTTCATTCCACAACTTGCCCTGAGCTTGTAAATGCATTTTAAATGACTTGTTAAAATGCCAGGAAGAGAAGGTGTTCGACAGGTTTTGTAGTAGCATTTCAGGAATTTCAAGTAGAGACTCATATGAACTACTACCATTTACTGTATCTGATTTATAGCTAGTAGATTTGATCTGAATTTGAATATAATAGGTTTTTCTTCATCTTTTTCGTGGAATATGTTTGTGTTTGTGTGTGTGTGTGTGTGTATGGGTGCTTTTATTGCCTTATTCATGTGTCTGAAACATTTTGATTAAGTACAAATTAATAATTTCATGGCTTTGATCTTTACTCTTGTCTCTGACCTGTCTCACTCCCCTTGCCCATGTTTCTTGGGTTTCAATCCCTAGTTTTAACTTTATAATTGAAGCTTTTAGAGAATGCCTCCTGCTTCAGCAGCTCTCAGAGTTGAGTGGCATCGGTGGAGAAGGAGGGCTTACCCAGCTTTGTGGGAACTGCCATTTGTTTAGTAATTCTCTTGTATTGTTACAGATCTTAGGAGGCTTTATTCTGGCTTTTTTTCCCAAACAGGGTTAGCAAATTAATTCTTTTGGAGGCATTAAAAAAATCTCTTGAAGACATTTTTGTACTACATATTATCACTGCCACCCACATGGGCAATTAAACATCTTTTATAATTTTACCTATGAGTACTTGGGTAGGTGAACGTACCATTATTTTCATCAGATCCTGTCTTTATGTTTAATTTTCAAAAAGAATATCTCTCTTTCTTAAGTTAAAGGATTCCTTTATCCACAGATTTTATTTTTAAAGTCTAGGTTAAGTGACAGAAGAGATTGAATATTAGGAACTCTTGATAACCCACACTAAATTTGCTAATCAGTGGTTAGAATGAATAAGAAATATGTTTTAAATTTTAAAGAATAATTTAATGTTCAAAGTATGAAAATGAGCTGTTAGCATATGAAATTTAACTCTCATTCTCTCTGTAATTTTACTTAGCTTTTCTTATTTGAGTAACCCACTTCTCTCCCACAGTATGCTGATATTACATGTATTCCCTAGTTTTTAATATTGTCAGTGTCTCATGAACAATTAGTAGGAATAAAGTATTTATTTTGTTTGTTAAAACTGCTTGACCTGGTATTAAAATTCTGGAAGTTATTTTGGGGTATTTGTTAAAGGAAGAAACAACCTAGACTTTGTTGTAATAGATTTGGTACTATGATCCTTGATTTTCATGTTAGGCACTAGGAACCTGTCTGGGATTTTCTTTTTCTTTTCTTTTTTTTTTTTTTTGGTGAGGAAGGTTCACCCTGAGCTAACGTCCATGGCTAGTCTTCCTCTTTTTTTTTTGCTGGAGGAAGATTAGCCCTGAGCTCACATCTGTGTTAGTCTTCCTCTGCTTTGTGTGTGGGATGCCTCCACAGCATGCCTGATGAGTGGAGTTAGGTCCGCATCGGAGATCTGAACCTGCAAACCTGGGCCGCCAAAGTAGAGCATGTGGAACTTTAACCGCTCAGGCCATGGGAATGACTCCTGGGTTTCTTTTGACAGTTAAATTTAAAAGTAAATCTGTGGGGGGTAAAAAACAACAACAACAAACACACACGTAGATACAGAGAATAGATTGGTGGTTACCAGAGGGGACGGGGCCTGGAGGGAGGATGAAAGAGGTAAAGGGGCACATGTGTACAGTGACAGATAGAAACTGGACTTTTGGTGGTGAGCACAATATAGTCTATACAGACGTCGAAATATGATGTGTATCTGAAATTTATATAATATTATAAACTAGTGTGACTTCAATAAAAAAGTAAATTAAAAAAAATAAAAGCAAATCTGTGTAAGATTGAGCTTTTCTTTTCCTCAGGACTCTTTGACAGCATTTTCATCCTGAGAAACTGAACTAGTGTATGCGTTGTTTTAGGGAACCATGAGACCATAGGGCATTTGTCCTGTTTACAGTGTCATTTCATATCTGAATATCATCATGGCTCGCCCAAACCAAATATGTCTTTGAGATTTGACCTTATTTTATTTATAAGTTCCCTAAGAGATCAGGGTAAGGCCACATTTCATGTGGTGTTTCTCAGCTCTTCAGCAGTGAGACATGAGGAAATGTGGCAGCAGCGTGCTTTCCCAACACTCAGGCTGTGTTCCAGCGGAAATGCCCAGCAGAAAAATGTGTGTGTGGGTGTCGAAGGTGAAGGGTAGATAGTAGGAGTTGCAGCTGTAACCTTGGGAGAAGCAAATAGTAGATTCAGTGTTGCATATGAGGGTGGTTTTTGTAAAATCAACTTAATTAAAAAATATACAGAAAAGCCTTCATGTGTTACTTTACAGTCTATGCTAATATGCTTTAAACCAAGCTGTCGTTATTGGTTACATTCTAGTTAATTTCCATTCATAAACACATACATACACACACTGTATACACACAAGGAGGGCAAAAGATTGTGTGCTTTTCTTTTTCTATGAATAGCTTCTAAGCTAGGTTTTAAATTCAATCTTACAAGAATAACGTTGTGTTGTCTGAGGCACAGTGGCTGCGAGGGGTAGAGTCATACAGCACCTGGAGTGTAGGTTCTGGTGCTTCCAGCTGTCGTCTGCTTTAAGAGGAAGTACTCACACGGGCATTATGTTTGTCCAGTAGCTTTTGGAAGAGCATTTATTTTTGGACTTGGTTGGAGGAAACGATGCTTTTTCTTACGTTCTAGCACTGTGGAAAGTTGCCCAATCTCCTTCATGGTAATAGTTCAGACTTGTCTACCACTGACTCACAAATCTGTCATTTTCTGATTTCTGATTTGTAGGGTGAAGTTAATGTCTATCATATCACTATGGTAAAATATGTGGGGATCCTTAGAGTCCTTAGTGATCATTAGAAGAACCCATCAGAATATAAGAAGGGGAATATAAGACAGAAAAGGAAAACCAAGAATTTTAATTCTCTTAAGAAAGAAAAGTTTTATATAGGAGTTATATGTAGTGTACTAAGCCAGATATGTTATTTCAAGTATACAGGTTATCTGTATATCAATCCTATATAGTAGGCATTATTTTTACTATTTTCCAGATAAGGAAATTATGCCTTAGAAAGTCACATAGACCACGTTGTCAGTGTGTAGTAGAACAAAATTTTGATGTTCAAAGTGAAAGACTTTAGTTTTATATAAGATTTTTGGTATATCTGCTGCTAAATGTTATTCTCTGGTAAGTAATAAATTTTTTTTTGCTGAGGAAGATTGTCACCGAGCTAACATCTGTGCCAGTCTTCCTCTGTTTTGTATGTGGACGCTGCCACCGCATGCCTTGATGGGCAGTGTGTAGGTCTGTCCCCAGGATCCAAACCAGCAAACCCCAGGCTGCCGAAGCAGAGTGTATGAACTTAACCACTATGCCACTGGGCTGGCCCCACTAATACCCTTTAAGAGCCTACAGATGACATCTCACTTCTGAAATTCCTTCTTTGAGGAGTTTTTGAGCACCAGTGATGTATAGATTATGCACCCAACATACAAGTGAAGTAATGCATACAGTAATGTGACCTGTTAAAGATATGACCTCTGGAACACCTACGAATTATTACTCACTCCATCATGAAAGATTCTAGTTCTTTGGCATTTCAGGGTAGAAATGTTTATCATATGATCTTGTTTAGTCTTCTCTAATACCACGTTATTGGCAGATACTTAGCCTGGCAAGTATGACATAGAGTTTGAGACACTTACAGAGATGATATAGTACATAATTGAACCACATTTTTAGAACTTGTGTACCTTTAAAATCAGAGTCTATGGATGCCTAGATCTCTCCATCAGATCTTCACTTGTATCTCCATTATAAGACATTTGATTTTAAGTGAGAAGAGAAACTTCCAACTTTACACTAGAGGATTTGTTGAACAGATTTGAGTGTTTTTTGGAATGTCTTTTTGGTTTATAGAATCATAGGACTAATAATAATTGATGCACTTGGTTGGTTGGCTGCTTTATTCCTTCTCTGCCTTATTTGAAATGATATCATGAGGTAGAAGATACAGCAGCAGTTGAAACAGGTGACAAGGGCTTGGAATATAGTGTTATATTTCTTCTAGGTTCTTACTGTTCTTTCAGACCTAGAATGATTGACTTTAATGACTAAATTCCTCTGGATGCTTATAAAGCTATTTCACCATTTCCTGCTTTTAATAACACGACTATTCTTTTGTCTTCTGTAGAAATTCTTGATTTTGAAATTCCCAATCAGTTTTTATGAGCCTGAAAGGATAGAGGGGGTATCATTGACAGTTAACCATTGACATATATACCAATATCACACCTAGGCCTATTTTTTACTCTGCGACTTTTCATAGGCATCTGACCCTTAGTAATCTATTATGTATGATACCAAAAAAGATGTGTACTTTGTAAAAACAGATAATATTTATATTACTCTGTAACCTGATGTATGACCTGGAGTATAGTCTAGCCCCTAAAATATTCTTTCAACATTAAATAGAACTTTTACCCAACATACTCTTATCAGTGTCACAAAAATAAATTTAATTCTAATCAGCAGTGTCTGAGGTGAACATTGCTTAATCTCAGAAAATTTTATGCAGTATTGGAGTCTAGCCATTAGACTGTATAATCTGTGAAATGAATCTGTCTTGACCATGAGGCATGCTAGTACAAGACTTCCTTGGTATTTCAATAATTAAACTCTTTGGGATGAAATCCAAGGTGAGCCTTTCTTAATCTGTGTGAGTTTTTTGATGTTGAAAAAGGGCCTTAGAATGCAGAAATTATATAAAACTCTATAAAAGTTCCTGGTTACCAAGCTATTTATTTAAAATTAAACATTTAAAAACCTGTTTTTCCTTAATCTTTGCATTCAACTGAAACATTAAACTCCTGTAAACAGTCAGTTGCATGTTCCAACTTAGTAAATGAAATCCCTGAAACATTTAAAGCTCTACTTATAAATATAATATAGTCAATTTCCTCTTTAAAAAAATACATCGTGACTAGCCTAGGAAGATTATAGTCAGAACAAGCAAATCTTTTCTAGATATTTAACTTCAGAAGTTCTGCTGTACTTTTACTTTCCATTAATAATTAGCTTCCCTTTCTGTGCTTTCATATTCAGATATATATTTTCTCTATTATTATTTGAAAATCAAATAATTTCTTCCACTCAAGTGTGCTGATTTTTCCTACTGTGGCTCTCTCTTTTCTTCTCTACTTCCCTTCTTCTTAAAATAAGATCTTTAGAATACTTTTACTTCCTCTTTGTCTTAATCCCTTTCTTCCTGGATGAGATTTTTGGTGTCTTTTATTTATCACCATTCTACCCCACCTTCCGTTCGTTTTTTGCTGAGATGGTTTAATATTTTTTGTCATTCACTTAGATTTAATTATACGTATCATTGCTCAGTGCTTACTGCTGTTTCTTCTTTTTTATCATATCTCATTTCAATATGTCTGTTCTGGTTCATTTGATATTTGATTGATATTTTCTTGATTATTCAGGTAAGTTCTATGAGTGATGTAATCTGATTTCCTGCATATACTCAAATGCCAGTTTTTTTCTCTTTGTACATAACTTGTTCTTTCTGTTTGAATGCTTGTAAGATTTTCTTTTTATCCTTAGCTACATATATTTGGCATCAATTCTTTAGCTTAGAGCTCAGTGATTTTCCTTTTTTTGTGGTGGGAAAGATTTGCTTTGAACTAACATCTGTTGACAATCTTGCTCTCTTTCTTTTTTTTTTCCTCTCCAAAGCCCCAATGCATAGTTGTATATTTTAGTTGTCTTTCTAGTTCTTCTGTGTGAGCTGCCACCACAGCATGGCTACTGACGGACTGGGAACTGGACATGGGCTGCTGAAGTGGGGTGCGCCTAACTTTAACTACTAGGCCATCAGGGCTGGCTCTCCTTTTTTTTTCAAGGATATGGAATATATTTTATTATTTTAGCAGTTGGCATCAAGATTCCTCTTAAAAGGGAACATCTTTTTTTTTTTTTTGAGGAAGATTATCCCTGAGCTAACATCTTTGGCCAATCCTCCTCTTTTTGCTGAGGAAGACTGGCCCTGAGCTAACATCCGTGTCCATCTTCCTCTACTTTATACGTGGGACGCCTACCACAGCATGGCTTGCCAAGTGGTGCCATGTCCACACCCAGGATCCGAACCAGCGAACTCCAGGCCACCGAAGCAGAATGTGCGAACTTAACTGCTGTGCTACTGGGCCGGCCCCCAAGAAATCTGGTTTTTAAATTGAAGTATAATTGACATGCAATATCCTGTTGGTTTTAGATGTACATCATAGTGATTTGATATTTATATACATTATGAAATGATCACCATGATCAGTCTAGTTACCATTTGTCACCAAAGTTATTACAATGTTATTGACCATATTCCCTATGCTGTACATTACATCCCCAAACTTTATAACTGGAAGTTTGTACTTAATCTCCTTCACTTATTTGCCTACCCCCAACCCTTCCTTACTCTAGTAACTGCCAGGTAGTTTCTGGTATCTATGAGTTTGTTTCTGTTTTGTTTTGTTTTTTTCATTTGTTTTGGTTATTAGATCCCACATACAAGTGAAATCATACCATATCTGTCTTTCTCTGTCTGACTTATTTCACTTAGCATAATAGTCTCTAGGTCCCTCCATGTTGTCACAAATGGCAAGATTTCATCCTTTTTTTATGGCTGAATAATACTCCGTTGTATACATATACAACATCTTCTTTATCCATTCTTCTTTTGATAGACACTTAGGTTGCTTCCATATCTTGTCTATTGTAAATAATGCTTCAGTGAACATAGGGGTGCATATATATATCTCTTTGAATAAGTGTTTTTGTTTTCTTTCTATAAATACCCAGAAATGGAATGCTGGATTGTATGGTAGTTCTATTTTTATTTTTTTGAGAATCCTCCATACTGTTTTCCATAGCAGCTGCACCAATTTACATTCCCACCAACAATGTATGAGGATTCCCTTTTCTCCACATCCTCACGAACATTTATTTTTTGTCATTTTGATAATAGCCATTCTGACAAGTGGGAGGTGGTATCTCACTGTGGTTTTGATTTGTGTTTCCCTAATTAGTGATGTTGAACATCTTTTCATGTACCTATTGGCCATCTGTGTGTCTTCTTTGGAAAAATGTCTATTCAGATCCTCTGCCTAATTTTTAATCAGCTTTTTTGATTTTTTGATATTAAGTTGTGTTAAGTTCTCTGTATATTTTGGATATTAACCCCTTATTGGATGTATGATTTGCAATATCTTCTCCCACTTAGTAGGTTGCCTTTTCATTTTGTTGATGGTTTCCTTTGCTGTGCAGAGCTTTTTAGTTTGATGTGGTCCCACTTGTTCATTTTTACTTTTGTTGCCCTTGTTTGAGGAGACGGGTCCAAGGAGCTCAGTGCCTTTCAATCTGCAGATTCAAGTCTTTGTGTTAGGGAAGAGTTTTTATTGTTATCTATTATTAGTTATTACCTCTCTATGTGTAATAATTTTCTCCTTGTGGAACCTATTTATTGCATATTAGGTCTCCTTAATCTGTCCTTTTTTTCATGATGTATTTCTTTTTACATTCTTATTTTTTGATTTGAAGTATTTCTTGTACTTGTTCTTTAGACCATTACTTTCTTCTTTTCTTTAATCTTACAGATTCAATTGAAGTAGAGAAATAATTTTTAAGGGTTCTTCTTCATATATAGATATAATATGTACTCTGGCTTATTTATATATATATTAATAGATTTAGGTTATTGTCTTTCTTCTTCAGCTTTCCAGCTTTATTTATTCAATGTACTTGCTGTGTTTGTGCTAACTGAAGAGAATTAATGTTTTAACTGCTGAGCTGAATGCTTGCCCTTCTTTGCCTCCTCCCCCTGCTGTGTTTTCTTCAGTAGTCCCCGGATCAGATAGCTTCTGCCTTGCTTCTCTTAGGTGCAGACGCCCACGTTAGGAGCCCTAGTCCTTCTGATTGACTGTTAAATTTCTTTACAGAGTAATTTTCCAGTTTTTATTAATTCCTTGGGGGCAAATATCTCTTTTGTTGTGGAGAGCAGTGGGAGAGCAGCCTCCTTGAACTTCTGTTTTTCTCTTGGTTTCCAGTCAGTACGATCCCACCTGCTTTTTGTCTTCCACGAGTTTATCAAGCTCTCTCTCTGGCCTGCTGATTCCACCCATACCATTCTGTTAAGGTTATTTACTTTTATTTAGCTTGCTTATTTTTCAGAGACTTGGGGAAGGAGAAATCTGTGTCTCAACATGTATGCAGTCTTGAATTGGAAGTCCACTGGTAGTTTTTTCCATGGCTTTTAAGAGGAAGCTTCTGAAGGGAGCATTTAGTGAAGGCAGAATCTTGGTGTCTGTTACCCAGTCTAGTGGGTCGCTAGAGATGTGAATGACTTGTTTCAGTGTCTTCTTCAGGCTGAAAAGTGGGATCTTCCAGGAGAAGAGAGTCTACCACGTCCGGAGTGACTGTGATGAGTTAATGCGTTTGTTTTCCTGTCTGCAAAACAGGGCTAATAATAATGTATCAAACAGTCCTAGTTAGAAGATATAGTGGAAGAAAAAGTGCCATTTTTAAGAGCCACCACCCAAATGATGAAATACTCAGGAATAATCTTAAGGAACTCTAAGACCTATATGAGGAAAATTTAAAACATTACTGAAGGATGTAAACGAAGTTTGGAACAGATAAAAAGATATACCTTGGGGCCTGGCCCAGTGGCACAGCGGTTAAGTGTATATGTTCCACTTCAGCAGCCCAGGGTTCGCTGGTTCGGATCCCGGTTGTGGACATGGCACCACTTGGCAAGCCATGCTGTGGTGGGCATCCCACATATAAAGTAGAGGAAGATGGGCACGGATGTTAGCTCAGGGCCAGTCTTCCTCAGCAAAAAGAGGAGGATTGGCGGCAGATGTTAGCTCAGGGCTGATCTTCCTCAAAAAAAAAAAAAAACAAAAATGATACACCTTATTCATATTTGGGAATATTCAACATCATAAAGATGTCAGTTTATTATAAATTTAATGGGATAATAAGAATGCTTTTTAAAAACCTAGGTAAATTGATCTTAATATAAATTGATCTTGGCTAAATCATGTAGCCAAGGAACCTTCTGGGGAAAAGAAAAACAGCAAGAATGGTGGATAGAGGACTAGTGCAACCAGATCTCATACTATAAAGTCTCAATAATTAAAACCTTGTGGCACTGGTACGTGAATAGAAGGCATAGTGGGGTGGAATGGGAAGTCTAGAAATATTGCCAAATATACAGGAAGAGTTAGATATGGTAAAGATGGCTTCTTAAAAACCAGTGGGGATAAATGTATTATTCATGAATACTGTGGGGGAAACTGGGTAGACAACTGTGGAAAATAAAGAAAATTGGAATCCTACCTCATACCAAGGGTAAATTCCAAATGATCAAAGATATGTGTATTAAATGAATCCATAAAAATTTTAAAAGATAAGATGGGAAAATTAAAATTTTTTTGGATCATGGAAGGCATTTTGAACTATGACTTAAAAGGCAAAACCCGTAAAAGAAAGGGTTGTGAAATTCAGGTACATAAAATATAAAACACCTGCATTATACAAAAACAAAGTAAGTGAGGACAAATGACTACCTAAGAAAAATACTTGGAACTCATATTACAAGCGAAGGATTAGTGTCTTTAATATATATAAAACTAAAAAAAGAAAAAGACAACCACCGAGTAGAAAAATGGGCTAATAGACACAAAGAGGTTTTTTCACTGTTGAGAATTTGTTTTTCAGATATACTTGTACATTTGTAGAAATGATATATTTAGAGACTTATTGTAGCATTGTTTGTATTAACAAAAGACTGAAATAATTCAAGAATCCATCAGTAGGGGGCTAGTTAAATAAACTATGGAATATCTACACAGTGGAATATTATACACTTGTAAAAATAACAAAGAAGCTTTTTAGATACTGATATGAAAAGTTCTCCAGGAAATATTAGAAAACTATACAACAGTAGATAAACATAGTACTTTTTATGTAGAAAGTGTGGTAATGGAGGAATAAAACTCTTCTTTCATTTTTTTACACAAAGAGTAGCATATGTACACATTGCTTTTATAGTTTGTGTGGATACATTTTTTAATATATATGGAAAAAATGGATATATATATAAAGAAAGTCTAGAAGAATATATAAGGGTGGGGAGGTTAGTGGTTAGGGATTGGGCAGATTGGAGACAGGGAGGGGAGGAAGGGTTTCTACTACATTCCTTTTTATACCTTTGTGATTTTTGCATGATAAAACTATAATACCTGTTAAGAATTATATAATATAACAGGCATTTTCTGTTGGAAGTGACCATAACTCAGTTCTGCTGGCTTCAGCAAACCTCTGTTCTGTTTTGACCACCAATACAGTTGACCCCATTAGTGTTACAAGTTCAGTTTCTTTATTTTATGGAAATTTTAGATTTATGTAAGCACTTAATAGTGTATATAAACCAACCAGAACAGAGCTCCTATATTTTAAGGGGCTTTATAATGAAGGTATAAAGGTATATAAGGTAGGAAGGTAGGAAAACATATTACTCCCTATGAGGATAGGTGATGACTTCTGTCGGTTACAGACACACACAGACACCTTGTAGCTTCAGTTGTACAACTTCAGCCATGGGTAAAATTAACAGAGAACGCTAAACTCACAGCTTTAGATATATCTCAAAGAGCTGTTCTCTGCAGTGGAAATGAGACATGGTCTTTCACAAACAGACAGATGTAAATTGACTAACAAACCAAATTCTCTGTGTCTCTGACAGAATGTATGCCTGCCTATATCTGTCAAATACCACCACATGGTCAGACCATAAAAAAAGACTTCCCAGTCGTTCCCCCTGCCAATCTTAGCATTTATGAGATTCATCCACTTGTTGCAAGTGGCAGCAGTAATTCTTTTTCACTTCTGTGTAGTATTCTATACGTGGAAAATTGTACAAATTATTTAACGGTTGTGTTTTTGATGGGCCTTTTTTTGCCTTAATAAATAAATTTATGATTCTGGTATATATAAATACATTTGATTTTTGCATTTGACTTTATATCCTGTAATCTTGCTAAATTATTTTATTAATTCTAATTGGTTTTAGAGTCTTTTAGGTTGTGTACACATTGTGTCATCTTTAAATGATGAGAATTTTACTTTTTCTTTTCTAATTTTTATACCTTTTACTTTTTCTTGCCTTTTTAAAAAAAACTAAGACCTCAAGTACAATGTTGAATAGAAGACACTCTTGTCTTGTTCATGACCTTGTTGACCTTGTTGACCTTGCTTATCAGTGGGAAAGCATCAGTATTTCAGCATTAAGCATGATATTAGCTGTGTGTGTGTGTGTGTTTTAATAACCTTCATGTCTCTCTCAATATGTGTTTAAAATATCATGAATAGGTATTAAATTTTACCTATTGAAATGATATATGTTTTTATTCCTTTATTTTAATGATGTGGTCAGTTATAGGGATTAGTTTTAGAATGTTAAAACAATTTGCATTTTGGACTAAAGCTCACTTGGTCACTATATATGTGTTTTGTATACCAATGGGTTTGATTTCCTAATATTTTGTTTAGGAGTTCTGCAGCTGTGTTCATGATATTGACCTATAATTTTCTTTTCTAGTAATATTTTTATCAGCTTTTGTTATGAAGTCTGTCCTGGCCTCATGGAACAGGTTGTGTGTTGGGGGGAGGCGGTCTTTTATTTTTGTACTCTGGGAGAATATATGTAAGATTGTTATAATTTATTCCTTGATTATTTGAAAGAATTCACCAATGAATCCTTTTGGGCCTGGTGTTTTCATATAGATTCAGTTTCTTTAATAGCTCTAAGACTGTTTAAATTTTTTGGTTTCTTGTTTCAGTTTTGGTAAGTTATGTTCTTCAGGGAATTTGCCGTTTCAACTAAATTCTCAAATATATTGGAATAAAGTTGTTTGTAATGTCCTCAGAATCTTTTTAATGTCTGTAGGCTTTCTAGTTACAGCTCCCTTTTCATTCTTTATATTGTGTGTTCTCTGTTTTTTCTCAATGAATCTTCCTAGAGGTTGTCCATTTTATTAATCTTTCAAAGAATCAACTTTTGGTTTTGCTTTTCTCTGTTATACACCTGCTTTCTACTACATTTATTTCTTCTTTAAAAAAAGCTTTTCTTTCTATTTTTCTTGGATTTTTTTCACCTTGTTCATATTTTCAGTAATAGGCATTTAGAGGTTATGATGTTTGCTCTGTTTTAGTTGTATCCCACACATTTTAACCTATCGTATTTTCATTATCATTCGGATCAAAATGTTTTGTAATTTCCATTGTGATTTTGTGTATTTGACAAGAGTTATGCAGAATTGTGTTTCATAATTTCTAAACATTTGGGAGAATTTCTAGTTATCTTTCAGTAACTTAATTTTAGTGTAATTCTGTAGTGGTCACAAAACACTTTCTTCATGATTTAAATTCTTTGTATTTGTTGAGACTTGCTTCATCGTCTAGCGTTTGGTCTCTTAGTAAATGTTTTACATACACTTGAAAAAAATATATATTTTGTAGTTTGGGTTTAATGTTTTATATTAGTTTAGGTTGAAGAAATGGATTGTTCCAATCTGCTATATACTTACGATGTTTTTGGTCTGCTTATTCTGTCAGTTACTGAGAAAAGTTTGTTAAAATCTGCAACTGGATTTATCTATTTTCCTTTTAGTTCATTCAGATTTTACTGTATGTATTTTGAAGTTGTGTTATTTGTTGCATACAGATTTTATTTATTATATCACACTGTTGATTTGATGCTTTTATCATTATGGAATATTTCCCTTTATCTATTTTAGTTGGAATTTTTAGTCTATTACTTTTTTATTGAGATGTAATTCACATACTGTGAAATTCACTCTTAATTAATCTAATCAAGTGGTTTTTAGCTTGTTCGCAAAGTTGCACAACCATTATCGCTATCTGATTCTTGAACATTTCATAAAGAAATCTCTTAGTAGTAGTAACTCTTCATGTCCTCTTCCCCCTAGTCCCTGGCAACTACCAGTATACTTTCTGTCTCTATGAATTTGACTGTTATGAACATTTTTTATATGTGGATTCATACAACATGTCTTTTGTATCTGGCCTTTTTCATTTAGCATGATATTTTCACTTTTCAGCCTTGTGTAGCATGAATCAGCACTTCCTTTTTTTTCATGGCTGAATAATATTTTATTGTATGGATCTGATAACATTTTGTTTATCCATTCTTCAGTTGATGGATATTTTGGTTATTTTCCATTTTTTGGCTATTTTGAATAATATTGGTGTGAGTATTCATGTACAAATTCTTGGTGGACATAGGTTTTTATTTCTCTTGGTTAAATATCTAGGAGTGGAATTTACTTGATCATACGGTATTTCTGTGTTTAACATTTTGAGAAATTGCAGAACAGTGTTTTACAGTGGCTGCACTGTTTAAAATCCTACCAGCAATGAATGAGGGTTCCAGTTTCTCCATGTGTTTGCTGACTAGTCCAGTCACTTTACAAATTGTTAATAATATGCTTGGATTGAAGTTTAACATTTTGTTACTTATTTTTTTTCATTTGCCTTCTTTATTCTTTGTGCCTTTATTCTGTCTTTCCTGCTTTCTTTTGGATTAATCAAGTATGTTTTGTTTTGCAAAATTTTCTCCTCTGTCAGCTTTTTAGTTTGTATACATTTATTCATTATTTTTTTAGTGGTTACCGTAAAGATGCCAATGTGTATCTTTGACCTATTTCATTCTTCTCTAAAATAGGACTTATTTCATTTCCAAACTGATAGAAGACTCCTAGCCTGTTTGACTACATGTACCTCTCTTATCCTTTGTGCTTTTTTATGGCTATTATATACCTTATAGGATATTATTTTTGTTTTTACATCAATTTTTAAATTAATATTTACTTATATTTTCCCACTTTTTACCCTTTATTATGCTCTTCATTCATTTCTGTAGTTTTGGGATCAGTTTGCCTCAGTTGGAAGAACTCTACTGTTCCTTTTATTGCAAGTCTTTTGGTGGTAAATTCTTTCTGCTTTTGTTAATGGATGATTTTGTGATGTAGAGGATTCTAGGTTGGCAATATTTTTTCCTTTTATTATGCTGAAGATTCACTCCATTTCAGTAGATCTCATTTCCATTGAAATGTCCTCCACATTGTTATTATTGCTCCTTGAAAGTCAGCGTGTCTTTTATTTTCTGGCTGCTTTTAAGATTTTCTCTTAGTGTTTGGTTTTTTATCAGTTTGAGTATAATATACTTAGTTTTTTTTTAAATCCTGCTTGAGCTTTATAGGACTCTTGAATCTGTAGTTTGATGACTTTCATCAGTTTTGAGAACTTTTCAGCCATTATTTTTCAAATACTGCTTTTGTCCCTTTCTTTTATCATCTCTCTTATCTCTGAGTTGACAATTTAGACAAATCTGAGATTTTTTTTACCAAGTCTTGTGTTTTATGCTGTTTTGTATATTTTTGTCCTTATTTTCTCTATATTCTTCAATGTGGATATTTTCTGCTGAATTGTCTTTCAGTTCACTAATCCTCTTTTTAACCATGTCCATTGTTCTATTAAACCCATCCAGTGAGTTCTTAATTTCAGATATTTTATTTTTCAGTTTTAGGATGAATATTTGATTGTTTTTCATAGATTTCAATTCTCTGTTGAAATTCTTCATCTTTTCATATGTTTTCCTCTTTCATTTTATGGAACGTATTAGTCATAAATGTTTTTAGCAATTTGATAAAAATTTAACTTAATTCTTCTTACCAGCTTGTCTCACTCTTTTCCCCCTTCTTTGCCCTCGGTGAGAAATTGCTTGTGATCCGGCTCATCCAGCTCATCTTGGAGATTCCTGTCTTTCTGTAGAGTTTAGGCTAGTTGGTTGCCTGGAGACCTCAGTTTTCTGATGGATTCAAGAAAAGTTATGATTTCCTATATGATCTGTCTTTTTTTCTTGTTAGATGGAGAGTGATGCTCTCTACAGCTTTCTACATCATAAGCAGAAGCCAGAAATCCATCCTGGCTATTTTAAAGTCCCTTTCTGATCATTCTAAAATCTGAATCAAATGTGAGTCTCATTGTATTTTGAATATTTTTTCTCCAATTTTATTCATTGTTCCTTTTTTTTTTTTTAAGCATACCTTGTAATGTTTGTTGGATACCAGAGGAAGTGGATGAAAAATTCACAGAAGGTCTTTAGAATGTTGCTTTACTCTGAAGATAGTTTTCCTTCTGGCAGTGCTGATTTTGTTAAGGCTTGCTTTTAGGCTTTGTTAGAGCTTGTCTGTTGCTATTTTGTTCTTAGTCCTAAGGCATGGCTTTCCTGGAGTCTCAGTTGAGAGCCCAGGGATTTTTTTTCAGTGCTCCTCTATCTTAGTGGTGCTTGCTTGCTAACCTTCATCTCCTTGGTATTGCTGGGCTGCTGAAATATCTGCTTGGCTCTTTAGTTGCCCATTCACTGTTTTTTGATAGTTTCTTGGCATCTTGTCCTACATACTTGTAAGCTTAGTAATAAGTTAACAGTTTGAGAGGAATCTCCATGTAGAGTTTTGGACTTCTTCTCTACAGGTCTTTTGAAGGGGCATTTTTCACCCTGAAGCCCCATCTGCTTTGGCAACCCCAACTTCCATCCTCTTCCTCTTCAGCTCAGTTAGACTACAATATTTTGCTTAGGCTCTATTTCCCATCATTGATTTAGAAAATTTCTTATACAAAAAGATTGATTATATGTGGAATTTGCTTCATGGGTTTTCCTTCTCCCAAAGAATTTAGCCCCAGAAGTGCTACCTGTATTGCTTGCTTTCCTGTGCCTTCAGATAAGTAGTTTTATGTTTTGTCCAGCATTCACAGTTGTTCTCCTCAGGAGTGCTAGTTCAATCCACTATGCTTCATAAATTGGAACCAGAAGTACCATCTCTCTCCTTTCATCCTGGAAATTTACTAATGCTTAGCACTGTTCTGTAAATATTGATGGTTGTTGGAAATTTTCTCAAGGCTCCAACTGTGTTGAACAGATAAAATCAGTCCTTTTATAATAATTACCACAGACCATAAAGGATAATTAGTTATAAACTTCACTTTTATCTCCTGGAATAAAAGCAGGTGTTTGGCACGTCAGGAAAGATCTCTGAAAGCTAGAGTAGACATGCAGGATCAATAGTAGCCATGAAGCTCTTTGAACTGAACTTCAAATCTGATGTGATTTTCTGTTCTTTTGAATTATGATTATTTGAAAGCTTTCATGGAAATAGGAATTCTTATCACAGTCTCTCATGTTTTGGTCTCTAGGAAGATGAAGTCCTCCATTCATTCTGAAGAGGATGATTTTGTTCCAGAACTACACAGAAACGTTCACCCTCGAGAGCGGCCTGATTGGGAAGAAACACTTAGTGCAATGGTAAATCAGTTTTATGCATATGTGTATATGTATGTCTTACTTACATAAGGAAAAGGAACTGAGGAAGCATTAGTCACACCAAAAAACTTTTTGTTGTTGCTTAGTTTATTTATTCAGGAAATGTCTATTGAGCAAATACTCTATTCCAGGCACTGTTTTAGACTCTCTGGGCCTGAAAAAAATACACATATTTCCTGCCTTCATGGAGCTTATATTTTCACAGGGTAGGAGGAGAAGCAAATAACTAAATATATAATATGTCAAGTGGTGGTATGTGCTGTTGTAGAAAATCCATGAAGAGTGGTGCGGTTACAGAGTGGTAGAATAGAGTGTGAAAGGATACTTACTTGTAATATGGGGTAGTCACAGATGGCCTTTTGGAGAAGGTGAGATTTGAGCAAATACCTGAAGGATGTGAGGGAGTGAGGATGTGTTTATCTGGGAACAGATCATTTTAGGCAATGGAAGAACAAAGGCTGTGCCATAGGATTAAAAAGCAAGCTGCAGGAAACACAAGTAGGACATGTGGTTGAAGTTGAGCCGGGGAAAAGTAGAAGGAGTTAAGGTCAGAGAAGTAGTTTGGGTGGCTGGAGAGCAGATCATGTAGTTTCTTGTGGTCCATTATAAGGACTTTGTTTTTTTTTTTTTTGCTGAGTGAGATGGGAAACCATTGGATAATTTTTGGCCAAGAAGTGACATGATCTGGCGTAGAATTTTAAAGGAAGTCTCTGGTTGTTGTGAATAGGCTAAAGGGAGAGGCAAAAGAAGAAATAGGCAGACGAGTTAGAAGGTTGTTATAGTGGCTGAACAGTGATGGCAGCTTGAACAGAGTGGTAGATGTGGTGAAAAATGGTTAGATTCTGGATATAGTTTTATAGATAAAGCCAACTGTTTTTAGTAATGATGGGGGATATAGAGAATGAGATAAAGAGAAGCGAAGAATGACTTCAGGTTTTTTGGCGTCATCAACCTGAAGAATGGAGTTTACATTCACTGAGATGCTGGAAAAGCATTGTTGGGGATTAGGTGGAAACATCCTGTGCAGTGTGGTTTTCCACATGACAAGTTTGAGATACCTGTGTAATCTGTTACAATGTGTTGTAATTCAGGTCTGTTAATAAGAACAATGAAACTCTTTTTTCATTGAGAATAACATTTTACTTAATTGTGGTTAAAAGTTAGTATTTCTCATCATCAGAATTGAATGCAAGTGTTCATCTGTCAATGCTGATCTATAATAAGATTTTACATATTTCATTTTTGAAAGTGCTTTTTTGCTCGGATAGGTACTGCCAAATACATCAGTTTATGATCATATGATGTTAATTGAGCATATTCATTGCTGAGAAGGCATTTATAGAATTCTGTTAGATTCTTCTGTTGATATTTGCCTTTTAGCATAACATTACATCGCAAACTTCTAATTGAAGATTAGGTGGAAGCTCCTCAAAATGGATTTTGCGGTGTGGAAATATACTTTGCATTTGTATTGTGGTCTCAAAAACCCTGCTGGAACTGTAGTTTGAGCTCGGGAAATGTATTCACTGCAAATTTTGTGTGGTAAAGGACGTCTGCGTTCTTGTTTTAACCTTTGATAGCTTGAGAAGTATGTATAGCAGCTTGTGATTACTTGCAATTTTAACATTTAACATTTTAACATTTAGCATTTAACATTAATTTTAAGTATTATCACCGGGGTAAGTTTCTCATATAAGCTATATTTTGCGTTGTAATTTTAGGTTAAAATCATTAAGAAGTAGTGTCAAATCTGCAGCAAAAACTAATTATGAAAGCCATTTAGTGTTCAATAGCAGAGGTTGAAAGTGTGTCCAATTAAGCCTTTTTCTACTCCACACATATTTTTTACCAAAGTATGTTATAATGGATCTTAATAGATTTCACTTTAGGTTGTACCGAATTAATGTTTGCTGAATTTATTTGAGAATATTGTCACCTGTGGTTGTCCCATGAGGACTGTTCATAGGGGCTCATTTTTCAGCTACTTTAAACTCAGCATTGAGTCTTCAACAACTGAGCAATGTTGGTTATATTTGTTGACTCATCAAGAATCAAGGAAGACCACTTGAAATCGTTTCCCTTGTCTTTTAATTGACTATTGATTTTGCTCCAAATGACCTCAACTCTCGAAGTAACTGTTCTCATCAAAAGGCTTAAACAGTTTGTTTTCCCTGGACACATTTCTTTGGCTGCTGTAGTCAAACGTGATTTACTTGCCTCACAGCTGGTGAATGGCTTTCCTTGCTTGGCTCACAAATGAGCTACCTGGAAATTTACTTTGGATGCAATCTTGTTTTAATTTTTGTGAAGAAATTCTGTGTGATGATATACTCTATTTTAGAATTTTCGAATTTTTCAGATGGTTACTTTCCTCTGAGTTGAAGATACTGTGATGAGTGCATTGTTTGGTAATGTTGGTGTATATTCTCTTCTTTTAACACAGCTGTGAATGTCACTGCATAATACACACAATGTTTTGCCATATAATTTGATAACAAAACCCACAGTCTTCTGGCCTTAAAAGCATGACATTCAAAATCCACTTATCTCTTCTTTGCTTCTTTTTACATAATGTGTATGAATTGGTAATTTAAAAAATATAGTTTGGCAATACATGTGGAACTTGAATGCTGTTGAGTTATAACTCAATACTGTGTTTTATGTTGTGCCGAGCAGCAGTGTGAACTGATGAGAATGCCACGTAAGGTCTCATTCTCAGCTACTTAGTTCTGTCATTGTAACGTGAAAGCAGCCGTAGATAACCCATAAATGAGTATGGCTGTTTCAATAAAACCTTTTTTATGGACACTGATATTTGAATTTCAAGTGATTTTCACATGTCATTAGATATGTCTTTCACATGTCTTCTTTTGATTTTTTCCCCAAACATTTAAAAATGTAAAAATTAGTTTTAGCTTGTGGGCTGTACAAAAACAGGCAGCGGGCTGGGTTGGTTCTAGTTTCTTGACCCCTGCCTTATCATGTAACTGTAAATTAACATGTAAGGCTCCAGATAGAAAATGGTTTTATTTTTCTTATGTATGTTGTTTATATTGCTATCATAATATTTAATCTCATTCTAGCTGGTTATGAATTTTTCTCTCTCTCTTACTATATTGTGAGCTCTTTGATGAAGGATAGAGATCATCTTATATCAATTTTATTGAAGAATACAGTTTAAAAGAGGATGTAATCATGACTCTCATACAACTATAAAATGAGCACATGCCAAAGATATTTAACTCATTAATTAATGAAGGAATCAGTCCAGTGTGGTTCAAAGGAGAGTTCAGAGTGCCTTACTGTTATATATCAGTTATGCTAAATGGATGCAAATGGATGCAAAATTGGCAAGACTGTTCAGTTCCACTGGACACAATTTGTATTTCTATGGACAGGAATTATTGGTACTATCAGTTTTCTACAAGTTAGCTTCTACTCTTTGGAGATGTAAAATAGCCTAATCAGAGACCATCAAGTCCCACACCCCTACTGAGTCAAGGAATCCCTGGAGGTGCCTTCTGTTGAAAGGATGGTCGCTAAAATCTTTTGCCCATTTTTGCCTACAATTTGTATAGCCTCCAAAAAATGTACATTGAATTTATTGAATGGGAAGAAACATGATCTTTTTTGTTATGTGGTGATTTGTTTACCCTCTATTAAAATGTCATATGCTGTATGCATAGAAAGATACTGAATTCTCTTCTCTGGAGTCCACATTTATTTGTCTATGGAAATTACCATTTATATCATATGTTATTAGAGTAGCATATTGTTATATTGGTACTCTGATTTTTTCCTGCGTAACCTTCTTGAGGGCAGGTGGTATAATCCTCTCTCTTTTGTTTTTTTTGCTGAGGAAGGCTAGCCCTGAGCTAACATCTGTGCCAGTCTTCCTCCACTTTGTATATGGGCCGCTGCTACAGCATGGCTGATGAGTGGTGTAGGTCCATGCCCAGGATCTGAACCTGTGAAGCCAGGCTCCCGAAGCGGAGCATGCTGAACTTAATAACTCTGCCATAGTGCCAGCCCTATAATCCTCTTTTTTTAAAAAAAAATCATCACACTCAATAAATAGTATATTTCTAGGTTGTAAAAACTGAACAGTGAATGATGAAAAAGATATAAATGAGATTACAGCTACTATTTTACTACACTGTTTAGAAAATCATATTGATTTTAATGAGGAAGTAAGAGTAAAGAAAATTTGGGACCTTTCTCTCTTTCAATAATAATCTAAGTGAAATACGACTTCGGGAATGAAGTTTATTGTTAAGAGAAACCCTTATAGAATGTTTGTCCAAAACAATTCCATTAGTTAAGTTTTGAGTTCTTTAGAAATAAAAGGGCTTAAATGTTGAACTTTTATTGATTTGTGTGTTATGGCCAGAATATTAGTTTTTTAAATACACGTTTAAAAGAAAGCCAGGGGCTGGCCTCGTGGTGCAGCAGTTAAGTTTGCACGTTCTGCTTCTCGGCAGCCCGGGGTTCACTGATTCGGATCCCAGGTGCGGACATGACACTGCTTGGCAAAAAGCCATGCTGTGGTAGGCATCCCACGTATAAAGTAGAGGAAGATGGGCATGGATGTTAGCTAAGGGCCAGTCTTCCTCAGCAAAAAGAGGAGGATTGGCAGTAGTTAGCTCAGGGCTAATCTTCCTCAAAAAAAAAAAAATAAAACAATAAATAAAAGAAAGCCAGAAATTCCTGAGTGAAGAATTTAAAAAATTTTATAATAGTCATTTTTTTAATTGAGATATAATTGACCTATAACATTAGTTTCAGGAGTATAACATAATGATTCAATATTTGTGTGTATTGCTAAATGATCACCATATTAAGTGTAGTTAACATATCACCACAGATAGTTACAAATTATTTTTCTTGTGGTGAGAACTTTTAAGATCTAATCTCTTAGCAACTTTCAAATATAGTATTATCAACTGTAGTCACCATGCTGTACATTACATCCCCAGGATCTATTTATTTAAAAACTGGAAATTTGTACCTTTTGACCAGCTTCACTCATTTTGCCCATCCCCCACTCCCCACTTCTAGAAATCAACAATCTGTTCTTTGAGGTTTTTTTTTTAAGATTCCACATAAAAGTGAGATCGTAATGGTATTTGTCTTTCTCTGTCTGACTTTTTTCACTTAGCATAATGCCCTCAAGATCCATTCACATTGTCACAAGTAGCAAGATTTCCTTCTTTTTTATGGCTGAATAATATTCCATTTGTGTGTGTGTGTGTGTGTGTGTGTGTGTGCGTGTGCACACTCTATCTTCTTTATCCACTCACCCATCAATGGACACTTAGGTTGCTTTCGTGTCTTGGCTGTTGTAAACAGTGCGGCACTGAACATGGAGTTGCAGCTCTCTTTTAAAATTAGTGTTTTCATTTTCTTCAGATGAATACCCAGAAGTGAAATTGCTGGAGCTTATGGTAGTTCTGTTTTTATTTTTTTTGAGGAAACTCCATACTGCTCTCCATAGTGGCTTTACCAATTTACGTTCCCATCAACAGTGCACAAGGGTTCCCTTTTCTCCACATCCTCACTAGCACTAGTTATTTCTTGGTATTTCTTGTCTTTTTGATAATGGCCATTCTAATAGGTGTGAGGTGATATCTCATTGTGATTTTGATTTGCGTTTCCCTGTTGATTAGTGATGCTGAGCACCTTTTCATGTACCTGTTGGCCGTCTGTATGTCTTCTGTGGAAAAATGTCTGTTCAGATCCTCTGTCCACTTTTTAATCAGATTGTTTGTTTTTTTGCTATTGAGTTGTATGAGTTCTTTATATATTTTGAATGTTAATCCCCTACCAGATACTTGCTTTGCAGATATTTTTTCCCATTCAGTAGTTTGCCTTTTCATTTTGTTGGTGGTTTACTTTGATGTGCAGAAGATTTTTAGATTGATGTAGTCCCACTTATATATTTGTGCTTTTGCTGCCTTTGCTTTTGGTGTCAAATCCAGAAAATCATTGCCGGAACTGATTAAGGAGCTTACCACCTGTGTTCTCATCCAGAAGTTTTATGGTTTCAGGTCTTATGTTCAAGTCTTTAATCCATTTGGAGTTAATTTTTTGTGTATGGCATAAGATAGTGGTCCAGTTTTATTCTTTTGCATGTGTCTGTCCAGTTTCTCCAACACCATTTATTGAAGAGACTGTTCTTTCCCCATTATATCTTCTTGGCTCCTTTGTCGTAAATTAACTGACCATATATGTGTGGGTTTATTTCTGGGCTCTGTATTCTGTTCCATCAATCCGTGTGTCTGTTTTTATGCCAAAATCACACTGTTTTGGTTATTATAGCTTTGATATATAGTTTGAAATCAGGAAGTGTGATGTCTCCAGCTATGCTCTTCTTTCTCAAGATTGCTTTGGCTGTTTAGTATCTTTTGTGGTTTCATACAAATTTTAGGATTTTTTGTTTTGTTTCTGTAAAAAATACCGTTGGAATTTTGAATCTGTGGATTGCTTTGAGTATCATGGAAATTTTATCAGTATTAATTCTTCTGATCCATGGACACAGAATATCTTTTTATTTGTTTGTATCTTCCATTTTTTTCATCAATGTCTTACAGTTTTTTTTTTCTTTTTTCTTTTTTTACATATTGGCACCTGAGCTAACAATTGTTGCCAATCTTTTTCTTTTTCCTTCTTTTTTCTCCCCAAATCCCCCCAGCACATAGTTGTATATTTTAGTTGTGGGTCCCTGTAGTTGTGGCATGTGGGATGCCGCCTCATCATGGCCTAATGAGCAGTGCCATGTCCGTGCTCAGGATCTGAACCCTGGGCCGCCGAAGTGGAGCATGCGAGCTTAATCACTCGGCCATAGGGCTGGCCCCCATCTTTTTTTCTTTTTTATTATTATTTTCTTTTGAGGAAGATTAGCCCTGAGCTAACATCTGCTGCCAATCCTCCTCTTTTTCCTGAGGAAGACTGGCCCTGAGCTAACATCCGTGTCCATCTTCCTCTACTTTATATGTGGGACGCCTACCACAGCATGGCTTGACAAGTGGTGCCATGTCTGCATCTGGGATCCTAACAGGCGATCACCAGGCTGCCGAAGTGGAATGTGCTAACTTAACCGCTGGCCACGAGGCCAGCCTCGAATGACTTAGAATTCTCAGTGTTTAGGTCATTCACCTCCTTGGTTAAGTTTACTCCTAGGTATTTTATTCTTTTTGATGCAGTTGTAAATGAGATTCTTTTCTTCTTCTTTTTTTTGTTTTTTTTTGAGGAAGATTAGCCCTGAGTTAACATCCGCTGCCAATCTTCCTCTTTTTGCTGAGGAAGACTGGCCCTGAGCTAACATCGGTGCCCATCTTCCTCTACTTTATATGTGGGATGCCTGCCACAGCATGGCTTGACAAGTGGTATGGAGGTCTGTACCCAGGGTCTGAACTGGTGAACCCCAGGCCACTGAAGCATAATGTGCGAACTTAACTGCTGTGCTGGTAGGCTGGCCCTGAGATTATTTTCTTAATTTCTCTTTCTGATAGTTTATTATTAGTGTAGAGAAACACAACAGATTTTTGTATATTGATTTGTATCCTGCAGCTTTACTGAATTTATTAGTTCTAACAGTTTTTGGTGGAGTCCTGAGAGTTTTCTATGTATAATATTGTATCATCTGCACATAATGACAAGTTTTACTTATTCCTTTCTGATTTGAATGTCTTTATTTCTTTTTCTTGCCTAATTACTCTGGCTAGGACTTCTAGTACTACATTGAATAGACGTGGTAAGAGTGGGCATCCTTGTCTTGTTTCTAATCTTAGAGGAAAAGCTTTCAGCTTTTCACTGTTGAGTATGATATTAGCTATGGGCTTGTCATATATGGCCTTTATTATGTTGATTTGTGAGACAATAATATGAATTTTCCTTTTTCTTTTCTGTTTCCTCTTTCCTCTTTTTTATTTTTTCTTTTCTTTTTTTTCTTATTTATTTTCTTTCTTTTTTTTAAGACAAAAGTGAGACCATTGGTACATTTTTCTTAGACTCCTCGAAAGTACCTTTGGTATTTGGACCATTTCCTGCTCTGTTGACTGCTTTCTAAAGAGGAACGAGGATTGATAGAAGAGCTAGATTATTTCTTCTTGAATAATCTTGGGGAAGAGGTAATTTTGGAAGAAGTGTGTATTTGGCTTATTGCTTCTTAGACTGATAGGTGTTCACTCTGTATGGTACTTAGACTGGTTCCTTTTACCCATCAAGCTATAAAACATTTGCAGTTTGCATAAAAGAAAAGTCTTTTCAGATGCTCCTTAAATGAATATCTTTAGCTCTTTTGTTACTGTCTGATGTTTAACTGTTTATTTTTAACTGATGAGTGAATTTTACTTATAATTCAGAGAAACTGATGGTGTTTATCATTTCAGTCTTTAAAAGCCAAATGTTTTGTTTAGTGTTGCTTCGTGAACAATCACAAAGGCAGCCATTGATTAATATGCAAAGCCCAGGTTTTGAATTTCTGCCCGGGTATTCAGAGCTCTTCAATAAACAGCTCCAAGCCCACCCCATTCCCTGGCGCATCCTGTTCTGGCTGGACATTGTGGGGATTCTCTGGCGTGAATTGATGGTGTTAATTAGTGAAGATAATTGATGCACTCCTAAGAGCTCTGGGATGTATATTAGGTCGAATTGCATGAAATTGTTAATTTTATGGGTTAAAAGTGTTGAAAATTGGCATTTTATAAAAGTTAAGCCTAAAATCTTTTAAACTAATCTTAAACCCAGCATTTTATTGTTAATTATTAAACTGAAAATTATGTTGCAATTATGGTGCTATTTAAGGCTTTATGTGATCTGCATGTTACTTTTTCTGAGAGAATTTGTTATATAGCTTTTCAAAAAAAATTTGAACTTATGAAATATTCAAGGAGAAAAGTACTTAAAACGTGCAGTTAGAGGAATAATGATTCTTATAGATCTCAACTGGAGTGTCATGGATAGTGTAGAATTTTGCTCTTTCTTCTTTTAGTAGAAATTTTCCTATTAAATGTCTCCCTCATTTGTGTTTCTTTCTTCCCTTCTACCCTTCTTCTATTTGTACCTTGCCTTATTCCAAAAAGAATTTATATTTTATATTTTTATCATATATATTTAATATTACATGCAAATTTCTAGTAGTAGATCTGGTATACAAAATTCAAGTGTAGAAACAAACCTGTATCATTTTCTAGCAGCACTGAAGACTAGCAATAATTTACCTGAATAAAGTACCTATAAAGGTAGTAGTATACTCTTTTTAGATTTTCCTAGGTACCTTTATATAAAACATCTGGTAAAATTATATACAACATTGGAACCCTGTATTGTCAGTAAATTAAATACCTTTTGAATAAGTAGGATTATCTCTAATGATCAGGGCAAATGGGAGTGAGTTGAAGGAAAAGTTGAATCTCCATTATAGAAAAGTATGAATTTCAGAATATTTAAAAATTTTGCTAATATGTCAATGTGTTAATGTTTAGATTGATTAACCAGCTGTTGCCCAGTAGTGAATTTGTGATTATTGTACTAATGGTACTTGCTATTAATTTTTTCTAAGTTATTTTAAACCTTGCCCCTGAGTAATGTTTTCCCAGCTATTAATTGGTTCTCTCTGAGAAGATATTATTTTCTAGTAGAGGTGAACTTTAAGGCAATTCCTTTGCTGCAGAAGAACTAGTTATAATATGTTTCAGGTTTTTTTCTTTGGTGATCCCACCCTGTTGTTTCCACTTAAAGTTGAAAATTAAATACGTATAACAGTACAGCTTACTCCTGGCGCTTATTTGATGGTGTGTGTGTGCTGCCTGAATTATCCACATACTTGAATCTACCTGCCTCCTCCTTTTTCTTCCTATTTCTGTTTTTAGCTCCTGCATTTTGGGAGTTCTAGGTAACATATTGGAGGAAATAAGTGAAGAGAATTGTTTCATAATCTGTTCTTAACATTAAAGGTATTTTGTGTCAAAATTCTTTGGAAAATATTCACACAGATAACTCTGTTAATTGAATTTCTTTGTGATATACTAATTCTTTAAGAATCATTTTATCAAATACTTAGACTAAATAAAGATTTAAAAGCTTCTATAAACATATTTCAGAGGTTTGTTGCATGTATTACCTATGGTTACGTGTGGTTGAGGATGGAAACTGGCAGTCCTGTTTGCCTCTCTTGACAGAACCAATTTTGGGTCTCATGAAGCTGAAATCAAGGCGTTGGCTGGGTTGGGCTCTCATCTGAAGACTGAAGAATCTGCTTCCCAGCTCACTCAGGCTGTGAGCCGAATCTAGTTCCTTGTGGTTCTTTCTCGTTCCCAGGTCTGAGGCCCCTGTTTCCTTGCTGGCTGTCAGCTGCATGGGGGTAGGGGCGCTGTTTTCTTATCCCCGAAGCTCCCTGAATTCCTCCTCACTTGGCCACCTTGGTTTTCAAAGCCAGCAGCGGCACCTTGAGTGCTCATACTTTAAATCTTTTCTGACTTTCCCTTTGGCTACCACCTGGAGAAGACTCTGCTTTTGAAATTCTTAATGTGATGATATTAGGCCCACCCAGGTATTTTTTGTGTTTTAAGATCAGCTGACCTGGGACTTGAATTACATCTGCAGCATCTCTTCCCAGTGTTACCTGGGTCAGTGTTTGATTAAATGACCAGGAGGGAGAAATCTTGACGGAGTTGCAGGGGGCACAGCTCTTGAGAATTTTGCTTATGAGAGAGTTATATAGTTTTTCTCTGTTGTTTGTGGTTCATAATATATTTAACATATATGACAACATTAGTTGATGGAAATTACTGATATTCCAGAAATTTTAAAACCACTAATACTCTGTAAAACTGATTGCCTGGGAGAAGTTTATGTATATACTCTGTTGTAATTGGTGTTAAATGAAAACTCTTAATAAACGAGTTTAATGACTACACAATACCTTATAATATAGAATGTGTTATTGATATTTCATTATTAGTAGGACCTTGAGTTTGTTTTATATATTTTGCTTTGATGAATATCTTTGTGATGAATTTGCCTTTTCTTTTTACTGTTATCTTATGGGGGATTACTTATGTGAAGAGTGTGAAGATCCTCACATTACTTGTCAGAAGGATTTTGTGAATTCATATTCTAAGCAGTAATGTTTGGTGTCTTCCGTACCATATCTTTTCAATCTTAAAAATTTTTAGTCTTTTATATTTTGATAGGAGAAAAGCTGTTTCTCATCGTTGTAATTTTTCTTTTAAAAAATTCGACTGTCTTTCAACTTTTTTCTTCCATATGCCTATATTAGATGTAGTAAGTTTTGTGATAAAAATTCAATTTAAAATAAATACTGTGACTAATGCAGTATGGCAAGTTGCTTCTTCTTTGTTGGTCTCAGTTTCCTCTTTGGAGTGGAATGGCTGATTGAAATTTCTTTCAGCTCTGTGATTGTATATTAAACACCTTGCCTTACCCTATTTTTTAGTTAAAACCTGTAATACTCATTAGCATTCTGCTGGTACCTGTTACAATGGACTTCACAGTCTTTTGGAGAAGATAATCACACACATAGATAATACAGAAGACGTGGGCATAGTGGTGGGCTGCCTGTGGAAGTGGCCCACTTATGTTTCTTTATCAGAACATGGTGTGTTACACTACACTACTGTTAAATCACTTTACAATTATTCAGTCAACGTTAGAGATTTACTTGGGTTTGGGATCAAGAGTATAGCAGTTTGAAAGATTCTTTAAAGATCTGTTATCATTTGCAGGAGTGGTAGACTATTTTTCTGGGTTAGGGAGTCCTGAAGCAGACAGGAAGAAACACTGCCAATTCCTATTTTTGCAAGTTTTCCATATCAAATTATGTTTTCCTGAAATGGATGAACTGTTCCCTATGTGGTTTAACTGGTTCAGATTGTGGAGAAACAAATACTTTCCTTGTTATAGATGCCCCATTTTTTCAGACTGTATTAACTTTTTACCAGTAAGGATATACTTTTGCCTTATATTTAGCTTGTGGTAAACTATAGGCTTTAGACCTTGTTACTTTTTCTTGTCAGAAAAAGTGTGCTCCTCCCATACTTATGTAATTGAGTTTTGAGCATAAATTCAGGGCTTTAATTTTTATTCGTGATGAACTTTAATCATTTTGGTTTGTCTTTGTAGCCTATTAAAATAAAATCTCTTTGAATTCTGTCTTTCAGAGTATTAATATCCCTTTGTTTCCTTCTGCCTATAAATTTGGAAAATATGTCATATATATTTTTAATTGTCCTTTATAAAATTTTGAGAAATTTAGAAATGAGCCTCCTTCCTGTTGCACAGTAACTTGCCATATACTTGACACTCACTTAACATTCTTGTGTGTTTAATCAGCTCCAAGTTTGTCTAAGGGTATTAATGTTGAATTCCCATTTTAAAGTCCTATCCGTGGTGTAGCACAAAGACTCAGCTCTGTGCTTTGCTGTGGTTGTGTCACTGTGCCTTCTGTGTGTCTGTTCTGTCATTCTAGCAGCCGCACGTAAACATCCTTCCCCAAAAACAAAGTGCGTAAGAGTTTCTATTTAATTTCTTTGATTTATACTTGTATCTCATGCTGAAAAGCTTAGTTTTTAATGACATTAACAATAACTTGTTTGCTTTAATCTTCTATTTTTGATAGTTTCAAAATAGCATTACAAATATTACTGAAAACAGTTTTTTCTGTTTTATCTCTAGGATATATTCTATGTGGGATCTGTTACTTTGTGTTACTGTCATTCGAAGTAATTCCTGTCTGTGTGCTTAAGCCTCCAATTTAAAATGATTAGGTTCGATTGTTTTATTCGGCTTTTGATTTTCAGGGATTGCCTTTTTTGCCATTTGAATTTAGTTTAGTTTTACAAATATTTAAAACATTTCTACGGCCCCCAAATCTGAACTACAAAACAAGGCATTCGGAAAAATCTAACTTTGAGTATCTCTATCTTTGTTTCTCCCATGTGTAGACATTTTAATTGTTTTTTGGTTTATTCTCTCTCTCTTTCTTTTGGTGAGGAAGATTGGCCCTGAGCGAACATCCATGCCAGTCTTCCTCTATTTTGTATGTGGGATGGCTGCCACAGCATGGCTTGATGAACGGTATGTAGGTCCATGCTCGGGATTGGAAGCCATGAACCCCAGGCCACCGAAGCAGAGCGTGCGAACTTAACCACTACACTACTGGGCTGGCCCCTCTTCTCTCACTTTTTAAAAATAAGAAAATGCACATATTTTTATAATTGCCCTCTAACAAGGTCTAAAGCCTATAGTTTACCACAAGTTAAAGGATAGACTATTCTTATACCATGCTTTCTTTTTTTTCCCACTTAGTATATGCAGAAGATTACTTTATAGCAATAGATTGAAATCTTCCTCATTCCTTTTAAGCTGTGACTATTCCATTGTATGGATGCAACATAGTTTATTTGACCATTCTGTTATTGATGGACATCTAGGTTCTTTTCCCTGTTGAGGTACTAGGGATGTCTTGCAAAGGATAACCTTATACATATGGCACTTTGTACTTTTGCCACTACACGAAGAAAATGGGGAAAAAAATTCTCTATTATTTTGGTAAGATTTGAAAGACAGCAGAGGTGAATATGTCTTCAGTTTACTATTCTCAACTAGAAGGCTTGCTTGTCATTATGAATGGGTTTTATCAGATAATTTTTCTGCATCTATTGTAACAATCTAATCTTTTTCTCCATTAAGTTTAATTATAATTAAGATTAAATTATAATAATAGATTTTCTATTGTTACATCATCCTTGCCTTCCTGGGATAAATTCAATTTGGTTATGATATATATTTTTAGATTAATACAATGATGGGTTTGGTTTGCTATTTAAGATATTTTTATGCATCTCTGTTAACAACTGAGGTTGGCCTATAATTTTCTGTTCTCAAGCTGTTGTCTTCTTTTTCCCATTTAATTTTTTCCTGTACTTTTTCATTGAGATATAACTTATATACAGAGAAGTCACAAATATTGTATGTAGAGTTCGGTGAATTTTTGCTTATGTTTTTCTCATGTGACTACCACCCAGATTTAAGCATAGAATTTTTCCTGAAATTCAGAAAGCTCCCTTGAGTGTCTCCCAGTTAATACTTTTTCCACCAAAGGTAATCATTGTTCCTATGCATGACATCCTACAATATGTACTCCTTGTGCCTGGAGTCTGTTGTGTATATAATAGAATCCCATTGTGGTTTTTATTTGTATTTCTATGGTAATGATTTATGTTTAGGACCATTTCAATGGCTTATTGGCCATTGAAATGTCTTCTGTGTTGTGTTTATTCAAGTCTTGCATTTTTCTTCTCTTGAGTTGCCTATCTTTTTTAAAATTGAATTTTAGATGTTCTTTATAAATTATGGATACTACTCCTTTATCAGTTTTATGTATTTCCAGTTTCTTCTTCCAGACTGCAGCTTGCCTTTTCACATGCTTAGTGGTATCATTTGGTAAACAGAAATTCTTAGCTTTAGTGAAGTCCCATTTATTAAATTTTTTTGATTATAATTATTCTTTGTGTATTTTAAAGATATCTTTGCTCGCCTCAATGTTATAAAGGTATTTTCTAGAAGAACTTGTTCACCTTTTATATTTGGGTCTATGAGCTATTTAAAATGGATATTTGTGTGTGATATGAGATAGGGATCAACATTCATTTTTATCAATATAGAAACCGATTGACCTAGTATATTTATTAAAATGACTGTCTTTTTTCCTGACTTAATTATAGTGGTGCCTTTGTCATGAATCAGATGACCATGTTATTGGCTACTGAGTGAATTCTCTAATTTGTTCCATTGTCCCATTTATCTATTCTTGGGCAAGTACCACACTGTGTTAGTTATAATTTTATAGTAAATCTTGATAACTGGTAGAATAAATCTTCCAGCTTTGCTTTTCTTTTCATCTTTATGTCTTGCATTTCCATATAAATCTTTAGAATTAACTTGGCAGTTTACACAGATAAATCTGTAGATAATTTTGGGGAGAAATGAAACCCTGACAGTATTTTATCTTTGAGTCTATGTGCAAATGAGGTGTGTATAATATTTGTGTATAATATATGTTAATTTACAGTTTCTTAAATTTTGAAAAATGTAGTTTTTAGTGTAGAAGTCTTTCATATATTTTATTAGACATGCTCCTGGATATTTGATGTTTTCTTCTTCAATGTTATTGCAATTAGTATTGTTTTGAAATTTTATTTTCTACTTGTTTATTTCTAGTATGTAGAAATGTAATTAATTTTTGTGTATTTACTTTATGCCCAGAGACCTTGATAAATTCTTTGGTTAATTCTAAGAGTTTGTAAATTCTTTTGGATTTTATATGTGTACCATCTTTTATTTCTTTTGCTTTCTATATTGCACTGGCTAGGCACTCTAGAATGATGTGGAATAGATATGGTAATTGCTACTTCCTTGTTTTGTTCCTGATGTAAGGGGGAAACTTTAACTATTTCATCATTCAGTATGTTTTTTTTAGTTTCTTTCTGGATACTTTTTATTGCATTAGATTGTTCTCTTACATTTTTAATTTACTGACTTTTATTTTTTTTTATTTTATTTTATTTATTTATATTTTTTTATTTTATTTTATTTTATTTTTATATGAGTAAGGTTTGGAATTTTTTCAAATGCATTTACTGCCTCACAGATGATCACATGACTATCCTCTCTTTTTTGTTAATGTGATGAACTACACTGATTTTTTTTCAGGTGTTAAACCAATCTTGCATTCCTGGGATAATCGACCTAGTCATGATGTTTTGTTGTTTTATCTGTTGTTGATTTCATTTTTCTAATTTTCTGTATTCTACTTAAAGTTACTACTTTATACCTCAAGTGGACTGTAGAAACCTTGCCACAATGTAGGTCCCTTTATCTTCCCTCTTTATCTTGTAGTTTTTATAAGCATTACATCTACATTCATCAGTGTTATAGTTTTTGCTTTCCACTGGCATATATATTTTCAGGAACTTAAGAGGAGATTAATGATCTATTACATTTACCTAATTATTTACCATTTCTGTGCTCTTCCTTCATACTAGAAGGTCCAAGTTCTACGTTGTTTTCCTTCTACGTGAAGAACTTTCTTTAGTATTTCTTTTAGAGCCAATCTGTTGGTGATAAATTCTCTAAATTTTCTTTCATCTGAATATGTCCTTATTTTTACTTCATTTCTGAAGGATATTTTCACTTGATCTAGTTTTCTGGGTTGAGAGTTCTTTCAACATTTTGTAAATATTGTTCTACTGTCATCTTGTTCCTAATGAGAAATCCATTCATTTAAATCCTTATTACCCTATGTGTAATATGTCTTTTTTTCTCTGGCTGCTCTCAAGATATTTCTTTTATTTATTATTTATTAAATTTTTTTTTATTGAGGTCATATTGGCTTGTAACATTCTGTAAATTTCAGGTGTACATTATTATATTTCACTTTCTGCATAGACTGCATTGTGTTCACCACCAATAGTCTAGTTTTTATCCATCACTATACATATGTGCTCCTTTACCCCCTTAGCCCTATCCCATCCCCTTTCCCTTTGGTAACCACCAACCTGTTCTCCTTATCTATGTGTTTGTTTGTCTATCCTCCACATATGAGTGAAATCATACAGTGTTTGTCTTTGTCTGATGAACTTTGCCTAGCACAATACCCTCAAGGTCTATCCATGTTGTTGCAAGTGGCACAATTTTGTCTTTTTTATGGCTGAGTAGTATTCCATTGTGTATATATGTATGTATATATACCACATCTTCTTTATCCATTCATTTGTTGATGGGCACTTGGGTTGCTTCCACATCTTGGCTATTGTGAATAATGCTGCAGTGAACATAGGGGTGCGTATATCTTTTTGAATTATTCATTTTATGTTCTTTGGATAAATACCCAGTAGTGAAATAGCTGGATCCATATGGTATTTCTCTTTTTAATTTTTTGAGACATATCCATACTGTTTTCCATAGTGGCTGCACCAGTTTGCATTCCCACCAACAGTGTATGAGTGTTCCCTTTTCTCCACATCCTCTCCAACACTTGTTATTTCTTGTCTTGTTAATTATAGCCATTCTGATAGGTATAAGGTGATATATCATTGTACTTTTTATTTGCATTTCCCAATTAATTAGAGATATTGAACATCTTTTCATGTGCCTGTTGTCGATCTGTATATCTTCTTTGGAAAAATGTCTGTTCATATCTTCTGCCCATTTTCTGATCAGGTTATTCATTTTTGATTGTTGTTGAGTTGTATGAGTTCTTTATATATTTTGGAAATTAACCACTTGTTGGATGTATGATTTGCAAATATTTTCTCCCAGTTGGGGGGTTATGTTTTTGTTTTGTTGATGGTTTCTTTTGCTGTGCTGAAACTTTTTAGTCTGTTGAAGTCCCATTTGTTTACTTTTTCTTTTGTTTCCATTTCCTGGGTTGACATGGTATTCAAAATACACTGCTAAGACCAATATCAAAGAGTGTACTGCCTATGTTTTCTTCTAGGAGTTTTAGGGTTTCAGGTCTTATATTTAAGTCCTTAATCCATTTTGAGGTAATTTTTGTGTATGGTGAAAGATAGTGTTCTAGTTTCATTCCTTTGCATCTGGCTGTCCAATCTTCCCAACATCATTTATTGAAGAGACTTTCCCTTTTCTATTTTATGTTCTTGGCTCCTTTGTTGAAGATTAGCTGTCTGCAGATGTATAGTGTTATTTCTGGGCTCTCAGTTCTGTTCCATTGATCTGTGCGGTCTGTTTTTCTGGCAGTACCATGCTGTTTTGATTATTGTAGTTTTATAGTATATTTTGAATTCAGGGAGTGTGCTACCTTCAAGTCTGTTTGTTTTTTGTAGGATTGCTTTGGCTGTTTGGTGTCTTTTGTCATTCTATGTAAATTTTAGGATTCTTTGTTCTATTTCTATGAAGAATGTCATTGGGGTTTAGATTGGAAACGTGTTAAATATGTAGATTGCTTTTTAACTTGTGAAACGGAATTTTTAACTATGTTTATCTTCCAATCCACAAGCACAGCATATCTTTCCATTTCTTTATTTCTTCTTCGATTACTTTCAGTAATGTCTTATAATTTTCATTGTATAGGTCTTTCACCTCCTTGGTTAAATTTATCCCTAGGTATTTTATTCTTTTTGTTGTGATTGTAAATGGGATTATATTCTTGAGCTCTCTTTCTGCTAGTTTGTTATTAGTGTGTAGAAATACAACTGATTTTTATATGTTGATTTTGTACCCTGCAACTTGACTGTATTCATTAATTATTCCTAATAGTTTTTTGGTGGATTCTTTAGCGTTTTCCATATGCAGAATTGTGTCATCCACAAATAGAGTTTTACATCTTCCTTTCCAGTTTGGTTCCCTGTATTTCTTTTTCTTGCCTAATTGCTCTGGCTAAAACTTCCAATACTATGTTGAATAAGAGTGGTGAGAGTGGGCATCCTTGTCTAGTTACTCTTCTTAGAGGAATAGCTTTCAGGTTTTCACTGCTGAGAATGATGTTGGCAGTGGGTTTGTCATATATGGCGTTTGTTATGTTGAGGTACTTTCCTTCTATACACATTTTATTCAAAGTTTTTCTCATAAGTAGATGTTGCATCTTATCAAATGCTTTCTGTGTCTATGGAGATGATCATGTGATTGTTTTTCTTTATTTTGTTAATATGGTGTATTACATTGATTGGTTTGCAGATGTAGAGCCATCCCTGCATCCCTGGAATAAACCCCACTTGATTGTGGTATATGGTCCTTTTAATGTATTGTTGTATTTGATTTGCTAAGATTTTGTTGAGGACTTTTGCATCTGTGTTTATCAGTGATATTGGCCTGTAATTTTCCTTTATTTGTGTTGTCCTTGTCTGGTTTTGATATCAGAGTGATGTTCGCTTCCTAAAATGAGTTAGGAAGCATCCTGTCCTCTTCAGTTTTTTGGAAGAGTTTGAGAAGGATGGGTATTAAATCTTCTTTGAATGTTTGGTAGATTTCACTAGAGGAGCTAGTCTTGGACTTTTGTTTTCTGGGAGGATTTTGATTACCGTTTTAATCTCTTTGCTTGTGATTGGTCTGTTCAGATTCTCTATTTCTTCTTGATTCAGTTTTGTGAGGTTCTATGATTCTAAAAATTTATGTATTTCTTTTAGGTTATCCAATTTTTTCATGTATAGCTTTTCATATATTCTCTTTTAATCCCTTTATTTCTCTGGTGTCTTGTAATTTTTCTTCTTTCATTTCTGGTTTTGTTTATTTGCATCTTCTCTCTTTTTTTTTGTTAGTGAGTCTGGCTAAGGGTTTGTCAATTTTGTTTACTTTTCAAAGAACCACCTCTTAGTTTCATTGGTCCTTTCTATTGGTTTTTAGTCTGTATTTTGTTTATCTACTCTGATTTTTATTATTTCTTTCCTTCTACTGACTTTGGGCCTTGTCTGTTCTTCTTTTTCTAGTCCTTTTATGTATAGTGTAAGATTATTTATTTGAGGTTTTTTTTGTTTCTTAAAGTAAGCCTGTACTGCTTTAAACTTTCCTCTCAGTAACCTATAAGTTTTGGTATGTTTGTTTGCATTTTCATTTGTGTCCAAGTATCAAGATAATTCTTTTATATTTGGATTTCAGCAGCTTTATTATGATATTTTGGTTTGTGATTGTTTTTGATTTTATTCATTGAATCTGTAAATGTATCTCTTTCAACAAATTTGTGATGTTTTCGGGAATTATTTCATAAAATAGTTTTTTCTTTTTTTGTATGCCAATATGTTTCTTCTCTATGGGTATCTATGAGTCTTTTCATATTTTTCAGTCTTTTCAAAAAATTTTACATATTAGTTCTTCAAATTAGATAATTTCTTTTGTCTGTTGTCAGGTTCACTGACTCAGTCATCTCCATTCTGCTATTGAGACAAGCCAGTATTTTTTATTTTAGATTCTACATTTTTCAGTTTTAAAATTTTCATTTGGTCTTTTTATATAGTTTACGTTTTTAATCAAAGAATTTGTGTCTTTCCATTGGTCTCAATGTCTCATGAAGCGTGTTTATAATATGTATACATACTGTGTTGAAGTCTTTGAAGTTCAATATCTGTTTCATCTCGTAATTGGCATTTCTTGATTGTCGTTTCCTTTGGGAATTCCTTATATTTTACTGGGTTTTGGTTTATCTAGTAATTTTGGATTGTGTCATGGACATTATGTGAGGCTAACTCCTATTGAAATCCTCTGGAGAATGTTTCCTTTTTTGTCTTATCAGGCATCAGTGTGGTGGGTTCAGATTTAAGTTTCTATCTGGACTTCTTTAGGTGGTGGTTTCAGTTCATTTTCATAGCTTTTGCTGTCCTCTTGTCTTTGTTGGGGTTTTGTACACACTGTCTGCTCTCAAACGGTGCTTTTCCTGGTTTCTCTGGCCTGAAGGCTGGAGTTCTCCAAGAGTTTTAGCCTCTCGTGCTGCATGCAGTTTTTCCTGAGTGGAACTGCTGTCAAGTCTAAGTAGTGAGAGGAAAAAAAGAGAGAAAAAGGTAACTAGGATTATCCCCGCAGTCTTTACACAGCAGAGTCCTCTTTTATTTTTTCTCTGTTCAGAAGAATGGACTTTCACCTGGGGTCTTAGGGGCCTTGCTGTAGCTGAAGTGTTGCTCTCAGGTCTGTCTTTGGCTGAGTTAGAAGAGAAAAAAGAGGGAAAAGAAAAATTCTTAGCTTTTCCCCCCACACTCAAGGGGCATTTTTCAAATCCTCTGGCCAGAAAGTTGGACTTCTCTAAGAGGTTTGCTGTACATGCCTATTATTCCTGTCCTGATTGAGCCTTTCCTTGGGTCAATTCCAGGAGGTGACAGAAGGGGCAAAAAACCAGGAAGCAGACTGCCATTGTATTAGTCATCCTTCGAGTTTCGACAAAGCTCCCCAGTTCACCTCCTCTGAGTACAATTTTTAGAGTTCTCCAGTAGTTGTGTGTTTTTATTTTCTTTCGTTTCCTATAGAGTTTTTATTGTAAACAGTGGAAGAGACTGGAAGCCTCACATTCTTTTTTTGAAATAAATTCCACTGGATATAAAATTCTATGTTGACAGTTTTCAGACACAATTGAAAGAACTCAATCCAAGTATTCTGACTTTCTCATATTTCTTCCCATCAATGGAATGTGTATTTTTTCCCCCTGTCTACTATTCAGATTTTCTCTTTATCAGTTGTTTTTAGCTGTCTGATTATGATATGCCTGGTGTGATTTTCTAAGTGTTTATCATACATCAGATTTATTTAATTTTCTGGATCAATGTGTTTATAATTTTCAACAAATTTGGGAACTTTTTACCCAAGATTTTTTCAAATGTTTTTTCTATTCTTCTTCTTTTTAACCATCCCTCCCATCCTCCCTGGGTGGGGGGGAGGGAGGAGGTAGGGCATTTTCTTCTTTTTTTGCCTACAGTTATACTTATATGAAGTGGCATAATGTTGTCCCAGATGTCTCTGATAATTTTTTCCTATCTTTTTCTTGCAAGCACACCCACACACAACCTAAAAACCAAAATAAATTTGGGGGGTAGTTTTTTTGCTATTTCTTCTAGTTCACTGATCTTTTCTTTTGCCATGTCTAGTATGCTTATTAGGTATTTTTTTGTTACAGATGTAGTTTTCAGCAGTTGTAGTCCCATTGATCTTTTTTAGTTTTCATTTCTTTCTTCATTGTCTTTTCTTTTCCATCTTTTAGCATACTAAGCATATTTACAAAGTGTTGTTACATTTTTTTTTTTCCTGCTAGTTCCATTACTTTTGTTGTGTCCAAGTCTGTTTCTACTTAGTGATTTTTCTCCTGGTTACACTGCTTTCACTAGATTGGTTAGGCTTCTCTCATATATGTGGAGATTAGGAATTATTAGGAGTTATTTCAGGTTAATTTATGTATTAAATATTTCCCTTCATTTCTAGTAGTTTCCTCCTTTCTTGGAGTTTGATTTTAAGGCCCAGTCATATGGCAGCTTTGAAATGTGGCATCTGTTTCTCCTTCCCAGCAATACTGCTCCTCTCTGTTTGGACTGTAGTCTTCCTTGCTGTGTTTTGGAAATGCTTTCAAGTCAAAAGTTTGGCTGAATATGGAGTTCACCCTATGTAATTCGTTTCTCTCAATGATCATAGCCTGTCATGTCTTTTCTGTGTGGTTGAACTTCTATGCTTCAAACAGTGGTTTATACGTTTTATCCAGCTTTTCTGATTGTTTTGGTCTAGTCCTAGATTTTAGTCTCTCCTGGCTGGTGTCAGAATTCTCTTGGGTGTGGCTGGCCTGGTTGTGTAGTGGTTAAATTCATGAACTCTGCTTCGGCGGCACTGGGTTCACAGGTTCGGATCCCAGGCTGGGAAAAAAAAAGTCTCTTGAGTGGTTTTTATGTCTGTGTTAACTGGTATCATAAAATAAGTTAGAAAAACAGTGTTCTCTTTCTGTTCTTTGGAATACTGTTCTTTCTCGTTCCTCATTGTTTTCACGGTTATCTTAACTAGTCCAGATAAATGTAGAAGCAGCTTAAGTTCCATAAAAATTTCTCTTGACATTTTTTTGTAAATTTTTAATTGAAGTTTAATATACATACATACACATCTTTTACGTAGTGTAGTGATGGCTGGATTTATTCATGTCGTTTAATGTGTTAATAAATACCTTTTTTCAAGCACAGCATTTCATTGCATAAATATACCATAATTTATTCACCTCTTCCCCTGTTCATGCATATTTTTGTTGTTTACATTTTCTGTTGATTATAAATAAAGCTCCTATGAATGTTTATGGACTTATGTTTTGGTATACATCTGGAATAGTTTTTTTGGATCTATATTTGGGAGTGTATTTGTAGGATCATAGGATAGTTGTATGTTTAGTTTAGTAGGAATTAGCAAACAATTTTCCAAAGTGGTTGTACTGTTTTTACACTCCGACCGACAATATATGAGAGTTTCAGTGTTCCACATTTTTGCCAACATTGGTATTTTAATTTTTAAAAGTTTTTGGCTCTTTGGAGAGTGTGCAGCGTTATCGCATTATGGCTTTATTTTGCATTTCCTGATGAGAATGGCTTGAGCATCTACAATTATTGGGCATTTGGTATCCTCTTTTGTGAATTACTTGTTCAGATTTTTTTGCCATTTATAAAATTAACTTATCAGTTTTTATTGTAAGGAGTTCTGTATATATGCTGGGTATAACTTCTTTGTTTTCAATTTTGATGCAATTGAATTTATTAATTTTTTTCTCTTATGGGTAGCACTTTTTTGTTTTCTATTTAAGGCATCTTTATTTGCCTTAGATTTATTCTTCTGTGTTTATTTTTAGAAGCTTTATAAATTTTCACATTTAGTGAATTTCCACATTGAATGACTTTTTGTGTATTGTTTAAGAGAATGCTCAAGGTTTATTCCTATTTTGTGTTTAAAAAACCTGTGCCAATCTACTTTATTGATAGTACTCTTCTTTTGAATTGCATTGATATCTTTGTCATAAGTCAAGTTTTGCTGTATATTTTTGGGCTTTTTCTAGACTTTCTCTTATATTTCATTAATTTGCTTGTTCATCCTTACTCTGTCTGTCTAAGATAGCCACACTATCTTAAATTACTCTTGCTTTATAGTAAGTCTTTGAAATCAGGAGGTGTAAGTCCTGAAACTTCCAGGTTTATAATTTTTATGGCAAGCTATTAAGTATCTTGATATATTATATGTCAAACAAATATTACTAGCTTTAACCTAAAAAGTGGTCTTTTCTCTGAAAAATCTAAAAATATAGAATGTAAGAATAAAGTATATAAAATAATATAGATGCCCACTAAAGGTGTGAAATTTTAACTCTTTTATCTGTTTAATTATTTAAAAATTGAAGAGTAATCCTATCAGATTGATGAAGGTAAAGATTGAAAATATTCATTGTTTGTGAGGTTGTATGAAAATAAGCAGTTGTATACATGGTTGGTGGCAGTGTAAATTGGATCACCCTTTCTGGAGGATTATTAAGCAGTGGGCATCAAAATAGTAAGAGTAAAATACTTTTAGTCGTAAAAACAGAGCTTCATTTTAATGATGAATTTCATTTGGTAACTATAGACTTTCATAGATATTTTTTAGCTAGGAGTATTAAAAAAATGAGAGGTAAAAGTCTTGATTTGCTTTTCTAGGGTAATTAACAATGCCGAGTTTCTTTGAGCCTTTTCCTTGAATGGTACTAAATTTTAGTGCTGTAATGGGAGTTGGGGATGTCAGGTATCAATAAAATATGTACATATATCACTCCATTCGGTCTTGCTCAAGGAAGTTATCCTCTTGATGAATGGAAAAGACTTTGATTAGAGGATGGGACGAAACGATTTGCGGTAAAATATGGATAAAAATGTAATAAAATGCTCCAACTTGCTGTTTAGAGGATGAGTGCTGTGGAATATCAATAAAAGAAAATATCAGCATTTGGCTGAGTTATTGGGACAGGCTTAAGTGGAGTTGGTAGATTCGAATTGCATTTTGAAGATAGGGCTATATGTGTGTGTATATATATATATATATATATATATATATATATATATATATGGGTAATGAACATATTAAATTACACAGTAAAAGCAAGAGGTGTAAATTGAATGTAGGGAAGAATAGGCATAGTTAATAATGTATTAATTCCCTTAAACTCTTTGGAATACATCCTTTGTGCCTGAGGTTTGTGATTCAAAGATAACCTCTTAGGAAGTTAGTTTATTGTCAGAGGTATATAGATAGAGAATTTAAATGTAAATGTGTGCACTTTTGTGAAAGTATGTATCTGACATTGGCTTCTGTTGTCTCTTTAATTTTCTTTTGATGAATAGTCTTGTTTCTGTAAAGTTGATATAAATTCTATTTTGGAAGCATAATTAAGTGATGATTATAACATGAATAAATTGGGAAAATTGTGTATTTTCTGTGAATGAATGCCACTTAATTAATATTTTCTAAAAAAGAACTTTCTTAATTTTTGAATTGGAGCAACAGAATAAAAACAACTCAAGCTACTTGCTTTCAGTAGAAATTTAAGAAAATTTACTTTATTTAAAAGAATATATAGGTGAAAATGTTAGTTTATCAGCCAGTAGAGTAAAGGTACTATATTTTCCTTTTAATTCTATTTTCTGAGTCTTAAAAGAATAAATGATACCACTTTTTATGTCAAAGTGTATTGTGTTTATTCATTCACAAAAATATACTGAGTGGCCAGGATGTGCTTTGGACTTTTCTGGACTATGGGAAAATATTGCTGGATAAAAATGTTTTCTTGAATCCCCTAAGGCTTCTTGGACCATTGCTTGGTGCTCTGCCTATTTATTGCCCTTTTGTCTTTTTAAGCAGAGGCTTTTCTGTCAGGCCCTTTTGAATAGCCTGTGAGTTTGCCTTTGGATGTTGTTTCGAGCTCCAGTCCAGTCAGTTGTAGTTGCAGAGTTGTGGTCCATCATGTGTCTCTCTCACATGGACTAGAGGCTAGGCAGATTTCCTCATTTCTCCTTACATACGTGTTAGGGACCAAGGCCTATCTAGCACAGGGAGCTTGTTTTCAAAAGACAGTATTTTAATTTTCAGTCTACCAAATAAAGTCATCACCATTTACCAACTGGGTCCAGTGTACCCTTTTTTATTCTTTTATATATTTAAGTCAATTTATGAATAATTTACAGAATAAATAGTGGAAAACCACTTTATTAGAAATTTTAATAAGAATTTAAGCACAGGAAACCTCCAAACCTCTTTATGTCATGTAAATTTTGGTACCCAAACATCATAAAAGGTGAAGGAATATTGTCACACCTTAATTTTAGCAAAACAAGGTGATCCAGGTTGTTGTTGCAAAGTATTGTGTGATAAAGCCCTTTTGGTTGAATGACTAAATGGAGGAAAATACCATATTTTTTTCTTAGAAATATATTGTTCACTCATAATTCTTAAGTTATACAGTATTCATTTAGGATGTTATCATCAATCTGAGATGTCATTTACTAAAGCAATTTCACCACCATTATTAGAGTCTAGAGTCATGCTGTGTCTGCATCGCAACATCCTTTGATTGTAAAATATCTTTCTCTGTCAGTTTTCTCCTATTGTGGATGAAAAATGAAAAGTCTGAAATTCTCAAATATATTTAATGAAAGAGAAATGCCGACTACAAAGATTGTGTCTACAAACTTTTTAAGTACCTTCTTGAAAGGTGATGCACAGTCTGGGCAACACAACATGAAAACTGGTTGATGATTTATTTCACTATTCCATCAACATTGTGGGTCAGAGGTTGACAAACTTCAGCTTACTGGCTGCTTGTTTTTGCACATAAAGTATTGTTGGAACATAGCCATGTTCAGTCATTTATGTATGGCTGCTTTTGTGCTATAATAATCACAGAGTTGAGTTGTAGCAGAGACAGTGTGGTCCACAAGCCTAAAATATTTACCATCTGTCCCTTTAAGGAAAAGTTTGCCAACCCCTGTTCTAGGTGTTCCCTCATCCTCCTTTTTTGGGGGTGGGGGGTGAGGAAGATTGGCCCTGAGCCAACATCTGTGGCAGTCTTTCCTCTATTTTGTATGTGGGACGCTGCCACAACATGGCTTGATGAGCAGTGTGCAGGTTTGCACCTGGGATCTGAACCTGTGAACCCTGGGCCGCTGAAGCGGAGTGTGCGAACTTAACCACTATGTCACTGGGCTAGCCCAATCCTCATTTTCCTTTTTAAAAAAAATCTTATTTTTTATTTTAGTCTTTTTTCTAGCATGGTAGGGAAGAATTGATGAATGATGATGAATAGTGATGAAATAATACCTAGGATTATGAAATAACTGTGTGTTAAGATGGAGGAAAAATAAGACCAAAATTCTGTCTTAGATTTGTGAAAAGGTCCAGTGGATCCGTATGGTAATTGCAAGATAGAATGAGTCCTCTTTCATTACTAAAGAATATAATAAGGGGCTGGCTCTGTGGCCGAGAGGTTAAGTTCACATACTTGGCTTCGGCAGCCTGGGGCTTGCCAGTTTGGATCCTGGGCACAGACCTAGCACTGCTCATCAAGCCATGCTGAGGTGGTGTCCCATTTAGAAGAACTAGCACGACTTACAGCTAGGATATACAACTATGTACTGGGGGGCCTTCGGGAGAAGAAGAATTAAAAAAGGAAGATTGACAATAGATATTAGCTCAGGGCCAATCTTGCCCTTCCCCCCGAAAAAAGGAAAATTTTTCTTTTTACTTTGGAAGATTTCTAAAAACGAATAAAAAGACTTCTAAGAATGATTGGTTGTGAAATATCTACCCTATAAGTAAACTTGCTAAGTTTATTATTAACTTTAGTAAGTTTATTAAGTTTAACCATACTAAGAACAAAAACCTCAAAAAAAAATTTGGTCCGGTGGACTCTAATGATACGTATAAAGGGTTAATTCTTATACGTTCATACATTTTTACCTCATATCTTTGAAAGTTATGGCTTTTAATATTTATCCAGACTCTCTTGGCTACTTTTTTTAATAAGAAAACATTTTTAAAAGTTCAGTTGATACTGTGAATCTCTTCTTTTTTTTAAATTTTTTTTTCATTGATGCATAATTGACGTACAATGCTATAATAGTTTCAGGTGTACAGTATCATGATTTCAATATTTGTATACATTGTGAAATGATCACCACAAAAAGTGTAGTTAACATCCATCGCCATACATGGTTATATAACTTCTTTTCCTTGTGATGAGAACTTTAAGATCTACTCTTAGCAACTTTCAAATATGCTATACAGTATTATTAACTATAGTTGCCATGCTATATATTACACCCCCATGACTTGTTTATTTTATAGCTGGAAGTTTGTACTTTTTTACCTCCTTCACCCGTTTACCTGCCCCCCACCATGCAACCACCAATCTGTTCTCTATTATCTATGGGATTGTTTTTTTGATTCCACATATAAGTGAGATTATACAGTATTTGTCTTTCTCTGTTGGCTTATTTCCCTTAGTATAATGTCCTGAAGGTCCATCCGTGTTGTCATAAATGGCAAGATTTCATTCTTTTTTATGGCTGAATAGTATTCCATTGTATATATATATATATGTACCACATTTTCTTTGTGAATCTCCTAACTCAATTTAACTGCTCATCCCGTGTGATTCTTCCCTATTATGTCATGTGGCATTGGCATTAATAATTAAAAGTTTTTTGTGACAATTTGTAGATAATATAGCATAAATTTGTTTTTTAAGGTGGATATTTGGATTTACTGTTTATTTTGTCTGGAGTATAAAGAACCTTTTGATTTTCCAGTTTTTGTTTTTAAAATGGTGCAGCTGAATGTGTCACTGAAGTTAAAAAATCACCATTATGAAAACTCTGGCAGACTAAGGACTTAGATGTCACTTTCAAATTTTGGTGTGAGAAGTGCTTGTTGTGATCTCTGAATTATGTTCATATTACCGTTTTAACTATTAATCACTGTGACCAAGGTTGTTTTATTCTAGCAACTCTGTGGGGAGATTTTAGTTTTGTGCTGAGACACATTATAATAGCTGATTTTGAAATTTGATTATAAGAGCATGAAGAGTCTTATTTTCACAGGAAATTTTTCCTAATACAGTAAAGTTAAATATTTAAATTAGGTGAATTTTTTCCCTTATTTTTAATAATTAAAACAAGTTAGTTACAATTTTACGAGATCATTAAATCAATATGTATTGCTGTTGGTACGGAGTCAGCAGAACCATTAAAATTAACTATAATCTGCTTTTAAAAACATATTCACGCTAAAGGAATAGTCATAATTCTTTTATCTTTATTTTTTTTAAGGCAAGAGGAGCAGACGTTCCAGAGATTTCTGGAGACCTTAGTCTTAAGACATGTGGCAGTACAGCCAGTATGAAGGTTAAACATGTGAAAAAGTAAGTATACTTTTACAGTGGGTTTTAAATGAATTCCTATAAATGGAAATTAGTTCTTTAATGTTCTTAAAAGTTTTGTTTAGGTTTCTTAGTAAAGAGGCTCTTACTGTTCATACATTAAATTGTACTATTAAGCCTTAAATTATGACTCAACAGTTAGTGGAATAGATCTGAAGATAGTCCACTTGTCTAAAAATACACTTCAATTTTGTTCTTGCAACAACTTTATGTCATTGTCTGTTAGGTTGCATTTGTTCAACAGGAACCATTCAAGTGTGTCTTTCTTGGTCCTTTTAATATGTGCTCCCGTGCATTTAGAAAAATCAGCTTTGTTGCTGGAGTTATAAGATTGGCATATCTCAGCTTTGCTTTGAGAAAGCCTGAATGCATGTCAGCAGTTGACTCTTAGGTGAGGTATCGGAAGATGTTTGTTTCAGTTTTAAAAAGAAAAACCATCCTTTTACTTGCTAGAAGGTTAGATAGCTATGTTTTCATTTTAAGTATAGAAAAGACAAGGTTAAAAATGTTCATTCTGCACATCCAGACCCACCAATCCCGGACTGATGGGCTGCGACAACATTCACAGGTAAAATCTGGTTTTGTATTTTGTGGTGGGAATGCTGCTTCTCGTTAGAAGCTGGCCATTCACAGTTTCCATAACATTCACTGAAAATTTAGTTTTTCTATGATCATTGACTTGGTTCAAGATTAGGAGAGTCTAGTAATGCTTTTTAATTTTTTTTTTTTGGTTTTGGCCTGTGCGCTAGCTGTAGTTTTCATTTGATTCAGTGTATTTCTGAAAAAGTTTGTGTGGATATATGTGTGCTCATGCGCATGTGCTTATTAAATAGTTTTGCTTGCATGAGCTCTTAAACACATTTTATTTTCTCCTTAGGTGTAGTAATTTTGACAATTCCAGTGTCTTGTATCTCACTTATTTATTTCATGCACTTCAGGTTACCCTTCACTAAAGGTCACTTTCCAAAGATGGCTGAATGTGCACATTTCCATTATGAGAACGTTGAGTTTGGCAGCATACAGGTATATTTGAAATATTTCCTACATACTAAATTAATATATATCTATATCTATATATCTGACAGGTGACACTTTGAAGTAGTTTTTTCTATCAGTGTCTTATCGGTTGATGTGAAGACTTTTATTCTCTTCTGTTGGCTAATACTTGATGCCTGATGACTTGTGATTCATGGGGAAACAGTATAATAGAGTCAATGTAAATCTCAGAATTTCTATTAGATTTCTGAACAGAGTTTGCCACTGTTTTATAGCATGAACTATTCTAGTTGTTACCTGGCTCTTGTGTTGGGTGGTAGCAGTGATTGATAAATCACAGTTGGGGTGAAGTGAAGCAGGGGCGGGGGGAGAAGTGCTAATGGAATTTCTTTCAATGTTTTTTTCTTATTGTGAAGTGTATAGTGTGTATGTGCATATATATGTATTCAAAGCATATTCATGTATACATATACATTACATAACTATATATGTACATTTTGAAGCCCAGGTTAAGAAGCAGATTTCCTCTGTGTCCCTCCTGTGTTGCACATGCCTTCCCTACCCTAGAGGTGACTTACACCATGACTTGTATATTCATTACCTTACATTTTTTTATTGTTTTACTATCTGTATGCGTCCCTAATCAATACGGTGTTTAGGTTTGCCTGCTTTAAACTTTATGTAATTGGAATTATTCTAATTCACTCAGCAAATATTTATTGAGCAAGTACTATGTGCCAGGCACTATTTTTAGGTGCTTTGGTTATATTAGTGAGCAGCACTAAAATCAGAGACCCATTCTTGAAGAGCATAAAGGATTGCCAAGAGAATAAGAGCTATGGCAAAAAGTAGAACAGGATAAGGAGGCTCAGGGATGCTGGGGTAGGTTGAAATATGCTACCAAGGAGGGCGTCATTATTGCATGTGTTCTTTCTGGCTTCTTTGATTTCACATGGTGATGTTTATCCCTGTAGACGTGAGCAGTTATAGTTGGTTCAGTTTGTTTACTACAGTGTATTAATTCATAGCATGCATATATCACAAATAATTTATCCATTATTTTGTTTCTTTGAAATTTGAGTTGTTAGTTTTTGGGTAACCAGCATCTCTCTGAACCTGGTGCAATTCTGCAGGAGTTTCTCATGGTATATACCTGGGAGTGGAAGTTTAGGGTTATAGTGTGCCCACAAGTCCAGCTTTATAAGTAGAGCCAAACTACTTTTTAAAGTCATTTACTAATTTATGCTCGTATAAGTAGTAAATGAGAGTTGTTCACATCCTTGCCAACTCTTGGTTGTTTGATACTTTTTAATTTTTACTAATCTGATGGAGATGTAATTCTCTCTCATTAAATTTTAATTGGCAGTCTCCTAATTTCTAATGCAGTTGGACATCTTTTCAAATATTTATTGGGCATTTTAGATTCCTAGTTTTTAAAACTCTAGATGAAGTCATTTGCTTATTTTGTTTTATAGATTTGCTTATATTTTTCTTATTCATTCATGGGAATGCTTTACATATTTTGGATCTTAGTCCTCTTATGTTCCATCTGGTCCTTTATTGTTTTTGTATGTGAGCTAAGAACAGCTTCTCCTATGTTGTGGCATATTTTTTCACTCTATGCTGCTTTCAATGTACAGGCGTTGTTTATTTTATGTATTTTATGTAGTATGTATGTACAAACCTTCTGACTTGTAGTTTTTCAGTCATGTTTAAGATGTTCTTCTCTGCTCTGAAGTTATTAAGATATTGTCTTATATTTTTTCCTAAAAACTTTATAATTTTGACTTTAAGATTCAAGTTACTTGGAATTGATCTTTATGTATAGTGTGAAAAGGAGTGATGTGAAAAATTTTGAACCCCTGGTGTGTTGACCAGTCAGAATGAATATTAACCATGGCACTGGAGCTGAGTCCTGCTGGCCTTCTCCTGTGCAAAGCATTGCCTCTCTAGTTGTGTAGATCATTGGTGGTCCAGTATTTCAACATTTTAACACTGTAGTACCCACCAGTCTTTTTTACAAGGAGTCCAATTTTATTATTTTAAAATATGACTAACTGTAGTAGTCAGAGTTCTCCAGTAAAACAGAACCAGTTGTGTGTGTGTGTAGAGAGAGAGAGAAAGAGAGTGGGGGTGGGGGGGGGAGAGAGAGAGAGAGAGAGAAAGAGATTTATTTTAAGGAATCGGCTCACGTGATTGTGGAGACTTGGTAAGTCTAAAATCTCCAGAGTTGGCTGAAGACCAAGGGAAGAGTTGATCTTGCAGTTTGAGTCCAAGGGCGTCTGTCTGCTAGCAGAGTTCCCTCTTCAGAGGAGTCAGTGTATTTTTCTAAGACCTTCATCTGTCGGACAAGGCCCACTCACATTGTGAAAGGTGATCTGCTTTACTCAGAGTCTACTGACTTAAATGCTAATCTTATCTAAAAAGTGACTTCACAGAAACATTTGAAATAAAGTTTCAGCAAAAGGTGACATAAAATTAACTATCACAGTCTGCCCTTTGTCATCTTGGCACTCCTTAAACCATACTTAATCTCCAAATAAAGACAATAACAAGGTCATACTTCTGCCTAACATGATTAACTATTTTTTTATACAACCAGAAGCACAAGGATTCAAAGTCCTTGGGTAATGTTTACTCTTCTTGATATCCTGTAACTTAAATACTATGATGTAAAGTTAAAAATACTTAAATACCATGATATAAATCTTATGTTACATAAGGCAGTAAGAGAGGGAAGAAAACAAAGATAGATGCCATGCACACACACACACACACACAAACATGTTCATAACAAAAATAAGGAGGAAATGCTCATGGTAATTACAGTCCTTGTTTCTACAACTGGTCATTTGGTTGTAGCTGGTATTGTAATTGCCTTCTTCCACAACTCATTCCATATTCCCTTTGCCTTCAGCAAGAAGTTCAGCTAGTTGTTGTGGTTCTTTACCTGGTGTGCTGACCCAAATCTTCATTCTGAGTCTGGCCATTAATAGTCCTGTGTGAATTGGATTCTTATAATTTTCCATTGAGTTTAATGACAGGGCATAATAATACTAGATACTAAGAGATGCTGTAAGAGCTGTCTCATGTTCCAGACATGCTCTTCCATTGTGGAGTAGCAGTCCAGTTTCCCCTGGGTAGTCAGGATCAGTCACCTCAGCCAACGTCTTAACTCCCTTCTTTGTCTGTTGATGTAGAGGCATAACGAACTCTAAGTGGCTGGGCGGCAGTCTTAACTTTCAGTTCAGTGGAATCATTGTGTATCTTCTGGTGGAAACATTCCTCCCTTTGGAACTAAGGTCTCTAGGTCAGCAGAGGATGCAGTTGTGGGGACAGGAAGCAAAAATTTTGCTAGTGAGTCACTGTGAGTAATATTGAGTCATGCCACTCCCATTTCCCACCTTCGATTCTCCAATGTGATTAGATCAAAGGGACTAATACGTCTATTTCCAATAGTAAAGAGAGCACGGATAGTCCATGGCATGATGGGTTAATAGAGATATGCAAAATATCACCATGGGATACTTGCAATCAAACACTTCTAAGAGACAAAGTTCTGGGTGACCATATATATGATATCTTTGAACATTTTTGTCAAACTAATGAGATTTTCATTTCCCTAATGATTAGTGATATTGAGCATCTTTTCATGTGCTTATTGTCCATTTGTGTATCTTCTTTGGAGAAATTTCTATTCAAGTCCTTTGCCCATTTTTAAATTGGGTTGTTTGTTTTTTTTGTTGTTGAGTGTTAGGAATTCTCTATATGAACTATTTGTGTATTTTGATCTAAAGTCAGTCTTCTAGATAGCATATAGTTGGATCATGTTTTTTTAATCCATTCTGCCCATCTCTGTCTTCTGATTGGAGAGTTTAATCCAGTACATTTAAAGTAATTACAGGTAAGTAATTACTGTCATTTGGTTATTTGTTTTCCATGTTCATTATAGATTTCTTCTTCCTAATTTTCTGCGTTAGTGTCATCTTTTGCTTTTAGTTGATTTTTTTTAGTGAAAGGTTTAACTTATTTTCTCATTTCCTTTTGTGTATATTCTATAGCTATTTTCTTTGTGGTTACCATGGGAATTACGTTTAACATCTTAAATTTATGAGTCTAATTTGAATTTATATCAACTTAACTTCAATAACATACAAAAACTCTCCTCCTTTATAGCTTGGTCCCCACCCCTTTCGGTTGTTGATGTCATACAATTACATCTTCAAACATTGTGTGCCCCAAAACATAAGTTAATAATTCTTTTAAATGCATTAGTCTCTTAAATTATGTAGAAAACAAAATATGGAGTTACAAACTGAAGTTAAAATACTAGCTTTTAGACTTATAATTTTTAAAAAAGGTGTTAATCTCTTAAATCATGGAGAAAACAAAAAGTGGAGTTACAGACCGTTGTTACAATAATACTAGCTTTTCTAATTTTCCATGTATTTACCTTTACTGAGGTCTTTGTTTTTTCATATGGCTTCTGGTTACTGTCAAGTGTCCTTTCATTTCAGCTTGCAGGATCCCTTTTACATTTCTTGCAGAGTAGGTATAATGATACTGAACTTGCTCAGCTTTTGTTTATCAGGGAATGTCTTAATTTATCTCTCACTTTTGAAGGATAATGTTGCTGGATGTAATATTCTTAGGTGGCAATTTTATTCTTTTAGTAATTTGAATATATTAGCCCACTATCTTCTGGCCTCCAAAGTTTCTGATAAGAAATCTCCTGATAATCTTATTCAGGATCCTTTGTATGTGACTAGTTGCTTCTTTCTTGCTGCTTTTAAGATTCTCTCATTGTTTTAGACTTCTGAAAGTTTGATTATAATGTGCCTTGGTATGGGTCTTTTTGAATTCCTCTTACCTGGAATTTGTTGAGCTTCTTTGATGCTTATGTTCATGTCTTTAATCAAATTTGGGAAGTTTTCTGTTATTATTTCTTCAAATATTCTCTCTGTCCTTTTGTCTCAGTTCTTGTTTTAAGACTCCCACAATGCCTATGGAATTGAGTCCCATAGGTCTCTTAGACTCTCTTCACTTTTCTTCACTCTTTTTTCTTTCTGTTCCTCACACTCAATAATTAATTTACATTGTCACATCTTCAAGTTCTCTGAGTCTTTCTTCTTTATTCTAAGTCCCTCTTGTGATGTTTTCATTGTAGTTATTGTACTTTCAGGCACAGAATTTCTTTTTAGATTTTCTATCTCTTTGTTGATATTTCCATTTTGTTCATACATCATTTTCTTGACTTTCTCCACATCTTCCTTTGGTTTTTTTGGGCATCTTTAAGACAGTTGTCCTAAAGTCTTCTTTGAGTAGATCCACCGTCACTTCTTTTTTAGGGAGAGTTTCTATTGATTTATTTTTTTCTTCGAATGGGCCATACTTTTCTGTTTCTTTGTATGCCTTGTGGTTTTTTGTTGATTCAATTTGGACATTTGAATGTAATAAAGTGTTACCTCTGGAAATCAGATTCTCCCCCTTCCCCAGGGTTTGCTGTTTTTTGTTTTTGTTTTTTTTTAAATTGTTTTAGGCTCACTCTGTGCCACTGATTAGCCTGAGGTGTAAACTTAAGGTCTTCTCAGATGTGTTCTGAGCCTGAGCTTTTCCTTGGGCTTATGTGGTCACTTTCTAATATTCCACATATTTGCAGTTGCTTTTGAATGTTCTAGTCTATAATGTCAGCTCCTCAAAGGGGAAAAAGAGAAAAATTAAGGGGGGAAAAAGAGCATTTGCCTTTTAAATTCCGTGGAAATGACTTCAGCTGGTGGGGACGGGGCTTGCAACAGTATGGGGAGGTGCAGCAACAATGGCCATGCCTCTTTGTTTGCACCTCTGGAGTCAGAAGCAACAATCAGTGATCAGAGCACAGATCCTTGATATTTTTAGGACAGGGTCTTTTTTGCCCACCCTGACTCCTGCAAGGTACATGCAAGCTGCTCCTCAAATGCATGCATGGTTGCCTCGAATGCTGAGGGGTTGAGGATGTGTTGCTGCTACTGTACTAAGAGCTGAAACTGACCAAAATTAACCACAATTTACCATCCAAGCCTTCCCCTAGAAATCGCAAGCCTTCAATAGGCTGCAGAGTTAGAAAATAATTACGTCAGACAGGTTCTGCCAGTGCAGTTATTGTCTAGGCGGGACATTCCTGGTGCTTCCTACTCCTGTCTTCCCAGAATCCTCCTTCCCAGAATACTTAACTCATTTTTAATGTAAGATTGACTATGTTCTGAGGAGAAAAAGGTAGGAGAACTTGGTAAAATATGTTTGGAATTGGTATCAGCCTTATTGTTGGCAGCTCTCTTATATCCCAGTAGGATGTTCATACTGTCAGTTTACTGATTCACTTGTTGCCTTCGAATATGTGCCAGTTGTGGGACATTCTGTGGTTATGTACCTTCTTCTTTTCACTCTGATCTTAGGAATTTCTCTTGGACTTACAGGTTTCTCGTGTTCAGATTAATAGCTCTTTCTACACTTCCGATATTGAAAATTTATAGTTGCAATAAGCCATTTTGTCCTAGAATATGTCACTGTCCACTAGATTTTTTAAATCAGGACAAAATTATTATTAACTTTAAGGCTTTCAGTTCTAAAATGAAAATTATTATTCTTAATCCTATATATCTTTAATCCTATAATTCTATATTTATACATAAATTCTGATTCTCAGTTTTTTAGAGTGAAAGACATGGTTGCTTATAAAATAATTTAGGTATAAGAGTTAATTTGGACCAGTAATATCACTACTATGTAACATACAAAAGAAATTTTTTTTTTTTCTTAAGAGCTTTGCTGTTCTTTACTCACGTGTCACCCTAAAAAGTCACGTGGAGTGTTTTTTCAGTGGATTGTTGCTATACACAGAGGCAGTGTTTCTTTTTTTTTTTATTATTATTATTTTTATTGAGTTATTGATAGGTTACAATCTTGTGAAATTTCAATTGTACATTAATGTTTGTCAGTCATGTTGTAGGTGCACCACTTCACCCTTTGTGCCCACCCCCCACCCCACCTTTCCCCTGGTATCCACTAAACTGTTCTTGGTCCATAGTTTTAAATTCCTCATATGAGTGGAGTCATACACAGATTGTCTTTCTCTCGCTGGCTTATTTCACTTAACATAATTCTCTCAAGGTCCATCCATGTTATTGCAAATGGAATGATTTTGTTCTGTTTTGCAGCTGAGTAGTATTCCATTGTATATATGTACCACATCTTCTTTATCCATTCGTCTGTTGATGGGCACTTAGGTTGCTTCCACGTCTTGGCTATTGTAAACAGTGCTGCAATAAACATTGGGGTGCACAGGACTTTTGGGATTGCTGACTTCAGGCTCTTTGGATAAATACCCAGTAGTGGGATGGCTGGATCGTATGGTAGTTCAATTTTTAGTTTTTTGAGGAATCTCCATACTGTTTTCCATAGTGGCTGCACCAGTTTGCATTCCCACCAGCAGTGTATGAGGGTTCCTTTTTCTCCACAACCTCTCCAACATTTGTTGCTATTAGTTTTAGATATTTTTGTCATTCTAACGGGTGTAAGGTGATATCTTAATGTAGTTTTGATTTGCATTTCCCTGATGATCAGCGATGATGAGCATCTTTTCATGTGCCTATTGGCCATCAGTATATCTTTTTTTGGAGAAATGTCTGTTCATGTCTCCAGCCCATGTTTTGATTGGGTTGTTTGATGTTTTGTGGTTGAGTTGCGAGAGTTCTTTATATATTAAGGATATTAAGCCTTTGTCAGATGTATGACTTGCAAATATTTTTTCCCAGTTAGTGGGTTGTTTTTTTGTTTCAATCCTGTTTTCATTTGCCTTGAAGAAGCTCTTTAATCTGATGAAGTCCCATTTGTTTATTCTTTCTATTGTTTCCCTTCTCTGAGAAGGCATGGTGTCCGAAAAGATCCTTTTAATACTGATGTCAAAGAGTGTACTGCCTACGTTTTCTTCCAGAAGCCTTATGGTTTCAGGTCTCACCTTTAGGTCTTTGATCCATTTTGAGTTTATTTTGGTGAATGGTGAAAAAGAATGGTCAATTTTCATTCTTTTACATGTGGCTTTCCAGTTTTCCCAGCACCATTTGTTGAAAAGACTTTCTTTTCTCCATTGTATGCCCTCAGCTCCTTTGTCAAAGATAAGCTGTCCATAGATGTGTGGTTTTATTTCTGGGCTTTCAATTCTGTTCCATTGATCTGTGCACCTGTTTTTGTACCAGTACCATGCTGTTTTGATTACTGTAGCTTTGTAGTATGTTTTGAAGTCAGGGATTGTGATGCCTCTGCCTTTGTTCTTCTTTCTCAGGATTGCTTTAGCAATTCGGGGTCTTTTGTTGCCCCATATGAATTTTAGGATTCTTTGTTCTAATTCTGTAAAGAATGTCATTGGGATTCTGATTGGGATGGCGTTGAATCTGTAGATTGCTTTAGGTAGTATGGACATTTTAGCTATGTTTATTCTTCCAATCCATGTACATGGAATGTCTTTCCATCTCCTTATGTCGTCATCCAATTCTCTCAGAAAGGCCTTGTAATTTTCATTATATAGGTCCTTCACTTCCTTAGTTAAATTTACCCCAAGGTATTTTCTTCTTTTTGTTGCGATTGTGAATGGTATTGTATTCTTGAGTTCTTTTTCTGTTGGTTCATTACTGGAGTATAGAAATGCTACTGATTTATGCAAATTGATTTTATACCCTGCAACTTTGCTGTAGTTGTTGATTACTTCTAACAGTTTTCCAATGGATTCTTTGGGGTTTTCTACATATAAGATCATGTCGTCTGCAAACAGCGAGAGTTTCACTTCTTCCCTCCCTATTTGGATTCCTTTTATTCCTTTTTCTTGCCTGATTGCTCTGGCCAGGACCTCCAGTACTATGTTAAATAAGAGTGGTGATAGAGGGCATCCTTGTCTCGTTCCTGTTTTCAGGGGGATGGGGTTCAGTTTTTGCCCATTGAGTATGATGTTGGCTATGGGTTTGTCGTATATGGCCTTTATTATGTTGAGGTAGTTTCCTTCTATGCCCATTTTGTTCAGAGTTTTTATCATAAATGGCTGTTGGATCTTGTCAAATGCCTTCTCTGCATCTATTGAGATGATCATGTGGTTTTTATTCCTCAGTTTGTTGATGTGGTGTATCACGTTGATTGATTTGCGGATGTTGAACCATCCCTGTGTCCCTGGTATGAATCCCACCTGATCCTGATGTATGATTCTTTTGATGAATTGCTGAATTCTGGTTGCCAAAATTTTGTTTAGAATTTTTGCATCTATGTTCATCAGTGATATTGACCTGTAGTTCTCTTTTTTCGTGGTCCTTGTCAGGTTTTGGTATCAGCGTGATGTTGGCCTCATAGAATGTGTTAGGAAGTGTTCCATCTTCCCTAATTTTTTGGAATAGCTTGAAAAGGATAGGTATTAAATCCTCTCTGAAAGTTTGGTAGAATTCCCCAGGGAAGCCATCTGGTCCTGGGGTTTTATTCTTTGGGATGTTTTTGATTGCTGTTTCAATCTCTTTCCTTGTGATTGGTCTGTTCAAATTGTCTGCCTCTTCTTGAGTGAGCTTTGGGAGATTGTAGGAGTCCAAGAATTTATCCATTTCCTCTAGGTTATCCATTCTGTTGGCATATAGTTTTTTGTAGTATTCTCGTATAATCTGTTGTATTTCTGCAGAGTCTGTTGTTATTTCTCCTCGCTCATTTCTGATTTTGTTTATTTGAGCTTTCTGCCTTTTTTTCTTTGTAAGTCTGGCTAGTGGTTTGTCAATTTTATTTATCTTCTCAAAAAACCAGCTCTTTGTCTCATTGATCCTTTCTACTGCCTTTTTCGTTTCAATAGTATTTATTTCTGCTCTGATTTTTATTATTTCTCTCCTTCTGCTGACTTTGGGCTTCATTTGTTCTTTTTTCTCTAGTTCAGTTAGGTGTGCTTTAAGGTTGCTTGTTTGGGATTTTTCTTGTTTGTTAAGATGTGCCTGTATTGCGATGAATTTTCCTCTTAATACAGCTTTTGCTGTATCCCATATGAGTTGGTATGGCATGCTATCATTTTCATTTGTTTCCAGGTATTTTTTAATTTCTTCTTTAATTTCTTCAATGATCCATTGCTTGTTCAGTAGTGTGTTGTTTAGTCTCCACATCTTTGTGCCTTTCTCAGCTTTTTTCTTGTAATCAATTTCTAGCCTTATAGCACTATGATCTGAGAAGATGCTTGTTATTCTTTCAATTTTTTTAAATTTGTAGAGGCTTGCCTTGTTTCCCAACATATGGTCTATCGTAGAGAATGTTCCATGTGCACTTGAGAAGAATGTGTATTCAGCTCCTTCAGGGTGGAGAGATCTATATATGTCTATTAAGTCCAATTGTTTTAGTTTTTCATTCAGCTCCACTATTTCCTTGTTGATTTTCTGTCTGGATGATCTGTCCATTGATGTGAGTGGGGTGTTGAGGTCCCCTACTATTATTGTGTTGTTTTTAACATCTTCCTTTAGGTCTGTTAATAGTTGCTTTATGAATCTTGGTGCTCCTGTGTTGGGTGCATAGATATTTATAAGCGTTATTTCTTCTTGATGAAGTGTCCCTTTAATCATTATATATTGTCCCTCTGTGTCTCTCTTTACCTGTCTTATTTTGAAATCCACTTGGTCTGATATGAGAATTGCAACACCTGCCTTTTTTTCCTTGCTATTTGCTTGAAGTATTGTCCTCCACCCCTTCACCCTGAGTCTGTGTTTGTCCTTGGGGCTGAGGTGTGTTTCCTGGAGGCAACAAATTGTTGGATCTTGTTCTTTAATCCATTTTGCCACTCTGTGTCTTTTTATTGGAGAGTTCAATCCGTTCACATTGAGAGTGATTATTGATGCATGTGGACTTAATGCTGTCAATCTGTCGCTCATTATCTTGTTTTCCCGTGTTTCTTTGCCTGTGTGCTTTAGACTACCCATTTAATACTGCAATTTCTTATGCTGGGTTTCTTAGATTTTTCCTTATCTATGATTTGTGACTCTGTTCTGTACTTTATTTTAGTGTCTACCTTGAAGTTTGTATTTAGAATCTCGTGTATAATATAGTCTATTCTCTGGTGGTCTCTTACTTACTTGACCAATACTGATTTAGACCACAAAAGAAATTTTGATGATGTCTCTTGAATTCCGGCCTTGTGATCTAGCTGGCCTGTCTGCACCCTCACTTGGATGACTGATGGGTGCCCGAGATTAGCATGCGTAGAGCAGTCTCCTCTCAGACTTGTTCCTCTTGCTGTCTTCTCCATCTTGGTAAATAGCAGCTTTGTCTTTCCAGTTCCAGAGACCAGCCAAAACCTTGGAGTCATCTTGGACCTCTCTCTTTCTGTTACTCTTCACATCCAGTCCATCAGTGAAATTTTTGGCTCTATCTTTAAAATAAATCCAGGATCTGACCACACCTACCTGTTTCTCTGCTGTCACCTTAGGCTAGCTATTGTCGTTTTAGGGGGATTATTTCAATAGCCTTATATAGTTGGCAGGACAGCAAGAATGATTCTTTCCAAATGTAAATCAGATCATGTCCCTTTCTCAAAACCCTTCAGTTACTTCTCACTTTCTTCTGAGTGAAAGCCACATTCCTTAAAATTTCTTACAAGGATTTACAGGCTCCACCCTTAACCTCTCTGACCTACCTGCTACTTCTCCCCTAAGAGGTAGTGTTCTGGGTGCAGTTGCCCCTGCCGTTCCTCCAGTATACGGGCCTCTGGACTTTCTGTTTCCTCTACCTAGAAAGCTCTTTTCTCCGGATATCTGTATAACTTGCTAACTTCCCTTTTTTAAATAGTTGCTCAAAAGGTTATCTTCTCAGAGAGAGTATGCTTTCCCTACATAAGCTTGCAACCCCTGGTCACCAACATTCCTCATCTCTCTCCCATAATTTATTTTTCTCCATAACAATTACTAACCTCTGGCATACTGGATATTTTATTATTATTTATTCTACTTTTTTTCACCTCAGCATCTGAAACAGTGCCAGATACATACAAATTACTTAATGAATAGATAAATGAATTTATATTTGAAGAAGAGATCAAATTTGCTTTAAAAAAGCTTTTTGAATTTTTTTACCATTTAAATTTTGCTCTTATGTGATAAGAATGTATATTCCTTATGAGTATATATATATTTATTATAAAACATCAAAGAGAGTGAATGACAAAAAGTACAAATTCAAGTTAAAATTCTGTATATGCTCTCTCCTGTTAACTTTTTATTATATATCTGTTTAGAATTTTTTTTGTATATTTATTAAATATATAGCTCTACTTATAACTATCTAATTATATATAACCTCTTAAAAATATAGATAGAATTCCATTATACATACTACCTTGAAAATTGCTTTTTTACTTGAAAGTATGTTTTGGATATATTTTTTTATTTCAGTAATTTGATTTACCTCATTCTTTTTCACAGCTTCATAGTATTTCATTTTATTATTATACCATAATTTATTTAATCAGTTCCCTATTGATGGATAGTCCATGTTTTCTTGATGTGAATATATCCATTAAATAAAATCCTGCAAGAGGATTTGCTGGATCAAAGAGTATGTATATTTAAATGTTGACAGTTGTTGCTAAGTTTATTTTTGAAATATGCTAGTTTACGCAGTGGTTAATGATAGTATCTTTCCTCACAATGATGAGCATTGTTAATGTTTTTATTTTTTGCCCATACAGTAGGTGAAATATGGTATTTTCTTATTGTAATTTGTGTTTTTTAGTTATGAGTGAAGTACGTTATTTTATGCTTGTAGATCATTTGTATTTCTCTTTCTGTGAATTACTTGCTGTATCCTTTTTCTGTTTTTTTAAAAAAAATTATTATTCTACTGAATTTCTCTATCTTCTTAATTGTATTCTGGCAAAGGACTAGACAGACCAACAGACTGATGACTTATAAGGACCTTATGAGTTAGTTTCTTTAACTGCAGCTTAGAGATGGATATTTGAGAGATGAGGTGACTTGCCAAGGATCACACAGATAGTAAATGGTAGAGTAGGACTTGAAACTAGGTAGTCTCTTTCTAAAGTACCCACCATTAACTATTGCAGTTTCTGGTGATATTTTTCTCCCGGTCACCTTTAGGTACCTGTGCGTTGTGTATCACACCTAATTGACTGTATAGTTCTTTCAAATCCATCCTTCTTTTCTATTCCTATCCCTTAGTTTAAGTCTTCGTTAACTCTGGTTTTGGCTCTACCATAGTTTTTGAACATGCCTCTGTTTCAATAATTAGGCCTAGTACTGTTTCAGTAATTTCAACCTCTGTGCAAAACCTTTCTTGGCCTTCTACTATCTGGTAAAGCTTTCTCATTCAAGATCTTCCGTATATGCTTCCAATACACCTTTCCTGCCTTTTATTCGCTATTCTCTGTCACTTCTATCAAGTTGAACTATTAATTTACTAAACAAGTCATGATCTTTTCTGTTTTAACCTTTCTTCCTATCATATATCAAGAATTTTGCATACTTTTCAAGACATGTATCAGATCTAACCAACTTCTTAACAGCTTTCCTGATCTACTTCTCTTTCTACCTCCAATCTCCAGCAAATGAGTTGGTTTCTGAATCATAACACATTATATTTTTTATATTGATATAATTCACATAACAAAAATTTCACATAACATAAAATTTATGTTTTTTTATTGAGGTAAATTCACATAACATAGAATTCACCATCTTAACCATTTAAAGTGTACAATTTAGTGGCTTTTAGCATAATCAAAATGTTCCACCGTCACCACTGTTGAATTCCAGAACGTTTTCATCACCCCCAAAAGAAACCTCATACCTCTTTAGCAGTTATTCTGTTACCCTTCTACCCAGTCTTTGATTTGCTTTCTGTCTCTGTAGATTTGCCTATTCTGGACGTTTTATATAATCATACATTATATTGTCTTTTGTGTTGGCTTCTTTTACTTATCTTAATATTTTCAAGGTTTGTCCCTGTTGTAGCATTTAGCAGTACTTAATTCCTTTTTATGGCTGAATAGTATTCCATCATTTGGGTATATCATGTATAGTTAACCATTCTTCAGTTCATGGTCATTTGAATTGTTTCCACTTTTTAGCTGTTATGAATAATGCATAGGCATACCTCGCAGATATAGGCGGTATAGGCATAATACCTCAGAGATATTGTGGGTTCAGTTTCAGACCACCACAATAAAGTAAATGTTGTAATGAAGTGAGTCACATGAATTTTTTAGTTTCCTAGTGCATATAAAAGTTATGTTTATACTGTACTGTGGTCTGTTGAGTGTGCAATAACACTGTGTCTAAAACACAGTGTATATACCTTAAATAAAAAATACTTTGTTGCTAAAAAATGCTAACCATCATCTGAGCCTTCAACGAGTCATAGTCTTTTTGCTGGTAGAGGGTCTTGCTTTGATGTTGATGACTGCTGACTGGTCAGGGTGGAGGTTGCTGAAGGCTGGAGTGGCTGTGGCAATATTTCTTAAAAGAAGACAACAGTGAAGTTTGCCACATCGATTGACTCTTCCTTTCATGGATGGTTTCTCTGTAGCGTGTGATGCTGTTTGATAGGATTTTATTTACAGTACTTCTTTCAAAATTGGACTTAATTCTCTCAAACCCTACCACTGCTTTATCAAGTAAGTTTATGTAATATTCTAACTCCTTTGTTGTCATTTCAACAATCTTCACAGCATCTTCACCAGGAGTAGATTCCATCTCAAGAAACCACTCTTTGTTCATCCATAAGAAGCAGCTCCTCATGTGTTAAACTTTAATCATGAGGTTGCCCCAATTCAGTCACATCTTCAGGCTCCACTTCTACTTCTTGTTTTCCTGCTTTTTCTGTCACATCTGCGGTTCCTTCCTCTTCTGAAGTCTTGAACCCTCAAAGTCATCCATGAGGGCTGAATTCAGCTTCTTCCAAACTTCTGTTAATGTTGATGTTTCGACCTCTTCCCATGAATCACGAATGTTCTTAATGGCATCTAGAATGGTGAATACTTTCCAGAAGATTTTCAATTTACTTTGTCCAGATCCATCAGAGGAATCACAATCTACAGCAAGTATAGCCTTACAAAATGTATTTCTTAAATAATAAGACTTGAAAGTCAAAATTAGTCCTTGTTCTGTGGGCCACAGAATGGATGTTGTGTTAGCCGGCCTGAAAACATTAGTCTTGTTCACATCTCTCTCAGAGCTCTTGGGTGACCAGGCGCATTGTCAGTGAGCAGTAATATTTTGAAAGGAGTCTTTTTCTGAGCATTAGATCTCAACAGTGGGCTTAAAATATTCAATAAACCATGTTGTAAACAGATATGCTGACATCTAGGCTTTGTTCCATTTGTAGCCCACAGGCAGAGTAGATTTAGCATAATTCTTAAGGGCCCTAGGATTTTTGGAACAGTAAATGAGCATCAGCTTCAACTTAAAGTCACCAGCTGCATTAGCCCCTCACAAGAGAGTCAGCCTGTCCTGTGAAGCTTTGAAACCAGATGTTGACTTCTCTCTAGCCATGAAAGTCCTAGATGGCATCTTCTTCCAAAATAAGGCTGTTCCATCTACACCGAGAATCTGTTGTTTAGTGGAGCCACCTTCATCGATTATCTTAGCTAGATCTTCTGGATAACTTGCTGCAGCTTCCACATCTGCACTTGCTGCTTCCCCTTGCATTTCTATGTTAGGGAGACGGCCTCTTTCCTTAAACGTCGTGAACCAACCTCTGCTGGCTTCAGACTTTTCTTCTGCAGCTTCCTCACCTCTCTCAGCCTTCGCAGAACTGAAGAGAGTTAGGGCCTTGCTCTGGATTAGGCTTTGGCTGGTTTGATCTTCCATCCAGACCACTAAAACTTGCTCCACATCAGCAATAAGGCTGTTTTGCTTTCTTATCATTTGTGTATTCACTGGAGTAGCACTTTTAATTTCCTTCAAGAACTTTTTCTTTGTGTTCACAACTTGGCTTTTTGGCACAAGAGACCTAGCTTTGGCTTTCGACATGCCTTCCTCACTAAGCTTAATCATATCTAGCTTGCTTTTTTTTTGGTGAGGAAGACTGGCCCTGAGCTAACGTCTGTGGCAATCTTCCTCTAATTCTTCTATGTGGGACACTGTCACAGCATGGCTTGGTGAGTGGTGTGTAAGTGTAAGTCCAGACCCGGGATCCAAACCTGCAAACCCCAGGATGCCAAAGTACGGTGCACGAACTTAACTACTATTCCACTGGGCTGGCCTCCAGTCATTTCTAGCTTTTGATTTAAAGTGCGAGACACGTGGCTCTTGTTTTCACTTGAACACTTAGAGGCCCTTTTAGGGTTATTAAGTGGCCTAATATCAATATTGTTGTGTCTCAGGGTATGGAGAGGCCCAAGAAGAGGGAGAGAGATGGGGAATGGCTTGTGGGTGGAGCAGTCAGAACACATAGAACATTTATTGATTGTTTGCTGTCTTATGGGTGCTGTTCACAGTGTCCCAAAATAATTACAATGGTAATGTCAAAGATCACTGATCACAGATCACCATAACAAATATAATAATAGTGAAAAAGTTGGAAATATTAAGAATTACATGGGGCCCGCCCCGTGGCCAAGTGGTTAAGTTTGTGCGTTCTGCTTTGGCAGCCCAGGGTTTTGCCGGTTCAGATCCTGGGCATGGACATGGCATCACTCGTCAGGCCATGCTGAGGCGGCGTCCCACATGCCACAACTAGAAGGACCCACAACTAAAATATACAACTATGTACTGGGGGGATTTGGGGAGAAAAAGCAGAAAAAAAAAGAAGATTGATAACAGTTGTTAGCTCAGGTGCCAATCTTTAAGGAATAAAAAAGGAAAGAATTACTGGGGCTGGCCCCGCAGTGTAGTGGTTAGGTTTGTGCATTCCGCTTTGGCAGCCCAGGGTTCGTGGGTTTGGATCCTGGGCGCAGACCTACACACTGCTCATCAAGCCATGCTGTGGCGGCGTCCCACAAAGAAAGTAGAGGAGGATTGGCACAGATGTTAGCTCGGGGATAATCTTCTTCAAGCAAAAAAGAGGAAGATGGGCAACAGATGTTAGCTCAGGGCCAGTTTTCGTCACTAAAAAAAAAAGGAATTACCAAAATGTGACACAGAGACACAGAGCGAGCAAATGCCATTGGAAAAATGCTGCTAATAGACTTGCTCGAAGCAGAGTTGCCACAAACCTTCAATTTGTAAAAAAACCCAATATCTGTGAAGCACAATAAAGTGAAGCACAGTACAATGAGGTATGCCTGGAAAGCAGTCACCTGTTTGTGTGAACATGTGTTTTCGATTCTCTTGGATATATATGCCTTTTTGAATATAGCCACCTTGTGGGTATGACTAGATGGCCGTGCTTATTGTACATTTATACATCTTCTTTGGAAAAATATCTTTCAAGTTCATATTTTAATCAGGTTGTTTGTCTTTCTGTTGTTGAGTTGTAAGAGTTCTTTATATTATTCTGAATACTGGACCCTTGCCAGATACATTATTTGCAAATATTTTCTCACATTCTGTAAGTTGTCTTTTCATATTCTTTATAGTGTGCTTTGAAGCACAAATGTTTGTAATTTTGGTGAAGTCGAATTTATCTATTTTTTTCTGTGGTTGCATATGCTTTTGGTGTCACATCTAAGAAACCATTACCTAACCCGAGACCACTAAGATTTATTCCCATGGTTTCTTTTAAGAGTTTTGTGGTTTTAATACTTACAGTTATGTCTTTGATCCATTTTGAGTTAATTTTTGTATATGGTGTGATGTAAGGGGTCCAAATTCATTCTGGTGAGTGTGGATATCCAGTTTTTGCAGCACCATTGGTTGGAAAGACTACCCTTTCCCCCTTGAATGGTTCTGACACTCTTGTTGAAGATCTGTCCCCATAGATGTATGAGTTTGTTTCTGGACTCTCAATTCTGTTCCTTTCATTTATATGTGTTCTATGCCAGCACTGCTGTATTTTGATTACTGTAACTTTGGAATGTGTTTTGAAATTGAGAATTGTGAGTCTTCCAACTTTGTTCTTCTTTTTTGAGATTATTTTAGCTATTTTGGGCCCCTTGCAGTTCCTTGTGAAGTTTAGGATCAACTTGTCTATTTCTGGAAACAAAAGAGTTGAATTTTTTGTAGGAATTATGTTGATTCTGTAGTTCAATTTGCAGATTATTGCTTTTTTTTTTTTGGTGAGGAAGATTGGCCCTGAGCTAACATCTGTTGCCAGTCTTCCTCTTTTTGCTTTAGAAAGATTGTCACTGGACTAACATCTGTGCCAGTCTTCCTCTATTTTGTGTGTGCGACACCACCACAGCATGGCTTGATGAGTGGTGTGTAGATCCATGCCTGGAATCTGAACCCGCAAACCCTGGGCCACTGAAGCAGCATGCATGAACTTAGCCACTACGCCACCAGGGTGGCCCCAGAATATTGCCATTTTAATAATACTAAGTCCTTATCTAACATGGGATGTCTGTCTGTATTCCTTAAGTTTTTCACCAGTGTTTTATGATTTTCAGTACACAAGTGTTGTACCTTTTTTGGATAAATTTATTCCTAAGTATTTTATTCCTTTTGATGTTATTGTGAACATATATATTTTTATATCATTTACCATTTTCCACTTTGATATACTGTTATTTATTCTTTGGTATTCCTAAGCAATTAATAAACTCTTTGTGTGGTTGTGTCTCACTTTTTACATCTCTGGAACTCAGCACAATCTTTCAAAAGTAGTGCTTAGTATTCCTCGGATGAAAGGTACCTCATGATGTTCCCTGTTAGATGTGTCGGGGAGTCATTCATTCAACAAGCACTCATTGGCTATTGGATATGTTTCAGGTGGCATACTATATGTTGTAAATATACAAAGAGTAAGACAACATTCCTTCCCTTGAGATGTTCATACTTAATTGAGGAGACTAAACTATGAGAGGATAATTATAGCATAACATTCTACATGTTAGAATCAAGGTACGTTAGTTGAGGTTAATTTCATGTCTTCATTTATTTATCCATACATATATATTCAATAAATATGGAGAAATTAACTCTGTTTTGAAGGATCAGAAAATGCTACATAGAGGAGGTGACATTTGATTGGTATTTTAAAGGAGAGTGGGAGTTCCCTGAGTAGAGACTGGGACATCACGAGCAAAGGCCAAGTCTCAAAAGGCCATGTGTTCATCATATCATTATCCATAGAAAAAAGTTAGAAGTAATGCACATCTTCAAATGTAGGAATGGGTTATGTAAATTATGGACTATTCATACAGGGAAATCCTGTGCAGTCACTAAAAATCATGTAGAATATTTGCTGGAGTGGAAACAATGTTCATGTTTTATTGATAAATTTAAAAAACCTCCAAGAGAGCAAGATACTGTTTCTGTAAAACAAAAATTTATATGTAGGTATAAAAATTGTTGGAAGAACTTGTAGGAACAAGGTAATAGTTACAATTTTGGAGGGAATGCTTTGATAATAGATAGGCAGAAAAATGACTTCCCTGTTTAAGGATTAGAGCAAAGAGATGTGAAATTTTTTCATATACGATTTTGTAAAACAGAACTTTTCTCTGTCATTCTGAAGGGCAGAGTAATTCTTAAATCATGTGTTCCACTTTTTGAGAGAAAAATAGGCCCTGAGAATCCTCGTGCATTCCTTTAATTCTAATTTAATTTGTATCTGATAAAATAATTCCCAAGCCCGTGTATGTTTTTTTCTGGTGGATTGGCAACACCAATGCTTCAGATTGCATGGATGTGTTCAAATCTTGCATCTGCTACTTTGTAGCAGAACATCGCCAAATTCTCTGACTTTCCTGTTTCAATCTCAGTTCAGTATCGTCAGTTGTAACGTGGCGTACGATGGCATTGTCACGTTGAGGAGAATTGATACTGGTGTGGTGTAGAATGAGTGGTGTGGAATACAGCTGGTAGTGTGTTCTCATTGTGCCATACTCTCCTGACCACTAGGGAGAGTGTCAGTGCATCCTGGTCTTGTTTTCCTTCTTCATACTAAAAAGGAAGTGCAGTTCCTGGATACCCTGGAATACTGGAGGGCAGCTAGTGTCCTTCCAGCTAAGGAAGTTGTAGATGATTGGACCGGGGATTGGATAGGTGAAGAGGAAAAAAGATGATAACACTGAGGCACGAGAGGCTGTACCATGTCATTTTCTTATTTTAGCCCGCTTTTGTAGAGCGTGAATAAGCTATCTTTAAAAATTAGTACAAAGAATTACTCTGGTCATAGAAATAGATTGTTGAATCATCTATATTTTCCTGGCACACATTCTACTGGGTTAAATATTTTAAAAATAAATTCCTTTTCACTCTATTAAGATTTTATGATTTTTGTGTCTGTATTCATTAATGATGTTGACCTATAGATTGTACTTTCCCACTAGCCTGAGTATGGGGAACTTCACTGCTCCACCCCCTTTTTTAAAATGTATGCCCTGTAACAGAGTGTGGAAATAGAAATTACCTGTTCTTTGGAGGCTTAGTAGAAGTTTCCTGTTAAAACCTTTTGGGCCTGGTTTCCATTTGAGGGCTTAATCTTTAATTACCATTTCAAGTTATGATTTTATTTTAGTCTAGTCAGGTTCTTTTGTGTCTCCTTAGGTCAGTTTTTATCATTTATATTTTCTTAGAAAATTGCCCATTTAATGTAGGTTTTCAGATTTATGAGTGTAAGTTGTACATAAGATATTCTTAAATTTGGTTTTATCAAGAAATCAGCTTGTGGTTTTTATTGATCAACTTAATATTCCCTTCCCTCCCGTACCCCAGTCCCTCCCTCCCCTCCTCTCCTCCTCCCCTCCCCACTGCATCCCTTCTGCTGTTCCCTCATACTATTAGTTCCTAAACATACTTTTTTCTTTCCACATTTTTTGTTATTTTGTCGTTTTTTTGTTTCTTGAATTCAAAGTTTAATTCTCTTGTTTATTCGTTTTTCCTGGGAAAGATTTGTAACAAACATGTATTTTCTACTTGCCGGTCAATAACTAGCTTTATCATAGATCAACTTTGTCAAATATTGATATTATTCTACGTATCTTATCTTTTCTTTAGAGAAATAAAATTCTGTAGGTACTGTTGTCATTCGTTTTCAATAAGTGCATTTAAGTTTGGACGTTCTTCCCCTGAGTTGTACTTTGAACAAACTCTGCAGGTTTTGATATATAAGTGTTATATTTGTTTCATTTAGAGAAATTGAAATCTCAAAAAAAAGAGATAAAGATAATTTCTAGAAAGGGCTTCTTGTTTTAGGTAAAACCACATGTAGTTTCAAATTCTGTAAACTTATTATCTTTATTGCACTTCTCCCTGTTGTGTAACCTCTGTTGTCCAGAAACAAAGATTTATTCACATTCCGCAAAATATTTTTCACTAAAAAGGAAAAAAATGTCTTGCAACATTCAAAGATTTTATTAGTTTATTCTTTATCCATTTGAGGCATCAATCTCTTCCTGTTGTGCTTTATGCGGCACCGCCATCTAGTGTCTAGGATACTGAAATGGATTTGTGGTCTACATTTTCTTTTATCATTTGTTTATCTGAAGCTGTGAATTAATATGTTTCTTTTTATCTGATTTCATATAAAGCCTTAAGTTAAATTAACCTGAATGCAGGAGCTCAGGTTTTGACTGAAATAAGGCATAGGAAAAATGTGAATTTCATACCTGTTTCTTGAGCTTTCTCTCCTGAAACCGCTCTGCAAGGGGCTCAGCAGTGATGCTGTGGCTTTCTCTCGTCGGATGCACTGCTGCCTTCAAACAGAGAAATGTGGACAGAGGTAGTAAAGTTGACCTGAGTGTAAAAATGTTTGAGAGTAATAATATAAAATAAAAACTCCTGGATTTTCATTTTAAATGAAGTAATCAGAATTATAATAAAAATATAAGCCACTGTTTATTTTTTAAGCCAATATTTATTGAATGCTTTCTGTGAGCCAGATATCATACTAAATACTATTTGTATGTTATCTCATTTACTCTTCACAACAGTTTCAGATGAGGAAATTGAGGTAAAAAGAGTTTAAGAACTTACCTATGGTCACAGCTGGTAAGTGGTGGGGCCTGTGTTTGAATCAAGGCCATAGAGCCATTCTGCATGTTCCTGTCTAGTGCTAGAAAAGAGTAAACTGACAAAACTACTGTTTTAACAGAAGGAATAAACCATAGTTTTTAAATGTCCTACATCTTTAATATAGTTAAAGGTAAAAAAAGAGTGAAGCGTAATAGTGCAGTGTAACCTGTGTGATCTTAAGTAAATTCCTTAACTTTTGTGGTCCTCAGTTTCCTCATTCATAAAATAAGAATAATTATATATCTATTCCAAGTATATCACAGAATACTGTGAGAATTAAGTGAGGTGATAATTAAAAAACAAACCAGATTGCTCAATAAATTTTAAAGAACTTTAAAGAAAGGGAAATAGGGAACTTTAGTGAAGTCAGACCATAATATGTAAAATGTGGAAAGTAATACTTTCCTGATGACTCGGGGTATTGTCAGGATCGAGGCAGTGGATAAAGAAATTCTTTACAAATAGGAAGCTTTATAGCCATAAGGAACAGTCTCTTCTCTCAAGAGAGACTGTATTGCTAATATTCTTGATGATCTAGTAATCAATTTGTTTAGATTTAATACTCCTTTTTGTTTTTGTTTTTTTTTTTTTGAGGAAGATCAGCCCTGAGCTAACATCTGCTGCCAATCCTCCTCTTATTCCTGAGGAAGACTGGCCCTTAGCTAACATCCGTGCCCATCTTCCTCTACTTTACATGTGGGACATCTGCCACAGCATGGCTTCCAAGCAGTGCCATCTCCATACCCGGGATCCAAACCGGCGAACCCCGGGCCGCTGAAGCAGAACGTGCGCATTTACCCGCTGTGCCCCCTGGCCGGCCCCTAATACTCCTTTTAACGTGGAAACTAACCTTATATAAAATTGTGCAATGGAGAAGGTAAATTAAAATAACAAATGCTTTTTCTGTAATTATAATTTAAACATTTAGCACCAGTTTCAGATAGAATTAAACCTGTGCCTTAGATACTGAAATTGTAGTGTATTTACAAGGTTTGAGATTTAAAAATAAAGCATAAGAGAAACTATAAAAAACACATCATTGCGTTTTCTCCCTTTGAATAGCAACATTGAAAATCTTTTGTCAACAGGTAAGATTATACATAGAGATTCCATATTTTCAGTTTCAGTATTTCAAATACCTGGTAAATTATTTACCAGTTCAGTTGACTATTGACTATATATGGTTTCCTTTGGAAACAGGATGGGTTTTCTTCCTGATTAAGAGTTCATCTAAATGTAGGCATTAAGGTTTAAGGAGATATGTATCAGCAACAAGTTTTAGTATCTATTGGTGAGACTTTGTCATTAACAAAAATGAATTAAACCAATGAAAAGGTTGTTTCCCCCATTTTGTTAATACTGCTTGCAATTTCAAGATTAACTTATAGATATTTCCAGTTAAAAATATTTTATATAGGGGCCAGCTCATTGGTACAACAGTTAAGTTCACATGTTCCGCTTTGGCAGCCCGGGGTTTGCCAGTTCGAATCCTGGGTGCGGATGTGGCACAGCTTGGCACAATAAGCCATGCTGTGGTAAGCGTCCCACATATAAAGTAGAGGAAGATGGGCATGGATGTTAGCTCAGGGCCAGTCTTCCTCAGAAAAAAAAGGAGGATTGGCAGCAGTTAGCTCAGGGCTAATCTTCCTCAAAAAAAATTTATATAAAAGTATATATTATTATGTGTGTAACCATTTGAAACAAAAGCTGTGATAATTTTACTATTCCCACTCTTAACAAAAAATTTAGTTTTCGTCAGATGCAAACAAAAATTTCAACCTACTTTTCTACACATTCTGTAGTAATACTTCCTCTTAGGCTGGGAAATCATTGTCTTTTGAGGGGAGGATTTAAAATGAAAAGTTCCCATAGTGAGTTATCACTGCTACTCTCATCCAAGTACTGGATTTTAACTGTGTCTCATTTGAGATTATCCAGTCCAAGAGTTAGGTGTGTAAAATTGGTTGAAAACCAATGATGAGAACCAGCGATGAAAAAATAGATCATTGGAGTCACATTAAACATGCAGTTTACTTCTAGGATTCGACTTAATATGCTTGGAAAAATAGTATTGCTGTGCCTGAAACTGTGAAGGGTCTAAGATGTTACTCTACTTATAATCCAACAAGTCAGTTTGCCACAGTTATAGACACCCCCCCACACACACCCTAACAGAAACATGAGGTCTCTGGATCAGAGGTCAGACCTTTTATTTACTCGTGGAGTAACTTGTGTTGGTTCCCTATGCCCCAGTTCTCCATGAGGTAAGGCAGTGAGAACCAGATACACCCTATGTATACAGTAGGGTTTTTGCCACAAGAGACAAACTCTGAAATTATGAAACTTGAGGCTTGTATAGGATAGCTAGCACTTCTGTCCATTTGCCTTTCTGGGGATGGAGAGAGGGACTTAAGCTCTGGAATGTAAACAGGTCCTCTCTGGGAAAAAGAAGGAAAGATCTCTTTCATAAATACCCTGAAATGTAAGCATATGGCTATGGGGAGAGAGAAAACTTTATCTCTCTCTGGAGGGCTCTGTCTTTAGGATGCTATTCAGTCATCCTTTCACCCAAGTGCCAAAGCTGTTTGCTCTGAAAGTCCTGACCATACAGAAATGTGAAAATTTTCATGAAGCATTGCTTCCTGACAAGTGTATTAAGTTCTAGAGGGAGCATCTGTAGGATGGGAGATGTAATTCTGCTGTTTTGTCATTTAATCTCATTTCCCATGTATTCTTCATGCTGTGGGGCATCTCATTGAGCTGAGGGTGATTCTAGTGTTTACAGATGAGCAAACCACTTACTTCCTCTGGTACTCAACTGAGGAAACAGTGCTCAATTCCAATTCTGGAAGGAAAACTGTTAGGTTTATTAAGATGCATGTACGTCTCTAGCTTTTTCCTAAGAAATTTGAAGTACAGTTTTGTCAGTCATTGATACTTGCTTTATGTGCTGAAATTAAAAACTTATTTCCCTTATTACCTTCTTAAGATTTAACTCTCATATAGAGTTATTCTTCCATTTGGCATTCTCAACTCAGTAGTTTTGAAGTATCTTCAGTGTTGAATATTAGGATGTTGACGGTAGGGGTGAGTGGCCCACATAATATTGTGCAACATAAGTTATCTTTCATGTTTCCACAGCTACTACTGGCTATAGAGTTGAGTTGAAGGAAACTGTTTACAAACTACATGGGTCTGTCATAGTGAAATTGCAACCATAATAGAACTATAAAAGATGAATAAGAGAAGAGAACTCCTTCTGTGTCCTATTTGCAGTCTGTTGATTAGGCTTTGATGAATGTTTCTTTTTTTATGTGGGTGGGATATATTTTTACCCTTCTTTACGCTAATGATTTCCATTCTTGATGCCGCGAAAGGACTTTTCTGAACATTTGAAGGATTGCTGAATAGAGTTGTATTTTTAAAGATCCCGACAGCACTAATTACAGATTGGTTCCCATGGTGATAGAAAAGTGAATTCAATATAGGAAAAATAACTCCAAAAATAGATTTGTAAGGAATCTAGAAGTATGGGACTTGGAAATTCTGTTTTCCATTTCTTGTAGACAAAGGATTGAAGATATTGTTAAGTGGAAGGAAGTAAAAATAATTTAAATAATTACATTCATGTCCTAAGTTTCTATAGGCAAAGGTAGCCTAGTCTTTCATAGTGTATACATTGTGGTACATGTGGTTCAGGTACTGTCTAAAACATATGGATGTTCAGACCCATGTACAGGATGTCTTAAAACCCACAAAAAAACTCATTCTGAATGGTGGTTATTGAATACCTTGTACGTGCTAGGTACTTATGTAAGTGTCATTGGCAAAAGAGATGAGATTCTTTCCTCAGGGAAAACAAGCAATATACCGATAAACGTGGTAAGATAAGAAAAATCTAATACATGTTGTAAGAGTGCTTATAGGAATTCAAAGGCAGGAGAGGTTATTGCCTGTGGCATTCAAGAAAGGCATTAGGGAAAACGTGGTTTAGAAGGTATTTGGAGAAATGCCTTCAGTCTTTCAAGGCTCATCGAAGGTATTTGGGCTTCACATTTAAATTACATTCTTAGTAGGAACTGAAAAGAATCGAGGGGTTTTGAGAAGAAAGTACCATTGTCAGTGTGTAATGGGAAATGGAGAGAGACCAAGTAGAAGACGACTATAATGATCCAGTTGCAATAGGCTAAACCAGATGCTGAGGTCTGGAACCAGGGAGGTAGCAGCAGAGAACGGGAAAAAAGGGACAGGTGTGAGAGACCAGTTTTGGGAGATAGGAATGATTAATGAATCAAAGATGAGATCAGATCTTGACCCTGGCAACATGAAAAGAAAGGATGTGTGGAGAGGAGTAGTAGAGGAATCGAGGATGATTAGGTTGGTCAGGTAAGTGAATGTTTATGCTGTTTATGTACTTTGGAAGTTCAGGAGGAAGAACAGAATATGTGAGGAAAGATAATATATTCAGTTTTGAAAATGAGTACTATATTCCAGTGAGACAATGTTTGTTCAGTAGTTCATCAAATAATTCGTGATTCCCACCAAATTCTAGATACTTTGCAAGATGTTGAGATAGGCACACAACTATCTCATTTTTTTTGATTATATATTATGGTTAAAAATCTGTCAAACGTATATTACAAATAGTTTTATCCCAGTTTGTGACTCATCTTTTCACTTGGTTTATGGTGTCCCTTTTGTGAAAACTTAAAAAATTTTGATGTAGTCAGTTTTATCAGTCTTGTTTTGCCCTTTTCATGTTTTAGCTAAGAAATTTTCCCCTTCCCTGTGGGCATAAAGATATTTTCCTATGTCTCCTTTACTATTATTATTATTATTTTACATTTTAAAGTTTTGATTTTCACACTTAAGTGTTTAATTCACCTGGAGTTATTCTTTGGATTTGATGTAAGGTGCGAATCTATTTTTTTCTCCTAGTTATCTTAAACCATTGACTAAGTAATATTTCTTTTTCCTAATGGTTTATAAGGCCCAATTGGCCATATATCGATGTCCAAATGTGTGTGTCAGTTATCTGGCTGTGTTTTCTGATGCATTGGTCCATGGTTGTCCCATTGCCAGTATCACACTATCTTAATTAATAGGTTCCTGTTATATCTTGTATTATAGCAAATACCTGAAAACTTAGTGACTTAGCATGACAACCATTTGATTGTATTTCATGATTCCTTGAATTGACTCAGATGGGCAGCTCTCTGTGGGTCTCCCTTGGCTTCTGTCATGCAATTGCGGTCTTGTGGAGAGAGTAATTGGGGCTGGATGTGTGGGGCTCAGTGATCCTCCATGTGATCTTTCATCCTTCAGGGCCTTTCTGTGTACTCTTTCTCCAGGAATGCACTACGAACCTTTGGCATGGTGGCTTAGGGATCTAAGAGTAAGAAAGCAAAAGCTGTTCGGAACTTTTAATCACTAGTTTTGGAAGTCCCAGAACATTGCTTTCTCCACATTTATTGGTTCAAACAGTTATAAGGGTAGCATAATTCAGAAAGAGGGGGGAAAAACTCTACTTCTTGTTGGGAGGAATAGTAAGTTCATACAGAGAGGCACTGAATTGTAGCTTTATAATAAGTTCTGATAGGTAGGGCAAATCTCCTGACTTCATCAAAATTATCGTAGTTATTTTGGCTCATTGTTTTTCCATATACATTTTAGATTCTTTTTGACAAATCCTTTGGAGAAAGAAAGAAGCTATTGAAATTTTGATAAGAATTACACTTAATCTATAGGTTAATTGAGGGATAATTACTGTACTTACCATACTGAATTTTCAAATCTATTTGGATTTATTTATATCTTCCTTCACATCTTTCAATAACATTTGGTAATTTCCTCTGATATTCTGCACCTTTTATTTGGTTTATTTTTACATAACTAGTTTTTATTGCTAATGTGAATGGAATATTTTTTTCAATTTCATTTTGTATCTATTATCAGTCATTCCCTTTCTCTCCCAAACCTGTGCCCACCTCTCACCGCCAGAGCTCTGGTAATTGCTGATCTGCTTTCTGTCTGTCTGCATTCGCCTATTCTGGATATTTCATGTAAATGGAACCATACAATATGTGATCTTTTGTGAGTAGGTTTTTTGACTTAGCATAATGTTTTCAAAGTTCATCTAAGATACAGCATGTGTCAGTACCTCACTGTATTTATTAAATAATGTTCCATCATATGGCTACATGCTACATTTTATACATTTTTAATTTTGCATCTTAAGTTTAGTACTTCTGAGAGACTTAACTTTTGGAAAGATGGGGTAGACAGTTGTGAGTTTCATGTTTGTTTTTTAAAACTGTTTTAACCATTTTATATGTACAGTTCAGTGCCATTAAATACGTTCACATTGTTGTGCAAAAATCACTGTTATCCATCTCCAGAATTTTTCATTAACATAAACTGAAGAATACAAGGATGATTCAACATATGTAAATCAGTCCATGTAATACACCACATTAGCTGCATAAATGAAAAAAATCACATGTTCTCTGTTGATGCAGAAAAAGTTCTTTTTTTAATTAAGATTATGATATTTAACAACCTTGTGAAATTTCAGTTGTACATTATTGTTAGTCATGTTGTAGGTACACCACTTCACCCTTTGTGCCCTCCCCCCACCCCCCCTTTCCCCTGGTAACCACCGATCAGTTCTCTTTGTCTATATGTTAACTACCACCTATGAGTGGAGTCATACAGAGTTCGTCTTTCTCTGTCTGGCTTATTTCACTCAACATAATACCCTCAAGGTCCATCCATGTTGTTGTAAATGGGACGACTTTGTCCTTTTTATGGCTGAGTAGTATTCCATTGTATATATATATACCATATCTTCTTTATCCAGTCATCAGTTGCTGGGCACTTAGGTTGGTTCCAGGTCTTGGCTATTGTGAATAATGCTGCAATGACCATAGGGGTGCATGGGACTTTTGGAATTGCTGATTTCAGGCTCTTAGGATAGATACCCAGTAGGGGGATGGCTGGGTCATAAGGTATTTCTATTTTTAACTTTTTGAGAAGTCTCCATACTGTTTTCCATAGTGGCTGCACCAGTTTGCATTCCCACCAGCAGTGTATGAGGGTTCCTTTTTCTCCACATCCTCTCCAACATTTGTCACTCTTGGTTTTGGATATTTTTGCCATTCTAACAGGTGGAAGGCGATATCTTAGTGTAGTTTTGATTTGCATTTCCCTGATGATTAGTGATGATGAGCATCTTTTCATGTGTCTATTGGCCATCCGTATATCTCCTTTGGAGAAATGTCTGTTCATGTCCCCTGCCCAGCTTTTGATTGGGTTGTTTGATTTTTTGTTGTTGAGCTATGTGAGTTCTGTATGTATTATGGAGATTAACCCTTTGTCAGATAAGTAACTTGTAAATATTTTTTCCCAATTAGTGGGCTGTTTTTTTGTTTCAGTCCTGTTTTCCCTTGCCTTGAAGAAGGTCTTTACCCTGATGAAGTCCCATTCGTTTATTCTTTCTATAGTTTCCCTCATCTGAGGGGTTATGGTGTCTGAAAAGATTCTTTTGAAACTGATGTCAAAGAGTGTACTGCCTGTATTCTCTTCTAGAAGACTTATTGTTTCAGGCCTAATCTTTAGGTCTTTGATCCATTTTGAGTTTATCTTTGTGAATGGTGAAAAAGAATGGTTAATTTTCATTCTTTTACATGTGGCTGTCCAGTTTTCCCAGCACCATGTGTTGAAGAGACTTTCTTTCCTTCATTGTAGGCCCTCAGCTCCTTTGTCGAAGATTAGCTGTCCATAGATGTGTGGTTTTATTTCTGGACTTTCAATTCTGTTCCATTGATCTGTGCACCTGTTTTTGTACCAGTACCATGCTGTTTTGATTACTGTAGCTTTGTAGTATGCTTTGAAGTTAGGGATTGTGATGCCTCTGCCTTTGTTCTTCTTTCTCAGGATTGCTTTAGCAATTCGGGGTCTTTTGTTGCCCCATATGAATTTTAGGAATCTTTGTTCAATTTCTGTAAAGAATGTCATTGGGATTCTGATTGGGATAGCGTTGAATCTGTAGATTGCTTTAGGTAGTATGGACATTTTAACTATGTTTATTCTTCCAATCCATGTGCATGGAATGTCTTTCCATCTCTTTATGTCGTCATCAATTTCTTTCAAGAAAGTCTTGTAGTTTTCATTGTATAGATCTTTCACTTCCTTGCTTAAATTTATCCCAAGGTATTTTATTCTTTTTGTTGCGATCGTGAATGGGATTGAGTTCTTGAGTTCTTTTTCTGTTAGTTCATTGTTAGCGTATAGAAATGCTACTGATTTATGTATGTTGATTTTATATCCTGCAGCTTTGCTGTAGCTGTTGATTGTTTCTAATAGTTTTCCAATGGATTCTTTGGGGTTTTCTTTATATAAGATCATGTTGTCTGCAACCAGCGAGAGTTTTACTTCTTCATTGCCTATATGGATTCCTTTTATTTCTTTTTCCTGCCGAATTGCTCTGGCCAACACCTCCACTACTATGTTGAATAACAGTGGTGAAAGTGGGCACACTTGTCTTGTTCCTGTTCTCAGAGGGATGGGTTTCAGTTTTTGTCTGTTGAGTATGATGTTGGCTGTGAGTTTGTCATCTATGGCCTTTATTATGTCGAGGTACTTTCCTTCTATACCCATTTTATTGAGGGTTTTTATCATAACTGGATGTTGGATCTTGTCGAATGCTTTCTCTGCATCTATTGAGATGATCATGTGGTTTTTGTTTCTCATTTTGTTAATGTAGTGAATCACGTTGATTGACTTGCGGATGTTGAACCATCCCTGTGTCCCCGGTATAAATCCCACTTGATCATGGTGTATAATCTTTTTGATGTATTGCTGTATTCGGTTTGCCAAAATTTTGTTGAGGATTTTTATGTCTATGTTCATCAGTGATAACTGGCCTGTAGTTTTCTGTCTTCGTGTTGTCCTTGTCAGGTTTGGGGATCAGGGTGATGTTGGCTTCATAGAGTGTGTTAGGGAGTGCTCCATCTTCCTCAATTTTCTGGAATAGTTTGAGAAGGATAGGTATTAACTCTTCTTTGCATGTTTGGTAGAATTCTCCAAAGAAGCCGTCTGGTCCTGGACTCTTAGTTTTGGGGTGATTTTTGATTACTGTTTCTATTTCTTTACTTGTGATTGGTCTATTCAGATTCTCTATTTCTTCCTGCTTCAGTTTTGGGAGGTTGTATGAGTCTAGGAATTTATCCATTTCTTCTAGGTTGTTCAATTTGTTGGCATATAGTTTTTCATAGTATTCTCTTATGATCCTTTGTATTCTTCGGTATCTGTTGTGATTTCTCCTCTCTCATTTCTAATTTTATTTATTTGAGACTTCTTTCTTTTTTTTTAGTGAGTGTGGCTAAGCATTTATTGATTTTGTTAATTTTTTCAAAGAATCAACTCTTTGTTTCATTGACCCTTTCTACTGTCTTTTTTGTTTCAATATCGTTTATTTCTGCTCTAATTTTTATTATTTCCCTCCTACTGACTTAGGGCTTTGTTTGTTCTTCTTTTTCTAATTCTGTTAGGTGTCGTTTGAGGTTGTTTATGTGAGATTTTTCTTGCTTATTGAGGTGAGCCTCTATTGCAATGAATTTCCCTCTTAGGACTGCTTTTGCTCTGTGTCCCAAATGAGTTGATATGGCATGTTTTCATTTTCATTTGTCTCCAGATAATATTTGATTTCTTCTTTCATTTCTTCAGTAATCCATTGTTTGTTCAGTAGCATGTTGTTTAGTCTCCACATTTTTGCCCCTTTCCCAGCTTTATTCTTGTAGTTGATTTCTAGTTTCATAGCATTATGATCCGAAAAGATGCTTGGTATTATTTCAGCCCTCTTGAATTTAGTGATACTTGCTTTGTTTCCCAAGATACGGTCTATCATTGAGAATGTTCCATGCGTACTTGAGAAGAATGTGTAACCTGCTGTTTTTGGATGAAATGTTCTATATATACCTATTAAGTCCATCTGGTCTAATTTTTCATTTAATTTTATAATTTCCTTGTTGATTTTCTGTCTGGATGATCTATCCATTGGTGTTAATGGGGTGTTGAGGTCCCCTAGTATTATTGTATTGTTGTTGATGTCTCCTTTTAGTTTTGTTAATAGTTGCTTTACAAATTTTGGTGCTCCTGTGTTGGGTGCATATATGTTTATAAGTGTTATGTCATCTTGGTGGAGTGTCCCTTTTATCATTATATACTGCCCCTCTTTGTCTTTCTTTATCTGTGTTGCTTTGAAGTCTACTTTGTCTGATATAAGAATGGCAACACCTGCTTTCTTTTGTTCATTATTAGCTTGGAGTATTGTCTTCCATCCCTTCACTCTGAGTCTGTGTTTGTCTTTAGGGGCTGAGCTGTGTTTCCTGGAGGCAGCATATTGTTGGATCTTGTTCTGTGATCCATCCTGCCGCTCTGTGTCTTTTTATTGGAGAGTTCAGTCCATTTACATTTAGAGTGATTATTGAAACGTGGGGGCCTACCGCTGCCATTTTATCACTTGTTTTCTGGTTCTCTTGCATTTCCTTTGTTTCTTGTCCCATGATTTTTGGATTCCTACTTCAGGTAGGTAAATTTCTGTATTGGCTTTCTTACTTGTAATTTGTGTCTTTATTCTTGTTATTTGTTTAGTGGTTACTAGGTGGCTTGTAAAACTCATCTCATAGATGAGATAGTCCTTTTTCTGATAGCCTCTTATTTCCTTAAATTAAAACGTTTCATCCCTTTTCTCTTCCCCTTCTAGGTTGTTATTGTCAGATTTTTTTTTCCCTCTTCCTTCTTGTGTTGTGAGTTCATGGTTAAAATGACAGGATTATATTTATTCTTGGTGTTTCCCTTCCATTTATCTTTAATGTTTTATTTAACTTTTGCTAACCTGTTCTGATGGAGAGCTGCTACTTTCTCTTATTGTCCTTTTACTTATCTCCTTTGTTCTGGGTTTTGTATCCTCTTTCCCTTTTTTGATTTTTCAGGTATGAGGGTCTTCCTGAGCATTTCTAAAGAGGAGGTCTTTTGGCAATGAACTCCCTTAACTTTTGTTTATCTGGGAAAATTTTTATTTCTCCATCGTATTTGAAGGATATTTTCGCTGGATAGAGTATTCTTGGCTGCAGGTTTTTGTCCTTCAGAGTTTTGAATATAACATTCCATTCTCTTCTAGCCTGTAAGGTAGCTGCTGAGGAATCTGAGGATAGCCTTATGGGGGTTCCTTTCTAGGTTATTTTCTTCTGCCTGGCTGCCCTTAGTATTTTGTCTTTGTCGTTGACTTTTGCTGGCTTCACTACTATATGCCTTGGGGTTGGTTTTGTTACATTGATAAAGTTTGGAGATCTATTGGCTTCTGTCACATGAAGTTCCATCTCTCTCCCCGGGTTTCTAAAGTTCTCAGCCATTATTTCTTTAAACAGGCTTTCTGCCCCCTTCTCCTTCTCTTCGCCCTCTGGTGTACCTATAATCCTTATGTTGCATCTCCTAATTGAGTTGGATAATTCTCGGAGAGTTTCTTCATTTCTTTTTAGTCTTACTTCTCTCTCCTCCTCTGTCTGCAGCATTTCTATATTCCTATCCTCCAAATTACTAATTCTGTCCTCCATATTATTGACCCTACTGTTTAGAGAGTCCAGATTTTTCTTAATCTCCTCCATTGTGTTCTTCATCTCCAATATTTCTGTTTGGTTCTTCTTTATGGTATCAAGCTCTTTTGTGACATAGCTCCTGAACTAGGTGAGTTGTCTATCTGAATTCTCTTTTAACTCATTGAGTTTTTTAGTAATGGCTGTTTTGAATTCCTTGTCATTTAGGTTATAGATTTCATTGTCTTTGGGATTGTTTTCTGGGTACTTGTCATTTTCCTTCTGTTCTGGAGATTTAATATATTTTTCCATACTGTTTGATGGCATGGATTTGTGCCCCTGCAAAGAGATAGAGTTTAGTTACTGCTTCCACTTGTTTCAACTAGTGTGTGTGTGGGAGCAGCTGTTTAGCCTGCACTGACCAGGGACCCTGTCAGCTGTTACTGACTGGACCTGGCCCCTCCTCATAGTCACAGTGGTCCTGTGGGGTCTCTTGTCAGCTGTGGGGACAATCGCAAGGGTGCCTCAGGCTGCTGGTGCCTACTGTTGCAGACCACCTAGATGTGCTCCCTCCTTGGGGTCTGCAGCAGTGTTATGGGCTTTCCCAGAGGCTGGGAGCAGGATCACCTATATTTGCAGCTCTGTCACTGTCAGAGCCCACAAGATCTCACTTGTCCACTATAGGTCCCAGCAGAGCTATGGGTATCTTCTTCAGTCTTTGGTTAGCTCACCTAGTTGTGCTACTTTTGCCCTAGGGCCTTCCAGCCTTGTGATTGCTGGTCGGGACCTCTCCACTAGTGCTGTGCAGAAGCTTTCGCTGAGGGTGCTGTGGGAACCTGGAGTTTCCCCCTGGGCTGCGGAGCTGGGCTGCAGGAGCTCTACCCAGCCCCAGGCCATCCCACAGAATCTCTGGGATCCCCTTGCACCCTCTGGGGCACAGCCGGAGTCCATGAGTCCGGCGGTGGCTGGCAAGCTGCTGCCTTGCCCAGGATCCTGCTCTTTGGGAGCCTCCTGGTGTTCTGAATCCTGGGCGGGGCCTCTCAGCTAATGGCGAGCAGAGGCTTTCCCTGTCGCCAGTGCAGGACCCTGGAGTTTCCCCCTGGGTTTAGATGTAATCATGGGGGGCTTAGGTAGGGCTGTGGTCACCTGTTTCCACCGTTGCTCCGTCGGTGAGTGCACTCTCGTGCCCTTGGTTTGTGGTGATGCTATGGGGCAGTCTGCTGGAAGAGAGCTGCTTGCGGGTACTAGGCTGTCTGGGGATCGGGGGTCGGAGAGTTTTCACCTATCTCCACCTCCTCCCCGGGGGAAGTCCGTCCTCCTTCCGAAGTATAGCAGCACGGGTCTCTCAGGCGTCCTAAGATGCTATATGGATATCCTTTGTTAACCGATGAATGATCAATTAGTTGTAGATTCGAAGGGGGGAGACAAAGAAGACTACTTACTCCGCCTTCTTGGTCCCACTTCAGGACTGAGATGTAGAAAAAGTTCTTAAGAAATTTAGCACCCTTTCATGATAAAAACATTCAACAAACTGGGAGACCAAATATGAAAAAACCACAGCTAACATCATATGAGTGGTGAAAAAGTGAAAGCATTTCCCCTAACATCAGGAACAAGATAAGAATGCCTGCTTTCACCACTTCTGTTCAACATGGTATTGGAAGTCCTAGCCAGGGCAATTATGGACGAAAAAGAAATGAAGGCATCCAGATTGGAAATAAAGAAGTAAAATTATCTCTCTTCACAAAAGACATGATCTTATATGTAGAAAACCATAAAGATTCCACAAGAAAACTCTTAGAAATAATAAATGAGTTCAACAGAGTTGCAGAATATAAAATCAATAATCACATATCACTTGTGTTTCGATATACTAACAATGAATAATTTGAAAAAGGAAATTAAGAAAATAATTCCACCTGCTAGAGCACAGATTTAATCCAGTTCAGCCAGGGCAGGCAACCTGCTCTAGGGACTGGCCCCAGCAAGCAAGCCCTCAGGCTACTTTGCAGCCTGCGTTGACTAAGTACCTTGATCCTCTACAGGCAGGCAAGGGTGTCTGCCTCTGTGGGGCAGGGCCTGTGTGAGGACCAGGTGAACTATGGGGGGCAGTGATGGAGAGGTTGGGGCCTCTGCAGTGCAGTGTTGGGGTACACTCCCGGGGGTTGAGAAGTTTGCATGGACCAGGACTGTGTTGATGTAGTGTGTGGTTCTGTGGGGGGTGAGGCTCATCGGCAGCAGAAGACCTGTGCTTCACAAATCAGCCCCACCTTCCAGAGCCTGAAACAATTGAGTGCTCCCTGCCTAGGGCTAGCCCCACTCAGCTGCACTCCTAAGAGAACTGACAACAGCCTTGTAGGCCTGAGGCCTGTCACAACTGTAAGCCCCTGAGCCTAGCAACCAGCTACACTGGGTATCAACCCAATTAAGAGGAAAACTGCAATAGGAGTGTGCTGATACACTTTGTAGCCAACAGTGCTGAGGCTCCCCAAACTGGATTTACCAACAGCTGGCCAGGGAAGGAAAGATTAGACTCCCTGGGTAGCTGCAGTGGGAGCAACCCTGCCACAGCAGAAGGACACAAGTAGCCCACAAAGGGGTCACTCCTGGATCTTGTGGACTGGTGACGAGGGGGAAGCACACTGCTGGGCCTCATAAGGCATCTCATACATAAGCCTACTTCTCCAAGATCGGAAGACATAGCTGACTCACCTAATACATAGAAATAAGCACAGAGAAAGAGGCATAATGACGAGACAAAGGCATAGTTGAAAGGGAACAGGACAAAACCCAAGAAAAAGGACTAAATGAAACAGAAACAAGCGACCTACTCGACAAAGAGTTAAAACAAAATATCATGAAGAGGTTCACAGATATTGGGAGAGGAGGGGGTGAACACAGTGAGCTCATCAGCAAAGAACTGGAAGATTTAAAAAAAAATCAGAAATGAAGAATACAATACTGGAAATGAAACAGAGTAGAGGATGCAACAGAACGGATCAGCGAGCTGGATGAAAGACTAGAGGAAATCACCCAAGCAGAACAGAAAAAAGAAAAAAGAATTAGAATGCAAACAGTCTAAGGAAACTTGGGGACAATATCAAGTGTGCTAACATTCGAATTATAGGTGGCCCAGAAGGAGAAGAGAGAGACAAAGGGACAGAAAATTTATTTGAAGAAATAATAGATGAAAATTTTTGTAATCTGAGGAAGGAAACATACATCCAAGTTCAGGAAGCACAGAGAGCTCCAAACAAGATAAGCCCAAAGAGGCCCGAACCAAGACATATTATAATTAAAATGTCCAAAATTAAAGATAGAGAATCCTAAAAGCAGCAAGACAAAGTCCACAAGTGACATACAAAGGGATACCCATCAGGCTATCAGTGGACTTCTCAGCCATGACCCTACAGGCGAGAAGAGAATGGCACGATGTATTTAAAGTGCTAAAAGGAAAAAACCTACAGCCAGGAATACTCTATCCATCAAGGTTGTCATTCAGAATGAAAGGAGAGATAAAGAGCTTCACAGACAAGCAGAAAGTAAAGGAGTTTATCACCAAGAAACCAGTTCTACAAGAAATGCTGAAGGGACTTACTTAAGTGGGAAAGCAATGACCACAAATAGAGATAAAAAAAAATTATCAAAAAAACAACAAAAAACCTGGCAATAAAATCACTTGTAAAGGAAAAAATATAGTAAAAGTAGCAGATCAACTACTTGTGAAGATAATATGAAGGTTAAAAGACAAATGTACTAAAATCACCTATTTCAATGATAAGAGGGTAATGGATAGACACACACTAAACAAGAAACTATATATGATTTAAAAAACATAATGTGGAAGGAGGGGAGTGAAAAAGTAGAACTTTTAGAAAGATGTCAAGCTAAAGAGTCTATCAACTCAATATAGACTTATATACATAGAATATTAAATGGAATCCTCATGGTAATCTCAAATCAAAAACCTATAATAAGCAAGAAAAAAAGTAACACAAAAGAAGTCAAACATATTACTAAAGATAGCCATCAAACCACAAGGGAAGAGAGCAAGAGAAAAAGACAGGAACAGAGAAGAACTACTAAAACACTCAGGAAAAAAAAGTAACAAAATGGCAATAAATACATATTTATCAATAGCTACTTTAAACGTCAATAGACTAAATGCTCTAATCAAATGCCACAGGGTGGCCAATTTGATAAAAAAACCAAGACCCATGTATATGCTGTATACAAGAGACACACTTCAGACCTAAAGACACTCACAAACTGAAAGTGAAAAGGTGGAAAAAGATATTCCATGCCAATGTCAAAGAAAAGAAAGTGGGGGTAGCAATACTTATATTAGACAAAATAGATTTTAAAACAAAAACTAACAAGAGACAAAGACAGGCACTATATAACGATAAAGGGAACAATCCAACAAGAAAATATAACACTTGTAAATATGTATGCACCCAACATAGGAGCACCTAAATATATAAAGCAATTATTAACAGACATCAAAGGAGAAATAGACAGTAACACAATAATAGTAGGGGACTTTAACTCTCCACTTACACCAATGGGTAGATCATCCAAACAGAAGATCAATAAGGAAACACTGGCCATAAACGACACATTCGACCAGATGGACTTAGTAGATATGTAGAGAACATTCCATCCAAAAACCACAGAATACACATTGTTTTCAAATGCCTGTGGAACGTTCTCCAGGATTGATCACATATTAGGCCACAAAACAAATCTCAATAAATTTACGAAGATGAAAATAATACCATGCATCTTCTCTGACGACAAAGGTATGAAACTGGAAATCAACTACAGGAAGAAAACCAGAAAAGCCCCAAAAATGTGGAGATTCAACAAAATGCTACTGAACAACGAATGGGTCAATAAAGAAATCAAAGGAGAAATAAAAAAATTCCTGGAGACACATGAAAATGAAAATACGATGTGCCAAAATTTGTGGGATACAGCAAAAGCGGTTCTAAGAGGGAAGTTTATAGCAATTCAGGCCTACCTCAACAAAGAAGAAAAATCCCAAATAGACAATCTAAAAGTGCACCTAAAGGTACTGGAAAAAGAACAACAATCAAAGCTCATAATCAGTAAAAGGAAGGAAATAATAAAAATCAGAGCCGAAATAAATACTATAGAGACTAATAAAACAGTAGAAAAATTAATGAAACCAAGAGTTGGTCCTTTGAAAAGGTAAGCAAGATTAACAAACCCTTAGCTAGACTCACCAAGAAAAAAAGAGAGAAGGCTCAGATAAATAAAATCAGAAATGAAAGAGGAGAGATTACAATGGACAGTTCAGAAATACAAAAGATAATAAGAAAATACTATGAAAAGCTATATGCCAACAAATTGGATAATCTAGAAGAAATGGATAAGTTCTTAGAAACATACAACCTTCCAAAACTGGACCAAGAAGAAGTGGAAAATTTGAATAGACCGATCACCAGTAAGGAGATCGAAACAGCAATCAAAAACCTCCCCAAAAATGAAAGTCCAGGATCAGATGGCTTCCCGGGTGAATTCTACCAAACATTCAAAGAAGACTTAATACCTGTCCTTCTCAAATTCTTCCAAAGAATTGAAGAGGAAGGGAGGCTTCCTAACTGATTCTACGAAGCCAACATCATCCTGATACTAAAACCAGACAAGGACAACACAAAAAAAGAAAATTGCAGGCCAATATCACTGATGAACATTGATGCAGAAATCCTCAGCAAAAAACTAGCAAATTGAATACAGCAATACATTAAAAAGATCATACGTCATGATCACGTGGCCTTCATTCCAGGGATGCAGGGGTGTTTCAGCTTCCCCAAATCTATAAACATGATACACCACATTAACAAAATGAAGAATAAAAATCACATGATCATCTCAATAGATGCAGAGAAAGCATTTGACAAGGTACAGCATCCATTTATGATAAAACTCTAATGAAAATGGGTATAGAAGGAAAATGCCTCAACATGATAAAGGCTGTATGTGACAAACCCACAGCAAATATAATTCTCAACAGAGAAGAACTGAAAGCTCTCCCTCTAAGAACAGGAACCAGACAAGGATGCCCACTGTCACCACTCTTATTTAACATAGTATTGGGAGTCCTAGCCAGAGCAATCATGCAAGAAAAAGAAATAAAAGGGATCCACATTGGAACAGAAGAAGTGAAATTGTCACTCTTGGCAAACGACATGATTTTCTATCTAGAAAACCCTAAAGAATCCACTAAAAAACTTTTAGAAACCATAAAGGAATACAGTCAAGTCGTGTGATACAAAATCAACGTACAACAATTGGTTGCATTTCTGTACACTAACAACAAAGTAGCAGAAAAAGAATTTAAGAATACAATCCCACTTACAATTGCAACAAAAAGAATAAAACATCTAGGAATAAACTTAACCAAAGAGGTGAAATACCATACACCAAAAACTATAAAACGTTGAAAGAAATCGAAGAAGACACAAAGAAATGGAAAGATATTCCGTGCTCTTGGATTGGAAGAATTAACATTGTTAAAATGTCCATGCTTCCTAAAGCAATCTATAGATTCAACGCAATCTCTAGCAAAGTTCCAACAACATTTTTCTCAGAAATAGAACAAAGAATCCTAAAATTTATATGGAGTAACACAAGACCTCGAATAGTCAAAGGATTCCTGAGAAAAAAGAACAAAGCTGGAGGTATCACACTCCCTGATTTCAAAATATACTAGAAAGCCATAGTAACCAAAACAGCATGGTACTGGCACAAAAACAGACACACAGATCAGTGGAACAGAATCGAAAGCCCAGAAGTAAACCCACACATTTATGGACAGCTAATATTCGACAAGGGAGCCAAGAGCATACAATTGGGGAAGGATAGTCTCTTCAATAAATCGTGTTGGGAAAACTGAATAGCCACATGCAAAAGAATGAAAATAGACCATTCCCTTACATAATGCACAAAACTCAACTCAAAATGGATTAAAGACTTGAATGGAAGACCCAAAACCATGAGACTTCTAGAAGAAAACATAGGCAGTACGCTCTTTGACATCAGTCTTAGCAGCATATTTTCAAGTCCCATGTCTTGATTGGGCAAGGGAAGCAAAAGAAAAAATGAACAAATGGGACTACATCAAACTAAAAAGCTTCTGCACAGCAAAGGAAACCATCAACAAAATGAAAAGACACGCTAACAATTGGGAGAAGATATTTGCAAATCATATATCAGATAAGGTGTTAATATCCAAAATATACAAAGAACTCATACAGCTCAACAACAAAAAAACCAACCATCCAGTTAAAAATGGGCAAAGGATCTGAACAGAGATTTCTCCAGAGAAGATATACAGATGGCCAACAGGTACATGAAAAGATGCTCAACATCATTAGCTATCAGGGAAATGCAAATCAAAACTTCAATGAGGTATCACCTCCCTCCGGTCAGAATGGCTATGATTAACAAGACAACAAACAACAAATGTTGGAGAGGATGTGGAGAGAAGGGAACCCTTGTACACTGCCGGTGGGAGTGCAAACTGATGCAGCCTGTATGGAAAGCAGTATGGAGTATCCTCAGAAAATTAAGAATAGAGCTACCATATGATTCAACTATCCCACTGCTGGGTATTTATCCTAAGAACTTGAAAACGCAAATGCATAAAGATACTTGTACCCCTATGTTCAACGCAGCATTATACACAATAGCCAAGACTTGGAAGCAGCCTAGGTACCCATCAAGGGACGAATGGATAAAGAAGATGTGGTATTTATACACAATGGAATACTGCTCAGCCATAGGAAATGACAAAATCCGGCCATTTGTGACAACATGGATGGACCTTGAGGGTATTATGCTGAGTGAAATAGGTCAGAGGGAGAAAGTCAAATACCATATGATCTCACTCATAAGTAGAAGATAGAAACAACGACCAGAAAAACACATAGCATTGGAGATTGGACTGGTGGTTACCATTGGGAAAGGGGGGAGGGGGGAGGGCAAAAGGGGTGATTAGGCTCACATGTGAGGGGATCGACTATAATTAGTGTTCGGGTGGTGAACACGATGTAATGTACAGAGAATTCGAAATATGTACATCTGAAAAAAGTAAAAATAAATAAAAATAAGAAAAATAAAATAAAATTTAAAAAAAGATCACTGTCAAAGAGTATACTACCTATATTTTCTTCCAGAAGTTTTACAGTTTCAGGTCTTACCTTCAAGTCTGTGATCCATTTTGAGTTTGTTTTTTTTGTGTGGCATAAGAAAATGGTCTACTTTCATTCTTCTGCATTTGGCTGTCTGGTTTTCCCAACACCATTTATTGAAGAGACTATCTTTTCTCCATTGTATGTTCTTAGCACCTTTGCCAAAGAATAGCTGTCTGTACATGTGTGGTTTTATTTCTGGGCTTTCAATTCTGTTCCATTGATCTGTCTGTATGTTTCTGTACCAGTACCATGCTGTTTTTATTATGATAGCTTTGTATTACATTTTGAAATCAGAGATTGTGAACCCTCCAGCTTTGTTCTTTTTTCTCAAGATTGCTTTATCTATTCGGAGTGTTTTTTTGCCCCATATGAATTTTAGGATTCTTTGTTCTATTTCTGTGAGGAATGTCACTGAGATTCTGATTGGAATTGCGTTGAATCTGTTGATTGCTTTGGGTAGTGTGGACATTTTAACTATGTTTATTCTTCCAATCCATGTGCATAGAGTATCTTTCCATTTCTTTATGTCATCATTGGTTTCTTTCAATAATGTCTTATAGTTTTCATTGTATAGGTCTTTCATCTCCTTGGTTAAATTTATTCCTAGATGTTTTCTTCTTTTTGTTGCGATTGTAAATGGGATTGTATTTTTGAGTTCACTTTCTTTTAGTTTGTTATTAGGGTATAGAAATGCAACTGATTTTTGTAAGTTGATTTTGTAGTCTACAACTTTACTGTAGTTATTGATTCTTTCTGGTAGTTTTCTGATGGATTCTTTAGGGTTTTCTATATATAATCTCATGTCATCTGCAAACAGCGAGAATTTCACTTCTTCATTTCCTATTTGGATTACTTTTATTCCTTTTTCCTTCCTAATGGCTCTGGCAACAACCTCCAGTACAATATTGAATAAGAGTGGTGATAGTGAGCACCTTATCTTGTTCCTGTTCTCAGAGGAAAAGCATTCAGTTTTTCCCCATGAGTTTGATGTTGACTTTGGGTTTATGACCTTTATTATATTGCGGTAATTTCCTTCTATTCTCATTTTGTTAAAGAGTTTTTATCTTAAATGGCTGTTGGATCTTCTCAAATGCTTTCTTTGCATCTATTGAGATGATCATGTGTTTTTCTTCCTCATTTTTTTAATGTGGTGTATGACATTGGTTGATTTGTGGATGGGCAACCATCCCTGTATCCCTGGTAGAAATACTACTTGGTCATGGTGTATGATGTTTTTGATGTATTGCTATATTCAAGTCGCCCATATGTTGTTGAGGAATTTTGCATCTGTGTTCATCAGTGATATTGGCCTGTAGTTTTCCATTTTTGTGTTGTCCTTATCAGGCTTTGGTATCAGGGTGATGTTGGCCTCGTAGAATGTGTTAGGAAGTGTTCCATCTTCCCTAATTTTTGCAGTAGTTTAGAAGGATAGGTATGTAATCAGCTTTGAATGTTTGGTGGAATTCACCAGGGAAACCATCTGGTCCTGGACTTGTGGGGACTTTTTGATTACTGTTTCAATCTCTTTACTTGTGATTGGCCTATTCAGATTATCTATTTCTTCTTGATTCACATTTGGGAGGTTGTAAGAGTCTAAGAACTTTTCCATCTCTTCTAGAATCTCCAATTTGTTGGCATATAGCTTTTCATAGTATTGTCTTACATTCGTTTGTATTTCTGTGGTATCTGTTGTAATTTCTTCTCTTTCATTTGTAATTTTATTTATGTGAGCTTTCTCTATTTCTTTCTTTGCAAGTCTACCTAGGGGTTTTTCAGTTTTGGTTGTCTTCTCAAAGAACCAGCTCTTTGTTTCATTAATCCATTCTACCATCTTTTTTGTTTCAGTTGCATTTTTTTTCTGTTCTGCTTTTTATTTTTTCCCTCCTTCTGCTGACTTTGGGCTTTGTTTGTTGTTCATTTTCTAATTCAGTTAGGTCAACTTTGAGATTGCTCATTTGGGATTTTTCTTGTTTGTTAAGGCGAATGTATATTGTGATGAATTTCCCTCTTAGTACCACTTTTGCTCCATCCCACATGAGTTGGTATGGTATATTTTCATTTGTCTCCAGATATTTTTTGATTTCTCCTTTAATTTCTTCAATGATCCATTGGTTGGTCAGTAGCATGTTGTTTAGTCTCCACATCTTTGTCCCTTCCTCAGTTTTTTTCTTGTAGTTAATTCTATTTTCACAGCTTTTTGGTTAGAATAGATGCTTGTTATTATTTTAATCTTACTAAATTTATTGAGGCTTGCCTTGTTTCCCAAGATATGGTCTATCCTTGAGAGTGTTCCATGAGAGCTTGAGAAGAATGTGTATTCTGCTGTTTTTGGTTGGAGTGTTCTATATATATCTACTTAGTTCATCTGGTTTAGTTTTGCATTTAATTGCACTGTTTCCTTGCTGACTTTCTGGCTGGATTGTCTGTCTGTTGATGTGAATGAAGTATTGAGGTTCCTTACTATTACTGTGTTGTTGTTCATGTCTCCTTTTAGATTGGTTAATAGTTTCTTTGTGTATTTGGTGCTCCTGTGTTGGGTGCATAGATAAGTGTTAGGTCTTCTTGGTGGAGTGTCCCTTTAATTATTATATACTGCCCCTCTTTGTCTATCCTTACCTGTCTTATCTTGAAGTCTACTTTCTCTGATATAAGTATTTCGACACCTGCTTTATTTTGTTTGCAATTAGCTTGGAGTATCATGTTCCATCCCTTCACTCTGAGTCTGTTTGTCATTGGAGCTCAGATATGTTTCCTGAAGGCAGCTGTTGGGTCTTGCTCTTTAATCCATCTCACCACTCTCTATCTTTTGATTGGAGAATTCAATCCATTTACCTTTAGAGGATTATTGATATATGAGGGCTTAATGCTGCCATCTTATTGCTCATTTTCTGGTTCTCCTGCATTTCCTTTGTTTCTCGTCCCATGTGGTTTGGACTACCAGTTTGGTCACCTAGTTTTTTATGCTAGATTTCTTAGTTTTCTCCTTATTTATTATTTGTGTCTCTGTTCTACGTATTTTTTTAGTGGTTACATGATGTTTGTATGCAAAATCTCATGGATGAGATAGTACATCTTCTGGTGACCTCTTATTTCCTTACACTGAGTGATTCAGTCCCTCTCCTCTTCCCCTCCTAAGTTATTTTTGTCACATCTTATTCCATCTTGTGTTGTGAGTTTATGGTTAAAATGACAGGATTATCTTTGTTTTTGTTATTTTCCCTCCTTTTATCTTTAATGTTTTGCCTGAGTATTTGCTAACCTGTTCTGATGTGCAGCTTCAATTTTCTGTTTTTTTTCCTACCTATATATCTCCTTACTCAGGGCTTTGTAACCCCTTTGTTCTTTTTTTTTTTTCACATATGAAGGCCTTCTTGAGGATTTCTTGTAGTGGGGGTCTTGTGAGGATGAACTCCCTTAGGTTTTGTTTATCTGGGAAAGTTTTTATTTCTCCATAATATCTAAAGATATTTTCACTTGATAGAGTATTCTTGGCTGAAAGTTTTTGTCTTTCGGAGATTTGAATATATCATTCCACTCTTCTCCTAGCCTGTAAGATTTCTTCTGAGAAATAGGCTGAAAGCCTGATAGGGGTTCCTTTGTAAGTTATTTTCTTTTGCCTTGCTGCCCTTAATATTTTTTCTTTGTCATTGACTTTTGCTAGCTTGACTACTATATGCCTTGCAGTAGGTCATTATACATTGACATACTTAGGAGATCTGGTGGCTTCTTTCACATGGATTTCCATGTCCTTCCTAAGGTTTGGGAAGTTCTCTGCTATTATTTCTTTGAACAAGCTTTCTGCTCCATTCTCCTTCTCTTTTCCCTCTGGAATATATAATCCTTATGTTACATTTCCTAATTGAGTTGGATATTTCTCAGAGAATTTCTTCATTTCTTTGTAGTCTTAGTTCTCTCTCCTCCTCTATCTGAAGCACTTCTATATTCCTGACCTCACTGTTGCTGATTAATTCCTCCTTGATCTCAGCTCTTTTGTTCAGGGAATCCAAAGTCTGCTTTATCTCATCCATTGTTTTTCATCTCCAATATTTCTTTATAGTTTGAATCTCTGTTGTGAAGTAGCTCCTGAACTCATTAAATTGTCTATCTGCGTTCTCTTTTAACTCATTGAGGCTTTTAATAATAACTGTTTAATTCTCTGTCACTTAGGTTACAGATTTCTGTGTTTTCAGGTTTGGTTTCTCAGTCCTTGTCATTTTCCTTCTGGTCTGGAGAGTCAATATAGTTTTCCATACTGTTAGACAGCATGGATTTGTGCTTCTGCATTGTGGTAGTATTTGATTGCCGCTTCCACCTGTTGCCACTGGGTAGGGGTCAAGAGCTGCATATTCTGAGCCTGCTGCAATCACAGGGACAGCTCCCAGGTGCTGGGCTGGAGCGCTGTGCAGGGGGGAGGGGCACTTTTTTTCTGCTGTGCAATCTTGGCGCCTTCTCACTCTGCCCTTGCTATCTGCTCTCCTGGGGTGTTGTCTTGGTGAAGACACCTCCGTGATAGCTAGCCACTTCTGTCAGGGACTTTTCCCCATCCTGTGCTGGACCTCAGAGATCTCTGGTGTTCCTTTGGAGGGCCACAGCTCCCTCCTCGCTTTCCTCCTGGAGGCCACACAGAATCTCAGGGTCATTGTCCTTCAGGGAGGAAAAGCATTCTCTTACCTTGTTCCACTTCCTTGGACATCAGAGGGGGTGCTCCAGCACCTCTGCTTTCTGACGTATGGCTGCCTGAGTCTCTCAGGCATCCTTTTTGTGATTTGGATGTCCTGTGTTGGCATATGAATGTCCTTTTATTGTATCTTTGAGGGGAGAGTTTACAGGGAGAGCTCACTCTGCTGTGATGCTAACATCACTTGTTAGCCACTCTGTTTTTTGACTGAGGAATTTAATCCATTTACATTTAAAGTAATTATTGGTAAGTCAGTACTTACTATTGCCATTTTTGTTAATTATTTCGATTTGATTTGTCATTCGTTTGTTTTCTTCTTCTTCTTTTACTTTCTTCTTTCGTGATTTGGTAACTATTATTAGCCTTATCCTTTGATTCCTTTCATTTTTCTTTGTGTGTCTACTACAAGTTTTTCTTTTGTCATTACCAGGAGATTTATAAAATGTTCTTAGAACATCCTATTTTACACTGTCAACTTAAGTTTTATCACATAGAAAACCCATACTTCTTTCCTCCCTCTCACTTAGGTTATTGATGTTACCATTTACATATTTTTATATTGTGTATCCATTTAAAAATTATTTTAGTTATAGTAATGTTTGTTTTTTAACTTTTGTAGTAGAGCTAAAAGTGATTTACATACCTTCATTACAATATTAGAGAATTCTGGATTTGAGTATATTTACCTTTACTGATGAGTTTTATACGTTTATATGTTTTTACTTTGTTGTTTAGTACCTTTTTATTTCAACTTGAAGAACTCCCTTTAGAATTTCTTATAATATATATCTAGTGATGAACTCTCTCAGCTATTATTAATTTAGGAGTCTTTATCTCGCCTTTATTTCTGATGGCAGCTTTGCGAGGTATTGTGTATTCTTATTTGGCAGTTTTTTCCTTTCAGTGCTTTGAACATATCACCTCACTGTCTCCTGGCCTGCAAAGTTTCTGCTGCTAAATATGCTGATAGCCTTAAGGGAGTTCCCTTGTATGTGAAGAGTCCCTTTTCTCTTCCTGCTTTCAAAGTTCTCTCTTTGTTTGATTATAATGCGTCATGGTGAAGTCCTCTTTGGGTTGAGTATGTTTGGGGACATTTGGGCTTCAGGTACCTGAATATCTGTATCTTTTCTCAAATTTGGGAAGTTTTCATCTGTTGTTTCTTTGAATAGACTTTCTGCCCCTTCTTCTGTCTCTACTCCTCCTGGAACTCCAATAATGCATGTGCTGTCTCATTTATTGGTATCCTATAAGTTCTGTAGTCTTTCTTCATTCCTTTTTATTCAATTTTCTTTTTGTTCTTATGACTGGGTAATTTTGAATGACCTGTCTTCTTCATTGATTCTTTCTTTTACTTGTTTGAGTCTGCTGTCACAACTCTCTGTTGAATTCTTCAGTGCAGTCATTATATTCTTTAGCTCTATGATTTCTGTTTTTTGTTATGGTCTCTTTTTCTTTGTTAAACTTCTCATTTTGTTCATGTATTGTTTTCCTAATTTGGTTTAGTTATCTATCTGTGCGTTCTTGCATTTTACTGAACTTTTTAAAGATAACTGTTCTGAATTCTTTGTCATTCAGCTCATATATCTCCATTTTTTAGGATCAGTTGTTGGATTTTTCTTAATTACCTTTGGTGGTATTGTGTTTCCCTGATTCATCATTATCCTTGTGTCCTTGCATTGGTATCTGTGCATTGAGGAAGTGGTCACCTCTTTCAGTCTTTACAGGTTCATTTTGGCAGGGAAAGACTTTTACTGCTTAGCCAAGCCTGTGATTTTGAATGGATCAGCTGGTAGCATCCTTGGGAAGATTGGGCTACTGCTGGAGTCTTTGGTGGGCAAGGCTGCTGCTCACCATCTGAGGTCAGGTCGGATTGCTGGCTGGACTCCACAGTTAGGCAGGACCACTTGCTGGCCTCCCTGCTGACATAAAGCTAAACACTTGTTGTGCTCTGTGATTTGGCAGTGCTGCGGGCTAGGCTTTATAATCATCCTTGGTCATTTGTGGCTACAGGCTGTACTCCCTGATCAGTTGTTTCCACTGACTGGAGTTGGTGTTTATGCAGGACTGCAGGCTGCATTCTGTGATTAGGTGAGGCCAAAGGCTGTTCTGTGCATTTTCTGGGGTCACAAGCTGACCTCTGTGATGGTGGTGGGGCAGGCACACATCTTGCTCTGCATTTGTTGGGTAACCGGCTGGATTCCCCATTTGGGCAGGACTGCTGGCTGTACTTGGTGAGAAGTGATCACTGACTGGCTTCCCAGGCTGGGCAGGGCCACAAACTGTGCCTTGCAGTTGGACATGGCTGTAGGCTGGGCTCCACCATTGGGGAGAGTCACTGACTGTGCTCTGTGGTTGGCTGATCTGTTGATTGGGGACCTCAGCCGAGTGAACTGATGACTGCACTCCCTAGCCTTATGGGGCTGCCGTTTGGGTTCTCTGATCAGGTGGAGCTGCTGGCTGGGCTCTGTGGCAAGGTCACTGGCAGAGACATGGTGCCACCTCCAAGATCCATTGGCTGCTTGCTCTTTGTCTTGTCCCCCTTCTTTGTTACTAGATGACCCCAGGTGTTCTACTCCTGCCAGTTTTCCAAGCGTTCCCTATAAGGCGAGACAGAGATGGGCCTCCTGAGGTTTGCCCCTGAACACTGGGAAAGTAGATAGCCATTTTGGGTTCTTTTTTACCCACTGGAGAAACTATAGTCCCAGGGATTCTCTTTCAGTGTGATTCTCTACTGGTTTAGGAGAGGGGCAACATGGTCAAAATGAAACCATTCCTCTTACCCTTCTAATGCCACTTTTCTCTCTTTTTTTTTTTTTGCTCTAACACTTTGCTTTGGCTTCACCCCCTAGGTTCTGAGATTTTCACTAAGGCATTCTTGTGTATGGATGGTTGCTAATTACTATTTTTGTGAAGGGATTAGAGTCTGGGTTCTATTCCTCCATATTCCTCAAATAAGCTCTTTATGTCGGTCCCTCTCTTTTTCCTTCTGGGATTCCCATAATGCACGTTTTGGTCCTCCTGATGGTATCCTAGAGGTCCCTGTGGCACTTTCTACATTTTTGATTCCTTTTTCTTTCTGTGTATTTTTTTTGCCCTTTTTAAAAATAAGCTGATTCTTCTTCCTGCCCAAATCTGCTTTTGATCCCTTTTAGTGAAATTTTCATTTTAGCTAGTGATTTGTTGTCTCCCAAATTTATGTTTTGTTCCTTTTTCCTTTCTTTTCATTGATATTATTTGTTCATACATTGTTCTCCTACTTTCCTTTAGTTCTTTCTGGTTTCTTTGATCCCTTTGAGTATATTTTATATAGTTAAATTAAAATCTACTAAGTCTTATATCTGGAATTCTCAGGGATAGTTTCTGGGTTTTTTTCCTTGTGAAAGACCCATGCCATCCTGTTTTTTGGGGTATACCTTGTGGTTTTTTTTGTTGCATACTGGACATTTGAATATTATAATATGGTAACCATGGAAATCAAATTCCACCTCTTTCCACAGGTTTTCTGTTTTTGTTTGTGAAAGACTGAAGTTGTTTGTTTGTTTAGTGACTTTTCCAGAGTTTTTGCAGAGAATGTGTTCCTTGTCTTGGATACTCCCTGAAGTCTCTCTTCTTTTAGCTGGTGTTCAGGTAGTGTTGTGTCAGGGAATTCTTTGAATGCCAGGAGCTAAAAATAAAAAATAAACAAAAAGCCAGTTTCTCCAGTCCTTGCACATTTCCGTTGTGTTGGGGCCCTCCTTCAACACTTAGCCAGGCTGCTCATGGCTCTGTGTTGGCCTGAAGATTAGTTAGAGGTTAGCGCCTAGGATCCTAGGTTTTTCTGTGCATGTGTCCCGCCCTGGACATGTTCCTGGGGTTCTGAATGCCCCAGTATACACAGGCACTTTTGAGTGCTTTAATTTCCCGAAGAACCTCTCTTCTCAGCTTTTCCTCCTGGGCTTTAAGCTGTCCATTTTTTATCTTGAGTATAATCTTTTGCTCCAGGTGACTGCAGATTTTTGTTCACTTTACAGTAGTTTTGAACAGTGCTTCTGCTGTGTGTCCCTGCGAGTTTGTTTCTCCTTCCTTCCTCTCCTCCGCCCCCTAGTTCTGCTGGGGAAGATTGCTTTTACTTCTAGTCCTTATTTCTGTTGCAGTTATTGACATGTTATAATTTTATCCCCCTCCTTATGATTTGGAAGCTACATATTGTTTTGCTATTCTTTTAGTGGCTACCATTAAAATTTTAACTGAATAACTAATTTTCAGTCTAAAGTTTACCAGTGTCTCCCCTCCTTCTCCCAGGCAAACCAGTACTGAGAATGTTTTAACTGGGATCACTCTTTCTTGTCTTCTTTGCTAGTGTTGTCCAGGGTTACAGTTCTATCCTTTTATCTCCTATAATTAATCATTATTTTTGTTAAATAGTTAAAATTTGTTGAGATGCAGTACTTATTTGCTGAATTCTTTGCTCAGTATTTCTGCTTTACATCTTAGCTCTTTCCCCTGGAATCATTTTTTTTCTTTCTTAAGTACCTATTTTAGAAGTCCTTTTAGTGAGGATTTGTTGGTGGAAACTCAAGTTTTTATTCACCAGAAAATGTTTTTTTTAAGTCTTTTTTTGTCTTAATAGTTTAGATATGAATAAAATCTAGGTTAATTTGTTTTCTTTTCTCAGAACTATTACAATATTCTCAAACTTGTGCCATCTGTTATTTCTGAGAGTTTAGGTGTTTTATGTTTACTTAAATATTTACCCTATCTGGTATTGTTTATTCCTTTCTGTAGTCCTGGGCTTCTACCTAGTACCATTTCCATTCAACCTGAAGAAATTGTTTTAGCTTTTCTTGTTGCACTGGTCTGTTGGAGACAAATTCTCCCAGCTTTTGTCATTTGTATGTGTTTGCATTTCTTAAATTTCCAAAGGTTGTTTTCATGGGATATAGAATTGACAGTCTTTTCTTTCAGCACTTTAAAGGTGTTTCTCTTTGACTTCTGTCATCTCTTGTTTCTAGTGAGAATTCAGCTGTCATTTGTATTTTTCCCCTTTATGTAATATGCTTTTTTTCTTTGCCTGCTTTAAAGATTTTTGTCTTTAATTTTGTTGTTCAAAAGTGTCATTATGATGTGCCTGGTAGTGATTTTGTAAATTTATTCTATTTGGGGATCTATGAGTTTCTTGCACTTGTTGGTTGATATCTCACCAGTTTTGGAAAGTTCTCATCTGATGTCATCAAATATTTTTCTGCCTCCCTCCCTCTCTCATTTCCTTCTGTTACTCCAGTTGTACGTGTAGTTGTCTGTTTGGTATTCTCTCACAGATGTCAAATGTACTGTTATTTTTGGTCATTCTTTTTTTTTCTTTTTATTTCAGCTTGGATAGTTTCTATGGACCTGTTATCTTTTTTTGAGGAAGATTAGCCCTGAGCTAACATCTGCTGCCAATCCTCCTCTTTTTGCTGAGGAAGATTGGCCCTGAGCTAACATCTGTGCCCATCTTCCTCTACTTTATATGTGGGACGCCTGCCACAGCATGGCTTGCCAAGTGGTGCCATCTTTGCATCCGGGATCCGAACCAGTGAACTCCGGGCTAGCAAAGCAGAACGTGCAAACGTAACTGCTATGCCACCGGCCGGCCCCTCTATGGACCTGTTTTCTAGTTCACTGGTCCTTTCATCTACTGGGTCCAGTGTTCTGTTAATATCTGATACCATCTTTTTTATTTCTAGCATTTTATTTCGAATATGTTTATAGTTTCAATCTCTGCTGGAGTTTCCCAAGTGTTCTTATATATATCTTTTGAACTAAATTTTAGAATATCTATTATAGTGAATTTACCTTATTTTTATTATTTCAATATCTGGACTGTTTCTGGGTCTGATTTATTTTGTTGTTTCCTCTCTTCACCATGGATTGCAATTTCTTGCTTCTATGCGTGTTCTGTATTTTTTTTATGCCAAATATGTTATATAAAAGACGATAGAGGCTAAAGTAAATAATATTTATCTCCAGGATGGACTTATTCCTTCTTCTTCCAGTCTATTAAATTGTTGTTAGATTATGTTAGTCATGTTTGATTAGGGGGCTGAGTTAAGCTGATCTGTAGCTGATATATATCTGGCCTTTGTGGAAGCTTTAGTTTATCATTACTTTTGAATATTTTTACTGTAAGTTCAGGAGTTTTTTTTTCAGCAGGGAAAACTGAAAATTGGTGAGATGTCTGAAGACCTCTTTGTGCTTTAATGCTAAACCACTTATTTTCTAAACTGAGGGGAGCATGCAGACTTTTTTTTATCTCTTCTTTACCACGTGGTTGCTAGTTCTTTGTTCTGTAGTCCTTTCTCCAGTTTTTTGTGTCAAAGGAGACCTCTCTTCCCTCTATGCTACCCCAGATCTTGGTGTGTAGCTGCCTTAAATTCTGTGAAGTCCTGGGTTGCCTCTTTGGGGTTTCTCTCAGCTTTTCTGTGCCACCTCCAGCCTTCAGTTGTTGAATGTCTTGAGTGCCTCAGATATCTCTCAGTTCTTCTGCCCTCTCTGGTCTTTCTTGCCCTGTTCCCCATCTCCAGTGATGAGATGCCTCGTGCTTGGGGAGATTCCACACACTTGCTGGGTTCATCTCTCTCAGTTCAGCTGCTCTTCCCCAGCGTTTGGTGGACTGACCCAATACACTTGGGGAATCCTTGTGGAATCAGTTGGTGGGTGAGTGTTGACTATCTGCTACCAGGTGCTCCTTGCAGTTTCAGTTATCACTCCAGTCCACAGTCAGTCATTCAGGCTTTGGCTGTTTCTCCTCACTCTGTATGGCAGATTCTTTACCCTGCTGCATCTCTGTCAGGCCTCTGAGCACATCCACGAGTCTCTGCTGCCTCATAAAGTCCTATCACTTTTTGCAACTTAGTTCATTTAGGTTTCTTTTCACCCTTAATTCTTCCACTTTCTTTGAAAACTATGATTTTGTAGTTAACCTGGCTTATTTTGGCCACTGTAAGAATGATCGTTATCCTGTGAACTTCTCATACTTAATACCAGGAGGGTTTTTTCCCCCTAATATTTCCAGTGACACTGGTTTCAAAAATGGAGACTATATCTTCACTAACCTTTTATTTCTTATAATATTAACTGTAATGATAGGTAACATTTATTAAGTACTTACTGAGTGCCAGACACCTTGGTGAACACTTTAAATGCATTATCTCATTTACTTCTCACAAAGTTGAAATAGGTATTATATCATCCTCATTTTCCAGATGAGAAATTAAGTAGGTAGGTCAATATTACACAGCCAGTCAGTGACACTTTTGAACTCAAGATTGTCTGTCTCTGGTGCAGAGTTTTCAAATTCACATTCCTGTATGGGGCAGGTCTGTAGGATAAATGAGAGAAGTGATTAGGCTACAAAAAAAATAACAAGGGCTGGCCCCGTGGCCGAGTGGTTAAGTTTGTGCACTCCGCTTTGGCAGGCTACGGTGTGCCGGTTCGGATCCTGGGGACAGATCTATGTAATGCTCATCAAGCCACACTGTGGTGGCATCCCACTTAGAAGAACTAGAACAACTTACAACTAGGATATACAACTGTGTACTGGGGCTTTGGGAGGAAAAAAAAGAAAGGAAGATTGGCAACAGATGTTAGCTCAGGGCCAGTCTTCCTCACCAGAAAGAAAAAATTACAAATCAAGCAGTATGATGAATGATAGTTAACATTCAGCCTAGATACTTCATGAAAATATAATCAGTTCTGTGGCAAAGTCTCTTGGAGACTACGTGCCTGACACAAGGGTTTTGGTCTCTTGTCAGCTTCAGCCTGTTGTTGCCCATGTGAAAATGTGGTTCCATTTTCTGATTTTTTTCAAAAGAAGGCAGAAATCTGTATTTTTCATATGAAATGACTCAGTTCCTAAGTGTTAGCTGCTGATTCAAATAAAAAGAAAATAAAATTCAGTGTGAATTCACTGTGAATTCATGGTGAGAGTGAAATAAAACGTGTCTATAGGCCCAACCTGTCTTCTGGGCAGCCAGTTAATAGAGCCTGAGCTTTTTTAAACCACCTGTCACACTGTCTCTCAGTGCCCACCTTAATGCCTTCCTTTCACATATGTGCTACATAAGTTATGGAAGTGGTGACCTGCTCATGAATGATTGTATTTTATTTACTGTGGTAATGTAATCTAAATTAAGACATAAGCTACAAAGACAATTCTTGGAAACATTTTTTTTTTTAAATTCTGAATTCTTTATTTGCCTTAAGCACTAGAGTTCTATTAAAGACATGTCTTAACATTAAGTTGATATGAAGGTCCAAGTATTACTGAATGCTTAGTTTATTCTTGTTCATTAGTCATGACTTTCCTTCTCTTCTGTCCTTGCTTCTTTGATATAGCTTTCACTTTCAGAAGAACAGAATGAAGTAATGAAAAATGGCTGTGAATCTAAAGAGCTGGTCTACCTCGTGCACATTGCTTGTCAGGTAATTTTGTGGATGTACTCTTCATTTCACGTAAAATTTAATAAGAATTACTTTGAGTGATTGTTAAATTTCTTTCTGTAATGAATTTCTCACATTGCCTGGTAGAATCCGCAGAAAGATACTTGTACAATATTGAAGTGAAATTGGAATATGAATGACTATTGTTAAGAAAATAGGCGGCTCGCCCAGTGGCACAGTGGTTAAGTTTGTGCACTCTGCTGCAGCAGCCCAGGGATTGCGGGTTTCGATCCCAGGTGTGGATCAAGCCACGCTGTGGCAGCATCCTACATACAAAATAGAGGAAGATTAGCACAGATGTTAGCTCAGCAACGATCTTCCTCACCAAAAAAAGGGAAAGAAAAGGACGGTGTCCTTCAAAAAAGAGAAATATGTTCTTAAAATACTATATGGAATGCACACTTTGGTTGCAACTTGCATGTTTTTCTCTCTGCATTTTGAGAAAGATTTTAAGGCTTTTAGACACTTTTGAATGAATAAAAGTGATTATGGTAACACACAGATGCTTTGTTTTATTCTTTCTCCCAGTCATATTGACATTTCTGCATGTACTCGCAGTTGAAAAATCAATTTAGTAGAATCAGTTTTATATCCTTTAATTTACAAATTTAAAGAAAATTTCCCCTGTAAGAGTAAAGGAAATATATTATTTATTGATGATAAGATTAAATGAGTCAGCTACTGGTCACATACTACAATAAAAGATCCTTGGTGACCTTAAGGAAAACCTTTCAAAATTATGTGCTTTTATTTATAGGCGTCACAATATGAGATTGGAAATTGAATTTAGCTTGTATATAAATTAGATGTCCAAAGTTATGTATTGTTCATACGTTTTATTGTATGTCATCTCGATTCCTTTGAGGAAGTGAGCAGCTCTGAGTCACTAAGTCTCAGACTTTATAAAATGCTTCTATTTGGCGAGTTAATTTTTAAGTGAAAACATCAAGTGCTTTTTTAATGAACCGTTATTAATGGGTGAATATAAAACATATCTTCTTTATCTGGAGTACATGGTTGGCATGCCAGTAATGTATTTGTTAATCCCTCTACAACATAACACTTTTTAGCATCTTTTTTTCGTACCGTTAATTTCTATATTTTCCAACAATGAAAATGTTTTTATTCTCATAAGCAAAACACAGTATCAGAAATACTTGATGCTGTTTTTAAAAATGGTCTTCAGGGGCTGGCCCCGTGGCCGAGTGGTTAAGTTCGCGCGCTCTGCTGCAGGCAGCCCAGTGTTTCGTTGGTTCGAATCCTGGGCGCGGACATGGCACTGCTCATCAGACCACGCTGAGGCAGCGTCCCACATGCCACAACTAGAAGAACCCACAACGAAGAATATACAACTGTGTACCGGGGGGCTTTGGGGAGAAAAAGGAAATAATAAAATCTTTAAAAAAAAAAAAAAAAAAGGTCTTCAAAAGGTAAGCGTGGTATTTTGGTACCATACGGTAGAATGTGTAATTGTTATTTGACTATGCTTCTGTGAATTAGTGACCTAGACAGTTAGGCTGTTTTCTGGCTGTAAATATGTTGTCAAGCTGCTTAAAAAATTTCAGACTATTTGGTATAGTATTTATTATATCAAAGTAGTTATTTCCTGCATTGTAATAATGTCGTAAGACTTCTGTGCCTCGCTGTAAGTAATCATTGATGCATTCCTGTGGCTTACCTTCTGTATTCTTGCTGTATATGTGAGCCATAAACCATATTAAACTAGAATCATATTTTTTTTGTAACTATAATCAAAGCCTCTAATTTTGCAAAAGAGGAAATTGAAGCCCAAATTACTGAAGTGGCTGTATGAAACCTTAGCAAGGGCAACTAAGAACTTTTGTTTCTTGATTGCTAGCTTTTCCTACATCTCCTTGCAATTCACAGTTTAGAATGGATTTGAGAAATTTCTTAGTCTTCAGATAAGATCACCATTACACATTGATGTAATCTTTCCATTTTAGAAGTTATTTATTCATATATTTCATATCTTTGCTGATTTCTATTTTTTAATAATGTACTCTTGAAATTTTTTTTATTTAACCAAAATTCTTGGTTCTTCATCTTAACCTGCTCTCTTCTCTGGTTCTTTTGTCTCAGAAAGTGGCCAGTTAAACAACTGTGATCTTTTTCCTTTCCGTAAGTTAAGTGATACTGATTCCTTACGTCCTATCTTTGAACCTTTTAATTGTGTCTTTGCCTCTGATCTTTAAAGTTTTTATTTCTTTTTAAATTGTGAACCCAGAAATGTAAATCATGTCTTCCATACAGAATAGATCCAAATTCAGTAGGCATTTTTTGGTCACGTATGTATCTAATACACAGATATTATGACATGCAGTACATCATTTAGTTCTTACAATGCTCTTTGAGGCAAATAGTTTGGTTTCCTTTTTACAGGTGATGAATCTAAGACTCAAGAATATTCATAACTTCTCCAAGATCATAAAATCAAAAAGAAATACCAGGATTTGAACCTCAGTCTGGTGTTTTTTCTGTTCTTCAGCATTTTCTAATTTGATTTATACTTGGTTGGTTGGCTACTCTGAAATCTGAAAGCATATCCCAAATGTTAATAAAGAATTATAGAAATGCACTGAAATTGACAATCTAGTTTCTTTGCTAATAGACTTCGGTGGACAGGGCCTAGATAGCACATACACATATATATGTATATGTATATGACTTTAAGTGGAAGCTTCAAATCAAGAGCGTCTGAGAGAGAGAGTCTAAGCTGACTGGGTACAATCCTAGGCCAATAGACAGAGGCCCCAAAGCAATTGAAACAGATTTCTGTCATACAGATTTCATTTAGCCATGTTGGTGTGTCTCAGCTTAATATGAACCGTGAAGAAAGCAACTCTCTTGGCTGCTTTGAAGAATAGATCTTTAATGCCGTCTGAGCCCTCACCTCCCTCCCTCTCGTGCTAATCATTATTTAAAATGAGTTATTTTAACCAGTATAGGCATGTTGATGCCTCAGATGTTCCCTCTCTTATATTTTTATTCTATTCTCTAAGTAAACAAACTGAAAAAGTAGTATTATGTAAAAGAAACAGATCAGCTAGTGTGGATGAAAAAACACTCTTTCCAAGTTGTTTCATGATATTGATTTAAGTGGGAATACTTTTTCTTTTCTGAGTATCATACAATTTTTCCTCTGCATATTCCCTGCTTTTTAAGAAACATGTATTTAGTTTGAAATCAATGAAAATTAATAAAAATCCTTGGAAATTCAGGAATATGTCAATGTAGATATGGGAAAAATCTTTACTGTCTCAAGTGTTGAAAATTCAAGAATTTAAAAAGATCAAAATTAAGCAAACCCTGACACTAATTATATTGAACCTCACTACATAGAATAGAGCATTTATAAGTGTAGAGTTAGTAATAGTGAGTCTTAAAAGCATCCTATATTCTATTGTTTTGTTCTTTAGCGAATAAGCAAACATCAGTTTTTAAGTGTTAATTTTAAAATGGCAAATTTAAACCTAGCTGTTGCAAGAATTTATTCTGTGTGCCCTAATGAAAATCGTGTTCTGATCTTTCCTTTCTGTAAGTGTAGTTTTGTTAGCATAAGAATAATTGTTGCTTAATAAAATACTTAGTATTTTATTATAAAATGCTTAGTATTTTTATAATAAATTTTATAAAATTTTTATTAAAAATATATAGTATTTTATTATCCTGTGGTGAGCTTTACAGTAGTTGGAATTAATGGTCCTTATTGAAGTTGGATTGTATTAACTTTGTATTTTAACCAGAATTCATCAATATATAGTAGTTTATTTTTTCTGAAGATCAAGTTTTTCATAAATATTTGCAGAAATATGAGGACTCCTTGATGTCCCCCCTAAAAACAGTTGGTTTTAGGGGAATGCTTTCCTGCCTCAAAATATCTCCTGTACTCTGATACTTGAAATTCCACCATTAGAAATGCATTCCTTGGTATTAAATATGTCCTCCACTCAATCCATTTAGAAAATGCTGTTACTAAGGGAGTAGAGTTGAATATTAACATTTGTAAAGCATCTGTGTATGAGCAAAATATACAGGCAGACTGCAAACGTTCTTTCTAACCCTCATAACTCTTCTGTAAAATATAGGTATTACTATTCCCATTTTGCAGATGAGTCAACTGCTGCTCGTAGGTATAAGTAACTTATGTAAAGTCCTATATTTAGGATAAGGCCAGGCTCAGATTTGAATCAAGTCTCTCTTTTTTAACTGAACTTCATCACACAGTTAAAGAGAGAATTCATAGCATTAATTCTTTTGCGGATAACTTTCCCATAATAAAGGGATTTCGAAGGAGGAGGTGAAGACTGCTCTTCTCAGAAAGAACAGTAAACGGATCTAGAATTTGTCTTTCTCTTTCCGTTTCTATTATTAACAAGTTATCCCAAGCTGCTGTCTCTTGTTGGGCTGTTGTGGTAGCATCTGTGTTTGCACCCTGTAATCAGTTATAACGATTTAAACTGTCAGAATGATGTAAGATGTAAATTGAAACATGTTACTCTCATGGTCAAAACTCTTCAGTAGATTTCCACTGTATTTAGAACTAAACCCAAACTACTTACCAAGGCCAGTGAGGACCCTGCATGATCTGGAGCTTGCCAGCCTCTTCCATCATGTCATGACAGTCTTCTCACTCCCATGCGCTGGTCACACTAGCTTGCAGTCAGTTGCTGAAAGACCTGAAGTTCTTTCCTGCAACAAGGCATTGAACTCTGTTCAGCCCATAACTGTTCACACTGTGCACTTGCTGTGTCTGGCACCTTCTTAGTTTTCAGGACGCAGTTTTGATATCACCTCCTCAGAAGGGCTTTTCCTGACTGCCCTAACTGAAGTAGGTTCTTGCTTATTTTTCCATAGTACAAAACTATCATTATTTTATTTATTCACTTTAAAAAGTATTTGTTTTCCTCATTAGAAATAAAGTCTAAGAAGTCAGAGTTTGGTGGTCCTCTGTGGCATCTCTAATGCTTATTCCACTGCTTGGTCTTTGTAGGTGCTCAGCACATGTCTGGTGAATGAATGCGAGGAAGAAGAACAAATTTTTGTCTTAGAAATTTAATCCTATATACACTGGGATGTTTCTTTCTCAGACTTGTCAAGAATTGTTGATTTTTATTACCCTTGGATAGCAGTAATTACTTGATAGTAGTAATTATTAAGGTTAGAAATTAGCAACAAATTAAAATTTAGCAGATGTATGTAGTGAGTTTTTTGTTTTGTTCTGTGTAACATAATTGAACTTCTGAAATGCTTTGATCATTTACTTTTATTCAGTCTGTTTGGAAATTGGATGATTAAGGCTATTTCTTTACGTGTGAAATTTAAAGTTCTTTCATGTCTGCTGAAAATGCGAGGTATTTGACTATTTTTACAATTTTACTCAGTGAATTTAACTCAGTCTTAGATGATTTGCAAATTGTGTTCAGGTACTAATTTCTTGAATAAAAATCTGTATAAAAGAACAGATTTTTTGCTGGCACAAGATGATTTTTAGAAAGTTGAAAGAAATCAGTTCACTGATAAATGAAGAAGTGAATTTTGAAATCCAATTCCCAGTATTTACTTTCTGAGGCTATGAAAACCTTTTGCATTTATATGGTTGGTTGTTGATATTTATTTCTTTGAGCAAGGCCACTTAGATGGAAGAGAACATAATTACTTTTTTTTAATTAATAAACTTTATTTTTTAGAGCAGTTTTAGGTTCACTGCAAAACTGAGTGGAAAATACAAGCTTCCCGTGTACTCCTGTCCCCACACATACACAACCTCCTCCACTATGGACATCGCCAACATCGTGGTACATTTGTTACAATTGATAAGCTTGCTTTGACATACCATTGTTATCAAGGGTTCACTCATGGTGGTGTACATTCTGTGGGTTAGGATTAATTTATAATAATATGTATCTACCATTGTAGGATCGCAGAGAATAGTTTCACTGCCCTAAAAATCCTCCTTTATCCCTCACTTCCCCTAATCCCTGGCAACCACTGATCTTTTTACTATCTCCATTGTTTTGCTTTTCCAGAATGTTTTATAGTTGGAATCATACAGTATGTAGCCTTTGCAAGTTGGCTTCTTTCACTTAGTAATATGCATTTTACTTTTCTCCATGTCTTTTCATGGCTTGATAGCTTGTTTCTTTTTGGTGCTGAATATTATTCCATTGTCTGGATGTACCACAGTTTGTTTATTCATTCACCAGCTGAAGGACGTCTTGGTTGCTTCAAGTTTTGGCAGTTATGAATAAAGCTACTGTAAACATTCATGTGCAGGTTTTTGTGTGGGTAAGTACCAAGGAATGCAATTGCTGGATCCTGTGGTAAAAGTATGTTTAGTTTTGTAAGAAACTTCAAAGTGTCTGTACCATTTTGTATTCCTACGAGCAGTAAAGGAAACTTCCTGTTGCTGTCTGTCCTTGTCAGCATTTGGTATTATCAGTGTTCTGGATTTTTGCAATTCTAGTAGGTGTATAGTGGTATCTCATTTTTTAAGTTTGCATTTCCCTGATGACATATGATGCGGAGTATCTTTTCATATGCTTATTTGTCATCTGTATATCTTTTTGTTGAGGCATCTGTTAAGGTCCTTGGCCCATTTTTAAATCAGTTGTTTTCTTATTGTTGATTTTTAAGAGTTCTTTGATATATTGGATAACAGTCCCTTACCAAATATGTCTTTTGCCAGTATTTTCTCCAAGTCTGTGGCTTGTCTTTTCTTTCTCTTGACAGTGTTTTTTGACAGAACAGAAAAAATTAATTTCAGTGAAGTCAAGTTTACCAATTCTTTCTTTCATGGATCCTGCCTCCAGTGTTATATCTAAACAAAGTCATCACCAAACCCAAGGTCACCTATATTTTTCTCTTATGTTATCTTCTAGGAGTTTTATCATTTTGCATTTTACATTAAGGTTTGTGATCAATTTTGAGTTAGGTGTAAGGTCTATGTCTAAATTCAATTTTTTGATCTTTTGCTTCTCCTTATAAACTTTAGAATCATCTTGTTGATATCCACAAAAATAGCTTGCTGGGATTGTGATTGGGATAGCATTGTAAATCTGTCAAGTTGGGAAGAGTTGACATTTTAGCAATAGTGAGTCTTCGTGTCCGTGAACATGGTATATCTCCATTTATTTAGTTCTTTGATCTCTTTCATCAAGAGTTTTATAGTATTTTTTGTGTGGACCTTGCACATATTTTGTTAGATTTATACCTAAGTATTTCATTTTTTGGAGGTGTTAATGTAAATAGTATTGTGTTTTTAATTTCAAATTCCATATATTCATTGCCGGTACATAGGAAAGTAATGGACTTTTGTATATTAACCTTGTATCCTGCTTTTTTGCTATAATCACTTGTTAGTTCCAGGAGTTTTTTTTATTCTTTTGCATTTTCTAGCTAGACAATCATGTCATCTGTATAAAAGGCAGTTTTCTTTGTTCCTTCTCAATCTGTTTATCATTTATTTCCCTTTCTTGTCTTATTGCATTAGCTAGGAATTCCACTACAGTGTTGAAAAGCAGTGGTGAGAGGGGAAACTTTGCCTTGTTTCTGATCTTACTTGGAAAGCTGTGAGTTTCTCACCATTAACAATGATATTAGCTGTAGATTTTTTAAAATATATATTCTTTATCAAGTTGAGGAAGTTCCCCTCTATTCCTAGTTTACAGAGGGTTTTTATCATGAATCAGTGTTGGATTTTGTCAAATAATTTTCTGCATCTATTAATATGGTCATGTGGTTTTTCTTCTTTAGCCTGTTGATGTGATATATTGCCTTAATTGATTTTAGAATGTTGAACCAGCCTTGCATACCCAAGATAGATTCCACTTTATTGTGGTTTATAATTCATTTTATATATTGTTGGATTTGATTAGCTAATATTTTGTTGAGAATTTTTGCGTTGATAGTCACAAGAGATATTCATCTGTGGTTTTCCTTTCTTGTAATTTCTTTGTCTTGTTTTGGTATTAGGGTAATTTTAACCTCACAGAATGAGTTAGGAAGCATTCCCTCTGCTTCAGTCTTCTGAAGGAGATTGTAGAGAATTGGTATAATTTCTTCCTTAAATGTTAGGTATAATTCACCAGTGAACCCATCTGAGGCTGGTGCTTGGTCTTTCAGAAGTGTATTAATTGATTCGATTCCTTTAATAGATATAGGCCTATTCAGACTATTTCTTCTTGTGTGAGTTTTGGGAGATTGTATCTTTCAAGGAACTGGTCCATTTCATCTAAGGTATCAAGTTTGGGGGCATAGAGTTGTTTATAGTATTCCTTTATTATCCTTTTAATGTTCATAGGATCTGTTGTGATGTTTCTTTTTTTTTTTAACTAAGCCTGACTAGAGATTTATCAGTGTTATTGATCTTTTCAAAGAACCAGCTTTTAGTTTCGTTGATTTTCTCTATTAATTTTCTATTTCAAGTTCATTGATTACTGCTATAATTTTTATTGTTTCTTTTCTTCTCTCTATTTTGGTGTTAATTCGCTCCTCTTTTTCTGTTTTCCTAAGGGGGAATTTTAGATGATTGAGTTTTGAGTTTAGATCTTCCTTCTTTTCTAATATATGCCTTCAATACTATCAATATCCTTCTAAACATTGCTTTTGCTGCATCCCACAGATTTTGATAACATTGTTTTAATTTTTATTTATTTAAATATAATTTTAAATTTCTCATAAGATTTCTTCTTTGATCCATGTGTGTTATTTAGAAGTGTGTTGTTTTAATCTTCAAGTATTTGAGGACTGTCTTGCTATCTTTTTGTTGCTGATTTCTAGTTTAATTCCATTGTGGTCTGAGAGCAGACATTGTGTTTTAAATTTTAAATTTGTTAAGGTTTGTTTTATGGCTCATGTTGTCTGTTTTGGTGAATGGTCTGTGTGAGCTTAAGAAGAATGTTGTTGGGTGAAGTAATCTTTAGATATCCACTACATACAGTTGATTGATTGTGTTGGTGAGTTCAAATATGTCCTTACTGATTTTCTACCTACTGGATCTGTCCATTTCTGATAGAGGGATGTTGAAGTCTCCAGTTTGTAATGGTGGACTCATCTATTTCTCCTCACAGTTCTATCAGTTTTTGCCTCACATGTTTTGACACTCTGTTGTAGGCATATACCCATTAAGGATTGCTATGTCTTTTTGGAGAATTGACTCCTTTATTATTATGTAATGCCCTTCTTCCTTGACAGCTTTCCTTGGCCTGAAGTTGACTCTCTGTGAAATTAGTGTAACTACTCCCACTTTCTTTTGATTAGTGTTAGAATTCTATATTTTTATCCATCCATTTACTTTAAATCTGTATGTATCTGTTCTAAAAACACCAGCCACTGACAAATGCAGTATTACTTTTTCTTTATATTGACCACTTCCTTAATCATTTGGCTCAGAAGGAGTAATAGACGTGACTACTCTTCCTTTCTTTATGTAGGTTTAGGTTTCTGACCTATGTCATTTTCTTTCTTTCTGAAGAACTTTCTTTTAACATTTCTTGCAAGACAGGTCTGTGGCTACAAATTTTCTCAATTTTTGTTCACCGGGAAAAGTCTTTATTTCTCCTTTACTTTTGAAGGATAATTTTACAGGGTATAGAATTCTAGTTTAGTGATTTTTTTCTCTCAACACTAAATATTTCACCCTACTCTCTTCTTCTTCTGTGGTTTTTGAGGAGAGGTTGGATGTAATTCCTATCTTTGCTCCTCTATAGGTAAAGTGTTTTTTTCCTCTGGCTTCTTTCAGGATATTTTCTTTATCTTTGATTTTTCTTAAGTTTGAATATGATATGCCTAGGTGTAGTTATTTTGGCATTTATCCTGCTTGGTTTCTATAAGCTTCCTGGGTCTGTGGTTTGGTGTCTGGCATTGATTTGGAGAAATTCTCAGTCATTATTGCTTCTGTTCCTTTTCCTTCTGGTATGCTCATTATGTGTGTGTTACAGCTTTTCTGGTTGTTCCTCTTTTTCTGGATATTCTGTGGGGTTTTTTTCAGTCTTTTTTTTCTCTTTGCTTTTTTAGTTTTGGAAGCTTTTATTGTCATGTGCTCAGGCTTGGAGATTCTTTCCTCAGTTGCGTTCAGTCTGCTAATGAGCCTGTCAAAGGCATTCTTCTTTTTGTTACAGTGTTTTTGATCTCTAGGATTTCTTTTCAATTCTTTCTTAGAATTTCCATTTCTCTGTTTACGTTTCTATTGGTTCTTGCATATTCTCTACTATTTCCATTTAAGCCGTTAGCGTATTCCTCATTGTTTTATTGGTTTGATAATTCCAACATTCCTGCCATATATGACTTTCTTCTGATGATTGTCCAGTCTCTCAAATTGTGTTTTTTGTCTTTTAGTATGATTTGTAATTTCTTGTTGAAAGGGGGACATGATGTATTAGGTAAAAGCAACAGATCCTATGACTAGGTCTCAGTCTTAATGAGGCTCTGTCCCTGGGCTTGGAATTCATAGGTGCTTCACAGCCCTCACTCCCCTGCCTTAAGTGAGACAGGAGGGCTGGAGTCAGATGGAGCTGGGTATTTCTCTTCCCAAGGTGACTTAGGCCCTGGTAAAACCCTGGTAGGTGAGGCTTTGGTTAGTTTCTCCTGAGGGTAGACTTTGTTGAGAACAGAGTGTTCTCGTGTATTTCAAAATAATTACTTTTCTCCTCCCCTGGCCAGAAGCATGAGGGGATTTTTCTCTTATTTTTGCTGTGAAAACCTGGTTGAACTTCTGGAGGTAAAACTCACAAAAGTGTGGGGCCCCTCCTGACTGTGCCCCATGGAGTTTTTGACTGTCAGACTCATCCACACTGAGCCTCCTGCAATTCGTCAGTTGCTGTTCTAGATTTTCTCCTGAGCTCTGGTTCCCACAGATTTTTGCCTAAGTTGTGATTCTCTGTATACACCTCTCAGTCTCTCCTGTTTGGGGACAGCTGTTTGCCCTGTGTTTTCATTTCTCTGATAGATCTAAGAAGAGTTGTTGATTTTTCAGTTTGTTCACCTTTCTACTTGTTAGGACAGAGTGGTGACTTCTAAGCTCCTTGCATACCAAACAGGAAATTAGAAGTCTGATGATTACTTTTTAACCTGACAGACAAGATCAGTTCTGAAACGTGGCTGAATCAACAATGTGTTTTCATAGAGCTTCTCATTTTCATGTGGTACTTTATAAGACAAAGCCAGATGAACTAAAAGTTGAACTGGCAGAACAAATAGAAAGCAGAGAACAGTATATTTTAATGCCTTTTAAAAATATTTTTTAAATACTTCTTTGGGAAGAATATCCTGAGCAAGAAGGACCAACCAACTTCTTTTTGACTTCTTTTAAGCAAAAAAAAATCAATATCTCAGTATCATAAGTCATTTAATATATCACTTCAGTATGTATTCAAGGAATTTTGTTGAGTGTAACAAACTGTCTGACTAAAAATGTTATAGCTCTCAGAAGGCTAATAGTTCCATCAAAGAGTTTGATTAGATATGCAGTCTACTAGGTTTTGGTAAATGATATGATAGGAGTATGTAATATATTCTAGTAGAAAAATTGGCAAAGATATAAATAGATAATTCATAAAAAGATAGGCAATACCATTTTCACCTACTGGAAAAATTTTTTTTGCTTTTGAGGAATATTAGCCCTGAGCTAACTACTGCCAATCCTCCTCTTTTTGCTGAGGAAGACTGGCCCTGAGCTAACATCCATGCACATCTTCCTCTACTTTATATGTGGGACACCTACCCCAGCATGGCTTTTGCAAAGCAGTGCCATCTCCACACCCGGGATCCAAACCCGTGAACCCCGGGCCGCCGAGAAGTGGAACATGCACACTGAACCGCTGCACCACCAGGCCGGCCCCACCTACTGGAAAATTTTTAAGTGATTTTTTTCAGTGTTAGGAAGGATGCAGTGAAGTAGGCCCAAGAAGTGAAAATTCCACTTTTAGGAATTGTGTATGTATGTATTTTAACTTTTTATTTAAAAATAAGTTTAGACCTACAGAAAATTTGCAAAAATAGCGTACAGAGATCCATATGCCCTTCACTTAGCTTCCATTCATATCACATTTTTTAGGAATTCATTCTAAAGAAGTATAAGACATTAGAACATAAACTTAAGTACAAATGTTATTACACTCTTGTTATCAATTATTGTATTCTAATCTTAGAACTTACCAAGTCTATCAGTTTGGAAGTTTTAACTGCTTTTCCAAAATTGATCTAAGTTAGTGAGGCTATCATTGTAGTTTCAGTGCATGTTAACAATTTCAACCAAACTAATATTTGCCTCTTACACTCCATGAATGACAGCTACATGACTAATATAGCATGCAAAAGGTATTTTTGTGCCAGACAGCTGTAACAGTGAGAAGACTATCATTAATGATAGTGAATACTTAATGAATGATAGCCAGGATGTGTGCTCAGTGACTGACATGGATTTTTTTATTTAATCTTCCAACAACCCCAGGACTGTTAACCTCCCCATTTTATAGATGAGTAAACTGAGGTTTAGAAGACTTATCTAAGGTCACATACTAGCAAGTAGCCCAGGACAGTCTAACTTGAAAGCCTGCATTCCTGATTACCGCTTTCCTCATTCATTTTTTTCTTTCCTTTCATTTCTCTTCTTTCCCTGTTTCACAGTCATGTAGGTCTAGAAATCTGCTTTGTATGCCAAGGGGAAAGTGATATTCCAAGTATCAAATGTTACCTTATGTCTTAGTTTGAGCTGCTGTACCAAAATACCACAGACTGGATGCTTTATAAAGAACAGAAGTTTATTTCTCACAGTTCTGGAAGCTGGAAGTCTGAGGTCAAGAAGTCAGAACGGTAAAGTTCTAGTGGGAGCCCTCTTCCAGGTTGCAGATTGCTGACTTCTCATTGTAACCTCACATTGCAGAGAGCAGAGAGGGGGAAGCAAGCTCTCTGGTGACTGTTATAAGGGTATTAATCCCCTTCAGGAGGGCTCCGCCCTCATGACGTCATCTAATCCCAAGGCCTTCCCAAAGACTCCACTTCCTAATGCCATCACATTGGAGGTTTGGGTTTCTGCATATGAATTTTGAGGAGACACAAGCATTCAGTCCATAACATATTACAATTATGTGAGAATATTCTCCATTTTGTAAGGAATGCTTACTGAAAAGGATTAGAAACAGAGCCAATTTCTGTTCTAAAAGCACCAGGCACAAGCAGATGCAGTACTACATTTTTTTTATATCAACCACTTCCATAGTCAGTTGGCTCAAATGGAGTAATAGATGTGAATGTACTAAGTCGTCAGGTCATTTCTGTCTTTTCCTCTAATAAAATGGAATGAGTATACGTGTGTTTAGAGTTGATCTTGATTGATTGCTCTGCTTTTGTACTAGGGACTTAAAATCCTAATGTTACATTTTCTTCTGAAAGGGAACATGAAAACAAAACAAACGAAAGTCACTAGAGCATGTGAATTATTTTAAAATAGTGATAACTGAATTTAAGATTTTACTCTCCAAAACTGATAATCTGATAATTCAGCCAATGTGCAAAACAACTTTTGACCTATAAAGATATATTCACTCTGCCCTGGTTGAAACCCTGATGTACTTAAAAGGAATTGATAAAAACGTTCTTTTGTCTTTTCAGTTGCTGAGCTTTTGGTGACCAGTCGTTTATTCCGCTAAGTGTCATGGGGTTTTGTCTGGAAGCATTGTTCCCTAGTTCTTACATGTTCAGCCTAGAACAAGTTCTCTAAATTAATAAAGAACAGTAATAGCTAGCATGTATTGAGCAATTTCTATTACCTGGTACTCTACTTCTAATATGCATTTTATATTAATTTACTTTGTTCAATTCTTAAACAATAGAATTTACAATTGGGACATTCTGATCCTAGAGTCAAGGTTTTAGCTGTTTATTTCAAGAGTTGGTTAATCTATATATCTTCAGGATCTGGGCAGTTAATATAAATAAGGAAAATGGCTGGGTATGGTAATTACTTTGGCAAATTAGACCTTGCTGTGCTGTATCTAAAGGTATTCAAATACAGTTTTAAAAAACACTATAGCCAAACCACAATCAGATGAAGGTATGGATAAATTTAAAATACTATGGGTGATGGCAGTAAGACCTTGTCCAGATGGAAATTTAACTTATTATATTGGACACTTATTTTAATCCATATTCTTTCACATACCTATGTGAGATTTTGAGGAAATTATTTAATCTGTGATTACATCCATAGATAAGGAAATAAAATCTTATGTTACTTCTTTTTGACAATATGCTGTGAATCGAGGGGCAAGTCCCAAACTCGGAGCAGATGTTTGCAATACATGTCAATGATAAAAGATGATTTTTCCAACACATTAGCAAGTAAGCAAACAAAAAACTTCTGTAAATCAAGAAGAAAAAGTTATTTTAATGGAGAAAATGAACAGATTTCTGGTAGGAATAGGTAATTCACACAAAATTGGTATTATCACTTTGGAGACCAGTTTGGCAAATGTGAAATAAAGTTAACGATGGCCATACATTATGATCTAGCACTTCCACTTCCAAGTAGGTCCTGTGGAGAATCTCTCACAAAAGGGCGGGACAAGACATGAACGTGTTCATTGCAGCACTGCATGCAGTAATACCAAGTGTGAAATACCTACTTCTCTTCCACAGGGGAATGGAAAAATAGACTGGATTTTATTCCTATAGTAGATTATACTTCAGCATTCATCTAATAATAGTGCTATCTATATCAACATGGATAAATCTCAACATGAGGTTGAGTGGAAACTCTGAGTTCCAAAAGGATGTGAATTATATAATACAATTTATATACAAATTCAAAACAATAATATATATTCTTTATGGATACATGCATATAAAGAAAAGGTATAAAACATGCATTTATGCATGATAACAATGCACATCAACTTCAGTCCTTACCTTTAGAAGGGTGAACGTGAGGGAGAATGGGGCTTTATGTCTGTGGTAATTGGTTCTTTAGAAAAACGTCCAGAGCTTTAGGGGGATAAAAGTTTAATTTCTGTGATAGAGACCATAGGTATGTGTTAAATTATTTTTTGTACTTCTCTGGTATTTGAAGTGTTTTAAAATATATTTTAAACGTGAAGTAAAAAATAATTGCAACTATGTGATAATTTTTTCTTTTTTTTTTTCCCCTGGCTTTGTTGTTTACTTTTTATTTTTGCCATCCCAAAGGAACAAGTATTTAGCCCCCTGTGATCTTTCAGGGAATCTTTGGGTAAAAGGCAGTAGTAGAACTGAGAAAACAAAGGAGCTTACTTGAGCAAAGAGTAAAAGAATGACTTTCCATAGGAGAAGGAACAGCACTTAAAAATCATGGAGGCAAGAAAAGGAACATACATCTCATAAATTGAATAAATGCAAGTAATTGAGTATAACTGGAAGCAAAGAAAGGGCATGGAGGAGTAGTGAGTGAGATCAGACTGTAAATTTAGACAGGGCCCAGATGATGAAAATCATGATATGTGCACATATGTTTGGATTTAATTCTGTGGATCAGTGGTTCCCAATTCAGGTTGATCAACAGAATTAACTGGATCCGATTCCAGACTTACTGAACTAGCGTTTCTTAGAATAGAGATCAGGCAACTCTTCTTTAAAAGTCTCTGCCACATCTATTCTCTTATTTCATTCTAACAACCCTGCTCCCCATCTGTGTAGTGGAGAATTGCAGTCCAAAGTAGAATTAGGCAAGTTTATCGTGGTAGTTTCTGACATACCTGTGTTCAGAATTCAGCTCCTCTCCTATGAAGTCATGCTGTCTGCTCTGCCCCGTCTGGCTGAGGCAAATGAAAAAGAGCCACAGGAAAAATATTTTTTTTAATTCTGAGATGGTTGCTCTGGAGGCTTTTTCTCCCAGTCCCTCTGGATTTTTATGAGATGAAAGCCTCTGTTATAAAATTAAGTTAAATTTCAAAAGTAAATGATTTGCAATTGGGACCTGCTCATCATTGACAACCATAGGAGCTCTGGAAGGAGTTTTGGCAGTGTGACCTGATAAGCTTTGCATTTTGTATAGTGGAGGAGGGAGCAGGGGAGGAGATCAGTGGCAAAGAGTGGTAGCAGTATTCCAGGTAAGAAATGATGTCGGGGGGCCAACCCAGTGGCACAGCAGTTAAGTTCACACATTCTGCTTTGGTGGCCCAGGGTTTGCCAGTTCAGATCCTGGGTGCGGACCTATGCACCGCTTGTCAAGCCATGCTGTGGCAGGCATCCTATATATAAAGTAGAGGAAGATGGGCACAGCTGTTAGCTCAGGGCCAGTCTTCCTCAGCAAAAAGAGGAGGATTGGCACAGATGTTAGCTCAGGGCTAATCTTCCTAAAAAAAAGAAATGATGTCAGTCCTTACTAAAGCTCAGGCTATAGGAAGTGATAGACTTAAGAGAAAATTAGAAGGCAGTATGTAAGAAGTATGTAAGAAGTATGTCTGTGAATGGATTTTCATTTTTAATGAGCTTGTAGATTGGTCAAGGAAAGGAAGAAAGCCTGAGAAGTGGGAGAGAGATGAATTCTACATGATACATGCATATTGAATCTTTATAGATGAAGACTTCAGTAGTTTGGATTGTCAGTATATTTCTAGTCTCAGTCACAGAAAATGTTTGTGATAACTAATCAATAACCTGATGTTATTTTTCTTTAATTTTTGGTAATATTCTCCCACCCAAATTATTTTATGGTTCTTTCTGTGGGTTTAAGGTCACATGCTGTCTTACCATCTAGCAGTTTTTGTTTTCAAAGAGAGCCAGTGGACTCTGACCAGCGGTAGGAAAAGAGTTAGTGGAGAGTTCTATCTTATGTTCCGTTATTGACCTTTTGATGTGCTATAACTTAGTAGACTTTTTTGGAGTTTAACTGTTTACTATCAAGTTAATAGAAGCTTTTCCCTAGAAAATATAAACTCTCATGAATAGAATACCATTATAGAATAAGGCCTGATTCATAAGCATTTCCTAATAGAGATGAATCATAGGAATCTTGTTTTCTTACCCATAGGGCAAAAGTTGGATTGTTAAAAGAAGCTATGAAGATTTTCGGGTACTTGATAAACATCTTCATCTATGTATTTATGACCGACGATTCTCCCAGCTTGCAGAGCTTCCCCGTTCTGATGTCCTGAAGGACAGTCCAGAGGTAAGCATTTAATATTTTTCAGAAATAATCACTATATATAAATTGGCTGAAATTTTTGGCTGGATACTAAATAAAAGCTTATATTGAACACTCAGGATGATTCCTGGGATTATTATTTCATAACTAAAAAATTAGTAATACTGTGTAGAATGTTTGGAATTAAAGTAGATTGAGTATATAATTTTGTAAGAAGAACTCGTATAATTTATAAATGGGCAATATATATGAGCAGACCATTCCTCAAAGAGAATATAAAATATGCAAGCAAAAATATGGAAAACCACTGATGTCAGTAGTAATCAAAGAAATGCGTGTTAAAACAATGCTGTTTGCTTAGTTTATGATGGCAGGCTGTGTCAATGCACATACCTCCACTCCTGCCAAAAATGTCTGCTAAAAATATAAAAGATTTTAAGAAATTTTAAAAGGTAAGAGATTCTTTATAACATCCGAAAATAAAAAGAACCACTGGGGAATCAAAAATCATGAGAAATCTTTGAAAGGAGATAGGATAAGATTTATGGGGGTGATTGAAAATACAGTATAAAAAACACGTGTAAGAGGACTGCAAAAGATAGATAAACTGGCAATCTCAAATGTAAAAACTAAATAAACAAGTGGCTGGCCCCATGGTGTAGTGGTTAAGTTTTGTGCGCTTCGCTTCAGCAGCCTGGAAGTGCAGGTTTGGATCCTGGGCACAGACCTACATGCTGTGGTGGCGACCTACATATAAAGTGGAGGAAGACTGGCACAGATGTTAGCTCAGGGCTAATCTTCCTCACCAAAAACAACAACAACAAGAAGAACAACAACAACAAAAAGCTGAATAAACAAAATAACTGAGAAGAGCAAGCAGGGGGCTTTCAGAAGCATGATCGCTATTGTCAGAGAGAAAGTGAAGCAGTCACATTCATGGAATGAGAGCAGATTTTTATAAAAATAAATAGAGATCTGAGCAATGAACAAATGATCATTTAAATTAATTTTAATAATGGGAAACCTGAATAGATGGACTATATACAAAATAGACACAGATAAAGAGACAGTAGTAAGCTGGAAGAGCAAGCTTTATAAGAATACAGCCCCCAAAGGGATAACAGGTTAAAATGTTGTTAGGGAACAGTTGAGTATCACAGAGAATAGATCCAGAAATTCCTTCTTCCCTCTCATAGGAGTTATAGGATAGAGAGTTGATGGAAATAACTAAAAGTTAATATAAGAAAATTCCTTAAAGCTAAAGAAAGGCATGTTTTCAGATTAAATGGACCCTTTAAGTGCTAAATATAATGAATAAAAAGACACATCTAGAAAGATTGTAGTAAAATTTGAAAATGCTGAAATAGAAAGAAGACCCAAAAAGCTTCCAGAGAGCAAAAAACAGATTTCTCAAATGAGCAAGAATTGTAATGGCCTTAGACTCCCTGGCAGCCACAATGGATGCTTGAAAACAGTGCAAAATATCTTCCAAGTCTTGAGGGGAAGCCATTTCAAATCTGTAATTAATTCCAAGGCAATTAAGTAGGTGTGGCAAAGTAGAGACATCATCAGTCACGCAAGCACTGACAGTGCAGCAGGGTCTCAGGAATGTCTTAAACCACAGATTCTTACAGATTCTTTTGTATCATAGAAAATCTAGATGTCTCTCTGTCTCCCTTTCCCATCTCTGCCTATCCATTACATTTCTCTTTCTCATATTGTCTCAGAACATGGCCACCACCAACAGGTCCCAGGTTTTTATCTCTTTTTAAGACAGCAGCCAGTTTGAGCTGAAATTTTGTATCACAATTCCTAATTCCTGCAGTAACCTTTGTTAGGCCAGTCACTGTTTGGTCCCATTCCTGGATCAATGATGTAGGATCATGTATGAGCAGGGCTGTCCTGCCACAGCTGAGTGCATGGAAGGTTGTAGCAGGTCTTGGAGAAGGAGTTTCAGAAAAGCAAGGGGAAGCTGGGCAGAAAAGCCAAGTATGTCTCTGCTATAATTATCTTTTTTACATGTTTAGTGCAGAAGTAGAAAGGGAAAGCAGTAAAATTAGAAGCTATAAAATAGTATAACCCCTGATGATGAGAGGCTAAAAGTTAAAGTTCTGCACAAGACAGGGAATTACTATGTAAGTGCCCATAGTTGCAGTTTGTGGAACTGCTAAGCCTCTGTGAAGAATCCTTTTATAACTATTAAAATGCCAACAAATCTGCAGGGTTTTTTTTGCCAGAGAAAACCAATTTACACCAGTTCCTCTGACAGAGTGTAGTATCTTTACTGTGCGTTACCACTGAATTCTTTCTCTTTAACTCTAGTCGGTCACTCAGATGCTTATGGCTTACCTGTCCCGCCTTTCAGCTATTGCTGGCAACAAGATCAATTGTGGACCTGCCCTTACTTGGATGGAGGTATTATCTAATTCACCTCTTATTAAAGTTTATTTTTAAATTTTCTGCTTAAGACTTTAATAGTGATTTAATTTTGATAGCTATTGAGTTTCAGGAATCGAAGAAATGGAGTTTGTTCTCATCTTCTGGAAGGATAGATATGTGATACGTTAAACATTTTTCATCTCAAATATATCTTCCTTTGATAATCCAGGAAACTGCTTTTACTTTATTTTATGAATGATGGTGACATCTGTAATTTTGATGTTTAATGTATTAAGGTATACATTTAGCAAGGTGTTGACTTAGTAATTGAAAATATTTTTCAGGTATTGATGATCAAGAGACAATTGACCTTTTAAAGGGTCTGATTTAAGAATAAATCTTGAGTGATACAGTATTCAGTAAATGTGTTAGGTATTTCTCCTTAATTTGCATGTGTAGAGTTATATTACTCTATTCTCCCAGTGGAAATTGGGAAGAGAGAGTGGAAAGGACAAAGAATATAGAATGTAGAGCTAGGCCAACTTGCACTGAGATCTTGACTCTTTCATTATTGGCTGTGTGATCTTGGACAAATTATTTAATCTGTCATCAATTACATAGCCTCTTTTAGCTTTAGCATCTTCATCTTTAAATGATAATAACTATCTTTTAGAGTTATGAAAATTAAATTATAGCATATACGTTATATGCACAGCACAATGACTGTCATATATTAAGTACTGAATAAATGGTAGGTTGTGTTTTTGTAAAGATTCTTTGGGTTATAGTTTCTCTAAATCAGATTATATTATAGATAGTCAAAGAAACTTTTGCAAGTCCCATGTCTTTAGCCATCTCATAGTATGTTTTCTTTGTTACAGATTGATAATAAGGGAAATCACCTTCTAGTTCATGAGGAATCATCCATTAACACTCCTGCGGTCGGTGCTGCTCATGTTATCAAGAGGTACACTGCTCGGGCCCCTGATGAATTGACCTTAGAGGTAAATGACTAAATATGCTATGTGTAAACACAGTCCCTGCTACCTTTCCAACCTCATCTTTAATTTTTTTAAATCATTTCCTTAATTAAAAGCACTGGGTTTTTCCATACCCCATTATTTTTCAGCCTTAGAATGCCATCTATTTTTATTTAAATGACTGTACTCATCCTTGAAAACTCAGCTTAAATGTCTCCCGTTTCTTCTGGGGCGTCATCCTTGATCGTCTTCCCCCTCCTCCAGGCAGATGTATACCATAAAAAACCCTGGACTGATGTCATTCTGAACTGTTCTCATGGCATATCTTTGTCATATCACTTATTACATTCAATTATAATTGTTTTCCTGTTTGTGAGCTTTTTTGTAAGTCAGGGCTCAGTCTTCTGTCATTGTGTTTTTAGTACCTGAAAATGATACCCAGTGATGCTTTCTTCCTGTTGTGTGTTCAAAGATTGAGTTAAAAATGAAAAGTGAAATGAACATTTCTTGCTATCTAATGTTAAAGTAGGGGAATTATTTCTTCCTTTAATATTGGCTAATGACCGACAAATAAAAATACTGACAGTAATTCAATTTAAGAAAAACAATATCAATTTTTACTGTATAGTATTTGAACTATTCTCAAACTAAATTTTTAGGTTCTACACACAAAAGAATGTAGCTCTTGAAAGATGCCATGTCTGTTAGCAAACATAGCTTTGTGAAGATGATTCTTTTGTGACTTGAAAAATTAGTTGTGAATATACAAAGAAAAATTCTTAAAGCAATATTGTGTACATTACTGACATTGCTCTGAAATACTTAGCTGTGTTTTACCACAGGGATCATCACTTACTTTGATTAAAGAATATAACTTCCATTAAATATATTACTAAAAACTATTGTGATTTTTATATGTGTGGTTTTGTAAAAGTTTGTGTAAACTTCTCTCTTTTAGAGTGAAGAAAAGTAAGCTATTTAGTGGAAATGTTATATTGTACCATCTATTGAAAGAAGTATAGTTGTCATCAAATTTTACATTTTCTAAGAATAACCCAGCAACGGTAGACATCTTAGGCCTTTCCTATATGACTAAATAAGGTATGTCAAGTGCTCAACACAGTGCCTGGCGCAGGGTAAGTGCCCACTAAGTGTGGGATGAATAGAAGCTGTTGCTGTTCTAAATATGAGTATTTAAAACTGTCTTTTATAAGTGAATCTGATCACTTTTAGTAACAGCAGTCACAGTGTTCTAACAGAAGCAACGGTGATGGTATGATGCCCAGCATTCACCAATCTTACGCTCGCTATAAACCCGGCTTCCTGAAGTCACTCCACGTGTTAGTTGCATCAGTCTTTGTGCTGCTCAACTGTTGTAGACCTCTCCTTAACAAGTGGTTAAGATTGTTAAATTCTTTACGGAAGGAAGTGTTATGTCTTCCCAGAAATAATTAGCCAGAGAATAAGATAGTATTTACTTTTTTGTTATAGTTCAGATTTATATTCTAGACAGTAAAAATTGGTTTAAAATTTGGCTAAAAACGTTTCACTTAACATTTTTTTCTCCTAGGTGGGAGACATTGTTTCTGTTATTGACATGCCCCCCAAAGTGTTGAGCACATGGTGGAGAGGCAAGCACGGATTTCAGGTAGGCCACAGGGAAGGAGGTGAGAAAAGTGCAAAGAACAGTTTTGCTTTATTCCTCAGGAATATCTCTGTCTACAGCATGTACTGGCAATAGACTTTGTCATCAGAAATTTTGTCTGCAGTGATAGAAAAACGTAGATAATATTATACTTCGATTTCCTTTTCTAGTTACTACTGTGGTGGTTTTTATCTTCTTCTCTAAACAGTGACATAGCCAAAGTATGAGGAGAATCGCAGGCCTGATGACCACTTTTAGATTATGAGGCCTGGAATTCTGCTTTGTTTTGAATACTGATGTAAAAATCGTGATTCACATATGTTTTCTCTCTAGAATTGTCAGTTTGATCAGCATTTTTCTTTAAAAATGTGTTGTAACTGTTAATGTAAACAGTGTATTAATTCCAGAACAACAACAGAATCTAAAGTCTCAGTTCTTTTTCCAGATATGGCTGAATAATTTGAGACCTGGTAGTGGCATTTTTTAGATAGTGCTTCTGATTTCCATAGGATAGATAGCTTTTCTTTTATCTTTTCAAACTATCAAAAGAAGAGCATCTGAAAATGAAAATGCCTTTAAATTGTGTCCTTAATATATAACCTGTGGTTTTTTGTGGTCTGTTTATGAAAATGGTCTTAAAATGTTATATAAGTAAAATGCTCATGCTATATAGTTAGAAATATTAATAACTATCATATAAATATCTTGAGCTTTTAACTACATATTAAGCTAAAAACTAATTATTAGGTTTTTATGAAATGTATTTTATTTGAAAAAAAAAATCATGCAGTTTACATCAGTATGCATGGTGGTTAAGAGCATGGGCTCTGGTGCCAGGTTGCCTGGGTTGTAGAACTGTGTTATGAGCAAGTTATTTCACTTCTTTGTGCCTCAGTTTCCCCTATTGTAAAATGAGAATTGTAGGTCTATTCTTTACCTCATAAGATTATCATGAACATTAAGTGTATGAGGATAAAATATATACTTAGACTATGCCTGATGCATATTTTTCAAACAGTAAATGTTGATTTTTATATTTCAATAATTATTTTTATTTAACAAATTTAATTTGATCTATTCCTTTATTTATTATAAAAGTATCTACAGCAATTTAACTTGATGATTAAAAGCAGAAAAGTCACATCCACATTACCCCACAAATCTTCTTTTTGTAAAGCTGGGGGTCTTCCTTTGTCTGTGCTCTGATTTTCTTAATTGCTATCAATAATTGGTGCTTTGATTAAATATAAAAGTAAATAGAAGACTGAGGTTATCTTTTTTCCTCTTAAGGGGTCTGTTCTCCGTGTTCATGGAAATGAGCTATAAACTTTAGAGCCTGAAAGATCATCAGAAATAAATGTGGCTTTAAAATGACAGTTATTTTTTGGTTTTCATACTACCTTTCTTAGCATCTTAGACAAGTCACTTTCTTCCGTCGCACTTTAGTTTCTTAATTGGAGAGTTCCACCTAAAATCCCTCTAGTCCTTCTCAACTTTTTATTTATTTATTTATTGAGGTCATATTGGTTTATAACATTGTATAAATTTCAGGTGCACATCATTATATTTCGACTTCTGTATATACGTTGTGTTCCCCACCAGCAGTCTAATTGCCATTTGTCACCATACAAATGTCTGCCTTTCACTCTGCCCCAACCCCCTTCTCATCTGGGAAGCACCAGTCTGTTCTTTGCATCTGTTTGTTGCTGTTGTTTTATCTTCCACATATGAGTGAAATCATATGGAATTTGTCTTTCTCCATCTGACTTATTTTGTTGAGCATAATACCCTCCAGGAACATCCATGTTGTTGCAAACGGCAAGATTTCATCTTTTTTTATGGTTGCTTAGTAGTCCACTCTGTGTGTGTGTTTGTGAAATGTTCTTTATCCATTCATCTTTCAGTGGGGAATTTAGGTTGTTACCAAGTCTTGGCTGTTGTGAATAATGCTGCAGTGAACATAGGGGTACATGTATCTTTTTGAATTAGTATTTTCATGTTCTTTGGATAAATACTCAAAAGTGAAATATCTGGATCATATGGTAGTTCTGTTTTTAATTTTTTGAGGAATCTCCATACTGTTTTCAGTAGATGCTGTATCAATCTGTGTTCCCACCAGCAGTGTATGAGGGTTCTCTTTTCTCCACATCCTCTCCAACTCTTGTTATTTCTTGTCTTTTTGGTAATAGCCATTTTGATAGGCATGAGCTGATTGATATCTCCTGGTGGTTTTGATTTGCATTTCCCTTATAATTTGTGATGTTGAACATCTTTTCATATGCATGTTGGCTATCTGTATGTCTTCTTTGGAACAATGTCTGTTCAGATCCTCTGCCCATTTTTTGATCAGATTGTTTTTTTTTTTTTTTGTTTGGGTGTATGAGTTCTTTATATGTTTTGGCTATTAAACTCTTATCAGATATATGATTTGCAAATATCTTGTCTCAGTTGTTAGGTTGTGTCTTTGTTTTGTTGATGATTTTCTTTGCTGTGCATGAGCTTCTTAGTTTGATATAGTCTCATTTGTTTATTTTTTCTTTTGTTTCCCTTGCCTGAGGAAACATGCTATTCAAAAAGATCCTGCTAAGACTGATGTCAAAGAGTATACTGCCTGTATTTTCTACTAGGAATTTTATGATTCAGGTCTTATAGTCAAGTCTTTAATCCATTTTGCATTAATTTTTGTGTATGGTATAAGATAATGGTCTACTTTCATTTTGCATTTGGCTATCCGGTTTTCCAAACACCATTTACTGAGGAGATTTTCCTTTCTCCATTGTATTTTCCTTACTCCTTTGTCCAAAATTAGCTGTCCATGAATGTGTAGATTTATTTCTGGGCTTTCAGTTCTGTTCCATTGATCTGTATGTCTGTTTTTCTGCCAGTATCATGCTGCTTTGATTACTACAGCTTTGTAGAATACTTTGAAATCAGGGAGTGTGATTCCTCCAGCTTTGTTCTTTTTTCTCAGGATTGCTTTGGCTATTTGGGGACTTGTGTTGCTCCATATAAATTTTAGGATTCTTTTTTTCTATTTTCGTGGAAAATGTTGTTGGGTCATTGACAGTGATTGCATTGAATCTGTAGATTGCTTTAAGTAGTATGGACATTTTGACTATGCTAATTCTTCCAATCCATGAGCACAGAATATCTTACCGTTTTTTTGTGTCTGCTTCAATTTCTTTCAACAATGTTTTATCATTTTTAGTGTACAGATCTTTCACTTTCTTGATTAAATTTATTACTAGGCATTTTATTCTTTTCCTTGTGATTCTAAATAGGATTGTGTTTTGTTTTGTTTTGTTTTTTTGAGGCAGCTTAGCCCTGAGCTAACGTCTGCCACCAGTCCTTCTCTACTTTATATGTGGGACACCTGCCACAGCATGGCTTGACAAGTGGTGCATAAGTCCGCACCCGGGATCTGAACTGGTGAACCCCAGGCTGCCAAAGCAGAACATGTGAACTTAACCACTGCACCACTGGGCCAGCCCAGGATTGTGTTTTTGATATCTCTTTCTGCTATTTTGTTGTTAATGCATAGAAACACAACTGATTTGTATATGTTGATTTTGTACCCTGCAACTTTACTGTATTGGTTTACTATTTCTAATAGTTTCTTGGTGGATTCTTTAGGGTTTTCTATATATAAAATCGTGTCATCTGCAAATTTTACTTCTTCCTTTCCAACTTGGTTACCTTCTACTTCATTTTCTTGCTTAATTGCTCTGGCTAAAACTTCCAATACTGTGTTGAATAGGAGTGGCAAAAGTGGGCATCCTTGTCTTCTTCCTGTTCTTAGAGGGATAGCTTTCAGTTTTTCACCATTGAATATGATGTTAGCTGTGGTTTTGTCATATATGGCCTTTGTTATGTTGAAGTACACTCCTTCTATACCTATTTTATTCAGAGTTTTTATCATAAATGGATGCTGAATCTTGAATACTTTCTCTGCGTCAGTTGAATTGATCATGTGACTTTTAGTCTTCATTTTGTTTATGTGGTGTATCACATTGATTTGCAGATGTTGAAGCATCCTTGCATTCCTGGAATAATTCACACTTGATTGAGGTGTATGATCCATAATATATTGTTGTATTTGATTTGCTGATGTTTTGTTGATGATTTTTCCATCTATGTTATCAGTGATATTGGCCTTTAATTTTCTTTTTTTTGTTGTCTTTGTTTGGTTTTGGTATCAGAGTAATGTTAGTCTTGTAAAATGAGTTAGGAAGAGTCCCCTCCTCTTCAGTGTTTTGGAAGAATTTCAGAAGGATAGGTGTTAAATCTCTTTAAATGTTTGGTAGAAATCACTAAGGGAGCTGTCTGGTCCTCGCCTTTTGTTTTTTGGGAGGTTTTTGATTACTACTTCAGTCTCTTTACTAGTGATCAGTCTATTCAGATTCTCTATTTCTTCTTGATTCAGTTTTGGAGAGTTGTATAATTCTAGGAATCTATCTATTTCTTCTAGATTATTCAATTTGTTGACGTATAGCTTTTCATAGTATTCTCTTAGAACCCTTTGTATTTCTGTGGTATCCATTGTAATTTCTCCTCTTTTATTTCTGGTTTTATTTATTTTAGTTGTCTCTATTTTTTTCTTGGTGAGTCAAGCTAAAGGTTTGTCAATTTTGTTTATCTTTTCACAGAACCAGCTTTTAGTTTCATTGATCTTTTCTATTGTCTTTTTACTATCTATTTAATTTCTTTCTGCTCTGATTTCTATTATTTCCTTCCTTCTACTGAGTTTTGGTTGCATTTGTTCTTCTTTTTCCAGTTCCTTTTGGTGTAATGTTAGATTGTTTATTTGAGATCTTTCTTGTTTTGGGGGTAGGCCTGTATTGCTATAAACTTCCCTCTTCAGCACCATTTTTACTGCATCCCATAGATTTTGGTATGTCTTATTTTCATTTTCATTTGTCTCCAGGTATTTTTTTTTCTCTCCTTTGATTTCTTATTGGCACAGTAGTTGTCTGGTAGCATTTTGTTTAATCTCCACACATTTGTGACTTTTTGAGTTTTCTTCTTGTAGTTGATTTCCAGTTTCATACCATTGTGGTTGGAAGAGACTCTTGATATTATTTCAGTCTTCTTAAATTTATTGAGACCTATTTTGTGGCCTAACACGTGGTCTGTCTTGGAGAGTGTTCCATGTGTGTTTGAAAAGGAGGAGTATACTGCTAATTTTGAATGATATGGTCTGTGTATATATATATATATTAAATCCATCTGGTCTAATGTGTTGTTTAAGGTCAGTGTTTCCTTATTGATCTTCTGTCTGGATGATCTATCCATTGATGTAAGTGGGGTGTTAAGGTCTCCTACCAGTATTGTGTTACTGTCAATTTCTCCTCTTATGTCTGTTGAAACTTGCTTTATGTATTTAGGTGCATAGGTAGTATTTGAGTACATAGATGTTTATAAGTGTTAAATCCTTTTGTTGAATTATTCCCTTTGTCATTAGATAATGCTCTTCTTTGCCTTTGTTACATCTTTGTTTTAAAGTCTGTTTTGTCTGATATAAGTATTGTTACCTCAGCTTTTTTTTCATTTCCATTTGCATGGAATATCTTTTTCTGTCCCTTCACTTTCAGTTAGTGAGTGTCTTTAGGTCTGACGTTTGTCTCTTGTATACAACATAGATGGCTCTTGGTTTTTATCCATTTAGCCACCCTGTGTCTTTTGTTAGGAGCATTGAATCCATGTACTTTTAAAGTAATTATTGATAAGTATGTACTTATTGCTATTTGTTACGTTTTTCTGGATGTTTTCGTAGTTCTGCTCTATTTCTTTCTTTTTCTCTTGTTCTCTGACCTTGTGATCTGATGACAATTTGTGTATCTCTTAACATCATATTGTAGATATAGATGATTTTAGTAATTTTGTCTTTTTACTTTTATACTAACTTTATAGATGGTTGATCCACTACTTTTACTATATATTTACCTTTACCAGTGATATTTGTTTTTGATAATTTTATTATTTCTATTAGTGTCCTTTTGTACTTAAAGAAGTTCTTTGAAAATTTCTTGTAACATCTGTTCGGTATTGATGAATTCCTTTAGTTTTATCTTGTCTGGAAAACTCTTTATCTCTCCTTCCATTCTGAATGGTAAGTTTGCCAAGTAGAGTGTTCTTGGTTGTAGATTTTTTTCTTTTCAGCACTTTTAAGTATATCATGCCTCTCCCTTCAAGCCTGTAAGTCATCAGCTGAGAGCCTTACAGGGTTTCCCTTGTTGCTTTTCTCTTGAAGCTTTTAAAATTCTCTCTTTATCTTTATTTCTTGACATTTTAGCTGTAATGTGTCTTGGTGTGGGCCTCTTTGGGTTCATTTTGTTTGGTACTCTTTATGCCTCCTGTACCTGGGTGTTTATTTCCTTCCCCAGGTTAGGGAAGTTTTCAGCTATTATTTCTTCAAATAAATTCTCTGCCCCTTTGTCTCTTGTTTTCCTTTTGGGACACCTATAATGTCAATATAGTATGCTTGATGTTTTCTCAGAGGTCCCTTAAATTGTCCCCATTTTCCACTCAGTTTGGGTGATTTTTCTCTACTCTGTCGTTTGGGTCGCTGATCCATTCTTCTGTGTCATCTGCTCTGCTGTTGATTCCCTCTAGTGAATCTTTTCATTTCAGTTGTTAGATTCTTCAGCTCTTATTGATTCTTTTTTATATTTTCTAGTTCTTTGTTGAAGTTCTCACTGTGTTAATCAGTTCTTGTCCCGAGTTCAGTGAGCATTCTTATGACTGTTACTTTGTATTCTTGATTAGTTAGATTGTTTATCTCTGTTTGATTCAGTTCTTTTTCTGGGGATTTGTCCTGTTCTTTTATTTGGAGCCTATTCCTCTGTTTCCTCATTTTTTCTACCAATCTGTACTTATCTCTATGTATTAGGTGCATCAGCTACATTTCCCAATCTTGGAAATGTGGCCTTATATGGAAGATATCTTAGGGGGCCCAGAAGCATTCTCCACTCTCATTGCTTGTGCCAAATGCTCCATGGCTGTCCCCTGTGTGTGCTGCTATTGCCGTGAGGGTAGATAGAGTAGGCTCCTAATGTTTCTGGATATGGAGTCTAGAGGCACACAACTGCTGTGAGCTCACTGGTGGGTGGGGCAGGACCCCAGTGTGGCTGGTTGCTAGGCCTTGGGGCACACAACTGCTGCAGGCCCCTGGTATGGCTGGCTGTGTGGCTTGCTGCTGCTGCTAGCTCACTGGTGGGTGGGCCAGGCCCCTGGTGCAGCTAGCTACAAAGCCTGCAACTTCTGCTAGCTCACCAGTGAGCAGACCAGATCCCCAATGCACCTGGGTGTGTGCCTGGTGTTCCAGCTGCTGCTAGCTCACTCTTGAGCAGGGTGAGCCTTTGGTGTGGCCTGTCTATGTAACCCAGCATTATGTAACTGCCTTGGGCATACTGGTGGGTGGGGCAGGCCCCTGGTGCAGAATGGCTATGCTTCCTGGCAGCATGCAACTGCCACAGGTGTGCTGGTGGGCAGGGAAGGTCTCCAGCACAGCAGCATACCACCATTTAAGGCATGTTGGTGGTCAGGGCAGATCCCTGTGTGGCTGGTTGCAAGGCCCTGCAGTACAAGTTTGCTGTGGGCTCACTGGTGATGGGGCTGGTCCCTGAGACTGGTTGCCTGTGCTGCCTGACTGGGCTCCTTTGCCTGGGTGGTGTAGTGTGCCGGGCAACCCCCTATGTTAACAGGCCTGAGGAAGGATTATAAAATGTGCTGGCCAGCGTCTGTGTTGGCACGGCTAAGCTAGGTCATAAAAATGGCTACTGGCAACATCTCAGTCCCTCGGGGGGAGTGGGCCCAGCTGCCTCTTGCTTCTCCAGGATGGGCTTTGAGTTTAATAATTGAGTCTCTTTCACCAGTGGACTATGCACTTTTCTATCTGGTGTTTTTATGCTGGTTTCTGGGTCGAGTTGGTTTGTGCATGGTCCCTTTAAGACCAGGTTTTCCTTTCTCTGAAGGTGTGTCGTTTTCCTGGGAATATTCTCCTTGATTTTCAAATCCAGGTGTTTTGGAGTCTCATCTCTCTTGTTCTGGATCTGAGCACTGTGATGCCTAATGTGCAGTTTGAATCCCTGGCCTCTCCAGGTGGAGCTCCGAATCTTTGAGATCCTTCCCGACCGTGAGGTGCCGCAGCTATGACATGTTTTTTGCCTCAGCAGGACCGTATCTCTGCCTCTTCCACCCCCCTGTGTTGTCCCTTGTTGTGGAGGTTCTTCTCATTTGATTTGCAGATCTCCCTCAGAGGAAACTGTTCCACAGTAGTTGTAGGTTTATTGTGTCCGTGGGAGGAGGCGAGTTCAGGATCCTCCTACACAACCATCTTCCAAAACCTCTCCTCAGCATTTTACTTCTGTGATGTAAAAATGGTAGCAGGTTTTCCTTTCTTTCATGTAACAAGTATTTATTGAATGTTGATTCTGTACAAGGTATGGATTTATCTTCATAACTGTTTTATTTAGTGTTATACAAATTACATATTGCCTAAACAAACTAATTCTTTTAAAAGTTAGTATAAATTAACTAGTTAAAAACTAATTTATTGCCAAAACAGATTATTTAAAATGAAAACAGGTTTTTAAACTTCAAGGATTGATTTGTAATTGATAATGAAGGTTTCTCCTATAGGAATGCCATATTTCATCCTGATGGGTCTTGCAAAGGCAATCTTGTGTGTTTAGATAATGTTAGAGTATGCTTGTGAGAAGACAAGTTAATTTGGGAGTATGGGGGTGCCCATAGCACCAGGAGCAGGTCATTAAATGTCACTATCAAAAATTCATTTAAAAAGGAATCAGTACTTTAAGGAGAGAATCTGCTCGGTTCACTTTTCCTTGTTCCTGGACACTAGTACGGAACACCTCATGGTTTATCACAGGGCAAGGTGTGAATGGGAAGGCGTATTTAGCACCTGTTATGTGCCAAGTGTTGCTTGGCATCTTATACACGATGTTTTCTTTAATTTTCAGGAAGCTTGAAGGTAGTTATTAGTCCTCATTTTAGGGAGAGGAAACAGTTTTGAGAGGGTTAATAAACACCCAAGACGCCAAATCAGTAAGTGATGGAATAGGGACTCAAGTTGAAGTCTGCTCCATCACATTGTCTGCAGAGCGTGATTTCTACATTTACTCTCATATTACGTTTCTCCACGTCAGCTTTCTGCCCGATAGAAACATCTTTCTTTCCCAGCAAGAAATGTTGTAAAGATTAACCAGCTGTGGACTCCAAAGCATACAGATTTACTGGTGGAAACATTGCTGTTGCCGTGTGTTATGTTTTTATGTGATGTTTTATAGATCGTATCTGGGGAAAAACTCCTCTTCAGACTCTTTGTGATGTTCTCTGCCCTTGTTAGGCATTTTAAAATTGTGAGCATATTCCCCTGCTTTCCCAAATACTCTGTTGAGAGAGAAAGATTATCATAATTATTCCATGCATATAATAACTGTAGATCAGATCCCTTTAATATCCAGATTTTTAAGTTGGAAATAACTGGAATAATGGCTTAGTCCATTGGTTTTCATAATTTTTTAAAACCCAGTGGAATTGTTAATCAAACAGGATCTTACACAGAATCTCAATGTGAGAAAAGGTAACAGTGGAGCTGCCCTAGTTAGTTTAAATTGGGCCCCCTGGGCCATGTGCTCCCAGAAAGCATGCTTAGTCGATCTCCCTTAGGCCTCTTGCAGCATCTCTGATGGTCCTTACTATAGCTGTGTATAAGCAGCACCACTAGAAAACCGCTAGTTTAGGTTACTAGTAAACCTTACTTTATGTAGTGGATATGTTACAGCAAAGGCCATTTTATAATTTTATTTATTTGTTTGTTTATTTTGATGAGGAAGATTTGCCCTGAGCTAATATCCATTACTAATCTTCCTGTTCTTTTGCTTGAGGAAGATTAGTCCTGAGCTAAATTCTGTGCCAGTCTTCCTTTGTTTTGCATGTGGGATGCCTCCACAGCATGGCTGATGAGTAGAGTAGGGCCGTGCCCGGGATATGAACCCATGAACCTGAGCTGCCAAAGCAGAGCATGCTGAACTTTAACCACTCGGCCATGGGGCTGGAACCCTGTAATTTTAATTTTTAAAAACCAGTTACTCTAAAAGTATTAGAGAAACTTGTTCTTATGAGAACTTTTTTTCTTTTTTTTTTCCTTTTTTTTTGTTTTGAGGCATATTAGCCCTGAGCTAACATCGGCCACTAATCTTCCTCTTTTTGCTGAGGAAGACTGGCCCTGAGCTAACACCCATGCCCATCTTCCTCTACTTTATTTGTGGGATGCCTGCCACAGCATAGTTTGACAAGCAGTGTGTACGTCCGGGCCCAGCGAACCCCGGGCCATGGAAGTGGAGTGTGCGAACTTAACCGGTGCTCCACCAGGCTGGCCCCAACAACATTTTTTTTTTTTTTTACAGAAATTAGTTTATTGACCTGTTGTCAGTTTTTGATAAGGCATAATTCCTGATTGCTTTCCCCAGAGTATTTCAAACCTGAGTTACCAATTCCCTGACTGCTACTTTTTTTTTAATTGAGTTAATGATAGGTTACAATCTTGTGAAATTTCAGTTGTACATTATTGTCTGTCAGTCCTGTTGTAGGTGTACCCCTTCACCCTTTGTGCCCACCCTCCACCCCACCTTTCCCCTGGTAGTCACTAATCTGTTCTCTTTGTCCACATGTTTAAATTCCTCGTGTAAGTGGAGTCGTACAGAGATTGTCCTTCTCTATCTGGCTTATTTCACTTAACATAATTCCCTCAAGGTCCATCCATGTTGTTGCAAATGGGACGATTTTGTTCTTTTTTTATGGCTGAGTAGTATTCCATTGTATATATATACCACATCTTCTTTATCCAATCATCTGTTGATGGGCACTTAGGTTGCTTCCACGTCTTGGCTATTGTAAATAATGCTGCAATGAACATAGAGGTGCATGGGATTTTTGGAATTGCTGATTTCAGGTTCTTTGGATAGATACCCAGTAGTGGGATAGCTGGATTGTATGGTAGTTCTATTTTTAATTTTTTGAGGAATCTCCATACTGTTTTCTATAGTGGCTGCACCAGTTTGCATTCCCACCAGCAGTGTATGAGGGTTCCTTTTTCTCCACAACCTCTCCAACATTTGTTACGATTTGTTTTAGTTATTTTTGTCATTCTAATGGGTGTAAGGTAATATCTTAGTGTAGTTCTGATTTGCGTTTCCCTGATGCACAACGATGATGAACATCTTTTCATGTGCCTATTGGCCAACTGTATATCTTCTTTGGAGAAATGTCTGTTCATGTCTCCTGCCCATTTTTTGATTGGGTTGTTTGATTTTTTGTTGTTGTTGAGTTATGTGAGTTCTTTATATATTATGGATATTAAGCCTTTGTCAGATGTATTACTCCCAACAACATTTTTTATGTGACTCCTTTTAGAAGGATGATATTCAGATAACTTTATTTTTCTAATGTAATTATGTCTGAATTCCTGGTACTTCGTATATTCTGGTCTAGATAAGTGATAGAAATTCAGAATGTGAATAATAATCGTGTATATATATTTTTGTGAGATCTTCTTCTGTTATCGAGTATTGCTGTTTCTGAGGTTCATCTTTTCTTTCATTTGTCTATTAGGTGCTGTTTTAGTTTGCTAGGGCTGCCATAATGAAATACTAAAGATTGGATAACTTAAAACAACAGAAACTTACTTTCTCACCATTCTGGAGGCTGGAAGTCCAAGATCAAGGTGTTGCCAGGATTGGTTTCTTCCAAGGCCTCTACTTGGCTTGTGGATGGCTGCCTTCCCAATGTGTCCTCACATGCTCTTTCCTCTGTGTGAACACATCCCGGGTATCTCTGTCCCTGCGTCCTGATCTCCTCTTCTTATAAGAGCACCAGTCAGACTAGAATAGGCACAGCTGTATGACGTCTTTTAATCCTAATTACCTCTTTAAAGCACTTATCTCCAAATACAGTCACATTCTGAAATACGGGGGGTTAGGGCTTCAACGGATGAATTTTGGGGAGATAGAATTCAGCACATAACAGGTAACAAACAGTCCTGGATGTTTAGGTGGATGGGACCACCTTTAGGGCTGCCTAGAAGGCCCTTCAGGGACTCTCTCACACAGACTTGATGAGGAGCAAGGCCCTACCTGAGCCAAGCTGGCCCCTAGGCCAAGGACAGGCAGAGCTTAGGGGCGTTAGCTATGATTGCTTACAGCTTGAGGGCCTTCAGAAGCAGGAGCCCTGGGAATGACTGCTCTGTAGTGTCCTGTGCCCTCTTGCTGTCCCCAGGCAGTGAGGAGGCTGGGCAGCATCTGAGAATGGGCCCATCTCATGCTCATAGGCTAGTATCAGGCCTTCATTTCGTTCATGGCAGAAGGCACTCTGGGCATTGAGCACCATGCCCAGGGGTAGGACAAGGAGGACAAGTAGGCCTCAGTGTTCTCCTCAGGGCCTCTCAGGTGAGTGCGAGGTTCATAGCCCAGCAGTATTCCATAGGAGGTCTAGGCGGGATTCCTGGAGGAGGTGACTTTGGAATGCAGAGTTTTGTGAGTCTTTTGAGGAGAGGATGTCCAGATGACCTGGGCACACTGGCCAGATATGGGATAATGTGCACCTTGGTTGGCCAGTTTGGTCCTGGTCACACAGATGGACTCTATAAACTGAGCTTTATCAGTGGACCATGAAGGAAGAAGGATAGAGGTGGGAAGCCTATCTTCCCTAAAAGTATAGGAAGAGATGAGGGCCTGGCTTATCCGTGGAGTAGCTTGGACAGTGGTCTTCCTGGGGATCAAGACCATTTAGAGCTGACCACTCTCAGGAGAGAGCATGGAGGAGGAGCAAGGATGTGAGTCACTGCTTCCCACCTCTGAGGTGTCATGCTCTGAGCACTTCTGGAAAGCTTTCTGGAAACGTAATCTTGGTATGTGGGCCCCGTGTGTGTCTCCACTTGCAGGTCTGCTCAACTGGATGTGATTAGGACATGTTGCACAGACTCCACTTTTTCTTTTGTCACAGTCACATGTGTGTTTGTTGTCTCCTTTCCAGCCAACTGTCAAGCTATGACCAAGGTATAGGTTTCAGTGTGGGAGCCTTTCCTTTATATTACTGTGAACAGATGGTGTGCAGTCGCTGGTTGTGATTTTGCTTTATTTAAAAAAATAATTACTAGACATTATTTTTTAGTACAAATTTACAGAATGATTGAGCGGATAGTACATCGTGTTTCATATAATCCCCCCGATGCATACACACTTTCTCCTATTATTTACATCTTGCTTTATAATTCATTGACTACAATTGGCACAATACTGATCTTAATTAACCACTAGCTGATTCACAGAGTTTACCTACAGAGTAAGCACAGTTTCTGGAAGAGTGGTCTGAGGAACACCTGGCCAGAATCATGTGAATAAAAGGACTGTGTCAGTTTCACATCCTACTCCACGATTGCAGTAATTTTTGGACTTGCTTTTTTTTATAGTTAATGAACCAGTATTCATACATTGTTATTAACTATAGTCCCTTGTTTACATTAAAGTTCTCTCTTTGTGATGTGTAATTCTGTGGATTTTAACAAATGCATAATGACATGTATCCACCATCATAGCTTTATACAGAATAGTTTCACTGCCCGAAAAATCCCCTGTGCTCCATCTGTTCATCCCTGTCTCCCTGTAACCCCTGGCAACCGCTGATCATTTACTGCCTCCATAGTTTTGCCTTTTCCAAAACATCATCATGTAGTTAGAAACATACAGTGTGTAGCCTTTTCAAACTAGCTTTTTTCACTTAGCAGACTTAAGGTTCCTCCATGTCTTTTCATGGTTTGATAGTTCTTTTATCGCTATCTAATATTCATTGTTATGGATGTGCCACAGTTTACATATTAAAGGACATCTTGGTTGCTCCTGGATTTTGGCAATTATGAATAAAGCTGCTAATAAACATCCACGTGCAGGTTTTTCTGTTGATAGAAGTTTTCAGCTCCTTTAGGTGAATGCCAAGGAGCACAATTGCTGGATCATATGGTAAGCCTATGTTTAGGCTCATCAGAACCACCAAACTGCCTTTCAAAGTGATTGTACCATTTTGCATTCCCACCAGCAGTGATGCTGCTCTGCGTTCTCACCAGCATTTGATACTTCTCAGGTGTTTCTGATTTAGCTGTTCTTTTTAGTGTGTAGTGGTATTGCACTGTTGTCTTCATTTGCAAAGAAAGTCAGTCCAAGGAAGAGCACTTACTAATATACGTAAGGGTGCTGCACTGCTCTCTTCATTCTTCTGTTATCAATAATCCTGTCTACTCTCCCTTCACCACTGATTCTCAAACTTCAGAGTATTTAAGACTCACCAGGGGAACATGTTAAAATATAAAATCTCAGGACCTAAGCCTAAAAATTCTGTCTCTGTTGCTGTGAGATGGGATGTAAGGCTATCTTTTTATCCACACGATTCTGGCCCAGGTGTTCCTCAGACCACTCTTCTAGAAACAGTGCTTACTCTGTGCTGGAGGTAAACCCTGCCAATCAGCTGGTGGTTGAGGAAGATCAGCATTTTGCCAAGTTCTAGTCTATGTGTTGTTTTAGCCTAGACCATAATTTAGGTGTGGGAACAGAAGGATTAGTTCATCCGTGTGTTTAAATTATACCATGACTCTGTTTCTTTTCTTAAACTTCGAGGAGTAGGAAGTGTGAAATTATATTAACTATAGTAATTTGAAATTCTGAAATCTGTGTTTTATTTGTCTTCTAAAGAGTGTATTGAATCTTTTACCTTTGTTTTTTGAGGTGTTTTATCATATAATGTACTTTAGCAAAAAAAAAAAAAGCCTTAGTGTTTTTTTTCCTACTTTTTAAAACTAAATGGCATTAGCTTTTGTGCCTGTCTTTTAGACCATTGTTGGAGATGTGTGATGAAGTGTCTGGAAAGCCTTTTTTGCTTAGGTAAAAGGCATAACACAAATATAAAATGTTAATATCTTTGAGGATTATTTCTTAGTGCAATATTTCTCAATTTCATCTGGGAGCCACTAGCATCAGAATGACTAGAAAGACATGTGAAAACTAGGTATTACTAATCAGAGTCTCAGGGGATGGGGACAGGAATCTGAATTTTGTCAAGTTCCTCAGATGATTATTGAGCACAAAATGTAGCACCACTGATCCGGCCCACATTGTGTGTCCTGTGCACAGATAAAGGAAGAAATGAAACACAGTTTAGCAGGTGTTCTCTTCCACCCCCACCCCCCACCCCTTCCCCGAAAATCTTCCTTAAAACACATTTGAGATACAGTTAATCTAATGGACCAAATACCATATAGAGATTGACAGAACTTTATACAGCTCATGTTCTCTTGGTTCTCCACAAGATGATCAAGGATCTGCTGTTTTATTTTTCATAGTTATGCCAGAATGTCCATGTGAGTGGTTTTGTGCACAAATGTCAGAGAAGCAATTCTTGGACAATAAAAATTTCCTTACCTCAGGAGTTTAGTGTGGATCCAAATAGCTTATTTTCACAAAAGTATTCTTTATCCAAAAGGGAAGCTGTTCGGAAGCCTTGTCCCTTGTAGTGCTTTAATCAAGGAAGGCAGTCTACCTGCTTATTTATATAAAGACAGTCACATTTATGTATGGAATCCGAAGATGCACCTTTTCATTACTTAGAATTGAATAGAGCAAAATATTTCCTCTCCAGTTAAGTAATGGGAAATCATATACTATAATTTTTCATTTGGAATGGTACATAATTTCAAGGGAAGAGGGAGTATGTGACAACTACAAATAAAAGTAATTGTAATACGTCTTGAGGGCTTCTCGTGTGTGCTAGTCTGAGTGCTGTCCATTAACCTTTGATTCTGACAACTCTGTGAAGAAGGTGTTGTTACTATCCCTGTGTTACTGATGAGGGAGCTGAAGCACAGAGGGGTTACACAAGTAGCCTGTTGTTATTCCACTGGATTCTGCTCGATAGTGTCCGAGTTTAGAGTGAAACCTAGGCATTCTGGGCAAAGAACAGATCGTAGTAGTAGTTTAATGTGAACCAGTAGTGGGTTCCACGTGTCTACTTGTATGAATCATAGATTTCTATACTAGAAAAGATGATAGTGGATCATCTGGTCCTAAACTTTCATTTTAAAATTATGGAAATCTGGAGGCAAAGGAATTTAGATAAATTGTTCTGATTCACAAAGACGTTAAGTAATGGTATAGCCAGAACCAGAACACACGCTTGGTGAGTTCCAATTTTGTATGTTTTCCCCCTTGGATCACAAAAATGTGTAAATTATCTTAAATTATTTTCTGTGTTTCTTGTTCCTGTTTTTATTTGTCTTATTAGTGTCATTGGCAACTTCCGTTGATGTTTAGAGATAAGTTTGTTCCTTGATAGCCTTTTGTTAATTTATAACATCAGAATAAGTCCTACCAAATGATGCTTAAACATTCAGTTTCATGGTAATTATTGACAAAATGGTTTAGAGGAGTAGTTCTTAACCTCCTCAAACCCTATACCCATAAATATAAATTATTATAAATATTTCCTAAAATCCTTCCTTATGGTTCTGAAATGAAATTTATAAATGATGTAATTACATACAAACGTGCAATTTCAAAGTCAATTTAAGTTTTTGCATGTAATATAAAGGAGAAATAAAAGTAATTTGTGTATTTAAAATACACAATATATATTTAAAATATAAAGGCTTAGGACAACTGTATGAAAATCTTGTTACTCTAAATGTAGTCCACAGTCTAGGAGCATTAACATCAGTCATAAAACATAATAAAACTCATATACAATAGCGTCAAAAATATGAAATACTTAGGGATATATCTGAAAACAGATATGAAAGATCTGTGTACTGAAAACTACAAAGCATTTCTGAGAGAAATTAAAGAAGATCCAAAAAAGTAAGAGATATACCCTGTGTATGGGTTGGAAGTCTTTATACTGCTAATATGTTATTTCTTCCTAAATTGATTCAAGTTAAAATATTAGCACAGCTTTTTGTAGAAATTGATAAGCAGATGAAACAATTCATATGGAAATGCAGTGGACCTAGCATAGAACAGCTGAAACATATTTGAAAAAGAAGAACAAAATTGAGGAACTAAGAGTAATTGATTTGAAAACTACTTATAAAGCTACAATATCAAGAGAGTGTAGTATTAGTGGAAAGATAGACAAGTAGATCAGTGAACAGAATAGAGTCCAGAAATAGACCCATAAATACATGGACAACTGATTTTCAACAGATGTTCAAAGTCAATTCAGTAAAGAAGACATGGTCTCTTTTGCAAATGGTACTGGAACAATTGGATAGCCATATGCTGCCAAAAAAACCTTTGATTTATTTCTTGTACCATCTGCAAAACTTAAAACAGATCTACCCAAGCATAAAACTTAAACTATAAAGCTTCTAGAAGAAAGCATAGAAACTTTTGTGACTTTGGGTTAGATAAAGATTTCTTACATACAACATCAAAAGAGCAGCAATTCATAAAATAATGAATTGAATTTCATTGAAATTTAAAACTTCTGTTCTTTCAAAGACATTACTCATAAGAGAATAAAAAGAGAAGCCACAGACTGGGAAAAAATATTTGTAATGCTTTTATATCTGATAAAGGACTTGTATTCAGTACATAAAAAGAACTCTCAAAACTCAAGTAAGAAAACAGAACTCTGTTTAGGAAATAGCAGAGAGAGCAGAACAGATACTCCACCAAAAAGGTATATGGCAAATAAACACTGCAAGAGATGTGTCAGTAGTCAATAGAGAAATGCAAATTAAAATGACAATGAGGTGTTGCTACATACTTACCAGAATGTGAAGGCTGTGGAGGAATGGGAACTCTCACACAGCTCTAGTGGGAATGTAAGATGCAACAACCAGTTTGGAAAACAGTTTGTCAGTTTCTTAAGTTAAACATACCTGCTACATGACTAGCCATTCCACTTCTAGGTGTTTATCAAGAGAAATAAAGCCTATGTCCATACGAAAAGTCATACATGAATGTTCATTCCAGCCAAACTGGAAACAACCCAGATATCTAATCAACAAAAGATTAGTGGATAGGGGCTGGCCCCGTGGCCGAGTGGTTAAGTTCGCGCGCTCCACTGCAGGCGGTCCAGTGTTTCGTTGGTTCGAATCCTGGGCCCGGACATGGCACTGCTCATCAAACCACGCTGAGGCAGCGTCCCACATGCCACAACTAGAAGGACCCACAACGAAGAATATACAACTATGTACCAGGGGGCTTTGGGGAGAAAAAGGAAAAAAATAAAATCTTTAAAAAAAAAGATTAGTGGATAAACAAATCGTGGTAGCCATGCAATGGAATGTTGCTCAGGAGTAAAAAGGAATAAATTGATACATACAGCAACGTGAATGATCCTGAGAAAAATTCTGCCAAATGAAAGGAAACAGATAACAAAAGAGTACATTCTGCATGACTCCATTCATATAAAATTGTAGGAAATGCAAAGTAATGTACAGTGATAGGAAGTAGATTGGTGGTTGCCTGGTGAGCAGGGATGGGGGTGGGTAGGGAGAGGGAGAGATTACAAAGGGATATAAGGAAATTTTGGGATGGATGAATATATTCAGAATCTTGATTGTGCTTATAGTTTCACGGGTGTCAGAACTTATCAAAATGTACATTTTAAATATGCACAGTTTATTATTTGTCAATTATACCTCAATAAAAGTGAGCGGAAAAACCTGCAGAAGCATTCTTCACTTAATTTTCATGTGTCTAATCCAGTTGATGGTTTCTGCCTGTTCTGCCTCTGTGTCTCTTACAGTTACATACTCTTCTTCATACTTTGTGCCATTTTCATACTATAGGTTTTTATTATCTCTTTCTTAGTCTGTGTTTGTAAATTCCTAAAGTGGTCTTCTGCTTCTCTTCTTCCTCCCTTTCTTCTACCCTGAAAAGTTCACACACCGCTACTAGAATTTTCTTATTAAAACACATCTGTTCATGTCCTTCTTCTGCTCAGGATTTGTCACTCTCATTTTCTACAGAAGAAACTTCAGACTCCTTGTGATATGCAATACTATCCATGATCTCTGACCCCATTCTACTTTTCCAGTCTTACTGTACTTCCACTACTCTATTTCATGAACTCAATGTTCCAGCCGAATTTAGCTATCATTTTCCCCCATTGCAGAAGTTGCTCCTTTCATCTGTTTGTCCTTCTACTTATAGTGCCTTCTCTAACCTCTTACTTCTTCCATGGAGGAAAGGTGAAGCAAAGCATTTAAAATTTTAAAGCAACTGTATTTTTATCTTTTTTGATATTTTGTTGAGCTAACTGGGAATAGAAATTCAATCTTGTTTGTTAGTTACTGGCTATACAGTAAGCAGTTATGCTCAATTCTCAGTATTATGCTCAATATTATCATTCCACTGGCCCTTCCAGTTTCTGCCATCACACACTTCCTGCCTTGATTTGCCTTCCTATCCAGTTTGGATTCTAGGGCCATCATTACATTCACCTACCACAAACATGTCCTTTATTCCCCCAGTAATTTTATTGAGATAATTATGGTTTATAACAGTTTGTAATTTCAGGTGTACATTATTATCTATCAATTTCTTAATAGACTTCATTGTACTCACCACCAGTGCTCTAATTTTTGTCCATCACTGTACATATACACCTTTACCCCTTTCCCAAACCTGCCAACCCCCTTCCCCTCTGGTAACCACTAATGTGTTCTCTTTATCCATGTATTTGTTATCTTCCACGTATGAGTGAAATCATGCAGCATTTGTCTTTCTCTGTCTGGCTTGTTTCGCTTAACATCATACCCTCAAGATCCATCAGTCTTGCTGAAAATGGGAAGATTTTTGTCTTTCTTTATGGCTGAGTAGTATTCCATCATATACATACACCACATCTTCTTTATCCATTCAGCTGTAGAAGGGCATTTGGGTTGCTTCCACATCTTGGCTATTGTGAATAATGCTGCAGTGAACATAGTGGTGCATAAATCTCTTTGGATCATTGATTTCAAGTTCTTTGGATAAATACAGAGTAGTGGAATAGCTGGATCTTATGGTATTTCTATTTTTAATATTTTGAGACTCTCCATACTGTTTTCCGTAGTGGCTGCACCAGTTTGCATTCTCACCAGCAGTGTATGAGGGTTCCTTTTCTCCACATCCTTTCCAACAGTTGTTGTTTTTTGTCTTGGTAATAAAAGCTATTCTGACCGGTGTAAGGTGATATCTGTAGTTTTAATTTGCATTTCCCTAATAATTAGTGACATTGAACATCATTTCATGTACCTCTTGGCCATCTGTATATCTTCTTTGGAAAAATGTTCATATCCTCTGCCCATATTTTGATACGGTTGTTTTTTTGTTGTTGAGTTGTATGAGTTCTTTACATATTTTGGAGATTAACCCCTTGCTGGATATATGATTTGCAAATATTTTCTCCCAGATGGTGGGTTGCCTTTTCGTTTTATTCCTGGTTTCCTTTGCCTGGCAGAAGCTCTTTAGTCTGATTAAGTCCCTTTTGTTTATTTTTTCTTTTGTTTCCCTTGCCCAAGTAGACATGATATTTGAAAAGATCCTTCTAAGACCGATGTCAAAGAGTGTACCGCCCATGTTTTCTTCTAGGTGTTTTATGGTTTCAGGTCTTACCTTCAAGATTTTAATCCATTTGAATTAATTTTTGTGTATGGTGCAGGATAATGGTCTATTTTTATTCTTTTGCATGTGGCTATCCACTTTTCCCAACACCATTTATTGAAGAGATTTTCCTGTCTCCATTGTATGTTCTTAGCTCCTTTGTCAAACATTAACTGTCCATAGATGTATGGTTTTATTTCAGGGCTTTCAGTTCTGTTCCATTGATCTGTGTGTCTGTTTTTGTGCCAGTACAATGCTATTTTGATTATTATAGCTTTGTAGTATGTTTTGAAGTCAGGGATTCTGATGCCTCCAGCTTTGTTCTTTTTTCTCAGGATTACTTTACCAATTCGGGGTCTTTGGTTGCCTCATATAAATTTTAGGATTCTTTGTTCTATTTCTGTGAAGAATGTCATTGGGATTCTGATTGGGATAGCAATGAATCTGTAGATTGCTTTAGGTAATACAGACATTTTAACTATGTTGATGATTCTGACCCATGAGTACAGGATATTTTTCCACTACTTTATGTCTTCTTCAGTTTCTTTCAATAATGTCTTAGAGTTTTCAGTATATAGGTCTTTCACCTCTTTGGTCAAGTTTATTCCTAGATATTTTGTTCTTTTTGCTACAGTTGGAAATGGGGTTATATTTTTGATTTCTCTTTCTGCTAGTTTGTTGTTAGTGTATAGAAATGCAACTGATGTTTGTACGTTGATTTTGTACCCTGCAACTTTGCTGTCATTGTTGATTATTTCTAATAGCTTTCTGATGGATTCTTTGGGCTTTTCTATGTATAGTGTCATGTGCAAACAGTGAGAGTTTCACTTCCTTCTTTCCAACATGGATTCCACTTATTTCTTTTTCTTGCCTAATTACTCTGGCCAAAACCTCCCATACTATGTTGAATAAGAGTGGTGAGAGTGGGCACCCTTGTCTTGTTCATCTTCTCAGAGGGATGACTTTCAGTTTTTCACCATTAAGTATGATGTTGGCTGTGGGTTTGTCATATATGGCCTTTATTGTGTTGAGGTACTTTCCTTCTACACTCATTTTATTGAGTGTTTTTATCACAAATGGATGTTGGATCTTGTCAAATGCTTTCTCTGCATCTACTGAGATTATCATGTGATTCTTATTACTGATTTTGTTAATATGGTGTATCACATTGATTGATTTACAGATGTTGAACCATCCCTGTGTCACCAGTATAAATCCCACTTGATCGTGGTGTATGATCCTTTTAATGTATTGCTGTATTCGGTTTGCCAGTGTTTTGTTGAGGGTTTCTGAATCTATGTTCATCAGCAATATTGCCCTGTAATTTTCCTTCTTTGTGTTGTCTTTGTCTGGTTTTGGTATCAGGGTAATTTTGGCCTCATGGAATGTGTTAGGAAGTGTTCCATCTTCTTCAATGTTTTGGAATAGTTTGAGAAGGATAGGTATTAAATCTTTGAATACTTGATAGAATTCTCCAGAGAAGCCAACTGATCCTGGACTTTTGTTTTTTGGGGAGGTTTTTGATTACTGTTTCAATCTCTTTACTTGTGATTGGTCTATTCAGGTTATCTATTTCTTCGTTTTGGGATGTTGTGTGAGTCTAAGAATTTATCCATTTCTTCTAGGTTATCCAATTTGTGGGCAAATAGTTTTTCAGACTATTCTCTTATAATCCTTCGTATTTCTGCAGTACTTGTTGTAATTTCTCCTCTTTCATTTCTAATTTTATTTATTCGAGGCCTCTCTCTTTTTTTCTTGGTGAGTCTGGCTAAGAGTTTGTCAATTTTATTTATCTTCTCAAAGAACCAGCTCTTAGTTTCACTCATCCTTTCTATTGTTCTTGTAGTCTCTATTTATTTATTTCTGCTCTGATTTTTATTATTTCCCTCCTTCTACTGACTTTTGACTTTGTTCTTCTTTTTCTGGTTCTGTTAGGTGCATTTTAACATTACTTACTTGAGATTTTTCTTGTTTGTTGAAGTGCGCCTGTATTTCTATGAATTTCCCTCTTAGAATCACTTTTGTTGCATCCCCAAAGAGTTCATGTGTTGTATTTTCTTTTTCGTTTGTGTCCCAGTATTTTTTTATTTCTTCTTTGATTTCTTCATCAAACTAATGGTTGTTCCATAGCATATTGTTTGGCCTCCACATATTTCTGATTTTCCCAGTTTTTTTCATGTAGTTGATTTCTAATTTCATAGCATTGTGGTTGGAAAAGATGCTTGAGATGATTTTACTTTCTGAAATTTATTGAGGCTTCCCTTGTTTCCAAGTGTATGGTCTGTCTTTGAGAGTGATCCATGTGCACATGAGAAAAATGTGCATTCCGCCGTTTTTGGATGGAATGCTGTGTATATATCTATATTAAGTCCATCTCATCAAATGTTTCATTTAAATCTATTATTTCCTTGTTGAATTTCTGTCTTCATGATCTGTCCATTGATATAAGTGGGGTGTTGAGGTCTCCTACTATTAGTGTGTTGCTGTTAATTTCTCCCTTTAGGTCTGTTAATAGTTGCTTATGTACTTTGGTGCCCCTGTGTTAGGTACATATATATTAATAAGTGTTATGTCCTCTAGGTGGAATGTCCCTTTTATCATTTATACTGCCCCTTTTCTTCTCTCATTATCTTTTTTAACTCGGTCTGCTTTGTCTCATGTAAGTATGGTCACACCTGCTTTCTTTGTTTGTTGTTAGCTTGGAGTATCATCTTCCCTCCCTTCACTCTGAGCCTGTGTTTGTCTTCAGAGCTGAGATGTGTTTCCTGGAGGCAGCATTTTGTTGAGTCTTGTTTTTTAATCCATGCAGTTACTCTGTGTCTTTTGATTGGAGAATTCAATCCATTTACATTTAGAGTGATTATTGGTATATGAGGGCTCAGTGCTGCCATTTTAGCTCTTGTTTTCTGGTTGTTTTATGTTTCCATTGTTTCTCTTCCTTTGTATTTCTGACTGCCATTTCTTTTGGGGGGTTTTCTGGGGAGGTTTTCTCACTTTTCTCTCTTTTTGTGAATTGTGGCTGTGCTCTGCTTTTTTATTTAGTGGTTACCATGAGGTTTGTATAAAAGATTTCGTGGATGAAATAGTCCATTTTCTCACAGCTTTTTGTCTCCATTAACTTAAGCAGGTTGCATCCCTTTCCTCTTCCCCTTGTGAGTTATTGTTGCTACAAATTATTCTGTTTTTAATGTTGTGAGTTTGTGACTAAGTTGAAGTGTTTATAGTTACTTTTGATGCTTTCCTTCCCTTTATCTTTTAAGTTATAATTGAGTTTTTGCTTCCCTGTTCTGATAGAGAGCTGCAGGGTTCTGATCATGTCTGTCTATTTATCTCCTTGCTCAAAATTTGGTAGACCTTTGCCTTGTTGTTTCTGGTGTGAGGGCATCCTTGATCATTTCTTGTAAGGGAGTTCTAGTGGTGATGAACTCCCTCAGCTTTTGTTTATCTGGGAAGCCTTGTATTTCTCCATCATATCTGAAGAATGGTTTCACTAGAATGGAGTATTCTTGGCTGAAAGTTTTTGTCTTTCAGTATTTTGAACATATCATTCCATTCTCTCCTAGCCTGTAGGGTTTCTGCCAAGAAATCCACTGAAAGCCTGATAGAGATTCCTGTGTAGGTTATTTTCTTCTGCCTTGCTGCTCTTAATATTTTTTCTTTGTCATTGACTCTTGCCAGTTTTACTATTATATGCTTTGGAGAAGGTCTTTTAGCACTGATGTAATTGGGTGTTCTATTAGCTTCATGTATTTGTAAATCCAGTTAATTCTCCAGGTTTGGGAAGATCTCAGCTACTATTTGTTGGAACAAGCTCTCTGCTCCTTTCTCCCGCTCTTCTCCCTCTGGAATACCTATAGTCCTTATGTTGCTTTTCTTAATTGAGTCGTATATTTCTTGAAGAATTCCTTCATTTTTTAAAAATCTTAGTTCTGTCTCCTTCTCCAACTGTAGCATTTCTATTATTTTCATCCTCTGAATCACTAATTCTTTCCTCCAAAATGTCGGCTCTATTTCTTAAGGATTCTAGATTATTTTTTATTTCATTAATTATTTTTCGTATCTAGAATTTCTGCTTGATTGTTTTGTTTTGCTTTGAGGAAGATTAGCCCTCAGCTAACATCTGCTGCCAATCCTCATCTTTTTATTGAGGAAAACTGGCCCTGAACTAACATCTGTGCCTATCTTCCTCTACGTTATATGTGGGATGCTTGCCACAGCATGACTTGACAACTGGTGCATAGGTCTGCACCCAGGATCCAAACTGGAGAACCCCTGCTTGCTGAAATGGAATGTGCAAATTTACCCACTGTGCCACCATCCTGGCCCCTCTGCTTGATTGTTTTTCGTAATTTCAGTCTCTTTGGTGAAGTATTCCTTCTTCTCTTCAATTTTATTCCTGAGCTCATTGAACTGTCTGTGTTCTCTTGTAGCTTGTTGAGTGTGTTTATGATAGCTATTTTGAATTCTCTGTCATTTAGATTGTAAATTTCTGTGCCCCCAGGGTTGATTTCTGGTGAATTGTTCTTTTCCTTCTGGTCTGAATTGTTGCTGTAGTTTCTCATGGTGTTTGATAAAATAACATTATTTTGTTCGTGCATTTGTTGTGGTATTAGGTTGCAGGTTTCACCTGCTACCACTAGGGGGAAGCAGGGGCTGAGTTTCTGGTACCACAATGTCTGCTGAAAGTTGTAGGGATACTATCGGCACTTGCAATGGCCTGGAGAGCATCCAGGTGCACGTGTCAACTGTTTGGTGGGTGTGACTTCCTCACTGTGACTGAGCCAGGGCCACTCCTTGGGGCTGCAGGGACACAGTGGGCTCCCCTCCATCCCAGTGGGGGAAGTGGTTACTAGGGGGCTAAGGGCTGCCTCCGCCTCTTCCTGCAGTCACGCCAGGGCATGTTCCCACTTTTGGGGTTTGGCAGTACTCTTGGCGCTTGCATGGGCCTGGGAGTGCCTTCGCCTCAGTGTGTAGATCTACCGCCGCCCATGCTTGAGGTCTCACTGGCCACTGTGCTTGGTGGACAGGGGTTCCTCATGGGGACCAAGCCAGGGCCACTCCTTGGGGCCACAGAGGCATGGTGGGCTCCTCCCTACCCCCTGCTGGGAAAGTGATCATGAGTGGGCTAAGGGTTACCACAGCCTCTTCCTACAGTTTCCCTGGAGCATGTCCCACTTTTGGGACACTCCTGCCAGGCTGGAAAGTGTTCACGTCCATGCACAGGGCTGCGTGGGGAGGTCAGAGAGTGCTCATCCATCTCCACCACTTCCCTGAGGGCCAGTCAATCCACCCTCAGATGTATAGCTGCATGTGTCTCTCAGGTGTCCTGTTGTGCTGTGTGAGCTTCGTTCATTGGTCGATGTGTATCCATTTAGTTGTAGTTCAAATGGGGAGAGACATAGGGAACAGCTCACTCCCCCATGTTGCTGATGTTACTCCGCAAATATATACTTAAACCCTTTATTCCTGTTTGTGGCTCTTATATCACAAGATGTGTCTGTTTGGCTTAATGCAAAAATGGATATTTCATTGCTTCTCTTACTTAAACTTTCATCACTATTTGATTTCTCTTTTCCCAACACTTTCTTCTCTTGATAGATGTGACACAACACTGTGAAGAGTTCCCTCACTTTCTCAGTCTTCTTTTACAGTGCATCCTCCTCTACTATACTTCTGAAAGTCTGTGGTTGGACTACCTTCTCATTCTATGATTTTGTCCTAGACTATCTTATTCACTCTTTCAGCTTTGTACCATATATATGTTCGGCTCCCAAATTGATATCCTGATCCCTGACCTTATTTCTGAGTCTTAAACCTGTATATTCTACTGCAAGAGTAATATTTTTAAAGGTGGAAATTAGGGAGCTGACATTTAAGGTTTAGGACCTTAACTAATAAGGCAGAGAAACCAGAAGCAATATGGTGTTTTGTGGGGAGCTAAAGAGGAGATTCGTAATGCCTGGCACTGTGGCCGGCTGGTTAAAGTTCCACACTCTCAGCTTTGGCTGCCCGTCTTTGCTGGTTCAGATTCTGGGCATGGACCTACTCCACTCATCAGCCATGCTGTGGAGGTGTGTCCCACATACAAAAAAATCAAGGAGGATTGGCACAGATGTTAGCTCAGGGCTAATCTTCCTCAATGAAAAAAAAAGGAGGGATGGCAATGAGTGTTAGCTTGGGGTGAATCTTCCTCAGCAGAAAAAATAAATAACAAAATAAAAATAAAGGATAGTATGGAGAAGGGGAGACATAAATAGGAATATCTTAGACAACCCAATGCAGGAATTATTAGGCCACATATGAATGGAGGCAAGAACTGGGAACTAAGAAATTGAAGGAATTTGCTTCCAGTTTTTGCTTCTTTCAGTGCAGAAGCAGCTACTGCTTCTTTGTTTTATTCTCCTCTTTTTTTTGAAAAATAATATTTCCTAGTTCTAGCAACTCAATAGCGATAATTAAAGATTCTAACCTAGTTCCAAAGTCTTAGGAGATAGAATAATTGACTTATTAACTTGTGGTCTGATCAGCTGTGCTGGGGTGGTGTTGGCAGGGGCATGGAGGTCGAATTGGACAGAGCCCCAAAGAGAAGTGCATTCTCTGAGAAAGTCTGGGGAGTAGGGAAACAATAATTGGCATTTCTAGGTGGGAAACTCTGGATTTGTCTTGGTTTGAATCTCCTCAGTGATGTGCTTTTCCTCCAGCAGTACGAAGGCATGCAAGTAGAGAAGTATATTGACTTAGTTGGGGGTTTCCTGGATTAGTTTGGCAGAAGGTTACTATTGCAAGGAAATTAAGGGTACTGATCATTTTAAAAGTTTCAGTAATCCATCACAGGGTTCATACTGGGTATCATAAAAAGAGATTGGAAGGGGGATAGGTACCCTGGGGGGAAATAAAGAAAGGAAGGGGATGCAATGACTCTGAATTTGAAATTCACTTGTCATGAAATATCAACACTAGAGACCTGGAAGGATGGGAAATTGTAGTCAGAAAATGAAAAATTGGAAACTCTCTAAGGCCAAATAATTCCAGTTAATGAAAAATCTCTCTCTGTTGGAGTGAGAACAGTACTTTACTAAGCTGAATAAAAAGATACTTCGTTGTGCTGATAGCCCTGGAGTTTCACTAGCCATAAATGAAATAAATAAACTGTTAGAATAGGAACTTTTTTAAAAACTCAGTGAGGAGCACCTTATTGTTATGTCGAAACTCCTTTTTAGATTTTGATTGGTTGTCTCAGCGAAACCATAGCTAGGACTGGGCTCCCTTGTTAAGCAGTGATTTCTTCCCTTTCCCACTGTTACTGAAGCACCAGGCTTGTTTTCCTGCAGTGGTTTCTTATCTAACATTCCCTCTAAGTTGTACCAAAATATTTCTCAGTACAGTCACTTTTGTAGCCAAACCTATTTTCTTTATAGTTTGCGTGTATCCTCAAGGTAGAAGATCAGAAGGATCAGACTGCAGTCTGTTCCCTTTAGATCTCTCCTGTTTCGCTTACAGGCAGAGAGAGAGCCGTATGCTTGTCAAACTGCTGGAAGCTTATTCCCAGGAGCCATTAGAGGTAGGACAGGCACAGGACACAGTGCATAGATATAGATGAGTGGTGAGCTGGAGCCAGTTGTGAAATTTCATGGTACAGTTGTTACACACAGCCATTATTAAAAATTAAAGTATATAAATTCACAATTGAGTGAATTGAATTAAAATCAAAGATAATAAACACTTAGAACTTTTTAAATAATTATTTTACCGTTATCTATGCTTATGTACTGTGTTGTATAAATATTACGTGACAGGCGACTCAGCATCTCTTTTCAACTCTGTATTGAGTTGTGTCATGTTGGTGCCTGGAAACCAGTGATGGTGGACCTATTTACACCATGGACACTGGCAAACATAAATCAAGGCCTTTCCCCTGAAGAGCCAGTTGTTACACATTACCCAACACATTGTGGGATGTAATAGCATCTTTGGCTTTTTCTCAGTTTATCTCAAAGACTTGTGGGAAGAGTGCCAAATTGAAGATTCTCTCTTCCTGTAAGCCCATCCCTAAGTGTTCCTGCCTTATCTTTACATTGTTCTTTTCCTTCTGTTACTATGTTTTTATTACCTACTCCTTTACCTCTGAGGGCCCTAGATGCTGGTCTTTTCTCTGTCTTCCATCTTCTTCCTAGAGTTGAATGTCATTTTGACCCCTGCCAATATGCCCAATTCCCCTCACCCTTCCCAGCCATATAAATTAAAACGTTAGAAATTGCTGCCACTGCAGAAAAAAATAATATATGAATCAGGACGATATAGTTCATAGATCATATTGAGAGTTCCAGTAACTTTTAATTGACATTTTGAGTTTATCAGGATTGTTTATATTTGGTAAATATTACATTAAGTATGCATCAGAAAAGTATAAATATGCATTAACTATATTTTTACGGTTAGTTACATTTTGTGTATATTTTCAACAAAACACAGGTTCATTTTTTTGTGGAAATTGTATAATCAAGAAATAGAATCTGTTTGCCTTTCACAAATTTATGGAATCAACTCTTAAATAAAAGACCCCTTAACAGTTAGGAGTACTTTTGCCTTCAAGAAACAGAAAAGTGGACAGAGAAGGTTACTGCTTGCTACTGTTGAGTCTGTGGCTTAATGATGTCAGGCAGAAGTCTCTAAGATTCTCCTTGCCTTTCTTTTGAGGTTGAATATGGCTACTGCAGATCAATCTTGATAACTGGCGTTCACAGCAGACAGAAGAGACTGAGTGGTAGCAGTAGAGCTGCATTTCCGTGTGCTGTGGCCACACCTGGATGCTAGGAGTCGGGGAAACTGAATATTTAGTGTAGCTAACATTTAGTAATATTACACTTTATAATAAAGGGAGACAAGTGAGCAGGAATTGGAGTTAGGCATTAGATGAACCTACTATAGACCTTTCCGTAGTACACAAGAGCATTTCTCCCATCTACCTAAACCTAATGTATTGAGACAAATTTAAAAGGTGAAAATGTAACTAATATGTATGATACAGTTCCCCAAAGAGGTTCGTTAAGCTTTGTTCAGTCTTTGTGAAGAAGTGACGGAAAACTGGTTCTTATCTGCTGAAAGATATTCAAGTTTGGAAATTAGGCTGGCTGCTTTCACACGAAGTATTGAAATTGCTAATGTTATCCCCATTTTTACAATTTAAGAAACTGAGACAGATGTTAAGCAATTTTGTCTAGATCATAAAGCCTAGTAAATGGGTGGGCCAAGTTTAGAACTTGGTCTTTTTTTCTATAGCAAATTGCAGAAAATGTTTAAATTGAGATGAATTAGAACTTTATGGAAAGAATGATATTTGATAGTGAGGAAACTTAAGTATACACATGCAAAAGATGCTAAGTAGTAGGCATCATATCCATGTAATGGAGGAGCTGGAGCCCTCTAGGTCTCTAGCAGCCAACATACTGGGATAATAATAGGTAACATTTTACGGTGCTTATCATAAGCATTTTGCTTATATTGATCCATTTAATTCTCATAAGAACCTTTATGAGCTAGGTAGTATTATTTTGTTTAGAAGAAGAAATGGAAACAGAGAGGCTAGTTTACAAACCTCATCTAGGATGTGGCAGACCTAGGATTGAACCCAGGCGCTCTACTCTTGAGGCCACACTGTTAACCAGTACACCATATACCCTCTCATAAGAACTGATTTGTGTAAGAGAGAATGAGCAGGACTTTTCAAGTTGATTCTTACCTGGCTCTAACCAATCTTAGAAGAATTTCTATTTGTTCAGTAAAATAGGACGTTGAGTAAAATATGGCATGGAATTTCACCCATAAAACAAATACTTAAAGTATCATTTTGCAAGGCAGTGCATATGGACTTTAAGAATCCCAAATTCAGATCTTCCAAACAAAACTGATAATTTTTAATAACCCCTTTTCAGCTCATGATAACTGGTTACATCTTCATACTTTTGAGAAATACCATAGAATATCGATCCAGAAATTGAAATAAGAATGCAGCAAATGAGTATGTGAAAATAATCCCACACAGATGGAATTGTGCAGCTCAGAACTTCAAGATGAATCACACTCTTGGAAGACCATTCCATTCTTCCCCAGAGTCTGTCAACAGAGGGATGTACAAAGTGATGTAGTTTTCATGTTTCTGCTTTAACATCTGCTACATGGCAGCTCGATTATATTCCTATCTAAGAAAACATCTATAAATATTGGTAAAGATTTCCTTTTTACTTTTGTTTCCAAGCTGTTTATCTCTGTATTTATTCCATTAGCTACACAGTATCTCTGGGTGATCTGGAGTTCAGAATTTTCCAGCACACCTTCTTAGGATTCTTCCTAATGCCACGAGCAATTCTGCTACCAGGTCACAGTGGTGTGTTTTTCAAAGCTAGAGTCTGTCACCACTGCTGAGATTGGCTGTTTTCTTCTTTCTTGCTTTCCTACTTATCCACACGCTACTAACTCTTTAACAACAGTAAATATGAGGATTTTAAATGAGCAGTTGTTTCACCAATTTCTTTTAGTTTTGTTATTTTTCACGAAACCTGTGGGAAAATGAAGAGAAAATTCACAAAAAATTTGCATGTGGCTTAGTGTTGATTTTTAAAAAATCATAGAGAAGATAATAAATATAAAAATTGGCAGTGGGGATGTCAACACAACTAGATTGAAATTTCAGCAAAGTAAGTTATTAAGTGATAAAAATTATATCTATTGCATGCATAGCTTGGTATCAGACTAAATATTTTAATTGGTGTAAAAAGTTTGGGAAATTAAAAGCTAAAACTCAAAAAGCAAGCTTAGATATTTGGACAAATAAAACACATAACTCTATACACCATAGCAACAGATTGTCTTATTATTTGTTTGTGTAATTGGCATCATCTGTTATTTAGAGTCTTGGAATAACAGAATCATTTGGGAGGGACTATAGAGCACATTACTGGAATTGAATTGGCAGTGTTCACACGCTGGTCTGTTCTTGGTGTAGAATCCTCTCTTTGCTGCTTTTCTTCCTCAGGTGGGGCTCTTCCCTGGACACTGTGTTGAGTTAATTAATCAGAAAATTCCCCAGTCAGTGACCAACTCAGTGCCAAAACCAGGTGAGTACAGTTTTTCATTGGTGTGGTTATTTTATCAACTGCTTAAAGATACAAGTTTTCTTTTCAGTCGAACACATAGTTTGCTTTGCTCTTCTTTGCATTTATTGACATAGTTATGCATTCTTAATTTTATGTGGTTTTGATTTTTAATATATTCTTATTTCTCTGCTGATCATTTCACAAAGATTTGCATGCATTCAAAATTTTAGGCAATTTTAAAGAACTACTTGCTCCATTAAGTTTTGTCATTATTTGTTTTTACAATTAAATAGTAGAAATATAGCTTATTAATGAATAAAATGATAAATGAATATAACAGATTTAAAGAAGTGACCTGGAGATAGTATGATTAGTTGAAAATTAATAGATGATGGGAATGTGTATTTTTATCAGTGCTTCTGAGCATCAAAACTATTTTAAACAGCATTTCTTATTACTTATATAGTATATTTGCAGTGCTGTGTAAATGTGTGGAGTATTTTACAAATAAGTAAAACAATGTTACAGGGGTTAAGAATCTAGCAAATGGAAATTTTTGTTTTATTGGGGTCATTTAATCTGGGCAAATTCTACAGAATACCTCGTCTGGAACTTTTTAATGTGATATAAATTTTTAAAAAGAAACTGAAAACAACGACTAAACGATTTTGGAGGGAAGAGGAAGTAATTAAATTTATTTATCCTAGTTTGTATTACATCCCCTCCGCCCTTCCCTCTAATCCCCCAATAAAAGAAAAAGAAAACATTTCTGGGCCTCAGAATTTATTTGGACTGTTTTCTTTAAAGTATTTTCTAACCTTAGGACTTCTGTGTAAGAATTAGGGAAAAAAAGTGTATTCTTTCTTTGTTTAGTATTTTCCCACCTCTGCCCCAAAGCATACATCAAACCATCTTTGCTTACAGTTTTTAGGTAAAAGTAAAGGGTAATAGTCCCTTTCAAAGCTTATTTCTTCATAGAGGGTTAGAGAGTCAGTGTTCCAGTTTTTCTCGTAGGAATTTTTAAATTTCAGACAGACTGCTTTTATTGTTGAGTAGAGAAAAATACTTCAGAACAGTGTTCTCTGCAGTTCTGCTTAAGCCAGGATTCTCAGTCTCTTTTCAAGGAATTTTTATCCTCTGTTAAATCCCCCTTCTTTGGGTACACTTACTAAAAAAGACTAATCAGTGGGTACTTGCTCAGTAAATGTTCTTTAGTGGTTGTGATGACTGTAGGATTGTTACCTTTTTTAAAATATGGCATCAGTAACTTAAATAAAATCCCATACCCATTAGCAGACCCTGCTCCAACCCTTCCAGGCCCCCCAGCCCTGAGCAACTACTAATCTACTTTTCCATCTCTCTAGATTTCCCTATTCTGGACATTTCACATAAAGCATACAATATGTCATCTTTTGTGATTGGCTTGTTTCACTTAGCATAATATTTTCAAGGTTCATCCATGCATCAGTACTTCATTATTTTTACAGCTAAATAATATTTCGCTATATGGATATACCTTATTTATCCACTCATTTTGGTTTGTTTCCATTTTTGGCTATTATGAATAATGCTGCTGTGAACATTCATGTACAAGTTTTTGTGGATATGTGTTTTCATCTCTTCAGTATGTATCTAGGAGTAGAATTATTGAGTCAAATAGCAACTTTCTGTTTAACCTTTTGAGGAACTACCAGACGGCTTACAAAGTAGCTGCACCATTTTACAATACCACCAGCAGTAGGTGAGAGGGCCAGTTGCTCCAGATCCTTGTTTCTGCTTTTTTGATTATTACCATCTTAGTGGGTATGAAGTGGTATATCTTTGTGATTTTGATTTGCGTTTCCCTGATGACCAATGATATTGAGCATCTTTTTTATGTACTTATTACCTGTTTGTCTATCTTTGGAGAAATGTCTATTCAGATCTTTTTTTAATTAGGTTGTCTTTTTATTACCAAGCTGTAGGTGTTCTTTATGTATTCTAGGTGCAAGTTCTTTTTCAGGTAATATGATTTGCAAATATTTTCTCACATTCTGTGGGTTGTCTTTCTCTTTCTTAATAGTGTCCATTGAAGCAATAAAAATTTTTAATTTTGATGAAGTTCACTTTATTCTTTTCTTTTGTTGCTTATGCTTTTTGTGTCTTATCTAAGAAGGCTTTGCCTAACGCAAGGTCAAAGCTTTACTCTTTTATTTTCTTCTAAGAAGTTTATAGTTTTATATCTTGTATTTTAGTTTATGATCCATTTTGAGTTAAATTTTTGTGTATGGTATGAAGTTTAACTCCATTGGATATCTAGTTGTCCCAGCACTATTTGTGAAAAGATTAATCCTTCCCCATTGAATTATCTTGACTTCCTTATAGACAATCACTTGACCTTGGACATGACTATATTTCTGGACTTTCAATTCTATTCCATTGATTTTTATGTCTGTTTTTATGCCAGTGCCACCCTGTGTTGATCACCACTGCTTTGTGGTAAATTTTGCAGTTGGGAAGGCCTCCGACTTCTTTTTCAGGATTGATTTGGCTTTTCTGGGTCCTTTGCAATTCCATATGAATTTTAGAATCAGCTTGTCAATTTCTGCAGAGAAGTTAGCTGAGATTCTAAAAGAGGCTGTATTGAATCTATATATCAATTTGGGAAGTATTACCATCTTACTAATATTTATTAAGTCTTCCAATCCATGAAAATAGCATGTTTTTCCATTTATTTATAGCTTCTTTAATTTCATTCAGCATTCTGTAGTTTTCAGAGTATAAGTTTTGCATTTCTTTTAAATTTATTCTTTTCTTTTTGATACTCTTGTAAATGGAGTTGTTTTCTTAAATTCTTTTTCTTGTTGTTCATTGCATTGCGTAGAAATACAATTAACTTTTGTATGTTAATGTTGCATCCTGAAACCTTGATGAAATGTTTATTAGTTTCAGTGGGTTTTTAGTGGATTCGTTGGGAAATTCTGTATACAAGATCATGTCATCTGTTAACAGATATTTTTACTTCTCCTTTCCAATCTGGATTTTTTTTTTCCTTGCCCAATTGCCCTGGCAAGAACCTCTAATACAATGCCGAATAGAAGTTTCCAGAAGAGACATCCTTGTCTTGTTCCTGATCTTAGGAGAAAGCATCTAGTAATTCACCATTAAGCAAGATGTTAGCTGTGGGGTTTTCATAGATGCCTTTTATCAGATTGAGGCAGTAGCTTCAATTCTTAGTTTATTAAATGATTTTATTGCTAAAGGGTGTTGGATTTTGTCAAATACTTTTTATCCATCTATTGAGATGATCATGAGTTTTTGTAGTCACTATTTTGAAGTTATTAAAATTCAATATAAAAAACTTAGTGTGATTTCTTGTGCATTACTTTTATGCATTTCTGTTATATAAGCTTAACTTTTATTAGTTATTAAGCCTCATCTTTGATAATTTTGCCTCAGATATTCTGTAAACTGAGTTTTAAAAAATTAGCTTAATATTGGTATTAAACTGTATCAAACAAATACTTTCTCGCATTTTGAATGTGAAAGTGACATTTCTAATAGTGATAACCTCCAGAAACTTTTAAAACTTGAGAAAGTTAATCAGTTATTGATAGTTCTGGAAAATAGATTTCTATAAAGAGACCTATATGGCATTGTTAATTCTAAAGCAGTAATGGCGTAGAATGACAGCACACCTTCAAAAGTTAAAATGTTATCTTTTGGGAGCTGCATTGCAGAGTTGGCGTATTAGAATGTGTATTCTTAATACATTTTGAAAAGGATGATGAGAATTCTTTCCGCCTCAGGTTTGTTTCACACTTTAAAATTGTCTTTGCCTACAGTATAAACAACTTGAATGTTCTATTTATTTTTAACATTGCCATCTGTCACTGTTAGATGCCAAATCGGAAAGATGCAGCTATACTTTGAGACTGAAATTTAAAGCTCCCTATGGTGTTACACAACAAGAGCAATAGGAAAAATTTTCCCTTTGGAATTCTTCTTAATGTTCTCACTGTGTTGAATTATTTGTGTATATGAAAATAAAATTAATGAGTCACTATGTCCTGACCAAGATAGCAGGTATCCATGGTGCCTTATGGAAAAGAAGAGGTGTCTGTGTGTGTGTGTGTGTGTGTGCGTGTGAGAGAGAGAGAGAGAGAGAGAGAAAGAGAGAGAAAAGAAGAGGAAGAAAGGTAGAAACTTGTCCATAAGAAATTGGTGTTTAGTTCAATCACCACAGATTATGGTTTGATGGGAGAAGATGAGATTGAGGTGGGAGGAAGAGGAAGGGAAAGCACATGTGGTTTTCTTTGTGTTTATTCTGCTTGGAGTTTATTAAGCAGCTGGATCTGTTTATTGCTGTCTTTCTTCAAGTTTGTTAAATGTTCTCTGCTATTATCTCTCCAAATATTTCTCTTATGCAGTTCTCTCTCCCTCCTTTCCTTTACACCTCAGTTACACTCTTTGATATTGTCTTACACGTCCTCTCCTTTCAGTTTGGATACTTTCTATTGGCCTATCTTAAAGTTCACTGGTCCTTCCCTCTGGATAGGCCTCTCTTATGTCCTTCTAATAAATTCTTCAGTTCTCAAATCATTTATTTCATTTCTACGATCAACATTTGGTCTTTTTTATAATTTTCATGATGGAATTCCCCATCTTCCCAAGTTATCCATCTTTTCCTGAAGAAGGAAAGAAAGGGGTGGGGGGAGGGAGGGAGAGGGAGGCATGAACTTATAAAAATGAGGGACTAAGGAATTTAAATACCTTCCCCCTGAGAACAAATTAGAAAATTTGGACAGAAGCATAAAAATATATCTTTAGAGCACTGGAGAGTTAATAAGGCAGTAAATAGTGACAGCTAAGATTAAGCAGAAAAAGGAAATCCAGAAAAGCGACCTCGGTATATGGAGACGTTATTCCTCTAGGGGATCTGCTGGTGGAGTAGAGAAAGTCACAGTGCCAGGGGAACAGCAGCTGCAGTTCAGAACCTGATAGGGCAGAGTTGCTGATAAATGCCCCAAGCTTTGAATTGGGATTTTTATGGAAATTTGCAACTGATTATAAAATTTGTATGGAAATGCAGAGCCAGAAATACTCAAGACAATTTTGAAGGACAAATAAAATAGGAAACTTAGTATATAGATACCAAGATTTATTGTTAAAGCTTCACTAATTAAGATACTGGTATTGATGCAAGGATAGACAAATCAGTGAAACAGAATAGAGTCCAGAAACAATCTGTTTATATAGATACTTGATTTATGACAAAGGTGGCACTGCAGAGCATTGTCAAAAGGACAGTCATTTAAAGAAATGCTCCTAGGTGACCTGGAAAAATACATATATGTATATCTCATCCTTGTTTAACACCCAATACACAAAATCCTTTCCAGGAAAATTATAGATCCGTATGTGAAAGATAAAACAGTAAAAACTTGTAGAAGAATGCAACCACCCCAATAAAATAGATATTTTGTGGCAAGAGATTTAATGCAGATATTTTATTTGATTTATATACCTGTGTGAAAAGCAGCACAGTTAAAGAAATGAGAGCATTCACTTCAACCTTGGGTTTTAATCCGTATGCCTTATTTACTGTCTGTGCACATCATTTGGCTTCTCTGATATTTCATTTCCTTATCTAAAAAGTAAGGCAAGATTCTCTTGAAGATTAGGCATAAGGCATTTAAAGCCCCTGGATTCCTAATAAATGTCAGCTGTTATTATTTATTGATTTATGTTTATCTACTATGTTATGTCATTTACATTCAAGGGTGTCAGAGATTACATCTATTCAGTTTAGGTAGATACTTATTTAATATGTTATTTGTTAGTACAAATCTGTGTGTCAGTATGTCACAGTATACCACTGAAACAAATGAATTACAGGACTTTTCATGGGACTGTGGTGGGGGAGCCTCTTTGGATGGTCACTGGAGTAGAGTTTGTGTCATAAATTTTTGTCTTCTTTTTGATGGTAGATGACTTTTTTTGGTTAACAGACATAGAAGTAGCTGAGGCTTTCATTTTGCAGGAAGACTTAGTCATTAGATGTAACGTTGATGAAATCCTTATATTAAGAAGTAGTTTATAAGGTAACAGATTAGCCTGAATTTGTACCATACTTTTGAAATAAAAAAATTCTTTGTAGTGTTCTTTTAGGAAGCTGATCCTCTAGTATCTTGCTTTTTTTGTTGTTTTTCTTGCAATTTGGCCTAATTTTAGGTTTTTATCATTTAGTTTCATTTATTTGCTTCTGGATTGTTTCTGTTTTCTTTTTTTGAGTTTCCAGCACTTTGCTCTTCTGTAACTGTCCTTCTTTCTTTCTTTTTCTTTTTTTTAAAGATTGGCATGTGAGCTAACAACTGTTGCCAATCTTCTTTTTTTTTTCCTTGCTTTTTTCTCCCCAAATCCTCTCCATACATAGTTGTATATTTTTAGTTGTGGGTCCTTCTAGTTGAGGCATGTGGGATGCCACCTCAACGTGGCCTGATGGGTGGTGCCATGTCCGCGCCCAGGATCCAAATCCTGGGCTGCTGAAGTAGAGTGTGAGAACTTAACCACAGGGCCAGCCCCTGTAACTGTCTTTCTTTACATGTCACTTTGGTATGAAGTGACCAGACATTCTGTAGCAAATAAAATAGTTCCAGGTTTTTACTTATCCTGTGTGGAATGTTGTATTGAATATTCTTCCCATTGATCATACGTTTGCTTATATTCTGGAGGCTGATACTTTAAGAATTAGATGTAAAAATCAGTGCCTTAGAAATCATTGATATAAGATTCAAAGGAATACTAAAATACTAGAATGCCTAGAGAAGTTTTCTCTCTGAATACATCACAAGGGGTAGATCAAGACAATATTTTCTCACTCTGAATCAAGGCAAAACAGTTAGAATACGTACTTGTAATGTGCTTTAGGAATTCTTGTATTTCCATTATTTAAGTTGGAGTTTGGCTCTCAATAGAACCCTGTGAGGTATTGGGGATAGGGACTGTATTTCTGTCCCCTGACAACACCCCTTTTGTAACAAATGGAGCACCTGAGACTCAGAAATGTTAAATGACTTGCCTGAGGTTTCACAACTTGGAATTCTAGAAATCTTCTGATGTCTAAGAGTACTCATAGCCAACAGTTATGTGGTCCTTACTGTGTGTCAGGCAGTGGACCAAGTACTTTACATAGATTAACTCATTTGTGATTAATTAACTCAAGACCCAGAATTCTTCCCACCAAGGAACAGTGAATAAAGTTTATTGTTCTCTCTCTCAAAACAAATATTTAATGTCTTTTACTTTTATTATAACAGGAGTAAATAAAAATGTGTTTGGATTTCCACAAGGCCTATGTGAACAGAACAGAAAGGAGGGCGAAAGATGGGTTAAACAGCAAGTGATGAGACGTGCTTATGGGAACCTGCTAAATTTGCAAATTGTGTTTCAGCTGGCATCCTCTCTAATGTCTCTAATTAATTCAAGAAGTATCTTTCAATCTTTCCTCATTGTGTATAAACCATGACTGCAGACTCTGTTTTATTATGGCATTTCCAGCATCCTCCTTTTCCATTCTCCTGGTTTTTCTCCTTGTGCTCTCTACTGGGCTCTCCTTCTCTCTTCTCTGAACACATCATGTGGTTTCGTAGCTTTCCCTCTGCTTCTCCTGTTCCTACAGGCTGAAGTGCCCTCCTCTCTGTTTTGTCCAGGGGCACCTCCTTGTATTTCAGGACTCAGGCTGTCATCTGCTTCGTCCGTGAAAGCCTCCCTGACCGTCTCTCTCTAGCCCTCTCCTCTTTACCCCGGTCAGATCTAGTCGCAGCTGTTTCACTTGCTCACGTAAATCAGTCTCCTCACAAGTGATGAGTATGTATCATTCATCTTTATCTGCCCCACAGGATATATGTACAGTGGATGCACAATTAATACATGTTTGCTGTATCCTAATATTTACTACTAAAATAAATTTTCAGAATACAACTTTTGTTTAACTTCGGTGATTTCCCTCTGTGCCAGAATTATATACAAAATCTTTAGCCTAGAATTGAAGGTGCTCCATAAATACTGGAACTAACTTATCTTTGTAACTTATTTTTTGCTTTTTTGTATCTATAGTCGGTAAAACGTTTCCTTCGTTTGCTCTCACTATACGTTGGGTTTCCCCACTTCTCTTGCCTGTGATCTTTCTCCTGCTGGAAGTGGCTTACTGTGTCCTTTACAAAGACTCCTTAGGCCACTGCAAACTTGAATGTGCATTCAGTTGACCTAATATCATTAAAAACTATAGATCAGGATTCAGTAGGTCTAGGGTGGGGCCTGATGGTCTGCTTTTCTAATAAACCCCCATATAATTGCACAATACTGGTCCTAAGACTGTGAATAACAGGACTACATTTCAGCCTAGTAGCTATTGTTTGTGTCACTCGTTTGGAAATAGTGTATGGCAGTGAGTTATCTTATTTTGAATTTGATACTTCATTTTTGTGTGTGTCTTTTTTCCTCACATAGATTGTTTTGCTAATTATAAACGTGAATAATTTCCACTATAGTTAGCAAAAATATTTCCTAAATTCTCATATGCCCTGTAGCCAGTACTACGGGTAGGCCCCTAATCAGTCTTCTCCTTGCCCTAAGTAAAGCAACTTTTCCATTTTTGGTCACTTTCAGTGTTCATTGATCAGAAATTAATTTAGTGTTGGACCTGTCCCAGTGGCGCAATGGTTAAGTTCACACGTTCCGCTTCTCAGCAGCCCGGGGTTTGCTGGTTCAGATCCCCAGTACGGACATGGCACCGCTTGGCAAGCCATGCTGTGGTAGGCATCCCACATATAAAGTAGAGGAAGATGGGCACAATGTTAGCTTAGGGCCAGTCTTCCTCAGCAAAAAGCTCAGGGCTAATCTTCCTCAAAAAAAAAAGAAAAGAAAAGAAATTAATTGAGTGCATACTAACTACTAGGGCTAGAACAGTGAACACAACAGACAGAAATATTGTCGTTTTGCTGTTTGTATTCAAGTGTGATGAGAGAGAGATAAAAAAGGTAAACAAATGTAGAAGGTATAGTATGATAAGTGCTTTTGAGACAAAAAAACCTAGAAGCAGGGTACAGGCCTTAGAAAGTGTTGGGATGTGCTTCTTGTTGGATTATAATTTCAAAAGAGGGTAGAGTGGTCAGGGAAGGGCTCATCAGAAGGTTACTTTTGAGCAGAGACCTGAAGGAGATGAGGAGGGGAGATAGGTACATCCCTGGGGGGAGAGCTTTCCAGAGAGGGAACTACAAGTATAAGGAACTGAGCTGAATATCTCTGTGGCTCATGAAAGGATCAGCAGGAAGGCCAGTTTGGCTAGAGCATGAATGAAGACATGAGATGAAGTCTAGAGGTGAAAGGGGATCAGATTCTCTGGGGACTGGGTGCTGCTGTGCGGATTTTGGCTTTCATTTAAAATGAATGGGAAGCATTAGAAGGTTTTGAATAGAGTTGTTTGATCTGCAGGATCACTTTGGTTGCTGTTTTAAGGCTAGGAGAGGACATGGTGGAAGAAGAGAGACTGGCAGTGGCTTTTGGAATGGGCCTGGCAAGAGATGATGGTGGCCTGGACCAGGATAGTTGCTGGAAAAGTGGTGAGAGGTGATCTGACTCGGGATATATTTTTGGCCATGAGGCTGGCAGAATTTGGAGACATACTGTGTGAAGGGTTTGAATAGTTAGGTAGTTTTTATAATAGAACGACTGGAATGTAGCCATTGCCTTTCCAGTGAATTCTCTTGTTGCTCCTACCACCCGTACAAATACATCTCAGTCCTTCACAGGACAGCCTCCAAACATTTTGTGAAATACAAGAGAAAAATGACCTCTCCTGTGCCATAAGCAGTCAGAAGACAAAGCATAATGCTTTTCTGTCAGCCATGTTTTTTTAACTTTTTATTTTGAAATAATTGTAATCTCTTAGTCTAATCTCAGTTGAGACTATTCCTCTCTGTGCTTAAATGTTAAGTAATGTGAGGGGCTTATGAGTTGTACTAACTGTTCCCAGAATAGCTTTTTCTACAGCATGGACTTCTTCCCCCCCGCTTCTTTCTCTTGTTCTTTCCTCTCTCTTCCCTTTGTCCTCCCTTGCTGTGTTTAGTACTAACCAGGGAAAGGGTGGGAGGAGGGGTGTTTTTAGTTTAAATTTAAAGAAAAGAAAGGTAGCGTTGCCTTCTTCATTAGAAATAAACTTTAAGAGCCTCATTTCCTATTCAGCAAAATCCATAAATCCACAGCTGTTCTTCCACTCGTAGAAATTAACATGTTTTGTTCCTGCCACAGATTGGAGTTCTCTGTGGTCTTTCATATTTTGAAATCACATCAGTTCATTGTTTTTCTTATTGTGGCTTACTATTTATCAACAATTTTATATTCAGAGCCAACTTCAGAGAGGAAGGAAAGAATAAAGTTAATCAGTAGCAGATTTTTTTTATGATAAATACTCCTTGGTATCTTGAATCCGACAGTTCCTACTTGTGTGACCTTGACAACTGCTTCACCCCTCTGACTTGGTTTCCTCATCTCTAAGATGGGATAATTTAGAATCAAGAATCAACTTCATAGGATTATAATGAAGAATATCTGCAAAGTACTTAGAATCATGGCTGGCACACAGTAACTTTTTAATCTCTTCCAATTAATTTATTTCTTCAAATAATTCTGATTGGATTAACACAGTGCGGTACTGTTTTTTAGTATAAATATTGAATCTCTTTAATATTCATGTAAATAGAGTTCATATCTAACCCTTGGACAGTGTGTAAAGGAGGAGGTCATACTCAGGGGAAATTGTTTAATTCTGGATTTTCAATTCTGAAAAAATTTAAAAGAATTTTTTTCCTCTCATAGATGCTTACTAGATTATTGTCTCAGAGTTTTTCACATAGATGCAGTATAAATTGATACTTTTTTATTTTTACATGTTGGTAGAGTAACAATCACAGCTCAGTATCAGCAAAGATATTAAAAGGTATGTTTTCTTAGCCTGTTGCTGCTAGCTTAATAATTCAGCCTTTACTGGCAATACTTCCTGCTTGATCAGTTACTTTTCTTATTTTATTTGGGCCTTAAGTCCCATCTTTTCATTGGATACACTGCCTCCCATCTAGATAGCAAATATTAACAACCGAATAGTAAGTAACTTTTTAAAAGATTAAAGACATAATTAAATGCTAATTTCGTACTGGTGTTTTCTGAGTAGGAAATGCTCACCTGTGAAGTTGGTGGGTGGAGCTATGCTGGTGAAGCCTGTTCTGCAACTGTGGGTTTGGCTGGGGCGTGTTTGTGGTGCTGCAGAGTGGGACTGCCGAGAGAGCAGGATTAAGCTCCTGAAGGCGAGAGCTTTCAGAGCTCCTGCATGCACACAGAAACCGGCTCAGCTTGATTTAGGGACCAAAAACCGGCCACAAAACCTCGGCTGAAAGAGGGGCCTGAAGCAGAGCTGGGACCCAAGAGTGTGGCGAGGTTTGACTTGAAGTTCCCCGGTGGTGGGCGAGGCCTGAGCCCGTGTGACGGGGACTCTTTCTGTGCGCTTCCGTGTGGAATGCAGAGCTGTTGTCTCCTGTTGAATCTACTGCTAAATATAGACATTTGGAATAATTTTAAGTATTGATTTTAAAACCTGTGCCACAGCAAGAGGTAAGGAAATCTCAATCAATTATTCAAATGTTTGACTCCAACAACATTCAGAATATTTCACTGAGACTATTTTTACGTTATATTTAGGCACGTTTCCTTGGTTGCTTTTTAGCTGAATGGTTAATTATTTAATATCCGGAAATTGAATAATTGAGCTTTCATATTTCTCATATTTGTAGAGAGAGGATCATCTTTTGAAGTAGATTGTACCACATAGGTATTACTTTCTTGTCAGTTTTAGGAAATACCTAATTGTCTATTTCAAATCAGTTTATTTCTTTATGTTTTCTAGACCTTAAAGTACAAAAGTTTTCATGATTAAAAGAACATACCTTTCTTTCATAAGCAACCAGTTCATATCATATTTTTAAAATTTTTTCCTAGTGGGTTAATAATATTTCAATTATTGGCTAGTGGAAAATAGGCAGCATTGATTTATGAAAAGCAATTTGGTAGACTGTATCAAGAGGCCGTTCAAATGAGCATAAGGAGGTAACTCTTCTGCCCTTTACCTTCAAGTATTCTGTGTTGTTTTACTCATTGGCATTAGAGTAACCATCTCCATAAAATATTTATATTAACTGCTTTTCCTTTTTCAGAGATTTTTTACCACTAGGGTATATTTCTATGGTGCTTCTTTAAGACCTTGGTGATAAATGCTTTTCATTAAGATAACATGGAGACCAGAATTTTCTCTGAAACATAGATCAGCCCTGTTAAGAAGTTGAATGTTTTTCTTTTCAGGAATGTTCTACTACTGTTTAATCGATATCAATATTTTGATTTTCAAAACCATTTATAAATGAGGAATTTCAGAATTTAGAGCTCATTTTCATTGTCAATTTTTTAGAAAACATCTGTTGCTCATATGATAATGGTTTGAGACCATAGCTTCTCTTTTTTAAAGTATTGTGTAGTACTGTATGGTATTCAGTAGAAGAGAGCAGAGTTCTGAAGTTTCTTACGTTAAGTTTACGTTTAAGACACTCAGAGGAGGAAGAAGTAGAAAGGGATCCCATGTTTGTGTGCACGCTTCCTGAGCGATCTCAGCCCTGAGTTTAGGAGATACAAACAGATTCGCTTAACCCTAGTTTGGAAAGCTGACCCAGGTTCTAGTTAGCCCTGGACCGTTGATGATTCTGAAAGTTTTCAGACATAAGGTAAAGAGAAATTACAGTAGTAAAAATAGCTCCTGTTTATGGACAGTAACTGAGTTAAGTGCTTGGCATATGTAATGTCATGTAAGCATCATAGTAAACCTGAGAGACAGGTGTTATTATTGTTACTCTCCTTGTGTGTTTGAGGGAATTGAGACATAAATAGGTAATTTGCTCAAGATTTTGCAAACAGAGAAGTGATTAGAGAGTGGATTCAAACCCTCAGGTCTATCTGATTCCATGTTCTTACTCCCTGTGCTAAAGGTCAGGTCTTTTTGTAGGGTAGGCTTCTAAGACTTTTCCCTTTAAATAGAGTCCTCATCAGTGCTGTGCTCTCCAAATATAGAACCTTTGCCCTGTAGGTCCTGCAAAGAAAGGAAAAGAAAAAAAAAACAACCCACAAAAACCACCTATAACACCTATATCACTGTTCCACACCAAACTTCATAGCTTAATAAAGTGAGGAAGATTATTTGACATCAAAGTGAATAAGATTACATTTTAAACTAATCAAAAACGAAAAAATAATTTCAGGAAGATAGAGTTTTTACACTATTAAGCTTTAAGGGTCTAAATATTTAGATTTCTATAACTGTATGAAGTATTTTTGATAGTCTTCTTACCTTTGATGTTACTGAATTCCTAAGAATATGTAGTTATTATACTTTAATTTTTATGAGAGAATATGTAAGTAAATGTCCTTCTGAAATAGTACTAGTTTTTAAGCTTCATATCAAATAGCACTGGTTCATCCTGGAAAAGTAGAGCCCATATTGTTTTAAAATCCTAAGCAGCCATGCTTCTTTGGCCCATATACTGTGTCCCATCCTAGTGTCAGAATCCTTTACTGTCAGAAATTTAAATCCAGCTCATGTTTCTGCCTACTCTCCTCTGCTAAAATGCAAATCTTTTTGTTCTGTATTTAGAAATGAAATTAGTCACATTCTTTTATATAATAACTGAGATGGTAAAGTCACGAAGTTAAAAACATTCTTTTTACTTTTTTTGTACAGAGTTGAGGAACAAAACCGGTTAATCACATTTATTGTTTTAATTTGTAATTTAAGTTTTTAAATAAAAATCAGTGTCAATTTTAGCAAGAAAATTGTATGGCTTATTTATATCACCTTAAAATCACATAAGCTAAATTTGAACCTTCTTTGATGTTTATTACTGAAATTTGTAGCTCCTGGAAGAGTAAATGTATAATGTAATGTATAATGTAAATAATAAATGTGTTGTTCTAACCTGATGACCATTTTCCCACAGGAGCTTTGATTTTTAGAGATCTAATACTTCATGCCCTTTCTCTGCTGCAACTGGAAGAGCACTAGCATGATGTTGCTTTGGTTTCATTCTTAACCCTGAAAAAGAGATACCTTTTTAGTTAAATAGCCAAATATTTTAGTTAACCACAGGCATGCCATTCCACATAAGGGTTGTGCTGGATATTCTGAAGAAGCAGTTTATGGCCTGTTTTCTACTTCTCTTTTTCCAAGGGAATTGTTCTCTCTTCTGTGTCTGAAAGGTTCTTCTCTAAAACTTACTACAGATTTATTTTCTAGATCCCTAGTGTCATCCATTTGCGTTTCAGTCAGTAATACCCTTTGAAATGCCTCCTCTTCTCTCTCATAAGTAAGTGAAAGCCTATTTGACTTATGTAACTGTTAGTAGCTTTTCAGTTTTTCAATCAAGAGCCATTACTGTCAGTGCTGTTTTTAATTTAGCATTGCATGTACATGACATTTCTCAAATACCTGGTTTCCTCCCTTTGAGGTTGGAATGTACAAATATCAAAACTGTTACACTCGTCTACATTCCAGAACGTCATCCCTGGGCTAGTCCCAGATATTTTCTCTGTGGTAGTCCCTTGCAGCTGTTACATACATCAGTTAGAGAACTATGTTTTTTTTCTCACTTCCAAAATGTTTATGCTATATTGATCAAAATGCTTCTGTTTCTTGTTCCACAGTAGCTTCAACAGTTAGTAAGATTTAATACTCAAATTTATCTAAAAATTTTCTTGGGCATCTGCTTTGGAGGAAAGGGGAATGAGATCCAAGCCTGACACTGGTGTATTCCTGCTTGAAAAATTAGAAGTAAACTCAGTAGTTCCTAGAGAGACAGTGAGGATTTTGCGTTTTGAGTATCAACCTGGTAGAGTATAAGTTTTCAGAAGTTCAGAACCTGTAGACAATATTTACCTTCTTTTCTCTTATTACAGTGAGTTCCTGAAACATAGTTCAAAAATTAATCTTTCTAATGCTACTCAGCCATAAAAAAGGATAAAATTGTCCCATTCACAACAACATCGATGGACCTTGAGGGAATTATGTTAAGTGTAATAAGCCAGATAGAGAAAGACAATCTCTGTATGACTCCACTCATATGTGGAAGTTAAACATGAGGACAAAGAGAACAGATTAGTGGCTACCAGGGGAAGGGTGGGATGGGGGTGGGCACAAAGGGTGAAGGGGTGCACCTACAATATGACTGACAGACAATAATGTACAACTGAAATTTCACAAGGTTGTAAACTGTCATAATCTCAATAAAAAGTTAAAAACATTAATCTTTCCAAAGTATATGGCATTTTGTAGTAAAAACAGTATTATAAATGGCCATTGTACTGTTCACCAAGGACTTGTTAGCAAATAAATCAAAGAAATAAACAAGAGTATATCATATAGCACGATCAACAACTGTGAATGTCTTTAACAATTAAAGACAGTACAGTTATGCATCAACTCTTGGCAATATTTATAAGCAGGTTGTGTAAGTTAGTTATATAAGTACTCCTTATTACTAGTCTATATTTTCATGGAGAAAAATAAATAAAATGATTAATTTAATTGCAATTAATTTACCTTAAAAAGTGCTAAGGCTAATATACTGTACATAAAATGATAACTTGAACAATGGTCTTTCTATCTTAAATTTTTATACCAGCCTTTTCTGAGATCATTTAGAAAGCCTAATTTATTTTTTTAACACGGCTTTCCAGTGAAGTTTTATATGATGTCCTTTTTTCCTCCTGATAACTTTTCCTAAAGCAAAGACATTTTTCACAGACTTTAGAGCTTAGTATGCTGTTCCAACTCTGTCTTCCTTAGAGTATTTCATGATTTCTCAGCTATTTTCACTGAAATCTAAAATTCATAAATGGCATGATTAAACTTCTCATTTTTCATATTATTAAGCCAAGATTTAAACTGGTTAATTACTTTGTCTAAAATCTTAAAGCAAGTTATTGGCAGCATCAGGACTAAAGCCGTTATCTCCACATCCTTGGTCCAGTCTGTTTTCACTTGCTCGTGCCTGGTCAGTAATAAGCATGATTGGATGGATGACCTTCTTCGGACTGTTTTATTATTGGAAAGGCATACAAGCTTTCAATTACCAGCCATTGGTTCAAGTGGTATTTCTAAATCTTCAAATAGAATTGCTGACATTTTATGCTTACTGAATATTTTTACTGCATTCAAAAACTATATATTTAGATATTATAGGATAGCAGCAAATAAACTAAAGAAAAGGAATTGAAATGTGTTAGGTCTTGATAATTAGAGCTGGATACATAGAAGAGAGGAAGGTATAAAATGTCATTATTCTGATAGCTCTTATTACATGTAAAAGTCATTACATAACGTAATGAGAAATGAGTTAGATTTTATTTAATATACTTGTTCTTCTGACATAAACTGTTAAGGAGAAAATTCTAGTCATCAGATACCGGCTTATATTGTGAGTTGAAGTCATGTAGAGTATGATGCTGACACAGACCGAGTTTCAGCTGCTAACACATGTGAAGCCCTGACCCACATAAGCCCTCAGTAGTGCTAGCTGTGTGCTAATTATTGTTAGGAGAGTACTGTGGTTTCTAGATTTTCCATCACTTTTTGTTGGATAACTGGTTTAGGATTCAATTTTTCTTTTTCTTCCTAATACCTTTGTAGGATTGGGAACAGGCTAGTGGGCAGAACCAGAGAGAGGGCAGATCTAACAGAAGATTTACAGAGATAAAAATAGAGTCAGCAAAGAATTTCTTAGGCATGTGCTTACTCCTTCAAATAAAAACTTTGAGTTTGGTTTGCAAGAAACTTCTTCACTCTGATTTGGATTTTTTGTAAGACCAAAAAGCATATTATCAAAATTATTCATGTGTATTTTCAGATATTGACTTAAAGAACTTCCTTTACATCGTTATTCATCCTAAAGTGGTATTTATAGCAAAGCTCTTTTATACTATGAAAAAGGAAAAGTTGCAGAGGTTCTATATTTGAGTTACTAGAAAAAATGTTTTTAGTTCAGTTTAATTAATGTTTTAGTCTCCTATTAGAATCTTGCTCAACTATCTAGAAAATTTTCTTTAAAACGTTGTAGAGTTATTACTCTAGTGAATCACAGCTTAATTTCTGAGTCCATTTATTTTCAAACAAAAGCTTTACTGGTTTAGTTTAATTGATATTCTCAAAGCTAGAAACTAAATAAGAATTACATCACATTTTCCCCAGCATCAGTGCTGACTAAACTTGTTCAAAAGCTTTATTTCTCTGTTGCCGAAAGATCCTTTCAGGAAATATGACAATGCTTGCTAAAAAGAAGTTATAATTTTTGCATCTCTTGTCAATATACCTTTTAATAAACTTGAAAATACTTAGTAACACAGTTCACTTCGGCTATTTACTTAAGACTGTAAATGTACATCTGTGTCATATTTCTTTGCTGCTGTTGAAGGCATCAGCAACCTATTACAGTTTTTCTGTCCTTAGAATTCTTTGTCTACACTGGCACTCTTAGGGAGTTCTTTTATATTTGTGTTCCTTTACTGAAAATCACTTCTAATATGTCTACAGTATTCCTCTGTTTATTACACTTTCAAAGAGGGAACTTCACCACGGCTTGAGGCTTTAGTTCTTTTAAATTGCTGCTTACCCAAGTCTCTAGCACTCATTTACATCCTTGCAAAGGATACAGGGGAAGTAAGCGCAAAAGGGACTCATCATGTAGAAGCAAGACTTTTAAAAGTGGCTATAAATTTAGTTTGCCACATTCAAAGTTTAAAAATTAAACAAGGCAGACTAAATGATCATCTTAAAAGACGTAGAGAAATCATTTGTTCATTTGATGTATCTTAGCAATTAGGAATAGGGAATTTAATCTATTTAAGGTTTCTGTGTAAAAACCTCAAGAAAATTTTATTCTTAATGGTGAGACATAAGAAACAATCTGTTTAAGGTCAGGAACAAGATAATCATTTATTGGAGGGTCACTGAAATTAGACAAAGAGAAGTAAAAGGATTATAAAGGAAGGATAAAATCTGTATTCTTTGCACACTTATTTAATACAACAATCCTGTTAGGTGGTTACTATTTTTAACTTCTTCACAGATGAGGAAAATGAAGTACTGAGAGTTGGGTGCCTTGTCCAGACTTATCAGCTAGAAGTCACAGAGGCGTGATTGGAATCCTGGCCATCGGACACAGCATACTAATTAATTCCATTTCTATATGCCAGTGTTAATGATTGGAAAATGTAATTTATAAAGTAGTACTATTTACAATAGCAACAAAAGTTATAAAGTTCCTAAGAATAACGAAAGTATACAAGACCTTTATGGAAAAAGATTAGAAAAATTTATTGAAGGACGTAAAAGAATCTTAACTACATGGAGAGATATACTGTGCTCATGGACGGGAAGAGTCAATATCATAAAGAAGTCAGTTCTCTGAAAGAATCCAAAATAATCTATAATTCAATGCAGCTTCAGTCAGATTCCCAAAAGTGTTTTTTCCTCCTCTAATTTGACAGGCTGATTCTAAAATTCATATGAAAGAGTAAAGGGCTGAAAATCTAAAGACAGTTTTGAAGAATAAGTGGAGGGACTCATGTTTCTAGATATTAAGACTTGTAAAGTGCTAGAAATGAAGAAAGTGAGGTGTTGATGGAGAGACAGACTGACAGAATTGAGACAACTCAGAAACAGACCCCTCACACACTATTAGAATCAATCTTACAAACCAGTAGAGAAAGGATTATTCAGTAAAAGATGATGAAATAATTGATTATGCGTAGACAAAGAAGTAATATGATTATATCTCTACCTCACCCCAAATACACAAGAAAGTTCAAAGTGAACTAAGAAGTGAAGAAATTTTAGGAAAAATAAGATTTAGAAGAAACAGGACAATCTGTTTATGACTTAGGGTAAGGAAAGATTATCTTTTTAAAACTGTATTGAGGTCATAATAGCTTATAACATTATGAAATTTCACTTGTACATTATTATTTGTCAGTCACCATGGATATGTGCCCCTTTACCCCTTATGCCCACCCAAGCCCCTTCCCCTCTTGTAACCACTAATCTATTCTCTTTGTCCGTGTGTTGATTTTTCTTCCACATATGAGTGAAGTCATACAGTGTTGGTCTTTCTCTGTCTGACATTTCACTTAACATAATACTCTCAAGTTCCATACATGTTGTTGCAAAAGGGATGATTTTGTCTTTTTTATGGCTGAGTAGTATTCCATCGTGTGTGTGTGTGTGTGTGTGTGTGTGTGTGTGTGTGTGTATACACTGTTTCCCATAGTAGCTGCACCAGTTTACATTCCCACCAGCAGTGTATGAGGGTTACCTTTTCTCCACAACCTCTCCAGCATTTCTTGTTTTTTCATAATGATGATTATAGCCATTCTAACAGGTTAAGGTGATATCTCATTGTAGTTTTGATTTACATTTCTCTAATAATTAGTGATTTTGAACATCTTTTCATGTGCCTGTTGGCCATCTGTATATCTTCTTTGGAAAAATGTCTGTTCATATCCTCTGCCCATTTTTTGATGAGGTTGTTTGGTTTTTTGTTGTTGAGATGTATAAGTTCTTTATATATTTTGGAGATTAACCCCTTGTTGGATATATGATTTGCAAATATTTTTTCCCAGTTGGTGGGTTGTCTTTTCATTTTGTTCCTGGTTTCCTTTGCTTGGCAGAAGCTCTTTAGTCTGATGAAGTCCCATTTGTTTATTTTTTCTTTTGTTTCCCTTGCCTGAAAAGACATGGTATTCAACAAGATCCTTCTACGATCAGTGTCAAAGAGTGTACTGCCTATATTTTCTTCTAGAAATTTTATGTTTTCATATCTTACTTTCAAGTCTTTAGTCCATTTTGAGTTAATTTTTGTATATTGCCAAAGATAATGGTCTACTTTCATTCTTTTGCACGTGGCTGTCCAGTTTTCCCAACATCATTTAATGAACAGACTTTCTTTTCTCTGTTGTATGTTCTTAACTCCTTTGTCAAAGATTAGCTGTCCGTGGATGTGTGATTTTATTTCTGGGCTTGCTGTTCTGTTCCATTGATCTGTGTGTCTGTTTCTGTACCAGTACCATGCTGTTTTGATTACTATAGCTTTGTAGTCTACTTTGAAGACAGGGATTGTGATGCCTCTAGCTTTGTTCTTTTTCCTCAGGATTGCTTTAGCTATTCAGAGTCTTTTGTTACCCCATAAGAATTTTAGGATTCCTTGTTCTATTTCTGTGAAGAATGTCACCAAGATTCTGATTGAGATTGCATTGAATCTCTGGATAGCTTTAGGTAGTATGGACATTTTAACTATGTTTATTCTTCCAATCCACATGCACGGAATATCTTTCCATTTTGTTATATCATAATCAATTTCTTTCAATAATGTCTTATAGTTTTCATTGTATAGGTCTTTCACCTCCTTAATTACATTGATTCCTGGATATTTTATTCTTTTTGTTGTGATTTTAAGTGGAATTGTATTCTGAAGTTCTCTTTCCGTTAGTTCATTATTAGAGTGTAGAAATACAACTGATTTTTGTAAGTTGATTTTGTACCCTGCAACTTTGCTGTAGTTGTTAATTATTTCTAATAGTTTTCTGATGGATTCTTTAGGGTTTTCTATATATGAAATCATGATATCTACAAACAGCGAGTTTGACTTCTTCCTTACCATTTTGGATACCTTTTCTTTCTTTTTCTTGTGTAATTGCTCTGGCCCAAATATCCAGTACCATGTTAAATATAAGTGGGGAGAGTGGTCACCCTTGTCTTATTCCTGGTCTCAGAGGGATGGCTTTCAGTTTTACCCCATTTAGTATTTTGGCTTTGGATTTGTCATATATGGCCTTTATTATGTTGAGATACTTTCCTGCTATGCCTATTTTATTGAGAGTTTTTATCATAAATCAGTGTTGGATCTTGTCAAATGCCTTCTCTGCATCTGTTGAGATGATCGTGTGGTTTTTATTCCTTGTTGTTTTAATGTGGTGTCCAACATTGATTGATTTGTGGATGTTGAACCATCCCTGTGTCCTTGGAATAAATCCCACTTGATCATGGTGTATGATCCTTTTAATGTATTGCTGTATTCTGTTTGCCAATATTTTGTTGAGGATTTTTGCATCTATGTTCATCAGCTATATTGGCCTGTAATTTTCCTTCTTTGTGTTGTCCTTATCTGGCTTTGGGATCAGGGTGATGTTGGCCTCGTAGAATGTGTTAGGAAGTCTTCCATCCTCTTCAGTTTTTTTGAATAGTTTGAGAAAGATAGGTACTAAATCTTCTTTGCACCTTTGGTAGAATTCTCCACAGAAGACATCTGGTCCTGGACTTTTATTTTTTGGGGGGTTTTTGATTACTGTTTCAATCTCTTTACTTGTGATTGCTCTATTCAGATTCTCTATTTCTTCTTGATTCAGTTTTGGGAGGTTGTATGAGTCTATGAAATTATCTATTTCTTCCAGATTGTCCAATTTGTTAACATATTGTTGTTTTTGTATTTCTGTGGCATCCATTGTAATTTCTCCGCTAGGAAAGATACCTTAAAGCATGAAAACCATACATAAAGACATTTAAAAATTTGTACAATAAAAGATCAGCCAAAGACTAGGAGAAGATGTTTGTAACGTATATACATGACAAAAGGATTCGTTTCCAGATCATATAAAGAATTCTTGCCCATCAGTAAGAAAAATACAACGAATAGTAAAATGGACAAAAGTTATGAACAGTTACTCACTGAAAATGAAAACTAAATGGCCAGTCAACACAGGACACAATTCCTAATCTAATGAGTAAACACTGAAATGCACATTAAAGTGGAATAAAATTGCATACTAATCAGATCGGCAAAAATGAAGAAATCTGACAGAACTAAATAGAGCAAAGAAATGAAGAATGGGAACCTAAAAATACACTCTATGGTAGTGTGTATTGGTAAATCCTTTTAGAGAATGTTTTAGCAAAGTTGAAATGTGATCAAAAAGTAGCATATTCTACAACTCAAGTCCTAACACCTAAGCACTAGTGCCAGAGAGGTTCTCTCGCTTGTCCCAGGGAGACACTTAGGAGATTTCTCAGTGCAGTATGGACCATAATTACAAGAACCTGGAAACTCTCTACATGACGGGCAATGGGAGAATGGAAATATAAGTTGTAGTATATACTTATAAGGGAATGCTGTAATGTAGTTAAAGTGCATGTACTGAGCCAGAAGTGCCACAGATAAATCTCAAAATATAATTTTGAAGAAGGTTTGATACAGTATCATTCCATTTCTATAAACTTTTAAAACATGCAAAATGATAATACATGTTGTTTATGGCTACATACACGTGGTTATAGTATAAAAACATGCATCAAAATGATAAGTACTAAGTTCAGGATAAAGGTTCTCTCTATAGGAGAATAGGATTGGGGGAGATGCACAGGGGTTCACCTATATCTTACTGCTTTATTTTTTTTAGTTTAAAAAAAGAGAAAATAAATCTGAGGAAATAATGTGGCAAAATGTTAAGATGTGAAAAAACTAGATGGTGGGTACATGGATGTTTGCATATTATTCTCTTAAACTTTTCTGTATAATCGAAGTTTTGAGTAATGTTTTGCGGTGAGTATGCCTACATAGGGTTCCAGTACTTCTATTGGTTCCTTAGCTCTGATTTCCCAGGGCAGTCATGATCCCACGCCTATCTCTCTGGTCTTGTTTTCCAATTAGTTTGTCCTGAAAACAGTCTCTGAAGACTTAGATTAGTACAAAGCTAAGCAAGCTTTAGGCCAATAGCCTTTTAATTAGCAATCAGGTTAAACCTAAGCTTAATACAATAGGCTTTTTGTCTCAGCAATTTTTTTCTTTTCTTAAAATTCACTTTTTAGATATTCTTTTGAAGAGCAGAATTTTTTAGAGCATTGTATTTAGGACAACTTTTTAGTCCGTGTATATAATAACAAAGTAAGAAAAGAGTCAATTTGATAGTGCTTAGAGAAAAATCCTTTCTTTGTATTTATTGATATGAATAGATGTGTTCTTATGCCTTAAATAAAAGCAAATTTATGGCATTTCATATTAAAATTCATATCTTTTCATATTTATTTAACATAAAATATTTCAAAGTATTCAACAGAGACTTAGAATTTGGGAGGTTGTAAGAGACCCTTAAATATCATATAGTTCAGTTGCCTATATTTCTATTCCCCTCTGTTAAATTTCTACCAAACTGGCATCGAATCTGTGTTTGAAAACTGCGTAAAAGACAGGATGTTGTGTACAGTTTTGAAAATCCATTGGCCATGCTAAGCATTGCACTCTTACTTTATTCTCCCTTAGGTTTAATCAGGATAGTCTCCTCATGTGCATGCATCCCTCTCCTACCCTCTCGTTTTGTCTGCTTGACTTCTGAATTTATTATAGATCTTAAAACTTGATGCATAAAGTCATCTTTCTTTACACCCTGAAAATTAATCCAAACCCAGACTTCTCTCACATCAGTCTAGAAGCTTTCTGAGAACCAATTTAGAGAACTCTAGTTTAAGTAAAGTATGGGAACGTAATAATTCTTTGGTTTTTCTGGAGAAATGTTATACTTATGTAACTATAAATAGTGCCCCACCTCTCCATGTCAAGGTTCACTATAGCTTACTGAACTGTATGTTTTTAGTGTGTCGCTGTAAACTGGTTATTAGTATCATAAAGATTTACCTTGGAGATAGTAAGTTGTTTGTCGTACTGCCAAAGCTTTTAACTACTGGAAAGACTGGTCTGGTTGGGTTTGTCTCAGGTTTGAAAAAAGATTGCAGATACAAAATCTATCATGTCTAATATGGAAGAAGTTAGCATCGTGGCGCATATTGCATTTTAACTCTAGAATAGGGAATTTGTATACAGAATGGTATGATTTGCTTTTGTCTAAGTATTGTTTTGTGTTTATTTTTGATGTATTTTATCTGTAAAAATGCCATTGTTATCATTTTTGTTTCACTTGTCCAGCGTGTTTGGTGGACCTTAACCCTAAACTAACACCCTTACCCCTGCATTCTGGTGTTCCTCCGTTGAAATGTGTTTCTAAGCACTTAACTATCTAAAACCAAACCCCAACTCTACCTTCCTCAGTGGAAGTCTTCTGATGTAATTGACAGGATTCCATACTTCTATTCCTCAAAAGATAGTTTTACTAACTAGTTTACTAGATTGTTATAATGAACAGGAAGGCAACGAGTGGGAAACAGTGTGTGTCCTAAATAAGCTCCAAGCTCTTGACCATTTTATTGTCTGAGAAATGGGAAGAAAATATAAAGTGAAAAAATATGAAGAGACATTTATATTTGGAAGTATTGTTAGATCTTCAAATTTAAATATAACTACATTGAATGTTTTTATTTAAATATCTAATGCAATGAGATTTCTCTATCTTGATAGATATTGATTAATTATGGATGCCAGAGCTTTTCATCACAACTATCTATACCACAGTGGATTAGAATGCCAATTATAATAACAGCAATAACAGCAACACTAAAACTGTATAGAATATAGTTTAATCTTCCTTTGAAGACTTAGAAATTATTTGAGACTGTGTGCTAGGCACAGTTATGAATATTAGTTACTTCAGTGTCTCAGATTCGAATATAGATTGGCAGGAAGACCACACTCACCCCTCCCACTCCCATTACAAGTTTAGATTTAAAGTTCCCAGTTTATTTAGTAATATTTTTTTGGGAAGATAACAGAAGCAAGGTGGCCACACAGAGTAGAAGTCAGGTTGCACATATATCAGCACTGTCCCAGAACCCTTCAGGGCCAAATGGGGGCACAGAGTTGCTACTGATACTCTTCCCTGGTCTTAATTTTGTCTTAGATTGCAGCCCTTATTAATTCAATCTTATGTCGTTATTTAGGAAAAATAAACATGAACAGGCTTTACTCTCATAGGAAAAGATAGCCACGTTTCCTTGTTCTCGAGCCAAACTTAGCACACGAAAAGCAGAGTCAAAGCTGCCTAGTGTCCTGGAAAGTCCAGTTCTACAAGGCTGCCCTCTGACTAATGTAATTTTATTATGTGTGAGAGTTTGGTTGCAGGATGGTGATTATAAATCTATTTCCATAGTTATCATTGAATTGTGAACATGTGTATTTCCTGGTTAATATATAATTAATTCCAATTAATAATTCCAGATATGATGTTGCTAATTGATATGAAAGAAAGAAACATATTTCTTTGTCTTGAGGTGGGGAGCCCAGTTCAATATGGCAAGCTACTCAAGCAGTTTTTTAAGTGTTCTAGCTCCATTTGTGCTGCAAATTGTTACTTCCTTCCTTCCTTTCTTATGGGAGTGTTGCTGTGGACTCATGGATTTTTACTTACTTGATATTTTACAATAAGTTGTAGTCATTCTTTATGATGTTCGCATCTTTATGATGTCCCAGAGCTGGCCAGTGGGAGTCCATTCCACTCAATCGTTTTGACATCTCCTAATGGTGGTTTGCTATCTGTCACAACTAAATTTCCCACATTCACCTTGTACTTTCCCTACTATCAACTGGCAAACAGGCGTTTCTCCAAGGAGTCCTGGTTTATTATGTTGGGAATGATATTTAGAAACCCAGCTCTGAGACCAAAGATGTTCATTGCAACTGGAATGTCATTGTTTCTAAGTGTTTTCATTGGCTAGAGCTTAGGGAAGAGGTGTATGTATTTTAATTTCGAGTTTGTGTTCACATTTCCAACTCAAAGTTAACATTACAGGGATTTTTTTTTTCTTAACTTGATTTTATTATTGCATCTCTTTTCTCTCACACTTAAAATCTTTGTTCCTAATAAATTAATATGTTTATTTCTTTTGTTCCACAATATGTATCAAATTGTTTCAGAATTGCATTACCAATATTATTACCAATGATAAAGCAGTTGAATGAAATTAAATATTAGTTTTTTCCTCTCTAGAATATATCTCATTAAGCATGTACAGTCAGTTTAACGTTTACAAGTAATTTAAAATAATTTCTCTCTGTTGACAGTGTTATCGATTTGATATATTACTAGATACATTTTTTTCAGGTTATTTTCATTATGAGGAGTTTGCTTTTTTAGCTGTGTAATGGTCTCTGGAACCTGGCCCTTGTGTACTTCTTCAACCTCATTTTGTACCACTGTCTTCCTTTCTCACTATACTCACTTCTTCCAACTCAGACCTTCCCTGGTAGTTTCTCTCCCGTCATCACTCTTACTTCGCTCTGCTTATTTTTCTCACTAGCAGCTGAAAGCAATCTGAAGTTACCTTGTTGTCTTAATTTAGGCAGTATCATATAGTGGCTAAGAGTCTGGCTTTTGAGCCAGACCACCTGATTTTGGATCCTGGTTATGTGATCTTAGACATGTTACTTAGCACTCTCTGCCTGAATTTCTTCATCTAAAAATGGGTAATGCTAGTAGTATTTTCCTTATAGGGTTCTGTGAGAAATGAATGGTTAATAAACCATTGTGCAGTTGCTGGTACTTACTAAGCATAAAATAAATGCTGGCTATATTGATATTATCATTTAATTGTTCATTGTCTTTCTGCCCTCAGTGAGCTCTGTGACTGCAAGGAGCTTGTCTCACTTGTTCCCTGCTGTAATCTCAGGGCTTAGAACAGTTCCTGAGATGTAATAGGCACTTACTTAGATGTTGCTGAACCAATAATAGTTAAAATTCAATTCCCATCCATTTGAAACATTCTTGGAAATTTGAGACTAAAAGAATCCTTTCTCATATACATCATATATAGTTGTCAAATTTAACTGATATTTTCATCAAATTTGGCCTCAAAATATTAATGCCCACTGTTAACACGTATCTTGGAAATTCTGACCAATTATTAAAATCAGAAACAGAAATCAGAAATTATCCCTATCAGAAAAAAGAATTATCATATTTGCTTTGAAATAATTATATATCCATGAAATCCAAAATGATCAACTAAAATCTTCCTAAAATTGTTGAGTGTTTAGTAAATGATCAGATTTAAGCTATACATAAAGAAATCATTTGCTAGCATACCAGTAATTACCAGTTAAGACCATAATTGAAGAAAAGTATTAGTCTACAAGAGCAGCAAAAAAATGTAAAATACCTGGTAGTATCCATAACAGGAAATATGTGGAATGTGTCCTTTCATAAAGAAAATTAGGAAACTTTACTGAAAGATATAAAAGGTCTAGAAAAATGATGTCATGCCCTGTTTCCAGGGGGAAATATTGAATATTGTAGAAATTAAAATTCTTCCAAATATATAATGTCAATATATATAAATATGTATATAAATATGTTATAAATATATTGTTAAATTATAGCAGACCAAACTCATTTGTGTTTTTTTGTAAATCTTGTCAAAATTATTTTAAAGTTCATGTAGAAAATGTTTGAAAATGCACAAAAATGGTTTGATGGCCACTCTTAACAAAGATTCATAGCATGCAATCTACTAGCCAGGAGGGGAGAATAAAACTCATACAAGTCCCATAACTTGTAATATACTAATATTATAATATGTGACATACTTCTGAAGTTACCCAAGTGTGCTATGAATGTCTCATTAGCAGATAAGAGAGCGTGTCATTTAGTTTTACATCAAGAAATCTCAGATACAAGAGAGGTTGTAATTTACCCAGAGTTTCAGAGCATGTCGGAGATAGCATCACAATTTTACTGACGATTCTAAGTAAACTTTAAATAATTGATATAGAAAAAATAAATTTCCCCTTAATCTGTGTGCAGTCTAGCATAACTACCTTGTCCCAGTTTGCCCAGACTTTCCTGATTTTAGCACTGAAAGTCTCGTGTCCCAGGAAACCTCTCAGTTACGGGCAAAGACAGTTACAGTTGATCACCCGCCACAGTTCATAGAAAAGATGCCTAAGTCTGTAAATAGTGTTTCCCATAAAATGAAAAGAAATGGATGGCAAATGTCTGATCTGGTCTGGAGTAACCCAGTTAGTGGTCTGTTTGGCCCCAACTTACTCTCTGCACACACAATTCCTATAAGAGGCTTCATCAGTTCAGAAGATTTAAGATTTGGGTTCACTGAAGAATCCATAGTAGGATTCACTAAGACTCCCGGTAATCATCTGCAAACTGAGTAGGAGGATTGAGGCCATGTGGCTTAGTCTTCTCTCCTGCAGCTAAGCTCTGAGCTTAGGATATTTGTTGTATGTTGCCTTTTTGAGTAATTTTCCTGTAGGCTGCACTTCTCAGCTAAAGTCATTTTTCTAGGGGTTGGTTTGCTTTCAGTTCTTTCACTATTGTCTTTCTAAGAGATCAATCAGTAGAAATATTTTACTATATATTAATTTACTTATCTCTTGCCTTGATTTACAAAGGATTTAAGGTGATTTATTTAGTATACTACAGACTAATGTTAATAGAAGATCTAATGCTTTATTTTTTTATGTGTGTGTGTTTTGTATTTATATAGCCATTAGCTTGACAAGTGTGTTTTATATCGTAATGAGATTGTCTTCATTATAAAATGAGAAAGGGGAAGTTTTGTCTTTTTTCAGTTTTACTTTCCAGATTACAAATGCTTTGAAAATTTCTGACCACCAAGTAAGATACAGTTGTCCCTTGCTATCTGCGGGGACTGGTTCCAGGACCCCCGAGTATACTAAAATCCGAGGATGTTTATTGCATACAACTTGTGCACATCTTCCTATATACTTTAAATCATCTCTAACTTACTTATAATACCTAATACAATGTAAATTCTATGTAAATAGTTGTTAAACTGTTTCATTTAGAGAATAATGACAAGGAAAAATGTCTATACATGGTCAATACAGATGCAACCATTGTAGGCCTTTGAATCTGCAGTTGGTTGAATCTGCAGATGCAGAACTCATGGAGAGCTTACTGTATTTTAGAAATTGGCTAGAAATGCAAACCAAATTTACAACATTTTAAGTCTTACTTATTATGAAGATCTCCAAAGCACTATATTAGAGTAAAACTCAGGTCCCAGTCTCAATTCTGTAGCGTTCTCAGATTTGCAGTGGGAAGATGGCTAGTTTGCCAAACTTGATTTAAGGGTCCCAGATTACAATACTTAAATTTGCTTACAATCCCATCAAGTAAGATCATAGGCTGGTGAGAAGAAAGTGAAAAATTATCATGTTATTTATAAAGCAACTTCCTAAACTTCTGTTGAAAATTTCCTACAGAATATAAAGTGTACCTGTATAGATTATTTTGCTGTAAGCCTGTTGAAATATCCATTTCTTTTCACACCAAGTAAAATGTAACCTCTTGACACAACTAAGATATTTTCTCTTTATTATTATTTTTCAGTGTCTAAAAAGCACGGCAAGCTCATTACTTTCTTACGTACATTCATGAAGTCTCGTCCAACAAAACAGAAGCTGAAACAACGGGGGATCTTGAAAGAGAGGGTATTTGGTTGTGACCTGGGGGAGCACCTTCTGAATTCTGGTTTTGAAGGTAAAACTAAAATTTGTAAGCTGGTAATTTCAGTTTCTGACCTCTCCATATTGATTTTCTTTAATCAGTTACAAGGTAGGTTAGGCAAGCGATATCTGTTCCATTTGGATTCAGCAGCATGCGTTGGACTTTCTCAGGTACTCATCTTAGTTCCGGGGATAGCTGAGAATAAACACAGGGTGAGAAGGCACTTTGCACCAGAGATGCTTAGAATCTGTTTAAGAAGAGTCAGACATTCACACAAAGGGTATAGTAACACTGTTGTTTGCATTATTTTTATATCTGTCCAGATAACTTCTTCAGCCAGTTTTCCCTTTCATATTTTATCCTAAAATATTTATTTAATTTCTCTTGAAAAACACAATCATAGTTTTGAGACTATAAGATACCAAGACCAGTCTCTCAACTTTTATAGCTAAAAATTTAAATTCCTTTCTCTATAAATTAAATTCTGATTCAAGAATTCAGTAGTTGGATGAGTAGAGGAGAGTATGAATGGAAAGGAAGAAAGGAAAAGTGGAGTTTTACTATTTAAAATAGTACTTTTGTCTACAATCTCCTTTAGAGAAGCTAGAATATTAAGAACTATCTATCTATATTGCTGATAAGTACCAGAAATAGATGATTTGTGAAATTCTGAATCTGGGGGGAAATACCCATTGTATTTTTTAAGAAGACCACTAATGAAAACTAGTGTAAATACCATTAGTAATATCGAGTTCAAATGAAGGCCTTACTCACTGCTTACAGAATACCACTATACTTAAAATATGAATTCAATGCAAACTTTACCATGTTTCTTAAGGGAGAAGACGAAATATTATTTTAAACAGATGTTATTCCCAAACTAATATCAACTTAATACACTTACGAAACCCTGAGGATTATTTTTGCAATTAGTCAAAATGCACATAGTAAAATAAGCCAATGAGACTATCAAAGAGCATTGTGGTAGAAAACGTCAGTGATAGGATAGGGGACATCTAGCTTTACCAGATGTTAAATCCAACTTCAATACTAGAATTTTGTTAGTGTGGAGAAAGAGATGGGAGTGAAATAGCTTGGAATGTTCAGAGTAGTCATTTCTATCAGTAAGACTCCATTATGATAAAGTATGGCTTTAAAACCAGGTCATGAGGAGGGACTCCTTGTTATATTGAGATAATGAAATAGCAATTTTGAAAAAAGCATTCTCATTTTATGACACTAAAATTCCAAATGTATAAAAGATTTAACTATTTTAAACTTCTAGAAATGCTAATGTGAAATGGTTTTGTTTTCAGATCAAAAAGGGATAGTAGCCTTCTCAGATAAAAAAACATTATAAAGGAAGAAGTGGTTTCAAATAAATAATTCCTACAAAATGAAAATAACAAATGTAGAGGAAAAGTACCACAGACTGGGAAAATAACCCATTTTTGGATATGATGAAATGCTGCTAATATAGTATATGAGAATATCATTCAGATTTTTGAGAAAATTAAGTCCCTGAGTAGAAGAATGGAGAAAAAATATAAACGTATAATTTTCATAGGGAGATAAGATTGTAAACAAAATACAGAAAAGTGTTTATGTTCATTTGTAGTCATGGAAATGTGTCCTAAGCAATTTTAAGATACCGTTTTACATTGGTAAACACTGTTGATATAACAAAGGTGTTTTTCTAAATTGTGATATCCAGTGCCATTAAAAATAGCAGTTATTTGTACAAAAAGGTAAAAATTTTTGGTTTCAAGTAGCTCTGTGAGTTACTATCTTTTTGAAAAACATTTTGGCACTTCACAGCAAGAGTTTGTGGTGTTCCTTTCATGGAGTGATCCTCCTTAGGGATTTGTCCTCGGCTTATATTTCAATAGAAGCACAAATGTTCATTATAACACTGTATGAGAGCCAAAAAAATTTAGGGAAATTCAACTTTTAGGGAAGTTGTTCTGTAGATTATGAAGCTATCGAAAATTGTAAATTTTAATGCAATGTAGAAATTTGAAAAATGTTATATATCAACAGTAGGTATACCTTTTTGAAAGTACAGATCTTAGGTGATACATAAAATGAATATAATTATAGTAGCGTATTAGATGTAGAGAATATCTTTGTGATTTTCTTTCTTAGTTGTCTTGCATTAGAAATTAATTTAATAGTCTTGGAAGAGAAAGCTCTGCTAAAGGTCTATCCAGAGGAGAAAGTCTATATTCAAATGATTAGCAAAACAAAAAAATTAACTTGTGACAGAGTGTAATTGTAATTTGAAATACCTGAAGAGGTAGAAACATTGAAGACTGAGGTCAGATACATTCTGGTACATTCTAGTTGGCATAGTAAAATAGTTTTCTGTTTGACTGGGGACGGTGAAAAATGAAGAATATTCATATGAAGGACATTCATTTGAATATTCAAATGAAGACTTTATTAACAGGAAAAAGGAAACCTTTGAAGTTTTGTTGACCTTAAACGAATAGCCAGTTATTTCTCCAGCAAAAATGGATTTATTCGTGACCAGCAAAGAACTGTATTCCAGGGTCTGGAACCGTGGCAAGCCACATGCAAGTCCCCCAGCAGCAAGGGAGGAGAAACTCTTAGAGAGGAGAAGAGGAGCTTGGAAGGGCTATTCTAAGCAGAGTTCCAGGTGTAGCAGCTTTCCATTGGCTGAGCTGTGACAGTCTCTCATTGGCTGAGCTTCTTGCTGGTGAAAAAAAAAAAAAAAAAGTCTGTCTTTTTCCTGTTGGGCTCTGCTATTGATGTAGGGCCTAAGAGTTTCCCTGGTTGGCCTCCTGGCTCCAATTTAATGAGGTTTCTGTCTATTAATTTCCACGTTTTCCCCTTTTGATTGAGATCTTTCTTTGAAAGCATTGCTGATCAAGAGTAAGGGCTTTCTGGTTTCGGCAGCCTTTTATCCCTGAATGCCAGGAAGGACCTTTCCTGGGTGTTGTGTCCCATGTTGGATGGAAAGTGCACGGTTTAGAACTCTGTCATGGCCACATTTGAGTAACAACAAAGGGTAGACAAAACTCAGGCATTTTTCTTTTCTAAAGTCCATTTGTTATCGAGATCATAGGCATTACAGATCATCTGGAGCATTTGTCATAGTCAAAAGTTTGGTAGACAAAATTCCAACAGGGCTGGTCCAGGCATCTTGGGAAAGCTGTCTCATCAGATGTCATCTGCTTCAATTTTGGGAAATCTTTACTTTCGGATCACCAGATGATGTGCAGGTTCAGTCAGGGATTGGTGCTTTCTTTAGGTGTACCACGTGAATCCAAGAGTCCATTCCTTGGAGTTTTGTGGCACAAGGATTACTTAACAGTACCGGACAGGGGAAGGAACAGAGAGAGATGGCCCCAGAGGCAGGGCCCGAGCACGAGGAGCTGGGCAAGAGGAACATGAAGCTTCGGAAACCATTTTATCTTTCTTTAATCTTTTGTTTGCCTCGGTTAATCTTAAAATTTTCTTTTGCAAAGAGGCAATTTTAGACTCCTCATAACGTTTGGGAGCCTCAAGATACCAATTGAAATGGGCAGTCCATTCAGCTTTGGAAATTACAGATCTGTGGTTGTCCAGTTCGGTTTTAAGAAAACTTTAAGATTGGGGAGTTCAGAAGTTTCCCATGATGGCCATTGGTATTCTAAATTACTTTTCATTAAGTTGGTCCATTTAGGTAGAAATGTGTATGAGGAGTGACTGTGGTTTTTAAACATAAAATTGACCAGCATCCGGTGGGGGGGGGGGGTACCCTCAAAATATTTAGATAACTGGGATCCAGTTTCTTAAGAGGTTTTTCTCTAGAGCAAAGGAATAATTCTCAAACATCCTAAACAGCTCAGGCAGCCTGCAGGCTTAATACCAGCCAGTTCCATTAGAACAGTCTGATTTCAGTAAGGTGGACCAAATGTTGAATCAACACAGTTCCAGAGGAAAAGTCTAGTTCCAAAGGGCATCGACTGAAGTTTTATCAACGTGCATCTAAGGAACAGTCTGCTGCCAAGGGAGTCAGGCGGAAGGCTGGACTAGCACAGTTTTAAGGAAACAATCCAAAAGTTGGACCAAAGGCCAGCACATTTTCAGTATAAGCAGTCCAGTTCCAAAGGGAATCGGACCAAAGGCTAGCATAGTTCAAAGAGCCGGGGCAAAGTGCCACCTGAGTACTCAAGACAAACAAGGGCTTACTCAGAAAAGGATGAAGCCTTAAAATAGGTCTCATAAAGGCTGGGGAGCCTCAACTGCAAAAGAGTGGAAGCTGGGATCCAGGAGAAAGACTGACCCTCAGACTCCAGGGTCAACAAGAAAAGCGGTCAACTCAGTGGGCTCTTTTGTGGGTACCACACCTGTTTGCTCACCGGCCTCAGAGTCCTTGGGAATCATCTCTGGACCTCCATCCGGGCCACCAAAATATTGACCTTAAACAAATAGCCATTTTTTCTCCAGCAAAAATGGGTTTATTTGGGATCAGCAAAGAATTACAATTTGGGGTCTGCAACCATGGTGGGACATGTGCAAGTCCCCCTCAACAAGGAGTGGAGAAACTCTTATGGAGAGGAAGCGGAAGTTGGGAGGGCTATTTTAAACAGAGGCTGAGGTGTAGCAGCTTTTCATTTTCTGAGTGGTGGCAGTCTCTCGTCGGCAGTCAGAGAGAGGGTCTGTCTTCTTTCTGTTGGGCTGTTTTCAACATAAGGTGTGAGAGCTCCCCCCTTTGGCCGCCTGACTTGAATTTAATGAAGTTTCTTGTTTATTAATTTCTGTAGTTGATTAACTAAAATTTTTATTAGGAAAGAAAATGGTTTTTAATATTTAAATGATTTAGTAGTTTGATTTGATAAATATGTGGGGAGTTAAAGCTTTTTAAGGTTTTGAGACTTCATGTATACTGTATATAACCTATAAGTACAGTTACTCCATATGTGTATGTATGTGTGTAGAGAGAGGGAGACTATTTTAAAGTCTAAGTTCAGTAGAAATAAATGTATATTATGTATAATATTGAAAGTCTAAGTGAAAACAATCATGAGGAAGAATGATATATTTGTATAATATGTATAATTGTAAGGAGAGATGAGATATAAATATAGATAGCTAGATAGATATAATTCTAGAATGTGTATAATCTTCTTTCTCATGATTATTCTGTTTTAGTTTGGACTTTAAAATAGTGTCCTACTCTATATAAAATAGGTTTTCACCAGATTTTTCTAAGAAGGAGGCTCATATCAGAATAATGTTTTGCTAAGTGACTCATTCTCTAAATTATATTCCTAGTGAGTAATCAACTATATAGAGAGATTATCCTGTTTCTGAACTTTTGAGTACTTCCCTGTTGGAGCAAGTGACAAACTTGACCTGTTTATTCTATACAAAATGTTGTAAGAAATCATGTAGCAGCCTGACAAGGCATTTTTTTTTAAAAAAGACTTTTATTTGTGATCCCTGCTGCCAGGATTCCCTCAGGATGATCTTACAGAGTTTCAGCTACCACAAACCACAATTGAGTTGATTAAAGATTATATCACAGTTATCTATATAGCTGATGTTTTAAAAATCTGCCCACATAGTGCTTTTTTTGTGAATAGGTCAGACTAATTTGTCTCTCTCTCTCCCCCTGCCTCTCTCCCCCTCCCTCCATCCCTCCCTTCCTTCATTCCTTCCTTCCTTCCTTTCTGAGGAAGATTGACCCTGAGCTAACACCTGTTGCCAATCCTCCTCTTTTTGCTTGAGGAAGATTGGCCCTGATCTAATGTGCCCATCTTCCTCTATTTTGTATGTGGGACGCCACCACAGCATGACTTGATGAGTGGTGTAGGTCCGCACCTGGGATCCGAACCCAAGAACCCTGGGCCACTGAAGTGGAGCACGCGGAACGTAACCACTATGCCACTGGGCTGGCCCTTTAAAGTCAAAAATTTTTATCTTAGTTTCTTTTTTCTTTTTGTATCTCTTTTTCTTTTTGTGTTTTTTTATATCTCTTTTTGTTCAACCTTGCTTAGATGTGATCATTGCTATAAGGGGAGTGTTTTCCAGTTTGTTCTGCCATGCTCATTAGCTTCCAAACATCAATTCAGCAAGTTTTAGTTGTACTTAGAAGTTTTGGGTGTTTGCATTCTTAGTAAGTGTGATAGGAGAGGACAGATGCCAGTGTATCATTTCTTTCTGAAAAATGACAGGTTTGATAACTGCAGTGTTCATGTGTTCTCTAACTATAATAAAATCTATTCTAATGAAACAGAGTTTTCAGGTGTCATAGATTTTTTCATAGGATTTGTTTTATTTACTGCACATATTTGAAAACAAAGTTCCTTAACATGAGATTGCTTAAAAAAAAGAACTTTGTAGGAAAATAGGTAAAATTATATTTGGTACAAAATATAAAAAATGTTTTAAAACTCAAGGTGAGGAAACTATTGCCTCAATGTATTTCTGTGTTTGAGGGTATTTGACCCTTTCAGCAAGAGGTCTTTTTTTTCTGGGGGTGAGGAGGGAGGGGGAGGAAGATTGGCTCTGAGCTAACATCTGTTGCCCATCTTCCTGTTTTTTTTCCTTCTCCCCAAAGCCCCAGTACAAAGTTGTATATCCTAGTTATGAATCATTCTACTACTTCTATGTGGGATCCCGCCACAGCATGGCTTGATGAGTGATGTGTAGGTCTGTGTCCAGGATCCGAACTGGCGAACCCCAGGCTGCTGAAGCAGAGTGCGTGAACCCAACCACTCAACCACAAGGCCGGCCCCAAGATACCTTTTTAAAATTTGGGTTTCTTCCAATAATATATTGGGTTTCTATATTGCTTTTTTATACGTTTGTGAAAAAGAAACCATATCTTTTCTCTTTTTATCTTCTGACACTATTCTTCAGTTTCTACTCTCTTTTCTTCAAAATGAAAATTTATGCTTTTCTGTTTCATTTTGCTACCTATTTTAATTAAATGTCTCATTTGTCTCTCTTAAAGTCGCAAGTAATAGCAGTATTCAGTTATGTAATTTTATTTATTAAGCCCTATCATTTGATTGTTTTGTGGACAGTCAGTCCTTTCACTAAGGGAACATAAAATGTAAAGAAACAATTCATATGTCTCCCCTGAAGTACTGTGTCTGCAGGAGCTTAGCTGTATTATCAGAGAAAGACTTCTAACTCGCAGTCATTTCAAAGTTTGCCTACTTGTTAGGAGAACATAAACAGATATGCATCTAATGTCACATGGTTGTTAAGACTTCCAAGAAAGTTAGCTATACGTTGTTTTTAATGGATGGTAGCCTATTTTTATGAAAACTCTATAATGCGTACTAGGAAAATATGATAATACAGAAGCAAAATCCTGTGCTCTGAAGAGTTTTCTTCCAAGGCAAACCTTTTGTGTACCTGGGTGAGTTAGCATGCCAACTTGGAGTATACATAATGAGAAGCATCTTTTAAGAAAAAAAATACAGCTTTGTTTTTCTTTCTTTCTTTAAGTAATTATATTAATTGTCCGAATAATTTCTAAATATATTTCCTTTGAAGTCGGTGATATAAATTTTCCAACCCCAAATTTTATTATTCTACCTCCAGTTTGTAGGATAGAAACCAGAGAAACTGAGGTTATCATTGATGGAACAATATTAGAAATAGGACTGGGGCTGGCCCTGTGGCCGAGTGGTGAAGTTCGCGAGCTCCACTTTGGTGGCCCAGGGTTCATTGGTTTGGATCCTGGGCACGGACATGGCACCACTCATCAGGCCACTCTGAGGCGGTGTCCAACGTAGCACAACCAGAAGAACCTACAACTAGAGTACACAACTATGTACTCTGGAGCTTTGGGGAGAAGAAGAAAAAGCAAAAGAAGATTGGCAACAGATGTTAGCTCAGGTGCCAATCTAAAAAAAAAAAAAAAGAAATAGGATTCCAGCTCATAAAGATACTTTTTGATATTTTGCATATCATTTTGACATAGGGATTGCTTTTTTTTTTTTAAGATTTTATTTTTTTTTCCCTTTTTCTCCCCAAAGCCCCCCGGTACATAGTTGTATATTCTTCATTGTGGGTCCTTCTAGTTGTGGCACGTGGGACGCTGCCTCAGTGTGGCTTGATGAGCAGTGCCATGTCCCCACCCAGGAATCGAACCAATGAAACACTGGGCTACCTACAGTGGAGCGCGCGAACTTAACCACTCGGCCACGGGGCCAGCCCCAGGGATTGCTTTTGATATAAGTCAGATCACGAAAAGTACAAGACACCTCTGCCTGCCCTTCATCTCCACCACATAAACATATTCCCTTTCTTGTTACTAAAATTCTTGAATGTTTTTAGAGATATAAAGTATACATTTGAAAATGAATACAGGTCCATATGAAAACTAAGATCCTTACTCTGCTGACTTGGTCAGGTAACTTTGTCAGGCTCACGGGGTACCTGTAAATTAATTCATTTGCTCATTTTATACATTGTGTCAGGACAGTGCTCCTGGATTTTGAATATTCAAGGATGAATGGAGCATAGTTTTTGCCCTTGAAGAGCCTGACTAAGAAGGAGTAATTGTTGTATAAACAAATAATTAATGAAAGTGACATAGTTCTATGGGTACCTAGAACATAGTGCTGCACCTAACTCTACTTGGGGATTTTCAAAGAAAGCTTGTTTTGAGAGTGATAGTTCACTTGGGTTTTGCACAACAGCGAAGAGTTTTCTATATGGAGATAGCTGTAGAGGGAGAGTCCAGGTAGAGGAAATTGTTTTGTTGAGGGAATTATAGAGTGGTTGGTTTGTATGGCAAAAGATGAGACTTCATTGGCTTAGAGTTGTGAAATATGGAAGGTGATAACAATAAAATAAATGGAAATTGTGAAGGACCTTGGATTCCAGGCAGTGTATTGCCAAAGTGAAAAACTAGCTCTGTACCTGGACTCCTTGAGTTAGATCTCATTTCTGCCTTTTGTTTCTTCCTTGCCCTTGAGTAAAACCTCCTCTAAGACTTAGTTTCCTCTCTGTACAGTGGGGATAATGATAGCACTTTTCCCATAGGATTTCTGTGAAAATTCAGGGAAAGTATCCATTGGAAAGCACTTGGCTTGGCACATGTTACATGCTCAATAATGTAGCTGCTTTTTAAAAAAATAACTCAAAACTAAGGAGTTTAAGTTTTAAATGTAAGTTACAGGATCTGACAGAATTTAAAAGATAGAATGCAGGAAGGACAACAAAAGGCAGAAAAATCAAGGAGAAGTCTGTTGTAATAATAAAAGAATGATATATACTGTAAGTGAAATACATTAGCTAAAATTACCTTATTAAAATAGCTTAATTGTTTCATTCGCCACTCCGGATGTTTTATCCCTAGTTATAGTAGTCTTTTGCAGACCAAATAATATTCTTCCAAGCACCTCTTTTCAGGGATTTTAACTGTCAAATGAACATAGTTACTAAAGTCTGTAAATTTATCAGTCTGCATTGCGAAACAAAGTTCAAATTTCAGCTATTGTAAATTTTTGAATTTTTGTGAAATCTTTGTCATACGTTGGACGTTCTTTTCTAGACTGTTGGCCCAGGATAGTTGTCCATTTGTGTCAGATATTCAGTGAGAGGTAACCAGAGAGAGTCCCCTTCTTTTCTTTCTTCTTATTGTTACAGTGCCCTTGATGATGAGCTGATAATATGAAGTCAAAACATCAGTAATTTTAATGTAAACCTAGGCAGGAAATTAAAAGATTACATCCATTGAAATTACTTTGGCCTTCTCATTATGTCGGTGTTTTGTTTACTGGCTAAAATGAGAATTAGAATTAACTGTGAAAGGATAAAAGAAACTTTTTTTAAAAAAGTGAACAATTGCTGCACTTACAGGCAGTTACCATGTTGGGATAAGCATTTAACTTTGTGTATCCATTTGCTGTGTATGAAATTCAGCTGGAGAGCTGTATTTTTTCTCTTTAATCTGGTATGGTGTTAGGACTAGATAGTTTACCTTAATGTTGTGACATGATCTAAATGAGTCTACTGCAGAAGATCTCAGAGAGACTGTCCTAATAACCTGGGAACTCTGTCACCCACCTGAATGGAACAAGATAGAGCTAGTCTTGTTGTTCAGGAGCCAGTTATCTAGTTTAGAAATGAAATTAAGTAAATACGTCCTCCTCGGTTTTTGTAGTAGATTCTTCTCCTCCCCTTATGACTTTAATTTACGGATTTTATTTTGCTTATGAAAACTAAGACCTTCTCATTTTTTGCTGACTGTTTCCACCAAATACCCCCAATTTAATCCATGTCTGAAAATTCTCTTTAGTACCCCAGGTTCTTCAAAGCTGTACAGCATTCATTGAGAGATATGGCATCGTGGATGGAATATATCGTCTCTCTGGAGTTGCCTCCAACATCCAGAGGCTACGGTAAAACCTTATATGGCATTTTCTTTTTCATTCCTATTGTAATTCGTTAAAATAAATTATTTGAAAATTGAGTCACTTAAATTGATAACCATGATTTTCAGCAAGATTGTTTAGATAAAGTAGAAATAATATCTATGTTGTTCTCTGTATATATTTTTCTAAATGCCTTTTCTTCATTTGTGGTATCAGAAAAACATGTCCCCTTAACCTCTTGAATAATTGTATTTTGTCTCTACAGTACTTGAAGATTTTAGTAAATTGAGTTTGAACCTATGACAAACCATGAGAGATGAAAATTTAAATTATAATAGAATTATTCTTTAGTTCTTAATTAAAATTGATGAAGGTGAAACTTTTTCTACATCTCCTTTGACCCTGGTTCTCTTGGGTATGCTCAAGTATGCGTGTGTTATGTATTCCACATCCTCTCCCATTATCTTCTCAGAAACAAAAATAGTGGTAGCCTTTACAGCAGCAAAAGAAGTTTTATTTTTGCTTAATCTCTTAGATTCTAGTCTATTCTTAATATTTTATTATCCTTTATTTTTCACTGTGGTGCATGATAATTGCCATTATTCTGTAGGGATTTTAATATTCTGGTTGATCACAGAGCTCAGCTCTATTTTCAGGAATACGTGTTTGGAAAATATTGAAATCGTTCTTGTACTAAAGACAGTTTCAGTCTTTAGTTTCCAATACAGCAAATCTCATATTCAGATTTTCCATATACATTAATCCTCTAGGTTGATAAGTGGTCTCATGCTGGTAGATTAATGTTAACCTCCAGGAGAGTGAGCTTAATCTGCCTTAGTATTCTGAGCACAACTTTTATTTCACTCACTTTAATGCTACAGATTTTACTGTCTATTAAAATTTGGTGTTAGCTGGGAATTGCCCTGTATTGTTCCTGGCTTCCTTACCCCTCTTCAGGAAAGCAGTCCTCAGCTGTACTCCTTCTATCTGAGGAATTTCTGTACGTGGCTGTTCATGGACCAGCTGCCACTCAACTCTGGTTTCCAGAATTGCCAAAATATTGGATATTCAATCCATTAGGAATTAGGAGTCCTGTTTTCAGATCTCTGTGTTAAGAGTTGTTCGTTCATATGCATTTCAGAGATTGTTATCCATTTTAGTATTAAAGCTGTGCTCTTAATTTCCATGTTAAAAACACACTTGTCTTATGATCAGAGATCCAAATACTGTTGAAGTCCAAATATAACTTACATGGAAGAGAATCATTTGAAGAAAACCTTCCCTCACTGAGGTAGAGGTTGACACTTCGGACCTTTGCTTTCTATTTTAAAGTCATGTATTTGCTTTTCCTTCAGTGAAATAATTTTGTTTTCTCTTCTTTGTTAGCCATGAATTTGATTCTGAACATGTCCCCGACCTGACAAAAGAACCGTATGTTCAAGACATCCATTCTGTGGGCTCCCTCTGTAAGCTGTACTTCCGAGAGCTCCCAAACCCCCTGCTCACCTACCAGCTCTATGAGAAGTTTTCTGTGAGTACCAGGCACTTTGAAATCAAGCTCTGTTTGGAGTTTTGTTGTGATTTTGTTCAAAACTTGTAAAGATTGTTTTGGTCATGTAAGAAATAGTTCTGTGACTAAAATGCCTCCTTTAAAGAAAACAAGGAAGAGTTATTGCTAGCTAGTCTGTAGTCTGCTGTTTTTCCATTTTCATTCTTTTAGTTTCTGTCTTTGAGCCACTAATCTTATCACCCTTACCATAAAGTTTCTAAATTATCTTTTGGTAGATGTCAATGTCCACGTAGTATGGAAACAAAGTTTACTTCCTTGATACTATATTGTGTTTCCTTGTCGTTCAGCATCAAAGAGTAGAGAGAATTAATCTCAGAGTGAAAACTCAATTGTACAGGAAGAAGTTTCATTTTTACCAGCAAAGCCTACCAGTTTATTTTGCATTACGATTGTTACAGGATGCTGTTTCAGCAGCAACCGATGAAGAAAGGCTGATAAAAATCCACGATGTCATCCAGCAGCTCCCCCCACCACACTACAGGTAAACCACAGGCTGTAAAATACTGGCCAAAAGTAGAAGTCAGTTGATGTATAAAAGTGGTTTTTCTGTAGGTTTCTAACTATTTAAATTTCCTTGGGGTTGTGAGTATTTAAACTTCAGTTTTTCCATACATTTATATTTACTAGTCTTTGTATCCCCAGGGCCCGGCACAATAGTTAGCATCCAATAGACACTTAATAAGCGTTGAGTGAATGAATGAATGAATGAATGAACAAATGGATAGTTGACTAAACCTGCTTTTTGTTTGTTTTTTGAGCCGCTGAGAAATACTGCTGAAGGTGCTGGGGTGTACGACCACAAGTGTGAATGCTTTACCTGTGAATTACTTATATCCAAAACAGGGATACAGCGCTGGGGGCCTTGTTTACTTGTTTCCTTTTTTCCAACCCTCTTTTCTTTTTCACAAGGTGTCCAAGCTACATAGAATCACAAAATCTAGCAAGTGTCTCAGAATGCCTCTTCATGAGACTCACATGATCTGTAAACCTGTGTTTTGTTTTAGGTTTTATTGTTGTTTATTGGTTTGTTAGTGTTGCTACTTTTTAAAACTCAATTTAATTTATATGTTAGTTTGGACTCTCAGAAATATTTTGCTCGTATCCGAGAAAAATAATAAAATTGAGGATGACTGCCATTTAGTGAGAGAAAGAAAACAGCATAGATCATGGATTATAGTCTGTAAAAAAGCAAAAGGTAAAATTTTAAAATTTCAGTTATTGACAAGAAATTAAATTCAGTAAATGTTTTAGTAATACACGAATTAAGTAATTTACTGCTAATTTTTTCAAAATAGCATCATTCATATATATGTATTTTAAAAGTCAGCACTAAATTTGGCACTAAATCAACACTAAAATTTTTAATCAACGTTAAAAATCAGCACTTTTTTTAGTCGACACGATTAGCTATACATGCATGAGACTCAAGGGCCAGAAGGTGACTCAGCATTGACACATTGTTCTCTTCATATAGCCTGTCTTGAGAGGAAAGAGGAAATTAAAGAGGTCTTGAGAACCCATAGAAGAGTGGAAAAAAACCAACTCAAAAGAGCTTTTGTGAAGCAAGCTCAAGAAATTTAGGTATTTAGCCCTGAAAAAGAAGGCTGAGGAGACAAATCTGATCAATAAGCAGTTATTGAAGAATACCTTTAAGGGAGAAGAGAATTTTTTTTTAACTTAACCAGAAAAAGAAACCTAGTAAAGTTTAAGAATATTGGCTTTGATAGATAAACCTGACTTTGAATTTCCAGCTTCATCTCTTACTAGCTATGTGACTTCTCTAAGCATCAATCTCCATATCTGTGGAAAGAATACCAATAATACCTCAAGGATTTTTTTAAGTATTAAAATGAGATTAAATATGTGAATGAGTCTGGCTCTTACTATTTTTTTAATATAAAGCATAGCAAGACAGATTGATTAGATTTAAGCCAAGACTTCTTGACTTGGTGGTTTTACATGCAGTACCATGTAAATCTATTGTTTTTCTCTAAATGAAAAGAAAGATCCATATAACATTTGTGCATAGTTTTAAAAAGTCAAGTGGTGTGCAGAGCTGACAGTGGAAAAAGCAGTCTCCTGCTGCACACCTCCCCCTTTCTAATCGCTCTTTCCCAGAAGTCATCGTTCTCTCAATTCTTTCTTCTGGAGTTTACTTCATGTTTCTAAATAGCATGCTGATGATTTTATTTGTTGATTTTTCATTTTTAAATATTATTTTTTGCCCTTTTTTTGGTAGCTCCATAAAAAGCGTTTTATGCTGTCTTGTGACTTCACCATTTCCTATACCACACAAACACACACTTCCACTTCTCATCTTCATAGTCTAGTATGTCAGCATTTGGAGTTACATCAGTATTCATTGTCCACATTGTAATAACTATGTAACTGTTATTCCCAACTGTACCCTAACAGTATACTAGAATTATATTTCCTTTCTGGGATAACTTTGTGGAGTGATTCCCCATTTTTGGCTTGCTAAGTTTCTATTTATCACTAATTTATTCCTCAAACTCACTAACAGAATTATAAATGCTCTTTTGGTGTGTTCAGACATATCAAGTACCACCCCCAACCCCGGCCATGAAAACATCCCTCACTATTGATTGCTCTCTAGATCTACAACCCAGCTGTCAACCCTGTAGCCTCATCCTGGAAATCCCCTTCATCACTCCTTCATGAGTTAGATCTTTTCTTTTCTGGATCTCTTGCTGTCATCTTCCTTGTTTTTACTCTGTGTTTGTAGTATATATCTTCAGTATCTTCCTGAGAAAAGGAAGCTTTTCTTTGATATGAAAATGTTCTTATTCTAGTCTTGCATTTGATTGATAGTTGGCTATAAAATTTTAGTCTTTAAATAATTTTTCCCACAATTTTGATGGTATTACATGATTGTCATCTAAGCAAAAATACTGCAGCAAAGTCTAGTACTAGTCTTCCACTTTTTTATATGACCTGTTTTGTGTTGTTTATATGCTTTTAAATTTAGAAGATACCCAGTGGTCACTTTTCACATTGACTCATTTTGGAATGGGTTCTTTTTCATTCTTTACTCTGGGCATTCAGTGGGCCTTTTCCATCTGGAAACTTCTGAGAAATTTTCTTGTATTATATTCTTGGCAGCTCTCATTGCAACTTAGACCCCATCCCTTTTCTCTCTTGTCTTTATATAATGTTATAACTCTTGAACTAACTCTTGCTTTCTCACTTTTTCTTTGTCAATTTCCACATATGAATTTCCTCCAATCCATCAATTGATTTAAAAAAAATTTATTTCCAAGCACTAACTAACCAGCTGCCTGTGCACCTGCCTGTCTGCCTGCCGCCATCCTTCCTTCCTTCCCTCCGCTAGTCCTCCCTCCCTCTGTTTTTCGTTTCTGTGGATGTTCCTACCTTATAGTATCCTATTCTTGTTTCATGGATATAATCTCTTCTCTCTATGAGAATATTATTGGTAATTATAGGTTTGGTTTTGTTTTAAATTGTTCTGTGCTCATCACAGTATTTGTTTCTTCTTCATTTGGCAGCTCACTAATATCAAGACTTTGCAAAGTGTTCAACTGAGGTTTTATAGAAGCAAGAAACAAAAATTCTATTGTAAAAAAATCATATTTGATAAATGTTGATAGCATTTAACTTAATTATGAATTAAAATAACCTTACATAAACAGTTACAGAAACACTTGAAATTGGCTTTAAGTAAGCTTATAATTCAAATGATGTTAGTCAAAGTGTTCAGGGATACCACACAGAAACCTATTGGCCAAAAAATTTATTGTGCCTTGGACACCAGTCAGTACATTTTGCAGAGAATTTGAGAGTATCGGTTAATCTGTGGGTGAATTAAAAGAACATCAGTAAGAAGAGACTCTGTCATATAGAGAGAGTATATGTGTGTGTGTGTATATATATACACATATATATCATATAGAGAGAGATATGTGTGTGTGTATATATATCATATAGAGTATATATGTGTGTATGTGTATATATATACACATATCATATAGAGAGAGTATATGTGTGTGTGTATATATATACACATATATATCATATAGAGAGAGATATGTGTGTGTGTATATATATCATTAGAGAGAGTATATATGTGTGTATGTGTATATATTTATACACATATATATCATATAGAGAGAGTATATGTGTGTGTGTATATATATACACATATATATCATATATAGAGAGAGATGTGTGTGTGTGTATATATCATATAGAGTATATATGTGTGTATGTGTATATATTTATACACATATATATCATATAGAGAGAGTATATGTGTGTGTGTATATATATACACATATATATCATATAGAGAGAGATATGTGTGTGTGTATATATATCATTAGAGAGAGTATATATGTGTGTATGTGTATATATTTATACACATATATATCATATAGAGAGAGTATATGTGTGTGTGTATATATATACACATATATATCATATATAGAGAGAGATGTGTGTGTGTGTATATATCATATAGAGTATATATGTGTGTATGTGTATATATTTATACACATATATATCATATAGAGAGAGTATATGTGTGTGTATATATATATACACATATATATCATATAGAGAGAGATATGTGTGTGTGTATATATATATACACATATATATCATATAGAGAGAGTATATGTGTGTGTGTATATATATCATATAGAGTATATATGTGTGTATGTGTATATATACACACATATATATCATATAGAGAGAGATGTGTGTGTGTGTATATATCATATAGAGTATATATGTGTGTATGTGTATATATATACACATATATATCATATAGAGAGAGTATATGTGTGTGTGTGTATATATCATATAGAGAGAGTATATGTGTGTGTGTATATATCATAGAGAGTATATGTGTGTGTGTGTATATATATACACATATATATCATATAGAGAGAGTATATGTGTGTGTGTGTATATATATATACACATATATATCATATAGAGAGAGTATATGTGTGTATGTGTATATATATACACATATATATCATATAGAGAGAGTATGTGTGTGTGTATATATATACACATATATATCATAGAGAGAGTGTATATGTGTGTATGTGTATATATATACACATATAATATAGAGAGAGTATATATATGTGTATATGATTATGTATACATATATGTGGACATACACTATATTCTCATACAGTGAGGTACATCTCCTGTATGTTTTATATTTTACAAAAATAAATCTCCTACCATATGTTTTATTTATATCTCTTATATTAATCCCTTGCTGTGTAGTATATTCATATCCGCTACTATATGTAATATCTATATGTTATAGACATTATAATGTAGGGACTTTGGAGCCAAACTGTCTGTATTAACTGTGTGACCTTGTGACCTTAAGCAAGTTCCTTTGCCTCTCTGGACTCAGTTTCATTGTTTGTAAAATAGAGATAATAATGCTTTTCTCACAGAGGAAGATGGGCACGGATGTTAACTCAGGGCCAATCTTCCTCAGCAAAAAAGAGGAGGATTGGTGGCAGATGTTAGCTCAGGGCTAATCTTCCTCAAAAAAAATAAATAAAATAATGCTTTTCTTGTAAGATTGTTATGAGTATTAAAGCAAAGCATTTAGAACAAGGCCTATTAAAAAATGCCATTTCTATGAGTTAATTACCATTATTATCATTGTTATTATCTGTTAAGTATATCCATGTATTAATGCTACTCTATTATGTGTTTTATCTATATACACACACAAACATAAGTGTGTGTGTATATATATATATATACTCACGCACATATATGTCTCCTACCATATTGATATGTAGCTTTTCTATTATGTTTATCTACTATACTATAATTATATTTCCCCTACCATAGTATATATTCTCCCTTATTACATAGATATAGATATTTGGCAATAATATATAGATATTTCCCCTCCTAATTACATATATAGCTTCCTTGTTGTCTATCTATTTAATCTTCCCTGTTGAACATTATATACCTTCCCTGCTATATGTTATATATTGTACATATATCCTACTATATGTTTTTTAATATACTAAATTGCATATTTTATATACAACCTCTCTAAAACACAAGCAATTGAGGTAATGAATTCTGCCTTGTCACTTTATTCTCAGAATAGAATCTTGCACATAGTAAATGTTCAGTGATACATATTGCATACACATTTTATATATTTTGTACACTATATATAGAGGGCATACTGATGTGTATAAGTACATATAACACTTATGTATATCCTTTTATTACCCCATCTCCTAATTATATTACCTACCATGTATGCCCACGTTTTACATATATTGTTTACTATATATATATATCTCCTGCTCTCTATTATATACAATTCCTTGTCATGTATCTTCTGCTATAGAATGAATTTTCGTATTCTAGCTACTTCTGTATAATTTGTGTGAATTTATATATATTTTTACTTTATATACCTCTTTTGATCCAGACTTTTAAAGCTTTTAACATTTATATTTCCTAATTCCTTAAATGTTCTTTAAAGACAAGATTTTTAATAGTGTTCTCTTGTGTGGATGGGCCATATGTTATTTAACCTTTTCCCGTATTTGCCTATTTAATCTATTTATGTGGTAGAGGTTTTTTCCCGATTTTGAACATTACTATGAGGACTATTTACATGAATCTTTTGGGGAATCTAGATTATTTTTTAGGATAAAGACCTGACAGTGGAATTCTTGGAAATCAAAAGATACTAACATTTTCTTCCCAATATACAGCAATTTCCAAATTGTATTCCATGAAGGTTTATGTAATTTGCACTCTGCTGAATATGAAAATGCTCATTTCATGGCACTCTGACTAAAATTCTCCATTAGCTTTTAACAACGTCTTTACAATTAGATATGTGAATAAAATGATATCTTTGGTTTTTTTAATCTGCTTTCCTTGTAATACATTTTTGAAATACTTTAATCTTTCCCTTCTTTCGTCTGCCACCCCCAAATAATAAAATTTTGCATTGTTTTCTAAACACATTTCTCAAGCTTCCCACCTCCACGTTGTCTCCAGGCCAGCCCGACTTCCCTCTATCTGTGGACCTTTCCTCACTGAACTGTGTGGGGGGGACAGAGAGTCACCATTTTCACCGTAGAGCAGCTCACTGAGCAGAGACTTTGGAGCCCAGCCGCCCTCGACTTGAACCACAGCACTGCTCGCCTGTGTGACGTGGGCACACCTTGGCTTTCTCCTCCATACGGTGGGGAGTGGTGATGCTGCTCGTTAGGACCTTTGCGAGAATTAGATGCGATTCCCTATAAAAGCATCTGGGACAATGCCGCTAGCTGGTGTCTTCCTTCGCTTCTCAAATTCATGTTAGGCTCATCTGAATCTTTGAAGCTTCTATGTTGACCACAATTTAACATTCATTAGTTTCAAATAATAGTCTTGAACTACTGTCTCCTGTTCATCCTCTTTAATGGTGTTAAGCCCTTATACACTTAGATAGGGATGCGTGAGAGATGTGGTAGCTGATAGGTAATGCCTCTGTGTGTTTATCTGATTTAACTTATATTTAAGTTGATCATGCTTTATTTCCAAAAATACTCTGCTCTGTTGTTATTAAATAACAACACGTATATAAATAAATGTATATAAATAAAATTGTTTCAATAAAGTAAACTTAGAATGTATAAGATAAGCCAATATATTAGGATTTAGCATAGGCTTTCTATTCCAAAAGCACAGTGTTTGCTCAAATATTCTCTTCGTGGTGCCTGCTGGAATTTTTCTTTTAATTCTTTTTAGGCTTGTGAAACATTGTTGTTTGCTTGTATAGAAGAAAAGCTTAAATCCTTTCCTGCAAATAGGATAGCATAACTTCACAATATCATTTGTCTGGAAACTAGCTTCTGTGAAGGATTCACTTCACTGGTGTCCTTGAAACTAGATGTCTGACAGCAAGGGGCAAATATTCCTAAAGATTTTTTAAAAACTAAGGCTGTTTTCTCAGAGCCAGTCCTGTCAGAAACTTTCATTTCTTATTGCATCTGCCTTAGACTTTTTTTCTTAGTATTCTGTAGATAAAATTCTGTATATAGAATTCATATTGTTCTTCTGACAGTTCTGTAGTAATAATAATACTCAAACCTAATAGCTCGCAAAAAAATTTGCTGAGGTTTTATGGCTGCTTTTCCCATTTTGCCATTGAAAACTTACAAATAAGTGGAGCTTTTATGCTCTCTACTGCTACATAATGTTTCTTTTTGTTGTACTTCATTTTCCAGAACACTGGAGTTCCTAATGAGACACTTGTCTCTTCTAGCTGACTATTGTTCCATCACAAATATGCATGCAAAAAACCTAGCAATTGTTTGGGCTCCAAACCTGCTGAGGTAAGTTGCATTTGACTTATGACTTTAAGTAGAGCCAATCAAATAAAAGTCTAATTCATCAGTGCTCCTGAGACAATTTTTTTTTTTTTTTTTTTTTTTTTTTTTTTGCTGAGGAAGATTCACCCTGAGCTAACATCTGTTACCAATCCTCCTCTTTTTGTATGTGAGCCAACACCATAGCTTGGCTACTGACGAGTGGTATAGGTCTGCACCTGGGAACCAAACCCTGGCCGCTGAGGCAGAGCACACCAAACTTAACCACTAGGCTGCTGGGGCTGGCCCCTCTAAGGACAATTTTTAAAAGTAAAACTGATCTGTTGTTTTTATGAGCATCTCCCTAAAACAGGTAATTGGGGCCTTGCCAGGGCACTGTAAAAGTCTGATTCCTTCCTCGGGTTTGTCTGTGATTTACACATAAAAAAAGAAAATAGTGCCCTTTAAGACTGCTATCCTTGGAACTCTCTGATGGTGATGTTATTTACCTACAGATCAAAACAGATAGAGTCTGCCTGCTTCAGTGGGACAGCAGCTTTCATGGAAGTGCGAATTCAGTCCGTGGTTGTTGAATTCATCCTCAACCACGTCGACGTCCTCTTCAGTGGGAAGATCAGCGCCGCCATTCAGGAAGGGGCAGGTATGGCTCAGACGGACTTTGTGTACTACTGGGAACATGCATCTAAACCTATAAAGGAATGGAAAACTGCATCCCTTATCTCACTTTAATGAACCTGTCTTTGGTAGAAGGCAGCTAATTTATGTCTGTTTCCCAAAATGCACAATTCCTTCCAAAACTAAAAATATCTGAGTAATACCAGGCCTTGCCTGGAATATTTTAAGAATGTGAAATAGTTAAATTACTTAGGGAATTTTAAAAATATGTACAATATGTCCCTATTAAGAACCTAATATATCACCTTCTATACCTCACTTAGGATAAAGCCCTATTATTTTTGCCGTTTAAGAAACTTAATGAAGAAAATTTAAAACAACACAGATAGGTACATAGATGGATAGACAGATAAACAGATTGATATCTACACACTCATACCTATTTATATTTTTTCCCCATGCTAAAACATTTGACTCTCTTTGTTGCTTTTCTTTCTGTCCAAAGCTTCTCTATCAAGACCCAAGTCCCTGCTGGTTTCCTCTCCATCCACCAAGCTGCTGACGTTGGAGGAAGCCCAGGCACGGACACAGGCGCAGGTCAATTCTCCAATTGTGACTGAAAATAAATATATCGAAGTAGGAGAAGGACCTGCCGCACTTCAGGGGAGATTTCACACCATAATTGAGTTCCCACTTGAAAGGTAGAATTCATTAAATCCTCCTTAAAAATACGATTTTCATGGCTATGTGTTCTTTTCTTTTATTATTACTTTTACTTCGTATTTCAGTATACCTATATTGATTCTGGGCCAGTCCCAGGAAAACCTGTTTGTTTGACTGTGGACGATACCTCATAGGGAATGATACAAACGATTCTTGAAGAGCATTACAACGTCGTGTCATTTTAAAGAAGAATAAAGGCAATTGTACAGGGAAAATTGTTAGAAAAAAATGATACACTTCCACTATATAGGGTGCAATTCTCTCTCTGAGATGTTTAGAAGTTTGTTTAGAAATAAACTGTGTTGTAATGGCTTATTCAGAAAGTAATGAGTGGATAGTAATGTGTTTGATGTTAGTTCCACATTAAGTCTGAAACAGACCTGTGCCTCTCCCTGTGTGGTCTCCCAGCAGCACCAGCAGCACCTGGAAGTTACTAGAAATGCTCATTCTCGGCCCACCCCCCCCCCCCCCCAGCCCCACTGAACCAGAAACTCTGGAAGTGTGGTCCAGCAGTCAATCTTTTATCAAACCTTCCAGATGATTCTGATGTGTGCTAAAGTTTGAGAACCACTGCAATTCATTCTCTCAATGTCCTTTCCAGCTTTGAAACTCTCTGTTTCTCTAAAGAAATAATAATAATATGGTTTTTGCATCTTCTTTACTAAGTTATAGTAGGAAGACTAATATGTGTAAGTTAATTTTGATTTCTCTGTTATTCCTCTGGCTGTTACACGTGACTGTCAAGATTTCAATTCCCTGGATTGGGTGGTAGTAATAACACTGGAGAATTTATTTTTTCCATATTTTAGTATATCTCTCCAACTTCCCATGGCTAAAAATGTCCTTATAAAGTTAGAATACTCTTTTACTTTGTCATTCTGAGTTTGTCTTCAGCTTTTTTGAATTCATGTTTTAGCTCCGTAGTTTTCTCAAAAATTTCTTTATAGAATAGTTATCAAGAGAGTACATACTGGGGTGCAGATAGACCTGAGTTCCAACCTGACTTCATCGTTTACTAGTTTCATAACATTAAGGAAATTACCTAAACTTCTTAGTGTTGTAATTTCCTTAGCTGTAAAGTGAAAATAATAGTGCCTACTTCCCACGGGTATATATGATTTACGAGATACTATAAGGCAGCGCACTGCGTGATATTCAATATATCTTAGTTATTATTCTTAGTACTTCTCTTCCTTTTTGGCGTAATTCTCTTTACTCACACCTAAAATCATTTTCTTTAACTCTGTTTTATTTTTGGAGTTTTAATATTTTCTATTCCTTAAATATGTCTTGTTCTCACTTATTTCACAGATTGTGAGGTTATATCTAAACAAAAATCTGTATAAAAATTGTCTTTGTGAAACTAGTTACTAATATTAAAATACATACATTTAGCTTCCCTTTCGTGCTTTAGCTGCACAGTTTGGCTGCATTGTGTATAGTGTGTTATATGGAAGGTGGATGAATATGGAGCAGCACAAGAAAAATTCCTCCCCAAACTGAAAATATCTGAGGAATACCAGGCCTTGCTTGGAATCTTTAAGAAAGGGAAGTAGTTAAATTACTTAAGGAATTAAAAAAACAAAAAATATATGTATATATATGTCACTGTTAGCAATCTTGTATATCACCTTCTATTCCTCGTTTAATATAAAGTCCTATTATTTTTGCCATTTAAAAAAGTTAATGAAGAAAATTTATTATTTATTTCAGCTGTACCTCTCCAGCCTGTTCTTTCCATCATTTGTTCATTTCCTTTAAGCAAAGATAGCCCCTTGGATACCTTAACACAGATTTTTCTCTCTCATAGGAGGAGGCCTCAAAATAAAATGAAAAAATCTCCTGTGGGCAGCTGGCGTTCCTTCTTCAACTTGGGGAAATCATCATCTGTTTCTAAACGAAAGCTGCAGCGTAATGAGAGTGAGCCCTCAGAGATGAAAGCCATGGCTCTGAAAGGTGAGCGCCCTCTCGCCTCCCATGTGTTCTGCGGCTGGAGAGCCGTCTGCGCGGCAGGTTCCCACTTCTCATCCTGTCCTGGTGGCGCTCTGCTTACTCTGGACACACACTCAATACGTTCCGATAATCTGCTTCAATATAATCCGCCCACAGTTGTGTTGCTACGTGTGGATTGTCTTCTTTTACCAGGTCTTTATCTCCAAATATGTAAGTTATATATAAATATGTAGAAGTGCCCGATTTCTTATAGTGTGAGTGTGGTTAAAAATTCATAACATTTTGTAACATAGTGCATATATTGTTGGTAATAAAAAATAACTATGTGATGTTAAATTTGTTAATCTATATTTTTACAGGTTTAAAAAAAATGACAAAACCATGTTTCCACATGCCTTTCAAGTTTATAACTCTTATAACCAAAGAAGCTATCTTTTTATTAGATGACTCATTGATGAGTATTTTATTGGATCAAATAAATCTATTACTATTGTTGAAAATTCTACTCTTTTAAAAATAGTTTAAAACCTGTGTTCTGCTGATATTAACAGTTTCTGAATCTAGGAAAGATAGTAGTTCTCTCTTCTCAGAACATGTGTGAAATATAATATTCAGTTCATTTAACTGATCATTCATTCAGTTTGCAATCATGTGCTAAGCCTATGCTAGATATTTTGATAGCAGCGTCTGCAGATAGAAAATTAAGATGCTACCCTGCCTTCAGAGTCTTACTTGGGAAATTATATGTGTAAGGAAATAAATTTCATGCAAATGATAGTTACTGCAATAGAGGTTTGTGTAAGGTATTTTTGGTAGGAATTGTCAGTTCATGTGGGGAGAGGGGCTGGTGGTCAGAAAATAAAACCTTTGTCCTGGGCTTTGAAGGATAAGTAGAGATTCACCTGATCAGCCAGGGACTGAGAAAGGTATTTCAGGAATTGGAGCAAAGTGTGTCCCCGTGTGTGAAACAGGAACTCTGAGGAATTTGGCTGGGTAGTGTATACAAAAAGAGAGGCAGATCATAGGGGCCTCGTCTGCTTGCAGAGGGTTTTGGTTTTGTCCTGCATTCCTTGGGGGGTTATTGAATGGTTTCAGTATGTAACGTAATCAGGTTTGGGTTTACGAAAGATGACTTTGGCAGCAGCATGGGGAATATATGGGAAGAGAAAAAGACTGGAGGCTGGACAGTAAATTAGTAGGCAGTTATAGTTGTACAGGCAAGAAACAATGAGTGTCTGGAATAAGTAGTGGCAGTGGGAGTCGGAAATAGATTTGAGAAATATTTAGGAAGCAGAATCTGCAGGGCTGGGTAACCAAATGATTGTGAAGGATGAGAAAAAAAGAGGGGAAAAGATAATTTTCAGGTTTTGATTAAGTGATAAGGGAGATGATAGTGCCATTATCCCTGTAGGGAGTAGCAGGTGGGAAGAAAAATAGTGTATTTATATTGGACATAGCGAGTTGGACATGCCCAAGAAGTGATTAGTGGTATGGATCTGGAATTCAATAAAGGTGTGGAATATATCTAGAAATACAAATTTTAAAATCATCTGCAAAAAGGATGGGTGAAAACCCTAGAGATAGATTTTATGGCCCAAGGAGAGCCCATTGATTGAGACGCAGGTTGGGGGCTGAATCCTAGAGAAAAGCAGTGTTTAAAAAACTGGAAAAGACAGAGTTGTAGTGAACAGAGAATGAGAAGAAATGGCTAGAAAGCTAGGCAAAGAACAAGAGGTGAGTGCTGTCACCAGAAATAATGGAGGAGGGGTTTGAAAGAAAGTGTCAGAGGTGTGGCATGCTGCCAGGAGGAGAAAGAGGATGACAATATTTGTCAAACAACATCCAACATATTTAATTAAAGTACCTGGATTAGTTTCCTAGGGCTGCTGTAACAAATTGCCAAAAATTAGATGGCTTAAAACAAAATAAATTTATTTCCTCACAGTTCTGGAGGCTAAAAGTCTGAAATCAAGGAGTAAGCAGGGCCATGTTCCCTCTAAAGGATCCAGGGAGCAATCCTTCCTTGTCTCTTCCAGCTTCTGGTAGCACCTGGCATTCCTTGGCTCGTGGTGGCATCACTCCCGTCTCTGCCTCCACCTTCACATGGCCTTCTCCTCTGTCTCTCTATGTCCTCTCTTCTTAAAAGGACACCAGTCATTGGATTTAGGGCTCACATTAAATCCAGTGTGGTATTATTTGGAGGTATCATACTGGTCTTTAGGAAATATAAAAGGAAGAAGTTTTTAAATTCATCTCTGTTCTCAAGAAAAGAGATTTTTCACGTAAGAAACCATGTGAGAACAATACAACACATTATATAATATGATTCTAAATTGAATATGATTGTCAAAGTGTACAGCTAATCACTCTTGGAAGTTTAAATACGTGTAGAGAAAAACACTGTTCCCTTCCTCTGTGTATGTAATAGTGAATAAACGTCACGCTCTCTGGTTTTGCTTCTTCAGGTGGCAGGGCAGAAGGAACCCTCCGTTCAGCTAAGAGTGAGGAGTCTCTTAGTTCCCTCCATGCAGTCGATGGTAAGACTAAAAGCATCAGCTGTTTTGTTCTATAAGATATTGCATAAAAGAACACAACAATTGAGTATATTTTATAAAAATATACTTAATAAATAGACTATAGACTGTCGTTTCCTAAGAATGCTAGTATCTATTTAGTATTGTCCATTGATGTTTTAATATCAGTCTTTGATTTCTTCCCTTTTGACATGATTGCTATTCAATTTACTAAAAATAGTGAAATGTTTTACGTTAACCATTTATATTTGTTAGTGCCCAGTGTAAAGTGGTATTAGTATTTCTGTAGATATCACAATGAGAGCACAATGTTACAAAGTATAAAATTAAGCAGTTTTGATATTCAGACGGATAGTCTTTTGTCTTGCAAATAGCTTAACCTACCGTTCACTTTCATAGATCAGATTGATAACAGGTGGTCCTCGTTATCTGAGGATAATTGTACCAAGAGAAGGCAACTTAAAGAGAATCTGCTTAAAATGGGGACCAAAGTTTTATGGTAAATAGTGCAAAAATGTTTGATTGCCACTTGAAAAACAAAACTAAAAAATTTGAAATTTGAAAATGTTTATTTTAGCTTCTATTTAACAAAAGTCAAGTTATAGTTGCAACTATGTACTAATTTTTAAAGTGAACAAAGGATTAGTTCAATGTTGACTTGAAAGGAGATAGAACTTTTTTGACAAAACCACGTATTAGCAAATAGGACATCCTTCACTTCATGTTAGGCTTCTGCAGCAGGATTGTAAAAACGCTCTTTTTACAAAAAGTAATCAAGAGCTACATTGATTTCCCACAGGCTTTTCTTAATCCATTGATATTCAGTCATGCTCTTTTGAAGTATCTTGGAGTGTCATCATCCTGGTCAACGTATTAACTCTTCTAACTGCCAGATCCTCATTGACGAAAGGCTCGACTTGTGATTCAGTAAATCCTCACAGATCACTTTAGTTGGATGTCCAGCATCTTATGAGTTTTCCGAGATTTTCCGTTTCACTGCAGTTAAGAGAATCGTTCACAAAAACAGTGCAGTGGGCTGGGTAGATGCTAGTGCTAAGCAGAAAATAATATTTGAGTAGGCATTAATTTTATAATTGGTCAATAATTACTGTATGTATTTATGTTAGGACAATTTCTGCCTCTTTCTAGTACATTTTCATTATGGCAATTCTGATAATTTTAATAGAATGCTGAGATAGAGGACTTCTTTTACCAATTGGATGTTTAGCAATATCATAAAATTACTTAATGCTTCACCACTCTTGAGGACTCTTCCTGAGAAACGTAAAGCCTATTCTTATTAAAGAAAAAAAAAAGAAATTATTTTTGTTTAAGTATCTGAGAGGAATTCTTTACTAAATATAAGTACATACTTTATGGGATTGTAGACATTTTTTAATTGAGAAGTTCAATTTTTTAGAAATTTGGGTGTTATGAGGATTTTTTCCCCAGCAACAACAAAAACCTTTTGCTGTTATATCTCCAAATTACTATTTAACGTGATTAATTCTACCTCAAAAGTCATGTGTGAGGTCAGTGGTAAAAGAAGATAAAAAGAAATGAAAAACTTGCCTAAAGTCACAACAAGAGTCAGTGTTGGACTAGTAATAGAATCTAAGAGTTCCGAGTCCTTTTTCCTATTGAACCAGCAGATGCTGCATAGTCCCTCTGATTATATCAAGTGTATGTGTTATTTAGCATTTGGTTTGGGAGTTCCATCTATGTACCCCAAGAGACAATTACCAGAAAGAAAATGAGAAGGAACATTTTCTTACCCTGTGTAGCACATCATTACTGCTGTACTGAGTAAGTGACTTATTATGGTATTTGTGCATCCTGTGACATTCACACTTTGATATTGTTATCCATTTTACCAGGTGATTCCAAGCTGTTCCGACCCAGAAGACCCAGATCTAGCAGTGATGCACTGAGTGCCTCTTTTAATGGAGAAATGCTGGGCAACCGCTGTAATTCCTATGATAATCTGCCCCATGACAATGAAAGTGAGGACGAAGTAGGGCTGCTTCATATTCCAGCTCTTATGTCTCCTCATTCAGCTGAGGATGTTGATTTAAGCCCACCAGACATTGGAGTAGCCAGCCTGGATTTTGATCCAATGTCATTTCAATGCAGTCCTCCTAAGGCCGAATCAGAGTGTCTGGAGAGCGGTGCTTTCTTTTTAGATTCATTAGGAGACTCCAAGGATAAACCAAGTACCAATAAAAAAGATACAGAAGCAGGTGGTAGCCAGTCTCAGACTCCAGGGAGCACTGCAAGTTCTGAACCTGTCTCTCCTCTTCAGGAGAAACTGAGTCCATTCTTTACCCTGGACTTGAGCCCCACTGAAGAAAAATCATCTAAGCCATCCTCATTCACTGAAAAGGTCGTCTATGCTTTCTCTCCAAAGATTGGACGAAAATTAAGCAAATCACCTTCTATGAACATATCTGAGCCAATTTCAGTCACCCTTCCCACTCGGGTGTCAGAAGTCATTGGTGTCGTCTCAAATACAGCAGCTCAGAATGCATCTTCTCCAACCTGGAACAAAAGTGTTGAAGAAAGTGATGTCATAAATAGATCCCCCACCCAGCTAGTAAAGATGAAAACAAATGAGAGAGAGGCCCAAGAAGGATGTGAGTCGGAAGTCCAGCCCCTGGACCAGGTGGCTGCTGCAGAAGTAGAATCGCCAGGGAAGGAGGAGCAGTCTGTCTCAAGCAGTCAGAGTAAGGCTGTACCTTCTGGACAGACTCTGGCAGGTACCATTTGTTTTCCTCCGTTCTTTCTTTAAGCTAAGAGGGCTCTTCAATCCTGTGTGCCATCTGTGCCTTTTAAGAGAGAAATTTCCTCCACAGCTAGCCTTTAATCAAAGAGAATATTTTGCTGGGTGGTGCTGATGGCTCAAAGCTCTAAATTAAATTCAGTCAAACAAAAATCCCCTAAAGGGAGTGGTCCTGCTTCAGACCTTCATGAAGTCCCTTATCTCTTTGGACAGTCAGAATTCGTGGATAATTTCTGCACAACTTCGTAGTTCTTGATTCTCTTTTCTCTTCTAATAAAATACCTATATAATAGCCTTACAAGTTAACCAGCCAGCCTACGCCATCAAGTGTAAAACTATTCCTCATAACAATCTGCAAGCGCTTGAAGCTTGTTTTCTAAGCAATCTTTTCTGAGCCAGATGAGGGACCTGCTTTTTCCCCTCATCTCTGTAGCAGTTCAGGAGGAGATTGTAATCTTTAAACACTCTTTGTTTTAGTTTTCCTTCTGAACCAGATGTGTTTTCTGCAGCATTTGCATGTGGGATAGAAGATCATGGAGTGCCATTTTGAAATATGGAAGGCCTTATTTTATAGTGATCAAATGGGGAGTGTTTGGCTTTCCATATAGGATAACACAAGCTACCTTTTCACTCTCATTTTTTTTCCCAATTTCCCCCCAGGAGCAGTTACCCATGACCCCCCTCAGGATTCCGTTCCTGTCAGTTCAGTCACTCTTATCCCACCACCACCGCCTCCGAAAAATGTTGCCCGCCTGTTGGCGCTAGCGTTAGCTGAGTCTGCACAGCAAGCCTCAACTCAGTCCTTGAAGAGACCAGGGACTTCCCAGGCCGCTTATACAAATTATGGAGATGTGGCAGTGGCTGCACCTGAAGATAAACTGCCTCACTGCCACTCTAGTGTTACTCTAGATAAAGCCTATGTCCAAACTGAGAGGCCGGCAGAGCAGCTCTGCCTCCAGAACATTGCATCTGTGAACTGTGACCAGCCTATACCAGATCCAGCAGCTCTTGGCGGTCACACCCATTCCAATGCAACTGCAACTGGGGAGCAGCTCCAGCAGGCAGACTTTCCAGGGAATCAGCCCCATCGAACCTGTTTATCTGGGGACCCAGAAAAGGCCAGAATCACTTCAGTTCCCTTAGCAGACTCTAAGTCTGATGATCACGTAAGTTTCCCTGAAGACCAGTCTGCGAAGAACAATATGCCAGCTGTCTCCTTTGTGGATCAGGAGCGGTCTCAACTTCATTTCTACAGTGGAAATCAGCCTCCTTCTTATCTTGGTACAAGTGTGGATAAGCCCCATCACCCTTCAGAACTTGCAGACAAATCTCCCACACCCTCTAATTTCCCTAGGGACAAAATCTGCCCTCCTTCTGGGTCCCCTGAAGAGAATACCAGCACAGCCACCATGGCTTATACCACAGCTGCTCCAGCAACAGCTGAAGTAAGCACCAGAGAAGCCAACTGGGATGTGATTGAACAACCCACCGCAGCTGATTTTGCGGCCGCCACCCTGCAGCGCACTCACAGAACTAATCGTCCCCTCCCCGCGCCTCCTTCCCAGAGATCAGCAGAGCAGCTACCAGTCGTGGGGCAGGTACAAGCAGCAACCAATGTAGGATTAAATAATTCCCACAAGGTAAGAAGGGGAGGAAGTCAGGGAGATGAAATATACTTTTTCCAAAGGTATGTCACTTTTCAGCAGGGTGTGTTGTTATATTGAGTCAGATGTGACATTTATTTTTAAATCCCGTGGCAGGTTTCAATGAAACACTTCCCATTTGAGGCTGGCATCTGCCTTTACCTTGATGCTGGTTTTTCTCTGAGAAAGGAGCAGGCACTCGATGACTAGAGTTTAACTATACCTGCTGCCTTTTCTTTGTAAAGCCTTCTAGGTAGTTTCTTCATAGTCATACTAAGAGATCCTGTTCAAACGAGTCAGACTGGGCTTTAGGTGTCAGGGTTGCAGATTTGTTTGGGCTGTTTTCCAACTCCATCACTGACTCATTGTGACTTTGGGCAAGTCATTTAGCCACCCTCTGCCAGTTATTCACATGCACACAATAAAAGTGCTTTCTTCTCAAGACATTTGTAAGACTTTCTGTCTTGCAGACTTTTCAGAGTTGTGAGAGATTGTGGTGTCTTAGGACTTTTTGTTATTTTCTCAACATTAATCTGCAGATTGTTCTATGGTCAAACACCTGTTTTGAAGAAAAACTTGTATGCAGAATGCTAAGGTTTTTCTTAATTTTCTCATATTTTAAAAAAGTGCCCCAGGTGTTTTGTAGTCACCTTGAACTCAAAGGACTTCACTATCTAGTCGTTAGTGGAGGATGCTATTCTCGAGGGCAGCATGTTTGCGGTATCGCTGTGAAGATCATGTTTGGCCTCTGCTGCCACAGACCGGGGTGGAGTAGAAGGTAGGGGAGGGATAGCAACTGAGTGCCTTCAGTGCCACCTTAAACAAGTCACTTTATCACCCTTCCCTAGATTTGAGCCTTAAAACTTCTCACTGTGTAGAGCTGTGAGTCACTTCCAAAATCTCTCCAGATAGAATCACTTCTTTTTGTTTAACAAAATGTTCTCGGTGTTGAGACTGAGCTGGACAGATAGACTGGGTGTATATTTTTAAGTCTGTGACTTGACTAAACCTCTGTTTGATCTGTACATTAAGGTACTGTCATAGGGAACGTCATCTTACATTTAAAGCCTATCATAAATTAGAACAGTTCTCCAAAGATGGCGATGGCTGTTACACCACATAGCAACGTAGGCCATTTACTGGCAGTGGGGATAGGTGGCCAGTATGTCCATGTGGCTTGGGAAATTTCAAGCTGCTACCCAAGTAGCCTCAACTTGTGACTTACAAATTTAATAGTGTTTGCACAGAGGGAAGCATAAAAAACAAACTCATAATATTATCATCTTTCAATAGATTCAAGGAGTAGTTCCAGCTCCAGAGAGGCCACCTGAACCCAGAGCCATGGATGACCCTGCACCTGTCCTTGTCATTGACAACAGCGCAGCTGCTCAGTGTCCCATCTCTACTCCCGCTCTCCAACCAGGCCTTCCTGAAAAGGTGTGGGATGGTGCCAGGGCCCCACCGCTGCACCTGCGTGCTGAGCCTGTCCCTGTGCACTCCTCCTGTGGCTATACTGCACCGGTTCCTCCCACCAGGACAATGGAGAGTAAAATTGCTGCTGCCATACACTCCAGCAGTGTAGATGCTACCAGCAGCTCCAGCTATCATCCCTTTGTCACTGCTTCCTTAGCCTCCGTGGATGATATTTTGCCTTTACCACTTCCTGTCCCACAACCTAAGCATGCTTCTCAGAAAACTGCTTATGCCACCTTTGCTAGGCCTGATGTCATTGCTGAGCCCTTTGGTCCAGAAAACTGTTTGCACTTCGGTATGACTCCAAACTGCCAGTATCGTCCCCAGAGTGTACCTCCACATCACAATAAATTGGAACAGCACCAAGTGTATGGTTCCAGATCAGAGCCACCAGCGTCCATGGGTCCTCGTTATAACACGTACGTGGCCCCGGGAAGAAATGCATCTGGACACCACTCCAAGCCATGCAGCCGGGTTGAGTATGTATCTTCTTTGAGCTCCTCTACTAGGAGTAGTTGTTACCCTGAAGATATTCCACCATACCCTACCATCCGGAGGGTACAGTCTCTCCATGCCCCTCCATCTTCTATGATTCGCTCTGTTCCCATTTCACGGACAGAAGTTCCCCCAGATGATGAACCAGCCTACTGCCCAAGACCTCTGTACCAATATAAGCCATATCAGTCCTCCCAGGCCCGCTCAGATTATCATGTAACACAGCTGCAGCCTTACTTTGAGAATGGTCGGGTCCACTACCGGTATAGCCCATATTCCAGCTCTTCTAGTTCCTATTACAGTCCAGATGGAGCGCTGTGTGATGTGGATGCCTATAGCACAGTACAGTTGAGGCCCCTTCACCGCCTACCCAATCGCGATTTTGCTTTCTACAATCCTAGGCTACAAGGGAAGAACTTATACGGTTATGCTGGTTTGCCTCCACGTCCCCGGGCCAACGTGACTGGCTATTTCTCTGGTAATGACTACAATAATGTAGTCAACGTGGCTCCAACCGCTGATGTAAAGCACACATACACCTCATGGGATCTTGAGGACATGGAAAAATACCGTATGCAATCCATCCGGAGAGAGAGCCGCGCTCGGCAGAAGGTGAAAGGGCCTGTTATGTCCCAGTATGATAACATGACCCCAGCTGTTCAAGATGACTTGGGTGGGATCTATGTCATCCATCTACGTAGTAAATCAGATCCTGGGAAAACTGGACTTCTCTCAGTGGCAGAGGGAAAGGAGGGGCGACACCCAGTCAAGGCCATCAGTCCTGAAGGAGATGACCGCTTCTATAGGAAGCATCCAGAGCCAGAGTTCGATAGAGCCCACCACCATGGAGGATATGGCAATGGACAGTCGGAGAAACCATCCCTCCCTCAGAAGCAGAGTAGCCTCAGGAACAGGAAACTTCATGACATGGGTTGTAGTCTCCCTGAGCACAGGGCACATCAGGAAGCAAGCCATAGGCAATTATGTGAATCAAAAAATGGGCCACCTTACCCCCAGGGAGCTGGCCAGTTAGATTATGGGCCCAAAGGGATTCCAGACACTTCTGAGCCAGTCAGCTACCATAACTCTGGAGGGAAATACATTATTTCAGGGCAGGAGTCTTTAAGACTGAACCACAAAGAGGTGAGGCTCTCCAAAGAGTTTGAGAGGCCCCGGGTTAGGCAGCCTCCTGCCCCGGAGAAACACTCCAGAGACTGCTACAAGGAGGAGGAACACCTCACTCAGTCAATAGCCCCACCCCCTAAACCCGAGAGGAGTCACAGCCTGAAACTCCATCATACCCAGAACGTGGAGAGGGACCCCAGCGTGTTGTACCAATACCAAACCCATGGCAAGCGCCAGAGCAGTGTGACTGCTGTGTCCCAGTATGATAACCTGGAGGGCTACCACTCCCCGCCCCAGCACCAGCGCGGAGGCTTTGGAGGAGGAGTGATGGGGACATACATGCCCTCTGGCTTTCCCCACCCACAAAACAGGACATATGCTACAGCTTTGGGTCAGGGGGCCTTCCTGCCCTCAGAGTTGTCCTTGCAGCATCCTGAAACACAGATCCACGCAGAATGAGCCCTGGGAGCAATAGAGTTGAAGCAGCCTCTGCTGGACAGTGGACTGTTCTATTTTTTTCAGTAACCAAAAAGATTTAAAAAAGAAAAAAAGCTACAAAACCCCTGGCCACATTAAAAAAAATAATCAGAAAAGTAAATCACCATCTTTTTCCCCTTCCCTGCTTCATTACCACCTCTTCCATCTATAGACTATGTCGTTTTTGTCTTTAAAAGAGATCTGAATGGTTGTCAAGCACTATGTTGAAAACTCGGTAAAGAAATTTGTCACAGACCATACTTGCCATATAGGGCTAATTTGTCAGAGCCTGAGGACTGCCTTTAACTGAATTTGAGTTTAATTTTGTGCTTAGTGTCTGCCGTCTAGTTCAGAGCAGGGCACTCTGTCTCCTGGAGGGCCTCTGCGTTTCCTGTCGGTTCCTACTTTTCAGTAGCCATGCAGCTTGCCCAGATTGACACTGTTTTTCTCGCTTTATTCTCCCTGTCTTATAAGGGTCCCTGACCCTTCAGAAGAGTCTATCAGACATTTAGCAAATTATAACTAAAAAATACAGGAATGAGGACTTTAAGCATTTAATCAAGAGTCGTCATAAAATGTCAGACCACTGAGACCCAGCCTGAACCATGCTCTTCATATTCTTATTTTTCATAGTTGTTCCTCACAGTTCAGTGAACAGGCTCATGTTAGTGCAGAAGAAATTTTTAAAAGTTAGAATTAAAGAAACTTCTTAGGTGGAAGTCAGTGAACTTCATTAGCACCAGAAAACTATATCAATGCTTCTAGTGTGTTGCCTGCCTTCAGTTATTTTTTTTTCTCAATAATATTGGGTAAATTGTAATCTAGTAAAACACTTCGCACCATTTGTTCTCCTAAAGCAACTTTTTTTTTCATTAAAAAAAACCAGCATGGTTTGATGGATAAACATGATTTATCATGATTACAACTCTACATGTTAATTTCTGTTTCTAAACCAGAGTACAGGTTTCCTGAGAATTGTTAAAGTACATGTGTATTATCTGTTAGTAAACAGAAAGTTCCTACAGTTGCCGATCTGAGCAGTCCCCACGTCTGTCCTGAGGAGTTAGCGTGCTGTTTGTTCACTGTGTCCGTGTGCAGTCACAGTCTCACAGTAACCGCCATCTGCACCAGCATATCAGGGATAGCTCTTACACCTCTGTAGACATGTTAAACATGTTCACTACCCAAGACTTTCTTTTGAAAGTTGCATTTCTGATTAGAGTAGGAACAGACATCTCTCTAGCCCAACTCCATTCCATTTTCTCAACCACCCACCACCTCTACACCAGAATTGCAAGGCAGTCCTATATTTACAAAACATGTAGATTGTCATTTCATTCCATATTCTTAATAATATTTGATTTTTATACATTCACATGTTTTAAATGCTCAGTTTGTAGAACATATGAGAATTTCATTCCATTTACTGGATGGTTGCTGCTCTTGGCTTTTTAAAACTTGGAATTTTATTTAGAGCGAAGGAAGAAATCTTTTAAGAGGCTAAATTCATGCTGCTATAATTGCTGTGAAATTGTATAAAGAATAGTATTCGTGCCAGTCCTTTTTTTTTTATTTAAAAAAAAAGTATGATTGCATTTTAAGGGTTTATATTTAGAAAAAGAAATAAAATTTTAAAAACAACACATTTATTCACATGTGGAAATGCTCTATAAGGTTTTCTTTTGTTCCCCCAGAATTGATCAGAGAGATTCAATAAAGATCATGGTAGAAATCTTGAAATACTGGTATGTGCAAAGGTCTGTGGAAATTTAGGCCTCTATGTTAAAAGTGCAGACCAACTGGTATATAGTCACAATGTTAAGGAACCTGATAGGACGCTTCTGTTTAGCACACGAACACATCGGGTGCTTTATACAGGAGTTTGATCTTTGGTGAATATACAGCACTAATTTTTTTTTGCTTTAACCATCTTTTTGTCAAGTAGGCAAGCCATTGCCCCTTTGAGATAACACAGCCTTGTAAGTTCTCACCAGCAGCATGGAGACTAGAAAGAGGAGCTGGTGTGACAAAGAGATACAGATGGCTTTAGTGACTGAGAGCCCAGAAGGATGTGGCTGAAGAAGTCCTGTCCAATTTTAATATTTGAGGATTTGTCGTCACACACATTGTTTAATCCTGAAACTAAAGTCTATTTTATAAATACTAAGGTTAATTCCTTAAAGCAATTACTTTATTAATGTCTTAGGAATATCAGGTAAATATTTTGAATACAGAGTAATGACTCAAATTACTGGTATAAGTGTGAAACACAAACTTTAGGTAAAATCTAGAGTAGTTTTATTTCATGTATGTGGATACAGCCTTAACTTTGGACTCAGTCATTTGAAGGACTTTGCCTGTATCTTTCCCTTTATAATATTGTAGGGTAGAAATTGGATGGCAAGTCACTGTGAGCCAGGTTACCTCAGCATCATTCACTTTGTGTGTGACTTCACAAATAGAGGAATTAAATGTTACTACTTTCAAATTTTGACATGGAGCATTATGATCAAGGAAATGGAGCTGCCTTATACATTAAACCCGTAATTTAATTCTATTGGTATTTTCATAGCCATGTCTCCAGATTTTATCTTTTTGGCAAAATTCTGATGCCGCTGTTTGGTTTGATTGAAATAAATAATCCCTGGATGTCTGGCCAGAGACTTAGCTAACAGCCCCAGAGGTGCCATTTTCTTATGAGTAAATTTCATCTGAGCCTTACTCCCAACTGTATTCAATTTCTTTTTAAACATGCAAGTCCCTGGGGTGATCCCAAGGATAGGGCCTGCATGTTTTTATAATGACAAAACATTTTTAAAAGGTTAGGATCAGGTTGAAGAATTTGAGGACAAATTCTGTAAAGAAGAGGGACCATTAATGTGAGTGGGTAACCACATTTGCAGCAGCAATAGATGCATACAATGTAAATTTGAAATTTGCCCCTTTAGCTAAAAAAGGAGCCTGCAAAGTCCATATTTCTCTTCGCAGACCTGTCAATCACCCATTCGGTATGTTGGCAAAGTATTGCCTGAGCAGTCTATGTAAGGAAACGATAATGAAAGTAAAAGTATGTCAGAAAGTGACTTCAGTGGTTAGAGGCATGTGATTTTCAGTACTGTGTGTTAAGGAAATGTCAGGAATGGTATATTTTAACTGTATGCAAGGTAATGTCAGTGTGCACAGAGGATCTTTTCTCCTTTTCTAATTAGTACTGTTAGTGTTCAAAGAATAAAAATGGTTGTTTTACAGTTTAGATTCTAAGGTAGCAAAATCTGACTGTTCAACCATGATCTGCATGAGAGAAGCATCCTAGGAAGTCTTAGATCATACTTTTGAGTTCTTTAATTTATATAGTTTTTTTATGTTTTAATATTTTTGTGAACTGGTGTAAATTGTTAATGCATATAAGCTTGTGTATTTCTGTAAATAGTTTTGTCATTTATTTCTTGACCCGTATGTAAATATTTAGAGTCTCATTTCTTCAAAACTTATTTGAAGCTGAGTTGTGGGTTTGGGGTTTTGTTTGTTTCTTTGATTGTTTTGGTTGGGGTGGGGGGAGAAGGGATTTTGTACTCCAGCAATCCAGATGGAGATCTCGTGTGGTTTAAAGCAAATGTCCCACTGAAAGCAATTCAAATATCAACACAGTTATTTCAGGTTAAACAGACTTCTTTGTGTATGTGTTTCCTTTTTAACCTAATATCAATTATAAGAAAATAGATGGGTAATTGGGGATCTTCAGATCAACAGGTTAGTGTTGGTATGACATAGGTTATTATGCCAAATGGAATGCTATTTGAGAGAAGGGGCATAATGTCTCCTGGTTGTATCTCTTTGCTGCACTATGCCACCAGGCCAAACTTTCCCCAGGTCCAGCGTCTCCAGAACTGCAGAGGCCTCTTACTCTGTACTGGAGAGTCTCTGCAGACTTGCTGCACCTGAGGCTGCCCTCAGGAACCCATGCACTGCTGCCACCTGGTTCTCAAGTTTGCAGTTCCCAGGAAACTGAATTGGCTTATCGCAGAATTCTCCAGAAGGAGATTCTGAAAGACAACCATATTTCTAACGATTCCACAAGGCATCTTGGACGTCTTGTTTACCTTTCAGTGTGAAATGACCAGAAAAGAATCATGTCCTACACTCAGTCATCTGTGGCAAGCTGGTTTGTGACAAACCCAGATAAAGAATTTCAATGAGACAAGTGCTGTAGGTAACCCAGCTGCCTGACAGGGGATCCACAGCGTATTCCTGTGCCAAAGTGCTTCTCGCAAGAAATATTTCCATATCAACCAGGATTTTTTGAAGGAAAAAAAATTCATATTGTTGTTGAAACCCTAGTTTTCCTATTGGGAGTCATATATTACAAATCATTCTTCGTTCTAAAATATTAGGGCCTTTTCTTTTTTGCCAGTAATAGGGAAAGTGGCCTGTCAGATGACGTTGGTGAGCCAGCATCTTTTGTATACCCACATACCACACTCCAGACTGTAAGGAAAGATAGAACATCTGCTTTCAATAAACACCCCCAGACTTCAACATGGTTCCCGTGGAAACTGCTCAGGTAGGATTAAAGAGAAGACATAGGACATTTCCACCGTCTGCTACTTAATTTTCTGGAACTCTCATTTCCATACCAACTATTTCATCACCAAATTTTCTTCACCACTGATGAAAATATACTACCTACCTCTTAAAATGTGTATTTATTTGTCATTCAGGAATTGGGGACAAACACATGGGTGGTGGTTGAGATTTTAGTCATTAATGGTTCTGTGGGAAAAGTCATATTGACTCCCATTATAGTGGAACCTGGGGCATCTGCAGCCAGCTGAGAGGAGACAGTTGTTTGGCCATATTTCTCACCTGAGAGTGTACCTCTTAAAAAAAATTGTGAGGTTTAATTTTTATTTTAAGTATTTTAACTAAAATATTTACAGAATATATTTCAAACCACGAACTATAAACCTTCCTCTTCCTCTAAATAACCATTCAAAATAAATAAGCTTGTCAAAATGGTGAATAAAGGAAGTCCTGAACCGAGGCCCTGAAAGACTGGAACCGCGTGCCATCTATTTTCCGTTACTCAGAGCCTCCTGTTGTTCTCTCCGAACAAAGCACTTGGATAGCCACGTTTCAGAAGGTGAGATATTAGTGTACAAAAAGCTTAGAAGGGAGAATGGAATAGAGACTATGAGTTCTCCCTGCCCTCGACATATGGTGTTTCTCATACTCAGTACGCTTAGAGACATGGCTTTGTCCATGTTAATAACCGAAAGTATTTCTCCCCACAGGAGAATGCTAAATGTCTTCTACAGACATAAATGTAGAAGACATTTAGCATCCACAGTTAACTCTAGTGGGAAGAAAGAAAAGAGTGCCATGTACGCATACAGTTTCAGCTGTCATTGAGTCATTCAGTTAGTGTTCATATTTTAAAATGGGCAAGTAGTCCTTAAACTTTAGAATCCATATAAAGCACCTGGAGATCCAGTTAAACATAAGATTCCTTGAACAACCACCGGACATTCTGATTCAGTAAGTCTAGGACTGGACTTGGGAATCTGCGATTTTAGCAGCCAGTCCATGTGATTCTGGTACAGATGGTTGAGAAGTGCTGGTCTAGACAACGTATTTCATAGGCTTTTCTCAAAGGCAAACTCTCTCTAGTTCGTTTAGCTTTACACTTTTTCTCATTTCTAACTTGGTTCCCCATCACTTTAGTGATCCTGGAACAGAAATTTATCATTAATTTCTCTGTCCCAGTGTTTAAATAGTAAGCCTAGATTCAATTATTTATAACAATGACAGATGGAAATTAGGACAAGTTGATCTGACAAACAGTATAGAAAACAATATTCTCTGAAACTGGTAAAAAGAAATACCGATGACTAGACTATTGGCTCCAGTTACGTACTTATATAGGTAGTAAGTCTTTGGGTGTGAGACATTTAGGCTTATTAAGAAGTATACATAGTTAATGCATATTAACAATTCAGGCGGTCAGCTGCTTGAAACACTGTATTCATTTAAAACAAATAACTTAGAACAACGTGGTGTGCCCTCCTCTTTCACCAAAACTTTTATAAGAACCACTAGCCCATAATTAGCTTATTTGGTCTTTTAGTTTTATGCATTTCATCAATTGTGGGCCACAGTTTAGCAATGTTTTTAATAGCTGGAGGTAATTAACACTATGCTTACTATACTGTAGTGCCAGTTACTGTTGTTGTAAGCATTTTATATCTATTAACTCATTTGTTCCTCATAACCCATCAGTCTATAGATGAATCCAAGGTACACAAAGGCTGAACTCCGCCCACAGTCATACAGCTAGTGATGATGGTGGAGCTGAAATTCAGACCCTGGCACTCTTTGACACGAGTTTATGTTCTAATAAAAGCAGACTTTAGAGTTGGATAGTTGAATGCTAACTGCTGTTTACCAATTCCAAAACCCTTACTGAACTACTAAACCCTTCTAAAACAATTTCTAAAACTCTTACTAAGCCATGGCTTTCTCATCACTGAAGTGGGAATAACAGTAGTACCTACTGCTTATGATTACTATGGGGACTAAGTCAGATAATAGATGTTTCTAAACGGCTTAGCAGGAAAGCAAGTACCCCATAAAAGTTATCCAGGATTTTTACTGTGAAATGGTGCAGGACCATGCAGCAGATAAAGAAAAGAGGGTTATATTATGCTTATATAATTGTATCATTAAGAATTTAATCAGTTGGCTGAGTCTTTCTGAAAAAACAGAAAGGTTTAACATGGTTGACATATATCTGCAGGAGAAGTCTTGACAAGGAGTGGTGAGAGACGTAATTTAGTGGTTAAAATAAAACTTCACAGTGAAACATGGAGCTTGAGGTGATAGTGGAGAAAGCCCTTGCTCTCTAAAAATACTTTGCAATTCAGTGGAAACCTTTATATAGACAGCGCTATGACTACGAAATAATGTTTACATTCTTTATTAGAGCTATGTTATCTATTTCATTCCATTCAATCTGGTAACTTTGCAGCTCAGGGACGTGATCTTGTGAACCTCTGTGAGCTGTGCCTTCTCTGCTAATGGGAGTTGCTTTCTGCGGGTTGCACTTTATTGTCTTGCCCCAACTGTAGGCTTTTTAATACGCACAGTGGCAGGGACAGAAGCAGCACCCATAACTGCAGCAGAAGAATGGTAGGGAAACAGGTATGGTGTGTTACAAAGGGTTGCTAAAGACAGATGGCTTTGACTGACTCTCCATTTCTGAATGGTAAAACTTGGTAAAAAATAAGTCTTTCTATTAGTCTTAAACACACATACATTTTTCCTGACTCAAGATCTGTTAGAGCATTTGCTTATCCAGAGAAGAAAGCATAGCGATTGCACTGACAATACCTACTAGTTCTAATAATGTATTGATCAATTACCATGTACCAGGCTAAGTTTTTTACACATATTAATATTAATTCAGTTTTCCTGACAGTTATGTGAAGTAGCGTTATTACTTTTATTGCCACTTTACAGATAAAGAAATTGAAGCCCAGAAAGCTTAAGTACTGTGCTGAGTCCATATGTCTGAGATTAAGTGGGATTCAGGCCCAGGCTGTGTGACTCTGGAACCTGCAGTTCGTGTGTGTGTGTGTGTGTGTGTGTGTGTGTGAGAGAGAGAGAGAGAGAGAGAGAGAGGAAGATTGGCCCTGAGCTAACATCTGTGCCAATCTTCCTTTATTTTATGTGGGATGCCACCACAGCATGCCTTGAGGAGGGCTGCTGGGTCTGCGCCCAGGATCCAAACCTGCAAACCCTGGGCTGCCAAAGGGAGCACACAAGCTTAACCACTATGCCATGGGACCAGCCCCTGGAATCTCCAGTTTTAACACTTTGCTATTCTGCCTGCCTAACGTGGATCTTCAAAGATCATGAACACCCTAACACAGGAGTGGTGAAGACACTATTATTGGTGAAGGTGCTATTAATTTGCAGAGAAGTCAACCCCTCCCTACCAGGATAGGCTAGGCTTATGCTGTAGTATACCCTTATAAAATCGCAGTACTTTAACAACAAAAAAAAAGAGATGTATTTCCTGTCAAGCAAATTCTGCTACAGGTCCAAGGCTACTCTCCTGGGCCCTCTGTGCAGCCACTCAGCCACATCTGGGTTGAGGGCGGCTCCCGCATCCTTCAGCTACATCATCTGAAACACGTTCCTGGGATGGTGTGGCAAGGGAGGGTGTTGTGCAAGTGGTTAAAATCTGGCCCAGAAATAAGACAAGTAGTTCCTGCTCAAAGTTCATGAGCCAGAACTTGTCTCAAGGCCGTGCCCAACCACAGGGAAGGCGGCACCTTCAGTGTAGTCTGCCTGCCGTGTGTCTGGAAGGACAGCCAGACCGGGTAGCAGTGAGCAGCACTAATGTCTGTCACACCATTAGCTCTCTACTTGGAGTCTTTCATTTCCATTAATTACTGGCAACCGTATCCTAGTGTGGGAGAACAGTGCTAGTTTAAACCCTCCGAAGCAAGCTCAAGGAATAACAGTTCTTTGAACAAGAGAAATGGGGAGGCAGTGTAGGGCTGACAGGTTGACTGATGAGGTGTCACTTATGGGGGTCCCACAGTCGTAGCAAGAATTTGGCCCTGCACCCGCGGGTTTCTGATCATAAATTGGAGAAAAGCTTCTAGAAGTAAAGAGAGAATGCGTCTTGCTCCCATCTCAAAAAAATGGAGGAAGACTTTCAAAGAGAGAAAGGTGCTCTGAGAATGCTGTTTGAGAGTCAAATACACCCACCCTCCTTCTGCCCTGCCTGTCTGGCCTCATTGACTTCCTCCTTCTGAAAACGTGGCAAGTCCACTGCCATCTCAGCCTTTGCCCTGACTCACACTCCTCCCCGATATTTTCCCGGATATTTTCATGGCTTGTTCCCTCACTTTAAGTCTTTGCCAAAATGTCACCACCTTAGAAAAGACTTCCCTTGACCACCCAAGTGAAAATAGCATCTTTTATTACTCTCAATCCACTTATTCTGCTTTCCTATGTTATTTATGTAATTTTTATATCTCCTCTAGAATGTGAACTCCAAGAGGACAAGAACTTTGTCTTGTTCACTGTTATATCCTATAATATAGCATAGTATTGTAGCATAATATGTGCATCAGTATTTGTTGAACAAATGAACTGATGGGTCTCTGTTATCCATGGTAATGCAACAGAAGGTGTGTGCTCAGAAACCCTTTGGGTACTGGAATGTAACAGGTTGTCTTTCTTCAGTACCCAGAATGAACCTAACATCATTTGTTTGGTGTACTTTCATATTGCAAGTACATTTGGACTACTGTGTTGGTTGATGGCCCCAAAAGGAAAGTAAGTAGGCTTAGATTATCTCAAACTCAACTGCCAGAGTGACTAGACGCTGCTAGAATTAGTCAGAAAATCTTTTTAAAGGAGGTGAGTTTTGAACATTGGAAAGTAGTGAATGGAAGTTACTTTCAGGAGAGGAATGAAGATGTCCCAAATGTCCAGGAAAAACTTTCTTCCCACACTCACATCCACCCTATGAAACATCTTAAGGTGTGGGTCTGAGAAGATGTAATGGTCCTTTTCTTCCAGGCCATGGCAACTTTGGAAGAGAAGGAAAAATTAGGGCTTGGATAGTTTTCGAGAAACATATGTAGTAACCTATGTAACGAGGGATGGTAGAATCTAGGGAAGTATAAATGAGTTAATCTCTGAATGATCCACATCTCTAAATTACATGAGTTTAAAGAGGAAAGCTAAAAGTGTGGGACACTGTCTCACTGATGTCACCTAGACCCTACAGAATAAAGCTGCTGGGACTCCAAGACCCCAGGAGCCTCAAGGATGCTCTGAAAGTAGTTGCTGAGGCTGAATTTCATTGTTGCCTGGCCCCTCCTGGTATCAAAGCTACCCTTTCCCTTGCTGGTCCTCTCGATGCCCCTTAGCAAGTGTTTTACATTGACTACGGTGGAAAATGGTTCTCCCCCTATCAGAGTTTATGATTATTAGAGTGTCAAAGGCTATGTAGACTCGACTTTTATGGCCTTCTCTTAAAACTAACTAACCAAAACATGTAGGAGTAGCTTCTTTGGGACTAATCAAAAGCATCCAGTGTTGGACTCAAAAAGTATTTTGCTATACTAATGACAAATGAGTATTCCAGGACAGTGTACTAATACCATCACTCTCCTCCTTTAAGGTAATCTCCTTGGCTTTGGGGGATATTTCCAGCTTACAAAGATGGGCATCTTTTTCCCCGTATCTTAGAGAATGTGATGCTTGTCCAAAGACCTCCTTATTGTCCAGGAAAGTACCTGATCACCTACTCTGGGTCCTCTTGAGCTCCTCAGCAGCCTATTCAGCTAGCCTGTAACCCACATTGCAGTGAAAGAGAGGGGTCTTGGGAGGGAGGTGACAAGCCTAAGAGTCAGCCCGAGTATATGCAGAGCTCTCAGAAGAAAAGAACTTAGACTTGTTCTCATTGACCCTAAATGGTGGAAGTGATCAGAAATGGATAACCACTGAGCAAGGATGTTGTAGGAGAGGCCGGAATATCAGATGGGTAATTGGAGTCTTTGAAGTCTCTCCCAACCCTGAGGTTGTGTGATATTTGTGAAATCCTAAGGATTGACGGCCTACGCCACCTGGAGGTCGTTTGGAGCTACTTGCTCTGCTGCCCTGCAAGTGTGCCGTTCTCTCCACCTGGAGTGCTCTGCATCTGCCCCTCCAAAGACTTCCACTAGCACTGAAAATTAAATCCAAAGTATTCCATCCAGCCTATCTGATCTCGCTCTCTGACTTCTCTCTGATACCTCTCTCTGTGTGTCTCGCTCTTCCGTTACAAATAGATGCTTGCCTTTTTGTTTATTCCCATATCAAACGTGTTCCTCTCCCAGGTTCCTGTACCAGCTGTTCTCTCTACCTGGAAAGCTCTCCTCTTGGGAGGCCACTGCTCTTCACTGAGATCTCCCTTCATCAGAGAGGCCTTCTTTGATGACCCAAGTTGAGGTAGCCACTTGCTCACATCACCCTCTTGATTCTCTAAGTAGACTTATCACTCAGAAATTGTATTTATTGATTGATTTATCTGTTAATTGTCTCTGTCTCTTCACTAGTTGGTAAGCTCCATGAGCACTTGGTACGTGGTATATACTCAAACGGGTTTGTTGAATGAATGAATAATGAATAAATAGTGTTTACGAAAGAAAGGGGTGATGGAAACAATAGCTTTAGAAAACATTATTATGTTGCCTAAGCTCAGCCCTAGAGGAGAGGATTGTCCTTTGTGACCACACGGAGTCTCTTCAAATGCTAAGGCTTGATGTGCCTACTGCGTAAGCTGGTATTTTGAAGAAACCACCAGATGGTGCTGTTGGCACACTGTTTATTCACACGTGTTCCTGTGCATTGAGAAGTTTCACTGAGGCTCCCGGCATGATTCAGTAGGCCATGGCTATTGCTGTTGCTTCCTTCCTCATCTCCGTTCACCCCACTTTTGCAAGCGCAGTCTGAGGGCGTGGCCTGGCAGCAAACGCAGGGAGTGGAGAGGAGGAGCTGGGGGTTTGGAGCCAGCACTGAACAAAGCAGGGTGAGACTTGAGCCGTGACTCCCAGGACTTGGGGAAAAACGGCATCCGTCTGAGGAACTCTAGTGTGGTGTTGCTTTCATTAGGAGCCTCCAGAGTTTCTAAGGAGGATTTCATGGTTTAAAATTCTCAAATATATTTTATTGCTATTTTTAGGAAATAGCATAAAACACAGCGCCTGGCTTCTCTATTTTCATATGCTAAGTCCAGGTGGGGCGTCTGAACCTCAGCAGTTTCCAAACCTGGACACACGTCAGAATCCCCTGCAGAGCTTTTTAAGATACAGACTTCTATGCGCCACTAAATAAGTTGTCTCTGTGATAGGCAGAGAACTTGTATTTTTACAAGGAACTCCCAGAAGATTCCATGTCATCCATGATTTAGATGCCATTGTTCCTGGAGAAGAGCTACCCCTCCACTTTCTTCCTGCCACCGTCAGTTCTGCCCACCGCTGCTTCCTTGTCCGGCTTCACCTGACCCCAGAGCACTGTCACCCAAGTTTTGTTTCACGATCTTCGTTGTTAATGGGAATCTCCCCAGCCCCCAGCCCCAAAGGATCACATGACCCCAAGGTTTGGAAAATAATGGATGATACAGGTTTGTTTGGGTTGTTAACTGCAGAATTTCTTAGAGATCCACACGACACCATGTGCATTAAAGCCTCTAAGAAGTGTATTTAGTGCTGGATCGAAGATCGTTTTGTTCACAGAACACTGCTTCAGAGCACATTTTAGGAAATGTTGTCGAGTTGAACATGCTCTGGACGAGGTGTCAGGAATTTTTGGTTTTGGTCGCAACTTCTTTATTAAGAACAACATGACTTATTTATACCCACCTGATTCGACAATAAATTTGAGGACACTGGCCATGTGACTTTGCTAAATTACTCCATCTCTTGAAGCCTCCATTGCCTCATCTGTAAAATGGGGCTAGTGATTGCAGTCATGACTACCTCAGACCTAATGAGGGGCGGGTGAAGGGAGATGTGAGAGCATGCTGTGAGAAGAGGGAACGGCCGTAAAGTGGAAGGTGGTGGTATGTCTGGTAGGATGTGAGACTTCGCCCAATAGCTCCATAGGGTTGACAGCTTTCAAGCTGGTATATGAATTTGTAACTATTATTAGAATAGCTGTCATCTGTAACACAACTTTCCTATAATGAAAATAATTCAAGTAATTACTTTGGAAAGTCAGATAGGATCACAAGCCTTATAATAAAACATCAATTCCCCTTGCCTTTCCAACTTCTAGTGCCCAGAGACAACCTCTTTCAATGCTTTTAGACATCTCTTCTGGTATTTACCACCCAATTTCTAAATAATGTGCTATTTCTTCATTTTTCAACTGTAGACATCCTGTATTGACTTCCTGCTGAGCAGCATGAGGGTATCCTCTTTTGCTGGCACTGTGTCCCGTGCCTGCCCTGCCCCCTGCCCCACAACACACACATACACTCTCCCATCGACGTTCTCCTGTTCTAGTGACATGCAGAGTCCTTTCATCGATACGCAGTATTTTCTGTGTACCTATTAATTCGTCCTCAGCCTCTACTGTGAAACTGTAAAATTCCTCTCAAAAAACATCAGAAAATCTGTTTCTGTGTTTTCCTTTTTGGAGGCGGGGAATAGAGATTCTGCCCTGAAGCCCTTCCTCTGCCCGCTCAGATCTAGACTGGGGTTCTGCACAAATGTCACAGCTGTGCACACTGTGGGAGGACCTGGGACCGCCCACTGCGGAGAAGCCTCACTTCGTGGATCCCATCTCCTGTCTTAGTTTATTCCCTCCTTGTGATGGAAAAAGGTGCAAGGGAAATAATTTTTGTAACTTTGCATGTCTGAAAATCTCTTTTTTCCCACTGTTACACTTTTTGATGGTTTGGATTAATATAGAATTCTAGTCTGAAAATCAATCCCGCTTGGATGTTGGATGGTATGCTTTTTGTCTGTGGCAAATCTGGCTGTTGAGAAGTCTGATGCCATTCTGTTTCTTGGTCCTAATATGTGAACTGTTTTTCTCTTTGGAAACTTTCATGATCTCCTTTTTCCTGGTTTTATAAATTCTAATGATGTTGTGCGTTGGTGGGGTCTTTGCTCACTGATTGTGCTGGGCACTCTGTGGCCCTTTCAATTAGAAGATATATGGTTTTCAGTTCTGAGGATTTAAAACAACCGTTCTTTGACATTTTCTTCTCAGTTTTCTTTCCAAACACCTATTATTTGGATGTTAGAACTTCTGGATTGGTCTTCGGTTTCTTGTCTTTTCTCTCCTATTGTCTATTTCTGACATTTTGTTTTACTTTGTGGGACATTTACTCATTTAAAAATTAGTACTTATGTTGAATTTTTTTACTTCTATGTTTTTGATCTCCGAGAGTTCTTTCTTGTTCTTTGAGTGTTCTTCTCTTTTATATCTTTTTGATCCTATTTAATGGATGCAGGCAGGACCCATCTCTCTGAAATACTAGAAGAGTTTTTATTATTTTTCCTCTGTCCCCTGCATTCCTTTTCCCCCTTAGTTTCCTTTCATCTGTTTGTTTTTGATTCTGTCTTTTATGTTAGAAACTTTGCCCGCATTTCTGACAATCAGTGGCTCTCACTTCAAGTTTGAATGAAGCGTACGCATGCCCGTGTGCACCAGCACGCACGCTGACTGGAGGACGTGCTGGGTAGGCAGGCTAGCTGGCTAATGAAGCAGTGTAGCTGGCAGAATAACAGCTCCCCAGAGACATCCATGTTCTAACCCCTGGAACTCGTGAATATGTTAGGTTACATGGCATAGGGGAATTAAGGTTTCAAATCAGCTGATCTGAAGATAGAGAGATTCTCAGTGGGTCCAGTGTAATCACAAGGATCCTTAAAGTGGACAAGAGAGGGAGAGGAGTCAGAGAAAGAGATGTGACAAAGGAAGCAAGTTTGGAGTGATGCAATGTGAGGACTCAACTCACCATGGCTGGGTTTGAAGAGGGAAGAAGGTGGCCATGCGCCAAGGGATGCAGGTGGCCTCTAGAAGCTGAAAAAGGCAAGAAAATAGATTCTCCCCTACCACCTCCAGAAAGGAACACACCTGCTGACAACTCAGTTTTAGCCTATGTTAGACTTCTGACCTTTAGAACTGCAAGACAAGAAATATGTGGTTTTAGTGACTAAGTTTTCAGTCATTGTTATAGCAGCTATCAAAAGCTAATCCAAAGACCCACCCATTGAATTGGGAGACTCGCAAATGTTACAGCTAAGGAAGCAGGGAGAGTCTAACAGCCAGGAAAATGTTCCCGAGACCTGAGATGGGAGGAGGAACGAGAGGTGTCTGGACTTCAGCTTGGTCCCTGGTGCCTGCGATGTCCCATGAAGAATTCCGCTGCCTTCTCAGTAGCCCTGGAACTTGGAGAAGAACTTGGAGAAGAATCTGGGAATTCCTAGCCGAGTCCTAAACACACCTGACTTTTTCCACTAATTTTTTTCATGGCTTGCCTCGGGCCTAGCCTAGCTCTGAAGGAAGAGGCAGGGACCCGTTAGAATCCCCATATATTCAGTCTCCTTAACTGTTTCTATTAGTTTGGGTGGAGATGCAGCCACCTGACTGAGATACTGAACAGTGGCCCCGACCTAACCCACCAGACTTTCCTGTGCTTCTCACGGGTTTGGATTAGGGAACAAAGTTCACAGGCTTTCCCATCTTGAATTGAGCTTTTCGATTTACCCTCGGGCTGGAAACATGACGGTGGTCAGGTCTGCGCACAGGTGGTGCTAGCTTTTTCACAGGCTGGTCCAGCTAGATCAGGGCCAAGAACCAGGTCATGTGGCTCATCTTTTCACTCTCTTAATGATATCTTTTGAGGAGCAAAGTCTTAATTTCAATGTAGTTAGATTTATCAATTTTTTCATTTATGGTTGGTGAATTTTAAGTCCTGTTTAAAAAGTCATTCCCTAACATGAGACCATGAATATAGAAGCTTTATTCTTTTACCTTTTATACTTTGATCCAAAATCTACTTGGAATTTGATTTGTCTATATAATGTGTGATGGGGTGAAGTTTAGTATTTTTTTCTATGTGGATATCTAAATGTATAACACCAATTATTGAAAAACATTTGTTTTCCTGAAGTTAATCGATGCCATATTCTTATAAATCAAATATTCAGATATTCACTTAGATTTACTCATATTATTGCTCTTCATTTCCTACTGTATCTTTGAACTTCCATGTGGGATCATTTTTTTCTGCCTGAATAACATCTTTTAGTATTTTTTTTAGTATGGGTCTGCTATTAATTAATTCTCTTACTTTTTGTTTATATGAAAACGTTCATATTTTACTTCATCTTGAAGGACAATTTTCATTGGATATGGGCTGGTGATTATTTTCTTTCCATTGTCTTCTGACTTCCATTGTTTCTATGAAGAAGTCAGCTTGAGGTCTAATTGTTACTGCTTTGAAGGTAATCTGTTTTTTCACCCCTCAGGCTGCATTTAAGATCTGCTCTTTGTCTTTCTTTTTTGTTTTGTTTTTAAAGTATTTTTACTATAGTGTGCTTAGATGTGGAGATGATTATATATGTATACACACACACACAAATACAAAAAACATATTACATATATTTTTTAAGGTATTTGGCTGAGGGGTATAGTACTTCTTAAATCTATGGCTTAATATTTTCAGCATTTTTGTAAAGTTCTTAGCCGTTACATCTCTAAATGTTGTCTCTGCCGTTTCCCCCTCTCCTGGGAGTGCAAGTATATGTATGTTAGACTCTTTCGCTATATCCTCTCTGTCCCTTAGTCTCCTTTTTTTCACTCTCTCTCTCTCCTTTTTTTCTGCCAGAAACAGCTTCTATAATCAACCCGAAATGTGCAGCAGCTCCCACCCCTCCACCCTCCACCCTCCACTCCCAACTTCACCCACAGCTCCACCCCCATCCCCACCCCCAGAAGAGGCACTCTCCAGCAGGGTCCAGCTCGGCTCGGGGACCTCAGCCTCCTGGAGATCCTGTTTTCCATTGTTTTGTCTCTCCATACTTCATTCTGGATATTTTCTTTTCAGCAGTTCATAAGTTCAATGATTATCTTTTCAAATTAATTTAATCTATTATTAAATACAACCTTTGACTTTTAAAAATGGACTTCTATATTTTTCAGTTGTGGAATATTCTTTTTTTAATACTCCTATTTCTCTGTCAAAATTCTCAGTATTGTCTTTTGTCCTCTTAAATACACATGCGTAGATATTTTAAAGTCCGTGTCCAATAACTCCTATTTCTGTAGACCCTGTAAATCTGTTTCTATTGCCTATTTCTCTTACTTTCTTTTCTTTTCTTCTTGTGTGCTGAACATTATTTTTGAAAAATTGTTTGCTGGAATAATTTGAGGACTAGAAGAACATCGCCTTTCTCCAGAAAGGACTTCCGCTTGCTTCTGCTGGCATGTAGGGATGCCCACACACGGAGTTACTTACTCCAGTCCCACACTCGGAGGGAGCGTGAAGCTGAACTGCAGTCTCCTTGAGGGAGAGCTACTTCTGTTCAGTTTGCCGCTAGGGGACAGCCTTTCAGTGATGCCAACCCAAAAGGAAGTGAGTTCATCGGGCCCCCTCTATACACTGGCTCACCGCTCTGTTGGTAAGCTCTATACTCCAAGCCGGGTGCACTGCAATGTGCCACTCAGCCTGTCAACTCCTCTAGAATCAAGGCGTGCTCTCGGAGGAGAAGTGGCCCCAAGGTCTGTGCTTACCTCTCTATGCTCCTGGTCTCTCTCCTAGATCTTTTCCCAGGAATTCGTCGTGATCTTGTTAGCTCACTAACAAAAGGTGGTGAAGCCTTCAAGAGCAGTGTTTTAAACATTTTATCTGCCATTTATATTTGTTCTCAGCAGGAGGGCTGCTCTAAGTTCCTGAATTCCCCATTACCCGGAGGAGAAGTCCTCTTCGGACTTTCAGCAGAAGGGCTCTGGCCACCAGCATCTAATCTTAAACCTGTAGATCAGGCACTGTCCAGTAGGCAGGAGTTGTATCTGAGAATATGCCTGATGGAAAAAAAGAGAGAAGGGGAGCGTTCAGTACGCTGGCACAGAGTGTGGGGTAACTCTGGACCACCGTCAGCCTTCAGTTTCAGCCGTTTGGTTCAGAGATTGGCTTGGCAAGAAATTTTGTCCTTCTCTTTAAAAAAAAGGGGGGTGTTCCTAATGCTATGAATTCCATAAGGTGCTTTCAAAATGAATCTATATCGATACATTTCTTTTAAAGTTATAAAAATGTATTTAAAATATCTTCTAAAAGAGAAATAAATATCAAGCCCTGAAACATACTTTAGATTTGGATTTCCCAACTCAGGTGATTTGGAAAATAACTGAAAATATTTTTGTGACTAAGAGAAGCTCTTCCGAGCTCTCCTTCGTTACCTGACTCATTCATTAAAAACATGTCATTGGCCTTTCACTGCTTTCCTAGGCTAGGGCTCCAAACCCTGGGCGTACAGACTTCTTAGCCTCAGAGAATTTATAATCTAGCAAAAGCCAGACAGTTGAAAACAATCTAAAGCGGTAAATATGCATAAGATCATGTAATGAAATGTACATATATTATTGAGCTTAATAACAAGAAAGAATATTTATGAGTTGTTCTGCTTCACAGATTATTTATATAAACCATCATGGTATTCATAGTCATTGACTGCCTTTGGCTTCCTCTGAGAAATTCAAAAGTACCTGTGTCATCGAAACAGCTTCATTTGTTAATAGCCACAGGACCTATGAACTCAAAGTGGCATAAAATACTAAGCAAGGGAGCAGGAATCAGGCTGCCTGGGTGTGAAATCTTACTACTTGGGTGACCTTGGTTAAGTCATGTGACCTCCGTATCCTTCTGTTTACTCTTCCGTAAAATAAGGGTAATAGCATCTCCTTCACAACATGCTTGTGCAGAGCAAATGGGCGGAGATCAATAAAGCACTTAGAACAAATTCTGGGGTGTGGTAAAGCACTGGATACAAGTTATTTTTTGTAAGGTGCAATCATGGTTAAACATTTACTTGGGAGAATTGAAGTATAAATGGGAAAATTCTTTGTAAATTATTAGCAACAACACACACATAAAGAAAAGGGGAAAATCCATTTTGTTCCCAGCCAAGAGACATTTAAACAAACATTCTTGGGGCCGGCCCAGTGGTGCAGTGGTTAAATTCACATGCTCCACTTCGCGACCCAAGGTTCCCCAGTTCGGATCCTGGGTGTGGACCTACTCACTGTTCATCAAGCTATGCTGTGACAGGTGTTCCACTTAGAAAGTAGAGGAAGATGGGCACGGATATTAGCTCAGGGCCAGTCTTCTGCAGCAAAAAGAGGAGGATTGGCGGCAGATATTAGCTCAGGGCTAATCTTCCTCAAAAAAAAAAAAGAAATATTCTTTGTGTCCCCACTGAAGTGTAAGTTTCCACTTTGTCCTTCTGAAATATCTTTCTGATTTTTATTACACTCCCACCTAAAAGAATTGACCAGTGGCATTTCTTACTGAAGGCAATTTTACTGGAAGAATTTTCACTTTCTCAATGTGTAGGGACTGGAGCCTCATGTAGAGGGTTCCCTGAGGTACACATCACCTAACTCTCACTGACAATACAACTGTTCTCGCACCCAGCTCAGTCCTCTCTCCTCCTGCCCCCAGCTGGAGCATGTGACTCTGGTTACTGCATTCATCTCATTTTGGTTATTGAGTAAATTTATTAAACAGCTTGGGCTGATACTTGAATGGAACTGTGTTTAGTAATCACTACCATCAAAACATTTTGTCTTGTTAAAATTTAAATTGATCTAAAATGGACACACAAAAATTACTTTCCCTAATACTAAGCCCCATTTATTAGGCAACTTCTCTCCTGTCTAGCCCTTTAATGTTGTTATTCCTAAAGATTTTGCCCTCAGGCTTTTTCTTCGCTCTCACATTCTTCCTGGGAAATGACATCCATGTCTGGGGTTTGCTTTTCCACCTATTTGTATCTTTTGCTGAGAACGTTCTCCTGAGCTCCAAACTTCAGTCCAACTTCCTCCTGGACAGCTCCCATCGAGCTATCCCACAGGCCCCTCAAACTCCGCATGTCTAAAGCAACTAATAATTTTCCTCCCTCCAATTACACTTCCTTTGAAATTCCCTAATTATCCTATTAACTCAGTCACTCAAGCCAGAAATTCTAGAGTTGACCTCTTCATGTTGTTCTGGCCCTTCTACCAGTGGCTCAGTTCAGATCCTCATCATTTCTCACCTGGAATATTATAACAATCACTTGTCTCGTCTCCAGTTTTTAAAAGTCATCCCATAAAGTGCAACCAAAGTGACCAATCTGATTAAGTTTCTTAGGTTTTTGAGTTAACCTCTTAAGCAATGGTGCCAGTGTTGTCAGCCTAATGTGTGCATAAGAATTACCCAGGCAACTTGTATATATGTGGGACTCTGGGCCCACCCACAGAGATTCTGATTCAGTAGGTCTGGGAATAGGACTCAAGAATTAACTTTTTTTTTTCTTTTTGGTGAGGAAGGTTAGCCCTGAGTTAACATCTGTGCCAATCTTCCTCTATTTTGTATGTGGGACGCCACCACAGCGTGGCTTGATGAGCGGTGTGTAAGTCTGTGCCTGAGATCTGAACCTGTGAACTCCAGGCTGCCAAAGTGGAACTTGCGATTTAACCACTATGCCACCAGACTGGCCCCTCAAGAATTAACATTTTTAACAAACATGTCAGACTGCTCTGATACAGGTGGTCTTGGGATCACATTCTGGGAAGCACTACACTGCAGGATAATGCAATCCCCTTGGTATGGAACACATGCTCATTGTTTTCTAGTATGTACTTACCTCTCTAACCTCATCTATGTTGATTTTCCCATGCATGTCCTGAAATCCAGTATTCAGGGTCAAGGACCAGGATGGCATTAGGCCAGGAGCCCGGGAATGCTTGGATCTTGGCCTGCCATTCACTCATTTTCACTTTGAAGATCTAATTGAAGGACCTCTACCTCCAAGCTATAATAGGAGAAAGAAAGAAAAGTACCACATTATTAATAGCTTAGACTATGCCCAGTAGCCTTGAGTTCACAGTTTTCTTATAAAAACTGAAATGCTGAACAGGGCTTAGCAGAGGACAAACAGGAAGGAAGCAAGATGCCTCACCTGGATCAAGAGCGCCCAAGTCTACAAAGCCAGCCCTGAATTAATTTGCCCAACTGGTGAGCATGACTGGCCCACACCCAGGCAGGAGACCCAAGAATAAATAAGGAGCCAAGTCCGTCCAGGGAGGCAAGCCTTATAACAGTGTGCTTACTGCATGGAAGCACAAAGTTTCAGACAAGTACTATGCATAGCTAACAGCCTTTAAACCACGGTAACTGCTTGCTAGTAAAATGTGGCTAAGTAATGTCTCTTCCCTTACTTTATGGGGGGTCTTGGAAGGGAGTGCTGGGAGAAGGCTGGGAGCCTGGGAAGAGGGCACAGATTCCCTCCCCAATACTTGTTGCTTCCAGGATGCTGGAGGAATGATGGCATCAGAGCCACTCCTGAACGGAGCTCCACGCTCCTCGCCATCACAAACTCTTTGGAATACTAGAAAGAAAACATATTTGGGCAAAAACTATTCTTCACAAAATTATAACTTTTGATTAAGGAATGAGACAAGAAAATATGAATGACATCTTTCAGAGAATATAAACGAGTTTTTAAGAAGCAAATGGGCATGTTTCCCGGGGTAAGATGTTTTATCTGGTGTAATGAGGAGCCCAGGATGACGATTCAGTGTGTGCTCATCACGCCAGGTTTCCTTTCTCTACAAGAAAAACACAGCCACTGAGAAATTTCCCAGGTCCAGGACAAAAGAGCTCCATGTAAGCATTTTTCAAGGAATTTGGAGGTACGCAAAGGAATTGTATATCTGAAAGTTGGAAACAGGGAATAGAGGTAAAGATTAATGCTTTGCCTCCCAGTACATTCAAGCTGACCCCAAATGAGGATCAACACAAAAGGCGCCTGTCCCCACAGAAAGCTGACCTTTCGCCGTCCTTCCCAGCCTCATTTTAGCTGAGAGCTGAGTTCCATCTCTTGGTCGGGTCTGGGATTAGGACAAGATGAAATTAATGGGGAGCGCGAGGGACGAGTGCCAGCTCTGAGGAAGGCCAGAGTGTTTGAGGCAGAGCGTGGGAAGTTTGGAAAATCAACCTGCAAACTAAACACATTAAAGGAAAGTTCCAGCGGCTGACTGGAAACCTGCCTTTCCTGGTCTCCATATGCCTTCACGAACCCTAGGTTTTGAAGAGCCATCTTGTCCCTCAAGAGAGGCCTCCTGAAAGCTGAGGAAGAAGAGGGGAGAAACATTAAAATCACTTCCGGAGAAACTCCAGATTTTCGTTAACAGGTGAACACAGTCTGCACAGGAAAATCTGGCCCAGCTCGGGCTGGCTTCCGACCTCCTGGCAACAGTGAGGTTTGTCCCCGCTCACCACCCTTTGCCTCCCCCACTCCCCAGCACTGGTTATGAGTAGGGGACCGGCTTGCCCGAGCCAGCCCCACAGCTGTTAGAATGCCAGGGACAGGCAGGCCTCAGTCGTTCCCTGCAAGGGCCCACAGGCATCTCCAGGGAGAGCTCCGGAGCCTCTTAACTTGCTTGGGGAGGCGCTGAGCTCTGGGTTGCCTTCCTTGCTGGCCTTGGCACATTTAAAGGGGTCAGGTCAAACCTGTACACCTAGTCAGTTGAGGGACAATGTGTGGGAGACCATTTCCACAGGTCCTTCAAATTCTAGGAAGGGGAGGAGGGTAGAAAAGAAAGGAATAAACAAGCCCTGATGCTTTATGTGATGTCTATGTCTATCTCTCTCTATCTCTATCTATGCTATAGCCACCATTGCTGTACTCTTACTTCACACTAGCTCGTCAAGTCCTCACTACAATTATGGGAAGAAAGTATAATCATTGCCATCTGCAGACGAGGCCTAGAGAAGTTCAGTTAAATTACTCCATATCCACAGTTCTCAGACCTTTGCAGACATCGGATTCTCCTCAAGGGCTTGTGGTAACAGAGAACGCTGTTTCTGACTTAGGAAATCTGGGGTGAAGCCCGAGAATTTGCATTTCCAACCAGTTCCCAGGTGATATTGATGCTGCTGGTCCAGGGCCCACACTTTGAGATGAAGAGGTGCCCACGGTCTCGTGGGGACACAGACAGTAGATGGCTACCAGATTTGTGAGAAGTGCCATGAGGGGCAGAGCACAGGCCCCTCCGAAGGCCTGGGAGAGAGGCAGGGCTCCTGGGGGATGCGAGCCCCTGCCCATTGCAGTCTGTTTACATGGTGCCTCTTCCTCCTCCCAGCTCTGCTTTTGGAGCAAAACAACCCCAAGAGTATCAGTTGGGGTGCCATGAGAGGCAGAAACTGCACAGACTTTATACAGGGAAAGTTTAATGTAAAATACTATTAACTATTTACAGGAGATTAGCTACTAAAAAGGAATGAAACAGAACTCGAAAGAACATCCTAAGGCTGAGGCGGAGTGTTGCAAGGTGGCCTCCTCCCCAAACCTGGAATTCCGACTTCTCTGGAGAGGGTGTGATTGGAGCCCACTGGATGGTGAAGAAGCTCAGTGGGTTGCTCCAGACCACAGCTGGTCCACAGCTGGTCCACAGCTGGCAGACTGTGGCTGGAGAGCAAGGAAGCGCAGGTAGGGACTGGCAAGGTGTAAGCTTCCCACTGGGTTAGCAGCAGACCACAGCGGGTGGGCAGGGAGTCACCGGCCAGGACTGGCGAGTTGTCCGGGGGTGCCAGTAGGCCAGGACCCAGGCTGGGACTGGCAATGACACCTGCTGGGGGGTGAGCACCACTGGTTATTCAGCCTGCATGCCCCTGGGAGCACTGGGCAAGCAGGAATAGAAGCACGGGCCAGGGAGAGAGGCCCCTTCCTCCCGCAGGGTCCTTTCAGTGCCGTCTACCACAAGCTTAACATCGTGCCATTAGCAAAGGAGAAATGTTCACAGGGCCCAGTTGCATTATCATAGAGAAGGCGTTTAAGTGTGCATTTAGAGCTGGGAGGCAATAAATTAATGACTGTACACACCAGGAATCCACTTACTTAGTCTACAATGTGAATGGTCTTTTGGACTTGGGAAGCGTGGTGGCCCTGAGAGAGGCATTCGCCCCCTTTGGAAAGTGATTGGTGAAGTTTTCATTGAAATACTGTCTATTTTGGCTGGGGAACCCACGGAAACTGGCCAGAGGGAGGTCCCTGTGGGCAGAAAGCAGAGTCTGTATGAAGGCACTGAGGAGGGAGAAGAAGACGATGAACTTTCCTGTTCCGGAGAGAGGACCACAGATACTGAGCCTTTCATCTTCCCAAGGGTAAGTCCCCTCTCGGCAGAGAACTCACCTCCTTGGGCCAAAGCTAAGAGGAGGCTGCTGCTTGTGTCTCCCTCACTCTTCTCGCCCTGCCCCACGGTGACCCTCTGCTTTCCAGCCTCTTCCTGCTGCTCCTTTCTCCCAGCGCCACCCCTCACACTTGGTGAGTCCCAGTCCCTTCCCATTGCTCGCCAGTAGTTTGGGGAGTCTCCAGGATGTAATCCGGGGGCTTCACAGGAGGTGACTCTTTGCCCCCATTTCCCTCCTCTCTTGCTTTGGCTCGTTGTGGGTGAGCCTTCTGATGCTGCCGACGCCACAGCTGTCACGGCTAGCGACACCTCTCAGTGAGTGCCCACTGAGGGCTGTGCCAGGGCTCCCGATGTCTGCCGTCGAAGGCGCCAGTGGAAACATGCTGATGCGGCCGCCACCATTGCCCTGGAAGGCACTGGTGCAGTTGCTGATGCCCACCGACGTCACGCACAGCCGCTTCTGCCTGAGACAGGTGCTAACGTCTACAGCGGAGGACGGGCCCAAAGCAGCTCGCTCCCCCTGGCCTTGGAGCAGGGACAGAAGAGAAGCTGGGCTGCTTCTGCTCTCTGACACCAACTTGGGGTCTTAAGCAAAACTTAGCCATTGTGCCCTCAAGGCGTGGATTCCCTCCCAGGAGGCTCCTGGGTTCATTGTGAGAATAGACAAGGGATGGCGAGGGAGTTTCATCTCGGATTTAGCCTCCAGATGCTAGCGGATGGCTGCCCAGGGCATGCACTGAGGATCCTCTGGGCAGGTCGGGAGCAGGAGGGAAGAGGCCGTGACAAACTCGCACGTTAACCAGCAGCGTCACCTCCTCAGTCCAGCTTGGACGGCCCACCGCCTCAGGCTGCGGGTGCTCTGAATCCCGTCACCAACTGCTGGGACCCCTCCTGCTAGCACTTACCTCACTTTTCTGACGGAAAATGCGAGTAGAATAAAGCTCGTTTTGACATGAACACTAATTTTTGAGCCGAATGTGGGTGGGAAAGCCCACCCCTGCAGCCAGCTCGGCGTTGGAACAGCCCGGTTGTTCGGAAGCAGCCGCCAACCTTCGTCGCCCTGAGGTGTCACGGCTCGGGAAGGGCCGCCTTGATCCTCTGACCCCTCGTCCCTCTTGAGTGAAGAGCCTTGTGGCAGGACCTCTCAGAGACCCAGGCAGGTCAGACCAGGACAGCAGGTCCTCCGAGTTGTGTCCGGGTGCCGAGGAAGCGCATCAGCCTGTGGTCCCGGAGGCAGGTCCCCGCATTCGCGTCTGCTGGCTGACGCCTGAAAAACACCAGGTGGAGAACCAGGCCAACTGAAGCAAACTCGGGGACATCTTGTTCCCAGGGGCTGGAAGACAGGGATGGAAGCGCCAGCTCTAACTCTTAGCTCCCCGTTCGATCCTGCAGACCATGGTGGGCCGATCTGGGCCTTCGCTGTTGATCCAGGGAGGGCGCCAGCTGAGCCACCTCAGCAGGGAATGAAGGATGGATGGCAGGTGCCAATGTCCTGGGGTCGGCTCTTCAGAGGATGGATTTCTTATCACTGCTGAGCTTTGGGAGCCCCAGGCCATAGGTACTCTTCAGGGCTGCAGTACGTCCCCAAAAACAGGTGGGAGAGGGAGCCTCATGGAAAGAACATGACCTTTGAGCTCAGTGCTGGCACTGAACCCCGGATCTCTCACATTTTCCTGATGTGAGGTGTATTAGTGAGGTGTCCCTAGACTGGCTGAACCTACGGGTTTGTCTGACTAGCGGTGGGCTGGGTGGGAAACCGGGATCTGCGGCTCTTTCGATGGAGGGGCGTGAGGCCGCGGTTCTGCTTCGGGCCTGCTCTGTCCAGCCCTGGAGGGGCCTCTTCTCCCCGCCCTCTGTGTGGAGAGCAGCTGCCTCTGGGCGGCCTCTGGGGACAGAGCCTGAAACCCAGCTGGCAAGTGGGGTGGGCGGCATGGGCGCTGGCTGAGGAGGAGGCCCCTCCCGGGAGGCCTGGCCACCAGGGGCTCTGTGGCAGAGAGAACAGGGAAAGGGGGCCAGGCAGCCCCCAAAGTGGGGAGGGCCCACAGGAGCCCAGGGGACGGGGACCGTGGAAGACATGTGGGGGACCAGCTTCCCTGGACAGGGACGAAGGCCCAGGGGAGAGCAGAGGGGACAGTGCGAGGCCAGGGCAGCCCTGGGCAGAGGGAGCGGAAAGCAAGGGGTGGAGAGCTGGCTTCATGCCTCGCCCTTAACCCATCGGGGCCAGGACAGAGGTCAGGCTCTCGTTTGAGATGGAGGCCCCATGGGAAGCCGCGGCCAGCGCTATTCCACCTCTCAGTGGCTGCTGGCCTGTGGGGGTATTTTCGCCCCGTGTCAGGACGAGGGGTTATCAGGAAGCCTTTCTTACGGGCAATGACGTGGTGGTTTGGAGCTGGGCCCGCCTTTCCTCGTGGATGCTTCCCCTGCTCCACCGGGGGAACTCTCATGGTGGGCCGGCCTTCCATGGGGTTCCTAAAGAGGAACCCCCATCATTCCCATCTCCACGACCCAAGAGGGTCCAGGGGGCCAGACCCAGGGCTGGGGACCCCTCACGAGGGGCGTCTCGGGAGGCTGCCTGACCAGTGACCCCGGTGAGTGGATCCCATCAGGGGAGCACTGACCTCCCGTGGCAGGGCGTTAGCACTGTGCCGAGTCTTCCGTCGTCCCTCTGGACCTGCTCGCCCTTCTCCCTGCTTGGCTCCCGAGTGCTGACCACGCGCCCTGCCTGGGGGGTCTGGCCAGTGGAAGGAGCTGCAGGTCAGAAGGCAGGAGGAGAAGAGGTGGTGGTATTGTCTGCAGGGCCGTCCTCCAGAGGCCCAGCTGCTGGCCGGTGGACTCCTCCATCCTGCTGTCTGCCCGGGTTCAGGTAACCTTTCCCTCACCTGGGCTCTGGAGGCCCAGAGACCGTGCCGTCCCTGTGGCTTCCCCTACATCCGGCCCCACATTTGCGAACGCCCCTTTCAGGCAACTCCCTCAGTCACCCTGAGTGAGAGATCATCTGTTTCCAGCTGGGACCAAGACTAATAACGGGGTGAACTTTCTCCAGGATTCTCAGGGACTTTTTGAGTCCAGTCCCTCTTACGAGTATGGCCTCAGAAGCCAGACTGTGGCATCAAATCACGTCCTCATCCTCCCCAACTGTAACTCTGGGCACATCATGTCACTTCTCTGACGCTTACTTTCCTCATGTGTGAAATGGGCACAATAACGGCACCGACTTGGTGCCTTGTTATAAGGATTAAACGAGGGGACGTAAGGGGAATGCTGGGACAGACCTGGCTCGGTGACCCTGAGCTGCAGCTCGGCTCTCCCTCCCGCCTGCCACCTCTGCTCAGGGACCCCCACCGCCATCCCCTCCACAGTGAGGTGGAGCCGGCCTCTGCTGGCTTGAAGCTGGCCCTCGGTCTCCCGGCACATGTGCGGGAGCTCAGGTTCAGGCTGGCAGCTGGGAGCTCTGTGCCTGGGCCCTGATGGATAAATGAACGTTAATCATTAATATAACTTCTTTCCAGAGAATCGTAAGATTTTATAGCTGGCTGCAGCCATGGAGAGTCCTTAGAGCCCACGCTTTACAACCGTGGAACCAGGACGGGAGCCTTCCCCAAAGTCACGTGACGACTTCCTGACGGCTCCCTCCGCCCTGCACCCTTCCCAAACCCAGGACAAATGACCCGCAGAGTGCGTTTGAAAAGCATCTCCACGGGGTGTGAGTACAGCCCAGCCCCGCCACTTCATTTGGGTGGATGGACACGAGGAAAACTGAAATAGGAATAAACTGACCGAACAATAAAAATAATCATTATTACCCCAGTGTAGCCACCACCACTTCTGTTTATACCCTGCACTTCTTTTTAACCCCTTAACCACGGGCCCTAACAGCAAATAAGGAGAAGCCAATTTCCCCCACTTTCTACAGACAGGCTCTCCCCAGGGGTGAGCTCAGATACGCTCAAGTTTCATACCGTGGGATCTGGAAGGTAGGGCCAGGGCTGGTGGGAGACCCGGAGCCCTGGGGAGATACCTTGGAAGGGACAGGGCCCCAGATGTCGCTGCCCAGCTGGAGAGAAGCCCAGCACAACTTGGGTCCTAATGAAGATCAGAGGAGACCACGTGGACTTGTCTTTGACAGTCACCGCAGGAGGACTCTGTTCTCATGGAAGTCAGTGGGTCCCCGGGTTCTGTACCTGGATTCCCAGCCTCTGCATGACTCAGTGGCAGGACCCTCAAGGTTTGGGTGACCTGTTCCCAGCTCTGGGGACGGGGCAGGGCTGGGGATGTACAAGCCTGATAGCTCCAAGGGGATGGCCAGCCCTCCCCTCAATCCTGGGTGGCTGGGAGGCAGAAAGGTCTTTTCTTAAGAAACAGCTTGGAGGGCTGGCCCGGTGGCGCAGTGGTTAAGTTCGCACGTTCTGCTTCTCAGCGGCCCGGGGTTCGCGCGTGGTTCGGATTCCAGGTGTGGACATGGCACCGCTTGGCACACCATGCTGTGGTAGGTGTCCCACATATAAAGTAGAGGAAGATGGCACGGATGTTAGCTCAGGGCCAGGTTTCCTCAGGAAAAAAGAAGAGGACTGGCAGTAGTTAGCTCAGGGCTAATCTTCCTCAAAAAAAAAAGAAAGAAAGAAACACCTTGGGCTTTTGAAAGGAAGGAAAAGTTCTTGGCTGGGGTGTTGAGCAAGGAAGAGCAAGAGGAAGAAGCTATGCAGCAGACAGACACGGTGGGCAGGAGACAGAACATGGATCTGCATCCGTCCCTGAGCCCAGTCTCTGTCACAGTGCTTGACTTCCTGAACAGATGATGCCCCGAGCAGCAGTCCTGGACTCCAGGAAGTCTTTTTCCAAAGCTGATAATGAAGATGACGCACTTGGAAGCTTTGTGGCTCTGAGGAGGGGTAGGGCACATGGGGACATTCATCCATTTCCAAAACATATAGAGTGTCTCCTGTGTCCTGGGGTCCAGACACAGGGTGGGGGCTGAAGAGGCAGCAGGAGCCAGGTGCGCCCCTGCAAGCCTGGTCCCTGGGCTTGGGGCTGCCCGGCGGCCCAGGCACTGCCTGAAGGCACTGCTCCTCTCCCCACAACCCAAGGTCTGGGGGCCCTGCTTGCCAGGCTGATGGAGGCCATGTGTTGTGGTGACAAGAAGGGGAGGATGAGCACCCATTATTTGCTGTCTCTGTCTCCACTCTCCTTTGCTCTGATGACCTTGAAAAGCCTTTTGTTCCTCCTGTCCCAGTTTGGTTTCCATGGGAACTGGAGTGGCAGCGTCATCACTCTGCTGAGGTGAAACGCCCCAGGATGCCACAAATACCCAGGGGAGAATTATCAGAGAAGAATAAATCACCTAAGAAATTACCCTGCGGGCGCTTCCTCATGTTCTGCCTCCATTTTCTCTCACGTTTCAGATGTTTAGTTTTGTGTCCCTGGGTTCACTGAGGCCTCGGAATAGGCACTCTCTTCCATTTCATCTGGATCTTTGGCCCTTAGCAACTGCCCTGTGCCCAGCCCAGCCGGTGTGTGATCAGGACTTACTGGATGAATTCATGGCGAGGGCGGTGAGCAAATGAAGAAATTTGATGTCCTCTCAATAAATCCAGGTAACAACATAGGGCTGTTTGAGTTCCGGCCTCTCTCCAAATTTGCCATCTGACGGAGCAACTTCATGGCAGGTCGTGAACTGCTGTAGATATATTTTATTTGATCTTCTCAAAAACGCTTCTGGTACATTTAAGAGTGGTCACTTACAGCCCTCTGACTGACAGCCATTGAACTTTCTGGAATGGGCTGTGGGCGGATGAGCAGTCTCCTAACTTTAGTTCTTACAGAGCTGTTGAGAGTGTGGGCTCTGGAACCAGCGAGTCTGCCTGGGTTCCAGTCCTCGCTCTGCCACTCAGGAGCTGCGTGGACCTGGGCAGGGCTCTAGCCTGTCTGAGTCTCAGTGTCCGCATCCACAGAATGGGATGATACAAGCTTCTGTCTCACAGATTTGCTGAATATCAAACGAATGAATATGTGGAAAGTGCTCAGAACAGTACTGCCCATAGTCAGTCCTAGACATCTTATTATTAACATTATTAGCCTATTTTATTCATGCTGAGATACATTTTTTTCTCATTTTGACATCTCTGAATTCTGAAGATTTTTTTCCGTCTTTTTGGTATGTAAAATATGGTGTGCCTTACAATGGTTGTGTTTTAGATTCAAGTAAATTCATTATTACTGTTGTTGTTATTATCCCATCTCAAGCATAGCATCTGGTCAGTAACAAGGACTCCCTGTACTTTTGGAAAGACTCAATTCTCCCCCTCCCAGGCATCTCTCTGGGCCTTCCCTTCCTGGAGTCATGGTGATTAAAGGTATGCCTTTGTGACCATCAGTGTGGGCTCAGTGATGAGCAGAATGAAAGTGTGACCCAGCAGACGCGCGGTCACTGCCCCTAGACATGTGATCCTCTCGTTTCCTGCTCCTCAGCCATCAGGCCAGATGTTGCAGCTGGCTCTTCAGTGTTGGGTAGGTAGGTAGTTTGTCTCATTTTGCATCGTTCTGACAATCAGAGGGAGTTTTGTGTCTGTCTTAGTCAGAGTTCTCCAGAGAAACAGAGCCAACAGGACATGTATTATATACGTAAACATATATATAAAGATTTACTTTAAGGAACTGGCTCATGCAGTTATGTGTCTGGCACGTCCAAAATCTGCAGAGTAGGCTGGCAGGCTGGAGACCCAGGAAGGAGCTAATGTTGCAGTTCAAGTCTGAAGGGTGTTGGCACTGCTGCAGAATCCCCTCTTCCATGTGGGAGGTCAGTCTTTTGTTCTAGTCAGGCCTTCAGCTGATTAAATGAGGCCCACCCCCATTATGGAGGGCAATCTGCTTTACTCAAAGTCCACTGATGTAAATGTTAATTTCATCAAAAACACCCTCACAGAAACATCCAGAATAATGTCTGACTAAATATCTGGGAACCTTGGCCCAACCAGGCTGACACACAAATTCACCATCACAGTGACTTACGGGGAAGGTTCCTGGAATCAAGGTGTTGCATTTGTTGAAGACCATCCTCACCTTGGGGAGCCCACTCCTCCTCCCCGGGAAATGCTGCCGAGCTTGGCTAGACTTTACAATGGTATCTTCTGTTATCCCCACAACAAACCACAGGATAGGCAGGAAGATCTTCATTTTTCAAATGAAGGAACAAAAATCAGAGTTTAAATGACTTATTAATAGACAACTCTGGGATGCATTATTCAAATCCAGGTTTATCTGTCTTTAGCTCTTGCTTGTCAAGGATAATAATTATGAGTGTTTCTTTCATTTCATTATTATATTTAACACTTATGCTTACCATATTTCAGGCACTGCTCAAAGCACTTTACATATATTCACTTTCCCGATTGACTCCATATCGTAACCATCCTCGAGAATTCTGCAGACAGATGTGATAAGCAGTGATCGAAGGTGTGAAATGCCTGCAGTCGATGTTGCCTGGGCACTGACACCCCGGAGGGCTCTGTGCTGCCTGGGGCTTGTTATCTCTCTCCCACCTGCCAATCTTCTTCCCTGCTATTTTTACTGATCAACTGACTAATGCCTGCTCAGGGCATACATGCCTACTCCATGGTGTTCACACCTCATTAGTTCTTAGCACCTTCTAATGGCTTCTGCGATAAGCTCCTATCTTAGTTTGACACCTTTGATGAGGAAAGGAGAACATATACAGGAACCAGGGATGCTGTCAACACCCCGACTCTCCCGGGTCCACCATCCTGCGCTCCTGTTTGGCACCTTTTCCTAATTGCCAGTCCTGCCATCGTCCTGAGAAATGAGGATCTTGTTAGCAAGACCTCTGTCTGTCTCAGAGCATTCATTCAATGCTGATGTGCACAAGGAAGCTGTAAGGTCTTTCTCCTTACCCTGACTTCTGTATAGAGATATTTTTGCAGTAAAACCCCATTTATCCTTCATGTCAGGCCAGAGCTTGGTGTTGAAGGAGTCACAGGGACAGAAGGGAAATGCTACCTTGATCGACAGGCCAGTTGGTAGATGAGATCTTCAGCACATCTAGAGGACTGGTGTCATTATCGGTGTCAGCGATGAGTGCTACAAAGACCACAGACATTCAGTGGGACAGGGAGCACCGAGGCTTGGGTTGGGGGAGAAGAAAAAAGGAGTGGTGACTTCATCTGGGCAATGAAGGATGAACAGGATTTTACAGGGGCAAAGAGAAGGGAAAAGGAAGACAATGGGGAAAACCAGGGAAGAGCAAAATATCCCAACCAGAGGGGCTCTCCACTGTGGTGTGGCCAGTGTTCATCTTATCCTCCCCCTCCCATTTTCTCTGGGGCATCTTCACTGTTGGGCATCTTCTGCTTTCTCCTCTGTAGCTGATATTCCCTAATAGCATCTAAACATGCTAAGTCTCTAGCATCTTAAAACAGCAGCACACAATCAAAACTCTAACACCATCTTCCCCCACCTCATTTTTCTCCAGACAGCTACTACCCTAGTTCTTTCCTCTGCTTCAGATCCAGGCTTCCAGAAGGAGTTGTATACCGTTCATCTCCATTTTCTCACCTCACACACCCTCTTAGTGTCCTCCATGCTCACACTCCCCTGAAACTGGTCTTGCTAAGAAACACTTACTAGTCCTCATCACACTACCTCTTAGCAGCGTATGACAAGATTCACCACTCTCCGCTCCGGAAGTGTTCTTTCCTTTCTTCTCAATGACCCCAGACAGGTTCTGCTGGTGTGTCTCCTACTTTTCCGACTGTTCTATTCAGGCTCCTTTCCCAACTCAACGTTTCACTTGGATGTGTCACAGGTGCTTCACATCTAACATGTGAAAAGTGAGACTTACTCTTTTTCTGAGCCTGATCATTCTCCAGTATTTTCTGTCTTAGTAAATGTCATCACTATTCATCCATGCTCAAGCCCCAAATGAGGGAGTCAACCATCTCTCATCCTACTCTGTCCACTTCTCTCATTCCTCACCAGGTCCTGTCAACTTTACCTCTTAAATATTGCCTGAAGCCACCCACTTCTTTTTATGTTGTGATGGTTATTTTTATGTGTCAGCCTGATCGCCACACAGGGTGCTCAGATTAAACATTATTTCTGGGTGTGAATTAGCATTGGAATTAGTGGATTTAATAAAGTAGATGTCCTTCCCCAGTGTGGGTGGGCATGATCCAATACATTGAAGGCCTGGATAGAATGAAAGGCGGGGGAAGGAGGAATTCGCCTGTTTTTCCTGCCTCACTGCTGAGCTGGGATGTCTCATGTCATCCACTCCTGCTTGGGGACCAGGGTTTATACCATCGGCTTCTCTGGTTCTCAAGCCTTGAGACTTGAACTGAAGTACACGACTGGCTTTCTTGGGTCTCCAGCTTACAGATGGCGGATGGTGAGACTTCTCAGCAATCATAATTGTGTGAGCCAATTCCTCATGATAAACAAATAAGTAAATAAATATATACTCTGCTACTGGTTCTTTCTCTGGAGAACCCCAACTAATACATACGTTAGTTCTGACTGTGGTTCTGGAGGAACAGAATTTTAAGGATAAGTTCTATAAATTGGTTCTGGGGTTTCTGGAATTGACTTTCCAATCTGATTAGATTTAAAGATGCTAATGACTCTATTTCCAGTAGTAATGAGTGTGCTGATAATCCATGACTTGAACCGTTTACAGAGATATGCAAAATATCTACATTGGATGCTCCTATCCAGCTACTTATAAGAAGCAAGCTGCTGGGTGACTGTGTGTATGATACTTTCGAACATTTTTGGAAAACTAACCAGTATAATGATGTTGATTGGTTGCTCCTAACGTCACTGGACAAAGTGATAAAAAAAAAGAATGAGCTCAGGGATTTGAATTCCTAGTTGAAGTGCCATGTAAATGACTTGAGAGCTTCTGTGTGTACTCTGATGAGATGCTCATCTGCTGTAGGTGCAGGGCTGAGAGGACTGAAAATCAAATGCAGGATCTCATCTTTTGAGGAGCTGACTTAGAATGCAAGTCTAATTCCCAGCCTTTTAGGGTGTCTACTGTTAAAGTGAGGGCACTGGTTGGAAAAGAATGGGATCCTATAAGCTGGAATGGGAAGGTGTGGGCGGACCCTGATGAAGCTGGGGCCACTAAGCCCCTAAATTCTGTAGAGTCTTCTTCACCGGTGACTCTGGTGAGACGATGTAGAGTCTTCTTCACCCTACCCCCAGCAGAATTGACTTCCCCACCACCAGCAAAAGTGGCCTACCCAACCGCAGGGGCAGTGGCCTCCCTACACCCAGGGGCAGTGGCATCCCCACCCAGAATGGTATCAGCCTTTCCACCGCCTTCTCAAGGGATTAACCCTGCATTGACTGAGGAAACTGCACTGGTCTCCCTTGAGGCTGTTGCGTGCAAGACAATGCTGATTCTCCTCAGGAGCCGCCCCCACCAACCCTCTTTGCTTCTAGACCTACAATTAGACTCTAGTCCCAGCGGGCCCCTAAAGGTGAGGTACAAAGTGTGACCCATGAGGAGGTGGGTTATACTCCAAAAGAACTATTTCAGTTTTTAAATTTGTACAGACTGAAGCCCAGGGAACATGTGTGGGAGTGGATACTGAATGTGTGGAACAATGGTGGAAGTAACATAAAGTTAGATTAGGCCAAAATTATTGATATGGGCTCACTGAGGGGAGATTCTGCATTTAATATTCTAGCTCAGGGGCTTAGAAAGGGCTCTAGCAGTTTTTTGGTTGGTTAGGTAAAACAGGGACCAAAAAGTGGCCCACCGTGAGAAAAACGGATATATCAGGCATGCCTTGGTTTAATGTACAAGAAGGGATACAAAGGCTCAGAGAGATTAGTATCTGAGAGGAGATTTGTCATTTAAGACCCGCTCACCCACCCTGAGAGGCTCCAGAAAACATGCCTTTCACCCTGACTGTGAGGAACAGACTTGTGAGGGAGCCCCCATCCTTGAAGAGCTCTGTGGCTGCTCTTCTCTGTAGGCCAGACCTCACAGGGGGGACTGCAGTCACTGACTGGGGGAACCTAAATGCAACGGGAATAATCGGATCCCAGAGTGGCAGGGGCCAAGTGGAGGCAACTGTCAAAGGGAAGACGACCTGGCCACCATAATGGACAGCAGAGTCAGAGCAGTGATCAGAACAGTCTGAACTGTGCAGGGCTGCAGCGCCGGCCAGCTAATCATGGTGTTCCTAGAAGTAAAACAAATAGGAAGCCTACTAAGTTCTTACTTGATCTGTTTAAGAAGAAATGTTCCAAGTCAAGTGAATAAAAGCCGAACCTTATCATAAAAACAAAGAGTCATGGCCCCTCAATCAATTCCCAAACTTGAGCCAATTTACAAACCCAGAACCCCTTGAATGAAGGGGAGGTCAGATCCCCTTGAGGAAGGATTCTGGTACATTACTGGGAATTTATACTGTTCATTTTCCTCCCAGGCTTCTCCAAACAGACTTACAGCCTTTTATCAGGGTAACTGTGCATTGGGAAAAGAAAATAGTCAGAACTTTCAGGGACTACTGAAAACTGGTTCTGAACTGACTTTAATTCCAGGAGACTCAAAACATCGCTATGGCCCACCAGTCAGAGAAGGGCTTATGGAGGTCAGGTGAGCAGTGGATTTTAGCTCAGGTCCATCTCACAGTGGGTCCAGTGAGTCCTGTCGTTATTTCCCCAGTTCCAGAAAGCATAATTGGAATAGACATACTCAGCAACTGACAGAATCCCCATGTTGGTTCCCTGACCTGGGGAGTGAGGGTTATTATGGTAGGAATGGCCAAATGGAAGCCATTAGAACTGCCTCTATTTAGGAAAATAATAAACCAAAAGTGATACCACATTCTTGGAGAGACTGCAGAGATTAGTGCCACCACCAAGGACTCAAAAGATGCAGAGGTGCTGATTCCCACCATGTCCCCATTCAACTCTCCTATGTGGCCTATACATGCAGAAGACAGGTGGACCTTGGAGAATGACAATAGATTATATCATAAGCTTAATAAGGTAGTGCCTTCAATTGCATCTGCTATGGTAGACATGGTTTTGTTGCTTGAGCAAATTTACATATCTCCTGGTACCTGGTATGCAGCTATTGATGCCGCAAATGCCTTTCTCCCCATACTTGCCTGTGAGGCCCACCAGAAGCAGTTTGCTTTTGACTGGCAAGACCAGCATGACACCTTCACTGTCCTACTTCAGGGGTAAGGCAACTCTCCAGTTCTATATCATAATTTAGTTGCAGGGATCTCGATCACCTTTCCCTTCCATAAGATATCACGCTAGTCTGTTACATTGATCACATTATGCTGATTGGACCTAGTGAGCAAGAGTAGCAACTCCTCTAGACATGTTGGTAAAATATTCGTGTTGCAGAGGGTAAGAAAAATCCAACTAAAATTCAGGGGTCTTCTACCTCAGTGAAGTTTTTAGAGATCCACTGGTATGGAGCTTGTCAAGATACCCCTTCTAAGGTGAAGAATGAGCTATTGCATGTGACTCCTCCTACAGCCAAGAAAGGCACAATGCTTAGTGGCTATCTTTGGATTTGGAGGAAGATGTTCCTCATTTGGGTGTGTTACTCTGACCCATTTACCAAGTGACACAAAAAGCTGCTAGTTTTGAGTGGGGCCCCAAACAGGAGAAGGCTCTGCAATAGGCCCAGGCTGCTGTGCAAGCAGCTCTGCCACTGTGGGCATATGATCCATCAGATCAATGGTACTTAAAGTTTCAGAGGCAGAGAGGGATGCTATTTGGAGTCTTTGGCAGTCTCTTATGGTTGAATCATGGTGGGACCCACTGGGACTTTGGAGCAAAGCCCTGCCATTCTCTGCAGATAACTACTCTCATTTTGAAAAACATCTCTTGTCCTGCTCCTGGTCTTAGTGGGGACAGAAATCTCAACCGTGGGTCACCAAGTTATCATGCGACCTGGCTGCTCATGAACAGGGTGTTATCTGAGCCACCAAGTCATAAAATTGGGCATGCACATCAACATTCCATCATCAAGTGGAAGTGGTCTATATGACACGGGGCTGGAGCAGGCCCTGAAGATGCAAGAAAGTAACATGAAGAAGTGGCTGAAATGCCCATGCTCCCTACTCCTGCTACACTGCCTTCTCTCTCCCAGCCTATACCTGCAGTCTCATGATGAGTTCCCTGTGATCAGTTGACAGAGGAAGAGAAGACTTGGGCTTGGTTCTGTATAATATGAAGACACCACTCAAAAGTGGACAGCTGCAGCATCAGAGCCACTCTCTAGGACATCCCTGAAGGTGGATGGTAAGGGAAGTCATCCCAGTGGGCAGAACTTCAGGCAGTGCACCTGGTTGTTCACTTTGCTTGGAAGGAGAAATAGCCAGATGTGAGATAATATTCTGATTCATGGGCTGTAGCCAATGGTTTGGCTGGATGATCAGGACTTGGAAGGAACATGATTGGAAAATAGTGACAAAGAAATCTGGGGAAAAAGTTTATCGATAAACCACACTGAAGGGACAAAAGAAGGTGAAGATATTTCCATGTGAATGATCACCAAAGGGTGACCTCAGCAGAGGAGGATTTTAATAATCAAGTGGATAAGTTGTCCTGTTCTGTGGATACCAGTCAGCCTCTTCCCCCAGACACTCTTGTCGTTGCTCAATGTCCATTGACAATGAGCCTTGTCAATGCTCATGAACAAAGTGGCCATGGTGGCAGGGATGGGGATTATGTATGGACTCAGCAGAATGGACTTCTGTTCACCAAGGCTGACCTGGCTACAGCCACCACTGAGTGCCCTGTCTGCCAAAGACCAACACTGAGTCCCCACTATGACACCATTCTCTGGGTGACCAATCAGCTACCAGGTGGCAGGTTGACTACATTGGAGTACTTCTGTCGTGAAAGAGGCAACATTTTGTTCTTACTGGAATACACACTCTGCATATGGATTTGTCTTCCCTGAACATAATGCTCCTATTAAAACCATCATCCGTGGATTTTAGAATGCTTGATTCACATCATGATACTGCACACAGCATTGCTTCTGATCAAGGAAAGAACTTCACAGCAAAAGAAGTGCAGAGATGGGCCCATGCTCGTGGAATTCACTGGTTTTACCATTTTCCCCACTATCTTGAAGCAGCTAGCTTGAGAGAATGGTAGAATGGCCTTTTGAAGACTCAGAGTACCAACTAGGTGGCAATATCTTGCAGGGCTAGGGCAAGGTTTTCCAGATGGCTGTGTATGCTCTGGCTCAGTGTCCAATCTATGGTGCTGTTTCTCTCATAGCCGGGATTCACGGGTCCAGGAATCAAAGGGTGGAAATGAGAGGGGTACCATTCACTATAACCCCTAGTGACTCAACATCAGTGGCCGCGATCAGTTCAAAGAGTCCAGGACCCCAGTGCTGCTGCAGGCCCCCGCACAATCTCCCCATCTCCCCTGACCCAAAAGCAGCACTGCTCTCAGGGCCAGGCTGCCATGTTGCTCCTGCCCATCCCCTTTTGGGCCAGAGCTTAGTTCCCACTTCTGTGGCCACACCTTGTGCAGATGCCAGCTGGGCTGCCCTGTCTGTCTGGTAGGGCAGGGAGCCCCTCCCCTCCATGGTCGACAGATGATGGCAGCTAGCAGGCAAGAAGATCAGAGGGACCTGGTGAAGCTCTGAGCATGGCTGGCGTGTCAATGATTTCTGACATGTGATAGCTGAGCCCCTCCCTGTCATCTGTCCTCCTGTGTACAGGAGTAATAGGGCAGCTGAACCTTGTTAGCCAAGATGGGCCTGCTGCCCAGCTACCCTGCACACAGGGCATGTGTGTGAAGTGTGACTGGGTTTTGTCTCAAATACCTACTGTAAAACCCTGAGCAAGTACCTCGTGTGTTGCTCGGCACAGAACAGACCAGGGTTACGGAACGTGCTCAGTAAATCGCTGTGGAAGAAGAGAGTGAATGAAAGCTGGAGGGAAGTTGTAGAGGAGGAGGAGGAGGAGGAGGAAGCATCCTGGGAGAGCCTGGGAGGCCCTCTCAGCCAGGGAGGGGCCTTCTCAGAGGAACAGCCACAAGAACAATGCTGTCAGGTGCAGGAGAAGATATCTAACTAGCTTGGCCTGAGAGGCTGTTTGAAGGCCAGCAATTAGGTGGAAAACACTGGAATGATGGAAAGAAAGAGGAGACAAGAGGAACTGAGGGAATGATACAGAGACACCACTTTGAATGAGGCCCTTCCCGTGAAACCTCATTGGATTCTGTGACATACCATGAGGTAGTTATGGCTGGTCTACAGCAGAGAAAGAGTCTCAGAGGTTGAATCTGGGTCTGACTGAAAAGTCTTTTCTCTTTCCAAGACAATGTGGACACCCAGAGTTCAGAGGAAGACACGCCCTGTATTAGCACTTCCTGCTCCTCACCTGTGTGATATTTGAAGATACTGATGACACGTTAATGCAACCATAGGATGTTAACATTTGTGTGTGGTTTTCTATTTATAACTCTAATTGTAACTTAGTCAGTAAGGCGATGGTTATTATAATCAACTGAAAGGTCAGTATGAAAAAAGTGAGCTAAAGAATTATGAGTTAATGATCGCTGTGGATCTTGCAGGGGTGTGTGAGTCTCTTGGGTATCTGTGTTGTAAATGTGTGAGTGAATTGGACAGTCAATTGGACGTTGTTATAAAACTTGACTGAAGGATTTTGCTACAGAAACTTAAAGCACAGCTGCCCTGAGAATGGAATTGTCATGATGGATGGACGCCCTGGAGACGAAAGGCCCTAATTCCTGAGGCACCAAGACCATCCTTAGGTGGATAAAATGAAGACCGTGGAACCATTTGGGACGGCCCATGGAAACTGCAGCTGAGGCTGCTCCTGGATTATCCTCCAGAATAAACTCCTCTAGGCACAGTGAAAATAAACTAAAGGGGAGGGTGTGCGGTGAGGGGCAGGAAGGCAGGAACCAAATTTCATATTAACTGTTGAGAACTCAAGCTCTCTGCCCCCAGCTCTTGGCTTCAGTTTTCCTCCCTGGGATCGCACAGTGCAAAGGAAGCCATTCTTTCACTCGACGCCCTTTCTGCTCACCAGCTATTTCAAAGGATTGAACTGTCTTTTCTCCAGTTGATATGAAAATACAAATCTTAAGGAGAATATGGAAATTCACTCTACTAAGCTAGCTACATGTCAGACATCACGATAGAAAACAATGAGAGGACGCCAAGTTTAAAAGGATGCTTCACAAAGGAAAGAAGGCTTTTAAATGGGCAGGGGAAAGCAAGAGAAATTGCACAGCTACAATGTAAAAAGAACTAACTAGGAGAGAGATTCAGACCAATCTAGATCATGTGACATGTGAGAAAGAAAGAAAAACAGGCCGTATTCAGAGGGGAGAGAAGAGGGAATCAGAAGGAAACCCAGGGCTTCTCTTGTTTGAAGGTGGCTTCTCCTGTTGGGTCCTTCTGGGACGTGGGGGTGCTGGGGAGCCGGAGGGCGCCGCAGTGGGAACTGTGAGTGATGCGCTCTGCTCCGGGGCTGGGTCACTGAGTGCTGCCTCACGTTACCTGGTCCTGCTATGTTTTCACCTCATGACTCCCGTGGGCTCCTTGCTCAGCATCTCCTCAGAATCCCAGGGCTTCCAGAAGCAGTCGCCATGCTTGTCTCTGAAGTTAGTATCTCGGGGAGTGCTGAAAGCATCGAGACTCCTTGGCTAGTTCCTTTGCAGCCTCCTCCTTTCCAGACCGTCCCTTAAATGAAGGAGTTCCTCAAGGATCAGTCCTACACCTTTCCAGCCCTACCTTCTTCAAGGACCATCTCGTCCGTGAACTCAGCTCCATTTGTATGCTGTAGACTCTTAGAACTTAGAACTCTTGCTGCTCTATCCTCTGAGCTGCAGACTTACATATTCAAATGGCTACTTCTGAGTGTCCTCACACAGACCTGAAATGCAGACATGCAAATGCAGGGGTTGGGTCTGAAGCCAAACTCATACCAGTCTCTCCCTCCCGCTCACCTCCAAAATCAGATTCTACTCCAGGCTCAGGGAATGACCCAGCCTGCTGTTTGGTTCTGCAAGCCAGAGGCCTGGGTGTCCTCCCTAACACTCCCCTCGCCACAGGATCCCATCATTCTGTCAATTATTCCTCTCGTACTTTTTCAAATCCACTTACATTTCTTCATCTCCACTGCTGCCTTCTTATTCCAAGTTACTATCATTTTTCACCCAACTAGCCTCCTAATGCATCCTCTTGCCTCTTTCAATTCATTCTCTACTCTTGATTTTTCCAAAAATGCAAATCTTTCAGTGGCACTCATTAATCTTAAGGTAGCAATCAAAATCTGCCCGCCACAGCAGACTTGGTGCCGCCCAGGACTGGCTGCCCCCCAGCCCATCGCCAAGCACCTTCCCTTCTGCCCCCGCCCCATGTCCCAGCCCCTCCGCCTTCCTTTTAGATCCCGCAGGGCATCATCCCCCTCACCAGTCTGAGTCTTTCTCAAAGCAATGCCCACACCTGGAGGGCTCTTCTCCACCCTGACTCCTCCTGACTAAGCCCTTCTCGAGCTTCGGATCTCAGCTCAAGTGCCACTTCTCCAGACCAGGGAAAATCCCCTGTTATATGTTTTTATGCTTTCATTGGACCATATACCTCTCAGTCAAAAGTGTAAGTCTACACTATGTGTGAATTTACTAGATTAAAGCCTGCCTCCCCTCTAGAATATAAGCCCATCAAAGATGAGAGCGGAGTCCCTTCCGTCCACTGTTGGAACTCCAATCCCAAGCACAGTGCCAGGTCCATAGCGTGCTTCCCATCCCTGCAGGGCCACTCCACTGAGGTTTGCTTGATGATGGGTATGTGGGTGAGAGGGCGGGACTGCAGGTTCTGCAGAATTTCCCGCTGTGGGCCATGAGTTTCCAGTTGGGAGAGGCCAGCTCCCTCTGACTGCCTGCAGCAATATGGATGAGAGTGCGCTATGGGAGGGCCTGCCGGGCAGCAGGGGCGGGCAGGACAGCCAGAGTTTTTCCAGGTCCACGGTGATTGGCTATGATTCCCTTTTTTTACTTAGAGCATGGAAAAAATCCTGGGAACTGTGTTCACAACTGTAACATAAGAAAAAGGATGCATCGATGCAATCCATGCCTATGTTTTAGCCAGGAGGAATTCAGTAAAATCCTCACGATGATCAGAATCGTTCTCTGCATACTGTGACCTCTGTACACTTCACAGATGGTGAATGGCTGACCGTCCAGAGTTAAGTGTCGCTGGTCGACAAGTTCTCCATCGATTACAGTGAAGAGTATAAACATGGTCTGAAAGTGGTAGGCATGGAGGGTTTGAAGGGTTTGCCTGGAATTGGCATCATCTTTTAATGGCACATTTTACATGTGTAAATCATCAATGCTGATCTGAGGGCAAATCATTGATTTTATAGACAAAACCTGCATTTTGAATCTTTCAAAAATTTTTCATGAATATATCCATATATTTTTACCTGGGCGTTTGTAACAAACAACATGGGCATCTCTCTATGTCTATAAAACAGACTAAGACGATTGGTCCACGAGACAACTCAGAATAATCAGTCTGGAATGCTCCATCCAACTTGGCTGTGGGCTCCCGAAGGGCAGAGACCGTGTCTTATTCAATTCTGTTTCCCCTGCTCCTGGCAAGATGCTCAGAACAAGAAGGTGCTTATTAAACGTTTGCTGCATAAGTGAGCGGATGACTACCACTGAAGTCTAGCCTAAAGGATGGCCTGGAAAGACTTCTGGCAACTTGTAAAGAACCATCTCCCAAACGGAACCTCTCCACCCTGAAAAGTTTTTGTTCTTATGTTTTTTAAAAACAATCTATTTTCATATGCAGAGGAGGAAGGAACAGTACGTTTCACCTGGTTGAGGGCTCACATCCCCGGAGGAGCTGTAGAGGGAAACGTTAGCGAGCAATGAGGCGTCTGCAGTGGGAGGTAGGCGGGGAGGGAGGGCAGAGTACAGGCCGTCTGAGGGGTCTATGACTGAAACTGGGAAGAGAGATCAAGAAGGGGAAAGGCGGTGGGAAGCGGAGTGAGAGCTGGATTTCTCTGAGTGTCACACAAAGCAACCCCAGTTTCGAGATGCTATACGTGTCATACAAATGAGTGCTACCTGACAGAACGAAATTTCCTTTTTCAAGTGAAAACTTTAAAGGCTTTGAAAAGAGACTGTTTTCTCTTTCACTTGCTGCGGGGAAGTGTTGCAATGAGAAGAGCTGCTGTCTATCTGGAATGAAGTGGGCTGAGCTGTCAAGGTCAGCGCTATGCAGCGGGGAAGGTTTCTCCATCTTCTGAAGCAGACTGAGTGCAGCTTGACAACCAGTGTTGGCGGCTCAGTGAGGCCCGTCCCCAGGCACAGACGGGGAGGGCAGCAAGCAGACACGGGGTGTGGTTTGTGGCACTTAGAAAGGTCCTTGCACAATTGGATCAGCGTCAGACATGTATGGGATGTGCATTAATACTTGGAATGAATTTGTTCAGAATGGCTCAGAAAGACTCCTGAGGCTACAACTTGGAAATATTTATGAAGAAGTATTTAAAATTTTCTATGGCTTTTAGACATAAGAGGCCAAGGCTGGGACAGCCAGACTCAGCAGCTCAGAAAGTATCCCAATGTGGCTGGTAACCTGTGAGCCCCTGGGGAATGAAAGGGCCGTGCGTCTGAGCCCACACCATCTCGAAGTAGAATCACATGGGGTCACCCCTCTGATAAAACCCTGTGCATTGCTTTCCACTGTACTTGGAATAAAATCCACCCTCACAGCCGTGTCTCCCAATCAGGCAGCGTTTGAACTCCTCTACATGCCCCTGCACCCAGCTGTGCTGCCTTCCTGATCATTCTCCCAGCTTCTTCCACCTCAGGACTTTTATACCAGTGCTGTCCCCTCTGCCCAGCATCAGTCACTGCCACCACTTTGCCTGATCAGTTCATTCCTCCTCATAGTTCAAGTTTCAGCTCCATGGTGCCTCCTGGGAGAGGAGTCCCGTGTCCTTCCTCAGGTGCACCCCTGCTCTTGACCTCAGCACCCTTCTGGTTTCCTTCACAGCCCTTCTTGCAAACTGTAATTCTTTCATTCGTTTGTGTACTTTTTCTGTCCCTCCCCCCTCTCCCCACTAGACAGTGAATTCCGTGGGGCAGAGACCATGTCAGGCTGCTGAATCCACAGTGCCTGTTCCTGCTTCTGGTTCATAGAAGGTGCTCAATATACCTTTGTTGAATGGAGGAATGTGTAGGGAAATTGAGACAATGAAAAGTCAGAGACCCTTTGGACGCTGTGCTGAGTCAGGCCATGTTTTCTGATGTACAGTGTTTCAACCTCTAGCACAATGAGACAGCTGTTGGAAAGCTAACAGAGCTCCAGTCAGCCTGGAGGGACGGTCAGGATGGACGGCTGCTGGAACGAGGTCCAGGTTCTCCTGCTATTGTGGACCCATGGGGATTCTGGGAGACAGGTAAAGACCAACAGCTTCCCCACAAGATCCTGTCCTTATAATGCAAGGGCCATGAGGAGCCTGAAGGTGGGGTGTGTCCACTGGGCAGAATTCTGGTCTGGTGCTTGATCTGAAGACAGTGAGGGAGTGGGCTCTACCGGTGCAATTCCTGATGGGAACGACCGGGAGACGAACAGCCACATTTCTGTCCATCAGCTGCAGCCTGCATTCAGCAATCTTCGCTCTTTCCCATCTGTCTCCGTGGACCAGACCCAGCTGGGCTCTGCCTCTGTGAGGGGAACAGATGGCTGGTGAATTCCTGAATGACCGTGACCGATCACTTCCTCAGGCTAGAAGAGAAAATGGTTACTGCCATGAAGGTTCCCATCACCCAGGGCTGACTGCCGTCTCTTCCATAAGCACATTTATTTAAGAGGCGATTTGGAATGTGACAATGACATTTGGTGTGTGTACATAAAGGGGTCCTAAATGAATGTACGTATCACCTACTTTTTACTCCCAGTACCTCACCCCCTCAGCCTAGATTTCTCCACTTAGCTGTTGCCATTTGGTAGAAGAACGAAGCTCAAAGCCTATGCTAATGTGCCCAAATCCTCCTTAATTCCGTCCCTGTGAGTGAAGATATTTGCCTCAACTAACCAAGTCCAGGTTATTTTAGTAGCAGCTTCTGAGTCCAAGTGAGTAGCCCCTTAGAGAAGAAGTCAGCAGTGTTGCTGTTTCCAAACCTCCTCCCTAGACATTTATTTGCCATAAAGAAGTCAACACGCTTTATGGCTGGCATCTAACGGGGTCTGCAGGGACGTCCAGGGAGCACGTCTCAGCTGGTCCTCTGACACACAAGCCAAGACTGGGCCTTCCGGGCCAGGGTGGGACTTCTGAGGGTAACGTTCAGATTTTTGTTTTATTAGAAATGCGTGCATAGTTCTCCTCTCCAAATTGTAATCCAAGCTTGACTGGCAAATGTGTCCTTTTAGGGGCCCCTTTGTGGACCCCTGACTTCATGTCTCCCTTCTGACACTGAGCAGTATTTGCCATGCAATCATCAGGCACACGACCAGCCACTCCCAGGCCAGGGCTGCCTGGTCTCTGCCTGTGTTGTTTATTTTACATCCCCACCAGGACGGCAATTTCCCCCTGGGAATTACCAGGTTCTTCGGCCTGTGTTGATTTAGAGGCCCTGTACCTGCTTTGGCCCAGGTCACGTGCACTGATCTGCTCATGCCTTGCTGTAGACCGAATGTTTGTGTCCCCCTGAAATTCACATGTTGAAATCTTAACCCTGAATGTGATGGTACTGGGAGGTGATTAGGTCATGAGGGTGGAGCCCTCAGGAATGGGATTAGTGCCTTATAAAAGAGACCCCCGAGAGCTCCCTTGCCCCTTCCACCAAGAACTATGAAAATAAATGTTTGTTGTTTAAGCCACTCAGTCAGCGGTATTTTTGGGGTAGCACCCGAACAGACTAAGACATACTGGTTACCATGTGCCACTGGGCCAGACACGGGAAACACTCCCACACACATCAGGGCTGCACTGCCTTCCACAACCTAAAATATTGCTTCTCGTTCTAAATCAAAGCCCTGGCGACCTGTCTTATCCTCTCAGAAAGGTTTAAGTGAGGGATGTTCAGTTAACTCCTTTTGTAAATCTGAGCTGTTCAATTCCCCTTGGGTGGACTGGAGCGGATGAGAAGCTGGTCTGAAACCCTCTACCGCTGATGCGGTGCTCCACCCAGACTTGGGCCTTCATGAACAGTCCTGACATCCTTTGCCAATATTAACTCTCACAGCCTACTCCGCGCCTTCCCATCGTTCCGTAGTATCGACCATTTTGCTAATTAGCGTTATGAATGCAGACTGCCAGTTGAGGGGCTCCCTAAAGTGGACATTTTTACAGTTACCCACTATTTAGGTAATGTAGGTTCTGAACATTTAACATTATAGGGTGTGTGAAGATTATTTGGCTACCTATTTAAGATGAGAAAGAGTTCTGCGAGGTCAAATCCGCTTTATTGGATGAATTTGCAGCAGTACAGTGGTGCTCTTTTTAATAAGAAGATTGACGAGTCCTACCCAGGGAGAAAGAGATGTGGCACAGCAGTTTAAGGAGATGTCGTTAGCAGAAACCAAGCCGAGCAGAGTAAGTGGCTCCTTTCCGAAAACAGATATTCCCTATCTAATCTCTTCTCACAGCTCATTAATTCTCGAGGAATCAGACAAAGGTGTTTCCCAATTATCCTGCCACAGGAGGACCAGCCGGTGGATGGAAGCTGAAGCTCCACAGCACAGCACACCTCACAGATCGGCCATCTGAAGAGGAGAGCTCTCCCCGGCCCCCAGCTCAGGAGACGCCCTGGAGGTGGGAGTGACACAGGATGGTGGCCCATCTGTGTTTGTTGGGGAGGCGCTTGGCACTGAGGCCCTGCTTCCTATTATCATCTGTGGACCTGAGCAAACTAGTTAATCTTTTTGAACCTTAGTTATCTCATTAGTAACGAGAGGTTACTAGGAGCTTTCAGCAGCGTCTGAGAGTTAAATGCGATCATCTCAGTGGAGGGCCTAACCCTCGGCTGGGCACACAGCACGGGCTCAGTGAACGGCGCATGTGCAGAGAGGTGGTCAGGGCACATTGTTAGAAGACAACGGGCAACTTTTTTTTTGTTTCCTGTTTTTTGCAACTTCAGTACAAAAAATTCAAGTTTCTGTGTCTCTCACCTCATACGAGACACGTGGTGGAGGCCTGCTGGAAGGCAGGGCACGGGAGAAGTAACGTGAAAGAAGGGGCCCAGCCATCATGGATCATGAGAGGGGAGGTTCTCCCCAGACAGACAAGGGCTCTTTCCCCTCCATCAAAGCCAACTGCTCAACCAGGATCTCAGAGCGCAGAAGAGAAGGACAGGAAGTGGGCTCTGACTGCACACAGGGCCATATCTGAAGGGGAGAGTCATGGGCGATGTCCATTCTACCTGGCCTGGGAACAGGGTTCTTTGGGCAATGGTGTCAACATGTATCAGGTGTCAGATTGATGGAGAGAGGAGAACTGGTCAGAATTTACCTTCTTCTGAGTTCCCTGTGGGCTTCTCCCTTACAGGGGACGTTTGTTTCCAGAGGAGAAGGACACAGACGCTAAGGCCAGAAGTTAGCTTCCAAAGCTTGCCGGGTCTGACAAGTGAGCTAAAGCTTTGGAATTTTGGGGATGTTGAAGCCTGAGGGAAATACTGGTGGCCCCACCTTACAGCCTGGTTCAATTCCCTGTGGCCCATCAGAAGTGATGGGTGGGCTCAGAGCCAGGCAAAAAGGGCTATGACCCACAGGTGGCTTGTGTGCAGGTGCAATGTTTCTAAAGGGACCCAGTGAAACTCTGGCCCTCAACAGACTTTACATTTCAAAAGTCCATTTTTACACAAGAACTTCCAGAAATGATTTGAAGAACTTTTCAATCTTCAGTTGGATCTACTGGTCATCAAGAAGGATTTCTTTGGGATATGAAGGGCAGTGTTCTTGAATTTGAATCTCGATGAGACAAAGCAGCTGATTAGTCACAGGGATTAGAATATGTCGGCTCTGGCCTATCAGGGAGCTTTAGAATAGGACCCTATTGACCCCTTTCTCTTCTGTAGCCTCTGCGACTTCTGTAGTTGGCTGAGATGTGATTTGGTCCAGGTTTGGGGAGGCTACTGCAGAGTTAGAGAGCTGGAGAGTGGCTCACTTGGCCAGTTGGGAGATGCCTCAGAATCATAATGGAGGCCAGTGTGAGATAAGCCCCAGGCCCCAGTCCAGCTCCAAAGCTGCCTTCCCCTGTGGTTTCCCATCCTTGCTTAGCTGCCTCACTTTGGGCTGTAACCCACAGGCACTGATCAGTTTTGACTGAGGCAGGTTTTAGATCTGGCTGGGTGTGAGGAAACAGTCCTTCTTGTAAGCCCTGGATCTAGTGGGCCTGGGATGAGCACCCACCCTAGAGTTCCAACTGTAGCTCTTCCCATCACTGGGGCATCCAGTCTTAGTGGTGGGCTCCCGGCCTTAGATTCCTGATTGCACGCAGTTCCCCCACTGGGGTATGTAGGCTGCCTGCGTCCCTTCCCCTGAGGGCAGGATTCTCCATTGCCTCTAAGACCTGCTTCACCACAGAAGGAACCATGACTCAGTGCCATGCCCTTGGCCAGAGGACCCTACTGGCTCCCTGGCCCCTGAGCCCATTTCTCAAGATCCAGCCCTTGGGCCCAAGCGCAGGGTCCCCTTCCCCTGAGTGTGACAGTCTGCGAGAGGCAGTTCCCATCTCAGACTGCCTGCCTCCTCTCTCACAGCCTCAGGACCTGGAAACCCCAGCCCAAGGGGAGCTGGCCCTGAGATCCCAGAGCAATCCCCTTCGCTCCGCCTTAACCTTCTGCCTCACTAGGTAAGGAGCAGCTCGCACTCCCAGGGAAGGTGCTTCACATCTGGGCAGGAAAATGATCCCATTTTCAAAGGCTAGTTGGGGGCTGTGAGTTGTGTGGCCTCTATAAATCTGTGGCCAGGGAAGTGTCTGAAATCTCTCTCCAGGTCCAGGTCAGCTAATCGGAAGCCTGTCTACTTCAACACATACCAGATGTGCTTCATCGACACGGCAATCTGCTCTGTCCTCTGGACTGGAAAAGAAAAGCCCTCCGAAGTTGTCCTGCTCGAGGGGCAGCTCTACTCTTTTCTCTCCTAATGTTCACCCCTCCCCGATTCTCACGCTGATTCCCCCTGCCCCACGTTTCCGAGGTGGGAGGAGGCGACGCTTCTCCTCCCTTCCAGGGCAGCATCCCTGCTCTCTAGCCCAGCCGCCTGGTTAGACCCCTGCCGGCCAGGCTGGGGGCCCAGCGCTTCTGGTCCAGCCTGGACTTGAAAGGGAAGCTGCCTCTGCAGTCACTTCTCACTTTGCTTCACATCCCATAATTTGCCAGATAACAAAGACGTGCTGAGCCCTGAAGTCAGACATCTTGGCAAAAATTGGTGCTGATACTTATTTCAAAATTTGGGTTGCTTGTCTTCCCCTCTGCTCTTCTGCCCTCTGCCCTCCCTGTTTCAGCACCGACCAGCTCATCATGCCCTCTGACATTCAGCTTTCTCCCTGGATCGCACCACAGGCTCTCCGAGGATGTGAAAGAAAAACCACAGTGAAGGTTAGAATGACTTTGAGATTCTTGGGCCAAAAGTACCAGCAAAGCACGAGCTGGAGTGCTCTTCTTGGCAGGAGGTGCAGGGCACAGTGTGATTGGGAGTGGCCAGGAAGTGACTGAGACAACCAGACAGGTGCTCAGAGGTGCTCTGTGGCCCCAGGCCACCTTCTAAGACCTAAGGACGTCAATTAGCCAGCAGGTCACATTTGATATGAGGAACACAGCAAAGGGAAAACACACACTCTTCACAGAGAATGATCGAGATGGTTGAGGGCCTGTCCTCTGAAGCTCTCAAGGAGTGGGCACTGGTCTCAGATTTGAAAGAATTGCCTACATGACTCGAATCAACCTTAAGTCATGAGGTCTGTGAGCTCACCCTAGGACCGGGTTCTTGAGCTTCCAGAAGGGCAGAATCCCTCCTCCTTGAGTTCACAACAAGCCTCAGGGTGGCAGGAATGAAGGGAAGGGGGCAACAGCCCTCCCTCAGTGTCAGCCCCTGGATGGGGCTACCAGTTGGTCTGTGAGACCCAAGGAGGGAAGTGATCCCGGGCCAGTTGGCAGAGAGAGGAGTGTGTGCGAACAGAGGCCCCCCTATAACTCTCACCGTGGGGCAACCCCTTCTGGCCTGGCCCTGGGCCGGTGCTGGCAGGGGCTGGGAGGGAAGAGGCAGCATCACCATGGGCCCAGGCAAGAGGCTGCTTGCTCGGGAGGCCCTGAGCTGGGAGGCTCCAGGACTGGATGTAGTCTTTCCCCACAGAGCCTTGACAGCTCCTGGGTCCCCCAACAGCCCCTCAGCTAATTCTCCCCTCCACCCCCAGCTCGACAGCATCCATACGTGTAGAAGACAATGAGGGGAGGCTGTGGGGAGAGTGCAGCCTTACACGGAGCCCCTGATCTCCCGGGACCCTCTCAGCCCCTCTGACTCATCTTCTCCATCCTGCTCAGCCTCTGCAGCCAGCTCTGCTTTAGCACAGCCCCCTGGCAGTGGGGAGCTGGGGAGGTACTGGAGGAGCCGGCCTTCCCGCTTCATTTCTGCCAGCTCCTTGGCACAGCAGCTGGGCGTGTAGGTCTCGTAGGTGTCATGAAAGGTGTTGTAGTCCACCTCATAGAAGCCCTTTTCCAAGGTGAGGACGGGCGTGAACCGGTGGCCCCAGAGCACCTCTGTGTCCATGTAGGAGCTCCGTGCTTGGCAAGTCATGCCTGGGGGAACAGAGGGCACATGTATTAGGAGCGGCCACAGCCATCTATCGCTTCATCGTCCATCCGTCCATCCATCCTCCATCCATCGTGTATCCATCCATCCAATCACCCACCAAACATTTGCTCAAGAGCTGCTTTGTGCTAAGTGTGATGGAGATATAAAGCTGAATAAGACACAGCCTTTGCCCTGGCGGAACTCAAGCTGTGGTGGAGGCAGCAAACTAGAAATCAACATGAAACATTCTGGAGTAGTTTCCTAGAGACTGGAGTGGATAATTCTGGAATAGCTGGAGCTAGGAACATGGTTCCTGAAAACAGCATTAAGGTCTAAAAGATTGAGACAAGAAAAGAGGCAGGAAAAGGATTTGAACGAAGATAAACTCAGAGTCAGTGAACGCGGAGAAGCTGACAGGCATTTAGAACACGTGGGGACTGTTTCTGGTAAACACACATGAGCAGAAGCGTCCTCTCTCTCTCTCTCACGCACCCCCCCCCCACACACACACACACACAGCTCTGCTCTTCCATCTGAGCACGCTCTGGTGCCTCCATTCCCTGTCGGCTCAGCCCTGGCATGCCTGTGTTATTTTTGGGTGTTGCTTTCTCTCCAGAGAGGGAGGGCAGCTTTGCTTACGGATGAGGAAGCCTCTGTGCTCAGGGTCACAGGAAGCAGCTTTCTGATATTTAAGCTTCTGCCCGAGGAAGAAGCCAGCTTGTGCTCTGTGGGGACTGAAGGAGCAGGCTGCTCCAGCTCCCCAGCTTGGGCTTTCTCTGGCAGGGCAGCTCATACAAAGCAGACCAGCTCGAAGGCTGCTTCCCACCCATGTGTGCTCCAGCGCAGGGCAACCCCAACACACCCCACACACTGCGGGCTTGCAGCCTGCTCTCTGCTCTGCTCCTGGGGGTGCTGCCTGGGCCAGGCCTCTCTGTTTAGTCCTTGCCCCCTATTGCCCAACAACACCCCCCCCCCCAGCAGAGATGTAGGTGCCCAAGCTGGGCGCTGAGTGGCCTAGAGCCGGCTAGATGTCTGCTGGCGCCCCCAGGGGGCCTCAGGAAAGACAGTGGGACAGGACTTCTGTGGGAACTTTGGGCCAAGCCTCCTGGGGCTCTCCCTGCTCTTCTTCTGTCCGCCGTCTCAGGAGGTGGCGGTGGGCTGCCCCGTAGCTAGAGATCCCACCATGTCCCTGGCTGTCATCTCTCACTGCATTTGGGAAGGACAGAAGGCCGTCTGGGAGCCAGGTGCCATGCTTTACATCGGTTACTCCACTTCATCATTTAACCCCCAACAACCCTGAGGGATTTAGTATTCTCATTTTGCTGATAAGTGAAGCAACTTGCCCGCACTCACCAGGCAGGTTATAGCAGAGCTGTGCTAGTCCAGCCTCGGTCTGAATTCACAGCCCTTGCTTGGCTCCATAAGTATGGCAACCAATCCATTAACATCATTGAGATCAGAACAGATGCGGGAGGGCGGTCTCCTGCCCTTGGGACCCTGGGTCTCCCTGCAGTCCCAAGCACAGCAGCAAGGGTACCCCAGGTCATGGGAGGGGACGAGGTCAACCAGATAGGGCAGATCAACTGCGGCCCACTGACTTTGAGGGAGACATGAGAGAGGAGGCCGCTGGGCCAGGTTGGCACCCGATCCCCCCACTGCAGGTGGCCAGGAGGGCAGGGGGCAGTGGTGAGGCGTGGCTTTCCTATTTGTCCACATCTCTGAACTGACCCCTCCTTTGTGGCCCCAGAGTAGGGCTCTTCCTCCCAGAGTCTCAGCCCGTACTCCAATCCTGAGCCCAGCACCAAGGGCAGCATGACCTGTGAGCCCCCAGCTCTGCTGGAGGAGGCTTCCTGTATCCCGACTGTGCTTACTCCCAGGGCCTCCACAGCTGCCACCATATGCTGCCTGGCCAGGCTGCGGCCCCCAGCAGATGGCCATGCAGCCCCCTCTGCACCCGTCCCTGGAGCGTGCTCACACCCCCCAGCTGGGTTCCACAGGCTCTGAATGGCAAAGTTTGTGGATGCCTCTGTCTGAGTCTCCCACCCAGCAGCCAACTTCCCGAAAGGCTGGAAGGCTTGTTGGCCACCTTTGTGACAGGCCCCTGATATTTCAGGGGGCAGTGTAGTGTGGTAGGCAAAGCTCTAGATGTGGAAGTGAGAGACGTGTGTGAATGAAGTTTCTTCCTGTTTGCACAAAGCGGCATGATGCAGTTTCCATGTCTGCAAAGGCTGACTGAAGCCAGCCCTTTGGTGGTGTTACAAGAACTAGAAAGATATGTGTGTGTCGTTCCGAGCATGACTGAGTTTCCTATAAGTCGTCACTAGGGCCAGACCAGCTGCTCAGTCTACTTGGTGAAAAAAAGAGAAAGGAGAGAGGAGGAAGAAAGGGAATAAGAAGAGGGTACAGGGTTTGGCTGGAGAGCTTTTGTCCCAGGAGGTCTGGCCACAGCAGTGGGGGAGGGAACTCGGGCTCCCTGGAGCCCCACACAGAGCTTGGCCTCGGCGGAGGAGTGGTGGAGCTCGCGGCCACCGGCTCGGTAGCTGAGCAGCAAGGTGCCAGGCTGGCAGCCACGAAGAGGGCATTTCTTGGGCATATGTGGATGTGGGTGCACTATTTTCTGCATGCCCTGTGTTCACTGAGCCAGCCTTCCACAGGGCAGCTGAAGGGCAGATTGCTGGTGGTGGGGTGGGGGTGGGGGGTGATGAGGGGTTGTGCCCAGCCAGAAGAGCTGCTCCCGCGGGCCTGGCGCACAGGTTTATCTCCAAAAAGAGGCTTCTGTGATGTCGGGAATCCTTGAGTTTGGCAAATGCTGCACCCTGTCCTTTGCTCATGAAGTAATTCACGATGGGGAAAGACACCATGAAGTCCCACGTAAAGAAGCCAGTTCACCCTTGTTGAACCCTGTGTTTCTTGAAGTTATCTGATCACAGAGCTCTTTTTGGGTAGATAGCTGCTCCAGAACGGGGTTGGGGCATAGTGTAGCTTGCTGGACATCAGTGCCGGCTTTGGGGTCCCCCTGCCTTGATGTGCATTCTGGCTCTACGATTTAGCAGCACTTGCTCTTGGGCAAATAACTTGCCTGTCTGTGTCTGTTTCTTTATCTGTAAGTTAAAGAAAACTATCTCACGGGGTGTGGGAGAGCATTAAATGAAATATTGTATGTTTAAAGTTTAGACCCGTGCTTGGAAGTTGGGAAGGTTCAATAAATATGGCTGTTATTACTCCATCTTGATTAAAAATACTCCTCAGATCACGAGTTAGAGTCTGGGCTGGTTGACTGTGCCATCCAGGTTCTCAGGCACAAACTTCAATCTTCTGGATATGTACCTATCGCTGGGACTTTTGGAGTCATGGCGGCCTAATCTTGTGGATGTGGTAAGGGCAAAGGAGGATAAAGTGTCTTACCTGTTGCCTCCACCATCCCTTCTAGAATGACCACGACTTCAAACTCCTCCTGGTCCAACTGGGCCCGAGACATCTCCCAGAAGGGGCTCTTCTCGTTGATCTCGTGGGAGATGATGAGTGGCGATACCAGGAAGAGACGATCATCTCCAGTGTCGAAACCCACATTAATGTCAGTCTGGTTCAGGGGGATGAACTCCCCTTCTTTGGTCTGCCGGGACTTGATGAGCTTGGCGCGGATAGAGGCCTCCACAATGTGGGAATTGCGAAGGTCACCCACCCGGAACATGAGGCAGAGCTTCTCATCCCGCATGGAGATGACCGCGTTGTTGGAAAACATGAGGGTCTCCGCTCTCTTCTTTGGCTGACTGATCTTGACAAACATGCACCCCACCATGAAGGCATTGACAATGGAGCCGAGGATGGCCTGGACCAAGAGGAGTATGATGCCCTCGGGACACTTCTCTGTGATCACTCGAAAGCCATACCCGATGGTAGTTTCAGTCTCAATGGAGAACAGGAAGGCAGACACAAAGCCACTAAGGTTTTCAACACAAGGAATCCACTCTTGATCACCAACATGGTCCAGATCGCCCCGGATATAAGCAATGAGCCACCAAATGAAACCAAAGAACAGCCAAGTGATGGTGTAGACCATAGTGAAGACAAGCAGGTTGAAGCGCCACTTGAGGTCCACCAGGGTAGTGAAGAGGTCACTCAGGTACCGATAGGTCTCTTGGACGTTGCCATGGTGGACATTGCACTTGCCACTCTTCTCCATGTAGCGCTGGCGGGGCTTCTTGCCTTCTGCCAGCAGGCGAGTGCGGTCTGTGGCAATGGGGATGTAATCGCGGGCCTGTTTGGGAATCTTCTTCGGGTCCCTGGGAGTGACTCCAATCTCCATATCCTGGTTCATAGCATTCCTAGAATCGCCAGCCATAGCTGGGAGATGTGGAGTTTAAAAAAGACAGGATCAGTGAAGTAGACTGTTCTGATTCACAGAAACACAAGACTTCAAGGTCACTCCTGCCCTGTTCTCTCAAAGGCCTATCATCTAGTGTCCAGTAGACCAGACTGTGGAATTCTCAAGGGCAAGGACCATGTTTTCTTATATTATTGGCTCGTATACCTGGCGCCTAGTACAGGTGCTAGTATATAATGGAAGCTCAATAGTTGTTTGTTTATTGAATAAATGAACATTTCCTACATGCAAACTGCACGTTAAGCATTTAAAGGGTTTAAGGGAATCTGGGAGCAATTAAAAAAATTGCAACAATTTTTTAAATATAGGAACTGCCACTTCTTGCCACCACAATGACCCATTGGAGTTCAATCTTGTCATCTCCATTATATAAGTACTATAACATTGTGTATATTTCTCATGGTGTCTTTCCCTGCGTTCGAGGGTGAGCTCCCCAAGGGCACAATTTTGTGTCTGTTTTCTTCTCTAACAATTTCTGAACACCCAGAGCGTAGCCTGGCACATACTAGGGACTTAAAAAGTACTTATTGAATAAATGGGCGAACAAATAAGAAAACAGTCCCAAATAGGTTAAATGTCACCCGGGCCACCCAACAAGTAAGTGACAGAGCTGATCTCTGGATTCTTGCTTGTCAGGCCCAAAGCCTGTGCTCTTCCCTTTGTCCCTCCTGGTCTCCCTTCCTTTCATCTGAGATCTTAGCAGCAGACAGAAAGGAAAAGGCCGCGTGAGTCTAATTCACCCTGTGGTCACTCCCACCGTCTGGGTGGGCCGTCTGTGGCCAGCTGAGCGCTTACTGACATGACAAACCGCTGTGTAGACCCACCATTAAAACTTTTGATGCAATAATTTCCTGTCCTCTAAGAAATTGAGGTGGGCAAGATAGTAATGCCCAAGGTTTTCGAAAGGGCTACAACTCATATGTGGAAGCTAAAAACACCCCACGAAACCCACAGATGTAAACAACAGATTGGTGGTTCCCGGAGGCAGGGGCTCGGGTGTGCGAAATGGGTTAGGTGGTTGAGAGGTACAAATTTCCAATGACAAGATAACAAAGTCCTGGGGATGTAACGTACAGCATGGAGACTATTGTTAACAATACTATGCTGTGTATCTGAAAGCTGCTAAGAGAGCAGGGCTTCAGAGACCTCATCACAAGAAAAAAAATGTAACTTTGTGGTGATGGATGTTAACTAAACGTACCGTGGTGATCATTTCACAACATACACATATATCAAATCGTTATGTTGTATACCTTAAACTAATACATGGTTATATGTCAATTGTACCTCAATAAAAAATAACCAAAAAAGGCTGTCAAATGTTTTTAGAGCATATGCCACACTTTAAAGAAATACCTCAAAACTTGGAGTACTCAGTCTACTGTTTTTCTGATACTGAGCTCACACCCATTTAAGACGCCTTAAGACTCTAATCAAGCTAGGAAAGACCATGAGAATCTCTGCAGCTAATAACAACTGCTAAGAAATGTATATCCTTCCGCTCATTTATAATCTTCACAAAGAAGCTGTTAGACAAGTACTGTTATTCTCGCTCCGATTTTCAGATGAGGAAAATGAAGGTTGAGTAGTAAGTGCTGAGTTAGTTTGGGACCTAGGTTTATCTGGCTCCAGCCCCAGGGCTTACAGCACCCACCATACAGGCCTGAGGACATTGATGTTCTGTGGCTCGTGTGTAGATCGATGAGCTGCTCCCAGGCACCTCTGGGGGTGCTATTATTCAGCTCTTCTTCATCTTCTAATCAAGCTTTTCTTGATTTCACAGGTACTCCCCTTCCCAGGAAACTGTGTCCCTGATAGAACAACCCGGATTAATATTCTATAAACCATGCAGCCAACTGCCTCACTGACGAACGAGGAAGATTTCGCCCACTGAGGGAAGTCAGATGACCTGGCAGACCTTTCCCTCTGCTGCCTGGGCGGCTGCAGCAATTTCAAGGTAACCTCTACAACACAGTGCTGAAGTTATCAGAAGCGCTGTTTGTCTCAGACATCCGTTGGCCACTTCCCATTCTGCACAGGGCCACCTGCTCCCTGCTCCCTGCTCCCTCACGTGGCAGTTACAAAGATAAATGAAACAAGGAGGGAAATGCTTGGTGCCGCTTTGCAGAATCCCAGGCATGAATCTGCTCTACCCCTAGGTGGGAGACTGTTGACTGAAAACTCAGTCAGAGATGCCCAGAAACAGTGGAAAATCCCGAGGCTCTGTGTGCTCCTGGGGACCCCAACCGTTGGAACCCACATAGGGGCCTGCCAGGAGGGCTGCCCGTGGACACCGGAACCACTGACACTGGGCAGGGCCGGCGCAGCCCTGGCGAGAATGAGTCATCAGCCAGCGCTCCTGGGAAAGCACCATCTCCTGCCCTCAGCTCTTTTGGGAGAACAGCTTTCTGCTGATTTTCTGCACTGTTTCCTTCTTTATTTTTAAACATACTTTCATACGTTCTTGTAGGAGAACGCCTTGCGCCGTACTAGAAACAGAAAAGGTTTTCTAGGACACCTCAGCCAAGGTCTGAAAACTTTTTGTGTCCAGCAGACAGGAGAGAGAGGTTTACTTCTGATTCGATCTTGGGGTAGATTCTCCAGGGGCTGGAATCACCGCACACGCTATTCCTCGCTCAACCCAGAGTGAGATCTGGATTCCAGCTCCACTTTCAACAAACTAGCTCTGTGATCCTCTGTGATCCTCTGCTATAAATCTCAGATAATATGCTCTGCCCCTCTCTGCTGGGGGCCGGTATGGAGATCCAGGGAAAGAGGATATGAATACAAATGTAAACCTAAGTATACATGTAAATATATACTCATCAACTCTCTTAGAATTGACACTTAATGCAATGTCCCATTAAATCCATTTTAAAGATAGAGAAAGAGGTGTGGACCATGTAAGTCAAGTATCTCAAGCCCCAGTGGGCGATGTGCAGGGCAGGCATTGAGTGACAGCCTCGACCACCCGGATTTCTTCTAAGAGTGAGTGAAATGCCCATCTTAGAACTCTTGGGCTCCAGTGCTGTGGGCCCATGAAGTCAAAAGAATTGTCCGGGACAATGGAGATGAGCTTCTTTAATCAGATTTTCAAGATCCACTCTATTAATTTACGCATCTGTCCAACAAGCATATATTGCAGAATGACAGTGGTCCAGCTTCTGTGCTAAGAGCTGGAGATAGAGCAGTGAACAGGACGATTGCAGAGCCAGCCCTCATGTGCTTTATAACTAGCATTGCCGCTGAACCCAGGCTCTGTGCAGAGTGGCCTGTGGGGAGAGAGGCAGGCAGAAAGGCTCTGGCCAGGCCAAGTACTGTGGCTGCTCCCTGCAGGACTGGGCGAAGGCACTGACTTGAGCAAATCCTGCACAACCTCACCCCCGTTACTGCTCTTCATCTTTAATCCTCTCCTGTGTCCCTGAATGGGAAGCTGCGCTGAGACACAATAAAAGCTCTCGAGGGGGACAGAGCTTAAAGTCCAGCCAAGTGGTTTAACCTCTTTGATATAAAAACACAAGTGGAGAAAGAATCAAAAGAGGCAAAAATCAAAGGAAGTTGTATTTCATTAGTGAATCTGACATCCATTTAAACGGACCCCTGTATTAAGAATTCCACCCCCACCCCTGGCCTGTGAAGAAAACTGTGTCACAGGGGTGCTCCAGAAAGTCAGGGGTCACGGACACAGGACATAGGACACAGCTGCTGGATAGGAACTGCACTTCAGGGTCAACAGGGCTTCCTGGGCTGGGAGCCTGGTCTCAGACTCAGTTTCCCTACTGTGAAATGGGAATAATTTCCTCCTTTCTCTCTTCTATGTGCTGAGTCAAAGTCTGCGTCCCCTGAGGTTTGGGCTGAGGGAGGAGGTTGGAGGAAGAGTGACGGAGGAGGACAGACTCATGTCTCAGACGGAGACATTTGTATACTGTTCTACATGAACCCATATGGTTGTACTTGTTGTTAAAATACGAAAATATTCCAAACTCATTGGTGAACAGGCTGCCTCAGTGCCCCCAAGGCCTCCAAGATTGGCAGGGAGTGTTAAAGGTGTCATGCATCGAGTATGTACAGGTATAGAGAGGGCACAGGAAAGCAGGAAGAATTCTAGATGCCCTCACGATTCCTGCCTCCATATGCACTCCCTGTCTAGTCCCCAGACTTGGGGGTGGGACACTCACGCCCGTGATTAGGTTGTGTTATGGCACAGTTAACTTGAAGGCAGGGAGGTCATCTGGGGTGAGCCAGACCTAACCAGATGAGCCCACAAAGGGACTGGGCTTTTCCTGAAGCAGGAGATTAGAAGCATGAGAGGAATCAGACAACAGGGACGGTCCCTTTGCTAGCTTTAAGAATGGAGGGGCCACATGGTAAGGAGTGTGGGCGAGCTCTAGGAGCAAAGAGCAGCCTCTAGGTGAGAGGAAACAGGGACTTCAGTCCTGTAATCACAGAGAACTAAACTCTGCCAGAACCACGGGAGCTTGGAAGAGGCCCTGAGCTCCAGAGGAGCGCGCCGCTTGCTGACACTGGATTTCAGCCTCCTTAGGCCCTGAGCAGAGAACACAGTCAGGTTGTGCCTGGACTTCTGGCTTGCAGAACTGTGAGCTAGTAAACGGCGTTGGTTTGAGCCATTAGGTCTGTGGTCACTTGCCATGGCAGAAATCTAAAGCTAACGCAGGGTAGAAGGGGAGCCAGGTAAGGAATAATTAGGAAAGCAGACGCTGGCAGCAGACGGCCTAGCTTCCTATTTTACCTTCAGCTGAGGGGTTTTTGGGGAAGTTACTTCTCTGAGCCTCAGTTGCTTTTTCTGCAAAATGGGGATGATAACAGTGCCAAGCAAAGAGGTGGCTGTGAAGACGAAGAGAAAGGTGTAGCACAGGGCCTGGCTTAGGGAGCCCTCCTGCGTGGTCGCTATTATTACCTTCGCTCCAGGGCCGGGGTGGAAGACGGGAAGGGAGGCAGGGGAGCTTCAAGCAAGTCAAGGATGTGGAAGGAGAACCAACAGGTCCCTGGTGCCCACGATGCCTCAGCATAATGCTTCATGGCTTCATTTCCCTTACTCCTAAAGGGGGGCATGTGTGCATCTTACAAAGGGGGAACCCAGAAGAGAGCTTAAATCATCTGCCCAAAGTCCCGCAGCAGCTGCTGGGGAGCTGCTCCGAGCACAGCTCTCTGGATCCCACAGTGGCTGCCGAGGAGGAGCAATGGCTGCTTGGAGAGGTCTTGGATGGTTCCCGTCTCTGCAGGATCCTGGCTGGGAACCCCTCCCTCAAGAAGCTCTGCCTACAGAACTTTCTAAGAACTCTAGCTTTTGTCCCTTCCACACTGAGGCAGAGGCTGTCCCGGTGCTCAGATCCGGCGTTTCTCCTGTGCCTGACCTGCCTCCTCCGTGCCGGGGCTTGCAAGAGTCTGCTCGACTGCTCCTGGGTTCCTGGACCCCACCCCCACCCCCCCAACCCCCCCCACCCCCTCAACACCCCCACCACCCCCCCAACACCCCCCACCCCGTGCCATTCCCGACCTCGCGCCCCAGCCTCAGGCAGAAGTGTGGGGAAGAGGAGGAGGGGAGGCGACTGGGACAGGGGAGCCCTGAGCATGGTGGGGACTGGTTTGCCCCAGAATGCTGCGGGGACCTGGGAGCCCTGAGCGTGCCGGCCTGCAGCGTGGGGTTGGGGCTCCCGGGTGGCTCTGGCGGGAGCCCGGTCACCCTCCCGTTCCAGGTCTCTGGGAGTGTGACCCAGGGGGCTTTCAGTGCCCTCCCCCTCTCTCAGCAGGCTGTCCCATCAAGGGATGGAAACGGCAGCTCTCACCTCTTTTCTGCCTCTAGTCCCCTGACAGCCGCCCACTCAGCACTCAGAGCGAGTACAAGCGGCAGGCGAGTCCTTCACCACGGGCTGGCCCTCCCAGAGCCGCGCTGAGCAGCAGGAGGGGCCAGCTGGTCCAGAGGCCGGGCTGGCCACCCCGCAGAGCCTGTGCCCAGACCACGCTGCCGGGCTGGCTCCTCCCAGGGGCCCAGTAGTGGTTTCCCAGCTTTCAAAATTACCAACTTTAAAAAAATTAAAAGGAAAAAACTCTGAGGTTTAATCGCAAAGAGCTCAGTAGTAATAAATCTCTAAAAACTTGTGAAGTGTTTGATTTAAAAACCTCATCATTTTGCAGCTATTCTTATCAACTTAGGTGGAAGTCTGTTCTTTAATTCCTGGATGTTTTATGGTTTTACTTTTTGAACTTGGGTTTGAACCTAAGTTCAAAAGTATCTGGGTGATAGTATATGAAATACCAAGCACGAGAAAGCCCATCAGAAACTGTAACACACAGATTCACTTATTCAGTGAAAATCCTACTGAACAGCCTCTGTGAGTTTGCACTGTGCTGGGCCCTGGGCGGGGGGAACGAGGTGGGGCAGCACTTGGCCAGCTTCCCTGTGCTTTCCAGTCACAAGAAGCCTGTTAAAATGCAGGTTCTGATTCAGTAGCTCTGGGGTTTCCAGAGTCTGCATTTTTGTAAGGAGCTTCCTGTGATGTTGATGCTGCTGGTCCTCAGGCCGGTCTTTGAGTGGCAAGGCTTCTCCACCCCGGTAATCAGCTGGGAGCTGGACGCCATGCTGACGCCTGAATCCCACCCCCAGAGAACCTGACCCCAGACGATTCTCATAGGCATCGGAGATTGAGGACCACCGCTCTATTTTGTGCCCTCGAGGAGCCCGCAGTCTGGCGGGGAGCACACAACAAACAATCATTGCAACAGAGAGGGACAGAGGGACCGAGGCACAGTTCTTAATGCAGTTTGGAGGGCTTGGGGGTGAGAAAGAGTCAGGAAAGACTGGTGAAGAAGGTACACAGCGAGAGGGGTGAGGTGAGCCTTCCTGGAATGAGAGACAGGGGAGCAGACGCTGACGATGGTTCGCGTGTTGAACACCCAGTCTGTGCTGTCTCTGAGCTGGGTGCTTCTATGCGTTGTCTCCTTTAATATTCAGACAGACAGACCTGTTAAATCTGTCTTAGAAGCCTCAGTGACAGATCACAAAGGCAGATGATGGAGGAACTTGTTGGAGGCCACTCAGTGATTCAGTGGCAGGAACTGTAGGGCCTCTACACATACTGCCCCCCGACCCCCACCCCGGCCTCTGAGGGTCTGACCCGGGGGTGGGTGGTGCAGCCTCAGCAGGGGTCTGGAGGCAGCCAGGTGACACATCCTGACCTGAGCCAGGAAACCAGCTCATGATGAACGCTGTGCTGCCCTTGTGCAGAGCTGGAGCCACCCCTCCGTTCCTCCTCCTGGGGCCGGCTTCTCCACCTGCCCTCCTGCTTTCCTCCAGAGTGCCCCTGGTCACGCGGCTGCTCCTGCACTTTTTCTACCTGCAGCATTTGCCCCTGGAGGTCCTTAATTGCTCCAAGGAAACAGGGTGTCCACACGTCCCAGCTAAAACCTGTTGTTCTAACCCCGTTTACTCCCAGCAGTGTCTCCATTTGGACAACAGCCCCCTTGCAAGGAAGAGACCCCTAACTAGCCACCACTGGTGTCACTCTTAACAACTCATGCCTGGATTTTCCTTCATCTAAGGTATGTCTGCCTCTGCCAGGAGTGGGGTGAATACCTTGTCATGCCTGGATTTTTCAGCTGAGTGGGATGTGCATGCTGTAGTAACTAGAACCTGTGGAGTTGGTACCAAACTCTGCCGCCTACAAAGATCAGTGAGTGGGGCTGCTGGATGGGGTTCTTTCAGTACAGACACACTGCGTATGCCTATTGATCACACACAGATAATACACTTTCTCCTATTTTTATTCAAATATGAGATCTTCTCAGACCTTCATTTTGGCATTTTTTGATAGAGAAAAAGATTTAAGAAGATTTAATTCTTTTTATTGTAGGAAAAGCATGGGAATACCTGGTAAATGCAACCAAAACTTGCTCTGGGTTTGGGGGATGTGATAGGGAGTGGTGGGGACTGAGGTGAGCTGAGCACGCATGCAGTTCTGGAGGGAGCCACTGGCACTCGGCTTGAGCTCACTGGTGCCATGCAAAAATGCGGAGCCAGTGCTGTAAGATCTTCCACTTTCTCTTTCCAGACAAGCTAGAAATGAAGACTCTTAAACATGAAATTTCTTTTTTTTCAATGTTGACAACTAACTCGACAATTTTTGAAACAGTGAGCTAGCCAAAGAAAATACATCTGTGAGTCAGACTCAGTCCATCAGCTGCCAATTTATACCTCTGGGCTCCTGAGTCAGACAGAGGCTTTTTCCTCACATGGACTCGTTGGGTTGTACTTTGAGTTATGCTGAGCGTGGTGTTAAGAGGAGCACCAATAAATTCTCCGTGGAGCTTTCCTATTTGCACTACTGAGTCTGCTGTGAACACAGCCTGTCAATCCTCAGGACAGAGGAAGCCAGGAGGCCAAGCTGGGACTCACACCACAGCAAAGAGAGGAGTGTCGGCTGCTTGCTCAGGTCCCACCAGCCTGGTTCCCGTGGTTCTAAGCAGCCCTGTCTCCATGCCCACAGCTTTGTCCCCTCCAGTCCCCTCCATCGTGGAGATGGCTGCCATGACAGCCCCTGTTCTTACAGTGCATCTCCTGCCTGGCTGCCTTCTCTCTAATGGCGCCCTTGCAGACATGCCGCAGAGAGCAGGGTCTTGGGTAAGCAGTATCCTCCTCCATTTCACGGGCAGTAGAAGTGGATCTCAGTGGGGAGAGATTTCTGACATAAATGCTTCACAGAGGGTAGAGGGAGCTCCCTCTCCAGGGGAGGGCTGTAAGGACGAGAGTGGATCCAGTCACCTCCCAAGCTCACTTCTGGGTCGGATGTAACAGATAATGATCACCAACAATGAAGGCATCCTGGAATACCAGGGCTGTGGAGCTCTGTGAGAGCAGTGGAGGTGGACCGCATGCGCTGCTCTCCATGCCCAGGATGCTCCTCACTGCCATGGGCTCACGAGGACTCGGAGAATGCATACTCCTTTTAGCTCTGCTCCAAATGCCCAAGCCAAGTGCCCAAGAAAGGGGATTCTCTCAAGGTCTGCCACAGCCAAAGTGAATCTCGGCTCCCTTCTCTCTGGAATGCAAAACCGTCCCACGGCTGTGAGGGGCTGTGCGTGTCAGGAGAAGGGTGAGGGGTTTGCAGTGGAACATGGAGCCAGGGACAACGTGAATGGAGGACAGGCTGTGTCAGATGGGACACTGTCTCACTCTGGATGCCCCTGCACACCACGTTCCTGATGGCTGAGCTGCTAAGGCCTCTGCAAGGGAGCTGCTGTGTGAGGCGTGTGAGGAAGCCTCGGGTGATGAGGGCCCCGCTGCCTCAGACTGCTCAGACTGACCTCTCCCTGGGGAGCTGTCACAGGCTCACAGGTCCCCCTGGCTCAGGCATCCTGGGCCTCCATCCTGGGGCTGCCTCTGTCCGTCCAAGGGGAGCCCTTATATTTGGATCATTGTTCGGAACAAAGTCTAGGTGGGGATGTGGATGCAGACCTGAGGTTGCTCCCAGAGAAACTTGGCTGTCCTGGTTTTGACTCAGAGACACCCTGGCTGGAGCCAGCTCTTTGGGGCGCATCTATCCCATCGTGCTGCTTTCCCCCAGGACCTTTGTGCTCATTTTGCTTTTGTTTTAAACACATGTTCAATTTATTTCCTGCAGCAGGTTATGCTGATTTCTTGTTTTTCTTTGCAAAATAGCCTTGGAAGTGAAATTTCTGTGTATGCTATGCTGAGGTAGGTGCCTTGTATATATAACTCATTTAGTCATCTCAACAACACTGTGGAGTAAGTACAATGTGTCCATTCTACAGATAAGGGGACTGAGACTCAGAGAAGGTAGGGAACTTGCCCAAGGTCACAAAGCTAGGAAGCAGCAGAATGGACTTTGAACTGACACTGTCCTGACCTCAGAGCCCATACCCTCCCGCTCTCCCACCTGACGTCCGTCAAAGTCCAGAACACTAAACAGTGTGATGTTGGTACTGACTTATGACCCCAAATCTCCTGGCCACATCTTCACCCTGAATTACACGGGACTTTGTAGCTCCCTCCATTGAGTCTCTTTCCTATATAGGAAATGGAAATACTCATGGGAATCATAACATGAATAAAATATGTGTCAGTTTTTAGAAAAATTACACCCTACTAAATACTAGTATAATGCACTTGGCCCCCAACCTGAATTGTTACACATTAAGAACAGGTATGAGGTATGAAGTAACATCAGTATTACTATTAAATGGAATTATTATGGAGTAATTTGCATGTCTGCAGGGCTCTCTCAGCTCTGGGATGGCTCCTGAGAATCCTCCTACGTTAGTCTACCTTCAGGGCTGGCAGCTGTGGCTTGCCCAGGGCACACAATGCGGGTTAACTCGCTCCCGCAATGATGACATTGTCAACATAGAAACACTGAATGGGAAGGTTCTGTCGTACAAACACTGAAAGATTTAACAGCAGGTCTAGCAGGCAGCCCTGACTTCTGGATGCACAGGGAGGCGGCTGGGCAGTGCCACGAGGGACACCAGAAGGTGAGCCTGGGCCTTCAGAACCTCAGGCAGCCCAGACGAGAAGATAATTGGCTGCTCATTCAGACTGCATCCTTGCAGGATTCTCCACCGCAATTCTAAGGATGTAATGAAACCTCGTGCATTGCTTCATGGTATCTGGAGAGAGACAGGTACCTTAGGAGAAGTACTCTGGGCTGATCCCACGCTTACTTCATCATTAAAGAAACAAAAATGCAGACAGTCCACAATAAAGATGAAAAACACAGAGAGGATTAAGTGGTGTTTCACTTAAGGATTTTTAAGGAAAGATAGAGTTCTTGCCTGAAATGAGAGCAGACAGATCTGGCATTTGCTTGTGGAGTTCAATTCTTTGGAGAAAATACAGAGACAGAAAGATCATTTTGCTGGAATTTAAAAGATCTATTTGAGTGTATCTAAGTGAGTCCACATATATTCAGGAATTTTTCAAAGGGCAGAATGAGGTCTAATTCAAGGTATGGGACATATATTTGAAAGGATTAATCACACGTGAGTACCTTTCAAGCAATTCAACATTTTATGTGGACCTAATTATGGAGCAGGGTGTCTATGGAACAGGCCTGGGACTGAGGTTCCCAACCTGTCTGGCCTCATTTGCTAAAGATGGTATATTTTGTTGTCCTCCTGGGCCAACTGCTGCGGGCCACTTGTGGGGCCTTACCGCTATTCATCTCAGTACTTAGCCATGGCTTCCCAGCCACAATCCAGATTCACCCCCCCGCGGAAGATGTATGAAAAATCATGAATAAAATTAATTCATTTCAGATTTTTCCCACATTTGTATCTGTCTAGGCAGTACTTTTCCTTTTTGAGCCTGCTAACTCTCTGAAAATGAGCAGCATAGTCCTAATACATTTTCTTCATTATAACCCCGCACTGTGAGTATATATTCTGCATTAAATAATAAAGGAGATTAATAATTAAATCAAAATGAAAAACCACTTGTTTCTTCTCTACAGCCCCAGGGGCGGATTTCCTGGGCTGATGCCAATTTATCAATGACGATTAGAGAATACGAGACAGGAGGAGAGCAGAGAAAACAGTATCAAGAAAGCAAGATAATGTGAATATGCATATACTTACGTACAAGTAGAAAAATGGGCAGTGACACAAGGCAAGTGAACGAGTGAGAAAGGACCAGAGAAACAGGACATAATAGGTAAAATGCCAATAATTATAAGGAAACCTGCTGGGAGCTTACCTTACACCAGATTGTATTCTAAATGCTTTACAGGTATGAGCTCATTTAATCATTTCAGAAAAGAGATGAGATAGGTGCTGTTCCTCCATTTGATAGACGAGGAAACTGAGGCGCAAGGGAGGGGGAGTAAATGGCCCCAGAACTAGTGTGGTTGATCTGGACTTGAGCCCAAGCTGACTGGCCCTGGGGTCACACCCAAAGTCTAAGGAAAACAAGCGAATGAGAATGCCCCAAATGATGCAGTACAGAGGAACGAGACAAATCTCACAGGGGAATGAGGGACCAGGAAAAGCCAGTGCGCCAGAGAAACACAGGTGAAGAGGATTGGAGTAGGAGTTGTGAATGGAAGGAGGTTGAGAAAACCAAGAACGAAAAGAAGAGACAAAGCGAGGAGAAATGAAGCGAGCATGGGTGTCAGCCTGAGAGCTGGGCAGACGAAAAGAACAGGGAAGAGAGGCAGGCAGAGCGAGTAAGTCCTCAAACTCTCACTCTCAGAGCTGCGCGTCCGCTCTCCTGCTGACTGCCGAGCATTTCAAGGCAGACATTACTACACCCATCTGACAGGAAGTCAGCGGAAGTTCTGAGAAACTAAAGGACATGCCCAAGGTCACACAGTTAGCTCCTGGCAGATCAAAAAGAACTGCTGTCAGTTACAAAATGTTGATGAAGGAAATCAAAGAATCTCTAAATAAATGAAGGAACATACTGTGTTCATGGATTGGGAGACCCAATACAGTAACGATGTCCGTTCTCTCCAAATCAATATACGGTTTTAATGCAATTCCTATCAAAATCCCACAAAACGCTTCTGTAGCTATAGATAAGATTATTCTAAAATTCACATGAAAAGATAAAGGAACTAGAATAGGTAAAACAATTCTGAAAAAAAATAAAGTGGAAGAAATAAGTCTATTCAATTTAAAAACATTTTATAGCTACAATGATTGAGACTATGTGCTATTGGTGGAGGGATAGACACATAGATCAGTGGTGCAGAACAGAGAACCCAGAAACAGACCTTCACAGATATGCCAACTGATTTTTGACAAAAGTGCAAAGAAATTCAATGTAGGAAAGACAGTCTCTTCGACAAACAGTGCCAGAGCAATTGGATAACCATAGGCAAAAAAAATGAGCCTTGACTTAAGTCTCAGACCTTAGACAAAAATTACTTCAGAATGGATCATGGACTTAAGTATAAAGGATACAACTATAAAACTTTTGGAAAAAAGCATGGGGGAAACTTCAAAATCTACGGCAGGCAAAAGGCTCTTAGACTCAACGATGAAAGCCTCATCCATAAAAGGAAGAATTGGTAAATTGGACCTCACCAAAATTAAAACCATTTGCTCTGAAAAAGACCTTGTTAAGAAGATGAAAAGACAAGCTACAGAGTAGGAGAAAACATTTGCAAGCCACATAGCTGACAAAGATGAGTATCTAGAACCAGATACTAAAGATACTGACTGTATAAGGAACTCTTAAAACTCAACAGTAAGACAAACAATCCAATCAGAAAATGGGCAAAAGAAATGAAGAAACGTTTAGCCTGAAGAGAATATATGGACGGAAAATAAGCTCATGGAGAGCTGGTCAACAGCATTAGCCACCAGGGAAATGCAAATTAAAGCCACAATATGATATCATTGCACACGTTTCAGAATGCCTTAATAAAAAATGGCAGCAACACAAAATGTTGGCAAAGATGTGGAGAAACTGGATCACTCACACATTGCTGGTGGGAAAGTAAAATGGTACAGCCACTATGGAAAACAGTTCAACGGTTTTCTTTAAAAAACAAAACATACAACAACCATATGAACCATCAAAGGCACTTATGGGCACTTATCCCAAAGAAATGAAAACTTATGTTCACGCAAAAACCAGTATACAGATATTCACAGCAGCTTTATTAAGATAGCTCCAAACTGGAAACAAGCCAGATGTCCTGCAAGGGGTGAATGATTAAATCAACTGTGGTCCATCCACACTATGGAGCACTACACAGCAATATGCACACACACACACACACACACACATCTGAACCTGGATGAATCTCCACAGACTTATGCTGAGTGAAAAAAACCAATCCCAAAAGGTTACAGACTGTGTGATTCTATTTATAGAACATCCGTGAGCTGACAAAAACTGCAGAAATGGGAACAGACTAGTGGTTGCCAGGGCTTGAGGAGAGGGTGAGATGGGAGACAAGTAAGGGTGGCTATAAAAAAGGGCAACATGAGAGATCTTCGCGGTGATGGAAGTGTGTTTTTCTTTCCAATTCCCTCTGCCCTCCACACCCCCACCCCCACCTCTGGTAACCGTACACCTGTTCTTTTTTTCTACGAGATTTTTCGATTCCACATAGTCACGTGCCACATAACAATGCTTTGGTCAATAATGGACTGCAAATACGACAGTGGTCCCATCAGATTAGTACTGTACAGCCTAGGTGGATAGTAGGCTATACCATCTAGGTCTGTGTAAGTGCACTCTGCGATGTTCACATAACGACCAAATCACCCAACGATGTATTTCTCAGAACGTATCACCGTCATTAAGTGACGCACGACTGCAGTGAGATTAGACGATACTTGTCTTTGTCTGACTTATTTCACTTAGCATAATGCCCTCAAGGTCCATCCATGCTGTCAAAAATGGCAGGATCTCCTTTTTTATGGCTGAATAATATTCTATTGTGTATATATGTGGCGTATATATGTATGCACACCACAACTATACACCACAACTTTATCCATCCATTGATGGACACTTAGGTTGTTTCTATATCTTGGCTATTATGAATAGTGATACAATGAACATGAGGATGCAAATATCTCTTCAACATAGTGTTTTCATTTCCTTTGGATATATTCCTAGAAGTGGAATTGCTGGATCATATGCTGGTTCTATTTTTTGTGTGTGTGAGGAAGATTTGCCCTGAGCTAACATCCCCTGCCAATACTCCTCTTTTCTCCTTTTTTCTTTCTTGAGGAAGATAACCCTGAGCTAACATCTGTGCCTTCCCCTACTTTATATGTGGGATGCTTCCACAGAATGGCTGATGAGTGGAGTAGGTCCGCAGCGAGGATCCGAACCCGTGAACTCCGGGAGCCTGAAGCAGAGTGCGCAGAACTTTAACCAGTTGGCCACAGGGTCAGCCCCCAAGATAGTTCTCTTTTTAATCTTTTGGGAAACCTTCACACTGTTTTCCATAGTGGTTTCACTAATTTAATAGTGCACAAAGTCCTTTTTCTCCACGTCCTCACCAGCATTGAACACTTGTTGGCTGACAGCCATTCTAACAGGTGTGAGGTGACATTTCATTGTGGTTATGATTTGCATTTCCCCAATGATTAGTGATATTGAACACCTTTTCAAATACCTATTGGCCATTCATACGTCTTCTTTGGAAAAATATCTATTCAGGTCCTTTACCCATTTTTAAATTGTATTTTTTGTTTTGTTTCTGCTATTGAGTTGTATGAGTTTTTTATATATTTTGGATATTAGCCCCTTATCAAATATATGGTTTGCAAATATTTTTTCCCATTCTGTAGGTTGTCTTTTCATTTTGTCAATTGTTTCTTTTGCCGTGGGAAATGTCTCACTGCCAAGTTTTTTATAGGTTTTGATGTTGTACTACAGTTTTGCAAGATGTTCCCATTGAGAGACACTGGGTAAAGAATATAGGAGCTCTCTCTGCACTCTTTCTTAAACTGTATGTGAACTTACAATTATCTCAAAAGAAAAAGCTTAATAAAAAATAAGAGAATGAGTACAGTAGAAAAGGGATTGAGCTAAAGAATCACTAACGGGCATTTATGGTCAAGAGAATGAGTGAGAGAAAAAGACAAAAATGGAGGGGAAAAGAGAGCCAAACTGAGAAGGGAGAGAAAGAAAGAAAGGAAAGAAAATGTGACCAAGTATGAGCACTTAAGAGAAGGAATGCGTTGTGCCGCCGAGCGGATTCCGACCCTAATGCCCCTGTGGACGGCAAGGGAACCCTGCCTGGTATCTTCGCACCACCCTCTCCCCTACTGGTGCTGTATCAGACAATGCTCCCCTGCTATTCATAGGGTTTTCATCACCAAGGTTTTTGGAAGCGGGTGGCCAGGTCCTTCTTCCTAGTCTGTCTTAGTCTGGAAGCCCCAGTGACACCTGTCCACCATGGGTGACCCTGCTTGTGTTGGAAACATCGAAAACAAAGCGGGCCACCGTGGTGAGAGCACTGACTCTTAACCACTAGACCACCAGGGCTGGCTTCTTTTAGTCAGCGCAAGGGCAGGCTCCCCCACGGCTGTCTCACGGCCACAGAAGCAGGACTCTCCAGGCCCCTTCCTTGGGCTCCCTTCTCTCTTCCACCATCCCACAAACCTCACTGTTTCCCAAGCCCCCTTCGGAAGCCCTCCCTGTTTCCCCTGGCCCTCCCTCAGCCCTCTGTGCATCTCTGTAATGGTGCTTCCCCCGATGGTGTAATGCAGCCATGGGCTCTGTCAATGACAGCTGTCCCCAGTTAATTGTCGGAGAGAGTCCAGGGCAGGGCAGGGCAGGGTGTGTAAAGGACCCAATCTTCTATCGCAGGTTCCTACAAGGTCTGACCTGTGGTAGCTCGACATACACGTTTTTGAAGGAATATATGAGTGACTTTTTAAGTGTGTCCAATAAAGGACACTTTCCGAAGTGACTGAAGCCACCGGCCTTGGGACTGGTTGGCCTACATCCCCTGACGTCCAATGGCATTGCTCTGGATAGCCCAGGGGAGCTGGCTGTCAGAGCCTCTGTTTGTGGGGGCCTCTCCGCCCTGGCACCTGTGGGCTCTCTGATCCCCGCTGGATGGCCAGCTTCCGGGAGCAGAGGCAGCACCTCGGTGCTGTTGCTCTTGTGACCCTCCTCCAGGCCAGGCTCTGAGCGCAAGTGCCCTACAGCAGAAGCTTGGGCGGGGAGCCAACACTGAGGGCAAGGCACAAGACGTGGGCTTGGCCCCAGGCTCACTTCTCCGCTCTTGCTTTTTCCCCCTTTTTCCTTTATGAGCAGCAAGAAATAATGTAGGATGATGGCATTGGAGTCTCCCTGATTTTAAGGTCGGGGGCCTGAAATGTGAGAGAGGAGATAGGGCCAGGCAGCACAGCAGCCCCAAGGACCAAGTCACAGACAGGAGAACTGAATGCTCCTCATGGTCTCTCTCTCCCTCCCCCTGCATTTCCATTTTCCCTCCCCACCCCCCAACCTCTCTGGGTTGACCCATGGTGACCAGGAAGTGCTGTTGCCACCTGCCAAACTGGTCAGATTATCCCTGACCTTTGCCCCTCTGCCTGCTGCCTGCTCTAGTCTGGAACGAGAGTGGGACATAACATTTAAGCCCCGGATCCTCTCCAGGTCACGTGTTAAGGGTTGGCTCTGACATTTCACTTGACACGGCTGTTGGCAAGGGACACTGCCATCCTGGGCTCTGTTGACGAGAATAGCTCACTTATCAGAATGCCAAGGTAGGAGGAACTAGATAAGGCCTGTCAAGGGCCACCACTTTGTCCCTCAGCAACCAGGGTCTCAGGAAGGGGAAGCAATCCCCTCTGTTTTAAAATAATTCCAGAGAAAGCTACTCCACAAGACTCTTAGAGAAATTTTCTCAAACGCCTCCCTACAATCCTTTGTGTTTCAGCTCCCATTCTTCTTATGTTGTCCTTAGGAAAAACAGAAAAATTCCTCTGTGGCTGCCAACTGTCTTAATAGACGTCTGATGGTGGGCCCCTTCTTAAAGACACTGCCAATGCTAAATGGCCTGTCTGTAGCTCGGAGACAGTGAAAATTTTAGTCTAAAAATGGCTCCTTCAAACTACTTAATGGATTCCTGGACCCCTCCTTTCTCTCCATCCTCCTCCCACCCCCAGCCTAAATATTCAATGAGTATTGGCTCAGAAAATGCAAGCTTTTGCTAACGTTCTCCTAAGTGGAAAGCATAACCCTGCCTGGATGATCACATTCCAAAGGTTTTCAAAAATTAGTTATTCCTGGCACATGCTAGGGGATCAAATGCATGGCTGCTGAACTGACTTAAAAACAAAAAACAGAAGTAGACACAGTTTCCACAGAGGTGAGTGCACCCCCGCTCATGGCTTTGGCCACAGAAGGCCCTAAGGGCCGGTCATTTCCAGGGCAAACGGGAAGCGGAGAGTGGGCACTCTCGCCGTCTCTTCCCTGCTGTGGGGTTAATTCATCATGGGGGAGGAGAGCAGCTTTAGAGTCTCTCGAATTCCTGGACAAGAAACCTAGGCAGGCACTTGCCGAGAGCCTGGGGGATCTTGCCATGCAGCCGGCAGGGGCAATGAGGCCGAGAGAATGTCTGTGACAGCCACGCTGAGGTTTCTGCTGGACCAGCACACGGGAGAGCCCGCACAGCTCAGGATGTGCCGGCAGAACCCGTGTTGGGGAACGCCACTGAGATGTGATTTCATGGCCAGAGAGGGCAGCGGAGCCTCCAGGACAGCCCTGGGCGGAGAGCACAGGGGACCCCTTCTCCTTGCACACACTTTACCTCCATCTCCTCTTCCAGCTCCTCCTGCCTCTGTTTAATGCAGGCATGCTACTTAAATAAGAAACGCTGCCCACGAGGGATGCCAGCAGTGCATCCTTGGAGAGGATGGCAGAATCTATGTCTGAGTGGTCTCCTTTCTGTCGCAGAGCTAGACGGTGAATCTAGAACATGGTTGAGGGAAAATCAGGAGCGCTGTGCTCTGGTGGAACGTACACACAACTTCTCTATGTGATGTTCCTCCTTCAAGGTGGCCCTGGTGCTGTTCTAATAACTTACGCTGTTGCAATAATTTATTATCAATCTCATAATCAATGAACAGAGACTGACAAATAATAAACACTTTATAAATGCCAAAAAGTATTCCTTCCAAGGTAGAAGAATGCTTGCCTTTCTAGCCTTAGGTTTGAAGTCTCTGCTTGGAACTTAGTTTCGGATTATTTGGGTCCACGATGGTGAAGAGGGGTGGGAGGAGGAGAGGTAGGGGGAGGAACAGTGGGAAAAGCGGTGGATGGGAAAAGAAAAAAACAATATCAGCATGCACATAAAATATGTCATATCACATGGAGAGCATTGAATATGACAATTCCTTGCTATTATTGCCAAGAAGCTCACATCCTGTGCCCCAGGACTCCCACTAAGCAGAACGATGCCGTCTCAGGTCAGGTCAACAGTTTCAAATCCCTGTCAAGCTGACCGCACGCTTCGTGTCAGAGCCCAGCCAAGGGCCTTTTCCCTCCAACCCCCACATCATTAGCTCTGTTTGAGTCTTCCATCAGATTCTGGAAATCCCATGGTCCTCATTCAGCCGGCTAAGGGGATTTACACCTGGGTTTTGAGGGAAAGGTATGGGTTTGGGAAGGCCAGAGCACCTTCCAGGGTGAGTCAGTGATAGCACAAAGACTGCGTTTAAAGTTAGAGGACAAGGGTTAGAAGACAGTAGCTTTGCCACTTATCTGTGCTCAGCACTCTCTAAGCTCTGGGCTCATCCACAGAGAGGGTGAAAGGACCCTCGCCTCATGGGACCGGTGTGCAGATTAACTCTGATGAATGCGTCCAGCTCAGAACTTGGTTCCATAAATATTAGCTTGTTTTCACTGCCTCGCGCCTACATGGAAAGATGCTTGTGAACAGGAAGCCCTATGATGCGTAGCTCAGTGATGAAGAAAACATACATTTTGGAGTCAGAGCCTGGTGAGAAGCTCACTTGTTCAGCTATGTACCTCTGGCAAGTTCCATTGCCTCAATAAGCCACAGTTTCTCAGCTGTAGAATGAAGATGATCATATCTGCTCCATTAAAAGGATCAAAAGACAGCAAAGCACTTGGCACAGTCAGATACGAAGCAGTCACATGCCTGTTGATCTTCTGGTGTTTGAAAGGACTGTCAGGACAGCTGCTGGGCTGGCCTTACCCGATCCCATGTCTCGGGTAGGCCCTGGAACTTGGGGGACCAGATCTGGTCCGAGGAGCCAGCACGGACCTAAGGCTGCTCCGCAGTGGGGGGAGGACAGCCCAGTTTGAGGGGAGGCACTGGGCAGCTCTCCAGGGAGCTACATAGGTTTGGGGAGAAGGGGAATAACGACGATGCCCTTCCCTATTCCCCACCTCTGCCCTTGGAGCTTTGAGCCCTGGTCTTTCCGGACAGTTTGAAAGATGTTTAAAAAGAGATAGAGAAGCATGCGGAAAGTGACCTGATGGCAAGAGGCAGAAATAGCAAGGTCATGGATCCAATTTGGCCAGACTTAAAAGAAAGCAACATTAAGCTGAGGATCTAAGGCTGAGGGAGATGGCCACCCCACCCCACCCCACCCCAGCCCTCTACAACCCCCCTTGAAGGCAGAGCCATTGCCCAGGGCAATGATGCCCCCTCCCCACCGCCCTGGCCTCTCACACCACTGACGGGGGCTGTCAGACCCCAGCGAATTTCCATGCTCCGGTACCAGACCAGAGATGTTTACAGCCCTCAGAAGGTTCAACTCCCAGTGACCAGGGCAGCCTGCAGGCTACGGAGATCTGGGGTTTCCTGGCTGAACTTTGGACCTGCCCTAAGCATCCCCTGTTCCCATCGGCTCCCAAACTGGCAGGTCCCTGGTAAAAGCTAGCCGCGGCGGGCAGTGGGCGCCCGGAGAGTGGCCGTCCTGCCTTCCAGAACCAGCGAGCGGGGAGAAATGAAGGAGGAAAAGAAGACAACTTACTTGTTGAGATCGGAGCTTCCAGGTCCCACTGATGCTAACTTCTGAGGCGTCCCTTAGAGGCGGTGCAGGGGGCATTCAGGGTCCTTGAGGGGACTCTCCAGCCCCAGCCATGACCGCAGCCTCAGACTCCGCCTGGCGCGCCGCCCCCTGCCTGGGGTCCCGAGGGCAGAGGCTCTAAGCCATCCTGTCCCTTCCCTCCAAGCTTCTCCAGTCACTCCCTTTCTCCAGCGAGAGCGGAGGAGGCTTTCTCGCTCTCTCGCTCTCTCTCTCTCTCTCTCATCCTCCTCCCTCCCTCCTCCCCGCCCTCTTCTCTCCCCTGCTTCTCCTTCCCTCTGGCCCCACTGCAAACGAATCTCTATGTAATAACGTGTAATAACCGATTTAAAGGGCCACAGGGAAAGGCGGTGGGGGGGGGGGGGGGCGGGGGGCGGGGATTCCCCTGTGATGCGGACGCGGTCAGTTCTGAATGAATCCGATACGGGATGGTGGAGGGAGAACCTGAGGGGCGGGGTGGGGCGGGGTCGGGGGGTCGGAGGGGTCTGGGGGCCGGGGTGGGGGGAGCGGGGATGGAGGCGGCAACTCTGCGCTCCCTTCCTGCTGCCCACTCTCCCTTCCCGCAGGCTCGCCCACCTCCCTGCTTCACCCGGCCTGGGGTACTGGGGGTGCTTCTGGTCCTGCAGATGCAAAGGACGGAGATCTGTGCTCGCGCATGTGTGAGCGCGCGTGTGTATGTGTGTGAGCGCCCGCGTATCTAGTGGGTGTGGTGGGGCAGAAAAGACTGAGGGCAGAGACCTTGGCTCAGAGCCTTGGAGGGGCTGCTCAGTCACCCTGCGTTGAGCACATCGAGGGGGGCGGTGGGCAGAATTTAGCTGCGTTTTTTTCCATGGAACAGAGCAGATGGGAGGCATTCCTTCGGGAAGTTCGAGGGACCACAGTTCGGGCGCTCCATCCCCACCCGGATGGCTCTCCCTCCTGTGAGTGGAGTGAGGCTCTGGGGCGCCCTGCCTCGCCGCCGGCTGGAGATGAAGCCGGGTCCGGAGACAGTAAACAAGTCTGCGGTGCCTCGGGCTCTCTGCTCAGCCCCTGGCCATCCTCTCCAGAGGCATGTGGCAGTGGCTGGGTAGGAATAGCAGAAAATACTCCCGCTACTCAAAGACGTCTCTGAGCAGTCCAGAGGCAGAGCCGGGCTGAGGACACAGCTGGGCTGCTGGAGCCACCACCTTAGCAGGCACGGCTCATGCCATCCTCCTGGATCCCTCCCTGCCTTGAGGAAGGGTGATCGTATGCATTTATTCTGTAATTCTTGTGAGCTGTAGGAAGGGCAGCTGCAGATGTCACAGCCCCTGCAAAAGGAGGGCGCCCTAACCCTGCTGTCTGGGGAGGGCGGACAGGCTTCTCTGAGGACTGGTCTGTGCAGGGCGGCTGTTCCTAGCTGGTGATGTGAGTCCCCACCCCTCCCTGTCTGTTGCCCAGCCTTTTGGTTTCAACATCCCAGCCCCAGGCCCTAAATGTGTCTCCTCTCCACAGGGCAGGTGCACCTGATCAAGTGTGTGAGACCAGTGTCCGCCAGACTGTAGGCTCCACCAAGACAGGGACTATGACTGTCTTGTTCTCTGCTGTGTCTCTGGCGCCCAGCACAGGTGCTCAATGAATATTTGTCTAGTGAGCACTGTCAACAAGAAAAACGGTTTATTAAATTACAAGGAGACAGATGTGTGTCACTGGCACTGTCATCTCCCATGAGAACAGAGACATGGAAGCTTAGTCTCACGATGGCAACCACAGAGACCAGCGTGCACTCTGCCCCCTTCCTGGGCACCCTTCCGGGGACAGCGTGCAGAGTGGCCCTGCTGGAGTTTGCCTGCTGAAACTCCCTCCTCTGTGGAGAGGGGTTGATTATCTGGTCTGGCTGGGTGGGCCCTGACTAACCAGGAAATCTCTCAGTACCCTGAGGGGACTGAGCCTGTCTTCCTGCTCATCCATTGCATGTTGATCTTTGTGGTTTCACACTCTGCGAAGAAAGTCCTCTGTTCTGTAATTTCCTAGTTTTGGGGAGAGGCCTCTGTGTCGCTGTGTGGTCCAGATCACGTCCACTATACACATTTTCTGCGTCTATGAGGTGCTCTGTCCTGGGGAAGCAGTTACCTTTGGATCCAGTATAAAGACCATGGAATTCCTTCTGCCTTGATTGGGGAGCCTGGCTGACTTTGAAGCAAAATGTAGGGTGACCTGGGAAATATTGTGTGGTAAATATTCTTTCAGTGATGGGACCTTAGATGAGAAGACAGAAAACCTGGATCCAGTTCTCAACCTAGACCTGAAAAATGAGAAATAATGGGGTTCTAGCCTTGACTGGCTTTTGCAAACTTAGGCAAGCCTTCACTTTTCTGTGCCCAGGTGTCCCAAAGAGCACAGGTAACGTTTGAGGACAGGAGACATGATTGAAGAACCACTCAGGGGCCCAGGAAGGTGCTAAGTGCCTCTTTCATCGTCTGAACAATGATGAGGTGGTGCTGGAAAGCAACTGGGAGTTTGTGTGTGATCACTGTCCCTCACGGGGCAGAGCCCCCGCCTCTGTCTGCCCTCACCCGCTTCTCTTCCCTTCCTTCATCAGCAAGAGATGAGTTCACAATTAAAGTCTTCTCTTTAGAATATGACACACAGGAAATTATTTTTTCTCCTTTTTATAGAAATTCTATTTGCATTTATGAGGCTGGTAATGTCTCATAAATATTTCCTGCCAGATAAAATATTAATTAAAAGAGTTTGTTGAGTTATACTCTGAAGTCCTAACTAAAAACTCTTCTATCTAAAACAAATATTTTAAGTACTTTCTCTCCTGTCAGGAGAATTCCTCATCCCTTAGTTGTTTATGCTAATAAGCCCACCTATAAACATCAGATATGTATCAATTAATGAATATTAATTTGCAATATGCAAGAATACAAAAAGGTATGAGACTAGTATAACAATCATGAAACTGCCACCCAGTTTATAAAACAAAACACGACATTGTCAGCACAGTTATATCTGCCCTGGGTTACCCCCTTCCCTCAACGAGAGTCAGTAGCCTGCGTTTGGCATTTCTCTTTCTCAAGTTTTCTTTATGCTAAAACCACACACACACACACATACATTAGATATATACATACACATGTATCTATTCAGTCAGTGGATATTGACCATATATAAGTATTTTCCTATTCACAGACTCTTTCAATTGATCATTTGAGGCCTACTTTGTGTGAGGCCCGTTGATAGGCACTGTGAGAGAAGCTGGAAGGTATGGTTGTGGGCTTTGATCTACCTAAATGCCTTACAGTCTAATTGGGAGGGTCAGCCTGTGTGCAGGGAGAGTCAGCAGACAAATTAACAACTTGGGATTTTAATTCATAGGCGCTAATTGGGTGGGATGGTGGTGTAGACTTGAGAGTAAGGCCGACAAAGCTTGTAGAGTAGGAGCGGAGGGCTGACACCCGGACTCCAGAGAGAAGCGAGCCACAAGCAGGACTAGGATTGGAATATGCAGAGGGGTGGGGTGCGTGACAAAAGGCTTGGGGAGGCTAGTGCATCAGGGATCTGAAGCAGGGGAAGGATTGCTGCTGGGGCTAAGGACAGGGAGAGCCTATGGAAGCGAGGGCGACAAGTGGCCCTAGCTAACTGAGCGCCTACTGTGCCCTGAGCTCTGCTAGGCGCTTCGCATTAGTCCATGCTTTTAATCTTCTTAACAGCCTTGTGAGGGAGGTGGTATTATCACTGCTTCTCAGATGAGCAAACTGAGGCTCAGACAAGTAAAGTATCCTTTCATTGGCATAGTTATTAACGGTGAATTTCGGAACCCAGTTCTGTTAGGTTTCAAAATCATACTCCTAACTGTTGTGGGCTGAATCGTGCCTCCCTTGCTCCAAATTCATAGGTTGAAGCCTTAACCCTCAGCACCTCAGATGTGACTGTATTTAGAAAAAGGGCCCTTAAAGAGGTGATTAAGTTAAAATGAGGCTGTTTGACAGGCCCTAATACAGTTTGACTGGTGTCCCTATAAGAAGAGGAAGCTGACACACAGAGAGACCCGAGGGATGCACACACAGAGGAAAGACCATGTGCAGACACAGCGAGAAGGTGGCCATCTGCAAGCCACAGAGAGAGGCCGCGGGAGAAACTAACCCCGCGGACACCATGATCTTAGACTGCCGGCCTCCACAGCTGTGAGAAAATAAATTTCTGTTGTTTAAGCTGTCTGGTCTGTGGTGCTTTTATGGCAGCCCAAGCTGGCCAATATGCTAACCATGATGGACAAAACTCTGCCTCCCAGAAAGACCTTGCATCCCAACTATGCATTCTGGACTCTGTTCCACAGATGGGAAATAATCAAAGTAAATACTTACTGATTGACAAATAAGTAAACTATTGTCAAGTGAGATAAAGGTTATGGGTCAGGTTCTGAGGAGAAAAAAAATGGCAAGACAAACATAGAGCTTGCCCTCAGGAAGCTTCCAGTCTGGTGAGGATGGCAGTCAGTGCATAGCTAGTTCACAAAGTTATTGGTTTAGACGGGGCAGAGATTAAGCAATGCCGTCCAACAGAACTTTCGCAATGAAGGAGATGTTCTCTATCTGTTCTGTATAACGGGGCATGTGTGGCTGTTGAACATGTGAAATGTGGTTACTGTGAATAAGAAACTGAACTGTAAATCTTATTTCATTTTCATTTAGACAGACTGTGGTCCGTGGCTCCCTATTGCACAGTCTAGGGTTAGAGGCAGGAGTGCGTTCTTGGGCTCTGCGGTGGTACTGGCTGAGGGGATGTAACAAGGGCAGTGGAAGGAAGAACCTCACAGCTCATAGCGTGTGTGACGCACCGTCCAGCAGCATCAGCACCACCCCCTGGGATCTTGTAAGAAATGCAGAGTCTCAGGCTCCACCCTAAACCTGCTCAAAGAGAAGCTTCATTTTAACAAGATCCTTAGGTTATTCCCATGCACACTGGGGTTTGACAGAGAACACGATGTGGAAGTCACAGTGGAGAAAGGCTCCAGGGAGCCCAGTGCCTGACAGCAGGTGGGGAAAAGGAGTAGAACTGGATGGCTTGAAGCTGAGCTGGGCTAAGCTTCCCTCAATCCCAGCGATCCTGAGTGTGCACGGCCCGTCCACTTCCTCAGTGCAGCTCTGATCACAGAGTGCTGGGGCTCCATTACCTGGCTCTCTCCTCTACCTGCAATCTGCAAGTACCTTGAGGGCGGAGACATTGTTTTTAAAATCCTTGAATTCCCAGTGTCTGGCATGATGACTTGTATTCTGTAAATGCTTACTGAATGCATGTATGTCTGATGACGGGAATAGGAAACTCAGGAGGAGCAGGTGGCTGGGAAAGGAGAGGTGTAGGGTTTGATTTTAGATGTAGTGCCTGCTAAACAAAGGCCGGAGGAGTCGCCCAAATGGGATTGTCTGAGAAGAGGAGGGAATGGGTGTCGAGTTGAGGAGGGAGTCAGGGACGGAGGTGTAGATTTTGGAATGTTGTAGACCCTGAGGAGAGGATTGGAACTCTGAGGCCAGCTTAGATATCTGGAGGAGGAGGAGAAGAGGCCGGAGCTGGGGGCAACGCTCACCTCTGGGGCGAGGGAGAAGGAGGAGGATCCAGAACAGGACATGTGATCAGAATGGCAGGAGGAAAGCTGTCCAGTGTAGTGACACCACTGTGAAAGGAGAAGAGTGGCAAGAAGACAGAGTCAGTGCACCAGATTTGTTTATTAGCAAAATATTTATTTAGTAGTACTCATCTCATGAAAACTTATACTCAATGCAGTGAGAGGCAAGAAATGCGTACCCACAGTTCCTGTCAACCATAGATCCAGAAAAGTCAAGAAAATAGAGCTGAGGGAAAAAAACAGAGATGGGGCTATGGAGATGTCATTAGTGACCTTGCAGGATGTGCTAAATCTTTCTGGTCTTCATCTTGCTCTCCACGCCTATGCCTCTGCTTCCCAGAGCAGACAAGCGTCCCACCTCCCCTTGAGGGTCCCAGACCACTTTCCGTCGAGTTTCATTGAATTCTGACTGTGGCACCAACTGTAGCTTCGGCCTTCCTAGAACAAGCTCCCCATCCCTGAACGTCCTCTTATTCACCAGTCCAGGCCTAAGGGCCCGAGAGAGAGACTTTACCATGATTGGCTGCACAGTTGATTTCGTTGAATCAACATCTGTGCTCCTGGAGGGTGGGGCATTCAACAGCTAGAAGACTCTGGATTTTGTCCCCTGCGGGGAGCTTTCAAATATTGCACTACTAGGGGCAAATGATTTTTTCTTGTTACTCCTTGAAGAGGGATAATATTTGAAGATGAAAGAAAATAAACAACTTTAATTCCTTCCTGACTGTATTAACAAAATCTTACTTTATTCAGTTCTGTGGAAAACTCCACAGAAATGCTGACCGGCAAGCACTCGCCGGGCCTTGGAAGTTTCCACAGTGGCCAACAGCACCATCTAGTGGTTGAAAGAGATTTCTCACTAGATAGAATAGTGTGTGTTTACTCACTCATTTTTACCTCCAGTTTTTGTTTTATTAAAGTAATATATGCATGTATTCAAAGCATCGCATTGTTCTAACTACTTCATGTGAAAACAGTAATGCCTCCTCTTCCCCATCTCCCAAGCTCCAGAGGCTACCACTTTCATCTCTTTTGGCTGTTTTTTCCCCTTGGTTTTAGCACATATCTCTAAAATGCCACACTTGTGGTAATACTTCTAGATGTTTCTATTTCAGAGACTATCACTGAATATGGGAACTTAGATCTCTTTCCTCCCCCATCCCTACCACACGTGTGCATTCTTCCCATTTCCCACTCTCCCAATGGAGTTACGTCATATTTTCATGGGATAAATATTCAGTGTTAGCATTATCATGTCTAGAAAATTCTACTCATAGCTGATCCATGCAGTAAACCAGACTTTTTCTTACCTGTACAACTTTTTGTTTTCCCTGGAGTCACTAATTGTCTTTATTTTATTTGCTTAGTTTTCTTTGCTCTCATCGCCCATCTCAAATGAAAAATTTCCACCTGCTGTTTCAATCTCAAGATGTCCAGATGTGTCAGGTGTCCTATTAACTTCATCTCTTGGAGGAATCTCCCCTGGAAGCTTCTACCCGCTTTGGTCTGGATAGGTTGCCCTGTCTGCGGGGGGCACGGCTGGCTTCGGGGCATCTCTTCTCCCCTCGCCTCTCTCCAGTGCTTTCTCCCCTCTTCCTGTGTCTCCTGCATTCTTCTTTCTTGGTTTGCTCTCTCCCTTTGGAGGAACACATTCTCTAGTTGTTTCCTGGGAAAGAGGGCATGGGAGGTAAACTTTTTGAGACTTTCCATTTCTGAAAATATCTCTATTCCACTTGATTGACAGCTTGGCCAGGTATAAAATTCTAAATTGGAAATCATTTCCTTCAGAATGTCAAAGGGATGTCTTCATTTTCTTCCACTTTTTAATGATGTTGTTGAGATGTCCAAAGCCAGTTTCACTCCTGATCCCTTTACATGTCCTCTTTTGCCTTTCTGAAAACAAGCAGGATGCTCCCTTTGCCCATAGTGTTCTGAAACGTCACAGTGCTGTGACTGGTGTGGGACCATTTGTATCCATTGTGCTGGCATTAGATGGCCCTTTTCATCATGGCCTTCCTTTCTGGAGGTTTTCTCGCAATCCTTTCTTCCATGGTTTCCTTCTTCCTATTTTCTCCATTCCTTCATTCCAGCATTTCTGTCACTTAGATGCTAGACCTCAGAAACTTCTCACTTCCTTCTCTTTTCTCTCCCAATTTCATCTCTGAGTTTTTGCTCTATGTTCCAGTAGATTTCCTCAACTTTTTCTTTCAAGCCTGCTGTTGAGCTTTTGGTTTTGCTATCATATTTCCATTTTTGAGAATGCCCTTTTTTATTTTTATTTTTTAATTCTCTTTAGCTTCATTTTTTTTTTGGTGGCATTCTTTCTATTTGAAATTCTCTTTTCCCTGCACAGTCTCTGTTTCTTCCAAGACATTTTTTTCACATCTACCTGTTTTAGCTCCTGAGATATCTGGTAACCTCCTAAGAGGAAGCTCTGGGCCCCAGGATGGAGCTTGACAACTGTCGGATCCTCTGGAGGATGCTCTGGTCTGGCCACTTCATTGCAGGAACTCCCAATATCTTTTGGGATCATCAGATTCCTCAGGAACAACTCTTTCAATCTCGTGTTTGGAGGGTCAAGTCCTGACCGCCAGCCTCTGGAATGAAGCTGGGAAGAGAACTGGGGGCCTTGACCACTATGATGGATATGTTTACTTAGTCCTCTTTTTTCAGGGTATGATAAGCCCATCCTTAGTGGTGCTGTGTGTCCCTCCATCCAGAGGCCCTTTGTTTTGCCTTCTCCAGAGACTAAATCTCCAGTCCTGTGCCAGGGAGGGCCTGAAGAAGCTTCCTGCCTGGGTTGAGTCAGGGAGAGCATCTGGAAGTCTAAATACTGTCCTTCCTAAACAAGCTCAACCAGTCCTCCTTCCTTTAGCTGCTTCATTCACCCCCCACGTTGGGAGGTAGACACTGTTGCAGGTGGCTAAACCCTTTGGGATAGTGAGGTATAAATTGTGCTGGTTTATGCTTTTTTTTTTCCCCCTGTACAAGCACAGAATGCATCTGCTTTCTGGTTTTCAAAAATGTTGTTGTTATTGTCTCCCGTCTAGCTTTTCTTACCTTTGAGGCTTAGTGCCTTTTTAAAAATTGTTGTTTTATCGGAATTTCATGTGAGAGCAAAAGTAGAAGCATTTCTTTAATTCATCCTCTTTATATTCATTTGTTCATTTTTAATCATCACTCTAAGGACATTTGCTGACCCCTTGCTATGCAGTAGGCTATGTGCTGGGTTCTGAATGTGCAGTGATGAATGTGTTCTTATTCCCTGCCTGCAAGGATGCCTACATATGGTAGCAGGTAAATAAGTAGTTACGTGAGCTTATATAGAAAAGGCACACAGTTAACTAATGGTGATGGTTGAGTGTCTCTGTGGAGGTCAAGTTGGCTGTCTTCTAAGAGACCCCCAGAAGGTGACATAGCTTAGAGCATTTGCCAAGTTCAGTCACCTGATTTCAAGCACAACCATCTCCCATGAACCCCCATTTAAGTCTAGCCTTCTAAAGTCTTGATGGGAATGCTAACTCATTAGTTTGCAGTGAGCACTATAACTGTGCTGCAAAGTAGAATTCACATGATGGCATGGTCAACACATCCCTCCCTACAGGGAGAGAGCTAGAGCGGAAACCGAGTCATGACTGGAACATTGCTAGGTGAACCTGGAATCCAGCAAAGGGCATTAATTTCAGATCGACTGGATGGTGATTGGTCTTGGCTATTGAACAAGAAGAAAGGTCAATGGATTGGAATATTGAAGTCTGTTGAATGACGCTTGCCCTTCCCTAGAAAGTACCTAATTCACAGTGTACCTGGAACTGTGTTTTTCTTCAGATACATCAGTTCACTCTGCGTGAGGACCCAAAGGGGTTGGGCTTTTTCTAGAGGGGGTTCAGACCCTCCTCCCTGCACTCCCCCTTGCCCTGCCTGCAGCTGCTCACACCCTCCCCGACCCTCTGGCAATGTGAGGCTTTCCTGGTTCACAGGCATGGTCACTTACTAGCGGGTGGATTCTGAGTGAGATGCCCTAAATCTGTCTGATGGTGGACACACCTGCTAGGGGATTGAAGAATCCTATGAGGTAGAAAGTCACAGAAAAAGACCACTCTGCCTCCTTTTGTAGTAACATCACAGAATACTTACTGGACAATTGGTCCTGGAGAATTCCCTTCCTCTTATCTCCAGACAACCTGACAGTCATCCGCCTCCAGGTCCTTTTGTAAAGGAAAAATCAAGCCTCAAAGCCATTGGTGAGAGTGGCGGGTGGGAACTTTCTCCTCTGCTGATGATTTACAGGCCAAGACTGGAGGGGACGTGGGGACAGACAGTCATGGCTTCTGCTGAGTGAGCCCAGGAAGATGAAGCGAGGTGCTGAGAGGAGGTGAGCGGGGAACAGGAATTGCCTATGCCCATATCACCTCTGCTCCAGGACACCAGGACAGCTGGGGTAACGAGGAGAAGATTATTAACCTGACCCAGAGCCATGAGGCCAGGTCATCGCTCGCCCTCCTCTGCAGCTACTTTCCCTTGTTTAAATGACCACGTAAGATAATGTTCACAAAACGGCTTTGCAGAGGAAGGGACCGTTAAAGGGAGGCTACTGTGATGATCGTTTTATAAGCAATGTCAAGATCCTTTTAAAGGGCAGAGCTCACTGTTGGGATTCTTTCGCCCTGCGTCTTAGGACTCAAGCTTCGGTCAGGCCCTATTTGTGCTCACCAATCCCGAAGAGCATCTCAGCCGCCCACCACCTCCATTTCCACAGTCCAGCAGTCCCCGGGCCACTGGAGACAACTGTCTCTACTCCCATGTCACAGGTGGGAAAGCGCGGCATGGCCTCTGCTGTGTGCCGGGACAGGACTTAGAACTAAAACCAGGGTTTCCTAGTCGCTGGTTATATTTCATCTTCGTATTACACATGAGAATAATAATAGCAAGGGGTGTTTACATAGCATTTAGCAATAACAAGGCACTTTCACACACAATGTTGAGTAAGGCAAGTAGAATTTGTCCCTTTTTCTAATGAGGAAGCTGAGACTCAGACAGATTATGTAACCACCCCAATGTCACACTGCTATGAAGTGGCAGAGGCAGGCCTCAAACCCAGATGTTCTGACTCTGAGTTCAGTGTCTTTCCTCCTACCCAAGCTCCCCGAGGCTGTCATCCTGAAATTTGGGACTCCTATTCTAAAGCACGTTATCTCCCCCGAATGAAATTATCATTACTTGGCACTCAAAGTCACTATGGGGCCCAGGAGTCAACAGAGAACCTGGTTGGAAGGCCGGTGAGACCCACTCTTTGGAATCCAGGATCTTAGATATTCTGAGAGGACTTGGTAGGGTTCATGGCTTGTCATACAGCCCTGTGGGTGGATCTTTGAGCAACCAAAAATGTCCCAAGGCATTAGTTGTGGGTGGATCTTTGAGCAATGTGGAGAGGTGCAGGGCTGGCCCCTATGGTAGGAAAAGACTGTTCACATCAGCTAATATGGTTGAAAGGTATCAACTTGAAGGTCACTGGACTGGCCCAGGGTACTCGTGCTTTGTCATTGCAGAAGGTGGCAATTTCCAGAGCCATGGTTTGTGTGCCCGAGTGAGAAGCTGACCCTCACAAATGCGTGAGCCTGGGCAAAAGTGCCTGCCAAAAACCTGCTCAAGAGACGTTTACTGCCTGCCCACCCCTCCCTGCTTCCCCTGAGCAGTCAACGAGCACAGGGGGTAACCAGCTGGGAACGTGGGAACTTATTTGTTTTGATTTCTGGTTTTATGGGGACGTGTGAGCAACTGAGAATCTGGAACAAAGTGTCTGAAACACTGAAGTGAGAAACCGTAGAAAACTGCAGGCCAGTGTTGCTGCAGTTAGAACTGGGAGTCCCTGCTAGGCCCTTCCCTCTAGCTTCCCAAACATTCCAAGCATGACTCTCTGGTCCCATGCCCTGCTGTGTCCCACTCCAGACCTGCTCCCTGAACAGACTGATGTGAAGAACAGAACCATCCACCATCCCTTCCTTCCATGGTCAGTCGTCCTGGCCTGTGTGCTCCGTGGGGTTCTGCAAGTCTGGGTCTGACTGAGGAAGGAATGGGGTGGTCTCTGAGAGCCTATTGGCTGCCACAGGGATGTATCCCTAAGGGAAGAGCATGGGCCAGACTGTCTACCCAGGTGGCTGCCCTGGGTCTTCAGAGTGGAGACGTGGTTGTGAGCAGTGGTGGTGCGGGCCACTCAGTGTTGTCCCTAGCCCAGGCCCCCATGGATGTGTGTCTTGGTTCTAGCAAGGCTGTCTTGGTAACTTTCCAGCAAACAGAAACCCCCCAAGTGAAAAGTGCCTCCTGGGCTCACTTTGCCATAGCCTGGCACAGTATAGGGACCCCTGGGGGTCATGGTGACCCCCAACGGAAGGAAGGCTAGAGTGCTCTGTGGATATGATGCTACCACTTGGGTGCCAGGGTAGCAGAAAAAGAAAAACTATAGGATGTCACATGCACCTTGAGCAAATCGTGCCTTTATCTTGAGCACATCAGCTGCAGCTCCTAGAAGATTCTTTGGTGGGATAGTTGTGCTTTGTGGGGGAACAGCCACCCTACATTAGCAGGCTGTGCAAGGCAAAGAAAAGAGGAAACTCGGTTTTAGTCATCACTCATTATTTGGACAAGGTACCACACTTTGTAACTCTGGAGCTTGAGGAAATCTGGAGGATGCAATGATGACTTGAATGAGGAAGGGCTCTCCTGGGAACTTCAAGGGAGAAAGCTGTGCTCATGGACAAAAGTGGCAAGGAGAGTACCAACCAGGGACTGGAAGAGTTGGGGGAGAAAGACATGGCTGCTGGCCTGGGGGTTTGGGATTCTTCAGGGAGAAGCCCAAGGAGAAGGTTCTGGAGGCAGCTGTCTGTCTTCCCTCGGGCTTGCTGGGAAAGCAGTGCGGCGGAGGCTGCAGAATGAGAAGTAGGGTTTCTCGGGGCAGCCTTCCTGCCCTGTTCACATGCATCACTTCAGCCCACCAGTCAACCTCTCAATCCGAAGTGCTGATGTGACATATAGATTTTGTCTTTCCCCAAAGATTTATTTTTATGTATTTCTTAAACTTATAGTAAATTGCCCACATTTGTTTTTTTTTTTCAGGAGCTTTCAGATATATAAGTAAGCAAACTTTTACAAAATAAGAGAAATGGGGCTGGTCTGGTGGCATACTGGTTAAGTTTGCAGGTTCTGCTTCAGTGGCCCAGGGTTTGCGGGTTCAGATCCTGGGCGTGGACCTACACACTGCTCATCAAGCCATGCTGTGGCAGCATCCCACATACAAAACAGAGGAAGATGGGCACAGATGTTAGCTCAGTGAAAATCTTCCTCAAGCAAAAAGAGGAAAATTGGCAACAGATGTTAGCTCAAGGCCAATCTTCCTCACCAAAAACCAACTAACTAAATAAATAAATGGCCAAGTTCACCTTGTAACTGAGCCCTGTCCCAACTCCAGGTCTCACTGCCAACACCAGGATCCCTTGTGGAAGGGCGTTCAAGGCCCTGTGGGAACTGACCTTGCTTAGCCTCTGATTCCTCATCTCTAACATGGGGATTAGAAAAGGACATCTTTGCCTCCCTCACTGAGACACAGACCAGAGAGAACGGCAGAGTGCCTTGAACCGCAGAGCGGGAAAGAGATTCTTGCCTTTACCTAGTGATCTCACCACCAGGTCTCCCTCATGTGCCTCTCATGAGCACAACTTCTCAGAGAGCAGGCTCTCAGCGCAGGGAGCAGTGGTGGAAGGAGAGGCGGATCCAGGGGTCCTGACTCCAGCCTCTTCTTAGCTCGAGCATACGCTTGCCTGCTGACGCACACCTCTGAGGACCCGTGGGGTTAAAAGTCCACAGTGCTGGGAGGTGTCCATTCTCAGGGGAGGGACATCAGATCTAGTCATGGTCATTACACAGCGTCCACCTGAAGGAAATAGCCTGCAGCCACGTCCTATTTATGGAAAAATACTATTGCTGCTTAGTATTGATGTCGCACTTGCTTCAGGGAACTGACTAAAATCTATTTAGTCACCAAAGCTTTCGGAGCTGCAAGAAGGCCTCAGGGCACTGCCGAAGGATGGCGTCTTTTTCTAGAAAACCTGACAGAAAGAAGAATGGAGCCAAGTCTGCAGCCTCTCAGCACCTTCTTTGTGTAATGCAGCTTTCCGACTGGTGTGAGTGGCAGGGCTCCATAAATAACACTGTGTGTGTCTCTGTGTGTGAGATTTGGGCTTACAGGATGTGCCCCCACAATGTCCTAGAGGAGGAAAAATTTTACATTTGTCCAAAACATGCTAGAGATGTCAAAATATTCAATAATATATGTAAATATGAAATTCTGGGCATAATATGGCAAAATTCCTCGAGATAGAAAATGCAAAATAAAGAAAAACTGTAAGCATCATCTTATGTTGAGACTTATTGCTCCTGCATTCCAAGCGTCTGTCCCCTCCCCGAGAGCCATGTTAGTCACATGTTGGACATGGATAAAAGGTCGCAATCCCCAGTGCAGCATGTCCTTCCACCATCTTGTCTCCGCCTCTTCCTCGTCTACCTCCCCTACCAACACGTCTTCTCTTAAACCAATGTGTCTGCCCTTGAGTATCCACAGGTCCCAAACCCACCTTTACTCCCAGCTTCCAAGCTATTTCTCCTTCATCCACTCCCCACCTTCCATGACCACCTGTTGTCATTCTACCCTTCCAGTGGTGTCCAGTCTAAACATCCCCATCTGTATGAACCTTCCTCAATTTTTCCAGCCGGAAGTAACTTCTTCTATTTATTCATAGCACTTCCCATGCATTTATGCCTTCTTGTGTTTGTGACTATCTTCTCTACAAAATTTTAAACTTGTGAAGGGCAAAGGACCATGTTTTATTCATCTTTGTAACTCCTCAATTGCCTGGCACTGCACCTTATGCTTAGGAAAGTCCTCAATGAGCTTTTAATGAATTAAATGGAATCATCAAAATCCTCCCTTCATTCAATTCTATTTCTTCTTTTAAAAAGTCCCTTGGCCTGAAATTTCTCAGAGTGATATGCTTTCATCTTCAATGGCAGTAAGCGTTTCAGAGGAAAAGCGTTTCATCTCTTGCATATGGTTTCTCAAAACCTTCCCACTGTGAAGGCTGTCTGGCAACACTCCTCCCTTTTGTTAACTCAGTGGGATTATCTAGCTCTCCTCCGTAGCAAACACATTCAGATTTTACCACCACTCTTTCATCAGACACTGATTCTCAAGAAAATCCAAGCCCAGAGCTGAAAGGACACATTCCGGCAGAGTCCCTCTGTCCTGCCCCGTTCAGGAGCTGCGAGGCCTGAGGGTTGATGGGTTTTGCTGTGGTGGAATCGCCATTGCTGCCCTGCCTAAATCAAAGGAGGACACATACAGAGGTCACCATCTGTAGGAGGGTGGTGGCCTGGGACACTGGAAATCTCTTCCCTTTCGTACAGAGGGAAGACAGCTGGTAGGTTTGTGACTAGATAAGTAAAGACCCCAACTCAGTCTCACTGTATTTGAATAACATGTTGATGTGCTTGTTTTGCAAAAAGCATGAGATTTTGGTGACGATGTTAGGTATCAATAAGTCTCCAAGTGGACACTGCTTGGCTCTTCCTGTCTGGCTATGGGACACATGGGGCTGCCAAGGGTGTTGTCCATATGGCCACACAAGACCCCCTCTCTCAGAGCCAGAGTCAAAGAGAGGGAAGTATTGTCCACCAGAAAAAAATCACAACCACATGGCCCAAATCCTGAGCGTTAGCCTTTGAGTTGTGGTTGTGAGAAAGGCCCTGCCTCAGGCAAATGTTTAGGGGGCCGGCTGTGTGGGAGAAAATGTAATGAGCGGCTCCCATGCAGGTGATGGTGACAGTAGTAAATGGAGCATTCATTCTCATTTCTTTCTACCCAAAAGGACGTGCTGGGTGAAAACGCCCCTAGTCACCCAGTGTTAGTTTATTAGGAACCACTTTCAGATCTTGCAGACTTGGTAAAAGACATTCTTTTAATATTTTCCTCCTTATTTCTAAAGGAAGTGCTTGTACTACTATACGTCGACTTTTCCATGTCAGACTCGGCCCACTGCCCCTTATCTGGGACGTGAGGAGTTAGCCCTCCCCACCCCTACTCCTGCTGCGCTTCCCTGCTCTCCATCCTTTCCGTATTGTTACATCAAGAATGTTATTAGCTCAATACTCAATGTGTATATCATTATGACTCTCTAAATATTATTCAAAGCCTCGCTAAGGAGTGTATGGTAAATACATATTCTCTTCATTATAAGTACTTGTATTTAGCAGAGTTCGCTTTCCTCACTTTCTCATTGATCCAGTTGTCTATAGACCTGTCACTGATTCGTCCTGAAAATCTCCTTCAGATCCATAAGCGTCCTCTGAACATATGTTGGCCAGCTCTGTCCCATTTTTCCTGAGAGGCAGCCATCCCCCTGGCCTGGCTGTTCTTGGGGCTGCTGGGCAGATGTCCTCCGGCCTGGCCCTTCACCATCACCAGACAGGCCTCTTTACTTTTCACATGTGCTGGGGCCCTGTGTCTGGGGTTTCTTCTAGCCCTCCTACTGGGTTTCTTCGCTTTATCTTGGCAAATGCATCTTCCAGGAACTTCCTGGAGAACGGTCCTTGAGAAGTGACATTTGAAGCTTGCATGTCTGAAATTGTCCTATTCTGCCTGTACAGGTTAGACTAGGCGTAGAATCGCTTTCCCCTCACAATTTCAATTGGGCATCGCTCCACTGTTTTGTAGCATCCTATCTTGCTATTGGGGACTCAGATGCTATTTTGGTTCAAAATCCTTCATCATCTCTTTTTTTTTTTTTTTTTTTAAAGATTTTATTTTTTCCTTTTTCTCCCCAAAGCCCCCCGGTACATAGTTGTATCTTCTTCGTTGTGGGTCCTTCTAGTTGTGGCATGTGGGACGCCGCCTCAGCGTGGTCTGATGAGCAGTGCCATGTCCGCGCCCAGGATTCGAACAACGAAACACTGGGCCGCCTGCAGCGGAGCGCGCGAACTTAACCACTCGGCCACGGGGCCAGCCCCCCTTCATCATCTCTTATGCATAATATATTTCTCTTTCTTTATCTCTACTTTCTAGAAATTTCATAAAATTGCCTTGATGTGGATGTTTTAAAATTTTTCCTTCTGGGTTCTTAGTGGGCCTTTTCAATTTGGAAACTTGTGGCCTTCAATTATGAGAAATTAAAAAAATGTATCTTTCTTTCAAAATTTCTTCCTTTTCTTTTTTCAGTTCTTCCTTTCTGGGACTTTTATGTATTAGTTTGGGTCCTCCAAGAAGCAAATGCTAGGACAGGATTAAACATGTAAGGATTTTGTTAAGGGAGGTTCGTGTGAGAGAAAATGGAGGGTGACCAAAGAAGGCTGTCGGGCAAATCTGAGCCCTGGTGATGGAGACAGGGAGGGAAGGTTGGAGGAGACGCATCCTAGACTGCCGTCCCGGAGCTTAAGTCCCCGTAGGAGTCCCACCTCTTCCTGGAATGAACCTGCCTTAGTACCCCTCCCTCCCTCAGTCCGCGGCTGGGAGCAGAGATTGAGGGATCCCAGCCTCCGCCTGCTCCACTCCCTGAAGGCGGAGGTCAGCCGGGTCCCATCTCAGGGCTGCTACAGCCTATCATGTGGACGCTGTCTCTTGCATTGACCTTGTGCTTTTCTTATCTTTTCTTTCCTATCCTTGATCCTTAAAACAGAATCCCGTGAGGTTTTCTCAGCTATGTTTTCCAATTATTTTCTCTGCTCTGATATTTTTAATTTCTAAGTGCTCTTTTTTGTTCTTGGGATCTTTTTTCCAGCTTCGTGTTCTTGTTTCATGTCTGCAGTGTAGTCTTTTCTCTCTGGAGATCAGCGTGGGCCTCAGACATTTCTTTTGCTCCCTACTTTGTCTCTGTTACTCCAGGTTCCCTTCATGCTTTCTCTTGATCTTTCTCATTTGTGTTAGAGCCTTTCCTTGAATGGCTGACGACCCTAGGCTGCATTTGGGAGAGGCACTAGCAAGCCATGGGAAGCGGTGGGTGGGAGGGCTGGGTTTCATCCCGCACGTTGGGTGACTCCCATGTGTTAGTACCAGGAGGTCTTTCCTCTCAGCCCACTGAGTTTTCCTAGAGACGACTCCGCCGTTCTCCTGCACAGCGGCCATCAGGCGCCTGGGTGCTGAGTGGAGGACGGAGGTCATGGGTCTCCCATTCAGTATGCAGATTTTCCCCTGAGCCCCGTTCTGTTCCAGTCCAATGCTTCACCCCCACCCTCGGCTATGAGTGAAGAACCCAAATCCATGCTCTCTCTGGTTTTCTCCAGAGTAAACCTCAAATCCTAGCCTGGGGATTCTGTTTCCTATTAGGAATTTCAACCAGTTTTCATGTCCCAGTTCTACACAGCAGCCCTGCCTTCAGAGGCAGCCGGGCTGTCCCACACTGCGCCGTGGAGAGCATGCTGCTGGCTTCTCACTGCCTCTCTCTCGGCAGGCCCTTGAGCCCAGACTGGGCTGCTGTGCCCTGTGCCTTCCTACATTTTGTGAAAAATCTCTTGACTGCTGTTGTCTCCTTTCCTGTTCTTTTTGTCCTTGTGGATTTTTACCTTTTTAATTCCTTTACTCCCAGTTTTGTTGAGTTCAGGAGAGAGCAAAAAGAAACATTTGTTTAATCCACTATATTTTCCTCTTAAAATTCTTTTTAATTTCCTTTCCTGATTGCCAAAATAATGAATTCAGTGCTTTGCAAAGAATATATGCTGTACCAGGAGGTGTAGTGTTAGAACTGCTTTTTAGTTAAATCGAGAGAGGCAGGCCAATGCCCGAGCCTCTGTTCTCTCACACGGGGAAATTGTGTCCATCTGGCAGCTAATCATCTCCATGAGGCAACGCTTGGGAGGGGCCTGTGCATCACAGGGAGGCTGAATTTGTCCCCTGCTTCGTCACATGCTCAATGTGTCCCCAGAGGCGAGTGTCTTCATCTCTCGTTGGTACTTGGATTAAAATACTGCCTATCCCAAAGATTGTTAGGATGAATTGAGATGATGTGTGCAAAGTGCTTAGCACAGACTGGGGCTCGGGCCACGTGAGTCCCCCGTTCTTCTGTTCAGACCAGGAAGAACTTGCTTTGGCAGCGTTGCTGTGATTTGCTGCTCTCCCTCGGCTGTCCGTCAGGTACCCACTCCCGGGACCAGAACTCAGTTTCCCTGTGCAGGCCCTGCCTCCTTCCCCTGCTGTCTGCTGCTGCACCTCCAGGGTCCTGCCTCTCAGACTTGTCGCATGCTGCCCTTTGTTGTGGGAGTGAGACCCTCTGTCTTCCCCTAAATCTGACAGCACCTCTAATGGCCTACTGTTCATCCAAATGACTCTTGTTGGAATATTAGTCATGAGCAGAATAATATCTTTGAAATGTCCCAAATTTCTTTAAAGAGAAGAAAACGAAAACCACTCTCTTGACTCTGGTCCTCCAGCTCAGGTGCAGAGGGGGCTGCAGGTGGTTTGAGGAGTAAATGCAGGTGAACAGCAACCGGGGACAGCGCGGCGGGACTGGGACAGAGCCAGGGAAAAGAGGCATTCTCTTCACCACCTGGGTCCTGCCATGAGGACCTTCTCTGTGACCGCAGAAGAGGGGGAAGCGGCAGACTGGTGGAGTGGGAGCAGAATTTCTCCACGAAGACTGTGAGGAGGAGGAGAGACTGAGAAAACGAATCACATTGGTTCTACGGAAGATGCAGCGAAGTGTTCCGTCAGGTCGAACATCTTCACTTGCACATTGTAAGCAAGATTCACGGAGCTGGAAGAACATATCAGCCCTGCCCTCCCTGTTGCTTAGCAACAGCCTCTTTCTCATTCCCTGCAGGTCCCAAGGGGCCATTTTGAAGGTGGGGGCAAGGGGTGGGGGATGAGGTAAGATAACCACCTGGTCTGCATGATAATGAGACGTTTGGCTCCACTGTGCGGGAGGGACCTGCCTTGAAAATCAATGAGGCAGTTAGGAAAACATTTATTTCCCTCACTTTGGGTTTGTTCCGTGCTGTCTCTGAGAATTAATGTTTACCTTTGAGAGATGCGTGTTTGTATGTGCGTTTGTATTTTTGGTCGTCTGGTGGATAATTGGGAGAATAAAAGGCAAACCCATAACCCACAACAATGGAGAAACTCAGAACGTTGGTCTTCTTGGGCCCCTGCTCTGGAAATTGGATCACAAAAGCCCTTTTCCTGAACTGTCCTGTGTGACCCCAGTGTCTCTCTTGCCGAAGTCCCTGAGAATTCCCATCTTGTGGGAATAGCCCAGGTGCCAGTCCAGGGCCTCGGGAAAGCAGGCACTAAGATGGCATTAACAGTGCAAAGATTTTATCTAGAGAAGCACCCGCGTGGGAGAAAAAAGGGAAGGAGCCAGGAGAGCTGGCCAGAGTGGCCCCCGGCTGCCCTGAGTGAAAGGGAGAGGGAGGGAATATTGAAGCATCCTAGCCTGCCCTGGAGTTTAAGGAAGGTTCCACATGGCCACACGGCCATTTGACTTGCTCCAGCCAAAGTCGCTGTCAGAGGAGTCCCCTCCCTGTGGCTTCCTCGTGTCCATGCTGTGCTCAGTCATTTTGGGGCACAGCAGCGAGGGTCCTTGGACACCCACTCCCCCTATACTGGGATGTCTGCAGGGTACATTCTTATGGGCTCACGCCCAGACTTGGGGAGTGCACTGCTCAGAGGTGGGGAGGGGTGAATCTGCGTTGGGGGGCTATTCCACGGGGCAGGGGAGGGATACCTGGGAAGGTAGATAGAGGACCACACAGTGGTGGATGGAGAAAGGAGGTACTATTGGAGAGAGGGATGAACCTAGGGACAGGCAGCAAGAGTGGGAACTGGAGTGCCCCAGGGAGACCTTCTGTGAAGAGGAAATCATGTTTAGCACAAGCTTTGAGTCTCTCCTCTTGTTGTCCCTCCTCATGGTACTGCTGCTCCCTGCAACAGGTCTCTCACAATCGAACTTCAATGGGAAATGCTACTACAAGCTGGTCTACTTACACCTACTATATTTTTTCCTTTACTATAACAACTGATTATACTTATAAGTGTTTGAAAACAAAATTTCCTTTTCCCATGTAATTATGCGTTTGTTTCCATTTTATCCTCTCTAGAAAATCATGATGTTTTCATTCTCCTGTGTAATTGAGTGGTGTCAGAATCACTGGCTCGGGGCCTCCAAACTACCATGCGGCCCTGCAGTTTCTCTTTTCCTTTTAACCACCTAGACTCGGGTAAAGTCTGGTACCTCAGATCATCTTGTGTGGTGCTGAGGGGAGAGGAAGGGGACAGACAGTAGAGGGACGTGTGGCCTGCCCATGTTCAGCCCCTCCTGCCCCTTGAAGACAGAGACAGCTTGTTAAGGAGACTGTTTTCTGATGCTCCAGGTTGTGACCAGCAGCAAAGTGAGCGATGGTCCATGGAGGACACCATGACAGGGAGGAACACCGAGAAGAGAGCCACTCAGAAGGGGTGTCAACAAGACCTCTTCTCCCTCACTGGAGACTAGAGGGAGTTGACCCTAGGGAGTTAGGGTGGGAAGGAGGAAAGGAAGCTGATCCTTGGCATATGTTGGCTTTCACAAGTGATTACTCAATGGCAAGTGCATGCCAAACCTTCGCCCACTCCTCAGTGCGGACCTCCAAGGCAAGAAGTGAGGAACTTGCCCCAGGCGACACCGTTGGTGGAGGAGGGCCTCACATCCAGTCTGCTCTACCGCAGAGTGTCTGCCGTAAAGCTCTACATTGTACTGAGACCAGGGCAACAGATGAATGGCCGAGGAAGGGTCAGGTCAGCCTGAGCTTTTATGGCCACTGGAGAAACTTTGCAGGGGCTCCTTGAGGACTCCTGACCCCCACCCTGGAGCAGCTAGCCCATGTGCACAGGTGCTCAACCTCACGCGTTTGACTGGGACACTGTCAGCATGAGCAAACTGGCCTCCTGGTTCCAGGCCAAGGCTCCATAAACAAATCTTTCTTAATTAGCCCTGGCGGCTCAACACCTCTAGTGCATCTAGCCCATTTAACTGCTATGCCTGCTCTTGTTGGATCCAGTTCTAAAGTAAACTGTGTTTTTTGAAAGCCGTTGCATACAGATGAGTTGGCAGCTGGTCTGAGCTGACCCACAGACATAAAAACCAACAGGGCCTCAGACACCCTCACTTGGCACCAAAAGTGCAAGGACTTGCTCACATCAAGGATCCAGCTGCTTTCTTGGGGACCAAGAAATTGAGTTTTTGTCTCTACACTTCCTCTGGCAATCCATGAGGTAAGAGGGAGAAATGTCTCCTTGCCCTTTGTAGAAAAAAAGAGTTAATTCTGGTGGAAACTGAGCCCTCTTTTCCCCACCTCAAGTCTAGACAGACTGTCCACCACTCCTGGGGAATGAAAGCATGGTTTTAACTCACTCAATTGATGCTTGTGATCTTCTGGTCACATATGGATTCTGAGCTGTGAGCTTCATCCTGCTCTCCCTCAGCCATTTCACAGCTCTGAGCTGGAGGGCAGTTAAAACCTCTGATCATGTCACGTCTGGTTCCATGGTCTTCTCTTCTTGGTGTAGAGCTCTGAGTGGGGCTTCTGTCTCTGATGGCATCCTTCAATTGCTGCAAGATCTTGCATAACAATAGCAGAAGCTCTCTCAAGCCTTTTCCAACTTTAAGGTAGAGTATAAAGGTGCTAGTGAGGTCTATTATGGAAAAGGCTTAAGGCTTATCTGGGTGACTGGTGTTAGTAAGACATTTCACTTACCTTCACTGGAATGGTTTTCTCTCATTTTCTGAAATGTTGTATGATTCCATGTGAATGCATTTGGATTTCTCAACATTTGTTCAGCTCCCTAAATGCTGCTGTGACAAAAGCTCCGTGGCAGTGAATGCCACTGTTCGCCTATGATCTGCTTTATATGAGCCCAAGAATGAACAGGCATGGGACCCCCTTCTCCAAACATCTATGTCTTACAGATTCTGTGCATAGTCACTCAGAAGAAGTTTGTCTTTTGCATATTTAGGAAAAATGTGTGTCTTTTCTGTAGTTGGGCACAAAAAATGGAGCAAAATATGGTGATTTGGGTAAGGAGGCCATGGTAGACGAAGACTTACCCAGCCCCCGGCAGGTGCCCTTCAGTCACGGGCTCTGCTCATGTTGTCTTATACGACAGTGTGCTGTAAAAGTGTCACCTCACTAAGTCAGCTTCAATTTTTCAAAGCACAATGGGGTAGGAGCACCTACCCATGAAGGGAGAAGCCATCAGAAAAGTGGTTTTTGTTTTTGTTTTTGTACTTAAGGCGTGAGGATGGATTTTCTTTTGTGTGAAGAAGCACACCGAGTCAGTAAGGGTGCAGGGCTGGACTTGTCAAAAAGCTCCATGAGTGGATTCCTTGTGAATGGTTCTTGGAGCTTTGATGCTGTTGGGGTTCTGTTTTTCTCTGGTTCTTTGGAAACATGTAACATGCTCTATTGCCAAGCGTGCTCTGCTCCGCAGACCTGAGACTCGGACTTTCTCATGCATGTCTCTTTCCTTCTCTCGGCAATTCGTTGTTCTGTGCCAGTTGACAAATCTACTCTGGACCTTTGCACAGCTCGGTGATTTTCCAAGGATTCAGCTTGGACTCACATGCTTGCCTTTTATCTGCCCCGTGGCTTCTGCGGATTGAAGGCTTCCTAATGCTTCTCTTAGAGTTCTCCCCGGGGTTGCTTATATGTCCCAGCAGTTTGATTCTGAGTTTTGACCCAAATTTCACTCCTCTTGCTTCTACAATTTAAGATGCTAATGATAACTATTGTCTTTCTTCTTTTCATTATTGTCCTTCTCATTCATATTATTATTATACATACAGGTGTTTTTCCTTATTTGCCTTTCAACACGCTTACAATGGGCCCCCACTACGTTCTGGGAACTGTGATAGGTCCTGGGAAATTAGTGACTGGCCCTTGTTCTCATGGTACTCACAGTTCAGGGGGATATGTGTGTGGAAACAGGCTATTACACTCCAGCAGGATAAACACTGTGATGAAGAGGGACTGTCACACAGCAGTGTAGTCCTGATATAGTCACTGCACAAGAAGGACATCCTACTTTGCTTATAGAAGAACTCGTGGAAGCATGATCTTAAACTCCCTAGGAAGGCAGGTGGGGGCAGGACAAAGGGCCTTCCAGAACAAGGAAACGGCATTTACAAAAATATGGAGGCATGGGAGAGTGTTGCAGGTACAGGGAATACCAAGCTGGTGTGGCTGGAGGGGGGTGGCATGGGGAGGGGTGAAGAAAGATGAGACAAGAGAAGCTGCAGAGCAAGCACATGGATAAAGGGCCTCAAGTGTAATGCTAAGGAGCTCGGGCAGTATCTGGAAGGTAAGAGAAACCATGTAAGATCATACGTCCATTTTAGAAACGCTGCTTTGTCTACAAAGTGCAAGGTGGATTGGGGTGGGTAAGACCATTGCCAAGGAAACTGGATAGGAGATGCTAAGAGGCAAGATACACAACATCTAGTCACAGACTGGCTGCTGGGATGAAGTGTAACTCTAAAATAGGAACACAAGGGTTGGCTGGTCTCATTCAGGAAACTTCCCCAGAGTGACAAACAAACTTTGAATGGAAAAGAGTGTTTCTTTACATTTCCCTCACACATCCACTGTGGCCCCTTGGCCACAGAGACAGAAGTTAACGGCCCGCGGATGTTATGGGGAGTCAGGGACTGTGCAGGGCAGGGCACCGGTTTTTCAGCTGCCTCCTCCTCAGAAATAAAGCCTATGGTCACTTGCTTTTCTGTGCCTTTGAAAGCCATGCGTGTTTGGGGAGAAGGAAAGTTCTCAGAGTTAGCCCATGTCTCTTTTTCTCCCTGAGCACTGAGGCCTTGGATGAGGCTGAGAGGATTAGCATCCTGGTACACAGGACCCCCTTCAGGCGCACTGTTACAGAAGCTCCGGGCTGAGAACCTGAGCCAAGTCACACAGACAGGAAGTGGCAGAACTGGGATTCAGACCCACATCTGTCTAACTCCAGTATCCACCATACATCCCTCCTCCTTCCACTTGGCAGGTGGGGTGAGAGGCCTTGAAATATTAAGCAACGTCACACAGTTCGGAATATCTGGAAAAAATCAGCACTTTGCGGTTTAATTCCTGATCTACTGACTTCAGGTCAGCCACTTTAAGGCAACCCTGGGACTTTTCTCCCTAGAGCTGAAGTAACTCAGGGGTCCTGACAGTGAGTCCAACATAGATTTTAAAGGGCCCAAGACACAGAAGAAGTTGCCAGAATATGCATTATGTTGCTAGTTCGAGTCACTACTGAATGAATTTATTGGCACAGAAATCAAAGAATTTGCCCAGTAGTTAATTGAGGATAGTTGAATATCGTAATTAGTTTTAAAGACTTCTGCTTAGCAACTTCTCTTTTCCCCATATGAGCTGGGCATTTTCAGAGGTGGAGGTGATGGTATTCCTGATAACGAGGTCGATGGAAAGCCAAAAGTGACCATCTACTTTCATCTCAAGGCTAATAAAACCGTTCCAATTTTATAGTTGGGGAAGGCAAGTACAGGATGGTGATGACTTAGGCTAAAGCCCAAGGTGAAGAGAAAGGGACCTACACCTTCCCTCTCTGCTCTGTCTCCTGGAACATGCATTGAATAATAAATAACATTAGCTCTGCTCTAGTGAGAAAAAAGTGGTTGTCTTGATTATGTGTTCATAAATCTTCATGAAGAAGCAAGGAGTATGTGTATAAATGGGAAAAATAAAACAGAATAAAAACAAACAAGCACTTAAAAAAAGATGAAGGAGAAATTAGAGTGGAGACATGTAGGTGGTAGACCCTAGAAAAGTCAAACATAAGCAAAAAATCACTTTAAGGTTAAAGAGCTCACTGGACTTCATTCTCTGCTCCAGATGGGACGATCCTAAGCCGTCCTTGCTGAGTTTATTAGGAAGGATGTATAGAGAGAGTGTTGCCATCCTTGCCATTGCCTCGTCAGAATCCGTGAGGGAGCAGAGGGGGCAATGCTCTTACAGGGAAACTCCCGGGTTCTGTTTGAAGAATAGCAGAAAGAAACCAAGAATAATGCAGAGAATGGGCAACTTCGAGACTGTTGAGAGTCCAAAGATGTTCCACCCCAAGTAGTTATTTCTCAAAAGCTCTTGTTATGGGCTCTAGCTGTTAATATAAAACCCAACCCAATATCATCACTTTAAAAAATAGAGCATTGAAACTAATTTTTAACAATCATTCTAAGGGTTCATCAAGTCCAGATCACTCATTGTTCAAAGAAAGAAACTAAGGCCTGGAGGAAGGCGATGACTTGCTCAAAGTCCTCAGGAAAAATATAAACCTGAATTCACCCAACTTTGCTTTGGATCAACAACTTCCTCACTCAGAGAAGCCTGTTGTTATTTCCCCGAGTCAGTTCTCCAGTATGCGACAGTCTGTCTCATTGTGCGTACGTCTGCCCCATGCTTCGTCACGCAGTTATCAAGCCTCCTAAACTTCGTATTCTAGTTAGATGCATGTCACCCACCTATGCTTCTAAGAGAAGATTCTTTTTGAATACTCTGAAATACAAGCCAGAAATGTCCACTTATTTAGAATTTCCCAATACATGGCCCTCCCTCTCTTCCAATTGCACAAACACCAATGTTTCTCAGCTCAGATTCAGGAATTATACCTACCAGTGTGTATCACTGTGCCACCATATTCCCAGGGAGCAGATTTCCATATGCAACGCAACACAGTTGAAAGCAACAGGTTAATACTGTCGCTGCAGTTAGAACAACCATAGCTCTCTCAGGTGACTATCCCTAGGGGCAGGCTCATGGTTCACTGCCCTTGATTACATTCTTGGGAGCTTTCTGGCTCTATCCAGATCTGCCATTTGTCCTTGAAAAGCTTGACAGAACTCGGCAACTATGAGTAACTGTTGTTAGCTTCTCACAGCAAAAAGACTCCCTGAAATTTGGCCCCTTGGAGTCCAAGTCCAGTGATGAGATGTTCAGAGAGATAAGAGTGATCCTAGTCTTTACTGGAAGGTGCATTCAGCTATTTCAGGATCAAAGTCTGATGTTGTTGCGGTTTGAACCGCTGATGAATTATGCATAGAGTATGGAGAGCTTGAGTTGGATTCAGAGATAAGTCACAGAATGGTCAGAGGATCACCTTAGAATAACTCACTCTGTGAGGGGCTTTCCTAAAGTGCGAAGACAGTCCCTACCTTGCAGAAGTTTTGGTCTCACTGGGAGGACACTCGTGAGCGACGGGCCTGAATGTAGCATAGTCTACCCCGTGGGTCTCACCTACCCAGTCTGTTTCCAGAGCGGCCCCAGCAGGGTGCAATGGGCAGGAGAGAAGGCTCCTCTCCTCTCTCAGCTACTCCATGCCCTTAGAGGGGGAGGGGAGGGGAAGTTCTGAGAGATCCTAACTCAGAATGCTTACCTGGACCAGGTCCGAGAATCCCTTCAGAGGCTGGGGCTCTTCTCGCTTCTCACCTTGTCCAAATCCACTGTGTGTGAGAACTTGAGGTTTTCTTCCCCAGCCGATGCAGATGCTCACCACTGTTAAGACACAGACAGAATGAAGTCCAGTGAGGAAAGAGGCTAGCAGAGAAATGGGGAAAAACGTGTACAGGATTTGGGTTTCGTTCACCTTCCTTTTAATGCCTGAGTTCCCTTGGCTGAGTGCTTTACAGCTGATGGTGGTTTTTGCAGATTTGGGTTTCTAGAGACAAAGATGCTTCTTTAAGTATCTTGTAGCAGTGAAAGAAGGGGTGTGGAGGGCGGGGGGACATGAGCCCAGTCCCGGCTGGCACCTGGAACCGTGTGAGTAGAGAGATCACAGGGGCATGAAGTGGGCCAATTCCTTCCCACGGGTCTGCCTACAGCGACAGTGAAGTGAAGCTGGAAACAGGCCGTCACTTGAGAAGGTCAGCCCAGGGTTGTGGGCCAAAATTTCTTTCTAACATATGAAGAGGCTGGTTTTCTCATACCTACTGAAGACAAGATGACAGTTGATTCAAATCTCAGCCTAAGGATTTGGGTTAGATATCAGGAAGAAGGCTGGTCTGTAGAAGTTTTGAGAGGCAGGAACAGATTCCATTTGTGAGTAAGCTGCTGGCCATGTTCCTTGGGCAGACATGGAACCTGAGTCTGTCTGTCTGGGAGGGGCTTTAGGGTGGCTGGCGCACAGGCAGCGCATGACCTGGTGCTCTTGGAAGTCTTTTCCTATCCCGGCTCCTGCAAGGGGGCTTTGCGTGAGCCCCTTCCTCTTGGTCTTGTGTTCTTGCACCACAGAGCTGAACCCCACTGACCCCACTCCCTCTGCTGGTTTGCAGGAGCAGAGACGCTCTTCAATGACGCACAGCTTAAGCTTGGACCAAGGACAGTCGCTGCCTCCCCTGTTTATGCCTTTCCCCGGCATGCCTGGGTCTACCCCGTAAACCAGCCTTGCAGCTTCCTTTCTGCTGAGGCCCCAGAGACCCCAGAGGTGCCATAAACCCCAGGCAGCCAATGGTTGAGGCTTTCCCCCTCTTACGGGCCCTGCCCCACCTCTCCACCCTGCTGCCCGCAGCTCTGCCTCCTCACTCCAGCAGTCTCTTGTTCTGTTCTAAATGCTCAGCACACTCCTCCACATGGGACTGTCCCAACTGACTCCCTTCCCCCCACCCCAGGTCCCTGAGCATCCATCCTGAGCTGCTAGTGAGTGCTGCCTCAGGAAGCCGTCCTCTTTCAGTCCCCTGAGCTGGCCACTTTTCTTCAGGAAGGAGCGTGGGTGGAAGCTGGCAGTGCAGTAGTTCCTGTCTTTGCCTGCTTAGCCATGTGGGTGAGAGGGGCCCCAGGGACTCTAATAGCCAGACCACAGGCAGGCTAATTTCCAAATGCAGATACAGTAAATGCTATGCATATTTTGTTGGTGACTATATACCAGATGCTGAGCCATTCCTAGTCCCTGCCTGAGACTGGGGATGAAGAGAAGGCACAATGCCTGACAGAAAGATGCTGGTTTTGCCTCTGCACGGTTGGCTCTTCCCGCCCGAGTTAATAAAAGTAATCTTGGACGTTGTGCATAACATGTTTTTGCTTTTCCAAGTATTCCAGTCAGGCCCAAGCAGCGTGGCCAGCATGCCCCAGACATGGGGAAATTACTCTGCCAGGGGAGGGCTCTGGAGGGGCCCGCTCACACAAGTTGGTCACGGGGGAGCTGGGTTGCCCAGTCTCCATGGATCTTTCCTCTGTATCGCAGCTGGCTTTCAGAGCCACCCCGCCTCTCACCTTTCTAGCAGCTCCAGGCAAAGTTTTCTTCTTTCTTCTCTCCTTGCGTCCTGCTAGCCCCGCGTCCTGCAGCGCTGGGCAGCGTCTCCAGGCTGTTGTGTCTCCAGGCCCTTGGTCCAGCTAATGTGGGCCACAAGACCCACCCTTGCAGTGGCACTGGGCTAATTTTCAATATTCCAATTGGCGATGCCTTCACTTTTCTTCAGAGAATCTTCTGGAATCCCTGCTGTAGTAATAGCAAAGAGACTTCTGAAGTTCCTTAAGTCATCTCCTCCTGCAGGGCACACCTGCATTCATTTCTATATTTATTCATTTCACTACGAAGCCTATGAAGTGTCAGGGACTTATCTGGGGCAGATAGTTATTGTTTCTATTCTAAATTGTCAATATAGGTAAGACTCTTCATCACAAACCTACTATAGCATCATATCGTCCTTTCAGTCAAAAAGTTCTTCCTTACGTCTAACTGAACTCCCTCTTGCTACAGTTCCAACTCACTTTTATACAGTCCGTCACTCATCTACCTGAACTCTCCCAAACACTGCGTCATTTAATGTGTGTGATGGCCCTGGGAGGTAGATTGTTATTGTCACTTGACGGATGGGACAACTGCAGCTTGATTTGGCCCCTCGGGCAGGCCTCCTTCCTGAGCTCTCCAGGTTTCTTAAGTCTGTCTGAAATTCGAAAACTCTCTGAGCAATGCCCTCGGCAGGATCAGCAGGTGCTGCTGCAGGTAGTGAGGGGGCCGAGTCCGAGCTTGCCCCGCCTCTCTCCTCATGGCCTTGCCGCCCCCACAACCTTGGCACCCAGCAGCGCCCTTCTACTTACTGATACTTTTCAAGGTCACCCTCTTTGCTGTTGCTTTCTTAGCCCTTATCACAATCTATGATTTCCGTGCTTCTTGGGTCCCTTTTTATTATCTGTCCAGCTCTCTCCACCTCCCCGAATATCACTCTTGTTAATGCTACATCCCCAGCTCCTGGCACAGAGCCCAGCGTGTGATACTCTCAGTAAGTGTTTATTGACAGAAGGACAACGGGAAGGAACAAGCAAAGAAAGAGTGGGCAAGGAAGGAGAGAAAGAAGAGAACCGAATTGGAAGGCCTGCCCTTTCCCCAGGCTGGCCTGCCTTTCCTCCCCGACCTGAGCTCAGAATTCACCCATCTTATGGGCCAAATCTTCAGGGACTGTGGCAGAAGGATCCAGTATGATTTGGGCTCCCATCTCAGCTCTGCCTCACATGAGCTATTTAACCTCTCTAAGCCTCAGCTGCTTCTCTTGTAAAACAGAGATAATGACACCACTTTGTGCGGTCACTGTGAGGATTAAAGGAAGGCCTTTCTGCAAGGCCCCTACCACAGTTTCTGGCACACAGCAGACACTCAACAAGTGTCCATTCCTTTTCCCCTACTGTAATTTCGATCTTTCAACCCCAATCCCGTAAAGTCAAGTCAAACCTCGCAGTGCGCCCCCATCACTTGTGAGAGGCGATCTGCCCAGCTGGTATGAGGGTCTTGCAGAGAATACACCGCCAATCTTCTGTCTGAGCCAAAGAAGTCATATCGGAAGGGATGTGCTTTAATGAGTTTCTTCCAGTGATTAAACCCAAGGTGGACACATATCATACCAGTTGAAACTATAGCAGGCTGAATTCTAACTTTCTGGCTCTGTGAACTTGGATCAATAACTTGGCTTCTCTGATCTTTGGTTTTCTCCTCTATATACTGGGAGTAATAATGATGTTGTCCACGTCACACAGTAGTTGTAACAATTGAGTTTACACATGGAGGGGGCCTGGAACAGAGCAAGATCCATACACGTTAGTTATTGTTGATCCACGGGTTTGAGGAAAAACTACCCTCAGACAGAACTAGATTCAAGAAAACTTTATGGAACATTCATTAATTGCCAGTTACTCTTATACATCTCGTCTCCTTTCATCTTCAAATAACACTGAAAGATATACCCCCTTCCCATTTTTCCTTCACCGTCAATTGACTCATTCAGCAAACACTGACTGTAGCCAGAGTCAAATGCCATTCTAACAATGGTGACTCGTCAGTAGAATCTGGTGGCATGTGGTTGCCTTAACTGCCGTATCTCTCCTGCCATATCTCAATTTTCAGGGCTTGCCGCTGTGGTGCACAGCTCCTCTAGGAGCAGAGGGTTTCTCTGGGGACTTCTGTGTGGTCAGGAGTGCACACTTACCTGTCCCCTCATTTCCAGTTCCTCCACCTGCAGCTCATTGCAGGGCCTCCCTGAGTCCCACACTGCACCTGCTCGCTCTATTTCATCCACATTTTCTTTAGTTTCTCTGAGCTCTTGCCTGTGATTCAGCTATTTTTGCACTTTTAAGAACTTTCAAATCCTTGACCAAGTAAATAAACACTAAAAATGGTTAGTTTTTTGATCATGCAAACAAATGTTCAGAAACACATGTGTTTCTCATGTACATTTCTAAGCACAGTATTGAGTTTGAAATACATGAGATGTATGTGCCACTACACATTGTAGGAAATCTAAGCTTAAGTTAATCACCAGGGAAATGCAAATCAAAATCACAGTGAGATATCACCTCATACCTCAGAATGGCTATTATCAAAAAGAAAAAAACTAACAAGTGTTGGTGAGGATGTGGATAAAAGGGATCCCTTGTACACTACTGGTGGGAATGTAAATTGATGGAGCCACTATGGAAAACAGTATAGATCTTCCTCAGAAAAATTAAAAAAAAGGACTACTGTGTGATTGAGCAATTCCACTTCTGTGTATTTATCCAAAGAAAATGAAAACACTAATTTGAAAAGACACATGCACCCTTATGTTCTTCGAAGCATTATTTACAACAGCCAAGATATAGAAGCAAACTAAGTGTCCATCAATAGATGAATGGATAAAGACGATGTGGTATATATATATATAATGGAATATAACTCAACCACAAAAAATGATGTAATCTTGCCATTTGGGACAACATGCATGGACCTAGAGGGTATTATGCTAAGTGAAATAAGTCAGGCAAAGAAAGACAAATGCCGAATGATTTCAATTCTATGTGGAACCTAAAAAGCAAAACAGAAGCAAACTCATAGATACAAAGAACAAACTGGTGGTCGCCAAAGGTGGAGGTGGGGCATGAGTGAAATAAGTGAAGGGGATTAATAGGCACAAACTTCCAATTATAAAATAAATAAGTCACGGGGATGTAATGTACAGCATAAGGGATATAGTTGATACTATTATAATAACTTTGTATGGTGACAGATGGTTACTAGACATTGTGGTAATTATTTCATAATGTATATAAATATCTAATCATTATGATGTACACTTGAAACTAATCTAATATTGTATGTCAACTATACTTCAATTTAAAAAATGAGGAGGGGAAAAAATGTCTGCAGAGGCATATAATGCTTATGAACAGGCACTGTCTCCGTCATCCATCAGTGTGGGCATTTATGAATTCTCCACGGGTAGTTTTCATACCATCACTGGCTGTTTATTTGGTCGTTAGTTGGGTGAGCACGTAAAAAATGTATTCAGCTGCCATTTGGAGGAAAATAGCTTCTCTGTGTTTCTCTGTCTCCCTCCCCTCCATTTCTATTTAGAGAGAGTGTTGAGGCCCAATGGGTGGTGTTGGATATAAAGTGGTGAATGGATCAGACCGAGTCTGAGGGCACTTGTGGCACTTCCAGCCAGGGGAAGACACGGACTTTCACTCATTCAATACATGTTTGTGGAGTCTCTACTGCAGATCTAGGTGCTGAGGATTCCGAGGAAAACAAGACGGGCTGCTTCCTGGAGTGTGCGTTCTAGTAGAGGGGAGACAGACAGAACATGAACACATAATAATTAGGTAAACAAACAGGAGGACATCTTAGAATGATAGGAGATGGGAAGAGGCTAAAACAGAATGGAGAGACAGAGTTGACTGAGTGAGCGCTACCTTAGATTGAACGCTGAGAGGCGCTTGGTGCTGGTGATGATGAAGCTGAGTCCTGAGTGACATGAAGGAAGTGACCATAGGAAGACCCAGAGTGGGGTTGTCCTGAAGGAGGGCACAGCAAGTGGAAAAGACCAGGCTAGGAACAGCATGGACCTCTGAGCACCCGAGCTGGTGGAAACACAGGAATGAAGTGGGGCTGGGGAGTGTAGCCGAGCCCAGGTTATATAGGGCCTTGAGGTCATAGGGCAAGGGGAAGCCAAGAGAGGCTTAAGCAAGGCAGCAGCATGATCTGATTTACAGGAGAATACTTCCCTCTGGTGATGGGCAACATAGCATAGGGAGGCGGGAGAGACAGCAGAGTCAATAAGCAGGTGACTTCTGTAGCTGAAGCAACAGTTATGGTGGTTTGGACAAAGACGGCCACAATGGAGATGGGGTGAAGAGGACATCCCCTGAATATATGTCGTAGGAAGAGCAGACAAGATGTGTTGATGGATTGGATATGGGGGTGAGAGAAAACAGAATCAAGACGGAATCAAGGTTTCTCTTGAACTCATGGGTGATTGTGCCATTTACAGAGCTGAGGAAGGCGCAAATTAAATGAAATAAATATAAAATAAGTTGTATTAGGTGCGAAGAAGGAAAACAAGAGGGTGCTAGGAACATTTTTTTAGAGTAGGAGTTTCAGCCCAAGGTGATCTACCCCGGGTGTGCTGCCCAGCAAGCCCAGGTGCAGATGCACCTCTCATCCCAGCACGGGGTCAAGAGACCTGAAGTCCTGCTACAAGCTCTTAGGGTAAGGATGGTGTCAGGCGTCAATCACCTAGCCCTGTGCTCCAGCTACGTCTGGATCTGGAAGGCTGGTCATGCTAACCTCAGAGGAAATTCAATTCGTCTGGCACAATTGGATCTTCATGGGCTAATCTAATCTCATTGTTTTATAGGCAATGTTTTTCTTTCTGATCCTCAGCCTTTTTTCCCCCTTTGTTAATTTTTCCCTAGTAGCCGGATAAACAAAGTCTTCTCCCTCTGGGCTTCATGTATGCCAAATGCTCCTTACAGGTCCCCTTTAAAGCAGCCCAGGGCCCGCTCTCCTCCCACTCCCAGAGGTTCCTGTGGGTGAGCTTCCGCGAGGAGCCGGGGAGGACAGGGGTAAGGGAGGCAGGCGTAAAAATACATTCCAAGGCCTGTCATCTCCCCCAGGCAAGACTACATGCCCTTCCTGCATTTCCTCTGCAGCTCACGTCGCACTTCCGAGTTAGTCCTTGGGTCTGGCAGGAGAGCCAGCCCCACCAGCTCAAATCCAGAGCTGGGAGTTAAAATTACTCCCCAGCTGCCAACCCGACCTTTGGCCGTCTCTTCATCGGGGCTCCTCAGCCCTGCAAAGAAAGGAAGGAACCTGACATCACTGAGGTTTCCACCATGCTGGACCCTCTGTGGAGTGGCCTTACTCTGATTTCTATCTCAGGGCTGTGAAAGAGGTATTCTTATCTCCATTTTTATGGTGAACACTTAGCTTCGGAGAAGGAAGATGGTTTATCCTGTTGATAAGTCGAAGGGGTGGAGTTTAAACTAAGGTCTATACCACCTTACAGCCTATCCCTCACTGCCTTCAGGACAGCTGCTGAACCCATCTTTGCTTTGCCAACCCTATCCGCTGGCCTTTTGCAATGATATTCTCAGTCTTGGTGCCATGCACAACTCGAAACTCACACCCTCCAGGTGCCGGGGAGCCAGGATTTCGTTCAGCGCTGAGTCCAGTTGTTCATCTCTTGGCAATTCCTACTGGTCTTCTTTCCTCTTTTCTTCTCTGTCTGGCCCAGTGCAGCACAGGGGAGCCTTAGCAGGATGAACTATTCCGAGACTTAAAGGATATTGGGAAAAACCCATTGCTGAAAGTGGGTACAGTTATTGGCAGTATGGTGGGAGTATGGAAGGACGAGAACAGTGACAATTTAGTTTTAGGCAGAGCAGCAAGACGGACGCATCCTACAAAAAAGCAAACACAACTTACAGTGAGCTCCAGGGTCCTAACTGCTCATTAGCTTTCCTTAGTGACTTTTCTTTTTTGTTTTCCAGGCTTAATCGATTATATTGGGAAATTAACTCTGTAAAAACCCAGGCAGCTGGCTCAGTCACGCACCAATCAGCGCTAGAGCTGGGATTCAAGTCTGACTCTGGACCACAGGTTTCAAGGCCAGACTGAAACTGGGCCGCCTGCACACCCTGTCCAGGTAGACTGGCCTTGCTTCTTTTTGCAGGAATTTGTGCTCATAATAGGACACGGGTTATACCTTAGTTTCTTCCCCCCAAACCATCGTTTATTTATGATACTTAATGAGATACGGATTTGGTCCTGATGGTGTGTGATGACACAGGTTATCATGCTTTATATTTATCCAGGTGAGGATTTTTTTTTAAGGTAGGCAACTGAAAATAGCTAGGGATTGGCCTGGTACGTTCTTTCTTCCTATTGATAGTGGCCCTTGTTGGGGAAGCACACAAGGAAATCCAGCCCTGCCTTTGAGAAAGAGGCCAACCTCTGGGAATGCACAGTGTGTAGTTTTCTGTCATTTCCTTGAGAGGCCCTGAATATGGACTCCACATAGCTTTCTCCCAGCTGTGACCCCAGGAAGCAGTAAGGATCCCCTGCCCCATACAGTTATTTGTCATGTCCCCTTATTTTCTGTTCTTGGTGAGTGTGGGGCAGAGGAAAGAATGGTATGGCAGGAATGTGGGACAAGGAGGGGTTTTAAACAGTCCTCTGGAGTTCTGGCTTATCTGTGAGGTAGTGCTGATACACCAGGAGGCTGGTTTAAATGAGAATTGGATTATTAATATTATTGACTCCAGGAATAGAACAAGGGTTATAGGCAAGGAACAAAATGCTAGAAGAATTAAAAATAAAAGATGTACTGAGGGAAAGAGAGAGAGGGAGAGAACAAAACTGAGTCCCCATGAGAGCGGGAGAGAAGATGAGCGAGCATGCGACGGCGCAGGGAGCATCGTGGCTGAGTTGAGGCTGGGGCAGTGGTACAGCTGGATGGGGCCACAGCCCTGTGAATTCCTCCCACCCCACTTCCGGGGCATCGGTCAGCTAGTCCATGAGTCTGTGGGCCTGCCACGCTTTTGGAACTGCAGACTCGGTCCCAAGCACATGACTTTAGCCTGACCTCCAGCCCTGGGAGGTGTGAGAGGTGAATGGGCAGAGCTGAGACAGGACTTCGCCCTGGAGCTGCCCACTCAGGGTCAGTCCTGTGGAACGCAGGTGAAGGTAGGTGGGTGGGAGATGCCCACACTCTGCCCCAACTGCTCCGCCCCTCACCCTCTGGACTGGGTAGGGAAGAAGAAGTTCTCCCATAGATGCCGGGAGGAGAGGTAACTCTCCAGGTGCAGGCAGAGCTTCTGTTTAGGAGTGAGGATAAGCAGAGAAATCTCTCTGTACCTCCAGGATCTTGTGACCAAGAAAGTAATTTTTAATGGTGGTGCCTCCCGAATCACAGTGGCCGCTTGCTGTAGGAGGGAGGCGCCAAGTTCAGGTGAGGGCCCAACAAGGGCCTACAGTAGTGCTTCTGGCTGGTGCTGGAGGAGAGAAGTAGAAAGAGAAGAGGAAGAACTGAGGATTAAGACATGGAGGAGAGGGATGAGGATAAGAGGGGAGTTGCTGAGTTTCTTCTATGCAACAGGTATTTTTTCTGTACCAGCTTTATTGAGATATAATTCCCATATCAGATAATCCACCCATTTAAAGTGTACAATAATGTTTTTTAAGTATATTGTTTGTTGTACAAAGTTGTACAACCATAATCACCACAATCAACATTAGAACATTTTCATTAGCTCAGAAAGAAACTCCCTGACAATCAGCAATCTGACTTTCTTTCTCTGTGGATTTGCCTATTCTAGACATCTGTATAAAGGAATAACACTGCGCTGGCCTCCTTCACCTGGCACAGTGTTTTCAAGGTTCTTCCACGTTGTAGCATATATTAGTACTTCCTTCCATCTTTATGGCCAGATGATATTGCCTTGAATGGATAGGCTACATTTTATTCATTGATTCATCAGTTGATTGACATTTGGGTTGTTTGGCCATTATGAATAATGCTGCTATAAACATTTGTGTACAAGTTTTTGTGTGGATTTGTGTATTTTCCATTTACTCCCCATAACAACAAATAGGCATTGTAATCGCCAACTTATTACAAAAAACTGAGGCTCAGAGAGGTTAAGTAACATTTTTGAGATGTAAAAACTTCTTTTGATTGGGTTTCATTGTGATAGAAGGGCAAATAAGAGGAAATAAAGTGGAATTTCACTTCATCTTTCCCAGGCCGTTATGCACACCACCGAGTAAAAAGAAGGACAGAAGGAACGAGACCGAGTGCATCAGCAGGGCTGTGGTAGTCTCCACTGGCCTTCCCTCTGGAGGTAGGTGGGCGTGGGCCCCATGTATGCCCTGCCCTGGCATGGCTCTGGGGTCTGGGGGATGTCCCCCTTCTCCCACTTGCCATCCTCATTTTAGGGGCAGACACGAGAATTGGTCAAGACAATTGCTAGAGTAGTTCATCTGCGTTGTGAGCAGCCGGGTGGGAAGTCTCTGCAGCAGTGCCCACTCTGAGGGGGCCCCCTCGGGTGAGCTCTGATGGGGGACAAGGAGAGTCCCAAAGAGAGGAATCCAGCGTGGGCCCAAGGGCAGCTCTGTGATGTGGAACAAAAGGGTCACCAAGGCTGCTGGCTCTGCTTCCCTCTGCCTCCAGGGCTTTCCCAGAAAACACCTGGACGTGGGAGGGTGGGTGACGTGCTGCCCCATAAATGTAACTCTGATGACTTGGCAGAACCCAAGCCAAAGCTGGTAATCATTGACCCTCAGAAGCTCCCCAGGGCAGAGCAATAGAACCAAGAAGAATGCTGGCTCTCCAGCTAATCCACTGCCTTGTGGTTTATCCTAGAGCCTTGCCCTTCTCATCACCTTTCTGATAAACGTGATACCATTGCAGCCTGGACACTGGTATAGAGAAGCCTAGAAGTAAAGGCATCACAGATAATGACACGATTGGATCTTTCATTCAGTGCATGGCTAGTACTTGCTGGAGAAATTAGAGCTGGAGGTAGTATTACTGAAGGTGTTAATAGCTTGATCACTTTCTATGTCCAAGTGTTAAGTTCTTTCTATCCATCTGTAGGATAGACATGAATGTCCATTTTTCAGATGAGGAAATTGACACCCTGAGAGGTGATATAGTACCCAGTGCTAGAGCTGGTCGGTGACTGACTCCAGAGTCAAACCCCACCCCCACTTCTTCAATCCTGCCTGGTAGACCACTTGGTGGCCCGTGACAGCAAGACTTCAAACATAAGCTAGAATGTGGCACTAGAAGGTGTCCAGAATTCCAATCCAAACTCAAGAGCCTGGTGTTCTGTGCCTTCTGCTTAGCATGGCTCCCAGAGCCGGGCTGTACTGATGTGACACTCTTTTCCTGTGGGTACAGCGTCATGAGTACTAGTTCCCAACGCCTATAGCCAAGGCATTAGCTGAACGAGTCCTCTATTTTGTAAGTTGCGAAAGTTTCAAATTCTATATGTTTTCTTAAAAACAAAGTGTCCTTTCTTGTTACAGAGACTCAGGAAAGAATGTTCAGAGCCTCCAGTCCACATGGAATTCATTCGTTTCTGGGCTGGAAAGACTGAGTTGGTGTAATACCAACCCAAACCACAGAGAACTAGAAAGGCCGACTAACAACAGGCTCTCTACGCACATAAGAAACACGACTTTTTGTAAACATTTAAATCCTTTTATTAAACTCCAGTGCCGTTTAAGGTGAGTGGCTCGGTAGATGAGATTTAGGACTTGTTCCATTATAGATGTGTCCAGTTTTCAGAAAAACAAACTGTTCTTCCCACACATATACTTTTACAAGGAAAACAAATAGGAGGATGATTATTTTATCTCAAAATTAATTCTTCACTTCATAAAATAATTCAGTAAAGGATTCCTTTAAATACCTACTATCCTGATGTAGTATGACTTACTGTTACATGTAATACATATATGGACAACCCAGGCTACAAGAAAGCGGATAAGAGTTTGGTTATGAGGAGCCCGAGACCACAAGGCCACTTAGGTGAAGCGTCCGCCAGTCATCTGCCCTGTCCAGGTGCCATGGAGACTGCACCCCAGCACTGGAGAGTGGCGACAGGCTCCATTACCCTCTCCACAGCCTCTTCTGAAAATCAAGCACTTGGAGTCATTTACACTGTACTGCATTTATTTATTTCCTTGACAAACATTTATTGAGCATCCGCTCCTGGCCCAGGGCTAGGTGGGCAGTGGAAGAGATGGATGGGGTCACTACCCCCAGACCATCACAAAAGGAAATTTTGTAAGTTAAAATCAGGGTAAACACTACAAATAAAAAGTAAAGAGTACAATAAAATATTGTAAGGGGGAACCAATTTAAATGAGGAGGGGGGTGGTCGGGAACTCACCTCTCTTTGAGAAACTGACATAGAAGTTTCTTTCTGAGAAATGACATTTAGGTTGAAACCAAGAAGTCAGCCAGGAGGAGAGAGTAGAGGGCCAGGTGTTCCCAGCAGGAGAGACGGCACACGTGGCAGGCTCAGAGAGGTTAAGCGACTTGCTCAAGTTTCTCTAGTTGGTGTGAGGCAGGGCCGGGCCTCAAATGTGTGTCTCCTCGTCTCTGTATCTGTGGTCTGTGGCCTAAGCATGACCTTGGCACTCCATAAATGTTACCGAACTAACTGACTCCAAGGCCAGGGCGCTTTGCCATCTGCTGGAGCGGTGAGTACACAAGACTCAGCTCACCACCCCTGGGGAGGAAGCTCCCCATCCTCCCACACTAGCCATCGCGCCGTCACTGCACACCTCCGACTGCCAAAGACGCAGTGACGGCACCGCGGAGATACCTACAAATGTCTCCAAATGGAAGATGTCATTCCCATCACTCACGCCATTTTCTGCCATTCATTCAAGCCAGGACGGCCTGTAGAAGCTTCCAGAGTAAGCACAATGCTTAACAGTACAACATCTTCAGCTGTTTCCACAGTTCCTCTCAATTACTTTGACGTCTTGACCATTTCTGAACTCCGCCTGGCATTGAGGCCCTTCCCGCTTCGATCCAATCCAGTGGGTCCTGAACCCTCTCTGTGGAGCCCCCATCCTCTCGCATACCCTGCTTCTCTCCCTTTTTGGTGATTTTGCTCATGCTCTTCCTTGTCCCTGGAAACCTGCCCCCTGTCCCCCAGTCCAAATCCTCCCTATGTATTTAGGTTCGATATCTAGTAAAGGTTTGATCTCTTGGTTACTCTTACCCTGTTACTGATCTCTGCATTAAGCAAGGAAACGTATGGAAAGTCACTATTCCTGCTGCATAGTAAGTAGGTGCCGAATAAATGTTTGCCTTCCCACTACATGGTTTAGTCACTATTTTGAGTATGACATAGGGTTTAAAAGCAAGGCCTTCTCAGTTAGGTAAACCTAGATTTTTCTAATCTTTGCTCTTCTAGGTTTCTGCTTTGTGACCTTGGGCAAATTGCTTAACTCCTCTGAATCTCAGTTCCCCACTTCCTAGGGTTTTAATGAGAACTAAATACAAAAACACAGGCAAGAGATTTTGCACTTGTGCCTAGGTGGATGCTGTAGGCTTTCTGGGCCCCAGAATTTCACTGCTCCAAGATGGCACTATTTGGATTGTGCTCTAGAGGGCGCTGTTCACACAGAATGTAACCTGTCTCTTGCAGCTGGGAGCAGGCTGCTGGAACTCTCCACGGCAGTCTTCATTGCCCCGTTGCACACTCTCCAGAGACTTTTCTCAACCCTGGCCTTTCTCTTCATTCATTTTGAACACTGCGTCTTCACTTTTGCCTTCGTTTACCCTGTTAACTCTGGCTCAATCCACTCACACCCAATAAGGCAATAGCTTTCCTTGGTAAAGAGCAGAACTCCTTGAAGTTCAGAAGAGAAGTATTCTTAGGAAATCTCTAGAATAGAAGGCAAGTAGATCCAGTTCTGTGACGGTGAGTTCTTCTCGTCCCCTAGGGCTCTCTTACTCTGCCGTCATCACTCCTCACACCTCAGGGATGTGTTGCTCTCCCTTCAAAACTCTGAATCAGCAACGATGAAGTGCCTCCCTTCTGGCCCTTCTTTGCAAAGCTGACACATGCTAGTACTTCCAAAATACTTTAAGAAACAGTTAGGAAGAATGATAAGGAAACAATATTGAAACACACACAGAATAAATGTCAGTTTCCAAAGCATAGGTTTCTGACTCCAGGAAAAAGACGTGCCACCAAAGACCGCTAAGACCTTGAGGACACCTTGCTTGGGTTCAGCTTCACTAGCTCCCAGGCTGGCTGCACGGGTGGGAACCCACCTGTGCTTCCTGCTGAGACCCAATCCAGGGGCCATGAAGAGATACAGGTCTTTGTGGTGAGAGTACGGTTATCTTAGGATGACCAATGGCCCTGATAAACAAGTCAGAGAGATAGAATTTCACTTGAAAATTTCTCTTGAAAATTTTAACTCATTTTAATGACTTTTCGTATTTAAATCCGGTTACTTCCTTGAGTCTTCACATCCTGACATGAAAGCAAACCTATGTACAAAGTGCAGGTGTGTGTGTGACTTCTGGAAGAAATGGAATGGAATTGGTTCTCTCCAATTGGCTTGTAAAATGGCTTTTGTGACGTCCTAGTTACACCTCTTCTTTTGTGTGTTCTTGTGTCCTTTCGTGGTGTCACAGCCTTCCAGCAAAGCCACACCAAGAGCACCTCTGTAGCTGGACAAGTTGACTTTCTGCAGCTGGTGCAAACACACAATGTGAGGAGCTGTGGGCAGCCTCGCCGAGTGTGAGAAAGCACTTAAACAGGATTTGGGGAAGATTTAAGGAAGCAGTACTTTGCTCCGGGTTAGATGTTGTCAGGAAGTGCGGGTAATTTTATGATTGGGTACGTCAGTAAATCTTATTGCCTAGAAGGAGAGAAGACTAGTGTGAGGCTAAACCTGCTAATGGCAAAGAAGCAGCGGTCCCTCATAACAGCCAGGATAGGGGGATAGTGGTCATTTTTATGGTTTGGACAATGTTCATGACTTTTTCTGTGTTTGGACCTGATCATCGTGTGGGCTTGTCTGCTGTTGATGTTCTGTGAAATTGTTTGTGTTCAACAGAAAATCAAGACCTAGCTGTGAGTCCCAGACGTCAGGGCTGCTTTTCTCCTTTCCAATGGGCACACGTATATATATATATATATATGTATATATATTCAGTGATCTGATCATCTTGCTTGATGTCTACGGTAGGAGAAGACCAGCATCATGACCACGTCTCTGCTCAGCCTTGCCAAGGATAATTCTCTCCCTCTATCCTCTTCCACCTCACCCAGATAAGGCTTCTGCCTTGATTATAGGCAAATCCTTTATAAAAACATGTCTGCCTTTCCCAGGTCTTCTATTCCACGTGGAAGGATGGGCTCTGAAGCCAGTCAGTTCACAGACACTGATGTATTGTCAGAAGTTTGTCACTCTCTCTTAGAAGCCTTCCCTCTCACTAGGCTGTCACCTCCCACACAGCCCATTGGGCTCTGCGTAGTAGAGGCTGAACAGCCTGGGTCAGTGACACCCGGTTAAACTGCTGCACATGTTTGAACTTCGGGCTAACAGTAATAGTTGCTACTATTTATTGCATGCTTGCTACGTTCTACGAACTTTACATATGCGATTGTGTTTAAAACACACCACAACCTTTGAAAGTATATTCTTGCAGCCATTTCACAGATGAGGAAACTGAGGTTCAGTAAGGCTAAGTGGCTTGCTCAGGTCACCTGGCCATTAAGTGCCAGAAGTGGAGTTCAAATCTGTATCTGTGCTTACCAAGCTGGAGTTCCTTCCACTCTGCCTCCCTGCCTTTCATTATTAACTGTGCCATGAGCATCCTGGACCAGGTCTCCCATCCCCTCTTTATCCCCCACGCATGGCACATCTTGTACTTCTCCGGCAGTGCTAATGGCTGGCTGGCTCCAGAGATCCCTACAGCACATGGTGTGCCTCGTGAGAGCACCAGCACCCTCGGACCTCGCAATTCCCTGGCTCTTGTTGTCAAACTCTCTGGAAGGAGCAAGGTACCCAGGAAAGTCTGGGCTGCATTCCCATCCTGGACACAAGCAGACTTGTGCCTTCTCAGTGGAGAGGGCCTGGGGGCACTCACTCCAGGGGAAATGTGGGAAATTCCTGAAGGGCATTCCCAAATCTAGCCTGGAAGAGTCCTGAGGTTCAGACACCCTTTTACACACCCATGAGGCCAGGAAAAATTGTTTCCATTGGTCTTGCTAAGTTCTATTTAAGAAGAGCTTATGCTGACCCCAAGTGGGCTGCCCGATAATGCTGAAGACATCAGAGAGAACTTCTCTTGGAATTAGGGAACAAAAAGATGCCCTCTGTCCACAATAGGTTCTGGATGTGAAAGGAGTAGTTCACGGAGCTGGATGCCTTAGCGCTCCTCGGGGCCCTGAGCATTTGCAAATCCAGCGGAGGGGTTATCCTCAATAGCTTGAGACCATTTTCATAGAAAACAGGAAGTCGTCTGCAGGAGCAGGTAGAGGCATTTGTTCCAGCTCCTCACCCAGAGTGTTGAAGACAATAAACTTCACGCAGCCTGTCGGGTCTCCTCCTTGGTGGCTGCTTTAGAACCCCGTGCTCAGTCGTCTCAGGGCCGTAAGGCTGCTGCGTAGCATGATTGAATTACTTATCTGAGAGCAACTTGAGAGCAGGGGCTGTCACCTCTTTTGTTTCCTAGCACAGTGCCTGGTACACAGGAGATGTTCAATGAATAGAGTGTCTGTCTGATTATATTGATTAAGAAGGCAGAGAGCACGTCCCAGAATCCCATTCTATGCCTTGCTGTGGTAGGTCCTCAAGAAATGCTTGTTGATTCAATGGACCGTTGGCCTGAAACAAAGCAGTACATTTTCATGGAAACTTGAATTTCTTCTCCACCAAAGGGACTACAGAAAATAATCTGGCTCTGCTCTCAGGACCCATAACTCATATTTTCTACATCTAGCATAAAATCTCAACTCCTAGAAACGTCCTGAAGGAAACTAAGGCTGTGAAAGGTTTCTCTGAAAGGCGGCCTGCAGTCAGTGTTCTTCATCTATGTACAGAGATGATAGCTGTGTGATTCTAAACAGAGGTAATAAAGCCAGGTCTGTTTGCCCTCCTCTCTCTGATGCTGAGGCTGTCGAGCGTGCTGGAGGCGGGAGGAGGCGGTGCGACAAGTGCTGTAGGAAACCCCAAATTCATAAAGGCTTGTTCTCAGGTGGAGGCCCGCAAGCACAGCCTCTGTGCTGATGCTGCAAATACAGTCTCATCCGTGAGCTCAAGCTGTAGGTACCTCACTTAGGATGAAGAGGATTTGTTTGATGTGGGCCTTGCATGCAAATGAAACCTGCATTTTTACGAAGAAAAGGAGATTCAGGAGGAAAATAAGTTTCTTTTCAAGAATTTGAAGGACTGCTAAACAGAAGAGGCTTGAGACTTATTTAGAATTATAACGAGCTGTCCCTAAAGCAGAACTAGACCCGTGTTCTCTATATCGGTTTCTCCTCTAGTCTACAACACGGACATCACACAGGCACACCAAGCACTGAGTGTGCTGGCCCTGCTGGCCTTTCCAGCCCACGTCTCACCGAGGGCCCTGGCACTCTGTTACCTATTTCCCTGAGACTTCTTCAGCTCCTCCAAGTTCTTTTCTTCTGTTGCCGCTGCCTGGGTCACACACAACAATCACAGCGCAGCGCGGTCATTACTATGTATGCGGGAATGTCTCTTCCAAAATACCTCCATTGGTGGGGAGCCGTATAAGTGACAGCAAACTCATTGCTGTTAGCCGTGCATTGATTAATTTATTTATCATCATTCAGCAGACATTCATAGAGTTCCTACTATATGTGACTCTAATGTCATCTTCAGGCCCTCGCCTGGTGGTACTTCTCTGCCCCTCAGAACAGGTGCTCCCGGGAGCACTCCCACTGTTTGCTGACCTGTCATGCATCTCAATGCGTTTGATTGTTTATCAGCTCGTTCACGTCTCCACTTCTACACTCGACTGGAAGCTCCTTCACGACGACAAGGACTGTGCCCGTTTGGCAGACAATTGCTTCCCTGATGTCTAGCACAGTGCCTAGTAAACACACAAGTACCACCACGTCAGTGTTGGATGATGACAGATACACTCACTAATGCACACGTAAAGGCATTCAGTTTTCTGTCAGTTGAAGCGTTTTTGCAGAGGGTGGATACCCATCTAACGGAGAGCCATACGGACCACACCACACTGCAGTCGCGGGTTTACTGAGCTCACTTCTCCATTCGACTGCAAGCTCCTTGAGAGCAAGAACAGGGTTCTGTTTGTCTTTGAAATCCTAAAAAATAAGCAAACAATTAATGTTTGGGAAGTTTACAAAAAGTCTATTTTCTGAGAATGGACTGTTTACAGAACAAGAAAGCTGGAGCACTGAATAAAAACGTGGCAATGATAGGATCCACTTGCTTGGCCAGGCCACTAGGACTCGCTTGGTAAATATTAGCTAATGTACAGCCCTTTGCTTGCTATTAAGATTCACTGATTTCAATAGAAAGTAACCTAAAAACTGTGCATAATCCAGACACCAGGGCCAATCTCTTATTACCCAATAGTTCAAAAAATGCATATTGGCTCTGACAGTGGTTAGATTAAATGCCACTGTGTAAGCAAAGTAGGAGACGTGCTGTGGATAGCGGGTCTGCTGTGCAGATGATGGTTTGGTCAGAGGATGAAGTTATCCTGGATTCTTGCCGTCTCTAGGTGTAATTCTTCTCACTCTTTGAATAAATAAATCAACAGCATTGGTTAACCCAGTACGCATAAAAAGTACTTTCAGTTAATGCCAGATTTTATAAAATAAATCCAACAATAAAGGCTGCTTTTAAATCTCAGTTTCTTACATAACAGTGACCATTGTATAAAGAGATTAACATGGTATCTTGTTTCTTCCTCGTGTGGTTTTACTTTCATCTTACAAATACGCACTTATCTCTGTCTGTGTATTCACCTGTATCTGTGTGAACTCTTGGAAGTCTCAGTATCTCGGTGTGTTTCCGAGAATAAGCTGGGAGATTGATGATAACTAATTGTTTCTGGTGAAAAGTTATTAGGAATGACCAAGGAGAAACAGCAAGAGAGCTATAGAGCGTGGCAAAGGAGAGGAGCCAAATGCTAGGAACACAATCCACACCTGCTGCCCAGGGACCTTAGCTGGTGGTTTGTCACGTCTTAGCATGACGGTATTCAAGCCATGTGAGGTGTGGGGGAAAATAGTACGTACCCAGCTTGGGGCTTGGTCTAACAACAACCAATTGCCTTTGTTCAAACAATGCAACTCCGTTATCAAATTGTTTTCAAGCTAATACAAATTAGTATCAGTCCACTGACCAAAGCCTAAAATAAATGAGGCTGGGTCTAGAAGAAATCAGCCTGTGTACACAGACCAACTCCTGACACCACTTCCTTGCTTTTCCCAGCCATGGATGCCTCGGGTCAGAATATGTTTAGGATGTTGGTAAGTGCAGAAAATCTTGGGAAAGCATTATAAGCTGGTTGCTTTTGTTTCAGCTCTTTGCAAGGCCAGGCAAAAATATTTTGTTAGTAATACAGGCATGGAAACCAAAACTTATCCAAGAGATAAATCAGGGGGTACTTCACTCTGCAGAAATATTCTTTATTCTCAAAAGTAAAATGAATTTAAGAGAGACTGCAGGGGAAGACTAGTGGGAAAGAAAAACTCAGAAGTTGGTGTGTTAGGAGCCATCTCTGGAATTGTAACGTAAGACAAAAAGAATGTGGATTCAAGTGATAAATGGTGGCTTTTGAATTCATTATTTTAGGTGAGATCCATTCTATGAAGAGCTTTTGAAACAGTGTGAGCCTCCATGAACTTGGGAAAGGGAGAAACTCTCCAGTGAATGTATGCAAGGTTAAATGACATGTGTGCAGAGAAAGGGGAGAGCCTGGGGCAGAAGGAGACTCTCTCTCTTTTGGTGTGCCTCACAGGGGACTGTCCCCTAATCCTCTTTGGAGACATGGGGTCAGTGAAGGTTGGGTGGGCCGAGGGCAGGGCCCTCTGAGTGTGCGCACTGCTGTTTGCTCTCCTGGTAGCATTTTCTCTTTTTACGTCTTTAGAACCTGTCTCCAAAATTTCAAATCATCTCAGCTGTGTCTCTTGCTGTTGACTTCTGTGTTTTCACCTGGGTTGAGGCTGTGAGCTAGACACTGTAGAATATCCCTTGTGTTTAAAATTTATCACTAAGTTGGTTTCGCTTCCCAATTTGTATGAATAAACATATTTTGAAGGGGGATTTTGAAACCTATTTTTGAAACATATTTGCATTTAATTTAAAATACCACGAAGACATTTCTAACCGTGGTGGGCACACCTTGGGGGTGGGGACGGGCACACCTAGGGGAGGAGGTAGTCTAGTATTTGTGACCTCTGGGTCTCATTATTGTTGGCTGTTTAGGGGAAAATCCCTTCACTCTTTTGCTATAAAATGGAAGTCACAATAACATCATCAATAAGAAACCATTGATCAGATTACATTTTGAAGAGGTTAATTCATTCACTGAGTTATTCCACTTATGTTTATTGAATAAATAGTAAGCACCCATTGACGGTGCTAGCAGCTAGAATAGAGAAACAAATAAAACATAGTTCCACCCTTATGGAGTATTATTCGAATCAGTGCTCCCCAGACCTTCAGCCTTGGAGCAGGGAAGGAAGTGTGAGATATTGGTGGTCACCATCATACCGTTCCTTTTGAGAATCTTGGCAAATCGTGGAGGAAGAGTGGAAACAGCTTGTAGATCCACTGAGAAAACTTCCGAGATCATCCGGTAGGACTTGACCAAGCAGTATTGAGGAACTCTGCTCTAAATAGTGTCAAGAATTAAAAAAAAAAAAGGAAGTTGACGAATACTTGTCTTAAAATGTCTCAGGGCAATCCAACTTTAGAGTATAAAATTTACTAACTGAGATGCAAGATGGTGCGGTGTGGTAGAGGTTCCTCCAGACTGGAAGGAGGGCACCTTGTGTTCTAGTTGTTGTCCTGCCACTGATTGGGTCCATAACTTTGGACGCGTCATTACAATTTCCTGAATCTCAGTCCCTTCATTTGATAAATGTGAGAATTGAATTGGATTAAGATTTCTGCTGATATTTGAGTACCAATCGCAGTACACAAGATGATCTAGGTAGTATATTGATAAGTGGGTTTTGTTCATAGTCATTTATTTTTGTAAATTACAAAAAAGTAAATAGTACATCAAGCTTCTGCTTTCACAGATATTTTTGCTTAGAATTAGGCTAAGTTTATTAAAGAGAAAAGAGTTGATTTAAAAAATAATATCGAGTAAATTGTAGTACCGATCATAATTGGTTATCATAAACATTTTTAAGATTTCGTGTAACTTACTGAGGTCAAGAAACACTTGAATATATGCTCTGTTAGATTCATTCCATTTCTCTCTCTCTCTAATTATTTTTCCTTTTTACATTTAAGCAATATTGTCTCCTAGTGGAAAGTTTCTACTGGAAATAGTATTGTGGTATCCAGAATAAACTTGTCAGCTTGCCCAAACGATCAGTAACCCAGATTGTTTTGAATGGTCTTTTCATATATAGTTAGCTCTTTATGTGAGTCATCTAGTTCACTGCTGCTATAAACATAATTTTGTTTTGTTTTTCTTTGATGTGTTTTCAGAACAGGGTGTTGACAGAAAGAATGTTCAAACATCTTCGGAAATGGTTTGTCACTTGCTTTTTTGAGCATTCTCGGCAAAGAGCGAGGCTCGTCTCCAAAGATGGAAGGTGTAACATCGAGTTTGGCAATGTGGAGGCACAGTCAAGGTTTATATTCTTTGTGGACATCTGGACGACCGTGCTTGACCTCAAATGGAGATACAAAATGACGATCTTCATCACAGCCTTCTTGGGGAGCTGGTTCCTCTTTGGTCTCCTGTGGTATGCTGTAGCCTACATTCACAAAGATCTCCCCGAGTTCCATCCTTCCGTCAACCACACCCCTTGTGTGGAGAACATTAATGGCTTGACTTCAGCTTTTCTGTTTTCTCTGGAAACGCAGGTGACCATTGGATATGGATTCAGGTGTGTGACAGAAAAATGTGGCACTGCCATTTTTCTGCTTATCTTCCAGTCTATACTCGGAGTCATCGTCAATTCTTTCATGTGTGGTGCCATTTTAGCCAAGATCTCCAGACCCAAAAAGCGTGCCAAGACCATTACATTCAGCAAGAATGCAGTGATCAGTAAACGGGGTGGGAAGCTTTGCCTCCTAATCCGAGTGGCTAATCTTAGGAAGAGCCTCCTTATTGGCAGTCACATATATGGAAAGCTTCTGAAGACCACAGTCACTCCTGAAGGAGAGACCATTATTTTGGACCAGATCAATATCAACTTTGTAGTTGATGCAGGGAATGAAAATTTATTCTTCATCTCCCCACTGACAATTTACCATGTCATTGATCACACCAGCCCCTTCTTCCACATGGCAGCAGAAACTCTCCCCCAGCAGGACTTTGAATTAGTAGTGTTTTTAGATGGCACGGTGGAGTCAACCAGTGCTACCTGCCAAGTCCGGACATCCTATGTCCCAGAAGAAGTGCTTTGGGGCTACCGTTTTGCTCCCATAGTATCCAAGACCAAGGAAGGGAAATACCGAGTGGATTTCCATAACTTTAGCAAGACAGTGGAAGTGGAGACCCCTCACTGTGCCATGTGCCTTTATAATGAGAAGGATGCTACAGCCAGGATGAAGAGAGGTTATGACAACCCCAACTTCATCTTGTCAGAAGTCAATGAAACAGCTGACACAAAAATGTAGCAGTGGCTTTTCGACACAAATAAAGCAAAGTCTTGAAGATACCTAGTGACTAGAAGCATTATAATATAATCAATAATTTGGGGGTTTGAAGGTAGGGCAAGAGACTTCAAAGTCTACCCGCCCCAGAACCTAATAACCATGATCCTACAAGACACGTAGCTCTACAAGGCAACTGCATTAGAACATGCATTATATTTACAGAAAACTAGAATATGGAAGCCCTAGGAGCTCAAGTGGAATCTATAGATGATTATTTGAAATCATGCCATGTTGATGGAACAGACAAAATCATCAAAAGTCTCACGGACAGGCCAAATGAGACTTTTAAAAGTCTCCTTGAAGAAGTTATGAGCTTTAGATAGGATAAGGGAAAAATCATATTCTCATTTTGATTCTACTGATAAGAAAAAAGTCACTTTTATGTTAACATTGGCTTTTATCAAAGGAAAAATTATTTCCTGAGTTGAGGGAGATGAACCAATCAAAGACAATGAGAAAAGACCGACACACAAAGAACGTTTGTGAGGCTCTGACCTTCTCCAGCGCTGGTTGTTGGAGCTTTCATCTCAGTCAGGGTCACGCTGTGTTTCCAGAGGATGGAGGGAAGCCTCAGTCCATGCACTCCACACCTCTACGTACCCAACATGGGGAGGAGCACTGAGCCCAGCACTGGGATAGGCTTCAGGGCCTATCCAGGCATGGCAGCCCAAGTTGGGTTTTGGCCCAAGTGATCTCATGTGGCACATTTAGACAGAGGGTAAATCACCACTCTAGAATCTCAAGGAACACCTTCCTGCAAGAAAGGACGCTGGATTTGAAATGGTGGTGGCATTTCTTCTAATTTGTGTTAGAAGGGATGATGGGCTACAAATCTGTGAGAAGAGTGTTTCCTCCTCTTCCAGGAAGGCAATGAGGAGTTTGAAGGTACCAAGGCACCTCCAGGGGAAAGTACTGCGAATGCTCCTGAGAGAAAAAAAGTTTCCTGTGTTTTTCTGCTTAGGGTTTGTACTGAAACGCCATTTCTAAAGGAGAAGTGTGAAAGGGAAAGGATGTGACCCACTGTGAGGCAAGTGCGAGGTCTTCCTTTCTCTGAAGGCCAACACTGCATCTTCCTCAAAGGGACCAACCCAGTATAATGATTGATCTTTAGGGGAAGGTTTCACTTTGAATGTCTTGTTCAGTTCCCCTCCTACGTTATTTTGAATGTATTCTGGAAAGTATGGTACTCAAAGCTGCTTAGGAATCAAAATGTTTTCAGTGTATTGACTAATATATTAAATCTCTGTAACTGTGCATATACTTCCCAAAAGTGTCAGTTATTGTGTATTAATTGTGACAGACCAACTGGAGAAAATCCTCTCACTGAGGGTGGACTTTCTCCTGGGAGAGGCAGGAGGGGTGGGAAGATGGCAAATAGGACATATATGTTGTCTTGACTCCAGCTTCCCAGGGAGGAAATGACCTCGGCTACAGAGATGTCCCTTCCTGTTTAGCGCCGTCAAATCACTCCAGTGTGAGTCTTGGCACATGAAGCGGCAGCTGCCAGCAGTCATCAGTAGGGGTGGCTTTGTTTTCCCAGGCCTGGGGTTGAGTTTGTACAGATCCATACACACACCCTAGTCCTTCTGACCAAGACTAGTGAGAAGTTTGATGGGTTTAGAGTTGCGCATTTTGTCAGTGGTCTAACAGTAGATACAACTGGTCCACAAGGGAGATTACTCTGTGCCTGTAAGTGTGTTGGAATTGCAATTAATCTACTGACAAAGCTAAAGGAAATCAGGTATAACAGGCTTGAGGGAGCTAGAATTCTCTGCTGGCACGTTGTCATGAGGTTTTATGACTCTGTAGTTGCTTCATAAACTGGAGGTCGGAACACACTCCTTCTGGTCTGTTCTCCTGCTCGTTAGCAGCATGCTTGAGGATTGCTGGAAGTGAAATGATCATAAGCAGTCCATTCCTTTTGATTGTTAAGAGAGCTGAACAACTGGAATCTATGTGATTGACATCTCTTTCCGGGTTATTCAGTAGAAGTCTGTCTGCTTCCAAATATTCCTTGATTAGGATTAAGACATTCTGCCACCTGGAGTCTCCTTTTTAATGCAAATTATTGTTGAACTTCCAGCAACCATTAATATACTTCTGTCCAATAAAGTCCTGAGGAAGTGAGGCCTCAGAGTCACCTTTTGATAATCCTAAAGGGTGACTGGAACCTAAAAGCAGCATAAGAACCCTGGGCATTTGGAGAAAGGGGGTTACCAAGGGCATAGGAGCTCAGTGAGCAAAGAAAATAAATGGGAAACAGAAGGTTCCAGAAAGCCCATAGATTAATGCCAGTGTTAAAGGCCAGCTTTTTATTCCAACACAGTAACATTGTTACCAGCAGGTCTTGACCGCATCAGTACTGCTATTGCTACAGGTGTGCCATATTATTAGATTTACTGATTCATCCACTTTAAGAGCAATTCAACATTTCTTATTTCTTTCAAGAAAAACTGCATCCCATGATGCATACCATATTCAGTTTTCCTTGGTACTGACTCTCCTTGAATAGCCTAATTTGGCTCTGTTGCTATGGGGGTCTGGACTTGGAGAGTCTGATCCTGGGTTAAACTTGCAGGACTTCGGTTGATTAGAGCGCCAATATTTAGAGTTGAGATTTGGAAGAATGTCTACAAACTTATTTCTAAAGAAAGAAAGGGTAGAAGGAAAAGATCCCCTCTAAGCTGCCTAAGCTAAGAGTGGGATGATTAGAGTGTCTGTCTCTTCCCATGGCCAATGGGTGTGCAACAGGACAGGAAAGAACTTCCTTGGTGGAATGCATGCACAGTGGAGGAGGTGCCTTCCTTGGAGATTTTTCATAATACTGGAGATGGGTCCCCACAGGGTGGTTCTGTGAGTAGCATGGGGGATCTTCCTCTGTCTAGAACAAATGTTATGAAAACCTCTGATGCAAAGAATGCAAATAAGCCCCTGACCCCGCCCCTGGGCCGTTGTTGTCTGCCATTACAGGAAGTGAATGTCAATCAAAGCTTGACAGGGGAGATAGAGCATTTTATTTTGGAAGCCAGAAGTTTGAGAACAATGACTGGAATTTCCTCTTTCTGTCCAGCAAGAGCTGTTTGTCACTGGGGAGATAAAAGTCCAAGGGTAGGGAATAAAGGTTATCGGGAACTGTGCAACCCAGAGCTGTGTTGGGGGGCGCCGCAGGAGGAGGGGTAATGGAGGAAATCTATTTCAATGCCTGTCATTAAGTTTCCATTAAAAGAACATTCAGTTAGGAATTCAAAAATAATTTAATCTCCCCAGCCAGATGCACCCAGCTGGACTCCTTGGAGCTGAGCCCTGCAGAGGGAGATTTGCACTGGGGCTGCGGGGCTAGGAACTGATGTGGCCACTTCTCCATCTTCATCCCATGCATCCTGACTGCACTGGCTGTTCTAGAAGACAAAAGTATCTTTCAGGCAAGTGAGAAACCCAAGGCTTATACTATAGTAGGAGAGACTTACCATAGGGGCTACTTACTGAGTTCTTACTGTGTCTTAGGTTCTGTTTTAATCATTTGGTATACATTACCTTATTTAATTTTCCCAATGATCCTATGAGGTACTATTATTACACCTATTTTTCACTTGCAGCTCAGGTAAGGAACTTGTCCAGAGTCACTAGCTAGTAAACGGCAGGGCAGGGACTCAAACCCACATCTGTCTGTCTTGAAAGCCCATGAGTTTAAAAACATCTGACATGATCCCGCCCTGAGAGGACTCTCAGGGCCATCAGGCATTACCATGGATAGTCGGCACACGTTCCTGGTCCTGTCTTACACGTGGGGGAAGCCTCTCACTGTGTAGCACAGGGTAGCGTCCCTGGCCAGTGCTTAATAAACGCTTTTGCTCTTCCATGTTCTAAAAAGAGGCAGCGTTTTACCAGGTCCTCTGGATAATCTGCCTGGTGGGCATCTGGAAATATCATCTGCAAGTATCACGGAAGCATCTGGAAAATTCTGAAGATTTGCCTAGTCTACTGAGCAAACTATTCTCCTATATCTACACCAATGCTACATATATATATTAATTATATATATTTTGTTTTATTTCAATCTTTGACTAATCCTTCATTTGTGGCAGAGTCAGATATTATTCTGTTTTGACAGATGGGGAGATGGAGCCTGAGTTATCCCTGGAGAACACTGTCTATGTTCTCCACCCGCCTCTATGTTCCTAGCACCAACACTGTGCCTCACAGAGTCGAGAAATGGTTTTTGAATCAGTAAATGAATGAATGGATGAATAACTTGCTCAAGTCCACATGGTTAGTAGTGGATTTGAACCCATATCTGTCCAAAGAACTTTTGACCAAGCTACATCATTCACTAGCAGAGGGGCCTTGACAAACGATTTAACTTCATCACATCTCAGTTTCCTTATTTGTAAAATGGAGCCTTAAAATGGGGTTAAGGGGAGGGTTCAATGAAATAATAGATGTAAAAATCCCTTGGGTAAAAGTAAATGACTACTGACATGGCAAGATGGAGTAAGAGCATGAGTGTGAAGGGCTGAAAGGGAGACCACTGGTCACAAGGCAGACCACTGCCTGATGCTTCAGCAGCAAATCCCGGAGTCCTGCGTGCGGCTATGCAAAGATCAGAGGAGGCCTCCTGGTAGAAGAGACAGGTCTCAGAGGCCTAGTGGGTATTGGATAGGCTGTGAGTTGGGGGATTTGAGTAGAGTCCTAGTGCCTTGAACTTCATTTCCACCCAAGAGATGCTCATTGAGTGCCTACTGTGAACCAGGCACTGCGGATGCAAGAAAGAGGAAGCAAGGATGCTTCTTGCCACTGCGATAAAGGATCTTGAGGGGCTTAAACCAGTTGGGTGGACCAGAGCTAAAGTGGGGAACTGCTGTTTGTGAAGAAAGTAATTTTTTTTCCTTATGCAACATGCTTATAACAGTTTCCAAAAAAATATATTGGCATTACTGCTAAGAACAAGATTATTGATTATAGTCTTAAAATTATTTGGGACTTTAAAAATTCTTCATAATAAATCCTACTAGGGATGTACAGTCAGCAAACCGTTTTAAAGTCACTTGAAGTGGTTCTTTCCTCTGTGTGATTACACACTACCTTGCCACAGAGTTAGGGTCATTTGGTTCAGTTTATTTCTAGTCATCATAATTTGTTTTTGCTCTACCCCTTACATCTGTGGGATCCCCTGCCCCACTTTCTTTCACTGCCTTTTGCAGTCGTTGCTGGAATCTCACTCCAGGGGCCCCTGCCTCGCTATTTTGAGCCTGAGAGATTATAGAGGTGCCCGTTTTGCATTCCTAAAGTCTGCCCCCCTCTGTAGAGGCCCTGCAGGGCTTACTCTGCCCCCTGAGCTGGAATGAGCTGGGCTTTCAGAACTGGGGTTCTCAGTGGGAGACAATCAGCCTGGGACCAGGAGCTCTTTAGGGCTCAAACCTCCCTGGAATTTTGGCTGGTTAGAAAGTAGGAACAGGTGTCTTCAGAGAAGCAGCCTCACTCCAGCACGTGGTCTGAGGTCTCTGTTAGGGAGAGGCGGATTCAGTTCCCAGCGCATTCTGGTCGGTCATCGCCTTTTGATCCAGTGACCCTTTGGGGTTTGGGGGTCATGGAACCCACCACTCTATGCAAAATTTTGTGCACAGGTATAAAGTTAAAATTAATTAGGTAAATCAAATGCTACAATTGAAGTATGAAAAAAGTGCTGTGAAGAGAAAGGTAGAGGAATGCTTCTTGGAGGAGATGGCAGCTGACTTTGGCACATGGATGGGTAAGATCTGAAATAGGGAAAGGGGAGAGGGGTCGAGAGGCAGGCAACCAAGACTAACAGAAGAATGGGACGGACATTTGCATGGGGCCTGGGAGATGCCGCGCTGGTTTACACGGCACAGCATCTGCACACCGAGGGAAGTAGCACCGTGTGGTCAGAGGAGTCAGAGGTTTGGTGTCAGACCTGAATTTGAATCCCGACTCTATGAGTCAACCACCAAAGTGTTTGAGGGGGCAATGACATGACTAAACAAGTATTTCAGGAATAAATCTCTGCTGTTGGTGTGCCAGATGCGCTGGAGAAGAAGTTATAGGTGGAAACCAGCTTTCTAGGGAGGGAGGAAAGTGTCACATTGCCGTTTTTCAGAAGAAACGTGCTCAGAGACCCTATGACTTGCCCAGTGCCCTAGCTGTGGAGTGGGGAAGCGGGCCAGAGCCCAGGGCTTCTGCTTCCTCGTTGGTTCAGTGCTCTTTCCTGGGCCACCCACAAACATCATGCCCGGGGGTCACTGTTCCTGAAGGAAAGCTAGCCAAGGCCAGGAGACTGCTCCCCAGCCCCAGAAGGATTGGCAGGTCTGGGGAATGGAGAAGACACCAAACCCTTGAACTATCTCCTTAGATGACACAGAGGCCAGTATGTCCTCACTTTGCATTTGGCATCCAGGGAGCCTGGGAAGAAGGGGAGGCTTCTCTCCGTGGTCACAGGGGTGACTTCATCTCCACCGATGAAATGACAAGCAGGCGATTAACTCATTAGTGCGCTGTTTGGACCAAGCAAAGCTGGTTTCAGTTGAACTAAAAGTGGCAGTTAGTTATAATCATCCTGAAGGCTCTCTCGGTTCCCCCAGCACTGCTGGTAGCAGACACAACCTGAACCTGTGACTGTCTCTTAAGGATATACCCTGCTGGAAGCGTGAAAGAGAAAACAAAGGTAACTAAGGAGGAGAGCTGAAGGCAGGAATACAGTGTGCAGTTCAGGGGCTTTGAAGATGATGCACTCGCTCAAGCTCCACTTTCCCACTTGCTGGCCATGTTATCTAAAACTAGTTCTTAAGCTTTCTGAGCTGCTTTGTTTTTCCAGTTGTAAATAACAATAACACCTATCTTAAGGGGTCACTGTAAGGATGATAGTATGAAATGACATGTAATGAAGTAATATGGAAAGCACTTAGCACAATGCCTGGTATAGGTTCCCAATAAAGGGTGGCTTGAGCGACAAAGAAGTTGAGAAGATGATTCTGATGATGATGGGCAAAGTCAAGGCAAGATGCAGCCCGTCCCTGTGGTTTGTCTCACCCTGGGCCTTGTCCCCCTGCCTGAGCCTCTCATCTCCCACTCCCCAGACTCCACTGTTTGCTTTCTATCCCAAGCCTGGCTCTAAACCTGAGACAACATAGTTCCCCTTCCTCCTGTCACTGCCTCTGCTGCCACTGTGGATGCACAGAATCCTGGAAGCCTAGTGGTGAAAAGAGCCTGTGAAAACCCTTATCCTACCCTGTTATTTTACGAGTGGAGAAACTAAGGGCCCCAGAAGGAATCTTAATAGACCTCGGAAAGTGACGACTGCTGGACCCAGCCTGTGATTCAGACATTCCACCAGGTGGCTAGGAGAGCAGAAGCAGGTCATATTATTGAACTAACTGGAGAGAGAGTTTAAAGGGAAGGGAACCTAGGGAAGCGGTCTGTGGTAAGCAAGCCCGAGCCTTCCGTTAGCGCGCTGAGCCTCTGGCCAGGAGGTGGCGCCAGATCCTTCCAGATCACAAAGTGAAAGCGATCCGCTCGAGAAGGTGGCCCCCGCCAGCTGAGCGGTGAGAGAGGCTCTGGCGTACCCAGACGCTCTCTAATAGCCGTTTCAATGTTTAGAATATTTAGAAGAGATATAAAATATTTGGGTCATCTAATCATTGCTGGGATGATAAAATGACTGTGGAAGGCTTTGAAAAACGAAATTGTGATATCAATGTGGAGTTTATCACTCTGGAGAGATGAGAGTGGCCGAAGAGGAAGTGGTTACCGTTTATTAAGAGTCCACGAGAGTCCAGGAGCTTTACACTTTCTCTGCAATAAGCTGAAATAATATTCTGATCCTTATCTTACAGATGAGAAGACTGAGGCTCAGAGAGGTTAAGAAACTTGCCCAAGGTCCACATACGGCTAGTGAGGGCAGAGCTGGCATATAGGCATGTATTAAACACATACATATTTACTCATTTAATCCTCATAACAACCCAGGAGGCAGGAACAATCCCCCTCCCCATGCTGTGTCAAATTCTTGGGTTTTCCCCAATAACAGGCCAACTCCTATCTCCCGGAGGCCCGGGTTCCAATCCTGACTCTTCCGGTAGCTTTCTTATGAATTTGGCAAGTCACTTAACCTCTCTGAGTCATAGCTTTCTCATCTGTGAGATGAGGATAATAACCACACAAGCTGTGGAGAAGATCAATTGGAAAAACACAGCGCTAATTATAAAGCAAGATTCTATTTTATGAGATTATTTTTACTGCAGACTCCTAATAGCTTAATTCACATAAAGACATACACAAGGCTGTGTGCTGTAGAATTATTCTTAGTGGTGAAAAACCTAAGTGTACCACAATAAGGAAACGGCTTAATGCAGTGAGGAGAAGAACAGCGGGAAATGCTATGCTACATTCAACAAATATTTGGGCACTCAGCACAGACCAGGAGACACGGGAAAACAAGACACACCAGGAGCGCCACGGACCTCATGTTCTCGAGGCAGCTGACAGGAAACACATTTGTCAAAGAGGAGGCAGCAGGAAAGGGGTCCTAACCTAGTGTGGGGCACCAATGAGAGCCTGCGTGAGGAGCAGACATCCAGCTGCAACCTGAGGCAGGAGAAGAGTCAGTCCACTGCCGGGGGCAGGGAGGGCCAGGATCAAGAGGGGGTGCTCCAGGAAGGTGTCCATGTCCAGGCTGTGAGAGCATGACGCATCACAAATCACACTTAGAAAGCATGCAACGGTTTGAGACAGTGCTCAAAATGTCAAACGAAAGAAGTGTGAACCAAAAATATTAAACGCTGTTTTTCAATTAAAATTTTTTTAATTTAAATTTGAAATATATATATTTTGCAGGGAAAGATTTTCCCTAAGCTAACGTCTGTTGCCAATCCTCTTTTTTTTTCCCCCCAAAGGCCCAGTGCATGGTTGTATATCCCAGTTGTAAGTCCTTCTAGTTCTTCTTTGTGAGCTGCTGCCACAGCATGGCAACCAACAGACAGGTGGTGTGGTTCCATGACCAGGAAACAAACCCCAGACATCAAAACAATGAGAATGCCGAACTTTAACCACTAGATCATCAAGGCTGGCTCTGAAGTATACATATTTATATATATACATTTTTTTTCTGGTGAAGAAGATTGGCCCTGAGCTAACAACTATTGCCGATCTTCCTCTTTTTGCTTGAGGAAGACTGTCCCTGAGCTAACATCTATGCCACCTACTTTTTTGTATGTGGGACACCGCCACAGTATGGCTTGATGAGCGTTGTGCAAGTCTGTGCCTGGGAACCTGAGAACCCTGGGCGGCTGAAGGGAGCACATGAACCCAACCACTACACCACCAGGCCAGTCCCTGAAATATATTTTTAAAACATACAATTTTGTTGCATGTGTATGTGTATATATAAATATATGCATATGTTTACATACACATGAAGAAAGATGAAGAAGTAACCATAAATCCGTTCACTCATTCATCAAATGCGTTTCGGGGGCCTCCAGCTCCGGGGACTGCAAGGGCATTGGGTTACAGCTAAGAAGAAGACAGTTAACGGGCCCACCTCCATGGACTTACTTGCTAAAGGAGGGAGATGGAAAACAAACAGATACCTGCATCCATTTAAGATAATTTCAAATAATGATACAGACCACAAAGAACATCAAAAAGGGTCGGGATCGAGGATGACTGGATGGGAGGGAACTGCTTTAGGAGCAGTGGTGAGGACAGGCCACTCTGAGGAGCTAACACTGAGAAGTGACCAATGGGAAGGAGCCAGCTATGCAAAGATATGGGAGGAGAATATTCTAGTCCAGTGGTCTTCAACCTTGGGCGCACACTTGCATCATCCGAGGAGCTTCAAATAATACTGATGCTTGCTGCCCCCAACCCCAAGATTCTCATCTAATTCCTTAGGAGTACAACCTGGACATTGGGATTTTTCAACCCTTCATAGAGATTTTTACAAGGCCTCCTGATGACACTACTATGCAGTGAGGCTGAGAACCACTGGTCTAGGTGGGAGCAAGCATACATGATTCACAGTGATTGAGTGGCAGCATAATGGTCCTTTTTCTTTTCTTTTTTTTTTTTTGCTGAGGAAGATTAGCCCTGTGCCAATCTTCTTCCACTTTATATGTGGGTCACCGCCACAGCATGGCTGACGAGCAGTGTAGGTCTGCGTCTGGGATCTGAACTTGAGAACCTGGGCTGCCAAAGCAGAGCATGCCAAGCCCAAGCACTACACCGAGGGGCTGGCCCCGTAATGGTCATTTTTATTGTCATTTTTTAATATTCTATACCTTACAGATTTTCTATTATAGCCATGCATTTCTATTACAATAATTTTTAACAAAATATAACTTAGAGACATACATTTTAATGTCTAGGGATCTACATTAAGATCCAAGGCTAGACTAGACCTAGGAAATTTGAATTCTAGCTGCTGCTGACCTAATAAATAGTGGCGCAATCTTGGGCAAATTATGTCACCTCTCTGGGCCTCAGGTTTTTCTCATCTCTAAAATAAACCCTATAATTTTATGATTCTGTGAACTGGAGTGCTGAACAAGGAAGGACCAGCAGAGGCCTGAACTCCTTGCAAGGGAACGTCTCCAAACAACAGCTGTCTCTAGAATCCCAGAGTTTTGGAGGCTCTTAGCAGATACTTCTTTCGTTTTTTAACGTGATTTTCATGTGAACTTAATTTTTGCTGTTTTCTTAAGTTAGCCCTGAAGGAAATGCAAAAAAGATGAAGCATGCCCTCCTCTTTGTCCCACTTCTCCCAGCATGACCTCACTCTGCCTTCCACCCAATCACAATACCACCACAGCGTTTCTGGTTACAATCGTCCAAGGCCAGCTGGCATAAATGTCTTCTCTTTGGCCTCTGAAGTTTGCCAAGACTCCACCCATAGTTCCCAGAATCATTCTCTCGCCTCTTCCACTTTCCCCTCAAAGGACACAAGTGCAGGGGCTTGGGCCCTCAGGTGCTTCCCCAGTCATACCACATTCCTAAGGACTCTATCTGATTTCTGATTTCGTTCTGGCTGTGGTCAAAAGCACCAGAGTGTGGGGCTCAGCCCTGAACTGCGTGGTCATGATTTCTGCTAAGAGGACAGCGAGGTGTGGTCTGGCGCAGTGGGCAGAGTCCTGAATCTAGGTTCCTGTCCCGGCTCTGCTCCCGCGGAGCTGCGTCAGTTCATGCTTGTGGGTGCATCTCTTCCCAGCTCTGAGTTCAGAGTCTTCACGTTGGTAGCCTGAAATTGGCCATGGGAGAAGTATTTATACCCTGGAAATCGGCAACCGCTACACATGAGGCCTCTGCTACCACTCCCCCCGAAAGCCAGCTGTTAGACACTTAGCAGCACACCATTGAGGGTGCCTGCCAGGCCCAGCTGTGTCTACAGTCACCTGAGAGCACTTGCTCTAAGTGCAGCAGCCCTGGGCCCCACTGCAGAACCCTGAATCAGGAGCTTTAGATGCCCTGGATGAATGCAAAGACCCGTACACTCGACGCTGGCTTTTTAACTACTAGTGGAATCAACGAATTACATGTACTTAGAGGTCATTTTTAGCTCTAAAAAAATCTGCTTCTGGTTGCCACCTGCTGTGTTCATAAGTTGGTGACCATGGCCGTGAGCAGTAACCATCCACTAAGCCATCGTTTTCTTGCAAATCTGGGACTGCTTTGCTCACGGCTGAGCCTGCTGACATGTTTCCACCTTGACAAGGTAATTCCTACTCCAAAGTCTTCAGTCAGCCTGGTCCTGAGATGGGAGTCTCTGTAACTAGCTGACTAGTTGGTTCTCACTAGTCACGCTGGGGCTTGCAGGGAACACAGGCAAGGAAGCTGAGTGACTTCCCAGGGGAAAGCCGAAGAGCCCAAGGCAGAACGAGGTGCCTACCAGTGTCCTTCCATGCCCTGGGTTCCCTTCTGGATTGGCAAGTCATCCTAGCTCTACAGGGGCTGGCCTGCGGCATGCTGCTCATGCCACCCCGGACTTAATGGTAGCCTCTTGCTATGATTTAAGGAGGAGAGGAAATCGCTGCCAAAGAGAGACAGAGGCAGAGATGTTTTTAAGTAGACATCATTGCCTTGAAATTCTACTTTACGACACTAAGTACACTGCCAGCAAATAGACCACTAGCTCAACAGCAGCCACCAGGAATGTCTTCTCCAGTGAAGTAAAAGGATGCCCGGCTTAGGGAGCAGTTTGCAATTTGTAGCTAAAGATGGGAAGCACCAGGACTGTAATACAAGGTCTTCCTAGCGGTGGAATTCTTTCTTGATCCCTCTCCTGCCTCTGTCAGCCCTCCTGCCGTCTGACCTTGACGGGAATGGTGTGCTCCATCTTTCTTTCTACCTCCTTCTGTTAGTTCCTTCTTTCTTCTTTCTGCCCCCAGCTCTTCCATCAGCCTTCCAGAATTGCTCCGAGTTAGGCCTTTTGTGCTCACTATATCCCATACCTTTCTCAGCATTGGACAACCCCCTCTGGCCGCCAGCGGGGCCTCCCCAAAGGCTCTTCACGATGTTGGTATGGCCCCATGCTCTGGCCTCCCGATGCTGACTGAGGAGTGGGAACCCCTCCTTTCTCTCCATAGATCCCCCGAAGCCCACTCAGTGACCGCTGCCCCTTGAGAGGCGAGCTTTGGAGAGGCAAGAGAAGACTTCTCAGAGCCTTGAGGAAGGAGTGAGGCCACCGGGGAGGGCCGCTGAGGGGATGTTTGTGTCGCCCCCTCGCAGGAGGCGGGGAGAGAGTTTGCATTTAGAATGGGGGAAAGGGTCAAAGTTTCAACTTCCTCCTGGGCTGACCCCCCAGTCTCACCCCGAATTACTATCAGCTCTTCAAGAAAGCCACATGATTACTCCCAGGTCACGGGAGCCTGGGACTGAGGTGGGATGCACAGCGGGGCGGGATCAGCTGCCGCGGCCGGGCAGGGGTACCCCGCGCCCCGCGCCCCGCGCTCCCAGCCGGCCGTCTGTGCGCCGCGCTCCGCGGCAGCAGCGAGAGTGGCCCGCATCCAGCGCAGCCGGCAACTGAAAATAAAAATAAAACAGAAGGAACAGAAATAAATAACAAGGAGCGCGCCAGAAAGCCAAAGAAAATACAATTCCCAGGCCCGAGCAGGCTGCGAGCCCCCGCACGGGCGCCGGCGGGGCTTTTGTGCGCCGGCCGCGCTGGGGACGCCCCGCCCGGCTGCGCCCGCCGCGCCGCCCGCCACAGGGACCGGCTTGTTCTTTGTGCTGGCAAATATTTATTTTGGTTCAAGTGGACCCCTTTCCACAAAGACCACCTGGTTGTAATCAATAACACCTATTTTCAGATAATCTGCCGCTCTCTAGGCAGAGCCCACGGAACTCGCCCAAACAGAGACCTTTTCAAAGGGACTTTTAAATGGGCTGGATTCACAGAGGCTGGGGGAGGGAGCGCCGCGCGGGTGCAGGAGGAGGGGCGCGGCGGGGAGGGGGCCGCGGCCCCGGGTGGTCAGGCCCGAGCTGGGCCGAGGGCTGCCACGTAGCGTCTCCCCTCAGAACCGACCCTCCCTGCCCTGGGTCGGGGGGTGGGGCTGCTTGATGGGGGCGGGGAGGGCTTCCAGAAATCTTTCTCAAAACAAAACAAATTACGAACTTTCTTTGGTGGGTCAAATGTTGCTGCAGAGGTAAACTTCTAGAAACTCTTAGTGCAGCTTCCTCTTCCATCCAAAAGAGCATCTACCTTGTCAAATGAGGATTTGGGGATGATACAGAGCAGATCTTCAGAGGAGCCATGGGGCTTCCGAAACCTTACGTGTGAAGTGGGTCTCAGACTCTGCCCATCTCACACGACAGCTGTTCCTGCAAGAGTGTGCTGGGCACCCGTGGGAGGCCAGCATGGTCCTGGGCGCTGGGATCCAGCAGGGACCCAAACAGAGAAGACCCTGCCCTCGAGGATCTTCAGTTCCAGTGGGGAGACAGACAATAAGCAAATAAGTAGGCAAAATACTTAGACAGTGATGTATGTGACAGGAGAAAGGAAGTGTGTGCAGATGTTTTGAAAACTGGAAAGTGCCTTGTGTTTCAGCTCTGAGATGGAATCAGCTCTCCCGCTGGGCCGCTGGGCCTCCTCTGTGGCACGTGTCAGGAGGTGAGTCCACATGGTGGAAACGCCAAGAAGACTCAGAAGGCTCCATAACTGCTAGCTGTCCGGCGGTGGCACCAGCAGGCCTAAGTCCAAGTCTACCCACTAACGTAATTTCAGAGCCTCAGGACCCTCAACAACGAACTGGGCTCCATCATGCCTACCTCACTGGGCTGTTGTAAAGGTTAAATGAAAATCGATAATGCACTTCACTAAATGTTAGTTCTTTCCTACCCAAAATGCCATTTTAGTCTAGGCCCAGTGGAGATGAAGTATCTTTTTGTAATATGATTTTTAGACTTTCCATAACATGATTTAAGATTTGTAGGTGAAACATGGAGGCCAAGTAAGTCCTGGAGGCAGGGGCTTGGGATTCCTTTCATAGGAGATGCTGCACTGGGTCATTCTGCACTGAGTGTCATCCTGACTCTGGCAGTAGGGATGGCCTAGGCCAGTCAGTCCGGGTGCCCACAGCTCCACTCAGGGAGAAGCCAGGGCTGCTCTGTAACAGGTGACCCTCCTGGCTACCGCCATTGACCTTGACCCAAGGACATCCAATCCATAGACTTCAACTAAACCTTGAGGTACTTGGAGTGACGGCACAGTAATTAGCTTAGTAAGTAATTAGCTAGGCACGCCTTCTCTCTCACACATGTTAACTGGGAAATCTGGAGAGACTGAGGCACTGGCAGTGGGAGGCCAAGTGAGAAGGCGTGAAGAAGGTTTCTCAGTCACGGGGATATAGGAGCATTCTTCCTTGGATCCCTTGGACTCCAGCAGCTTTCTTGTTCCAGGCTCCACGAGGCTGTCTGTCTAGTTTTACGAAGTTCCTCCCTCCTCCTCGTGGTGTTTTACAGTAAGTTCCCAGGACTCAAGGAAACCTGAGTGAGCGTCTATGCCTCACTTTTGGAGGGTCCAAAGATGCTCCCTTCTATGGAGTCTGTCTAAATAATGTAGAGATGTTCTTGAACTATGTGTGCCCAGGGGAGAGTGGAGGGAAGGGCAGACCAAAGAGATGCATGTAGTGTGCTCAGTGGTGTTAAGACCCCAGCAGATAAAGCTATGTCAAGAGTTTTCCTTCTTTATCAGTTAGGAAGGGCCTCCATGCTGTCAGAAGATCGGCTGTAAAATCCTGAAAAATAGCTTCTCGTATCCTAATACTGTTTTCTCTGTCCTGGGAGATGGCTGGACAGAGGGGACAGGGCTGATTTACTTAGTCTTTGTGCTGGTTGGGCCAGGCTGGGGCTGAATTTATGTCACTGCTCTTCATCAAGAATGTGGTTTTCTCCCTCTGCCGAGATGTCCTCAGCATTGATTCTTAGCTCTGAGCTTGCGGAGAGATTAAACTTGGGCTCAGGCAACCCAGTGGGGGTTGATGGCCCAGGAAAGATTATGATAAGAAAGGGGTGAGGGACAGGAACAAGGGTGGTGTGTTGGAATTTGGATAATTGAATTTGCTGTGCAGTCAGCAGTTATGACCTGGGTCATCCGCTGGATCTTTGGTCGTAAATCCACTAAGACCAGGAAATTCCTTGGTTAGGCCAATCTTTCCATTTTTTCTCAGAGACTAAGAGGGTCGAGGATTTAGAGACATGATTTTCACCTTCTAAAGATGCTGTGACTCTCAGTAAGCCGATATTTTTGCATTAAGATTGTTAAACTTATGTCTTGGAAACCAAATATCAGTCTGCCTGTCTTCGTGTCATAGTTTCTCCCAGGAAAATCAGCGGACCCTCATGCATAAAGGACGTTTGTCGGTCTGCTCTGATTACCCAAATGCTAGAGGTAGAGTAGGTTCCCTCCAGGGACCCACTGCCTGTAAGTCACGAGTCTGAGGCTGTTGTTTGACTCCGGTTTTCTCCCCATTGCCTTTTGGGCATTTGCTAATGCAAAGCTGTGGGGCCATTTGTAGTTAACTCAACAAACTGAATAACTGGTCTCCTGAAATCTAGATATTTCTTGCAAAGTAAGATTTAACCTACGTGCACATTGTATGCAAATGATTTTTATGGTACCTCCCGGCATTTTCTGGAAACCCTACAAATACTCAGAATATCTCTCTTGGAATTAGCCACATCTCCTCATAGGTAAGGGGCTTGCACCTTCTAGGAATACAGGTCTCCTAAGAATGCAGGGCAGTTAGGAGGACTAACTTCTAATGGTGGACCATGCCTCTGGCCGTGTGGCTGGCTGTGAGGATGAAAACCGCTGCTTTGCTCTCCTGCTCTCTCTTCACTCCCGTCTCCCCACACCTTCAAAGGTTGGTGTTGAGCACAAGTGATAACCCTAGGATTGCGTGGCTGGATTGAAGCCACTTGAAAAATTGGGTCCATTGGAGTTTTATGTCTTGGCTTCTCATCAGGTAGTTACTGAAGTTTATAAAGATTCAGTGTGAGAGGAAAAGACTAAGAATTATGAGAAGTACTCTTTTGAAGGCAGGTTTAAGCTACAGTCCAATTAACTTTGCTTTTCAGAAGTTAGTGGCAAGTTCATATTTCTTCCCTGCAGACCAAGTACCTATGGATGAAGAGTTTGCACTCTCCACATTTTAAAGTTCTCAGATGACTGTCTGGTGCAAATTGGTTTCCTGGTGGTCATATGTTCTATTATGATTTTTTTTTTTTTGGTGACAAAACTTTGAATTACTCAGAAAAATGCTAGATAAGTAGAAGTTCTTAAAAAAGACAGAGAGCAAAGGAAGGGAAAGTTTTCGGGAAAAGCTGAGGTGTCTTGAAAGTATGGCTAGAAGACATGTGATGCTAAACATTTCTGAAAGCCAGAGCTTCGGGGCAATAGAATAATCAGTGGGCAATGAAATCTGCATCTCCTGGGGAACCCAGCAACACAAAGCACTGACTCAGTAAAAACTGCCTGCCAAATCTGAGTGCTCTAGTCTTCTCCTTTAACTGTATCTCCCATGTTTATACTTTCTCGGTGTGTCTCTGGAGTCAACTGTGGTGGAGCAGCAGACACCTCACCCTGCCTCTCAGGACTGCTGGGCAGCTGGGCTTGGGACGTACAGTTTGACAAACAACAGACTTGTATTGGACCCTTCTGTAAAGCCAGGCCCTGGCTGGGTGCTAGGAATTAAAAAGGAAAAATTAGACACAGTTCCTACCGTTCATGTCCTTGAAGTCTAACAGAGGACACAGACCTTCCAACACAAATGGATGCTGGGGTCTCGAATCGCTCTGTCTTAGCACTGCCCTACAACCAAAAGTAATTAAGAAACCATGCCATTCTTTACCCCAGCCTCTATCAAAGGACATTAAGGGCACAGCCCAGAGTATTGCTTTCCCACACCCACCAGCCATATCCCCCACCTTCTTCCAATCTCTCCCCTGAATACTTAGCACAAGACTTTTTATTTCAGTTTGGCCACCAATCCCCCATTCTCAACTAGCCCCTAGCTCGTTAGTCTCTCTAGTTAACTCCCATCCCATTCTCTCCTTTAGCCGTTCTCTAGATTCTGCATCTCAAAAGGTGCAGGGATGTGTGTGAGTGTGCCATTATGTGCACACGTGCACACACACTCACACACATATTTCGATGGGGGAGTGCAGAGGCAGGCAAAACACACAAATTAATGAATCGTGTAGTCCCTTGTCCCCACCCATGGCCAGCATACACGTGAGTGAGATATGTGCAATCTTAAAAGTATATTCACAGATCTTCCCTTTTCCACTTCCCTTCCTTTCCAGAACTCTTTCCTTTCCTTTCCTTCTCATTTCCCTCCCCTTCTAGAGTATTTATTCCTGAAGCCATGAGGGGAGCAGAGCAAGGTAAGTATCTGAGTGAGGTGGTATCAGGGCCTGAACAGGGCATCCACGTGGAGTGTCCTGGAACGCGGTGTTAGTGCCCAAGTGGAATAAAGAGGGCACCATGAGAGATAGGAGCGCAGCCTGTTATGGGAGTTGGGGCTTGAGCAGATTGAGGAAGATGGAAGGTGTCCCTGCAGAGGAGTGGCCAGGATGGGAATCGACAGCTAAAGCAGGGAGAGGAACAGGAACACGTCACATGGGGTGGTGGTGCAATAGAGATAGGACACTGGTTACATGCAGGAGGATTGATAAGTAAGTGCATGTATTAGGCTCAATGGAAACCATGTTGCTCATTGTCAAATAAGAGAACCACTAATATGGAAAGGGAAAAAACTAGGGTGAACCGTGTGGTGTTAGGTGGGAAATGGATGCACCTGAGTGGACTCCAGGGTTTCAATGTATACAGATAGAGAAATAAATATAGATATAAATGTCTATGCATATGTCACAGTTAAGTTTATGTGTTGACTTGATTGGGTTAAGGGAAGCCCAGATAGCTGGTAAAACAATAGTGCTGGGTGTGTCTGTGAGGATGTTTCTGGGAGAGATTAGCATTTGAAACAGTAAACTGAGTAAAGAAGACCACCCTTACCACTGCGGGTGGGCATCATCCAGTCTGTTGAGGGCCTGAACAGAACAAAAAGGGTGAATTTTCCTTCTCTGCTTTAGCTGAGACATCCACCTTCTTCTGTCCTCAGATCTTGGCACTTCCGGTTCTCAGGTTTTCAGAGTCAGACTGGGACTTACACCATTCTCCCTACCCCCATTCTCAGGCTTTGGACTCACTTGGATTGAATTACACTACTGCCTCTCCTGGTCCTTCAGTTTGCAGATGGCAGGCTGTGGGACCCCTTGGCCTCCATTGCATAAACCAATGCCTATAGTAAATCTCTCCTATGTATCTCTACATATCCTGTTGGTTCTGTTTCTCTGGAGAACACTAATATAGCAGGTGCATGTAGATAAATGTCTGTGTGGGTATATGTGATATAAATGTGTATATATACATTTGTTGCAAAGCTCTATCTACTGAGAAGGCCTGGGAGCAGTGACACTACAAGAGCAATGAGCACACCTAGCAGCCAGATATTGGCTTCTAAATATCACTTTCCACTAAAAATAACCAGAAACCCCTGGAGAAGTGACTGATTTCAAGGCTGGGACAGGGAGCCCAAAATATGTTGTTGTGGCTAAAACAAGGAAGTGCTTAAAGATTGATGGGAACGTGTCAAAGGACACAGAAGCCAGCTTGAATGGCCTCCCACTGGAACAATGTGATCATCAAAATAAATAATGACAAGACCATGTCATATCCAGTTAATAAGATAAGAAATCGTGAGTCTTTAGAGAGGGAAAAAAATGAATGGATACATTGAAATTTGATGATGAATGGGATATTTAGATAATTTCAAAGTACCTCTGCACAAAATACTTACTAATTACAAAGGAGAAAAGAGTAACTTCCCAGTGGAGAAGCCTGGCAAACATCACCTTAATCAAAACATCAAAATGAACTTCATCAATAATGGGATAAATTCAAATTGTATGCCACCCATAAGCTGCAAGAAGAAAGCAGCGTCACCTCTGTGATGTTCCTGTCAGAGACGCCCAGCCTATATCCAATCGTGAGAAACACCAGACAACCTCAGCTGACGGCCAGTCTACAAATCAACTGGCCTATAATGTTCAAAGTTGTCAAAGCCCTAAGAGTCAAGGAAAGACCTTGGGAGTGCACCAGGCTAAAGACATGTGACAACTAAATGCAATACGTGATTCCGGAATGAGATCTTTTTGCTACAAACAACGATAGTAGGACAATTAGTGAAGAGTGAATGGTGTCTGAGGGTTACGTGGTAGTAATCTGTCCTTGTTTGCTTTCTGATTTTCACGACTGTGCTGGATTATGCAGGAGAACATTGTTGTTTGCAGGAAAAACACACTAAAGTATGTGGGCGTGATGGAGCATCAAGTTGGCAACTTACTCTCAAATGGTGCAATAAAAAATGTTCTTTGTGGGATGAGCCTGGTGGCTTAGTGGTTAAGTTTGCACACTCTGCTTTGGCGGCCCAGGGTTTGCTGGCCTGGATCCTGGGTGTGGACCTATGCACCGCTTGTCAAGCCATGCTGTGGCAGGTGTCCCATGTATAAAGTAGAGGAAGATGGGCACGGATGTTAGCTCAGGGTCAGTGTTCCTCAAAAAAAAAAAAAAAAAATCTTTGTACTGTTCCAATTTTTCCACGAGTTTGTCACTGTCTCAAGCTTTTATAATTTTTTTCAGTTAAAAAAGTATATTCAGGGGTCAGCCCAGTGGCGCAGTGGTTAAAAGAAGTATATTCATACTATGCAAAAGAATAGGGGAGTATGGTTTAACTCTATCTTATGATATCAGGGAAGAACAGAGACTGATACAGAGTTTTGAATGATAAGAAGAGCTAACTACCAAGACAGTGTCTTGCATTTTCATAGTTCTTTTCAACCTACAGAACATTTTTACTTACAGTGTCTTACTTAACTCCTGTGGTAACTTTGTATGGTTATGACTATAATCCTAATTTTACAGATGGCGACATCAAGCTCAGAGGCAGTCAGTTATAATTGGGGCGGTGGAAATGCTGGGCTTCACACCAGCTCTCTCTGACTCTGCCCCTGTTCTTTATTTATCCTCTCAGCATCTACCAACTGACCAACTACTGGGTGCTGCCTCCACCAATCCAGCAAACAAAATAGACAGTCTCTCCTCTCATGGAGCTTACAGGCTGCTTCGTGTCTTCAAACAATGTGGAGCCAAGCTTACTAGGCATACGGTCCCAGCTCCTGGCCTCTATTTCTTAGCTGATTTAAAAACTCAGCCCAGCATTTCTGACAACGTGCACTTTTTGCATTCCTGCAGAACAATCTCATTTTATTTGCAACATCCTGCAGCTTGGCAGCATGCTCTATGGACTGTGGGCGTGCACAGAGCCAGGAAAGGGCAGAGACCCAAGTGGGGCATGGCGAGGGCTGGGGACAGGGAAAACGCAATGGATCTCCGGAAAGTCCATATCACTTCCACTTTTCACTCTGACCACAAAACAAAATCTGGACTATACTGAACTCCCTGAACAGAGCGCTCACCAGTTGCCAAAGACTTAATACGATTTCTTGGAAAGACCCAGCAAATACTAGCAGATAACAGTGATTATATATAAACCTCCTGTACAGTATTCTATAAAGGGTTTTCCACAGGTGTCATCTAGTACCTCACAGGAGCTCTTGAGGAGGTAGTACTCAGCCCCCCAGTTCATAGGTGCAGACAGACCAAGGTGAAGGGCCAGAACTTGAACCCAGGTCCTCTGCCTTACATCCTTGCTCATTTGTCTACATAAATTGCCTCTCTCCTTCCACTAAGAAAACACATGAGGTAACCCAGTTAAAATCCAGAAGTTTGGGTTAGCAATTGTAGGTAAGTGAGTGGTCTCACTGGAAACTTTTTCTGTTTCCCCCTAGAGCTTTTAAGCTAAGTGTAAATTGACTATGTGCTTAGGAATTTACCAGCTCAGACAGACTGAAACAATTAGACAGGAGGCCGAGTAAGAGCGAGAGCGGAGACAGACCCCAGGCATGCGAGCCGACATTCCTTTTACAAACTTCCCTCCAGATCCTTTCTCAATTGGCTGAAACTCTAGAGGTTTGACTGGCTAAACCACTTCCTCTCACAAGTGTCTGTCCCCCAGGGGAGCCTGGGGTTTGTAGTCTTGAAATCAGCTGACCTTTCCTAATCCTTTAGCTGGACTCCTGTCTGAAGGAGCACAGTATCAATTTCAGTAGCTTTCCCTGTGATGAAGGGGCCAGTGTGCTTCTTGCAAAACACAAAGTTCTTCCTGGATAAGAGTTGAAGTCTCTGTTTATTCACCAGAACCCAGTCCCCTGGGCCCTCATCCCAGGTCTTTACGACCTCCCCCCTCTCCCCCATTGATACTAAGCACCATTTTACTGCCTCCTCCTGAGGGAGTGCTGGACACAAGCCCAGCACTGCTGTTGATGGTGGAGGAAGCTCCGGGAGGCAGATTCCCAGTGAGGTGGGGTAGGGCTGGACAGCAGGGGAACCAGGCTCGAGGGTTGCTTCCCAAAGTGGTACCTTTTCAATGGTTTTTAAGGTAACGTGTATACGTAAAGGTTGTTAATGAATAGATATAAGAGGATTGGAGTGTGAAATCAAGTCCACAGACCACTCACAGAAAGCGCTGCATCTTGATATGTCTTGCTTTTTGACTTCCTCATCAACCACTGCCTTGGCCTGGCAGCATCTTGGCTTAGTAGAGACAGATGTTCCTGTCCACCCTGGTGTTCCAGAACCTCCTGATCTCATTTGGCCTAAATCCATCTGAAGGCCCACACTTTATGTATCACCCATGGACTAAATAAACATCGTACACATTCCTTGTTCAACTGCACACAGATATTATTGGTTAAATAAAATGGCGATCATTTTAGGTGTTATTAAATTTCTAGTGGTCATTGACTGTTAAAAATGTTGCAAAACAGCAGATATTGAAAATCTAGCTTCCTTTATGTGGGAGTTAGCAGTATTTTTTGACACTAAAAAAAAAGTGACCTCCTACTCCAAAGGGCTGTTGCCTAGTGTCCTAAACTGTGGGGAGCACACCTCCATTAGAATTGCTCACAGGCTCACCGCGTGACTCTCTGCTTGGCTGGCAGTGTTTGTTAAATGGAATAACTGCACGGCATAGGTACAGATTGGTTGAGTGGGTAACATACTGGACTAGTGGCCAGGATGAAAAAGACCCTGAATGTCCTCTGTGACTGGTCAGCTGGATGCCCTTGAGTAAGCTAGCAGACCCTAAATCTGGGCATTACAGGGGACTAAATGCCAGCTCTCACTCTATACAAATGCTTACAAGGAGAAAATGGTGTCCTGGACCTGTTAGTGGACCAGCTTCCTAAATGTGGAATAAATCATTGGGCACAAATTCAAGGAGCAAGATTTGGCCAAAGTTCTAAGACTTTGTAGAGATGATAGACCTAAGCCAGTAGTTGAACAAGGCATATAAAGAAAACCTCTTAAAAGGGTGAGCTCCCACTGGTCTCAGCATCCATTCTTCTTACAGCAGTCAGAAACATGTGCCTCTATTTTCCCTAATGAATACTTTGCAGATTTCAAAAGTGATGGGTAAATTGCTTGGCCTAGATGGAGATTTACGAAAGAATCCAGCTAGACTATTCTTAAACATACCCGGCCTTTATCATTTCTCTTTCTATGCTTGGGGCACTAATACCAAGTTTTTATTTTCTCCTTTCTTAGAAGTCACTAGAAAATCCATATAGATGTATACATACAGACTTATTCCTCTAAAGACTAACTTTCTTGTTGAGTGTTGACAGTAAGAGATATGCAACACAAAGAAAAGAAGAAAACATTAGAATTTCAGTTTCGATTTATTTTTATATTGCTGTTTAAAATTGTGTTCGTTTTATAATACAAATAATAATAATGTAACTATCGAAATGATTTATAAATCAATGTGCATTTATTGAGAATATTTGTTTAGCACATTTTTTAATGGTAGGGAGCAAGTTAAAAAAAGTTGGAGACCAATGTTCTGGAACACATCTCATTTCATTTAGGTAGACAAGTTGTCTAGAAAGTACTCAGTGTTACCCAGGGAAGATTATAGGGTTACCAATGCTGTGAGTCGAATTTCTCACAACATCAAGGAATTTCCAGGTCTCATTCATTTTCATTATAAAATAGAGGAAATGAAAACAAGCTACCTAACAGTGAAGCAATTTGAAGCAAGTTTCTTCTTTGGGAAGAAAAAAGACCTTAAAAATCTGCACAGGATGTCAAATCCTGGCCTGGGACCAGATGAAACTGGGCCATCTTATTCGCTGTTGGGAGTATCAGGAGAGCGACCACTTGGGTTTGAGGCGCTCGGTGGATGCAACAGGATGCAGTCTAATGGACAAGGGCCATCTTGGATGGACCTGTTTGCTTTGTTCTGGTTTTGGACACAGGTAGCCAGGGCCTTGGCTGTCATCCTATATGACCCTTCTAGGCTGGAGGAAGATTGAAATAACATTAAAAAAGTCTCTGCAAACATAGTCAGCAGTGTGAAGGTTAATTTTAAGTATTGACTTGACTAGGCTAGCGGGTGCCCAGATTCAACGTTATTCCTAGGTCTGTATGTGTGGGTGTTTCTGGATGAGATTAGCATTCGTATCTGTGACTCAGTGAAGTAGATTGCCTTCTCCAAGGCTCTAGGGCATCTTCAATCCTTTGAGAGTCTGAATAGAACAAAAGGCAGAGGAAGGAGAAAGTCACCTCTTGGCTTCCTGCTTGCCTCCTTGAACCAGGACCTTACTCTTCTCCTACCCTTTGACTGGGATTTACACCATCAGCAGCCCTGGTTCTCAGGCCTTCAGGCTCAGACTGAAACTACATCACCAGCTTTCCTGGGTCTTCAGCTTGCAGACAGCAGATGGTGGGACTTCTCAGCCTCCACAATCGCGTGAGCCAAGCCCTCATAATAAATCTCTATGTGTATATGTCCTATTGGTTCTGTTTCTCCGAAGAACCCTGACTATACAGACAATAAAAACCACATTGATTTTGTGCTTTCTGCCGTACTGCAGTGTGTACATGTGAAAAAAGTCTTCCTGGTGCAAGAGGTCAATAGAAAATTTCCCCTGGGAAAACCCGTTGACCTAAAGGTGATAAATGAGAAAACGGTGTCCTCAGTTCCGAGAGAAGAAGGCACAATTTATTTAGTCAAATTATTTTACAACATAATCTTCATTGACAGTTGTCAGCTTAACACTTAATATAGTTTTAAAAAAGTCAATGATTACTTGCAAAATTATATATATTTTAATATCTAAAAAATATATTGCATATATAGGGCAGGAAAATCCCTCGTCTCCACAAGGGAAAGTTTGGTTTTCTTTTCGAAGTTGTGATTATTGCAGTACGGTTATTTACAAACATTTCCAAAGCATTGAAGATTGAAATGGCTGCCTCTACGGCTCGTGCCCGCCTGGTAATACCTGTGCCAGTGCTTCTCTTACTATAAGTCAGTGACTTAAACGTCTCCTTTACTTTTCAGTAATAGTCACATTATGCTTTTTAAAAACCAGCTATAAAAACGTACAAACAGCCCAAATGTACAGATTGACAAAAGATGTACAAATTACATTAAAAAAAAATAACGACTGATTTGATAGTAAAATTGTATTTGTGACCGAGGTCAACTCGTTTATTTATTCTTCTTAATTTTTTAATTATTTATTTTTAATACTGTGAGATATAGGAAAATAACTCTGCATAATTTATACAGTAAGTTGCCTTTTGATTGGTTGACCCTGGACTGATGGTCTGACAAGCGCACAGCGCTTGCGAATCTGTCTGTGTTTAGAAATCCCTAAGACTTTTCAAAGTTCTGGGACCCACTGTCATTATTTTTAAAAAAAATTAGTTACTTAATTCTCTGTCTTTCAGGAATGTCTGCATTTGCATTAACATTTCTTAGTTTCTATCTTGATTATTTCTAGAGAGAATGGTCAGCCTAGTGCAGACCGCCCACTGAGAGGGATTTTGCAATGCCCATGGCTTCTTAAACACACACATGTTCTTTCTTTTAAATTCCAGTTGGGTGAAAACTTCACTGGCCTTACAACCAATGTTCCAGTTGCCATCCACTGAAGTAGGTCCTCCTAAAATAAGATTATAAGCTTCCTACCTCTAGTTTCACTAAGTCTCAAACCAGAGCATAACTGGTTAAGTCCATGATTCTTTATCATACTGAACCCTACAAGGTCCATGATGAGACCCGTGTGTTGATATGAAGAAACTGCTTTGGTCATAAAAATATAAAGAACATTTACAGTTTCTTTCCCCAAACCATGATACACCCATTCCAGTAATCTAAATATTCAGCTCATAAGATGATAGGAGGTTGAGAATCCAAACTGGTGTACTGGCCAACGGAATCATCCATCTTTGTTCACGGTAGAGGAAGCAGAATTACTAACATTAAAAACAAAGGACTGTTTTTAAAGGACAAATACAACGGTTCTATCCAACAAGAAAGAACATCCAGTTTTGTTTTCTCTTCAAGGCCACGTATGTCCTTTAGAGTCCAAAGTATCCCAGGAAGTGTGAGGGACGGGCCTTCAGCTAGAAGGCCACCGATGATTAAGCTTCTAGTAGTAGCTGCCTAAGTGTGAGGGCACGTGGGCATTAGGATGGCGGGGGACATTGGGGTTGGGGTAGATTCCACCTGTGGGGGAGGTCCAGTATTGCGACGCTGCTCCAAAGAAGCTGGAGGAAGTGACGGGCATGGAGGACGGGTGGGGAGGGACAAAGTTCACCTTCTGTTGGTGGGCGTGGTAGGAAGGCACGTAGGAGATATCAGAAGGGTACTTGTACACGGACGCCTCAGTTGGATGCGGCTGCAGGGCCTGGGCAATGCCGTGGAAGTCAAATTTGTAGGCATACCTTTTGCCGTGCACTTTAGTCATAATGTTTTTATCATAGTAGTATCGCAGGGCCCGGCTCAGCTTGTCATAATTCATGTTGGGCTTGCTTTTCCGCTCCCCCCAGCGCCTGGCCACCTCATCGGGGTCCGTCATTTTGAACTCCCCGTTGGTCCCCTCCCAGGTGATGCAGCTGGCGTTGGCACTGTCGGAGAGTAGCTCGAGGAGGAACTGCCACAGCTGGATCTGCCCGCTTCCTGCAGGCAGCGAGGCAAACAGGAGAAAACAGAGTATCTCAGCCTAGGGAAGTCAGATCCAATTCCCTAAACACAAGGATCCTCTTGCCTTTTATCGGAAACCCTTCACTTCTTTTTACATTCAGAAGTTACTTGGCAGCCCCTTCTTTTCATTGTTGATTTGTTTTTATGTTTACCACTGAGATTGGCATAATAAGCAAGGTTAGATCTTAAGATAATTTTCCCCAAGGCCCGGTAAAATAAAATGCACTGTGGGTAATGAGGGGATGGATGGCCCAGTACCAGCTGTGTGATTGTGGGCAAGCCACTCCTCATCTCTTTTGGCAAGATCTTTGAATCTCTTCTTTTATAAAGGCCTGAATCACAGTCTAATCTCTATTTAGTGATGACGTTCTCCCCAGCCCCCCACCCTGGTATTCCCTGTCTGGGTAAAAGAGAGTCGGGGCCAGGCAGGAGACTGCTGTCAGTGTCACACGGAGAAGGTTGCTGGGACTGGACTGCTCCTAGCAGAGCCCTAGTGCTTGGCTCTCACCTCTAAGTTCTATAGAGAAGAATGTGGGTGGAGAGAAAAGCCAGGGATGAGGGAGCGGGTGGCTTCTTTCTCCTCTGAGCAGGAACGGCCACGCACTAAAGAATGGGCCTGGAGACACTGGCGGCGTTAGTTCCCTGGCATGGGGAGGTGAGGGCCTTGCTACTGCAAAGGGTCTACTAGCTCACATGATCGGTGGGCTTGCTTTAGAACTCAAGGCTTATTTGAGGCTTATTTTTAACAAGAAACCCTTAAAATACATTGTGAAATTTATCTGCAACTTCTCAGGGACATGCCTCTTTCATAAGGCCGGACAACCCTGCAATGCTTTCTAAAGTCGAGAATAAAATGCCTTTGGAATATTATTCACTTGTGCCTTACATGAGGAGGATAACTGAGAGCTCAGTGTAATTGTTTCCTTTTGTCCCCCATCTTTCCCTACTGAAACTTGTACCTGTGCCGTTTATGACTAATCTAAACCTCAGCGCAGATATGCGGTGCTAATATGCTTGTTTTCCAGAAGCATCCTCAGCTAATGGACATTATTGCCACCTAACAACAAGCCCTGAACTCTCCCTTGAACACTAGAGAAGCGGATGTCGAACATTCAAGGAAAGCGGTACAGGGCACTCGCCAGTCAGATGTCTGAACTTAGGACAGAGGTCTCTGTGACCTCACAAAGCTACAGAACGTTTTGGAAAGAAAAGCTTGCAGGCCAAAGGAAACTCACCAGGATTGGCTAGGCGACTGCTGGTAGGGCCCAGGATCTGATATGGATCTAGGGCAAGAAAAAAGGAAATTTGCTTCACAGTTATTAAAAGTATAAAAACAACAGCATTAACAATAAGAAACCTCAAGACTTTATGCTTCTATTTCAATAGCATAGGAAAGGCTGATTTCAGAAAACTTTACTGTTTTACTTGCAGACCTCAAAGATCATGATCATCGTTAGGGTCTTCATCCCCGTAACTACAGAAACAGCGTGGAAGAGTAACGGCATCATTTGTTTTACATTTGGTGCCTAAAATTTGCAGATAATGCTGTTATTATTTAAAACAGCGTGATGAAACCACTTGGAAAGGAGCTGGCTACGATTCAGTCATAACGAATAAGGTGAAAGACAGCTTATTTCAATGGGCTTCAAGAAGGTCTAATGATTCCTGGTCTTTAAGAGCTCTCTACCCGTTACCAACAACTTCACGTGTCTCTGTTTTCTGACATAGCATAAAACACACGCCTGGAAGCCAGGCAGCCTGGTTCTGGCCCCAGCTGCACAGTAAACTAAATAAGGCCCTGCGCAAACTCTGGGTGCCAGCTTTCCCACCTGCAAAAGAAGTGGGCTGAGCTGCTGGGCTCCTCAGCTCCCTCCTAGCACAACATTCTGTGATCTTAACCTTGCAAACGTCAACACTAACCAGAATTTGTATTTTTGCTATAAAGTCACAATTCTTAATGTCTCAGTTTACTTAAAACTTATGTGATTATTTAGCTATAAAAAAATCTTTGCAACATTGGTTTACGTGAGGTTTGTCTTTCTTTTTTCAGGTGAGGAAATCACGGCAGAGAGCTAGAACACCATTTGGCTGTGTTGTCAAATGTTTGCTACAAACATATACCAAACTCTTTTTACAATTTTAATTGCAATTCTTAAAAATCAATGTGGTTTTTGGATTTCTGCTTACAATCGTGAATTAACTTGAAGAGTCCTTAAGGCTACTTAATCTATGCTTTTCATCCACACAGTATGACAACTAAAATATTTTGGCAGGTGAGGTCTAATTTTGTTATTGTTGGGGATTCTTTAAATCCTCTATGCCAAATCCTCTCTCTGTCTAAAGTAAGTTCTTTCTTAACCTTGCTGATGAAATGTAGCTCAATTTTCTATCGCTCTGTCTTCAGTGGAGATGGAAAACAGCGTCTATCCATCTCAGAGCACATGGCTTCTTCAGAACTGAATCTCAGCTGTGTCACATAAAGAAGGCAGCTGCACTTGGGAGTGGGCACACAGCTATTTTCTGATCTATGAAGCATCTTCACAGGAAATGCGAGGAAGACTTCTCAAGGGGGCAAACCAGGAAACTTGAGTGGAAGTTATAGGGAGGCGGACTTTGGCTTAAACACTGGAATTGAGCCTACCTAGGTAGTGAACTCCCTTTTGCTAGAAGTATTCAAGTAGAGGTGAGGTAATTATAAGCCTGAGATGTTACAGAAGGAGGTTATAGACCTGGATGTTTCTAAGTTCCATTCCAATACTAAGAGTCTCCAGTTCCGTGATTTGAAAAGTTCCCCTGCCTAAATTGTTAAGCGATCCATCATTGGATGAGGGCATTTTTGAAAGTAAGGTTTGGTGAAGCGTAAAAGGCTTGGACAGCAACTTGGAAGTCTGGAATAATAGCTCTAGTTCTCTCATAAACCAGCTGTGCAGCTTTTAGCAAATCACTTTACCTCTCTGGGCCTCAGTTTCTTTATTTTACAAAATGAGGCATTGGAACATTTAATCTTTTTTTTTTTTTCAAAGATTTTATTTTTCCTTTTTCTCCCCAAAGCCCCCCGGTACATAGTTGTATACTTTTAGTTGTGGGTCCTTCTAGTTGTGGCATGTGGGACGCCACCTCAGAATGGCTTGATGAGCGGTGCCATGTCCACGCCCAGGATCTGAACCAGCGACACCCTGGGCCGCCGAAGCGGAGCGGGTGAACTTAACCGCTCGGCCACAGGGCCGGCCCCTGGAACATTTAATCTTTATGTTCCTTTCACCTCTGATCTGAACAAGTCTCTACCTGATTTCAGTGCCTGTTACTCAATTCACAGATCTATTACAGAGAGTCTAATATAGACCCTCTATGAAAGACAGCAGTGATGACAAATGCACTATAGGCTTTCAGTCCTCCTCAGCTGACCATGTGCAATCAACAGCTGCATAAGAAGCAAAGGAGGGGTCACATGTGATGGACAGGTACCTGGCTGGGGCCGTTGCTCAGTATTCTTACTCATTGTCTGTGCTCCTGCAAGGGGAGGACCTGCAGCAAGAGGAAAAGACAGATGGTAAGCAGGCCGCTCTCCACAAAGGAGGAGAAACGTTTTGTTGAACATTCTCCAGAAGGACAGATGTGTGTTCTCATTCATGCATCCACTCGCTCTACTCACTCATGTATTCCTTTCATTTTATAACTAGTTCTCTAGAGTCTACCCTGTGCTGGCACTGATCTTGATGCTAGAGGTTCAGCAGTGAACCAGCAGCCCCTGGTAGGACTTTCATTTTAATGGGGGACAATGAGGAAGAGCAATAAATACATCGTCGAGCACGTCTAATGGTATTGGGGCTGTGGCTTCATTTTTAAATAGAACATTTAGAAAGGTCCTTAATGAGAAGGTGACATTTGAGCAAAGATCACTTGCTTCCTGTATTTCCATGTTTTGCGAGCTCCCCTCCACGGCGTCTCTCGCATACATCCTTTCTACTCCTTCCGGGCTTCTACATTGTAGATCTGCGTTGCTTCGTGCACGGTCTATAGCTTAGTCTGACTGGAATCCTCACCACTCCTCCCTCTCCCCACTGACCCATCATATGCTATTTAGTCAGTTTAATCTGCCGAAACCATTTCACTCCACCATGCAAAAACCTTAGCGACTCGTTGCTTAAAGACTTAAGGTCTATCTTCACAGTGTCCTTCACGCCCCCTTCCTTATCTTTCCAGACTTCTTTCCCTTCATGCATCCTAAACTCCAGGAATCCAGAGCGCTCACTGACTATCAGACATGTCAACCTTGATGTCTTTCCCTGGCCCCATCTCTCCTGGGAGGGGCTGTCCTCCCCATCTCCACAAGTCCAAATCCTGCCTCTCCTTCTAGAGCCCCCTCACATGACCCCAGGTTCACAGGCCTTCACGGAGCCCATCCCGATGGAAGGTGCCATGTGTGTGCATGACTCCTCTCCCCTGCTTGAGAGACTGGTCCGTGTCTGCCTCATCTTTGTGAACCCCATAGTGCCAAGTGCTGGGCGCAGAGTAGACAACACATATTATTGAAAGGCATCCTGGTTATTGCTTGGGCATTAATTTGTAATCCCAACCACTTTCTTGAAAGAATTTCCTTCACCATCCATTCATGTGCTTGATATTTTACTTCCTAGAGATAGCAAGATTGACACATTCTGGTTCAGGAGTTTATGAGTCGTTCTCCTTCCATGCTCCCTCAATGGGAGATTTTGGGTCAGACTTCAATACAAATTGATGTCTCAGACTCCTACCAGGTCTTCATCAGGTTATCCTCCACCTCAGCCTGTCATGAAACAGGCATAGGGACACTGGTGTGACTGAGCCTCAACAACTAGGGGAACAGAGTCATAGAGGGTCATCAACATGACGTAAATGACAGAATCCAAATCAGAGGCCTTTCATTCATACACAACCTAATTCTGAGAAACTTTCTAACTTCAAAAGTTCTAAAACTACACGCAAGGAAACCAAATTCAAAAATCTGAATGAAAATCCCATACCACCTTTCAAGGAGTGGGTATCACTAACGGGCCCTAAATGGGCAATTCATTTTGATGCCCACTCAAAAAGCAGGAAACAAATGTTGGCTCCAATCCCCCTTTATTGCAGGACCCTGTTCACCCCAACCTCAGAAGCATGTTTTCCTCCCAAAGAAAAGAGTGACATTTACTTACTTTTGTTGAGGCCAGAATTCATGTTATTGCCCCATCCTCCTCTCCTGACTGAGTCATAAGAAGGGTCTAATGAGAAACAACAAACAGGTCGATCAGCATCTCTTGCTTTTCAGAAAGGTTGCATGACAATTATCTTTCAGTGACCAGGGAAAATGAAATTTAATTCAGCAGTAACTTTGTAAGCATCACTAAATTCCAGAAGTGCCCTCTTCCCCAGGGGTAAGGCTGGGGTGAGTGGAAGGAACACTGACACTCTGATTGGGAGCCAAAGCAACGGGAAGAACCCTGAATTTCAAGGCGAAGGTTCTACCCCTCCCACTATTTGTTGTCACCATGTGGGTGAATCATACGACATCCCTGAGCCTCAATTTTCTTACTATGGAAATAAAAATTTATGTGATTTATCTACCTTATGGGTTATGGGGTTGTGCTAATGCTATGAACTGAAATGTTTGTGTCCCCCTAAATTCATATGTCGGTATCTCATCCCCAATGTGATGGCATTAGGAGCTGGAGTCTTTGGGGGTAATTGAGTTGTGAGGGTGGAGCCCTCACGAATGGGATTAGCGCCCTTATAAGAAGAGGCCACAGAGCTAAACTGCCCTCTTCTTGCCCTGTGAAGGTACAAGAAGTCAGCTGTCTGCAATCCAGAAGAGAGCCCTCACCAGGACCAACCGTGCTGGCACCCTGAGGTCAGGCTTCCAGCCTCCAGAACTGTGAGGAAGAAGTTTCTGTTGTTTCTAAGCCTTCTAGTCGATGGCACTTTGTCATAGCAGCCTGAATGGACTAAGGCAGGGAATGATCAAAGGAGATAACATATGTGAGGCATCTTAGAAAGCTTTCTACAAATATAAACTAATACAAGTTTAGAAAGAAAAAGTGTCTATGGCTGTGTAGTGAAGTCCTTTAAGCATTTCTGAAGAGTGGGCAGTGTCCAGATTAAAGACTCCATGGGAAGACTCTCCCAAAGCCCAGGCCCATGACGGTCACGGAGGCCACCTCCAGCCCTCGCTGCAGCGCGCTGATGATTGCGGACAGCTCATGGATGTGAGCACATTCCAGGCTCTCCTCGGCCTCTCAGGCTTTTCTCTTGAGAGTGGAGAGGGCTGGGCCTGATGATCACAGAGAAAGGACAAAGGCCAGAGGCGGGGCTGGAAAAGGGCCTGGAACAAGAAATGAGGGGATGGAGAGATGCTTCCAGCCTGGAAATGATGAGAGGCCTGCTTCCAGGTTGCCCTGCAGAACACTGCATTGAGCGCGAACATTTGCACTCCCAATCTCTTTCTTGAAAGAGTCCACATGCCTCCATGACTGTGTTCAGAAGCTGCTTAACTAACTGCCTGAAAACTCCCTCTTTTCCTTCTTACGGTGTGAGCCCCACTGAGGCATTTTGAAGGAATAGCAGAAAAGCTTAAGGATACAAAATTATGACTTTCAAAGTCTTTCCATGAACAACAAAGAAACCATAAAAACCATCCAAACAAATGGAGCACAAACCTCATCAAACGACAGCCTGACCGGGGAAACACAAACCATCCCCTCTGCCCCTTTGGAGCCTCTCAAAGAAATTAGAATAAGAAGTGCAAAGATGGATGGGCTCATCCGATTGCCTGTTCTCGTTGTTTCTGGCTAAGAAGAACCAAAAGACAGGGACAATTTTCTTGTGGAAAAATCCACGTGCGGATGCACATTCCTCCTGGCCCTGGAAAAGCCAGTGTACTTTTTAAATTACACTCTTTAGCAATTTGCATGAAAAGCAAAACAGAAAGTGAGGGGGTGGGGATGGGGCGGCAGGGCAAGGAAGGGGATAAAAGAGAGACGAAGCTTGACTCTTAAGTTGGCTGTTTTTTAATTTTTATTTGACTTTTTTTCCCCCACAATTCCTCCTGCCAATTCTTCTGCTTGCTTAAAAACAAAATAAAACCAAAACAAACCAACAAGAAAACCGACTTGTTTCTAAGCTTGCAATGAGGTTGAAGGTTCTTGTGGGCATTTTCTGGGCTGTCTTGCAGGGGTCTGCAGGGTGTGTACCATGCTGGTATGAGCAAAAGGAAAAGAGAGAGTCTTCAAAGATGTTTCTTGGGGGAGGGGGGAGATGCTGGTGAGGCCTCCAATAATTTATTTGGAAGTGACTTCTGCAATGTACTGCGTGCTTGGCCATAGGGTAGAAGTGAAGTAATATGAAACAAGTTCTTCATCCTTGCATTTAAATATGAGAAGATAACTAAGATTGTGAGGAAATATGGGTCATGTGTTAAAGGAGTGATGGTGATATTAAGGCTACTGGAGGTTATGGAGGGAGAGGAAAGTATCACTGGGGCCATGTGATTTGAGTGAGACCTCTTTTGAAGCAGCGAGTGAGCAATGCAGGCAGGCACAAGGCAGAGGTGGGTGGTGAGATTTGAAAGTGATGTCTGGGGACATTGACGAATGGAATTGCATGACTGAATAGAGGCATGGGCAAGGAGAGAGGGTTAGAAGAGAGGGCCGAGGCCACGTTCGAGGCCATGTCGATGCCAGCTAAGCAATCTTAATGACCTTGGGTTACAGGCAGCGGAAACCAAGAGAGGTTTCGGGCACGCAGTAATACCATGAAAACAGGGTGTGGTGGAGAACGAAGCTTGTGCTGACGCGTAGGATGGATCAGAGAGCCTGGGGAGGGAGGTGAATCTAGCAGGAGGAGAACAGAAAGTGGAATAGAAAGTGACAAATTCATGCAAAAAGAAAAACCAAATCACTAAGTTCCAGGAATTGGCGTGTGTCATCCGAAGCTCTGACTGGACTTCTGACTTACTGCACTGATAAAATCTCTGCCTCAAAGTTTGCTAGTCAACGTTTCTACTCAGTCATTAGTCTACTGAAGGCTTCTATCTTATCTGAAAGCTATGTCACATCCATTCAGAAGAACCATTTTCTTTTGTAGCCCAACTTATGGATATGGCTAGAGTTACCAGAGGCTTCTTATCAACTTTTCCTCCTATTTTTCCAGCTCCGGCACAGAGCAGGCGTGCAAAAGTTCCAGAGCGCACGGCTGAATTCCCTCTGACCAACAGAGGGCAAGTGATGACGGGGCTTTTCTGTAACTCTGAGTGCCCAGTCGAGGCACGCAGTTGATGCCTAATTAGAGGGGTGCTCGGCAGCCCCCTTCTCTCCTGTGCTGCCTCAAGGCCTGAGGAGGGCTGCAGAGCTCCGGGACACAATCCTCCTGCAGGCCTGCCTCAGGGAGAAAGTCAGGCTGAGAGGACTTTCGAGGTCCCAACCAACCCTAAAGTCCTCTAGTAGGTAAAAAAGGAAGTGACAGAAATAGAGAGGCCACCAGCAATCAGCCTGAACTGTGTCCTCACTGTGACGTTAACAGAGCAACAAACAGCAATGGGTCACGTTGTAGGCTGGCATCCTTAGCCAAGACTCCCAGAGCAGCATGTGGGGTCAGAGCAACAAAGACCACGAGTCTCCCTCCCATTTGCTTTTTCATTCCCATATATTTGCATGAAAAATCCTGCCACTGGCACCTGATCCCACAAAAGACATCCCAGGTCCATTTACTGAGGATTTTAACAAACGCACTCCGTGGGCACTGGGGTTTGTGGGGACATCTACTGAAAGTAAGCTTTAAATGAAAACTAGTGCTTCTGGAGTAAGTTCTACTGCAAAGATAAAGCATAAAAATGGAGAAAGCCAAGGCCAAGAACTAAGGCCCGGCGTCCTGCCTTAGAGGTTTGAAGAACCAGGGCAGCCTTGCAGATTAAACGAGATATCCAAGTGAACACTTGGCCTGGGGCCTAGCACAGAGTCAGCCTTGGTAGAAGTGAGCAATTAATATTATTATTTCCATCATTACTATATATCTAAAAAATGTCAGACCCAGAAACATGTTCGCCAGTTAAACACAGGTTAGCTTTCCCTTCTCCTCCATCCCCCTTACTCAGCTCTGCTTCTTGTTTTCCCTCTTATCACCTAATTTAATCAATAATTAATTCATGTTTGCTGTTGACTGCCCGCATCTCCCACGTGAATGTCGGGTACATAAGAGTAGGGATCTTTCTTCTGTTCTCTGGTGTAACCAAGCATCTAGAACAGGGCCCAGCACAGAGCAACCACACAAGAAACATTTGTTGAATGAATAAATAAACTGGGCCAATATTTTCTCCTTCTTGCTAAATATACACACTTCCTCTTATTGTTTACTATTTCACTAGCTGAAGAGAATTCAAGGCCCCTAAATTAAGTCTCTCCACTAAATAAAGTCTCTGGACAATTCCAGTCTGAGCGATGAGGAGTAAAGACTGTGCTAGCCTTGTGTGCCCTCTGAGCCTAACGAACAACAGTCCCCCTCTTACAAGGCAGAGGCTAAAAGCTTGTCGCCACAGGGAAGTCAAGGATGGGATGCCACTCATTTAAGTGGCCTGCATTTTATTTTATAGGTTTTTAACAATGTCATTGTTGAAATGAGGGTTTGCTTTTTTCCTACTAAAAGTCATGCAAGTAAAAACTTAGCAGTGTGGTCAGCTCTAGCTCCAGACACACAAACAGAAATATGTCTATAACCAAAATGGAAAAGCCTGGACTGGGGAGTTAACCCAGCGACTCACATTTCTGCACAAACACCATCCCTCTCTGGGCCTGACGCCTGGCTGTGTCAGGGCTCCTGACCCCCGCTGTCAGTCAGCTTGCAGAGTTCTCCGGTGGGGTGTGCCTGGTCCACAAAGCAGCCTGAGCGTGCACTGAGTGCCCCCCACCCCGAATGTGGTGCCTGCTGTCTGCCCTCTGAGAACTGACTTCTGAAAAGACAAGCTTAAGGAAGCAGCCAGGATATAGTGTTTACAGATGTGACGGTTAGGGACCAGCAGACCAGCTGAGCATCTGATCTGTGTGGTGAGCTCTGTGTGGTGGCAGATGGCTTTATCAGCAGAAAATCACACCCCAATTCTGCCAAACACACTTTTTACTTCAGTGAAGGCTAACACGTCCTGGCTTTATAAAGTACCAGGATGACCAATCAAAGGGTGATCCCTCTTCAGAGGAGTCAATGAAAGGGCTTTGCCTAGAATTTACAGTTTCAGGCAGTCCTGAGATCAACTTTTGCCAAAGCGAAGAGAGACCAGGGCCTTGTTCTAGAGAATCTGGGCACTGCCCAGCATTGTGGATAACTCAGCCTCATGTATATAATGGCCTGAACAGTATCTCCATTATATGATGCTCAGTGTGGCTGAATTTGACACTAAATGGCCTCTTAGATTCCAGGAGAACCTCCTGGGGTAGAGAAATATGAGCGTGGAGATTTTTTTCTGAAAAGTGCCTGTTGGAAGAGGAAAGCTTTTTCTGGACATGACCTTCTCATAGACATCGCAGTGTTAGCTCAGTTTCTGTGTGAAGCTTTTAAATGGGTCCTAGAAATCTGGCCAAATGTCTCAGGAAAGACATTTCTTTCTGCTCTGATGCCTACAGCTTGCTGTCTGAAGGCCTAATGTCCCAGGCAGCAGGCAGCTCTCCACTTTGTCATGACCTCACCCAGAGGCCCAAGATGCCGTGACACCAGCACACAAGAGCCTCTCTCTTCATCCCTTACGACATAAAGCCATGCTCTCAATTACTTGATGGAAAAAGATAAATTTTCCCTGAAACTTCTTGTCAAATTTCTGGTTGCTGCTGAAAAGGTTGGCAGTGCCTCACCCTGTTTATCCTCGGAAAGCCCGGCTTCTGAAGGCAGACCTTTCTACTGGAGAATGGGCAAGGCAGCTTGTGCTCAGAGCAAGGCCTCGCTCAGTCAGATCCAGATGGCCTTTCTTGGAAAATGGAGGATGCCAAAGGAGGAACGCTCTAAGAAAGGGCGGACCCTGAGACACAAAGCCCTGAACTTCCCAAGAAAGAACCAAGTCCACTAGGAGGAAGTCCCTCACCCAGACGCTCACAGAGAAGAACTGCATACGGGAGCAACATCCTTTTTGTTGGAGGATTGGGCTAAATGATCCTCTAAAGCCCCTTCTCCCTCTGAGATCCTGGGTTCTAACAGCCTCAGTCTTTGAGGAGGAGCAGGTCCTACTGGCCACCAACCCAGCTCAGGCTGCTTTCCTCTGGGCTCTCCTTCATGCTGCCTCTGATGCCGCACCCTACCCATAAAAGCCTGCTCTGCTTCCTGAACCTTCCCAACCCACAACTCAGGACCAACTTCTTGCCTGCTGCTGTCTCCACTATAACTCCTGTTGGCGACCACACTAGATGTCTGACCTACTGGCCTGGCCTCCCACTTCAAAGACAGCACAAAGGCAATGAGCGCCTAAGCTGTGAGAGTTAACGCAGGGTGCAGGATGCCCTTGTGGAGGGGTCCTTTCCCTCTGGGAGGCCTGGGCCCACAGCAGTGGTCACGACACAGCATTTAGGATCAGTGAGCCCTGGGTTCAGATCCCAGCTCTGCCATTTACCCTGCTGAGAGATCTTGGTCTACCTTTTTGAACCTCAGGTTCTGCTTCTCTAAAAAGGATTAATAAATGTTTTATAGGGCTGCTCTGAGCATTAGATAAGCATTCGATAAGGGGCAGTTGAAAAATATACACAATATGCAGGTAGTCTACACAATCTTGCTTATACCTCTAAAATGTTTATCTTTGTGAATCGAAGTTAAAAATCTCGTCAAGGAAGAGAAGCCACAAAGGAGGAAGGACAGTTCCATTCCTGTGCTCCCGGGTCAGTGATTCCTAAATGGGAATAAAGTGTGACTCTCTTTTAAAAGAAGAAAAGAGTTACACTGGACCCCTTTGAGAAACACTGGCTTAGAAGACAGTGAGGAGGGTTGGCTCTGGGCTGCCTGCTGGTAGATTAGGCTTAGGTTTTACCCAGCATCCTTCTTGCTCCCTCGACTGTCTGCTCCCCTGATTCCCTGCCCAGCTGGCCATGAAGCTGAGAGCTGGGTCCTCACCTCATTTCAACCCGTTCTATAGGGGCAGCCCAGCCTTCGCCTCAGTGGCATCTTAAGTTCCAAAGAGCAACAGAAGATCTTGGCTTCCATCGAGACCTCAGGAGGAGGGTAACATCCAGGGAAGGCTTTCCTCAAACTTGGAACGCACAGAAAAAAAAACATCCTGGATCAGATTTCCTCTGCTGAAGGATCTGGTCCTGGAATCCAAACAGCCCCTCAGCGTCAGAACTGGCCCCGCTGTGTGGAGTATAATGGAGGCACTGTTTAAGATATTATATGTGCAAAAGGAAAAAAGACACGCGAGCAAAATGCTTGAAGAAATGGATGAGTTTTTAAATACGAAAAGTTTGGAGAGGCAAACGGCACATTCGCCAGGCACAGCCCCGCCAGTCACGCGAGGCTCCCCGCTGGCCCCGGACCCTGCCTTCAGTCTCTTTCTCCCACGGGCTCTGTGTTTAAATGACACAGAAGTCTAAATGACCTCTTTATTTTGATAAAGCCTCAAAGTGGGATTTTTGGGCCAGTCTTATGTGGAAAAGCAATTCATACTGACTAGATTAGTTGGGTGTTTGCCAAAACCCCCCCTCCACATCGGGCCTTGTGGATGCAACTAAATTGCATACTTCTCTGGTCAAATCTGCCTCAGGTTTAAGAGGATTCCAGGTAGGAAAAAGGAAACATAGCAGTTCACTTAGGTAACCAGGCTTGAGGAGCAAGGAGAGGTGGTCTGCGTTCAGCCCCCTGCTCTGGCTCTGCCGAGCGCGGGGACACGACCTCTTCACCGCGTTTTCACAGTGACGCTGCTCTGGCTGTTTGGCAATAGCTAAATACAATCCGCGTCTGCCCGACAAGTCCACTTTTGCATTTCTTTCCCCAGAGTTCTGCAGGTCAAGGCTCACCGGTGCGGGTCGCATATTCAGCTTTCTAGTGTAACTCCTTGTGAACTTACCTTTCTTGCTTGGTGATAACTTTTTGAAAGAAAGGGACTATGTCTTAATCACCTTTGTTTCCTTCTCACGCCCCAAGGCTCTTCTGCTCGCCCAGCGCTAGCTTATTGGACTTAATTGATATTTCGTGTCCTACCACACATTCATTCATTCAACAAAATTTTATTGAATGTCTGCTATTGTGCCAGACACTGCACTATGTGCTGAGAATAAAAGGATGGCAAGATAAACATCTCTGCTCTGTGGAGCTTACACTCAAAGCAAATAGTAAACGACCTTGTATATTAGAAGGTGCTAGTGCTGAGGGAAAAAAGAGAACAGGGGAAGGGGAGCAGGCAGTACCGGGATGGAGAGAGCCTCACCGATACTGTCCAATTTGAGCAAAGACTCGACCGTCTAATGATATGCACAGAGAGCTCTCAATAGCTCCACGGTTTGCTCATGGAAAGTGACTGGATTGCCCTGCGTTGCTCTCAAAGACCTTCTAGAAAGTCAGTTCCTTGTTATTAGTCCTTTATCCAGTAAGAATTACATTATGCTGGGAGACAACAACATAGCTTTTAGTTTTGTAGCTAAAAAATTTGTCAGGATCTTTTTGATGTTTGGGTCAGGGATAGTAAAAGAGTCTAGTCTATTAAAGAGCTCACCACTTTTTGCATATTTATAATCAGGGTAATTGCCAAATCTGTGGTCTTAGACTCACACTGATTTAGGATTGTCATTCAAATCAAGAAACGTAAAATCCCAACACTTCTATGATTTGCCTTTTGACCTGCAGCTGAAGTGGTTTGCAGGAAAGGGCAATTCTCTAGGGTCCATGTGGGAGAAGTGGACAGGTGAGTTCCTCCTGAAGGAACACTCCATCTTTGTGGACAGGTAGGCAAGCATGAAATGCTTCCACCCCTGAGTCCTGTATCCACACATCAAAAGCACAGTAGTTAAAGGAAAAGAACCATCAGTTCTCGGTAGATGGAATGTGGTCTCACTTATATAACAGAATCAGAGGCTTCTTTTCAGACTGGAAGGGACCTCAGACATTATCTAAACCAGACATGCAAATTAGCACAGGCCTGGAGGCCCAAAGCCTGAGAGAAAGCATATGTGGCCATATGAGAATTTTAATAGAAATTGAAAGTATGACTCACAGCACAAAAACTGCCTTTCTCTAAACTCCTCTAGGATATTGGGCAGGACTGATAATTATTTTACAGGCAGTCCAAAGACATTTTAAGCTCAAAGATTTTTCAAAATTATACCAAGAACGATTTTCCTCTCTTTGGAAGAGTGGTACCTAAATCTTATCAAGCATAAGGTTGTTTGTGGTGTTGGTAAGGGCTCTTAAAGATTTTCATGGGCAGGAATTCCATAATTTCTCTTTAATCCATTCCAAACAGGAAAATAGCTCATTGCAATGGAAGAACTCTGGGTTGGGGTCCCAGAACTCCTTAGTTTGCCTCCCACCTCTGCCAGTTATGAGCAGCGCAAACTCAGCCAAGTGATTTAATCTCTCTGAATCCCAGTTAACCTATCTGTAAAAGGTAGATATTTGGGGAAAAAATGATTTTTTTTTTTTAAAGATTTTATTTTTTCCTTTTTCTCCCCAAAGCCCCTGGTACATAGTTGTGTATTCTTCGTTGTGGGTTCTTCTAGTTGTGGCATGTGGGACGCTGCCTCAGCGTGGTCTGATGAGCAGTGCCATGTCCGCGCCCAGGATTCGAACTAACGAAACACTGGGCCGCCTGCAGCAGAGCGCGCGAACTTAACCACTCGGCCACGGGGCCAGCCCCGAAAAAATGATTATTTTAAAATTTAAAAGTATGGAAAAGCAAATGGCCGATTTAATTCTCGCAGGGTTTTGTTGAGAATAAATGAGATCTCACAGGTGAAAATGCTTTATATACTCCAAAGTGTCCTATAGAATTACAGCTGCTATTCTTTTCCAGAGGTTAATTCATTAGCGATAAGAAGTTAATCTTTCTTGTGTCAACCAAAGCTAATTTCTTCTGGTTCTTTCTTTAGTGGAGAAGAAGGATTGAGTAAATATTTAATTAAATCGACAAACACTAGATTTTCCTTCCCCAGTGAATCCATCAACTGTCAATGGTATTTACTGAACATCTACAGGGCTGGAAAAAAAAAGGATACAGGACAAAACTCACAATTCGAGAAGACAAGGTAATCTGTAATTAGGTCCGCAGATAGTTTGTGAGTGTGGTAGGGCTCTGAGAAGAGATCGCAGTCTTTGGGAGTAAGGAAAAAATATCTTAAAGAGGCTAGACTTGAATTGGGCTTTGAAGGGTGTGTTGGATTTTGATAAAGTAATAACCCTACTTAATTTACCACTTTCTCTTTAGAATATGCCTCACACAAGAATTTGAACTTCCGCAGAGAGGGAGGCATGGTAAACTTTTTATTGATCCTCACATGTGGGAGCTTACTTATCCCTGAGACTAGAGAGGAAAACCCCACCCAGGTCCTGGTTAGTGTTTCTAGCCATAGGACTTCTTCCTCAAAGACTTTATCTTCTCTGAAAAGGATGTTTCATGAGAAATATGTTCTTTATTATCTTAGATAGGGACTTCTCTGAAGAGAGTAAATTGTTACATCCACAAAAAGAACTTGGGAAAGGTTTTTATATTAAAATAACCAACAGTGCTATCTGCTATCTATGCCTTAACTTTTCTCTGGAAATGCCCCTAACCCTACACTTCTGTCTGGCAGGAGAGAAGTTTCTCTCTCTTTCTCCAGATAGAGAGATAGACCGATAGATAGATACATAGAAAAAATTTGGCTTATGAACATGAGACTGAACAAGCTTCTTTTAAATATTTTCCAGCAACTGCTGCCCCCCAAACAACCCCCTTGTAGAATTTCTAAATCAGTTTGTTTTGCAAAACAAACACATTTGGAATATTCTGCATGGAGATGTCCACCAGTGGGCCATCTGGATCTCTTGTGGAGCTGGCTTTTTCTTTCCAAAGTACTTTGGGACCACACTCCTCAAAACAGCCAACAGGGGTCACTTCTAGTTTCTATTACAAACCAAGACCACATGGTAATGGCAATGGAGTTACATCAACCGAGGCCAATTTCACTTTGAGTCTTCACTTTGCTATCTGAAATGGGATGAAACGTCTAAGTCAAAGTGAAACTTAGTAGAGATGGGAGGCCTAAAATAGTAATAGTCAAGAGTCTGGAGATGAATTGGAAATTCGAAACCTGCATGGCCTGCTTAGTAAATAAGAAATTCCACTGAGAAATTGGTGTAACTGTGTTGGAGCTCCACCCCACTGAGCATGCTTGGTCATGGGAGGCCCCTCCCTGGCAGTGGTGGGAGGAATAGTTGTCTGGCTGAGTCTGGAAGGGTGCTCCAGGGGTCAAGTTGGCCCCAACTACCTTTCCCACAGCCTTGCGCCATTTCCCCTTCCACCTCTGAGGTTTACTTAAAGCCATTTTCCCTTATTAAAATGCAGCAGGGTTCATGCATTCATTGTCACCATCATTAATACCGCAGAGCAAGTTGGTACCTATCAGGTTCTTGAGTTCTCCAGGGAGCATCTAAAAGCAGCTTTGATAAAAATAAAGACAAAATCTACGGACAGCTAATCTTCGACAAAGGAGCAGAGGGCCTACAATGGAGAAAAGAAAGTCTCTTCAACAAATGGTGCTGGGAAAACTGGACAGCCACATGCAAAAGATTGAAAATTGACCATTCTTTTTCACCACACACCAAAATAAACTCAAAATGGATCAAAGACCTAAAGATTAGGCCTGAAACAATAAGTCTTCTGGAAGAGAATATAGGCAGTACACTCTTTGACATCAGTTTCAAAAGAATCTTTTCAGACACTATAACTCCTCAGTTGAGGGAAACAATAGAAAGAATAAACAAATGGGACTTCATCAGACTAACGAGCTTCTTCAAGGCAAGGGAAAATAGGATTGAAACAAAAAAACAGCTCACTAATTGGGAAAAAATATTTACAAGCCACTTATCGGACAAAGGGTTAATCTCCATAATATACAAAGAACTCACACTGCTTAACAACAAAAAAACAAACAACCCGATCAAAAAATGGGCAGAGGACATGAACAGACATTTCTCAAAAGAAGATATGAATATGGCCAATAGACACATGAAAAGATGTTCATCATCGCTAATCATCAGGGAAATGCAAATCAAAACTACACTAAGATATCACCTTACACCCGTTAGATTGGCAAAAACATCCAAAACCAAGAGTGACAAATGTTGGAGAGGATGTGGAGAAAAAGGAACCCTCATACACTGTTGGTGGGAATGCAAACTGGTACAGCCACTATGGAAAACAGTATGGAGATTTCTCAAAAAGTTAAAAATAGAAATACCCTATGACCCAGCCATCCCATTACTGGGTATCTATCCTAAGAACCTGATATCAGAAATCTCAAGAGTCCGTTGCACCCCTATGTTCATCGCAGCATTATTTACAATAGCCAAGACGTGGAACCAGCCTACATGCCCAGAAACTGATGATTGGATAAAGAAGATGTGGTATATATACACAATGGAATACTACTCAGCCATAAAAAAAGACAAAATTGGCCCATTCACAACAACGTGGATGGACCTCGAGGGTATTATGTTAAGCGAAATAAGCCAGTCAGAGAAAGACGAACTCTATATGACTCCACTCATAGGTGGAAGTTAGTATATTGATAAGGAGATCTGATGGGTGGTTACCAGGGAAAAGCGGGGGTGGGGGGAGGTCACAGAGGGGGAAGTGGTGTACCCACAACATGACTAACAAAAATGTACAACTGAAATCTCACAAGGTTGTAATCTATCATAACATTAATAAAAAAAAAAAACCATAGAATGGTAATAGAGAGAAAAGAGAAAAAGAAGAATTGTCTGGAGGCATCCTCTGGTCTGAATCATATTAACAAATTTATTAATTTATTTAATAAATATTTTTAAGGACTGTATGCCAGGCATAGGAGATACAAAGAAGAAAAAGATCTGATTCCTGCCCTCAAGAAGATTGACAGTGTAGTAAAAATACAGTTACATTAAACTGTAATAAATGCTGTGTAGGGATAAATAAAGGATGTTTATAAGAGTGAAAAAAAAATAAATAAATAAAGACAAAAGACATGCCCGAGGAGGGCAGAAAGGCCAACGTGGGAACTTTTAAGCATCCAGGAACAGGACCAGGGGTTGGGGTGTCTTCTGGCACAGGGATGAAAAAAGGCCAATACTGTGGTAGCAGAAAGGATGCTGATGCAGGGCACTGAAGGCTTATTTCTCCTGTTAGGTATTCAAATAAAACCCTGGCTCTCAATGGTGGGGTGGTGTGGGGGAGAAGATTTCAGAAGCTATGGAAGGCACTTATTCTAAGAACATAGATGCTCAGTTCCAGCTTCCTCCCTGGCTACTTTGCCTACCAAGGGCACATAGGAATTGACAAGGGTGTGTGGGGTGGGGTGGCTGGAGCATCCTGGCCTGTGTCTTTAAAACGGTCCCAGGCAATTCTGATATCTTTGTTTCTCCTCCTATGAACTATGGATCAATGAAGAAATTTTATCGAGGCAAGGGACTGCTTACCTGTTGTAATTTGAGAGAGATTTCACAACTAGATTTATTGGACTAATATCCACCCGCCCTTGTTTTTTGACTTAAGCTTATTGCATTCCTTATTGATAGAAAGAGTGTTCTCGATCTCATTTCCTTTTCTAAATCTCTTCTTTTTTTCTTTTATTCTTTTAAGTATAATATTAAATACAAAAGGAGATGCAATGTTATGCAAATTATAAAGCACAACAATGAAAAGAACATCTGTGAAACCATCTAACAGGCTTCTTGAAATGCAAGAACTGAGAGTCAGATTCCTGATTTTTTGGAGCAGCAGAGGAATCAATTAATCTAATCATATCATCTTCACAACTAGATGACATCAGCTTCCTGGAAGAAACGGGCCTTTCCACGAGGTGGTGGATGGAAGAGGAAGAGGTGATCGTGGGGCCTTCTCACTGCCTGGGTGGGCGGGGGGCTGCGGTAACAGACTCTGCTCTGCTTTGGACTAGCTTTGTGATTTGGGCTTAACCTCTCTGAGCCCATTTTCTCATATGTGAAATGGGAATAATAGCAGTATCAACTAAATATGGTTATTAGGAAGTGTAAATGTGATGCGAACTGAGAAGTTCTGGGCACACAGGTAGCCCTCAGTAAATGCCAGCTGTTATCATTCTGGGGCAGGGCGATAAGCAAGCCAAGGAAAGGAAGGTCTCAGTGAGCAGAAACGAAATCTCCCCTGCAATATTACTTTTGCTTGGCTTGGTCCGTCCTCGGCCTCTTTTCGCATTGGCACACACAGGAAGGGACCCAGACATGAACAGCCTCCAAAGAGAGTTTAAGCTGATAGAAAATGGGCCAAAAGGGTGAAGTTGGAATCATCTTGTGATTGAAATCTGCTCTTTGTAAGCTCTTCCCTCTATTCAAGGATGGGACAGCTTCAGAGGAATCACCTTGGGGTCAAATGAAGGGGACAGTGAAGACAAGGTAGAGAGGAGAGGCAAGTGCCATACAATGTCTGCCGGGGATGAAGCCAAATATCACTCTTGTATTTAGAAACATCATGAAGGGTTAGTTCTACAGTGAACTCCCGGGGAGTAGTTTAAGGCATTTTGCCTATAACTTTCATCCATCCATCCAATGGCCTTGACTAAAACACAGTCCTCACCTCCAAGAAGCTTCATGTCTTGCAAGATAAAAGACTGCTAGGAGAGCTTCTGTTGAATGCTGCGTTCAACAGACAGACAGTGGGTACAGGCAAAGCGCTGTGGGGAACGGGTGGGCGAGACAGACTGAGGAGGTGTCATCTGACCTGGGCCTTGAAGGGCGAGTGCAGCCTCCTAGGAGATGAATTGGGGCCGGGGGGTGAGACTGGGACTGGGTGGGTGGTGGTGGTGAGATGAGAGGAAGGGTATGCCAGGTCAAGGGAGAATGGGAAACATTCAAAATTCTGTCTGAAAATAGACTAGACAGGAATCGGTTCACATTTGAAGGACAAATTTTTTGGTGAGAAACTCAATCAGCAAAACTGTCTTCTTGGGCAAAGCTTCTGAACCCTGAAGTGATCTAGACTGTTCTGGGACTTGTGCTTCTGGAGACCCGCAGAGCTGAACCTGGACGGACTTCAAATATGCACACGCCGGAAAGGTTGGTTTTTGCCTCACAAGCCCTCATGCTGTGGTGGCAAAGTCAACTGGTCTGAGTGACCGGAGGAGACAGGACAGAGAAGTGCCCGCTGAGAAGTCTAGGGGCTCACCCCAGATGTGCCGTCTGCTCGGCACAACCCCAGGGGCTCGTGGCTCACAGGCGTGTGCCCCTGTGTTCTCTCCCACAGTGAGATGCACGATGGTGTATTTCTTTACCATAATCAATTAATCAATCAAACACAGAAACTGAGGAGAACGATCATCGGAAGATAGCTTTGTATATATTTCCCATAAAATCCTCAAAGGAAAAAAACAGACACAATTCCAATTATTCTCAAGACACATGAGCTCCTACAAATAAGGGAATGCATGCCGTAACTGGAACTAAAGAAAAAAAGAAATGCACCCCCAAAATTCCTCTACACCTGCCTCTAGTAAGGCAATAGTATGATACGGAAAGTCGTTTGCCCTGTTTTCCCGGAACAAATTTACACTTGTCTTAGGAAGCAGGCTAAGTGTTTCCAATGATTTAGAGAAAGCCGGTCCTAGGCACTGTGCAACCCACATATGTGCGATAACAGCGCACACCCACACCCAGGGAAAAAGTCACAGTTCTTTCACTTAGAGGAAGGAAGGATAATGGTTACTTAGAAAGTGTCCCAGACAAGCTGTCAAACTGAATTCAGAGAGCTGGAGTCTGACTCCGGGACAGGGCTGGCTGGCGAAATTCCCTCGGGATTGGGGTTTCCTGCCTGCTACAGCTTAGAGACAACGAGTCTTTGTTTCCAGCTCCCTCTCTATTTTTCTCTCTCTTCTCTCTCTCTCTCAATCTCTCTCTGGTGAAAAACACACACACACACATACACAAAAAGACATGCAGCTCTCCAAAGAGGGTCAGATCGAAAGTAGACAAAACATTAACTCTGGAATTTCAAAGGAAAACAATTTAAAAAAATAAAACGGAGAGAGCAAGCTACTGTCTATTCTATAATCATAAATCTTGCCTTTGGACCACAGAAACAGCACACACTCACACACACACGCATTCAGCAATCATCCTGCTTTTGCTAAAAATGGATTAGGGGTATTTCATCATAAAGGAAAAACATATAATGACAAAGTTCTTAACAGGCCCTCCTGTGAGGCCTCAATACCCTCAAATTTTAAGTGCACGTTAGTTAACATAGACAGAGCCTGTGGAGCCACATAACCTGCTACATAAGAGATGTTATTTACTCCCTAAAAATAACAGGAGATTACCTCACAGTATTACAGGCCTTTTCCTACAGGCACACATGTTCCAGACCAATCCCCCATATGTTACCCTCTCCAGGGCGACATGCACACAGCCCGTGCCCATGCTGCACACTGTGCTCACCCTCCGCTCCCACACACACCACACTCAGGAGGCTGCCCACAGCCCACCCTCCCCCACATGCCAGACCCCAAAACACATCAGCCGCCGTCACTGCACCATACACACAGCGCACAGGATTTAGCAATAAGTATTCTGCCCTCATCTATGTTTTCTCTCATCAAAAGAAAACTTCTTGAGGCATCTTTTAAATTATGGAAAATTTCAAAGACGCAGAAAAGCAGAGAGAACAGTCCACTGAACCCCGGAGGGCCCTTCATCCTGCTTTAACAAGCACGAACTCACGGTCAATCTTATTTCAGCTCTGCTCCTGCCCACATCCCCTCCCCAGCCCCGACTAATTTGAAGCAAATCCCCGGCTCTTGGCTCCTCTGTCTCACAGCAAGATGTCCAACTGTACTCAGTCTTTCAGTTTTGACTAAGCCTCTGAAAGTCCCACCCAAGGCTCCCTTCCTCAGGCTCATGCCACATACTGAAGCCTTGGTGCGTACACAGGGCACACTCATACACACCCCAGGAACTCACCTGCGTCCCTTCCCCAAAACCCAGCCTGAACACTTGTGGCCCCTCACCACAGCCCCTACACATATAGGACAGACCTAGGCACAGTGATTGGTGTCATTGGTGTCTATCATCTTCCCTTTGTTTCACTATCTACTTCCAGTGCTACCATGTTGTATGTTCTAGAGGCCTTCCATCTTTGACTATGACCTCTAAAATTAAATCATAAAGGACACCCCACAGAGGACGTAAATGCAGGGGGAAATGGCAAGAATTGGTGATAGATTCCCCATTTAATTATTTACTGACCCATCTGTATCTCTCTTTGACTGTCAGCCCCTTGAGGGTAGGTGCTAGTTGGGCACCCTATTTTCAGGGTTCAGCCTGGTGTCCTGTACACAGTAGGTTCTTAATAAATGAAGACATGAATGAATGGGGTGGAGGAGGGCATGGATCACAGAGTTTACATCCAATCTTGACTAAGGTACTGAGTGACTTCAAGTTCTGTCCCTTGCTGTTTACTCCCTGTGTGATCTTGGCTGGACCCACACCTTCTCTGGCTTCACATCTCTTCTGTCCCATGAAGGGTTTGGAGTGGATATTCAACTTTAGCTTTTAATAATTTTTCATCTCTTCATTACTTTCAGAGAAGTTCTTGTATGTAGCATGCATTTTTCTATTTGATTATGTGCAGTTTCACATTATTCCTTAATAGTTCCATATGTGTATTTCCCTAACAAGGTTTTAAGCAACTTGGCGGTCTCATCTAGGGTATTATCATGCCATATGATATGGTACGGATTCCCTCACAACCCTTGGCATAGTGTTAGCATATAATAGACCTTCAAAAATATTCTCATTGTTTTTCAATAATAATAGTAATTACTGCTATAATTCGTGGAACTATCTTGTATCAAGCACTTATTGCTGTGTAGACCCTGTGAATAGTATATCATCCCTGAAGGGGCACTGAAATTATCCTCATTTTATACATGGGGAGACTGAGGCAGAAAAAAGTAAGTGACTTTTCCAAGGTCAGATAGTCTGTTTGTGCCCAGAGCCTGAGTTTCAATCTCTATGCTATACTGCTGAAATAGGACATCAAGACCCACCTCGGGTAAATGGAGAGTATTAACTAAAGAACGTTTAGGATGTCAGATGCTTAAATATGTTGAGATAAGGATGTGAGAAGCAGCCTGGAGGGAGGAAAGAACACCAGCGACCTAGATTTGAGTCTTCCTCTGCCCCCAAACCTGGGTGACTTCCAATGAACCCTGAACTCTCTCTGTGCCTTGTTTTCATTACATACAGAATGGGGTTAATAACAATACCAGTCCTGCCTCTCACGGTGATGGGGTGAGGTGCAAATGAGATAATGGATGTGCAAATGCTTGGCAAACAATAAAGGGCTGCAGAAAAGGAGTTGTCGCCCTGTGCACAGGCCCCCACCATCTGGAAATCTTGAGAGAAGCAGGGCTCTCGTTAGCAAGATCTTCTGCGCCAGTTGGGCATTTCACTAAAAGGACGTGGAAAGGGACTTTCCCCTGCTCTCTTTGCCATACTTAATGTGTAAGCAGACAGACGTTTTATCCATCAGCCAAGGCAACTGCTGGAGATGGCTATTCTGTGGGCAAGCAATCTCCCGGCAGTGGAGAAGTGGTTTTGCATTCAGCAGCGGGTCCTGAAAGTCTTCCCAGGCTGGGGCTAGAAGCTCAGTGCTCCACGGGCCACGGTGGGTTTATGAGATCCAGGAGTTAATAAACAAGGCTCAATGTCCTCTGGCTTTGGAGAGTCAGAGGTATTTAAGCAGACCCAACATGAGGAGCTAAGGAAATGAGGGTTTAGGCATGCAAAGCAGCTCTGGAAGAGAGATCTGCTGATTCTTGCATGCTGATCTTCCAGCTGAGTACACTGGGAGGGCCCCAGGGCAGGGTTTATCCCCAAACAAGGTGGAGCCCTGACCTGCGCTGGTGCACACGCCCTGGCACCTCAGCATGGAGGGCAGAGAGAACGGGGTTTGGAGAGTCAGTGGTCCTGCTCCAGGGCTCGTATGCGCTTGGAAAGGCCACTTAACTTCCAGAAGCCCAGTGTCCTCCCTATAAAATCAAGTTACCAATACCGTATCTACTTGTCAGATACATATAATAAGCACATATAAGAAAGGAGTTTCTGAGATGTGAAGTGATATACTGATGTAAAGTTGTTAAAATCATTAATAATTACAACATCATCAATGACAAGGATGAAAAAAACCTAATCATTATCACGTGGTCCCTTCACTCAACCTACATCTTCCTTACAGTATACCAACAGGTCTTACTCTTCCTTTTCTAAGTTGATTTGGGATCTGGAAAGGTCAAGATCAACCATCCAGTGCATCTCCAAGAAAGCCTGGGGTGGCTTTGAGATGGGGCTCATTTTCCTCTTTCCGGTTTGCGCCTGCACTGTAAAACAGGGCTTCCCAGTCTTGGCTGCAGGTTATGAGTAACCTGGAGAGCTTCAAAAAATTTCCAGGGGCCGACCCGTGGCCAAGTGGTTAAGCTCAAGAGCTGCACTTCAGGGGCCCAGGGTTTTGCTGGTTTGGATCCTGGACGCTGACATGGCACCACTCATCAGGTCATGCTGAGGGGGGGTCCCACATAGCACAACCAGAAGGACCCACAACTAGAATATATAGCTATGTACTGGGGGGCTTTGGGGAGAAGAAGAAGAAGAAGAAAAAAAGACTGGCAACAGATGTTGGCTCAGGTGCCAATCTTTAAAAAAATAAATAAAATAAATTTCCAATGCCCATGTGTTACTCCTAGAGATTCTGAATTAATTGGTCAAGTTTGGGGCCTGAGCCCCGTATTTTAAAATACTTTCTATTTAAATTTTTGTGTGTTTTTTATTGTGGTAAACAGAAATAACAGAATTTACTATTTCGACCATTTTTCAGTGTATATTTCAGTGGCATTGAGTACATTTACATTGCGAAACTGTCACTTTCAGAACTTTTTCATCCTTCCAAACTGCTCCCCATTCCGCCCTTGTCGCAGCCCCTGGAACCACTGTGCTACCTTCTGTCTCGTGAATCAGCCTCCTCAAGGTACCTCGTATGAGTGGAGTGATACAGTTTTTGTCCTAGGGCATCAGTGTCTTTACAAAGCTCTCCAGGTGATTCTCGGCAGTTAGGGCTGGGGGCAGTGCCCAGCAGGGCTTGTATATGAATTCATCTTTGGAAAAGAGAGTAGTGCAGGGGCGGAAATGGAGATAATAGTCAGAAAATTGCAGGACAGAGAAAAATAACGGAAAAAAATTCAAATCTCTGCCCAACTACATTTCAGCCAGGTTATTGTTTTCATGCCAAGTCAGCTAGAAGCGAAAGGCTGTGTTTGTCAGGGAGACCATCTAAAGGAACGGATTTGGAATCCTACAACCTGGGTTTGAGTCCTTGCTCTGCTGTTGAATAGCTGTGTGCCCTTCAGAGAGCCCCTTGATATTGCTGAACCTCACTTTCTCTCTCTGCAAAATGGACATAATCATATCTTCCTCACAGGAAGGCTGCCTGGCTCAAAAGCAGAGGCAAAGCAGGTGAACGTGTCTGAGGTATCACAGAATCCGACACACGACAGTTGTGGCTGCTACTGCAAATAGGTAATAATACCTTCCATCCTAATTTGTTTTTTTAAGTGCATTAGCCTTGAGACCTAAAGGTAGAGACAGCACAACGGTTCTAGCTAGGTCCAATCCATGACCATAGGTTATTTAAGTCAAAGGGGCTTAAAGACTTATAAATTACTTTTTAAAATCTAGCCTCACTTCCTGGGTACAAATAACCCTTAGAGAGTGCCATCATTTTCAAGAGACATGCTGGAAGGGTGATCGTGCCATTTTAAAGTAAAAAAAGGCATTCCAATTTGGCAAGTGCCTTGAAGAAGCATTAACAGCCATGTCTCCTCACCTTCTTTCCTTTGTGCTTCCTGCCAGCACCTGCCCTTTGTGAAGCACAGACACACACACACAGCTCTGGTGCTCTTGATGAACTCTGGGTTTGTTTGTGGCTGTGTGTGTCTTATTCAAACAAGATGGAGCCAAGGTTGCATGATGTCTTCTTTTTATTTTTCCATTTAACATTTTAAGAAATAAAAATAGCTATCAGAGAAAAGCAGGAGAGAGGTGGGGGGAGGCTGAAAGGAGGGAGGGAAGCTTGGTGAGCTTTGTCTTGCTAATGTACTTTGTTTTGTGGATGATAGGCCGTTCAGACAGATTCAGACCACCTCACAAGGCGGGAGGCGACAGAGCAGCAAGACAGCTCAAGTGGAAAGCTTGCCTGGGACAAAAGGTGCACCTGCAAAGCACAGACTTAATCATCTCTAGAGGCCAGGGCCGATGTTGGGAGATAAATGCCCAGCACCACCTGAATGAAGTCCTGGCAGCATGTGCTTGCCTGGATACTAAAGTTAATTCATCTCAGAAGAGGGGTTGCTACACTGCCAGAGCGAGCTGCCCTTGCAATAGCCTGAATGAGCCCAGCAGCATTACGAATGCGCTCGCCTCACACAAAAGGACCAGGGGAAGGAGATGCAGCACTGCTGGTGGAGGAAAGGCTGAAAGCTAGCCCCGGAAGGAGCAACGAGTTGGTTATCAATGCAGTTCAACTCAGATGAATTAGCTTCTAAACTGAAATCTATATTTTAAGCCCGATATCAGAAATTCTCTCATTGGCTCTGCCCCAGAGCATCATTGGTTAATTCTGATATTGTCAGCAGGGCTTAGCCTGTAGAACTGGAGGAACATTCAAGGATTGCCTGTCTTCCTTCTTTCCTTCTCTCCTTCCTTCTTCTGTCCCTCCCTCTCTCCCCTCCTTTCTTCCTGTCTCCTTCCTTCCCTTCTTCCCTCTCTCCTTCTAGTCCTTCTCTCTTTCTTTTCCTTCCTTCCAAGAACTGGATCTCTATCTGCAATGAAATGAAGTTCAAAAAGTGAAACAGATCAAAACACAGTGGTTCTGAATGAAAGCAGAGCCCTCACCCTGTGGCTCCCAGGTCAGCTCCTTAGAAGTCAAGAGCTCGAGAGTCTGGCTTTGACTTACACTGATTTAGTTCAGCCCCTTCATTTGGCAGAAAACTGAGGTTCAGGGGATGAATTGATTTCCCCAAAGTAAGCTGAAAGAGCCCTGACCTCCAATCTAATGTGTTTGTCACTATAATACATTTTCTTTCTTATAAACATTTGCAACAGGATGTTAAGTACGTAGGTCATCAAGTCAAATGTGGCTGGACAATAGAATGAGTCAACAGAACTTCAGTTTTCATGGCAAAATCCAATAAATCTGATTTGGAAAGGCAAATGGTAGCATAAATAGGCCCGGCCAGGGTGGGGCAGAGGAGAAGGAAGCAAAGGAGAAACACAAACGTTGGAAAGCAGATTCATCAGGTTGTATATTTCCTCCACTACGTTTTCTGGTTATAAATTGCTAACAGAAAACACAAAGTTCTAGGTGATTCAAGGTGTGACCTTGGCCAAGGCACCCAGGCTCTTTGGGGCTCTGTTTCCTTCATAACTCATGAGGATTTTGAACCAAATGGTCTCTATGGCTCTTCCCTTAGAGGAGCCTTGTATTTCTCAGAAATATTATGCTATGCTACGTTGCATGCAGCCAGCAGTGAACACTTCTGCCTTCTTTCTATGTTATGGCAGGGGTGCGTTACAGAAAATGTTGAGAAGCAGAGAGAACCAAGGAAGAGAAAATGCCTGACGCACTCTTACAAGCCCCAAACAAAAGTCCCCTCCTTGATGGATTGTGCTTTTGACTTGGGCAGATTTTTCTCACTTACTGTGTTTCCTAATAACTATTTGTTCACATTTTCTTCCCCTAAACCAGGTACCATGAATTACTCCCTTGTTTAAATGCCCAGACTCTAACATAGCATCTGGAGTAACAAACCCTCACAGTGTTGTTTCATAAATAAAGAGGCTGAAAATGCTATTGTAATGTTTGCTAAACTCCTCACTGGCAAAAATCATTTGCGGAGACTGTTTTTTTTCTCTCTCTCAACCAAACCAAACCTCCCAGACAAAATCCCCAAATCACCACTTTAAAAATGAATTGGCATTGCTAAAATTTTTTGTAGAAACAAAACCCTTAAAATGAGGTATTGGAAGAATCTTTGAAATCTTCATTTCATTATCTTCAACAGAGAAAATCCCAAGTTTCAGCTTTGAAAGTGAGCAGTATTCATTTCATTCTAATTTCAACACATTTCCTTTCATGGAGTAACAACCTCAAGTCATATCTTTATATCATTACAAGATATTTTAAAACCTTGTTGTATTTTTGCAAACAGTGGCACAAGGAGGTTAAGCTTTGGCTCCTCATCTCATATGCCAGAAAAAGCTGAGTGGAGCAAGAGTCAGTGCATAGACCTCAGGTTCCCTACACCAATCTTAACAGCATGGAACAGTGCCATGCCTGGTACTGAAGAGAATTCCAAGTGCGTGAGAGAACAGACTCACCTTCTTTGACACTCAGTCTTGAGGACTGGTCTGTGTGGGAGGTTGTGTTATAGGCCAACAGTGAACCTGAAAGGCAAAGCAAAAGCAGGTTAGAACCAAGACACGCTTCTGAGATCTACAAGAGTAGGAGATGGAATGAGAAGGGAGCGGGGAGAAGAAGAGATGGGGCGGGGGAAGAGGGACACATGACTCGTTGAGAGAAAGAAAAGTTACTGTAATCCACCATGGGAGCCAATCACAGAGGACTGTCATGGCTTCCAGAGCTAGGGTCCGAGTCAGTTAGGACGGAACGCTGTGGGTGGGACACCCATGACCCACCCCAGCAGCCACATTGATGGTTCTGATGTTCTTGGGTCCACACTGTGTCATGGCGGGAGCACAGGACTGGGACTCAGAACACCAGGGCCTGTCCTGGCTCTACTGCTAACTCCCTGGGTGACTGTGGGTAAGTGGCTTGCTGTGTCTAGACCTTGATTTCTTCCTCAGAAAAATGAAGGGGTTGAACTACAATGGGGATTGGCAAACTTTTTCTCTAAAGGCCAGATAGTAAATATTTTAGGCTTTGTGGGCTAAATACAGTCTCTGTCGCACATTCTTGTTTGTTTTGTCCATGGGCCAGAGTTGGCCATCTGTGGCCTGCAGCCTGTAGTTTGCCACACCCTGGGAAGCCAGTACGATTCCTTCCTGCGATGACAAGCTTTGGGTTTACGGTCAGGCTCTTTCATAGGTGGGTGAGGTGGCTGGCAACACTCTGTTAGTGGAGGGGGTGTTGGCAGTTGGGCAGGGGTGGGGGGTGGTACTCCCAATAATAACTCTTGCCTCCCTTTGCACATGTCTAAGAGAATACAACTAAACAGGAGGCGAAATCCACTGAATTTCTGGTCTTCCCAGAAAACTGCTCTACAATCTTAAAATCAAACTTTAATGTGTGACTACTCCCACTAGGCACTAGTCTGGGCATTTTAAAGGGATGATAGTTTTTCCTGTTGCATACAAACAACATTTTCTCCTCTTCCCCAAAACTAGATTTGTTCCTTAGTTTCCAGCGAATTCAAGAGTTGTATTTCGTGACACGCAGGCATTTTTGCGATTCTCCTTGAGATTCTCCTGGGGAAACTCTAAAGAACTATCAAGACCAGGGCTGGGATTTGCTTTGACAAAGGACACAATAAGCTTGACATAGTGTTTGAGCCTAAACAGTCGTTCTAAACCATCCCTTTCCTGCTCTCTGGGACGGAGTGCACTGACTCGGGGGCCAGGGCTTGGCACTGCGAATGGGCTGTCAGACAGTCTTAGCTTTAGTCTCAAGTCATGGAAGGGATGCAGGAGCAGAGCTGCTGCCTCGCCCAGCTGTGGGCGTTTGGTTGTGTGCCTCAGAAAACGTGTGCCCTTCCAGGCCAGATGACGAGGGGGAGAACTTTATAAGCATCATCCAGCTGCCCAGAACCTTTGACTTCTGGCTTGGGGAACTGTTACTTCTAGTTCAAAACAGCTCCAGACAAAAAAGAAGAGGAATAGAGGTGGTATTGAGACCACCATATGCCAAAGTGTAGATATGTGGATACAATTTTAGAAATGAGACAGTCACACGCATGTAACATCCAAGAACCAGATGTGTTTTGTTCTTTCACACTCAAAAATGTCAAGGACAAAATGAGGCTGCGACAACCTTATTTTAATATAAGTTGTTATGCAAATGAGAGTTTAAAATTCGACCTGCCTCTTACCACTTGCTGGCTTTGTGACCTCCAACAATTTTCCTAATCGCTCTAAGCCATGCTCCTCATGTATAAAATGGGCCAATAATAACACGCACCTAATACGATGTTGTGAGGATCGAATAAAATAATACATGTGAAGTGCTCAGAACAGTCCTTGGCTCATAATAAGGAGTCAATAAATGCTAGCTATTATCATTACTATTTTTATATCCCGTCTCCACAGACACCACAATTACATACAATAAACCCTTTATAAAAGAGCTTGCTGAGCATTCGTCTTGTGCTCTGGAATTAGAGTTATGAATGGGTTCTGCTGCAATAAGAAATAATCCTCCATGACTGGAAGGAGGTTAAGAAATGGACCAAATGTTCCAAGAGAATAGAAAAAAGTCTCAGGAGTAAGACCAAGAATGTCTGCCTCTCCATCCCGACATTCTCTCCCTCAGGCTGAAACCTCATGGCTGCAGCAAATAAAGAAAAATGATGGTCTCAGAGGAGCAATCTGCCTGAGTCATTGGGCCGATTTAGCTGAGAGCACGAAGCTTAGATAAACCACATTGATTAAACTTCCCCTTGCTGAAAGTTCTTCTTTGGGCACACGTGAATTCCACAGGAAACTCCCAGAAAGCCTGGAGAAAGGGTCATTTGGCCTCTGCAAAGCTTGCATGAAATACATATTTCATGGTTACCTAGGAAAAGGATTTCGCCCTGAAGACTCTTCTTGGTTCAAGTTTCACTCCTCGAAGGAGAGGCTGCTTCCCTGAGGAGGGGCTGGTCAGGGCATCTGACCCCCCTCCCGAGGACCAACACTCACTCCCTTCTCTGCTCAATTTTATGTCACCAGGTCCTCAGGCTACAGAGGGTGGCAGAGCTCACTCTTCTTAAGGGAACTTGTTCTGATGGAAGAAGGTCCTCCCTGGAGCCTGGCCTCCCACTCTGCAGCTTTGGGTTTCTTTCTCTTGCTTTGAGGCTCCTTCTGCATGGGGCTAGTGTGCTGCTGAGCTCCTAATCTTTCCTGACACCATCTTGTGGGAGCAAATGGCTGTGATGGGGAGGACGGATGCCAAGACGCTTGGACGCCTACCATGTGCTGGACATCTATTCTCACTTAATCCTCACACGAGCCCCGTAAAGCCAGTATCACGTTGTTCCCCTTTCACAGATGAGGAAATCAATATTCAGAGAAGTCAAGTAATTTGCCCAGGGTCACACGGCAAGGAAGGCCAGGTGGCAGGATTCCCATTCTGGTGTATCTACAAAACCTGCCCTCAGTCCAGCAGACCCTGCGGCCTCCAGGCTCAATCTAAGAAGCAGACCAAACTCACATGATGCTGGAAATCAAGACAGGAGTCACCTCTGGGAGGGAGGGGTGGTGAGGAGAGAGGGCAGAAGGGGGCTTCTGGTCTACTCCCTGACCTGGCAGTGCTTGTCCCAGGAGGGCATTGACTCTGTGATAATTCCTTGAGCTGTGCGGGTATGACTTTTACTTCTCTGTATGTTACACTTGAATTAAAACATTTGGTTACTTATTTGTTTATGCATGCCTGCAGGCATATATGTAGGTCTATTTATTTGGGGCCCTGAAACGCATGGAGTGGCTGCTGCTGAGAATGGGATGGCCTTCCCAAAGTGAAAGCATGAGGACAACGTAAGTTTCCGTTTCGAGTCCTTCCGTCACTGGATAAGGATTAGGGATCTGAAAGAAGATGGAAACCAGCAGAGTGAAGCTTTGCAGGTGTGGGGTAGAGCCCCAACAATCGGGCCTTCTGCACAGCTCCACCTCATCTGGGACACCTGGGGGAGGGGAGACAATGCTTCTCGGAGGGCCAGAGCCTTTGTCTCCTGCCTCACAGGAAATTCATGCCCCCCTCCCTGTCAGTCAGCATCCAGGGGCCTCCCTTTTCTCTGGGCTGCCATCACAGTGGGGAGGGGGGAGGGAGGAGAGAATAAGGCCCTATCCTCTAAACAGAAGGCCTGGCAGACTCCTGCACCTAGGGAAGTCTGGACTTTTGTTCTGCAGGAATCCTGTTCTCCTTTATTGGTCAGGCCCGGGCCTGGAAGGGATAATACTTCACCAGCTTAATTGCCCGGACCCATCACCTTTGCCCGACCATCTGAGGCTGCCGGTGGGAATGCTGCAAAACGCAAAATGTGTTTTCCATTAAGTTTAAATTAAAAATGGGAATCAAGATAGATACCTTTTCTGTGGTCTCCTTGTCACATAAAATATATTTTATTCTCTTGTGCCACCACTATTTGAAAATGCAGTTTCTTAGGATTTTTCACAGGTCAGACCCAAATATACATACAGAAGACAACTTTTTGTAAAATGAAAAAAGACTATTTTTCCTTCTTCTGTCTCTGACCACCCCCACCCAGGACCTTTTGGGCTCCCAGAAACCCCAAACTCCCCCCAGTGGCCCTGAGTCTGAACTGCCAGTTGGGGAGAGCTCTCATTCCTTTGAGGGCCGTCCCAATCTTGCCTCGTGATGCCCAATCTCACTTCCCACAGCCTGCCGTCTGTAAATATGGCCTCTGCCAAATGGGGTGTGCCTGCAAGAGATACTGGCCCGGCCACCAGTCAGGGCCGAGCGAGGGGCGCCGCGGGCAAGACAGGAGGACAGGGTTAGTGTGGTGATAGGTTTGGCTTAATCTGCCTCATTCCAGGAGGCCACAGGAAAGTTTTCGGAAAGCATTTTATCTCTCGGTACAAATAAAAACAGAAATTGCTGTGGGGAGAGTGGCCTGGCCCTCAATGTGGAACCCCAGGGGAGTGAGGCTAACTCAGAAATAGAGAAGGGAAGACAGGTGTGGGCAGGTTAGCTGCACTGTCTGCTCGGTCATCCCACATCAGAGCATGAGGCTGTGGGCTGGGCTCCACACTGGGACTTCAGAGGCCTGGGTCTTAGACGCCAGTCTGTCTCCACTGGCTGTACACCTTTGAACCAGTTTCTGAGGCCCTCCCCACCTCAGTCACTTTGGCTTTGAAATGGGGATTATAAATAGTTGTCCACGTGGTGTCCACAAGGGGGCATCCTGTCCATGTAAAGTGAATGACACCTGGGGAGATGCACGCCTGAGCCCTGGTGTCCCCAGGGGACTCCAGAATGACCCCAAGTACTGTGAGCATCCTCTCCAGAACCAACCCTCCCCGTCCTCCTCACATTTCAAGTGTGGGTGACGTGACAGAGGGACGGGAGAGGGTACAGCCACTCTGCTGGGGCAGCTGAAAAGCCAAGGCGTGAAGGACAAGCACCTCCAGGCAGGCTGGGTCGATGCCAGGCCATTAGACATGGTGTGGAGGGGCTCAGGACATGGATCTCTCTTCTCTACCCTGGAAAATACATTTTTTAATTTAAAATTTGGTATTTAAGATTTAAAGTAAACCTCCTCCCAGACAACCAGAATAAATACTCAAGTACCCTTTGCGAAAGTGTAAATTTGACGCCGGAGTTTATAATCCTACAAGGTTTCCTTTTTCCTACTAAACCCAGAAAGATCAGACCCTGTGGAGAGGCGCAACTATTTTGGAGTGTTCTGACTTACAGCTAAATGAGAAGGTCTCCAGCTCTCCTTTTCTGGCTTTCCTCAGCCCTACGGTACTTCCTCCATCTGTATCACGGATCTCAGCTTTTTTCCTTCCACCTCTTGCCAAAGTGGAAGTGTTTGAACTCCAGTGTCCTCCTCAACAAAAGGACAGATGACAAAGTGCAAGGAATGAGCATCCCTTCCCCTTGCCTCGATCGGCTGCCCCAACCTCTTTCTCCAAAGCACTGGCCCCCCGCCTCAGCACAAAACACCCCCTGGAAGTCAGTCTGCAAAAACAGTGAAGTGCTTGAGGGCCTGGTGGTGGGCACTGGGGAGTTCCCGGCAATCCAGAGAACAGACAGTCACCAGGCACGTAACCTCCTGCAGGAGTCTTAGCAGGCCAACCGCCACCCAGCGCCAGGGGGTCCCAGAAGTTGGACCCTGAGCGTACACATCAATTAGAAAGAAGCAGGAATGAAAACTTTTTTCCACGATAGCAGCTCATTGTAAGTTGAGGTTCCTCAAAGGCACCTAGACTATTACAATACTATGCTGAGGCAAGTTGTTTTGAACTTTAATACAAGCACGTTACTTTTTGCCTTTGCACGCAGACATGGTTTTCACATCAATGCACAGACCACTTTATATTCAGCGGTTTCAGTCAACATTATATCATATACGTGCTTTGTTCTATCTCCTCCCAACTCTGGAAATTTGCCCACTAAGAAGCTCCTTTCTGAAAACTTCATATTTTTGTTGCTTTGGGGCATCTTCCTTAATGTCTATGAATATTCTTAAAAGGAAAGAAGGAAAGAAGAAGCAATCCACACTTTTTCTTGGCCTGCTACCTATACCCCCAAAATACCAAACTCTCTGGCCTCCACTTCTTCACAACCTGCTCACAACGTTGCGCCTTATTATCTGCTCTCCTCCAGTAGGAAGATTCCTTAATGGTTCACAACGACCACCTTCTGTAATTCCTGGACCTCTGAAGCACGTGTTAGTCTGTGGCTGGGGTTCTTCTGTGATAGGAAGTCCTAGTGGGGATCCAGGTTGTTTAGGGACCTGCCAGAAAGCAGGTCCTGGGGATCGCACGGCATGAATGGGCTTTTCCCACATCAAGTCAGAATGTGCTCGAACATTCTCCCAACAAGGGCTCTGCCATGGAGCCCAAAATTATTGGGCCCTTTAAGTGTTCCCAGCATGCTGTCATGCTGTTGCTGTCTATCTCTTCTCCCACAAAGGAAGAAAAGGGCCAGAGATTCCTGAACCTCCTGCCATATGATGCCAGGAGAAGCAGAAAGGCAGAACTGGTCAGTGTTTTTGCTTTGCTGCTCTCTCCTCACGCCCAGCTTGTGTGTGCCCACCTCCACCGCCTGCCCCGCCTCCCTAGCCTCATTGCAGGACTCTGTGCAAAGGTCCTTTTTATAAAATAGTATAAACACTTAAAGACTGAGAAATACAGATCATTAGAAAATGCCAATTCTCCAAAGCTCAGAAACACTGGGTGGAAAATTGCCCCTTTTTTTGAAATTGTTGTTTCTTGGGCTGACCTCATGTTGCAGCAAGAGTCAGACATGAGGTCATTGCTCTGCAGTTAACACACACTGCATCATCCACGTTCTCCCACTGGTTACCAGGCACCTCAGAGAGGTGACTGGAAAGCCCCGAGGCACCGGTGGAAACTTCCGAGGGCATTTTTTTAATTTGTAATTTTTACAGCCATTGTGTGTTGTCCCCACCCCATGCTGCACACTCTTGCAGAACAAGACAGAAGACTGCAAGGACCACAAGTTGAAGACCCACCGAACAATGGAGAGCAAGGGAGGAAGCAAGCAACCCCAAGCCCAGGAGACCAGGAAAAGCGGCACACTCTGTTCTAGGATCTTGGCTTTGAAGGGGCTTCAAAATTGTCAAATTCCTTCCTCGCCAAGCTTAACTCCTGCAAGATTCCCAGCAGCCTTGGCAACTGACAGCAAATACCACATCCTGAGCCGTCAGTCTGTCTTTGGACAGGGCTGACTGTCAGAAAGCTCCCGCACAGAGTGAGCCCACATCTGTCCTCCTGTCACTTCAACGCCCAGATCCCAGTACCATTTTTCTGCCACAGAACAACCCTTCAGTCCTTGGGGTCATGATATATCACCTGGCCTGGGTTTCTGGTGAAGAGTTAAGGCCAAGGATGTTAGTGGGCCTAAAAGGATTCTGTTCCCATCCCTGTGTACGTTTCCTATCAAATCAAGTTCATATCAAAACGACGGGAGCTTGGGGCTGGAGAACCATTGTACTGAATAATCCTCTGCACAACTGCCCACTTGCTTTTATAAACTCTCCCTTTCCAAAGCTGTTTTCCTTCTGACTGTACCAGGAGAACACTTCCAACAGACCCTAACACGCCTGTAGCATCTGCTCCTCTCCCTGTTGAGCAAGGCACGGTGTGTCGGTAGCATCTGGAAAAGGTGGAGTTAGGAGGTGCCAGAGTAACCCCAAGGATAATAGGAAGTTAACATGTATATTTTCAAGACCTTAAATCCCAAATCTATGAATCCAGAGTTTCCTGTAGGAACTTTAAGTTCTTGTTGGAAAATACCAGCCAGGGTATCCATCTATTTATAATGACAGAGGAAGTAGTTTCTGGAAAGGGCTCTGATGGGAAGAGTGTGACTAGCCTCTGGCAGACCCCATTGGGCCCCAGCTCCCTACTTTTTCTCCATTCCTTATTTTGTTTCCCTTGACACTACAGGACTGGGTCAGCCCCCTTGCAGGATCTGTAGGAGCCAACGTGACCTTGGCAACTCCACATGCCCCGGCCTGCAGCTCCTGTAGCATCTGCCCCACAGAAACCACCGCAGGGGACCCAATTTCCTTTTCCTGGATTGGCTCTGTGGGGAACCAGCTTCATGCATTTGGAGCCAAGCCCGCCTTGCAGAGTCTTCTCCCAGCCCTGGGGACTTGGGCTGCACCCTCGGGGGTGTTTCACTGCCCAGAAACACACAGGGCACTTACTTTCCCTGAGGTAACTGAGGTGTGACAACAGCACTTCCGTGTTGTAGAGGGAGGTGGCTCGGAGGAAGTCCTCCTTGTTCATTTTACACAGTTCCTTGCCATCCATGTTCTGGAAAAACGTTGTGTCGATCTCCATCAAGCTATATTCCTTTATCGCCCACTCCAGCCACTGCCGCACATGCTCCTGTGTCCACAGCGTGGGGTCTGTAGAGAAGAGGACCTGTTAGCAAGGGCTGCAGGCGCAGGGGCTCCCTCCGCTTCAGGAAGGCTAGGCAGCGTCTCCCCCACACCCTCCCTAGTGGGAAAGTGGGTTCCCTCCCAGAACTCCAACTGGCTCCACTGCACCTGGTGCTGCCTGAAGCACTTACCACTCTGGGGGAGGTTGTAGACGCCTCACTCTGCATCCTCACCCAACATTCTCATTAAAGTTTTTGCAGGGCAATTGAAACCTTTGCCTGAGAAATGGCGACATTAAAATGAAAATAAACACAGTTCCACAGAGCCAGGGACCAACGTCTCTGGAAAGGGAAACCATCTGTATCTTAAGAACACCAGTGATTTCGCAGAACACCGATCTCTCAGATGGCTACAGAAAAGTATGCACGTGTGTACACTTTTACTGCAATTCCATTTGTGTAATTGGAAAACCCAGTGGTGTTAGTCTTTAACATAAATCCAACCTGGGTTTTCTCCTTTTGGGGACAGGTGTGTTGAAATTTCTACCAGATCATGACCAAAATGTTTTTAGGGTGTTTAAATCCCCAAGGACGAGAAGTGGTGTCAGAGAGAGAAGAGGACCTCGCCCTTGAGTGAACATGAACAGTTTAAGGCCGAGGCCATCTCCACGCAGGACCCTCACGGCTCCTTCTGAGCCAAGTGTGTGTGTGTGAGGGGAGCGTGTGTACTTTGAGCACTGGTGATGAGTTCTAGCAGGTTCCACAGTAGGTAGAACGCTTATATCTTATCATTCACCACAGTCTCTAAGCCACACCTTTCCTTGGCAACCAATTATTAGTGAATTCAATAAACACTTTAAATATGCTCATCATAGAATAAAACTACACGGCTCTTCGCCTCATTAAAGATCTATCTATATGAAACATTTAGGCAGAAAAGCACACAGGTAAGCAACAGATGTGGTGGTGGTAGTTGAAAGAATCATAGGTGGTGGGGAAGAGTGTGAATTTGGAGAGCAGTGGAAGGCTTCCTGGAGGAGGGGAGGAGACTTGACATTGTATGTCAGCTGTCAGCCCCCACTTCTACCCAGCCTGTTTTATAAGCATGTTTATTGGTAGGAATGTCTGTGCTACCTCGCAACCACCTTACCCTCACATTCTAAGAGCCTGTGATGGCTGTTGGTAAATGTGGGAACCAGGTTTGGCTGATTAGGAGTGGCCGTGGGAAAAGGAGCGAGGTTCTGCTGTCTCCCTCACACCGTGGAGCTGGGCTGCCAGCAGCAGATTCTCCAGTGCTTTTTCTCAGAGCTTCTGCTGACTGCCCTTGTCAGGCCTGGGTTCTCCACTTCTCCGTGGTTTTCATGTGCGACAAGCTGGGTGTTGGGGGCCGAGTCTGCTTTGCAAAGTGCCCAGCACTGGCCCACGTGTGGAGCCTTGCTGTATTTGTGCTGGAGGTGGAGCAGGTGGCAAAAAGTGATGGGATAGGAGAGGAGAATTTGGAGTCCAGGTCACAGGCTGCTGCTGGATGTCATACCGACAACCCAGTACCCGGTGACCAGTACTAGCCCAGATTTGGGGTACCTAGTATGTGCCAGCTGTTCCCCGTGTCCTATGTTTCACTTATTAAGAATATCCTGCAAAATGGCTTTTCTCTTTATTTTGCAGATGGAAAGTGGAGTCTTGAAAGGTTGGGTCCCTAGCTCAACCGTAAGTCCCAGTCCAAGCTGGGGTTCCAATCACAGTCCTCCCAGGACTTCACTTAGTTGAGAGGGTAGGTCGCCTGATCCACAGCCTTTCCTCTCACCTTCTCACGGTCCTGCCTGAACTCCCCTGTGAGTTACTGAGCTATCAGCCCAAACAATGGAGCTCCTCTTTGAGCTTCACGATACAAGTCTGTCTGCATCTCCCTCTCTCTCTCTCAGATAAATTTCTCACTTTGTTTTACTCTTTTACTGGCCAGAAACAATTAGGCATGACCACTGGTAAATGGAAATAATTTTGCACACTGTAGAATTCTAAAGAAAAATGGCGGGCGGGTGTGTGTGGATTATGTAGCACATTGTTCCGTCTGATCGCCTTTGCTTCTCCTAATTCCTTACTTTGAGATCCAAGGCCTCATATACAATAGTACACCACATATTTTATTTATTTTATTATTTCCTCCCTTGCTTCAGGCTCTATCACAATATTATTTCTCTCCCTTTACAGCACAATGAATTATAAATCTTCCACTCCGGATCACGCTAAACTCTTCCAAATGTATTTCCCGGATGATTTAGTCCTAGTTTCTTCCCATTTGAACTTGGAACTGGTGATTAACTAGGGCCCTCATTTATACTTGTCTTGAAATGCCACCATAAATTCAACCAGTTCTTCCACCAATGTTGTACTGCCTTGATTTGTAGACCTGCCCAAATGAGACTTTCCCTCACGTCCAGAAAGCTGACCTGGAGAAAGCCAAAGTGCCTGAGGAAAAGGCTTAAAGATCTAGCCAGAGGTAAAAATAATGAAGTAAATCCATAGCTAGTGAATTCAGTACACAAAGTGCTTTAAAAACCCTTTGATATGAATTTACACTATTTTCATTATTACTGCTATAGTTACCTTGGCTCACTGAAGACTGACATCTGACATTTTGATTTTCCTTTTGAAAGTATTTCAACACTAATTCAGAGCTGAAGATTCAACTAAGCAGTCTGGCCATTTTTGCCCCCTTTCTCCTCCCAAAAGTGACTACAGAAATGAGATGGTGTCAATATTTGACTGAGAGAGAATCTCTAATCCCCTAATTCTTTAATCCTCAAGAGTCGCTTCCCATGCTGGCTACTGTTTGGCAAAGCAGGCAGATTGATACCAAAGGAGCAAAGGCCTGGGGAGACTTGGCTTTGCTTTGAGGAGTGTAGAGAGGTTCCCACCAAGCTTCACTACAGTTTCATTGTCTGCCTTCTTTTGATGAGAAGGGAGAAGACATGGTCTTCTTGGATGTTACAAATGCACCTGAGCTAAACGTTCCTAGCTGGTGTCCTGAGGGAGAGAGGAGATCAAACATGAAAAGATAGGAGTGATGTAATGTAGATAAAGCGGTTTACATGGTGCCTGACACCTGGAAAGCACTCAACGAATGGGAGCTGTTCTTCATCTTCCTTTGTAAGGTCATATGCTTGTGGAAGAAGGGAAACTAAAAATGCTTTAGGAACAATTCCCAAGGCCTATAGGGCCCAGAAGAATTCCCATTAGCCCATCCCTCTCCTGTCTCCCTTGTCCCCATACCTCCCACCCCCTGCCTCATTGAATTTGGCCCCAAACACATGGATTTAGCCATAGTCCTAGGAGCTGGTGAGATAGTTTTCCATGGAATGCAAACATGGAGGGCCTAGGAAGGAGAGGCCCATGACAAAACCGCGCCTTCCTGACCCACAAGCAAATTCCTTGGGATTACCTCAAAGAGAAGTCTAATCCTCTGCCCCCAGACACAACTGCATTTACACTTTTCCAAATGGAAGGGGTTTTGCCTTTTTGGTAGAGTTATTTTGGTAAGATTAACTTTAATCCCTGCCCTGTAATTCACTTTGCTTAAGATTGGATGTTCTTTTTCCTGCTACCTGGCACCAACTCTACACGTTGCAGTTTTCAAACTCCCTTTCTGACCAGGGGCTGAGCTTGCTGGTCCAGCCAAGGCAATGTCCAGCCAATGGACTGAAGGCTTGAACAATGATTTTATTTTCTGTAACCAACAGCACCAATACCTAGGAAAAATAGGCTATTTTTACATAATGACATAACTTGCTGCACACATGTTAAGGCCCTCCACTTGTTAAATATAGTTATTTCTATTTTGAAACTGAAAGAGCCGGCTGTAATTTGGGAAAGGTGGAAGCCTGCAGATGCCAGGAAGCACCGCCTGATGGACATGACAGACCTCTGTAGCCACTTTTCTCCCTAAGGCAAGGGCGGGCATGTCTGGGAGTTCCCGGGACTCCTTTTTGGTTCAGATGGCCTTGCCTCTGCTCTCTTTGCAGGCCTCATCCTGTGGTACCAGGCACTGATGTAAAGTCTGTGATGTGACCTGTTTGAGGGTGGGGCTTCTGGAATCTACTTCAAGGTTCTGGTGACATTGGGATACGGTCTTGGAGGGCAGCGAGAGAGAAAGGTGAGAAGTGCAGCCTCCCCAACTAAGCACTCCCATAGAGAATAGGGTACCAGGTGAAGTCCAGATGCCCACTGGGACAGGCCTGCCCCTCGACTACTAGCCCAGAAGAGTGCGGACATGGATGCCAGCCAGCAGCCTGGTTCCCACAGTACCTGCGGGGACAATGACCCTCCTCTCGTTGGTGGTCATGTTGGGAGGAGGGGGGCCGTTCTTCTCATCCATGTAGCTGTTGTAGTTCATGGCGTTGGACTCGCCTCCACCAACTAGCTTGCTGCATTTGCTAACACTGCAGTCCACCGGAGACTCCCTAAAGTGAGAGGAGACAAAGCCCAGAGGAAGTCAGCGGTGCTGCTGCCATCCACACAGCACAGGCAGCTCGCCCTGGCGATCACTCAGACAACCTTGGGGACCTTTCCGAGGCCCACCTGGTGTCACGACGATGACAAGGATGCTGCTGATGCTGCCTTCCTTCTGTCTTCCATGCCGGCACCAGAGTTTTCTTCACCTCCCAGCCCAATCCTATAATTACAGTGCTTACAAACTTTTGGCAGCTCCTTACTGCCCTTAGAGTAGAGTCTGAACTTCTTGGTACGGTACTGCAGCCCTCCCAATCTGCCTGCAGCTTACATTTTCAGCCTTGTTTCCCGGCACCCTATACTTCAGAGGCACTCGCACAAGTCCTTGCTCCCCGGTAGGCCTTACCCACACTCCCATAGCACTTTATTTCGGCCTCGGTTCTAGGACTGGTCATACCACGTGATTATGAGCCTTGCAGAATTGGGAGTTTCCTGAGATGGTATCATTACCTTCTTTCTTTAACCTCAAGTGTCTTATTTAGTGCCTTATATATGAGGCAAACAATCAATGTTTTCTGAGAGAATTATTTCTATCTCATGTACATAATTTTAACGCATTTCTCATATGTTGTTCTACTTGAACTTCCCAATAACCTCCAAGATAGGCATGGCAAGTGCTAGTAGCTCCTTTGTATGGTTAAGGAAACCAGAAGGTGAGGTGACCGGCCCAGGGTCACACAGCTAGCAAAGGGGGAAGCAGGACTCAGGTCATCGGCATTACACTTCTCTATCTAAACACACATGAAGAGAGTTGGTTGCTACGTGGAGGAGGAATAGAATCCAAGAATTTCAACCTCACAGAGAGGCCGTGGCCCTTGGAGCATTTTGCAGCGCTGGCCACCAAGCTCACAGTGGAAGCATGTGGAAATGCACAAGGGGCTGAGCAAATCGCCCAGCCTAGTCTTGAAGTACTTAGCCCAATTAACACCTGGTATTTTGCAACATAGGAGCAGAGGGGCAGATTATTGGCTTTAGCTCAAGTGATGAGCAGCTGTCTGGAGAACTGAGCTGACACCCCACTTACCCCACTTGTGACCACCTTGTGCTTGGGAGCAGGCTGGCAGAACACTCTATATCCACCCTAAGCTAGTGTCATGGGTCCTCCGGCTGTGCCCAAGGGAAGTGCCATCCTGCCCTAACCTAGCTTCTACCCAGCCACTCGCAGCAGCAGGACCACAGGAGACGACTAGAAGGCCAAGGAGGGGCTGCAGCCGCGGTTACATGGAGCAGGAAGCACCAGTTCTGGCAACCTGGGAGACAGCCAGTTCTTTCGAGAGCTCCAAAGCAGGCCTTCAGACCAAGGAGTTCAGATAAGGTTCAGATTACAGGCGTCCAACTCGGCCGCAGAGCCGCTCCGGGCTTTCCTGGCTACTGCCCTCCCTGGCTCTGCTCTGGGCAGGACAACTCGTCCAGAGGCCTTAAGGAGCAGAGTCCTGCCAGAAGGGGTCCCACCCATCCCACACCTTGGTGGCGGCAGCTCCACAGGCAGAGAGCAGTCACTAAGCAGAAGAGAGAGTAATAGCCCAGAAGAGGAGGGGCTCGGCTGGGTGGGGGAGGCCTGAGCACATTTATAAAGAAAATTAAATGAATTTGTTTCTTAATCTGAAAGGAAAAAAATATTGAAGATCACTTATCATAGCTAGGAGATAAATGCTCCACTGAGATATTAGAAGTCAGACGGTAATTTTTTCCTGATGTCTTACAGAGGGGAACATGGGCTGAAAATGAAAATAAGATGTATAACTTACACATGTTAGAATTTAAGGTTTTACTATTCGCCTACTGTTTTTCCAGGCAGAGAACCAAGAACCAGCCGTCAGAGCCCCAGATTGTTGAAGGTTTAATGTCCCCATGGCAGTCGGAGGGGAGGCAGTAGCACATCGGGCTTTTCACCAGACTTCGGCCCTTTGGCTCCTGCTGTTGAAGGACTTGGCCTGAGATGAAGCAGTCCCACAAAGACCCTAGTCCTGTGTCTGAGCCGAGCTCTGGCCCAGCTCCCCGCCCCCCGCTCCCCAAGGCTACCGCAAGTGGGCGCATGCGCACACGTACACATATGCCACATGCAGGCGCACACACACGTGCAGGCGCGCACACTCCAACACACGGACACGCACACCGCCACGGTCTGGCAGCCTTCCCCAGGATACTTGTCCGTTGTGAGACAACCCAAATGCAGCAGAAGTTTGGAGGATTAAGTTGGCCTTCAACCAAGAGAGCAACGTTTTCACTGGCTGGGAGCTCCGTGGCAGAGGGTGGGGCTGCCAGAGCACACATTTGCCCTGGGGGAGGCCGGAGTGCAAGGCCAGCGGACAGGGGCGAGAGAACTTTGAGCGAGGAGAGCCACGGGCCGGGCGCGGGCATGGAGGAAGAGGAGATGTTCCTCCGCGGGCTGCGCTCCCCTTTGGGAACATCGGGGAGATGAGTTTTGAAAAATTCTTTTCCACATCAGCCCGGCCTCTGGGGATTTCTGAGCCCAAAACTGACCCCTTGCCAAACAGAGGTAAGAAGTCAGAACCTCAGAAATCACTGAAATGAAGTGACCATTTATGTGATGGGCACCCGTGGCAGGGCCAGACCCTGATGCCAGGAGTGGAGAAAAATAAATTTGCAAAGAGAAAACATTTGGTAAACCTGCCCGGTATGTCACCTGCTAAGAAGAGGAGCCGTGAGCACCGTGGTGAGCGAGGCACCTGCTGGGGAGGTGGGTGTTAAGGTCGCAGGAGTGGCCAGCTCCCGGAGAGGACGTCAGAACCATGGTCAGGACCTGGCCCTCTTGCTGGGGTGACCACTGGGGCCTACCGTGGTTGGCACCTCCTTATTTTCTATCCCAGAGAAGATCTCATTTTTTGGTTTCCTCCTCTCTCCTTCCTCCAGCCTCTGTGCATGCACCTGCTCCCCAGCTGAGCAAGGTGATCTGTCTGGCCTCCCACCCTTGGGTGTGTCTCCTCTGGAACAAGGCCCTCTTCTGGGTCCCAGACCCCTCTACTACCATCTGCAAAGAGGCGCCCTCTAGGAGAAGCCCTTGCACCCCCCCCCCCCCCCCCCCCCCCCCCCGCCCCCACTCCCTCCCCCGGGGCCTCACACTTGCCCAGGCCAGCCCTCCTCCCACTGCTCCAGGAGAGAAGGAAGGAGAGCTGTACCTTTACTGCTGGCCTGCCACACTCCCCTCCATTGTCGAGCTCTGGACCACTGTGCCTCTGCAGACAGCACGGCCTCGCATGGGTCATCGGCCTCAACAGCTACTGCTAAGGGCGAGTACAGGTGAAGCCCAGCATAAAGGCTGCTCTTTATTGAGGCAGCTGGCGCCTGTGAAGAGGCTCCATGAAAACAAGAGCGAGAGGGAGGGGGAGCATGCATGAGGAGAAGAGGTTTTGCCGTTCAGCTTGCCTACACTGCTGCTGATTTGTATTGAGACCTGCACTTATAGCTAGCATGGGGTCGGGGCCCACAGGCAGCTGATAGCCCTGGGACAGGTGACAAGAGGGCTCGGGGCTGCCACAATAGAGCAGGGAGGAGGTGGTGCTCCATCGCAAAACAACAGAAAGCCATGGCAGGGGAGGCTACAGCAAAGGTGACGTGGGCTCTGCAGACTTGTCCTTTATTTGCAACATAAAGTTCTCTACTCCTCTGGTTCTATTTTTGTGTGTTCAGTGCACATTCCTTTGAAAATATTGCTAGTGATTTCGAAAAGTGCCTTGCAAACTGTTAAGCTATTTAAAACAAGGTGAGAAATCTTGAGTGTTTGGGTGAAAGATTTCAAAGACCTCCAAAAAAGATTATCCCTTTAGACTATACAGACATCTTCTCTGCCTTCCCTTTCAACTCGGAGCTACTTAAGTCAGGGGACATCAGCTGGATCCACACAGCCGCAGCCCAGGCTGACTGACTGTCACTGGATACCCAAGGTTCACACAGCCACTGTGAAGGCTCAGGGGCTGCCCGAGCCACCTGGCTGCATTAGGACCTATCACGTGTGTCTTCCACGTAAAGTGTACATTGTAGAAAAATTAAGCAGTCTGTATTGTCTTTAGGATTTCTGTGGGATCCATACTTAGATGTGTGCATATGACTTTTTTGCTTTTGAAAAGGAAATGCAATAAGTTAAAAGCAAATTTCAAGAAAAGAAAACACCCACAATAAATCCATCACCCTAACCCAATAGCTATTTTCGTCTCCATATGTAGTAGATGCTCATAGCTTCTCCGGAATCCTGAGTATGGCTTCCCCCCTGGGTTATGTGTGATGTGCTTCATACTGCAGGGCTCGGAATCTTAGGAAGGCCCTTAGAAAGGCGCTGCGCTGTGCAGTCAGAGAGGCAGAAGCTGCAGAGCACGTGAGGCTGATCTCCCTGTATGTGAATGTGAAGTCTCCAGGTGTCTAATACAGGCATCCAAATTCTTCAGCCAGTCTAGGAAGTGTCGGGGCAGACTGACACTGGACTCAGGTCCGGGCGTACAAGGCAAGCAAGTCCTTACATTTCCCCTCCATAAACCGATATTCTTCCTTCATGGGACGTTTTCCCCAATCCCCAGTCCCTGTGGTTGACACAGGATGCAGCTGAGAGTTATTTGCAGACCACATCTTGGATTAAGTTGCTGAAGTCTACATCCAACACAAAACCTATGGGCCATGCTGTTTCAGGAACAACTCATCCTAACGGGCTCAGCCACAACAGGAAGATGTGGAGAAAGAGAGCAAACCTCCCACAACAAGGGCAAGCTAGACTTTCTCGAGCTCCTCAGACCTCAGTCTCTCCACTTGACCCTGTGCCCCTTGTCCAAGTGACTTGCTGCCAGAATAAACAGCAAGAAAGGCATTGTCGCTTTAGGTACACAGAATACCTCCTCCAGAGACACAAATATCTATGGGGTCTCCAATAAGCATTAAGAAATAACTCAGAAACCCCAAATGTCAAAGAACGTGGAGAGAATTTACTGTGAATCACAGGATGTTCTAAAACACTCTGGCCCAGAGCTGTCCAATCGAAGTAGAATGTGAGCCACATATATAATTTTCAATTTTCTAGTAGCCACATTTTTAAAATAGAAAAACCAGGTGAAATGAATTTTAATAATATATTAAAATATATTAACTCAATACAGCCAAAAGATTATCATTTCAACATAATCAATATAAAAAACAATTAATGAGATATTTTACCTTTTTCCATACTAAGTCTTTTAAATCCAGTGTGTGTTTTACATTTAGAGCACATGTCAATTTTGGATTAGCCACCTTGCAAGTGCTCAAAAGCAACATGTGGCTAGTGGCTACTGCATTGGACAGTCCACGAGCTGAAAGACCCCAAATTGTATACTCTGCTTTGGTTTTCTCATCTGAAGTTGGGAACTATCTTTTGCATTATGTAAATCAGCCCTCTGAAAACCATCAAATCATACATAAGAAAGAAAATGCCAGGGCTGGTCCTGTGGCCGAGTGGTTAAGTTCACAAGCTGCACTTCGGCAGCCCCAGATTCACTAGTTCGGATCCTGGGTGTGGACTTATGTACCGCTCATCAAGCCGTGCTATGGCGACGGCCCACATAGAGAACCAGGATGACTTACCACTAGGATATACAACTATGTACTGGGGTTTTGGGGAGAAAAAAAAAGAGGAAGATTGGCAGCAGATCTTAGCTCAGGGCCAATCTTCCTCACCAAAAATGTAAAAAAAAAAAAAAAAGAAAGAAAGAAAATACCATTTGCAGTAATTCTCAGGGAATACAAGAAGCACAGTGTTGAGGATGAGAGATTTAAATAGCCTGGCATCCATTTCATCATGTCATTTCTTTTTGCATGATCACATAATAGGACCTGACATGGTTCCATCCTAAGCAAAGATATTTTTCTGAAAATCCTTGCTCCCTGCTACCCACCAGTCCAGCTTACATGTGAGCACTTAGAGAATATTTACGAAGTGCTGGCAATGGTGGTACCTAACCTGAGCAGCTCTGAGAGTCCACTGTATCTTCTTCATTTCCCCAGAGTAGGGGCGAGAATCCCTCAGTTTTTCAGAACCCACTTTGTCGTCTGCCTGTGGTCTGGGTCAAGACAGGCAAATCAGAAGCAGGGGCTGCTTTGTGCAACCAGAGCCAGGTAACTATCGTGTCTGCTCCCTGGGTGTTCACACAGCTCTCCTCAAGCTGGCTTCTGTTGTGACCAGAGCCAGGGACGAGCTGGCAAGTAGTTCTGAAAATTTATTTCCTTGGGAGACCCTCTTTGCCCGGGATTAGGTCTTGGAGTGCTTGAGGCTTCCCTGGTAGTGTGGAGGGAGCAGTCGGCTCACAAACACAGCCTTGCTGAGCACAAACACAGGCTGCATCCGAGGTGCGGTCAGGAGACCGCAGTCTCTGTCCTGGCTGACACACTACTGACCTACAGGGCTTTGAATAAGCATCTTCACCTTTGAGTCCAGTTAGCCACACATTCATTCACGGATTCCTTTAACAACAATTTATTGAGCACCTCTCATGTGCCAGGCGCTGCTCAGTAGACAAAATAAAGCCCTGCCCATATTTCAGTGAGGGATGTGAGGAGAGCTGAGAGGAAGACTCAAGGCGAGAGAAAGACTGACGGGGTGCCGTTTTAGATTGGTGGTCAGGGAAGGCCTCTGAGAAGGTGAAATTCGGGTAGAGACTGGAAACAAATGAGGGACAGAGCCGTATGACTAGATAGATTAGGAATGTTCCAGAAAGAAGGAACACAAGGGGAGAGACTCCAAGGCAGGAGACTGCTTGGGGTCCAGGTGCAGCTAGAGTCTTGTGTGGCTGGTGTGGAGGGAAGGAGTGAGATGGGGGGGTAAAGGGGGGTCAGAGGGATGGGGGGCCATGCTAAGCGCTCTGGATTTTGTCACAAGCCATTGAAAGATTTGGAGGAAGAGAGTTAAATATTTCGAAAGGATGACTCTAGCTGCTGTCTAAAGAAGAGGCTTTGGGTCAGGCCGGTTTGGGAGGCATTGCTGAATAGCCCTCCTCGCTGTCGGGCGGGTGTTGGCTGAAATGTGAGGATGAACGCAGAAGCACAACACACAGGCAGAGAGGGAGGGGTCGGAAAGGTGGCCCACTTGGCCAGGAATCAGAAAGCCTGGGCTCTGGTGCGAGGTTTGCTTCCTCTAAATTCTTAGACAAGTCACGCACCCCGGCAAAGCCCAATTTGCCTTTATACATCAAAATGCAATTACAGTATCTATCTCGTGGAACAATAGTGGGGAGCAAATGAGAAGATAATATGGAAAGATGTTTGACAAGCTATGTCCTACCTATACTGTGAGGAACTCCTCATCCTTATTATTTATGTGGAGAGAAACTCATTTGAGGGGCTCCTGGCTCAGAACCTCTAAGCCTTCCTGAAATCCTAGATTCTGGGAAGGTGGCTGGAAGCCCAGCCCTGGTTTTGGTTAGAGGGATTGAAATGTGGTAGGGCTGGGTGTTCCCACGGGCAGGTCTGACACCAGGGCTGTCTGGAGGAGTCTCCTTCCAGCCGCCCGCTCACTCCCTTCTCTCTTCTCTCTCTAGACTTGTTTCCTTAGTGACCTCATCCACTTTCACAGTTCAAACTCTTTGGAGATGATGTCCAAACCTAAATTCCAGCCCCACACTATTATCTGAGCTTCGGTTTCCAAAGCCTGGTAGACGTTTTTATCTGGATATTCTACTGATTGCTCACAACGAATCTCAGGGAACATTGACATCTCTTCTCAAAGCATTTCCTCTCCCCACCTCTTTGTGGTTGCGAATGGCACCATCCTTCTTGGAAACATCCAAGCTTCAGTCATCTTTGATATTTTCCTCTCACGTACCCTCCCCCGTCACACTTCAATGTTTATTCACCTAAGCCCTGTCAATTAGCCCTTGCATATGCCCCTCAAGGATCTACTCCTTTTTATTTCCATAATCATTACCATCCTTCTAGTTCAGAACTTTATAATTTCTTATCTGGGATATTTCATTAACTTCCTAACTTTCCTTTCTGATTCTCCCCTCCCTGCCCTCTGTATACAGTGATTGTCAGCTCTCTAGTCTTAAATCACAGCTCTAGTGATGTTAAATGTCATGTCTATGCTTAAAGGTGGTGTCTGCAGGTGGAATAAATTCCATATTTTCTTAGCCTGCCATTCAGGGCCCACTCTCACTTTCCATTCCTCTCTCCCTGTGCTGTAGGCCCATTGGATTACTTGATATCTCATAAATGAGACCAATGTCCTCTCTCCTTCAAACCTTTGTTCATGAGGATCACTCTCGCGATATTGAGCTCTTTCTGAGTCCTCGGCACTGTCCTGGGTCCTTCCCTGCAGCAGCAGAGTTAACCCTCCTGACAGGCCTGTGGAGAAGTCATACTCCAGCCCGAGGGAGGAGCAGAGGAGGCTGGTGCTCAGAGGGGAAGAATACTTGCCTTTGGCAGAGCCGGGACCAGAACCTGGGCTCCGTGTGCACCAGGCCTGCTCCTCCTGCCTCTGTGACTTGTCTCTCCTCCCTCCATTTCTACAAACAAAGCTTACCTGCCCTGGCCACCACCAACTTCAAACACATTTTCCCAGAGCGAGGTGTCCTCCCTCACTGTGAGCCTTTAGAGGCATTCACCTTTGTCGTCACTTCTGGACTTTCACTCTCTGAGTGACTCAGTCCTCTTGCTCTGCTGAGGCCCACCCAGAGAGGTCAAGTACTTCAGGACAGGAAAGGGCATCTTATGGCTGAGTTATCCCCAAGAGAGGCTGTACCTGGGCCTGACACAAAATAGGTATTCCATAAGTACGTGCCTAGCATCACAGGCCTGACTCTAACCTGGCCTCTGAGGGCTGCTCTGGGGCCCAGAGCCAGTGGGCTTCCCACCCCTGCGCTGTCCCAGCCCTTGGTGTTGTAGTCCTTTCTTGCCTCATCTCTCTCTGGACTGATTCAGGCTCCCTGGTCAAGCACCAGAGCCCCGTCTGCTGCAGACACCCTACGTGCCGCCACTTAGGTCAGCTCTGTCAGGCTCGTCACCCGGGGAGCAAGCAGCTGAGCCTCCACAGCCCCGGAGCCTCAGAGCCGCACAGGCCTGGCAGGCTTACCTGGACCCATTCATGTGGTCGTACTCGCGCTTGACGTTGACCCTCACCGGCTGACTAATCCACTCCTGCTGCGGTGGGAGGGGGTTGATTTTGTGGGGCTGGCCGTAGTCAGGACTCCCTGAGGCGGTCATGTCGGCCTTGGGGAGATGGGCCGCTGCTCCGTATGCGGAGTCGAAGAGGGACTGGTCGTCGCTCACCACCGACAGAGCCTCCTGCAGGACCAGAGAAGGAGACAGAAAGCCCAGTGTCACTCTTCGTCACTCAGACAAGTGGCACTCTCGCTCTGAGCTGGCAGGGTGGCCCAGGGCTGCTCCAGGCAGCTTGTCCGGACTGCTGATAGACTCACACCCTTACCCTTATGCAAACTTGATGGGTTCTTTGCAGGTTACCCTCAGTGAGGAGGGAGTGGAGTGGGGATGGGGGACCTACGGGAGTGTGTTCATTTGACGGGTCTGTAGGCTGCGACCCCCAGAATGGAGGGTGGGGAGCAGGAGGCTAAGAAGGGTGTTGACGCAGCGTGCACACTAGTGTTGGGGCGCTGCTTGAGCGGCAGGCTCTTTCAGGCAGAATCAGCACTGCCTCTCATGAGCTGCGTGCAGCAGTCAGGCTTGAGGGGATTCAAGACAGCATTTATTTTATAGGTGAGGCCAGTGAGACCCACCCAGACAGGGTGAGATCTAACTCAAGGTCACACAAGGGAAGGGTGGGGCCCAGGGCTGTGGCCCCCTCTAATTTCGGTTTCCTTATCTGTAAACAGGAGCAAGAATTGCTCTTTCAGAGTTGATAGGTGGCTTAAATGAGAAGATTCGGTACAGGTGTCCAGCTTGTAAGACATGTGCAGCAATTGCTTAGGGGTTCTCGAGGAGGGGCTGTTGTATCTTATACATCCACCATTCGGAGGAGGGCCTCCTGTCTCCCCCAGACAGAGTGCTCATGCTTTCTTGCCTGACTCCTTGAAATGACAGTTTCCAGTCTTAAATCTGATGATTTAGGCTGCCTAAGAATGGTGGCGGAATCTCGGCTATGTGGTAGGGGGAGTCAGGGGAAGACCCTGTGAAAGAGATTGTTGTCTCCTCGCTCATGCTTGCCCATCCCCTGACCAGGTTTAGCTTGTGGGGATCACAGGTTGAGATGGAAGCCTTGCGCTTTCCAGAGATCTTCTACCAACCAGAGCATGACAAGATTCCCCATTATTCCAAGTCACATCAATCACAGGGACCCCAGGTCACAGACTGGAGCGTGATGTTTACCATATCACGTAATTACACCAAATTAAGTTGACCACTTTTCAGAAAAGAAGGTAGTAATCTAGAATTAATTTATAATCTATAGAACCTATAATTATACAATCTATAATTGTGCAGAGGAGAAGGACTAATACACGGAACATGCTTAGAACAGTCTCTGGCACAGAGTGACACCCAATACTATTAGCTACGATGATTGCTAGTGTTCAAGTAAAGGTTCTCTTAGGCCACCTGCTAGGGGCTAAATTGTTCCCTTAAAGTTCATATGTTGAAGCCATAACCCCAGAACCTCAGAATCTGACTGTTTTCAGAGATAAGGCCTTTAAGGAGGTGATTAAGTTGAAATGAGGCCCCTAGGGTGAGCCTCAATCCCCTGTGACTCATGTCCTAATAAGAGGAAGATATTTGGACACAGAGAGAGACACCAGGGATGTGAATGCACAGAGGGAAAACCACGGGAGAGGCAGCGAGAGGACAGCCACCTGCAGGCCAGGGAGAGGCATCAGGACCTGCTGGCTCCCTGATCTTAGACTTCCAGCCTCCAGAACTGTGAGAAAAGAAATTTCTGTTGCTTAAGCCACCCAGCCTGTGGTATTTTGTTCTGGCCCTAATACACCAGCTTTTCTTAAGCCCTCTCTATAGCTGTAAAATTATAATCTGCTCCACCAGCTAACTGTCACCCTTTCTCCCAGGGCCATTCTTAACCCCAGCAGGAGGACAGCCACACTTCAAAGAAAAAGGCTCTTCTGGGGCTATTTCCGGCTGGGATCAGGGAGGCATTACTGGAACATACTCCAGGAAGTCTGCTCCTGCACCAGAAGGCTTATGTATAGTATAGATATGGCCAGAGATGGCAGTTTCAGAGCTCAGCTGCCTGCACAATACTGAAAGGCTCACATCTCTCAGCCAAGTGGGTGTCCTTTGATTCAGACCTAAAATCTGCTGGATCCTTCTTCATTTTTCACCTGCTGACCTTGTGTCATGCTCAAAGAAAAGCTGTGCTTCTTGGAACCATTTGTCTTTAGGTTATTATATCCATTCCCCATTTCAGTTAGGGATCAGCCCTGGCTCCACATCCCCAACCAGTTTTGAACTGTCATCCAGGCACACAGTATTATGGTTCCAAGTTGAAAAGTATGACGTTGTATCTTCCAGGGGGCTGAGTCTGAGGCCATGAAATTCCTGGGGTTCTACACTTGCAGCAGAGATGTATTACCACTTAGGACCCATAAATGCCCCTTTGTTGATAAAGATAAAGAACATTCATCAGTTCTGCTACAAAAAGAGACTACATTTAAGGAATCGGGTATTATCTTGCTTGATTGTGCACAAATCTTGATGTTTCCAATTAAAGAATTTCTTCCATCCCCCTTCCTCTAGGCTAGGGGAGAAGATGACAGACTAACTGAGGCAAGGAGGCCTGGGGGACAGGGCAGAGGATAGCAGTGCTCTGGTGAAGGGCAAAAGATCCCTACCATCATTATCCCCAAAGAGGGTAGTCTAGGAAGCAAGAGAAGGCAGGATTGCCAAGTCCAGGGGGTCTAGCAGATGGCAAAACCAAGGTTCAAAGCAACAGGTTGCAACAGAGACAGATAAGAACCCCGCAGGGTTTCTAGAAGCAGATTGTGGAGAGACTTCTTAAGGAAATGAGAAAAAATAATTTACAGGACAAAGTGTAGATGGGGTAAAGGGTACAAAACTTGTTTGAACTCATTTTGGAATAGAAGTTTCCTTTAGAATATAGGCCACAGTCAAAGGGAACTTCAGTCAAGAGGCAACATCACAGGAGGAGAGAACCTGATTTACTCCAGAAGACCTCTAGCTCCGCCTGTTGATCCAGTCTGTGCAGGGGGCCCGGCACGAGCCTTCCCACTGCATTTCTCTTTCAGACTCTTTCCTCTATGGCTCCATACCTCCACACTCTTCCCTCATTCAGTCCACCTTGCACATTCCCTGGTCAGATCGAGCTCCCTTGAAAGTTGTAAACACCATTGCCATCCTGTCACAACCTCTGCTCGAATCCCTCCTCCAGCTCGCTTGATAGCAACCACAGCAAATCTAGTCTCATCTGCTTGTTTACCAAGAACTCCCATTGGCCCCAGCTGTCCATCCTTACATTTCCTGACTTCCCCTACTGCAGCTCCTTCCACGGCTCCTCGGAACGAGCCCTACTCACATACACTTTGTGTCGGAGAGGCTGTAGTCCTTGCTGGAAGCATCCTTCCTGTACCCTTTCACCTGGACGCACGTCCACCTTCCCATTTTGTAAGGTAAAGGGGATTCTCCTTACTCCGATGAAACCTTCCCTGATAATGCCCTCTGACTTATTGGAGTTTCTAAAGCCTGGTGAGAATACTGCGTAGGTACACACACACATGCACATGTGCGCGGGCACACATACACACTCTTTTCTGTTTGTAATCATCGATAGGCAAAGGGATTTGTTTTTCTATAACAGTATGGAGAAAAGAATTGGTGGTGGGGGGAGGCTGGGAAGAGAGAAGAGATAAAGGAAAAGGATTTCCTCTCTGGCCTGCTGGACTGAATTAGAAAAGCTAATATGGACAAGGGAAGGGAGATGAGGCTCACCAAGTAGGAATAATAGATTTGGGGAGACTAGGCCCCAAAACAAGCTGATTTGGGACCCTGGTAAAAAATTAGAGTTAGGGAGAATGGGCTCACTGCCTCTGCAAGGAAATAGCACCCCTTCTGCCATTCCAGGCGGAAAGCTTTGGGAGCATCCCAAGACCACACCTTTGGCAAGTACATGGCATCTTTTTGATGGGCAGTGGCAGTGGGAGCCTTCTCCAGACTGTTGTGTGGGCAGCAGGCACAATGAGGAGAGACATGCCTGGGGCAGGAAAAGGCAAATGTGGAGCATGGCTCCGGGGCACTGCAGCTGACAGACCTGTGTGAGAGCGTCATGTCACCGCCGGGGACTCACATGATAAGGGTGTAGGCACCAAGCTGCTGTGTTTAGCAGGGGAGCCGCTGTTGAGCTGATAGGCATTTCAATTACATACTGTGTAGCTTGTTTCACGTGTACTATTGTTATTTTATATATGTCTTATAAAGCTGTTTAATTTTACTTAAATTCTTCAAACTTTTTAAAGTTTAAACATAAAACTCTGACTTGTACTTAAAGCTCTATACAGGAATGAGTACATTGTTGGTGTTCAAGAACTTTTCACTGAGGAATTAAGTATTTCACTTTGGGTTGATAGACTGGATATAGAAAGAACAGCATAAAAATTCACTAACTATTCTCAGAGTGACTAAATTCCTTCAGTTTTCAATGATTTCGCTTCTATTGACTTTGGACGCTACACTGATCTTTGCATTCGGAGAAGGTAAGTTGTTCTTTTAAAGACTTGTTGAGTCCAGGTTGTTTTAGCATGTGCTACATAAAAATTGACTTCACAGTAGCAAAGGCAGAAGGTGTGGGCTCCCTAGTCCTGTGTGGTGTTCAGGTCTGGGGTTACTCCTTGCCCTAGTGACTGTCACTGTGAGAGGAAGCCCTGAGTTGGATTAGTAATTGGATTCTGAGAAGCTCTCTTCCTCTGCTTTGCTGAATCTTGGAAAGGCTAGGCCTGTAATTCAGGATGCTCTGGGCCCTCAGCCACTGAGTCCTAGACTCAGAGGGAGGCACGAGGTCCTGGCACATGAGTACTCCACTTGACCTGTTTACCAGAGAGCTCAGGCAAGGACAACTCCTTGGAGTGGCAGTTTGAGGTCGAGCTAAGTGGATGGCCATATTTGCTTGTAAAAATGCTGACCAAACTATGTCAGCCTTCCTTCCCTTGATCCCCTGCTGGTCCAGGGGGCCAGCAGAGGAACACAGCTAATGAGGCACTTGTGTGGGTATGAGACTCTCCTTCTTGCCCAATTTGCATAAGGTGCCTTTAACACATCATTTATAATATCCAGTGTTCTCATTATAGAAAATAGATCAAAGTAGCAGGCAATTATCAAAGCAATTATTAAGGGCAAAACACTGTTTACATGAGTAATCTAAATTAATCCTCCCAGCAATTCTATGAGGGATGTACTATTATCACCCCTATTTATTCAGATGAGAAAACAGATATTCAGAGAAGTGAAATAGCTTGCTTAGGTCACACAGCAAATGAGTATGATCTGGGATTCAAATCCAGGCCTGCTGCCTGGTGCTTCCCCACCACCATTCACCTCCCAATTGAACTATAAATGAGGGTAACTCTTGGGTTTATGGTAACTTTGAGCACCATCTTTGGAGTCAGAGAGATCTGAGCTCCAATCCAAGCTCCATCGGTTGCTCATTAGGGCATCATCTAGTGCAATTTATCTGTACTCTGTGCACTTTGTTTCCTCATCTGAAGAAAGGGGATAGCGACAGTCCCTCACCTGGTGACATAATCCAAGTGAAGGACCTAAATCAAGTGCCTAAAGTTCCTCGGACATACTAAATACCCAAATTTTTAAAAAAAATTTTAAAAGAAGCCCAAAGGTGAGAGATGGTGCAGGAACCTTTGAGTTGGAGATGCGGGTAGGGGGCAGATAAAGCCAGAAAGATACTTCCTTCTCCCCTGTGTTGGTTACCTAAAAGTAACCAAGGTTGCCTAAGGTTCAAAATTAGCAGGCTTGGAGGTAATAGTTAGATTTTGAAATGTGAATTCCCTGGGCCTCTAGAGAACAAAGGCTGCTTCGCTAATCTGTGTTTCCACTCTTCCTTTTCAAACCACGACAGTGTTCCACTGCAGCCTCAGTCCTCTCCATCTTTCTGGCTTCTGACTTCAGGCCTCTAGGTGGCATAGATAAGGCTCTGTTAAATAACCGTGCAGATGAGAGGAGGAGAGATAATCAAAATATCATGTGGCTAGCACCTACTCATATTGCTGTTCATACATCATGCACGTAGTATCAAAAGAATGCCATGTGTATGTCTGTGAATTCATTAATTAAAAAAACTTCACTTATTTTGGAATTTGTCATATATATTTTTTATTTCTTTCTTTTTTAATATTAGCAAATGTATCTTCCAACATTTATTTTCCATAGATTAAGTCAAATGTTATTTTCCACGTGCACGTCTGTTGAGTGATAGGGGGATGTGGTCAGAGCATTGCCACATGATGGCCTGTCTAATATTAATGATGAGCGAAGAATTGCATCTCCAAACAGCTTAGCTGAAGCAGAGATGGAAACGCCTCCAGAGGAGCAAGAAAAGGCTGAAGAGGGTGCCCTGAGGACATCCTCATTCTATTCAGGAATACAGGAAAGACAGTTCTGCCACTGTCCAGTGTGCAAGAAGGATCCTTATTATGAGCCAAATGGAGTTCGAGGGGGAGAAGCCCCAGACGCCATCGCCGAGGGGAGACCCTTTGCCTTTGCTCCTCCTCACAATTAGGCTGAGTTTTTATGTCTAGCACAGAGAATGATCCAAGACATGGAGCCAGAGAAGTGCTAATTCCACTTCGTTTCTATCCCCTTCCTTAGCCTCTGTGCTGCCCTGAATCTTGGAAGGACAGGTTTCTGGCTGATGAGCTTTCCTGCAGGCGAGTAAAAGGGAGGCCAAAAGCAACCATACCAAGTTCCCGGCTGCTGCCCCTGCGCAGTGGATCCACTTGACTCCCAGACCAGGACTCTGGAAAGCTAATCTCTGGGTCACTGCAGGGAGCACCCTAGCCCTGGCTTTTTATTACATTCTTTGCATAATGACATGAGTCCCTTCTCTTGCCAGACAGAGAGCATACAAAATGCAGACAAGACTCTAGGGAGCAAAGCCCTCTGTCTCCTCTGCTTTTGGAAACCAGCAGGCTTTGCAGCAGTGGGAATGCTGGGGGCAGGGAGGGGGCTCTCACCACAGTCACATCTGAAATGTCAAGAGAGGGTGGCTACTGTTGGTTAGTTCAAGCCTTTGCCTTCTCCCTCTTCTCTGATTGCCAGCCAAGTGCCCAATTCTTGCTCATTATTTCCATCCTACTGAGGGCAGGTGGTAAAAGGGAAGAGAAGGTAAATTCTTTGAAAAGTTGGATAAGGCAGAGGTGGAAAACATCCATCGGTCACCAAATAGTCCCTGAAAGTGCCTCAGCACAGAGCACAGTGTGGAGCTGCCTGGTTCGTGTCTGGCAGGTTGTCTTTGCCCCAAACGGCCGAAGCAGGATTCCAGTCTTTGTTGCTCCCTATCAAGAGGCAGCCCTTATTTCCCTTCCCCTCAAACCTAGATGGGACTGTATGACTGCCTCAACAAATGGAAGGTGGCAGGAGTGAACTTGCATGACTTCCAAGGCTAAGTGATAAAAGGAATCATGACTTCCACCTGCTTCTTATTCTCTCTTGGGCCACTAGTCCCTGGAAACAGTCAGCATTCTGGGAGGAAGCCCAAACTGGCTCAAGCAGAGAAGCCAAATGGAGAGACCCATGCAGAGAGGAACTGAGGCCACCGGCCACCAGCCAGAACCAACTGCCAGACTGGGAGTGACAAACCTTCAGATAAAGGTTGACAGAACTCATGAGCATATTCGTTGTTTTACGCCACTAGATTTTGGGGTAATTTCTTATGTAGCCATAGTGGAACATCTTACGTTCCACCACCGCACCTTCTCCTGACACTTCGATCAGCAACAAGAGACCCCATATTCAAAGGAGCTAGAGCACAACTGTCCGAGTATCCTTTCCACTGTGGGTACTGGCACTGGTTGGAAGGAACCGGCCCCCCCACTGCGTAGATGGGGAAGCTGAGGCACAAAGCATAACCTCTCCAGGTTCACACAGTGAGGGGGAGTCAATCTCAGCGGGAAGGCCTCACTCCTCTGATCACCACACAGTGGAATGGCCGCCAGACAAGCAACCAGAAAACAAACAAAGAAAACCAAGCAAGGACCATTTTTAAAAACTACAACAAATTGAACAAGTATTATTTGATAACATGAAGCTTACAAGGAACTTTTATAACCATTACCTCGTATAGCATTTTTAAGATGTGAGTTAGGATCTTCATATTATTGAAAAGGAAACTGAGGCTTAAAGAGGCTCCGTACTTGCCTTAGGCCCCTCCCCTAGAGAATCTCCAAGCTGGTGGCCCGAGGCAAAGCTTATGCCCGTCCCCCAAACTGTTTCCGGTTTGCTAACTCTAGTCCTAAACTGTGCCGCATGGTCAGGTCTGTCATGGAAACTCAGAACTCTCAGCTGATTTCTAAAGTATCTGATTGAAATTTATCTCTCTCCCCAGTGCCCTCTCCCACTCCCTGTCAGTTCATCTTCACTTACTGGGGAGGGGGCTTCTGCCATGGATGACCGGGAGAAAGGCAGCCAGCCAAGTTCCCAGAAGAGGGAATTGGAGTCCTCTGCAGATGACAGTACTTTATTTAATGGAGTTTAATAAATTAAGGGGCTGAGCCTAAATGAGTTCAGAGAAGAGGGTCTCGGTTCTCTAAAGGCATGCCATGTGACAGAATCCAGCGCTGCAGCTCTGTTCGTCTCGCTCTCCGTTAGATGCTTCTCCAGGTCTCCCGGGAGTATTTGCCTTTGCCTGTTGACTTTGAGTTTTCACAGTCACTTTTTTGACCATAACCACATTTAAAGGGCATCTCTACAGATCAAAGTTAAATTCTCCTCCCACAGAAAATGATTTTACTGCTGAAAAGAAAAAAGTGCCAAATACGGAAACTAATAGGAAGGAGGAAGGAAGGTTAGTTGGAGCCCCAAGAAGGGAAAATTTTACAGGATGCTTTACTTCTGTTTCTTTACAATGGGTCTAACCACACTTCAAGATGCTTTTCCCCCAATGACAGTGGGGATAGCAAAACGGTCAACAATGATCTATTGTGTAGGATTCGTTACATTTAACAATCTGTGCCCGAAGGGACAGGGCAGAATGAGGATGGGATACTGAGGCTCGCTCGCTATGGTTAGGAAGCATCCATGTTCTCTTCTGTGAAATCAAGCCCATATTCTTCAGCCAGTTCTGAGGGCTGGAAGAGTTAAATAAAGCCCTCGCTGGTGTGAAAGGTGATATGGAAACTGTCAGCCATCAAATCAAAACCACAGATGCCATGGGGAAGGTCCCGTCCTGGAAGGTCACCCAGATACTCCAGCAGAAGCAGTTTCCTATTTATTTCACTGCTCATCACTTGCATTGGGACTGTATTCTGCCTGATTTCATCGGGGTGGCTGTACCAGTTATCAAAAATACTGGAGTACTCCCGTATGGGTGGCTGGATTGCTCCTTCTCTGAGCCCCTCCTTTCCCTTCTTGGCCTGGGGAAAAGTAAAGGGTCAATGATTGGCACAGCAGGTCCTCTGGGACCCTGCTCCAAGAGAAGGAGTTGGTGCCCTGGCACCCATGCCATATGGGTGGTTATATATTGGAGTGATTTCCCTGACCTGGAGAGCAGTTTTCTGACGGCAGAGGTGGTGGCACATCACTGAAGATCTGCGCTGGGAGCAGCCTCTTTCCCACAGAGGGTCCCTGAGCATGAGTGCAGCAGAAGGGGTCAAAAGGTGAAGGGCAAAGGAAGCAAACCACTTCATTGCTCTCTTCACTCGATAGGGTGCTGTTTTGAAATCTGTTCCAATAAAACGCGCTGGCTACCAGCTGGGGCAATGCCGAGTTTTATTGGCTGTGTGACTTTGGGCAAATTATCTAACCTCTTGGTTCCTGGAAAATTTTAACTGTCTTCTACTGAATGTTTAATCCTCTTTGACGATGATGAATGGCCACACTGCCCTGACTACAGAGAGTGGAAAACTTGGAAGAATCATCCTCCATGGGGAGTGGCTGCAGTGTTTCCTCATAGAGTCTGTATGTCACCCACTGCAGGGGTGACAGATGGAACAGCCTGGGAGCCAGGATAAAGTTCCTGTGCTTTCTGATTGCTTGAGAGTAGGGGCTCTAAGAATTTCCTTTGGGGCTTGGTCTTTATGGGTCTGGCCTCATAGCTGGACCAAGAGGATCTCAACTGGTCTGTGGTGACAAGAGAGGACTCTGAGTGACCAAGGGAAGTGGGGGAGTGAAGCAGTTCTGATCTGAAACAATGGATTCCCCCAGGGGGCAGACACTGTCCACCAGGGGTGGAGATGACACCTTCAGCAATTTTTTGTAGGCCTTGGAGAGAGGAGGAAGTGTAGGTGGCCTGTGCCCTTAGGTACTTCTTTGACTCCTGAGGTCATGGGAACGTTCCCATCCTTTTTCTCAAAGATGAGTTCTGCTGCGAGAGGCACCCCAAAGAGAAGAACCACGTCAATCTTCTTCATTGTTTTCATCCCCAGTTGCTTGCACAGTTCCTGGCACCTGGTAGATGTGCAATAACTGTTTTAATGGATAAAAAACCCAGAGCATGACGGAAACACAGACCCTCCCTCCTCCGCCAGTGCCTCTACCAACAGCCAGACTTCCTGTTGTATCTCTCAGCTATGAGCAACTTCCATTAAGCCTTGCACCCCATTAAGGATTGTCCTTTTTTTTTTAAAGATTGGCACCTGGGCTAACAACTGCTGCCAATCTTTTTTTTTTTTTTTCTGCTTTATCTCCCCAAACCCCCCCGTACATAGCTGTATATCTTAGTTGCAGGTCCTTCTATTTGTGGGATGTGGGACGCCACCTCAATGTAGCCTGACGAGCGGTGCCATGTCTGCGCCCAGGATCTGAACCCTGGGCCACTGCAGTGGAGCGCGCGAACTTAACCACTGGGCCACGGAGCCGGCCCCTTGTCCATTTTTTTTTAACCAGACACACCCAGTGACTATTTCTTGTTCAAATTTAAAAACGAAGCCACTGATGGCTCCCCCTCAACAACCACTTGAGGTCCTATTCCTAGAAGCTATGATCTTATCCGACAACATCCTCATGTGACAGTTTCCACGGCAACCAGTGCCCTCAAAATAACAGGAAGCCCACGAGGAAACATGCACACAGGGGTGCCCTTTGCTCTCTTCTTTCCGCCTATACCCAAGGAGCTCCCTGGCAGGAGGACGAAAGCAAAACCAGCCTCAACAGCAGGTGTCCCATCTCATGTGCACAAATTGGGAAATGTCTGAGCCCCGGCTGGCACCAGCCAGGGAGAATGCCATTTCAGCTCGATGGACAGACAAAGCATAGCATGAAACTCCATTTTATTTCATTTCCTCACAGGGCACTGGGGAAAGAGGAGCCCCTGAACATACTTCCTGGTTCTTAATGGCTGTTTCCTTTCCATGATTCATGCCTGAGGAGCAACACTTGGTGACCTCATGCCCATCTAGTCCTGAGTGTGCAGGATTTCCGACTTTCACATCTGGATGAACCATTCTATCCAAGGTGTTTAGTTCTTTTGTGGCCCCAGGGCATATGGTTACCATATTGTTACAGTGACAGGTGGCAAAAATTTTGAGGATCAGAGTAATGGAAGGAGGTGGGTGCCAGACATTTTCTGGGCTGGCTCAGTAGCCAGCCCCATCTCTGCCTAACTGTTGTGCTTATTTTATTCTGCTCCTCCATTCCTTTTGCACCCTTCGTTCATTTTTCCCTTCTGCCTTCTTCACTTATTCCTGCATCCTGCTCCCATTCCCTCTCTCTCTCTTACTCCTTCTCCTGCATGTTAATGCTTTTTTTTAAATAGTTTCTCTTCTTGTCATATGAGACCTCCCACCCCTTTCTTACCAGCACTCTTAACCTTTAGACATCTATTTAATACACTTTTCTTGATTGCTCTTTGGGTGTCTGCAAATACCTATGTGAAAATCAGCTTTGTTTTCCCTTTGCTCAATCAAGCTGTCTCTGCATAGAACTGCCTTTCTCATCTCCTCTGCCACATCAAATCTCATTTATTCACCAGACGCTTATGGAGGACCTACTACGTGTCTGGCATTAGGCTCGGCAGAGGGGATATAGGGCAGAGGAAGGCCTCCTGGAAGAGGTGGGGCCGGAGATGGGTGGAAGGGCACCTTCCAGAACACCTCAAGTTCCATCACCTCCTCAGGGGAGGTTCCCTGCCCCCTTCAGCCCACCACAGTCACCTCTCATTCTGCTAAAGTCTGTAGCACTTTCTATCTCCCCCATGGATCCGGCACTTTATTCTAGACTGCCTTGTCACCTTGCTTTTATTTTTATTTGACTCCCGCCTTGTATTGTAGTTTTTCATAGGTTTATGTTCTGTCTCTCCAACTGGATCATAAATCCCTCAAGGATGGATTTTCTTTGTGGTTTGCTGTAGACTTTATTAACACTTCCTAACGGAGCGCCTTGGTTCTCTCATCCGTAAAATGGGCACAACGACGGAACCTACTTCAAAGGGTTAGTGTGAGGACTGAGTGACCATTTGTGAAGAGCCCTCCACTGTGTCCCTGCTCTCAGAGTGTCGTCACCACTGAGATGTTGCTCCTGGAGTCAGACTGCCAGGATCTGAATTTGGTGTTTACCACTCATTTGTTCTGTGACCTTAGGCAAGTTCTTTAATCTCTCTGTGCCATAGTTTCCTTTTCAGTAAAATAGTGATAATAATAGTATTCTAACTCATGTCTGTCACATGGTAAGCCCTCTCTGAGTTTAATCTTCTTACTATAATTCACAAGTTCTAATATAAGAAAAGCACTTCATTTCTCTAGGCCTGTGTCTTTACCTATAACATAAAAGGACTGAACGAGATGACCTGCAAGATCCCTTCCAGTGCTTCAATCCTAAAATCTGTTAGTGGAGTGATCCTACAGCCCCATTTGCCTGGGACAGTCCCAGTTTATGCCTATTGTTCTAGAAAATGCTTAATTGTGCCTCCTTTCACTCTTAACATTATCCCGGTTTGGAGCATGCATTACATGGTTGCCCTGTCTGTGAGTAAGCGCGGATATCTCAGTGTGCCTAAGGCCCATCAGTTGTCATCCTTGCTCTGCCTTCCAGGAAGAAGTAAGGGGAACCAAGGACAGCCTGGTCTATACACAAGAAGCCAAGCATCGGCTCATCTTGGAGCTCAAACTCCATCTCCGGTACACAGCTGGTCTTTCGGTTGGCAGCCACCCTCAAAGCAGTCGCCCACTGGGTTGGCCTTCATCCTTGTTTGACTTGAATGCCAAACCTAGGCAGTCTGGCACTGAGCCTCCTGTCTCTCGGCATTCATCTATAGGAAAAGCAGATACTTTGTGAACAAGTCCTGCCATGGCCTTCCAATGAAAACACCTCAGTGGGATTACATGGAGATATTTTCTTTGTCAATCTCAGTAAAACTATTTGAACAGAAAACCCAGCTGAAATGCACCGACAGTTCCTAGGGACTTGGGACTGATTTAGTTACTCTAAAAAGGGTACTTAGTGTTCTACTCTTGGAAGCTTCTGGAAGTACCAGCTTTGCCCAGTGGGAGCCACGCCTGTCTGTCTGTCTCAAGGACATGTGCCATGGTGGCAGTGAGGCTTAATCCTTGACATTCCAAAAACTCATGGGAAATGGGAAACTAGTCTCCCAGGTGGGATGTCTTGAGGAGATATCCAAAAACCTCATCAAAAAGCTTGTCAGCTCCTTTTTCCTGCTTAGTTCCCTTTCCTTCAGGATCCACTGTGAAAGGTTGTCAAGTTCTTGTACTGCTGCTTGTGTTTGGGTCTCTGCATGATTGGCACCTCCAGGGTTCATTATGGGCTTGGTGATTTTCATGAGAAGGCCCAAGTCGATGATGTCAATCTTCCCAACTCTACCCTTCTCGGGAAACTGTGGGGAGCAGTTTGCCCCTGGGGGAACCTTGTGGTCACCTTGCTTCTTCTAATCCTGAACCAAGAAAGGTTTCAGGTCTAACAGCCTGCATGATTTTTAAAAAGTGTTGAGGACTCTGGAAAAGAATAACAAAAGCATTCTCTTCAACATTGTCTTATAATAAAATCAGAATTAAGAAACAAAAGTTTATCTAAACCTATTATTCTTTTACATGGAAAGAAATTGAACTCTTTAATTTGGTTCTCTAGACTACTGCTGTCCAACAGAAATTTCTGTGATAGGAAATGTTCTCAAATCTGCACTGTGCAATGCAGAAGCCACTAGCCACGTGTGGCTATTTAGTGTTTGAAATGTAGCTAGCGTGACTAAAGAACTCAATTTTTCAAATTTAATTTTAGCTAATTTAAACTTAAACAGCCACGTTACTAGTGGTGACCATACTGACCAGTATAAGTTCTAGACACTTGTGCTTGATGGCAAGACTACGTGCTACTCAAACCATGCAAAGGTCACTTTGGATTTCTTTAACCTGCCCTGTCTCATTATGAGATCGTGAAACATATTTGTCACAGAACAAGCATCCATTCATTGATGCATTCATTCATTTAACAATATTTATTGGACATGTGCTATGTACAAGGCACTGTGACAAAAGTCAGGAATATGTCAATGGAAAAATGACCCTACAGAGTTTTAATGGCATTTGCGGATTGTGAATAGGAGGGCACCTCCCAGACAAGCCAGCAGCAGCTCCAGATCTGCTGTGTAATCAGGGCTTCTGCTCGCAGGTTGGAAGGTAATGGAAGGAGAGGGGGGAAGGGAGGAAGAGCCTGAATTCAATACGTTGGGAGTTACGGTACATTGTGAGGATTAAATGAAATGAGAACAAGGTCTGCAAAAGAACTCTGGAAAGTGTAAGACATTGCATTGTTAATATTATTGTGAGCTCATGAAACAATCTGAGGCGATGGCTTCCCCAGCCACCCAGTGTAGCATCTCCTAAAGCAATAAAGCAGCTGACCTATTGCCTCATGAGGAGGTGGCAGGACGTGAAGTAAAGAGAGATGGCACAACCAACTGCCAAGGCAGGGGGATTTCAGACGAGGGGGGAAGGCAGTGAACTGAGCAGGAATGTGGCTGAGGGGCAGGGCGTCAACACTTCATTGACTGTCAACAAATGTACTGCGAGGGACTTTCCTGGTCATAAATAGCCAGCTAGGACCTCAGGTAAACATTTCATCCCATTCTCCAAAGAGCAAACAGCAGGGAGAAGGGGCATCGGCTCACCACCACCACCACTCTCGAAGGCTGATTCCTATGGGATTTGCAAGGGCACTGTCTCTATTCAGTAAAACCTTGTGGCTCCCACTACAGGTCCTAAAACACTCCTGAGCCTTGAGGGGTCTGGAAAAGCAGCAGCAAGATCCTGCAGTAAGATGCCCCGTATCCTGACTGCCTGGAACTCAAACTGCTTGCTCAGGCCCCAGAGCCCAGGTCTGAGTGGGCAGGGTGACAGCAGTTCAAACCAGAGCTCACAGATTGTGCGTTCTTGGCCCTGTAACACGTCACCGGTGCTTTTCAAACATCCAGCCCTCAGAAGAGGAGCAACTCTGACTCGCACGCACAGCCTGCTGGCTCTGGCGTGCCAACTCCGCCTGGTAGCCCTTCCCTTTTTCCCTCTGGGTTAACAACAACATTTGCATGAAAACAGGATCTTTGCTGCTGCACATTTTCTCCCTCTCTCCGCCTCCCATTCTGTTCACCTTGTCCCGATCCCTCCCAGGCAGTGGCCCAAACATCGTCTAAGCAATCACCCACCAGCCCAACTCTAAGAAGTGGCTAAGAAGTGGCCATGACCATTAGGACGCTTCAGACTCCCTTACCCCTCTGAAGAGAGGACTATACAATACTAGCCCACTCCAGGCCCCAGCTGTCAACGTTTGATGGTATCATCTAACTGATAAGAATTGGTCTAAAACGCTTACTCTTATAACCCAAAGGGATTACCCACCTGTAGTTTTAGAGGGGTTTCCCCTTCCCTCCCAGCAGACTAATCTTCCTAATTATTTTTAATTTAGGCTAAGGTTAAAAAATTTGCATTCTCTAAGCACACAGAAAACTAACTGAGGCAAGGAGGGCAGAGGAGGGGGTAAAAGACAGTGGAACCCTGTCAGCCAGCCGAGGAGAACCCCAGTGAACCACATTGATGGGGTCTTGGTCTTTCACAACCCAACACTGTTCAAGGATTTCTCGGACTTAATTTCAGGACTCCTAGTGGGCCATACTCCTGTAAGCACCAAATGTAGATCCAAGGGGAAAAGTGAATAGATGCAAAAGATGTTGTCTTAGATGCCGTAATTTGTTGTGATAACAGGTTTATTCTTTCAGGCCTATGTGGATCCCTCGAGAGCTTTATGGAGCACCCCCTTTCAGTCTGGAGATAATCTGATCACTTTCCCTCCATGTTGTGTGCAGACACATTTTCCAATACTTATTTCAATACACACCTTCTCTTCCAACCCCCACTCTGGGTCAGAGGGTTTCTGGGGAGATTACTCTCTGCACTTATGGAGCACAGACATGCACAGAAGTTGACGGCAAGGAGGCATCTATTTCCTTCTAATATCAGCGCATATGACTCAAGGCCCGTGTATCCCTCACACGTGGGGACAAGAGGCCCAGCCAGAGGGTCTGGCCAGACCTGATGCAGCTCAGACGTGGCCCTTTGCTCCTGCAGCCAGAGGAAAATCCTGTCAAAATGGCTTAACGATCTTCTAATATTTCCATGCAATTAAGGCCACATCTGTCTCCCAGGCCCCCGCACTCTTTGCTAGTGCACAGACATGAACCAAACAGTCTGTCTTGTCGATCTGGAAGGTAACAAAGAGCTCCATTCATGACTCTAGGCACTTTCACCGGTTTTTTTTTTTCAAAGTAAAATAGAGTTTTCACTTTGAGAATAACCTGTGTGGCAAGCAAGCGAAGGATTTTTCCCCCCTAATAAATCAAATTCAACAGCCTAATAAAATGCCGGCTCCCCCTCTCTCCCTCCCACCACACTCCCTCCCACTGTCCCACTCTGCCAACAATCTAATAGAGAGTAGTGGGCACACCCAAAGGAGGTAGGGGAAGGTGAGCTGGGAGCAGATGAAGGGAGTGAAAACATCTTTTGAAGCTGCCATGGGCTTGTTTGGCAGATTGAGGACTGGGACGGGTGGAGGTCGGCGGGGGGCGGTGTGCAGTAGGTAGGTGGGTTGTCTGTCTTCCCTTCCCCTACTGTACCTCCTTTCTCAGCCTTTCTGGGCTTGTTTCAAAATACTCCTTTTCTTCTGCTGCTCCCTCTACCCACTACCCATCCCCAAATATTGGGTAAACCTTCTGCTTCCTTCTTTTGCACAGGGAGGAACAAGAGAGCCATATTCCGAAGGATGGAGCAAGGGCTCTTGGGCCACACCTGCAGCTGAAGCCCTGCAGGAGCTTGCCTCTCCTCAGAACCAGGCTGAGAGATCTCCCCCGTCTTTGAAGCCTCCAGAGAGTGAGTTTGCAGGAGATAAGTGCTGATAAAGATCGGGTTTGGTGCTTATCCGCAGCGAACACAATCTTTTGAGGTTCTCTCTGCACTCACAGGCTGTAGAAGCTCTAATCAGAAAACAGAAGGGAAAATGCAAAACCAAGCAGGATTTGCTGCTGCTTTTTCTTCTTCTTTTTTGTTTTGTTTTGTTTCGGTCTACACACTGGAAAGCCCAACATAGATACTGTGACACACGGGACTCCAGAGCAGAGATGCAACCCTGGGTCTTTGTTTTGTTCAACTTCTTTGTTCTGACATAAATGGAGGAGATATTCTCAGTCCTGGACATAAGAGGATGAGCCAAACATTGATAACAATGACAATCTGCCTATAGCATTTTCTTTTCCAAAGTGCTTTTACAGGCATTGCATTATCTAGTCCTCAAGATTACCTTCTAAGGTAGGACAGATGGTTTACAAGTGAAGAAACCGAGCCTGAGTTAGGCTATGTAATTTGTCCAATGTCACACAGCTTGAAGTGGGGGTGCCAGGAGTAAAAGCCAGATTTGCTGCCCATAAAGCTGGGTTCTGCTTGTTCTATCCCATGCAGAGGCTCAGCTGGGAGATACCCAGAAATAAGAATGGGCTTGAACCTGGGTATCCCACCTGGAAGCGTTTGGAAAGCTTGGTGGCAGTGGCTGAATTGGGGTAGCGGGGGGCTCTGAGCTTTGCAGCATGTGAGTAATAGAAGAAAGGCAGAGCCTTGGCGGCCCTATATTTCAATGCATTGTTTTCTTAGTATGATATTAGCAAGGTATTATCTTAGTGGATATTAGCAAGAAGCACATGCCGAAGATGTAGCGAGAGTAGAAAGAGCACCGGAACAGGAGATCCAGAGCTGTGTCTGCTCCACCATGACTAGCTCTGAGGTCTTAAGCAAGGATTACTTCTCTGAGTTTCCCTTCTGTAAAATGAGGAGTGAGACAAGATGGCACCTAAGACAGAAGGGTGGGGAAGAGGAGGGTAGCATGGAGAGTATTTGCTCCTCCACGAACACATTCTCTAAAAATGGTACAACCACAAGGACAGTTTTGGGTAAAATGTTGACATGACTTGTTAAGACTAAGATGAAAAGCACAATGGTAGAACCTGGCTACGCGTATCCCTCCCAGCTCTGAAGTTCTGCGGTGCTGATATGGGAGTCTTCAGCTCAGGGAACTATTGATGGCTATTCATGTCCATAAAGATAATGAGTTATTTCCACACAAATTTTTAATAAGCAATTCTGCTCCTGATTGCCAAGTCCGCAATATTATGGATCATAAAAAGCCTCAAGTGACCATCTGCAGTTGGATAGAAAGGAAACCATCCATAAAAAACCGCACAATTAACAGTACAGCAAAAGTAACTGGAACTCAGCCTAAAAGAGAGTTTCCTGTGGGAAAAGGTGATCTATTGTTCAAATGATCTATCTTAGGAACCTCAATGGTCACTTCTAGGATGGGAAGTGTGAGGCAAGGGGCTCTAACTTTACCTCTATTTGAATTTTTCATAAGAATGTAATGGTGTTATTATTTCATTGAAAATCAATTTTAAAAGATCGGTAAAAAAAGGAACATCTTGTTCATGGCCGAGTTCATGGTTTAGAGACCAGGGTCTGGACGAGATTCACGCCAAGGGTTCACTTGAGTTGTAGAACTCGCTGACCTTGGAGGGAAGCCCCATGCTGCAGACAGCCAGTGCTCAGGGGTGGCGAAGCCATGTGGAAAGATGGTAAACATGCCCCATTTGTGTCTATCATGCAGGTATCTTTCAGGAATACCTTACTTCGTGCTTCGTATTCTGTTGCTTTAGCTCCCATTTAGTGTGGCCCTGAAGATAACCCTGGGAGGTGGGTCAGAGAGGGTACCTTCATTTTATAGCTGAGGGGATGGAGCTGTCCAGCCCCCAGGCCTCCTTTCCTTCTGTCTGTTCTTTAGCAGAAGGCCTTTCTTGGGCTCCCACTGAGGACCCACACCATCATCGCTACATCATCCAGTAGGTAGCTGGATTCAACAAATTCAGTTTGAAAAGGGTCTTCAGAGGTCCCTGTTCATTTAAGAGCCAAACTACTGGAGAAATACGCCCCTTGAACACAGAAAGATAACTACACTCTTTCACATACACTTACAGATCCTTTAGAAAATATTTGCTTGGCATACGGGCAGGAAGGTTCAGAACTATAATCAGGTTGGTATCGTCATTTAGGACACAGACTCGGGGCTGGACTGGTCTGGGTGCTGAGTCAGGCCCTGTTCCCAATGACAAGAGGTCTTAGTCTTTTTCATGGTCCCCCACACACACCTGCACACACACAGACACCCACAAATTACAATGCATTTTGAAAACCACTAAATATTGCACTATAAATATTTCACTTATGCAAATAGAATATAGCAGAAAGTATGCATGTAGACAGTGATAGTTATCTATCTTTTCTAGAATCAGAAAAATAACTGTTTCTTCTACTTTTCTTTTGGTCATATATACAGTATTTGCTGAACATTTGCTTTGGAAAGACAGTAAACAACACAGTTTATTGGTATACGATTAGCCACAGGCTTCTGATTTTAGGTGTTTTAGTAATAGTGGAGATTTTTATCTGTACCTGGCATGTTTTGGGTGTGTCTGAGATGGGTGTGTCTCAAGAAACCTCTCCAGGTTCCTAAATTCTCAATCAAAGTTACTCGAGTGAAGAACAGATTCGGGATATCAAACCAACAATTAGGATTTCAAGTGTGCCAAGCCTGCTACAAGTACATATCTTAAGATTTCAGAAGCCAGAGGGCTAATCCCACCATCAAAAGCTGTAGAGTAGTAATTCATATTACCCCTTTCCTTGGACTTTTCCTGAGTGTAAGAATTATTACCAAGTCTTCTTTTTCTAACCGATTGCCCTGCATATATTAAATAGATGTGTACAGCTCATCAGAATGGAAAGCAAAGAACAATGTACTTATGCTGGGTGGAGTGGGGGCTGGGTACCTGGGGGGTGGTTGCACGTTCAGCTCAAGTAGCTTGCATTTCCTGTTTGGTGGGGTTGGGTGAGGGTTTAAGGAGGAAAGTCTCAATGCTAAACCAGATAGGTAGCCTCATTGGTGATGCCTGAGGAACTGAGATTTGTCTTCTGGATACCAGATGGAGGTTTTAGTATTAGGAAACTTAAGGATCAACCACTCCCCAATTCCAGCTGCTTGCTTCCATTGTCCTTTGTCCTATCCCTTCCAAGGTCCCTTTAAAATTGGATTAAACAATTTCTCAGACCAGCACATGAGACGCTTGAAGGAAAATTTAAAAAACATCTTATTCTTAATACTATTTTCTGTTTGCAAGAATCATATGAATTTTCAAGGGGACCTGGCAGATGGGAGCGGGGAAGGCTCAGAAAGGCCTATGAAGTTCATAAGCACTTTACAATCTATTCTCCAAATGCAGCCAAACTCAGACTCTTGATTCACTCCACTACCTAGGAAATCACAATCATACAGATATCATAAAGTTACCTTTTATTTGTCTATTTATCTACAGGCCTAATAAAACTGATAATCACTATGATTATTTCTTTATCATCAAACTGATCTCTCAAGGAATTATACCAACTCCACAGTCACAATATTCTCCTAAATTGGAGGTCAGCCCCCTGAATATTAAAACCAAATGGTACCTTAGAAAGTACGTTATTTTCTCGGATTTCTCCAAATCTTAGAAATGATAAGGTTACCTTAAATCTTTCAATACAAATGATAACCACGATTACCTTTAACTTCTTGTAGAGGAATACAAGCATACAGCGAGGGGCCAGAACAAAGTCCTGAGCTGGTCTAATTCCTGTACTCAGCTCCCTTTCCCCCCCGTCTCTTTTTAATGGAAATGGCAGAAGATGCATTTTCTAGACTGATTTTCCTCCAGACTGTTTTTATAGCCATCATAATAACTGAGAGTTTTAGACTGTTTTATAGTTTAAGACATTTATCTTAATAGGAGCCTTCCCACACCTATAATCTTATTTAACCACCACAATAAACTGGACAAGTAGGTAGTATTATTCCCCTCTCCCATTTTGCTGATGGAAAATGGAAGGTTCTGAAAGGCTAAGACCTCATTCCTGGTCACAAAGCTGGTAAGTAGAAGAACAGAGTCTAGCCCTCTGGACTCCAGATACCCGCACTTTCCACGGGGCCACCCTTTCTCTGATGCATTCTATGCCCCCAAACACTGTGGCAGTAAGTACATTTATCTTTTCAGATCGATGCCATTTTTCTTTCCCGTTTGATCTTGCCCCTTGGTTAGATTATAGGCAGTTTTAAGGCGAGATCTTTCTCTGTTAGTTACCACCTTAACTTGCAGTTTGGGATCCAGAGACACTTGCTGATGGATGGCATGCACTGGACATGAGGCTGCTGGCTTTGACATTTTAAAACTGCACACTTCCTTCAGTGACACAGCGTGCCCAAGCAACAGGCCTCACTGCCATTTGCTCAAAACCAGGAAGCGAAACTGGCCACCAAGAACAAATGACCACCAGCCAGAACATTAGTGCAAACCAAGCAAAACACGCCAAGAGACAGAGCATATGGGTCAGAAGGACAAACACAATCAGCCTGCAGTTATCTGTGAAGAAATGTAACACAGTTCTTCCTCTCACCCCGGTTTGAGTCACAATCATCCCCAACTTTTAAACAGCTTAAATTGTGTACCTATAGATGTGTTCTTGCACAAAAGCCATCCTTAGACCTGCCTTTTGCTAAGATCTTGGTCTCCACACATGCACAAGTACTGCCTTCTCTAAACTGTTTGGTTGAATGTTCTGAGAAGGACAAGGCAGGCTCTTTAATGTGCAGAACACGATTTTTTCTCACATTTTCCTTTCTATACCTCCTCCCTCCCACCTCCTGTCTTTCTTTTAACCAAGTCAAATCTCTGGCAAATGGTATTAAGTTTTTTAGTGTGCGACTGCAAAGGGGTTTTCTGCCTGGGGTGGAGCTGCTTGGAGCTCTGGGAGCCTGCTGTGGCATAGGTAATAGTAATCTGAATTCTTGCATCTTAGCAGCAAGCCCGGTCACGATCATGTGCTCTGTCCCCGCTCTCCTCACTATGCTGATTGCAACCCAGATAGGAGGAGCTTGTGGGAGCTGATTGCTGCTCTGAAAAGAGCCAGTTTCTTCAGCCTTTTTCATTCTGATAGGCCATGACAAGAGGGAGAGAAAACAAAAGACACAAACTTCTTTGCACATGAATGCATCAAGATGTGTCTTTCTGCATACCTTTGTTCCATCTGAAAGGAAGGGAGGTAGCCAAAGAGACATGGCCAATTAGACAAAGACAGATGGGCACATCAGAAAAAATTCTGCTGGATCCTATATTTGCACAGCTTCAGGAATTTTCAATGCACAGTATCTTATACCCCACATGATGTTCCTGTCAACTGAGTTCAAATGACAAATGTGGTCTTTGTAGCTCAACATGTGACACCCAACAGATTCTAGACCAAGGTCAGCTTTGCTGTCTATAACTCACTTTGCATATTATTATTATTATTATCATCATCATCACCATCTATGCTGGCCCAATAACTTGGCTGTGCTCACTTAGTATAAGCCAGGTTGGAAGGAATAAGGAGAAGCCAAGAAAACGTGAACGATGGAAATGTGCAGAGCTACTGAGATACCCCTAGGGACACTAGTCCTACTTGTTTTCCTCAAAGTTCCTGGGCTTGCTGCATCAAAATCACTTGAGGTGTTGTAAACACGAAGCTTCCAGGAACCATTACAGGTCTAGTGAGGTTGACTTTCAGGAGCCAGAGCCCATGAGGCAACACTTTTCACACTCCCCGAGTGCGTCTGAGGAGGACAAAGGTTACAGAAGCTATGTTAGATGCTCAGTGAAAAAAATTGTTCCACCATCACATTTGTTGGAAAATGCTACAGACTATACTGCCCCTGACTTCCCTTGGAGATTCCCGATGTGTATTAGCACGTGCTGGGTTCTGATCAATCCTGAGGCAAAGAGGCCTCTGTAGTCTGTGTAACACAGTGCTTCCCACACTGATTTGAACACAGAATCCTGTTTACATAAAGCACCTTTGAACCTCCCTCAGACACATTTTGGAAGCAATGAAATGCCCTAATAGAACCTCTATCACAAGTCATTGGAGGACCCAACTCCCTACATCTCACTTTTCTTCTCTTTTCCTGCCATAAACCACCCAAACCATTGTGAGAAGGAGGCGTGGTTCCCTAGGCACAGACAAATGCACACAAGCACAAGAGAGTAACTACACTTTTTGTGTAATTGGTTGCTTCTTATAATCATAACTTGCTTTGGTTATGCCCCGGAAGCAATGTTGCGTATTCCTTCCTCCCATCTTCATCATTTACGTGTAAATATCATAGCTTCAGAGGGGCTTTCCTTGAATCCTACAATGGAAACTGTATACAGCCTTAAGCTTTCTCAGAGCACTCTTAACCTTTTCTTCATTCGTACATACCACATTTATAATTATATATTCCTTTGTGCAAATGTGTGACTAATGTTTCTCCCCACTAGACTGAACTCTATGAGGGCAGGGGCTCTGGTCCAGCTTGTTCTCCTGGGGACTCAGGACTTAGCACAGTGCTTGCCAGACTGTAAGCACTCAACAAATATCTGTTGCTTGAGTGAATTACAGAGTTTTAATTTAGCAATTCATGTAGAACATGAGAGTTGACACGATTTAAACTTAGAGTGGTTCTGTCTGCACATCAGAATTTCCTGAAAAGCTTTTTAAAAACGCAAGGTTCTACCCAAGATCTCCTACCTGAGAAGGAGGAGAGGCACGTGTAGGAATAATATGGCAATCACTGGCTTACTGGATGGAAAAAGGAGGGTACTCGTCCATTTTATTCTAGTCTCTTCTCCCAACTTGCTATAGGTTTTGGGCAAGTCTCTGCATGTTTTGGTGCCTTAATTTCACTGTTCAGTAAAGTGGGAGTCCCACTTGCCACTCCAAAATTACACCATGAGATGTCTACCTAAGCATTTTGAAATCCTAAAATGAGAGGCGATTCTGAAGTTCGTATCGTGGTTACCATATCTAGCATGGCGGGTTTCTAGCACATGGCTGCGACTCTCGGGCTCTGCCAAATGATTTTTAATATAACTTCAGTAGGGAAGTTTTTTTACTGACACTGCCCCTTTAACAGAAAAAGGACTGCTCAACTTGTTAACCACTCTTTCTTACTTGACCTCTTGTTTTGTGGTGCAAAAGTTACACAAGCAGACCGTTAGACACAGACACGCATGCTGGCCCGTTGGTGTTTTTTGCAGCGACATCTATCTCCAGCTAGGCAACCTGTGCCCAGAGCAGATGAGAGCATGCCTCGCCGACACCCTCAGGCAGGCCTCAGGGGCTCCCTGCCTGGGGCAGCTGCCGCAGCCGTGCTGAACTGGTCCAGCCCAGGTTGTCAGCAGCACAGGAAGCAGAGGGCACGACTAATGTACATGTCACCGTGTGGCTTATGGTCACAGCCTCACCCTACCTTCGAGCCTGCACAAGCTGCAAGAGCAACAGGAAATGGCCAAGGGTATATATAGCCACATTGTGTTTATCCAAAGGTGCTGTTTTGCACAGATTATTATGAACTTTTTCACTGGGAGAGGACATGGCATCTGCCTTTTCCGCAGGGCCTCCTGAGCTGCTTGTAAAATTAATCACTCCACCTGAGAAGGAAGAGGGACATTACGCCTTTTTGGTATCTTCATTTTCAAGGTGAACAGACCAGTGCACTTTCTTTTCCAAAGGATTTCCGGATCCATTCAACCAAGGCTCAGAAAGGATGGGAAACAGCAATGGGAAAATGCAGGATTTCCATGAGCCTCTACATACAATCCATCTGGGAAAATCATTCATTCTGTAGATTGAGTTTCCCTTGAAACTCATTAATTAGGCTTTGCTTCCCCCCATTACATTCTCCTGGCAAATAAATATGTACATCCTTTCATGGCGTATCCGTCCCACAGCCTTGGTCTAGCTCCCCCAAATCCTACCAGAGGCAGAGCCAACAGAAAAGTTATGGGTGTCAATGCTTGCGGGGCCCAGCACCACAGGCCACCTTTGTTCTCAAAGGGGAACAGTCCAGAGCAAAGGAAAAAGGTCTCTCGTTGCAGATGCCCACCTAAGGCAGAGCCCTTCCTCACTGCTTTGAAAGTACTTCCTCGGGGTGCCAGTTTATTTATCAACGTTCTAGACTAAAACACACCTTCCTGAGCGGGGCCATGGCTTTAGCACTTCTGATGGGCCCTTTACCTCGCTCCTCTCCCCTGCTGAAAAACGGGGGAATGAGTATTAGGAACAGCGGAGCTACTGAAATCCTGGTCTCACAAAGGTAGATGTAAACGCTTGGGTCTAATGTGCACACCTGGGTGAGCTTGGGCAAATTAGGAAAGTTCTTTGAGATTCAGGTTTTCATCTGTAAAATGAGAATAATGAGGTTGTGAGGCTTAGATGACAGAATACAAGTAAAGTTTTTAGCACAGAGGCCACACAATCCAACACAATACATGGTAGAAGTAGTTGGGGTGGTAAGAATATGAAGTTGAAGTGGGACTTTAGAGCAGAAAGAATCCTATGGAGATTTGACCCTGATTTCAAGATTTTCAACTTTTCTACGTCCTGTAACTTTTTTTACAAACTCAGTTGGCTGGCTCACTCAGCATGGATAAAGTCTATATTCTGAGATAGGACTGCTTAGAAGGCAGGTGTTGGTTCAGTAGAGTTCCTCAGAGCCCTCTCTAATGGAGTGCCACTTAATGAATGTTCTTGGCTATTCCTATTCTGAAAAGACATTAAAGTTATAGATGCATTTTGAAAAAATAGGTGTCCCTTTAGTGCAAACATTCTGAAGAACAATTTAAAAGTTTTCCCAACTTCACAGTCCCACCAGCCAATGCTGGGACATGTTTCTCCAGGCCGGTTCAGAAGAACCCAGCTCAAGAAGCAAGAGGTGACTGCTTCTGGTTTCCATCCTTTGAAAAAAGGTGGCAGATATATGCATCTATTTTGTTTACTTTCTGCTAGGCACAAGGAGGTCAGAGGGAGCAAGGGGACCCAGGTTGTACCGAACCTTGTCTTGGTTCAGGAGCCCACTCAGCAGACCTGCATTTCCCATGGAAAGCCGACATACCTCATGGCTGATCCTTTTCTTTTCCCATCTCTTTAATTGTACTGAATCCCAAACCATTGTTCAGTCTCATTACTGAAAGTTGAGCACAGAGGCCAAAGCCTGCGGCTGTGTGTGCCTGAGATTAAGACTTTTATCTGATCTTCGACAACTTGCAGAGGAAATCCTGTTCCAAAACTCAGAGCCCCCAGCGAAAGGTTGCCAGCAGTTCTTCCCTCCCACCTGTGAGATAAATCAGGACACCTGAAATGCTAACACGGGCTCATTGTTTATAAATATAATAAATTCACTTCCTGTCACTCTATTGATCCCTTCCTACTTTTTTTCTTTTAAACACAGAGCATAACAAAGTCTCTTGGCAGAGCCCGGCTGGGTGTCCTTAGTGTCCTCCTCCACAGCAGGTCACAAAGCAGAGGTGCCTGCCTATCAGAGGACTCTCCCTGCAGGTGAAACTCAAATTGCTGTCCGGGTTCAGGATTAGGAGTCACATGGGAGCCCGGCCAGCGCTGCGTGAACTGCGTCAGGCGAGGGCAGCCCTGTCATCACAATGGAGGCCCGATGCGGTTGGATCAGAGAACACCAGGTAGAAGGGCTGTGCTCTGGCGGTTGGAGCAGAGGCCGTGGAGGGTTGTAGGTTCCTTTCAGTTCCCCCGCCCCACCCGCTAGCCAGGGGGCTAATTGCCTGTGGTTTGTTTTGCCGGGTTTGTGATATCCCACAGCATGCTGTAGGGCATGCAGGCTGACTTGGTATTCAGGTAAAGGTGGCGATGTCCACGAGGGTGGCGGGGAGTGGAAACCAGATACTCCCTGTAGCTGAAGGAAGGCATCCCAAGACAGAACGTGCTGCCCTGATTCTGCTCCTTTCCCCACCGCTGCTCCTGCTATCACTTCCTTTACTGCAAAACAGGAGCAGATCTCTTTATCAGCTAATCCACAAGGGCTGGGCCGGGTGCCTGCCAGGAATACACGAGAAAGAGAAGGCACAGCACTTGCCTGAGGGAGCTGATCCTCACAGGGGCCGCAGGAGTTACGGAAGAAGTGATGTGAGAAAGACGTGAGAGCGCAGGCAGGTACAGGAGCACCGCCAGCGCAGGCCAGAGGGGAGGTCTCCTCGGGGATCTGCCACAGCCCAGGGGTGTGCTTCAGTACGCCCGCCGCACAGCAAGGGGGCGCACAGACAATTCCTAAGGCCTTTTGGGCTCTGGCATTCCGTTTCTGTGACAGCCCCTGCCAGATAATTCTTAAGGATGAATCCGGACCCTGCCGCCTCCTAAGGGAGACTGGAAGGGCCTGGCCTCATCAGCTCCCTTGTGCCAGGCGCAGCCACTCCGCTTGTGGGGAGACCGAGAGGCGGGCAGCGTTAGCTCCCTGGAAGGAGAGTGGTGGCATCTGGGGCTGCACCGTCAGATTCCTCTCAGAGGAGAGAGCTGCTTTTTGTTTTGTTTTGTTTCAGCCTGTGAGGAAAATGAACTTGCTAGTCAGTATGGAACTGCCCTGAGGGGAAGTGGGTCCTGGAAGGGAACCTTCACTTCTGCCCGGGGCAGGCCAGAGAAGAGAGCAGGGATGGTGCTCTCTCCACGCCTTCAACTCCTTACCGCTCTGCTTAAACCAACGAGAAGCAAAACTAGGCCAGGCATGGAAGACAATGCCCATTCTGCTCTGAGATGGCCATGGCTGGCGCCTGTGACAGGGGCTGCTGGATGCAGTGGCATGCTGGAATGGGCTCATCTAGGTTTGTGAGAGCTGACTGCCACGTTCTTCCCTACTCCACAATGAGTGACATCACCTCAGTAGCTTGCAAACGGCCACGTGGGAGTATTTACACCGTGGAAATAGGTGAACGCTACACAAACCTGGAGAGCTGGTTGTTAAACAATCATCAGCACACATGGTTGGATGGACCTTCTTCTTAATCAAATGGGGACTTAAATCCAGACACGGGGTCCTCAGGCTGCAGCAGGCCAGCTTCTGAAGCCCACGTATCAGCTCTCTTCACAGCCACCACCGTATACCTAGCACTTGGATTCACCCAAATCTCGGCTGACTTCATCACACCAAAGGTTTGAACCAGGGCCTGTCCTGCTGAGATTAGCGTGCAGGCATCCGAATTCCTTCTACTCTTCCCCTTGGGGACCTAAAGCAGTTTCCTGTGGCTGCTTTTCTAATCTATAAGCTGTAAAATATCTAATATTAGCCACTATCCATTTAGGAGCTACTCATTGCCAGGTACAGAACGAAGCACTTCGTGTGAGTTATCTCATCTAATTTCATTTTCACCATAGCCTTATGAAATAATCTCCTCCTTTTATGGTTTAAAAAGGCGAGGCTTGGGATGTTACCCAGCTTATAAGTGGCAGAGCTAAGAACTGAATTCAGATCTGTCTGATTCCAGTGTGCTCCTTCCAAAGTCCATGCTCTTTCTACTACACAACATGCCTATGGTTAATAACATTATTCTTCCTTCTTGAAAATATATCCAAGTGATATTAACTCTAGATAGGACCTTCAAGTATGGCAGAGTGCCTAGGGCCACGATGCAATCAGTATTACCCTTCCCAAAGATGAGCCACCCTCCCCCACAGAACACACTTCCTCTTCCCCCTGCTCTAACCCAGCCGTTGTCCCTCCCCTCCTTCAACCTCTACTCAGAAGTTACTTCCTCCTTGAAGCTTTCTCTCATTAACCCCACCCAGTTGTGATCACTTCACCAACTTTGCTTCTCCTCAAATACTTACACTTAAATTTACACTAGATTTCTTTTGCCTCATTTTTACAACTGGAGTTCCTTTGGGTCTTCTTCATTAAGCAGTAGTTTATCTCTCTCTTTTGTCCTTCCCACAGGGCCTGGCAATGAATGTTGTCCACAGGGGCCTCTTGGGGTTGGCCTCCTTTGCCTTTGTCTGTGGGTCTATGAATGGCCTGCTCTTCCCATCCACAGCAGGGTGCAACGGCATTCTCCTGATGATCTGGCCAAATGAGTATCCTCCTTGTTCTGACCAAAGACACCATTGGTATGGAGCTTGGGCAGGAGGTCAGGAGAAAAAGCCCAGGCCACTTCTGTGTCACTCAGGGACTCTCCTTTCCAGCCTTAACATTCAATGAAACTTCTGAGAGGACTTCTTTTGTCCAGTCTTGGGCCAGACAAGGACTTGATTCTTTCTAAGAGGGTCTTAAGCTTTCCCATCACGTCCTTCCTACTTCCTGCTCCCTTAGATTGACTTGAAGGTTGAAACTAGCAATGGAGTAGGAGTTTAGGGCTGGGTTTGAGGAGATATCTTTCTCTTTAATCAATGCTGTTCTGAAAGGTGTGAATACATAGGTGACTATGAGTGGGTGTTAGCTGGGCAGGATGGGGCTGAGACAGGAGTTGGGATACAGTTGCACATATTACTAGGTGTTTCGAAAGCTTCCAAGTAGACTTAGAGTAGAGGCTGGACCTTTGGTCTTCTGGAAGAAGATACTAGTAACGTGGTAGAAGCAGCTGGTCTGATTTGCATTTGGGAAGCCAGAGTGTTTCAGACAGCTCAGCTGATGCAGAGAGTCATTCCTAAGAGGGCTTCCCTGGCTGGTTAGGACTTCTCCCTCCTCCCAAACTCCTCTCTGGCCTTGTCCCCTAATCCCCTGTGCCCTGGACATGCTATACTTCCTCTCCACTATAAAGGCCCAGCTGTGGTCCTCAGACTCCCTGCTTCTGCCCTTCTGATGCGTTAACAGGCTTTCCTCCCGCCTGGCCTACCACTTTTAGACTGGCACACACGGTTTTCACAAGACGGGTTTTTGTGGTTTGGGTTTTTTTCCTTCATAAGTTTGCAGCTGCTAGTTTTGAAACCACCAGCCCTGAGGCAACTCAGTCAAAAAGAGAGCAAGAGAGAAAGAAAAGGAGAGAGAATAAAAGAAGGGGATGACAAGAGGTCTTTCTGTAAATCATGTATTACATTCAAAGGCCTGTGCGGCAGTCTCGCCCTTGCTTTGCCTTCTCTGGAGGCTCCAGTTAGTGCAAGGCTCCCACAAACCGTTAAGGTCGCTGGGCATTTGCCTCAGGTGGATGTGATGAGGTGTGCTCCGAATTCCGGAGCCCCTGGCTGCTGTGCTCACAGGTGAGTTGTGAGGGTTGAGACTTTTGGTTATGATCTGAAGGGGACCTCCAGCTTCCTATACTGCTTGAAGGTGTGTACATGTGTGGATGTATCAACACGTGCATGCTGAGGACAGGGAAGAGGGGAGGGGGAGACACAGGAAGACCCTGATTGCATTGTCAAGTATTATGTAGGGATTGTGTTCAGGCCCATCTATGGGACAATTTTCATATGCAAACACAAGTATTTGGCTGAACACAGACTCGTAACAAGAAGAGGAGCCAGAAACAAACAAATCCAGAAAAAACTCTTCACATTCAGGTGTTCCCTTCCCCCTCCCACATTCACTTGCATTTGTGGCAGCTAATTATAGTTTTTATCTAAACCAAGAGAAGACCTAGCGTCACAGCCTAGAGTCATACCACTGGGCAGAGCACTGAGGCTTGTCAGGAAGGCGAGATGTCAAGTTTATTTTGGGTGGCTTTTGCGTGTCATCTATTTGCTGGCATTCCAACTTGAACCCCAGTTCTCTGTGGGCCTCACAAAAGCACTTTTGCTGGTGGAAGAGGGAGAATCGTGGAAAGAAAATGAGAAATGGTTGGTCCTCCAAGTCAGGCCTGCTTTGACCAGAGAGGGCAGGGATCAGTCTGGGCTGTGGGGAATTTCACAGGAATACGAACAAAGGAACGTTAACTTCTGTTTGTGCCCCTCCTAGAACAATGAACCCATTGCGATCTAATATCAAAGTGATTTGTGGTCATGTTTGCCCTCACCCTTTCTCTCTACTTTCTCCTCCCCAAATTTATTGGGGGTCCCTTGAGCGCTTGAGATATGTTTTCTTTGCATGACCTGTAGAACTACCCAGCACAGTGAGTGCTCTGCATGTAGTAGGTGCTGTATAAATGCTTAGTTAATGCAACTGAACGGAACACTGGTTGTCATACTCTAACAAAAATGTGTACTGATTTTCCTGTCATCTACAACACAAAATCCAAATTCTCTCCAGGCTGGCATAGAGGTTTCTGAGGGTCAGGCCCCAGCCGTTTTCCAGCTCCGCGCCTGCTGTCCCATGCTTGCGGCTCTCTTCCTACCCCGGCACGCCCTTTCCCACGGTCACGCTCTGCCATGCTCTTCGCTCTCCCTGGAGGGAAAATTTGTCAGGCAAATTCCAAGTCACTTTAAAAATTAGCTCCATTGGTACCTGCGCTCCGTGAAGCCATCCCCGACTCCCAGCCCTTTCCAGCACACCGAGTTGTCCCTTCAGTTGGTCTCTTGTGACACTTTGTACAGACTATTGTGAAAGCACTTGCTCTTCTTGAGTGTGAATATTCACTTATGCCTGCTTCCTTCAGGGGACTCTGAATTAATCAAAGCCAGGGTCCAAGTCTTATGCGTAATTGCATCCTCAATGCTGCACACTGCCCAGAACTAGTAGGCGCTCAATGAATGTTTGATGCTTAAATCATGAAAGAAACAATGCGCTCCATTCGTCCATTCCTTAAAGTCTGAGGCAGAGTCTTACTGTACCTGTCCTCCTTCTTTCCTTCTCTTTCCCACACGTGGCCACCTCCGGGAGCTTAGCACAAACGTGGTGCCAGGAATGCAGTTCTTTTATTTCCATTTCTGGAATGTCTATATTCTTGTGCACAAGTTCCATAAAATGACCCACAGCCACTGCTGCTCACCACGTTTCTAGGTCTCCAACATTTGTAAAGACATTGACTTAGGCCCTTTATCACCCAAAGATTTAGACACCCATGAAGATGAGCTTTCCTAGGTCACAGTGTGCCTCCTCCATGAAGCCTTCCCACACTAGCACAAACCCACAGCGATTTTTCTTCTCATCTCAATTTTTTCGGTGTATCCAGCTTATACTGCCTGATCTCCCACTTGCTCCCTGTTGTCTTTAATTGCTCCACTGCTGTTTTGGACATGTATACAGTTGTCATGGATATTTTTCCTCCTGATTCTTTGGAGACTTCCCCACCCCACGGTTCACAATACTTGATATGTGGTCAGAATGCAAGATGAATGACTGTGTTAGCTGTTCCTGCGCTGACTTTCTGCGCTCTGCGTCACTCCCCAGACTGCGTTTTCCCAAGGGAACTTTACCTCCTCTGACTAGCTCCTGAGCAGGCAATATTAATTAGCAATATCTCAATGACTAGAATTCCTGTTATGGAATAAATCTCCAATAATTTACATGTTTTCCACCCACATAGTTGCACTTTACTGTGAAAGCCATACTACTTAGGCCCTCGGTTCAAATATTGATAAAGATTGTAAAATTGAGGCCAACGTAGCTAAGTAGGCCAGGTGGTTTTTTGGTGTTTACAATCACCAAATTGGTGTCTCTAGCCTGCTCTTCTCCCCGTCTGAACATCCTCATCCTGCACTCCTGTGGGGGTGCCCTCCCTTCTCTGGGTTGGGCCTCTCTGAGAAGCATCCCTTGACAGCTTCTCCTTTGCCTTCTCGCCTTCCCCTCCCCCACACCCTGTCAAAACTTGACAGGTTTGCCATATGCACAGGACCTTGCTAAGCTAAGCTCTTATAGTAAATGCAGTCACTCAAGTCATCTCGCTGGGTAACTTGCATTTTGACATGAGTCTCCCAGAAGCACAAAGGAATAAGCTCATGGTGACCATTTCAGGCAGACGGGATACTGGTGATGGAGACTTCTGGGGAATGAACCTTTCAGAGCCTCCCACCACGGCTACCTGGGATGTCTACATCTTGGGATGCCTACATCTAAGGTCAGCTGTGGACAGGGGAGCGGTCCCCCATCCCCTCCCTGCTCCAGGATGGTCACAGGGTCTCTGACTCTAAAGCCACTTGGTGGGGAAGGAATGGAGGTCTCCTCAATAAATACCTGGCCTGAGTTATCTGACTTGGAATTCAGGGTGTGGAAAGTCATCCAAATGCCTTCATTCCCCAAACCGAACTTCTAGAGAGTCTGGAGCCGGCAAGTTTCAGATTCATTTGCGTCAACATGTTGTTTGGTTAATGCAGCTGAGCATCTAGGCCCATTTTCTTAGAAACAGGAAATCCCAGTGTGCCAAGAGTAAACAGATCCCAGCCCCCAAAGGTTTGAGTTCATTTAGGAACTCCCTGACCACAAGGGTCTGTGAAGCTGTGTGCTTGAGCCAGGTATGCTCTCCTGCCCATAATTGATCTCGCACAAAGGGATGGTCTTTCTGCAGCTCAGCAGCTGGAAGAGCTGTGAGCCTGAACCATGATCTAGGGAGGCTGGGGATAGGCTAAGGACAGGATCCCAATGTCAGACATAAGATAGAGGAGTATCAGGGGTCTTTTATAACTCAGCAGGCATTTCCCCTGAAATCCCCACCACAGACTCTTCAATTTTGGGTGCTTCCTTTTTCATTCTTTATATCTACCATAGGAGCAGGGATTTTGTCTGTTTTATCCTCCATTCCATCCCCACCATCTACTACAGTGCCTGGAATAGGAGGCACTAAATACATATTAGTAGAATGAATGAATGAATGATTAAGTGGCACCATGTGAGTCAAAGCATTAATGAAGGGCTTGACCATCCCAGTTCTGGGAGACATCATGCAGATGTTGCTGGTCCTGAGGGGCTCACAGAGAATTCTTGCTCACAAACTGGTCAGCACCCACTTGGGAAGGACAGACTCTACTGAAGCTGCCGGGAGGTTCCAACTTCTCAACATTTCGTTTGTTGAGCAGCTAGGTTAGTCGGGGCTGGAGAAGAAGAGATGGTTGGCTGGGTGGAGGGGGAAGTGCAGGGGGTGGCCAGATGGGCTCCTGCTGCAGAGAAGTCCCGCTCCCTGGCCAGACAAAGAGCCCTCAGAAAGCTACCTTCCCAACCTCCGCCACACACGCAGAAGGCGGAGAGGGCCTGGCCTCGTTCTGACGAGGAGCCTGGCTGACCGTGTTGCTGTGAGGGGCAGAGGAGTGGCAGGCAGCTGCCAGACGCGGGAGTCTCTGAGCAGTAACTGCAGAGCCTGACAACGGAAGAAAAGAGGTAACTCTTCTATTATTAGTAGTTGCTTTCCACGTATGTGTAAGCCAAACAGCTTATGAAAGAAGAGGCCTCACGGTAGCAGGAAATTCAGAGTTGTGGGTGTCTCTGTGCTATCAGATCAGGTCCCGGGTTTGCCTGCAATCAATCCAGTGTCGGCTGGGCTTCCCAAGGAGGTGAGCCAAGGCCGCCCCGCCTCCCCGTGCCTCCGGCCTATGGGCCTGACGACTCCAGGGGGACTCTGTGACTTCCTTCACATCTACATCTTGACATTTCACATGGGCTCATTTCTAAAACCTATAAAGATTATTTTATTAAAATAACAAAGAAAGAAGTCTAGGCTTGTTACAAAATGCTATTCCAGGTCCAGAAGTTGGGGAGAACCAAGATGATACAAACTATTCAAAAGCCCAGCATTTACCATTCATTTAATGGTTTACTGTACATCCTTTAGGAGTACAATAACATTTCATGATACAGGAAAATATCCATAATTTAACAGTACGAAAATAAAAGGAGTTCACAAAACAATATGGTTATGGTTATATAAAAATAAGACATCTGTATCTATATATTTTCACTAGGAATACTGGAAGGAAACACACCAAAATATTAAAAGGTTGTTTTCTGGGTTGTGAGCCTATGGGTGCTTTTGCATTTTTCTTTTGTGATTTTTCTGTATTTTCCAAATTTTGTACAAGAGTGACATATTACTTCAGAAATCTTTATTTAAAAAAATACTTAAAAAATAGATAATACACTTAACGAGTAAAAGAAAAATTTAAGCCAAAAAACAGAGAAGGAAAGAAGTAGCAGTATATTTAGCATAGGCTGGCCAAGGAGGCCGATTCTCCCAGCGCTGGATGGATTTGGACATACCTTTCCTTCCCGTCCCTGACTCACCCTCTCCCCTCCTTTCTCACCCTGACACAGCCCTGCTCATTCAACCGACGACTGTGCAGTGCTCCAGTCGCACCTCGCTTTCCTACAGCACCTGCCTGCCCGGCGTTCCTTCCTAGCTTGTCCCAGGAAAGCAAGGGAGGCCCAGGAAGCAAAAGAGATGTGCACAAAGGCGAGGGTAAGTCTCGGCTTGTCACTCAAAACCACCCGAGTTCTCTCCAGTTCCACAGAGCTCATCCTGTCTGCATCCAGACCCCTCACTGCCTTTGTGTAAAGCATCCTTTGACAGTTAAGTAGGGAGATTCCAGTGACTTCCAAATGCCACAGCTATCTGAAATTGGGTGCCTTAGGCTCCCAGGGGAGTCTACTAATTCAAGGTAAAAATAAATAAATTACAGTACACATACGTACGCTCACATACATTTTGTACACATCGATATGTATGCATGTGTGTGCATATATACACACATACACGTCATGCACGTATATGTACGAGAAAGGAGGGGAGAGATCAAGTGCACACACACTCCTCCCCCATTTGCCCTCACAACATTATGAAATGGTATATTTTCTTCATCTAACTGATGAGGAAACTAAGAATCTAAGAGGTTAAGTGGCATGGCCGGAAGTGGCAGAGCTAGAATTTGAACACAGTCCCGCCTGTCTCTACAGTCTGGGCTCTTTAGCAGAGAGCCTCTCTCCTTCCAGTGTTGCCATCCCGGCAGCCTGCTGTGATCGCAGTGAGTCCCGAGACTCCATAATTACTGGGTTCGACTTGGCCTCCAGAATAACCATGACAAAATTTGTGGAAATGTTCACAACAGCTCTTTACTTCCAGGTTCTGAGATCAGAAACGGAAGTTTCAAAATACCGAAAGTTCGTTTATGTTGAACATACTGCTTAGGCTAAAAGCAGGAAGTCCAAGAAAGCCTGATCTCATGAGGTTTTTCAGCCCAATTTGGATCCACATCTGCACTTCTGGATTTTCCACTGAGTCCAGCCTCAGCTGCTCAGCAGCTCCTCCCATTTCACTGACTCTCCGCCTCCAGCATGGGGTGCTGATAAATAAGAAAATCTGCTGCTATTAACTAAGATTTACCCCGCGATTGGCCAGTTGCAAGGTGGTGAGCTGAGATAGGCTGTGGGGGGAACAACTGAAATTCGAAAAATATGCAGGTTTCTTTTTGTAAAGCTGAAAAAAACCCCAAGCCCAAACAAACAAAAGCTCTAAACAATAAGTCATCCAAACAGCGGCCTCTGTTCTTGTCTCCAGGTGCAGGAAACAAGTGGAAAGGAATCTTGCCACCTACTCCTTCCCTCCTCAGACCTGGTCTCCTATTGGTCAGACTCCAGCCGGGCTGGGAAAGGAAGGGAAGGTGACGGCGCTCAGTGGCCTGCCTTAGAATGCCAGTGTTGGGGGAGCCACAGAAGGTTGGAGAGAATCATCTCCATATCCTGACTCCCACAGTGTGAGGAATTTTGGAGAGCAAGTCCCTCATGTTGTGGATGAGGAAACTGAGTCTAGCAGAAGTTACAGGATTTGCTTAGGGTCGCACATCTGGTTGACGGCAGGTGCTGGCATTGGAACCCGAGTCTACCGCATCATGTTGCCTCTGTTTTCAGTTAGAATAGCTGCCCCTCCTATGTCTCAGCAGTCAAATGAGTCAATAGACATGATAGAGGTTTTAAGCGACAAAGTATAAAGTGAATGTTAGCTGGTACAGTTTTACCTATTCCGGTTGGTGGGGTAGACAGTACAGCTGATGCTATCTTTAATTTGAGTCCCTTTCCATTCCAAACATTGCATTATCTGGGGATGCCATTTTCTATGAGGCTTCTCTGCGAGAAGGGTTCAGAGGCTTCCAGGAACACCTCCCCTCCGCCACCATCCCTGGCACCACCTTAGATGTCCCTTTGGGAACAGCTGGAGGACTTTGGATAATAAGAATCCACAATGCATTGCGGTTTGGGCTTCTTTACTCATGGTCTGGAGCATATTTTCTTGAAGCATAATTTTGAATCAGCCACACCCAACTGAAACAACCCAGGAGAGGTAACAGACCGCATCGTAGGGCCCCCCCTTTTCAGTTTGAGGAGCTCAGGCACCCATGGGTTACTGTCTCGCCTTGTAACCCTGCTCAAACTGGGTGCAAAGAGGCCCAGCATGACACGGTTAGTGGCTGTGTGACCTTGAGCCAATTATTTAATCTCGTTGGGCCTCAGTTTCCTCATCATAAAACGGTACTTGCCACGTATACCTCATGGGTTGGGGTCGGAACTAAAAGAGATGTTTATCAAGTGCCCCGTGCACACGTGGATGTGGGCTCCCCCCACCTCCCCTGCAGTCCAACACCACCCCTTAGGGTAAAGCCAAGGACCCAAATGTCTTGGAAGAAGCAGCTCTGAGCCCCAGAAGAACTGCCAGAATCTGGAAGAACAAGTTTTCAAATTTGCAGTACACTTTTTTCTTCCTTCGGAGGAATTTCTTACACTTAGCAATCATTAAATAAATACCACCTTATAGCAAAACCTTAATGAGTCTGCTTTCCTATTAGAGAGGGCCTTCTGGGATTTTCCTCTCTCCTTACACAGGTCCTGTACTGTTTCCTTAGCCACATCACAGGTGCACATTCTTCGCTGGGTACTCTGGCTTGGGGTGCACTTGGAGCAGGGGTGAAGAGGGCAATCTCCCCCATCCCTCGAAGTTGCAGTGGGAGGAAACAGGGCCTTTCATGTGGCGGGGTCAGGCATTCTCCCCAGAGCAGTACGTTCCCCGGAAGCCAAGCCGGTGGGCAGAGGCCGAGGCCGCCGCCGTTTCCTCCCCACCTTGGAAAATTACACAGAGTGCCGCTTTGCCCACTGGCTGCCAGGCAGATGGCCTGCTGCTTTCTGAAACTGTCCTACCTCCTTGGGATGAAAAACAACAATGTGCCATGCCCACAGTAACGAGCTTGCCCTTTCCTCTTCCTCCTCCCTGCACTGGAAAAAGCACAGGATCTGTAAACAAGTCATTAGATTCGAGATCCTGCCCAATTTAGACTCTTTGTCTCAGTTTTCTCCAGAGTAAACTTGTGGACACACCCACCCAAACCAAGCAAAGCCCAGAAGGAATGCAGAGCCCTGTGGCCAAGCTAACCACAGCTGACCCCACGGTGCCCAGGGCTCGGCGCACTCCCTGGGCCGGGAGGGAGAGCAAGGAGCCCAGAGAGCATCAGCTCCATCAGGAGAAGAGCAGTGCGCCCAGACTGGCGACCAGCCAGGACCTCAGTCTTGGGGTTCAATTCCCCAGCACAGTTTTAATTTTGGAAATGCCTCCCCAAAGTATCAAAAATCAAAAGTCCACCTCCTTTGAAGTCTGGCAAGAAAACCCCCAAGATCAGCTTCTCTTTTATTCCTGTACTTCCGGTACAGGCAGGCTTCTAGAAAACAGAGGTTGGAGAAAATGAAAGTCAATGCCAAATACTAACCAGACAGAAGAGTAACTGCTTTTCCCCACGGCCCCCCACCCCCAGCTCTGGCATTATGGGCTGGGGAAGTGGGCCCCTCTCCTGCTGCTGAAGATCTGTTTATTCTGCACTCCATAAAGGGAAACCAGGCCCTTTTCTGACATTTTGGCTTGGAGGGGGTGGGGAGAGAAGGAGGTCTAGAATTTAAACTCAAAACCAGATCAACTTCTCTAAATCTCCTGGTGCTTTTTCTGTGATTCCTCAATGGGCCACATTGTGAGAATCAGGCTTTCAACTCTCCCAACCCGCGTGCCTCCATCTCTAACAGTCTGGCTCCTAACCCCTACGAATGCCATAAACTGCAATGACCCCTTCTTGACTTCCAACCGTGCCAGTACTCCCAAGATGGAATTAGGGACAGATGCGCTCACAAGCAGCTGGGCAGCTCCCCGGTCCCACTGCACCAGCAGGCTCCCTCTGCCTCTCTGGCCCGCCAGCAGGGAATTCTCTGCCTATGCCCGAAATCTTGCTCTCCTGAGTGGACGGTGGCTTCCTTTAAACAATGAAACACGGAATTTCCTCTGTCCTGGAAGTGTTCCGCTTGTCATCCATGTTATCCTTATCAGCAGACCACAATGCAGTGAGGGGAGGCCCCAGTGTGCTCAGGACCCATGGGGTATCATTGCAAAATGTTTTCTTCGCTTTTTCCTCTGCCTTGAATTCAAAGCATGACCTTTCCGAGTGGAATTCAATCAGGTCATCTCTCAGATTCCCCAGTGGGGAAATAGAAGTAGCACAGCAAAGTCTATTGTTTCCATTTCGAGAAGGTAGAAACTCTGTTTTCTCTCTATAGCATCCAACTAAATGAGGTGGGATGAGGGATAGTGGAGGTAATAAAAAGGCCCTTAAGAATTGTTTAAGATCTTGGTAATAAAACACAGCCTAGATCTTGGCATTCCCTCTCTACTTACGTAGCCGGTTCTCAGCAAACGTGATCGACGCCTCAACTTCTTCAATCGCTCAACACGACTTTCACTAGTTTGGATGCAATTCATTTTCTTTTTGGACAAGTTGGAAATAGATTTTTTTTTCCACTTTGAACAACAGGAGAGCAATACAGTTAGGAAAAGGGGAGGCATGTGGGAATACCAGAAGACCAAAGGAACTGCAAAAATAAACTTCTGTTAATGTTAACACTCTTGTATTCCAGGGCAGGAATAATTAACTGTATATGTTTAGTTACTTAGCAACCCCGAGCTCTTATTCTGAAAAGCTCAAAATATTTCACGTATGTAGTGAGTACAGTCTTTGGGATCAGGACAGCTACATAACTTTTGGCAAGTCTCTTGAGTTTTGTCTGCCTCAGTCCCTTTCACTGGTAAGTGTGTCTAATAATGACAGGTTCCATGGGCTGTGGTGGGAATGAGGTGCTAAAATGTATTTAAGTGCTCAGGACAGTGCCTGGCTCATTGGTAACTACTCAGTAAATATTATTATTATTATTATTATTGACATTACTGATACCTCCTGCCAAAGTTGTTGTAAAATAATAATGAAGGAAAGGGCACAGAAATTCCAGAGAAGATCTTGAAAGCCAGTCCCCGTTCTTAACCTCTCTAGAGTCTCAGATCAGAGAACTTTCTCTGAAATTTTGGCAAACACCAGATATAGATAGCATGCCTCTTGTAGGCGTTTTTGTTGATCTTGCAAAATGCTTTTACGGCCATCTTTATTACATCACTTCAAGGTAACATTATCATTGGCAGAATCTCCTTGTTCTGCAGTGGAGGAAACCAAAGCATGGAGACCCAGGCCTGTGCTTAAGGACAGACAGCACTTCCCCTCAAAGCCAGCAAGCACAGCTCCCAGAGCTCTATTTGGCAAAGAGCTGCCTTGCTTTGCCAGTGAGGAGTTATACCAACGGAGACCACGTGATTCCACAGGCTAGGATTTTGAAAGGCAGAAGTAAGCCTTCTAGAACCTTCTTGCCCTTGAAATTTCTGGATGCACTGCACATGAAAAGCATATAAACCAATATATATGTACTGTATGATCTCAGTAAAACACTAGTCTGATAATATCTTCAAAGATAATTGTCCTCTCACAATTACACTTTACTTGCCTTTACTGAAGAAGAGAGAGGCTAAGAAAATGGCTTATGGACCCACCGATAATGCCTGGAGAGACTATGGACAGAATGACTAAGCATGTGACGGTTAATTTAGCAATGCTACGGAACAGCCATGCAGGAAGGCAGCCTTTTCAATCATTCACTCATTCACCAAAGACGTATCAAAGACCTATCCTCTTTCATGCTTATGCCTGTTTATCATTCGGGGTTCAGCCTAAATGTCACTTCCTTAGGGAAGCCTTTGACCTCCGAGCCTAGGTTAGGTCCCCATATTAGACTCCTGTGAAGCACCCTGGACTTCCCTTTTCACAGAGTTCTGCACTTATAATAACTGGCAAAATATCTGTTTTCCCTGCTTGACTATAATTTCTCTCAAAGCAGGAGCCTTGCCCATCTTTTTATACTACTATATCTTAGCCTCTGGCATACAGAAGGTACTCAATAAATACATGAATGTGTGCCAGGTGCTGAGGTCTCAAAGACAAACTGCAGAGTGACTGACCTCAAGAGCTTACAGCAAACATTAAAAACCCACACTGAATAGACCATTCATATGACCCAGCCATCCCACTACTGGGTATCTACCCAAACAATTTGAAATCAACAATCTAAAGTAACATATGCACCCCTATGTTCATTGCAGCACTATTCACAATAGCCAAGATATGGAAGCAATCCAAGCGCCCATCGACAGATTGGATAAAGAAGATGTGAGATATATATATATATATATACAAGGGAGTACTACTCAGCCAGAAAAAAGACAAATTCATCCCATTTGCCATAACATGGAAGGACCTAGAAGGAATTATACTAAGTGAAATAAGCCAGTCTGAGAAAGACAAACATCAGATGATTTCACTCATATGTGAAATATAAACAAGTACTAGGACAAAGAAAATAGTTCAGTGGTATCCAGGGGAAGGTGGATGGGGGGTGGGAACAGGGGGTGAAGGGGAGCACTTATGTGGTGACAGCCAAGAAATAATGTATAACTGAAATCTCACATTGATGTAAACTAATATGAACTCAATAAAAAAACAAACACACTAAGATGCTTAAGATGATGTCACAGGAGTCACTAAATTACCATGGTCACAGAACTGTATTCTACACACACTCCCTCGCCTCATTCCAGATACAACCTGAAAAGAACGAAGGTGGAAGATTTCAAACTGAAGAGAGATTTTTCTGAAAATGCGTGGGCCACAGAAATATCAAACTAAAGATGGACTCTACACGTAATCAAGATGGGACTATTAAAAACTCTAACTGGGCATTTCTAGGGCCTGTGGGTTGCTCTGGATTTTACCTTTCTGGAGGGCGAGTGTGAGTGAGAAGCAGGACCATGATGCTTCATCACCCCTAAAACCATTATGGAGAGTTAGACTGCAGGAATCTTTGCCTTATTTTCTCCGTGGCATCCATCCAGCCTGGTCTTAAACAATTCAACTCAGAAATCTATGCCACAGATTCAGTGACAGACACAGGACTGACCTTCACAGTAATATCAACCTGAAGACTTCCGAAATGAAAACCCCCATAGTCTGCTCATTAGAGAGGCCTGGTAACGAGGTCAGACCTCCCTTTGAGAAGGACTAGGGGGCGTATTCCTCACAGTAATTCCAAAGCCACAGCAGGTACAGCTTGTCATATGTTCCTATTATCCATGGGCAATGGCCACGAAGGAAAGAGAGAAATTGCATCATGTCTTGGAGACAACAAACACGTGGACCTGTGTGACAAAATGTACCACAGGACAGTACCAACTGAGGGACCACTCACTGGACGAAAATTAGGGTTCAAAGACCACCACTCTAGCTAGTTATTTGCTAAATTAAGTTGCTTTGTTCACATTTATACTTAAGGAGAAATCACCCTACAATGAGTTATATGAATCTGGGAACTAGAAAAGCCAACTATCTATTAATATGATGGAGCCCTATGATATAGGAAATAATATTCATGGTGGCATAAGGCATTAGAGCTGAAAATGACCTTACAAAGAACTTAACACAATGCCAGTATTTTAAAAATGGAGAACCTTAAATCATTACGTTGTATAGGATTCTCTTTGGCCAAGGTCATTTTTCCATGAAAAGGTATCCAGAAAAAGCTCACACCTTTCTTTGACAGTGCAATATAACTTAATCATAATCTGTGAATATCTTTGTGATAAATTCCACATGCCTCCACTTTATAGAAGGGAAAAGAAAGCATTATATTCTTAAACGTCAGTATAGAATTGATAATGAAGCTGGGAGACTAGATGGTAGCCTTAGTTCCAGCTCCAGGCCAACACTGGCCGTACCTGGGTAATGCTGGACATTCACTATCCATTTTGTTTTGCTTTAATGTTAGTCCTAAGAGTAAATGGAAACGTTGGTCTTCATGTAGACAACACATTGCTGACTCAGATAAGAATAATCCGTGTGAATATATCCTCCAACTGAATTCAGATTTTGAGACATTTTTGACCTGAATTACATAGACTTACACTGTCTGATGTAGGAGCCACTTGCCACATGTGGCTGTTTAAAGTTAGATGAACTAAAATCAAATGAAATAAAATTCCATCTTTGCAGAAAGCCCTGATAAAGACGGTCTTCTACTTTCTTTTGCCTTTAAGATAAGATTAAGAAAGTTGAGAAGTACTTACGAGGTTTCCCAAATCTCTTATCCCAAAAATCATGGAAGAGCCATGTCTCTCATGAAGCTTCCTACTCATCAACGCTTTCAAAAGAGAGATGTTTGAGCCTTCTACAGCCCAAGAAAACATTGTTCCCTTCTACCTAAATCAAATCTAAAACCAGAAATTTAGAATTACTTGAAAAAGATTAGAAAGTGTTACACTGGCTAATTCCAAGTCTGTAAATGTTTAAGCAAGACATAGGGCAGAGTGAAGACGGAGGGATGCTGAGTTTGTCCAGAACCTTTGTACAACCCAACCTCACAAAGAGACACCACGGTCAAACAAAAAGAGTTTCCTGCAAGGCTGCATGTGCTTCTGTTATGTGAGGCGGTCTTCATAACTTGAAATATATATATTTGAGATGCTAATCTCTTTACCCTCACTCCATGGTTTTGGTGTAGAAAAACACAGAATGCTCCTTTGATGCACCATCAAGATCTTGGTAGTCGTTTGATTTCATGGGGAAAAAAGCAGTAAGCCTGCTCTTAGCCAGGTTGTGGCTCCTAAATTACACAGGTCAGTATCTGAGTAGCTCAATATCCAGACCCGTGGACTTTAAAATCCCAATTCTGTTGGCTAGGCATAAAACTCTAATCCATAATTCAACACGTTCAGGAAAAAAGACCTAAGGAGAAGCTCTTAATCTCAATCCTAAATGTGTGGATGAGCAATTTAAAATGAAAAGGGTCACTTTATTTTCCTTTCTTTATCTCTTCGTTACTTAGCTACTTCAGTGTGGGTAGAATATGGACAAACGCTCTTCCTCTTCGCTTCACTTCTGGTCACATAATCATATTTGGTTGTGTAGTGCAGCATGGACTACAGATGCAACCTTTCCTAAAATATTGATGATGCATAATGACAACAAAGACTAAACCCGCCTTGTGTAGTCTCATTACATGGGAGAAGAGCTGCCGACTTCAACACTAGCAGAAGACCATCTTCAAGTCAAATTACTTTCTGTTGCCCCTTCACTCACACTGAAGTCAGTTAAACCTGACAGTAGCTTCAACACAAGACAGACCATCACAGCCCAAACTCACTTACAGTCTTTGATCATGGGAGTTCAGTTCTACAGTCCCTCTTAAGTTGGAAAACTCTTCTTTCTGGAAGGCGATGGTGAAGCAGAGCTTATAGAAGAACTGAAAACTCTATTATCCAGCTTCAGGCCTGGCCCTGTATTCCCTTAACCTATTGCCGCCAGGACACTGAGAAGATAACAGAGGAGATGGCACAGGCGAATGTAGGGGGAGTCAGTGGGTGTTTAGGTGTTAGATAGGTATTTTAAAACTATTCAAAAGGCAATTTTGCAGAAGATATGTGTTTTGTATTCTAGGAGGGCTCTTGACTCTTTAAAAGCAGAGATAATCCTAAAAAAAAACTGAGTAGCTTACATTGGACAGGAGAATTTTGTTTCTCTGGTGTTTTCAATTTCACACAACTCTCTTTATCAGCAGCACAAGCCTGGCATTCCTGAAGCTGCACTCATATCCTGCCATCAGTTTTTACGTAAAACCCCCATTGATTGGGGTGGGAGTTTCATGAGTAGAACAATGGCCGGATATGAGGGAGGGAAAGGAAGAATAGGTGATGTTTGGTCTGTCCTGGTGCACTGGGAGGGGAGAGTGTCTATATGGGCAGAGATGTGAATACACAGCTAATTGACGAATTTAGCCAAATGCCAGTAAGTCTTTGGAATCATTAAAGCCAGAAAAAAGCAACCCAATGAATTCAATTTAAGCAGCATTTATTATCCGTTATGTTCAAACACTGACCTGGATGAGAATAATAACTAAGATAATAATAACTAGCATTTACTCGGCACTTTATAGTTACAAAGTGCTTTCACACCCACACTTCTTTTGATTTTTCTAATTAGTCAGTAAGGCAGGTAAAAAACTTAATATTTCTTATTATTACTATCATTTCTATTCTTATTTTATAGATAGGAAAGGAGAAGATTAGAGAAGTTAATATCTGGCTCAAGATCACACAGCAGGTTTAAACCCAGATTTTCACACTTCGGATTGCACATGGCTTTCATGGAACCAATCTGCCACCATCACGATGACTTGCAAAACACTCCAGCCTTTCACTGCTAGCTTTAGTACGATGTTTGGGTCCCCTGTCTCAGGCAAGAAGCGCCACACAGTACACAGCATTCCCACTTTACATTGTGTGCACACAAAGTTAACACTTTGTAACTCCAGCTGACTGAATATTGCTAACCAGCTCCCAACAATGAAGAGACGAGGGTGATCTCTCCTCAGAAAAAGTCCAAGTGAGGCCCAGAAATGGAAATGTTGCTTGATTTACAGTTGACAACAAGAACAACTGTGTAATGAGCCACCCAATAGTTAGTCATATTGCAATAATTAATTAAAGCTTTTCTCCAAGAAGTTCAAACAACTCTTCATTCCAGACTTTTACCAAATCCATGGGAGAAGAAGACTGTCCTTCCATTAGTCTTAGTCATTTTGGGTGGATGGAGAAGCAGATGTTAAGAAAGGGAGAGTAACTTTCCCAGTGTCACCCAGCTAGCCTAAGAAACCAGGAGCACAACTCAGATTGCCCAAACCCCGTGCCACTTTAGCACTTTAGAGGGACTTATACAGACACAGAATGGGTCCTGTCCCAGGGGAGCATAGGTCTGCTTTGTCAGTGTCTTCTGCATTTAGTGCAGAAGTGTACCCAGGTAGGTTCATCATCAAAGCTTTTTCATGACTATGAGGAAGCAGATGGAGGATGAGGCTTGCCATAACTGCAGACAACTAGCTCCCTCCAGTCAGAGGGGAGGTGAAGGTAGTGTTAGTATCTGCAAAAGGTCATGCCACCGGTTCCATCTCCAATGAGACTGACCGCTCAACTGACAGCTCATTGATGCTGACTGGCTGCATTATGAAGGACACTTATGCTCCATGTAACACTCCCCTGACCCTTCCAGAGGACCTGAGCTCAGAGCCACCCTTCTCTCCTGGTGATGGACACACGAAGGTGCCCACCTTCAGTGATGCCTGATTTTTCCACAGGAGTTCACCTTCACTGAGGCATCCATCTCTTCCTTTCCCCTTGTAAATGTGCTTGTTTTGTGCACACTGGTAAAACATTCTCTCCTGTTTCAAATTATTTTTAACAATTAAGCATGCAAATGTCTACGCAACATTTATTAAATTTCTGTGGACATTTAGGAGTAAAAAGGATGAACCAACAAGAATCCGAATCATCAAAGAGCTCTTACAAAACCAGCATTTTGAGCCTTTAATTGGAAGTGAATCAGAAACAGGCATGTGAAATTTCCCATGAAATACACACAGGGTTTAAAAATCAAAAGAAGGGTGCTCTGGGCAGAGAAGAGTCTGGGTCATACCTCGTCTGAACTCATGGAAGACATGACTGATTCTGATGAGTTCCAAACCCAGCACGTTGCTTGATGGTAGCTTGTCTATAATACCGTCTGGGGGCAACCTCTGGGAAGGCAGGGAGGGATCACCACAGTGTTCCTTTACCACACTACATACCCAGTAAGGATACAGAGATCCACAAATCTCCAGAAGGAAGAGCTTAGAGGCCCTAGTGTTCGGAGCAGCAGATCCTAGGCACCCTGGGAAAATGCTCCACATGCCAGTTTCCTGAAAAGACATTTACAGGAAAGTAGTCTGCTTTCTCCTTTCTCTTTCTAGAAAAGTGCAAAATGTACAGGTACCCCTGAAATCCTTGACCTCTAGGGAAGTCCTATGTTGCACCAAAGACCCTACTTGAGCAAGATTACTTGTGCCTTTGACCCAATATGCTCTTTTTGTGGAGAAGGCGAAGATCACAATATGGTTCTCTACAGACAGCATTATCAGGGCAGGGGGAGTTGTGTGAGGTAACACTTGGATCTCTGCTCTAGGATTCCTGACTAAGCATGGGTGGGTACAGGGCTGGTGGCAGAGTACAGTGCCAGGAAAAGCAAGATCTCACGCTCATACATATAAATGTGGTCATGCTAACCTTCTCCCTTGGCATCGCCAGAGCAGGTTCTGTGGGGCTGAGCACCCTAGTCATGCCCACGCCCACCCTCACACACTCCTCTCATGTCATAGTTTCTGAGTTAACTTCTTTGAGAATATCCTTTCAACCTATTTCATTTGGGAGAAATCAGTATGAATTACCCATGATGAATTAGCCCTCTTGTCTTAAAAATACGTCTCTTGTCAGGGGAGCTACATTTCAGCCTCAATTGTTTTCCATTCCAAATCAGTGATCCTTGTAAAGAGAAAAAGCTCCTTTCATAACATTTGGGTGGCTGCATGACTGCTTAGCTGTCTAAGTGGTTCCTATGGAAAATTCCATCTTCGCTTCCCCAGGAGTATTATGACAATGGTCAAGAAATAAGATCAATGCACAAAGAAATCATGAGTACCTGTGGATTTAATAAGTCTTGATATCTTTGCTCCTGGAAACATCCTCATTGTGGATTGTGTTGTCTGGGCATATGAATACCTGAGTTCTGCTTCTAGGGTCTCTTGCCCAGTTCTCTCCTTTAGACATATCACATCTTGAAGCCTCAGTTGTCTCTTCTGTGCAATGGCGTGTTATGTTCTAAGAGTACTGGGAGGAGGGGGGTACTATAAGTTGGCAACTGTGATATTTGCCTTGGGAGATATGACAGATACAAGCAGCTGTCTTAGCAGTGCCCCCTTGTTACCCTGGATTATGCCTAAAGGTCTTTCAGAAATAACGTGTAGGGTGGGTGGTGAGGCCAAGTGGTGATGAGTGATATGGCATACTCCTGACAAAAGAGGAAACCAACACCTTCATCCCAATTTCTGGAATTTCTTCTTCAACTGACATCGATAACACTTTGGATATACTTTGAAGCTTCTTTTCTTACATGTGTGTTTCTAGAGCTACAACCTCAAACACAGATAGGTTGAAATCTCTAAATAAGAGGGTTTCTTTCCTGGCCTGTTATATCGAATTAGGATAACAGAGGAGTAAACCCTACACGGAGAGGTGTTGCAGGTATCTCTTGAAGATGCGTGTGGGTATGGCATGGGGGGTGTTCATGTAGTGTTAGTGAGGAGAATGGGTTAATTTTCCCTCTTTGAATGAAATCAAGCTACAAGTAGGATGAGTTCAAGTGGCTCATTGACCCCTGATAATTGCACATGGGGCCCATCATGATGCTGTATAGAATGCTGTGAAAACTGCAAAGGCGGACACTCAGCCCTACGCATTGAGAATGAAAATTTTAAAATAATACGTTCTTCAATACTAAATTATGTTTGCTCCCAAGGATCCTTGGAGCTATGGTTTTCTTTGTTCTGCCAAAGGAAAAAGGAAATACATCAGGAAGCTGGGCCAGTCCACAGGAAGTCTCACTTGGGCTGATAAAAGGAACTAATGTGAGGTGGCTGTGGATGCAGTTATAAGTCAATCAGCCTTGAAATAACAAGAAGTGCTATTTAGGAGAAACGGGAGCCAGAAGTTAGCCTTTCTCGATGATTTCCTTTTAACCTTGCAAAACATTCCCTTCTTTGTGTTTTTTTATAACCCCCCCAACCTGTTTTTATTTTTTTAACAATGTGTTTAGTTTGTGTGTGTACATGAGTGAAAGAGAATAAAAAAGGGAACAAGAGAGCAAGAGAGAGGGGAAGGTAGGAGAGTAGAGGAGGAAGCATGTCAAGTCAAAGAATAGGCTATTCTCTGCTGAGCTGCAAACCGTTTTCTCTTTGTCATCTCATTAGCTCCTTAAAGTAAAACAGAACCTGTTGGTTCCAGCCTTGCTTGCCTGCTCTCCAGTATACCTGCAAACAAAGCCAGGCAGCCTCTCTCACCTAGGAAATACAGCGCTTAGATCCTCCTGCATAAAGGGTGGCAGAGAATTGAGCAACACCATGAATCTGACCAGGGCAGCCTGTGGGTGGGGGTCACTTAGACTAGAGGGAAAAACAAACAACAACAAACCCTAGGTGGTCCTCAATCGATGGGTTAGGTATGAAGCCTAAACTTTATGGATGCGTGTGTCAATCTGGCAAGGTATCACAGTGGCTAAGCTCTATGAACTTGGGAGGCAAACAGGATTAGGTTCAAATCGTTGCTGTTCCACTTTCTACCTGTATGACCTTGGGTAAGTCGCTTCACCTCTCCAAAATGAAAATACCTACATCTTAGCATTGTTATGAGGACCAAACGTGAGTATGTCTATAAAGGTTAAAACAGATACTAGCACATAGTAAGAGCTAGACAAATAACTTACTCTTTTTCTTCTTATAATTGCTCCTTCTCATTGTTACTCCTCCTCAGATGGAAGGTGAATTTCTTGCTCTTAGGTGAGGAGTAGGGAAAGAAAGGCCTTAGCAAGGGCCATTGGGGCTCATGCAAAATGGTGGGTGATAGTTTCAAACTGAATTGGGGCCTTTCAGGGTTGACTGTGCCCATAGCACAGCACCACCACTTCCTGTTTGAAGAAGAAGAAAAAAAGCCTTCCAGAAAACTCATTAAGAGGCTCAAAATTCTTCTTGGACATCAAATAAGTCCTCAAAATATTGTTTTTTTAAGAGTTAAGTGTAAATGAATCAAAACCAGACGAATTCAATTTCCCTTCAATTAAACAGGATTTTTTAAAAGTCCAGGGGAAAGGCGCTTGGGGCCATATGCGTTTTGGGTTTTAAATGAGACCAAATTTTGGAAAAGAGTGTAAGACCCCAAAGCAGAGTCAGGCCCTATTCTTAGTTTGTATTAATGTGAAGGGATTAGCACAGCTCCAGTGTCACTCGGTAATAAAAACAAGCAGCTCACAGAAATTCACAAAGCACCCTCCTAAGAGCCCCAGCCTTCAACTGGCCTCAAAGATCACTCCATAACTTGGCCCTGGGATTTCGGGAGAAGAGCCACGTGGGCCCAGATAGAATGTCTATGAGAGGTTCTGTCATCCACACCCTTAAGTAAGAAATGTTTTTAAAACCTACCCAGGATCAGAGTCTTAAGAACATGGGAGCTCAAAGGAAATTTTGAAATCATACCTTCATTTTATACATGAGAAAAAACTTTTCTGTTTTTTAAAGATTGGCATCTGAGCTAACAACTGTTACCAATCTTCTTTTTTCGTTTCTGCTTTCTCTCCCCAAATCCCCCCAGTATATAGTTGTATATTCTAGTTGTGGGTCCTTCTAGTTGTGGCATGTGGGACGCCGCCTCGGTGTGGCCTGACGAGCAGTGCCATGTCCACACCCAGGATCTGAACTAGCGAAACCCTGGGCCGCTGAAGCGGAGCGCGCGAACTTAACCACTTGGCCATGGGGCCGGCCCGAGGAAAACCTTTAATGCAAGAAATTTTACGTAAATATTGAAGGAGTGAAGTGACTTGCCTAAGATCCCATAGCTCATCTGAGGTAGAGCTGGGGCTAGAATTCAGGTCCCCAGATGCTAGGCTGGACTATTTCTCTTTGTACTGACTACAAAACAGGGTCCAAAAGTATCGGAGATCAACTCATTTGGGGTAGAATGATGTTGCCCAGCCCAAGTTTTTATAAGTCATCCCTCTTTAATTTTTACATCAGTTTTTTAAATTATAAAAGTAAATATATCTTAGTGATTTAAAAAATCAAATAGTACATAAGTTTGTATGTGAGTGTGAAAAGTAAGAGTCTACTTCTCCCTGCCCAGAGGCAAGCGCTGTTCATATTTTCTTGTATATCCCTCCGGAAACCGTCCATGCATAAATAACCACACGTATGTGTATGTTTTCAGTTTTTTACAGAAATGTAACCACGCATTTTGGAACTTGCTTTTTTCCATGTAATAACATACCTTGGAGATGAGAACTTTCTAAATCAGGGTAAAAAGACAACTGATTTTATTCCATTTAACAGTTGCATTGTCTTTTCTTACGTGAATCTTCCACAATTTATTTATCTAGTCCCCTAGTGATGGATGCTTACACTATTTCCAATTTTTGACATTACAAACAACGCAACAAGAAACATCTTGTACATATACCTTTGGTATCTCAGTGAAGATGTCTGTAGGATAGCTTTTTAGAATTGGAATTATTATGAAATTTGTATAAATATTTAACATCTCAATAGATGTTTCCAAATTGCCCTTCAGAATGATTGTATCAAGTTATACTCCCACCAGTATAGTAAGAGAGTGACACGCGCCCTTACTCTTTCTAACACGAGGTATTATTATGAAGCTGTTTTAATCCTCGCCATCCTCATAGGTGATATGTTGGAATTTCATTATTTTCATTTGAATATCTTTATGTGTGTGCTTGAGGTTCTTTTCATATATCTATTGGCCATTTACATTTCTTTTTCTAGAATTATCTATTCATAGCATTTTAATCTATTTTCCTGCTAAGTTGTCTATCTTCTTCTTATTGATTGATAAGTAGTCTTTGTTTATTAGGACATTTGCCCTTTGTTTCATGTATGAGAAATACTCTTTCTCAGTTTCTTATCTATGTTTTCACTTTATTGATGCTTTTTCTCCATGTTAATATATAAATAAATAGAAGAAGTAAAGCTGAGAAAGGGAGAGTAAGAAGGAGTCTTCTTGGCTGAAGCCCTGTTTTCCAAAAGTGTCCATACAATGGACTAGTACCACCATGAGTGAAGGGGCCATGGAAACTATAAGCTGGTTGTTACCCTTGGGAAAATGTGCCTAACTTTCCTTAGAATGAAAAGCCACAAATAAAGATTTCCCCAGTGAGTACTGCTTCTTTTGGAATCACCAATAGTCAGAGCTTAAAATCAATCAGAAGACAGAGAAACCTCTACTCTCTAGAGGTCTGGAAGAAATAGGATAGGCATCTTGTTCTTGTTCATCTCTGAGGAGTTCTGCTGAGCACTGTGCCCAGCAGTATCATTCAACTTTGGGCTGAATGAATAGATGAATGCGTATGAATTGAGATAAATGAGTACGGACAAAATGACTCTGCAGGCATGGGAATTTCAATCTAAATGGATGAATTTATATGCAGCAGCACTAACTTAAAGACAACTCGGTAAGATGAATAATTTTATAATACTAACCTGTTTGTTTTCACATTTCTGCTACATGAACAACAGTGCAAAATCATTCACTCTCAGACCCCTTCACACATAAAGTCAATAAATACTCATAGATTCAGACCTCACAACTATGCTACTGGAATGTTAGGTTCCAGTAGACATGTGAATCCCACCCATGTCTAGAAACTCAATTACAGGTGCTCCCACGGCCCCTGTAATTCTGACGCCTTGCATGTGTGCACTGAGATGAGATGGGACATAAGGTCTCTCTTTACCTTGGACACAGCACTGTCTGAGTAGTGGGCCTTGCTGTTGGGAAAGCATTTCAGTTTTCAAGCCCACATTCTCTTGGAGTGGCTTGAAAAATTACATACTCTGAGATTTGGACCATGAACTAAATGGCAGGCACATTGCTCCCCCAAGATGGGAACTATCTTCAATATTTCAGGATTTTGGTTCAATTTTATAGATACAAGCAATTTTGAAGCTGCTGTAAAGTTGATCTGAATTATCTGAAAATGCATCTGGACACTTAATGTCTGATCCTACTTGGAATGATGGTGATAACTGGTAGGTTTTGGTTTATTTGGGTGAAATGTTGGCATTTCTAAGTGAGGTGATGGGCACAGCCAACCTATGAAAGTATGTCAGACCTGTCTGAATTTCCATAGAAATTTGATTTGAATCTCAGGGAAACAACCTTTCCTTTTGTCTCTTCTCAGTTACTCTCTGCTGACTCATTCTCAAAAGGAACTAAAGTTGTAGCCCAGGATAGCTGGCCCAATTGAAAAAACAGCTTGTGGTGAAATCTCCAGAACACTGCGAAAGAAGACACATTTAAAGGAGTGAAAGGATAATCATATTTTTATGAGATCTGGTGAAATAGAGTTTCTTCTCCCTCCCCTGACTCCATGTTTAGTAAACAGGTATCTTTAAAGACAGCCGAAAGCACGGGCAGTTGCCTGAACCTATCCCTGGATGTCTAATCCTCACTGCTACTCACTTCTTTTGGCCTCTGATAAGTGATGGAGCCACTCCCATCTCCACTTCCTAAAGAGCAGGATGAGAATAGGAAGGATCAGTTCCTAGGAGATTTGCACAGCTATGTAGGTCATCCCTCTATTAAAAATGTTGCGGTTCTTCTTTCTATATATTTTATAAAACCCAAATTCTTTGTTATGATATTTAAGGTCCTCCAGAATCTAATTCCAACCAATCTCTCCACTCCTACCTTCTCCTTCATATGCATTCCGCCACTAAAGTATTCTACTTTCCTAGAAAGCCCTTACACCGTATCTTCCTGTGTGAGTCCTACCCGTCCCTCAAAGCCAAGGTCCAGCCCACCTACGCCGAGAGGCAGGGAGGCTGGTGTGTGTAGAAAAAGCAAGCATTCTGGAGTCAGAAACACTGGGCTTGAAACTCAATTCTGTCATCTATTAGATGCCATCTTAGGCAAGTTACCTAACCTCTCTGAACTTTGACTTCTCCGATTTAAAACGGAGATGTGATGGTGTTGCCTTGCATAGGGCTGTGGGGAGGATTAAACGCAAGAATGTATGTGAAAGTGCTTTGTAACCAGAAGGGACTACATAAATGTTATTACTAGGTCTTCTCTGTCTCTCCAGTTGAAACTGCTCCTTCCTCCCTCAAGGCTAGCATGACACTCAGTGTGCACACATACACACACACACACACACACACGCACACAGGCACACAGGCACGCACGCTCGCGCGTGGCTTATCCTCCTGCTCAGTCTCCAGGGCAGCAGCCTTTTTGCCACTGGCATTGTATCTTAACAGCACTTAGTCACCCAGTTCAGTCCCTGCATAACAGTCATGCAAAAGACCTTAGATTTGCATGGTTACTGACTTGCATTCATAAGGCTGGCATCAGTTTATGATGCCAATGGGGCTAAGGGTACAGATTCCCAGAAGGCCAGCTTTTCACAGAAAAGGGTTATTCTATGGATTGTCTAATTCTGTCAAACTTCCAAGGTACTGGCCCTGGGAACGATAATGCAGGGATAGACAAACCCTATTCATTGCCTCTGAGGAAACATCTCTGTACACAGGCTGCTGATGTTGGGTCTGCCAGGTGAGTAGAAGAATTAGAGTGATATCACTTAGTAATACCATGCCACTGGTAAATTAATACATGAATGGGATGAACACTATAGATATAAATCATTGAAGCAACAGAAAATGAAACAGGGTGTAGTCTTCTGCAGAGGAAAAGACACCTGCACAGCTCTGAGATTACTAAAAAAGCTCTTACTACTGGCTGAAGATTTTGTGCAATTGTGTGTGTGTGTGTGTGTGTGTGTGTGTGTGTGTGTGTACATAGTGACCAATGTCCTTTAGTCTTCTCAATTTGTCACAAAACAACAAGCAAAAGATAGACTTAGAAAGACTGTTTTAAGTACAGGCCAAAAAAAGAAGTCATGTTTTTCAAAACAAAACAAAAACATTATTCTATAGCTACATAATGCAGCTGGTTGTCTAAAATGAATGAAAATAGGAGATTTCCCATTCTAATCCTAGATGGTTGGTTCTTAATCTGCAAATCTGTTTATCAAGCTTCAGACAGAATGAGACTTCTCCTAGAGAAGACTAAGACTTTGCTGATAGCCTGAGTGTTGACTTACAACTTGGGGATGTTTTCTGAAGTTTGAAGTAGGATAAAGGCCTCAGTCCATTAGAAATACTGCTTGGTGCTTTGTCATCATAAAAATTTTCCCAACATTTTTTGTCGCTAGGGCAACTCAGTACTAGCGTTAGACTAATGTTCCATTTCTAGAAAATAGCCTTGGTTTAAATCAATCACTTTCTAAAACCAAAGCCAACTGGTTGACCCCAAACAGAAGGAGATATTGAAATCCTAAATCTTATTCAAGACCTACTTTCCACAGAGTCTGGAAGGTTGGTCCATAAGATATGTTCTAATGTATTGAATATATTTTATTTAAATAGTCAAATATTCAATTATTAAAAAAATTGAAATAAGAATTCACCCACCTGTCCTGGTCTGTAGAGGGGCCTATTGGCTATTTAAGTAAAATATTGTATTTTTTGTTGCCTCCTGGCAATGAAGACCTTACTTGTCTACAGGAAAAGAAGGATTTATTTTGGAAAACAGTTATGTAAAAATCCTATTCAAAAATTTGGAATTTTTTTAAAGTATGGAAACAATTTAAGATGGTAGTAATACATTTTTCATTAAATAACAGAAGTGTCTTTAGTCCGAAGTACCAGATTCTTCATGATTTTTTGTTTAAAGCCTTCTCGGTCTGTTTCTGTTTCTTTCTCTCTCTCTCTTTCACACACACACACGCACACACATACACGCTGCCTCCAGGATTCTATAATTCATAATAACGTAATGAGAGCAACTAAAATCTTCATGGTATAGTGGAAAGAACACTAGCTTGAGGGCTAGAAGCCTTGAATCTTCACTCTAGCTCTGTCCGTAGCTGGTGTGTGATCTTGGATAATTCACTAAGCAAATCTGGGCCTCAGTGTCCTCAATCATAAAATGAGAATATCAGCTAAATAATCTCTAAAGCACTAAAGTTGCAAACCTGTAAACTTAAATTTGAACAGCAGCAGAAGTGGAAGGCAGCTTTTTTGCAGAAATTATTCACAAACAAACCAGGATTCACCATTTGGTTATTACCTGAGGGGAGCAATTCTATATGGTCAGGGGGACAGATAAACTGATGAGTCTGTCTTGTCTGGAGTTCTCACGAACCGAGGTGATGTGAAGGTTAAAGGTCGGGAGGAAGGGCTGCACTGTTCAAAGTGAAGGCAGCATCCCTTTTTGAGGACAGAAGTCAAGTCTTTGTCCCAAGTATTCCTCACTCTCCTGCTGAGTCCTGGGATACCATCCTAGAGTTTCTGGATGGGACAAGCATGCCCACTCAGTGATAGCCTGTGCTCCTGGCCTATCTGACACACGGCCTGGGCTCTCTGCTGGTTTCCAGAGCCCGGATGTAGCTCAACCGCTCTTCCCCGTTTTGCTCTCCCATCATTTGCTGCTTGGACGGTGCTGCCCTTTTCTGAGGTAAAGGATGAAAACTGATGGTAGTTTTGCTCAGTTGTGACTCTGTTCAAGGTACCCTCCCTGACCATCCTGGCTGATGCAGCTCCACCACTTTCCGCCCCCTAACCTGCTTTGCTGTTCTTTGGAAGACGTATCACACCCCGGACATAGAGTCATGTATTTACGTGTCCATCACCTCCACTGGAGTGTAAATTCCAGCAGAATTTTGATCTCTGTTTTATCCTTAAAACATAAAGCAAAGCCTTGGAACATAATAGACACATAATTAATATTTGTTGTATTGATGAAATATGTATTATGGCAAATCCAGACCATGATTTGATTTTTTGACCAATTGATCCCCATAAGCCCTATTCCCAAGGAGAAATTCAATCAATGCGCGTTCAACTAAAGTACCAGACTTTATTTGATCCTTACTGTGACTTAGGGCAAGAAGGTACTTTGGCCTCATTTTATAGATAAGGAAACAGAGACTCAAGGAGCTAAGTGCCTGGCTGCAGAGTATGCAACAACTAAGTAGAAAGCTGAGAATGAACCCAGGTTTTCTGACTCCCAGTCCGCTGTTTATTTCCCTGTTTCCCTATTTCATTCACCATGTCTGCACCCTCTCTGACTGTTTCCCCATCTTTAATGGCACCATGTGTACTGAATCAAGCTCCCATAGATGAAATAATTAGATGCAATTGAAACCCGCCTACAACTAAGACGCAGTTTTTGAAACCAGGTCGTTTCTTAGAGCAACAACCAGTACCACGTGCTTTTCAACACTGATAATATCACTTTTCACTGCTGATAATATCACTGTGGGGTGCAGGGGCAGGGTGGGGCGTAAATATCGCAAGTTAACTTGTCTATAGCAAAAGAAGAGTGGAATGGCTCCCAGAAACTTTGGTCCTCCCAACGTGATGCTCAGAGGAGACATTCTTGGACAGGAGAAGCAAATGTGATACGGAAGTACTTATCATAACAGGGGCAACGAGATTGAGATTTTGTAGTCACAGAGTTGTGCAAGTTATGCATAAAATAAAGGGCTTCTGCAAAGAAATCCAGACTTGCCTGACATCCTGGACAAAATACCTCCTCAGTGCTGAGACCCATAGGTATTTGGAAATATGGACACGCCTTATATTTGAGGAAGAAATACACAGGTGCACAAAAATCACATCCCAGAATTACTCAAAGATGATTTGTCAAGGCCATTCAAACTGGGAACACACATTCTGGATTTGTGTCTAGAAATTAGATATGGTATACAGTGTCTTCAGATCTCTATCAGTATAGACAGGACTTTGTGGACCTGTAGGTACATGTTCGTGTAAGAGCATATGAGCATGATATTTTAGGAACAAAGAGGATTGGAAAGATACATTGTAGAGGTAATTTAGTCCCCCTGTTTCATTTGTACAACGATTTTGAAGCTTAAACAGGCTTAATGGACTATGCATTCCCACATGGAGACCAGGAGTCAGCTGGCCTCTCCTTGTCCACTGGCCTCTCCTAGCACAGAGGGAGTGGGGTCTGGGAACCCCGAGATCCAAAGGAAACTATAGCTTTCACACAATTTAAATATCAAAGTATACACTAAAGACACACTCCTTCAGAGCTTTGGAGACTGAAGATAGCTTGAAAACCACTGCTCTGAGGCTGAGTCTGCACAGCCAGCTAAGCTGGATGAGAGACAAGGGTGCTCCTGGGGAGAGTCTGGAGGGCCTCACAGGCTCCCGCCACCCAGAGGAGAAAGAAGACCTTTACTCCCATCCTTGGCATGAGGCGCCAGGGGCCTGGTCTAAGCCTGTTCTCACTGCCTGCCATGCCAATCCCTATGTTGTGTATCTAAAGAAGTTAGCACATCCTGGGTACACAGACCACAGCTTCCTCCCTTTGCTGAGGGCCTGTGCTTAGGGGTCTGAGCATCGTGGAGATATTGCTTCACTTCTCCTTAGGGTGTCCACATCAAGACCCTGGAGCCATCTTACCACCCTTCCTGATCAGAGGGGGGCCTTCTAGGTAGGTGGTATGTCCTTACGAGGGGGAGTTTTCTAGAGTGCAGCATCTTATTACTAAGGCAAGAAGACAGAGACATTTGCATGCACGCATCAACACGAAGAGAAACAGGCATAAAATGACCAGTGACCACCCACCCTCACTACAGGAGTCCTCTCTCACCCACTCCTCACCCACACACTCTAAAGTGGAGGAACCCAGACTCACACAGGCTCCGCTCAACCCATTACAATCACTTATCTCATCTCCAGATTTTCAAGTTCCTTTTGCTGGTGCCTTTTACCTAAGTCAGCATATTTCAAACTTTCAGAGAGAGAGAGAGAAAAAACCTTAGAAAATAAAAACCACTACCCCACCCAAATGATAAAAATCTCTTGATTCTCCAAGCCCAACATCTTAGCCCTCTCTTACTCAGCCCAGGGTAAGGCGTCGGTTTCTTTGGGTTCTGGGGAATGGCTGGCTCTGCCGGTCTCCACATCACCAGCCTAATAGTTTTTCCAGACCCACGGTTGCTTGGTGGTGTGCGACAGCCCCGGAGCCCGCTTCTGGCCCCATTCATTCCTCTCAGTCCTCTAAGGCCAGTCACATTAGGGGGTGTCCCTCTTCTCTGCTCCTGGCCCCACTTCCCCCTTCCAGAGGAGTAGGCAGTCAACCCTCCTGAAGTCTGACATGAAACCCAGACCCTCACCCGTCTCTCTGCGCTGCAATTTGCAAACCAGACCCAGGCGTGAGGTGGGGTGAGAGCCCATCGGGGGTTGGGGAGTAGGATTTGGCAGGGCAGTCCCGGGGTCTCCGACTCAGAGCCAGCCACCTTAGAAGCGGCTCGGAAGGTCGCGGGACCCTCTTTGAGAAGACCCCGGGAGCCCTTGCCCTGGAGCCAGAGCCCGCCCGGGCGCGCAGTGCGGGAGCCGGGCGCAGAGGAGCGGCGCGGACCGAGGCTGTGGAAGGATATTTCTGCCGGAGAAGCGGCGAGGCCGGCCCGTTAGTCCCGGGGAGCCGGCAGCTCCCGAGCGCCGAAGACCCGGCAACAGAAGTACCAAGAGGAAGGGAAACCAGCCCGCGCTGACATGTAAACAGGGGCTTCCATCTGGAGGAGCAGGCTCACACAGACCCCCAGACATACTCACTTGCACCCCGATCCGCCTGCAACCAATCCACTCGCCCGCCCGGGGGCCCACCAGGCGGGGACCCGAGCTGGCGGCGGCTGTAGCTCTCGCCCCCGCCGCCTTCGGCCTCGGGTGGGAGGAAGCCGGCCGCCAGGCGAATGCCCAGCGCCGGGGCCAGGGCGCCTGCTTGCCGGGTGGAGGGGTGGACCCGGAGGTCTCCGGCCCCTGGCTTCGATCCACGCCGGGGGTCCCCAGGCTTCACGCCGCCCCCGCCCGCAGCCCCGCCGGCAGCGCGGTGGGAGGGGGCCGGGCTCAGCTTTGGGGCAAGAGGGGCGAGGGAGATCGCCTTCGGCGGGGAGCCGGGCGGATCGCCCCCGCGAGTGAGACTCGCCACCGAACGCGGGAGGAGACGGCGCGAAGCCGGGGCGCGGAAGGAAGGGAGAGTGGCCACGTCTTCCGGGACCCCGGCGCCCCGCGCCCAGTCAGCCTGCCTCCTCGCCTCCCTGGCCGGCCCCGCCGCTGCGCGCCCACTGCCCCGTCGCTTACCTTAATAGTCCCGTCCATTTGTCCAAGTCTGCAGCCGAGCCCCCCAATATTCCACACATTGACCCGGTTACAGCCTGACCTCGCAGCCCCTTCGGATTAGCCCGGCGCGGCCTCGCTGGCGCCCTGGGCCCTCCCTGCGTGCCCCCCGCGAGCGCCCTGCCCTCGCTCCCCTGTGCACGTTTGTTGTTGTAGCGGAGCGAAAAAGAGACAGTTAACCGGATGAAACTTTTTTTCAGCTAATTTTGGGAAGTGACTTCACTTTGCGAATCGGGGAGGAAGTCCTATCTCTCTCTCTCTCTTTCTCTCTCTCTCTCTTTCTCTCTCTCTCTCTCTGTCTCGCGCTCTCCTCTCTTCTCTCCCCTCTGCTCTCTCTGGTCTTCCCTCCCCCAACACCCCCTCTTCCTCCCCTCGGCTGGTCCTGCTTTTCGCATCACTCACAGTATATAAATATACGTGGAGATGCCCAGATACATTCATGCGGTGCGCACACAGGATGCTTGCTGCTGGGAGATAAGAGCGAGCTGGGAACAATGCCGGGGTCTACGCCCGGCGCCCGCGCCCTGATTCCCGCAGTCTGCACCCCTGGCACCCCCAACACCTTCCCCCCGAAACTCCAAAACCCAACGTCTTTGGCCTCCTTCCTTTTCCCGGGACTGTTGGCTGAAGGTGGCCCTCCTGACTCATTCACTTTCCGTTTCTTCCCACAGATAGGTTCATTAATGCTTTTTCCAGCCGGAGTCAAACTTTTTTGGGGGTTGGAGGGCGGGAGAGATTGCTCGCGCTGGGGATAACCTGGAGCCCGCTGTCCGGGAAGATCCAACCAACCATTAAAGAATGCATCCAATGGGAACTTTTCCACTCAGGCCCACGGCTGCCGAGAGGCGGCCGACTCCCGGAGCGGCTCACTTATCCACGCGGACTCGGGGCGGTTTCGGACGGACTCCGGCCGTCGGGGGCGCAGACTCGGTTCCCAGCGCATTGTTAGCAGAAGGGTGCCCTCGGGGCGGCGCGCCTGGGCCCCTGCTCCTGGAGAGCTCCCGGCGCCCACCGAGGGTGGGGACTGGCGGTACCCTCCGCCGCCTATCCCCACCTTCTAGGTCAAACCCCTCGCGCCTACCCGGACCCCACGGCCCAAACCCCGGCACTCAGGCCAGAGCCGCCTATGCAATGCCACCCCTGGCTCCAAGAAGCCTACACTCCAAGCCTGTCAGCAGGTCTCAGGAGCGCAGCATGCAACATCGCGGCACAGACTCGGACTTCTCACCGGGCGAGACCCGGGACCCCTGCTCCGGACCATCACCCCCACCCAGCCGTGAGGCCGTCCTCCCCTCGGCCCGCCTAGCCGGCCCCGCCGCCCGGAGCCGTCCCCGGTGCCCCTGCAGTGCTGCCGCACGCTCCAGTTGAGGCAGCTACAGGAGTCCCGGCGCAGCGAGGCGACTCCCCGGGCGCGCTCAGCCTAACTCCCTTCTCCCCGACTCCCAAACAGGTTACCTTGTCCACGCTCTCCAGACCACGCTTTGGACTTTCTCACTTTTATTTAAGAGTCGACCCGGGGAAGGAGGAAAAAAAATCCACAGGAGATCCGAGTCAATTGGAAAGAAAAAATTTCAAAAGGGTGTCCACGGCGGCGAAAAAGGTGACATTAATTCTTTATTTCTTCAGGAGCAATTGAGCCCAAGAGCTCGCTCGCTTGGCTCCCTCCCTCCCTCCCCCCACCCGCCTCTCGAAATTAGTCTCATCAATTCAGCTCCAGTTTTGGGTTTGAATACAGACACGGGTCTGAACGTGACCAGACCTGGAGTGGCGGGTGCAGCCTGCCAGCAATTGAGACTTGGTGTGTGTACGGAGGAGTGGAGTGGGGGTGGGAGAGGGAGGGGGTGGGGTGGGGGGGGGGGGCCGGGCCGACCCCCCCCCCCCATCTCCTGTCTGCTTCTCAATCCAGGGGTCTGCTCCGGGGCTCCCCTGGGACCGCCACATCTGGTTACCGCTAGCGGGGTCAGTCCCCCCCTTTGCCTGGGGCCACCAGTTCTGGAGTTCAATTAAAAGAAATCAGGCTTAACCCCTTCCTCCCCTCGGCCCGGCAGCCCGCCTTCTCACTCTTCCCTTCAGCGTTTCCACATGCTTTCCAGAGAGGAAAGAGGTTAAAGGGAAAGGAAGAATGAATTACATCCTTTCAAACCCCAAATTGTTTCCTTTTCAGCCCAGACTCTGCCGACCTTCAAACGACAACAGGGCTTTCAGGAGGGTGCGGGGAGACAGCTTCGCACCCGGACCTGGCCAGAAACCCGGAACCCGCAGCCGCTCTGCCCCTCTTTCAGGCAGAGGGGACTCCGACTTCATCACCGGGAGGCCCCCCGGGTTGCTGGGCAAATCCTGAGCGCGGTGATGGCCACCCCACGCCAGCTGCAGCTCCCCTGTCTGCACACACTCCTCCCAGGGCTTCAGGAGGCACATCTGCGCTGAAACCGTTGGCTGAGTTTCTCTTCCTAACTCCTGTTGCGCCTGGCAAATGCCATTGTCTTCACTGCGCGGATCAGTACAGTCACCCCAACATCCCTAGCACCCCCAACTCCTTTTAGCAGGAGATGCCTCTCCCATTGGGAGTGCTCAATATGAACTAAAATGAGGACCTGTCCTCCTCTTTTAGCTGAGGAACTCAATAGCACTTTCTGTTCCTGCCTGTAAAACCAAAGCTATGCCAATTTCGTAATTTTGAAGATGGTGATGGTGGGGAGGGGCTGGCATAGGCATAACTGTCACCCCCTTGTGACTCACCAGCTGGCAGTGGTGCCATGCCTTTTGCTATTCACCAGCCCCGCCATGAGAAGCTTCTGTCCATTCACAAGGTCCTCTGCCCAGAAAGAAGAACCCCGAAACTCTGAATAGCTCTCTGAGGGAGTATAAGATTGCCTCCATCCGGTGTAGACATGCTGGGGGGCAAGTTTGCCCACTTACGTAACACTGGGTTTAATGCTCAACTCTATGGCTGCTGCTGCTTTTTTTAAATCCCGAAGGGGGAAAAAGCCCTAACCAAACACAACAGTAAACAAGTTTGCCCTGTTTAATGTGGTTACCACCAGACATCTGGAAAGATGGTTTGATCCTGGCAGCTCACATTGTTTTCACGAGCAGCCAAAGAGAATATTTTGAATGTTTGCATTGAGACAAATTGATAGAGAGCTTGTGGTGAGGCCGCTACAAATGAAAACTTTCTTGGAGTTGGTGTGTGTGTGTACGGGGAGGGTTTCTCCTTCTCTCTCCTCACATTTCTCCCCTTCCTCCCTTTCTCTCTCTCCTCTCCCCTCCTCCCTTCTCCTCTGGCCTAGCTAGGGACTGGTGCCCTGGGCCCACACACTTGCACACACCCTCTTTCCTGGCTCATCAGAGACTGTGCTGCCTCTCCCTTTCCCAGACTGGGCAGGGCTGGTGACCAGGAGCGGGTGCTGGGTACCATCCCTGCCACCAGCCCCACCTGGCTTTCAAGTCAGGGGAAGCTCACAGCCAAGGAAGCTTGCCAGCATTTAAAACAAAAGTTACCCACTGGGAAGTCGGGGGGGGGGGGGGGGGGGAGCAACAAAACAGCCCACCTCACATTTCTAAGTCTAGGGTCACTTATGGGAAGCATGCACAAAGGGGCGAATATTCAGCAAACATTTGGATTCGGAGCACTTTCATTGGAACTTTGATGGGATGGCTTGCCTTGCACCATCCGCGCTTGACAATATTTTCAAAGATGCGGAAGTCCTGCTTCCCCCGGGAGTCGAGCGGCGGGGTGAAACGTGTCTTGGCTCGCTCAATGTCAGCCCTTTTGACCCGGTCAAGACTTTCCAGACACGGCTTCCCGGGCATCTTCGGTCCCAACCTGGGTTGGGGGTGGGAAAACGCGACAACTGTTGCCCGATCCCTGGGGTGCCTCAGGACCTCGAGACGGTCCTATTGCTTGAAACCCTGAAAGATGCCAGGCCTGGCAGAGCGTCTCGGGTGGATCCTTCCCCCTCGGTCCTCCCTCGTCCCCCGCCCCTCCGGTCCAGCGCGGGCTCGGCGGGTATTCGAGCTGGCAACTGGCGGGTGGGGGGATGGGGGGGGAGTGAAGGCGGGGGAGAGGCGGGGGCACGGGGGAGGGATGGGCCAGCCAGCGCCAAAACTCCAGACTGCACAACTGCAGCTTCAAGTGTCTGGCCCCTCGCTCGAGGCCATAATTAATTTGAGATTTATTTTTATTGGAGAACTCGAGTCTCGTCTGACCTTAGCCAAACAAGGCAGCTCGAGCCGCCCCTGGATGCGCTTGAATGCCGGGGAATATTTCTGCAGGAAGGCTCTGCAGGCGCGCCTGCTTTGAATTTGTTTCTCAGACTTCATCTACTCACAGATTGAAGGAAGATTTAGAGCCTCTGCTCGCCCTGCCCGCTCCCCACGCTCGTTCTTGCCTTAGCGCCAAGCGGGTTCAAAACGCAACGTGGGAGGCCGCTGCGGCGGGAGGGCCGGGGCCCGGCAGGCTCGGGAGGGGGGCGTCTCCACCCTTCCAGCCCCGGGCGCTCCCGGGCTGGTCCCTAGACCACGCGGCGTCGATGAGGAAACCCCAAGGGAGTCCGAGGCTGACCAGAGAGCGCAGGCTGACAAGAGGTGGAGACCAGCCAGGTGCCAGGACCCTCACCCAGTGGTGGCGCCTAGATGGGGGCCCTGGGGGGAAGGGAGAATTCCAGGCTCTCCGGTCTCCCTCCGGCCTGCCTCCCAGCCATCCGAAACAGCATTCATTCTAAGTACAGACCTATGTCCTTGAAACGCCGCTTAAGGACCTGCCAGCCAGATGCTGGCCCTGGGTCGCATTGCCGTGAACATGCCAGGGCTACCAGCCTCCCTTCGTCGGGTGGGGGTGTCACCCTCAAATGCAGCATGGGCGGAATCCGCAGGCTGGTTGGTGGGGGAGCAGCGGATGCGGGAGACTCGCAAAGAGGGAAAGTGGAGGACCCTGCCAGCCTCGCGTGGGGCGGGCAGCGGCCTGAAGGGATGTGCTCTGCGCGCTGGGGCTGAAAGTGCTTTGCATGGTGCAGGCACCGCGCAAGTACGTGGTCGGGATTACTCCATTGGGTCTCCTGCGCCCTCCACCTTATATCTGCAAGTGGAGTGTGCTGGTTGACCGTTCCCACTGGGGGACCTGGCGGCTTGGGTTTGAATTCTTGCTCTACACCTAGCAGCTCTGTGGCCTTGGACAAGTCCGTTAACCTCTCTGTGCCTCAGTGTCCTCATCTGTACATTGGCGTTATAATACGACGCACCTCAAAGGACTGTCGTAAAGATGAAATGAACCTTTAGCACTTGCCTGGCAGTCAGTACAACTTTGCCCTTATGATTTGTATCTTGGCCCTGCCCCTTGAAAGCTGCGTTACATTATTCCCTCAATGCCTCACTTCCTCATCTGCAAAATGGACTACCTCCTACGGTTCTTATTAATATTAAAGTCAGTACAAATACAATGCTTAGAACAGGGCCTGGCAAAGGTAAGCATCTTTACGTTACCACCATTGCTCACCTACTGCGTGTCAGTGTCTTAAAGTTGCCGGTGATCCCCCTTTGCCTGTCCCTTGCTCCTTCCAGCCTCACATCCTTCCTGAGCGCTCCCCTCCGTCCCTCCCGCAGCTCTTTGCCGGTCTCAGAACCCAGATCGCTGCCGGGTGGAGGGGGCACCCCTGGCTCCTGAGGACCTGGCTCGGCCGGCTCCTGGGGCCCGGGCGCCTAGGCCCGCGGTGTTTGTCAACAACCTCGGAGCGGGTGCCTGACGCAGAGTGGCAGGGGCTTGGCAGGCGGGGACTGTTTGTGCCCCTCTGGCAAATGGTCGGCGTAGAGAGCCGGCGGAACAGACCCAAGATTGTCCCTGCCACGCAGACCTTTCGCCGTCATCAATGCACCCCTTTGTGCAACAATACAAACTTTGTGGCTGCTGAAAAATCCATTTTTTTCCCCTTGAAAAGAGCTCCTGCGGTGAGTGGCTCCTCTGGAGGCCCACAGCTCCCAGACTGCCGCCTCTCCCCCTCCCCCGCCAGGGCCGGGTCTGCTTTCTCTCTGACCCTTGACCTGGGTCAGGCTTCTGGGCTCCCACTTGCCTCTCTAGGGTTCGTCATCCCCGAGGTTTTGGGTCTCTAGGTGTGTGCAGACCCGGGGGTCCGTGTGGTGGGAGAGAGACTGCAGTTCCCCGCTCCGAGGCCGTCTGCAGCCCCTGGGACAGAGCTATTCGGCTCGGCTCGGAGAGAGTGGGGGTGGGAGGCGTTACAGCTTCCTCAACCTCAACCGGACACAGCGAACCCGAGCGCGCTGCAGTCTGACTGTGTATGCTCTGCCTGGCCCTGGGAGCCATCTGTCCATCCATCCACTCACTGATTATCGTCACATTGATTCACTCATTTTTCATTCATTCATCGCTGATTAAACGCCCTTCCCGGCCGAGTCTCCAGGACCTGGCTTCCCCAAAGTGACTAAAGACTCCTTCAGACCTCAGGCGGGGGTAGGGAGGGCGGGAAGATGCTACCATGTGTCAACAAATTTCCCGTTAGAGAAATAGGAGAGAGTTGGAAGCCTAATTGGCGCTCCCTGGATCACATTCGAGAGTCCCCATCCCATCGAGGCGCCCGCGCGCCGGCAGACGGCCCTCCTGGCCCTCGCCTTCGCGGACGCTGGCGGGAGCGGGGCTGGGGCGCGCGGGAGCGATGGGGGCCCACTCGGGGGAGGGGTTTCGGGAAGGAGAGGGCGGGGCCGGGACCTGCGGAAGGTACGGGTAGGTTTGCCGAACCGCGGGGGCCTCCCTCCCCCTGAAACGGGGAAGGTTCAGACAGTCCCCGGCGCTGGGCCGATGCCCGGCCGGAGAGAGGCAGCGCCTGGGCGGCGTGAGGACCTCGCTGACGTCCCTACTCCGGGCAGGGCCGCCAGGTCAGCACCCTCGGCCCCGCCCCGCTGGCGGATTTTCATTAAACGTGTAACCCAGATGTCCTGGCCTTGGTTTGTTTACATTCTTGGGAACTGTTCTGGAAAAAAAAAAACAAAACCCTTCGATATGATGTCAAACATGGCGATCTGCGCTTTCGAGGCGCGGGTGGGGCCAAGGAAGTTGGGCTTGAGGACGAAGGGGTGTAGAACCAGTAGGAGAAGCGCATCCCCTTCGCACACCCGCTCACACACGCCCACAGGCATACATGCACACACGCGCACATTCGCACTCTCACACGCCCGGACACACAGACCCTTAACTCAGCGAACTTGCTGTGCGCCAGCGGCCGGCGCACGGCCCACCAGGACCCGACGCAGGCTCACGGGTCCAGGGGCTGGCGTCTCGGCTGCCCGGCACAGCCTACACCAGGCTCACTCACGTCCATGCTCCCAAACAGAAGCGGCCAAGAGCGTTACTACTCCACCAAGGGTTCCCGCGGGTCTGCGCCACCCTCTTCTGCTCGGGAGCGCCCCTAGCCTCGGCCCCGTCGGCGGAGCAAGCGGCCTGCCACCCTCCCGCCCCGCTCGTTTCCCGGGGAAAGGGGAAGGCACCGTAGGCGGAGGGGTGGGGCCACGACGACGACAGGGGAACTGGGGGTCATTACCTGTTTAAAGATGCTGTCATGTCTTACCTTGACGTAAGACGGTGTGTCAGGGACTGTCTGAAACATCTTGGTTTGGTGAGGAGGGGTCGGGAAGGCCCAAGAACCAACCTGGATAGGAGAAATCTCAGTCACCCTGGAGTGGAGCAATGGTGAGACGGCGGGGAGCGGGTAGGGGTGATGGAGGGGGAATGCAAAGGGAGAGGAGGACTCGGGAGCTGGGAGGCTCCATAGCCTGGACCTGCTAGGGAGGGCCGGAGAGGTCAGGTACCAGTCGCCCTCCCTGTGCCTCTGCCCCCAGGCTTCAGCCTAAGGGATGGTGAAGACCAAAAGCCAGCTCAGGCCGTTGGTTCTCTTCCCGCCTGCCTCAGGGCCTGGGTAGTTTCACGCCTGGGTAGTTTCACACCTGGGGACGCCATGGCCCATCCTGGCCAGAGGAGGAACGCCAACTAGGATAGAGGTAGGTCTCCTCTTCCACACAGCCCCAGGCCACAGGCAACAGATATTTGCAGAGCTGCCAATGCTTGGGCCCTCTGGCCATAGACCTTCTGCCTGACTCCCCCACCAGCCCTAGGACTCAACCAGGGTCCAGCTGTCCGCTCTTCCCTGCTAGGGGACTGCGTGGGGAGGCAGGCTGGCTCAAGGTTCTGGAGGTCTATGGAGGCCCCTTTCCTAGAGCCCCCAGCTTCTGGAAGAAAGCAGGTTTGCGGGCAGAAACCAAGACAATGAATGAGGGACCTCGTTTTTAGTGGCAGGGGAGATGGTGTCTGAGGTCTGAATATTTGGGCTGGACACAGCAAAAACTCTAGGCTGCCAGGTGCCTCTGCGTGAGTCTCTCTGTCTTGCCAAGTCTGGCGTCTGTCTCTCTGTTTCCCCTTCCTTCCTTCTCTTAAAGCATCTTTAACGTGGCCGGGTACAGCTTCTCCAGCAGCCAATGTGTTTCTGATAAACCACTTTTCTCCCTACTAACAAATTCCAGCTTTTTGGCTCCTGAAGGCACAGCAGACACACACTAGTTCAGGGACCAGGTCTGTTTCTCTGGGCTCCTAGTTTCCCATTTACTGCCCCTTCTCCTGCTGCCCTTGCTCCTGAGTCTCCCCCATTTGTTTTGAAAGTCTGAGTGAAATTTGCAAGAAAACAGAGAAGGAGGAAAAAAAGGAGAGGAAAGAACACAGTGGAGAGAATGAGAGAAAGAAAGAGCCCCAGAAAACCTCACATTCCCCAACTGCAGCTAGAGCAGACAGCCGGTGGAAGGAGGCATCGCTGGACCCTGCACCCCCCAGAGATCTCACACAAACGAACACTTACCTTAAGACACCCTTTCCTGCTAAGCCAGCAGGAGCGGAACTCAGGCAGCTCCAGGATGTTCAAGTTGTTGGTGCAGATTCTCTGGGCTGGGATCCCTGGCAGTGCGGAATTAAACCTGCTGGCTGCCTGGAGTCAGTGTGCCTTCCTTTCCAGCGCATCCAGGCAGACAGCCTCAGCCCCTGCGCGTCCTGGGGGGTTTGGGAACACTCAAGTTTGTCTGTGCATCCTGCAGCTTTCTTCTCCGCTGCCTCACTCCAGCTCTCTCCGTCTCACTCCCTCTTCCTTTCTCTTTTCCCGTCTTTTAATTTGATTTCCGTTTTCTTATCAATATTTCAACTGCCATCTGATGAATTGTTCTAATGGACCGCCACCCATCTGCCCCCAGCTGCTTTTCCTGAAACCTCCCTGTGTTACTAGGAAATGTCAAGGGACACTCGAAACCACACACATAAATGTAAAGACCTACAGCTATGTAAAGCCAAGAGGAGACATGGAGACCCAGGCCTTCTGTAAACTGATTATTTAGTTTCAAATCATTGCTCTGCAAATAATCATTCTTTAGACTTAAACAATATGAGTGAAGTTCTCTTTGATTTTTCAAGCCCTTAAGTTTTTTCCTGCTTAAGGGTGACTCCTTCCTCCTGTTTGGTCCTCCCCAGGAAAAACCTCCTTCTGACCCATGTTTTCTAAGCAGCATCTAGAACAGCAAAGTGGATTGCAAATGTTAGAGAAACAACCCTATTATGGGATTTCAATTTAAAGACATACACACATTTTAAAACGCTCTTGCTAAAGGGTCGTTTCTGGGTCCTCAAATTTGTGTTTTGTTGAAATTTGGAATTTTGCTCATTTCTTCACTTCCACTTGTAGACCTGGCCTTAGATGGGGCTCAGATTTCTGAGTCCGTGCTTATATTAGCTCTTTCGGTTGCCCAATCCCAGGGCCATTCTCCATAAAACAGACCCAACCGTGCTGAGGAGTTGCGCCTGTGCTCCCTCCCTGGCGGGGCGGTTTTCACACCCTTGCACATGCCTCTCCTGGGTCTCCCGTAACAAGGAACTGCTCACCAGGCCCCTGCCCAGAACATACTGCAGGGACCAGAGCAGATGAACTTGGAGTGGGGGAGGGAGAAGCAGAGGTGACAGGTAAGAGTAGCGAGGGGAGTGCATCAATTTATAGGAACAAAACTGACAGCTTTGTGCACCTCCAAGTTTGGACGTCAGTTTCTCAAGCTTTCCCTTCCTCTTTCTTTCTTGGGTACCCAGATCCCTGGCTGCTTTGGTTCTGGACACTGAGAACATTTGTTTAATATCTGCTCCCTCTTCTCCTCCATAACCCCTCCCCTCCCCCCTCAAAAGGCTCTGGAAATTTGTGACCAAAAGGCAATTGCTAGGATTCCGTTTCAGGAGAAAGCATACTTATCACCCAGATCTCCCCATGTGGGGGGTATGAGGACTGGCAGCAGGGTTATTCATTATTTCCTTCTCAACAATATCCCGATTTTTCTCTCTGTCCCTCCCCCAAAGCTCAACATATTGAAACATTTTGCTGCTTAATAAGAGCAGCCGGGAGAGCTAGGAGGTGAAAGGCCAGCCTGGGACCGTGACTGGGGCTGCCTGGGCTCCGCGCTGACGTCCAGGCTGCCCCCGCCCAGCACATTCCTGACCATTGCTTAGGAAAACAAGACCGGGCTTGGGGAGGGGAAGGGGCTGAAGTGTAAGAGTCATTGCCCCCATGTTTTTATTTTTGGGATTCTTGAAGAGATCATTTTCCCTCCCAAGGGGAACCAGCGCACCATTCCAAACAGCCACAAATAAAACAGAAGGTGCTCCTACAGCAGATAATATATCTTACACCCACGTCGTGCATTTTAAAGATAGATTCTTTTTAGGAAAGTTGGAGATTAGGAAATGAGGACTTCAGCTATATCAGAGGAGATGAGTACTAAACAAATTGTCTCATTAATCCCTCACCATCCAGGTGAAATATTGCCACCTTCATCCTTCCTTTAATTTTCTCCCCCTTTTCCTCCCTCCTTCCCTTTTTCTTCCTTTCTTTCTCTCTCTTTCCTTCTTTCTTTTTTCTTTCTTTCCCTTTCTTTCTTTTCCTGAAGGGGATTTCTAAGAGATCACCTCCTCTAGATTTGAAACTCGTTTTAAAGCACCTCCTCTAGATTTTAAAGCACCCCCTCTAGATTTTAAACTCTTCCTTCTCAATGTTTTCACAGTTGTTAGTACATTCTTATTTGCGGAAATATCTAAGGTTTGTCTCTCTTCATTGGATTGTAAGCTCACTGAAGGCAGGAGTTGAGTTCATCTTGTTCACCGGCTGAATGCGCCACGTCCACACTGAAATTGACATGCAGACAAGTGGAACAATTATTTAGTTACATCCCTCCTTTCTGACCAATAACTAAAGAAGGGAATACAAAACAAAACATCACATTGTCCTTAAGGAAAAACTGACAGGAGAATTTCACCTGAGTGATACTGATTTGTTCTCTGCTTTGCAGGGTTACACGACATCAGTGCTCACCTGTTGTGTTCATTTTTACACAAACGGTTTAACCAGGGAGCCGGAGATCCTCCCTCTCCCAAGCACCCTGGGTGTGGTCAGCTGGGGGAGGAGTCCTGCCTCCACTTGCTGACCAAACCCTTCAGGGCTGTGCTTGTGTGTGTGTGTGTCTTATTCCTACTCGTCCTGTAATTTTAAAAACCAGAATGGGTATTTATCCAAGGATCATGCAAATAATAAAATCTTAGTGGTCCTGGAAAAACACATGAGCTTCGAATGAAGTGAAGAATAACCTGGAGTCCCTTTCAGATAGGAGCTCAGAGCTGGGCATAAACCTGGAAGCCTGCCTTGTTGGTGCATGTTGGTGGGGCGGGGGGGGGGGTGGGGGTGGATAGGGAGAGTTGTGGATGCCCACTTGGGAAGTGCCTATAGCCCTAACCACCTTGTCTGGGAGCATGGCGGGGTAGGAGTAGGACGTAGGCTCCCATCCTCCAAGAGGATATGGCCAACTCTCTTTGTCACCTGGAGCCTTCATTTTGCCAGAAGAAAATTGTTGAAATTAGTAACGGCTGCCATAAGGAGGAGCAAGAGAGAGGAGGATGGGAGAAAGAGGCAGGGAAGACTCATAAAAGCCAGCTTTTCCCTCCAACTCTTTCCAAGGGGAGAAAGGATGGGAACTTGCTCCATAGTTATTGCTCCCTCACCAGTGTGTACCAAGCTGCTTCCTTGGACCATAAATTTGAAATCCAGAGCTTGGGTAGCAAGTGACCCTGGTGTGGAGTTTCAGAGACCAAGAGATTGGAATCCAAGAAAGGCTCCCAGTAGTGGAGCAGGGGGAAGATATCTGGGTGGTGCCACTCCGACTCATCCCTGTGTTCTATGATTCTAAGCAAGATAATTAGGACTCAGCTTCCTTATTTGGCAAATGAGAGTGCTACAATTAGATCGTCGTGAGATAGCTTCCAATTAGAGCATGCTATAATTCTGTGAGATTATTTAACCTGCAAAAAGAACGTGAGTCAATATTAACGTTCTCGGGTTACAAACTTTGGGTTCTAGTCTTGGTTCTGCTCCTGATGACTGGTGTTAGGGGCTGAATTGTGTCCTCCTGAAATTTATATGTTAAAGCCCTAACTCCCGGGGCTTTACAATGCGACTGTATTTGGAGACAGGGCCTTTAAATAGGTAAATAAGGTAAAATGGGTGGGCTCTAATGCAATATGATTGGTGATTAGGATAGGAGATTAGGATACAGAAATGTGGGAGCCCAGAAGAAAGACCACATGAGGACACAGCAAGAAGGTGGCTAATGACAAGCCAAGGAGAGAGGCCTCGGGAGAAACCAAACCTGCCAACACCTTGATCTTGGACTTCTAGTTTCCAGAACTGTGAGGCCACAAATGTCTGCTGTTCAAGCCATCCAGTCTTCTGTATTTTATTATGGCAGCCCTAGCAAAGTAGTGCAACTGGCGATTAGTATTTTGCCATGATTTGGTTTCTCCAAGCAAGTAAAAGGGAACTGGCAATGTTGACTCACTTTACTCAACTCTTCTAGAACCTGCCATGATGATCAATATCTATTTATTTTGTACACGCAATGTTTTTGACCATGTGTGATCTGTGTATAAACCAGTGTTGCTGTCTTTGGGGTTCTTCATACCCCAAATAAAGTCCAAAGCCACATTGAATTTCAGCTTCCTCTGTGGATTTTCTATTCTTTTTGCCTTTAATGATGGGGAAGGAAGGAAGTTGCTTCCTGCGTTTCCAACAAGCAATTTCAGATTTTAAAGGGTAACCAGCAAGGTGTCACAGCCCTTATCTCTCATTATCAGTGTCCTCTTGTAGCCCTTGACAGGCTGCAAACCTAGATTGAGCTCCTGGAAATTACAAGCAGAGAGAAGGAGTGGGAAATGTGCTCCAGGAGATAAGTCCAGGAAATAGAGGCAGTGAGTAGAACAGAGGCCATGAGAAGAGCGGTCAGACAGGGGGCTCTGTGGATTCCAAGATGTGTGTGACCTGGTCGTCCTTTGACTCTCATCACATACCAACACACACACACACCCACACACACACACACACACACACACGGGCACATTCATATGCATACTCAGTGTAAAAGAGGATCTTAGGATGGGTGGCATGGGGTACACAACAAGGAGCATTCTGAGTGAGGATGGACGACTTCTGGGGCAAGAGATCTGTGATCAAAACCAGTGCAAGAGACAGGCCTCCCCCCGCCCCTCCGCCCCAAAGCTAACAGATTCACCCCTCACCCCCGCCTATAAATACAAAATATATAAAGTTCCCCAGGATTGGAGAGGAGGAGGTAAGGTTACTAGAGAATGTTTCTCCAACTCCCTTAGCAAGTTTTTCTCCTCCTTACATTATCTCTTTGTGGATGTCAATTAATTAATTTTATTTCATTAGATAATCCCCGAGGCCTATTCCAGCTTAAATTTTCATACTTCTAAGGAGCATGTACTAGTCTCATCTTGGTGATACTTTTCCAGGTTAGTGGGAGATGTTTTCCATCCCTGTTCCTCTTTAAAAACTGTAAAATTAATCCTTTGTAATAATTCCAGTATGATTTCAGTTAGGGTGATGCTTTTTCTGGTTAAATGGAATAATTTATTCATTCATCCATTCATTCATTCATTCACTCATTTGCTGGGGGTGAGAGGATGGGTCACTGAAAAGGACCTGAGTGGTGTCACTTTGCTATCTCTGAGAAGGCAAAGGTTTCAAAGACTATGTTATCTTTGCTCTATCAACGTGGCCTTACTCAACCCTAAAAGAGAAGAAAGAGAGCAGAATTAAAAGAAAGCACTAGGTTCAGGACCTCTTGTAGAAAAAGTTGCCATCATAGTTTGAGGGGAAGTGAAATGGTGACTTTAAAGAATTCAAAATTTAATTGCATAGAGTGGGACAACTGGTCCATCCATTACAAGTGCGAGGTGGAAGATGATTGCATTAATTGGAAAAAAAAAAAAAAAAAAACCCCAAACCCTTTGGGACACTGTTGAGAAAAATGTCACAGAAATTAAAGTGTACTTACTCCGGCTACTGAGGATAATAGAAAGCAGTGTTGTCCAAAGCACAGATGCTGTATTCTTTGCCCCCTTCTTTCCTTCATGATCCCAATTAAAAAAAAAAAAGAGAAGACCCAGACAAAAGTCAAGCTGGGTCAGTGCCAATTATATTTGACATGCGAGTCTATTGGGTGTAGATTTTAGGGCAGGTGGTGGGAGGTGGGTGAGGTGTGGAGACAGTTGAATGAGGAGAGGTATAAATAATACCCCTAATACTAACGCCTGAGGATAGTCTTTCCGAGAACTGAAATGCTTTTGGCCAAGTGCTTCCAACTTCTAGGGGAAAAAGAAGCTATGTAAATACTTGCCTGATCAAACACTGGTCTGATGTGTCATTATTATTATTTTGGTGACCCTCAACTTTGAGAGACAGGGGACAATGGAGTCCCAGAGAGAGCATGGTCTCTCAGTATTACTTGAACACACTTCTCAGCTGAACACAACACAATGTACCCCACTTAATACAATAAACACTGGGGACTTGCCACCTTGCAGGTTCCTCTGAGGGAACCCGGTTTCCCGAGATAAGGGATCAAAAGAGGAGGATATGTTTTCCTTTTCTTGGTGTATGTTTTTAAATCAGACTTTGCGAAGTAAGGGGTCTCCTAGATTTTTGGCTGAGCGAAAGGGAGGCATAGATTTAGTCCAGATCCTACTTTCTCTTTTAAAAGATCGGGCTTGTGAGTGACAGATAGATGCACCGAGTATTCGCCTCTGAAATTCTTGTTGCTTCAAAGGACTTGGTACCATAGACACGGACAGAGTAGGGAATTGTATTGCCCTCTCTTCGCAGCCTGCATGCTGCTTCTTGGGGCGACGATTTTGTTCTGTTTTATAAAAGTTGACCAGAAGAGAAAGGGTGAAATGGAGCGGACCTTGAAGAGTTAAGATTCTCCTTCAAGCGTGTAATGCCCCATTCTAGCCCGAATCACTCCCTCGCCCAGGTCCTGACTGGAGAGTGAGTTGGCCCGTGTGCTTGGTTTACACTGAGCTGGTTCCCCACGTCTTTCATGCCTCCTCTAGTCACCCCTGCTGACTGTCTTGCCCTTTTGGAGTCGCTACCCTTTTCATTCTACTCAACTTTTTCTAGAAGCGGCACTGGCAGTGAAAAGTCAGAGCCAGGGATGACTGTTCTCACCAAAGACTTCCTGCATCCCCTGAGACTTCAGCTACCAGCTTGGGGAACCAGATCCCCGATCTCGTTTACTGTGCCCCCAGGTGACTCCAATATGCAGCCAAGGTGGAGGGTGAGATACTCTTAATTTCCTTAGGAATTCCCAAGGCGAGAACACCACTCATGGGGAAAAATCAGCAAGTTGTTTGGAGCGGTTTCCTTGCAAGGACTGACAAGGCTGGATGATCAAATTTTTTAACTGGGCAGTCCTTTCGATTTGGAACCAAACTGAATTTTGTCCTGTGTCTCTAGAGGAGAAACTGGTCATGGCTGTGGGGCCCAGAACCCTGAGAGATGATAAGCATTTGCAATCTTGAGCGCTTATCTCCTCCTGTATCTGGCCTTCTTGCATTTATAAAGTAAATCGGGAAATCTCACCACAACAGGCTTTCCTGTGAGGAGGCTGGCATTTCCTGCCTGCCCCACTGCGGACTGGAGAGGAGGGGACACGTTGCTGATGCGTCACCCTTATTTCAGCTCCTTCAAGACTGCCAGGGCAGGAAAAGTGGGCACCCAGCAAGATCAGCAATGGTGTGAGCTAGAGCCAAGGAGGTAGTTGTTTTCCAGACACAGTTTTCATACAGCTTCTTACACATAAAATAAGAAAAAAAAATCCATAGCTACTTGTTTGAATACACACATGTGCACATATACACATTAAGCATTTTTGTGTGCATGGATACTCACCTGACATTAATTGATGAAGCTGACACGCTTCTTACAAACTACCATTAAATTGGTTATATGAAAATCAGGTCACAGTTTAATGCACTGGGGAAATATTTACATAAATTCCATGGTTTAGCATTTTAAAAATTTTGTAAACAAATAATGCCTTTGTAAAGAGAATTGCCTCTCTCCACCTCTCACATCTGTCTTTAGGTTAAATTTTATTCCAACTTTAATACATGTGCTATTGAAAAGGTCATCTATGCTAATAAAAGATTTGACGTATCGCTTCTGTCAAACAAAGATAAGAATGCATGTAGAAAACCTGCTCTTGATCTACTATTATAACATTTATATGATATATTTTATGTCGCACTTGGAGTCATATATGATTGAAAAAGACTCTAGAAAAATTCATATTCAATTTCCACATGAAGAAACAGACTCTGAAACAGAAATTACTTCTTTTTTCGTGGCAACATTTAAATATGTTATTTTATTAGGTGACATAATTATTGTAATCGCCATCTTTCACTTGGTGAAAACTGCATCACATGTAAGAAACCTGAGTCTCTAGAATCATCTTTTGTACGTTATCTAAGTAATGTGTTTTAGACATTATCTAAGTAATTATACAAGCGATTTGTCAAACTTTGCAGGGTGAGCCACAGGGCTTGGCTAGAACCCAGGTCTTTTAACTTCTCATATTCCCTTGTTGAGTTTCTATCAACATGTCCTGTGGAATAGATTAATTTCCATCTCCTTGAGGTGGCGGTGGGGTTGTTCATTAACAATGCCAATTCACTGATTTCATAACTCCCTTCTCTTTCTATGTTTGGAGGTTCCAATATTGCCTCTATTTCCCTTCCTTTCATTCCAGGAGAAAGAGTTGCAAAGATAGTAGAGATTGTTCATGCACAGCTTTCCCCTGACTTCCCCCAAGGTTACCATATTACATGATACGATTATTAAAACTTAGTATTAGTACAATACTATTAACTAAACTACTGACTATGCAGATTTCAACACTTTTCCTGCAATGTCCTTATTCTGTTCCAGGGTCCAGTCCAGGACGCCACGTTGCGTTTAATTGTCAGGTCTCCTTAGGCTTCTTCCTTCTGTAGTAGCTCCTCAGTCTTTCCTTCTGTTTCAAGACGTTGACATTGCTGAAGAGCATTGGTGAGACATTACATAGACTGTCTCTCATTCGGGTTTGTCTGAAGTTTTCTCATGATTAGTTTGAGGTTATGTATTTTGGGGAAGAATACAGCAGAGGTGCTGTGCCCTTTGCAGTACATCATTCCAGAGGGCATATGCTATTGAGCTGTCTTATTACTGGTGATGTTGACCTTGATCACTTGGCCAAAGTGGTGTTGGCCAAAGTACTCCACTGGAAAGTGACTATTTTTCCCCTCTGCAATCAACAAGAATTTGGGGGAGATGATTTGCAGTTCACAAATATTTTGGAGGGAAATTCTTTGAGGCTATGCAAATATTCTGTTTCTCCTTACTCTTCTGCTCACTAAGTTTAGCATTCATTGGTGGATTTCACCTTAAGCAATAATTCCTGTGGTGCTCTAATGGTGATTTCACTCATTCTTCTTATGTTTGTCAATTGGAATTCTTTTGTAAGAAAGAGTTATCACTTCTCTTTCCCCCATCCTCTCTCCCTCCCTCTCCCTCTCTGTCTTCCTTTCTTTCATCATCAGTATGGACATATGGATATTTATTTTATTCTTTGAATTGTAGTACATTGCTATAATTTATTTCATTGCTCAATTGTTCCACTTGGGCCATTGGAAGCTCTTTTGGGTTGACTCCTGCACCCTTTTGACATGCCCCATCCTTTCCGAATTTTTTTCTTTAGCATCTCCTTACTTTCTGTTACCATGTGATGCTCCAGAATTATCTTGCATTTTCTCTGCCCCAGTCCTGAAATCAACTGCTTCTCCAAGGATCTCTGGTTCCTTGTATTGAGAATGGTATTTAGAAACCAAGATTTTGGAATTAGTTGTGCTTCTTGCTACTAGGTGTTACTGCTTCTAGACCCTCTCAGCAGACAGAGCAAGGAAATATATGTACGGACACTAACCTAAATATACACAGATATCTATATTTCTTTCTAAATCTCTTTATGTGTGTCTTAGTCTTCTAGGGCTGCCACAACAAAATACCACAGACAGGATGGCTTAAACATCAGAAATTTATTTCTCACAATTCTGGAGCCTGGAAGGCCAGCATTAAGGTGTTTACTTACTGGGTTAATTTTTTCTGAGGCTTGCAGGCAGCTATCTTCTTGCTGTGTCCTCACATGGACTTTTCTCTGTGCATGCACCTCCCTGGTGTCTCTTTCTCTTCTAATAAGAGCACAAATCATATTGGATTAGGGCCCCACCCTTTTGACCTCATGTAACCTCAATTACCTCCTTAAGGATTCTATCTCCAAACTCAGTCACATTGCAGGTTAGGGCTTCAACATATGGATTACACAGTCCGGAACTATCTGTATATATGTTTTAAAATGAGTTAATGCTGGTATCTCCAATGCCAATCCAGTTCCACAAGGTTCATTCCAGCATTTCCTCTTTGCCTATTTGTAATTTCTTTCTCCAACAGTGAGAAATCTGCCGTTTATTGTCTACAATATATGTATGTATTTGTTCAACAATAGTATACCTATGAACCTGTTTCAGAATTGCTAATCCATACCCTTGGGAGAAACGAATTCACTCAACTAAAGTACAGTGTTTATGCATGGTTTAATTACGCACGTTTGATTATGCATGGTTCTTTTTGTTTTTAGTCTTGCAGTATCTGGTCAACACACTGTTCCTCAAAGTTGCTTAGGTCATTGTTCCTTCTCAACCCTTCATTGTGGTTATGTCCTTTATTTGTAATGCAGTCAGATTCAGTTGTCATAGTCTGCGTTCCATCTCGGGTTCCCCTGAAATTGGGGTTGAGCTTTAAAATTTACACACAGTAAAATTCCCTCTTTGTGGTGTACAGTTCTATGTTTTTGACAAATGTATAGCATCACCAGAGTACTGGAAACAGTTCCATCAGCCCCCGACTTCTCTTGTGCTGCCCTTCCTCCCTTCCCCCACTCCTGAAAAGCACTGGGATTTGCTTTCCATTCCCAGAATTTTGTCTGTTTCACAATGTCATGTAAGTGGATTCATATAATATACATATATAATATATAGCCTTTGGGTCTAGCTTCTTTCACTGAACAAAATGCATTTGAGATTCATTCATGTTGTTGTGTGAATGGCCTATTCCTTTTCATTGCTGAGAAGTGTTCAGTTGTTGAGTAGTACTCGTTCTACGGACGTACCACATTTTATCTATCCATTCACCTACTGAAGGACACCCAGGCTGTTTCCAATTTTTGGTGAATGTGAACAAAGCTATAAATATTCATGTACAGGTTTTTGGTAGTATATAAGTTTTCAATTTGCTTGAGTGAATACTTAAAAGTAGAATTTCTGGACTTTATGACAAGCAAATGTTTAGCTTTATAAGAAACTGCCACACTTTTCTGAAGTGACTGTACCATTTTGCATTCCTACCAGGAGGTTTCAGAGTTCCACTTGCTGTTAACACTTACCAGTGCTTGGTTTTAATTTGCATTTCCCTAATGACTAATGATGCTGAACATTTTTTCATATGTGTGCTTGCATCCATATAATTTCTTTGGTGAAGTGTTTTTTCAGATCTTTTTCAATATTTCATTGTTTTTTTTCTCGTTGTTGAGTTTTGAGAGTTCTTCATATATTCTGGAAACAAATCCTTTATCAGATTTATGTTTGAGAATATTTTCTTCCATTTTGTGGCTTTTGATTCTTCTGACAATGTCTTTTTCTGAGCAAGTTTTTAAAAAATATTTATTTATTTAATTTATTTTTTGGTAGAGAAGAATGTCCCTGAGCTAACATCTGTTGCCAATCTTCCTTTTTTTGCTTGAGGAAGATTGTCACTGAGCTAACATATGTGCCAGTATTCGTCTATTTTGTATGTGGGATGCCTGCCACAGCATGGCTTGATGAGTGGTGTGTAGGTCCATGCCCTAGGTTCCGAATCTGTGAACACCAGGCCACCAGAGTGGCGCACATGAACTTAACCACTATGCAACTGCGCTGTCCCCAGCAAAAGTTTCAAATTTTGATAAATTTCAATTTATATTTCATCTTTTATAAATCTTGCTTTTGTTGTCACGTCTAAAATCTCTTTGCCATACCCAAAGTCAGACAGATATTCTCCTATGTTTTCTTCTAGAAGTTTGATAGCTTTAAATTTTACATTTAAATCTAGGATATATTTTACATTAATTTTTTTATAAGATGTGAGGTACGCGTAGTGGTTCATTATTTAATTACTTAATTTATTTTGCATGTATACATCTAAATGTTCCGAAATCATTTGACGAAAAGATTATCTTTTCTTCATTGAACTGCTTTTGTACCTGTTTCAAAAATCAGTTGACTGTATTTGTATGGGTCTGTTTGTGAGTTCTCTATTCTGTTCCATTGATCTATACGTCTAACTTTTGCCAGCACACACTGTCTGGATTACAGTAGCTTTATAGTCAGTCTTGAAATCAAAGTGCGAGCGGATAGTGTGAGTCCTCCCACCTGTTCTTTTGGATGATTGTTTTAGCTATTCTGGTGCTGTCGTATTTCCACATAAATTTTAGAATTACCTTGTTGAGATCTCAAAAAGCCTCCTGGGGCTGTGATTGTGATTGTGTTGAATCTATATATAAAACTGAAGGAGCTGACATATCAACAACATTGAGAAAAATAAAAATTTGAGTGTATCTTTTTAAGCAGTTATATGTACAAGACTGCTGTTTATTGCTGCATCTGACCATATTGTGCTATTTTGGCTCAACTTTGTCACTAGCAGCTAAGATGAGCCACAAATATCAATATTTAACATCACATAAAGCGTTCAGTGCAGAGATATAAAATATAAACATAAATTTACCCTGGATTATTAAGGGATTAAGGGCAATGTCTCTAGAGGGAGATGTGAACCATCATGCAATGTTATACATACACAAAGACTGATTTGTGCCTATATATATATATATAATTATTTGTTGTTGTTGTTGAGGAAGATTGGCTCTGAGCTAACATCTGTTGCCAATCTTTCTCATATTCCTTGAGGAAGATTGTTGCTGGGCTAACATCTGTGCCAATCTTCGTCTATTTTACATGTGGGACGCCACCAAAGCGTAGCTTGATGAGCTGTGTGTAGGTCCGCACCTGGGATTTGAACCTCTGAACCCCACCACCAAAGTGGAGCGCACAAACTGCACCATTACGTCACTGGGCCAGCCTCCTGTGCCTATATCTTGATATTTGTAATTAAAAAGAACCTCCCTCCTTTTTTTCCACTGGAAAACTCCTTGAACAAGGAAGATGTACAGAAATTTGAGTATATATTAAGGGATCAAAAATTTGATCGACTAATAGCTTCAAGAATGATTTAATAATTACTATTAAAGTACCAAGCTACCATCATGAGCAGTACAATGAGGCAACTTAGTGTGGTGATTAAGAACCAGCTTTGTGATGGCTCTGCTATATACTGGCTGAATGACATCGACCGGTTGCTTAACTTTCCTAAGGCTCAGTTTCCCCCTTGTTAAAGTAAGGATAGTAACAGCAAAGGATTCTAATATCTCAAAAGGTTCTAATAAAGATTAAATTCTTTTATGCATTAAAGTACTTAACATAGTGCCTGAAACAATTCTCAATAAATATTAGCTATGTTAATAAATAGCTTTTTATCTTAAATGTTTCAAATATTTTTTATAATATGGATGAAATTTGGTTACAAAAAAATTTAAAGAATCCAGGAGCTATCACTCCCAAAGTGTACCTATTCTGAAATGCAGTGACATCCCCAGGAAAACGTCTAATGAAAAAATTTGCTCGATTATTCCCATTGAAATCAGTCTACATATAAGGGATGTATTCATAAATTGTCATTTATCAGAAAAACCGAAAGTGTAAGTGACTGAATGCTGACTGGTTTTTAGACAGAGCTAGACAGCATGATAATCTAATGGTCTTCTCGAACTAGTGGTTGCTGTAAGCAGACGCTCTCTAGGTTCCACATGCACAGACGCACGCACACTGTGGTGGGTTGCACAGTGAGTTGTATTCCTTTAGAAATGCATCTAGCTCAGTTTATAAACAATTCTGTTTAGTTACTTTAAAAAAATCCTTACTGTCTCAATTCTCTTGCAGGCCCGCAGGAAAAGCTGCCTTTCTTGAGCCCCAAATCGTCATCATTTAGATGTATGAGTGTCATCCTGAGCATGTGTATGTTCAGTCAAAGCCAGCACCAGCCACAGAAAAGAACCTTTGAGCGGGAGGTGCCGGTAAACGGTGTCTCCATCACCACCTTCTTCGGACTCTGTCCTTCTACTTTTAGGTAAGTGAAGCAATTTGCATTCAGAGTTTTTCATTTGGTTAGGAGCAAGGCTGGGACCGCGCCACCCGATTTTCAGCCAAGAGTTTCGTGTGTCACTTGACCCTATTGAATCTGTTTTCAGGAAGCTCAGGACAGCCCTCAAAGGCGACTGGGCAGCACCGGCCAGTGGGGATCCAGACACAGGTTCACAAGGAGTTCAGGAAATGCAGTGCGCCACCTGAGCCCTAAGGGTTTGTTCAGGTGCAAACCCGGCTGGGGGCTTTGGGACCGGGAATAGGTTGAAGCACCCTGGGCTCTCCATGGTGGGTAAGCTCAAGGCTCTCTTCTCCGATTCCATTTCCTGCCTCTAACTGCCACAGCTTGATCGTTGGGACTTAGCCACCCGTGACTGTTGAGGGAAATAGAGGGAAAATTGAGCTGCTGCATTCATCTCCTCTCCTGGCACAAGGGGCAGGGCCCGAGATAACTGAACCCCAGCCAGAGCCCGTCACTCACTGTCATCCTCTGTTTTGAAACCATTCTCTTAGGATCTGGGCACAGAGATTCTGAGAACCTTGCAGGAGAGCTGCTTCTGCACTTATTTTGAGCTTAATCTTTTTTCTTTGATCTCAGGGATGAGGAACTCAGTTTGTGATAGAGAAAGACAAGAGTAATTAATGCACAATAAAGGGGCAATATTTAATTCTAAGGAGGGAGCCACAAGTGAATATTGAGAAATAGAGATCAGGAATGATGACGTTAGAGTTATCAAGGGGCTGTCCTGCCTCGACATTTGTCCCTGCTCTTTAGTCACTGGGAGCTTATGCAAGTCATTCTCTCCCAGCTGGGCCTCAGTTTCCTCCTCCTTTAAGTGGAGATACTATCCACCTTCGAAAATGAGGTGAGGATAGCCACGGGTAGCAGTGGTCCTAAAAAACACATCCCAGGTCCATGTGCAAAGAACCATGTCTTAAGACTTGGTTCTAAAAATTCACTGATAGCTAAAAATACCCTGTTGACACAGGCCTGTCTGCACCCTCTGATTTTCCATTTTACGTGCAAAAATTTATGTTTTTCCATTTTCTTTGGCCAGGGCTCTGTTATTTGAAGGTAAGGTGTAGGAAGTCCTTCAGAGGTTCAATGGGAGACAGGGAATCGGATATAGTTTTTCTCTCTGGAAGGAACTTTCATCGAGATTTTTTAAAAAAATGTTTGGGCTCTGCTTGCTACTGTAACCTCTAGTCTTCTGCCAAATGGCAGTACAACAAAGGAAGCCTCCTTTTCAAGTTTCTGGTTAATAAAACAGCAAACGCAAGACAAATAAACAGACCCAGAAGGCTTGCACTTGCATAACTTAGTAAGCACACGTGTGGGGCCAGGGATTGCTGGTCTGCTCTGATGGGCATGCGACATCTCCAGTTGACCACCATCCCTCAGACCCGGGCCTGAGCTCTTTGACCCACTCTGCAGGTCCCCAGGCGAGTGAAATGGTGGGCTGGAAAAACCTCACGAAGAAGTGGCTTCCTTTTGTTCTTTTGCACCCCTCCTCTCCCAACTTCCAGTTTTTTGTTCACGGAGACTTGAGTCGGTGACTGAGTTTCTGGAGGTTGTGGCCACAGACATGCTGGTTGAATGGTTCTTAACTTAGTGCTGGAAAGAGTGGATATGACTGGAGGCGTGGCGGTGGAAAGTCATTTGGGAGAGTTTGGGTAGAACTTAATGGGCAGCTGACTTATTTAAACTCTAAGATCAGCCTTCTCAGTCTTCTGTTCTTTCCTCTTAGTGATATTATTTGTTAGGACTCACCTGTGAGTGGGGTGACAGCTTGGGGTCTTGTGTGAGAACAAAGAGGAGGGTGGGTGCTGCAGAGGAGCTGGGTGCACCAGAGGCCGTGGTCTGGGCACCCTGTGGGACCTGGAATACTCACATTGCCCTTGCAGCTGTCTGTTCCCACCCTAGTGTGTGTTCCGGGTGGGGAGTCGGGCATGCTTAGGAAACAGTGTAGCGGCAAAATCCACTTATCCATTCCATGCTTCTCTCTCCTTCTCTTTTCTTCTTCAACCTGTAAGAATGCTATCTCACCTCTGGCTTCCACTGGGTTCTCTCTCCGCCTTCCACTGGGACATGCAGAGCCATGGTTTTTACCACAGGATTGCACATAAGCCCCAAACCCCTGAGGAAAGCATTTCCTAGTAGTCGCCTTCCCTGGGCATGCAGGGAAGGGTTCTCTCAGCTCCTCATCTCTGTTCTCAGGGGAAGTCTTCAGGCCATTGTGAGGCCGTATCTGGGGATCAGCTGCTGCTAAAACCTGAAAACTAAGGGCAAACCCAACGCTTGAAGAACTGCTAAGGATTTATGATGTTCCAGAGGAGAAACTGTTCATAAAAAGCTGACGAGCCAACTTCTCTGCAACGTGTTAAATAACAACCCGAGCGTGTAGCACTGCTCTTCGTTACTTGGAGCAAATTAAATGACAGGAAAGACCATGAAGCAGTTGGTGGGATGTCTGAGTCTTTGGAATTCAGCTATATGGAATTTTCATCTTTTTGAGAATTTCATGCATTTTGTTTCTCTTCATTCAGATTGTTGCTTCTCCTGTTTTTGATAAATGTCTCTAGGAGATCTTCTGGGGTATATGATTCATTCAGTTCTCTCAGAACTCTCCTCAAATCTCACTTCCTTGTTGAGGGCTTTATTAGATTCATCTAAAACTCTTTTTTTTTTTTTTATATGATCAGCACAAAGAAAGTAGAAGCTGGGCAACGCCCCCATCAGGAAGTTTTAAATCATCAACACCATAAATGGTTTGATGATTGCCTACTTGGCTTCCCTTCCCTCTTCCTTCCTTCCCGAGAAAATCTTGGCATGGTGTGTACCTCTTTTCTGCTCTGCCTGAGTTTCTCAGGGACGGTTAAGCCATCCTCAGCTCCACGGCTATGATTTGACTACATAAATCAGGGCAAGTCCATCCTTGAACACATTTGATTCAGGAGTGGTTATGTGACCTTATTCTGTTTGAGGCAAAGATTGCAGAGGCTTCTGGGAAACTTCATTCTCACTTTTAAGAGGAGCAGTAAATAGCCATTTTCTCTCTCTCTGCCTCATGCTTCTGCCAGTGGACCTTCTGTGAACATAAGGGAAGCTGCTCTGAGAACAAAGCTGATACTCAAAGGAAGGCAGCTTGAAAGAATCTCCAGGAAATGTATCCAGAGTCCTGATTGTATGTTCTTGGAATTTTCCCAACCTCTGGACATCCAGTTATGTGTGCAAATAAAATCCCTTATTGTTTAGGCCATCCGAGTTGTCTGACATTGTGCTAACTGGTCTAGGGGTATGGACTTTCAGCACCGTGTGGAGTGGGTCTGGGAAAGAGAACTCAGGGAGAAATGTGAGGGCCTAGCCGCCAGGCCTAGGTTACTGTGTGCTCATTGTGTGTCTTGGAGTAAGTCTGGTCAACCCTGCACGCTTGACTCCTGTGTTAAAAGGGTGTAATGGTCACCGTGTTTATGTCACAAGGCTGAGTGAGGATCAGATAAGTCAGAGCTTCAAAATACGTTGTGTAAAATGTTATTAGCATCATTTGTTAGCTCAATCCATTATTCCATTATAATGAAAATAGTAGTGGCTAACTTATTGAGAGATTATTACATGTCAGGCCGTGTGCTAATTGCTTTAATGACTTAGGTCATTTAATCTGCATTGCAATCCTGTAAAGTACATTATTATATCCCCACTGTGAAGATGAAAAAAAGCATTAGAAAAAGTAATACATTTTTTTCAATATTATGCATCTGGTAAGTGGAGAAGCTAATAAGTTTTTGAGAATAATGATAATTACCCATGTGTTCAAGGAATTGTCAATTCCACAAAAATTGCCACCAGTCCCAAAGTTTGTATTAGCCTCGCCCCCATTTTCAGTGTTTCACCCCTCATGCCATCTTCATCCAGCTTCTTCCTATTGTCCTTAAGCAAATATAAATTTCTCCTTCACAATTAACTACTGTACGTATTTACTGCACTTGGAAAAGAAATAGTTTGTGCTGGAGGTGGTTTACACTCCACACCTAAATGTGTGTGTGTGTATGTGTGTTAGGGTGTTAATGGAAGTAGTGGGTGCTTCAAATATTTTGAGACTGTTCACATAAATACACTTGTTGGGATAGTGTCTGAAATCATGGTTTGCTGGTCACAAATTGTAGCTGTAAGTGATCTAACGTCTTGCCCTGGAATACTGAAGGTGGGTACAGATTCAGTGTAGTAAGAAAGGGTTTGCTTACTGTCTAGACCAGTAGTTCTCAGATGGGGACAGTTTTGCACTCCTCAACACCGCAGGGTACTATTGGCAACGTTGTGACATTTTGATTGTGTTAACTATGAGGTGGTGGCGTGCTATTGGCATCTAGTGGATAGAGTCTGGCTGCTAAACGTCATGCAGTGCACAGGACAGTCTCCACAACAAAGAATTATCCAACCCCCAATGGCAATAGTGCTGAGGTTGGGATCCTGGTCTAGATACACCCAAGGATCAGTGCTGAGCTTTTCTTTTTATACCCTTTCTGCTTGATTGGGAGTCAGGCAATCTATCCTGTTCTAGGGGGGCTGGAAGAATGTCCTGGAATGTTCACAAGTTGACACCCACACAGAGGCTTAGCAAATCCTGGAGCCTGGCCAGGTGTCCTTCTACTGGAGCAGGCCTCTTGAGAGAAACCGATGCTGGAAGGCTCTTACTGGAAAGAGTTGAGGTCAGCTGACATGTACTTCTTGAACGGTGCACGATGGTCTTCTGCTGGGTTGCCTAGTGCAGGTGATGTGTGAGGGTCTCTCTGTGGACTCCTCCCTCTGCTCCTTATCCCCCCAGGTTTATCTACTGTCCCAACCCCTGACATGCTCCAAGGTTCTGACCTCAGCACTTTTGCTCCTCTGCTGCCAACCCAGGTTACCATCACCAAATCTCTTTAGGGTTGAGGGTATGATCGTTTTCCTCTCCTTCTAATTCTGTCTCATCTTTGCTCTGGCATACACATCATGTTCCATTACACTTAGGACCTTCCCTTTTGATACCCAGGAGCTTAGGTTAGAACCCTAAAAAGAATAGGATATTAGAATTTCTTTTCTTTTAATCCTCTTGCTATAGAAGTCAAAATTTTCCTCTGAATAACAAGAAAGGAGTCAGGACATACAACAAAGAAATAAAAAATTCACAAATATATGTCAAGATCTTATTTCACTACATCAGAGATTTCATAAGTTTTCTTCCCCCCTACACTTTGGAGTTAGGAAGGAGGTAGTGGTTGTAGAGGATAGTTTTATGGGTTTAGCCAGATGTTAGGGACATCTGGTGACTGGGTGTTTGTTTTTAAGCATTTCTGAATGTTATGCTCCGAGGACGGGACCTGGGAGTTGCCTGCTTGCTGCTCTAGCCACTCTGATAGACAGTATTTTGCTTTGAGGGAAGAAGTAAGGAGAAGTGGTTTGGGCCTGGAAGAAGGCAACATTTTCTTCTCTGTGCCTCCATTTTTTAATTTCAAGATGAGATTCTACCTATCCCATTATGATATCATGATCATAATGATTCTATCTGTAATTTACAGAATGCTTATTTATATGAAAGGTGCTGCACTGGACTTTTTGCTTATATTTTCCTATTTACATTCAGTTTTCATATACTAGAATCTGTGGTGCTCTGTTGAGATGGTTTCTAACTCTTCTAGAATTTATGTCATTATTTTTCTCCATTATCTGGGTGGATGTCATTCTTTAGACTTATACGGTTCTCGCAGTTCGGAATTTTACTGTTACCAATCCTAGTATAATATTTTTTATTTGCTTTTTTTCCATGTAGTGTTGATGAGTCATCTTAAGTTATCACATTCACTAGTTTAACTTTCTCGGAGAACTTGCTAGGTTAATGGTATTATTTGTAACTGTGAAAGTTTTTATGTGAGATGAATTTCCCCACCCCCAAGTCAAACTTTGGGACCTTTGTTTCATAAACTCTAGGCTCCAATTAGGTGAATCAATTAGTATCTTTGAAGAGAGGACTAGATTTTCTGGAGGAATATCTCTTGGACTTGCGTCTTGTTCCATCAAAGGCAGCCTCATGAAATAGAGGATTGCATTTGATGCTCAAATTCATCCATCAGGAAAAGAAATGCTGCCATGGGAATATATTGGATGTGTGGATTTGAAGGCTGATGGAAGAAGACTGTGAACAGAATTCTACCTCTTCCCAAACACTTTGGTGAACACTATGGGAGTGTCATCCCAGTGAACTCTAGATGGCTCTTAAAGGGAGATTTTCTAGAGTCAGACAGACGTTGTCAGTGGCAGTAGGGAGGAGGTTCTGAGGTAAATAGGAAAGAAGCAAAGATGGATGATATACATTGAGGGAAACAAAAATCCAGAGAGTCTTTAAAAGAAAAGAGCAGTAGGTTCTACGAGTAGAAGGAAAAATATCAAAGATTCAGGAGGTGAGAAAATATCTTGACTTGGGGGCCAGAGACTAGTGGCCAACCAGGGCCTAGAGTAATCTGGGAGTTGCAGATCCAAAATAAAACCCTGGTCAGTGGTCTGGATCATGCTGGCCTTCCAGATGCTGCTCCCCCATCCCAACTGTTGCAGTGGAGCAGCCATGGAAGGATTCAGTGCAGAATCCCATGTGATTCATGGCAAAAGGCTGGGGAATGGATGATACAAATGAGTGAGCCTGTCCCTTGAGGGCCGTCCTGATTGATATGCTCCAAGAGGATCTGTCCATCATCTGAAGACTAGAGACTCATCACAGCTTAGAGGATTTGCGGGGCATTTGACTGCTGCGTTGGAGTGGGCAGGCTTGCTGTGCTCAGGTGGGCATCCACAGGCCATGGTGTCTTGTTTTCTTAAACTGCTGGGAAGAATGTAACTTGTCAGGAGGGTCTTCAGCTTCAGGGAGTGGGGAGGGTATAGAGTGAGGTGAGTAAGATTTACGGTGGAAGACAGAATGTATTTTGGAAGTTTCCTTGCATAATGATACGTGCATACCGCTCTGCTCTCAGGAAAGGAAGCTGATCTTAAAAACAACCAAACGCTAACAAGGAAAGCTTTAAAGAAGTTTATGAAACAACTGCGAAGACCAAAGAGACCCCAAATCAATCACATTTTACTTCTGCTGTTTTCCCGTGACCCTTGCTTTCAGTGTTGAGCAGCCAGAGATATCAAGAATTGACTGTAAACCAGGACCCCTACCCTTTTGTCACATCCTTTAAAGGGGAAAGCTTTTATAAAATTTAGGACCTTAAAAATAAAATGAATAGTTTGTGAATGGATACTTACAATAAACAAAGAAAACAGAATGCCTTCTGTGATATCAAATTTCATATACAGCTTAAATATTCTTACCACTTAGAATCAAGAAAATAGTTTCAAGTCTATAAAGTTTCCATTACTTCGTTTAGCCAGAGAAATCTGCCAGCTAATGTTTTACTAAGTCTGAAGAAATTTTAACTAGCCCTTTCCATATCTATCAAGTTCAAAGAAATGACATAGTTCATGTATCAATATTCCATAAAGTTTAGTCCTAGAAATGTGGATTATATTTTCAACATTTATTAAAAAATTTTTTCTTTTTCTGTTGCATGACTTATTTTAGGCCCATGGGTGTGTGCTTTTCTTGCATGGTGGGCTTAATTCATGTGTTCAGTCTGGATGACTATAGCATCTTTCTGTTCATGAAAATCATTTAAGATGAAAGGCATTAAAATCAGGTAGACTTTAGATATCTAAGCATCTGTTTAATACAGTCTCTCTCTGTCACTTATTTCTGCGGCTGGGCATCAAAGAAAAAAAATGAAAAGTCGGCACTGTTCTCTTAAAAATACGTCAAGGGCCCCCAACTCTTTAACAACACAGGAAATGTCAAATATTATATGGATATAAATAACTCAGTAAAACAGGGTTACAAGAACATCTGGCTTTGCACAGTTCCACGCACTCGGCTGGCGCGAAGATATTTCAGTAATACTATCCAGTCGTTGGGTTGTGTGAGACTGCGGGGCACAGAAGGGAATTTGAGTGTCGAGTGAAAAATGTGCTTGTAAAAAGGTCTGAGTTGTTATCTGTCTAATCCGTCCTAATCTGTTCAGTCGTTTGCTCTGGGGGCTCTGAAGAGGGAATACTGACCCCCTCTGGAAGCTAGTCTCTTAGACAGATACCCCCCAGAGCCCCAGGGTTAGGGATGGAGGGCAGGAGGTTAACGACCCTCGAGACACAAGCTGCCCTAATGATAGCTGGAGGGATCATTTTTAAAAGGGACATCTCAATTTTCTGAGCAACTTGCAACTTTGTTTCAGTTCTAACACTGCAAACAATCTGAAGGGGTAAATGGTGATATCCATCTCCTTTGCTCTTGCCAGTTTTGCCTTTCATCCTGTTCAGTTCCCCTGTTTGGTTTCTCTCCTCTCTTTACTGTATCACATTCTCTGCAGTAGGTTTTCCTTTTACTTTTAAGATCTGACTTCCTTGGGTGTTGGGCCAACTACCATTTGGGAAGACAGTTTGTGCTGACTATTTGGTGTTCATCTCACTTACACGTGCTTAAAAGAGAAAGTAAGTAACATTCCCGAAACAAATATGCACCAAAACTTCACACACTCCACTTAAGGTTTATGGTTTTCCTCCGTCTAAATTACAATGATCAGCATTATTAAGAATAAGGAAGAGCAACATCATCTGCATAAAAGGAAGGCAAAGCCAAATATAAATGGTAGGTATATCTTGGATCCTTTTGGGCTCATTCCCCAATAACTCTTTTACTTATTTATTCTGCAAACATTGAGTAACTGCTATGTGCCACACACTGTGGTAGGTAAAAACTCAAGGCCTTTCCTTGCCTTCAAGGAGTTATAGGCTAGTAGAGGAGGGGACACATGAGAATAAACAGTGATAAAACATGCAGTACAGTACAATACAATACAATACATTCTAACATAAAGTGAACATTGAAAGAAAATAAATACCAGGTAAAGATAACTTGCTTAAATATCTCTGACCAACGTTTGGAATGTCTAATTATGTTGGTATCTTTCTCTTCCTTCGCGAGTCTTTTTGGGAAATTGCTTGATCCTGCATTAAAATCAAGTCCAGGTAGGGGAGGTTCAGGTAGCTTGACAGCTGCAGGGCGCTCCTACGCAGCACGGCAACAGGAAGAGGAGGGGAAGCCGAGTGCTCTCTGAAGCACTGGAGGAAATTATTGAGCTGAAAGGAATCCCTTTATTTGGAGAGTGGTCGGTCAGCATGCATGATAACCTGGTTCTTGCAGTGGTTCCTGGAGACTACAAAGTGATACCCTCATGGCATATTTTTCGTTATTTCTTAAATGACCTTATTCTATTCATTAATTGATTAATTCAATTCCTGTGTATCTATAGAGCCCTTTCTAGGAGTGGAGGCCCGCAGGAGATGACAACACTTAGCTTTCAAGGAGCTTAGTCAAGCAGGGAAAGTCATGTGAATAGACAAAACAGTGTGATAAGTGTTAGGGATCCGTGCTAGAGAGAGAAGGAAAGATCTGGTTAGAAAGCAAAACCCCAAGGTGAATGGGTTGGAAGCCATAGAATGGGCTAGAGTAATTCTCACCCTAAATATTCATGTGTTAAATTGCATTTTTCATTCAAAATTATCCTGATTGGCTACACACTTTATTTGCATTAGTTGGATAATTTCCCAATTCCCTTTCACTGTGTTCTCTGTAGACGTGGCTTGCAGGGAATGACCAACTAGTCACTTTAATTAGAGACTCTGCCTAGACTGTGTTTGGTTCCCTAGAGCCTTGAGAGGGAGCCTTCTTAGGTTGATTTGTTGGCGGGCTCTGCACCTCCAGCCCAGTTCTAGATGAAAACTGTGGAGCATCACTTGCCAGCCTGCTTTTCTGCTGGTTTCTTGCACTCCCTCTCTGCGTTCTCTTCCCACTCTATTCCAGGGATTTGACGGAACAAACTGCCCCAGACACCACTGAGATCATGACATAGGCCAGCACACTTCCGGAAATTCAAACTGACAGAAACTCCTGCCTCCTGCTATTGCAAAAGTGGCTTGGTGTAGCAAGACGCCAGCTCGGAGCCTGGACCGCAGCTAAAGGTTCTTGACCCTCTCTGCAGAGATGGGAGTGCCTGGGGGGCTGAAAGCTTTGGCAGGGTTGACATAAACACTCAGGTTAAGGCATTTTTCATCTGTTTAACCAGATCTCATTATATTGTCAAACAAGACTGCAGTGCTCACAAGAAACAGCTATGGTATTCTTGTTGAGAGTTGGGACGAGAGGTAAGAATTTATTTTTTCCATGGGGGTTAATTTCCCTGATGCTGTGATTCCAGGCAAATTTTTCACTGGGATGGAGGTAGGGGACGGAGAGAGCAAGCTCTTGGAGCCTTTGAAGAAACGCCTCATGGCACTACTGCCCCGCCCCACCTGGCGTTGGGGAGGAAAGACGGCTTTAGTAACAATCTTGCCCACATCCTGTGTAGAGAACTCCCTTCTCTAGGCCACCTACAGAACCCATCCCAAATCCCCATGTCCCCTTGCTATGTCATTCTCTCACATTTCCCTTCTGTTGACTCCAGGAAAATGCTACTTTAAAAAAAAATAATAACTTCTCTTATCTTTTTCAGGTTGAGTAAAGTTTAACAATTGTTTAGTCCTGATGATGCTCAAAAGTTAGGTAAATTACCACGCTACCCAGCCGTTAGTCCAAGTTGTAAAGAAATCGTGGTGATCCATGTGAAAACATTCACAGTCAGTCCTATAAAGGAGTCTTACTGAGTGAGAATAGCTGTACTTTAGAAAATCCAAAGCAAATGTCTGGTAAGTAAACCCTTTTATTAACCACTGACTTCTATCATAATCCTATTTTACATTGGTGTAGTGCATTTCACACATCTAGCTCATTTTTGTTTTAATTGTAAAACTATGATGTTGCTTGAAAACTTTTAAAGCTATCCTTTCTTATTCAGAAAACATTCATCGAGTTACTAGTTTGTGAGGATCATCTTACTATGTTCGTTTCCCACTTTTGCAACAAGTATTTTAAGCCTTCTCCACTCACCTCGCACCTCCAGTACTCCCACTTCACGTCCTGCCCTGTGGATGATCTTGGGTCCTGCTTCACTCACTGAGAAAATAGAAGCCATGGTGGGGGGGGGGGGGGCAGGGAGGAACTGCTCAAACTTCCTGCCACCAAATCTGCATCTTACATCTGCCTCCATATTACCCTCCTTCATTCCTATGGCAATGGAGAAGGCTCTCTTAGGGAGCTATTTTATAGAGAAGGAAACATGCAGAACGACCTGGAGAAATGTCCAATATCTCATACCTAGTAAAAAGCAGAATTTGAACTCAGGTTTCCTGATTTGGGGTTCAATGTCGTTGTTTTTTCTTTTTCCATTTTTTTAATAGACTTTATTTTTTTAGAGCACTTTTAGGTTCACAATCAAATTGAAAGGAAGGTACAATGATTTCACATCCTGCTCCCACAAATGCATAGCCTTCCCAATTATCAACATCTCTCACTAGAATGGTAGATTTTTTTTTTTTAACCAAGGATGAACCTTCACTGACACATCATAATTACTCAAAGTTTATAATTTACCTAAGGGTTAATTCTTGGTATTGTACATTTAATCAGTCAGGACGAATGTGTAATGACATATATCCATCATTATAAGACCATACAGAGTATTTTCACTGCCCTAAAAATGCCCTGTGCTCTGCCTTTTCATCCCACTGCTCTCTCCCCAACACCTTCTGGCAACCTCTGATCTTTTTATTGTCTTCATAGTTTTGCCTTTTCCAGGATGCCATATAGTTGGAATCATAGTATGTAGCCTTCTCAAACTGACTTCTTTCACTTAGAAATATGCATTTAAGTTTCCTCCATGTCTTTTCATGGCGTGATAGCTCATTTCTTTTTAACACTGAATAATATTCTGTTGTCTGGATGTACCACAGTTTATTTTTCCACTCACTTACCGAGGGGCATTTTGGTTGCTTCCAAACATGGGAATTATGAACAAAGCTACTATAAACATCTGTGTAGGCTGTTGTGTAGACAGAAGTTTTCAACCCCTTCGGGTAAATATTAAGGAGCACGATTGCTGGATCATATGGTAAGAGTATGTTTAGTTTTATAAGAAACTGCCTGTCTTCCAAAGTACCTGTACCATTTTGCATTCCCAACAGCAATTAGCGAGAGTTCCTGTTTCTCCACGTCCTTTTGAGGATTTGAAGTTGTAATGTTCTGCATTTTGGCCATTCTAATAGGTGCGTAATGGCTTTTCCTGTTGTTTTAATTTGTATTTCCCTTGTGACTTATGGTGTGCAGCATCTCTTCACACGCTTGTCTGCCATCTCTATATCTTCTTTGGTGAGCTGTCTGTTAAGGGTTTTGGTCCGTTTTTTAATCGGGTTGTTTGCTTTCTTATTGTTGAGTTTTAAGAGTTCTTTGTGTATTTTAGATAACAGTCCTTTATCAGATGTGTCTTTTGCAAATATTTTCTCCCAGTCTGTGGCTTGTCTCCTAATTCTTTTGATATTGTCCTTCACAGAGCAGAAGTTTTCAATTTTAATGAAGTCCAGCTTGTCTTTGGTGCTGCATCTAAAAAGGCATCACCATAGCCAGGTCATCTGGGTTTTCTCCTATGTTATCTTCTAGGAATTTTATAGTTTTGCATTTTACATTTAGTTCTAAGAGCCATTTTGAGTTAATTTTTGTGAACAGTGTAAAGCCTGTAACCAGATTCAATTTCTTACATGTAGATGTCCTATTGTCCCAGTACCATTTGTGGAGAAGACTGTCTTTTCTCCATGCTATTGCCTTTGTTCCTTTGTCAAAGATCAGTTGACTGAACTTATGTGAGTCTGTTTCTGGCCTCTCTATTCTGCTTCATTGATCTATTTTCTCTTCTTCTGTCAATACCACACTTTCTTGATTACTGTAGCTTTATAGTAAGTCTCGAGGTCAGGGAGTGTCAGTCCTCCAACTCTGTTCTTCTCCTTCAATATTGTGCTGGCTGTTCTGGGTCTTTGCCTCTCCACATAAACTTTAGAAACAGTTTGTTGATATCCGTAAAACAGCTTGCTGGGATTCTGATTGGAATTGCACTGAATCTGTAGATGACGTAGGGAAGGACTAATGTCTTGACAGTATTGCGTCTTCCTGTCCATGAATATCTCTCCATTATTTAGTTCTTCTTTGGACTTTATTCATGAGAGTTTTGTAGTTTTCCTCAAATAGACCTTGTATATATTTTGTTAGATTTATACCTAAGTATCAAAGTTTTTTGGGTGCCAATGTAAATGGTATTGTGTTTTTAATTTCAAATTCTGCTCGTTCATTGTTGGGATCCAGAAAAGCAATTGATTTTGTATATTAACCTTGTAATTGTAATCTTGCTGTGATCTCTTATTAATTCTGAAAGTTTTTTTCTTGATTCTTTTGGATCTTCTACACAAACAATCATGTAATCTGCGAAAAGACAGCTTTTTGTCCTCCTTCTCAATCTGTATGCCTTTTCTTTCCTTATTGTATTAGCAAGGACTTCTAGTGTGATATTGAAAAGGAGTGGTGAAAGGGGATGTTCTTGTCTTGTACCAATGCCCTTTTCACTCTATCATAGTGCCCTTTAATCTTTTATGTTAGTTAAGCAAGTATTATATTTTAAAATTTTTAGGCAGATCTGTCTGTCGAGAATCCATTCCCTTCTTGCCTATTTCCAATAGCCCTGAATTTCCGTTTGGTGATCCATGTGGCTCTAGGGAATCTGAGTGCACCTCCAGCTCTGGCTATGGAGAAATGATCTAGCATCAGCCCCCAGCCACAGTGATTGGTTCAGAAGTAGGCCTGTGTCCTAAGCTGATCCAATCAGAGTGGCACACAGATAATTTCTCTCCTTCTGTATGGTTGGGAATAAAGATGGGAAGCCTGGAGACATGGCAGCCATTTTGATATTGTGAAGGAAGTCAATCTGGGGATGAAGCTAAGCACAGAAACAGATCAAACACAAGGTATTTTCAAGAAATGAAGCCAGGAACCTAATTAAACCATAACCAAACATTCTTATTATATTAGCCATAAACTCCTGTTATCATTTAAGCCACTTTGAGTTTAGTTTTCTGTAGGCTGTAATGGAAAGCATAATTGACAGATATAACTTTTTTCTGATTAATATATTTTTCCTACAAATAACTTAAAAACGTCTGAAAAATATAAAGAAGAATATTGAAATTATCCATAATTCTACTACCCAGAATAATTGCTGTTAACATTTTTGGACTTCGTTTCCAGTTTTTATTGAGGAGGAAGTAGAAGTCAACATTATATTATACAAAACTTTATATCCTAAGTTTTTCTCCTAACCATTATATTGTGTGAAAATTTACATGTCCCTATATAATCACTGAAAAAGTATTTTTAAATGGCAGCATTTAAACCATTTGTATCTATTTTCAAAGCTGCTGAGATTGAACTTAATGATATTTAGGTTTATGTTTTGTCTATTCCTTTGCAATTTCTTGCAATTTCACTTTTCATCATTTGTGTTATATAAAATAGTTTTTAGATTTAGTTTTCATCAAACAAACATTTATTGAGTACTTGCTACATGCCAGTGATGGGTTCTGGGACTGATAAGTAAACACTGACAGCAGTCCCTGTCCTCAAGGGGCTCACCGTCTGGTGCAGAAGGCAGGCCTTAGTCAGAAACATACAAAACTGAATGCATTATTACACAATATGCTTCTGTTAAAGGACAGGAAATGCACACGATGTTAGGAACGTGTAGAATACATCTAGGCCTGTGCGTGGACAGGAGGGAGGGGAGTAAAGGGAAGGGAAGGGTTCCGTGCAGAAATTGTATTTGAGTGAATTCAGCAAAGGTGAAAAGAAGATAGCTACGGTGAGGGAGGAGCTGTGGGGTAGGGGAGACCATTCTCTGCAGAGGAAAAGGAATGGGCAGAGGAAGTGTGCGGGGAGGTAGCGCCACACATTTGAGGAACTGGAAGGTCACCATGGTTGGAATGCTGGGAGAGAGGGGAGAATGGTGGGGCTGGAGGAGAGTGGTGTGGGTGAAATTGATAGGATGGCAAGGACCAGAGCAGGAAGGACTTTCTCTTTTCTCTTATTTTTTTCTGTTCTGTCTTGAGACAAATGGGAAGTCATCAAAGAGTTTTGGAGGGGGAAGCAGGGAGCTGACAGCATAGATCTGTGGCTGGCAAAGCTCCCTTGAGATGAGGATGGGGGAGACCACGCTGCCAGGAGGCTCCCACGACCATCTAGAGAGACTGCGGCAGCTGGTCTGGATTGACGATTGTGGAGGTAGAGGAGAAGTGAATGGAAAGGAGATGTTCAGGAAATGCTATGAACAGACCTGCATGTACACTGAATGTGGAGAGTGAAAGAAGGAGGTGTCAAGGAGACATCTTGTGCAAATGGATGGAGAGCTGTGCACTAAGAGAGAGGATCACAGTATAGTGTCGGCAGGGAGAGCCTAAGGCGATGGGAGATGTCACCTGGGAGTGGGCTGGATGGGGCTGCAGCTCACAGGAAAGGTCTAGGCTAGAGAAACACATTTGTAAATCACCAAAGACAAGGTGGAAATTACAATCTTGGGCATGGGGAGACTGTCCTTCATGCAGGAGAGCATAAGTGAGATTCCCACTCACCAAAGGGTCCAGGGCGGGTCTTTAGGAGCAGCAGCTTCTAACGGCTGGGCACGGAGGATGAACCTCCAGAATCTACCGAAGGAGCAGCAGAGGAGTCAGAGAAAAAGTGGAACAGTGCGGAGTCTCAGCATCTAAAGGAAGAGAGTTCGTCAAGAAATGCAAGGTCATGACAAGTATCTAGAGCTGTGGAGAGGTCAGCGAAGATGAGGACTGTAAAGTGTCTCTTGGATTTAGCAGCATTGGGCTTTTGGTGACCTTAGCATCAGCTATTTCAGACAAGTGATGGGGGCAGAAACCTGATTGTTGTGGTTTGGGGAGAGTTTAGGAGAAGAGGGAATCAAACAGGTTTTATGAAAACCTTCTAGGAATTTTGCTGCGAAGGGGAGCAGAGAATTAGGACTAACATGGTTCTCAAGCTTGTCTGTACTCTAGAATTATGTGCTTTAAAAAATCCCAATGCCAAGGCCACTCTCCAGACCAATTACGCCAGAGTCTCTGGGAGCTGGTCCCAATCTCTGAGATAGTTTCTCAAGCTCTCAGGTGATTCTCATACACCACCAAGACCGACAATCACCGGGGTAGAAGGAGATGTGAGGTTGAAAATATATGCAGATATATTTTGACGTTTGTGGAGACTTGAACATGCTTAATTATTGATGGGAGGGGGCTGGTTGGGAGGCAAGAGGAGGGATGGTTGATGTGTGAAATCCTGAGCTGCAGTGGCAAGAAAGCCCTTAGAAAACTGTGCTTTAGAAGGAATGCAATATGCTTTTAACCACACTATTGGTACACGACATTTGAAACAAATTTTTAATCTACATTTCTTTAATTATCCAAAGTCAAGAATAAAGTTGCTTTCTGAAGCATTTCCCATAGAAGATAATGCAATTCAGCCGTTTTGACTATTCCATAAGTCTTTTCCCTTTTCCTGAGTTTTTAATCTAGATGCTGGTTGCAAAATACTTATTTTTTACACTCTATATTTTCTCTTTTAAAACCACTTATGACATTTGCATTTAGTTTTGTAACCATGGTTTAAAGCAATTATTTAGGTTTAACTCTAGACGTAAGTCATTTAAATGCTGCCTGCAGGTATGAGGACACCACGACATCCCATTCTGGGGTTCTGAAATCGCTCCCTCATTTGGTATGTGTGTTCAAAAGAGATATACGATATTATATTTTCTGAATTCTTGAAAAACTGAGATGTTTTCTTGTTATCTTCACAAGTGAAAACAACATCAATGAGCATATAATTCTTTTATTTCAATATTCTCCATAAACACTCTGCCAATCTTATTTTCTGTTCTGCTGTAGGTAACGTGGATTCCTACCTCCATACTTGTAGGGTATTTCCTGTCATCCTTATGTTTACAGTAAATTTCCAGATTGTGCCTATTTGTTGTTGACTTAGCCTTGGATGTGGTGAACACTTTTAAGGACATTTATTTCCTCCTCAAAAATGTTCTTTAGTTGTGATTCTGACTGTTACTCTGGTTGGAGCCCTTTTGGCTTATTTCTTAGGGACACTCCCATGCTTATACTAGAACTTCTTTCTTTGTCCTCTGTGTCTAGGATCCTTTCTCTATTTTCATTTTGACTGTTTCCTTTGCATTCTGGACAAAACTTTCAAGTTTGTTCTCCAATCACCAGTTGGTTTTTCTGCAATTTCAATTCTACTTTTGCGTGCCTTCAGTGTAATTCTGCTGTTGTGTTTTTCATAGCTTATAATTTTCCATGATCTTACTTACCTCCTTTTTATCTTTATTTTTTTCTTTTGGGGAAGATTAGCCCTGAGCTAACATCTTCAGCTAATCTTCCTCTTTTTGCTGAGAAATACTGGCCCTGAGCTAACATCCACGCCCATCTTCCTCTACTTTATATGTGGGATGCCTACCACAGCATGGCCTGACAAACAGTGCGTAGGTCTGCACTCAGGATCCAAACTGGCAAACCCCAGGCAGCTGAAGTGGAACATGCAAACTTAACTGCTGCCCCAGTGGGCTGGCCCCCCTTTTTATCTTTTTTTTAATTGTCTTTTTATCACACCCTGTCTCTCTGTAGGCTTTCTGTTACTATTTCAAAGAGGCCGTATCTTTGGGCATCCTATGGAAGTTGCCATTTTAGAGGTCTGATATTTTCCAGAGTCTTTAAGACGGTGGCCCTTTATCATGCTCTGTAATTTTTTTTTCCCATAAGACCCATGGCTAACCAAACAAAATGTTTGCCAATATTCAAAGTGTGTGGATTGCCTGTGTGTACTCTCTGTATCCTTGGGCACGTGTTAAATCCCCCCTTTTTATTTCAACTGGAGTATATATGTCTGGTTAATATACACTCAGGGCTTAGTTAAATTCCCAACGCCTGGCAGTTCTTCACCTAGCTTGCTCTACTGGCGTGAGAGTCTCCTCTCCTACCTTTAGTTTACTCTTCTCCGTCAGGCTGAACATGTAGGCTACGTGAAAACCTATAAACTCCAGCAGTGGTGGCAGCGGACGCTCTCGTGGCTTCTGTCATTCTGTGTTCCCTTGTTGAGCTTTCCTTCTGATGCTTATGCCTTGCAGGAGGCAACACATCACTTCAGTCCCCTGCACCCAGCTTCTGTCAGTTTTATTCTTGGACTTGCACTCTCCAGTTAGTTGTGGCAGCAAGTACTGCTGGGAGCGTGAAAGAGTGCTAGAGAAAGGGCACACCTGGGGATGGAGATGCCCAGACTATAGAGGATGGCTGGACGATTTCCCCCACTGGTGCCGTCTGTGGCCATGAAGTAGAGCGGAGCAGAGCGGAGCAGAGAGCAGACTTGCCTTGTTCCCCGCACCGCTGGCAGCTTTTGTCAGTCAAGTTCTACCAGACTTAGAGTCTGTGGGAAGTCTCCTCAGATTCTATCAAGAGTCAATTTTTGGTATTTTGAGTTTTTGTCTTTTTCTATCTTAATAATCATGTTAATGGGAGGACATAAATTGAGGCCAGATGTCATTTGTTACTTTTATTTTAAAATTTGAGTGTAGTACCATAGGAATAAATCTTAATCAATTAATGTGAAAGCTTTTGGCAAAAATGAGGAAATGGTGAGAACCGGCCCAGGGACAGGCAGCAGTGGTCTGTGCACGTGTAACCCCTGGCATGGGAGAAGCCCTTCTTGTCAAGTTTAATTTTTAAAAAATGTACATATGTGGTGAGTGGTGAGCAGCGCACGATCTTTAGCCAGAGCATTTGGGTTTGAAGCCTGGCTCCACTGCTTATGAAGTGTTGGAATTTAGGTCATGTATGTCATCTCTGAGCCTCGGTTTTCTCATCTGTAAAACGGAAATCACAATAATATTTACCTCAATATGTCCTTGTGGGGATTAAATGAGTTCACACATGAAAACTGCTTAGAGCAGTGCCCTATATATGTTAAGTGCTCAGTAAATATTGGATGCTGGTAGCCACATTCTTGTAAAATTATGGAGCTTCAAAGTAAAGGGGAAAATATTTTGAATTTCCAGGCCAGAAGAACACATTAGATATAAACGAGAAGCAATCAGACTGGCATCTGACTTCTCTGCAACAGTAAAGTTAGGAGATGCTCAGATACCCCAACAACTAATGAATAAACCAAATGGATGAAGAGTGGGCTGTATGGAAATGAACAGTAAGTGCTAAATAACAAGTCTTAAATAACGAGATAGACCAAAGAGACTGGAAGGGAAACTCTAACAATGTTCTGGAATTAAACAATTTCAACAAAACAAGCTAGTGAAGTGGGGAAGGAAAACGCTATAAAGATTCCTTTTGGGATAAAGAGAAGTAGGGAGAAGTAAAGTGTTCTAAATATCTCCTCACATTGGAATATGGAGGGGGTGGGGAAAAGGAGCATCTTAGCAGGAGAAATAGTTGGTATTTTGTTTTTAAGCAAGAGTAGAGAATAACGTATCAGATTAAGGGCAGTTGCAAAAGAACGGTAACAATTAATTTCTCCCTTTTAACTTTCACTTTAATTTAGGGTTTTCATAAAATATATGCAAAATGTTTACACTTTGAGTACAATTACCTTTTTATCTTTAAGTTAGTACTGTCAATAGAACATAAATTACTTAAAAAAATTACTTAAAAATTATAACAATATAATTAATAATTTGACCAAAATGTAGCCATGAGAAATAAAGTTTACGGAATAAATATAAAACAATTTATTATTTACATTTGTCTTTATTTTATTCTCACCCAAACTTTGTTGGGCCTTTAAGAGATCAATCGAGCCTTCAAAATAGTAATGAAATTCAGTCATCTTTGATATTTTGCTAACTTTCAGTACTATAAAGACTGTAGGTCTAAAAGTTTTAAAAAATTGTTTATCAAGTTAGGAGGATAGAACATATTTATTTACCAGTTTGTTAGCTTGCGTTAAACATTTAAGTATTTAAACGTGTGCTATGTTGGCCTCCATTTGTCCTCCTGACTGAGACCCCCAAATGTTAGGGGTGGACCAGTTGCGCGGAAGTAGTTAGTGCTGTCACAGCGGCATCACAGAGAACTTGCTTAACCGGACATTTTACAGTTGGTAATCTACTAGCAGTTGCCATATCACACGGTGGTGATGCATACTCGCATTCCTGAGGCAGTAGCATCCTTTTCTCCTGTAACATGGAGATTAGAGTACTCATTTTTTTCATGTATTAAGAAAATGGAGTTTTCAGCACAAAGTTGGAAAGAGTGGAAACTTAAATAGTGGGAAAAAAATCTGAACAAATTAGGGGGTCTCTGTAGCACTTTATGTCCGCAGAGTCTTCTTGCTAGTGTATTGCAAATCACGCTCTTTCTGGTATTAGAGGAGGCTGGTAGAGAAAACTCAGTGTATGAGTGTTTGGAGCAGCCCCAACCCTGCTTAACACGGGGTGTCCCTGCAGTTCACGAAGGGCGTCATGCTTGCTCATCTTTTACCTCAAGGTCTGGAAGAGTTGATATGGAGTGGATGTTCGTTGAATTGGAAGTTTCTGAAAGTTACACGAGGCAGGGTTGTGTAATGCTGAGAGAATGGGTTCCGGAGCCAGACTGCCTGGATCCACAGCCTGTATGTGATGCTAATATCCTGAGTGTCCTTGGCAAGAACTCCGTCTCTTGGTGTCTCAGTTCTCTTTTTTATAGAATACTAGTACGTATCTTAAAGAGTCACTGTGAAATTAAATGAGTTAATACATTCAAAATACACAGATCGGCAGGCACTAGATACACATTTGCTGTTATTATTAAGAGGGGCCAATATTTGATTCAATTTAACAAATATTAATTGAATACCTGCCTTGTGCCCGCCCCGGTGGTCTAGTGGTTAAGATTCGCTGCTCTCACTGCTGCGATCCAGGTTCATTTCCTGGTCAAGGCACCAGGCCACCCATCTCTCAGTTGTCACACTGTGAAGGCTGAGTGCTGCTGTGATGCTGAAAGCCTTGCCACTGGTATTTCAAATACCAGCAGGGTCGCCCAAGGTGGACAGGTTTTGGCAGAGCTAAGATAGACTAGGAAGAAGGAACTGGCTATCCACTTCTGGAAAAATTGGCCATGAAAACCCTATGAAAAGCAGCAGAGCATTGCCTGATACAGTGCTGGAAGGTGACAGGATCGTGCGAAAAGACCATCCTCTTTGCTGGACACGGGGTCACTAGGAGTCAGGATCACCTCGATGGCACTAACAACAAATCTGTCTTGTGCCAGATTGATAGAGGGCAAATGCATAAGTCTCGTGTGCCAGGCATTGTGCTTAGCTGTGGCTATCAGAGTCAATAGGACCTAGTCTCTGCTTTATTTGCATTTACACAGTAAGGGATTCAGATAAGTAATCAGGTGCCTACAGATCAGTTTATTTGATAACATGGTCCTGGAAGCTGTGGGAGCATGTAGGAGAGGTCCTACCCCAGAGTTGGGCAGTCAGAGGTTACTTCCTAAAATAAGTGGAGTTTACACTGTGATACAGACACTTTATGCTTATAGAGGGTAGTGAGGAATCAAGATCCATTCAGGTTATAATGGCATTCGATTTTGTTCGCCTGAAATGTTAGGTATTTAAGGAGAGAGCAATGGGCGGGGGCTTATGCATCTCAACAATTGTCTCAGTGCTCCTCTCTGTGGCAACAGCAGTGGCAGCCACAGAGACCACAGGCTGTGGGGTCCCCCTTTGTGGTGGTCTGCCACACTTTCTGTTTTGAGGATCATTGGGTGTCCTGTTTGTCTTAGCTTGTGCCCGACCAAGCACCATCTCTGGGTTTACAGAGTGTTGATTTATCTCCTGAAACACTTCTTCCTCTTCTAGACACTTCCTCACAAGTTTCCTGTTTCCATCAGAACCAACACATCCTGTGAAGACTTTGGGCTCATGGATGGAGCATGTGCAACAGGAGAGTCAGACTGCATTGGACACTCTCCTTTCTTTTCTTGCTTCCTTCCTTCTCTCTTATCTCTCAGCTCCATTCCCCACTTGCCCCAAATGCTCAGACTTCTTCCTCTGTAGATTCAGAGACCCTGAGTTCTTGTGCCTCTATTAGGGCAGGGACCCCCAAGGCCTACTTCACTGTGCCTAAAGCAGTTACTTCGGGGCATGCGTACAAGCAGTATAAAATCTGTAGGTAACTAGAAAGCTCCGAAATCTCCCTTCTGCCCTACAAATATATCTCCCTGGCAGAGGAATCGACATTTCACAACTCTCACTCATTGAGGTTAAGGCAGTGAAGGCTGCTGAAATTTCAAATGTCAAATAAGAGGAGATAAACAGTAGTCACTGCCACCACAGTTTGATTAGCTTCTCTGCTACCCCTTCCCTGTCTCCAGGGGTCCTGAAGGCATGGAGACCCCAAACAGGTGATTTTTATAGGAGCGAAGGAATCTGGAGAATGGGGGATGTTACCCGAGGGCAGAGGAGTCCAACACAGTGCAGAGTCCCTGTTGGCATGGGCTTTGAGCATCTGGAAACGGAGGCAGCCCACTTACCTCCTCCCTCCTCTTTCCTCCTTTCCTCTCTTTCTTTCTTCTCTCTATTTCTCCATTCATTCATCTAATCATTTAACGAGAATTGTTGTGAGTGCCCTTCACAGGCAGACGACGCTCTCTCTCCATTCCGGGATTCTGGATGAAGGCTGCCCACGAGGAGCTCAGTGTAGTGGGAAGGACGGAGCAAACAAATAATCCTACTGTACAGTAAAAAGTGTTATGAGAGCTGGAGAAACACCACACCCTTTCTGGTGGAGTCAGAGCCATTTTCACAGGATATCTGAGCAGGAACTTGAAGGTGAATAAAGATTTTCCAGGTAGACTTGGTGGGGAAGGACTCTGGGGGAAGCAGTGTGAGAGCCTGATGTCATTGGGGAAGGGAAAGCAGCTGTGTGTGCGCAAGAGATGAGGCACCAGGAGGGTCCTGTGCGCCATGCTGAGTCCCGCTGGGGTCCCAGGGTGGCAGAGCCGCTGAGGGGCTAAAGCAGAAAGCTCAGGATGATGTTCTCAGTAAACATTTCCACTGTGTGGAAGTCAGATCAAAGGTCCTCATAGTTCTTTTATAAAATACATGTTTTACAATTTCAGGATGAAAAAATGAAAAGGAAGATGTCCGGCCAAGACTAAAGCAGCCAGTCTGAAGGGAATTGTGGGTTTTCCTCTACGCTGGGCGTCTGGAGAGATTGGAAAGCCTGTTCAGGATCTCCCATTCCAGGATGTCAACACAGTAATCAAACAATGCGAAAATGTGACAAATAGGGAACACACAGTCAATGCGGTAATTAAAACCAAAATCCAATAATTCAGGTTTTATTTTTCTTGGATTTTTCTCTTTGGCTTTTGACAATGATTGAATGAGGTATAATTTGCCAAAGCTCCCTTTCCCTTTGGACTGCCTGTATCAATCCTGGCTCCCTCGGGATGCCTCCTTTTGTAGGAGAGAAAAGAAAAGGAAGCTTAAAGCTTCTCCCCGGCCAGTGTCCAGAGCTGGGGACGGGACGCTGCAGAGGGGACAGAGATTCGTCTGTGGGTGGCCCGTTCTTCTCTGTTCCTTTTTCCTGAGGACACTATGGCCTTTTTACGAGAGACCCTGGAGGGTCTTTCGTGAGCCACATGAAGCGCGGGTGAATACGGTCCAAGTGTGTCCTTTTCCTGAGCGCTCCAGCAGCCCCCGCTTCCCGCGGGTCCTCTGCGCTGCCCCTGTTAGGGATGGAGGTAATGGGAAAATAATCCAGCGGGAATCGGGGGAAGAAGCAAACGTGTTTCTGGTCGGCGGCTCCTGTTGCTTTTGGCAACTCAAGAGGGAGATTCCCAAGCTGCCTGTGGCCGTCTCGGACAGCCAGGCAGGCCAAGGGGACGCTCGGTAGCTCTCAGGTTCTTCGGTAGGTCCTGTTAAGCTTTGTTATTTATTTACTTTTACATTTCAGTGGCTTCTAATTCACGGAAACAGGTGGGGAGAAAGGGAACGTAAGCACAGCGGCCCCGGGGCTTCCAGTCCCTGGCGACAGCCCCCTCGCTGCAGGCCGAGTCCGCGGCCACTAGGCGGCGGCCCTGCGCACCTTCCGCGGTCGCGGCTGCCTTCCTGGCGTCCGAGTCCTGCAAAGGACGCCTAGTGGGCTGCCCCGCGGGGGGGGACTTGCCGATCTGACAACTTCCAGAAACTGAGAATCCTCGATCTGTGTATGATGTCTGGTGCAGGGGAGGTGGTCGGTAAATGCTTGCTGTTGGTGCTAGGAGTAAATTCTAGAGCCCGAGCTGATGGTGGTTCAGGTTCTCACGGCGCCCATCTTTTAGGGACCCTGAAAGCAAAGCACAATTGTGCTGGCTTCGTAACTCCTCTCCCAGCAAAAGCAGGACCTGCTGGTACCATGCTGACTATGTTCAATGTTTGAGAGTTTGTTCAGTTGTCTTTTACGCCTGTTTCTAAAATGTCAGTGTTAGTCTGCAAGTTCCAGCATTGGGCAGCGCTTGTCTTATTCCGTCTGCACCGTGGAGCACCGACGCCCCGAGGATGGTTGTGTTAGCAGGGGGGCAGGCAGCGACGCCCAGAGCTCATATGGCACTAAGAGCGAGTGCTTCTTGTGTCTGCACCCTGGCACCTGGTTTACCTGGTCCTGGCCCCTTACCACTGCTCCCGGCAAGCAGATAGCTCATCTGGGACAGATACGTGGAGATACAGAATGTAGAAAATGGGAGGACATTACCTGAGGGACAGAGCCAGCCGTGACGGACTTTTTGCTTCTCCAAGGCCAAGACTAATTCTGTGTTGGATCCTAGGTCAGTTTTGGCTCCAAAGTAATTTGGACCAAAGCTCAGGTATTTGAGGTCAGTGACATTCAACCGTACAGCTTACCCCTGTGACACCGGGCCATCCCAGGAGGGGCACCCCTCCCCACCACTCCGCCAGTGTTCTTTTCCTTCCTGTCCCCTTGCCCTCCTGCTCCTGCTTCACCCCAGCTCCCCTCACTCTCCTTCACCTCCCCAGCGCTTGCAGTGCACCCTCAGGAGTCCTCAGTCCAGCTTTTCGTTATCCTCTACCATTTTCTAAATATTTAAAAACTACAGTTTTACCACTAAAATTTGTGGGCTCCTAATTCAGCTAGAACTTGGCTGTCTCCTTCCACTCTTCCACCTGTTTCTGGTTGGCTCCGGCCTCCCTGCCCCTCGCTGCCCAGTGCAAACCTTCTCCCCCCACTTCAAGCCCCTGTGACTATTTCAGGGCCTGGTTCTGATGGCTGTTCTTATCCCAGTTCACAGAAAAAGAAAGTGAGTCGATCAGGAACGACCTTTTCCCCGTGTCCACTTGGCTCCTTACGTACTTCTCTGTACCTTCCTTCTCCCGTCCTTGCCTGCTCCCCACTCAGCCCTGAGCAGACGGGGACTAGGCTCCTGGAGTGCGGGGCCAAGTCACTCTGCTCCGCCCTGCCTCCAGGTCCACCAGCTCTTTCTGTGTCTTCCAAGAGTCTTAACTTTCTTTTCCTACATCTTAACCTCTCCCACTCTGCTCCCTTCAGCTTATAAATGTGTACAACTTTCTCCCATCCTTAGCTCCTCGCTCTCGACTACACTCTTGCTCCCAGCTGCAGTCATACCTCTCTTCCTCTTTTCGTGCACATTTCCACAGAGCAGTTGTCATTTGCTGTCTCATTCCCTCACCTGACATTAACTCCTTGACCCAGTTCAAATTATGTCTTACCCCATCAGATACTAGCTTATCCAAGAGCCGCGAAGGGGAAGTTATTGTACAGATGTGCACTGAGGCTCAGGAAGATCATCAATTAGGAAATGGCAAAGCTGGAATTCAGACATAGGTTTTGTTTGTTCCAATTTCTATGCTTTTCCCATGACTTGATGCTGGTGGGAGGGGCTGATGAGGTGCCTACAGTGCCTCACCACCGAATGGCATTTAGACAGGCAGGCCCTTGGGGGAGGGTGGGGGGTGGTTGTGAGAGAAGCAGAAGTTAGAGGAGAATGGTTTGCTGGGTGTTGTAATTCCTGCTCACTTGTCTGCGATACTTACTCCCCACCCCCCTCAGTAAAACACAGACGCACAGCTACAGAGACCCACACAGGTGTTTACCATTCGTCTCACATGCTTAGCAGAACACGTTGCAAGCACTCAATGATTGTTTGCTAAAATGAATGAAAGACCAGCTAAGGGAAGAGGACAATGCCAGCGATATTTGATCCCGGGTTTGCGAGTGGGGAGGAGGCCCTCCTGGCCCGGTCACCTGCTCTGGCTGGGCAGGAGACCGTTCTTGAGGCACCTGTCCAGGGACTGCTGAGTTGGGTCAGGAGGAGCGTGCCTTTGAGAGGCTACACGCTTGTGCGCAGGCCGCAGGTCATCAGGCCAGGGGTGCAGCCCAGCTCTGCGAGCTCTGCTCTCAGCTAGGCACTTTTCTCACCTGGAAAACAGGCTGCTAGTGGTGTCCACCTCATGGGGCTGCTGGGAGGCTGGAGGCCTGAGAAGCCTTGGGTGCTCCTGTTGCTGCTGCTCTTGTTGTTTTGGTGATGATGGTGATGAAGAAGATGTAATTCTGCTGTCAACTCAGTGCACTCAGTAAACAATGATTGAGCACCTGCTGCATGCTGGACACTGTGCCAGCCAGGGGAAGTGTAGGGATAAACAAGACCCTTGACAGGGAGGAGTCCGGACTACTTTAAACCTGGGGGTCTCTGTGAAGCTCCCGGTCTCTGTGGCCTGAGTGGCCTGGCTCTTCCTAACAGTAGACATTCCCCACCTGGCAAGGGCCTTGGAGGAGAGAGCCCTTCAAGATCTCAGGGAGCCCCTTTTCCTGCTCCTTCCCAGAAAGAGGACTGTCAGCGGCTTTTGAGTCTGTCTGCTCCAGCAGCTAGGGTTATGAGAAAGCCACAGGATGGGGAGCCTGGAAGGATCGTGTTACCTGACGTGGAGCCCCGCTTGGTAAGAGGAGCCCGTGAGGCCATCACTGTCCTGGGCTGAGCCGTGGGAGAGGGCAGGCGCTCGAGGAGCCGACACGGGTGAGGCTGCAGGCTTTGGGGTAGTCCCTGGGCTCAGGGTCAGGTCAGTGGCTCCAGGGCTCTTTAGGAGAATGGCACTGCTTTCTGCACGAGCAGAGCAAGCCCTCCATTTGGTCCTTTTAGCCAAATGGACTTTTCCCTTCTCTGTACCCAGGAGGCCCAGACGGCGGGAGGTGGAGCCCATAGCCCAGGGCAGCCCCTATGTGTCTGTTGCATGAGCCACCTGCGGCCAGGCTTCACTTGAGCTGGGATTCAGTCTTCTGATTCCTGGTCAGTTATCCATTTGGGTCTTATAGGGACCATTTTATGAGCATTTTAAAAAATTACAGAGATGCTAAAGGTCTGGGCCTCTTGGGACACAAGTCATTTCAGTACTGGCCCAGCTGTCACCTCTTCCATCATATGAGGGTCACCTAGTGTGGCTGGATTGATGTGATTTATCTTCCTTAAAAACCTTACGTGTTCTTGGGCCGGACCCGTGGCTGAGTGGTTAAGTTCGTGCGCTTGGCTTCAGCGGCCTAGGGTTTCACTGGTTCAGATCCTGGGCGCGGACATGGCACTGCTCGTCAGGCCACGTTGAGGTGGCATTCTACTTGCCACAACTAGAAGGACCCACAACTAAAATATACAACTATGTACTGGGGGGATTTGGCGAGAAAAAGCAAAAAAAAGATTGGCAACAGTTGTTAGCTCAGGTGCCAATCTTCAATAAAAACCTCACGTGTTCTAATGGTGAATTCAGTAATGCCTTTCTTTCTTAACATGTTTGTTTTCTCATCTCTTGACCCCCGTTCTGTTGCAAATCTCCTCCAGGCTGGATTCTAGCTGCCGCAGGAGTCCCCTGGAGGAGTAGAGACTTTTCTCTGGGTGATTTGTGTGGTTTAAGTTAGGAATTGATATGGGCCTCCATCGCCAGCCCCGCTGGTCATAAATGCATTGTATTGTGCTTCGGAAAGATGTGATAAATGACATTTAGACAGAAAAATCAAGGATAAAGGAAGATGTCCCTAGCTCTTTGGGAGGCCACTGCCCTGTCATGTTGTCCCTGTGTCATTTCAAACCCAGGCCAGGTAGGCATCCTGGAGGTTTCCCTTGTAAATCTTCATCATCCTCTGAAAACACTGCCTGTAGGATAGATTGCAAACCCTTGGCGCAGCACACAGGGCCCTTCCGTACCCCCGTCCTGTCTTTCCAACTTTGGCTCCCACCGTTTCCTACTGCATACCTGACCTGGGAACGCCCCCGGGGCCTCCCGGGCCTGGTCTCCCTCTCCCAGGCTGCTGCTGCTGCACAAGCTCTTCTCTCTGCCTAACTGCTCTCCCCCCCTTCCACTTGGCAGGCGGTCTGCTCTAACAGCTCCAACAGCTCCTCTCCTGGGAAGGTTCTGTGTGTTCCTCTGGCAGGGCCGTCATCACTGCCCTGCCATGCCCTCTGGCAAACACCCTGGCACCCGGCTCTCTCCTGCAGTGGGCTCTGAGACTCTCATAGAAAGGGACAGTGCCTTGCACACCTTTGTCCCCAGCGACTCCCAGCACAGTGCCTGGCACCCAGCAGGGGAGCTGGGGAAGAGCTTGCTGAATGACACCGTGGTCCAGGGTGTGCACAACAAGGATGGAGTGGTGCTCTGACCTATCAGGGGCTAGAGGGGGCTCCCCAGGCCCCAGGTGCGTTTTGGCCTCTGTCTGTTTCCCAGGCATCTCGTATGAGATCTCAGCAGTTGGCTGTGTTGCACCACCAGCATTTGAGCAGAAGGGGTCTCTCCAGGCGCAGAACATGAGTTCCCAAGGCTGCAGTCAAGGGAAGCTGAGGAGAGGGGCATCTTCTAGGTAAGGGACGAGAGCAGACTTTCTGGAAAATCCAACTTATGCTCATTAACTGCTATACTGAGAGGATCTCGTACCTCTCCTCTCTCAAAAGAAATGCCCCCCAAATTTGGCCTCCCTCTGGAAGGCATGTTTCAAGACCCCCCTTTCCACAGAAGGCAGCTTCTCACCTCTCTCCTCCTCTCACTAAACGCACCTATCCTTCTCTTTAAATAAAGTGTGCTGAGAAAGAGTTTTCTCTTCATGCGTGTGTGTGTTCGTGTGTGTATGTGTGTAACAGATATAATTGGGAAGTTCTCTCTGAGCTGAATTTTTCTCCTATTGTCATAAGTTAATACCAACAATAAGAATACTAAAAATTTATAGTAAGAGTTAATTGTAATTTATAGTGAGTTAATACTTAATGTTTTTGATGTGGTATGCCAATTGTCCAAATACTTTTTGCTGGATTTTTTACCAATTAATTTGACAGTTTATTTTCATATTATATTTCCCCACAATGAGATATCACCTCACATTTGTCGAGATAGTTATTATCATAAAAACCCACAAAAGACAGCAGATGTTGGCGAGGTTGTGGAGAAATTAGAACCCTTGTACACTGTTGGTGTGAATGTAAAAGGGTAAAAAGACACTGTGGAAAATAATATGGAGGCGCCTCAAAAAATTAAAACTAGAACTGACGTTTGATCCAGCAACTCCTGGATATTTATCCAAAAGAGTTGAAATCAGGATCTTGCAGAGAGATCTGCGCTCCCACGTTCATTGCAGCCCTGTTCACAGTCGTCAGGATGTGGAAACAACGTAAATGTCCATCAGCGGGCGAATGAATAAAGAAAATGTGGTACAAACATATAATGGAATACTATTCAGCCTTACAAGAAGGAAATTCTGCCATACGGGACAATGTAGGTGAACCTAGAGGACGTTATGCTAAGGGAAACAAGCACATTATGCTAAGGGAGACAAGCCAGTCACACAAGAGTTAGTGGAGTTTTAAAATGCAGTGTGTCCTCCTAGTTCTCTCTTTTTACCGATTCTCTGCATGTATGGTAACTTTCATGCTAGGTGCTAAATTTGGATTCTTTGTCCCATCGAAGAGCTGGAAGTAGAGCTCCGCCCCGCTAACTAGACCCCATGGTACACTACGTGCATTCTTCCTTCTTCTGCTACGTCCACGCGAGTGTGGTAGAGAACGTAAACACTGTGTTATAGGGCGGACAAGTGAGCCTGGGAGTTGGGGGGGTGCTTAGAACGCTCGAGAGCCTGCGGACCACCTCTCTGCCTCCAAGCCTGTTCCCTAATCACATTGCAAAGACTCCTAACCAGACTTACTGTACAGAAGGCTCCAGGAACCCTCAGCAAGGGGCAGAGCTGAGGGGAGCCCCTGAGGGTCTCGGCTTTCACGCCTGTGGCCCACCATGTTCTGTGTCTCTCTCAAGGATCAACAGAAGTGGCTTAAATGTCATTGCACCAGAGGTGTCCTGAAGGATCACCAACCACTTCTCTTCATTGATGAGGAAGCGTCCTGAGAGGTGAAGTGATTGATGTGTCTAGTAGATTCTATGAGACCTTTAGGTTAGCATAAAAGATACACTCGAACTTGCCTGAGAGGGTGTTTTCATAGACCCGTTCTCCAGTTGAGGCACAGAGAAGTAACAACGTTTTGCCATGGCCTTGCATGTGGGAGTGGTCAGCCAAGGGTGGGAACTCAATTATAGCCACTATTTATGGAGCATTTATTCTTTGCCAGGCTCAGAGTTAGGCCGCTGACGTTTTCTTCCCGGTCCTCCAGCGGCCCAGCCAGGAAAGTGTGGGAGGCAGTGCGAGGTGCGATTGAGTCCAGGCTCCTGACCACCTCGCCAAGGTTCAAACCCGGTCCTGCCAGTGACCAGCTGTGCAGCTTTCTATCTCCCGTTTCTCCTTTGTACAAAGTGGATAACAATAGTGCATAAATCACAGGGGGTTCTGAGGATTAAATGGGTTAACATGTGCTAAGCACTTAGGACAGAGCCTGACACATAGTAAGCAATCCAAAAATATTACATTGCATTCCATATTACACAGAAAGGGAAACTGAGCTAGAGAGGTTAAGTAACTCATCTTTGCCAGAATTCAGTCCAAGGCCTGCCTTACGCCAAAGCCCACTCTCATTTCAGCCTCGTGCGCACATGCATAAACAGCTCATTGGGGTCAGAGCTGGGCAGTGATGCAGCTACTCGGTTTTGCTGGCTCTGCCTTTGGGCCTAGAAACTGACTTTTCACTGCTGGTCAGAGGCTCTAGCGTGCTCGCCTTATCCTCTTGTACTGCACCCCTCCGTGTTGGCCTTCAGGGGGCACCATTGAGCTGTAGTCACCGAGTTCCAGGCCAAAGGACCACAGCACAATTTGAAATTGCACACGATGAAAAGAAAAACTCAAAGGCTGAAATTCACACTGCTAAAACTTTTGTCTTTGTGACAAAACAGCTCTTAAGAAGCAACACTGCTCCCCTGAAGGAATTCGAGGACTTTCAGAAGTCAAGGTTATGGCAACGTGTGTTGTTTCTTTTCTTACTCAAAGTACTTAAAAGAGAAAACTATTAAGCTACCTTAACACACACACAGACACACAGACACACAGACACACACACACGACGACTCTGGAGACAGTGTCAGCGTCAGACTCTGCAGCCCTAACCTTGTCAGGGATGGTGTTTTATGGCCTGGCTGTCCACCGGCAGAATAAAACAAATGTTTGCCTCTGGTTAATGCTAACAGGAATCTAACACGTCAGAGAGAATGGAAGCCCTGGAAAATAATTGGGACCACTTTTTCCTTTGCTTATTTGCCAAATCCTAGGTCCCAAACTGGGCGGCTTCCCTGGAAGCTTTCAACAGGAAAACCCAAGTGTCCAGATGCTTGGAACATGAGCCGTGCCCGCCTGGGCCATTGCCATGTCCACGTCCCTGCTCTCTGGCCTGACTCTGATGCCAGCCTCTTCCGTCAGCCTCCCTGTGGTCACTGTTTGGGCTCTTGCAGGATTGCCAAAGTGCCCATGGTTAGCTGTGCTTCTGTCCCATAAGGGGTACAAACTCTCGTGGTCTGTCTCTCTCTCGCTCTCCTCTCAGGTGTAAGCCAAGTGAGAAGAGAGCTCCCTGGCTTTAAAAAAATGCTTCCAGGCCCACTGCCTCTGGTAACCATTTGGCAAACACTTTCTAACCATCTCTAAATGGAGGCAACTTCAAGTGCGTTAGCTCATTTTATCGCCACCAACAATCTCCTGATCGTCCCTGTTTCCAGGGTACGGAGGAGGGAGGTGGCTTGAATGTTACACATTTAGAGTGGCTACTAGAGGGGCTTTGTGGAGGTTCTAGCTCTTTTGATTTCAGTCCAGGGGTATTTCACTGACCACATCCTCAACTTTTGCTGAGCAGCTGCCGGGCAATTCACGCAGCTTCATTGGCTGTCTCTCTTGCCCCTGCAGGACTTCCCGGGGTGTGCAGATCGGGCCACCTTTACTCTGCACTCCCCCGTGCCCCTGCCTCCAACTCATGCCTCCCCTCACTCTCCAAAGTTCACCTTTATCGAAAGGGTCCTCACTTCTGGCAGAATGATTAGGACCAATCTGGTGGAGTCTGAGGTGTGCTCAGAAGGCCTCTCCAGATCCCCCCCGGGCTCCCCTGTGCTGGTGTTAGCCTTCCCGGCTTCATGTGCACCATCCACCTCCTGCAGCCCTGACCTGAATTCTTTCACCATGTGAAATGCAAATGCCTCTATAAGGGATGGCTAGTTTAGTCCCTACTGTCTTAACATGATCCAGTTTACAGCTCCTTTCTTCACTAAAAATAATTCGGAGTAGGGAGCAGGAAAAGAAGGGGTGAGGTGCTGCCTTTCAGGGCAGACCGTGGCCCTAGAAAGTGGGTTCTTAGACCACCCCCAATGAAATGAAGTGTGTTCAGATACAGGGTGTTGATACTTGTTTCAAAACAACCACCCTTACCCTCCACACCTACCCATGTACGCAGGTCTCCGCAGAGTGAGGTGGAGGCCCAAGCTGAATATTAACTACCCGCCCCACAAGCCTTTGATGGCATCAGTGCGGTCTAACAGTAGGTTCTGTTTTCTGCCCTGCGCTGTGGGTGATCTTGAAACGTGCCTCACTCACACCAAGAGAATCACACTTCATCCAGAAAACCCCCAATTCTGATCTCAGAAGGGTCAGTTGTGGAAACAGAGCTTTCCTTAAAGAGGGCTTTAAAGAAAAAAAATCTAAGCCTTTAATTTATAAAAAACAAGTCAAGCCCATCTGCTTTTTGAAATAAACTGAGATATAGTTAATAGTTTACAGACTTTGGCTGGGGTTTTTCCTCTTTCATTTGTTTATGAAATGTTTTTGCACCTCACCTTTAAGAAGAAATTTCACACCTCCCTTTGAATCTGTCATGACTTTGAGTGCTGAGCTAAACCTTACATTCAACTCTTTCAGGATCTCTCATCAAATGCAATCCTCAGGATTTAATTCCTGGAGAATCTTGAAGCGGGAAATACCTTGCCACCCCATTAGTAACCCTCTTTCAGAAAGCACACCCTCTGAAGGCCACCGAGGCGGGATCGTGTATAAGACATCTGAGCAACGTCCAGGGTCACTGGGCAACCCCGAACACATCCAGCCTGGCCAGAAGTGGACTGCTGTGTTTTTTTTTCCTTAGGCAGGAGGCAGCTGGATTCTAACTTACTACAAACAGGTCAGCTTCAGTGACTTGGAGCACAGAGGAAGCATTACAGTGTCAAGCAGCACTCTCTCCTCATCACTGTCCCTATTTCTTCCCTTAGTGTTCCACCCGGGTGGTCCTGATAAGAGCTGTGTTGCCAACAGAGAGTTCTTTACTTACAGCCTGCTGCAGGGGTGGCTCCTGAGCTCGCTGGGGGGTGCAGGAGCTAGAGGACGCAGATGGAGGTGAATAGGCCCCAGAATGTTATGGGGCAGCCTCCCCATCACTCTACTTCTTTCTCTCCTCCACTCTCCCTTTCCACTGTTCCCACTTGGGTGGCTTTCCTTGTTAATCGCTGTCCCCCACAGGGAACAAGTCCCCTCTACCCCGACTCCTCATGACGTTTTCAGTAAGACTGAAGGACTGGCATGCTCCTTCTAGTGGTCATTCTTCGCAGGACACCAGGGAAGACTGTTACTCAAATTAGCAAAAAGAGCGGCAGTTTCTTTTGATCTCTGGTTTGAGCCCAGTGCTAATTAGGCTGGCCTTCAAGCCCTGGCCCAGCCTCCACTGGGTCCCAGGCCTTCTCCAGATCCCAGTAGATCTCACTGTGGTGCACCAGCAGCACCAGTTAGGGTGGGGGGAGGTAAACTGTGGGGTGGCGCAGGGGCTGGCAAACTCAAGCCCTCGTTTGTCTTCTGTCGCATCTGCTGGATTAGAGCCTTGGCGACCATTCCCGCCCACCAAACAACAATTAGCAGCATCTCGTTGCTCTTTCTTTTCATTTTATTTAGTAACTGGGTTCAGCCCAGGAAACTCCGGCTTCCAATCCTGGAGTGTTTTGACTCAGGGACCGTAAACTGTCTGATTTCTTGGACAAACACAGTCTTGAGGAATTTTTCTCTTTACACAATAGCCGGGCTATGTGAATGTCATCGTCCCCCATTCAGGCCTTGGTAGTTTTTTCCCCTTCCTACAGACGTCAATCTACTTAAAATAAATATTCCCTTTGGTTTGGGGCTCTTTCCTTTGGATTACTCACCTTTATCGCTGGGATTAGAGAGCAGCTGGGAAGCCCAGATAGTGTTATAGCAGCTCGTGCGGAGCAGGAGAAGCAGGCCACGCTGAGGGGCCCGCCTCACATTTCATGTTTTAGGGACTCTGAAGTCCACGTTCGGCTTCGAAGATGACACTCCTCTACTGTAGGGGCCATCAACCTGTATGGTTTTCCTATTTGGGGCGGCTACTGTCTCCCTGCTCCAGCTTCCCCTCCCCTGGGACCCCCACGCAGCCAGCCAAGTCGTCTTTCTCCCCCATCCTCCTGCTGGGACCCTCAGAGGACTCGGAAAGGTCCCACCCCTCAGTCAGTCACACTGAGCCCTGCATGTCCTTCTGAGGCTCGCTTCCTATCACTTCTCCTGTGCACCCTGTGATGCAGGCTGCCCAGACACGAGGGCTCTCCCTTCGGCGCCTCGGCATGTGTGATTCCTTCCCCCAAGTTGCCTTTTCCTTCCTTGTTGGACTCTCCCTTGTCCATAAAGACGCATTTCACTCCATGCTGTGTGACGCCTCCCTCCCTCACACAGACCTCCATGCAGGCGCTCGACTTCCATCCATCCAGATGGTGGCCAGCTCACTATTGTCATCATCAGTTCAACCCAAATAGACTGCTAATTGCTTTTAAGTTTTCTTTTTCTCCTTCTTTATCTTTCTCTTCACCTTTATCTCTTCCTCTTCTTTTTTGGTAGCTCATAATATCTTGAAATCTCTGCTGGGCCTTGTCTGGTACCTGACTCTAGCCAAAAAACAAAAGGTTTACATGCTAATTTTTGCATAATCAAAATATCTGCAATGCCTAGATGCCGACCACTGCCTTATGTTTGCTATCTCACCAAATGTCACACCCACCCCGCGAGTCAGATGTTATTTTTCCATTTTCACATGAGATAGACTGAGACTTAGTGAGTTTAAACTACTTTTTCAAGGTCACACTGTTAGCAAATGGGATAGTTCATACTCAGGTCTCTCTGACCCCAAAGCCTGGGCTTTTTTTCCTGCCCCTTAGCTATTGCACAGTGACTCCAGGTGTGAAGTAGGGCTGAGAGGCCCCCGGCCCCGGGTGTGGGTCTGCCGGCAGCTCTGTGTGAGCGCCTGACCTTTCTGCACCTCCACACTCTTGTGTGAGATGGATGTGGAGACCCTCAACGCCATCCTCAGGGTGGCTGCTCTGTGCAGCGGGTTCAAAACAAATCGTCTGTAGTTGTTTGGCATCACAAAAAAGTAAGATAATGAGGACTTTTACATCCTTCCCCGCTCTGATTTCCTGTCCCACCCTGAATTTATTGTGCTTTCCTGATCAAAGAAATTCATCCCTGGGGAAATCAGCTGCAATTAGTCTGGGTTGCAGGTTGAAACCAGGGGTTTTGTGTCTGGTAGATTTGGGTGCGAGAATGCTCAGAGACTGCGTGGAGACCAGGTATCACTGAGTGTTTGGTGGGAAACCTATGGAAACAGAGTGTTGGAGGAAAATGGAAGTCGGTTGGGGTGGGGAATGTGGTGGCAATGTGGCCGCTGTGCACTGGAGCAGGAAAAGCTCCAGGCAGAGGGGTACTGAGCAAGGACCCCAAGTGTGGGGTCTGATGAGGTGGGTGTTCTTGAAAATACTCAGCATAACCTGCTGTGGGGCCTCCCTGCCTCTTGTGTCTTGTTCTTTGTTCCTCTCCTCTCTTCCAGAGATAGACTCTGCTGCAATCGCCAGTGCATGTTTATTAGAGCGCTTACTGTGTGTAAGGCATGGGGGGGCAGGATTGTGAGACAGGCCCCGTTCTGCAGCAGCTTAGGCTGGGAAGGGATAAATAATAGATTCCTACAGGACCCACTCTTTCAGCATTATTTATTGAATGCTTTCGTATGTTTTAGGAATAAGGTGGGAAAAGACGAAGGAACTAACACTATGTCAGGTGGTGATAGCTGCTGTTGTTCAGAAAAAGAATGCAAGGTGGAAGGTAAGCAGGAGCGTGACGGAGCGTGTGCTGATTTTTATGGAGCTGTCAGAGAAGGCCTCACTGAGCGGGGGCATGTCTGGTCCAAAGCTAGCCCGTCTAAGGTTGTCCATGGTTCTGGTGACTGCAGTCCATAGTTGAAATAGGACTTGTGGTCTAACAGCGGGGTTCTATTTATGGACACCTTCGGACCAGCAATTTGAAACTGGGTCTTGCCCAGAAACTCCAGTGTGGCTTGTCGCCCTACTGACCTGACAGTGCACTTTAGTCCCATGACACCTGCTCAGGAACCTCCGCACTCCATCAGGTCTTTTCCCGCCATTACATGGAGACTCCGCTGCAGGAAGGCCAGCTCTCAGCAGCAGCAGCTAGCGTGTGTCTCTGAGTCTGTCACCTTCCTTCAGCACTACTTTCTCCGCTTCATGCTGAGAAAAGGTGACTGAAGCTGGTCAGCCGGTAGCTCACTGAATGCCTGTGTCCGCCCTCCTCGGGCCCCAGAGCCGAGCCCCTGGGTGGCCTCCTCGCTCTCCTAAGCACATGGCCTGCTTGTTTTAAAAACCTCTTGTGCTGGGAGTAATTCTCTCTCACGGTACCTGCCCCAGTTTTGCTGAAGTCAGAGGAGGACTGTTTTGTCAGAGTTGACTGGTGCCCAGAACACATCTCTGAGCTGCTACCCACCTCTTTTCTTCAAAAACAGGAAGTCACCTCAGGCCAGTGTAAGTCAGCCCCCACACCCAGGGGTTTAGTGCTCAGAAAGTCGGATTAAGACTTGGCAAGTCAGGTCTCTTCAGGGCCCAGCCATTTTCTTTTTGTCCCCTTCCAGACTTCTAGATTTCTCTTACTGCCCTCACTCTCACCTTGGAGCTGGACTCGGGCTTCTTGGGTGAGACCTTGAAGAAGAGCCCAGCATGGCTCTGGCAAAGACTGCCTGGATTTGGAGAGCATGTTTGTTCTACGGGTGGGCTCTTGTCTATGGTAGCTGGAATAAAGGAAAAGGACTCAGGTTCTGGAATCCACTGTGGTTTTTACGTTATTTGCTTGGTCCTCCTGCCTCAGAGCCAAAGAGCTGCATTCACATATTTCATCATCAGGAGTGAAAATGCCAATTTTGCTTTTTAGGAGGAATGCTTTCAGCTTTATCCAAAACTGTTGACGTTGTCTCGGGGTAGATCAAAAGCACAGACACAGGGCTCAGGTGGCTGGTGATCAGGGCGGGAAGAAAGGAGTGTGCCCAGGAGTGACCCCTCCAGCACGCTGGCTGTGCTCACGTGGAGATAAGAAGACTCTTTGTAAGGAAGGCACAAAAGCCGGCCTGAGTTAGCTCCCCGAGGGTCACATGATGAAGCGCGTCCAGACATCTAACCAGCATAGCGTTCCTCTCCTCGTCTGCCATGTAGGCCACAGCCACCACTCCTTCCTCTCTTCTCCCAATCTCTATCCACTCTGATCTCTCCCTCTTCTAAATCTGAATTCCTTTCTGTGGAAATAAGAGACCTGTAGTGCTGAGAGATGGAATGAATAATGAATGAATGTGTTCGCTTACTCTGCCATTGACAAGATATCCTTGCCACCAGGGCCCCACTCCCGTTTGACTATCAGCTGCAGAAAAATGTTACAACACTGAAAAGAATCCAAAGATGAAATTAGTTGTTGTGGAAGGAAGGGAGGAATTTAAGCCAAGACTCAACAAATCCAAGAAAGAGATGTTGTGGGAAGGATTCTTGCTGGGTAATCTTTGAGGGCTGCCATCTCAGAGTCTGTGCTTCCTGTCCCTCAGGTTCCTCTCAGAGGCATCCTGGAGAACAGACTTTCTTCTCCCAGCTCTTTGCTGCCACCTCATCTGCCCCATGACCATCTCTGGTATCCAGTGTGGGCCTTCTTGGAAACACATGTGGCATAGATTCTGGACTCCTCCAGGCTCTGAAATGCTTCGTGGCCAGAAGGAAGGTGACAGGTTGGGTCTCAAAGCTCCCTCTGTGAGGGAAGTTGAGAACATTTACAGCTCTGTCTTGGGACATTTGCGAAGTCATGTTTTAAGAGACAAATCACATCTGATGCAACATGACCCCACCACCGAGCTGTGAGATGCATAGGTTCTCAGGCCCTGAGACCCTATGGGAAATTGCCTATAGGGTCCCACGGCCTGGGAAACTGGCCTAGAGGTTGTATAGAGTGACTAATATCCTACAGGGATCGGTTGGGTCTCAGGACTTGCATCAGAGTCAGCAGACCAGCCCCTCTTTGAGCAACACCCCTGGGACTGCTCATGTCCATCTGGAAGAAACTAGTCTCTGAGTTGGATTCAGGCTCTTTCCCACCTCTCACTCGGCCATGTGATTTACACAGCATTTTATATTTTCTGTTGGGAAATCTCAAAGCATCTAAAAGGCAAACAGTGATCCTCAAGTTGCAGCCAAAGGTGTATGTGTGTTGGATTTGGGGAAGGGAGTGCTGCTGAGGAAAGGCGAGAGAGAGAGGGAGGAGAACGTAGAAGCGAAGTGGCCAGGGAGAAGCTTGGTCTCCAAGGTTTAGTATGTAATATTATAAGTAATAATCCTGTCACATTTGACCCCCTATGACAATATTCAATTTAATTCACTTTTTATAGTTTGGACTATAGTATTGGGTGAAACAGTGTCACAGAAACCAAATTTTTTCTCCCCCATTTGGGGGTATTGATAGCAGGGGATGTTTTGTGTTTAACCGGTTGTCCCTGACCTGGGGGCTTGTTCTCCATTGCCCAGCCAAACATGGCACTTGCTGGTTCACTATTGTCCAGAGGGCGAAGGGATGTCCAAATCTCTAATGACTGTGCGCTCCTTAAACCCTTATTTCACACCACCAGCCTGAGGCTTTGGCAAGTGGCTATATTGACAAGACGTGGTTGTTAGTCTTCTGCATTAAGGACAGGTGCAGCTCAGAGCTGGAAGAGGCCCAGGGAAGCAGAGTGATGAAGTGAAAATGCCTGAGACCCGGATGATGCTAAAATGACTTTAAATCCTGACTTGTTATCCGTATGACTCCATTAACCCCTCTGAGATTCAGTTTCTCCCTGGGGTAATGTCTCTGAGGGTCTCATTTGGTGCATTGCGCATGGTAATTGTTCAATAGATAGAAGCCCTTCTTATAATTTAGTATAACTGTCCTGTTTTGCCTACATGAAACTAGAACCCAGACTGGTCCTTTGCATGGAAGAGGGATTCTGTAAGTACTTCTTGGGTAGAATTGACAAGCTACTCAGGGCCCTATAACGCCACATGCAGGGCTCTTCACAATCAGTTTCACCGGGTTCCTTCTCTGAACAGGCTTCTTCTCTGCTTTCAATCATACAGACAGCGGAGGCTCCTGCATGGTCCCTTTTCCCAAAATGGGCTCTGCTGAGAATGTGATGCGGATCCAGTGAGTTTAGCTCAAGTTGCTTTCCTGGGACCAGCAGGAGTGGCTGCTTCTCTGACTAAGAGGCTGAGCTGGGGGTTCCATCCAGAAGAGGAACTGGCAGATTAAGCTCTCTCCCCTGCAGGCCTGGCTAGAGGTTGATAAGCGATCTTCAGAGATGTCGAGGGAGCTGTCTGTGCCTGCTTCCTTGCAAAATCATGACTCAGGAATATTGTTCACATCCTCAGGATGGCACTGAGGCTAAATATAAAACATGACAAAAAAGACCCCGGCAAGGGGGTGGGGTTGGGGTGGTGGGGAGCTTGAGCGAGCCCAGAACAAGGAGACAGGAAATGAAGGGATGCCAGTGGAGAGAAGGAGAGAAAGAGGAGAAAGAGGGAAGGAGAATGTACATTGGACAGGAGACGCACCAAAGGAGAGGGAGAGATGCAGCTAGAGCCTTGACACAGGAGAGAGGAGACGGAGGAAAGAGCCAAGGAGAGAAGACTGCTGCATGCGAACACGAAATTCACAATTTTAAATGGCAAAACAGACAGGCTGGACGCTTGGCTCAAGGTCATTGCTGCTGTCTTTGTCTCTAAGTGAGAGTGTCCCCGCCATTCAGCACTGGACTCTGTCTTCCTCAGAGATGTCGTAAATGTCTTTAGTTATCAGCTCTATGCTGGGGACCCCAAATCTTCCTCTCTGACTCTAATCTCTCAATGAGTTTGGTCTGTATCTCCAAATGCCTATAGCAGTGGGTTTCCAACATTCTTCTGAGGAACCCTCAGAATCTGAGGGGTGGAAAGTGGGGCCCTGAGGGGCTAGGACTCACAGCACGCCTAGTTTTAAACTAATGCATTTCCCTTTTAATCTATTTTATGGGTTAGGTTTCTCCTAAGATTTTGTTTGCTGCTTAAAAACTATTTGGCAACCATTGGCTTTTGGGTTGAAACTGTCTTGGCGAAAATTGAAAATGTCCCCAGTTAGATGCGCCCCTCTCCTATCTGTTCCCCATCCCCCTTCTCTCCCTTCCTTTGGTATTGCAACCATCCTCCCCATCATTCAGACTCCAGATCTAGGAGTACACTCATGAGCATCATTCCCACCTACACAGGAGATCCCATCTGCCGCCTTGGAAATGCCTCTTAGACTTGGCACTTTCTCGTCCCACTTGCGGTGGCCCCTTAATCCTATCCTGTTAGGCTTAGATTGCTGTAGCATCTCACTGGCTTTCTTGTCCTCCCCTCCTGTGCTGCACACCAGTGTCTGATTAAACTTCTTTTTCCACCTACATTATTTTGGTGCTCATCTTTCAAAACTCTTCAGTGTTCCCATGGCCTCTCATCGAATTCAACCAAAATTAAAAAGGTACTCTTGGATCCTCAAAAAATTAAAAATACAGCTGCCGTGTGATCCAGCAATTCCACCTCTGGGAATATATCCAAAGAAAATGAAAACACTAACTTGAAAAGATATCTGCACCCCATGTTCATAGCAGCATTATATACAACAGCCAAGATGTGGAAACAACTTAAGTGTCTACTGACGGATGAATGCATAAAGAAATCGTGGTATATATTTACATATACCATGGAATATTATTCAGCCATTAAAAAAAAGAAATCCTACCATTTGTGACAACACGGATGGAACTTGAAGGCATTGTACTAAGTGAAATAAGTCAGACAAAGAAAGACACATAGTGTACGATCACACTTGTATGCAGAATCTAAAAAAACCAAACCAAAACAAAACCCAAACTCAGAGAAAAACAGATCAGACTTGTGATTACCAGAGGTGGAGGGGAGGGGAGGGGAGAGGAAGTTGGAGGAAGTTGGTCAAAAGGCACAAACTTCCAGTTATAAGATAAAGAAGTACTAGGGATGTAATGTACAATGTGATGACTACAGCTAACACTGCTGTGTGATATACAGGACAGTTGTTAAGAGAGTAGATCCTAAGAATTGTCATCACAAGGAGAATTTTTTTTCTTTTCTTTTTATTGTATCTATAGGAGATGATGGATGTTAACTAAACCTATTGTGGAAATTATTTCACAATATATGTAAATTAAACCATCATGCTGTATACCTTAAACTTATACAGCGATGTATGTGAATTCTTTCTCAATAAAACTGGAAAAAACAAAAGGCCCCCTGTGGAGTGTGACCCGTCACTCTCCCCTGTCAGGCTGCCCTCCCACCTCGGTGCAGACCTCCTTCAGTGCTGCTCTTCCTCCCATGCTGGGAATGCTCCTCACTCTTTTTTAACTATCCCAATTTTGCCCATCCTTAGGTTTTCCTCAAATCCAGCTTCTCTCCTTCCTTCTCTGAGACTCCCCTAATTCTTTTCGCCCATCCTCTTTCTGAATCCTTGCCGTCTCCACAGTCTGGAATGCACAGCTTAGTATTTGTTGGCACACAGATTGACCCAACCCCTGGCCCAGGGCATGTCCCCAGCCCTTGCTGCTGCAAATGGTGCTCCCTAGCCACCAGCTGGGAGGCCCTCGGGCCTCTGTCTCTGTGGAGCTTGATTCCCTTTACTGCCTTACCTTTCTTAAGGCACAATGGGCCTCTCAGGCTGACTCACCTTGTCCCTGAGCCACAAGTCTTAGGTGGGGGTAGACCTCAACTTTACGTATTCTGATGTTTACTGCTTTGGATTACTTTCAATGTCTGGTGCATTGACGCTACAAGCCAGAATGTCTTAGTGTGCCCAGCCTTTCTCTTTTCCCATCCTCAGTGGAGCCACGGAGGCACGTTCTTTCTCACTGCACTGTAGCCGTGCTGGCCTCTCTGTCTCCTGGACAGCCCAGGCTACTTCCAACCAGGGCCTTTGCTCTTGACATCCCCTTCCACCATCTTTGACTGGGTTTCTCCTGTCCTGCTTCATGTCCTGGGGAACATGAAAAGGCACTTCGTAGGAGACACTTTCCCTGACTGAGTCAGATTCCCCTGTTATATGCTCTCAGAGCATCCTATGCTTCTCTCTCATGCCATTTATCACAACTGCAATCCTATGGTCAGTTCCGTGTTTCCACGCTTTCTCCAGTGGGCCGCATGCACCCTTTGGCCAGGGACCTGGTCTGTATTCTTCCCTGCTTTGTTCCTAGCACTGAGCATACATAGTGGCTGGCTCGAGCAGAATATATTTGTTGAAAAACTATAGAAGAGTTTTTGGACTTGACTTGGGAGTTAGGGGCCAGTTGGTACAGGACCCGAGGACTCCGCCTGCCAAACACACTGCTGAAGTTGTTTGCCTTTTACTACGTGAGGAGCTGAGGGTCAGCTTGGGGAAGATATCCTTACCCAACTGCATTTTCTCTCATTCCTAGCAGAAAAAATCAGTCTCTGGCTTCAATTCTCACTCCTCCAGCATCCATGGCAGAGCTCGTTCTCCACCCTCCCCAACCCTGGCACAGATCCGAGGCTGGCAGACGACCGAACACAAAAGACAACGCTTCTGCCAATCCTGCCCGTCTCATCTCCGGGCCAGTTTCCTTTCTGTCTCCTGGCTCCACGGGCAGCTTCTCACACTAAGGACGGGGAGAGGCAGAGCTAGAAATCAGGAAGGGGAGAGAAACAGTCACCCCGTAGGAGCGCAGCCCTGGCAAAGGCGGCCCGGAGCCCGGGGGAAGGGGGCTGGAACCTCGGAGAGAGACCTGTGGAGGATCACTCATGTCAGGCGACAAAGCCCCACCACACATTCCTTCATCCTTTCATCCCTCCAGCCAGCGTTTACTGAGTGCCCACCCTCCTTCCTGTCCTCGCTGAGCTCCCAGTCTAGCTGGGGCGTCAGACCTCCACAGGGGTCAACAAACTAGAGATTATAGATGAATCTTAGGGCCAGGAAGGAGCAAACAGGATCCTGGGGTGGGGAACTGTGTGACCCATGCTTTGAACTGAAGGTCAAGCACAGGAACAAGGCTAGGTGACCAGACTCATCTTGCTTCCCCACCTCTATCCTGTGATTGCTCTGTCTTCAGTGACTTCTTTCTTTACTATCTCTGTCCACTCTCATTTGCTCACGTCCCTGTTTTCTGCTTTCCAAGTTCTCTGCCTGCTGGTTCTTGTCTGTTTGGTTTCTATTTATCAAGAGGTTTGAAAACCTAGAAGCTTGCCTTTGCTTTTGCACTTGACTTTTTGCAGTGAAAATCCCAGGTTCTGGGTCATCCTCCCCAAATCACTAGATCTCACAGACTTGGAGGGTGGGAAGGGACCTTAAAAGTAAGCTGCCGAGTCCTTTGATCTCCTGGCTCTCTGGCTCTCTCTCTCCCCCTCGTTCACCACCGCTCTGTTCTTTTCCCTTCTCTGGTTCTTTCCTCACCTCCTGGTGTTTCTATCCTGTCTGTCCGGCGGGATGACAAGTGGTCACAAGATAGGAAGGAGAGGCTTTCCTAGGGCGGCGCATCTTCTCCCCAGGCACGTGGAAAAATCTTGTTTCAATGATCGCCTTTTTGATATGGGTCAAGTTGATTTGCTACAGTTCCATGCCTGTCACTTCATCTTTCTCCGCTTTTGTCCTTTGCTTCTTTGTTCTGTCAAACTCATGGGAGAAGGAACCAGGCAATTTACTTGTCTTTTTCTGGAGAAGGGAGAATGCAGGGAGGGGAGGACTCAGGAAGGTCTGCACTGTGCTTTTTGGTATGTGGTACCTAGCATTCTTAAATCCTTTCTCCCTCTCCTTCTGGATATAAGCTACTGCAGGAGTAGGAATACTGCACGTAACGTAAGCCCTGATTATGAAGGAAGCTCGACTCAGCGCCCGCTAAGTTAGCAAGCCTAGGGACACCACGGAGACAGAGTTGGCTGATGTGATCCACTGTGGCCATCTATTAGCTGTGCAACCTTGGGAAAGTTACTTCATCTTTCTGAGCCTCATTTTCTCACTTGTCAAATGGAGACAAAAGAGTGATTAGTTCATAGACTGCATGTGAGGACTGACTCTGTGAAAGTATCCGAAGCACCTGCCTCTGGGCCAGGGGCCTGCTCTGCATTTCAGTTATTAGCACACACTGAACACCTCATGTTCAATTCTGCGAATGGTGCAGAGCCTGGATCATGCCTTTGTGGGGTGCAGAGAAGAGGCACCCAGGATTGCGGAGGTCGGCTTCCAGACACGCTTCCCTCGCCTGCCTGGAGGCTGGGTCTGGGCAGGGGTTGGGAGGGCCCCCAGCCAGGCCCTCGCCCCGAGCCGGGGTGCACATGAAAGCCTGTCATACCTCAGGAACCGACCCGCGCCAGCATCTGGACGTTCTTAGATCTCTGTCTGGATTCCTTCTGCTTGTCTTGTAGAATCACTTATCAGCGGCCAGCAGACCAGGGTTTGGCTTCCCTCTCGCGGCCCAGCCCGCTGCCTTCCTCTCCATAACCCTGCGGGGCGGGGCAGGAAGGCCGCTGCAGGGCCCGCGGACCAGGCAGCTCTGCGCGCTCTCCCTCCCGCCTCCAGACCACAGACGCCGCGGTCTTGATGCTACGGCAGGGCCTCTTTGGTGTCCCGCAGGCTGCCCTTCGCCCCCAACACCTGCAGTTGAGAGGTGCTTAGGGATGGGACAGAAATTTCGAAATCGTTCAGAAAGTGTGACTGTTGAGGGCTGTCTTTAGTCTCGGCTCACACCATTTCCATCAAAATGCTCCTGCCATGGACCTCCTTCCCTCCGGGTTGGACCTACTCTTCTATTCCTCACATTAATGCACTCGTGACTCCACGCCGAGGGCTGGCTGTGGTTCCTTCGGTGGGGTCCCCTCCGCCCCAGGAGGCGTTCTCGGCGGGAATTTCACGCGGGGGCCTGAGGGGACGCCCAGGAATGGGAAGCGGTTTCGGGATGAGGAGTCTGCATACCCCTCCGATCATTTATTCGTAAATAAGAATGCGCATTCTCAGTCCTCTGTAGGTTTTCCAGTCAAACCGTGGGGACACACTCCCCGGACTCTTGCCCTGCTTTCCTGGGGCTTTCAGGATGCCACCTTCTCTTGGTTTCCTCCTACTTCGCCGATGTCTACTCAGCTCCTTTTCTTGGTTCCTCATCTCCTCCTCCACCTCTTAACTTCGGACCGTTGTTGGCTCTCGGTTATTTTTATTCTCTTCTCTGCCTTGATGAACTCAGCTGGTCTCCTGGTTCTAGAAAGCATCTGGGAGCTGGCAATTTCACGTTTATATCTCCAGCCCAAAGTCCCTTCTGACTCCAGGCACACACGTGAAACTCACAGAATAGACTTCCGGAATCCCTCTGGCCTGCCGCAACCAGACCCCTGGGCTCCCCGCACGCCGCCCCCTCACGGCCTTCTCCCCTCCCGTGCTTCCGGGGCCTGAGGCGGGATCCCTGGAGTCAGGCTCGACTCTGTTTCTCACAAGCCCTATCTAGCATGTCGTTAAGCTCCCAAGGCCGGCGCCCTCCACAGAGACCCAGGCCCTCGCCCAGCCTCTGCAGCTGCAAACCAGGCTATGGGGACCCAGATAAAGGACACACGTGGCCAGGGACGAGGCCGGTGTATGCCAGGAGGTAAATGGCCGTCAGGGACTGTGGGTAATTCTGCATCTCTGCGCCCCGCTCCCTCCACACACTGTCTAACCTCGCCACCACGCTGCCTGCCGTATTGTTCCCGAACAATAAAACCCAGCAGATTACAGCGGCTGCAATCAGGCGCAGGAGCCGAGCCCGCTGCTGCCCCAGCAGAGCCGCGGAAAGCGCTCTGTCCGCTGCAGGGCTGGGCAGGCCCCACTGGAAAGCAAAGGGCAGAGGCAATATATAGATAATTAAAAACCTACTGCTGACAGGCCAGCCAGGTGGCCACAGGTGGCTTCAGGGTGGACCAGCAACGGCTCAGAACGGTCAGCAAGCCTTCTCTCCTGCCCTGCCGGCTATAGCTGAGGGAGAAAAGAGACCTGGGAGACAGGCAGGTGACTCCCCTGAGAGGAATCCGGCTCCAGCCTGGGACTCTGGCTCCATGGTCCCCGGAAGACCTGACCCAGCCCCCATATCTCTGTGTCACGTCTACGCCAGCCACACCTGCTTCACCAGGCCTCTTCCTGCCTCAGGGCCTTTGCACTGGCTGTGCCCGCAACTCTCTTCCCCAGTATCTACACTGCTCCCTCCATTTGGGTCTGTGTGACTCTGTTTCTCACAAGCCCTATCTAGCATGTCGTCAAGTTCTGTTGGCTCTACTTTTAAGCTACATGCAGTACCCAGCTGTTTCATGTCCCCTGCATTGCCACCCTCCCAGCAGAAGCCACCTCACGTCTCAGTGGAGTTCTGCACTGGCTTCCTCTCACCTCTCCCACTCTGCCCTGGCACTCCTGCTGGCTATTTGCCTCCCAGGAGAACCAGAGTGGACAGACTGTGGTTCTCATCCTCCCTCATCTTCCTCGAGTCTTTTCCCAAATGTCACTTCTGCAATCCGGCCTCTTCTGACCATGCTGTATGAAGGAGCAACCCGCCTCTCTGCCGCACTCTTCCCCAGCCCACCCATCCCTATCGCTCCCCCTGTTGTGCTCCCTGGTGCTTACATCATTATTTCCCATGCTCTTTGTTTCCTGTCTCTCTTCCCTCACCAGGTCATCAGCTCCACCAGGGCAGGGACCTCTGTCTTCAAGAGGCTGGTGACACAGCACAGGTGCTCTGTACTGGACAGAGCATTGCTGCATTGGAAGGCTGGCCCCTTCTCACCCTCAGGTCACTGCCAGAATGCTGCTTCCTCAGGGCCCGTCCCAGTAGAGTAGGCTCCTACTGCTCTCCAGTGCTCTCCATCAGGACCCTTCTTCAGAGCTTATTGTCACAGCCTGTAAATACATATTTACTTGTGTACTCACTTTTTTATTGTCTGTGTCCCCCCACAGTAGCCTCACCCAGTGTGTTTGCTTTATTCTCTGTGGTGTTCCTACTACCTGGCACAGGCCTACAGAGGGTGCATGCTTAATATTGGTTGAATAAATGTGAAACACTTTTTATGTGTGTTCTTTGGTGCACACAGCAATCCTGTGAAATAAGTATTATTCTAATACCTATTTGTTTTGGAGGAAGAAACCTGAGGCTCAGGTTTGAGTGACCCATAGACACAGAGTTAGGTGGGGAGCCAACCTTAAAGCCAGGTGTGTTTGAGTGTGTGTCTGTGTGTGTGTGTGAGCGTGTGGGGGTCTGTGTTCTTTCTTCAGTATTGCACTGTGCAAGCAGCTGCCTGCCCTGTACGCAGGGCTGTCCATGCTGCCTTCTCTTGTTACCCTCTCACATTCAGTGCAGCCATACGAGACTCCTCCGCCATTTACGATTCCTGATTCTCAGGAAACCTGCTCTGGGGGCCCCAATGCGCAGCATCCACTGTGAGGTCCCGTGACTGCCAGGCCTACAAAATCCGTGGCTTCTGAGGGAACGAAGGACCCAAAGTCCTGCTTCTTTGGACGCAGAGCACACGGCCTTGGGAGATTTTGAATCCTGCACGGGCGCCTGCGGCCACCCGAGCCGCCTCCAGCTGTAGGACCCATCCTGTCCAGATCCCCCCACCACGCGGGAGCCGGCTGCGCTGGCCTGGCTCGGGAGCGCGCGAGCCGCCGTGGGCCCAGCGGGCGGGGCCAGCATCCCCCGTTCCTTGCCACCCACACAGGTGTCACGCTCACATCTGTACCCCGCAAGGAACACACTGCCCTTTTCTGCGGGAAGGGAGAGGGGGAGGAGGAAGCAAAACAGAGAGCTCTTTAAAAGCAGGTGAGGAGAAGCAGGGCTGCCCTCCGAGTGCGCGGAGAGGGCCCAGAGGCGCTGAGGAGGGACGCGAGGCCGAGCTGCAGACCCCGCGCGCTGGCTCGGCCCACTTGGCTCGGGCCGGCCTCCTGGGGGGCAGTGACGGTGCCCTTGCGCCTCAGGCGAACGGGATAGCCGTGACCGTTGCCTTGCTGCGGCGTGACCGCCTCCCGGCGGCTGGGCAGGAGGGCTGGCCTGTGACAGGCGCCCGGCTTTGGCAGGTGTGGCAAACCCAGGAACCTGTGGGCTATTGCGCAACCTTGCTAATGCGTGGCCTGATTCACGGAAGCTGGCGGCTTATCTTGTGTGTCCCCCGGCAGGCAGGGTGAGAGTAAAATGGCAAATTAAATAGACTCATTTTTGAAAATTATTATCTAGGAAGCTTTTCCACCCCGTTCAGTATTGGACACGACCATTATGACCCATTTGACGAGAGCTCCTTTCCTCTCCCTAGCTGAGCGCACCTTTGCCTCACTGGTAGACACACTGGTCATCAGCATGCTCATCAGCAAGGCTACAGAGGGCCAAGCCCGGGTCCAGGCGGCTGCACGGTGGCTGGGAAGGAGTGAGGTGCAAGCCTTTGAGTGGGGCGGGGACTCAGGAGCTGTGAGCACAGCCCAGCTTATTCGTGATTGCTTCCCAGCTTGGCTCACACACATACACACACACGCACACTTCGTTGGCAATAGGCAATCCCTAAAGCAGCCCATTCAAAGCTGTTGCTATTCTATCAAATAAATATAGATCTATAAATAGACCTCAGATTTTGCTTCCATACTGACAAGTGTGCAGAGATGATTTCACGAACAAGCTCAACGTCGGCGAGCTCCGCGTGTCTGCCCGGATGTGCAGGCGCCCCCTGGAGGGTGGGCTTTCCGGCAGATTATGGAGAGTTTATGATTGTGTTGGGATTGTTTCTTTGCCTTCACTGGCTTTTGGCTTCATTGTTTTGGATGAACTATTAATCTGTATCATTTTATTAAACTCTTCCGAGAGAGATACTAATACCAACTGGCATCTACTGGGGGAGAGAGAGACAGAAAAGAAAGAGGGAAAGAGAGAGAGGGGAAGGGAAGAGACAGAGGGAGGGAGTGAGAGAGGAAGGAAGAAGGTAAGAAAAAAAGAAAGGAAGGAAGGAAGGAAGAAAAAAGAGAGAAAGAAAAAAGAAAGAAGGCAAGCAGAAGGAAACAAGTCTTGTGTCTCTTGCGGGGTGCCCATGCCTTGGCTGTGTTCAGGAGAAGCCCACAAACAGTAACAAGGCCATTGGGGCTCCTGCTCCTGGTGGAGGAGGTTGCAGTTCGTCGAGCCAGGCCTCTGTCAGCCTTGCTCTGTTGGCTCTTCTCATCCTCACCTGCCTACACCTGTGCTTACAGGTGGGTCCCAGGGTCCATCTCCATTCTGAGCCAGTCCTGAAAATGGCACCAAGTATGCCATGATGTTGGCTCCATCACCCATTTTAAGACAACATTAAGTCTAAAGGCCAAAAGCACGTGCCATGTGAGGCCAGTAGACACATGCCACAGATGAACCCACTGTGCTCTGTAATCTCAGTGTCACACATTCCCCCACCTGTTTTGCCAACTGCTTCTTGGTACCAAGAACTTGCCTTGATCTTTTGCCTAATCCTTAAGTCAGTTGTACAGACTGAAGGCCTGTCCTAGAGACAGAAGGCCTCCTAGGCTTTCTCTTCCCCTGGGGGACACTTCATGTGCCCTGTGCAGCTTCATGTGCCCTGGGCCCCTGAGTGGGTCTTGTACATGTGGTCAGATGTCTCAGCTCCCAGCCCTGCTGGCGATGATTGCTTTGCCCAGTTCTGCCCCTTCACCCACCTCCAGCACTGAGCTGCACGGGTTGCCTGACCGCCTTGCTGCTGGGCAGAGCCAGCCCCGGGCCCTGGGCAGTTTCCCAGACTGCATCACACCAGGTGTGGCCTCCTCCTCCTTTTTCTGCCCTCGGCCTTGATTGCAAGGCCCAGTGGTTTTTGCACCAATGCCTGTTCATGTCAGGGCAGCCTGCAACTCACAGGTGCGAAGACAGACAGGGTCAGCGAGGGGAAACGTCTTGACAAGGACCCTTGGTTAGTTGAAAGCATAGTCTAGACAGTACCTACTGAGTCTTTAGATTTGTGTGTCTGTGAGTTTTCCACCTGGACCAACGAACTCCTACATCTGTGCCACATGAACAAGCGGGAGCCCTGAGAATACTCAGACATAGCACACAACCGGGCAAACCGCACGGTCAGATACCAGCCACCCCACACTCCGCTCCACAAGTGGCTGTCCTGCCACCCCAGTAGGAGACACATACCGGTCTCTGCACACAGCACACCGGCCTGCAGCTGCAGGTGGTGATTTGCATGGGGTAGTGCAACCTCTCCCATGAGGTTTTTGCCTATCGAAGTTTCTTTTCTGCTCTTGTGAGATGAGCAGCCTCTTTAAAAGGAAAGAAAAACAAGACACCGGTAACTCTCTGCTTGGACTCGGGCCTTAAGGTGTTTCAAAGCCTCCAGTGGCTATTTCTGGCCCCATTGTCGTCGGGGTCTGAGAGGAAGGCCTGATGGCAATTCTTTGCTTTAAAGGCAGAAACAGAACATTGTTTCTCCCGGCTTTGATTTAATGGCCAAAAACAGTTATAGGAAACTGTTCAGCAGATGTTTTATGAAACTCAGAAAAGATCGGGTCTTTTAGAAAGGCTATTTTTAGACAAATGCTTCCTCCTATTGGGGGTTTATGCTCACAAAAGGGACAGAAAAAGGGAGAGAGCAGGAGAGAGGCTCGGAGGGAGCTTTGAACATTTTGATGATCACGTTTTACTTTTCCTTCCACTTTCAGCATGAATTAAATGTACCTGGGGATCTACAGCGGGCGGGGGTGTAGAGGTGGCTCCAGGCCGGAGGGGCTCATTTCACAGTTTCTTTTCTAAAATGAAGGTTTTCTGGGTGTGAGGAAAATCTGTATTTTTCATGATTCTCCATCTCCTGCTTGAAGCTGAAGTGGTTTGGAGGCGCTTTTTCCCTGGCACACTTCATTCTCTGGCCTCCCTTTGCCTGAATCAGCCTTTCCTCCTCTCGCCCCGTACCTGCCCTCCTCTCCTCTGCCTCTTTTACCTCTGTCATTCTAAGCCCTCGTTGACACTCAGATCAGGCACTTCCTCCCCCAGGAAGCCTTTCCTGAACCCTCTAGAATGAACTGTTGTTCCTCCTGTATAATCTGCTGGCAGTATATCAAATGCTGCATTTGCTGCCTTTCTTTACAATCTATTTATGTTTCTGGCTCCTTCCTTAGGCTGTAAACTCAATGAGGTTGGAGGACTCTGTGTTAATTATCTTTTTAGGCTCATCATTTAGCACTGTTTAGTCCAAAAACCCACACAGAACAAATGTTTATTGAGTGAATGGATCAATGGAAGGATAAAAGGAGTGAGCGAATTAGGGAATTTTATCTAGTTGAAAAGGTTTTCCTTCACCTACAGGAGCAGAGATTAATCTTTTTTTGTGTGTCTGCCGTTTAAATCAAACCCAAATCCACTACTACTATAGTAGAACAGAATAATTACTATACTTTGAGATGGTTATTCCTATTTCCATAAAACCGAGGCTTTGAGACAATAAGTTGAAGAGCTAATGTGAGAGCATTCAGATTCAAGTATTTAATTCTGTATCTTTTTGTTATGTCCACTCTACCAGGGAGTGTGGGGCAGAGCGTTTAGAAAGCATCTGGAGCTCAGCTAAGATCCCCTGGTAAGGAAGAGGGCACAGAACAGGGAGGCGGGGAAACTCAAAGCAACTTTTCCCCCTTTGCTGCTTTTCCTGGGGCCACGTCCAGCTCGAACAAGAGGACAAGTATGTCTACCCCAGATGAAGACGGACAAATGAGCTTCCATGTTCTCACTTGTCCTACAGCTTCTGGCCAATGTCTCAAATTCTGGTGAACAGAACAAAAGCCAATTATCTCTAACTTTCTGGAAAGTCCTGGAACTCAGTTCAGAAAAATTGAGGTTCTCACTTCATCTGACCCCTCATTCACCATGGTCTCCCCAGTTTCTTAAACCCTCCTTGAGCACTTTCCAGAGAGCACTTTTAATTGACTGATGTTAGGTAAGTTCTGATATCTAGGAAAAGAATCATCATGGCTTGTGTGAGGGCCAGTGGCCACATCACGTCATATAAATGTGTTTCTTTATTATTAAGGACCATTATCTTCTTAGGTCCTAAAAACTGAGTTTTATCCTTACTCTCGTTTTGCAGATGAGGAAACCCAAATGGTTAGAGAGGTTACGTGAACTTGCACAGAGTCACCCAGTGGGTAGTGAAATGTTGGAATTCAAGCTCAGGCTTGGGGGACACCCCAGGACAAGCTCTGAAAGCCTTCGCTATTGGTTTCAATCTCCCGGTGGTTTTTGACGGAGGTCCCTGTGAAGCTCTCTCTCAGTGGAACATTCGTTTCCAATCTTTGCACACTCTCTCAGACAACCTCTCTCTTTTTAACTCTTCCCGAAGTTCTCTGCTCTTTTCTAGGACAATTCGTGGCATTTCTTATTCTATTAGATTCTATAGACAAAGACAGAATCATCCACTGTTAAGGTAGAGTAGCTTCAAAGTGGAAGAAATGCCAAAAGACATGAAATGTCAATGGCTTTGAGTGGTGCTTTTCTAGAAATGGGAACAACAGCACATGAGAGCTAGCAAAATTTTCTCCAGTGGAGGTGGCTTTTGCCCAGGGCATTACCAACCTGATTTATTTCCCTCCTACTTATTTGCTATTTGCTATTAATTGAGCCATTGTACAGAGCTCAGCAAGTATTTGTTGAGGACTTCCATACCAGTCAGGCCTGGCTAGGTTATGCTGTGGTGACAAGTGCCAAACCTCAGGGGCTTGAAGCAACATTTTTTTACTCTTGCTACGCGACCGTCGTGGGTTGGCAGGGGGCTTTGTTCCACCGTGTCTGAGTCACTCTGGGCCCCCGGCTGATCAGCAGCTGTCACCTGACACGTGCCAGAGAGAAAAACAAAATGGTTGAAACTATTTATGGGTTTTCCAAGCTTCTGCCAGAAGTGTTCTAATTTCATCAGCGAAAGCGAGTCCTAAGGCCCCTCCCAATTTTAAGGGTGCCGGGAAGTAGGAGTCTACCACATGCTCAGACTGGGGAAGAACTGCAATATTTGGTGAACAAATGTGATGTGCTTGATATTAGGCTAGGTCTTGTTGAACAAACGAAATGAACAGGAGTCCTGATCCTGCCCTCAGGAGCTTTCCTGTAGTTGGTGAACCAGCACCTACCACACGTCAAATGTTTGAGGAACGTTATGCACTGATATAAAATAGTGTATTCTGCAAACCACAAAGGAAGGAATAGTAGGATTTCAGATACAGTGTTTCAAGCCCTGTGGAGGCAAATTAGGAGAATCTGATCTGCAAAAATTTCCCTAGATAGTGTGATGTTCAAATAGAAAGAGCAATTATACAAATTTTGGTGATAAAAGGATTCTCAGAGATGATCAGATTTACTTTCCATAACTCTTCCCTCATCTAACCCTTTACAAGCCTCCACTAAAAATTCAGATCATGTTATTCCTTGTTCCCCTGATAAACTACGAGCTCTAAGAACAGATCTTACTTTATCTTTTATTTTCATTTCTTATCAAATATCTGGAACACAGACAGGCTTATTACATGTTGTTTGGATGAGTTAATCCTGTTGAGCCCATTTTGTGGCAGGTTTCTTAGAAGAAAGAGAGTTTGAAGACCACCCGTGGAGGGTCCTCAGAGCATCAGCTGGGCTCAGAGGACTCTTTTCTCAGTGAAGGGTCTCAGCATTTCTGTTCTCTCCCCAGCAGACAAGCTCGCTTTCCCTCAGCCCCATGGCGCACCTTCTGTTCCTTGGGCATCTTATCTACACCTCTTGGCTTGGCCATCCCAGGAAGAAGACAGCATGGTTGTCTACAACAATTGTTTAGAACAAATATACTTCCCCTGCTCAGATCAGTCAGCACGGCCAAGAACCCTAAAAGCACTGAGATTTGAACACTGGGGTGCTATGGGGATCCTCTAAGCCACCACTGTTGTTTCCTTTGCAGAAACTGGGGTTTGGAGGGCTTGGGAGACCCTCCCTCCTGGTCCTTCCTAGGATTCACTGGGAGATCCAGACTGGAGTCCAGGTCTTTTAACTCACATTTCACTGCTCTTTATACTGTATGTGTATAGATCATATTTCTGTTTAGATACGTTGATAAACTTTACAATGATACCTAAGACCTTATATTTTCCTTTTATATCAAGATGATGTTTAAAGCAATGCAGGAAAGACTAAAGGAAATGAAAATAACACGGTTTACCTGCAAGGAGAAGAACAATCCTACGCCTGACATGACCATGGGGTTTCATAGAAAACCTCTGCTCACCAGGAAAACGTTACCTACGTGAGTGACATCAGTGCTGCACAGAGTGGATCTTGAAATCCTGGACAAGGCAGACCATCTCTTTAGGACGGCATGAAGGGGCAAGCTCTGATGCTCATTAGAGTTTGTCATAGTTTTGTGGAAAAGAGAGATTTGAAACCAGATTTGACTCAAATCCCAACTGTATCTGATTTCTGAGCTTCAGTTTTGTTATCTGTAAAATAGGTTAATAATCTTGCCTGCCTAATTTATATGGATGTCCCACACATCAAATAAGACAATGAGAGTGAAGGTGTTGGATGAACTGCACACAAATATTAGTTGTTCCCAGACCCCGATTCCTGGGAGGTAGCACTCAGATTATTTCCTCTCTTGAGCTGAAGGCAGGGGTGGAAAGAAAGTGGAGTTATCCCAGGTCATTGACCGTGACCAAGCTTCCTAGTACATCCATCATTGAGAGTTTTAATATGAAAGAGGCTAAAAAGAGAAAGTGGCAGAGGAATAATGGAAGACACCGTAAGGGTCAGTTAAGGACGAAAGAGGGTGGGAAAGGAAAACAACAACCTCTCAGATGTGGGGGTAGAGGTAAAATTATCTGATGAATAGCAGCAATGACACCGTCTCTCACTTCTCTTCTCTGAACGCACTGGCTCTCCAAAAATAAACCAAGAGCAGAAAGACAGTATAACATTGTGATCAAGAATATGGGCTTAGGAATCAGACTAATCTGAATTTGAATTCAGATTTACTTGTATGTGATCTTCGGCAAATTATTTAGCTTCATTTTTTCTTTCAGCAAAATGGGAGTAATAATAATACCACCTCCCTTAAGAATTGTTAAATGGGATAATGCCTGTCAAATCAGCTCAGTGCCGGAGGAGTAGAAAATATGCAGTAAGTGTTTATACTTTCTCCTTCCGCTCCTCCCTTATAAAGTTAGACTCCTTTTCAATCAGTCTTACTTAATTAATTAAAATTTTATTGAACGTTTCTTAAGTGTTGGCCACAATCGAAGGCATGAGACAATTAATTTACCCATAAAGAGCTCAGTGAATTAGCTCCAATTTAAGAATTTCATAGGGTGATATAATTTTCTTTCTTTCTGGTGGTCCTATGGAATATGAAAGCAGGAATCTGCAGTATTCTCAAGGTCCTATTAGGGTTGTCAATGCTGCACACTTCAGCTCCCTGATGGTAGATGAGGTTTCAACACAGCCTTGTATGGAAGTGCAAGCTTTGCTTCCAGAAATCCTCCACTGCATTGTTCGAACTGGTATCATAATTAACCAAGATGAGACTTTATTTCCTGTTTTTTGAAGCCATGTTTGCTGTAACCTAGGATAAATAAACCCTGAAGCAGTCGTTAGACCAGGAAGCCTTTTTAGGGCCTATATCCTGTCCTGGCCACAGAGATTGGATCAGATGAGCTAATGGGTCTTTCCATGGCTAACTGCTATGACAGCTACCATGTTAATAATGGCAGGAGCATCAAAACGGCAAGCTGTCAAGGGAGAGAAGGCGTGAATTTTAGTTTTCATCAGCACAGGAAAATGAGCTATCAAGGCAGCCATGTTGATTTTGTTCATGTAGGAATTAAAATTAGAACAGGAGATATTTGAACTCACCTGTTTTAGGATGTATAGCAGACACGTGACCAGAGGAAATAAGTAACAAAAACCAAAACAGAACATAATGATAATATAAAAATAAACCCATTTGGAATTATGTTTTAGATCTGGAGGGAAAATGTGCAGTTGGACCCCTCCACTGTGTTTGTGGCAGGGCTTCAATGAGCTAGAAGATCTGAATGGCAGTGAGGCGTCATTGAGCTTCTGTCAAAAGGAGAGAGTCATAGCCTGGGGAGGACACGTGAGATCTCCTCCTCTAGCTCTGCATAGGGAAGACAGGCCTCAAATCTCTCCCACTCTAGCAAAGTTCCCCTGAGCCTTAACTTCCAGCCAAGTGGCTAGCATTTCTGCTGTCAAGCATTTGTCTGCTGGTCAGATAATGACATCTACTGGTAATGTGGTTTGGGGAAAAGAACAGAAAAGAAGGCCAAGGAATAGAATGTAGTCTTATCTGTGCAAATTGGCTAGGATCCCAATCAAATCTGAGCTTTGATTCCATTATTTATTAAATGCAGAAAATACAACTTGCCCCACAGATTTATCTGGAGGACAAATGAGTTAAACGTGCAAGCATTTTGAACTTAGATAGGTATCTACACATGTATCATGTGATACATACAAAATGATTTGCCTTCCTGTCTTTCAATCCCACGGTCTTTTCTCCACTCAAATTTTTTACTTGCTTGGACTGTAGAATTTTCTGGCTGCTTTCTCAAGCTACATTTTGGCTGCAGGGTGACTGGAAGGCAGGTTTGGCGTTCAGAGAGAGTATCTAGCCTGTGGATGTGGGTGGCATATAACAGAGCCAGGAGACTGATTACTCTTGTTGGCTCCCTTCCTCTGTTCCCTGGTCCCTTCATGGGAGCATTTTCTCACCTCCTCTCCAGTTTTTTGAGGGGTGCGTAGGCAATGCATAAAGTTTTCTCCTTTCATAAGCTTGACCACAGGAGATCCAGCTGTGTGGTCACCCTTTCTTACTCTTTCTGGCCCGGTGGGAGGAGAATGGGCGTTGGGCACATTTTAAAGCCATTTCTATAAAATTGATGCTGCAAGTCAATGAGAAGCCTGAACTCAGCTTTCCAGGCAGGGTTTGCCACAGAACAAAGATCTAATTCATACTAACTCATTGACCGCCTTATTTGTAATTTCCCCCTTAATATTATAAATGCAGGCAACCAGGAATGCAGACTTCCCCAATGAGGAGTCACACAAATCATTTTTGTTTTCCATTTTCTGTATATTTCCTGTCCACCCCCATCTCCAACCCAATGCACCCATGGAAACCCCATCGCTCTTGGGAGAGGAACTGGAGGGCCCTTTGTTTAGAAGATAGGAGAGCCATGCATGGGGGGAGAGAGAGGAGTTTTCAAGGTACCTTCCACTGTCCTCTAAGAACCCAATGCAATAAAACGGATGGATACCCAGAGTCTGTTGACAAATGCCTAAAATCCAGGTCTTTGAGATAGGAGGATGACGCTGGCTGCAGGTCTCTGTGAAGAGAGCTTCCCATTCACCACCCCGACCCACCTGTGTGTTTTCGAGGTGTGCTGTGAGCTGTGTGGGTGGCTGGCTGCAGAGTGCTCAGTCAGTCAGTAGCTTCCTCAGAAGATCTTCATGCAGAAATTTGATTCTGCCGCAGGGAACATTGGAGCTGTTGTCTTAGAAACCATACTGAGTAATTTAAACAACATTTGGCACGTTCATTTGCATGCTGAAAATTCATAAGAACTGCCCTGCTCTTTTCCACAGTTCCTGGTTCATATAGTCTGAAAACAACTCCCGGCAGAGCTTCCAATAGCTTAGGATTTGAACTTCTCATCTCCTTGAGACACTGAATAAAGGACTAAAATATTACGGACAAAAACCCATTGAATGATGGGAAGATGGAAGCACAGAAATTTGCTGAAAGATTTGTTTAAGATTACTATTTCTTTTGATTCCAAATTCTGTAGTCTTACCAAAGGTCTTCGTAGCCTCCTTGTAAACCAAATCAGAAAAATAAAGCCCAATTTTTTTGTTTTGAGGAAGATTAGCCCTGAGCTAACTACTGCCAGTCCTCCTCTTTTTGCTGAGGAAGCCTGGCCCTGAGCTCACATCCGTGCCCATCTTCCTCTACTTTCTATGTGGGATGCCTGCCACAGCATGGCGTGCCAAGCGGTGCCATGTCCGCACCCGGGATCCGAACCGGTGAACGCTGGACCGCCGAGAAGTGGAACATGCGAACTTAACCTCTGCACCACCAGGCCAGGCCAGCCCAATTTTCATTTTTAGAATTTTCTTGGTCAGGTTTATCTCATCCTGATATACCAAATGTCATGAGAGAACGGGTTACAGGCCAGCACTTTCCAACACAAATGGTCTTCTCTTCTAAAAAGCAGAGATTTTCTTTAAGTATAAAAATTATATACTCATGTGATAATGAAAAGTCAAACAGAACAGAATATTATGAAATGAAATGTGAAAGTCGACATTCCCATCCCACAGCCAGTAACACTCCTAAGAGGTAACGACTTAAATTATTTTTAGTTTTAGTTTTTGGTAGTTAATTCAATATTATATATGATGCCCTTCTACTGCTATTTCTTTAAACCATACAAATTGACCATCAATATGAAGCATAAAATATGTAGCTCACTTACACTACACCCAACCCCATCAGTTTCCCAATCTTTAAATGATTTTTTAGTTTTCTTTTGGCTATCATTATAACTTTGAATAATACAGCTCAATTTTTATTTCTTGATTCATCATCTTTAGACAACATCTCTGATCTCGTGCCTTGTGAAATGAGGAAATGAGCCCTCCCACATTTCTCTCCACCTTTTTAGGTACTCTCCACCTCCTAATGTCATCAACACTACAGTGTTTGGATTCAATTTTGTAACCATAGTTAAGTCGTTCATGCTTTGTCTATAGATTGATTTTAAAAAATTGAAAGCTCGTTTGTATTGAGATGATTATGTGTTCATATTGGGAGGGATCACCACAGAATCAAGTTGTGCAATTAGACTTTATACAACGAGGTATAATTCTATGTCACTAAATCTGTGTGCCAATGGAAAATATTCTGTTTTAAGATCAAATGAATTCTCTTTCTTACATTCCATGAGTTGGTTAAAATCAAATCATATTCTCTTTTTATCATGTAACTTTCTCACAGAGCTTTTTGTCTTTCCTGATGTTTCTGATTGATTTCCTTTTTTCTGTTAATGAAAGCAGTTTATGTTTTCACCTTTCATCTAACTTTTTAATAATTATACATTACAAGGGACGCTGCCTTCTTTTAAAGACTTTCTCCTGTCCTGTGTTACTGTTTATACCTCCTGCACATCTGGCTCCTAGATAAGGACCGCTGTTTCTTGGATCTTATTTTCTCCTCTTTCTTTGTTTCTATTGCTAAAGTACATCTTATTTCTTCAGAAAGACTTCATGGAATGTAATCTTTCACATTCTTTGTACGCCTGAAACTGTTTTTATTTTTTTTGTATTTTATTTATTTTTATTGTACTTGATTGATAGTTTAGGTATAGAAATTTAGGTTCACAATACCTTTTTCTTCAACATCTTTTAGGCGTGACAATTATCCGTTAGCATCCAGGGCTGCTAACAATCTTATCCTCATTCTTTTTAAGATAACTTGCCACCTTCTTTCTAAAAGCTGCTTTGTCTTCTCTTATCCTTGGGTGGAACTTCACCTTTACGACTGGTGACTTTCTTTAGCTCTCAAAATTTTCTCCTATTATTTTCTCCCCTTTATTTATAATCTGTCATGTCTTTGGGGAAACCTCATGAGGTGAATGTTGGACATCCTGGATTGATCTTCTGTGTGTCTTACCTTATTTGATATTTTTATCTCTTTACAATTTTGCCCTTTGTTCCAAGAGACTTCTCTGACTTTTGTCAGGCATGTTATTGCATTTTTATCAGGCAATCCTATTTGTTTAAAATTTTCAACAGTTCGTTCATTCATTCTTCGTTCACTTGTTTAGTAAATGCTTTTTGAGTTCTTGTTACATGCCCAGCATTCTTCTATGGGATACGGCATTGAACAAAAGCTACAGAACGTCTTTCCCTTTGATGAGAGAGGAGGCCAATGATAAAAAAATGAACGAGTAGATACGTAGTATGTGAGATGGTGAGCACTCTGGAGGAAATAAAGCAGAGGAAGGTGGCTAGGGAGACCTGAAGGTGGGAATGGTTGATTTTATTTTATATAGGATAGTCAGGCAAGACTGCACTATCAGTTAACATCTTCATGTGACATGTATGAAGTGAGAGAAGGAACTATGTAGCAATGTAGCAGGAAGAGCAAGTGCACAGGCCCTGAGGTAGGAGCTTCCTTGCTCCCTGATCCTTTTCCTCAGTAGCCCAAAAAGTCATTTGGGGAGATTCTTAACTATATCTAAGATTTTAAGGTACTCATGTTTTGTTGCATTAGAGGCTGTCACAGGATCCATTTGCAACTAACCTTCTAGGCTCTAAAATAAATTAAAACCTAGGCATATTTCAACCAAATAAAACTATACTGAGCAGGTCCTAAAGGCCGGGCACCAAGTGAGATGCTGGAGATACAAAGATAAATACGTCATCGTCCTTACCCTGATTGTAAACAAATAACTAAGGCATAAGGCAGCAAATACTTACTGGGTTTATGTATAAGGTGATTGGGGATGTGATTACCTGATCAAAGTGATGCTGATGATGAGAGGGTAAAGTCAGACGGGGAAGATTCAGAGAGGAGACGAGGTGAAGACTGAATAATATTTTGCTATGTGGGCAGGGTGAGGGAGGGCATTCCAAACAGTACTAACCACACACAAAACCCAACCGCAAACAAACTTCCCATCAAGAATTTTTATTCAACTCAAGCTAGTTCCTGGAGGTCTGAGAGTAGCACATTAACTTAATATTTCCCCTTAAGAAAGAGTCTAAGAAAGGAAGGAGTTATAAGGCAGCAGAGCCAGAAGACTCTCTGCAAATGGTCATTACCACATGGCTTTCCTCTGATTTTTAAAATATGGATTTGCCAAGTTTGTGTGGCCTTGGATCTGAGGAGGCATATGGGACAGGGAAGCCAAAACTGGATTAAACATCAGGAGTTTGTGTCTGGGGGTTAGCTTACTCTTCTAGAGTTATGCCTACACGAGCTTGAAATGATTAATTACATAACATTTCAAGTGTTGGAATATTGTTCCTCTGTTGTAGCAAAGCTCACCTTCCTATAACTTCTATCACCTAGGTCTAGTTTGATGCTTTTGAAATAAAGCACTTCCTCTTCTACATTATAGCCTTTTACGTATTTAAAAATAGGAGTAAAGATCATCATAATAGTGGATTCACAGATTCTTAGAGCTGGATGGAACCTCAGCTGTCATCTGGTCCAATGCAAGAAACTTCTCTACAGCATCCCTGCTGGTTGGTCCTATAGCTCTGTTTCAGCGTATCCAGTGCTTTTCCTGCCACTCATTTCTTTTTTGAATGGCTCCAAATGTTCAAAAGCTCTCTAAATGTTCAAAAGCACTTCATCATTTTGATCTGAAATTTGCTTCCCTGTAATGTTTATCTACTGATCCAAGTTCTGTGACACTTGTCTATTATGAGGCAATTTCAGTCCAACAGTGAAATATTATAATAGACTGCTGCAATGAGACAAGGCAGGATTCATCTGAGCTATGATAAACAAAATCTCCAATCCCGTTCACATGCAAAGCATTTTACTTTCAAAGCATTTTCTCTCTCTATTATTTCATTTTTTTCAGCATCTCAGTGAGAAAAGACCTGGTAAGAGCATAGGCAACAGTAGGGAGTAGCGCCTAGTTCAATGAATATTATTGTTGTGTTTAGTAACACTGACAAGGGTGGAGAGAAATAATCAAGAAGGCAATGTCTCAGAAGATGCTCAGAGATGTGATGCCATCATTCTTTAGAATCCTGCTTGCTGATATGTGGGGATATCAGCACCTCCTGAGATAATGAAATGTGCCAGGGCTATTCCTCACTCCCCTTCTATTTCACACCAGAATCACAAGTCTCTGGGGTCAATGGAATTCATGATAAAAGCAAAACATCAGAAGCCTCTTCGTATCTTCTCTGTGGATATGCTACAGAAGACTCTGGTGAGATGTTGGCTCTTCTTGACATATGCAAATTGACAGACTCCAGAGATATGCAGAGATAAAATTCAAATCTGTACTTAATCTCTTGATTTTTGTTAGTCTTGGGCCAGTTACATGAGTAGCTTCATTAGACCTGAGGGGGCAAGGAGAGGCGAGGAAGACGGCCTTCCTTTCAGGCAATGGGCATGAAAAACACCTTAAGAACTCAGTTGTCCAAGATCGTATGTGGAAATTTCAGGAAACTTGGCAAATTTCTCTATGAACTATGGTATCAGACCTCAGGAATTCCTTTAAACTCCAAATCATGGGCAAATTGAGTCCTCCATTCATTTTCATAGGCTACAGTGGAAAAACATTGTCTCCTCCTAGCTTCTCTTTGATGTGGAATACAAAACCCTTACTAGCCCCTTTAAAAGAGGAAGAGATTAACGTTTCTGTTTCTGGTCCAAAGAAAATGAATGTGCCTTTTACATTTTCTCATAGTCTCTCTCTGGCTAGAGACTTCTTGAAGACAGAGACTTACTTGAAGCTCCAGGAGTCAATTTTCAACACGAGGGGAATGGAGCTTGGATGAGCCTGGTGGTAGGAACACACGTAGAAGTACCTGCCTTGTGTCTGGGGCTGGAAACAGACCTTGCATTTCACAGCAGGAGAGTGGTGCCGAGTTTGCAGAAGCATGGAAGAAGCCAACCACTCATCTTCTGATGAGCAGATCAAAGGCATCAAGTTTCATTGTTTCAAGGGAAAGGAAATGGAAAAATAAAAGGAAAACAAATCAAAAGATGAAGAGAAAGGGGAAATCCCTCTCATACGGAGTGGACATGGTAAGCAAAGTGGAGCAGTTAGAAACTGTGCATTCTATGATTTATGGATCAGAAGTCCTCCTCTTGGACTTTCTAGAAATAAACTATATAATCCTTTACTTCATAGATGAGAAAACCAATTCCCAGAGACCTTGCCCCAAAACATACAACTAGTTAGTAGAACTAGGAACTGAGTCAGGTCTCATGATTCTTTTCAGTACTAGAAAGGTCAGTATGAAATGAGGGCTTGGTTCTATGCTAAATTTCTAGACTTTTTAGGACTACCCGTGAGTAGACCAGGCAGCATTATAAAAAATTCTGTGGAAGACAACCATTTAATGGCATTAAAAGTAGGTTAAGATTTATAACTAAGCAAACATAGGTTGAAATACTATGTGTAATATGATCTATTTTATTTTATATAAAATAGAAAATACCTATCTACAAGGAAAGACTGGAAAGAAATTATCCACTGAAATGTTGTCACTGACTATCTCTGGACGGGGGATTATAGATTAATATAATCTTCTGTTGTTATTTTTTTCCATATTTCCAAAATTTTAAACAATAAACATGTATTACTTTTGGATTAAAAAAGGATAATAATTATTTGGAAAAAGATATAAAAGACAGAATTGTTCTTGGACTTAAGGTTAAAGTCCTTGAATTTCAATCTTGGAAAATGATTTAAGAGGAAGAGCATAATTTCAATATAAATTCTTCACTCTAAGCTTCCATCACCTTTAACACTGATCTCTACAATCTGGACAAGTACCAGCCCTTCTGTACCTCTGACCCATAAGAGGATTTTGCCCTAGTCTAAGCAAGGAGCAACAGTGCTTTCTTTACTTTTCTCTTTTAGTTTCTTTTGGCCCTTTTTAGAAGTATCTATTATCCAAAATCCCAGAATTTCTAAAAACTCATTTTCAAAATGCCACCAAAATAAGGTAAAAAGTGCTGGACTGTATCATGTTGTGCTTTGGCCAGGGATGGGCTGTGACGCAAGTTGCAAGAGACAGTCCTAACTAGGAGTTCAATTTCCTTAAATAATGAGCCAGATTCTCTCTGGTTGCAAGCCTCTCCCTGGGAGCAAGGTCAGCATCTTTGGCTATTCCAGATGCTTTCTGGTTGTGCAAAGGTTGAGTTCAAGCCTATGCAACTTACTTAGCTGGCTCTTTAAAAAAAAATAGTGCTGTAAGTAACTGGCTTTTATGCTTATTTGGGAGTTAAAATACTGGATTGTACAACCAAAGTGTTTCTTTCCATACTCTATGCTTGTCCCATCCCAAATCAGTCCTGAGATCCCACTTCCGCACACATGTACACTGTGAAAAGTTTTCCGTGGCCAATAGCCATTGATAAAAATGAGTGACATATTTCAGGGTTTTTTCGGACCTGAAACACTTTGAAAACAGACTAGGAGAGAAATAAACTCCAGAAGTCTAGATTTGGCCCAGCAATCACAAGTCAATTGCTTCTATTTTACTTATCCTTAAGGAAAAATAAGATGAGGGGTGTATTGAGGCAACTACTCAGATGGAAAAAGAAAAACACACTAGAGGTAGACTGAATTACCCAGATAACAGACAAATCTGGTGTGAAGTGGTGACTCATTCTGTCTGTTTACACAGCCTGAATTTTCTGGTTAATTGTCAATTCTTCACTTCGTGCTATGTAAAAGATAAATTATTCTCCTGACAGGTTTATTTTTGTGTTGACTGGAAAAAGTTTATTCTGAAACAGCTGTGTGATGTGCATTCCAGGGACAGAGTTGGGTGCCAGAATTTGGTATCATGTTTTCTGACAACAGCAGGAATAATGGGAGAAGGATAAAAGATCAAAGAACCAAAGTTAAGAAATTATAAGTAAATTAGATAGTATATAGCCAATATTCAAATATCCATTTGTCCATCTGTCCATCCATCCAACCATCCATCCGTCCATCATCCATCCATCCCGCCATCCACTCCATCCACCTATCAAGTATTTATATAGCCTTTACTTTAGGTTTCAGGGACAATGAGAAGAGTGACAGGAACACTGGTAAACAAGGTTGATCCATTTTTTGCCCCTGTGATTTTACGGTAAACAAAGATGGATTCTATAGAAATAATTAAAATATGATTTTTGCTACAAAAAAGAGAATAGTACGCTATTGAAACACATAACAAGAAGACAATCTAGTGAGAGAAGGGGATGGGGGTGGTCAGAGAAAATCTCCTTGCAATGGTAGAATTCAGGTCAAAACCAGATGTATATAAATGTCTGAGACATCTGGATCTTCTTAGTTTGTCTCCCTAGTCTCTGAGTTCAGGAATCTTCTTGGCTATCTTGAGAAAGAAAGGGAAGTATCCAGGATAAAGATGTCATCAGCAAACCAGGCATTTGGTTGAAATGGTGTTGCAAAAAAGCTCAAAAACAAACCAATTTACTTCTAATCATTCGTCAGCACCAGGCCAAAATAACGAGTACATTAACAACTGATGAACATGGCTCTCTATAAATCTCTCAACACATTTATGGCTGTAGCTGACTGTGGTTACTGGACTTCTGGTCCTAAGCACACTTTGAAACAGCAAAACCCATGATGATCTTTTGTGGTGCAGTGGATTGCTCTTTCCTCTCCCTGGTCTACTGGGGGCTGAGCTATCCACTGAATCCCCAGGCTTTTGGGGTAAAAATGGGAGAATTACTCCATCAACAGTTTAATTAATCTGAATTTTGCTGCTTTAGTACTGATTACCTTAGCCCCAAACATTGACCCATAGGCTTACTCAAGGTGCTCAATATGCAGCAACAATGGCTCCTACAAACAGGCTAACCACCTAACTTTGAAGAGGTATGGTCAGGTTATTTATTAGCTTTCTCTTAACCAAGAGATTAATCTCTCTGATTCTGTTTTCTTATCTGAAAGGTGATGAGATTGCAGAATCCCTAAAGGTTTTTCCCAGCTCACAAACTCATGGCTTCCAGAATTGTTGGTCATGATGGTCCTGTTCTGGGGAGCACATCTTGTCTGAGCAGATGCTCCTGAGTTAGTCCAGGCTTAGGGCACTGTAGGGAAAATGGGTAAGGCCAGAGAGAGTGTGCACTTGGAACTGAGGTGGCGACTTCCTGAGCACCTTGGAGAAAGCAGAGCTCAGCCTGCCTCCCAGAAGCCCTTACAGCCTGCCCTGGAGGAGGGGGAGTTGAGGATCACTTGTCCAGCATAGATCAGGATATAGATTAATAGTCTCAGTGTCCCCCCAATGAAAGTAGTCTGCCTGCTAAATCAGGACTAGAAAACCTGCTTGAGGGAATTCAAAGGGTGGCCCTGTTGTAGTCTAGGGGGAGAGGGCCAGACTCCAGGACTAGGCTCAGTCTGTAATCAGTGGACTGTTTCAAAAGGAAAAATTAATGCAGTCGACATTCCTTGTCACGAGCCACCAAGACACAGCTGCAGCTGTCCTTCTATAAACTCAGCAGGACACCTCCTGTCAGCAAGCATGTCCTAATTACATTATTGGCGCTGCATCAGCCTCTTCTCCTGATCAGCAAACCAGCACTCCAGCCAGGAGGGAGGATCAGCGCCTGGGGTCTCCTCTGAAGATTCCTGGAGCATGGTGGGGTGACCCTGGGTGGGAAACAGAAGCTTTGGGTCCAGTCCTGGCCCTGCCACTGATAACAATTGTTGATATTCATTGAGTGCAAACTCAGTGAGCTAATACTTAGCACTCACTCCCACTTTAATCTTCACAATAATCCCCGAGGTGTATGTATCACGTTCCTCATTTTACACATGAGGAAACTGAAGATCAGAAACCTTAAATAAAATACCCCTGGGGACCTAGAAAGAAGTAGGGCTGGGATTCGAATGGGGCAGTTTCACCTCAGAGTCTGTGTGGTGACACTGGACTTAGTCAGCCCAATAAAGCCACACACACAAAATAAAATTTTGCCTTTTTTCTTAATACAAATGGAGCATGTTATCATATGAAAATCGGAAAACACAAACATATAACCAGAATAACACAACAAAAAATCTCCTATAGCATCAGAAATGACTACTTTAATATTTAGGTGATTTGTGCTTTTAGATTTCAAAAAAATGGTGTCGTACTGTACGTGCTATATTTTGAACTGTCAAACCATAACTTTCTATACTCAGCCAGGCCATGCTACCGTGCACTAGGTTCAAGGGCATATGCTGGGAAGGTCCTTTATATGATGCGCAATGTCAAAAGCACAGACCCTGCTCTCCCAGAATCACATTCGAGTTGGGAGATAAGGAGGAAAGACGTGGAAGGAGAGATGAAAACTTCAATAACACGTTGTAACGACATACGAGCCAGAGATGGCTACATGAAAAAGTGCAGGAAGAGGAGACTGCGGTGTTTGGGGAGACACAGAGGAAAAGGACCTGAGCGGGAACTGATGAGCTATGATGGAGAATCATGGCTTGGTTGCCGAAATGAATGGGGTGGCTCTGCCGGGGCTGACATGGGAAGACGACACCAGCAAATGGACTGCTCAGTGCTTGATAGCAGCTGACAGAGCAATACACATAACACAATTTCACGAAAAGGTATAAGAAAAAATCTGGAGGGCTGCATATCAAACTATAAGGAGTAGTTAACTTTTTGGTGTGAGATTTCGTGAAAGGCGGCTGGGTGGTGATTTTCGGTTTTTAATTCATACTCTTCCATATTGTTTGAATATACTACAACCACATATTAATTTTGTAATTAAACATTGAGATTTAAAAATAGCTTTGTAGGAGTTAGATTGACAGAGAGAAAAAGTAAAGGTATTTTGAGGGAGGAGGAGACAGGGGGCAGAGTGACAAAAATACAGAGAAAGCAATAGAATCAAAGAAGGATGTGGTTAGAGATGAGTTTTCAGTGGGCCATGATACACCCACAATCATCCACTCTGGTTCTGTTGGAACTTTTTGAATTTATACAGTCTAAAGGATGTTCAGCAGCCCAAGAGAACCAGGATGGGGAAGCGTCCTTCACAAGCCTTATCTCGGCTACTTTGCAGGGGGTCCATCTGGGGCTCTATCCCCCACCCATTTTACATTGTAGAGAGGGAGGAAACAACAAAAAGTGGGTGCAGGCCACATTGGAGCCACACCCCATGGGGTCCGGGACGACTGTGCCAAGAACTCCAGCTTCTCCCTAGGCTCTCTGGCACACGGGAGGACCAGCACCTGGGTGCCAGATGTACACGCACACACACGTGTGCCACTGCTGATCCGTCTGTGGCTCAAGACAAAGGCTTGGCTTTTGATCATGGAAAGAAGATAGATTCTTTACAAAGTGCAGGATAAGAAGTTCCAGAGCTGGAGCGTGAATAGACAAAGGTCCTCTGCTCCTTGCCTTCCTTTCATCTTATCTCCTGGGGCCACTTCGATATTTGGTGACGGCTGCACTGGTAACTGTTTCTGGATTTTACTCCCACTCACTTTTGATAATTTGTTTAGAAACTGCTTCCCTGCATATACGGAGTCTTCTGAAGCATCAGAAGTGTTTTCTAAGGGAGATGGAAGGAAAGAAGAGAGAATCTGTGAAATGCAGTAAATGGCTATTCTGCATTGTTTCTCATTAAATTTAATGCCATTGTTCAGTTCAAACTTAACTCTTTTTTGTGCTGAGGGTGGTTTAAAGAATTGTTATAGGTTGCTGTGAAGGGGATTCCTGCATTTTGGGGGCTTGAGGTGGGAGAGAGGGAAGGTCACTGGTGGTTGGGTTCAGAACCCCTGTGAGGCTAAGATTCTGGGAATTCACCTTCTCGGCTTTTCCTCTTAGGAGAGAAACTTGCCATGTAGCTTATTATGCTAAGACAGGGAAAAAGACTTCACAGTAAGAACAGCAAATAGCTTGGTGGTAATTATTCTAGAGCTTCACTTGGGCCCTATTCCAGCTGTGTCTGAGCGATCTTGACACTGTCACCCTTTAGGCTGGGCTACCGAGACGCTCGTTAGAGAAGCAGCCAACTCTTTGAACACAACTCTTACACACGGCAGCCAAAAGGTGTGCGTGTCTCCTAGGTCACTGGGTTTTAATTGTTTTCTTGAGGCTCTTAAAATATGTAGTCATCTCTGCTGAGGTCCTTGTCTATAGAATTCAATATTGGGATTCAGTATTGGAGAAGAGCAACCAGCATTGCCTTTGCAGTTTGCTGTTTACACAATCGTCCAAGTACACAATCATCGCAACCACCTCGTGAAGTTGGCTGTATCATCACCCCTCTGGGACAGAGGGCACAACAGAGGGCTCTGTGTAATGGGGGGAGGTCCGGTGCCCCTCCTAGGAAATCGCAACCTCTTCTTCTGGGGGGTCATTTTCCTTTGCCCCGCACCATCCACGTGGATCAGAAAGCATTCTTTCTGTGGATGGCCTACTTAACCCTAATGGTAGTTATTTTTTTCTTCAGGACAATGTATTTTTTTTATCTTTGTAAAATATACATAACATAAATTTACCATTTTAACCTTTTTTTTTTTGGTGAGGAAGATTGGCCCTAAGCTAACATCTGTGCCAATCTTCCTCTATTTTGTACACGGGATGCCGCCACATCATGGCCTGATGAGCAGTGCATAGGTCTGTGCTCGGGGTCTGAACCCATGAACCCTAGGCTGCCAAAGGGGCATGGGTGAACTTAACCACTACACCACCAGGCCAGCCTCATTTTAACCATTTTAAGTGCACAGTTCAGTGGCATTAAGTAGCCATCACGACATCCATCTCCAGAACTGAACCTCTGTTCCCCCGAACACTGACTCCCCATTCCCTGTTCCACCTAGACCTGATAACCTCTATTCTGCTCTCTTTCTATGGAGTTGACTATTTTAGGCAGCTTATATAAGTGGAATCATACAATATGTGTCCTTTTGTGTCTGGCTTATTGCATTTAGTATACTATGTTCAAGGTTCATCCACGTTGTAGCATGTATCAGGATTCAATTCCTTTTTAAGGCTGAATAATATTTCATTGTTTGTATAGACCATATTTTGTTTATCCATTCATCTGTTGATGGACATTTGGGTTGTTTCTACACTTTGGCTATTGTGGATAATGCTGCTGTGAACGTTGGTGTACAAAGACATCTTTGAGTCTCTGCTTTCAATTCTTTTGGGTCTATACCTAGAAGTGAAATTCTGGACCCTGTGGTAATTCTATGTTTAATTTTATGAGGAACCACCATACTGTTTTTCCATAGTGATGGCATCATTTTACATTCTCACCAGCAATGTGGAAGGATTCCAATTTCTCCATTCTCCACGTCTTCACCAACACTTGTTATTTTCTGTTTTGTGTTGTTTTGTCTGGATAATAGCCATCCTAAGAGGTGTGAAACGGTATCTCATTGTGGTTTTGATTGGCATTTTCCTAATGATTAGTGATGTTGACCATCTCTTCATGCGTTCATTGGCCATTTATGTATCTTTATATATATATATATGCATTTAAATGTCTACTCAAGTCCTTTGCACATTTTTAAAAATTTTATTTATTTATTTATTTTATTGAGTTAATGATAGGTTACAGTCTTGTGAAATTTCAGTTGTACATTAATGTTTGTCAGTCGTGTTGTAGGTGCACCACTTCACCCTTTGTGCCCACCCCCCACCCCACCTTTTCCCTGGTAGCCACTAAACTGTTCTTAGTCCACATTTTTAAATTCCTCATATGAGTGGAGTCACACACAGATTATCCTTCTCTAGCCAGCTTATTTCACTTAACATAATTCCCTCAAGGTCCATCCATGTTATTGCAAATGGAATGATTTTGTTCTGTTTTGCAGCTGAGTAGTATTCCATTGTATATATGTACCACATCTTCTTTATCCATTCGTCTGTTGATGGGCACTTAGGTTGCTTCCATGTCTTGGCTATTGTAAACAGTGCTGCAATGAACATTGGGGTGCATAGGACTTTTGGGATTGCTGACTTCAGGCTCTTTGGATAAATACCCAGTAGTGGGATGGGTGGATCGTATGGTAGTTCTATTTTTAATTTTTTGAGGAATCTCCATACTGTTTTCCATAGTGGCTGCACCAGTTTGCATTCCCACCAGCAGTGTATGAGGGTTCCTTTTTCTCCACAACCTCTCCAACGTTTGTTACTATTAGTTTTAGATATTTTTGTCATTCTAATGGGTGTAAGGTGATATCTTAGTGTAGTTTTGATTTGCATTTCCCTGATGATCAGCGATGATGAGCAACTTTTCATGTGCCTATTGGCCATCGGTATATCTTCTTTGGAGAAATGTCTGTTCATGTCTTCACCCCATCTTTTAATTGGGTTGTTTGATTTTTTGTTGTTGAGTTGTGAGAGTTCTTTATATATTATGGATATTAAGCCTTTGTCAGATATATGACTTGCAAATATTTTTTCCCAGTTAGTGGGTTGTTTTTTTGTTTCAATCCTGTTTTCATTTGCCTTGAAGAAACTCTTTAGTCTGATGAAGTCCCATTTGTTTGTTCTTTCTATTGTTTCCCTTCTCTGAGAAGGCATGGTGTCTGAAAAGATCCTTTTAATACTGATGTGAAAGAGTGTACTGCCTACGTTTTCTTCCAGAAGCCTTATGGTTTCAGGTCTCACCTTTAGGTCTTTGATCCATTTTGAGTTTATTTTGGTGAATGGTGAAAAAGAATGGTCAATTTTCATTCTTTTACATGTGGCTTTCCAGTTTTCCCAGCACCATTTGTTGAAAAGACTTTCTTTTCTCCATTGTAGGCCCTCAGCTCCTTTGTTGAAGATAAGCTGTCCATAGATGTGTGGTTTTATTTCTGGGCTTTCAATTCTGTTCCATTGATCTGTGCACCTGTTTTTGTACCAGTACCATGCTGTTTTGATTACTGTAGCTTTGTAGTATGTTTTGAAGTCAGGGATTGTGATGCCTGCAGCTTTGTTCTTCTTTCTCAGGGTTGCTTTAGCAATTCGGGGTCTTTTATTGTCCCATATGAATTTTAGGATTGTTTGTTCTAATTCTGTAAAGAATGTCGTTGGGATTCTGATTGGGATGGCGTCTTTGCACATTTTTTAATCGAGTTATTTAGGTTTTTTGTTGTTGAGTCATAAGAGTTCTTTATACATTCTGAATATTAATCACTTATCAGGGATTTGCAAACATTTTTTCCCATTCTTTGGGTTGCCTTTTCCCTTTCTTAATAGTGTCCTTTGAAGTACAAAAGTTTTTAATTTTGATAAGGTCCAATTTTTCCATTTTTTCTTTTGTTGCCTGTACTTTTGGCGTCATATCCAAAAACATCATTGCCAAATCCAATGTCATGAAGTTTCCTCCTTTGTTTTCTTTTAAGAATTTTACATGTTTCAGCCCTGATCCATTTTGAGCTAATTTTGTATACAGTGTGAGATAAGGGCCCAAATTCATTCCTTTGCATGTAGATACCCATCTCGTGTGATAGTTTTGAAGATACTGTTTACAATACAGCTTACAGCTTTCTGGGGCATTCTCTAGACAATTTACAGCAGTGGAGGCTTATTTTGCACTTTTCAGATGTCTAGCTTCCTTTCTTCCACACCATGCTGGGCAGTGGCAGAGGATGGAGCCAAGGTCCTAAAGGGCTGTTCTACATGAGCTCTCTGTGGATGACTCCCGACTCCAGAGCTCCTCAACCATCACACTGTACTCTCCTGTGGGGCAAGGATCCAAGTCTTCTCTACACTGTTTTTTCCAACTCTCTTGCAAACGTAATGAATACAATTATAATTAGTTGTGATTGGTTTAGTTGACCACGGGCTTTTTCAATGGGGCCTCATGCTGGCTTAAGCTTCTGTAGCTCTCTTCATAGACTTCCCTCATAGCAAGAATTGCACTTTATTGAGATGGTTGTCTTATGTGTCTGTCTCCCCACTACAGTGTGAACTTGTTCTTTCCTTAGTGCCTAGCACAGGGCCTGGCAGAGACATTTATTAAACAAAGCTGAACCAACAGTCCTCTCTCTTCTTTTCTTCTAAGCCTTGTTAATGTGTCAAGGCAAAAGATGAACAGTAAAATCTTGTTTTAATTACAACACCATCTTAACCTCACTACTAGCTTTATCCAGCGAAGGACAATGATGACGTTGCTCTGAGTGATGTTTATTAGATTTTCATAGACTTTCAAAGTTGAGCATTTGTGTTTCCATTAGAAAGGGAAAGGAGTCAACCATGGCAAATTTTAACTCCTGTTTATTCCTCAAAGAAAATGGAATCTTTGAGGATAAAAGCCTTAAATTAAGAAGCCAAATATTGGCTTAAAAAAAAAAAACTTCTGTAATAAAAAAACCCTATTCATAGAGATGATCTTACACTGTAGCATTCAGTACCCCAGTTCTGAATATGAGAATATAAGATGCTGTAGGTTTTCACCTAGAACAGATGCGAGATTTTTACGTTTGCATGTTCTCTAAATGAGGAATATATGAATATTTCTGCCTTTTATTCCTGTCCCATGGACCATGAATCAGGGCCACTAAAACTAACTTATTTTAGAGGTCACCTAAAATCAGACTTATATGAAAGGGGTATTTGAGCTTTATTTTTCAGAAATCCCAATTCCTTATTTGGTCAGCTCCCTGCCATATAGTTATATTCTTTTCCTTAGGAAATATCACATTTCACATCAGGTTAATAGAGAGAAACAAGAAGCCTGAGCAGGTGGCTGGGTGGTGGACCCCCTGCTTTCTGATGGCCTTCCCTGCCTGATTCTATGGCAGTCTCCTCCCTCTCCGGACCCCTTGCCCAGGTTAAGCAAGGCTCCATTGAGAGAGTCAAGAAATTCGAATCATGAATATTCACATATTCAGAAGAGTAAATCGAATACATCAGCAAAGGATGAGACTCCCTATTTTCCCAGAGCTGGTTCTCTTTTGCTCATCTCCCTCCCTGTTACTCTCTCCAGGGCTGAGTTTTATTTAACTGAAGGATAATTTGAATGATAGGAATTAAGGTGAGATTTGGTGTTATCTCAGCCAGTGACATTACTTGCTCTTCTATCTAGACCGAAGAGCCTGTTCTAGTGGCTGCGTCCCTGGTGTCAGGGGCCAGCAGGGCATGGCCTTTTTTCCAGCTTTCCCGGGCTTGACCACACCCCCCAATTTAAGGAGGCAGCTCTATTAGAAACATTATGGTCTTTGCATCCTCTTTCGCCACCGAGCAGAGGATTCCCGCAGGTAGTTGGAAAGAGACCACAGACCTTGAGGGAAGCTCACCCAGGACCTGTTCTTCACCCAGTCTCTCCGGCAAAGTAGTAAGTGAGGTGTGAGTCTCTGCCTAAAACTTTGCAGTCCATCTTCCTTTTCCTTGTTTTTTTGCATTCTGTGGAATTATTCGGTAAATTGATGGGGACCCTCAGGATTGAAGCGGTGTTCTCTTTCTCTTTTCACATTTTTGTATATTTTCCACTCAATTGTTTCATAACATTTTTCAAAAACGCTTCCTAACCTGGTTCGAATCGTCTGAAATCAAGACTGTATTTCACTCTTTCCCCGGCTTTACAAAAGCAGAATCATGCACGTTTTAGATACTCGCGGATTATTGTCAGAAACTCTGAATTTTCTTCGCATATTGGAGCAGTTCCAAAGAAATAAAGCTGCAGTTAAACATAGACATTTCTTTCTTTTTTTCTCTTTCACTCCCAGCAAGCCTATTGTTTTACATCTTTTTTTTTTCTTTTTTTTCTCTGGCAGCTTAAGGAACTGCTTTTATAGAGAGGACACTGCTACAGATTTGCAACTTTCTCTGTCTTGTGACCCACAGTTCTCCAAGAGTCTACCTGTCCTTCCAACGGCAGTTGAGATGTGGGGGGATGGTGTCTCGGGGTCGGGGGCATTTCTTCCCTTCACTGCCCAGTGGGCTTCAGGGGCAGTGCTATGGAAAAGCGGGGGTGTGGATGACCAGTCCCCCTCCATTCGGTGGTTTCATCCAGCAACCCCACTTTGTTGGGGGCTTCGCATCTGCTCTTAAAACGTCACCTCCTTTTAAAGTAGCATTTTCTGTGGGCGAACTGTTCAAAAAGGTGCTGGGGTACCGAGAGCAGGGCATTTGACTGTAGGTTTTCATTGTGACCTTCTGGGTAAGTGTTTTTTTCTTCTTCAACTTAAGGCCACTTTTCTTCCTTCTTCATACCATTACTGGGCAACTGAAAAGAGAGATATTTGTTAAACAACAGAAAATACACATTCTAAAATGATAAGCCTGGCAGCTTCATTTGATTTGTAAAGTGACTGACACTTCGACGCTTTCGTTAGTCATCGTTCTGAACGACATCGCCTCATTTTTATCTAAAGAGAAAACCCTTTTTGCCTCTGCAGGCATGGGCTCTGCATGGAGGGTTCCTGGGTGGCCACTACTGCTGCTAAGATTCTTACTTACCTGTTGTTCCTGAATGGAGGGAAGGGAGAGATAATGAGTGAATGTCTGCAAAGTGCTTTGAAGATGAAAAGACCTTTTCATGTGTTCAGCATTGTAGTTATTAATATTAATATTTGAAGAAGCACGCTGCTTTTAATTGTAAATCAACAACTACCATCCTTGCCAAGTCAGTAGTGAAAAAACAAACAGTGAAGGCAGCCACGCAAGCCTCTTCCGTCCGGGTTCCACTGCTGAGGATGTGGGAAGCCGAGTCTTGTTACAGAGGGGGCATCTTTGCCTTGCACGCTCCTTACACCGGGGTGCTAGTTGGTAGAGGTGCCAGGAGGTCCAAGAGTAAGGCCTGGGGAAGGGGGGTAAAAGGGTGTAATCCTTCCACATCTGGTCATCTGTGACCTTGGAGAATTGAATGAGAGCGTGGACTTGGGCCAGTTGCCTGCCTCGGATTACGATGGAGTTCAAAGGCAAGTAGGGTCAGAACTGGAAGCAGCACTGTATTTGGAGTCTGGAAAGTGGATGTGCTCTTGGGTTCTACTAAAGATAGGCTTTGTAACTGAGAACAAGTTATTTAACATGACTATGTCTTATTTTCTTCATCTCCAAAATGTGAGTAATGATTTTTGCACCTCCCCCCACCCCCGTATTTCACAAAGATGAGAGAATAGAAGTAAATAGCATAGAGCTTTGAAGAATAAAGTTTTCAGTAAGGTTGAAGGACAGGCTGAAGCAATATTGTAAAATTCGGTGTGTGGGTCAGATCCCCAGCGGAAGGTGAGGCAGAAGGCAAACAAATGCAACAAATGCTATGGAAACAAATAATTGGCACTGACATTTCTCTCTTTGCCCACAGAGCCTCAATGTACTACCGGGTGACTTACTGATAATTCAAGTTCTGCTGTACCTCAGGATTTTGTTTATTGGTGAACAGATCTGTTTTCCACAACAACTCTCCTATTCGAATTACCCATTCGAAATTCCCATTTCTGCACCAAACAGCAGAGAGAATGGTTACATCCCAGGAGCTGGGGCGACCTTTCCTCCTCTCTCCTTCTTCTTCCCCCTCCTGCTTGCCTCCCGCCTTCTTTCTCTCTTTCTTTCTTCTTTATGGAAATTAAAAAATATTTACTATTTGAGCAAGATAAATGCGGTGTGCAGCAACTTGGTAGTATTTGGGGCAAATCTTGTGAATTTCTTCAATCCCGGGGAAACAAGTATGAAGGCAGCTCATTTTTTGCCTTTTCATCTCCTCTGTTCCTGCTGTTCTGAATATGTGGCTTTAGGGATCTCAGTCTTTTAACCTAGATGATTCTCTGGGTATCAAACCTGGTTTTCCCCACTTCACCTGAGGAAGGATAACAACCTCTGTCCTTTATGGATCCCTTAGTGTGTTCCAGGGCCCTTGCTGGGTGCTCAGCATGGACCACTCGACTTAATCTACAAGGAAGTCTTGGAGGGGGCCCTCTTACTCTCCCCATGTAACAGTTGAGGACTCTGAGGCTTGGTAACATGACCAACTTAGTAAATCATGGGACCTGATTAGAACCAAAGGAACGTGAGTCCAGCGCTTTTGGCTGGAGTTCTGTTTCACAGGGACCTTAGTAGCTTTGAGACACTTACACAAATTTAGACTGGATTTTTCTGCTTAGACTGATGATTTGTTTATCTGGGAGAATACTGTGGATTAGGCCTATTTTCCAAAAGAAGAATCTGTGGATTAATTATTCATTGTTAGAAAGATAGTGACTCTGAAGAAAGGCTAGACGGTCTAGTTGACTGGATCACTAAATCTGTCCCTCAGTCTCTCTTGTAACAAATACCGATTGAATTTCTCCTCTGCCCAACCTTGCATTGGGTGCTGTGAGGCATACAGAAGGAGCAATATGTAAGTTCTGTTTTTTAAATTAATGTAATTTATTTTAAGAGGCAAAATCTTACCCGAAAAGAGATTAAAAATGAAAGACAGCATAATTGTTAAGTGATGTGATACTGTCTGTGAGTGCTTTGGGATATCAGATGCAAAAAGACGATATCCAGAGGAGAGAGGCAAGGATGTTTCTGATAAATTTTGTTTCTCAAAGAAGAAGGTAGATTCGACCTTCTGGTTGACCAGGTTCCAGTGCTGTCTCAAAAACTTAGAGGGCACAGTTTGAATAGTATTTACTGGAATGAAAGAAAAGCAGTGAATTTTTAGCACAGATGTCAAGAAAACATTGTCATGGGAGAGAAATAAAATCCATAAATTTTCAGGAGATGTGGAAAAGTAGAAAACCTCAGGATTTTAATGTTTTTTGCATGTAAATTTTTTTTTAACTTTTCATTTTGAAATAATTTCCGATGCCTAAAAATTTGCAAAACATCGTACAAAGAGTTTCCAAAAGATTTAAGTCCCTTAAAATTGTGAAAAATATAATGCAAATTACTCTCCTTAATCATCTTTTGGTGCCTCCGGTGCTCCAAAAGAATTCCTGCCCATGAGGGGGAGGCCGGCGATGCCAGTTTCTTGATGTTAGAGGCCAAGGAACTAAAACCACAGCTACTTAGGAAAGGCAAGAAGCCTTGTCAGATGTAGCCATCATGGCACGTGGCTTGAGAGGCAGGTACAGGTCCTGAGCTGCACATTCACCCTGGCCAGGCTTGTATTGCAGTTAAGATAAAATCAAACTTCTGCTCAGCCTCGGCATAGAGGTCTTCTTGCCTGTTCCTCGGTGGGCTCTGCCTCCCAAACACCTGCCTTGTTATAGCTACTCATGAATTTAACCTGGTTAGTCCAGACATGACCTTGCTACTCAAAGCGAGGTCCTCCGGCCAGCAGCGGGAGCATCACGTGGGTTCTTGTTAGAAATGCAGAGCATCAGGCCTGCCTCAGACCTGCTGACTCAGGCTCTGCATTGTAACGTGATGCCCAGTGATTCCTATGCATATCAGTTTGGGAAGAGCTGCTCTAAAGGAAAAGCAAAAACAAAAAAAGAACACACATAAAAATCCTTTGCAACATTTTCCGGAGCAGCTTACTACTTCCTTATATCTAGTTGCTAAAGTGTTACTCCACAAAAGATTGACATTTATATCAAAAAGATGTTGGTTTAACCCAGGAAGCTGCAATATTTCCCCATTTGTGCTCTGCAATCTTTCAATGAGTTTGTTCCCCACTCTAAGAAAAACGCTTACTTCTTGGTTTTATGCATAACAATGATACAAACAGACCACCATTCACCAGAAATGATGGCTCTTTTCTCCTGTGAAATTCTTGACTATTGCTACTCAACCTATGATTGCAGAAGGGAATCCTTTTCTGATGATTTAAATGTAAGTCCTTTAGAAAAAGATAGAAGGGATTTAGGCCATGTGGGTTCTAGATCCAATACCTGAAGAAATAACCTCTACCCCTTGGGTGGTAAAAACTATAATTAATAAAAACCGCTTTCCTATTAATTAGTGAATGCTTACTAATTCCAAGTACTGTGATAAAATAGTTGTAATAATAACTATTAATTATTGACCACTTTTATCATGTATAAAGCACCCTGCTAAATACTTATTTTATATAATCCTCAATAATCCTGAAAGCGTTGGTGTTATTATCTCCATTTTATAGTTGAAGAAACCAAGACTTTGTGAGGTTAAGACACCTACCCCTGGCTCCACACTCAGTATGGAGGTCCAGGTTCACCCACAGTCTGTGACTCCAGAGCTCTCCATTGCTCTGCTAAACACAACCTCCCTGGGCTCAGTTTATTCAAGTAAACAGTGGACAGATTTGATGAATTTTTTCCCACTCCAAAATTCATTGAATTTGCAACATCCCTCTTTATGTAAGAATGCCAGCAAGCTGTTTAGCATTATATGGAGAAATTTGAACCTTACAGTTTGCGCAATAAAACAAATGGAACTCCACCATGAAAATCACAATCAGACATAGGCCAAGAAATTGTTTGCTGGATTTGAGAGAGATGAGGCAGCTGGTGTCCTTTAGTTCAATTTTAAAAGGGCATTATTAAAACTATCCTGTCCCCTTTCATTGTTCTCTCAATATCTATCTGTATTTATGGTGTCTCTCAGTTTTGTTGAGAGCTTCTTAAAAGCCAGAACCATATCCAAATTCTAGATTATATCTGACATACTCCACACACTGTGAGTTAAAAAGTAATCATTTAAAATTCTGGGCTCTTTAGGGATTTCTTTGGCAGTGATCATTGGGTTAGAGATGACATTTTTAGTTCTGTGGCCCTTCTTTGGGTTTGACTTGGCCAAGAATCTCGTATACCATGACCTCTGCTACATCCGTCACTGTGCAGCAAAGCGTGCTTAACATCCTTCCTCCAGTTGACTCTTTTTTGTTTTCAGTTTCTTAGTAAAAAAACCTTCCTAATTTATTTATTCAGTTATTTATGAAGCACCTACTATGTGCATAGCACTGGAGTACATCTGAAGGCCAACTGTGATCATTTGCTGAATTTTGTGGTTAAGTATAGGATTTGAGGAATAGCATTTGAAGATAAAGCTGTGGCCACTTTTACTTTAAAACAGTTTATTGAATGTTTCCTTTAGTCTTCTAGAAGATGTTCTCACACGAACGCTGACTTACTAGAAAAAGTAGAGTGTTAGTTTCTGAAAAGTTTCAGAGACTAGGATGGGCATGGTGCTCATAAAATTCCTGGACATATAAGAATGGGCAGGTTTGAAGGTATTCCCTTGATGTTTATGAGCAGCACCACCATTCTGCCCATTGTTGACAATGCCATTCCAGCAATGTCATGAGGGATTTGTTTCCATAACGAGGAAACATAAAATGGTCTATGAGGTGCTCCTTGTTTCCTAATTGCTGTGGTGCAGCAGACCAAAACCATCTTATATTCTCTCCTCTTCTCAGGAGATATCAGTGACTTACTTCTTGAGGAAGGAAAAAACAATATACTCTTGGACTATAATAACACAAGTCCATTTTTAGTATTCCAAGAAAGATTAGTTGAGCTCTGTCAATTCATACAGAACTTGAAAGTGTTATGCTTAATTAAGAGATGGGGGTTGTTTAGAGAAATAGGAGATGGTTATGAGTCATTTTCAGGCCTCTATTCAAGTAAGAGCTGGGGACTAATTACCAGTGAAGTTGAGAAGAAATAAGACTGAGAGGTTAACTATACTGTAAGTTGTTGCTTTGTGAATTTACTGAGGGCCTGTGAATTTAGTTTAAAACACAGAAGCCAATAGCACATAAATCAGAACATCACCTTTATTGGTGAGTGCTGGCTACTTAAAATAAGACAAAGTGTTTACTACTGTAATGTTGTAATGCTTACTCAAGAAAATGAGGTTCATGGAGATTTAGGTGTGAGACAGAGAAACGATCTTCAATTCTTCTAACCATTTTATTTTCTACTTATTGTAACCACGAAGTTTCCTTGGGGGCGTGAGGAGTATTCAGCTATCTAAATATGCTGCAATTTGAGTTTTTGGGGAATTGGACCTGGTAGCTTTGGTTACACCACCAGATCAGGGGAGGGATCTACTAAAATGATTTGAAAATTACAAATGGACGACTCATGAGAATTAGAAAGAAAATAATGAAAGAGAAGAGACAAACTCATCAGTCTGGTACATCTGTTAATTTAGAGAAAAATACGATCCTGCTTGTAGTCAACATTGAAGAAGTCTGACCTCAGGGTTGCGTGTGGACACTGGTCATCAGAGGTGATGACTTTTTTTCTGACTCGGAGATATCTTCACTCCCTTGGATATACTCAGGCCCTGAGACCTAACACTCACACATACTAACTGTTTCATGTAGAGGTTCTTTCATTCAGTGAACAAACATGTTGCATGTCTGCTATGTGCCGTCTAGAAAGACACAGGCTCGGGGCTGGCCCCGTGGCCGAGTGGTTAAGTTCACTCGCTCCGCTGCAGGCGGCCCAGTGTTTCATTGGTTCGAATCCTGGGCGCGGACATTGCACTGCTCATCAAACCACGCTGAGGTGGCGTCCCACATGCCACAACTAGAAGGACCCACAAGGAAGAATGTACAACTATGTACCAGGGGGCTCTGGGGAGAAAAAGGAAAAAATAAAATCTTAAAAAAAAGAAGAAAGACACAGGCTCTACTCTCAAGCAACTCATGATTCAGGAGCAGAAACAGACGTATGTGCAGGAAATTCTATGAACTTTGACAGGTACATTGTGGAGGAAATCCCGTGGAGGGGGATCAAGGACACCCATCCAACTTCTTGGTGGTCCAGGGAAAGCTTCCTGAAAGAGGCGATACTCAGTCTGAGTCTTCAAACACAGATTTATATGGCATTCAGAAAGAAGAAACTAAAACTCCATCCACTGCAGACTAAAGATACTGCCTCAGTAACGTGGATGACAGTGTCGACTTTAGTTTGGCAAAGGTGCTGTCATTTTGGGCAAGTTTCCTTAAATGCCTAATCCTTTTGGAAGCCAAATTGTTTTTCTCCTGCATTCTGGGCCTAGAGGATATCTTTTTTGTATAAATTGATGGGAATTCTAAATGGTTGATATAAGGAGAAATGCTAATTGCAAATCTATTTATTTTGCGTAGCTTTCAAAAAGGAAAAAAATAGGAAAATGCTACATAATCTACATTGTCTGTCACAGCTTTATTGCACTTCTGTATTCCCCATATACAATCTTCATACTCAGGATGCATTTTAGCCATGATTCCTGACCTATGAAGCTAACATGAAGACTAGAGTGTGTGGTCAAATTTAGAACACCAATGCCTCTGGATGGCAGTAGCAGTTTGGCTCCTTTGTTATGGAAGGTAGTTTGTTAATTTGTATTCAAATATAGAACATGCACTTTCTTTGTCCCAACAATACAACCTTTAGGCATTTAATTAGAATACAAAATATTTTAGGAACTTTTATAATGACAAAGAATTGGGAACAAATTAATTTTACAATAATAAGAGAGTCATTAAGAAAAGTATAGTACATACATACAACAGAACACTTGGCAGCCATATACTTTGGAACGTAGAGCCGTATTTATTGACATAGAAAAATTTCCACAGCACTATGTCAAATGCCAATGTGGAAAGCAAATTGCAAAACAGCATGTAGAGAAGAATATCGTAAAGCTCAAATTATGATCATATGTATGTTATATCCATATGTGTATAGACACATTAAAAATATCCAGAGGAATGCTGAACAAAATATTAGTACAATTATTTCTAGATGGTGGGATTTCAGGTGATTTAGGCATTCATTTTAGACTTTTCTGTGTTTTTATTGTATTTTTTTCTCAATAAATATATATTATTTTGGCAAAAGCAATTAATTTTCAAAAGACAAAATTTTTAAAGTATAGTTTACTGGGTTATTTTCCTAAAGGTATAGTCTTTCCTTGAAGAGCACACAACCCTAAATGAAAAACCCTTAACTGGTGCCACAGTTATCATCTAGAAATGCAGCTGAGCAGGGCAGAGCAGGTGTGGATTGGATGCAGCCTCCACGAAGGCCTTGTCTCTCTGGAATTTCCTGCTCTGCTGCTGCCCTGGCCTGAAACCCCCTCCAACTCCCCAGGCTCTCTTCATTCTCTGTATCACTCGACCTGTCCCTGGAGAGATCTGGGTGAAAAGAAGTGTCAGCCTGCAGAGCCTGGCCCCATTTCTAGGCTTGCGGAGGGTGGAAAGCTCCAGAAGTGGTCATATGCTTGCTTTATGAAGACTGGAGCTCTCTCCCGAGTCCCACAGAAAACTAGTTCAACGTGCTTTCTAGGATGTGAGACAACCACACACACCAGATTGTTACCTTTTTCTCCTCTGCACAGATTGCCCACTTTTATCCCCCAAATCCAGGCTGCTGAGGATGGAGAAGCATGGGAGCAGGTGGCTGGAGACCCAGCGTCAGGTCTCAGCTTGGCCAGTTAACAGGACTGCTTGAGTCTTTCTCCTTATCTGTGAAAAAAGTGCTTACGTGTGTTAAACGGTGTGTACCAGTTTTCTAACTGACACTCCTGTATTCAACAATGATCTGTGTGCCAGCTACTGACCAACACTGCTCTAGGGTCTAGGGAAACAGAGTGAAGAAACAGACTAAGTCCTTGCCCTGGGGGCCTTACATTCTAATGGGGTGTGAGTGGGGGAGACAATAAACAAGCAGCTAAGTGTCAGAGCAGGGAGCTTTTGATATGGGCTGGTGAGAAAAGCTTCTTTGATAAGGTGACATTAAATAGCTAGAGAGTAAACGGAGAAGTTCTCCCTTAGAAATGGATCATGAAACAAACCTATTATTTCAAGTGGAGTTTTATCCAGATCTGCAGTCCATTCAGATTCTCTGACTTGAGAATCAAATGTGCTTACATCTGATCCACCTCTTACATTTTCAGTCTTGTGAGAGCAATTCATTCATTCATTCATTAACTAGTTAAAAAAACTGAATTCTTTTATGCCCCATTGTCCATCTTAAATTCTGGGGATACAAAGATGAAGAAGGCATGGGTCCTAGCTTCAAATCGCTCAGAGTTTAGTGGGAGAGGCAAATGGAAGCAGATGTTTGTAAAACAGTATGTTGTTCACAGAGATAGAAACACACATGTGGAACAAAGAAAACGGGCAGCTAGCCCTGGCTGGGGAGAAGGGTGGCTCAGGAAGGATTCCTGGCAGCCAAAACTTCTGAGATGAGCCTAAAAGCTTGAGGAGGGTTTAGCTTGTCCTAAGGAGTAGGAGGGTAGACAGGCTTTTGTGTCAAGTGACCACATGAGAAGGGCAGGGAAGTGAGAAATCCCACCACGTGCTCAAGGAAGCAGCAGAGGATGGTGGGCGAGGCTTTGGGGAGGTGGGAGCAGGATCTGGAGGCTGAACAGAGCACAGCTGGGAGCTCGGCAGCCTCCTGAGGACAAAGGCACTTCCGACACATTTATTCTGCTGCTCCGGCATTGCAGGTCCCATTTGAGGAAAATGAATTCAGTCAGCTCTTCACAAATCTCTGTTACCAAGTGTTCAAATCCTTTCTACATTTAGGCAAGCCCGTGGATGCTTCTAGGCTGTGGAGTAAATCTTAAATCACACAGTTGTTTTGTATTTAGGTAAGAAACGTTTATAATGCCAAGACAAAAAAGTTGGTCCAGCTGATGTTCAAATAGCTGTCATGTGGGAGGGAATTCTCTTTGGCCAACAAGTCAAAAAAAAAAAAAAAGATCACTCCTTTTGCTTTTTCTGAAAGGGTTTACGTCTACAGCAGCTGTTCTGTGTCACAATCTACAAGTGGAAAGGGGGGGGGGGTTCTTTTTTTCTTTCTCCAAAAAATAATAAGGCAGTAATCCATTTCTGTCCCAGAGTTATTTCCTGAGACGAGAGCCCTTGAGAGCCCTGGCAACTCCCTCTTTTCAGCTTCCTCCCTGGGCAAAGGGCTTTTCCCCAAGGGAAGTGTCATTCACATAGCGCGAAGCTCCAAGAATACAGCCCAGCACAGAACGCACCATATGTGGGGCCGCAGGTTTCCTCCCTCACTCTGTCAACTGGAAAGAGAAAACATATTTCCACTGAACCTTTTCCCGAGCTATGTGGAGTGTTGCTATGAGGAGGAGTGCTGTCTGGCCGGCAGATTGAAACTTTTGGTACCTTTGAGCTGGATTTCAGCACAAGGCTGCCAATTGCAAAGGTCCTCTCTCTTACAAATATGTAAGTCAAATTGGAATTCCAAAGCATGAAGGTCTTTTGCTGCTTGTGGAAGTGTAGGGATGATTCATAGGGCCCTGTGTTCACACCTCCCACTGTGCAATCTTCCATGATTCCCCATTCTCCACACCCAGCAGAACTGACTAGTTATTTTTTTTCCAGATTGTTGGTAAACTACTCATCACACTATATTATAGTTGTGTGTAAGTCTGTCTTCTCCATTGCCTAAAGATAGAGACCCTGTCTTAGTTTTGTCCTGAGTCTGATAGAGTATAAAGTCCATGAGGTCAGGGATCTTTGTTTACCAGTGTGTCTCAGTGCCCAGAACAGTGCCTGGCACGTAGCAGGCGCATAGTAATTATTTACGGAATGAATAAACAAGTTACTAACATAGGAAGCCTTCAACACGCTTGTTGAATAATGACTGAGCTCTGTGATGACTCAGGGGATCCGTGGGGCTTTCTAGAGGAAATCGGAGGGCTGAAAGGCTGCCCAAAGCAGTCCCGCCCCACCCCCCCACCCCGTACCTGAACTTTTGCCAAAGGTGCAGGGCCTGGAGGGATGAGCATCTTGTCCTTAAGGATCTGATCACGTTAATGCCTGCTCAGCATGACACAATCCACGTCGTTAACTTTTAAGTCTTATCCATGACTAGATCAAAAACTCTGAAGTGAGGGCGTGTGGATCAGCGATGATTCATTAGGACCTTAAAATTCAATTTTAAGATTAAAAATAAGGAATGCTTCAGTAGGAAGGCAATCTCGATCTCATTGAGACTGTCCTTACAATGTACGGTCGGGAGGAGCCCGGGCTCACCTACGTCATGTGCAACTTATGCTTTTTTCCTGCTCAGGGCCCAGCACAGAGTCTGACACACAGGTGACCACTGAGACAGATGTTAGTGTGTCCTTGACTGGAGTCCTTTGATCTTTTTCTACTCTTCAGTCTTACCACCTCAGAGTTCTTCCTAGGGTCCATTTTGCTGCCATGGAGATCAAATCCCTGAAAAACTAAAAAACAAAATCTTGATTAACATGGCCTAGCCACCCTTAGTTATTTTATTTTTAAAAAATTAATATTATTTTGGTTGCATTCTATTTTTGGGAGAAAAGTCATCCTAAAAATGTTAAGTTTTAGTTAAAGACAATAAGCACAGCTCTGGGATAAGTTATGTCTTCAGAAGGTTTGTAACTTACTCCTCTCAGCCATATGCCACTAATCATCCGTGATGGTAGCCACTCGTCAGTATATTTTTATTTGGCTGGGCTTCTTTAACTGTATCATTTACATACACTTCATATGAAAGAATATATGCTCATTGGCTGTGGTGCTGTATCAAGTTCGTGAGCCAAAACTGCAAATTGAACATGTGACATATAGTACTCTTTGTTTTTCTTGAAATGTGTCAGTGGCTTTAAATGTTAGCAAGAATAAAGGAAAAGAACAAACAAATACAAACTGGAAAGCATTAAGTTGAAACTAAAATGTCACTTCCTGGAGTGATAGACCTAGGAATTTAATCTTCTAAACCGTTGAAAAAAGACATTTTTTATTTTTAGTGTATAATACTGAATTTATGAAAGTGTGTGAACTAATGCACTTTAAAAAGTATTTAGATCAACAGAAATGTTTGCTATATGAATGATTTTCCTGATGAGCGACAGCTAGCTGGAAAATCCCTTCAGCCAGAACACGCCTCCAGTGTTCCCGTCATTCGGATTTCCGATGCAGATGATAGCTCTCAGCAGGACTTATTTAATAGTCCTCCCTTGTTCAAGACAAAGGGCATCCAATCCCTTTTTCAGGGCTTCTCTGTTTATCCGTGTCTCAGGGGTCCTGGTTGATATGCCTTTTGGGTAGAGCTTTTTCTATCCTTCTTCTCTCCAACCTTTTCTCTATTTGTTCCTTTATCCACTAATGTTTGCCACAATTGTCTGCTATGGGCCTGGCCTGATTGGAGGTGGAGCGAGGGTGATACATGGATGGGGATGTTACTAGAAAAGACACTCAAGGGGCCGGCCCATTGGTGTAGTGGTTAAGTTCGTGGGCTCCGCTTTGGCAGCCCTGGGTTCCTAGGCCCAGATCTGGGGTGTGGACACGGCACTGCTCATCAAGCAGCACTGTGGCGGTATCCCACATATGAATAGAGGAAGACTGGCGTAGATGTTAGCTCAGGCCAATCTTCCCCCCACACACACATACACACACACACAAAAAGACACTCAAGACCCTGTTCCTGCCCAGAAACCGTACAAAAGGGTCTTTTTGTAGACTCTTACTGCTTATTGTGTGCACCACCAGGAGGTTATCCATGATCCATGCTACCTTGCAGTCAGGGGACTGGCTCTGTCTGGGGTCTGCCCCACTGTCTATGTGCAGGGAGTCAGTCATTTTGTTTCTCTGAGCTTTAATTTCCTTCTCTGTACACAAAGAAGTGAACTCGATGGTTCCCAAGGAGACTCCCAGTTCTAACCCTCTTGTGGTATCTAGTCCACACCTCGGTGCATCCAGCGGCTCAGTGACGCTTTCTCCCACGCAGGCGGTGAAGCAGGATGAGCTACTTTGTGGATTCCACAGTGAGCGGCCCTGCCCCTTATCCAGCGGCGCATCCTGCGGTGGTGGTAAGTGGGGTCCCTTCCCTGCTTCACCCCTCACCTTGCCCACCCAGCCCTCTCTCCTCCCCTTCCTTCCCGCATGCTGACCTCTCCTAGGCAGAAGAAGCTAGGGATCCAACTCCAAAGTTGGAGTCAACTCCGAATCTTTTGGAGAAGTTAATTGTCTTTTTATCAGCTTATAAAGTGAAAACCCAAGACTGATGGATTTGCTGAGAAAGATTTTTTAGTATGTTTGTGTGTCAGAGAATATGACTCAGACAGGATTAATGGTTAAAGCTGGTGATATTTCCCCGCTCAGGTCATTTGGTCAAGATTTTTCACGTACTGATGTACCTTGGATGTACTCTTATCATAATTTAACTTATTTTGGGCCACATACATAAAAGCTAAATAACACAAGCTTTCTAATCACAGAATTTGAAACTGGAAATGAAATGTGACAATAAGTAATAGGAAAATTACATGACTCCTAGAATAAGAGGGATAAAAGGAACTTAAAATGGGCTGGATGAAGTCTTGTCTTTAGGGAAGAGACTCACACGCAAGCTATATGCCGATCTGCAGAAACGTTTGGATACATTTCTTGTAAATCTGCTGTCTGAGACATCCCATAATGCTGTCCTTGATCAATTTCAATGTTAAATGAACCTTTAATATTAGCAGATGTGTCATTAACGGTTCCCTGTAAATTCCTTATGGTTTTGTACAAAGATGGCCATGACGAACTCTGAATTTTTTAACTCACTCTGGAAGTGGAAGATAAATTTATTGTAACTCTTCCCAGTATGTTTATGGGTCTAAATAGACACCGATTGACCAGAGTTCTTCTCTGACTCCAGTCTTTGACTGTCCTGACTGACGTTCTGTAGAATTTTTGACACTGATATCCATAAGTTAACCATGACCCTTCTCTGTAATTGTAAATTGAAAGATCTGGTGTGTTTGAAATTATTTTCTGCGGTACTGAAAAAATAATTACTCAAAAGCTATTCTATGTTCAAGGGATGATCGACACAGCTCTTTCACTGGCTGTTCTGTAACACGTTTCTTCTTTTTTGTTTTAAAGGGTTTCTGTCTTCATACAAACACCATTCACTATTCTAAAAAATTTAGAATCAGGAAAAAGCTGAGACTACAATTTACGTTAGAAACATGTAAAAAACACACACATACAACCAGTCCAGAGCAGGAGTCACTCGATTTTACTTTGTAGCAATTGCCAAGGGACTTGCCCTTCGAGGTCACACAAGGACTGGAGAAGTTGCCAGGAAGAGACTCCTTCCTCTTGGTTTTTACACAGAGGTTATCACCTAAGGTCAGCACAAATTGCACTAGATTTTTCTTAAAGGTGATATTGTAGCGATTTGTTAAAATAAATAAGGATATTGTGATTTTAGGGCAAAATTTGTCATTGACTTGGAAAAGTAGAGTAAAAAACCAGCCTATGATAATTCTCTTTAAAAGTATTGTAATCAAATTAAGCAAGATTAATAACTTGTCTGAAAAAGCAATGCCATGCAAATTTGTATTCATTTCATTTTATTTTAGATATGGAAATAAAAAATTCTATTGTAAGGATACAAGTTGCAGGTATAATATTAAATTATCCTAGACAGGGTATCTGGAAATTGTATGAGATTAAAAAACCAAAAACCAAATTAAGTGCATATTTTCAACTAAAGGCCCCCTACCCCCAAGTGATACACTGGATATTTTTAATGCATTTTGAATGGTTTCCACTGGTTTCAAAACAAAGAACTCATTTGTCCCCACCCCCAAGAACCATATTTAAGAAGCGTTATCAATAAGTGGGATCCTTTTCACTATGAACTTCAAAGTTGCTTCGGTAAAAGCAGAAGTTTGCATAAGAAAACTGCTAAGTTATTGTTCCAGCACTTTCATTCATAACTTCTCTCTGGGCCTCAGTTTTTCCATCACTGGGGCTAGTTTCAGAACCATAGAGCAAGCATAAATGTCTTTTAGCTTCTTCACACACACTGTCCTTAATAAAAATAAATAAATAAAATTTATTGGCATGAACTCAAGTTCAATACACCAGCTCCTACAGATGACCTCTATCTTTACGCTGGACTATAACAAACAGTCGAAGAATCTGCAAATTGTCTACAGAATAGAACCTTGGGACAGGGGCATTAGAGGATCTAGCAAATGGCACACTCTCAAGCCCAACCTCAGATTCCCTGGAGGTGTGAACACGACTCCATTAACTTTCCCAGACAAGAAAGTCAAAGCCACAGGCACCCTAGTCTTCTCGTTCTATTGGAGCCTCTCTGTCTAGAGCTCAACCAATGGGGCTGAAGCCAACAATCTAAGTCCTCTCGCCTGGTGCCCTGGCTCCTGATTTTGTTAGACTGGGCCACCAAGAGAAGAAACTCTATCCAAGTTATAGGAAGTTTGAGGGTGAAGAGAAAACCATAAGAGCAGTGCATTTTCAATTGGAGCTGATTTTGCCCCCAGAGGATATTTGGTGATATTTTTGTTGTCAATACCTGGGAAGTGGGGATGCTACTGGCATCTAAAGGGTAGAGACCAGGGAGTAGCTAAACATACCATAACACACAGTACAGTCTCCACAGCAAAGAATGATCCAGCCCCAAATGTCAAGAGTGCCTAGGTTGAGAAGCCCTGGCCTAGGGTAGCCGCAAGATCAAGGTGGAAGGCAGGGTGGTACTATGTCTGCAGATTAGTCTAAACAGGTCTTTATAACCTGTAAATTATTGCTTTTGAAAGAGAGGTCTTAAAAAAGGGAAAAAGGAGAATACATTCATGTTATGAGAGGCTCTGCTTAGCACACTGCTTCAGTTGGTCAAGAAAGAATCTTCTAAATCACGATGCGAATATTTTCTAGTCCCTTAAGATTGCTGAGTCTCAGATTTCTTATTTGTAAATTAGAGGTAGCATTAGCATTTTTGATTATTTGCTGTAGCAGAAGAATGCTTAGAATAATCACAGCAACAGTTGTAAAACTGATGCCATCAACAGGTAATAGACATTTTACACAGAATGCACATTATCTGCCTCAGGGTCAGTTTGTCTAAACCCGGACATGTGTTTTCCCCTCTTGTAAGGTCAGCCTTTCAGGAGACTATAATGGATGAAGTGATGTCACAGCTGGGGAGGTAGAGCAACAACACTTTTGGAAGTTGTCTGGCCATTGTGTGGGAGGGGTGACGTTTTCAGGTACTTATATGGGTTGTGTGTCAGGGACCCTTTCATCCAAGGGGAGGAAGCGCTTCTTCCTGTTATGCTACCTCGGCAAGCCTGTTGTGAGCCCTGGAAGTCCCTCTTGGAGCTGATCCCCTGTCCTCTAGTGTGTGCGTCATCTTCTCCTTCATGTCACTGAGCTGGCAGAGCTGGGGGGCGGGGGGCAGGAATGGGAGGGATGAGCTGCTCCTAGTTTTGACCAAACGTGTCCCCGTCCTTGACTACCTTGCAAGCAAGGAGGATGTGTGGGGGAGGTCCTCAGTGATTAATGGCCCCTGGGCTGTGGGAACTTTAGGAAGCACCTTGAACAGTTCAGAGGAAAGGAATAGCACTGCCCACTTACCTACTCTCAGCGTTCAGGCCTTTGGGGATACAGCAGTATGTTGGGGCAAGATTGTAGGCCCAGAGTGCCAGACCACAGGGAAGGCACCGATGCCCAATATATAAAGGGAATATTCCAAAACACTGGAACCTCCAGAATAAGACCCTGGCTTTAGGGAACATCCCTTGTAGTTTGAGGCGGGGTAACCACTTTGAAAACTTTCCACTCTTTCACTCTCTCTAGATCAAACGCACTTCTCTTATAAATATGGTGACTATGTTTTCTGAATGAAAACAGCGTTCAGAAACTGTCCAACAAACGGCTTTTTTGACTTGTGAATTTATTATAAGAAAGATTTCAAAATTGTGTAAATGGGATAATGTTTATTAGACACTTGATTGCTTTCATTGTGTAGAATAACGTGACACGAAATCAGAGCTATTTCAGACATATGATCACTAAATAAATAGGGTGATGGAAATCAGCTGGAGTCCATGCTGGATGTCAGCTTGGGAAAGGGCAACAGAGAGGCTGTGAGCCATTGGCTGGTTTTTTGGCATTGGCCTCTCTCCTTCCTTGCTGTTCCTGTGGGACTTGTAGGACTGGCGGGCCTTCTGAATCTCTACTGTGGTGCCGTCAAAGAGGAGTAGCATGGCCGTGGGGCTTAGCTAAGTGCATTGCCTGAGTGAGTTCTATACCACTGCCCTCAGACACAGCTCACCATCACAGAGGCCCTTGAGACTGTGCATCTTGCCAATCACTTCATGGTTTGAGCAAATCCTGTTTTGTACATTTTCTTTCTTCCTTCCGTGATTGATTGATGGATTGATTTTTTGGATATATAACTCTATTTCCAACTTGTGACACTGGTGAGGCAGATGAGGGACCCACCTTGTTCCTGCCTCTTTTACTCCAGACATTAGACAGAGCCTTCGGTCCTGGGCCAGGCAGCTGTGGAATGTGGCCCGGCTGATTATCACAGAAAGCCCTTGGGCTTTGGAGTCAAAAAGACCTGAGTTAAATTCTGGTCTGTTATTCCTTAGCTACGGGACCTTGGGCAAATTACTTACTTTCTCTGAACCTTAGTGTCCTCATCTGTAAAACAGGCAGAGTGCAACTTACCATGTGAGGTCATTATAATGGCCAAGTGAGAAAATCCTTGTTGAGGGCCTGCCACAAAGATGGCCTTGGTTAATTCTCTTTCTCTTATGTTCACCATTTTCCCTGTTTTTCTCTGGACTTCTTGATTGTGTTAGATGGACACATTGGGGGAGGAGTGGAGATGATTCCACCTATTGTCCATACAAGGGTGTGGCCAGAACAAGATGGGGCTCCTTGGGTAAAGAAGGAGACATTCTTATTGAGAAAGCTCCTTGCTTCATCACTACCCTGCACAGAAACAGCTCCCTTGCCACCAGATCAAAGTTTTCTTGTAATGGGCTGGTGGTTTACAACCCCATTGTGTAAACAGACCTGGTTCTCTTATCTTGAGTAATTGTAGTTTAATTGGGCTTTCTTGGGAAGCAATTCCCTTCTTACCCGGGGCTGTTCACACACTCTTCACCTCCACCCCACACGCCTCAGGATTCCAGCCTTTGAAAGTTCACAGAGGAGCCTGTGCTTGCCCTGTGCTTCTTGGGAAGGGCTTGTGCTTGTTACTGTGAAGCCTGGTGCACACGCCTCTCCCTTCTCTTTGGGAAGCCTAGAGAGCAATGGACAAGGTATTCGGGATTAGAGAAGTAAAATACAGAAAAAGACATTTGGAATGTAAATGGAAACTGGAAAAGAAATTTTTTTCTTGTTGCTTGGGATGGTGAGTTCTTTACCCCTGGAGAGACTGCTGGAACATAATGTTTAGGGACATTATTTATAGCTATAGCTCTTAGTAGTCAGAAAAATTGAAGGAGAAAAGACTGATTACATATATTTTCCTAGCATCTTAGAAAGAGGGGCTTTTCTAAGATCCCGGGTTCAGTCAGCACAAATTAGAGAATTTCAGTGCCAGACCACAATCTAGAGACCGTCTCCTGACAGCAGAAACTTAAGGTCCTAAGAGATTAAATGAATTGCCCAAGTTTACAAAGCTGGTGGAGTGTGGGCTCCTGACTCCTGACTCAGGGTACTCCTTACTATTGAATTCATCTTAATCAGTTTTTAGCTATGTGGTGAGATATAAGAACTTATAACACACTTTCATTCATGCATCCATGTACCTTATTGATGGTGAATTGGCCTTTCCTGATTTGGGAAAAAAACAAAATTTCATTTTGTAGACTGCTGAGCAAATTAGAATTACTTCCGAGTCTTTTCGCCATGGCAAGTTCTCCTACCCATGTCCCCTAATGAAGTTCTGAGTCAGCTTCACCCTCCATGTCCATGCCAGGGGATGCCTGGAGCTGTCACCCCAGGGAGTCACTGGGAGTCTGTAGGCTTCATGCTAAGTGAGTAGAGGCAGGAGAGGGTCAAGTCCAGGTGCCCAGGATTGTTGCAAGGTTCAGGGCACTTTCCAGCCTCAGACATCAGGCAGGTCTCACCAGCTGTGAGCGGAGGGGGCTGTGGTCTCAGCCTGGCATGAGGAGCTGCTGTGTTGGTCACATCCCCACTGACTTGGTGTGCCGCCCAGTGCCAGCAGGTATCTGGGGGTAGCCTCTGCTGTGGTCCCCAATGAGGCAAAGCACAGCTTTTCATTAAGAGCAGAACTGGATATTCTCTCTCTGTGCTTCAGGTTTTCTTCTCTCTCAGAAACCTGCCATGTGTTGGGCCTGCCCTTTCACCAAGGCCCAAGCCCATCACTCTTATTGTTTTAACAAGAATTTCCTGGCCTTGAGTCTAAAATTAAATTGCCCTTTGAGAGTTTCCTATTTTGTCTGTTCCTGCCTCTCCTGGTGGCGGCACCACCCTAACCCCCCTCCTCCTTGATCGGAGTACTCAGGAGAGCGGAGGAGTATTTCTGTTTTGCCTTCTTCCCTTCTGCCTCTCAAGGGAGAAAGACAAATGTGACCTCCTGAAGCAGCTGTGTCCCAGTGTCCCCCTGAGGGCCAGATACACTTAGTACTTCTCCTTGCCATTGCCAAAGAGCTTCTCCGTGACATATTGGACAATCTTTGAAAGGAGGCACTAGCTCGCCAGCATCTTCTCAGGGAGAGCAAGCCCAGGCTTAACTAGAAGTCTGCAGAGTTGGTTAGCCCAGTGTGGAAGGGCAACTATGTGCAACGAAGTGAAAGGTTGTAAGCTGAGAAATTGTCCATCTATCGCACAAACTTTTATTGAGCACCTTCTACGTGAGAGCCCTGAGAACCGTTCAGTAACCAGTACTTCCTAAGTTCCACGGTTATCTACCGAGAAATGGGGAATGTGGTGATGAACGGTATTTGAGTGTGGTTTTAAGGGAGAATTGAGACAAACAAAATGAAGGCTTTAACACATTTTAAGGGGACATTGTACGAATCCAAATTATGACTGCGACAACTTTTGGTTCTGTAGGCTTCTCCACCCTTGGGTGGTTATTTATCAAACGAAGGTTGTCAGTCACAAGGTCAGGAGAAAGAATGTGGAAGGATCAGAAAAAAGGAGACAACATTGGAGAGGAACTTGGAGATCACTGGGGCCGACCTCCTCAGGAAGCAAAAGCTTAAAGAGGTTAAAAGACAGGCTGGAGGTTACACAGCTCCTTAGGGGCAGAGCAGGAGTGGAATCCAGGCTTCCTGATTTCCAGTCTTCTTTCTTCCTACCAGAGCATACGAACATCTATGACATTCCTAGAATAATATAGAGTTATCCCTGTTGATGGCAAACCCCCGAGCCGACCCATCCAGTGTTAACTCAGCTTTACCTCTGAGTGTGCATTTTTTAAGCAGTAGCATCTAGAAATATCTATTGTGTATTATATGTTTATGGCCCAGTGCTAAGGCTAAACCCTAGGATTCTGAAGTTCATCAAAGACAAGACAGATTTGCTCCCACAGAGTTTGTGCACTGAGTGAATAGTAAGGAGGGATTTAAGAAGCAAGCCCCTGAACATTTAAGGCGGCTTGGCTAAGAGAAACAAACTTGAAGAACCAATCACACATACTCTTACAGACATTCAGACTCCAATCTTTGCAATTTAGTGTTGTGAGAGTGTTCCCCTATTCCCTTTTTCCCAATTTTGAGGGTCCTGGTTGGGCAGGGAGAAGGAAGACTATGAGCAGAAGCACTGGCTGGGAGGCTTGGGGGGCTAGGGTGGAGAAAGAGGTAGGTACGTGGGGCAGAGAAGGCAGATAGAGGCCCCTGACAGAAGCATTGAGAAGTGGAGCTAGGGAGAGGTAACAGAACAGACGAGACTCTCACAGGAGGAGGAGTCAGGTGGTCAGCTGTGGCGCTGGCCGTTAGAGCAGGGCAGGGATAAGCCTGTGTCTATTGTTCCAGGGCTTCTTTTCATTCGTTTCCAGGATCAGAAAGGCAAAGCATTTAGGAGATGGGCTCGTGTCTTCTGACAGTTAGTTTCTGAGAGGACAGGGAGAGCAGTGCTGATCCCGAGGCGGCTTGTCACCGTGTGTGTGACAGAGCAGGGCAAGGACGCCTGCTTTCCTGAGATGCCCAGGGGACCCAATCCCCCTAAGCCTGCCTGGCTACCACCCTTTCCTTAGCGGCCACTTGCTAACCACTCCTGGTTCTTGGAGCTCTGCTCTTGGCTTCCCTGACACTGGACACTTTCTTGTTTTTCCTCTGATGTCTTTACCTGGTCCTTCCTTGTTGTGTTCCTCATAATTTCTCCTCCTCACTATTGGCAACTTTGCACGCTGTTTTTGATCCTTTCTCTTTTCATTGTAACTGCTATTTTTCTAGACTCTATACTTTAACTGACCAGCCCTGGTGGTCTAATGGTTAAGATTCAGCGCTCTCACTACTGCTGTCTAGGTTCATTTCCTGGTCAGAGAACCACACCGACCGTCTCTTGGTTGTCACACTGTGGTGGTTCTGTGTTGCTGTGATGCTGAAAGCTCTGCCACCGGTATTTCAAATACCAGCAGGGTCACCCGTGGTGGACAGGTTTCAGCAGAGTTTCCAGAGTAGACAGACTAGGAAGAAGGACCTGGCCACCCACTTCTGAAAAAATTGGCCCTTAGAGCCCCATGAATAGCAGCGGACCGTTGTCTGATACAGCGCCAGAAAGGGAGAGGATGGCGCGAAAAGACCAGGGAGGGTTCTGTTCTGCTGGGCATATGGTCGCCAGGAGTTGGAACTTGATGGCGCTAACAACAAATCCTCTAAATAGATCCTTCATGCTTCTAGATCTAACTTTACCCTCTCCTGTTTTCTACCATGCAGCCACCTTTGGGACCCCTCCACCAAGTTGCTCTACTGTTGCTCCATCTAAACCCAACTGCAAGTGAGATTGTCTTCCACTCTCCTTCTTCATGTTCTTAAGCTCACCATTTGCACTGTTATAAAAGCAAGCAATCCAAGTGTTATCTTGGATTCCCTCCTTCGCTTTATCTCCTATCGTCATGAAGTCATGTTGATTCTTTCTTTGAGACATAGGTTATAGTTCTTGTTTCCTTTTCCCTTCTACCCTCATGACCCTAATCAGCTCTTTCTTCATAACTGGACCGCTCAGTGCTCAGCGCCAGAAATAGGGTGAGATACGTGAACCCTCAAATGGGGCAAAACTTTCAGGGGTGCCCCCAAACTCAGGAATCAAGCTAACTAATAATGCAATATTTTTAAAAATCAAAATTAATGCAAAAATTATTATAAAAATAAAATTTTAAATAAATTTAGGATTAGTAGAATACTGCTTTTTCCTTTTTGCCTCGGTCTCTATTATGGCTCTGCAGGGCACTGATACTGCCCGTGTCAGCTTCCTCACATTCTGCTCCTGCCCAGTCCATCCTGCTGTCAAATGAGTCTTTCGACAACAACTGACTCACCATGTCACTACCTCTAATGCATCCTCCAGTGCTTTTCTCCTGAAGCCACATTCCTGTCTGGTATTCACGGCTCTCAACACTGTGGGTGTACGCTGTCCCTCCAGCTGTAATTCTTACTAACTTCCCTCCATTGGGCACCCTCACTGCCCAAGAGAACACCTTTCTCTCGTGCTTCTCACCCCCAAGCCACACAGTCTTTATCTCTCTCTATCGTCTATCCGAGTCTTTCTTATTCTTCCTTACATAGCTGTATATGGTCCTTTTCGCCTTTAGGTGTGTCATCTTTTTCTTTTGCTCTCTAGGCCCTTCACCAAGTATTCTAGGCTAAATCTTACTCAACCTTTCAGTTATTACCTTACTCTGCTTCCTCCAGGAAGTCTTACCTGCTGCCGCACCTCTCCCCTTGCACATCAGAACTCAGCCCTGTCACATCCCCTCACTGTAATTTCCTGTTTACTTGTCTCTATGCTCTGAAGGGTAAAGTTCATTTCTTGCTCATATTGTATTCTTAGCATCTAACGTAATACTTGGTATAGGCCAGGTGCATAGTATAGATTTGTTCCATAAGTGCACATGGCTATAATTCAGCTAGTATCTACCATGAGACAGCAGTCACCCTGCTTGAGCAATCTGTACTCGAGCTACACAGGCTTCATCTTGCACAGGTAGGTGAAAAGGATGTCTGAAATCAAGTCGACCTGAGCTAAAATTCTTCTCCATTATATTATTAGTGGTGTGGCCTTTGGAAATTTACTTGCCCTCTTAAAGCCTCAGTTTGTTCTTCTGTAAAATGGAGATAAAAATACGAACCTTGCATGACTGTGGTGAGGATTAAATGCAACAATTTCTGCACAGTGCTTAGCACAAACAACTGGCCTGGAGCGAATGTGCTGTATACCTTAGTTCCTTTCAATAATCACCTGTGGAATGAATGAGTGAGGACCTGGCAGAAGGTTTCCTTAGAACAGTGACAGGGACTGAGAGTGTTGCTTGCATCTCATGAACTTACCTCCACTTCCAGCCAGGAAAGGAAGGTGGGACTCGAACTTGTTTTGGGTGGTACCCTTTTAAAGCAATGAGTTTGGTGCTGTGCTGCCCAGATTTCTGACTTGTTAATAACCTGTTTCTTTCTCTCCAACTGAGACAGTTTCATAATGAATTGGAACTGGTATGTGGTTATTTTGAGTAAAAACGTCATTTTCATACTCTATGAAATAGGTATTAAGTCAGTTTGTGAAATGTCTAATAAACAGGCAGGTGTCTAGATAACAAGTCATGTTGCTTCCAGGAGCATCTGCCAGCAAAGCCGTTTGTAGTTCATGGCGGACCTGGTACATCATCTCCTTCTCATTCTTAAAAATAGGTCCCTCCTGCTCCTCTGAAGATACCTAAAGATGAAATATGTCTTAAAAATAGTGTTCCACTTATAAAATAATAAATGAATTAGCCCTGACAACAAAGAGCCTGGTTTGGGGGCAGGAGAGACTTTACGAGAAAAGCCAACCATGTAAGCTCAGGCTGCTGCTGTGTGAGGCTGTTACTCATAGGCTGTGAGTTGACTCACTCTAGGGCTATGTGTCATTGCCCAGGTCTGGAACCTCACTGCTTTGTCCCTAACCCACTAACTACTCCTTCTGCCCTCCGTCTCTCCCCTGCACATTACTTCCAGATCGTTTTCCTTCAACACCTGTTTGCACACTACACTTGGTCTTCAATGGCCTTTCCTTAGCAGAGAAAGCCTAAACTTTAAACCTGAAATCAATGTCTCCTCAGCTTCCCACCACCCTAGCAAGGCCTGTAACAAACTACCCACTGCCTAAGAATCCTGCCTTTGCTGCCTACTGCCATCTTACGAGGATCTGGTTCAGGGAAACTATGCACACACTGTCCCAAAAGAAGACAGGGTCGGGCAGCTTAGAGTTCTCCTTTATACCATTTAGAATCAAAACATCCTTGTTCAAGACGTTATTCCTACAGCTCTGATACTTGACATTGAATTTTGAGAAAGACTCTGGAGAAATATGAAAAGCTGGGGCTAGACATTGAGAGCACGCAGCTAGTCTAGGAAATGTGTTTCAGATTGATTCAAAGTATTGTTGAAGACCTACGTATCCTGGAGGATGCAAAAGAAAACCTTAATGTAGTTGCTTCAGGAGCTTACAGTATTAAAAAACGTCAGCAAAACGGCTCTAAGTCAGAATTCAGGAAACATTTTCAGACTGAAGCTCAATAGAGAGTTCTTGCTGATGATTCCCTAAATCTCAAACACGAGTAGCCAGCAGAATTGCCATCGCCTGTTTGTGTTCTTCTGGTTCTCACCAGGAGGCCAAGGATGTTAGCCTCCGACATACAACTCAAGGCAACTCCATTCAGTCCCAAGGGTGTCATTACATTCTCAGGACCTTTAGCCCAGTTGAGAGATGAACACCCCAAAGTAAACTTCACCCAGCCCTAGTTTGAATGATTTTATGAATATTATGCGAAATTTGGTCCAATTAATGTGCATAAAACCTTCTATATTTTGGGTTTGATTTTCATTTTTCTCTGTGGCAATATACTCTCTTCTGTTATTTTTACTGAGCTTAAATGAATGGACAACTGCAAAATGGGGAAGAGAGTGTAGATAGTGAATAATTGAATCTAGTGTAACTGTGCTGAGTTCTTGTACTACAGCTCGAGGGGAGAGAAGGCATAAGAGGTTCTCCAATTAGAGGATCTTACTGGGGGTTGGCGAGCTACTCTTTAGGGATGAGAATATTAGCTGAGCAGCGACACTTATTAATTAGCACCTTAACATCAATAGATTTAATCACATCAAATTCTAACAGAGTTTGGTTTTCTTAATTGGGGTTTTTATGAAGGTGGACGGACCATAAGAGAAGAGAGAAAGAATAAAAAAGCAAAAAGAAAGTTGCGAGGGGTCAGTGTAGATTACACTCCTATTCTCAGGAAATCTTCTTTCCATAAATCTGCTGCTTCTCCTTTTGTTGTGTAATTTTTAACTCTTTTGCCCAATCCCAGGAATGTTAAGGGTCTCTTATATGAAAGTAATACTTCCCTTATATTAGGCTTCACATACACTATTTATTACATGCATTTCATATAATACATAATTTTATTATATGCATTTTATGTTTTATTTTGCTTTCTATATAATTTTCTTACACGTATTATTTCATTGAATCCTCCTACTTTATGAGGTAGGCATTATTATTCCCATCTTACAATTGAGTAAACTGAGGTTTAAATAGAGGAACAGGCCCAGGCCTCCTATTAGTAAGTGGTGGAAGCAGGATTTGAATCCATATATCCTTGGCTTCAAGGAATAAGCCTCCCTATTCCTTGCAAAGCATCACCTCCCACATAGCACATTGGTCTTCCTTGGAGAGTACTGGGTGGATGATATATTTATCGGACTTCATAAAACTGATGAGACAGTGGCACAAGTCCCCAAACGTTGGGGGAAACTGAAAATTCCTGTCTAGCAATCAACATCTTTAAAACCTATGCACACTGATTAACTAAAAATGAGCGATTTTTGCTACATAGGTCCATTCTTGGCTTTTCCTTGGCATTTGTCACCTATCGGTTCCATGATATTGGAATGTCTTCTAAGTATCTCCTTTCATGGTATTTTTACAGAGTAAGATAACATAAAAAACCAAAAGGCAGGATTGTATAAAAGGTGACCAAGATTCAGCCTTGTTGTTAACCATGGATCCTTATTTGAAAATTAGTAAAGGTAGTCCTCAGATGCTTGAAGAAGTGGATGAAAATAAAGTGTATGCAGAGTCTAAGCCGGGGCCCTTCTCATTCCCTGTGTCTTTTTTTTAGAGGGGGGAGGGTGATCAATAGTTGGTCCTATTCTGTTATCATCTATAGATGATCCCTATTTGTATGTGGTTGGATGATATAAAGTCCTTGTTACATTAGGGTTAAAATATAGAGATTTCCCATACACTGCTGGTGGGAATGCAAACTGGTGCAGCCACTATGGAAAACAGTATGGAGATTCCTCAAAAAATTAAAAATAGAACTACCATACGATCCACCCATCCCACTACTGGGTATTTATCCAAAGAGCTTGAAGTCAGCAATCCCAAAAGTCCTATGCACCCCAATGTTTATTGCAGCACTGTTTACAATAGCCAAGACGTGGAAGCAACCTAAGTGTCCAGCAACAGATGAATGGATAAAGAAGATGTGGTACATATATACAATGGAATACTACTCAGCTGCAAAACAGAACAAAATCATTCCATTTGCAATAACATGGATGGACCTTGAGAGAATTATGTTAAGTGAAATAAGCCAGCGAGAGAAAGATAATCTGTGTATGACTCCACTCCCATGAGGAATGTAAAATTACGGACTAAGAACAGTTTAGTGGATACCAGGGAAAAGGTGGGGTGGGGGGTGGGCACAAAGGGTGAAATGGTGCACCTACAACATGACTGACAAACATTAATGTACAATTGAAATTTCACAAGATTGTAACCTATCAATAACTCAATAAAAAAAATATAGAGATTTCCTTCTTAATAAGTTTTCTTTTTTTTCTGGTCACAGAGGCAGGGACCTATCAACTCTTACGAAGCTCCTCGAATGGCCTGTGATTTCCAGTCCAATTATTACCCGCAAAGAGCTTGCTACCCCTTCTGGGATGAGATGGCCACTCAAGAAGTTCCCACTGGTCTCGAACACTGTGGCTCAGGTAGGAACATAAACAAGGGCTGAGAATGAGGATAGAGTTGAAGGACAATGGAAATTTGATGAGGGCTGCATTCTTTGAAATAACAGCTGCCATGACTTACGTGGGTACGGGATGCTATTGTTCTCTAATGGAAAGTCCCAGACCCTCTCAATAATATTGAGTGACTTTATTCTCCAATGACAGGAAGACTAAACTCTAGGAATGGGCCCAAGAGAGGTTGCTTTAGGTCTTCATTTTCTAAATAGTTCTGTCTACTGTGCATTTCCTGAGACTTATCCACTTCAGCTTGGCTGTTGACTAAGGGCCTAGAAGTTTTACAGTCATAAAGTATGAAGTGGATAAACAGAGGATGTGTGAATTAGTCAGCCTTCTTAATAGAACATAATTTCTTTCATTCATCTTTTCTTTCCATTATTCTCTACCTCTCTGTCCATCCATGCCCACCTGCATCTGGCTTCTTTCTCCTCTATCCCCTTTCTCCTGCTCCCCAGCTCTTCTTCACGGAAGCTCCTCTCCTCCTCTCAGCATTCCCTTCACTCTTTGACTTGCTGGTCACAGTGCTGCCCTCTGGTGAACAGGAGTCATAGTCCAGAGAACCCTAATGGATCCACTCTCCTGAGGACCTGAGAAGTTCAAAGTCTTCACCCCCATTCTAATTTGCAGGAGTCACTGTGTTTCTTAGACTTTGTTTACCTGCTAAGCTTTTTGTTTATTTTTCATGCAAAATGTAACGCTTGAATTTGGGGATACTGAAATGATTGATTCAGATATTAAATTCAATTTTTCATGAGACCAGGTTATGATAATACATCGAAATACCAAAAAGCCAGTTAAAAATCTGTGTTTCTTCCCAGAATGAATTCTTAGTATAAGAAATTTCATTACTCTTGCATATGGAAAATATGTAATTCTGAGGAATTATATGGGGAGAAAGCCACTGGAAACTAACTTAAGTGCAATTTTTTTGTTTGGTGTCTCTTTACACCACAAAACTCTGTGATAAAATACTGTTATAATAGTGGAGAAATAAAACAATGTTTGCTTTGTTGTCCATGTTTTCTCTTTGACCAGAAATACACAGACAGACACAGAACAAGATGCTGTGGCCCTTGGTGGGCAGTGGGGAGGAAGGCATGGGAGTTGCTTTCCAGTTGCTTGGTTCTTCTACAGGGTAGAATGATATCAATTCCTGTGTTCCATAATCTCTTGACTCAGTAGCCATTGATCTTTGAGGTATCTTTGGCACCACCCTGGATTTCAGACATAATAACATTTGTGCTGTCACTTTCTGCTTGGTATCTCAGTTCCTCCAGCATAAACAGATATGTGTTGGCTGTCTACCCATTTCATGAGGAGGTAGGGAGGACTTTGCACCTGTTCACAGGTTAGACTTAAGGACTTAAAATTTTAAGAGATGAAAAAGGTGATTCTTTAGAATTCTAAACAAAATAGATTTTATTTGTATAAGCAAAAGACAAAAATGGTTACGTCTATTTTGTACAATTCTTGAATCCTATTAATGCTACCAGGCTCAAGTCTTATACCTCCCAATGCCACAGAGATTAAAGCTACCTTGACTTAACACTTCATCTCTGGGTGGTGCTTCTGCTTCCTACAAGTTACATCTTAATAGCTGAGGTCATCTCCACACTCGCCCATCATCTCAAGATCAGAATGGCTCTTCTTCATAGCAAAAAGACATAGTCCTTCTCTTTTTTAGCTGAGAAGTATGTAAATACCCAGGTGAAGATGATCTTTCATTCTCCTCCTTGTCAATGTTCTCAAAAGCAAAAGAGGTTTTACTTCAGGGCCAGTGGGACAGTGTCTGTGACGCGTGTGAAGAGCCTCTCAGGATGAAGCTGCTTTAATATGCAAGGATGCAAGGATGACGTAGTCTTCTTCCCACAGTGTACTTTATTGTTGCAAGAAGAAGGAAGCTGGGGTCACCCAGACTAGTGGCTTTTGGGTAGGATGGGAAGATGGGGGCATATAATAACCAGTCCTAAAATGACCTAGGTTGCCCTCAACTATAGCTCAGAAATGCTAGAAAGCCTCCATGAGGGAGTGGTGCCTTGGTGGGAAATGTGGTGTCTGTAGTTCCTTCCATCCTAGGCTTCCTCTGATGGAAGTATCCGGCAAGAACCCTGAGCTTTTCCAGCCCCTCCTTCGTCTTTTGGGCTGTCCAGATGAAGGAGTTGCAATGATTATTTCTGGGCTGTGGTCCAGCCTTCCCCAGTGATGGGTGTTCTCTGGAAGGAGATCTTGGGGTTATAGGGAAGGGAGATGAAGACACGGACCAACCAATGATTTCTCCAGCTGCAGCACATTTCCTTGGAGATGTGTTGAGTAAGAAGAAAGAGAGAAAAAAAATACTCTGCATTTTTTTCATCTTCTTTTATCCTATTTATAACTTCAGTTTCCTTCCCGTCCTCCATCTCATGGCCACTCCCCACCCCCGCTCCCGTCTCACGTTTGTGCTCTCAGAAGGGATGAATGAACTTCTTTTCCAAGGACTACACATCTGTCAGTGACTGGAATACCCAACAGGAGGGGCCTTCGAAGAACCATTAGGCCCATTTGTCTGAATGTTGTTCCTCTTCACAAAGGGGCAGAGGCTGAGACGGAGGAAAGGAGTGGAGGGATGGAGGGGGCAGGAGAGAATAAAGCTGAGAGAAACCATGAATGGGGAGAGCTTTACCAGGTGAGTGGGAGAGAATACTTAGTAACCAAGACAAGTTGAGAATCGGTTGGACAGAAAAGCTGGTGAAAGATGTTCTGAGGAAGAAAGAAGAGATGTTTGGAAATGGATGGGAAATATAAGTGGATCTTAGTAGAGAGGTGGTGAATACCGGGAAGAGAAAATAAAAGATGAATGGGAAGGGAGAAAAAGGGGAGCCCAGTAAAAGACAAGGCAAGAAGCAGAGGGGAAGATGACATGAAAGAGAAAGAGATGAATCTGAGGACATTAACTATACAGCTAAAAAGGGAAGCCACATTTGCATGCAATTGCCTGTGCAGCTGTACATTTCTTCATGACAATCTTGTAGTCATCATTTTCTTTCATTTCTACCTCCTCCTCCCATCCGCCTCTTCCCCCTCCTCCTTATCAGCCTGGAGCCATTAGCGAGAGCCAATGGGGATGGAGAGCTGGTGTTCTGCATGCATGAATGGGCCCTTTCTGTCTTAGCTTCTCGTCATCCCTCTGTCGGGAGCCTTGTGAATCAATGGAGCCCCTTACACAAGACATGGCTGAAATGTCTGTTACTGTTTATAGTCTGACTGGAGTGGAACCCGCTGACCCCGCCTCCTCTTTGTTCCCTTCCTCTATTCTGTTCCCCAACCTCAGCCCTTTCTTTCAATCATCATAGCACGAATCATTTTTTTTATGTCAATCTCTCACTCCGTGTCTCTCAGAACACACTAACACTTCACTGCTATTAACTATTATAACTAGTTCCTACCTACAGCCCCATTGAAGGGATAAAGTAGATGACAAACCGATTTTAGATAGAGGCAGTGAGCTCAGACTGGTGCCCAGACCCAGCTGGAGTCATGCAATGCCTGTTTTCCACTGGCGGCTAGAAAACTGACATCAGAGACCCAACTGTGCACCCAGGCCACAAAACCACAGTCCGTCCTGTCAACTGACAGCTGTTCATATTTGATTTTAACATCATAGTTATGATGATCATGAATGACAATAGTTGTATCAGAAAATATGATGCTTTTTTGACACCCTTTCAGAGTGATATGCTATCAAATTAATTTTCATTTCAGGGATTGATTTGTCTTGAATCAGCCAGACTTAGGGATGTGATGTTGGGACCAAAGTTCACTTTTGCAAAATAGTTCTTAGAGCTGGAAAGCAGTCTGTACCTACAGAACAGAGTAAACTCAACCTAACCTCATGGGAATGAACCTATGGTCCCATTACCATGGTCCTTGATTTGAGAAGCGAGACAATGCTTTTTTCTTGTATAGTGCAATTTGGTATGCTTTTGGTCATTGACCACAGTAAAACCTCATCTGCCTACATTCACAGCTCACCCTCCACTTCTCATTCTTCATGAGAGAGGCGGTTTATGGTACAATGGTAAAGAGTCCAGACTCTGGAACCAGATAGCTTGGGTTTGCACATCAGTTCTTCCTAACTATGCGACTGTAGGCAACTTACTTAATTTCTGTATTTCCTCATCTAAACCACTGGTTCTCAAAGTGTGTCAGAATCACCTGGAGGGCTTGTTAAAATACAGGTTGTGGGGTTCTATCCCCAGGGTTTCTGACTCAGTGAGTCTAGGTTAAGGCTCAAGAATTTGCATTTCCCACAAGTTCTCAGGTGGTGCTGCTGCTGGTCCAGAGATCACACTTTGAGAACCGCTAAGTTAACACAAGTAAAGCTTAAAGCAGTCCCATCACTTAGCAAGCACGATACCAATGTTTGCTATTAGAACTCGTCCTGAAGTGCCCGAGAGTCCAAGAACGAACATCTGGGTGTCATTGAGTCAGAAAGTGACCCGTTGATTGCATGAACACTTTCGGTGGCCAGCACCACATTCTGGAACCAGAGAAGATGTGTGAGAAAGGAGAAGACTCATTCCTTGTCTCTAAGCAGCGTTTATTCAAGTGCGTATGTGGGCTACATTTACTTGATGGAAGAAATGGTTCCAATAAGAAGCATTACACTTACTTATGACATAAATGTTGTCAATGTAAGTGTCTGTCTTCGGATGTCACTATTTAAAATTTCTAAAATAAAGTTACTAGTAAAATGATAAAACTAAAGAATGTCTTTCCCAAATAAACTTTGGAAGTTCAAGTGGGAGATATATTGCGAGTCTGAGTTCACGGTCTCTCCCGGGGCTTTCTCAGACGGCCAGGCGGCTGGGAGAGATCAAACCTGGGCCGCTGTTTGGAAAGGGCCTATTGACAACCAGGTGGGAAGTTTCAGCAGGAAAAACAGATGCCTCCAATTTGGCTTTTAAGTGTTGAGAACATTGAGGGAATGCCAGACAAACTTGTTAAATGGAGATTCACCTTGCTCTGAAATGTTTATTCTCATAGCAGGTTTGTTCCTTCAACTGACCATCTCAGATGGCCCTGTGGTTTTAAAAAACAGTATTTTAAACTCTATCTGCTGCACATATCTGTTCTTTCCTCATTCAGGGTGTGTTTTCCTTTTCTAGAGGTCCTGTTTCAGGGTCTTTGTTCTTCAAAACAGTTCTGATCCTGTGTGTGTGTGTGTGTGTCTGTTTCTGGGATGTAACGTGGACTGTTCCTTTCAGGGAAAATTTTGACCCTGTCAGATTCTGACTTGGTAGTTGTGGTGCTCGGGAAGGAGGAGGCTGTGATCTTGTCTCAGGTTTTAGCCTTTCACAGAAGGCTGTGGTTGGGGCCCAGCTGCCCTGATAAGCTACTTCCAGGGGACAGCACTGAGGGAAGCTTGATGCAGAGACATCCTCTCCCCACCAGCATCCCATCTCCGGGAGGACCACAGGTTTCAAGGAGGAAACCCTGGAGGAGAGAGCAGCAGATCTGCTTGTCCAAGGAGTATATTAGAAAGAGAATCCATATGCAAAAATCTATTCTACATGCTTGCTAGATCATTTTGTTCTTCTGATAAGTGAAGGATAGTTCTCTAGCTATGGACTGAATTTGCTCCTATTGACCAATGTCACATTACCTCACCCTTTCTATTCCTACCTGCTTCTCCCGTGGTAGCCTTCCAGCCTGTGCTATTTCATATTCAGATTACAGGAACTTTCAGGATAAGTTTTTGAGTATAAGCTGAAAGATATTGAGTCCAAGCAAAGGGTTTAGTGTGGTGTGGTGGGAAGAGCAAGAATTTGCTTGGGATCTTGTGCCCTTACCTTTACCAGGTGGGTGGGATACTCACACTTATTTCAAAGACTTCTTGTGCCCACTAAATGGGGGAGTCTACTTAAAAGGTCATGTCTATAGCAGGTGATCAGTAAACGCCACCTTCCCTGTTTTTCTTTTCAGCATGATGGAAGTGTGAATTTAAGTGAGCCAAAGAAACTAGATGTCCCACCTTTGTCAAAGAGTCCTGCCCACCCTCATCCTGCCCAAGGCTAATTTTCTGACACCTGCCAACTTTACCCTTCACTGTGCTTCGTTCTACCAGGGAAAGGAGAAGGGAGCCTGGTGCGGACCAGAGACCTGTGTCTGTAGTGACTCAAGCAGCCCGGGGCAGTGAGGGTTGTAGAGGCCGGTGCAAACGTAAATCGCCTCTGTAGGTCTTTGGGAAGAAAGGTAACCCAGAGGAAGAATCCGCGGCCACGGATGGCGGAGTTACAATTAGAACGCGAGCATTCTGTTGGCTCTCCTCCGATTCGCTGCTTCTCAAAAATCCTAGGAAGTAACAGCATTGCACTGGAAGTCCCAAGGGCCTGGGGAGAAAAAAGTTCTCCTAACTTTTTCAAACCGCAAATATTCGGTCCGAATTGGGAAAAGGTCCCTGGGGCACCGAGTTCTTGCTCGATTCAGGCAGTTTGACCCCCCTTCTGGCACTCCTAGAGCGGAGCTGGGGACGGGAGATGCAGCGCCTGGCGTCAGCCCCCGCCTGGCTCACCCGCGGCGGGCCAGGCGCTGCTCCACTCTGTGAATGGAAACCTTCGGGCGGGCGGATGGTGTGGGAGCTGGAGTCCGGCGGAGGGGAGGGGGCTGTGTGAGAGCGTGCAGGGTGGGGGATGGATGCGCAGAGACAGCCTGTTTTTCTCAGCGTCTGGCCGCCGAGAGACTCTTACTCTCCCTCCAGATGTTCGCTGTGTTTATAGCTGCTGAAGCAGGAGACCCAACTCCCTCATTAATAAGTTTCTTTCTTGCACTGCAGCCAGGGGTCTCAGCCCGGAGCCTGCAGCTGGAAGAGGCTCGGTGGGGGAGGGCCTGAGGGGAGGCGTCTCGCTCCCTCCCCCAGCCTCCGCGTCCCTAACCCCTACCCCGCCTTCCTCCTCTGCAATCCTCCCAAAATACACGAGCACACAAAAAGAAAAACACCAGCAGATTTTTTATTTCAGAGAGTAAACACTTGGGCCATGGGGGTCTGGAGGTTATGGGAAAAGAGGAAACCATCAGGCTAATCAGGCAGGCACACACTTCCCCTGCTGAAATAAAACAGAAATCATTGCTCCGCAGGGCTGGCCGGTTAACCCCGGCGCTGCCAGCAACGCCCGGGGCGCGGGCAGAGCCAGCCCAGAGGGAGGGCGCGCGAGGACGAAAGTTAAATCCAGGTCCACGCCGGGAGGAGACGAGAGAGGAGGGAACTGCCAGGGCCTGAATGCCTCCCATTCAGCCTGTGGTAGCACATCTGCCCCAAGCTGGGCTTTAGAAAGAGACGGTTGGAACAGAAGAGATTCTGGACTTAGATTCTGTTTTGCAAGAGGTTGGCGGGAGTTCTAGATAGGTCGGGGAGATAGAGAGATAGGTAAGGGAGCGTAACGCACTGCCCAGAGCACACGTGTGGGTTGTCACTGTTTAGAAATGAGCAAGAGGGTTTTGTGAGTCTGGTTTGGGCCAAGGTTTTAGCCCTGCCACCTACTAGCTCTGCAACCATGGCCAAATCACTGACCCATTCTGAGCCTCAGTTTCCTGTATGTAATATAATAGCCCACCTCGCAGAATTATGGTGAGGAACAAAATGTGGAAATGGCAAACACCACAGCATGGCTCTCCATTCATGATTTCATAGGTTACTTTAAACAGATCAGGTTCCTCCCTCCTTCCTTCTTTCCTTCCTTCCTTCCTTTCCCTATTAAATGCCTTCAGCTTCCATCTTCACTCTCTTGCCCCCTCGCTGCCTGTCTAGAGAGCATAAATATCTCATGGGCCAAAGGTCATAGGTCAAACATGAGACCTAATTGCACTCTGAGAGAAATTACTTTTTTATTGATGTATAGGGCAACCTTTGGCTGTTTCTGAGGCAGCCAGTGTGAGTGGCCCCATCAACTTTCAGTTCAGAGCCCCATCATCATGTGAGTTGACCATCTCCTCCCCCACATCACTACTTTTTAAATAGGGGTATGCTTTCCCCACTTCATTCTTGAACATCCCAGTCGGAGTCATTGACGACCTCGGAAGAAACACTTGATTCTTCCAGACTTTCTTACTATTTAAGAACGCAGACCTTAGGGAACTCTGCTCATCCTTGCAGGTGGCATTAAAAAACCAAAAAACGAAGTTACCAATTCCTGAAGTTGTTTTCCCAGTCTTTTCCAGGCCTCCTCAGACTTGCTGGAGTGGTGCTTGAGAAACAGAGAGACCAGTGATTTAAATATCCACGGAACCAGGGTTCTAGTGGCCTTTGCAGTTGTCATTTGATTTCTTACCTGCTTCATACTTTTTTTTTTATCAACCCTGACAACTTTCTGCCAAGTTTTAGACCTGCAGATTCTCATAGAGTGGGGGTGCCTGATCCTGATGAGTTTCAGAAATGTGTGATCCCTCTGAATCTGTGTGCAAGAATCTCTCTAAGGGTCTGTAGCTTTCCTCTGATTCTCAAAGTGGTCTGAGACTCCCAAGAGGTTATGAACTTGCCCCAAGGGGAAAGGTGCCTTTGTACCCCTACAGCACTTAGCGTGTTGTATTTAGAGAGCATGCCAAGCATATTTTGTTAAACTGGATTGAATTCCCTGGTATAAGCTTCCTTCCTATCAATCTCTACTGGCCCCTCTGGCCAGTCTCAAGAGAGTGTATTTAAATCTGCAGGCTGTTTCCATCCCATTGTCTCAGAGACGTTGGGCATTGAAGCTTTCCCTAAAGTCCAGCCACATCTCTCCTTTTCCTTTTCCCACGTCTCTTTTTATTTCATGCTCCTGAGAATGATCTCTCCAAACACCTAGGAAGCTTCTGGACCTGCGGCCTTTCTCCTGTGAGGTGGGGATGGGGCAGAGCCCGTCCCTCTACTTCAGAGCGCCTGGGAGAGTCACGCTGTAACCTGCTTCTCACAGACTTTCCAGTGCGTGATAGATTTTCCCCAGCATTGCTGTCTCTTGCAAGGGGGAAAATGAGCGAGAGAAACAGTGCCTCAGAAGGGGACAGAAATCCCCCTCCAAGAATATATACAGAAACAACCATGGCCCAGAAACCTCAGACGCTGCAGACTCCCAGCCAACTGCCTCTGACTTTGGGCCGTTAGCCCTCCTTTCTGATCTTTGGCTTCTCTTAGAACTATTTACTGTTATATCTCCTGCCACAAATTAGCTTAGACAAGTAAAGACCATTTTCAGAAGTCTGAGATCTGGCGAGAGAGATCACCCCACCCTGGGTCAGCTACTTTGAACTGCCCAGTGACGTCCTTGCATTTCCTTCTTTGGTCAGTACAGATGGACGTTCTTAACTGAGCAAGGCTAGCATCCCATTCAACACTCATAGCTTGAATAATGGGTTTTATAACGAAAGTGGCTGAAATGCCTGTGGGCTGTTCCTGGAGAGTTGAGTAAAGACTGAAATAATAGAAAAGTTGTTGTGTTTGCTTCAACCATACCTGAACTATTCAGGCATTTCATCAGTACCTTGTGCTTTGAAAAATATGAGTTTAAGGTTCCTGAACAACAAACCAACCTATCATGATGCCAAGATTGTTTGACTGTTAGTGGGTTTTCTTCAGCATGGTTCAGACCCCTCAGAATTTCCAGTTAGATATCTGTGCTTGTCTCTATTTCTTGTTGTTTCTTTACTGAGGAATGAAAAAATTAAGAATATAGAGTAAAAATAGTTCATATCCCATTCTTGTTCAATTTTAAATAATCTTATCGTAGAAAGTCAACAGAAAGCTGGCTTTCTTTCTAGAACAGCTTGAGAGGTACAGAAATTGCCATTCATTAAATACTTTTATATGCTAAGGATCACACATATGTGGTCTCTTTTACCCTTACAATATTCCTGTGAGGGTGGTATTATTCCCATTTTACAGATGAGAATAATGAAGCTCGGAGAGGTCAAGTTTCTTCTCCAAAGAAGTCTAAGTCTAATTCTGGGAGGTGGGAGAGGGCCCATTACACTGGGATCTTACCCCTAAACTGATGCTCTTAACTATTAGACAGACTTTGCCTGCCCAAACATTTTTTTAAGTTTTGTTGCCTCATCCTTAGTGGCAATGTCCTGCCTCTAGGATAAGAGAATATAAGCTTTCCTAGCTTTCCCACAAACTAGAGACCCATGGAATTCTTACAGAGGTGACATATAGGGGAAATGAGCCTCTGGGCCAACTTGTTATTCAAGGGTAGGAAGGAGCTCAATATTCTGCAAGGCTGCTTCTGAGATTGGTTTTCCTTTGCTGGGCATTCACTTAGGGTCTGTCACGTAAGTATTGCACTTCCTTTGTGCCCTTACTCCTCTTCCGCTATCTAGCTCTGCGAGCAGACAGTCACTGAGCCAGACTAAACCCGAAGAAGTTTCTGAAAGGTTATACCCTTGAAGCCGTCCACAGTGTACATAGCACGTGCTGAAGTTTACACAGACTTCTCAGACCTCTGAATAGAGAGACTAATTGTGGGGAAGCTGCTTTTCAGCACACAGGATGGGCTGTTCTCTGCGGGTTTTACTATCAAAAGGCTTTTAAAAGTGCAGTTTAGCCATTGTTGAATATTTCACAATGAATTAAATACCATTTCTCTCCTCGCAGCTGTTCCATGTGAGTGAGTCTAGAGTGCTTTTTTTTTTTCCTGGCAGAAGACGTCTGCTGTATAAACCTAAGCACTGGGGTAATGAGATTATTTGTGTGCAAATTCTTTAGGGAAAGCATTTCTTTATTTTAAACTCAATGTGATGCAGGGCTGCTGCTCTGGAGATGGGGGAGGAGAGCCTCGGAAAAGAACGGAGTTGAAATGTCTCTGAGCAGAACTGGGAGAAGGCAGGGGCTCGGGGCTCGGGAGCTAGGCGAAGCCTCGGCACATTTACGCACATTTCCCCAGGGCCGCCTGCCTCGCTCAGCCCTGCTGGCTGGGCTCTGGAGGAGGGAAATTCCATGTATTTTTTTTAGTAAACAATTAATCACTTTTCCATCTGCCCTTTCAAAATTCCTTCCTGATCTGACAAGTTTCTAGTGGGATTGAAGGAACACTTGTTTTGCTTTCTACCTATTTTTATATCAAAAAACACTTAAAACTTTTAAATTCTAAATATACACGGAAATGTTAGCTTTTTTCTAACATTTAAGGCGTTTTCCATAATTAGGACATGTTCGACCTTACTGGTCCTGTGCTAAGTGTCTGCTCATCTTCCCTGGTGGAATTACTTTTTCTTGTCAAATTTTTCATTGCCTTTTGTAGAAATCAAGCTTCAGGTAAGTGGTGGGTTGGAACTAACTATAAAATCAGTTAAGATTAAATACTAGAGTAGACTCAACTCTTCTTAAAGTATCATTGGGAGTTACCAGCTGTTCTTTAGATCCGTTGAAGACTAAGAAAAAGATGGGACTAAATGGGAAAAAAGGATTTAGATTAGCTATGGTGAAATTTGACTCTGAAATCCATTATTAAGGGAGTCTGTGAATTACCTCTCTCCTCAAATATCTTTCAGGATATTTCAGAAGTAGTTTAAGTAATTTTCTATTGTCCTTCTGCTTCTATCACAGAAGACAAAAATTTCAAAACCTTTTAAGGGAACTTGAAGGGAATGTTTTAGGAAATGATCAAGTGGGAAAGAGCAGGTCAGATATGAAAAGAAAGCTATTGACTTTGGGAATAATCTTTTACTTCTGTTTCGGCGAATGAGGCAAAAAGTGACTCAGGATAGGCCTACTGATATGAGAACTCGACCAGTAAGATTTGGGGCTAAGGAGAGAAGGTTGGAAATGGAATTCTGCACCTCTCTCGTTGTTACTGATCACTTACTCTTTTCACTTCCCGAGTTTCCCAGCATCTGTGAGCGAGTGGGTGGCTAGAAATGAACCATTCTTCCCTCCCTCCAGCAGAAGTGAAAGGTCTGCTGAAAGGCAAGAGAGAATCTATGCTATTTTGGTTGCTTTAAAACACATGATGTTTTCCTTATTTCTGGCTGTGTCCTAGTACTTTGGCACGTGCATATATACCATGTTTTGTTTATTTTTTTGTAATAATCATTATAGAATAATACATCTCATTAAAGAAAATTTGTAAATTAAAGAATAGCTGGGGAGGAAAGGCAGTTTAGTCTCACCACTTATTGGTTAATATGTTGAGGTCTCTTCTGTGGGTCTTTTTCTGTGAGTAGTTCACGTGGCTGTCACACAGATGTCTCAGAGTTAACCTGAGCTTCTCACTGTCCCTCCTGCCTCTGTCACCTAATCTTTACCCTCTGTCCTGTCTCGGTGAATGATACCACCACCTACCAATCACCAGGCTAGAAAACTGGTAGTTATTGTTGACTCTCCTTTTTGCTTTAACTCTTGTGTTGGTTAAGGCTCTTTTCGTTTGCAAGTGGCAGAAACCTGGCTCAACTAGCTTAAATTTAAGAGGGATATTGACGTACAGAACTGAGAAGTCCAGTGGAAGAGCCCACCCGGGGAACTCCAAGAAATCAAATAATCTTGTCAAGTCCCTCTTTTCTCCGCCTCTTCTCCCTTGCCTCCTCCTCCTTCTCCCCCTTTTCTCGCCTTTTCTCGCCTCTTCTCTCTGGCTGACATCTTTGCTGTAGTAGAAGACGTAGGAGGGAAGTGGGCGGGGTCCTGCACTAGAAGAAGAGGGAAGAACTCCTGGGAGATAAAAGCAGCAGATGACCACCATAGTCTTATATTTAGTTGGTCACAAGTCTTGTCAACTTTATCTTGTAAATATCTCTTAAATGTATCCAATCTTCTCTATTATTATCATCTATATCTTAGTTCCGGCCCCAGTTGTGTTCCCCTTGTCCCGGTGAGGACCTGTATGGTAGAGATCAGTCACTGGTTTCTGTCTTCCCTGTTAAACTGTGTGTACCTTGAGGGCAGGACTGTGGCCTTGACATGGTCCCTGTACCCAGCAGATGCCTGAATTGTCATAGGCCTTCAATTAAGGTCTGCTGGATAACCAAACCAAGGTTATTAAATTCATCTGTCAGGATGATTGTAAGAACTACCTAGGATTTTATAATCAGTTAAGAAATAATGAAATTTAAAAAAAATCAGCAAAAACCCCAAAATCCATCAGAACAAAATCCAAAGATTGTCCCAGAAGGCTCTTTGTGTGCTGGTTCCTTTCTTTCTAAGGCCAAGGGACTTTACCATTTAGGTCTTCATCCCTAGTGCTCAGCCCAGTACTTGGCACAGAGCAGAGGATGTGATCAATATCTGTATCCTGATTGTCCACACTCATCATAGCTAATGGAGGGCTGTTTGGTGTCTCCGTCCTCAGTTGGATCAGAAATAATTCAAGGTTTTTGACTGGTTGAGGCTGTTGGTTACATTAGAGCACCTTTATTCTGTGCCTCATCAATCAATGCATATTTATTGAGCCCTTATTCTGAATGACGTATTGGGGACACAAGGTAGGTGGCACACTTGTCCTCACGGAGCATCAATGTAATTTTGATGGGGAGCTAAGACAGACGTGAACATGCTGGGCAGTCAGGTGAGCACCACGAGAATGGAATGAATAGGAGAGTATTTCTGCTGCAGACTGGAGGTAAGGAGAGACCACACAACCTGGTTCCCCTGGCGGCCTCTTTCCAAACTGCCTGAAAATGAAGGTGGAGGGAGTTTCCCCTGAGGAGCACTCGTTTGTCCAAACTTGGTCCGCAGAAGGAGGACAGGGAGTTTGATGTGAGAAGGGGCTGCTGTGCTGATGTTTAGAATAGTGGTTGCTCTTGCTCTGCTTTATGTATCCTACTTGCCTGTTATTCTTTCCTTCTTCGCCCTGGGTCGATTTTCACCTCCCTGGCCCTGATCTGGCCCCTCCTGGGCCTTCCTGCCTGCCTTCAGAGATGAGTTTCGACTCTGCTCGTGCCTCCCAACCTGAATGAAATGTTCCATTCGCTAGGTCTGCTGCTCCTCACTTCATTAGCGTTCCTGATGTTTATAAAGCCAGGAGATAATATTTTTAGGTTCCATTCGGAGTTTCCTGGGCAGCCTCTCTCTAAGCCACTTAGGAAGTTTAGAAAAGAAGGTCATGGAAATGTTAGATGTTTTTCCATTGAACTTTGGTTGAGCAAATGGTCTTGGGATGATGTTCACAGACTCCACTGAGCAGACTTTACTGGAGCATAGGAAGTTCTTTCTCTCTCTTTTATTTGTCTTGCCTTCACCTCTGGAAAAGGAGAGTTTTCTTTTATAAACAACTTTGAGATAAGTTTTATTGAGATTTAATTTCCATACTATACAATTCACCGTTTAAAAGTGTACAATTTAAGGGCTTTTAATATATTCACAGGATTGCACAATCATCACCACAATTTAATTCTAGAACATTTTTGTCCCTCCTAAGAGAAATCCCATACCCATTAGTAGTGAGTCCCATTCTCCCTGACCCCTCCTGTTCCCATGCCCTGCTGTCTAATTTTTGTCTTCATAAATTTGCCCATATTGAACTTCTCTTCTTATAAATGGAGTCATACCATAGGTGACCTTCTGTGACTGACTTCTTTCACTATTCTCAAGGTTCATCTATGTTGTAGCATTTATCAGTATATGCTTCATTCCTTTTTATCACCAAATAATATTCCATTACATGGAGATGCCACAATTTTTTTTAAGATTGGCACCTGAGCTAACAACTGTTGCCAATCTTCTTTTTTTTTTTATTCTTCTCCCGAAAGCCCCCCAGTACATAATCGTATATTCTAGTTGTGAGTGACTCTGGTTGTGCTATGTGGGACACTGCCTCAGCATGGCCTGATGAGCGGGGCCATGTCCGTGCCCAGGATCTGAACCGGCGAAACCCTGGGCCACTGAAGTAGAGCTCGCGAATTTAAACACTCAGCCATGGGGCCGGGCCAGCCCCCAGATGCCAGATTTTATTTACCCATCATTTGATGGACATTTGGGTTGTTTTCACTTTGTGTCTGTTATAAATAATGCTGCTATGAACATTCATGTATAAGTTTTTTGTGTGAACACATGTTTTCATTTCTCTTGGGTTTAGACCTCGGAGTAGAATTGGTGGGTTGTATGTTAGCTCTATGTTTAACTATTTGTAGAACTGATAAACTGTTTTCCAAAGTGGCTGCACCATTTTACATTTCTACCAGCAATGTCCAAAGGTATCAATTTCTACATAACCTCACCAATACTTGTTATTGTCTATCTGTCTTTTTGACAGCTCTCACAGTGAATGTGAACTGGTATCTCATTGTGGTTTTGATTTGCATTTCCTTAACAATTAATGATCTTGAGTATTTTTTCATATGCTTATTGGCCATCTGTACATCTTTGTTGAGAAATGTCTAGTTAAATCTTTGCTCATTTTTTAATTGGGTTATCTTTTTTCTATTGAGTGCTAAGAGCCCTTTACAAAGTCTGGATTTCCTTATCAAATATATGGTTTGCAAATATTTTCTCCCCTAATATGGGTTGTCTTTTTACTTTCTTGATGTTTGCAGCACAAAAGTTTTTAGTCATGATTAGCCCAATTTATCTATTTTTTTCTTTTGTTTATGGTTCTTTTGGTGTCATATGTAAGAAATCATGGCTTAACCCAAGGTTAGGAAGATTTCTTCTTGTGCTGTCTTGTAAGAATTTTATAGCCTTAGCTCTGCATTTAGGTCTATGATCCACTTTGAGTTAATTTTTGTGCATAGTGTGGAGAGGCCCACTTTCCTTCTTCTTGCATATGTTTATCTCGTTGTCCCAGCACTTTTGTTAAAAGATTTTTCTTTCTCTATTGTCTTGGCACTCTTGTAAACAGATATTTTTAAATAGATAGGCCACCTATATTTATGAACTGTCTTAATCTATGGCATAAATATTCATCTGTGTTAAGTGGTTCTTCCACAATGCTCATTATGATGAATGAGTACTTATATATAGTAAACTAAATGAATTGAGGATACCTGAGTTCTAAGACTGGTTTGAAATGTGATTTTTTATTTTGAAGCTGAAAAATAAACCCAGTTGGGGCCGGCCCAGTGGCGCAGCAGTTAAGTTCTCATGTTCTGCTTCGGCGGCCTGGGGTTCGCTGCTTCTGAGCCTGGGTGTGGACCTATGCACTGGTTATCAAGCCATGCTGTGGCAGGCATCCCACATATAAAGTAGAGGAAGACGGACATGGATGTTAGCTCAGGGCAAATCTTCTTCAGCAAAAAAAAAGAGGAGGGTTGGCAGGAGATGTTAGCTCAGGGCTAATCTTCCTCAAAAAATAAAACCCCAAATTGCCATTTATTGTGTATTTTGAGCCAGATACAATAAAATATTTTACATAGATTATCTTATTTAAATGTTACCCCCAAATTTTTTAAGTTAAATTATTAACTTGGTTTTATAGATGAGTTTTGCATAGTTGAAGTAACTCACCAAAAGTTAGACTGTTAGTAAGTTACGGAGAGCTCAGGTTAGCCTGACTCTGTAGCCTGATATTAAACACTGTGCTGGGCCTTGAGCAACTTATGTGAAATAATAGTAAACAGGAAAAGGCAACAGCAAGCAGCCACTATGTGTACAATTTGTGAAGAATGCAAAATCTGAAAATCTAGTTCTGCTAAATGATTATCAATTTCCTCATCTCTAAATATGAACATAACACCTTCCCCTTACCTCCTGTATTACAATTAAACCAAAAAAACCAGTATTTACTTTTTAAGTTACTTCAGTGTATTTTAATTCCAAGAAGGAAAAAGAAAATCAGCAGACTTTTCTAGGAAAATTTCATCATCATCTTTTGAATTCATCGTATAAATTTCATTTCATGCAAGTTTGTTTGCCCAAGACAGTAACATTAGTATTTCTTTTTTACTTCTTTTTTTGTCTCATTTTTGATAGGTGTCAAAGAAAGTCACTAATAGTTTTCTGTCAAACATCCTGAATCAATAGAGTTTGCCTTAAATAAGACTTTTAATTAACTTAATATATTAACTTGGGGCATCTTAAAGGAATAACCACTGTGAATTCAAGGCAATCAGAAATACCTATTACATTGGAGGTGTCAACAGGTATTATACCTGAAGTCAACTCCCCGAGTCCGCTTCCCCATCTCTTTTCTGTTTCTCTGTTTTTTCAGGTGCTCGCTTGGCCTTTGGTGAAGAATTTGGGATATGTGACTTCAGAACAATGGGACGTGTCCCAGACTGTATTGTTTGTGCATTTCTAATGCCACGTCCTCCTTGTCCTGAAGTCTTCATTGGAACATGTTATTATAAAATCCCAATATACATATATAAATGGAAAAAACAACAATTAGAAATTTGTGTTTTGTGACCAGCTGCTCCTATTTCTATTGCTTTCCAATGTTTTCCTGCTGCAGCTGCGAGGGAGATGTGCCGCAGACATTGACATTCTGAGTCCAGGAGTTTACTTCATGTCAGTTTCCCTCGCCCCTTAGTTCCCAGGGGAAGGGAGCTGAGTCTTTCCTCCCCTATCCCTTAATCCCCAGTCCTGATCTCATTCCTCCTCTGGTTCATCCTTGAGCTCAGGCAGATTCATCACTTGGGGTCCTACTCTGTCCGCCTCCCAGTGACAGCTCTGCTTATTCCTATTTTGAGTAGAGATGAGTAGGAATTAATGCATTAATGATCTCTTCTCCACCACACCATGCCCTCCCTCCCTCTCCCTCTAAAAACATTTTCTTGGTGGGAAAATAAGGACTCAGATGGTTTATGGTATATAAGTGATAAAAGGTCTAATAAGAAATCCAACAAATGATGACAAAAGACTTGGCAGGAGAAAGCCACATGGAAAGGTCTCCGAGTGGTAGATGAGAGTGATTTGGGGCATATGAATAATTTGAAAGAGTAGAGGAAATCTGCGTCTTCAGTGTTTCGTGCATCAGAGTTGTGCAAAGCATTGGAGGGTTTCTACACCCTGGACGGACACTGCATGCTGAGGGCTGGGATGCTTGCCCTCCTCCTAGACATTTCTCAGAGATGCTGGAAGATGATGTTGATGGAAGTGCTTTGTTACCTTCCAGGCCAGACACGGTGAAGCATTGCTGTTGTTTCTATCAAAGGAAAGGAGCCGTGCTTACTCACATTTAGTTCTGAGGTTTGGCATATAAAGGATTTAAAATGACCCAAACTCGATGAAGATAGTGTGAAATGGATGTTCCCTAATTGCTCTTCTAAGGGATCCCATTTGCAGAATTACACGGCCAGCTTACCCTGATGTCATTGCTTAAATAACCTGCTAACTGGAGTGCATTGACATGAGCTATCAACACGGCTGCTCCTACAGTCAATTCTGAGTCCTTCCTCCTCCTAATGGGAGGTTTCTTGTGTCTCTTGATTTGTCCAAATCATGCCTATTAATATTGCAGAAAACCTCAATTGGATTTAGAAGCAGCTATTTCTATCCCACATAAAGTATGTATTTTCTAAGACCTTAATAATATTGTGTTTACCCAATGTACTTAATTCTGGTACCTGATATCTCTGTGATAGTACTTATGTTTACAATGCACATTTCTTACCTTATATTCCTACTCTTTGATTAAAGTGCATTGATTATATGCATCTGATATTTTTATTTGATTAATACTATGACATTGACACTTATATTCATTTCCAATAATTCTTCTACCAAACTTTTACCGAGTTTTCTACTTATCTTTGTTGTAACAGTTTCTTTCTGCCATGTAGTTTATTTCGTCTGTCCTTGATAAATTAACAGGTGTGATTTTTACATGCTCAGTGCTCAGTAGCTGCTTTGTATTCATGCCAAGTGGTATCTTGAGAAGATAGATCTATATAAAAATGCCGATCTATTTGTGTTCATTTATTATCCTATTTTCTACCTACCTTAAAGGTCTTGGATGAGCTTTCCTTAAGTTGAGACTGAGAATGGAGGCACACTGTGGTAAAGAGTTTATTGCCAGCCAGAATCTAGTTTTAGAGCTTTTACTCCATTATGGTCATTATGAAGTGGGTATTCCACTTTAGCAAGAAGGAGGCTTGCCAGAACAAAGTGACTGCCAAACGGGTGACAGCGTTTTCTCCCTTAGTCTCAGGTTAGAGAGAGGTTATGAACTTGTTTGCCAAAATGATTACTTATTGCTGCATGATCATGGAATCTTCCTCTGTGACTTTATGCCTTGATTTCTCTTTATATGTGTGAGGTGCATATTATTAGAAATATTAGCAATATACAATATTAGAAAAACACATCTTTTTAAAAGTTGAGATTGTGATGGTAAAATAACAAGAAAAGAACTGACCCCAAATGTCATCATACATAGAAGTGAATTTATACAAGAATCATGAGGCAATGACTTGTGCTCCAAAGCTTTTTGTTTTAGCGATGGGAATCATTCAATGTCTTTGGCTGTTTTTAAATGTTTGGGGATTTGGCAAAGTTCAAATTCTGTTTTGCCAAGTGCTTTAATTTTTCTTTTTTTACTGCAAATTTTGAGGTCCGTGAGTATTTCATAGAAAACTTACATTGTATATGGGATGACTTTATAATTTAGTCATCTCCTCATCGGTATAGGAGGTCCAAGAAGATAGGGAAGTCTTCTTCAAAACACTTGGGCGCCGGCCCCTTGGCTGAGTGGTTAAGTTTGCCCGCTCCGCTTCAGCCCCCCAGGGTTTCGCTGGTTCAGATCCTGGGGGCAGACATGGCACTGCTCATCAGGCCACATTGAGGCAGCGTCCCACTGCCACAACTGGAAGGACCCACGACTAAAAGAATATACAACTGTATACTGGGGGGATTTGGGGAGAAAAAGCAGCAAAAGAAAGGAAGATTGGCAACAGTTGTTAGCTCAGGTGCCAATCTTTAAGGAAAAAGAAAACACTTGGAAGGAAAAGTTTTTATACTCTAATGATTAAATGAGCTAGAAACCTCAAAGACTGGAGTTAGTTTGAAAAGTTAAGCTCTGGAACAATTAAACAGATTTAGAAAATGGCTGGCCTGGTCTCCTTCCCTTTTATTATTGAAAAAATTCATGTGCGTGCATATGTATCAGATGGGACAACTTTAGACAAAGAGAACCATGTCATAAGATAATAATGTCCTTTTCCAAGCACACAAGGCCATCTGTAGTGAAGCTGGAAGTAGGCCTGCTTTTACCATCTCAGATTACGTTTACTATCAAATGGTTGTTTTAGTCATTCATCCATTTATTCATTATTTCATTCACTTATTCATTTATTCAGTTATCTATTCTCTCAACATTTGTTAGGCATTTACTATGTCGCTATGTCCAAGTCACTGTGGTTTAAGCTGGAAAATAAAATTTGAGTACAGTATGGTTCCTGCCCACGAAGGGCTGAGATGATTTTCAGCAACGTTGTAAGTCATCAGTTGGACGGCTGCGTGTGCTGACTTGAAGGCGGTTTGTTGTGGGAGAGCAGAGGAGGAAGTGTCTGATTTTGTCTAGGGAAACTCAGGGAGCCTCATGGAGGGTGTGTTTGCTGCTGTGTCTTGATGGATGAGTGGGACAGGTGGGCTAGGGCTTTCCAGCAAGGGAAAGACCTGTAAGAGTGCACAGAAGGGTGAGGCACCAGGGCGTGTTCACGGGGTTCCAACACGGGCGTGTTCGTGGGGTTCCAACACGTCCCGCATTGTTGGAGAGCAGGGTTCCTCTGGGGCAAAGAAAGTGAAGCGCGGTTCAAAGGTGGGCAGGGGTCAATTTGGGCTTTTGGGCTAGGCTTGGATTCTACCTGGTTAACAATAAGGAATCTTTGGAGAAACTTGTTATTTCCACATCACATTTAAAAAGTTTGGTTGAAATGTCTTCTCTCATCCCTGCTTTCCTAGAGTACCTTTCCGAGAAGCTCCTGCTTCTCCTTTCGCACAGATCTGAGGATGTCCACGGCGAGTGGCAAGCTGCCTGTGGCCGTCTGGCTGCGTCTTCCCCAGGCTCTGAGACTTTTGTTGAAAATCCTTTACAAACACTTCACTGCAGTGGCAGTGGCGGCACTTTGGGACTGTTATGTGAGTGGATTCCTACCAAAGATTTTACATTGTGACAGAAATTTTGCCTTCCCAAATCATTTATTTTTAAAACAACATAAATTTTGTCTATTCCTTTAAGCTGGAGATGACTAAAGTTTGAGCTATCCATAAATATGGAGCGTGAACAAACTCAACAATATTGATAAGATGGCTTTTCAAAGGCTACCAGTCGGCAGTGGGGAACCTTATGAGAAGTGGAACATTGGCTTGTCTTTCTCTAGGCACTTTGCAGAGGTTTTGGACAGAAGAAAGCTCATCAGGAGACCTGCATGGGGAGAGAGGCGTGTTATTTAATTAGCTTTACAATGGGCTGACTTGAAGGCACGTGGTGGCTTTAATAGAGGGAGATAGATGTCCTTCTTTGCAGGGCTAATTGTTGGGAAAAAGCAGGGTCTTTGTGCAGGCCCAGCATGAGGGCTCTGATCTCTTGGAGCCTAGGGCTGCCCCTGCTTATAATTTTAGACAGAGCTATTCAAGGCTGCTCTGTAGAGACAAGAAGAACAAGAGCAGTATTGTGTATGCAGGATCAGTGCCCAAACCTCCCCAAAGTCACTAAGAAAAAAAAGGAGACTGAGAGGACCCAGCCATGTGCGTTTTAGAGTATTTCCCCATCATTTATTTGCTAGAGTTGTTAGAAAGGGCAAAGCTACACTTTAATCAACTCAGAGCCGAGGTGGGGTGGCTTAACTAAACACCCCCAGAAAACCAATTAAGTCCACTTTCCCGATGATGTGGCATTAATCTTGCCGGAATAGGGCAGGCAAGCAGTGAGGAAACTCTGTGTATTCCGTGCTGCCAGCCCTGATGGCCAGGTGCCAGGCACTGGTAGCGCCAGAATACAAATTATGAAGCTGATGCCCGCTAAATAGCAAAATCTGTGATGCTAGAGGGCAGCGCAAGAGCAACGATGGTGCTGGCTGGATGGTGCTGACTGGCAGCAGGAGGGGCAGGGGATATGCCTTTCTGTAGGGTTCTTTGGGCAACTGGTAGGCAGAGGTAGTTGCCACTAGCAAGTAAAACACTTCATCTGAATTCTGAGTAGCAAGTCCAAGCTCAAAGGGAGGGCTACGTGTGTTCAGAATTCTGTAACTAAATGCATGTGTACAGCACCATAAGAGATGGGTGGAGGTTCAGGTTTACAGCACAAGTTAGGTTATTAGAAAACTTTTGGCTATCACAGAGAGATAGGTAGGGAAAACGTAAGATGGGCTAACACAAGAAAAGACTCTCGCGAAGTGAATGCAGTGGTTGGTGTACTGCCCAATGAGGGGATGGTTTGGGGACCACCCCAAGCAGCACGGTACAGGGCATGTACTGAACAGTGTGCAAGATTCTGCTAAGTTACTGACCAGCTTGAAAGCCAAATGGCGAGGCCATTTGGTTAAGGTCTTATTTTGCTCAGGTTGTATGAAATCAGTGAATGTGTAGCAAACCTACAACCAAGAGCAGGGAAAATCCAATATTGGGAGGAATCTTAGAGGGTGCATTTTCCTTGCTTTGCTGCTAATGTGTAATGTAGCTGTGAACATGTAATTAGAACTTCCATAATTGTATTTCATGTCTATATTATGGGAATCAATCCCCTTTCATCCAAGAGGGATGGTGTCAAGATCTATGTGCTTTGCATACTCAGACCTAAAATTATCTTTATTACTATGTCATGATTTTAATGGCACACGCCAAGAGGGACCACCACATCCTAATCTCTTTGTGAGAGTACTATATGCCACAGCTTGGATTAACATCCATGAAAATTTTATGTTCACTAAATCTGAAGTCACAATTACAATTTTTCAAATTAGTAACAGCAGTGAAGTGTCGTTGAGTGCTTATTCTGCAGCAGACACAGTGCAAATCACTTGGTGCAATCCGTTCCACACTCAGTTCAACTCTGAGAACTGGGCAGTATGCTCAGCTCCGTTCTGTAGATGAAGACAAGGAAGCTTTCCGAGGCGAAGGACTGACAACTGCAGAGTGGCCACCCTGAAACTCAACCTCTCGTCTGGCTGCTGCTGGTCCCCGCTCTACTGCACTGCCTCCCCAGTTATTTGAGAGGTTAAGTACATTCTGCGTAGTTAGGAAACCAACGCCTTATAGTCGATTTGGCAAGAAACTGAAGATCTTTCTATGGGCTATTGGGAAGCAGGAACATTTCTTTGGAATTGTCTCCTTACCTCCACACCTCAGTTCATCCAGTTCAATTAAAAACATACTCTCCACAAAAGAGAAATGTTAGCTCACTGACAATGAGGAGTCTGTGTGGGTGCTGGGCCTTTCCTGGATCTGAATGGTTGTTGCCAGCCATCTGGTCTTTCTCCATGCTGTGGAACTCCCTGAAAGAAAAGTCCATAATCTTTTTGATTTTTAAAAATTCTCAACATTATTTAGAAGTTTTAATTCCTGGAAAGGGTTCTCTCCTGGGAACCTGCCACAGGAGAGCTGACTGCCGTTTGTTCTTTCCTCCCACAGTCTGCTGCCAGCGCCCCACCCAGCTGCGCCCCCCTCCTCCCCGCTCAGTGCGTCCCTTGTGGTTCTTCCCACCCAAGGCCTTTTTGTGAGGAAGCCTTTCAAGATGGTTTCCCATTCTGGAGAAAACACATGTTTCTGATCAATCTGATGAAATGTATTTCCATTAAGACGTAATTTCTATATTTTCTACTTTCTTCATTCTGCACTTTACCTATCATTCTGAGTCCTGAATGCTTGAAAGTGCTTCACAGGCCTGACTGATTAAATGGCGCCTTCTTGCACGTCACACATGTCGGATTTGCTTCTCTCCTCTTCACCAACTTGAAGGAAGAAAGGTTTTTATTGTATAGGAGCCAATTCAGATAGATGAGATGTGAGCTGGGGTCTGTTCCACCTCATGCGTCATCGCCAGGACCATCCACTACATTCCGACTCCTTCACAGGGTGATGCAACTCGCGGAGCGAGCACAGCTGGCTTCTTGTAAATTAAAGAAGGCTTCCTCTCTTTTTGGCCCTTAAGAACAGAGAATTAAATGTGAGCTGTAATCTTAGAGAAGTTGACATATCCCTTCTTGAGGTTGTTTTTCAACTGTCACCTTCATATCAGTGGCATATCTGGTGTTCAGTAAATTCTAAATATGAATAATTACACCGGACACCCGAGAGTTGTTTTTATGGATTTATGTTCCTGCATATTTATGAAACTCAGATTCTGTGCACATTTTTCAGGATGGTATCCATACAAAAAGAGGTTTGAAACAGCAAAAGAGTTAAAAAAAATGTTCTTCATTTCACTTCCTGTTACTAGATTCAGCATTGGCAAAGGTAGGATTTGTATTAATTCATATGACACACTAATGTTGTGCAGTGACAGATGCTAAAAGTAAGATAAGAAGAGATTCCTGAGGAAGATGTTTGTGGATGACTGCAATGACGTACTCAAAAAAATGCTGTATTTACTGGCTGGTTAGATGTTCTCAGTGTGACACATTCAATTGTTTCCTGGGCCTGTTATCGGGACCTCGGTCTGGAGGGAGAGATATAAAATAATGTGTGCTCATGGTCCTCATTATAGCTCAGCGGCAATAGGGGATCCTAACCAAACCCCTTATTTCCTTGGGTTCTGTGGTTTAAGATCCACTTTTCCATTGCAACATCTCCTTTATCCATCAGCAGATATAAGGAATTAAGTGTGGAGAGTAGTAGTCTGCCACAGTCTAGCCAGCAAGAGAGGTTGGAACTTCCTTATGTGTTTTTGTGCCACCCGTTAGCTGGTGGTGGCTCAGTTGACTCTCCCTGCCCTCCTCAGTCCCATCTCTTCTCAACCCACCACCCTCCTCACTCTAGCATGGCCAAAGGATTTAACAAATTCAATGCTTCTAGGGACCTGACTGGTTATAGTAAATTCGAGAAGGTGGAGGAGATTTGCAACAGGCACTGGGCTCCCTATAAAGCATCCAACGGTCTATTCTTCCTCACAGTGATGGAGAAAATTGGGTTCATTTCATGTATTCTCTTATCTTACGAATAGTGGATATAGTGATTGCAGATCGTCCCTTCCTGGTAATCAGTGAACTAAAAGATTGAACTTAAAGTTCAGAAATTCTTGCAGACTGCTTCTGAGCAGTAGTCTGAGAATATGAACAGTATGCTACACAAAAGTTCAGACTGACAACGAAACAACTGGTTTGCTTTGTGGTGAGCCAAATGCCATTTTTCACAAACAATTATGCCTGAATATACTCAGATGAAAAATAAAATGAATATGGCAACCTTAGGCAACATTTTCCTTTAAGGGCATGGGAAGTAAGAGATGAGAGGAGCAGAATAAAACTTTCTAAGACTTTACAGTGACTCTTTTTGGAAAAAAGTCACTTCATTAGCTCTTTAGTCTTAAACTTCGGGCAACTTTGAGTCTCACATTAGACAAAAAGAAAAAAGACTGATATCTGAGCTAAAGATCCATATTTAGGATGTTAGAAAGCTATCTGTTCATTAATTAAAATAAGCAACATAATTCATTGAGTTCCTGCTGTCTTGAGCACTGGAGGTCATAATGATGATTGAAACTAGCCACAGTCTTTAGACAGTGGAGGAGTCAGACACGCATATTCAGATATTCACTAGGGGAGTGCTCAGGCTGCTGAGCATAAAAGGAGCACCTTGTGGGGATGAGGAGGGAAATTCTTTGCATGCTGCAAATGCCCATGTGGGGGAAAGACTGAGAAATATCCTCTGTGCTCGGTGTAGATTCTCAGCTTGACCTTCTCTTGCATCTTCTGTGACCTCCTGAGACCCCTTCACCTCTATTCCATTCTATATCCTTTGCAACTCTGCCAGTCTGAAAACTTCCTATTGGTTTGTTTTATGTCCTTCCATGACTGTTGGCCATGCGAGACAATTAAACTGGCTCTGTGAAGGTACTGGATCCATCACCAGGCCTTAATTTCATTTTGGAATCTTGGGGATTGAAGTTCCAGAATGACAAGGACGTAGAATTACTGTGACTCTACCTCCTCAATGTCCCATCCAGACCCCCCAACTTATCCTTCACGGTTCTCGGAGGAGGTCCCTTCTGCTATGTCCTCCTACACCATCTTCCCTTTTCCTGTCAGGGCTATTTCTTCTTCTTCTAGTGCTATCTGCTTTCTCTGCCTGGCTTCCAGCTTCAAGAACTGGATGGAGAAATTCTCTATCCATCTCTGCTCCTTCATCTCTAGGGTGGTAAATGTTAGTCTTTCGGGGCAAGTGACTTGGCATTTCAAAATGAAAGGGGGAGGAGAAGGGGAAAGATTCCACAATGAAATTATGTTCATTTAAGCTTCAGACTACAACTGCAGAGAACATCTGTTTTGAAGTCTGATGTTGTCTTTGTAACCCAAGAGAAAAGCAGGGTAAGATCAGAGGAAGGCTTTAGCCTTCTACCAGATGAACCACCTGCAGCCTGCGGAGGGGGCTGGAATTCGTTCTCCTGGGGTGTGGAGCTCCTTGCTGTGAGCCTGGTTCCCTGCTTCTGCTATGTTATTAAAGAACATTGGTTCTCCTGCCATATGTGCTAATGCTATCACCCTTCTACCTCCTCAAGAGGCCAATTTAGGACAACTTAAATTGGAATCCAAGTTACATGATCCTCAAAGTCTCGCAGGGTAGCCTGCATTCTGCATTATCCAGGCCCAAGAGGGAGCAACAATCCCGGGAAATATGCTCAGTCTGCTTTAAGGAGGCAAACTGACTCTGGGTGTGAAGGAAGACTCAGGGCCCTGTAGCCTTGATTGGCAGCTCCTCACTTCTTTCTGTGTGAGCAGAGCCTGATTTGCTGCAAGACAAATACATGATGTCTAAACTGGTGGATTTTAAAATGTCGATTGGTCTGTGGATTAGGCCAATCCATCCCACATTGTTGGGGCTGCAGATGCAGCTGAATGGTTCATAATTACAGTCTAAAGAAACTGCAGACAGCAATAGAGCCAACCCAGACCCTTTTTCTCCTTGCAGTCCATGCCAAGCTGTCTCCCACAGGGGATGCTAGTGTGGTTATCCTACAGTGTGCTTGCCCAAAGACAACACATCCGGTGCAGAGAAGATTGTTAGATTTCTAGAAATTGTCTGATCGTCTATCTGTTCCTGTGTACACTGTACCCTGCTTCATGTCTCAAGAGTGTCCAGTAACAGACCAAGCTGAATGGCAGTAACTTCCCTTGCAAATACGATATCTGTAAATGCAAGGAGATGCCACGGAGAGCACTGCAGTCAGGGATCCTGTCCTAGTACTGATACTGCCCTGTTCAGGCTGTGGGGCCCTGGGTAGAGTGAGTTACTCTCTTAAACTAACTTTTCCCCTCTGGTCAATAGGAAGGCTGGACATGACCGTCTCTAAGAGACTCCCATCTAGCTCTCACAGGTGACGAAGACAAGACTTAAAATGTTATCTCCAAAGGGGCACCACAAATGTGATCTTACTTCTGAAATTCGAACTCCAGCCTTTCTATGACAAACTACAAATAGCTGAAGGGGATTAAGAGGTACAAACTTCCAGTTATAAAATGAATAGGTCTTGAGGATGTAATGTACAGCATAGGGAACATAGTCAATAAGATTGTAATAACTTTGTACGGTGACAGATGGCTACTAGATTTATGATGGTGATCATTTTGTAATATAAAAAATATTGAATCACTATGATGTACACCTGAAACTAGTAGGATATTGTATGTCAATTATACTTCAATAAGAATAATTTACAAATCTCCAGTTTTCTCTTCTAATCAGGGAGTCCTGGAATTTCTCAAGTGAGGTGGAAGTTGGGCAGGTATCCAAGTCAGGAATTGAGGAAGGGGCTTAGAGAGATTTTTAAATTAAACATGATCCTTCTCTCTATCTCTCCCTGGAGACAGTTCAGGTAAATAGAGGGTCCATCTTACCCTGCAAAGGGGACGGCCAGAGAAAAGAGATTTAACATGATTTCTCAAATATTCTGCCTTACACTGGCTCTTACTAGCAGTAACAACGATTAACTTTAATGGAGCACTTTTTCTGACCTAGACGCTGTGCTAACTGCTTTGCATGCGTTATTTCATTTAGTCCTCCAAACAGCCCTACAAAGTGTGTGCTGTTATTATCCTTTCTTTAAACGCGGAGGAACTGAGGCTCAGGATTGTTTAAGTGACTTATGTGTAGTAATTTGGCTGTTAGTTAGTAGAGCTAGAATTTGAACCTAAGTCTTATTCCAGAGCAGACGCTACTCACTCTCATATTGTTTTAGTGTGCAGAGTTCTTCCGGGGCAAACAGGCCCCCAAGCCCTCCCTCTCCCTGCGCCCCCACTCCTCCTGCTCCCCTGCTCCCTGCAACTCCTCTTATCGCTCATTGTTTATTGTACCTTCTAAACAATAGCTAATGAGGCTGTATTACATGGTAGGGAGAGCCAGGGGTGATTTTATTCCCTGAAAACAGAGATGAGGTTGTGACACAAAAAGGTTAAGTGGCTCTGGTGAGGTCACAGAGCCAGCCCGTAGTCAGTGACAGCACAGTTCTCAGTCCCCGCCTTGGGTTCTTGAACTGACCCTAAGGCCTTTTGGCATCAGAGTTTAATTAAGAGAGTTATTTTCATTTTCCTTTCGATCTCCAATTTCCCATTTTATTGCTGCTTGATAATGGTAGATATCGAAGCCCCAGGCATTTTTCTTCCCCAGTGTGCTTTTAATGACTCAACTTATCACATAGAAACCACTTGCTGCAGAGTTAAGCTTTTGAAGCCTGTTTCTGTGTGTGACAGGGACTGTTGCCTTTTCTCAGAGAAAAACAACCACAAATGCAACTCAGGTTGTTAATTGAGCACTTTTTAAAAAAAAAAAAATCTTACATTTAAACCAGTAAATCAACATCTGTGAGTCATAAACTTGTTCTGCACCAGCCGTTAGTGGTCTGAATGTTTTTGCACCTACCTCCAATAAAGCATATTTTAGCTTAAAACTCAAAGATTCCTTGGTTTGTTGAAGTTCAAGATTCAGGAAATAGACAACTTACTCTATCACACTTATGGAGAGGGAGAGTGTCTTCTATGGTTGTTTGAAATTAGGTGCATTTTTATATTTCTTTTTTATTGAGTTGAGGTGGGGTGGAGGGAGGAGTATAAAGAGAAAGTATATGTTTTTGTACCTACTCCATGTGTTTGAGGGAATTCTTGTAAAAATGTGACTATTTTCTTAATATCATTAACATCTAGCTCCACACTCCTGTCCCCCAGCTCCTGCAGCCTTTTTTTTGACACTTATTGACAGGATGTTCCTAGTTTAAGGAGTTTCATTACTTGATGGATATAATTCTCTAAGTCTCTGGAATGTTTGAAAATCCAGTTCTACTCTCTCCCAAGTACAGGCGCAGAATGCTGTATTTCAAGCAAAAGTAAAGAAGTATTTCCTTGGTTGATTTTTCTTGAGTGCCTCAAAAATCAGATATAGTCTTGAAACAACTTGCCCAAGTGAATAGAAAGCAAAGCTCGGCTGATCCTGTTTTGCCAGTGGGGAAACTGAGTGAACATGAGTGCTGGGAAATGGAGGTTCTGCTCTGCCACACAGAACAAAGGGCAGACCTAAAGGCAGAGTCGCTGACATCTTTTAGTTCATCTTCACAAGCCATAGTGTGCGAAACTTACCTTTGAATTAGAAAGAGTTGGTGGCAAAGTAGAAGACCATAGTGACCAGGAAGTTGATAGTTCATTATTCAATATATATTTACTGAGCATCTGCAATGTGTCAGGCACTGGGCTAGGCACTGTTTTTTAGGATATGGTAAGACAGAAATATCATCTAAGGTTCATAAGAACATTTAGAAAAATCTACTTGGGTCCTAAAGAGAACAAAAATTTCATTTATCAAAATTGGTTAGGTTAATCAAGTGTGATACTTGTTACAGGCCTTATCAGATTATTAATATCCCAAATATGTACAAATATTTAATTTGTCCATATTAGCGTTCCTTGTCTTAAGTGAAGTTTCAACCAGATCCTACGTTAGATGCATAACTTCTGATGACATCAATATTCATAATCAGCTCCATGTTGAAGGAAGTTTTCTGGATGTCTGGGGTGGCCCCTGGCTATCTCTCCAACCCTCTTATTTTACCCAACCCCATTTCTTGATTTGGACGTTCAAACATTTTGAGCTTCTGTGCTTCAACACTGGGTTAGAAGAGTATGATTGACAAGTTGAGTTGTCATTGTTGAAGCATTGAAGGAACAAATTCTCTCATTGTTAGAGTGGAAAGTGTGGTTTAATCAAGGTAGGTTCTTTTAGTGTCTAATTTGGGGGCTGTTGTTAGGAGCAGTGTTTAAGTTAGGCCAGGGAAGAAAGCTGAGGAGCCAACTGGGGAAGACAGAAAGGACTTGCTGTGAGGAAGCTGCATTTGAAAATATAGAAGTACTTACACTTGGATTGAACAATACCAGCATTTTCTTAATACAACGTCAATAAAACAAAATCTTCCAAAGCAACTCTTGATTTGTCTGTTCTTTTGCTGATGTGTTCAAAGTGGGTAAGGCAGGATTGTTTCAAGATCCTTTTCTTTGCTGCTCATTTCGATGTGTAAATGTTCAATTCATTCATCAGCTGTTTCCCCAAGCTTTTCCCAGGATCAGAAGTGTCTGTTCTTGTCATCTGGAGACCAGCATTGTTTTCTCATACCTTTTGGAAACACAGCTGGATTACAACAATTCTTCAAAAATTAGAATTATCACATATAAATATTTTCCTCTGGTCACTGAAGGAGGGGCGTAATCTGAAGTTTGAACCAGGAATCCGAATTTTATTTTCTATTCCTGGCTCCTTCCCTCATTTCCTGTGGGAAACCTGCAAGTTACTAATGCTTCAAGGAGACAAAACTGGGATTAGATGAAGGTAAGCAGTTGTATTAAAAATAATCAGAGGCAGAGGTTACAGTTATAGGCAAGTGGTGGGAGTTCAACATATACTTAGAAATCAGGAAACAGTATTAAAAATAGCTTGCTCTGAGGTTGTTCAGAACAATTTATGTTTAATCTGTTAATCAAAGATAGACCTCAATGCCTGGCTCTAGCTATACATATGTGTTGTGTGTGTATTATGTACCTTTATATCTACTGATTTATTTGTAAATTAGGACCAACTCTATTTACGATAACCAATGTATCAGTGGAAAATTATTAATTATTTGGGATCATGTTGTGGTATCTGATGTGTCTGGAGTTCCCAAATGAAACAGGGATTTTGTCATGGCTGCAAACGATGTACTCCAGAAATTGCAAACCACATAGCCTTTGCATCACTTTTTTGGTGGTGGTCGCAGTAGGGTTGTCAGCTGTATCTAGTAGAGAAGAGTTTGTGAAAGAAAAGACAAAACTTTGACCAACGGTGGCATAATTACAGGAACAGAATAATAGCTTCCCCTTCCACCCAACCACTGCTGTATGAAAGCCCACGACTGGGTTCTAGTTTGGGGTCCCTGTTTTCCACTTTCTCGATAATACGGAAGAATTTGGGCCTTTGTTTTGGGGTCTCCAGTAGGTTGCCTTGGGCATGATCCGTATCAAGGGCAGCGAAACAAGAATTCTGCCCATGAACTCTGCCTCCGTCTTTTCTTAAGGATTGCACGTGTGGACTCAGACAAACCGAAGTCTCCTCTAGAAACGCAGCCCCGATCCTGACTCACTAACCGGCTAGAGTCCAATATTCATAAAGCCCTTTGAGGACACTGGCTCACGAATGCCCTGCTCCTGCTCGCACGCACGCCCCTTCGTCCGCATGCCTCACGTCCTGTGTGTCAGTCTTTGTGAATGAACGATGTACACGCACTTGGAAAACTATGCTGCTCCTGGGAGGAGGGCAGGAGCGAGTGACCAAGTCCTCAAGAATGCGTGGAGAATCAAACGGACTTTCCCCAAATGGTCGAGGCAGCCTCTGCACCCAGCCTGCTCGCTTGTTCTGGGCCCTTCCCGCCCGAGGAGCAGGGCCCTGAGGCCCGCCAGCTCCGCGCACCGCTCCTCGGCTGCCGGGCATCAGGGCCTCGCCGGGAGCGGGCGCGGGCGCGGCTGAGCTCCGCCCGGCCTTCCTTTCGTTTTGGGCCACCACCGGCGATTGGTCGCGGGTCCTAGGCCCGGCCCCCGGGCCGCCCCCGCCCCTCGCTGCCCCCGCCCCTCCCTCCCCCCTGCTGAGATCCTGGGGGATGGGGGGGGCGGGGGTGCCGGGCGCGCAGACCCAGCGGCCGAGGCTCGGCGCCGCGAGAAACGCCCTAAAGAGGGGAGGAGAGCGCGCGAGGGAGAGAGGGAGGGAGAGCGGCTCCGGAGAGCGAGACTGAGCTGCAGCAGCCTGCCGGCGGAGAGGAGGGAGCGGGGCGAGGACGAGAAGGAGGGAGCGGGCGAGGCGCAGGCGAGGCTGGGATCCGGGGCGCGCGCACTTTTCCGCAAAGTGCCAACTTCCCCGGAGAGAGTGCCGGGCGCGCACCTTCTGGGCGCGGGGGAAAGTCAGCAGAAATTTGAGATTTTAGGGAACAAAGTCGGATTCCCCCCGTCCCCTGTCCCCCTTTACTAGTCCCCATTAAAAAGAAAAACAACAAGAATAACAGCAAACTTGCTATAATCCTGTCTGTCCCCTACTCCTGGCACCATGAAGGCGGCCGTCGATCTCAAACCGACTCTCACCATCATCAAGACGGAAAAAGTCGATCTGGAGCTTTTCCCCTCCCCGGGTGAGTGGTGACTGTCTAGGCCCCCACCCCAGCTCTCGGCTAGGGGTCCCCTCCACTTCTCCCCTCCTTCGCTGTTCCCTTCCAGGCAGTGCGTTTTCTGCCTGAGCAGGGCGATGCTGGTGGCAGCTGGAGAGAGGTAGAGACAAGGAGGGAGGACTGTTGGTGGCCCAAGACCCGTGTTTGGGGGGTGGTATTTATTTTCACAGCTGTGTTTTTGTGAGTAGTGGGAAAAAGCTTATAGACTGTCCAGCACTCCCATTCCAGCTTTTTTATTTTTCCAAACGAGCGAGAACCCTCTGGCCTTATTCCTTAACGTTAGCGGGGGATGGACGCTGCTCAGAGGACATCATTCCTTGACCCTGCATCCCCCAGCGTTGGAGCTGGATGGAGGGCCCTGGGCAGTGAGAGCCGGAGCAGTGTCTAACTGGCTAGGCTTCAAGCACAGTTTCAAATGTTTTGCCTCCTGAGCTCTCCTGTCACATGTCCCTTTGCTATCCAGCTCCTCTTTTGTGAGTTGGGGGTAAGGAAATGGGAGGAGAACTGAAATTATCATCTTAAGTTGGGGAAATATCCGGATTCTATTCACGCAGGTTACTCACTTTACCCTTCTTTCTAATCTGCCATAAATCTGTCCTCGGGTACCAAAGATCTGTTAGAAGAGGGAGAATTCCTGACGCCAGACCTGACTTTGGGTCTTTGGTTGGTGGTGTCATCCAGTTCTTTGATTTGAAGGATTCGAAAAAGAAAGGGATAGGAAAGAAATTTCATTTTTTTCTTAGACACAGATTTGAGTGTTAAGCAGTTTAGAGGAGTCTGGCTCTTTAGAACTCCTGGAATAAATGCACCTTGAGAGGAAAAGATGCTTTCTTTTAGGATAGGGAACTGCCAGTTATCCTTAGAGATTAGTGATTTGGAGGTAAAGATATAGAAAGATGTAGAGAGAAGGTGATTTCTGGAAAATAATTGCAGTAACATGTTGCTCTGTTGTATCTGATTATCAATAAGTTTAGCTGCTGCTCTCTGTGGTTAATACTTCTTTGCCTCTGGCATAATTAATTGCTTGTTTAACCCTTTCTTAATCTGTTTAAACTTTTGACACAAGCCAAGCTGGTGTTTTGTCATTTGGAGATACTTAAGAAATGTTAATAAAGAGACTTGGTCATATCCTCTCCTTTTGACGCTCTAACATTCAACCCCGGTACTGCTGTGCACAAAGAAGTCTGAGCTTGTTTGTTGTCACAAGGATGACGATGGTGATGGTCAGAGTGCTGCTGAGATCAGCTAGAATGGTGGAGACAAATCAGGCACTTAGAGCTACAATGCAGAAATGATGTTGCTATGATGGTTGTGTTTGGGGGTTCAAGGAAGCCAGAATAAATTCTGTTAGTCACCGTTGATTTAAACTATATATCAATAAGTGAAAGGATAGGTCCCAGCAAAGATATAAACTCAGCTAATAGGTCCTTTCCCTAAGAATGGCTTGTTTATATGTGTGTTTATGGGGAAGAGATAGATTTGATCATCTGGGAAATATTGTGTCGATACGTCAGTCCACATACCTACAATGGATCTTGTGTGCTGGGAATGAAAAAGATCCCCTGGCAACACATGTTTTAGATCACAGTAAACAGCTGAAGCAATTTTTTTCTGGTAATTCAATATTAAATATTAGAGACTAGTATATGGTGCTGTTATTTCAGTTATTGATAAAAGAAAACCCTGGACAAGTAATTTTCCCATCTATAAAATGGGGACAGTAAGGCCCAATGCTACAGTCACTATCCATTAGAATAAGCACCTTTACAGTACCTGTCTTTTTCAAAAAAGGTTCACTAGCCACTGATCAGGTTTTGTAAGTAACCTTCAATACAACAAAATTTCATTGGGTCAAAGAAATTGGGCAGCCTTTCACTATTCATTTTGAGATTTGATTTCTGGCACGATCTTGGGGAAAATAAAGAGAGAAACTTGAAAATATGTATAGAATATAATAACTAAGTTTTAGTTAATTTTTTTCTGGATGTTTAGTAGCATATATGTGAATATTATACCCATATCTCAGAGAGTGAAATAGAGGCACAGAGAGGGTAAGTCACTTACCTAAGAATATCTCGAGAGCCAGCGGCTGAAGTAAAATTATTCTGTGTTTCTTACTTCTCAGTATACGTTGCCTTGAGTAATACTGCAAGTTAACCTTTGAAAAGCACAGCAAAGAAACTTCAGTTGAGACTTAAACTTGCAGGTGCAAGGATGGAAAGAACACTGGCCAGCACTGCCTGCTTTTGACAATGGAAGGAGAAGACACTTGCTAAGTGGGGATTTGCTTTGCCTATCAGCCCATATAGGACGTGTGTTTAAAGTTTAACTTCTCACAGCATGGCTTTATGTCCACAACTGTGACTTAAATATTTGTCAGAATGATTCTGTGGGTTGTTTAGTTTCTTATGTGTGGAGACAACTAGTTTGGGATCTTATCTGGTTTAAATCATTAAACCAGCTCCCCCCACCCCCTCCAACCCCTCCCAACATTTGAGAGCCAAAGAGAGGCAGCAGGGAGGTGTGCGTCAAAACAGGGATCCTGGGTGATTTGACTGTCTTATGGCTGGGACCAGATCAGGAACCTTTGTTCCCTTTTATTCTAGATTGAGACCTCACAAGGTTTTTGATAGCTGTAAGAACCAAATTAACATATACTTCGAAATAACACTGGAGTTGAATTTTCCTTATAAGTGTAAAATTGGGTATACCATTTTGATTGCAATGTGCGATTGCAAACTTCTCAGATCTTAAATGGGCTAAAACAAACAAAGCCACTGAGTGTCCATGGAGTTCCTTGCTGGTGTGGAGCTTGCTGAGAAGGGGTGGAGGCTGGGTGCCAAAGCAAATACATCCCCAAGCCGCTTAATTTTTCCTCTTCTTCCCCACGCCACCTTCTTGGTGAGGTGAACACAATGCCCAGAGAGCGGGAGTTCTAACTCTGGATGTTTGCTCTTGTACCAGAATAAAAGGATCCTCCCCGCTCCGACCCCAGCAGAGGATGTCCATCGTCGGAGACCTGTGCTGTCTTTACGGATAGGAAGCAGCTTTGTCCTTCTCCCAGTCCCTTTGCTCAGTCTTTGTATCTTCATCAGTGTAGACAAGAAAGAAGGGCAGAGCTACCCAGGCTATTAGGATCGCTCAGACCCCCATGTGCTTTCAGACCCCCGTGGACCACACTCCATTAGTGACTAAAGAGCTCAGTGGTTCAGAGTAAGGACTCTGGAGCCGGCCTGTCTGGGTTTGAATCCCAGCTCTGCTACTTGCTAGCTGTGTGACTTTGGACAAACTACTTAATCTCTCTGTGCTCTAGCTCCTGCATCTCTAAAATGACTGTAATAATCATTCTACCTCGTAGGGTTGATATGAGAATTAAATCTGTTAATGTGTGCAAAATCTTAAAACAGTGCTGACCCATAATAAATTGTATTTAACAGTTAACTAGAAAACAAGTCAACAAAAAGTGACCCTGACCAGTGTAGAATTTACAGGGGCCCTTGAAATGTTTGATAGGAGGTACTGTTGTCTTATGCACCTCGCGTCATCTCTTATTTGAGAGGGAAAGAAGAGTAAAGTGAGAGAATGTTTTCACCTGCTTAGCTGAGACCTCATGCCGGTGGAGCTCTGTTCTGTGCTCCAGACAGCAAACACAGTGAGCCCGGTGACTTGCAGAGTGTCCGAGTAGCTCCAGGTTCAGACTGTCAGAGTTAAAGGCATAGGGATCAGTCATGTACTTTGGGTGATGGAGATTGTCAGTGCTACCTCAGAGCCAGAAGGACACCAAGACTAGGGGCAAGGAGGACATTTGCCGGGTTGATGAAAAAGTAGAGTTTTTCAATTATACAGAGTTGAGAAATGTATCATGTCCAGTTATTATAAAGAATCGCACATTTTATTTATTTATTTGGTTGGCAGAGCTTGCATTCCTGGCATTTTTGGTTAGTTTGTATTGCTGTTTTTTTGTCTGTGTAACTTTTTTCTTTCTTAAAGAGACCAGACCACCCTGTAGGAGGATCACCTCCCTCCAAGAGACAAACCAGCCCGTGGTCAACCTCCCAGAGCCCAGTTTGCTTTGGGCTCCATCAAAATCTCTGCAAAACCCGGAGCTGGTTAGTGTAGGCCAGGATTTTTCAGGAAAGCGAGGCTCCCTATTTCAAAGAGCACAGAGAACTCTACAATGGCTACAGTGGCTGTGCAATTAAAGATCTCTCTCTGGTTTGCAGAGTGGATAAGCCATGGCTGTGGTGGCATTCCGTGAGCTTGCACCGAAGGTAGATCCTTGCCGTTCGCAAATTATGGGGATATTTCTGAAACATGCATTGAGTGTGCACTATGTGCCAGGCCCTTTCACATAAAATAGCACTTCCACTTCACACTGACTCTGGGGTGTGGAGAGGTATTATTTTATCCATTTTTCAGATGAGGAAAATGGTATTCAGAGAGATGCATGATTGCCCAAGGCCACACAGTTAGAAACTTACACACTGATGAGCTGTTGCGGGCATTTTATCCCTAAAATAGAAGCACCATGTTATTCACAGAAACTCTGGACGTTAAGAGAGGGGCGTATGAGAAGGCAGGGATGGTCGGTGCTTTGGGGGTTGAGGAAGTGCGGGGGCTCCCTGCCATCCTGCAGGACTCCTCTGAGCTTGGGGAAAGGGCCTGTTCCATGGGCTGTCTCCATGTGTGGCAGCCCAGATGTGTTGCTTTAGGAAGATGCTTGGAGGTACGAGCAGCGCTTGCCTCAGGTCACCTGGCAGAGCACCAGGGTTCTTGGTTTTTCAACGTCTTCCAGATGTACTTCCTTCTCTCACAGGTGGGGAGGTGATTATGTGACCACTTCCAAGGTCACCTCCTTCCCGGAGCCTCCTATTGTGCCTGGTTTAGCTCTTTCGTTGCAGGCACTGCTCTCCATATAATCTCACTCACAATCTGGGTGACAAGAGACACAGATCAGCAACTGGTTCATTTTCTTAATACAGTTGTAGTTTAATTTTCCTGCAAAGAAGCCATAGGTACCTACATTTGCTGTCTACATAGCAGATAAGTTTTATTATTATTTTTTTGTCTAAAATTCAGTGTTTTCAAGTGCGTTTCATGGGTCAGGGCGCATTGTTTGTAGTTATTCTGGCACAAAGAGGGAAGGCAAGTCCTGGAGTACGACCTGTGCACCTGCCAGCCCTCCACGGCCCATGGCTCATAGAGAAACAAACAGGCACTCTGGCTACTTGTCTATGGGTAAGGTATTGGCTCCTCTATCACTGCCTTATGGGGGGCGTTTTCTCCAAATAATTGATATCCTTGGGCTCACACAGTCATCACAGACAGGAATTTCTATATTAGCAACGTGGTCTCCGTGTTTTTTTCTGGCTGTTCCAGAATGAAATGTTGGCTCCATTTCCCTGCTTAGATGGAATCTCTGATGGGATTTGCCTCCATGTTCACAGAATTCTAGGTCTGCCCTTTGCTTACAGCTGTTAAACTCTTCTTAACTCGGGGTTAGGAATGTCAAGGCAATTCCCAAATCTATCATTTTTACTTGTCATGTGTCCATAGCTACTTTTTGCTTTTTTCAGTTGGTTGAAGATATCTTTTTTTCAAAACATCAGTAGATGTTTTTCAAATTGCGTAAACAGGCTATTTCTACTTGGCTACTTTTCCAAAGCCCCGGATCTATCTGTGTTACCTTTTTCTTTCAATTGTGCAGTTTGTAGTCTCCACTGCAGATACAGAAAGAAACTGGTCTGTAGTGTAGGTTGCAATGGATCCAGTTTCACTGGCAGGGAGCCATGCTTACAGACACACTCAAAACATTGCTGTTCAAGCCATAAATATTTATTGATTATTTGGCCAACTTCATCATATTTACCAGGTGCTTTCCAGTTTCTGGTGCTTGAGTCCTAGCCTGTCACTGGACACTCGAAATGTGGCTTTTTTTTTTTTAATCATCCCATCAGTTTTTTTCAGTTGTCCTTTTCTGTAGCATTTAGGTCTGTCTCTGAGAATTGTAAAATAATGACCCAGATGGTGCTTTAAGATCCAAAGGAGCATTGGAAAGTTTTAAGCTGTTCGATCTGAGTTCTTGATGGTGTATAGACAGGGAGATCACATAATTTACCGTCCCATAGGTGACACTTTTGAGAGTGCACTGTTAATAATTACACCAGAATGATAGACGTAAACTGGGACTCTGCCAGCAAACGAGGGTCACCCTACTTTGACACTGGATTTGGGCGATAATATGCTTTATAATATCTATTCTCAATGTCTAACCTTAGGGTTTAGAGCGTCCAAAGTAAGCTAACAGGACCAGATTAAGAGTTTGAAACAATTCAAGCTCTGTGTGGTTTCCCCCAACCATAAGTTATATTTTTAAATGTGTTTTTGACACATAATATAATATTTCTCAGTCCCTGAGAAACTAAAAATCAACCTCAAACAAGTTCACTTCAAGCATTTGAAACTTCTCGGTAGCTTTGGATTGGGTGGTTGTGCTAAGCTGTTGATTTTTGCTCTGCAAAGTTCTGGGGAGGAACTGTAAACTTTCTGCGTGTATTGTGTGTGTGAGAAAATGAACTTTGGAGGAGGGGGAAAATGTCATCATTGCACAAGTGAAGACAATTAAAATTTTTTGTTTTGTTTTAATGTTTATCCAAAATGAAAAGTTTTACTGTTGGGATCAAAAGGGGCAAAAAAAAAAAAAAAACCGAGAGATTTTTTTTTTTTTGTACCATTAAAGTGGGTAAAAGCAAAAACAAAAGTAAAAAGCCAGCCCTCAGTTCTTTAGGAGGGGACGAAGGGAATGGTGGAGATTCAATTGCAGCATCCATTTTGGCTAAAAAAGAAGAGAAAGAACGAATAATGATGACGGGAAAAGAGTCAGAAAGTGTGAAAGAACTAAGGAAAGAACAAAAGGAAATAATGAAAAAAAGGAATGAAGGAATTTAAGTGACATTCATAGACTTTTGGAAGAATCCTCCTGGGGACCAAGCATTGCACTTGGGTCGGATTCCAGTCTCAGGTGTCCAGGTGGGTAATTTTGGGTCTGTCGTCTCCATTCTTTGTCTGTGTAATCGTTTCTGAATACTTTAGGTCCCTCCTGGGTGTGTAGCTGGACAGGATGACTCTCAGATGAAATACTCCCTGTGCTCCAGGTGCTCCCATGGGGAAGAGTGCAGGAGGACTATTGTTTGAATTTATGGAAATGTATGTGGATCCAGGATTATTTATAGTTTCTCTGCCTTTCGGGCCCTTTCTTCCAAGAGTTCTAGGCTAAAATAATTTCATGGGTCAGCTTCCAGGAGGACATGGGTATTTCAGAAGCATTTGCAGGAGGTGAAAGAACAGGGAAAGGATTATTTAAGATATAGAGAAGAGCATGGGAAGGATGCTGACAGTTTGGAGTGAAAGAAAGGCTTACATAAATAGGAAGAAAAATACGTTGATTGTGGAAAGGGAAGAGAGAAGGAAGTGTGAGGCCAGGACCTACACGAGAGCATTCTGAATCTCAGGATGAATTTTGCCTCTGAAAGTAGGGAGATTTTAAGGACAGAGCAGTGTTATTGAATAGGCTTATGAGAGAGGTGAGGTTTTTTTTTTGGCTAGCGTTACTTTACCTCCCACGCATACTCTTAGTTGTTAAAACCTCTGTATCAGTTTATCAGAATAAGCGTTAAACCTCAGAGAAGATGACAAAATCAATCAGGTACATATTTTCAAAGTACAAATGGAAAATCAAGCATCTAAGTCAGGCAAGGGACCCTGAACCTGGTGAGTCTTTGTGGACTCCTGGTTTTGGAGTATTTAGGAACTCCTACTATGTGCTGCGTATTGTATCTGCTCTCACTGAGTGACATTTCTGTGCAATTACAGTTTTGTGTCACGGTAATTCATTACTTATTATTCGTGTCAAAATCAGAGTGTGTTATTGAGTCTGATTTTAAAATACTCTTTGGGAGTATCCATCACTGGAAGTTTTCAGTGGAAGAGTTTCCATGTGATGACTTCGAGTACTTCTCGTATTTATACGGTCTTCCTATCTATTTGATATTCCTTGCCTAAGATTTAAGTCAATTCTGCACATCATGCATAGGTTGTCTTATGTCATTGAGATACTAATTAAATGCATGGAATGCAGTGAGGATTCATGCATGATAGGGGCAGACATCAGCGTAGTAGGAATAAGTATTGTGTATAAAATAGGGTGTACACTCTGGGGGGCTCATCACTGGGTGGAGAGTCAGGTGGCCTGGATTCTGGCCATGGCTTTGCAACTGTTTGTCTACGTGACCTTGGACAAGTCATTTCGTTTTTCTGGACCTCATGTTCTTCATTGGTCAAATAAATTAACTAGAGCAGATGACCTATAAGGTTTCTCTTAACACTGACATTTTAGGACTCTACGTAACATTTGAAATAATAAGCCTTGGAGAGAGCATAGAATGTCATTCAAGAAGTAGGAAAAATGGGGATGTTTTTCTTCTGATCCCCAAATTTTGTTAATCACAATTCAATCATTGGGGGAATTTTGGATACATTTGTGAAGGTTAACTTTCAAGGAGAGAGATGTTAGAAATTGTTACCGGCCTTCCTTACAGTTGGAGCAACTGGGTACATTGTCTCAGGGGTGACACTGGACCAGGAGTCACACCTTCCTCTTGGTCTCCCTCCATGAAACAGCTTCCTTTTTCCATAAGCCTTTGCTACAGTTGCAGCGGAAGGCAGCTCCAGTGCGGGGTCTGGTCTGGAGGAAGGAGATGTAACTTAGGGGTCCGGTAGGTGAAGCAGCCAGCCCCAGCTGCATCCTCAGGGCTGAGCATGTGGTCTGAGCTGGGAGCTCACTTCATCTCAGCTGCCCCTTCTCAGTGCACTGCTCTGTGCATAAACAGTCCCCTCCTGCAGCAGGAATGCATTCTGCTGAAAGCCACCTCAGAGCCTCTTCCTGACATCCCCAGAGTCAAGCCCCTGCCTCCTGTTTGTGCAGAGGGAAGGGCCCAGGCACGCTTGCTCCTGGCTGCTCACGGAATGGCGTCTGCGTGGCAACCAGCTGACCCTTCCACAGGCGCAGGCTGCCTGGCAGAGTTGGGGGGCAGACAAGATACCTCCTGCTCTGGTTTCCTCAGCAGTTCAAAAAGCTACAAGTGTGTGTTGGGGTGTGGTAAGCACAGGCGCTTGCTTTCAAAGGCTGCTTGCGCAGCAGCGCAGGAGCATGGCCTGCACACAGTTGTTATCTGAAAATCATCTTCTTGATGTTATTTCTACATTTTGAGAAAGATCTGTCACAGTTACTCTTTTCTTCCAGAAGCAGAGACCTACGATCAGCCTGCCAGTTTTGGGGAAAAACAAAAAAAAACTGCCATTGATAATAGGGTAGAGTCTGTCTACGGGGACTTATGTAGGCATTTCTCATTGCCATTCGTTTTAACTTTTTATTTTGTTTTCTTTCTCTTCTATTAGTTGTTGTGTGCTAACTTATTAATGTGCTGAGAACCTCATTCTTTTACCCTAATCCCTAATAGCTGAGTATTATTCTCACTTCACAAATGAAGAAACTGAGAGGTTAAACAACTTGCCCAAGGTCACCCGGCTGATAGGGGGAGTCTAGATTCCAACCTAGCTCGAGCTAACTCTCAAGTTCTGTCTGTTGCCTTCAGAATTCTCGGAATTATTTGGATGTTTGTTGAATTTGGGGAAATGCTAGGGTTGGTTTGTGCGTGTTGTTTACCAGTTCACTTAATACTTGGTGATAATCTGGTAGCATTTTACAGTTGGCAGTGTAACTTCACCACACTGAGCCCCAAGGTAATGCTTAGAGTTATGGACATTTGGCACATGGGGAAGCTGCTGAGCAGCGATGCTAAATTTTTTTCCTAAGGGTACATGGTAAGTAAGTGAAGCTAGACTTCTCCAAAGAACCGGTGTTCATTCAGCCATGCACATTTTAAATATTTCTTTGATTTGATGAGTACACGGTGTGCTCACTTTAATAGTAATGATCATAAACATTGGTTTGTGATCAGAAGTGCACACAGGCACCCTCTTCTCTTTTGGTAGAGATAGATTCCACCACATATTTTATATGTGGATGGCGGGTCACGCCCAGCAGGCTAAGTATTGAGCGCTGAGTGGGTTGTACAGATAACTATGACATAGGATCTGGGGAATTTGCACAGCTTTCCGTGATGCCAAGCCACTGGCCAAACTTTAAGTAGGGTGGCAAGTTAGTTCCTTCTCAAGAAATAAAAAAACGTGAGTTGCCCCACAGGCTACTAGACACATATGCAATTTCCTTCTGGGGTAGATTGATGTTGGACTGTGAGAAATATGTTTTTTTTTTAAATCTAAAGAGTTCTGAAGAGAATTCTTGTCCAACCTGTCTTTTCCTATGTTGAAATATATGGCATATTGCTTTGGTCTTCTGTGCCTCAGATTACCCCTTTTAGCAAATGAGATTCATTTTAATGACTAGCAGAAACTTCAGGTAGTTTCCTGAAGGAACACTTCAGGAAAAAAAATAAAACAAACCCCAAAAACCTTTGAATCTCATACTACATGTTATGGGAAAGAATTGTGCCAAAGAGGCGTCCAGGAGTTAATGACTCTTAGATGCATGATATTTTTCCCCGGCTAGTTTCCATTTGGGGCAGGGGCGTTTGCTCTGGCACCAGGTATATACACTTGGAGTTTGGCAAAGTTATTTTAGATTATCCTCCTAATACAATGTGTTGCTCCTTAGCCATAAAAATAAGTTCGCTTTCCACTTGTTTTGGTCATTCTGGAAGCCAGAGCATTCCAAGGCCAATGACAGGTTGTTACACTGAGAAATCTCTCCTTGGCACGTTGCTGTTTCCTTGGGAGTGAGTGTGATCCTAAGTAGCCCGCAGTGCCCTTAGGGGCCTCTGGTTTATTGGGGAAGAGTAGGTGGGAATGGAAAGTAGAGGGTGGCACCCCGTTGCAGCAAACATGGAGATAATAGTTTTAAGTTTGACGTTTTGAATCTGGCCACTAACTTTACTGCTTGCCAGGCAGATTTAGTCTTGTAAAGCAAATCTTAGTGCGGCTGCAAGGTGTGTCTTCTACTCAAGCCAGGGTTCAGGCGTCCGGCTTGGTGCCCTCCGCTTGTGAATAGTTTTGGTCAGGCCTAAGGAGTCCTTGGTCTTACCTTTTCCTGGCTTGAACATTTTCTATGCTGACAACTGGGTAGGTCCACCCATGGGTAGTCATCCTTTTACCTTCTGCCTGGTGTGAGACTCCGGATACTTGAGTCTGTTTTTACTCTGAGCTGCCAGATTATAGCCACCTCTCTACATCACCTCTGTGTTCTTCTGGAAGAAGGGTGCTTCTAGTGAGTGGACTGCCTTTCATTGGGAGAGAGTGGCAGAGTTAATGGCCCCACGATTAGAATGTCCTCTGGAGTCATTGGTGATGCAAGGAGTGTGATTAAATTAGGGGCGGTATGATACAGAGTGGCCATACTGAATACTTATGAGTTCTCTAACAGTGAGTCGTGCCTGTGCGCGCGTGCAGGAAATGCTTCCTTGGTTTCACATAAGATCAAGAGTTCAGTCTTACACCTTCCTCACCTCCTGATGGAAGCCAAACGTTCTTCAAAACTGCTAGGTGCCTGTTTTTGGTCTCTATCCATATCCATGCTCCAGTTTGGAGGAGTGAGGGACGTGAAGCTCATATTTATAGAGTACCCACTGTGGGCTCCTCAATGCACTTTACACAGGTAATCGCATTCTTCAAACAATTCCATGAGGTTGGTATTTTGTCTCATTTTGAAGATAAGAAATTGAGTCTCAGAAAGGCTGCAATAATTTCCCCAAGCCTGTAGAGCTTTCAAGTCAAATTTGAACTTAGATCTTCTGATTACAAAGTCCTACCAACTATTTCAAATCTGTTTGTAGAGAAATTTTGCTAACGTTCGCATCACAGGCTTTGATTCTTGGAACATCCTTCTGTGCGGTGTGCTCTTTTAGGCTTCTTGTTATTATCAGTGTAAGGAAGAAAACATTCAGTTTGTCTATAAATATCTACCATTGGGATGTGTTATAGAGAGGAAGCCAAAAAAAAAGTTCACATCATTTCCACTGTGCATTTTCAAATTCAAAATGGACAAATGAAAAGTGGCTAACTAAATTTACCAAACTTGCATACAGCACTGGTGCCTTGACCCCCATTTTCCAGATTGGGAAATCGAGGAATGAAGTCAGAGCTCCACCCGTGCTTGAGAATTCTCTAGGGAGGGGATATTCAGAGGCACAAGTCTGGGCCTTGAGGCCACTTGATGCAACAGGAATGTTTGTAGAAAAATAAATACACAGATGGAATGAATCAATGTGTACGTGTGGACCTGGAGTTAACCTCTGATTCAATTGGAGATTTTTTTTGTTGTAATAAAGTGTCTTTTTATTTCTGGATTTCTGAAGGCTTCTCTTAGGGGAGCTTCGTGGCTTCTCCATGCCCTCGCTCATACCCTCTGTGATGGATGGGCTAATGGGAGACATTTGAAATTCCAGTCTGGCTGCAGTGTCTCCAAAGGGTTTTGGGTGCTGGATGAACAAAACAGAGACTTTCTTTTTTAAATGAGATTGGGCCCTGGCGACTTGCTGCTTGCTGGGTTCCTGGGGTGTGATCAGTTGGTGCTACTCACAGGCATGCTGCAGACAGCGAGCAGAGAGCGAAGATGAGTCTAGTCTCCAGTGGCCCCCAACGGCCTTGCTGTGTAAGAAGAGAATATTCTCAGTGTTTTTATGGGTAAACCAATTCCAAGGAATTGATATTGGAACTTTCAAAAGCTGGTGCGAGACACACATTAGGCTCCTCCTACACAAACCAGTCACAAGTTTATTTGTGAATCTTCTCGAAATTCCTGTTCTAGTGGAGCCTGAATGCAATTCACCTTTTTTAGTAATTGGTATTTGATTCTTCTGTTGGTCAGGTGGATATGTTTATGCCACAAGTTTCTTACCGTAATCTTAAGATAGAGATGGATTCATTTCCCTCTGTGGTAGAGGAGACCTCGAAGTCACAGAGAAGGGATTTCTATTTAGGTTGCTTCATAGAAAGTAATCTTTGTCCCGAATCGCACAGCCTCTGCTTCATTATGTTTGTAATAATGATGTCCCTCCCTGCAGGTACCCTGGTGTCCTGGAAGGAGCAGGATTTGGAGATGAGACAGCCCTGGCTTTGAATTCAGGCTTTCTGCTTGCTAATTTGTCCTTAGGCAAAGTGTTTAATTTCCCTAAGCCTTCCCTTTCTAGTCCTTACAATGGAGAAAATAATACAGAGCTTTCAGGGCTATTGTAAGGATTTGAGATAATTCCTGTAAAATACTTTTCCGCTGCCACAGGGTCTCAATCAATGGTATTTGATCATTTTCTCCTAGGCCACCATATTCTGTACAAGTGTTCTTTGCTGACAGAGCTGTTATTACTTCAGTGGTTGTTAAAACTGTGGTTACTCTTAACCTGGTTACAGAAAATTTTCCACTTGACACCCCCATAACCAAGTGGGCCAGAGCAGTCCCTGTGGCCAGTTACAATATTTTCTTCCTCTCACGCATACTTACCCAACTTGAGTTAAGGCTTTGGTCGCGTTTCCAACTCTGAGGCATTATTTTCAGGCATTGCCCCTTGCCACTCAACAAGGCCGCTTCTCGGAGTTGCTGTTATCAGGATGTAGAATTACTGTAATTGCTGAAGTAGTCTCCTCTTTGCCCTGGAATCCTTTCTTTTCTGGGAGTGACCCAGGCATTGAGGTTTACTCCCTGTTAAGAGAGCAAGCCAGGAGTAGAACTTACATTCTCCCAGCTGTCACTTCCTTAGCCAGGCTGCCTTCCCCATAAACGTGCTGTGAAGGTCCAGGTCTGTGAATCCATCTGGCGTCCTCCTGAAGAGAACAAGCCTCCAAAATGGAAAAGCCCGCTGTCCTTTCTTTCTTCTCCACACCCCATCCCTTCTGTCCCCCAGCAAATGCCGATTAGACCTTCCCAGTTCTAGCAGACTTTCCCTAAAGTACTTTGTGACTGAAGACGTTTGTAGGATGCCAGTTGCCAATTGCAATGGTTGATTTACAGCCAGAATCTGGCACCTAGAAAAGGGGATCCTGTGTCTTTAAACAGCTGTGCGCCAGTGTGTGTAAATGTGCTTGCTAATCCAGTGACTAATTCAGTATATTATAAAGCAGCAATGAGCAGGCTGCCAAGGCAGGGCTGCATCCCAACTGGAGTGGTGTGTAAGGCTCAGAGAATTATGTCTTGAATTCTGCCACACCACCCGGCTCTGGAATGGACTTGAAATTTCATCTATCATTTCCCTGAACCAGAGTCAGCACTTGCCTTCTCCTGGTTCCCATCCTGCTCTCCGCCTGCCCCCTCTCTTTCCTCCACTCTCCCTCCCTCCGTTCCTTGGGTCAGTTTATTTACTCATCTGAGGGTGGAGCTGTGCTCAGTCTGAGTCAGGGCTGGGGCACCAATCAGAACTGCTCTGGGGCATTCCAGGGGACAAAACTCATGATCCCTCTTGGAAAAGAATTTTCCAGAAGATCTCTTTTGGTCACAGTATTGTGACTGCACCATTCTGCGTTCATGTCCAGTGAGCCTGGCCTGGAGTTTACCTGAAGCCCTGGCCCTGTTCTACCTGCCCTTCCTTTGTCTCCCCCGAGGAGTTGGGAGAGAAACCTGCAGAAACAGCTGGATCTCCGTGGAAACTTCTTTCCCGTGAAAGCCTTACACATAGAATATAAAATTGTAAATGTCGCTTTAAATGAGTGCTTGGGCAGTGTCTTCTGGGGACATCTTTGGGTTAGGGGAATTGGAGTATTCTGCTTGTCTCCTGAAGTCTGTGGCCCTCCCTCTCAGTCCCCACATAAGTGGTTCCAGAAGTTGTAGACACCAGGTGTCTGCCTCTGGACATAGATCTTACCCAGCTTCTCCCATGGACTCCCAGTGAGCGGAGCCTATCTGCCATCTCACAAGGCTTGCAGAGGTCCCCCCCTCTCCCGGTCTTCCGTCTCACTAATGCCATCCATCTGTCATTAGAGTTGTCCTTGACACCTTGACCCCTTCCTCTCCCTCCCTACACTTGAGACGTCAGCAGGCTCTTTCCTCCCCCTTCTCCAGTGCTTCTGGAACCCAGCCACATCACTCAGTCTCCATTGCAAAACCTTTTGTCTTAGTCATCATCATAGCGCTCATCACGAGTTGTGTGTGTGTAGCTCTTGTTTGTGTGCTTATGTGGGCTTTGTTGTCTCCACTAGAAGGGAAACTCCAAGTGAAGGGTCCCCTCTCCCAGTCATCAAGGTATTCCCATTGCTCGGCCCATAGCAGGTAGTTCACTAGCTCTTTTTAAAAAAAACAATTTATTGTTTTTTGTATTGCAATATGATTCACAGAACATGATATTTACCATTTTAAAGTGTACATTCAGTGGTTTTTAGTACATTCACAGAATTGTGCCACCATCACTGATATCTATTTCCAGTACGTTTTCATCACCCCCAAATGAAACCCTATATCCATTGTAGCAGTTAGGAGCTCTTTTTGGATAAAGGAATGCTGATCAGGCTGTCCAGCCGGGGACGTGAGGAAGTGGACCCATGTTTCCTGACGAGAGCCCCCTCCCATTCTCCCCTGATGCTCCAAGCACATACCTGGGGAAGCTGCCTGCATCTCCCCCGTCTCTAAGGACTTTTTCAACCCCTGCGCCCTCACCAGTGAGGCTCCAGCTTTCTGGTGGCTCCCTTGGTTGGGCTCCACTGTGTAGTGAGCTAGTGCACGTCTGTGCAGAGATAATGAGCGCTTTCACCAGCTGCATGCAGACCGTTCAGTCCGGGAGCTTGGGGCTGTGGTGGCTGCAATTTCCTAATGGCTTCCTGATGAGGCAGAGACATTTATTAGCAGCGGATGAGGGCTGCAAGTCTCAGTCTCTCCCTTTCCCACCTGACGCAGGCAGATGGAGAGTGGCTTCTGCTCCCTCCCTCTTTTGCATTGATCACTTTTTCTCTGCTCTCCACCCATTGGCCTATCTCGCCCATTGATCTGGAAATTGGGTCTGACTGGCGACTTCTAAGCCTCTTGGGTTTGCCACTGGGAGGGGCATCTGATGCTGTCTACTCTGGGCCAGTGTGGGCGAGACTCTGGGGCAGCAGTGGGATTGTCAGAATGCCCAAGTCTGGGTGTTTGGGGCCATTAGGAGAGGCCCATTTTGAAGCGAGAGAAAAAAGCCTGTGGAGGCTCAAAGAGATTACAACTAAGTATATCTTTCCTTGAACCCTTAGTTCTTTGCACTCTAAATGCATTTGCATTTACAAGTGGAGCTGCTTGTACTGCTTCAGGACATGGCCTTTTTGAGTTAGACATATGGCCTCACTAATTGGATGCATCAGGTTCAGTTTATAGGCTGATGCCCCAGATTTTATGTTCTAGCTTTGTTAGAGGGGTTCGTGTATCCCCTCCACCCTATCACTGTGTCTCCATTACCCTATTGGAATACCAGCAGGACTGGAATGGTGGTGGTGCAGCACCTTTGAATGTCACGGTGTGATCTGTTTTCCAGTCAATGCTTTTTAATAAAGGTCAGTAGATCCCTGAAATTTACTGCTCACCTCACTCTTTCTGGATCCAAAGGAAGAGCCCCCTCTAATTTTAGAGCTGTTATACATAGTGGTATCATGCCGTTGACACTGGGTATTGAAGATTGCTTGCTTTATAATCCCAGTATTCAACTGGAATCTCTGATTGAAGGAAACTCTTCTACTGTAGAGCGTGATCATTATTGAAAACTCATAACCTGGAGTCGGAACAGGTAGCATCATGGGTCTATAAAATCCCACATCATGTTTATCAGATCTTTGGATGGGTTGTTGTTCTGTGGTTCTTAGGAACTTGGGGAGAAGTAGCGTTTGTCCAGAAATGATGAACCAGGGTTTGATAGAATCAAAGATATGAGGGAGAGCATCTCCCTCCCAATCCACTGCTATAAGTAAACAGTAATGGTGTAGAAAAAAAATACTGGACAGGGAGTCAAGAGTCTAGAATTAGTAACCCTGTGACCAAGGGCAAGTTGATGTCACCTCCCTGAGCTTCATTTTCGCCATCAGTAAAAGAAAGGGTTTGAGCTAGATGACGTCTGAAGTCCCTTCTAATTCTGTGTTCCCGGAATAGTGCAGGACCCCTGCCCGGTGACAGTGCTCAGCTCCTCCCCCTCTCTACCGCAGCTTACTTTTCATTCATCTTATAATTATGTCGAGTTGCCAGGAAGGAGAACATCCCTCCAAGGAGTTGTTAAACTTTTATAGCAAATTCTGTAAATTCCTCTTTCCTGCTTTTTAGCCCTGGATAAGGCTTTATGCATCATATAGCCATAGTGAGGGCAGCCTATAGGAGAGGGACGAGGAAAAGTGTGAACATACGAGGAGAGCGCATGAGGTGACACTTACTGCCCAAGGCCATAAAAAAGGCCAGAGCTGAAGAGATATAGGGGCCAAAATTATAGATTAGGTAGGACTAAACAACCCTTGGCGCAGCCTCAGATGAGAGGGTTAGAAGTGAACCTAATGGTTTAGGGAGAGTAGCCATAACCCTTTGAAGCTCTCTCTCAGGGTCCTCAGTACCTCCTTAGCAGCTCAGGAAACTTGAACTGAGACTCTGAAATTATTACCTAAATCCCTTAAAGCAACAAGATTTCTGCCTCCTCATTAGGGACATGCATTTGGATTTACTGAACTGAGTGGGGCCTTTATTTCATGAGTTGTCGAACATTTAAAGCCTGATACTGTAAACTCCAGATGTTCCACGTTAGGGCAGTGCCATGGGGTTTTGGTGCATTGAGCAGGTGTGCAGGTATTTTTGAAGACTGATAGGTTCAGAGAAGGACTGTCTCAAGTGCTTGCCCAACACACTATGGATGGGAAGTTTTGCTTCTCTCATGTCAGACTCCCTTCAGGGTGGCAATGTGTGTCTCTCTGCCTTCTCCCTACTCCTGCCATGTGGCTCCCACGTGGCTCTTTTGAATTACACTGGGACAATTCAGCAGGGCCCTTGGAGAAGAAGCGAATGCTTAGAGTACTGGGATGGGGGTGGGGGAGAAGTCAATGAAGCAGTGTTTGAAAGAGGTATTGGACCAAGTTTGGTGGCCCATTCACCCGCTTAGATCTTCATAGTTTGGTCTATTTTGGGTGGTCAAATGTTTCACCTGGGTTTCAGTCTTCACCATCTGCTTAGAACAAAAGATATATAGGAGCGTTTGCTTGTCACGGCCTTGTACATGTTATCTCAGTTATCATGGTAATTCAAGTTTATTAGACTACCCTACAGATGGTCTGAACCCTGAATGCCTTGACTCCTGCACTTCTGAAGTCAGTGAAGAGAGTGTGTGGGTGGGGAAGGAACACAATGCATCACTTTTAACCATTCATTGATTGCGTTGGGCCCAGTCATGTCCAGCACTTGTCTGCTCTGTGCTTAAACTTTTAAATTATAAAACATTTAAGTGCTTGCCTCTAGTTCCCTTGGAATGTGGTGACGTTACCTGGGATATTCTCAAGGAGACACCTTAAGCTATTTAAATGAAAAGGAGGAAAATGATCATATTTAGGTTCCTTTCTACCTACTTAGCGCTGATTTTCCAGGAGCAAGGAGGGAAGTCGGTGTCAGGAACTTGTAGGCATGAGTGGGAAGCGGAAGTTACTTCTCAGGTGATCTGTGTATTAAGCCCTGAATTTCTTGCCTTGGGAGAGTCCAGCTTTGCACTGAGACTGGAAGGCTGAACTGCATCCAGACGGTGCAGTTGCTTACTCTATCGGTTGCCTGTTGATGCTGAGGGCTGTCTGTGGAAACTCACAGTGAAGGCCGCCCACAGGAGGACTGCCTGCAGAGCTCATGCCCGGGGGCCCCACCCCTTCTTCCCTGGCCCAGGCTCTGTTCGTTTTCAGTTTGGGGCCTATCACAGGCTTCTGTGACCACTGGTGGCCTCTTTAGTGAGCCTCTAGGAGCATTAAGAATATAAGAGGCATACATATCTGTGAATTTTAGTTCTTGGCTTCTTTGTGCTAGCACCAAAGAAGTGAGGAGGGAACTTTTCTGTGGAAAAGCTCTTTCACATAAAGTGCCCCTAAACGTGTATAATTAACAGACCTGATGGAACTAGTGTTTCAGGAACCAGAGTTGACCTCCAAATCTACTGGTTAGTCACCCCTCTCCCCCTTCGTTTGACCCCTGTAGAGGGAGGCCTTAATTGCTCTGGGCTGGGCTGAGCTGCAGTTACATTTCTGACCCACCCCTTCTCAGTGATGGCTGTATTTTAACAGTAGGCAAGCAAACCTCTTCCCTTGGCTAAAGAGATCCTTTAGGCCAAGAAGAAACTATGCGAGCGAGAAAGGAGCGTGTTCCTAAGCAGGCCACATTCTTGGTGACCTCATCTTCCTCCCAACTGGGGTCCAGTTGGAGCTGTGCATACAGGGCAGACTTCCAGTTCCTCCTGTCTGGGACTAAGAGTGGCAGATATAAATAGACCAAGACTTTGTCTGTAGCCATTGTTCTCTAACTGCCCATTGTTTCTGGAAGCAAAGTGGCTGTAGCTCTTGAGCGTTCGGCTCTCTCCCCCGCCCTCCCTCCCTCCCTCCTCCCTTTCTGTCTCTGTTTCTCTGTCTTTCTCTCACTGTCAGAGATCTGAATCCCAGCTCTGCCATTTCCCTCAGCTGCCTTTGCCATTGTCTGGAGCTTAAACTTGAGGGGAGGACGGGCGCCACAACAGGTAGATCAGCTGACTCCAGTGAAGCTTGTGCCCGAGTCTTTCTATGATATATTTGTGGTCAAGATGAGTATATGTGGATGCAATGATAGTAAAGTCGGGAGGATTTGTAACTGGTTGAACAACCGTACCCAAAGGGTCTTGATTAATGTGTCTGTGTCAGAATGATGCATGGTCTCTGGTGTTATGTTATGGGGCTCAGTGCTTGGTCATTGCCTTCCCAACGTTTTTATCAGGGGCTCAGATTAGAGAAGGATGCAGAAAGCATACTTAGTAAATTGCAGACAGTGCAAAGCTAATAGGATGAGGACAGATTCATGATATAGAAAAGACTTCTACACAAGGAAACATGGATCAGAACAAGGCGAAGCTTAATAGGGATAAATGTAAAGCCCTACATTGAGGTTAATAAGATTCAGTCAACGGATGCAGAGCTGGCTCAACATCAGTTCCTACAGAGAAGGTCTGGCAGTGCGCTTTGAGTGGCTTTTGCAGTGTGGCTGTTAGAAAAATCAGTGTCAGCCTCCACCCACAGAAGTGCATGGAGCAGGCAATCATGTCAGGTTCTCATTTTACTCCTGAGAAGCATGGCGTCCACCTGCGAATGCTCAGGATGCTCCTTAGGAACACAGGAATGCAGGGCTGCCTCCGGGTGGAGGGACAGCCAAAACCACGGCATCGTGAGTGGTTGAAGGAACCAAGGAATTTTAAAACCTGGACAGAAGTGATGACAAAGGAGATGAGTGAAGCAGTTGAAAAGCTGATAGATGAGGAAAGATTCAACTTTTGCTGTGCAGCTTCAACCAACAGGACTAGGGTCCATGGACAGGACTCATAGGGAGGCAGACTTTAACGCAATGTGTGTAATCATTTTAAAGTAATTATTGCAGTCCATAAGTGAAACTGAGTGGCTCAAAAAGTTGGAGCTCCTGAATGTCTTAGATGAGGCGTCGCAATGAAGTACCTCTGTGGGGCCTTTCTGGGAAGTGTGATGGTCGCCTCCAGGTCCTGCCCCACTTCTGATTATTACTGCTCATGGGCAGGTGGCCCTTTGTCGATCTGGAAAGCTTGGGCTGGTTGTGTATGTCTAGCATGTTGCTTCAGTGCCTGCGGTTGGCATGTGGAGAACGTTTGTCCCTGTACTGGGAAAATGGACTTATACATTCTTACTTTTCATTGTGGTTTCCCTGGGCTGAAAACAGTTGCGCTGTGTGAATGTGTATGAGTGTGCTTTTTCCTTCTCTGTCCAGATTTATTTATTAAAAGAAAAACACATCTGCATAAAAAAGCCTTAGAACACAGGAAGAATGTCCACTTTGTTTTCCTTTCTGTAGCACCAAGACTTGTGGGGTTTCAGCTTCCTCTGAGGGGTTTTTGAAGACTGGCTTTCATCTCAAACAAGGCTTTTTCCCACTGGAAAAAACGGTCTTTTTTTGGTTTAAAAATGTATTTATATAATGTATAAATAAATAAGAAAGTTGAGAGAGAATTTCTTTTCAAAATTTCTGGAAAAATGCTGCTTTCTGAACATCATTAATTGGGAGTGAGTTGCTAGCTCTTCCCAACTCGCTTCCACTTTGCCGTCTGTCTCTGTATCTGGTATAAATTTTCCAATTTTCTCTTTTTCTCCTTTCTCCTTTCATTCCCTCTGTTTCCTTCTCTGCTCTCCTTCCTTCTCAGTCTTCACTGCCAGCTCTTCTCCTCCGCCTCCTCTGCCAGCCCCTCCCTGCCTCCTCCCCCAGTGGACCCTGCCCCACTGTCCCCGACGTCTCCCGTCTTGCTCAGCCCCTGGCCCTTCTGCTTTTCCCGGGCTCGCCCTCAGCGCCGGAGCCCTGCCTGGAAGAGGCCTGTCTCTGTGTTTGTTTCCTGTGTGGGAGGGAGAGGCAGGCCTTGAGAAAACAGTTCAAAAGTGCAGAACAACTTTACCTCTTCCAGCCTGAATAAACGGGCTTCACTCCAATTGTTTGCCCAGATTTTTCCTTTGCCCATGGAGAAAACTCCTCAACCTCCACCTTGACCAGCCTGGCCTTCCTGGTGATCCTTGGGAACCCCCTCCATGCCCATCTTGCCCGCAGACCAAGTGCCAGGTGGGCGCTGAGCTGAGCATCTGTCTCCTCTGGTTCTGGGTCGCCGTGCGGTGGAGCCCGAAGTGCTGGTGCTGCAGCCACTGTCTGCAGAGTCCCAGGGATGGGGACGCTTCCCTTCTCTGGAAAGCACTTTCTCTATAGTGAAAATGATGGAGAAAAAGAAAAGAAATGTTCTTGTGTCCATCATTTCTGCCTCCCTGCCTTTTACCTCTGCTAATTGGTACAGGTAGAAAACACCTGGCTTTAGTGTCTGACGGTCTGGTTTTGAGTGCTGATTATATCACCTGACTGGCTTGATCGTCTTGATTACATCACTTCAGTAACCTTTGGGAGCCTCGGTACCCTCACCTATCTGATGGAGAGAATTCTAAAAACTTGTTTTTTTTCAGGATCATATTAGAATAAGATTTAGAACATTTTCTAAAATGTAAAACTCTATTCAGATAGCAGTCCTGAAAATTATAGATGGGAATCAAGTGAAATTATAATAAGTTGGTTAGCCCAATTAACCAGCGTCTCCAGGATCTCAGAGAGTGACCCATCAAAGACTGATACGTAAACGAGAAGTAGTGGAAGCTGGGATAATAGAAAGAAGTAGGTTGTCAAATATTTTCCGTATTCTTCTTGACTGGGGTTATACTATGCCATGTTGGTACCAAAAGCATGATGACCCTGTCATGAGTGTTTTAGCTGAAGGCAGGGCAGGAGTTTGCCCTCACTCAGAAGTGTAAGATGTGGGAAGAACCAGTAGTATTCACTGTGGCTGTCTGAAAAGCCTTGGGGTTTAAAGGGTCCAATTCTTGCCTTCCTCCTGAGTGATATGGAGACGGTGGCTGTGTGTTTTTTTGTGATAAAGAAGTCACACTGTTCTGGGTCGTTGAGGACTTGTAAAATGCATGGTGGGAGTCAAGTGTAATCATCTATGTGGGAAATGATTTGAAACATGTGAAGCACTCTGTAAACGTCTTTAAATGATCGCTTAAGAACTTTAAATTCTTCTTTAAAATACTCTACTGAGCTGGGACTTGTATGCTGGGATCCTAATCTCAATAGTTAAGACATTCTTTTAAATTGTGCGCATGTCATTCATTTAAGGGCACCTAGAGGACTAGGGTAGAATGCAGCTTGAGATTTGGCAAATTCCAAACATAGAAAGGAGATTTGAGCACAAAATTGCAATTTTGTTCTACGCCATATTTACTCTAAGATGGTACTCTTAGGAAGTTTTTAAAACCAAAAGGCATCCTGGGTCCACTGGATCCTGTAGCTGTGAGGTGCTGACATGTCCAAACATGTATTTTAGATCTGTTTAAATGATTATTGCTACAAAAAGTTTTCCCCCTTAGCAGATTGGAGCCTACAGAATAGGTAAGAAATTAGTCTGTTCTGTTAAAAGAACCAAATTCAGGGGATGTCGGTTTCCATTTATATCTCAGAATCTGAGTTTTGCTTTCATTTTTCTCATTTTCTCAGTTGCTTAGTTGTACCTGGGGAAATTGCCAGATTCCTTCTCCTTGCTGTCTCTCTCCACACTGGGAAATAAAATTGTGTATTTTTTTTTTTTTAGTCTTTATATTTTATAAGACACTTTTGGGTTCAGTTCAAGTCACCAATGATTTATTGAACACCTACTATATATTAGGCTTAGGCAGTTTCGCACATCCTTAATTTAATCCTTACTGCAAAGCAGGTAGAGAATCCTAGAGAACGAGAGAATGCTCCCTGTCACTGGTCTCTGAGACCTGTCTCACGTGCCTTCACGTGCCGAGGCCCAAGGCTGCTGGAGACAAGGCGCAGCTGGGAGGCATTCCAGCGCAGGGCACATTCATTTAAATATTTCCTCTTGCAGGCCATTTGCTCAATGTTTAGGGTGGGAGATTTGAACTGTTCTAAGGAAAAAGAGAGAACACTGAGCTGCAGGACCCAGGGGGCACTTCTGCTTTCTGGCTCAGGTCCTGGAACGGAAGAGCCTCTCTGGGTTTCCCTGAACACCTGGAATTGATTTGGGTTTTTCTCTGACTTCGAAACATTTGCTGAGGCGGAGGATGGTGGAGGGGGTAGGAAAGAAATAAATCCAGTGATTAAAAATAGCTTTTGCATGTCAGGTGCCTGAACGGATTTGGGAACATGCCTGCAATCCCTTTTGTCTGGCAGGTCTATGGTCGGCGCTGCCGAATTACAACTGCTTTCATTTGTCTTTCCTGCTCCCCTACCATGTAATGGTCAAGGGCTCATTGGAACCATGTGTGAGCCTGGTGAGTCACCAGGTCCTCAGGACTTCAGTGGTAATAATGTGTTAAAACTCCTTTTGGGGGATGGGGCAGGGGGTGGATGAAGGGTAGAAGGGAGAGGACTGAAGTCACTTCCTACAGATGTTCAGTGCGCTCAGCCCTCTGCAGGCTTCTTTCCCAGGCCTGGCTTCAGGACGCAGGCCGGCTTCCCGGTGCCATTTGGAGCATGCCTTGCCTCTCAGAGGGCCACCTCCTTTGTCTCGGGGCAGCTTCCCTCTGAGAAGAGGCGTCTACCTCCGAGTTGGCACGTTGTCCCCAAGCAGTGTGCATTCCCCAGTGGCACTGTGCCTTGGCAGCAGAACCAAGATGCTGTAATTGGAGACTGGCTTGCATTTTTGGTCAGTCAGGTCACTGGGGATTTTCTGTGCAGCTTCTTCCTCCCGTCATTGGAGTAGTTTTTTATTGGCTGGTGACGTCGAGGGGGTTGGATATTAAGAGAAAGGCAGAGGCCCAGTTGTATGTTTCTCTGACTGATAGGAGTCTGCTTTAGGGCTCATGGTGTCCCGTTCTTTGGTGCAGTGCTGGACCGTTTGGTTGGGATGGGTGGCCCAACAAGGGCACGGAGCCATTTCTTGCTTAGTTCTTGCTGGAGCCAGGAGTCCTGCTTGTCCCTCATTGTTCTGTCACATCATTAGGTTTATGAAAGTGGAGCCAAGGGGCTGAGGAGAGTCACTTATTTCCCTTCTTTGCATAAACCTCAGCCAGAAGCTTTGTGGATTGTACTAGCTCCCTCAGCTAGAAGTCCTGCTGCCAGGTTTCTAGGGCCTCTAACAGGATTTGGAATCAGGAGTTTAGGAGAAAGAGGACCCTTCCGACTCCCTTCATCCCTGGTTCCATTCCAGCCTTCCGTGAATGAGAGACCGGGCAATAGACAGCTGTTGAGAGTCCCTTTCACATTCTTCTGAGATATTAGCATCTTCATTGAGTAAGTCTTCCTCCAGACCAATAACGACTTTCCAGGGACAGTCAGTTTCAGTCAGAGTTATCAGTCACTGGCCGTGGCTACTCTTCTATGAAGGCGTCTTCTCTCCTACTTGTTCTAGGCAGTTTGACAACTGCCCTTTGGGTGCTGGCCGGAATCCGCAGCCTTTCTTTGCACACTTCGAGGTACAGTTGTAGGTCCGTGAGGACGGGACAATGAGGAAGAAATATCCCTGTAGCCTTCTGCTTGTCGGCCGTGGGAGTCCCAGGGACTGGCTCGCCATCCTGGTTTGAAATCCTCCCGCTCTGATCCAACGGCATCACTTTCCAGATCGTGAGAGTGTCGCATTCAGAGAAGCTGTGTGGTTTAAGTGGGCCAATAAATGAACTGTAGGCCTAGATTTAAGCACCACGGAAAGTAATCTGAAGCCTTTTCTTTTTCCATGAATTTCTCCGTCTCCTGTAAGCTTTCGTATTATGATCCTCCTTTATCTCAAAAATATCCTCGTGACAATAAAATAATTTGTGGGTGAAATGACATGTTGCCTGGGACGAGCTTTACAGTTTTCAGTGTGTCGGGGAAGAGAGGAAGTAAAAACTGGCAGTGTTGATAGATTTTGAGTAGGAATTCATTATGCTATTCTCTCTACTTTGGGGTATGTTTGAAAATTGCCATAATAAAAAATTTAAAACTCTGTGAGGGATATAGACACTACCCATTAACAGACTTCTTTTTAGCAATGCATCGATTAAGTGACTGCTAAGTGACAGTGTGATTACATTAGTGGCAAAACTGAGATAAGAACCCATAGATTTTGACCAACAAGCCAAGGCAAGCCCAGTGCATGTCCCCCTGTGTCTTTTTTCCTTGTCTTCAGAATCCTATTTTTCCATTTGGGATAGTTGCTTTTTTCTCCTTCCCATATGAACCAGGAGGTTTCTTTTTGGTTTCCTTTCACTTTAAGAAACATTTCAATAAGACTTTACGTAACTGATTAACCTTATATTTGTGCACAGTTGCCCATCAGGGTGACTCAGGGGTGAACACAGACAGCGAAGGAAGCCAGGTTGTCATTTAACCCGTGTCACTTTGTGTGAAAGGAAGGAAGCCTCACTACCCTTGGTCCCAAGAAAAGATTGCAGTCGGTTCTGTAAATGGCTTTTAATTATGTCTTTATGGGGCTAGCCATATAAAATTCTGTATTTCCTCGATCCAGGAAAGGTTTTAAATTTTTAGGTATTTCCTCAAATGAATCTCATTTCCAGACTAAGAAATAAAAGTCCCATTTCTCTCCCTCAGCTGTAGAAATTTTAGTTTTCTTGGATCTCCAATTCCTGTTTGTAGCAGCAGTGGAATAGAGTTGAAAGATCAGGTTCTGGTCCTGGCTGGGCCCTCCCAGCCCTGTGACTTTAGCTAAGCTCTTGATCCCTCAGAGTCCTGGTTTCCTTATCGGTAGAATGGGGATCCTGTAATGCCTTCCCAGCCCCTGGGAAATTCATGATGTCAGGATATTATGGAATAGTATACGTGAAGCGTCTTGGCGGACTGTAAAGCGGTTTCAGAGGTAAGGCATATTATTTATTCCTGGTGTTTCTGTCATGCCGCTCTTGGTTGGGACAGACCCCACCACACGGGTCTAGTGTCATCGTGGTAATCCGCTAGAGTTTGGCCAGTCTAATGGTCGCACAAGACTGGGCGTGTACCTTGGTTTTCTGCTTCTTGGCTATATCGCTCCTTGCCTAACCTTCAGGTCCCAGATGCTCCAGTCTCTTCTGTCATTTATTTGAGAGTGGTGAGAGGGGGAACATCTCCGGTCAATAAGGCCATAGGTCTTGATCTTCTCCAAGAACAAACACCACTCCAGGCCGAGCTTCTATGTAACATTGTTGATATCAGCCATTCAGTTTCAAACAACTTAAAAGAATGGTATAAAAAGTCACATGAAACGTCTTTGATGGCGTCTTGGACACCGAGCAGCCCTTAACTTCGAGTTACATATAAGTGCATTGAAACCCTTGTTCTGCATTTGACTTAAAACATCCATGGGGTGTATAAACTTTTGTTCAGAGCTGGGCCACAATGGAAAATGAGCAGATGTTCCCCTACATTCAAAATGCCGCTGGCTCTTTATGCCCCTGATGATTCAAGGCAAGCTACCTGCTCATTTCCACCTCCACACTGTGCAGTCCTGGGGAGATGGAGATTGGGACTGTTATTTATTGACTATCTTCCGCACAATTCTCCTCTCAGAAACTCACGGAGATTCTTATAAATATTAACTCAGATTTAGGGTCCTGAGGAATAATCAGTGGGTAAGAAATCTAATATATTTGTAATATATTTGTGTTTTCAGTTTCTAGTGCACTGTGTTTAGAGTCTCCACTCTATTAGCATAGTATGTCTCCAGGTCAGGTTCTCAGCATTTTGAGACAAATGCGTTATTTGAGTTTAAGAGATTGCAATTACAATTTTTAACACAACGGGAATTTTAGTCCTTGGCCATAAAATACAATTAGTTAATTTCTATGGCGGCATTGATTAATTTCTAGATGCTCTTCCTAAAATTAGAAATATTTGGTACCTAATGCAAAAGCGTTATAGTAGGTAATGAGATAAAGTATGTTAAGAGTTACAGAGACGCCTGCTTGGGCTAAACCACATCTGATTCTCCACCTGTGTAATGATTTCACTAGTGTCATTGATCTGTATAATTAACAGAACTGCTATGCTGATAAACTAGCAACATAGAGAATTTTTGCTTTCGTATTTACACGATGAGTTTAACATTTTGTATTAATATCCACTTTTGAATGTGATTATTCATCATTTAAATACAATGCATTCCCTACTGAGAAAGACAGTTCTGGCTAATTGTTCCCTCGTTTATAGAGGCGGTTTGATTTTTTTTTTTTAACCAAAATTCCACACTTTATAAACATGGTTAAGGCTCTGACTTCCCTGTCTGCATCCTTTGTGTCTGAAGGCAGTCATACGGCTTTTCCTGAGTTCATCAGTCCAAATGCAGGTGTCTCAAGTGTGGGGGCTTGGCTTTCACCAGCTGGGCTGTGAGCACTGAGTCCTCACCGGGGCAGAGGAAGGGGCAGCCCCGGACACTGTGCAGCTGCAGCTGACAGGGTGTGGACCAGGCTTTTGGAGATGGCACTGAGGTGGACAGGCAAAATAATCCCAGCTGCTTGCCTTGGAGAGAACAAGTGAGAACCTGGAAATGCCGGCTCCCTGACAGGAAGCAGAAACCAGAGTGGGGAGCTGTCAGCCCAGCGGTCCTGTCCAGCCCATCCTGCCGGAGTATGTGGAGTTATAGGAAGCAGACTCCAGGAAGCCTCTTTCTCAGACTTTCGTCTGTCGTCCTTGGCCTTCACATCACCCTGGCATCAGACTGCCCAAACTTTCCTGTTTAGAAGATGCCTGGCCCTCGTAGCCAATCTTCTCCTTCAGTTCCAGTGTGCAGCAGAACCACTGCTTGCCCGCTTGGCCTGGCCTGAATTTCCCATATGTGTTGTCCTGGCTAATTTCTGCCATCAGTAAAGTCTTTTTCATTGAGTCATACATCTAATGGAGGGAACAAACACACTAAACAAAACCCACACAGTTCAAGGTCATGAATTTGTGTTGGATGGGAATGAAGGGAAGGAAAGTTGATTCAAATTCGGAAAACATTTAATTTGTTGATTGACTCCTGTGTTTCGCTCTGAACTGGTAGCTGAGGATGCCTCAGCTGTCTCAGTATTGCTTTCAGAAGCAATGCTCTCGGATTCAATAAAGAGTCCCTTTCTCTTAAGTAAACCTGACTTCTGCTTTAAGAGGAGACATTTCTGGACCTGCCACTTAGCTGTTCTTGAACGTATAGAGTGGGGACGAAGGGGGAGCATCCATGTCCTTCTTAGTGACTCATTTGATTACTCCATTGTTTGAAGGGCTAGATGTTATGTAATCAACATTTTATCCCCTCCCCTCATTTTCCCCCCTAACAATCTGGGATTTTCCATCATTTTGTCAACCTTCCTGGAGGCATGTTGATTTTTCCACTAGATTTTTTTGGGCATGTCCCAGGGCAACCCAAACTCTCCACTCCCTAGAGCTGCAGACTCCCCCTCCGTGGCGGGCCTGGGAGAGCAGCTGCGATGAATCCTCCCGTCCTCCAGGGCGGGGGCCGGACTCTCAGCAGTTTCCTGACAGCATCTCTCAAAGCAAACCGGAGGGAAAGTGCTGTCTGCCCTTCTTTCTTGCAATGCAGTTTCCATTTATTTTGACATTCAGAGGCAATATATTTGCTCCTTTTCCCAGAGGTCACCAATTGTCCTCTTTCCCCTTTGATATTTCCATTTTATTCAGCCAATAACACATTATGACTGTCCAGGGAATTTCTTAACTAGCCAGAGTGTAGAGCTGGTTAGTTGAGAAATTTCTACAGTAGCCACGCCTGGAACACAGCCGTTTCATAAGTCAGTTTCATATGATACACTGAAGATTCATGGTGATGAAGAAGGCTTCTGGAAATTACTACAGTAAAGTGTGTCACTGCCCAACGGTCACAGGAAGGCTAGTAGGAATTCTTAGGTCATTTCTTTGCTCACTAGGTTTTTGTGAGAAGTGCCTGAGGCGAATTCAGAGGGTGTTTAACTTGAGCCATGTGTATGTATCTGTGTTTTGAACCTGTCTGCAAGTACCAGAGGGATTGGACCTAGCAGAGAGAAAGATACGCGTGGGCAGAGTAAAGGACGGCACATTTGCGAATCTGCATCCTTTCATCTTCACCACCTACGTGAATCACATTTTATAGATATTACCTCCTGTATGCCCTTCAAATTTGTCCACTCGTGTTATCTGCATTGCCGCCTTCCTCGTCAAAGCCGCTATCATCTCTCACCGCAGTTAATGCAGTAACATCTTAACAAGTCTTCTCATATCCATTCATAGTTTCTTCCGAAACTATTCTTTACAGAGCAGCTAGGGTGGTCTTTTTTTTCCCGTGTTTTTTTTTTTTTATTGTGGTAAAATAAACATAGCATAAAATTTACCGTCTTCAGCATTTTTGAGCGTACAGTTCAGTGGTAGTAAACACATTCATAATGCTGTGCAGCCATCCATCTCCAGCAATCTTCATCTGAGCTGAAACTGTCTACCCATTAAACAGCAGCGCCCCATTCCCTTCTTCCCTCCAGGCCCTGGCACCCAACATTTTACTTTGTTTCTATGGATTTGAGTATTCTAAGTACCTCATATAATTTGTTTTTTTTGTGACTGGCTTATTTCACTTAGCATAATGTGTAGGTTCATCCATGTTGTAGTGTATGTCAGGATTTCCTTCCTTTTTAAGGCTGAATAATCTTCCATTGTATGTATTTTGTATATCTGTTTATCTGTTGATGGACACTTGGGTTGCCTCCACATTTTAGCTGTTGTGAATACTCCTCCTATGAACATGAGTATACAAATAGCTCTTTGAGACTGTGCCTTCAACTCTTTTGGGTATATGGAGAACTAAAACTCAACAACAAAAAACCAAACAACTCTATTAAAAAATGAGCAAAAGGCTTGAATAGACATTTCTCCAAAGAAGATATACAGATGGCCAATAAACACAAGGAAAGATGCTCAACCTCAGTAATCATTAGGGAAATGCAGATCAAAACTACTACCCAAAAACCAGAAAATAACAAGTGTTGGCAAGAATGTGGAATCCTTGTGCACTGTTGGTGGGAATATAAAATCATGCAGCCACTTTGAGGAAAACAGTATGGTAGTTCCTTGAAAAATTAAAAATAGAATTACCATAAGGTGATCTCAAAACAAAATGTCATGTCATTCCTCTGTGTAAAGCTCTCAATGACTTTCTGTTTTACTTAGGATAAAATTATAAATTCCTTAATGTTCTTCCTACTTACCTCTTCAACCTTGTCTCAGGGAACTGTCCTCCTGATCACTCTGCTCCAGCTGCTTTGATCTTTTTGATGCTAAAACATGGCAAGTCCACCCCCCATCCCCTGCCCCCATCTCATGACCTTCATGCTATTCCCCTTATCTAGGACCGTGGTCTTCTAACTTTAGTGATCATCAGGATCATCAGGTGTTAAAAACACAGACTTCTGGGCTCCACCACCCCAGAGGTCTGGAGGGGGGCCAAAAATTTGCATTTCTCATGATTTCCAGGTGATGCTGATGCAGCTGGTCTGGGGACCACACTTTGAGAACCACTGGTCTAGAATAATTTTCCTTTTTTAAACTTCTCTGCATCTGGTAGATCTCAGGTCAAACATCTCTCTTCTCCTAAGAGAGGCCTTCCCTGATTCCTCCAGACTTACAGGAATTCCTGTTATATGTTAACATTTCATCTTCTCCTTCTCCTTTGAAGCCCTTATTGACATTGTATTTGAACGTTTAACTGTGTAAATAGTTTTTTAATGACTGAATCTCCTGCCAGAATCTGATATCCAACTCCATGGGGGTAGGGATCATTTCTGTCCTGTTCACTGCTGTTTCTCTAAATCCTTGCACATATCAAGAGCCAAATAATTATTTGTTGAATGAGTGGATATTATTTTCTTTTCATAGGTAAGTGGGAGTATGTAGTAACATTAATACTCTAAGTAAGCGTGAAGGATAAGTAGTGAGGGTGAGTTAGTAGATACATACAGAAAGAGTGAACATATTTCGTTTGCCAGGGATGCAGAACATTCTAGGCAGCAATCAGCTTTTTTTTAAAAGGGCCTAGCACACTGTGGAAAGCCCCCCAAATTTTACCTGCCTTGGTGAGGATGCTAGTACAATTATCTCTCAGGTTGCCTTCTTTAGACCATCCATGCCCTGTTATGTGTTATGGGTGGTTAATTACCATTTAGTTTTTTTTTAATTGAGATATAATTGACATATAACATTATATTAGTTTCAGGTGTACAGCATAATGATTGATATTTGTGTATATTTCTAAGTGATTACCACAATAAGTCTTGCTAACGTTCGTTACCTGTTTGGTTTTTATTATTCATATGCTATTTTTTCCTTACAGATATGGAATGTGCAGATGTCCCACTATTAACTCCAAGCAGCAAAGAAATGATGTCTCAAGCATTGAAAGCTACTTTCAGTGGTTTCTCTAAAGAGCAGCAACGACTGGGAATTCCAAAAGGTATGTTTTGTAGTTGGAAAAAGAGAGGATGGGATCTCACTTTTAGGTAAGGTCAGTTTTTCTCATCTGTAAGGTCAGATGGATGCTGTTACCAGCTACGCTTCAGTCAGCCCACTTCACGTGGTGGTTGTAGTCAACTGCCGGAACAGTCATGGATACATGCTAATGCTTCTCCATGTCCCAGGTTTGTCACTAACATCTTGATCTTAGGGCACTGCTTCCCAAACTTGTTTACACATTAGATTCAAGATCTTCAAAAAATTCCACAGCTCAGGCCGTATCTCAGACCAGTGAAATCACGATTGCTGGTAGCATCAGTATTTTTGAAGGTTTTCAAGTGATTCTAAAGTAGAGACAAGTTTGAAAAACACTTGGAGTCATCCCGGGCCACCATTGGGTGATCAGTGAGTCTCATTTCCTGGAATTTACTGATTGCTCTTTTCTTTTCCATGTACGTTGGTGAAATGTGTTTATACTTGGGTGTACCCATCTGAAAGGGTTTATTCAGGAGTGCAAGGGGACTAGAGATGTCAGAAAGGAGAAATGACTGCAGAACGATTAAGCCTTTGCCAAGCAACATTTCCTGAACAATTGAGAGTAGAAAGAACACTGTTCTATTGAGTAAGAGTCCTATTGAGTAAGAGTAATGCTGTCTTTAGACCAGGCCAGTTTTACTGCTACGTGAGATGCTTCCAGGGCCGTCAGACCCATGCCTTAGAGTCTGTGAATGCGTCTGTACACCTTTTCCCATGTATACTACTTTACCACAAACCTCAGCTGACAGCAGTGCCCAACATCCTTTTAGGATCACAAGGCAGAATAAAGTGAATTCTGACCACTGGGTTGTCCACATCTCATAAAGTGATCTGGGAGGTTGATGGGATAACCTTGAGAGCAAGCGTGATGTGGGCACCACAGCCTGCCGTCATCTGAGCTCTTTGTGTCATTGGCTGGTGTAGCCATGTTAAACCTTGGGCCATGCATGAAGATTATGTATGGTCTGTTCTACAGTGCTACCAAACACAGAGCCTGTGATATATGTACTTTCCCGGGTATCTGGGTGTGTTACAGCAACCTAGTAATGTTGTTACTACTAAGTACCATTTGAATGACTATTACTAAATGCTATAATTATTACTAACCATAATTAGCAAAGATAAAAATAATTAAGAATAATAGTCTCAAGTATATTATAAGAGTTAAGAGCAGGGAGATGAGTGCAATCTACAGAACACACTTGACTTTGTTATAATTGCTATTAAATAAGTCATTTGTTCCCTGTCCTGGGCTTTAAAAAAACTTCTCATGGAAAAAGGCAGTGAGAGAGAAGATTCATGGAATCCATAGAATGGAATTCATAGGAAATACTCGTGTGTTACTTTTTCGCTGGTGATGGTGAGATAGAGAAGGTGGGGATGTTGAATGTGGGGAGGAGGGTTATGGAAGGAGCCCCGCCACATGAGTTTACAGGTGGTGCTTCCTAATTCTGTGAATCCGAGAACATCGTCAGCTGAGTTCAGGTCCTTTTGTGTCCTCTCTCAGGCTTGGGTAAGAGTGGAAAGCCTGACCTGCCACATTCTCATTTGATGTCTTCCCTCAGACCCCCGGCAGTGGACAGAAACCCACGTTCGGGACTGGGTGATGTGGGCTGTGAACGAGTTCAGCCTGAAGGGTGTGGACTTCCAGAAGTTCTGTATGAACGGAGCAGCCCTCTGTGCACTGGGGAAAGACTGCTTTCTTGAGCTGGCCCCGGACTTCGTTGGGGACATCTTGTGGGAACATCTGGAGATCCTGCAGAAAGGTAACTGTGGGGACAGAGTGAGGTGGACGCTGTGTGGGGTTGCTGTGAGAGTAGGTAGAGGAATATAACCCATGGTGGGACATGGATGCTGTTACCTGTGGGTGTCCTCTCACGGCAGGTATGGTCTACAGAGATGTGTCCTGCAGGGCCTGGCAGACAGCAGGTGGTCAAAAATGCTAGTGTCTTTTCTTTCTATGTATTGGAGGTTCATATTTTATCTTTAGCAAGATTGCACCCCTGAAGCTTCTTGGTATCCAAAATTCTGATCCCAACTCTATCCCAGACTCATGCACTATTTGAACAGCAATACCCACAGCCAGCTCCAGGATTTTTCTTTTTGCAATCTTAAAACACATTGCCTTCATCTATGGCACTGTGATACCTGGCCACATTCACATGAAAGCTTAGTTTCTCAGAGCTTCTTAATAAGCCAGGCTTCTCTGCCCACTAACTGGACTGGAATTGTAGTAGTGCAGTGTACCTTTTTCGTCTGGAGCAGAAACTGGGGTTATGTCAGGACGCTGGGTTGCAACCTTGTAATGACATGGCCTCCCCTACCAGCCTCTTCCAACCATTTTGGACCAAGTGACTCATGTACCACAGTCCTGGCTGAGGATAGAAACAGCAGCAGGCGGCAAACTTGGGTGTTTTGCGCTTATTTTTCTGAATTTCTTCTTAAAATAAATTGCAGTTACCAGCAGTCAGCAGTGCCCTCCAGCTGACTGTAAGCCTAGAAGCCTGTTGCCCTCTCTGACCCAGGCCCACCCTTTCCCTGTGGTCACCAGCTCCAGCCCTTGGCGCAGACGCTGGGGGCAGGGAGCAGAGCTCAGGATTAGCACTTTTATCCATATAATACCTTTCTTTGTTTAAGGATATTTTCCTTCTGCAATGCTCAAGGGAGACCCAAATTAGATTCCTCTGGGTACAGGAGTGTTATCTTTTTTCCTTCTCTTCAGCTTCTGCTGAAAAATAAATAAATAAACACAGTTGAGAACTAGGTGATCTTGCCGTGGCTGCCGTTGCCGAGGACTGCCGGGCAGCTGAGCAGGCTTCCCCGAAGCACCAGTATGTTCTCCATGTATCTGCACAAACGCCCACCCATACGCGTTGACGTGAGCGGCCTGTTTATAGAGGAAAAAGCAGGGCAGGCTCATAACAGATCTGATGTAACCGTCGGCTTTTAAACACAACAGTGGCTTCTAGCAGACCACGTAACCCAAATGTATTCTACTAATGTACTGTGTCCCCCTGTTTATCACCATGGTGCAGCGAGGTGGTCCGGAGTGCCTAGGCCTGCCTCCGATCATAGTTACAATTAATATCTATATAGCAGCTCCTGGTTTCCAAAGTACTTTAAAGTACATTTTCTCTTTGGATTCTCAGAACAACCCTGGGAGATGGGAAGGGCGCGTACTGTGAGTATCCTCATCTGTAGAATGAAGACAGGTTAGGTGGTTTTCTCAATATCACTCATTTCCATAAACCTAGGTCTTTTCAATTGAACTTCCTGTCTTGTGTTCTTTGTATAGTAATATGGACTCATGGGAGAGCTTCTGGGCCCCTGAGACAGGTTTGGCCTACCTTCCCACAAAGGAATAATTTAGGAGACTTAGGAAATAATTGAGTATGTTTGAGAACATAATTGTTTGAGAACAAAAGTCTTGTCCCTCTCACCCATTTTCTGTTGCGAGAGACAGTGAGAATCTTTTGTCTCCAGATCCTTGAAGAGCCGAGCGAGATGTCGTATCGAGGCTACAGCTTTTGTTCTGTAATTAACCTAAAGCAACACAGAACCAAAAGAACATAGCTGTTCAGGGTGGGGTGCAAGCCCAAATGTACAGGGGATGTTTTAATCTGATAAGCAGCTGAAACAAAGTTTAATCGTTGTATCTCAATTGGGAACTGTTTTTTCTGTGCAGGCACAAACTTGTTTTCCCATCAGTCTCTGCTCCCAACGAGCTATCAAATACCTGAGGAAAAACCCAGACCAACACTCTCTTTTTTATGTCTGATTCTTATAGTGAAATATGATCAGACTACTCCATGCAGTGGCCAGAGGCCACACCTTTTGATTCCAGGGTAATTAGAGGAGCCTCTAGCCCTTGCCAGTTCAGTGGAGAGAGAGCCTTTCCATGCTTAGTTTCCTCCCTCCGCATCCTTCCTGATGCCTAGGGAAGCTGGCACCTGGGCAGCAATTCGATTATACTGCTCTTCTCTCTCTTTGCATGAGCCCTGTCGTATTTCACCAGGCACCTTACCAACGTCCTGCTTCCTATCTGGGCCTGAACTTGAAATTTCAGGGCAATGGAAAAAACACAAAACAAAACCCAGACATCTATTAGAAGAAATGGAAGCTATAAAATTTACCTGCTTAAAGGTTTAATATATTTCTGAAAAGTTTTGGAACTGATCAGTTTGAGCTTGGGGACTGAGTTTGGAAACTTCCCAAGATGTCTTCAAGCCTTTGATGATAATGTGGTACACACACGCATCAGAATGAGGGTGGAAATGCCTTCCCAACCCTTAGAGATTACTCACTGATGCTCTTTCCAAGATATTAAATTCCATTTTGCAGCTACTGAAATAATAAACTTAGCCATACTTTTGTGATCTCATCTCTAGACTGGGCCCTAGACAGAGTAGACTCAGTTAATGAACATACAGACTCTTAGAAGAGGGGCTGAGATCATTGCGGTGCTGGGCTCCAAGATCCTTTTGGGCCAGGCCTTACTTGCTCTTTGACCTCTGTTTCGTTTCCTACCCTGTCTGTTGCAGAAGATGTCAAACCATATCCAGTTAATGGAGTCAACTCCACCTATCCAGAATCCCGTTATACCTCGGATTACTTCATTAGTAAGTTCATCTTCCTCTCTCCTTCCCTCGTTGTGCTCGTTATAATGGGAACTTAGGAAAAGATTCCTGTCCTGGTTGATCTTGGGCTCTTTCATGGTAATTCTACAAAAAATAATATTTTCTTAAGTGTAGACTCTTTATTATTTATTTTGTTGTTCCCACAAAGCACAAGGCTTCAACCTATTTGCATGTTTTATTAACCTCCAAGCTGCTACACACTAGGATCTCTCTCCTATATCTTCAGCATGACAATCACATAGAGAGAGACTACATCTTGACCTGTAACCTTTGATCTTGCTTGATCTGTGCCCTGTGGCGGCCCTCAGAGGTTTGGGTTAGGCATTTGGTCTCGGCCTTTGGTCTTTCCCTTTTACTATTAGATATGATGGCATTCCTCTGAAATCCTTCCTCAGGAGTGTGCTGTGCAGCTGTAAGAGCCGTTATAGAAAATGAAGCCTTCCCCACTCTGGCATGTGATACCTAACCACACTGGAGAGGTGGCTGGAGGAAGAGAGTTAGTGTAGGGCTGTTCTCATCTAATGGCCTTGTAGGTCTTGCTTTCAAAGGAGTCTTAAGCAGGTTTGTTTTCATTTGATCTCTTTACTTTATTATAATTTTTATTCTGACAACAATAGTATTGACTACTATGTAGCAAGGGCTTAGTGTGTGCCAGAAATGTTGGTAGGCATTTTACATATATACTCTCATTTGATCTTCATCACAACACTGAGGAAGATTGCAATCATCCCCATTTTAGAGATGAGCAAATTGAGTCAGAAAAGGGAAGAATCTTGTCAAGGGCCATAGCTATTAAGTAGTGCAGCAAGGTTAAAAACCCAACCCTTCTGACTTAGAATATTTTCCTTTTATTCTCTTAGGTAGTCAGCTTGTCTCACATGCGGGGCTGTTGAAAATGGTGAAGAACTGCCTGTTTTAGATACAAATCTCTCCTCTCTCCAATTGCTAACCTGCTCTGCTTCCAGGCTATGGGATCGAGCACGCTCAGTGCGTTCCTCCGTCGGAGTTCTCAGAGCCCAGTTTCATCACAGAGTCCTACCAGACACTCCATCCTATCAGCTCGGAGGAACTCCTCTCCCTCAAGTATGAGAACGACTACCCCTCAGTCATCCTCCGGGACCCTCTGCAGACAGACACCTTGCAGACAGACTACTTCGCTATCAAACAAGAAGTTGTAACCCCAGACAACATGTGCATGGGGAGGACCAGTCGTGGTAGGTCAGATTTCTTCTCTAGAAGCTCTTGAGTTTCCAAAAATTACCTAACTTTGTGAGTTTTTCAGCCCCCCGCTCCTTTTTTTTTTTTCCTCACTATTGGCCCTGTACACTTCTGAATTCCAACCTTTCTATCTTAGAATATCTAGATCTAAGAACTTTCCATCATGGAATTTTAGCCAAGTCCATCATGATGACAGAGACCATGGGTCCCTGGTAAAATTGAAATCTGGCAGGATGACCAATGAAATTTCTTATTTGGGTAAAACATTTTATCAAATAATAACTAGTCAAATGTGGTTGTTTTTTAAGGTATGTTTTATTTTCTTTGAGAAGATTTTGTTTAGGGAGGACACAATCAAATAAAAGTGGTTCAGGTGGCCCTCCTGAAAAGCCCTTAGGTTCACATGTGTCCCGATGTTCCTCCCGGAGTATTCTTGGGTCAGACTGCAAATCCTGCTTGGTATCTGAGTGACCTCTGCTTTCCGGCCTGGGCTCTCTAGCCTCCTGTGACTTCTTTGGTTTGGGAAGATACAAGATGGTTAACCAGCAGTTTATTTGGAACCAGTCATCAGCACTGTGGTGAAAGTGTGTATTTAGCTAGAGGACCAGGGAAAGAGGTGGCCAGAAGCTTCCAAAAGAAGGTATTCTTGTTGACATGACTATTATGACAATGATAAAATATTCACTGACAATGAAGTAAATGTTTCAGAATAGAGCTGGCTGACTTTATAAAGCAAAAAAGGTTAAATACACCCAATTTTTAAGATCAGGAGGTAAACACTGAGAGGCGCAGCCTGCCTAGTAAAGTGTCCAGATTGTTTTGTTTCTGAGAAAAGTGCAGTCGATCGTAAGGAAGGATTTGTTCATCCACTGAGACCTAGGTGATGTCTAAAAAGTTGAAAAAGATGATCTTTCCGTTGGATACACCGGAAAGAATTACAGACAGGAAGAGGAACAGGAGAAAGCCCATCTGGGGTGCTCCCAGGGCTTTGGTCCCAGAAGTCAGGCTTGGCTGGCCTCTGAGCGATTTCTGCCCAGTGATGACCCTGCCACCTCGCTGAGGCTCTGAGAGGGGAGCCCAAAGGCGTCTTTACTTTGAAGGCTCATCCTGTAGACATCACGGGCCATACACATTGTCATCTTCTTTGAGTGTTCAGGCTCCGGCTTCCTCCCAGCAGGCCTTAGGATAACCAGCAGGCCCTGCGTAGGGAAAGTCCCTAGCACAATCTGAACCTATAATCTTCCTTCTTAGGGCCCCAGGGTGTTTGTGTTTCAGACTGAAGGGTGGGACCAGTTTTGCCTTCCCCTTTCTGACTCTTATTTTTGGATGCATGTCTATTTAAATACGTACACACATGTGTATGTGTATCTTTTTTCTCAGGCAGGTCAAAGCAGTAGAACAGCTTTCTTTCTCATGAGGCTTTCTGTACATACATGCGAGGAGGCTGAGTCTGTGGCTTGGGGCTCAGCCATATTGTAACTGTTGGTAGATCTGCTGTCACGTTGTGTTTAAAATGCGTCTGGCTTTGCATTTGTGTAATTGTTCCTTCTCCCTCTCCTTCTCTTGGTTCTTGGTTTTGGTCCTTACCATCCCTCTGACCCCAAATTAATGACTGTGGACCCTATAGTGACCCGTTCAAAGGGACATGTGGTATTTCTCTCTGGCCTCATTCTCCCTCCCTCACACCAAGCTTGAGACCACGCAAACTTGAGGGGCAGACTGTTTTCTTCATGGCTGGTTTTTGCACGTTAGAAGTGCTCAACAGGACATATTCCAAGGGCTGACTGAGTGGGACATGGTGTGATTGGTCTAGACTGAAAGCATTCCTGTTAGCTGATTACTATTAATAATAATCTTAGTATTCGTATGCTGCATCGCAGTATACAGAGTGCTCCTCTGTCCCTCTTCTTTGGGCTCTGAGAACTGTCTTTGTGCTGGTTGGTTGCTGTGGGGCTGCCCCATCCACTGTTTTGAGTACTCTGAGGTCTGTTTGGTGGAGTCAGATAGCTTTGGAAGGACCTTGCTGAGATGTTTCTCAGAAAAGCTGGCCAGTGGATGTCTTAGAGGACACGCGCTTCCCTGCATGAACACAGTAGCATAACTGAGTGCCTAATCCAGTTGGATGCAACCCACTTTTGGAGACAATACCCGTAAACGAAGGTTCCCAGCTCCAGGATTGTGAAATAGAACTAAAATGAAAGCAGCCTACTGCTACAAACCACAACTCTCAACAGAGTTTCATTTGGCTCATGTTTGAGTGGCTGCCAGAGAGTGGTTATGGCCTAGTTTAGTGCCCTTGCTTATTGGGACTCCTTGAAAACACAACTTTCTTGCTCGTGGAAATTTCAGTCTCCATGCCCTCCAGATATAAAAATGACTGATAGAGATAGGATCATTTTGTATATAATATATATAAGTATATAAATACTGCCCAGTTATCAGTGACTTGGCGGGGTGTTCTTCATGAAAATATAAATTCTCTTTCTTAGGCATTTGTGTGTTTGTTTCACAGAGAAATTGAATGAGCTTCCAGATGGGTGGCTGATATGAGCAAACACCTTTTTATGAGATGCCACAAAATCTCCTGTTCTGTTAAAAAGAGGCTGTTGCATCCTGGTGGTGGGCTGTTTTCCTGAGTCATTTAATGTGAATTTCTGGAAGGGGCACTTCGTTCATTTTTAATAATAATAATGAAGAGTTGCAAATGTGACAGTGGACTGGATAGGCAGGGCTGATGACTCCATGAAGCTCTTCAGTTTGCCTTCTGGAGGTTACCCTCCTTTGAATAGATGAAGGGAGGAAGGAATGAGACAGAGCAGAGCAGAAAGAACTCCCTTTCTGATAAGCAGTGCTGGAGGGGATGAGAGGCTCAGGAAATCTACAGCAGTGGATTGTACAAAAATTACATACTTAGCTGAATACATTTTATCTGGAATATTGTTTTTTTTTTTTTTAATTTTGAGAGCCACATATTTTCTTTCCTGATTACTGTATTTTGAATTTCGGTTTGGGTACCTGTTCATATTTGCATTTCATTGTTTTAACCAGTCCCCACCATTATGAAGGGGAGAATATACCAGAAACACACTAATATTAGGTTGTATAGGCCAACCTTATTCTGGATTTAAAATTTATAGTAGATCAGCCACCCCTGAACAATTGAGAGCTGACATAGCTAGTTCTATGCACACATTTTTCACATCCTTTTCGTCTCTTGACCTGTGCAGAATTGAGGTGGCCATTTAGTCTCCCATGATTAATTTAGATTGCCTGGAAAGCATCTGAAAGTAAAACATAGAAAATATTCCTGTGAGCCTTTTCAGCTCTTAGATGCATTTATTTTCCTCCCAAAAGTTTTTTGTTAGCCTCCTTTTTAATGGCATTTTTGCCAATGGAAATTTCTCTAGGAGCTATTATGCAATCGTAGCAGCTGTTTATAACCTGGTTTGGGAAATTAATGAACTTGCATGATCTTGTGGTCAGTTAAGAATGCCTTAAGCAACTCACAGAGTAAAGGATTTCTGATACTGCTATGGACCTTAACTCTTGAGTCAACTCCTTTGTTTTTATTGCCCACACTTCCCCAGTGAAGTATAAATTTCAAGTACAAAGTTGTACTTGGAGAGGATAAAGAATATGGATTTCTGTTTAGAAGAGTGATGTATTTTTTTTTTTAAATCTCTTGGAAAAAGCACCTTATAACTTCCTTCTCTATTTGAGAAGGCATAGAGGCAGTACATATATTTCATTTTTAAATAGTATTTGGGAAAAAATGCTAAAAAATAACTCTTTAATTCCAAGGTCAAGGAAGGTCAATCTGCTTAGTCTAATGGAATTTTTTTTTCTTATGACCAAAATACTTTGCCAGATTTTGAAATCATCTCATTGGCTTGAATCGGAATAGGGAATTGAGCGTGACACTGCTCTGATTTCTTCATTGTTTCGCTTGATCTAATACGTCAGCCAGACGTCCCATAATAACATGAAGGATTCTTGGCTTTTACATTTCTGGCTGTAGAATTTTTGAGGTCCCAAACACTGCCGTCTGTCTCTGGCAGATGTGAGCGGCATTTGACTCTGACTGTTTGTTCTCGGAGCTGTGAAACAGGACAGTGCGGTGGCAGTGGAATCTCAGACTGTGATCCAGCGCAGCCCCCTTCCCCACTGTGAACCCGTGACCTTTGGAGCTCCCTTCCCACTGCCCTCTCCCCTCTTCTGTGCCTCCTGAGGACCTGATTAGCAATCTGTCCTGGCTAAGAGGGTTTTTACAGTTGTCTTTTCCCAATCCCTCCTCCCCTGCCCTCTTCCTACCTCCTCCTTTACCTCCAGGTAAACTCGGGGGCCAGGACTCTTTTGAGAGCATAGAGAGCTACGATAGTTGTGATCGCCTCACCCAGTCCTGGAGCAGCCAGTCATCTTTCAACAGCCTGCAGCGCGTTCCCTCCTATGACAGCTTCGACTCAGAGGACTATCCAGCCGCCCTGCCCAACCACAAGCCCAAGGGCACCTTCAAGGACTATGTGCGTGACCGTGCTGACCTCAACAAGGACAAGCCTGTCATTCCTGCTGCTGCCCTGGCTGGCTACACAGGTAGGCGCCCTGCCCCTACCTCCGCAGCCTCTGTGTGTGTGTTGTTGTGGGTGGGCTCAGTGGAAGGCACTGTGCGCGTATTCCCAGAGACTGAAGTCAGCCTCTTTCTTTCTTTTTCTGGGTCCGGGGGAGAAGAAGACTCTAAGGGGTCTGGTCAGTCTCTCAAGCCACTCTGCTTGTGAATAGCCATTGATTTTTGGATGCAAACAGTATCATTCTGCCCCAAGGGATCATTTCCAAGAGTGGTAGGAAAAAGTTATATTTTGGACCCTTTTCCATATCTGGGGGAGGGAATTATATTGATTTCGCATTTCTGGAAACTCTGCCTACTGGCCTAACATCAAGGGACTTTTCCTAGCCTGTTCTCTGGAGGTCTTCCTAAACATAAAACCAGAAACAACATCTCTCAAAGGCATCATTGAGCAGCCCACACTCTAGGATCTTCTGTCGTAGGGTACTCACTAGCTTAGCAGTTCAAATGGGAAAAGTATTCTTAGTCACTCAAAACTTTGTCCAGATCCTGGCCTATATAGGAAGGCTTTTTTCTCACTTAGCCTTATTATCAATTTTCTTCCAGGAGTGAAAGTGATGGTAGTGGTGAGTGAAGGAAGATTGTAGAGAAAGGAAGATGCAGGTTGAGAACTTGGGCTTTGATTGAGAATCTGGTGATAGAGAAAAACAATTCATTTTCCTAATGGGTTGTCACGCATATGCTGCCCATCCCTGGAAACATCTGAAGAGTATATCTAAGACATATCCAAGGAGCGTTAATGTGCTAATTCTCAGATCCTTTCTATCAGATTGTGTTGTTTTCAAAGATTAGGAAGTGTGCTGTGAGTGGACTTTATTTTAAGCTTTGATTGCCCAGCTGTGGGCTAGGCCTCTGTTCTCTTATAATTTACTCCACCCTGGACCATGTGGGGACTCTGTGGTGAATGATGACAAACAGCAAAATCTTTGTTTCTTTTGAGGTATCTGACCTTAAGAGTGTGCTAGATCCTTATTCTTGTGTTCAGGGCTGCTGACCTTTGAGAACAACTCAGATACTTAGAAAAGTGACTCCTCCTTCAAAGATCAGGGGTGTGTCTCTATCTTGCCTGCCGCATAGCTCCTAGTGTGGTTCATTGCATGAACAGGTGCTCGGGGATTATGTCTGGTTTTGAGGTAGGACATGGTCTCTATATGGAGTCATGGACCAGGAAAGGAACTTAAAGATCCGGTGTTCTGTTCTTTCTACACTATCCCCCATGGTCTTCGCTTGTACATCACTGGTGTGTGGGAACTTGCATTTTTCAAGGGAGTCCTTTCCCATCTCTGACAGCAGACTATTAGAAAGTTTGCCCATTTCCATTGAAGAATGAGGAAAAGTACATTAAGTCTCTTTCAAGATGTACGAGAGTGCTGGCTTCTGTAGTTATAACTCCTAGGTATTTTAAGAACTAGACTGCAGTTGATACACTGATGAAGGAGGGGAGAGGCCCTGCTTAATAAGGAAGAGAAATGAAGGGTCGAGGTTGCTCGAAATGGCTTTGTGGGCTTTGGAGGGGCAGGTGTCTAACTGGTCACACTTGCCTCTGCCCTTGTGGTGCAGGAAAAACTTTGCCCTGTCATTTGCCCAAGTGTAAAGGCCAGCTCTTCTGCAACTTCCACCCTAACTTCCAGTATCAAATCCTCAACTTAGTTTCTCCTTATTAAAGGTATTTCTTTGTTCTCCCTGCCATAATCACCGCTATAACACCGTCAACATCCACAGTCATAATTCTTCTCCCATGACAGCTTTCATCATTCTCTCTTAGCTGGGTCTGAAAATTTCGCTAGTTAGGGCAGTTTTGTGGATAATGAGATTAAATAAATGGACTTTAAGTTCTAAAGTTTGAGTTATGGCCAAAGAAAGCCTCATGATTTAGGTCAGCCTTCATGGGATAAGATTCTGGTAAGGATCCATGGTTACACTGCAGAAAGTCTAGAAGTTTCTAGAAATGGTGAAAGTCTGATCTCCACTTCAAATGGAAGCTCCTCTGAAAGTGTTACATGTATTAGTTAGTGGATTTTCTATATGGGAGAAACCTGCAGGGCTAATAGTCTATAAGAGTGACTTAAGTGGTTTTGACTAAGGTGATCTTAGTACCTAGACAAGAATTATCTGAGAGTTGGGGATCTTTCCAAGTGTCCTAGTTTCAAGGAGAGAAGGAAAAGGAGGAATTGAAATTTATAAGAAGTAGGAATGAGTGTGAAGTACAAATTAGGGACATGAACTCCCATCAAGAAAGCCAAAGCCAGGATGCTACTGTGAGGCGTCTCTGGCAATTCAGTCTCAGAGCCAAATAGATAAGAGCATCAAAAGCTCTTTTAGCACAAATACAGGTACGTCCTGGAGGTCTGAGTTCTGTTTCATGTCCCCTTTCCTTTGGATAGATTGTTTTTAGTAGTGCCCTGCTTTCCTTCCTTCCTCCTTCCTTCCCTGTTTCCTTCCTTCCTTCCTTCTTTCCTCTTTCTCTCTCTCTCTATAAGGGAATGAAATTTTAGTGGGTGGAAGAAAAGGGAGAGTGACTATCAGTTAAGAGTTGAAAGACTAAAGTAGTCATTTGAATTAAAAAATATTTTTTAAAGCATCTTACTATTCCATTGTTTCTTCTTTATAATTGGGGATTTAACTTTTCATACCATCTCAAATGGTGGTGAGAACAATAGCCCGGAAAACGGAAGTCCTCTGTGCTCCCTCCCATCTCTAACACACTGTGTGATTTTAGGCAAATTTACCTTGTACCCTTTTCTACTTTTAGTGAAGTGGAAGTGCTCATCCTTATCTTGGTACTAGGAGATCTCTGCAAATGTAATTGAACTAAATCAATTAATTAAACAAGTGAGTGCTAGACACTGTGCTAGACATGAAGGGAAAAAAGCTCAATTGTAGCAAATCAATTATTTCAGCAAATGTTTCTGAGCACGTGTTGAGTGCAGATAAGTGCTAGTAACACTTGGGGGTTCACTCTCTTGTCGAATTCAAGATACTGTAATTGTCCTTAGACTGGAACTGGATTTTCTTATTGCTGCGGTGTGAACGAAGGTCAGAATTTGTGAGGCATGTGGGGGCAGCCCAAATTTTCATGGCTGTTTTCCTGTGCTCAATGCCTGGTGAACATTTCCTGCCCACACTGCAAACTCGCTCTGCCTGGTGGTTCCCTCTCCCTTGCCCCCTCATTGTGGCCCCTTGTATTTCAGATAGCTCCTGGGGAATGGGGGAGGGGATGGAACATACCTGTTCAGCCCCCTCCACCACCCGAGGAGCATGCAATAACTGGAGTTCCTATAAATGAGTCTCTGACTTTATGCTCACATTCTGAGATGAGCTGAAGTTTGGAAAAGTACTTTGGAAAGTGGAAATCATTATATAAGGGTTGGCAAAACTTTCTATTGCTTGTAAAAGTCACACCTATTTTCTATCTCAAGTTCTGCCCTCTTTTTTTGTGTGTTCCCTTAAAATTCGATGACTCCCGAGTTTGTGTGGCCACACAGTAGGAGCACTTGTATCGTTATGTCACTGTTACTCAGCCTGAACTATAGGGTGTGTGCCTAGATTCTCCAAGCTGGGGAGAGAATCCATTTTCCTGCCTTTACACAAGGAGCCTAGGGCTGCATCCATATCACCTTCAAAGGAATGGATTTGACTTCTTCATATGATGTCTTAGTTACTGCACTGTAAGTGTGGAAATCAGTTAGAAACTGAATTTTCTCATTCTCTTGCACAGTTACATTCTTCCTCCAAAGATAAGAAAATTGCATCAACCTTCACTGGGCTCCCATGGCAACTTGTTAAATTAGGTCAAGATGTGGGGACAGATAACATGGCTTGAAAGCCTGCCTGTTAGCTGAGTTAAGAATACATCAAATGCAGTGCTGGCTTCCGCCAAGATGTACCTTCCTACCTTACTGTGAACTGCTTACGGTTATCAAACTGATACCATCAGAGAGCTCCATTTTCTCTTGTTCGAAGATACATTATGAACCTCATCTAATTACCAAACAATCAGAGAGAAGTGGCCCAGTGTTTTCTATATATCTGATAGACTTAAGCAAAATGCTTTCCAGATCCTTGAAAAACATAGGCATCTCTGATTTTTTTTCAATTTCAGTAGGTATAAAATAATATACAGGATTGTCAGTTAGTATTGTCCCTTCCTCACTGTCCCTCCGGCCCTATTTTATGGATGGTGAAACTGAGGCACAAAGAATGACTTACTCAAGGCCGTATCATTGCAGTCTGCACAGAAGGTAGCTCCTGAATTGAATCAAAGTGCCGCATGTCTCACCTGAGTATAAAATCTTTCTCCATGTTAAGAAACCAAAGCATACTCATTGGTTATCTCAGTTGTTTCCGTAGAGGAGATTAGGGGCCTTGTCTCCCACTTGCCACTAATTAACACTGGATGTGTGTGGGAGGAGCGGGCAGAGCTAGCCTTTGGCTTCAGTCTAGAGTAACTGGTCTGTAAATCAACTTCATTCCAGATTGCCAGACATTGCTCCAGATAAGGAATCCATTCCTATGGCATTGAGTCAACTTGGTGGTAATGTTCTTGTTGTCAGTGTCTAGGTGTATCCCCCTCCTTTGAGTTGCAGTTGTGAATGAAGTGGCTAGGAGGTCTATTTTTTATCCTGGAGCCTGAAAGAGCTAAGCCCAAAGCCATTCATTAACTGTAACAAAATTCTGTTTTATGCTGCTGTGCAGATTTATGAATAGATAGCCTCTCAGTTTCCTTAAGGCTAAATCTGGGACTATGTGGACTTCAACTTCCAAATATTTTGCATGAGACATCACACAAAAAACATACCAGTCTTGTAGGAAAGGTGCCCTGTGCGTTCCCCTGTAGGTCCTCTCAAATTGCTTCTGGCCTGAAATAAATCTTCTTCTTGCCATTTCATAGGTGATACCGGAGCCGGTCTAAAGTCATACAATAAGAAAGTTCCTCAGCTAAGCCCAGAAGAACCTTGGCGTTCTGGCTCATGGTTGAACTTTAGGGCTCAGTAACCCAACACTACTGCTAAAACATGTTTTTGAAAATAAACAACTTTGCTGCAAAAGGAAGTGCTTCAAAGCCCTTCAATTCAGAATGAAACCTGAGATTTGGCAGCATTACCTGAAATCACAGTTTTCTGAAGGAAAGCTGGATTGCAAAATAATCTCGGTGTGCTCAGGTATAAACAACTACTGAGGAAACTTTTGGTATGAGCCTAAGTTACTGATAAGGAGAGAGGGGAGGGGTCACCGGAGAAAATTATCAGTTCAGAGTGACTTTGTGCGGAGGAGTCTTAAAATTCTAAACCCAAGTGGATATGTTATTAGGCACAGCGTAGCGCTTTTTAATTTGGAGGGATTATTACCTGAGCCAAGCTCTGGAATATAGTCTTTATTTAAATACTGTTGGTATAAGACAGAGTGAATTGACTAAAGTTGAGAAGAACCATCTTGTTGACATGAGCACAGAACTCTGGTGTCCATTTTGTGCAGTAGCCTTCTTTTACAGGGCCTTGAGGTTCTTGGGCCAGGCCAAGCTGGAGCTGGCTTGCCGGAAGCCATCAAAGTCTCAATGTCAAGCATCCTTGGGCAGCACCTGGATGGATAGGAAGAAAGGAGCTGGAAAATGAGAAAGGCAGCAACAGAGTGTCTTCCCTTTCTGGCTCAGAGGGCCCTGTGATTATCTGGTTGCAGGAAGCCAGACAGACCCCCTCAGCCTAAAGGGAGCCTTGCTGCCAGCCAGCATCTTAGAAGCTGGGAGGGATTCTAATTGGTTGTTCTGTGTTTTGCTGTAGGTCTAAGGGGAGGGGGTGGAATGGATTTGGGGATCTCCCTGGAGTAATGGGTTAACAGGCTTCTCAGTTATGAGACTGATGGGAAATACTTTGGAGCATGAGGAAGCCCCCTGAAAGATGTGAACTGGATGGAAGCAGAAGCCCCTTTCTATTGCCTGCATAACAGTTTCACTGCTTCTGCCTTCTAGCTGATTCTTATTGTGACAATTTTTCTTAATCATCTGCCACCAGTAGAAAAAGATCACATGGTAGGAGGATTTAGCCTCACTATTAATTTTTTTTGAAATGTCTTTTAAAAGTGTGGAAAGTGGAGGTTCCTTGTTTCCGTCAGTTGCCTTTGAAGGCCATAACTGGCCGAACCACCTCCATGACTTGATTCAGCTACAGTAATACCTTGCAAGCTGTATTTGGGGCAGAAGGGGCTCACTTATACTTTACAAAATAGATCTCAAACCATGGTGCTATTTACAACTCTCTGAGGCCTCGTGGATGCCTGGGTTTTGGATGGCAGGTAACTTGCAAATTGACTCAACTTTTCTGGGGACAGCCCCCCGCCTGTTTTAGAGGAGTCTCTGAGTCCCACATTTCTGGGGTCACTGTTTCTTTAACGAAATCTAACTACAAAGGATGGAATTGGGTGGTGACTGTTCTGGAATTCCACTCTGTCTCCAGTTTGAAACTCCACCTTTTTCTCTTTGAAGTAAAATGTTTCCACTGAGCAGTTCAGCCAGTGTGCTGCGGGGGCATCCACACAGCTCTTGTTGCCTTTAAACAACAGGCCTTGGAAACTGCCCCCAACCTCTGTTGGGAAAGGCTCTGCCAGAGGTCCCAGATATTCCTGCTCTTGCCCCTTGGCATCTCGCTCTTTTCCCGGGAGGGCCTTTGCTGCTCTGGAGAATGAGCAGTGGGCCTCAGTGTAGAGACCTGATCCCAGGGAAGCTGTTCCCCTCTCTGTTCTCCTTAAACTGACTTTCATGGGACGCCTGCAGGTTGGACGGTTCTCACACCTGCTCTGTCACTTGGGTACGCCTTTAGATTTAAGTCCAGGTTAAACACACGGCGCAGGGCGGGCATCCCGTCTGTTTAACCATTGGTTACGTTTCAGGAGTGTGTCATGTAGGGGCTAAGCGCATGGGCTTGGGACCCAGGCAGCCTGAGTGTGTCCAGGCTTTGCCACTGACCGGCTGTGTCACCTTGTGCAACTCACTTCTCTGTGTCTCAGTTTTCTCATCTGCAAAATGGTAATAATAGTAGTTCCTCTCTGATAGGGTTGTTGTGAGAATTAAATGACTACTTTATGGAAAGCACCCAGAACAGTGCTAGGTACATAGGAAGTACTCTCTAGATGCTGGTTGTTCTTTCATATTATTCTCCAACCCTGTTGTCTTTCAGTATAATTCTACATTTCTTGAGGTCAGGGGACAGTGTATTTTACTTAAAGAATTCCAGTAATTGCTGGCAGTGTCTTGGGAGCACAGCAGATATTTAATAGTGGATTAGGTCACTTCAGCTATTCAGCTCAACCCATGTGTGTGTTAAGCTCCTACTGTGTGCTAGACTCTTTCACAAACGTTATTTTTTTAACCATCACCAACAACCACATGAGGAAGATTCTGTTATTCTCATTGTAAAAATGAGGGAATTGAGGTTCAGAGGGGGAAAGAGGTCTAGCTCCATGTCACATAGCAAACAGCAACAAAGATGCCTTTCAAAATTTTTCACAATGTCAGACAATTAGTAGGAAAATACCCAATACTAGTAGTGGGTTAGTTCGGTTCTGTGAGCAGCAGATGTCAAGACATGATTAGACTTGCAAGAAACTCATTGGAGGGGGGAAACAAACCTCTGTGAAGGACAAAGGGGTAGGAGAGAGCAAGAGAAGGTGGGGGAGCCTTCAGGCCACGCCACAGGTCTGGCCCCAGTAAAAGGAGAGGGAAGGAAGGAGATTTGGCTAGGAGGAGCCTCCAGCTGCAGCTCAGTTCCAAGAAAGGTCTGGCCAGGCTGACGGGGAGTCCTGGAGTCCGGGTTGCCCGGTGGAGGAGCTCTGCGTCTCAGAGGAATGGGCCTCGTGCCCCACCATGCTCAGTCCCTGGCTGGAGCAGACCCCAGGAAGTGTGGCCTTGGTGGGGATGTGGTGGATCCAGTCAGTTATGCCTCCTGCAGCGGGAGATCTGGGCAGCACATTGTCGTGGGCGCCACAGTCACGTGACAGCCACATCAGACCTGACTGCTAAATTTGGATTGTCAGGCCGGCACAGCTTTTCTGTCTGGCTAGACGTACAGCAGGACTCAAGGCCGTGGTCCCAGTTCTCTTGGTGGCCCACCGTGCATGTTGTTGACTGTAGCTAACCAAACTGCATTGTCTTCCGTGTGACTCACCTCTCCCTGAGAGATAAGAAGAGTGAAAGTTCTGCTCATGTGAGTGAATGTGAAAGTTTAATCTCTGAGACGAGGATGGGACTCGCACTGCTGGAGAGGTGCTCACAGGTCACAGCTATGTGGAGGTGTTTGACATTCAGAGTTGAGGTGCTGTAGTTTCTTGTGAAGGCCCCTCGGGGCTGTGTTCTCAGTCCTTTCTTCTTTAAAGGCGTAGGTAGTGCATTTTCAGCTCATCACATTATAGTGGAACAAACAGGGTTTCTTCTGCCACCTCCATGCTGTTGTTAATATTCTGTTTTGTTATTCGACCCAGTCTGGCAACAATGCCTTACATTGGAGAGATGTTCAGATATCATTTGCTGTGTAAATGCTTGAGAAATTTACTGCTCAAATGATCCTTTAGAATGTAGTTCACCTCCCCAAGAATTCTAATATGCTTAACTAGTCATTTCTCTCATCCTTGATATGCAAGGAAACTTTACCCCTGGGATAAAATAGATTCCAGAGACTGCATTAAGAATCTACTGAGAAAACATAGAGGCTTCAGACTTCTCCAGTCTGATAGTCTAATGCTAATCAGCAAACACATCTTTCTTCTTTTTACCTAGATGCTTAGGAAGGCATTTTCTTTAGACTTTATATTGGTTGGAGAAAACATTTCTTTGGTTTCTAACAAAATTCTCACCCTGTACCCTCAAATCCAAACCCAGCCCATTTCTGGTGACTTCTTAAAACAATCAGTTACCTAGAAGACATCAGGAGGAAAAAGCTCTAAAGAAACCACTTCCTGACTTGAGCTTCAGCGGCTCGCTGTCCAAGTTTGCGTCGCAGTGTTATCTTGTACCTGGTTAGACAGAGTTCTTGGGTTTAGAGGAAAGAGGCAGCTGCATTTGAATGTAGGCTGCCCCTTTAAGAGAGGAGCGGTCTCCTTTCTCCTGCAGCCGCCCCCACACACGTGTGCTTGAGCACATGCAGGTGTGAGGAGCCCCAGCAAAAACAAGGGTCTTTCCTCCACACACCGGTGTGTGTCACTGTTTTGTTCTCAGGCCCAAGGCAAACTCACCAGGGAGCCTCACTTATGTCTGTCCCAGGTGAGGCAGCCCGGCTGGCTGTCACCGGCCCACTGGGCAGCCTGCCTTGGACATTGGTGGCTGGAGAGGATTTTCTGCTTTTCCTTTAGTTTAATGCTGATGAGATCCATCCCTTTACACCCAAACTACCTGCCTCTGTGGGGAATTCTGCTGGACTCTCTTTAGGTTGGCCCCACATCGTAGTTAGGTGGAGGGGTAGTTAGGTGGAGGGTGCTTGGTAAGGAGTATGAATAATTAGGGAAAAAAGCGCACTGGGGGAAAGAGGATCTAAGTCTGTCTGTGGCCGAGATTTCCCCAAACCATAAATGTCTGCGATACTTTCACTTGCAAAGTAGCGTGCATCTGCTCTGTCTTTTTGTGTGTACTGCTTTGAATTAGAGCCAGAACTTCACAGAGCTGTCTCTGCATGAAGAATCTTAACTGGCTATTCTCATCTACAATATTTAAAAAATTTTACATGTATATACTTTAACCTTTTTTGTTTTTAGCCTCCAACTTTCTCCTTTTCCAAAGTCGCCATGTAAAAGGCCAAGTCAATTCTCAGAAGAATAATTGAATTTTATCTAGTGCTTTTGCTATGTTCTTTTTTTTGTCGATTCCATCTTTTTTTGTTGTCTTTCTTTGAAAAGTCTGCTTTTAAAAATACATTTTCTGTTGTTTCCTTCTCCTGTTTAGTTCCATTGTTGTATTTTGTATTATTCCCAAACTGCTCTGCGCCATGGTCACCTCTTTGTATAGATATCCATATATATTTTTTTCATAATAGGAACTTAATTTACATCTCTCTAAAGTAGAGAGGAGCAGGGATTCCTGTTTCCATTTTATGGATGGGAAAACTAAAGTCCAGAGAGGTTAAGTGAGGTTCATAACATCACAGAATGAATCAGGGAAGAATTTGGATCAAAGTCCTGCCCCTTGGCTCCTCATTTTGGGCTTTCCCATGGGCGTATATATGTATACATGTGTGTATGTGCATATACATATATATTATATATACATAAATGTTATAGGTTACTGTCTGCTGTCATCTCTCAGTTCTCCACTACTTGACACTTTTTAAACATTTTTTTGAAATGCTTCCCTTTTTCTTTTGGTCTAATGTGTCAGAGACATAGACTTGACATCAAAGGCTGGTTTTAATTGATTTGAGAGCTGTTTTCTGACTTGTTTCTATTGTTCAATACTGGCTATTTCAGCAATAAATAAATGCAAGCTCATGAAGTTATTGCCCTTCATTATATTCGTGAAGTGTGTTTTTCAAGCACCTGTTAGAATGCTCTTTGTGATTATGAGTTGAATTATTAGAACTTATATCCCCAGTTGTTGTCCTAGAGTTATTAGCCATTCATACAGGAACATATGTATGGAACGTATTGACTCCACAGTGATTCATTGAACCAAGGCATTGTTGACTAGTTGTAGATGTGCCGTATCTAGATCATGTTAGAGATGACATGAGATTGGGTCAGGGTTGGGGAGCAAAGGAAGGGCATAACTCAGAAGAAATGGGAGAAGGCACCTCTAAGCATAAAGCCAAGCCAAAAATATCAAGCATTCCCACTCTTTCTTTTCTTTTGAAAATTTTCCCAGTGCCTTGATTGCCAAACAGTTCAGCAATATCATCTCTTGAATTATTCATCCTCAGGCGGAAGTCTTTGTACAGCTTCAGGTTGAGTTTGGTCCAGAAGGCAAGAAGCAGTCAAGATGTCTTCCATTTGATGTGTTATTAAAGTTCATTTCATGAGGACTTAATGGAAATAGAGAGATTTTGGAATCTTTTGTGAATGATAATTTAGAAGGAGATTGACAGGAAGCGGGTGACGCTTAGACTCTGGGGTCACCCACTCCACTCCCAGAGATGGGCTCTCCTACAGTAGTGTGAAAGGAAAATAGGCTTGTGAACAGATGGGTCATTTCTGGATTTGAGTGTTCTGTTTTTGCCATCATCGTTTGGCTGTGGTAGAGACACCTGGGTGGAAGGGAGGGGCCAGTCAAGGCCTGTTCCTCTGTTTTAGGACCACCTGCCAGATGTGTGCTATCAGGGCAGAGTCAGCCCTGTTGCAAGGGTGGCCAACCATGAGAGTTTCATAGGTTAAAATAAATGTAGTGTCTTGCCCACACTGAGGTATTTGATTTGACTTTTAGCATTGAGCTAAAGAGATTAGCTTCTCAAAGTAGCAAATTAATCCCCAAAGGACAGAAGGTGTGGTCATTTTTATTTTGGGGAACATGTTGATGAAACGTAGCCTGGGAGTCACCCATATTGTTCGGTCCCAAATATAGTTTAATAGAGAGAAGCAGTTGGGTCGCTTTTTAAATCCTTACATCTTTCCTCAGAGGAGGATTGTTTACTAAGACAGTTCAGTAAATGTTTATTGAGCACCTGTCAGAGACCAGATACTATACCAGGCACTGAGAAAATAAGGATCAATAAGATAGAGTCCATGCTCTGGGGAGCTAACAACTGGAGTCATTCATTAACAGATGGCGTTTTGATTGTTGGTGTTTGTCGAGGAGGCATCGTTCTAGGCTTGGGATTACAGCAGTGAAAAAACACAGTCCCACCCTTGGGGCATATATTCCGGTGCTGAGAGAAATAGATAGAGCAAACCATCAGGCTTGGTTTTAGTGCAAGCAAACCACAAGGGAGGCTGCCTGCGAGAGTGACTGCCCGTGCTGACCTCCGGCTGTATGGAAGTCAACTCTTAAATGCTAGCCTCGCACTGGGGTACAGATGACAGAGTGAGAACTTGCAGTTGAAATGAAAAGGAAAAACTGAAGTCCCATCCTGAACCCCGTTCACTAGCAGGCAACCCCCGAACCTAGAAGATAAGAAGAAAGATACTGACAGATTGCCAAATGCAAAGGATTATTATCGAGAACATCTTAACTAAAATTTTGTCCAAGCTCATTGCTATATATTTCTTTAAGTTGCTCCCTCTTTAGACTCAGAGGGAGCAAAAAAGCAGGGTATTTTTAACGAACAACCCTCATCGAGATAGATGGTGGGCTTACCAGTTCCTAGACAAGGAGAGGGGACTTAAAATATGATCAAAATGAGTAGGAATTTACTCAGAGCTTTGCCTTTTAAGAAAAAATGAGACTGTAACCTTGGATTTGAAGTGCCTTGAGGGTCCCCTCTGGAGGGAAACATCTTTCTGTGCTTTGCTCTCCTGGCTTGGGGTCCCACCAGGTACCCCACCTGATATGTCTTCTTCTGAGGTTGTATCATGTTCTCCAAATCAGAACTGTCGCTGTTGTACTAGGAATTTTCCTCTTACCCAGAAGCAGAGAAGAACAAAGCAGTCAGAGGAAATCCCCCACTGCAGCCAGTGAGGGAGAGCGAGGGAGCAGACAGCAGGGGGTGTGGAGTTGGGTGTGTGTGTGGTGCCCGCCCCCACTCCCTCCCGCACTGCCTCGGAGAGGGACTTCCTTCTAACAGGGACCCCTCTGTTGTTGTGGCTCAGGGCTTCGAGTTGAGAAGCATAGTTTCCCAGTGATGCCACCGGATTCCTGATGCGTGACACCCCAGGGCAGCATGGTGAAGGACGCCGTTGACTGCCTTGGGGCCCCCAGACAGGGACACCATTGTGAGTCACATTTAGTATGTGAGCTCCCCCTTCCCATGACTGGCACTATTCTTAGTACCATTCTCTGCTCCCTGGGACAAAGGTCACTGAGACCACAGTCCAGTTGGGTGGGTGGAAGGGGCCGGGCCCAGGGGTGAGGGGGGTGCATGGAGAATGGAGAAAGAGGCTTTACAGTTTTAGGATATTTTGGAGCAAGGGCAACGGATGGAGCCCTGCAGCCCTGGGGATTTGGACAGACCTACACTAAGTAATACAGAAGCATCCTCTATGAGAGTTGTAACTGGGGGTGCTAGCCTTATTCAGTGTTTCGAAAAGTCTGGGGCATGAGAACTTCCCACGGGCTTAGACTCGGATGTTGCTGGGAGGTTTGCTGGCAGGTCAGGGTAGCCAGTATGCATCCCAACCCTGAACTCCCTCCTAGCTGTGGGCTTCCCAGTGGCCCTGATTCCCTCTCAAGGACCTGAAGTGAGCGTGACACTCGGTTGTGGAGACAGACTGCTGTGTTAGACCGTCCACCAGTCCAGTCAGGGGACGAGCTCACCCTGAACCCTTCACTTGTGCCCTGACCCAGCATTTATGGCTTTGAGAATAATCCTTGTTCTTACTATTCTTTTGCTCCCCACAACTGAAAGGGCGGAGTAGGAGTCAGCAGAAAGGTACTAGGAGGAATCATGGCTTCCTTTCCTTTGGTTCCACAATGTGGGCTTTCTGAAGGGTGAGCAGCGACTTCCAGAAAACCAGGGTGAGGGCACTGTGGGTTCCCGTTATCCTTGAGTGGGCTTGCAGGACTTTTCTTCAAGAATTGGGGGAAGGAGACTTGAGCTGACATCACCACTATTTTGACTTTCCTATTGTGAAGCTAATCAGAGACGCTCCTTCCTGTTCCGGTCCCTTTGCTTTCTTCAGGCATCTGGTTTTCCTATTGGTGTAAATAGAAAAAAGCGTTCGAGAGCACCGCACCTAGGACCTGCGCTCCTGGTTCCTGAATTCCACGGTTTCACATTCCTGTGAACAAAGGAAAACCACAGGGAGAAAAGACAAGGACTCACTCTGCCCCCTGGCCATCTACACAGACGTCAGGGGTCAAATACTCACAGAGAAAGGGGAGCAGGGCGTACAGAGCCTGCTTCTCTGACTTTTCAGTTCAGAAAATGACACTGGCAGGAGCAACAGCAAGGAAAATTCTGTCTGAAATTCCTTCCTCTGAGAGCTGGTTGAAGTCCCCTTCTCTGCTTCATGTCCAGTCTCAAGGACAGGAGAATGTAGCGTGCCCTTGGGCCTCCCTCTCAGCGACGTGGGGTGTGCTTGCTGCTCCCTGCCAAGGACCATGACTTGCCTGGCAGAAGAAGCCCCGATGTTTCCTTCCTTTTCCTTGGTATAATTAGCCTCCTTCTCCCCAAAGGGATTTAAAGATAAATAGTGTGAGAGAGGTTTCAGGGTGAATAGTGGGAGGGAGAAATAATGAAGTAACATAGCCTAACCACTGCCACAAGGGGACCGTATAATTGGGCTGGAAATGTCACCTGTGGAGGTGGATGCTGAGGTCACTAGTGGTCAGATGGCCGGGAGAAACATTGGCCATGCAGTGTCCTGGACTGCCATGAGGGGTGGGAAAGACAAGATGATTTTTAAAGCCACGTTCTTTTGTGCGTTGGTTCACTGCAATCAAGCAGGCGGTTTAGATGCCAGCCTCTGAGTTGGTGTTGTGTAGGGGCAATGTAGTGTTGACATGAAGAAGTCGGGAGTCAAACTGCCTAGGTTCCAGTCACGGCCACTCCACTTCTGATCTGAGTGGCCTTGGACAAGTTACATAGCCATGCAGTGTGTCAGTTTTCTGTGCTGTAAAGTGGTGAAAACAAATGCAATAACAATAGCATCTATCCTGTGGAATTACTGTGAGGAGTAAATGAGGTGGCTATAAAGCATCACACAGAGTGTGGCACATAGTAGGTGCACCAGGAATCATAGCTCTTGTACATAGTTTTCTTTGCCTGAGGTCTTAGAGCAACCTGTCTCTCTCTTTTATCTCTGTAGTCTGTGGTCTTGACTCAGGAGAGGACTGTGGACTCCCCGGCTCATGGACATAGTTCGGGGTAGCTGATTTGTCTTTATATGTTTCTCTTCAGGGATCCTGGTGGGTGTAGTCATTTTGCACTTCTTCAGGAAATTTAGTATGTCACAAGCTGTTGCTTTTTCTTACTTTTTTCCACCAGAAATTCCATAGCATTTCTTAATAGAGATTTGTTTTCTTACTCTTGCCCATCAGGATGGTTTCTCATTGGATTCCTCACGTAACCTCACATTTAGTCCTTTGAGCCCAGGCAGAGGGTAGTAGCTGGTAACTTTACTCAGCTCCTAGGAAACTGAAGATGTGTCTGAGTTGTATATTAAATGGTTTTTAACAAGGGATAGCAACAGAGGAGAGTAAGGCTTTACCAGTGTAGCCCTCTGGGGTATGTTAATTTATTTTGTAGGCATTCACTGAATCATTTTGTTCTAGAATATGTGTAAGATATTTCTTGCAAGATAGTTTTAAAGAGCTCAAGATGCATTCTTAGAAGGATGAGGGAGAGATATTTTGTTTTCCATATTTAGCTTGGGGTGTGCCGAGGAGGAGCGCTGGAAACCACCAGTAGGAAGCTATTATTGAAGGAGCGCTTCCTCTGGCTGTCCCATGGTCACGCAGCTCAGTCGCTGTTTCCTCATAGGCGCCCGGGCAGGTTGCGCTCGTGCTGGGAGGCTGAAGGCCGGAGCACCAGACCCAGCACCACCATTTTCTAAGTGTTCCTTGGAGCAAAGTCACGTTACTTTTCTGAGCACCCTTTTTGGCACCAATAGGATGGAAACAGTGAGACCACTTGTGCTTGCCTCTGGAGAGGGGTGGGGAGTGGCTTTTAGGAGCAAACAAAATGATGCATATGAACGTGTCTTGTGGAAATATAAGACAGAAGAAGAGATTACCCTTGTGGATCATAAAGGACATTTATCTTTTAGATTGAGAGGGAATCTAAAAGCTTGTTTCCTATCAACTCTATTTACTTTGGATTAGACAAATTTGAAACTCAGGTTAAGGATTAGGGCCTTGAACAGTCAGGTTTTCCTTTACGAGGTAGAGCATCAGGCTTCCTTCTACACAGACTGGGTCTTTCCGAGTCCCACTCTGTCCACACTGTTCCCGAGATGGTGGTATAAGACACACTGTAACATGTAACAGGCAGCACAGACCCTTGAACCCATGTTTGTCTCCCTGGCTACACCCATAAATGAGACAGGGATAACTGGCAGCATTGTCATTTCTGAATAGAAAGTTAGTCCAGAAGGACATCTACGTGGCTTGAATCCTTTAGCATAAGATAAATTGACTGTCAGAGTATGCCAGGCCTTCCAGAGCTAAGATCTTGGCAGTGTGGGTGGCTAAGACAAGAGAATAGTGCGTGTGTATGTAAGTTAGAATATGCTGAACCCATGAAGAATTTCTGAGATGGTCCTCACCTGACCTCTGAGGATTTCCTGGGTGGCAGGTTAATCCCTCACAAAGTCATGATGCTTTCCTTTCTTATTGTGGGAGCTTGCCTGGGAGTGGCCTGGGAGGACGGCACGGTGGTGGAGAAGAGTATTAGGACCAGAAGAGCATCTCACTTCTATGCCCTTGTTACATCACCTAGGATAGTGATCCTTCCCACTTGCAAATCAGGGACTCCAGAGGAGTGCTTATGAGCTGTGACTTCTGATTGGAGCTGGCAAAAAATTCCTTAGATAATACCTTTCTTACTTCTTCAGGCAAAAACAATGACAGTTTTTGAAAGCACAAAAGATTATGCTGATATTCTAAAGTTTAGGGTAGACCCAGTATTTTCTCTCTAATTTGCATAGCAATAAAAATTAACTGACCCTTAAGTCAATCAAAATATGGCAATTGATATATTGTCTTAAATGCTTTTTTTTGGTAAGAAGTTCTTCACCTTTCAGTGTGTTTGAGCTCATAGCACCTCTTCCAACATTTGTTTTATATGTTGCCTTCATTTTCTCCTGGCTGATGGACTGCGAGAGGAGGGAACCGGAAGTGCTGTGTAATGGGATTAGTCCCTGTGAGTGCTGGGCATCTGGTGTAATGATTCACACTGGCTTGTATTTCCAGGCAGTGGACCAATCCAGCTGTGGCAGTTTCTTCTGGAATTACTCACTGATAAATCCTGTCAGTCTTTTATCAGCTGGACAGGAGATGGCTGGGAATTCAAGCTTTCTGATCCAGATGAGGTAAGAAGGGAGGGACTGGAGAGTCACTGAGGGAGGATGAGAGAGAACTCTGGAAAGGGGTTGTGTGTGCCTGGATGACATTTTCTAGGATTTGAATCCCAGATCTGCCACTTGCTACTTATGTGACCTCAAACAAGTTATGTAGCCTGTCTGAGCCTTTGTTTCATCATTTGGAAAATAGAGAAAATATCTGGGTTGCCCATTTGTTTTCCAAGATTAACTGATATGATGCACATAAAGTGCATGGCACATAGTAGGCCCTTTGTAAATAGGAGTTGGCTTCTCTGACTTAGCACTCTTCCTGACCCTGTGGCTCTGTGAATCTGAAAGGGGTCAGACAATTCAGGAGCCCTGGGAAGATGGGTACAATTGGTTCATTAATTCATTCTTTTATTCAACAAATGCTTATTGAGTGGTTGCTCTGTGCCATGCCCAATTCCGAGGCTAAAAGATGATGAATGAGAGAAAGCATCTCTGTTCTGGCAGACATGAGAAGATGTAGTGCCCCAGGACAGAAAAAATGCTTCCTGTTAATGAAAGGCAGGTATGATTGCAGCCCAGCTCTGTTCCACTCCCTCACATTAGATTTTATGCTTTCAAAGCAAGAACATTCTGCTAATAATGTCGGGAAAGAGGAGAGTCCATGGTGTTGCTTTTCTTATTTTTCAATATCAAAGGCTTTAACTCTATTACATAGAAGTTTCGGGCCACTGTGTTTTCATCAACTTAAAGAATCAATTTGACTGCCATCCTTGCCCACTTCTCGAATATTGGAATTCAGAAGAGAGAGGTCTGAAAAGTATCTTCCATGGACATGAATCTCTAACCATCTTACTTGACATCATGGGTCACCAGGAATGGGTATAGGCATATAAACATATATATTTGGATTATCCTATAGATTTTTACCTCTCCTTTTTATTATCATTTTTTAAAATTTCAGGTGGCCAGGAGATGGGGAAAAAGGAAAAACAAACCTAAGATGAATTATGAGAAACTGAGCCGTGGCCTACGCTACTATTATGACAAAAACATCATCCATAAGACAGCGGGTAAACGCTATGTGTACCGTTTTGTGTGCGACCTGCAGAGCCTCCTGGGATACACGCCCGAGGAGCTCCACGCCATGCTGGATGTCAAGCCCGATGCCGATGAGTGATGGACACCAAAGGGGTTGGGGAAACTCTGCTGAGACATTTCAAAGAACAACCACATCGGTTGGACTCTTAATTTTTAACTGTTATTCTATTTTTAATTTTCCAGAACTCATTTTTTACATTCAGGGGTGGGAGCTAAGTGAGCTGCAGCTATAATCAATTGTGTACAGTTGGAAAAGGAGAGCCAGGACCTGTAGGGTGGGTGGGACAAGAAATTCTTGAGTAAATTTTCAGGAGAGAGAGAAAAGGGTCTTCTTAGGAGCTTGAAGAATTTTGCTTAAGGGAGAAAGAAGCTAATGTATCCAGTCATTTTTTAAAATCATCCTTGAAAAAAATGTCTTGAGTGATGGACCTATTAGCAAAAGAAATTGATGCATCAGGAGTCATGAAACCTATGAAAGGCAATTAATTTCCTTTTGTTTTTAGGTGTGGGAGGGCAAAAAAGAGGGAGGTGGGATAAAACATTTTGTTTGGGGATGCACTAAAAACCAAGGACTATTTACTTTTTACTCTACTTTCAAAACGAAGATGGACTTCCGTGGGGTGGGGCCAAAACTGTTTTTGTGTTAAATTTTATTTTATTAAATTTTGTGCCAGTATTTTTTTTCTTAAAAATCGTCTTAAGCTCTAAGGTGGTCTCAGTATTGCGGTATCATGCAAGTTGGTTTTTATTTGCTGGCTGAGGATTCTGTCACAGTGAAAGAAAACTGTTTATATAGACCCCACTGGAAACGCAAAGGGCTGTCACTGAGATCGGGGATCCCAAATTCATGTGACTTATGTATGAAGGAAAAAATAATGCTGATCTGAGTGCAAGGGAACTGTGCATGTGAATTTCATCTATAATTTAAAGAAGTTATCACACCCTCTACTTATTTGCCATTAGTGAATTCTCGGGGTTTGGACTTAACGTTGAGCTAAGAAGCATTAAGTCTTTGAACTGAATGTATTTTGCAGCCCTGGTTTTGGACCACAGAAAATGTAGGAGCTCTGTTGACACCATGGAAAGGAGATCAAAGGAGGAAGATTGACTTGGTTGTTTATTGGTTCTATGCCTATAACATGTATGACTTGGAATAAAGGCTGTGTGCATGGGCATTACCCCTCAGGTCTCAAGAAATAAGTCCTGAATGCATGTCATTCCGAACTAACACTCTACACTTTCTCCTTTATGTTTTATTTCCCCAGTACCCCACATTTATTGCTTTCCCCCCACTCTGTTATTCAGTAGAGAGAAATGTACAGCTTTCTGATTGATGAGTGAAGAGTAATTGCAGACATGAGACCAGTTGAAGTGTCTGATGAAGCCATTTAGACTTACTGGGTTTTAGGAGCAATGGAAATTAAGGTTGCGTATATGTAAAATGTGGGCTTGGCTGTTTTGGGGAGAAGTGCAAGGCTTTCCTTTGAAGAATTGAGGCTAGTTGAGTTGGATGTCAGGTGAGAGTGTGTATGCAAAGTGAATAGTACAGATGCTGTTAGGTCCTTGTGCTTGGATCTATTATCTTGGCACAGGGCAGGGGAAGGCTAATAATTGCAGAAGAAACAATGACTTGAAGGCAAAGGAAACATAAGGAAAGGAGCTTGAGTGAAGAAAATAAGGTGGTCCATGAGTTATTCGCATATTTGTAGTTCCCCCAAAGCTTAACTACAAATGTAATCAACTGAAGCAGTCGTCTTTCTACTGGTTGTAAAGGGTGATCTGAAAATGGGGTTTTGAGGGGGAATCTAATGTCTAACTAGTGAGGAAAAGTGCCTAATACCATTAGAATCCCCCCACTATAAAGATGCCCGATTGAAAAGATGACGACAGAGGGGCGGCTTTACGGACGTCCGTGAGAGAGGTGGAGAAACATTTAAGATGGGCTTCTCAGGGCTAGCCTTTTGGGCTCCAGCTGAGAAACTGGAAGTACTAACTACCTTCTAGCATATCCTCAAGAAAGTGGATTGTTTACTCCCAGGTCCTCTTGCAGACCCTCAGTTATCAGGAACTTAGCTCTCTGACTCATGAGTTTTCTCATACCGATCAATCGGAGCATCCACTCGGAAAGCAAAGGCAGAATTATCCCAGCTGTGTATTTTGATCTTCTTCTGGATGCAGGTGCCTTAATGAAGCTCTCGAAATATTTTAGGAGCTGCTCAGGGAGTGTTAGGCGGAACTGTTTGGACTACATTGTTTTCTCTTAGATTATGTGATCTTTGTTGGGCACTGACAAAGGTATGTGTGAATGAGCATACGTGTGTGTGCGTGCGTGTGTGTGTGTGTGTGCATGTTTGCAGACATGCAAAACTGCAGCTGAGATAATACCTGGGTTTTCTAGTTAAGTCTTTCCACATTTCAGTAATGGGCGAGAATAGAACCAAGGCCGGGCATCGGTCGTTGCTTGCTGTTTGCAACCAGGCGTAAAATCACTTTCTCAACTCATCAACCTTTCTCATTAAATTTATGCTGAAAACTCCCCTTGTGTGAGTGTGTCTAACTCCATAGCAGAATAGATGTAAGAAAGTGCCTCCTCATGCTCCTCAGCCCGCTTGTTTGCTAAGATGCCCTTTCTCTCTAGTTCCACCGTTTTCAGTATTTGTAGATAATGTATTAGTTAAGACAGCTTTGTCAATCTGGCCAGATGCTTTTTCTCCTTCTGTCCAAAGGCCAGAGACCATCCCAGGAAGAGTGGTGGGTGGTTTATACACTGGAAATGTAGCAGAATTGTTGCATTTATGCTTTTTAAAAACACATGTTAACTTCAGAGGAAGGATGGGCAAATCTGGTTTAGCTGGGTGAAACCCTTATTTTCCTGGAGATGCCTTACCCCATGGCGGTTTTGGCTGTAGGGTTCAGGGTTACTTTTGTTGCCCTCTCCATTCGGCGGAGGGACTGCCCTACACAGAGCCCTGGTCTTGTGGCTGTGGGGATTGGAGGTAGCATTCAAAGATCAGATGTGCTTTTCCTCACTTTGGAGACAAACACTCTGGGTTTTAGAGCATTAACCTGCCTAATCTTCATGGTGAAAATTACACCTTCTCTATTCTAGTCATGCTGTGCATGCTGCTGTCTCTGTTGGGGTCTATATAAATGTGTTGAAATGGTATCTACATTCCAAAGAAGTTTCAAGGAACCATAAATATATGTACACGTATACATATATAAAATATATATATAAAAATGAAATTATCTCTATCAGGAATACTGCCTCAGTTATTGAACTTTTTTTAAGAATACTTTTTTTTTAAGCTGAGAAGTATAGGGGTGAAAAAGATGTTATATTGTGTTTGACTATTTTCCAACTTGTATTTTCATATAATTTATATTTTTTAAAAGCTGAAAATTTAAAAGCAAGATGAAAAAAGGAAAAGCAGGTGCTTTTTAAAAATCAGAACTGAGGTAGCTTAGAGATGTAGCGACGTAAGTGTCTATGTGTTTTTTTTTAAAAAAATGCAAAAAAATTTCTTATGGGGGAGTTTTTTGTTTGTTTATTTTAGTAGCTGATGCTGGCACATCATTTTGCTGGAGAGTTTTTTATATACTGTAGCCTGATTTCATATTGTATTTTAAACTGTGTGAGATTAAAAACAAAGAAATTCATTCATAACAATGTGGGTTTGACTCGCTTCTTTTCTGTCTGGTTCGTGTGTGAAAGCAGGACAAATAACCAGCCAGAGGCAAGCACAGGAGGGAACACGGTTCAGTCTTGCTGATATCGCTAGCTTGGGACCATTTTAGATAAAGATTTCCAAATAAATTGAGAACTATAATCAGAATATAAGGAAGTATAATCTAATACCCCAGTTATTGAATGTAGAGTGTCATCCTTTGTGGAATGTCCCTGGCCTTGTCATACCTCATTTTGTTCATGTCTGAAGGATTAAGAGCCATGTGAAGAAAATTTTTAATGACTTGGCAGATAAACATTTGATCCCAAACTGGCTGAAGTTCCTGATATTAATAGAGAAATTTGAACATCTTTAGTCAATATTCTGGACAGGAACAGTATTCTTGTTTCTTCTTCTGATACTAATTTTGCTCTGTGCCAGTTTGAACCCATCACATCCGTCTCCTTGGCCCCAACTCTTTTACTGGAGCTGAAAATTGGGAAGGATAATATCTGTCAGAACCCCCAGCAGCTCACGTCATGAGTGAAATCATATTCGTAAGTGCTTTGGGGAAGAGTGCTTAGGAACACATCCTGCATGGTGCTTTTCTCTTGTTGAAACTGTAGAAGGTGGATGTTTTTAATTAACACCAGCATTTGCAACACAAATCCCAACTCACAGCTGGAAAGAGAAGTTTTGCTGAATTGTTCACAAAGAGAGCTCTGTTTTTGGAAAATCTGTTTCTTCAGGCCTGGAGCTTGAGGTTTGCTGAGTGCACATTAAATACCGACTGTGTGGTCTAGTGGTCAGGGAGCTGGACTGGCCGCGAGGGGGGTTCTGGGTCCTACATCGCAGTCGAGCCGCCACCACTCACTGGGAGACTTGGGGAAGATGGCTTGAGGTCTTTTATTTTTTAGTCTTCAGCTGCAAACCTGGGTAAAGCCACAATTCCTGAGCCAACCTGAAGCCACATCTGCGCTATTCTCCCCCTGAATAAACAGTACACAGAGAATAGGTTTCTGCCTCAGTCAAGGATTTGGTAGGAGAGCTTCCCTTCAGTGCCAAGTTGCTGTTATCCCCCAAACTATCTGATTTAATGCTGACCAGGTAAAAAGTTACAAGATAGGCTTGAATGAAATCAGCTTAGACTGCTGTTTCTCAAACTTGGAGCTAGAGTTTAGCTGGGGAACTCTCAGACAGCTGGGCTTTGGTGCTCTCTCTTCATGTTGCTGCTGAGACCACCATATTGCAGCTGTGATGGTGGGAGCTGGGGAGAGGTAGTATCTTCTAAAACAGCTGCAGGGTTTGAGGGAATGGGTAGGGTGAGGATAGAAGGAGACACAAGGAAAACAGGAGCCGTTCAAAGAAGCTGGTGGTCAAAAATCGATAGATGTGACAGGCTTCCGGGAGGTTGTGGGATGAAGTGATTGCCCGAGGCTAGTCTGGCCTACCACCGCTTTGGCTTTGGAGTAAGCTACAGCACCTATGCCCCCACCCAAAACAATTGAGCAACAGAGCTTTCCTGTATAATCAAGTACAACTATTTTAAACTAAAAAGGAGGAGGATTGTGATTTGTGCTTTGGGTAAAATGAGGCAGGCGGTGTAGACTAGAGGTTTCACACGGCTGACTGTGGGCTGCTTCTGTGCCATAGAGATGTTCAGTTTGGCGTTCACAGTGTTGGGACTCACGTGTGCAGCGCTAGTGAACAATGGGCTGCAGTAGGGTCATGGGGTCTTCGAATTCTGGCATTCCTTTACAGGACACTGAGTAAAAGATGCCCCCTCTAGATGAACACGAATCTCCTATTTAGTTTCTAGTAGGTCAGCCCCAACACTTACATTCCTGCCAAGTCTCTGTAGAGTTTGGCTTTGTGACCCCTGTGAAGATATCTCTCCACATTCCATGTTTACTTGGCATGAAACTCTTTTATTCTAGAACCGACAGTGGAAGAAAGTACAAGAGGTCATCAGGTTCATCAGAACCATCTGACTTCTAAGCCGTTGTCTTTTCCGTGATGCCGTGTTGCCACCCAAGAACTCTGAAAGGTCTCCTTTGGTGATGGCTGGTTGATGGCTCACCATCTGCGGGAACCACAGCCCTCGTTACTAAGAGGCACACTTCATTCGCCAAATATAGGACGACAGTCTTCTTTCAGAAGGAAGCTTTTCCACTTCCACAGCTCTTTCCAATCCCTCCTTTCCCCAGTGGCTGCTCTGGGAAGGTGGTTTGTGGTGCAGTTCCAGTTGTACAGAGGCCTTTCTCTAGCTCAAATATAGAGATACTTGACCCTCCAAGAAGCTAGTCCAAGGACCTGGCCAATGCCATTTTATGGGTATACTGGCTCAGTGTATTGCCGGTGGTTCACTGCTCTTTGGGATCCCTCCGTGCTAGGAGAATCCTCACCTAAGAACAACAAATAACAGAAGAGAAATGCACTTTCCTGGCACAGCTTGCAATGAAGCAGAGATTTAAGGAGTCTGAAAGAAGCAGGTGCTGATCACTTGGTGAATTTAAAAGGCTTAAACTTGAGGAAATAACATTTATTGAGAATTTAGAATTCCAAGTATGGGTAAGCTGGCTCTGGCCTCTCTGCTGCTTGATTGGTGCCATTTCCTGTTTTACTCAATGTTCCAGTCCCTTTCCGTTTTCCATTTTCCTGGAAAAAGCTTCTATCCTGGGAAAGCCAGTTTCATTCAGTCACTGGGTGTATCTCAATGTGCCAATGCCTGAAGTAAAGATAGTGACAATCACCTGCCCATAGTGACACTAGAGAGTCCACAACGACCAGGTCTCATGACACGCTACGCAACACCCAGAGCCCTTTGAGTTTACAGTCCCGTCTCTAATCTCTCGTCCCTGCCCTTCAAGCTCTAGTGGCCTCTCAGCCACAGCATTTTTACAGGGCTTTGATGTCAGGGCCACTCTGGTCGCTCCATGTGATGTGACAGAGAGGAGCAGTGATATTTTCAGCAATCACTTGTGGGAATTACCTAGGATCGAGAGAGAGCCATGACCTCCCTGCCCATTCCACACTGTCGGCATGTGACTTTTCTTATACCCTTTCACTGCTGGGCCCTCACATGTGCCTGGAAATGGTAAGTGACTCGAAGAGATGGCAACAGACTTCGTCAGTCTAGCAAATTGATAATGACAATTGGCTTTGACCTGGGATTGACTTTTTGAAGCCAGAATATTCCAAACGTTAGAGAAGAGGTGACATGAGAACTTCAAAAAGGCTTTGGGAATTGTGTAGTGCTCATATGAACTGGTCGCTGCTCTTACAGATCTCAGGGGAAAGCAAGTTCAAAACGTTAAGAGGGATTGAATTGGGGAAGCCTTTCTGCTAGTCTACTACTCAAGTGGACCAATCTTGTCCACTTGTTCTGGTTTCCATGGTAATAAGAAAGTTTGCAAATATAGTGCAACCAATGTACCTGTAATCTGGGATGTTCACAGAGGAAAGGTAAGGGTGATGGTAGAGACGATGACCAGTGCTTGGAGGGTAATAGATGTCTCATTCAGGTATCTGTTTTCTCTGTGGTCAGTTGTTTATGGCGATAGGATAGAGCTGTGCACTTGAGCCCAAGGGGTTTAAAGTATTTTCTTCAATGACTGATCTCAGGCCACTGGGTGGCGGAAGGTGGGGTGTGGGGGAACTCATCAGGGTGTGGCTGGGAGGCTGTATAAACTCTGGGCTCAGGCTTCTTGTTCAGGAGCAAGTAGGGGAAGCAGGTGGGCCACTTGCATGATGGTGAGGCATGTTAGCTGCTTTTGGGATCCATGTGTGCAGCCTCTTTGAAATCTTAGAACAGATCCCTGATCACAAATTCCAAATAGCCTTCTTTGTGACCACAAGTAACAAGCAAAAACCCGAAGCCCAGCTAACGAAAACTGAATTAAAACAAGGGTGACCATATATTCTGGTGAACCTGAGACAGTCTCAGTGTTCACTCATTGTCCTGGCATGATTATTCATAGCAGTGCCTTCTACTTCCATGACACTTTACGCTGCCTCCTTATAAAACCCATTAACGGCCTAGAAGTTGATGAGTAGAAGAGCAAAGACCATAATTCTAACTTCTTTGTTTTAGAGTCAAAAGAGACTTTAAAGATTATCGAGTTCAACCTCTTCAATTAGGCATGTATGAACTTGAGGTCCAGAGAGGCCAAAGGACTTGCTCAAAGTCACTCCATCAGTGAAAGAACTGGTGCTAGAATATGGACCTGACTCTCCCTGTGTCCTCCCAGCCCCATCCCTCTTCCTCTACTATATTGAATCTCATTCAATTTCCAGGCAAAGCATCCTAGTTTAAAGTTGACCCCAGTTAATTCAGAATTGATTGTGACAATTATTTCTATTAGTTCTGATGGATTCCAACAATCTGCTATATGCTGATGTTCAGGTTGGGAATGGGAGACTAAGAAAGGTGCAAAGTCTCTGAGGTCACAGTTCATGGGACTATAGGATGTTGTAGCTGGAAGGGATCCTACAGGATGACACTAGCAAACAAATTTATTCAGGTAACAAACACTCATTGAACTCTTGCTGTGTGGTTGGCACTGGACTCAATAATAAGGACATCATAAGGGAAGATAGACGTCACTTTTCCTTTACTCTGCTTTTAGTGAGTTAAGGGTTATAGACAAGTAAAGGGAGAATTACTATCCAGTGTAATAATAGTATGATTTGACACCTAGGAGGAGCATCTAACCTGGAGGAATTTATATCCTAAAGGGGAGAAGCAGCTAGCTAGGTGGAAAGGGAAAGAGATTCAGGTGGAAGCCTAGAGGTGAGAAAGTTCACGAACTGATAGAGAGATTGGAGGTAGTTTTGTGAAACCTGAGCACGAGGTGAAACAGAGTCACGGTGGGAAGCGAGGAGGGGGAGAGTGGAAAGGAGATGTCAGGGCTTTGTGGGCCTTGTGAAGAGTAAGGTAGAGCCCTGAGAATCTTCCCACAGGCTAAGTCTGTCTGATGATGATCCAGTCTGTGCTTAGAGAGATCATTCTGGCTGTAGAGCAGAGAAGAGATTAGAGGGGACAAGAATGGAGACAGGAAGACCAGCTGGAGAATGGTCTCATTTGCTCAGAAAAGAATCCTCCAAAAGAATCAGCAGTAAGCAAATCAGAAAGGTATTTAGGAGGAGGAATCACCAGGATTGGATGATTGGTTGGTGTGGACGGGTGGTGGGCCACTGTGTTAGGTCCAGGACTTGAGGTGGTATGCAAAGATGGCTGTGACAGTTCTTGTCCTTGGTCATAATGTCATCAGAGTAGGGATCTTAGATCTGGGAAGAATCTTAGACATAAAGTCCAATCCTGTCATTGTGTGGGTAAGGAGTATAAGGTAAGAGCGTTTTGGTAACTTGTCTGAGATCACATTGCTAACTGGTATCAGAGGCAAAATAGGCTCCTGGGTGTAGTGACTCAAGGCCAATCCTACTATCTGGTGAGGGTCGAGGGTTTGTTCTTCCAAACACAGGCAAGAAATAGTTCATCTCTTCTCTCTCTTCCTTCTGCCTTCCCTCCCTCTCTCCATTATTCCCTCCTTCCCTTCCTTCTTTCCTTCCTCTGGGGACAAGAGCTATTTAGCTTACAAATGGATGTGACAGGCCTCCCTGCATGACTTACAAAGGCTGTCTCTTCTCATCAGGGTGCTAATCTCTCCCTGGAGCCCTGGACACCTGCCTCCACCCCAGGCTGCAATTGGAAGAGAAAGAGAAGGTGCTCATTTCTCTGCTCCAGCTGCCTGCCCCTAGCCTCCCAGAGAGCTGTCTGAGTCCCACTTGCTGAGTGGTCTCTGCACATTATTCCAAGAATCCTACTTGGGGCATGGGAAAGAGCAGGTGTCTGTTTGACCAGTACTGTTATAGCTTCTATTCCCAACTCAGCATTTCTTGCCATCCCTGTCTTGGTCTCGTACCTCTTCTCCCAGACTGACAGCCACCTGCTTTTTTTTTCCCCCCAGTCTTTCTATTATTCCACTCTTTGGTGATTCTTCCTTTCTCTTTCTCATCAATTCCCTTTATTCTCCATCTGAGTTTCCTCTCTTTGTCTCTCATATATTATATCCTAGAAAGGAGACGTGATAGGCTGAAGAGAAGAGGCAGTGACGTTTAAGAGTGCGGACTCTGATGCTAAACAGCATGGTTTTAAATCCCGGCCCTGCCACTTATGAATTGTGTGACCTTGGGAAAGTTATTTAACCTCTCTGTGCCTCACTTTCTTCATCCATAAAATAGGGATAATAGTACCAACGTCGTAGGATTGATATGGTGATTGCCGATTAATATATGCTGGTGCTTGATACACAGTAAGTGTTACGTAAATGGGAGCTATTAGTAAATCTGAAACTATAGCTCAAGAAAGCCTTTTTCTCCCTTCTTTGAGAACCGTTTTTTCTCCTAGATTCCTCAGACAAGGAAAAGACTTCAGCATTCAGGGCCAGGTCTCTAGAGGGCCTGTCTGAAGAGAGAGGAGCGTCTGTTCCCTGCCGCCCCAGCCCTCGGCCAGGACTCTGGGTGCCAGGCCTCCCTGCCTGCTGTGGGCCCTGCTTGCTATTGCAGCTGCAGGTGGGCAGAACGGCTGGCTCAGAGCGTGGAAAGGCGAATGCTGTTCCGGCCAGCTCCAGGACTCAGCATTTTCCACTACTCCTTGCTCTGTTTGTTTTCCTCTTTGGGCTCCCCCCGCTGAGTGGGGATTTCTGAATGATGTCCAACAGCAACGTTGGACCTGCCCAAAGTCCTCTCCCACTGCCGAACTCCCAGCCCTCCTCTTGTCTCCTCCTGTTGGCAGGCAGAAGGAAGTGGGGCCCGGCTGGCCCATGCAGAAAGCTCGCACACAAAGTGCCATTGTACGGGGCTGGTCTGTGGGAGACAAGTGAAAGGGATTTCAAAATCAACGGCAAGTTATTTTTATCCGTGGAAGGGCTGAAATGCCTTTATTTTCCATCTTGGAAAACAAACCTTAAGGGATCATTGTGCTGCAGAGTGTGTTTTCATTTACTCTGGTATTCAAGTATTCTGGAGAGAGGCTTCTGACAGACCTGGACTCAGAAAGGATGAAATCTAGAAACCCAGGCTTTTGCAGCTGATGTGGCCCCTCCTCCAGGATGGAGTCTGCTGGGGATGCTCAGAGCCTGTTGCCAGTGCCGTCTTCAAGCCCTAGAGCTTTTCTCCTGTCAGCGATCTGAGCCCCCACTTTGGTCCTCCTGAGTCATCACCTTCTTGGCCCCACCCCTCCGATCCCAAAGGTCTTCACTGGCTGCTGTTCTCATCCAAACCCTCAGCCTTCTGTCTCTGAGCGGGGTCCAGCTCAGGAATATCGTGTCAGCTTTCTTCCAGGGCAGGGGTCTCCCAAGTGGGGAGTGCGCGCTCCAGGGATAGCACAGAATACGAGGTGGGGTATGGGAGGAAAGCAGTAGAACTTGTATTCGTGTTTATTTTTAGTCTAAGAATAGGAAATACGTTTGTTTTTTTACTGATATTAACATGCATATTGACCCTGATGCCTTCAGTCTTTCCGTCATATTCAGAGCCCTGTCGGGAAAGCGGGAATTGCGCAATGCGGAAGGAAGTCTACACTGCTGCTCTTATTTCTCTTTTTGCGTTTAGTACATTATGGTCTTTTAAGGTCTACATATATACAGTGAGTAGATTTACAAACCAGATTATCTAATTTTAACCAAATAACCCTAGAAAGATGGACAAGTGGCTTACAATGTTTCCTGGAATGAAACTGTGGATTGCGCACAATAGGAACAATTCAGGCTCAAGAAGACAAGAACAAAAGCCAGATTACTTCTTCCACTCCTTGAACAATTTGTCAGCCATACAGGGAGATTAAAATAACAATGTTTAATTAGATTTGGCCAAAAAAAAATTCCAAATTATCAACACTATGTTAAATATAAATTTACATCCATTGTCATTAATGATGATTAGTGCTCTGTGGTATTATGTTGTCAATCAATGCTAATAGATGTTAGCTAGTGCATCTAATTGATAAATAAATATGCCTATATTGGAGGTGGTGCTTAAAAATATTTACTAATGGGGCTGTAGGGTCAGAAAAAACTTTGAAAGGACTGCTCTAAAGGAATGTTTGCTGTGGGCCTAAAGATTTCTGCTTATGGTGGGGAAAGTTCAAGATTTGCAGTCAATTAAAATTGCAGTTTAATTCTAACTCTGTCATTTAATAAACTACATGACTTTGGGAATACATGTAATTTCTCTGAGTCGCAGTTTTTACAAAATCACGATAATAGTTGCCTCACAGGTCTATTTTGAGGATCAATGAAATAATTCATGGTAAGCGATAGAACAGTGCTTAACATGTAGTAAACGCTCCAGAAAGGTTTTGCCTTTCCCATTTTACCTTGCTTTTACTGGGAAACTAGGCAAGATCAGAGTGTTCAAGACGGAGCTCGTTCTCTACAGAATCCCACTATCGATCCTTAGAGAGCTTTCCTTGGTGGCTGAGGCGGTAAGCTTATGTTTCCCGACACTCACTGATTGGCTGGTCTTGGCTCTAAGAGGGGAGAAGGTTTGAGTGTGCATGTGTTTAAAAACCTCTCTGGGTAGGCCTTCCTGGTGGCTCCCTAACAAGTGTACAATAAATGCTTGTGTGTTCATTTTAGTCCAGTTCCCAGCAGACCATTTTTTTGCGTCAGAAGGTATAACACAGTAGTGCCACAATTGACAGTAATTAGCCCCCTATGATGCAACTCAGCCAAAGGTCTCAGAAGTGAATGGGCCATGGAAACAAGGAAGCCCCCATTGGGCCTGGGGCCTGGCCTTTGGAAGAGGATGTTGCACAGCCAAGCTGTGTTATAAAAGAGGCAGTGTGTGTTGGGGTGCTGTGGGGAGTGAGGCTCAGTTCTTCTGCTTCCTCTTCCGAGCTCCCATTTTGCACACTAAGATTTGCCATGAAGGATGATGAAGCCATTAAAATGTGAGAGCCATAATTTTCCTACTAACTCTCATGCATGACTGTTGCTCAAACTAGAATTTAGATTATCTTATTGAAGTCATATGCTACCTTTGAGAGAACATAGACCAACTTGTACACATGGAGGCCGCTCACTTGTCAGACCCCCATTCTAAACAGAGCTTCAGGTCCAAGTCTTAATCCCTTGCCCCCTTGCACTTGGACCTCGGAGAGCTTTTTGGAAGTCAGAGATTCCATTTCAAGCCCTAAGAAAGTGATTAATGAATGTTTCATTCAGAGTTCTAAGCTGGGAGATGCAAGAGACTGCAAATGAGGTTTTGAAACCCCTGCATTCAAAGTATGTTGTCAATATTGAAAGAGACTTGCTTCGCAAAGAAGCAGCCCCCAGGGGAAGGTGGAGTGTGAGCTGGTATGATCTGAACACAGGTGACAAGGAAACTGCTCTCTGGGTGACCTCACTGGTGTGCTCTCCCACAGCCCATTCCAGACAGGTGACCGACCTGTGAGTCAGGCTCGCCTGGGTAGGAGGTAGCTGATATAGAGACTACACCTATTCCTGTAACCTGACAGCCTTGACCCTTGGCCTCTGAGGGGTTATTCCATCTGGGGACAAAGCAGCCTTTGTCCTTATAAGCTGCCCACAGGTTGTAAGGAAGGAATATATTCCTTTCCTCTCCTACCACCTGCCATGCAGGGTGGAGAGCTCATGGATTTTCTCTAGGCCACCGACTTCTTTTTTTAATCTCAGCTCAGACTTCCTTGAGTTTCAGATTAACTATACCTGGTTCATGACTCTGCTTTCACGAATAATTCACTTTGTCTTTTTCTCTTTCTTTTTTCCTGGTTTTTCTCTCTAAATCCTCCCAGTATATAGCTGTATATTTTAGTTGTGTGTCCTTCTAGTTGTGGCATGTGGCAAGCAGCCTCAGCATGGCCTGATGAGCAGTGCTGTGTCCGAGCCCAAGATCTGACCCAGAGAAACCCGGGGCTGCCAAAGCGGAGCGCATGAACCTAACCACTGGGCCAAGGGGCCAGCCCCTCACTTTGCCTTTTTAAGAGTGAACTCCTAGAGCCCATTGTGACAATTCCTAAGCCGGTAGGCAGTGATACATTTCTGGGGCTTTTTCATCCTGCCAAGTACTCTTTACTCTCTGAACTTCAAAATTCCATCTCAGGGGCTTAATTTTCTTTTTTGAATCCAAACTTGGACTTCAGAAGTAGGCAGACCTAAGGTTGATTTGGAGGACCTTTGAGGCGTAACAACTTGTCTGAACCACCATTCCTCTTTTTCAAATGGGATAATACCTACTTCATAGAGCTGTTACATTGATCAAATGGAATAATGTAATAGAGTGCCTTTTAAAGGACCTGATACATAGCAAATGCTTGATAAGCATTAGTTTCCTTTCTTTGATCTATTCCATAAGGTGGAGAGTCCCCACAAATACTTTAAATTTTTAAAATAATATTAGTTTTATTTATTTTTTGAAAAGTTGTGTATTCACTGAAAATTTAGATAACACTGAAAAATATTCAGAAGATAATAAAAAATCACCTTATATTCTTCACGATTGAAATTTCAGTATAAATTATCTCAGAATTTCTATACATACACATATATTTGATACTAAACATGCTTTTTTATTCAGGTAAAATTTACATACAGCAACATGCACAGATCTTAATTGTTCAATTTGACGAATCTGTGTAAGCAACACCTCAGAAAATTTGCATCTTTACCCCCTGTAGGCAATCACTATTCTTATTTCTAGTACCATAGGCCAGTTTTGCTAGTTCTTGAACTTCATAATTCATGAGGCATTGGGTAGAGTACTGAGAAAGATTTTGCATCAGTCATGGAACAAAATTAGCCCTAGACTAAATACTGTTCTACTCCTGCCTAATGAAGCTTAAAAGCAAGACTCAAAAGGGTCAAACTATTTCCAAGTAACTTCACTCAAGGATATTTTTAGGGATATAAAAATATCCAGCAGGGACCAGCTCCATAGCCGAGTGGTTAAGTTCGTGTGCTCTGCTTTGGTGGCCCAGGGTTTCACTGGTTCAGATCCTGGCTGTGGACATGGCACCACTCATTAGGCCACACTGAGGTAGTGTCCCACATGCCACAACTAGAAGGACCCACAACTAAAATATACAACTATGTACTGGGGGGATTTGGGGAGAAAAAGCAGAAAATGAAAAAGAAGATTGGCAACAGTTGTTAGCTCAGGTGCCAATCTTTAAAAAAAACAATCCAGCAAATCCAATGTATGGCATCCAATAAAAAATTACCAGGCATACCAAAAAGCAGAAAAATATGACCCATAATGAGAGGAAAAAACCAGTTAGTTGAAAATTTCCCAGAAATAACACAGATAATGGAATTAGTACACAAGGATGTTAAAAGAGAGTAACAATTTCACATGTTCAAATATCTCTAGGAAAGACTGAACATGGTGAGTAGAGATATGGAACATATTAAAAAAAGACCCAAGTCAAACTTCTAGAGTTGAAAGTTATGAATGAGATGAAAGATACACTGGATGGGATTGATGGCAGATTTAACACTGCAGAAGAAAAAATTAGTGAACTTGAAGGCATAGCAATAGAAACTATCCAAAATAAAGAATGTAGAAAAGAAAGACTGAATGGAAAATGAGCAGAGTGTCAGTGAGCTATGGGACAACTTTGTGTCTGAATAAGCATGTAACTGGAGTCCCCAAAGGGGCAGGAACTGTGATAGAAAAAAATATTAGGAGAATCACTAATGACTGAAATTGTTCCAAATTTGACTAAAAGTATAAACTCACAGATCCAAGTGGTAGAAGCCTAACAAACCCCAAGCCCATGAAACTTGCAAAACAATTTTATGCCAAAGCACATCATAATCAATTGCTCAAAACCAGAAGAAATCTTAAAGGTAACTGGAGAAGAAAGACATTACATATGGAAGACAAAAACTAGGAAAGGCAGCAGATTGCTCATTAGGAACAATGCAAGCAAGAGCACCGTGCACAACATCTTCAAAGTACAGAAAGAAAAACATCAGTTAACCTAGAATTCTATACCCAGTTAAAATATCTTACCAAAAAGCAAAGGCAAAACAAAGACTTTTTCACATACAAAATACTGAAGGATTTTTATCACCAGGAGAGGTGCACAATAAGAAATCATAAAGTATATCCTTCAAGCAGAAGGAAAATGATGCCAGATGGAAATCTGGTTACACACAATAGAATCAAGAGCTTTAGAAATGGCAATTATGTGGGGAAATATAAAAGATTTTTTCCTTATTATTTAAATATCCTTAAAAGAAAATTTATTGTCTAAAATACACATAAAAACAATAAAGTGTGGATCCATTACATATAGAAATAAAATCTATGACAACAGGAGTGCAAAGTTCTGGAGACAGAACGGAAGAATATTGTTGTGATTTTTTTTAATACATGTGAAGTGTATAATGTTACTTGAAGGCTGACTGTAATAAGTTCAAGACATATTCTATAAACCCCAAATCAATCATTAAAATAATACAACGAAAGAGACAAAATGAAATAATAAAATATATACAATTAATGTAAAAGAGAGTATAAAGAGAGGGGGAAGGGAACAAAAACAGATGGAACAAACAGAAAAAAATAGCCAGCTGGTAAATTTAAAACCAACCATATACATAACCATATTTTTCTGACAGAGATGTCAGAGTGATGAAAAGAAAGACCAGGGGCTGGCCCGGTGGTGTAGTGGTTAAGTTCGTGCACTCTGCTTCGGTGGCCAGAGTTTCACTGGTTTGGATCCTGGGCACAGACCTACACACCACTCATCAAACTACATTGTGGCAGCATCCCACACACAAAATAGAGGAAGATTAGAACAGATGTTAGCTCAGGGACAATATTCCTCACCAAGGAAAAAAAAAAGAAAAGAAAGACTCAACTATATGTTACCTACAACGATGCACTTCAAATATAAAGATACAAATAAGTTAAAGCTAAAGGATAAAAGATGGTATACAATGTTAATACTAGTCAAATTAAAGCCAGAGTGGCTATATTAATATAAAAAAAGGTGGATTTTAGAAGGAAGAATATTACCAGGGATAAAGAGGGTCATTTAATAATGATAAAGTGGTCAATTCACCAAGACGATATAACAATCCTGAGTGTTTACGCACCTAATAACTGAGCTTCACTACACGAGACGAAAACCGATAAACTAAGGGGAGGAACAAGCAAATCCACAGTTACAGTCAAAGATTTCAATCCTTGACAGAAAATATAGACAGAAAGGCAGCAGGTATCTAGAGGTTTGAATGCCACTATTAGTCAAATTGACTTAATTGCCAATCATAAAGCGCTGCACCCAACAACAGCAGAATACACTTTCTGTTCAAGTATCAGGGAAAGATTAAAGATTTACTAAGATAGACCACATGTTGTGTTATAAAACAAATTTAATAAATTTAGAAAGAGTCAAGTCAGAAAATCTGTTGTATAACCACACGGAATTAAAGTAGAAATTGATATCAGAAGATAGCTGAAAAATCTCCAAGTAGTCCCAAGCTAATGTTCATAAATAACTCATGGGTCATAGAATAAAGAGAGAAATTGCAAAGTATTTTGAACTGAATGAAAATGGAAACAACGCTAAAAAAATGTGGATTCAAATAGTACTTAAGGACACATTTATAGCACAAAAGGCATTATATTAGAAAAGAAAAAAGGCCTTGAATCAGTGAACTCAGCTTCCACCTTAAGAAACTAGGAAAAGAAAAGCAAATGAAACCTAAAAGAAGTCAAAGGAAAAAACACAGAAAGATCAGAGCCAAAATCAATGAACTAGAAGATAGAAAAACAATAGAGAAAAATCCATGAAATCAAGAGATGGTTCTTTGAGAAGAGCATTAAATTAAAATCAGTAACCTTCTATTGAGAACTGAGCAGGGAAAAAAAAGATGTGAATTGCTGGTATCAGGAATGAGAAAGCTGGTGTAGCTAGTTTCTAAAGATACTAAAATATAATAAGGAATAACAGAGTATGTACGTTATGATGCTATCTATATAAAACTACAGAAAAAAGCGAATTATTCAATACCGAGAGCAAGCAGATCAGCAGTTGCTGGGGTGAGGGGGAGGGAGGAATGCAAGACAAAGGGGCACAAAGGAGCGTTTAGAGTTGATTAAATATTTGTTGTTTTGATTGTGGTGATGGTCTCGTGAATATATACATATCTCAAAGCAGATCAAATTGTACACTGTACTCACGTGCAGTTTAGAGTACTTTAATTATGCCTCGATGAAGTGTCTTTGTAACGTTATTGGTGGCTGATTAGCTCAGTTGGTTGATGTCCAGCGTCCATGAGGCCAAGACCATGAGCTTGAGTTATTCTTAGGCCAGTTGGCTTCTCTATTTCCAGCAGCAACAGGATGTCCCTCTGTTTTTCCAAAGGTCATCAAATTAAAGTGTGAATGGCTCAGGGAAACCCATAACCTCTACAAGGAAAAAATAACTTCTCCAAGTAAATTGTTTATAGGCAACGGATCTTAGCAGACCCTTAGTTTATAGTGGAGAGCACTGTATTTTCTTTTTTCTAAAAATGCTTTCTAAATAATCCCACTTAATTCTGAATTTCACTTTATCTCCTAACACTAAAGACCTAATTGATTGACACATTAAGACTAAAGATCTACGTAATTATCACTCACAAAAGTAAACTCAGACCTCTTTTCATGTCATTTCTTTGTGTCTAAATATCTTTTCTCTCTCTTCCTCCATTTTCATAAAATTTAAATAGATTCACTGAGGTATAATTGTCATGTAATAAATTATACAAATTAAAATGTATAATTTTATAGAGTTTGGCATATTGTACACTGGGGAAACCTCACCACATTAAAGCTAAGGAATACATTCATCACCCTGAAGTTTCCTCAAACCTGTGTACCCCATTCCTCCCACGCCCCCATCTCTTGTCCTCAGGCGACTGTTAATCTGTTTTCTGTCACTGTACATTACGTTGCCCTTTCTAGAATTTTGTATAAATGGAATCACATACTATGGATTCTTTTTTTGTCTGCCTTCTTTCTCTCAGCATAATAATTTTGAGATTCATTCATGTTGTTGCATTCATCAACAATTTATTTTTTATTGCTTCCTGGTATCCTATTGTATAGATTCACCACAATTTGCTTATCCAGTCATTTGTTGATGTATATTTGGGTTGTCTATAATTTTTGGCCATTAACAAATACAATCACGTGTTGTTTAACAGTGGGAATACGTTCTGAGAAATGTGTCACTAGGCGATTTTGTCGCTGTGCGAACATCACAGAGTGTACTTACACAAACCTAGATAGTATGGCCTCCTACACACCTAGGCTAGTACTAATCTTATGGGACCACTGTCATATATGTGGTTCATCATTGACTGAAACCTTGTTATGCGACACATGACTGAAGACGTTGGGAACATTCATGTAAAAGTCTTTGTATGGACATATGTGTTTATTTTTCTTGAGTAAACACCTAGGAGTGGAATGGCTAGGTAATGTGGTAGATGTATGTTTAATTTTTGTTTTTTTAAATCAATTTTTTTAATATAAGGACTTAATTTTTTAGAGCAGTTTTAGGTTTACGACAAACTTGAGAGGAAGGTACAGTGATTTCCCACATACTCCCTGCCCCTACACACGCATAGGCTCTCCCATTGTGAACATTGCTCACCAGAATAGTACAATTTTTACCAAGGATGAACCTACATTGACACATCTAATCAGCCAAAGTCCAAAGTTTACCTTAGGGTTTGCTCTTGGTGGTGTACATTCTATGGGTTTGGAAAACGTATAATGACACCTATTCATCAATATAATATTATACAGAGTATTTACACTGTCCTAAAAATCCTCTGTGCTCTGCTTATTCAGCTCCCTCCAGCCTTAACCCCTGACAACCATTGATCTTATTGTTACCATAGTTTTGCCTTTTCCAGAATGTCATATAGTTAAATTCATAGAGTATGTAGCCTTCTCAGATTGGCTTCTTTCACTTAGAAATACGCATTTAAGGTTCCTTTATGTCTGTTTTATGGCTTGATAGCTCATTTATTCTTAGTACTGAATAATATTCCATCGTCTATATGTACCAGTTTATTTATCTGTTCATCTACTGAAAGGCATCTTGGTTGCTTTCATGTTTTGGCAGTTATGAATAAAGCTGCGATGAACAACAGTGCAGGTTTTTCTATGGACATAAGTTTTCAACTCCTTTGGGTGAACATCAAGGAGAATGATTGTTGGATCATGTAGTAAGAGTTTATTTAGTTTTGTAAGAAACTGTCAAACTGTCTTCCAAGTGGTTGTCCCATTTTGCATTCCCACCAGCAATGAATGAGAGTTCCTGTTGCTCCACGTCTTCACCAGCATTTGGTGTTGTCAGTGTTCTGAATTTTGGCCATCCTAATATGTGTGTAGTGGTATTTCATTTTTGTTTTAATTTTCATTTGATGCAAACAATTTAAATTTTCATTTAATGACATATGATGTGGAGCATCTCATTGTATGCTTATTTGCCATCTGTATATCATCTTTGGTGAGGTGTCTTAAGGTCTTTAGTCCATTTTTTAATCTGGTTATTTGTTTTCTTATTGTTGAGTTTTAAGAGTTCTTTGTATATTTCAGATAACAGTCCTTTTCAGATGTGTGTTTTGCAAATATTTTCTCCAAGTCTGTGGCTTGTCTTCTCATTCTCTTGATATTGTCTATTGTAGAGCACAAGATATTTTTCTCTTCATTAAAAAAAAATTTACTTTTTTAATTAAGGTATGAGTGACATAATTTTAATGTCCATTATACCTCAGTTGTGTTTTTTAACGTGAGTGCTTTGCAATTTTCAAATGGCTGTCACATCATCTCATTCTTTTTTTTCTGTCTGCTTTTTGGTGCAGAAGATTGGCCCTGAGCTAACATCTGATGCCAATCTTCCTCTTTTTTTTTCTCCCTAAAACCTCAGTACATAGTTGTATATCCTAGTTGTAGGTCATTCTAGTTCTTCTATGTGGGACGCCTCCACAGCATGGCTTGAGGAGAGGTGCTAGGTCCACGCCCAGGATCCGAACCGGTGAACCCCAGGCCACTGAAGCAGAGCATGCTGACTTAACCACTTGGCCATGGGGCCAGCCCCTATACCCTCAGTTTTTAATTTTAAGGAAGTCTAGCTTATCAATTATTTCCTTCATGGAGCATGCCTTTGGTGCTGTGTCTAAAGAGGCATCACCATATCCAAGTTCATCTAGGTTTTTTCTTATATTATCTTCCAGGAGTTTTATAGTTTTGCCTTTTACATTTAGGTCTATGATCCATTTTGAATTAATTTTGTGGAAGGTGTAAGATCTATGTCTAGATTCATCTTTTTCATGTGACTGCCCTGTTGTTCCAGCACCATTTGTTGAAGAGACTACCTTTGCTCCATTGTATTGCCTTTGTTCTTTGGTCAAGGATCGGTTGACTATATGCGTGGGGATGTATTTCTGTGCTCTCGAGTCTGTTCCGTTCATCTATTTGTTGGTTTGCCAATGTCACAATGTCTTCATTATTATAGCTCTATAAGCAAGTCTTAAAGCTGGGTAGCATCAGTCCTCCCACCTTGGTCTTCTCCTTCAATGTTGTATTGGCTATGCTGGCTTTTTTGTCTTTAAATGAACTTTTTATTTTAGAATAGATTTAGTTTTACAGAAAAGTTGCAAAGATAGTGCAGTGATTTTTCATATGCTGCACACCCAGCTTTTTCTGTTATTAGCATCTTGCATTAGAATGGTACATTTTTCAATTAGTGAATGAATATTGATACATTATTACTAACCGAAGTCCATATTTTACTCAAATTACCTTAGTTTTTACCCAATATCTTTTTTCTGATCCAGGATCCTTTCCAGCTTACCATATTACAGGTCTCTGTAGCTCCTCTTGGCTGTGATGATTTCTCAGACTTTGTTTTTGATAACCTTGATTGTTTTGAGGAGTACTAATAAGTATTTTGGAGAATGTCATTCAGTTGGGGTTTGCCTGATTTTTTCTCATGATTAAATTGGGGTTGTACATTCTTGGGAGGTATGTTCACCTTTTAAAAGACTTCTGTCACATTTTTGATGGTCTTTAGACCGTATTACCTTCTCACCAGCAGTGCTGGAGAGTTCTGTTCACTTCTCACCCTCATCAACTCGTGATATGGTTAGACTATGCATTTCCGTGTGTAGTGGGTGTGATGACATATCACTGTGGTGTAAAGTTGCATTTCTCTAATGACTAGTGTTATTCAGCATTTCTTCATATGCTGATGGTAATTTATATATTTTCTGTAAAGTGTTCAAATCTTATTACGTAGTTTGTCCTCCTATTGAGCTTTAAGGGTCCGTAATATGTTTTGGATACAAGTTTGGTGTGTTTTTTTTTTTTGTCAAATATATGTTCTGTGAATATTTTCTTGCAGTCTGTGACTTGCCTTTTCGTTTTCTTAATGGTATCTTTTGAAGAGTATAATTTTTTTATTTTGATAATTCTCTATTAATTTTCTCTTTTATAGTTTAGGCTTTTGGTATGTATCAAAGAAAATGTTTCCAGGGCTGGCCTGATGGCATAGTGGTTAAGTTCACGGACTCTGCTTCGACAGCCCAGGGTTTGCAGGTTTGGATCCTGGGCGTGGACCTACATACTGCTCATCAAGCCGTACTGTGGTGGCATCCCACATACAAAAAGTAGAAGAAGATTGGCACAGACGTTAGCTCGGGCACAATCTTCCTCAAGCAACAAGAGGAAGATTGGCAACAAAGGTTAGCTCAGGGGCAATCTTTCTCACCAAAAAAAAAAGAAAAGAAAAGAAAACATTGCTTAACAAAAAGATTTGCTACTACGTTGACTTACAAAAGTTCTACATTATTAAATTTTGCATTTAGGTGTTTGATTTGTTTGAGTGAATCCTTGTGTTTAGTTGAATATAGATCAAGCAGTTGTTTTCATACAGATAAGCAGTTGTCCCACCACCACTTGTTGAAAAGATTTATCCATACAGTTTTAATATATTTGTCAAAAATAAATTGAATAAATAAATGATTCTATTTTTGAACCCTCATTCTATTCCACTGATCCATATGTTTATTTTTTTCACCAATACCAAACTATTTTGGTTATTGCAGTTTTGCAGTAAATTTTGAAATTAGGTAGCTAAGTCCTCCAACTTATTGCTTGTTTTTAGTAAAAATTGCTTTGATCCCTTCCATTTCCATACAAACTTTAGAATGTACATGTCGATTTCTACAAAAGAGCCTGATGCAATTTTGATTGATATTGCCTCTAAGCTATAGATTAATTTGGGAAGAATTACTCTCTGAACAATATTTCATTTTCCTACTCAAGTGCATTGGATACTTTACTGTTTATTTTGGTCCTCTTAATTTCTCTTAGGAATATTTTATTCTTTTCAGTATAGAGCTCCTGGGCATCTTTTATAAGATTTATTGTTAAGTATTTTATATTTCATGGCAATACCGTAAATGGAACTTAAGAAATATTTATTTTCCATTGTTTGCTGTTAGTGTATGTTTGTCTGTTGACCACATATACATAGTCAATTCCATAATTTGAGTGTAATGTTTTTGGTGCCTAATTCTTTTTGTTAGCTTTTACATATCGTGCACAAGAGTACTAGTTCCTAACACTTGACATAGGTTCGCCTATCTGATGCCACTGTCAGGATCCACAGTTACAGCGGGGTACCTGTTAAGCGCTCCACCTGCCTCACTTTCCCATCCATTATTCCATTTTCTTACATGACATTAATTTGAATAACATCTTTGAAATTTTTGGCAATAAAACTTACGTAGCTCTTAATTCCTCATCTGTGAAAATCAGAATAATAGTAGTTAGCATTTGTTTGGAACTCTTGCTTATACGCAAAGCAATGTGCTAAGCAGTTTGTATGCTTATCTTAAAATAATAGTACTCATATTCCAGGGCTGCTATGAAGATTAAAATAGACAGTGTAAGGCACAAAATCTGCCTCCTGGTACAAAATGAGTATTAAGTAAGTGATTAAGTATTAACTAATAATATGAGTCTACTATTACTACTATTATGTTTTATTTTTCCAAAGTCACATTGATGTTATTGGAATCGATCGTTTCATCACAATTACATACAATGCTGTGATATTTATCTTTACATATGTATAACTTTGCACATCTGCAGCTACTTCCTGAGGCAAAACTCTTACAAGTGGAGTTATTGTTTTTTAAAAATTTTGTTGTTGTTGTTGAGATATAATTGACATATATTAGTTTCAGGTGTACAATGTAGTGGTTTAATATTTGTATATATTGTGAAATGATCATCACAATGTCTAGTTAACATCCATCACCACACAATGGAATTACTGCTGAGACTCCTTTAGTTGCAAGTAATAAGAGACATCTTGGGATCGCCTAGGGAAAATATATATTTTGTGGATTCAGGGTGAGTGATGGGCCTCTGTGACTGTCAGGAAGGCAGCTGGAACTCTGAATGTTCCAGAACCAAGGACTGGAAAATCATCAGAACGTCCTCTCCATCTCTTTTTCTGCTTTCTGTTCTTCTGCAGCATTCTTCCTTTCCTGCAGGCAAACTTCCACTGTTTGTCTTGTTCCACGTGATAGGAAACATGGCCTGGTGAAAGTTCCAGAGTTAGGTGGCATGGGTCCATCTACACAGCAAGAACCCAAATCTCTCTCTTTCTCTGTCACAAATTAAAAATCCCAAGGAAAGGGCTCTGATTAGGCCAGCAATGGGTCAAACCCTTACCCCTGACCATGTAGCTATGGGAAAGTCACCCTCTTGCTGAGAGTTTCTCTGTGGGTAGGGCAGGCAGTGTCCCGAGAGGAGGAGCTGGGCAGGAAACTCACTGTTTCCATTCTACCGGGTCAAAATGTATGCATGTAACCATTTTAATGTGTGTTACCAGGTTTTCTGCAAAATGGTCTACATTCCTACCAATGGTGTCTATGAGCAACTGCTTTGAAATCAAAATAACAACTCTCTAGTCTGTTCCACCACGTCCTAGTCTTTCAAATGTAATATTCAATTTAGATAATTAAGATATGGGGGAGGGAGAATCTAATGTTATGTCTTTTTCCTACAGTGGAACATCTCTCCTATATCTTTAGCTCATTCCTATACTTCTTTACTAGTCTCTTCTTCTTCTGCCCATAATTTTGGGTGGCCTCAAAGGATGTGGGCTCAGTGCTCAGAGAGCTCACCAACTCTCATAATTTCATTTAACACTTTTGTAATAAAGATCCCCAACATCTATAGCCCCTTCCTAACTGCTTTCCTAGTCTGGTATTAGTATCATAATTCTTACATATTTGTGGCCAGAAACTTGGCTATAGCCAATCTCTTGCCAATTTTTTGTTCATGTTGGCATCTTTCTTTCCTATCTGGCCACCATCTACCTCTGTTATGCAGTCTACATGAGGACAATGAATGGCAGACCCTCAGCTCCCAAGTTTAGATTTCACAATTTAAGTCACATACAAGGATGGACTAACTCTTTTACCCCAGATTCCAAATTCTCTGCATGGGTCAAGTTTCTATTTCTGGACCAATTAGGTATAGCCAGGGGTCAGGGTCACACAGTAGAAATGTGAATGGTTATCAGCTCCTGTGGGTGGGGTGTGTTGTTCCCAGAAAAGAAGGTCTGGGAGGAAAATTCTGTAGGTGACCACTGTGTGAGTCATAGAGAGAGTTTCAAGTGTTATCTGAAATCAGAATTTTGAAATATATTCCACATATTGTTGATGACGTTTAGGTTCAAATATAAATTTCCTCAGTAAATAAAGTTTAATTGTTTGCTGGAAATTTTCATATAATTGTTTCATGAAAAAAATTCTGCAAATGTGAATAAAGGAAACATCATCCCATCTTCTTGGATTTCATTTAAGTAGAAAAATCACCCCACCTGCCACCAGCAGCCTTTTCAGACTGTCATTTTTCATCATCTAGACATGCAGTATGTGACTCCCCTGATGCCAAGGTTTGCGGCCTCCAACTCCATATTGCTTCATACTGCTGGAGTGACATCAGCGCTCCAGGTTTGCCAGATGTGAGCCCGGAGGCTCTTAGTATGAGATTTTGGATTGGGAAGAGTAAGCAGACAGGTCTAGAGGAGGCTTCCTTGCAGCTTGAAATATTATCCCTACCACATTAATGATCAAAATTAATCTCAAAGAAAAGAAATTCAACTCAAGGAGAGAGTCACTCTTTGGGCTGTTAAATAGTTAGCTATTTCTATTAAGTATTAGAGGGTGGAGAAATACATTAAGCCCTTCCTGTCTCATCTGCTATGTTTTACACTACATTCATGCAGGAGTTTTTTTCATCTAGGGACTTGCTTTACAATCTCATGCCTCTGGGCTCGTACAGCTGTTGTTGCCTTTGGTTTTCTGTGTAGTAAGCATCCACTTATTTGCCAAAATTCGGCTCAAATATCTCCTCTTCTGTGAAGCCTTCCCCCCAATTTTCCCTTCTCCTCCACTTCTGATGACAGAGCTGTTCCTTCTTAAGTGAACCTGCCACACTTTGGCTCTTCACCCTTCAACAATATTTAACAAATAGTTTGAACATCTACTTTGTGTCAAGTAGAAGTATTTGACTTGTGCTCATATAGGATGAAAGTATAGGATGAAAAGGCACGTTTCTTGCCTGTAAGTATCTTTTAATCATATGGAGAGACAAAAAAAGGGAAAATACCATATAATATGATTAAGAGTTATAATGTGTATATGTGTAGAGAGGAAAGGATAGGCAATTTCCTTCCCTACTCCTGGTGTTTCCTTGAATGTGGAAGGAGCTTCGTTAGTGTAACGCTCCCAGCCTTTCTCTGCCCTTTACTCGTTCCACTCCAAGGAATGACGTATTTGGAGAATTTTGAAAAGAAATTGGTCCTGCTCATAAGGGACTCATATTCTTTTCTATTAGCCCATGCCATAGATCTGACACTAGCAGGCCCTCCAGTGGGGAAGTCTGACCCCGTCCTTCTGAGCCTGTGCCTTGGAGGTTAAGTTAGCCAAATTCTGGGGGTCATTACAGGAAGTTTCTTTGTCCAGTTGGCCATGGGTATAAACTCCTCACTGTTACATCAGCTTTATCAGTAATAAGGGTAATATTTTGGTATCCTGTTCCGTCTGCCCTTTTTTTTTTTTCATTTAGCTCAGAGCTCAGGTAGGAAAAACAGACAGGTGTAGGCTGCAGGGGACTTTGATAAAGGGGAATCCAGAAGAATTAGAGAAGTTGTTCCAAAGGAGGTGATGCATGAACTCCTTAGTAAAGAAGTGGGAGCATGCTGGGTGACAGGACAGAAATGTGTCCACAGAAAGAGCATAGTGATTTCATGGAAGAATTTGTCACCTGGGTTGAGGGGCTGGGGATGTCCAGAGATGTGACTGCATAGGAAAACAAGAATCAGATCACAAAGGGCTCTGCCATGTTAAAGAATTTAGTTGTTTTTCTAAGCCAATGGTGGATTCATTAAGGATTTCTGAATTGAAGAATGCTGCAAGGAAATTTGGGTGCCAAAGATATGATTCCATTAGCAGTAAGAAAAAGACTTAGTAATCAAAACAGTGTGGTATTGGCGTTACAACAAACACTGTAGACAAGCGGAACAGAATAGAGAGCCTAGCAATGAACCTATGCGTATGTGGTCAACTGATTTTTGATTAGGGTGCCGAGAATACACAACGGTGAAAGAATAGTCTCTTTAACAAACGGTGCTGGGATAACTGTGTATGCGCAAGCAAAGGGAGGAAGTTGAACCCTTATCTCACACCATGCATAAAAATCAACTCAGAATTGATTAAAAACTTAAAAATACTTGAACTTGAAGACTTTAAAAAACTTAAAAATAAGACCTGAACCTGTCAAACCCTTAGAAGAAAACATACGGGAAAAGTGTCATGACATTGGTCTTGGCAACGATTTTATGGATATAGCACCAAAAGTATGGGCAACAAGAACAGAAATAGACAAATGGCTTATGCATAGCAAAGGAAGCAACCAACAGAGTGAAAAGGCAACCCACTTAATGGGAGAAAATATTTGCAAACCATATATCTGAGAAGAGGTTAATGTCCAAAATATGTGAAGAACTCCTACAACTCAATAGCAAAAGACTCAAATAACACAATTAAAAAAAAGAACTTGATAGACGTATCTCCAAAGAAGATATGCAATGGCCAACAGGTATATGAAAATATGCTCACTATCACTAACCATCAGGGAGATGCAAACCAAAACCACAGTGAGATGCCACTTCACACCTGTTAGGTGAGGTGATGATGTGGAGAAATTGGAAGCCTTGTACACTGCTGGTGGGAATGTATAATAGTGCAATTGTTATGGAAAACAGTATGAAGTTTCCTCAAAAGGTTAAAAATAAAACTACCATATGATCCAGCAATCCCATTCTTGGGTATATATCCAAAAGAATTGAAATCAGGATCTCAAAGAGATATCTGTGCTCCCATGTTAATTGCAACATTATTCACAACAGCCAAGATATGGAAACAACCCAAAAGTCCTGCGACAGACAAATGGATAAAGAAAATATGGTATATACATGCAAAGGAATATTATGCAGCCTGAAAAGAGAGGGAAATCCTCCCATTTGCAACAACATGGATGGATGTGGAAGACACACTAAGTGAAATGAGTCACTTGCAGAAGGGCAAATACTGCACGATCCCACTTACCTGAGGGATCTAGAATAGTCAGACTTACAGAAGCGGAAAATAGAATGGTGATTGCCAGGGGATAGGAGGAGGGGGAAATGGAAAGTTGTCCAACACAGTGCCTAGGGTTAACAAGATGGTGTCATGCACTTAAATATTTGCTAAGAGAAAAGGTCCCATGTTAAGTGTTGTCACTACAAGAACAAAAAAGGAAAGGGACACAAAGAAACTTTGGAGGTGATAGATCTGTTTATTACCTTGATTGTGGTGTTGGTGTCACGGGTGTATGCATATGTTCAAACGCATTAAATTGTATATATTAAACGTGCATTTTTTTGTATCAATCATACCTCAATAAAACTGTTAAAAAAAAGAAGCCGACTTGGTGGAGGTGAGGAGAGGGCTGGAAATACGGAGACTGGTTATGTACTAGTCCACGTGAGAGGTGACAAGGGGCTGGAGTAGGAATAACAATGAGAAAGGAGAAAAGGGATGGGATTCAATAGATCATAAAGAAGGAGAATCTGTATTGAATGATGAGATTGAATGTGAGAGATATGTGGGGGTGGAAGACGTCCACGCCAGCTCCTAGATTTCAGGTTTGATCATCTGGAAGGGGGGAAAAGATGAGATGTCTTTGATCAATACCTCTATCTTACCACCTAAATTACTGCATCATAATTCATTGACAATTCAATTTCACTTGTTCATAACTTCCTGAAAAAGAGGGACTACGTATCCAGAGGGCCTTGCAAATTGCTTGATATATAGTAGGCTCAAACTACTTCTCAAATTTTTCATTTTTTTGGAAAGACACATAGTGCTTACTATGTGCCAAGTACTATTCTAAATGCTTTACAAATATTATTTCACATACTCCTTGTAACAACCCTACAGGATAAGTAGTATTACTGTCACTTTACAAATTAGGAAACTGAGGCATAGAGAGATTCATTAACTTGCCTAGTGTGATAATACGTTGCTGATCAGGGTTTCAAGCTTGGCAGTCTGGCCTCAGAGATGTTGCTTTTAAACATTGTAGACACCGGACAAAAATACAAATTTCTCGGAGCCTGCTAAGTTAGTGCCTCCCAAGTGACTTCTATCCACCTTCAACTGAATAACATCTCCAGAACTCCGCTCAGATGTCATCTGCCGTTCCAGCACTCACCTGAGCCCCAAGGTTGGGTTCAGAGTCCCTCTCACATGCTTCCACAGTGTCCAGCACTGACCTCAATCCTAGGACAGATGCTACACTCCTGGAACTGCCGATTTCTTTCTCTGTCTCCTCTGCTGGCTTCTGAGCTCCTTGATGGCAAAGGATTGCGTCTAACATATGTCCGTAGTCGGAGCACCTAGCATCCATTTATTTTAACTAAAATTAGAAAAAAAATGACCCAACAAGGTAGATACCCATGCAGCAGGGTGCTGGGAAGACCCTTGAGAGTCAGAGCAGCAGTTGGTGGGGGGCAGGAGGGAGGTGAAATTCAGGTAGAGCAAGCGACTTAGCCCTTCTAATCTCAGTAAGAGAGGGGGTCGTGGGGGAGAATTCCCTGCCAGGGAAGGCTCCAAACATCTGTTTTTCATCTTACTATCCGTTTATGACTTTCTCCTTCTTCCTCCCTCTGACTCTTGGGGTTGGCTGCAACCGGAAAGCCATGTGGAAGTGCAGTTCTCGGTAAATCACCGAGAAGGCTCCGGGGCTTTAGGGCTCATTTTTCACTGGAAAGGGCCAAATCTACTGGAGGCTGGTGAGGGCTAGTAAAGAAAGCCTGGCCTGGGATATCTCTGTGTCCTATTTCTCCTCTGTACAATGAGTGGGGAGTGAGGGGATGGGTGTGTGTGTGTGTGTGTGTGTGTGTGATTCCAAGTGATGCCTCAGACCCTTCCTTACAGCTCTCGGCAGGAGTCAGAAAGTCAAAGCCTCTAAGTGGCTGAGCCATGACAGCCATGCCCACACTCACCTGCCCCATCTTGTTAAGGACAAGGGTGTTCCTCCATGAGAGAGTCTCTGCAGCGGCCAGGTCTGCACCAAGGCTGCTGCTCCATGCTTGCCACCCACAGACTTCACAGAAAGGAAACAGTAGCAGGGAGAGCGCGCCCAAGTGACTCGGGAGTAGAGGCCAAACTGGAGCAGAGCGAGGCCGCGGAGATGGTGAGGCTGTAAAAATTAAGTAATAGGAAGTGCCATCTTCTGGAATCTCTGTAGGGCTGTGGTGAAACTTAGTTTCTCTCTAAGTGTTGCCTTTTAAATTTAAGCTCCTTTCTACTTAATTAAGCTAGTTCATGTTGACATTTGGTGAGAGCCAGGTTAAGGCACACGGGTCCACAGGCTAAGAAAATCCTGGATGAAACTTTTAGGACAATAGAATTCCAGCCTGAGCTCTCTCATAGACACTGAGACTTCATACATCATTAGCGTCCAGGTCTTTGTTTCATCACCCTTTAAAATTCAAGTGGTGGTGTATTAGGAATGACTAGATTTTGCTCTGAGATTCTCAAGGGATGGTATTAGTAATAATTCTCTATCATGAGCTCCATTATTCTTGGGGGGTGGTGTTTCCTGGAACTTCCAGCATTGGCACTTCTTTCCGAAGGCCTGGAAATGAGCTCGAAGGGGCCCCTGTGGTACAGTGCTTGGTTCTGGGTATTGTCAGTGGTCTCCTCCACTTCTCAGCCCACCAACGTCCTAGAGTGACAGTGGAACTGATTCTCAGTCTAGGCTTCTTTCCGTTAACGAATTGGCCCACTTCAACAGACTACATGTGAGACTCGTATGGTATAAAAAAGGATTTCTGTACCACATCCAAGTGTGAGAAAAAGCCTGGGAAATTTAGTTTCCAGAAAATGTTGAATGTTTATGAGAATAACAGATGATATTGTTTGAAATTAAACCATTCCTGACAACCTAGGACTAAAGGTTCCCATTGCACAAGTGCCTTTCCAATTTAGTTTTTAGGATTCCAAGGAAAAACCTCTTGCTTTCCACAGCATTGGCTATAGACTTCCATTTAACCCTGAGAATAAATTTTTCAATGCTTCTACTGTGAGGGAGAGATAATAGTCTGGAGGAATTCATACTAAGAGGTAAATGACTACTATCAGAGCCTGAGGGCCATGGGGAGAGAGTTTGAGTATTTGAACTGAACAGATAACTCCACGTCCCTGCTATAAGCAAAGTTTCGGGGTCCTGTTAGAGGGGCCTCGATTCCATTCACAGGAGCATCTGGGAATCTCCCCACAGCTGTGTTTGACTAAAGCTTTGCTACTTGGACAATTCACCGTACCTATATCTAGCTCCAAATGAGTTCTCTCCGGGAGACCCCACAGGGCTAATAAAAATAAAAGTTTTGGATGTTCTCAACTATGAATTTGATGGAAATGTGCAAACATGTTTGAGTCCAGCAGTGTACACAGCCCAGACTGAATAATAATAGTAACAATACCAACATCTAACACTTGTTGAGTCCTTGCTCTGCGCCAGGCACTCTGCCCATCACTCGGCATAAATGGTGTTGTTTAATTGTCACAGCGATGCTAGGAGGAAAGCACTCTTATCTGCCGTTTGGCAGATGAGAAAGCTGAGGTATGGGGAGAGAGGTTAAACAACCAGCCCAAACTCACACTAATGAGTGGCCAGCTTATTTGTACTCAGGCTGATTGACTGCAGAGTCCCTACTCACCCCAGCTGGGTTTGCTGCTTCTCCGGAAGCTGAGAGCTCTGAGATGTCAGTCAACATTTAGCCCAGAACCTCCACAAAATCCTCGCCCCCTAACTAGTAAACACAAGGATATGTGGATACTAAGAGGCCGGGTCCTGGGGACTCAGATCCTCAGTACCTTTGGTCTTCTGTCTTCCCTGGAATAACTACTGGCAAAATCTGTAGTTCTGGTACTCGTGTTAATTCCACCTCAGTGGCTGGATGCGGGTGGGAATGGGAGAGGGTGAACTTGGTTGTTGTTGCCTACTGAAAATGTGTAAAGGAGTATTACTATTACTGGAAATGTCAGGATATAGCTGTCCTTGAGCAAATCCAAAGGAAAGGTGAGAAGAGGACAGATGATTCTAGCCCTCCAGGTTTCTCCTCCCACTTTTTTTCGTTTTTTAAAGATTGGCACCAGAGCTAACAACTGTTGCCAATCTTCTTTATTTTTTCTTCTCCCCGAAGCGCCGCCCGCCCCCCCGCCCAGTACATAGTTGTATATTCTAGTTGTGGGTCCTTCTAGTTGTGGCATGTGGGACGCTGCCTCAGCATGGCTTGATGCGCCTGCTATGTCTGCACCCAGGATCGGAACTGGCGAAACCCCCGGCTGCTGAAGCTGAGCATCCGAACTTAACCACTCAGCCATGGGGCAGGCCCCCTCTCCTCCCACTTTGAGGCAATGACGGAAAGAATGAGAAGGCCAAGTGTGACAGACAACAGTGATAAATGTCCCCAGGTCTGGGCCAACCAAGGAGAATGTCCTAGGGCCAACCAGCTCAGTCAGAGCGAACTAGATCCTTCAACAATGTCCTAGAGCCCAGTGGGGCCCTGCATAGGTGGCCAATCCTGTCCAGGGACCTGTCATTACCTTTTCATTTTGATTATTCTTATGAACAAATCCCACACTTTGGAGAAGGGAATGTCCCCTTTCCTCAGTCTGCACAAAGGCTACAGTCCTGGGGCCTCCTCTGTTCCTTTGGCCTCAATGCTCCACACTTGAAGGGGGAAACCCCTGTTGACATTTTGGAGGGAAGAGAAGGAAGCGAGTGGGTGAGTGGGTTCCAAACCCTCTTCCCGCAGCTGTGACCTTTAGGCAAGCTCTGCATTCTTGGGGGCCCCCAGAGCCCTCAGGAGGCTCTCCCAGGCGTCTGATTTGCATATCTTCTAACTGCCTTAGACAGACAAGGGCCAGGAGGTGGAGGGATCTGTGGCTGGGAGGAAGCTGCTGAGGTGGAGGGAATCTGCCTCAGACACTGAGCACTGAAGCTGTGTCAGCCAAGATGACACTAGTCAGGAAGGGTTCTTCTCAGAGGTGGAGGGAACCCAAGCTTTGAAGGTGGCCAGAGGGTCCTCCCGCCACTGCCTGCCCCAGGCCTGGACTTGCCTGCTTGCCTCACTCTGCCTGGGCCTCCTGAAGAGCATGGCATGATGTTTTCCTGATGTGAGACGTATTATCTGAAGGCCAGCCTTACAGGTGGTTGAAAAATCCTCTTTCTTGGAGTCTGAAGGCCTGGCTTTGAGTCTAGCAAGTTGCCAAGTCTCCTCAAGACACATCTTGAGGAAAAATAATGCTGGCCATTCTGTTGGCTAGCCATAAGACTCAAAGACGGTATGGACGTTAAACGTCCCATAAATCCATAATGGACCATTCCCATGTAGGAGGTGATTTTTATTACTACCCAAACAGCCAGTATGTTATTAGTTAATGATAAATCTTCATTATGTTAGCAGTTAATAACAGAAGCATTTAATATTTATTTAACAGACACTACTTTAAATATTTTTAATTTAATAAAACAAATACTTATTCAGTGCCTACTGTGTGCCAGGCACTGTTCTGGGAGGTGGCAGTACTGTTGAAAACAAGGTCCTTGCTTTCCTGGGGCTTCCTTTCTCCTGGGGGAGACAGACAGTGAGCAATCATAGGAAAGTACTAAGATAATTTCAGACATCAGTGAATACTGTGAAGTCAATAATACAGACAGTGGGACAGAGGGTCTCTGGGGGTGGGGAGCACAGCAGCTTGACGTCGATGGCTGCCTTCTGAGGAGGCACCTTCTGCGCCGAGACTTGGAAGAGGTGCGGGAGCTGCCCATGTGAGAGGCTCGGGGAGAAGAGCACGTGTGAAGGCGGTGAGGCAAAAGCAAACTTGAGGACCAGCAGGAGGGCGGGTGTAGTTGGAGTAGATCTGTGAGTGGGCCTGGGGCATGAGGCAGCTTTACGGGGCTGTGGCCCTGTGGGTTGGCTATGGTAAGAATCTCGTTCCTGGTGGAAGCCATTGGAAAGCTTCAGAAGGGAAGCGAGGTGATCTGATTTGTATTTCAACAATCGCTCTGGCTCTTGGTTGATAGGAATTAGAAGGAGGCGAGAGAGGAAATTGGGAGATCCTTAGCAGGACACTACCTAATTCTCTCAACTGATGATCATAACAGCTCATGAGGGCTGATGTGTTACTATCTAGATTGGGAAACAGGCGTTAGGGAGCCTGAATGGCTTTTGTGGGGCCATGCTGCTAGTGAGTGGCGGAGCCAGAGTTTGAACCCAGGGGCTCTGCTTCCAAAGCCTGTGTTCATAAAGCTTCAGTGTACTGTCCCTCCCATCGCAGCCTTTGTAGACCACTGCAAGTCATGCCCTTCATTGTGGCTAACCATGGATGGAGGGAGCGGGATGAGGTAGGAGAAGAGTCCAATTGGGGTGGGGCTGGAGCTGGTGGTGGGAGAGGCCAGGCCGCTGTTGTTCCCATCGCAGTCTAGATGGCCTGGCCTCACTGCAGCAGGAGGCTCTGCTCCTCCCTCCCGTGGGTTTTCCCGTCTCCGTCACAGGGTCTCCATTCCCACCACAGTGTGTCCCAGCCGTTCTGTTTGTGTTTGTACCCAGAGCGCTCCACTGAGGCCTGTGGTCACTGGATGGCTTCCCTCCAGATTCTGCCTCAGGTTGCAAGTCATGGGGTGAAGATTGGACGGTTCTGTTTTGCCAAAACAGCTGCCTCCATGGTAACAGCATGTGATATCCTTGGAAAAGTGATCTGTAGGACTACTGAGTTGGAAGGAGGAGACGGGGCTGGAGCAGGAGACGGAGAGGGCAGGTTCCAGGCCGGTGCTGGAAGGTGTTGTACACACATGCCCCTTTCTGTGCTCTTTGTCGTGTCGCATCTTTCGGTTTAGGCTTAGCCAGGCCAGATGTTCTTTGAATAACTCAGGCGTATTTGGCCAGGCCATAAACTTCTCTTCGTTCTTTGTCCACCCTGACAAATATTTGTAATAGCCTCATTCTGTGAGTCCTGGGACCCCTGTGGGCTGGAGGGGGTTAATGAGAACGAACCGTCCCTGCACAGCTTCCCTTCCCCTGTTCTTGGCCATGCCTGGGCCAGCAGGACTTGCTGTCCAAGGACCTCGTAAGACATCCGAGCAGTCTTTTCTTAGAAACAGGAAACTGTCTTCAGCCAAGTACAAATGAACTGAAGCGCCCAGAAACCTGAGGATTGCTCCAAACTCGGAGGCCCGGAGGCAGACAGGGAGGGTTGAACTGCTGGCAGGGTCTCCCTGACTCATGCACTCATGAATGGGATTGATCTCAGCTGTGGCCTCGGCCGTTCCTCACTGCGCTGAGGCCATTATGTAAGTGCTGGTAACAAATCCATTGACATCTTTTCAGCAAAATCTTTTTCAATCCTAAAACCAAAGTATGAATCAAGACAATGTTGCTTGTTATTTTTCATAACCTCATAACCTTCTCATTGGACAGACACTAATCACTAGCATGATTGGGAAGATCACTGACAGGCTGCTTAGGCAGTTATTTCAATAGAGGAGAATGAAATATAATGAAGCTTATATTTCTTTCTAAATATAGCAGGAGTCGTAATGGGGAGCACTGTGTGGAGAGGGCTATTTGCAGTGTCTTATTTGCTAAGCTGCTTTGTAATTCTGCAAACTGTCTTTTCAGGGCATAAATAGATAGCTCTATGCTCCTCGTGGATCAGGAGTGCATCTCTAAGCTTGCTGTGGCATCCCCAGCACCTAATGTGATGCAGGAAATTCTGTACCTGCTCAACACATAGTCGTTGGATGGATGGGAGCTAAATGAGTGAATAAATCAATGAAATTAGTTCTCGATTCATCCAGGTTGTAATAAGTTAGCGTTGGAGTGGGGAGCATTACTTGCCAAAGCTAGGCGAAGGGGAATGGACTAGGGAAAGAGAGTTGGTGTAGTGGCGGGAAGAACTTTCTCCAGGGGGTGGTGGTGGGACGTTGGAGGAAGGATGTTAGACTTAAAATCAGAAAAGCAAGGATTAAATCCTGACTCTGTTAACTGGGTAGCTGTGTGACCTCAGACAAATTGTTCAATCTCTCTGAGCCTCAGTTTCTTCATCTTTAAAACAAGTCTTTTAGTACGTACAACTATTCTTACAATAACCTTGGGATTGAGTGAGACAAGGATGGGAAAGACCATAAGAGTGTCGAGCACACAGTAGGGCCTCTGCACACTTTTGATAAGTTGTCATTTCAGCAGGCTTGGCTCTGGGGCCCAATCTCTTTTAAACATACAGTGTAATTTATTTTCCCACTGGTGGAGCTCGCCATATATTTTTGTGACCCACCAGTGTTGTACTCTCCTCTTGGTGTCCTTTCCTGTAGGCGCCACAGACAGCAAGCCTCCTCCTGTCCCAGAGTGCTGCTTCTCCTGGGCAGTCACTCCACACAGTGTGACCGTGATGATCAATGCCATGAGTCTGGATGAGCACATCATGAACACTCTAGAACACATCCTTGTGTGTTTTTGGAGCTGTGGGGTGTCAACCATTTATGGGATTTTTCTGCGTGTGTGTGCTTTTACCTGGGATTGGGCCTGGGACCAGCATTAGTGACTGTGCCGGGCCCACCCTTCCTTTATGAGCAACCACTCCTGCTGAGAGGAGAGCCACACCATGGCCCAAGCTCCCCTTGGGCTCGGCACTTCCCTGCCTGTCCCTGCCACCACCTACACAGAGACACCACAGTAACAGCTCTTCAGGAGGCAGCCCCCTCCCCCTCCCGTGGCCCTTGGGCTTTCCGAGGAGCCCGCCAGTTGAGGGAGTGGTTTCTGTGGTATGGTCTGCCACAGCTCATTTTCCATTAGGGTCACCAGGCAACCACCAGAAAGCGACAGCTCCTGACGCAAACTCCTCTTTGCCCAGCGACCAGCTCTGGATCCCATTACTAAGCCTGGGCCGGCTCCAGGGCTGATGTGCCAAAGGCGGGGTGCCTGCGAGGGTGGACTGGAGGCTACTCCTCTCCGCACCCTGGTGTAGCTGAGGCTGGGCCCAGCTCGTGAGGCAGTGTCTGGTGGGTAAGGTAGAAGCAGCAAGGTTTAAATCAGGTGTTGATCCCAGATGAAGCCTTCTCCTTTGTCCCATTCCAACTGGAAGGTTTTTCTAGAAGTGTGTCACCCAGGAAATGAACCGCTTTGCTACTTAAAAAAATGATACCAACATTTGTTTTTTTGAAGGTGATTTATAGTGTTCAAAGCACATTTTTTTCCACAACTGAAATTTGTCCTCGAACTAGCTGGTTGAGGTAAGCATGGTATTGTCCCCATTTTAGAGATGGGGAAACTGAGGCTCTGAGAACAATTTATTAGTCCAGTGTCATATCAGTGAGTAATTAATTGACTGAGACCAATCTTAGGACTTCTTTCCCATCAAGCTGTGGCATTCATCTATCCTCCTTTGTCAAGGACTCTGCTCTCCGTTGAAATAGCAGTTAACTAACCCAGTCATTTGCTTACTTATTCATTTAACAAATACCTATGTAACACCTACTACATGCCAGGTATTAGTAAAGCAGTGAATATAGTGTGCAACCACGCTCTCCTCGTGGCCCCTTAGATTCCGAGAGGAGACAGACAAATAAATACATTTACAATGTCAGGTGGAGATAAGAGCACAGAGAAAAGTCAAGCAGAGGTGATGTCAGGGAGAGCCAGCGTGCAGGTGTGGAGGTGGGGAGAGCCTCTGCTTCATACTGGGTGCTTAGAGAAACCTTCCAATAAGTGATCAGAGCCTGAAAGAAGCGAGGGAGCGAGCCCTCCCACTGGTGGTTCTTGGGCACGTGCGGGATGATGTCATGGATTTGTTTCTGCACCCCAGCTCTCCAAGGGAGGTGTGGTTACCCCAATGAGAGATGAGAAACCTCAGAGCAGCTTGCCCAAGTCCCACAGCCGTAGACAGGAGAGAGGATGCAGAGCAAGGTCTGTCTTCAAAACTCTGCTCTCCTCCACCACCAATTTCAGGCAGAGGCCCCGTATCAGAAGGGAAGATATTAGGGGCAGTGTCCTCTTTACTCACATTCCTCAAAGAACACTTGGTGTTTGCCAACACCACCTAGGCAATTCCAACGAGGCACATGCTGGCATAATAAAAACCGTGATCTGTTTTTATTATTTGACTTCCTTTTTATTTCCTGTTTATATTTCATATCAGGCAAAGGACCAGAGCCCAGAAATTACCATCAACATCAAGTGTGTTGTAGCTAGAGAGCCTGGACTAACGATGATAACATTTCTTCAGACGTCACCATATGCCAGACACTATGCTAAGTACTTTATATCTCACTTAATTTTCACAAAAATCCCATTGATACAGATACTATTTTTGTCTTCATTTTACGGACTATGAGCTCAAGTTGAGTAACCCAGCCAAGGTTACATTACTAAGAAGAGTCTGCTTTCAATTCTTAAGTGGCGAGGGAAATCTTAAGTGGCAGGAGGTGATGGAGAGGAGGCCTGAGGAGAAAGGCAGGAGAGATTGTGGGTCTGCTTGGTTGGGGTCACACATTTACCTAACACACCCAAGTGGAGGAAATTGGGATTGGTTCTAAGTGAAACATTTTTTTCTCCTTTTCAGAACTGCACTGTCGAATTCTGACAAGCAATTCATTAATTCACTATGAATGTGGGGTAAACTACTGACAAATGTAACATTTGATTTTTATATTTCCACTTTTTTAGGATTATTAAAATATAAGGTTATTGACAAAAAATGAGAACATGCAGAGAAGGGTGATGAAAATTAAAACATCTCTAATCTTACCACTCGGAGACAATCGTCATGGCCATTCTGATGTCTTAGTGTTTTTTCTAGCCCTCCTTAAAATAGAACGAAAGATCACCTCTTTCTTGTGACCCGAGTTCCGCCCCAGTCCCTGCTCCCCACACGCAGAAACGCTCTGGCTCGGCTCCAACGCCCTCCATTCCCCTTGGTTTCTCACCTTTGAGTCGCACAGGAGTTTGCAGCAAAGCCAGGCCCCAGCTGGGCCTGCGTCTCCGGAAGGCTTTTCGCTGACCCCGGCTCTGGACAGCCAAAGGGCAGCCGCCTCTGCTACCGAGCTATACGTTTCCCCTGACAGGAGCTCCCCTCGGTCCTCCCTAGACGGCGAGCATTCGCAGGCAGACAGCAAGATTCACGGCTGTCTGGCTTCTCCCTGTCCTCCCCCAGATAAGTTGAAGCCAGATGATAGAGCATTAGACAGAGCCGGGAGGAGCAGCCGGAGGAGTGACGGGAAGCCAAGCAGAAACGGACACTATCTGGTCCCAGCTCAGGCTTTGGCTTAATCGCAACCACATGAGCAGAATCAGGGCTGGAAGCGTAGCTGTGATGAGAAGAGTTTCCTTTGGGATGGAATGAGGATAGAGCTGTTGCGGCCTGAGACAAGGTACTGTTGCAGACCCTTCCTTTTGACAGTGCTAGTCACAGGAGCTAACGTTGACTGAGTGCCTATCATTTGTCTGGCCTGGCGTTCAATGCTCCGGGAGGATTACCTCATTAGTTCTCATAACACACTGCAGAGGTAGGTATTATTGCTGTCCTCATTTTGGAAATGAAGATTCCGAGGCTCAGAGAGAGTGAGAAGCTGCCCAAGGTCACCCAGCTGGTATGAGGTGGAGCTGGGGTTGGAAACAAGGCAGTTTTACTGTAGATCCTAAACCTCTGACTTGAGATTTAATTTCTTTCATTTATTCACTCATTCATTCATTCATCCATTCACTAAGTAAGCACACTAATTCATCTCTCAGCTGGACAACAGGTGACAGTACCTTCCTGAGTCTTGCCTCTCTCTGATACAGAGAGTTTCAACCTTGGATGGACATTGGTATCACTGGGGAAAATTTCACTGCTACAGGTGTCTAGTCCCAAAGATACTAATTTAACTTGTCTGAGATGGGCCCAGGCATAAGATAAGATATATACATATATATATATATATATATATACACACACACACATACATAGACACATAATCATATATACGTATAAACTCTGATCATGTCCCGCTCCCACTTAAAGATTTTCGCAGAGAAAGGCCGAAATTCTTCACATGGCTACACTGTATGATTCTGCCACATCCAGCCCCTCCCTCCTCACCAACCTCCTTTTACTCATCCTCTCATTCTCAGCATGCTGCCACTCTGGCTTTTTTGACTTCCTGGAATGTTCCATGCTTCTTCCTGCTTCCAGGTCTATACACACTGACCACAATTTGCTTTCCTATTTGTCGGGTTGACTCCTACTTATTCTTTAGGTCTTAACTTGGTGCAGTGGATTACAAAAATGGCCACATTTCTCCACCCCTCCTCTATCTGCACTTTTTGACGTGTGACTTTGCAGCTCTTGCCGTCTGGGGTAGAGTCTCTTTTTCCACCCTTAAATCTGAGCTGGTCTATGACTTGTTTTGGTCAATAGAATGCAGCAGAAGGGATGTTGTGCCCGTTCTGAGCCTGAGCCTCAGCAGGCTTTGCGTCAGCCTTCTGCTTGCTCTCTTGGAACCCTACCATCACCATGTGAGCAAGCCTGGTCTGGCCTCCTGGAGGATCCTAGCTGAGGCCATCCCAGACCAGCCAAGCCCAGCTGACCTGGAACTGATCACAAACTCACAGAGAAGCTCAGCTGAGATCAGAGCCTGGGCCAGCTCAACAGAACCTTTCAATTGATCCACAGATTTGTGGGCAATAATAAATGGTGATTGTCTTAAGCCACTAAGCTTTGGGTCGATTTGGCAGGCAACACCAGAGAGCTAATACACTTCAATCCCACTTCTTTCTTCTCTTCCAGCCTATATCTGCTTCTCCCGTTTACCCACTCTCATAACACCTTGTACTTGTCAACTGTAGCATTTATGACAATTCTATCACAGCTAAAAATTGTGTAATTAAGTCTTTTTTCTGTCTCTGATTAGAGTTTAAGGTCTATGAAATCAGAGATCATATCTGATTTCCTTCCTGAAATTTTCCTGTCATCTAGCACTGTTTTGCGCTTAGTAAATACTAAATAAATATTTATTATAAAACAAATGTAAGAATGAATGAATGTATTCACTACACATTCATAAAGTGCCTTCTGTATATTGGCTACTGTGCAAGATTTTAAAGATATAGGAATGAATAAGGCATAGGCTTTGATCTTAAGGTGTTCACACTTTAAAATCTGGGGCGTGAATGTATAAATAAAAATTGTAGCCCAAGTTAATAAGTGAATTGAAGATGTTTTTAGTGTTGATGAGAGTAGGGTAGAGAAGTGGGTTGAATGTATCTGGAAAAAAGAGGTTTCTGGAAAATGCTTTCTAGAGGAAATATTTGAGATGACAGTTCTATATCTGCTGAGTGTGTTGCAATGAGTATTCAAATGCTCTGAGAGGTACTGCCATTGGCAATATGACTTTTCAGAATGATTAATGAAGCTTGTTAAATTTCCATGCAACACAAATAGCCATCTTCCCTCAATTTACATAGCAGTTGCATTTGTGGAAAATTCAAACTACACAAAACTGTGTTTTAAAAAACCGTACAGAAATTAGGTCCTATGTGTTTATATGTAAGTGTACTTAAATATTAGTCTCAGATAATTATAAAGAGGTTTTCACCCACATGAATGTCTGGAGGGATCTTTGAAAAACCTTGTGGAATGTGGAGTAATTTTTCATTGCGTGGAAATGTCCTGTGCATTGGAGGATGTCTAGCATTCCTGGCCAGTGCACACCAAATGGCAGTAGCATCCCCACCCAATACTGTGACAACCTAAAGTTCCCTTCAGATTTCTAAGGCTCTTTTACCAGCGTGGAGCCAGATCTGCCCTGAGCCACTGATGTAAAAGAAAATTGCTTTGACTATTAACGTTAATGTTTTATAGAACAGTGTTATTTGAAAAGACAGCTATCCATGCGTGTTCTAATACTTCCAAATTACTTTGGTATTATTGAAAAAGATGATTCAATAGACTTTCTGGAAGGAGAAAGAAAGAATCTAAATACTTTACTTCTATCTCTGGCAGCAAACAACTTTCCTCTCTGAGCCAGTCACAGGAAGGATGCAGCCAGGAAGACCAGTGAGGCTACCTTTCCACAGTACTGGGAACATCTCCGCTGAAAACCCATCATGGTTCTGGGTCAAAAGCAGCACGGAAACAAGTGGAATTGCCTGCAGACTCATTCTGAATAAAGTGAGTCTTCCTTAATTAGTTTGGTCTAGTGACGAATCCTGGTTGTTATAAATTTGTAAGCATTTAACACATCATTTTTAAGGGCAAACATCTGAACAACTATCTTATGTGAAATCACCGTCCCAGTTATTTTGAGAATACAAAGAATTTTTTTAAATGTTTCTGATCTTCAAGGAACTGAAAATCTAAATTTGGAGATAGAATATAATTGTGCAAAATTTACTGACAACACAAACTGCAAATGCCTGATGACGGGGACAGACACTAGGGGCTTTAGGAGTTCGAGAGTGAAGAGGTCGTCAAGAACTAGAGTGACAAGAAGTTTTCACAGAGGCTGGCACAGGCCAAAGGGATAGATATGAATCAAGTAAGAAATTTAGGGAGGGCATTCCAGGGGGAAGCAATGGCGTGGGAAAAGAAAGGAGGCAGGAATATGAATGTCATCTTCTGGAGACTATGAGTAGATTCATCTGGCAGAGTCATACTAGGTAGTAGCTGATAATAAGGTTACAATGGTGGTTTCGAGCCAGGTAGCAAGCATCTTTGCTACCAGACTAAGACATCAGAATTGGTGCTCGAAGGAAAGAGGGGTCATTGGACATTTTGATCAGGAGAGGGAAAGGATCAAAGGTTATTAGGAATTGGGAGAAACCATTTCTTCTTTTTCTGTGGTTTATATTTCATCATGGATAAACTTCTGGCATAGAAATACCCCTGGCCTCTGGATCCCCTAACTCAAACCTCCCCAGAGAAGGAGGAATTATTTTTCTGATTGAGAATTTGGGAGAGAAACCTGGGCATGCATTGTTCAGCCCCCTCTTTCCACCTCTCCTGAGATATTCCTGCACAGTGTATATATCCTTGCTACTTGCTTTCTTTTACAGGGGTGGGTCCACATGGAGAAGCCTGCATCCAGATGTGCTTGTGATTGGGTAAGAAATCTGCCTAATTTGGAAAGAATTATTAGTATGCCCGCTTGGCTGCAGACCTTAGCTGCATTCTCCAAAATAGATTTTAACTTTAATAAAACCAACGTTTTGATTCCCACCTGTCTAACTCCTGTCTTTCTCTCTTAATTAATTCCAACTTGGGTGGAAGATGGCTAGTACTTATCAGTCTCTACTATGTTGGAGACAAAACATCCATTTAGACAGAGGTGGAGGAGAAGCTTCACCCATCCAAAAGCCCTGAAAAAGATTCACCAAAGCAAGCTCGTGCCTGATACACTTTCGACTTAGAAATTCAGTTGGCACTGGAATAGTCAAGGTCCAAGGGCAGCAAATAGAGAAACTTCAGGGTGTTTTAGATCAGGTGGTTGACAAATTGCGGCCCCCTGGGTCAAATCAGGCCCATCGTCTGTTTTTGTAAACAAAGCGTTATTGGAACACAGCCGCGTTCATTCATTTGCACATAACCCATGGCTACCTTAGTGTTTAGATACACTCAGTGCTATATTTATTTAGATATATTCATCTCAATTGAGGGTTACAACAGAGACCATGTGGCCCGCAAAGCCTCAGCATGTTTCTGAATTCTGAGTGGTCGCTGAGAATCAGACACCGTTTACATGTTTGATTTTAGTTTCCAAAAGCATAGTTTACTAAATTGGAAGTTTGAGACCGATTACGAAGGGAAAGGAAAGGTCTTCCGCATTACTTCCATCAGAATATTGAACATTAAGAGAGAAATAATCTGCAAAAAGATAACCACAACTAAATATCCCTTATCAGTTTATTCCATCCACGAAATTAGCTTCTTGTGCTGCTGGATTTTGGATAACAGTTCTGCGTTCTTGAAATTCATCTGCTTTTGACCTAAAAGGACTCCTGGAAATCCTTCCTTAGTCCCCTAGTACCATCTGATAATTAGCTAATCATTGTCAGCTTTAAGCTCTGAAGGCCGTATCTGTGGATTTCTGCTCTGAGAAATATCAGTAGTTAAAAGTACTTGGTAGAGTTCTTTGCATGAGGTTCTGAGAACCTTTCTTGAAGACAAAGGCTGTGGGCCTTCAGTTAAGCATCAGAGGAAAGCAGAAAATATTTGTGGATGAAATTAAATTAACCATAGCTTGTGTCATTAATTTATGACAGTCATCAATAATATCCAAATGGAGGAGCATGAAATTCTCTACTGGGGGACAATAAATAACTATTTCGTAAAGGTTTGACAAATGTTTCTCCTGAGCATAAGAACATATTATAGAGAATGAAGAATTAATAATCTCCAGGTACTTCCAACTCATACAGTGTACAATCTCTGAAACATTTATAATAATGACATTTTACCTACATAAAATTATCCTTTGATTTAGCAACTCTTCCCATGCAGGTCTGGGAACATCACGGAGCTAATTAAGAAGTACAGGGCATACCAAGTATACCTAATCATTTCTAGCATAGTCTTTATAGAAGGTGAAAGAACAAATCTTTGTGCTTGTCCAGGGCTTCTTTGAAAGTTTCAAAAACAGTTTCAGCTATAAGATAAATTGTAATTTTTTCCTCCAATTTGGGATATGATCTTAGGGAAATAAATTCAAAAGAGTTCTTAAAGCAGATTTGGTGGCTTGATTAAGATAGGATCATGGGCGCCTGAGAAACAAGACTGCGATGATTAATTTTGTGTGTTAAGTTTGGCTGGACCAAGGTGCCCAGATAATTGGTCAAACATTATTCTGGATATTTCGGTGGGGGAGTTTCTGCATGAGATTAACATTTAAATTGGTAGATTTTGAGTAAAGCAGATTGCTGTCCATAATGTGAGGGCACTGCATCCAATCAGTTGAAGGATTGGATAGAAAAAAAGGCTGATCTCTCTGGAGCAAGAGGGAATTCTGCTGGCAAATGGCCTTCAAGCTTGAACTGCAGTGTCAGTTCTTCCCTGGCTCTCCAGCCTGCTGGCTCATTCTCATGTTTACCTTGGTAAACAAAAACACATTCCATCACTATGCAAACACAGTTGTATTTGCCTGCCACCGTCTCCGCTGGTATAGTATTAATCACCCATATTACTTTAACTCATAACTAAATTAAATAACTTCTACTTTCATAGGAAAAACCTGAGAGATGGTGATTGATAACTACCTGTCCATTCACAAGCATTTTAGCAGCCTTGCAAGGAGGTGATATACATAGTACAACTAGCTATGGTCACACACGTTTATTTTACACCTTTCTAAAGTGGCAGAAGTGAATATATTCATTAACGTAGCCCAAAGGTATAGTCACTCCATAACATAAAAATAAGAAACCAAAGTATATAAATTATGATATATATTATGATCAATGTTTTAATATTCTATCTTACTTAGAAATTATCCAGGTGTACAAAGATTAGCCATTAATTAATTTAATATCAGTCTTAGTTAAAGTTAACTAAGAATCTTGGAAGTTATTTTTAAGCTGAAGCATTATAGAATATGTTAAAACTTTTTTGAAATTATATTTTAATTTAGTGGAACACACAGTGTTACAATTTTCACAATCACAGTGATGACATAGGAGTAAGATTAGCTAATCTGATTAGTAAACCAACATAAGAAATTTAGGAAGTTCAGAATAATTAGTCTCTTCATGAGACAATAACTCAGATCTTATAAAGTATAGGCTTATATAATACTTAACACTAATAAAATCAAGGTTTGAAAATATGTCTATTTTCAAAGAAAATGACCAAACCAGTATGGATTCACCTTAATTACATACACTTGGATTTTTATATAAAAATACTTCTGGGCTAGCAGCTGCTGTGGAAAATACTTTTTATTCTCTTAAAAATATATTTAAAATATTAGATGTTCAGTTTCTTTATTTTCTAGGAAACTATTCTGAATTCTGGGAAAATATTAGATGTATGTAGGCACTTATTATTCACTCTAAACTAATTAAAACACCACTCCTTTAATTTAAAATACTTTCTGGTCTAATTTCTTAATACACTCCACGGGTAGAAAAATATTTCACATTCACACACTGAGAGGTAAAGACTTCCCTCACTTTTAAATACACAGGGAGACCCTGGCTTTACTTTTACAACTTCAGCCATGGGTCAAAGTAAACACAAAAACTCGCCAGACGAGATCTCAAAGATTTATTCTCTTTCTCAGAGGACATATAATATTTATTTGAGCTTATAAGTAGACAGAAAGACAAACAAAAATGAATAAACCAGATTCTCTGTTGTTTCTCACCTTAGAATACATCCCCAACATCCCAGAGAGATCACCAAATGGTCAGTTGATAAAACTATAGTCATGTGCCACATAATGACATTTCGATCAACGACAGACCACGCATATGATGGTGGTCCGATATGGTTAGTACCGTATAACTTAGATGTGTAGTAGGCTGTATTATCTAGATTTGTGAAAATATGCTATGATGATCGCACAACGACAACATTAGGAAATCACGTAAGGGTGCATTTCTCAGAACGTATCCCCGTCATTAAGTGACGCATAACTATAGATTCCCAAACATTGCTGCCATCTGTGAAGAATAACTCATCAGCCATTGCACAAATCAGACCCAGAAGTGAACTTGTAAGTATAGAAACGAAAACAATAACACAAAATCAGGAGAAAAAGGCCAGAAAAGAGTCAGGACAGGTTAAGTTGTAGTGCCACTTGAGAATCACTCCAGGAACCAAGAAAAGACATTCTTGGACTTAATCCATGAAACGGACTTTTAGACAATACGGTGTAATTGGCTCTGTGGGCCTCTCCGTGCAACCGCCAAAACTGTTAAAGAATAATTTTCAAAAATTCAGAAACATGACTATCATTTAAATAGAGAACTACTTCTTCAACATTATTCATAATTTTTCATTATTGAAGGAAGCGGTAAGATGGTAAAGCTGGCTCAAAGAGGACAGCTTTGAGGAACTGGATATTTTGTAGGCATTATAAAAAAAAAAGAAGATTAGTATAAGGTTGCTAGGATAGATATCAAATCAGTTAATGTCCTGCAGGGCAATAAAGCTGACCTTTGGGATTATCTCGTCCACCGGACAAAGATGTGCCAGTTAACCTGAGACTTTGCAAGGTCTGGGCTCTAATTAAATTGTAATATCAGGTCAAACAACAACAAATTCCCCAAGAAAATGAAAGAGTCCTCAGGCAGTCCTATTAAACAATGCTTCTGCATGATATTGAGAGAAACGCCACCCTCCACCTTGATTATTCCAGCTTCTGGATAATTTTCTTAATATTTTATTGCCCTTGTACTGTTGTATGACTCAAACTTGGTTTGATTTTGCAAACTATTCCAGTTCCTCTTGAACTTCCTGAGCAGGCTTGATTTCTAGAGATCAAGCATTTTAGATATAGATATTTAAATTTCTCATCTAGCTTTCAGGTTTACAATAATTCTATTGACTTTTTTTCTCTATATCATTCCAAGATCTTTTAATAATACTCTCCTTCCTTTTTCTTTGTTTATCAAACCATCTACTGTTCTCTGGGAGAAACCATAGCTTAGGACTCTGAAGTCTAAAGCCTCCTTCTAAACTTCTCTGAATAACTAAGTCATGCACATAACTAAATTTACTCTGGGGTGACCCTTCAACCTGTGGAGGAGCTACATGAATTCCTTCCACATTTTCCTCTTAAAAATAGCAAAAAAGATGAACAAAGTTGTGGGCAGCTGATCTGGGACAAACTATTCCTCGTTTAAAAATTTAAAGCTAGCATCTCACAAGATAATGCTCTATAGCACAAATGCAAGGTAGCTACGTCTGAGGTCAAAGTCTGGACCTACTTTCTGGACTGAGAAATGCTGCTGAAGCAGCCAAGTTTGTTCCGCAGCGTCCCTCGACACTGCCCCAGCCCCTCTCTGTTCCGCCGCAAGGCCTCAAGGAGTGTATTAGCCGACTCTTTTTCCTTTGATCAAATCCTTGCTAGAATTGGCACAACTTGCACATGTTTACTAAGCCTCCCACATTTGTTTGGCATTTTGCTAAGGTCTGTGGGTGTTAAGAAAAGCTACTCACCTGCAGAAGAAACTGCCATAAACTACAGTGACTTACAAAGGTCAAAATCCCTTATGGTTTACTTCTAAAGCCTGAAGCCCAGCTCTGCCTTCACAGACTGCACTCGTTAAAAGCCAACCACACAACTATAAAAACCAGCCCCATGGCATAAGGTCAAAACCCCACAATACCCACTGTTGCTAAAATCTATGGCCTAAAGCCTGCAATCAAGACCCTACTGGGAGCCTTAATTTAAAGGTGCTGTTTAGTTTTCCAAATTCCAGGCCTTTTCTGTTTCTGAAAGTTTCCAACCCGATACACTGGGTGCTGGGCTTCATAGAGAAAATAAATAGCATCCCATGTTTTTCTTGCCTCAGTTTAGATACGGAGAGGTAGCCTATGGAGTCAATAGGCTGAAGATTACCATCTCGTCTTCATGACCAATAAAGTGGTTGGAGAATATGGCTTGGGCGTGAGGTCATGTGGGCTTGCTGGGGGGTCTCTGCATTGCATGAACACTTCCTTCTCTCATTGCCCTCAAACAAAGGCAGAGTTCATAGGAATTGAGCAGTGGTAGAGGGAGTATGAGTGAAGAGCCTGCCAAGCTACATAGCCGAGGTATACGGAGGGAAGGTACTCTTCTGGGGGTTGAAGGAGTGAAGGGAAGGTGGAAATGTCCTCTAATGGAGGTCTTTTCACAACAGAACATGAAGCTCAACATTAGGCACAGGAAACTAGACTCAGTTTTTAGATCAGGGCTTGGAACAAAAAAGCCTGACAAGCATTGGGATCTCAGAATCTTCCATTCATGCATTATTCATTCCTTTGTTCATTCAAAAATATTGATATTTTGCTATGTGCTTCCCCTTGTATTAGACACTGGAAAACAACAATAAATAAGACTCATGTGGTTCCAACTCTCATAGAATTCCCAGTCTAGTATGAAAGACAGAAATTGAGCAAATGCTTACCCACATCATGACTGCCAAAATGCAAGAAAACACAGGGCTCTCAGGGACTTCTCTCGAGAAAATGAGAGAAAATCCAAATCAAACTGGCTTGAGCAAAAAAAAAAAAGGATTTTATTTGCTCACGTAATTAAAAAGTTGAAATCTTTAAGCATATCTGGCAATTGGGTTCCAAAGCCATCTGAGCCTGGTTTTTCTTTCTCTGTTCCACAGCTCTGCTTCTAAAGTGTGGATGCTATTTTGAGAAGGCTGTTGTAGATACAGTATCTCCAGATCTTACATCTCAACTTTAAGCCCACTGGAAGAGTGAGAATCTTTATTGCAGCATTCTCAGAAGAAAGTCTGATTACCCATCACTTACCATCTCCTTACCAATCACTTTGGCTTGGGCCAGCACCACATGGAGCCCCACCAGAGGAGACATGTGGTCTATGAGTGAGGATGAGCATAGTTCCCCAGAAAGGATGGAATAGGCTTGTTATTAGAAGGTTGAATGGATACAGGAGCACAAAAAGCACAGATGCTCACCACGAATGAATTAGTCTGGGGACAATAGAGAAGGCTCCTTTTTGGAAGACATGATATCTTTGTGATCTGAAGGATGCGTAGAAGTTAGTTATATTTTAGAGAAGGTGAAGAGCATTCCATGTTGAGGGAACAACATATTAAAGGTTGCCTAGGAGCGTGGTAGGGAAGAACATTGTATGTTTCAGGCCAGCATGATCAAAAAATGATAAAGAGGGAGAGAGATGGGAGAGAGACAGGAGAGTAGGTTGGAGATGTAATAGGTATCAGATTGCATCAGGTCTTGTAGGTCATAGCAGAGCCTCTATCCTTTTGGTTTTCATCTAGCCATATGGCTCAATGGAAGGCAGACAAGGGACTAAATGAAAAAAAAAATTTGAGATAACTTGCCTGAGTGACTGTCATGTTCCACAGACAACATTCCATTGCAATCTGAGTGGTCTGCCCACTTTTTAAAATGTACTTGATGTAGATATATGTAATATTTCTTGAAATCAATGATTCCTTAGCTGAGCATTAGAAATCATTGTGCTCAACCGAGGTACTTAGTGGGAGTAGGATATGACTGACATACTGAGAAAAGATGTTATCATCATTCTCTTTTGATTTAGACTCACATATCCTTCAAATAACTTTGTTAACAATCTTTCAATGGTTGGAACTGGACCACTTCTAAGCAATAGTTAATTATTAATATTTAAAGAAGAAGAATGAGTGCGCAATGTCTCAGCACAGCCATAATTTCGTCAAACATGAGGCATAGGGGCTGAATAACTGGCTGAGCCCTGGGGTCTATGCTCCTTGGATCTCAGAAGACAGGAAAATCTTAGAGAACAGAAGGCAATAGAAACTTCAGCCAGGGGATTGTCTTCAGATTACCACCTCCTTTCACCTCATGAGTTTCCAGATTATTAAGAGATCAAAAGCTACTGTGGAAGGGGTGACCTGGTGGTGTAGTGGTTAATCCGCTTTGGCAGCCCGGGGTTTGTGGATCCTGGGCATGGACCTACACGCTGCTCATTAAGCCGTGCTGTGGCAGTATCCCACGTACAAAATAGAGGAAGACTGGCACAGATGTTAGCTCAGGGCCAATCTTCCTCACCAAAAAAAAAAAAATTAAATAAATAAAAAAAATAGAAAGCTACTGTGGAGATAAGGGGACAAATCAGGAACTTTTGTGGCCAACACTGTAATGAGAAAGTTAGTGACTGAAAATATCTGGATCCCAACAAAATTGAGATGAAATAAAAGACTCCTTTCTAAGGGAAATGGTAGAATCTGAAAGAAGTGTTACAGAAACAGGGTCGAAGGAGGTTAAATCATGGAGTGGATCCTTTTGCTAACGTAGGATTAGCAACAGTGATTTGACAATATTTTCCCAAGCTTTTCTTTACTGGAGCAATGGCAGAAAAAATTAGGGGTGATGCTAAAATTGGCAGAATCTGCCATCTCTCAGAAAAACAAAAGTTGCAACCATGTGAGGTGATGGATATTCACTAAACTTATTGTGGTAACCATTTTGCAGTATACACATAAAATAAATCATTATGTTGTAAACCTTAAACTAACACAGTGCTATACGTCAATTATATCTCAATGAAACTGGAGGAAAAAAGGAAACTAGGACGTGACAAATGAATGACAGTCTTGTTTATGCCAGATGTGTACAGCTGCTGATTCAGAAATATAGGAAGTCTTAGACTAAGAAAAAAAAAGGAAGAATGTATACTAATGGATGGAACTCTCTCTTAGGATTAGAAAGATGATGAATGGAACCCCAGCTTCCTGAGAATCAAAAGTGTAGAAAATGTAAGTGAGATCTTAGAGGCAGAGACGTTAACAAGACATATTTGAGAACTATCCTGGTACTGATCCACCCAGAGAAAAAGGTAAAGACGGCCCTGGCCCCTTGGGCTGCTAAGGTCTCCAGTTTGGAACGTTTGTGACAAGGAAGTTGTGGAGGGTTTTAGGTTTAGGGTCACATGCAGAAGGGCCTTGGTTTGGGGACGGGCATATCTAAATGTCTACGGTGAGTCTCTTTGCTTCTTGTGGTCAAGCTACCTTCTTGTCCAGCTTGTGAACGCAGGCCAGTTGTTTCAAAGTTGGCTAGAAGAAGAGGAGATAGAAAAACATTAGGCTGGACTGAAAGGAAATCAGGCTATGATGTTTTTGAATTGGGGTCAAATTCCAGAGCTTTGATACTGAACTCCTTTGGGCAATTTCTATCAGATATATCATTACTGGCCTGTGTCTAGTGTCAGAAGAGATTTATAAGCGCTCTGTGGGCTAGCAGAGTTGAAAAATTGCTACAAGGTTGTTTCAGCTAATCTATCAAGGATGAGTGCTTCTTTTCATGTCTTTTTGGGATCCAAAATGCCCTGCAAAGGACCAGCACTAGTCCCTTAATTGTTTGGGGTCAAATGAAATTTGGCAGAGCAGCAATGGGCTTTGGTTTTGCAAATTGATGATTGCACAACTTGAGGAATGGGTAACAGTTCCTCTTAAAGAATGGCTTTCTCAGCATATAGGAACCACAAAAGAGTTAGGAAGGTCTTGCAGCAAACCATTTGGCAAAAGCCAAATTCCTAGGAATCATACAGTGACTAGCTGGGGGCTCTCATTACCACAGGCAAGAGTGCATACCACGGCTCGTATAAGCTAATTCACAGCGTTGCTAACCTTTCTTCTGCCTCTCCTCAGCCTTGTTCCAAATCCGATTTGGTCTTTGGTTGCTGGATCCCTGGAAAAATAGTTTCCCATCATTCTTTTTGTCTTTATCTTCAGAGGAGATTGAAGGAGGCAGACCGAATGAGGTCTGTCTGTAGTCAGCATGTGAGCGAGAACTGTTTACATCTGTGTAAGCATACGGGAAGGACACCATCCACTCTCTAGGATAGCTGCTCGGAAGCAGAATAGGGAGATGTGGGTGAGAGGTTGCGGGAGAACCATGGGAGGGGGAAGGAAGAGAGGCACGGGGAAGTTCGAGAGAAGGGCTGTTCACAGAGTTCAGCCTGCTTTGAGGTTGTCTGTACAGCACAAGATTGCCCTTTCGGTTCCTTCCACACTGGGGATGTTTTCCTGTGGCATCTCTCTCTTTCTTTCTCTCTCCTTTCACCTCTTGTTTAGCTAGTCATAAATTTCTCAAGAGCTTTTCCCTCTGATGTACTATCTTCCTTCTTTCTTTTTTTCGCCATTGCCGAAGGCAAAGACAAGGAGCATTTAGAGGCTGCTTAATGGGCAAGACAGTCAGGATCGAAGTGTGGGGAGGATAAGGAACTTAGCAATGAATTGGGGACCACTGGGGCTTTGTGTGTGGCAGACAGCACCAACTCCTTAGTCCTTTCTTTTTGTTTTTTGCCCCTCCACCCATAACCTTGCCATTATGCTCTTAAATTTGAGTGATTGCTTATTGAATAAATACGTTTCTTTTCTTACTATCAGAGTTACATGAACTTTTCTCTGGAGGGGAACAAAGAATTATTCATGTCAAACAACAGGCTAAGGCATGCCAGAGTGCATATTCGTGGCATATGTTTTTACGTCTTACTATATCTAATATATCTGTTAATCTTTCTACGTAGACATGATGTCACGTGGTGTTGGGGAGAATTGACCAACTTTTCCTATTCCTTTCTTCAGAAGTAGGTACCATTCCATAGGCTGCTGGGAAAGAGCACAGATTTCCCCGGGAAATCCAAAGCCTTGGCCAAGGATACTTTGAAGAAGTAGTGAGCAAGGCAATTCTTATCTCTTCTCGCAGAACTCTGTAATTCATAAAGTGCAAGAACAGTAAAGATGCCTAGAGACCATCGACTCCAAGCCTTGTCATTTTACAGAAAGAGAATCTGAAGACCAGAGGAGGAAAGGGACTTGCCCAGGACTCCTATTTAGAACCGGGACCAGCATTTAGGTCACTGACTCCTTGTCCAGTGCTCTCTTTAGTCAACAGCATAGCACTCAGGGGCCCTTCTTCCCTCTATCCAAACCCTGGAGCTGTGGTGGGATGGATGTGGTAGCTTTAACTCTCAGTTGTTTCTTTCAGTTCTCAGACTCATCAGCTTCTCCACAGGAGACTTACTTGAAATTTCTTCTCCCTGTCTCCTGAGATTCCTGGTTCACACTCCAGGCTAACATCAGACAGTTCCTTCCCAGGGGCATCCAGGACATGTCAGCAGTTTTCATTTTCTTTGGGACAGAAGTGGCAGGACTTCAGAACTCTTGCTTTTCAAGACTCAGCTCAATTGCTACCTGACTCAGCAGAGGTTTCTGGAATCTTCCCTCATGTGCCCACCAACTCTCAGATCAGCACTAACCAGAAGTAGTAGGTTGCCTCTCTGTTTCTGTAATGAAAAGACCAAAAAAGCTGACGATGACCATTGAGAAAGAATATGCACAACATGTAAACACAGCATTCTCTGCTCTATAAATAACCCTAATTAAAATGAAAACACCCGCATAGTCTCATCTTTTTTTATTTTTTCTGTTGGACATCATGGGAGGTCCTTGCTGCAGAACCACTGGCGCTTGCCAACAATAACCAGGCTCTGAGAAGGAGAAATTTCTATGCTTCTTCAATTTTTCTTGTTAACTTGAATCTGATTCTTTTCTGAGGCTTACTGCTGGTCCTTCTTTCTTTCTTCTTCTGTCTTTTAAGGTGAATTAAAAGACATGTTAACATATTAACATATTCTCTCCTTAAGTTCCAAGCATTATTCAGTTGATTTATGAAGGCAGTTCAGCAGAGCTTAATTCATCATGCAATTAAAATAGTGCGGTGAGGGTTTCCCTTGGAGGGAGGAGTTGCGGCTATTCTAGTCTCATTTTTAAAAGGGACCAGATAACATTAGACATAGCACAGAATCTCTTTCCCTTAGAAACTGGTGGGAGTGGGATAAGTGGCTCAGCTGTCTGAGGGGGCTGTGAGGAGTCTGGGGGCTCAAAGGGAGGACACTGGAGTGGCCTATAGGCCCACGGAGCCGGGTAGGTGCTTCTGCAACTGACCAGCCTGAGAGCAAACTGACCGCATGCACAGAGCTTACTGAGGTCCCTGCCCTGCCTCTGGCTCCTCAGAGAGGGGCTTGAGGTTCTCCCATCCTGCCCTGAAGGCTGGAGGGGTTCTCGGGGGCCACACCATACAGCTCTAGGGCCCAGAGTGGGAAAGGCAGTGAGAGAAGTCATCTAGAACCAGAGAAATCGTGAAATCACCCAGCTTAAAATTAGAACTTATCAAAATCTGAACTTAGAAATTATTGTCATTCAACTCTTAATTTTGAAAACAAAAGAAACAGATTCCAAGAAGGTTTATTTGCTCAGTTTCACATAGATAATCAGTGGCAGAGCCAGGGCCGCTCATAAATAAACAGACTCTAGCTGGCCTCTTCAGAATCATACTCTGCATTTGTACATCTCATGCCAACTTTAGATCTGCAAACACTCCCACACAGTTAGGCCACAAGTATTTATTGAGTATAAATATTTAGTGCCCTTCCGTGCTCCCAAGCATCCCGTGAATAACTCTATCATTTTTCTAATAACATTGGACTCATCTGTTCCTAATTCTGCCTCTTCTAGTTGTAAAGATTGAAACCTTGTCATATTCATCTTCAGATTGCTAGTACCTATGTTTGCTGAATTTTACTGATTTTTTCAGACTAAACTCTGCTCTAGATGCTTAAGAAGATATAAAGTATATTCCCCTTTATCCCAGCAGCTCACAGCCTAGTGGGAGGAATAAGAAATAAATTTCTGATCCTTTTATTACTTTAGACAGGAACATATTCAAAAATCAACTTACTTATTATATTTAATTCAAAACCTTTAACATGACGTCCAAAGTGATCCTTTTCTTGGTCCCGTCATCTTCTTCCTCTCCCTACTCCTCCCCCCGTGTGTTTCAACTATATGAACAATTTTAGGTTCCCTGCATTCTCCAATTTAGTCACTTCCTGTATGAAGTGGACTCTTCCCCCATACCCTGGCTGAAATCCAAGCTATCTTTCAAGATCCATTTTGAATGCTTCTTCTTCCTGATCACTTTCACCCAGGAGTGGCTTTGAAAGTCCTTCAGCATGCTCTTTGTCCCTTTCTCATGACACTCATTCCAGGGCCTTTTATATCATGGTTGATGATCATGCAATGTGAATTGTACATCTAGTTCTTTCCCCAGCCTGTATATTCCTCGTATCTAACTAATTTCTAACTCAGTTCAGTGCCTAGCATAAGGAAGTGCAGATAACATGCTCAGTTCACATTTGGGGCGTGGATAAATAAATCTACTTTAGTAGTCTGAATTACTGTAGGCGGGGGATTATGTCTTGCCTTTGCATCCCGACCACATCTAGTGCAACATCTTTCTCCAAACAGGACTGGTCCGATCCATGTTTTTGACTGAAAGAATGACTCCTAATTACAAACTAGCATGTCAAAGTGCTAAAGTGTAGGGTGTGTCTTGAATGTACTTGTCTAGGAAGCAGAGATAAGCAGTAGAAACACCATGCTCCCTTGAGAAGGTGTTTCTGAGCCACAATCTGGGTGGAGGGATGGGTGGGGGAGAGTGCAAAGATGGAGAAAATAAAAAAATGACCAAAAGGGAGTCTTCTGAACAAAGGGCCCAGATAGATCAACGTCATATGCATTGCTTATTTGTCTGTTCTTCTGAGGATGTGAAAGCAGGTGGAGAGATACTGGTTTTGGGGGTCAGAAGACCTTTGGCAAGGGGTTTATTCACTTTGAACCTCCATTTTCTCATCTATAAAAGAAAAATTGATTTCAAGCCTGCTGGGTGGATCAAATGAAAGAATATACAAATATAAATTTGAGCTGTTACTCTTTTGACATTTGAAGCAGCTTCTGGCATTTCTCTTCTGTGGTTTCTCCTCCACTGAATATATTTTTCTTGTTTGTCTCCACTCTCTGAACACAGGCATTTTGTTTACTAGTAAAAGGAATATCTGCACATCAATGTGCTAACTGTTGGTGTTCCTACTAGGAATTCTTAAGTAAATAATCATGGATTCAGCTATAAAGTTGTTCTTGACAAAACTGTTTATAACACCCGAGAACTAGATGCAATCTAAATATCTAGCTATAAAGGACTAAATAAAATCTAAAACACTCACGTAATAAAACATCGTTCAGTATAAATTTTAGCCAATCTGTGAGGTAAACATTGATAATTACATTTTTAGTACCCATTTGCATTTATTTATTTGTTTAGAGAATTGCTGAGCATCTTTTTGCTTATTGTCTCATTTTATATATATATATATTCCATGTATATATGTATATATTAGTGTGCAAATATCTCCAAAAACAAGGAAGTCAAGTATAAGTGACCAAAGATTTTATCTACCTAATCAAGACACTTTTGAGAGTGAAAATGGGAGCTATTAATAATATAACAGGAAAATAAGCATCCACTCTGATGGCCAGGGCCTACATTAGGGATGTATGGCTGCCCTCACACATTAAGACTTCCAGCTTTCTTCTTCTGTGTTCCTTATTCTTGTCAAGGGTTTACTTAAAAATATAAAAAGAACTTTCTATTTTGTAAAGACTTTAGATTTACAGAAAAGTTGCAAAAATAATATAGAGAGTTCCCCTATACCCCTAATGCTGACCATCTTACAGTATTATCAAGGTACATTTGTCAAAGAAACCATATCGGTGCACTGCTATTAACTAAGTACCCGACTTTCATCAGATTTTGCCAGTTTTTACAATAATGTCCTTTTGCTCACCCAGGATCCAGTCTGGGACACAACATTGCATTTAGTCGTCATGTCACCTTGGCTGTCTATGGTTTGTGACAGCTTTCCCCCTTGTTTTTCCTGATTAGTATAGGTAATTTGGGTTTGAGTGCTGTTTGTCTCATGGTTAGACTGAGGTTGTGGGTTTTGGGAAGAACACCATAAAGGTGAGCTTCCCTCCTCATCACACCATATTAAGGGGTGTTTTTTATCAATATGTCTGATCACTGGTGAGGTTAACCTTGATCTGTTGGTCAAGGCAGTGTTTGCCAGGCTTTTCCACTATAAAGTTACCTCACTTTTTAAAACAGAACTTCAATCTCAGTGATAGAAAACTGATTTTTTTAGGCTGATGTTTCTCATAAATTTTTTTTGATTTGCCAAATGTCAGGTCTATAGGCCCAGAATGAAGACTGAGGCTAAAGATTCCTTCAAAGTCCAAACTCCTTCCCTGACAGTCATGGCGTGCAGCTCCTGGAGTGTAGTCTGTCCTTCAAAAGATGATTTCATCAAAGACGTAGAAGGGAAACTCTGCAAAGAGGGGCTAGTCCAGGCCAAGAGTTCTGTGAGGAACAGTCCAAGTATAATTTAGACTTAATTTTCTTAAAAAAATACCCTCTCACCATTCCCAGGGTCACTCCAAGGTGGAGGGTGAGGGAGAATGAAAACATCTGCCCTGTGTGCAGGCAATATGAAGATGCACCTTCTATAATGAATTTAAAAGCAATAGTGAAGCTCACCATAAGTCAGTCTGCTTTTTTATGGTCACCTTGCACTGGCAATTCTAAACACTATAAGTGACCAAATACTCCTCTCCACCAGGCTAGATGTCTCCCACTACCCCCTCCTTGACAAGTCACTGACCATTTCATGCCTGGTTAAGAAGAGCTGGGATTGGGTGCTCCAGCCGTCTTAAGGTATCTTAATGGCGGCGTTGGTGTAATGGTTAAATGCCCAAACTCAAGCCCAGCTTCCGTCATTTCCTAGTTTTGTGACTTTAACAAGTTACTTATCTTAAAGATGTTTCTTCAGGAGTAGAGTGAGACTAATTTAATATAATTGTTATGAAGAAGAAATGAATTAACTTATGTAGAGAGTTTAATGCATATGGTAGAATTCAATTTTTAAAAGAACAGTCCTACTTCAACCACTTACTCCTGGCAACTGTACTAGACTATGTCGCCTTTGAGGATAGAAAACCTTCATCAGCCTAATACTCTTTGGCCTCCAAAATGCTTTTGGCTTTCAAAAGTGCATGCCATACTCCCAGGAAGTAACTAAATTCTGGGCAGAATTGGCTGGGAAGTGTGACTCTTTGGGTCTTTTGGTCCAGTCCATTATTTGCCTTGCTAAAAAGACTAAATTCACTGAAAGTCTTTCAAAAAGAACTGAGACATAGAAACAATGACAGCACAAGGAGCCCTTGGAGTTAAGGGTTAGGAGATAACCACCTAAGGAAGAATCCTACTTACGATGAATGGTGAAGACAAGTCTGAGATCAGACATGTGTTTGCTGGCTTGGGGAGATGAAGTTCATATACAAGCCACATTTTAGTTTCATCATCATTATTATTTCTGATTCTGAGAATGTTCAGAGGGCTGAGCTCCCCAAAGCTTGGAGACCATAAATCCACCTGTAGATTGGAAAAAAAGGATCTGTAAGGTTGACAGTCAGCAGTGTTTCTAAGCCTAAATAAGTTGAGAGGCTAATGGTGCACAGACTGGGGACAGTTGAGCAAATTTGTCTAGTGGAGCAAATGGCACCCCCCCCCCCCCATATCTTTTCATCCTTAGCCTACAGTGAACTGGAGCCCTGTAGGTCAAGCATCAAAAGCCATACAGATTGAGACTGAAAAATCTCATGCAGATCACTTGCCTTTCCACTCCTCGCTGCTGTGACCATCGATCATATCTCCGTGGGTAACTTGCACTTCTCTGGAGCTGTTAAAACCACCCTCTCAGCTCCCCTAAGGTGGGAAAACTCTTAGATCATTTGCAATATGGACAAACTAGTCCTTCCAGGAACTAGCAGATTTTGGAGTCTGCCATGAATTCCCTGTGGCTTTCTCATCTCCTGTGAGGACCTTTCCCTCATGCGGAAACACTACCCTGGAATTAGTACTCAGAAAGGGGACTTAAAGCTTTGCCATTCTAGATATCCAGAGAATTTTTAGCACATAAATTGGAGGAATTTTCAAGTGGAAAGACACTGGTCTTCTCTGAATGAATTTTTGGGTGAATGATTATAGATCTCATAAGGATTGTATTTAACCCATTTTATTTTTTTCTGACTGTGCCACATTGAGTCTGTAAGATTCGGACATCTTATCAAGTACCTGCTATACAGAAACAAAAGAAAAATTGTTGAAAGAATAAGTCAGTATATGTGGTATCAACCCTTTTGGGTCTCCCCTGAATTCAGAGCCATACGCTTTTTGGTGGCCCAGCTTAGTGACTTAACAGGCAAACTGGGGCTCTTTTGTGAGAAAGATCCTTGAATCCCAGTTTATAGCAGATGAAAATGAGGAAAGGAGGTAAAAAGTTACATCTAAACTCTGTCTGTAAATTCTTAAGAAATGTACTCTTGTTTACTTTTCTTGTGACATAGATTGTTACCCAATTATTTTGGGCCATCAGGCATCTTGGTAAATCAAATAGGAAAGTTCCAGCAAACTAGTAATTCCAATTTTATTGTTACATCGTTTGATCATTTCTGTTGGAGGTATGTAGCGAGTACAGGAAGAGGGAATAGGAAGAGAAGCAACACAGAAAATATAAGAAGGAAAAAAAAACGAATTCCCACAGAGAGGTGGAGAAATCAAAGAAAATGAATTCCCCTGTCTAAGAAGAGAGGAGGGCATGAGAGGGATGGGATTCTGTGCATGGCTTAATTGTGTACCACCGTGGTAGCATCTGAAACTTGCCTGTTCATCACTGACTAACGGAGGGTCCTTTCCAGTCTGTGAAAGGTTTCCCTCTGATGCCTGGGTTACCTGGAGTTGGTGAGAGTCAGCGCCTTGCTCTTGCCTGGGCAGGGCAGTGAGGGCGTGTGTTTCAGTGCGGAGCAGACTGAGATCCGACACTTTTCTGAGGGCTCGCCCTCTGGGTATGTGCAACCTAACTTAGAGACCACTCCACTGAGTCAGACCATTAGATAAAACACAGTGAACTCCTGTTGTAAACTATGAGAAAGGAGCAGAAGCAAGGAAAGTGCTATTTATTGTCAAGCTCAATCCCCTATTTGTCTTCTGGAGTGGAGATAGTCATAATTCACCAGGTTAGAATCAGAGGATTTTCCATGAAAGGATCCCAGATAGTATGCCTGCTTATCAGACCCTGTGGGAGAAACTAGCCTAGTCCTTCCCAAGCTAATAGATCTGTTGGGCATTCTTTCCTTTTTTTTTGCTCCATGATTAACTTTTACAAGAGAATTTAAAAAGAATATTGTGATAACCTGTTAGGACAAATGTGTCTCCTTCGCTTTCCTCTCTCAAGGAAGTTTGCTGGGCAGCTAGCAATGGAGGTGAGAAGGCAGGTAATTGTAGTGGTCACATGGATGGACTTTGGAATCCAACAATCTGCATTTAAACCTTATTTCTCTTTAAAATCTCTCTGAGCTTGGGCAAGGTATTAATTTCAGTAAGCCTTAGTTTTCTGATCTTCCTCAAAGGGTTGTTGTAAAGAGTAAACGAAATAATGTATGCAGTGCTCAAAATGTAGTACTTTCACTCCCATAAATGCTATGCCAAGTTAGAGCTGCCCTTGCTTCATCGTTTCCAGATACTGTAGCTGAGGTTTGGATTTGACATTCATAACTAGGATCTGCAACTTCTCACTCAATGGAGGAGAATTCTGGCACCAGGCTACACCTGTGGTCCCCAGGCTGGCTAAAAATGTATTGTAGACCTCTTTGAGGGACACCAAACTTGTTTTTCAGGCCCATTTCACTGTGTAGTTTGGTTGTTGCTGGTTAATGGTGAAGATAGGACCTATTTCCAATTCAGATGAATACCTTAGCATAATACCCAGGTTTAAAAAATCAGCTGAGAGTTTCATATGAGTCAGCAGTGAGATGTGATATCAAAAATGGCTGTGTAAACTTAGAATGTAATAATGGACACCTGAGAACTAGAATGAGGAAAACGATGCCCCTGCTGTATTGCATGCTCATCAGAACTCCTCATGAGTCTCAATTATTCCTGAGCATCGTGCTTTGAAAGGAACAATGACAAACCAGAACATGTTCAGAAATTTGGAATCAGGGTAGCAAAGAGTCTTGGAACTGTGTAAGTAGGGGTAGTTGAAGGAAACGGATGGACAAAACCAAGTGGGGACACCATCATTGTCTTCAACTATTTACAAAGGAGAATAATTAAGCACATCTTTCCCTCTTAAAAGAGGACCCAGAGGGTTATAAGCAGCCCAAAGGGGAAGAAGTTTAACCAACTTTTGACTTAATATAAGGAAAATAAAGTCCATGAGGGTAGGGACTTCTTTTGGTTTATTTGTTTATTTCCTGCTTTTCTCTAGTGTCTAAAATAGGGCTTGGGTGCTTGGTTGGCACAATAATTATTTGATGAATAAATGAATAATGATTTTTCAAGCAGTCAGAGCTGCCTGCAAATGGACTGGGAATTATACAGACATGATCTGTGGTGAGAGGTGATAGAAGACATTCAAACACGAGATGTGGGCTGGGATGGGTGACCTTCAAGGCCTACACCAACTTTGAGATAGGATTATCCTATAAACCAGCGAAAGGTCCAGTGCCCAGTGAACAGACATGAAGATGGGTGCCTTTCCAAAGCAGTCTCTTAACAATTCATTTTTCCCCCACACCCCATCCCCCACTCTGAGTTTTGGTTAGAATGAACTGGCTGGTGGAGGGGTTCATTCCTTAACTGAATGATTGCTATGGCCTCTCTGATCTGACAAGGACACAGCTTTCAGCTCTGACTTCCATCATCTTCTCCTGAGAGTGTCCCTGAATGGAGTCTGGCAGTTATCAAGGCCAGGGAAGGATACACTGTTCACTAGGAATCTGGGATTAGTGAGTCCCCTATTCCTCTTCCCATCACCTCTCCCCCCACTGCTAGGGAAATGCCCACAGCCCCCCGCTTAGCTGCTTGGCCCCCTCCAATCCACACCCTCCAGCCCTGCACTCTTTTTTTTTTTTTTATCAGAGCCGGAACGAAATTCTCTGAGCCCCTAACTGATGTGTAGACTCTGAATATAAACACGAACCCTGGCATTAATCATGGGTAATGGAAACCAGAGATGAACTGTCACGTAGCTGGCTACCCTGTTGCTGAGTCAAGGCAACCTTTTAAAAACACACTAAGAAATACACGCGCAGGCTGGGAACAGAGCATGAAAGAAATTCCAAAGAATATTTTCCTTTTTTCCCCTCTAGCTTTTCTTTTTTTAATTGCACAAGAATTCAGTAACCAGAAAAACATAAAAAATTAAAAATAGAGTCAGGACTTCTAAGGATCTGCAATAGAGTAGTATGTGGAGAAAAAGCTTTGTATTATTTACATATCATTTTTGTGGCAAGAGATCGAACTATTTCAACATGGAAAATAGACATTGTCCATCTGGTGGATACCTCCTCACTTCAGCTGCTGCTCTCAGCAACCATGTTGTTGGGCATATGTCGTAGTGGACAGAGAACCAGTCTTGGGTTTAGAAGATATGAGTGTAAATTTTACTTCTTCCCTTTATTATTTCTGTAAGTTGGGGTAAATTGTTTACCTACTTTCTAACTTTTAGTTAACACACCCGCAAAATGAGAATCAGAATATCCACCACACAGGATTTTAATGAGGATTTAATGACGTAATCATCTGTGCAGTTCAAACCCTGAAATATAGCAGGCACTCGACAAAGGTTAATTGATTCTAGATCTGGTCTTACTTAGGAAACATCTCAGAAACATTAAGCCTGACACTGCCCAGGAGCACAATAGCCACTCTTTGCCACTTCTACACACATACACACACTCACGCACATTGTATCAAAATATAGGATATGGTTTTTTTGTTGTGGTATTTCATGCTGACAGAATAATATTTGCAGTGAGATGGAATCATCTTTTTGGTCATGCTAACACTCCTTTACTGTTAGGGTCAGCAGATGCGAAGCAAGGCATGGAAATGATACAGCATCTAGACCAAATGATTCAGGATTGATACTTTCTGAAGGGAAGACACTTAGAAGACATATACAATTAAAACAAGATGATCAGCAAGGTGAAAATGAGAGACGACTTATTCACTTTGTGTTCATTTGGACATCCGTCAACCACGATCTGATAAGCTATGAGCATTTTGCTCAGTTTCTGTGCAATTCCAGAGACTCATTATTTCCTAGACCATGTTTAGTACCTGGTGTGGTGGGATTGATGCAGTTATTCCCATTTCACAGTTATGTAAATAAAGACGGGATAAATAATTCTACGAAGGCAACCAATGTCTGCTATGGAGTTGGCTGAGGATTCAGACAGGTCTGGAGTTATTTTAAAAAAGAATGGCTTCAGCAGAATGAAGTTAGGTTTGCCTAATAACCTCTTATTAAGCCTTGAGCACAGGGCCATGTATGAGAGTGGCCCACTGAATGTTAAATGAGTAAACATAGCCCATATGGTCAGGATAACTATTTTATAATTTACCATTCAAAGCAGAACACTTTTGAGTGTGAAAGGGGGCACTATAATAAATATTCCAGAGCAATATGGGTAAATAAGACTGTCATGGAAAATCCAAGACATATGATCACTGTATCTAAAGCAGACTACCCCGGGGAGCTGTCTGGGGCTCTTGCTACACCAGGGAGCTAACTCTCTACAACAAGTAGCCTTCAGCTTGACCCTGGAATTTGCAGCCCAGGCTGTCTTGAAGAGTCTTGGTTTAGAATTATGGAAATGACATCATATCCAGTCAAATGACCATATCCTGTTTTGTGTTGTAGGTAGTGGGTACCATGTGCTGAAGAGAGAATTTCATGTAATTACAATTGATTATGTAACTGGTTCTTGTCACATTGGTCTACATAACTGGAGTCAAGTTTTCTTGAAGGTAACATGGAAACTAATATAAAATGTCTAGTAAATGTCCAAAATATGGCATTTCTTTCTTTGGGCAAAAGTGGCTGTTTCTTTTACTTTCAACCGGTTTTTGAAGAGACTAGTTTCAAGCTTCTGAATCAAATACAGATTTTCTTAAACTATTTGCATCTTTAATTTCCTCTTTTAGGTCTTCTGTGAAACTTCATTTTCTTGTAATACTTCAGTAAATTTAGCTCCTTATGTGTGATTTGGAGTGAACTGTTTGACATGGTACTATGATATAGTGGAAACAACATGAGACTAGAAAGTATAGTATTTTGTGTTTTGATCCAAGTCTGCCATTAAGTTGCTCTTGAGTTGAGAGAATTACCCAAGCTTTCTAGGTCTGTTTCTTTCTCTGTCTCTTTCTGTGTCTATCTACGTATATATACATCTATCTATCTATTTATATTTTTATATTAAAAACACATACACACACAGACACAGCCACACACACAACGACAACCCAACCAGTGCTCTTGAATACCCCTTCCAGCTCCAAGTGTCTGTGGTTTGATGCTGAATCTCATGCTGATTCTGTGAGGATCCTGAGGTAGGTAGTCGAGTCTCTGAGTATATTTAATTAACCTGATAGCCTTCTATTTATTATAATGTGTCCAAATTCACTCTTAAGAATGATAACTGCACTTCCACTTCTGGGATGCTTCCTTAATAAAAGAAGCCTAAATTTGAAAATCAAACAAAACCAAAACCTTTTACCCAAAGATGCCTATTATATATGAAAAGAGTGAAAATTATCACTCACCTAAAATAACCAACTAGGTCATGGATTCAATAATTCATGGAGCATCTCAAGGGTGTTTTTTTTCGATCCATAAACATTTAGTTTTCAAAGAGTATCTATTACATGAAAAATATTTTTGATGTAATAAGAAAAAAACAGGTGGAAAAGCATATATCAAATTTGTAATTTTGTTAAAAATACACTGTGTAATGGAGAAAAGACTGGAAGAAAATACAATAAAATGTATAGTGAGTGTTTTGGGATGGTTGGAACTATGGGTAATTAATAGTAAAACAAGACGAAGTACATCTTTATTTTACAAATATTCTTAATAATTTTAAAGGACATAAAAATGGATAATTTTCCAAGAGAGAAATAGCATCTACTCTAAAAATGTTTACTCTCTATGAGAAGTCTCTTATTTCCAGGACGACATTCAGGTGGGACCCATTTAACAATGTGGAAGTTTTGATTGGCTGGGCTTCTGTTCTGATAGCCTGCAATCTGTGCTGATTGGCTGATGAGTGTTTGAGTATTACTCCTGCTTTTTTTTTCAAAGTGAGAAATTTTTCATCTACTGGTATGTGTTGTTCAAGGAACATCTGACTGGAGGAGCTGTTGAGACCTGCTGCTGCATCATCACGGCTGCAGCACAGTGAGAAAGAGCAGGGGTCCTTTGGTCCTTTTGGAGGGTGGGGTGAGGTGGGCGGGTCAGTGTCATTTTTATCTATGGTAACTCCACGATCCTTGCTTTACTGACTGAGCTGAACTTACAAATTCTGTTCTATTCCCATGTGGCTATTCTTTTAATTTTTTAATTTCTAACTCACTTTTAGTTTATTTTTTGAAGTGTGCAATTCAATGGTTTTTACTATAGTCACAGAATTGTGCAACCATCACCTTGATCAATTTTAAAGGATTTAAAGCAACTCTTTATCCATTATCAGTCATTTCTCATTTCCCCTCAAACCCCTCTTCTCCTCAGGTTGAGCACTAGTCTACTTTCTGTCTGTATAAATGTGCTTATTCTGGGCATTTAATATAAATGGAATAATATGCAGTCTGGTAACTACATACATGCATAGTTGCATTTGGTAACTATGTTTAAACTTCTGAGGAACTATCAGAGTTTTTCAAAGCAGCTGTACCATTTTATACTCTCCTCAGCAATGTATAAGGGTTCAGACTTATCTATATCCTCACCAACACTTGTTGTTATCTGTATTTTTGATTCCAGTCATCCTAGTGGGTGTGAAGTGGTATCTCATTGTGGTTTTGATTTGCATTTCCCTGGCGGTTACTGGAACTACTATTATACTGTTAAAAGATAAACTGAGGTATATTAAAATTTTCAACACTTATTTGAGCAAACGTCAATTTGAATCAGGCAATGCCAAACCAAAAGTGGTTAGGAGCGCTCCACCCGCAGGAGCTAGGAAGAAGTCTTCTACAGAGCAGACATGGAAGCAAAGCAAGGAAGTTATTTGGTTGGCTATAGCTTAAGCAGTTGCCTTATTTGGACAAGACTGGTTGGCTGTTTGTAATTGATTGTTCTTAAATTTCAATTTCTTGAGTGCTATGGCATTTATTGGAATTGACTCCAGCTTAGGTTTTGGTTTGCTTAGTTAGGCAACCAAGGCATTAGAGCCATCTAAGTCCATGGCCTCCTTGTTTAATTACTTTAGCAATACCCATGCAATCATTTGTCCTGAGTGGAGTTAAGAATTATGAAATATTGTAAGTATATAAGACATTCCTACTCCTGGGATTGGGTGAACAAGTGACAATGAGAGATATGGTTAAAGTTTAGCTTTAACCTATGGAGGAAAACTTGGTTAGCTGAGTCCTTGACTATACAAGAGGCTAGCAGTCTCTGTTGAGGAAGAATTGAGTGTAAGGTAGTCTCTTCAGGCTGGAGCTTTTGCCTGCCAGCTGGCTGATGTCCATCAGTGATCAGCACGTTAACAGATTGTGCCCAGTCCAACACCTCTGCACTTGCCCCAATGGTTTGTTTGTCTAATGGCACTCCACTAAGATGAGAAAGAGAATCACATCTCCCTTGAACATGCATCCATCTTTCAGTTCCCGAGATGACATTTACTTGCTCTGACCTTGGCAGTCTGTCTCACTCAGCCTCTTAATATATCAAATGGGTTGTGTTAAAACCTAGTTTGAGAACAAAAAGTAAGCAAAAGAAAAATGTGTCATTTTGCAAGACTTGAAACCCATCATTTTAAAGTAAGTAACACATCAGTGAAGACAAATGATAAGACACTGCATTCAGAGTATATATTCTCATGGGCTTAGTTTGCTTAAGTAGTTCTCAATTTTTGTGCATGCCAAAATTATGTGTGAAGATTTTTTCGAAGCCTGTACGCCTATACCCCAATATCTGTTGATCTGATTCAAAGTGGAGCCTAAATAACTGGTATTTTCCATCTTTGAAATAAATTCCATCATTACCTGTGTCGCTGGAATTAAGTAGGAATATGGATAATCAAAAACAATGAATTATCCAAAGTTGTATCTAGTTGGCTTCAGAATAAAATATAGACTATTTTTTTCTACACTAGATATACTTTTCATGTTGTGCTGTGGGTGTTAGGACACCATTAGATTGATCTTATGTACATACACTGACAGGGAGGGATAGAAGGAGTATATTCTCTATTGCATGCCTATAGGATAAAATGCAAACTTCTTATATTTATATTCAAGGTCTTCCACTCCTCATCTGTTTCTTCAACCTCATCCCTTGCTATTTTCCCACTTGATAATCTACACTCTAGCCATATTAGGATACTTATATTTCTTTGAATGTATGTTTTCTTTCTTTATGAATTTGCATATGCTCTTCCCTTGGAAAGTTCTTTGGCCAGCTTGTCCATCTCGTGAATTCATGTTAATTCTTCAAGGTTCAGCTCATAGTCTTCTCTGTGAAGACTTCTCTGACCCTATATGCTCCCTTACTCCAAAGTTGACCACTCCCTCCATTGTGCTGTATTTATACCATATACAAAAATAACTTTTTTCCACATTTATTGAGCATTTATTACATGTTGGACATTTTGCTAGGCTCCAAAACAATTGTAACATAGCCCATTTCCTTATTAGATTTCTTGATATAGTAGAGGGGAAAGAAAAATATACAGATAACTGCAATGTAAAGTATGTAAAGGCTTTGTTAGGGAAATTTTAGCTATGCTTTGAGGGCAGATGGGAGAGACCACTAACCTCTTGGGAGAAGATGTCATTGACGGCTTTTGAGTAAATTGACATTTGAGTTGAGCCTTGAAAGATAAGTAAGAATTACTTGGGAAGAGAGGGCAGTATAGAAGGCTAATAGCAAAAGGAGAAATAGTAGGCACATCTTGATGGCAAGAGAAGGGATGGCACATTTGTGAGGCTGCAAATGATCAGACTGGTTGGAAAACAGTTTGAAAGCATTGCAGGGGCAGAGGCGGGAGCTCAGGGGAATTGCGGTGTGAGTTAAAGCTGGAGAGTTTGACTAAGATCCATTCCAAAATATTTATTTATTTATATCCTGTATCCTTTCCTCTCCTTAAGAGAAGGGGCCTTGTTTTATTCAGGTTTATGTTTCAGTGATGAGTGCAAAACAAATATATGGAGGGCATTACAAAAATGTTCACTGAATGAATGAATGAATGAATGAATGAACACATGGTTCAGATGATCTGTATGGGGCTGAGATCACAACTTAGCTGTGAACAGTCCACGTGAAAGAAACATGGCTTTTTCACAAAGCATTTGGTTGACTTTGAAAAAGGATGTTGATTTCATTCTTTTCACTCCCCATTTCATCCATTTTATTGCCATATATTTCCTAAAAAGAAGGTCTGGCCAATATCAAAACAAAGCACACTACTCTGTTTCTAATTACTTTTTTCAAGGCTTCACTGGCAATGCAAATGCTGCCTGGGTTTAACTAGAGCAGCACACAGAAACATTTTGTCTGCTTTCCTTGAAAGCGCTGAATGGAGTGCATGAAGCTTATATTGATAAGGGTTGAATTTTAGGTTTTATCTTTTAATAGGGGCGATAAGATTCTAATGCCTCAGCCCTCTATGCTATCTGGATGCTGACGGTGGGAACAGTCACCAGAGTGATGTACTGGGCGGTGGTGGGGGCCCTGAGTTAACCTCAGAAACACAAATACGAGTGGGTGGAGTGGTTGCTCTCCATGAGAATCTCTCTCCCTCTCTTTCACAGCCTGGCCCACACGATCAGGCATTTTGCCAGTAAGCAAAGCAATGGATTATTTTTTCCATTGGTCAGAGGAAGTTTTCTTTCTTCTCCTTTTTTTTTTTTTTTTTTGTGAATGGAGATAAAACCTTTCACTTTAAAGGGGAACTTTAGGAATTTCATTTTAGTAAAATGAAAGACTGCTCAGATTCCCAGGAAGCGTTGGAGGGAAATGCAAAGCCTGAGGCAACAAGGGTCCTTAGAGTCATGCAGATGTGAGTGTGAATCCTGTTTCTATTGCAGACCAGCTGTGTGGACTTTAAAGTTGCTTTACCGCTGTGAGCCTCAGTTTTCTTGACCATGACATGGGGGAAATTTTAGGTAAATAAAATGAAATGAGAGCAAGTAAAATATTTAGAAGACAGTCAATATTTGTTAGTTTCCTTCTTTTGCTTTTGAACTAAGACAAAGGATTATATCCGCCTCCCACCAGTCTTCTGTATGTTTGGGAACAAAGTTATGAATACAAATCTAAGAAGCCCAAGGGAAAGCTTTGCATACAAAGTGTCTTATCCTGCCAGCTGATCTCATTCACTTCAATTCAACAAATATTTATTAAGTGTATGCTGGTGCTTAGAACTGCTCGAGACTGTGGAGTTTACAGTTGGATGAGAGACAGTTACTGACTTCTGTCTCCAAGAAACTTGTCTCTTACTACAATAACAAAACTTTACACGTAGGGCAGGTTAGTAGTACAAGGCAATGTGTGTTCGTGTGTGTGTGTGTGTGTGTGTGTGATCATGCGCATATACAGTTTTGGGAGGTGAGAGAGCAGCAAGCCTGGACTAATGAAAGGAACTTAAGTTTTTGGCTGGGGTGGGAGGGGCTGTACAAGGAGCAAAAATGTCATCCATACAAATGCTCATCGTTATGGGCCATGGTTTGGTCAAAGACAGAAGCCTTTGGACTTCATAAATACCCAGTTAATTTCTCTCTTAATATCACTCAATATTTCTTTAAATGCCAAGAACATTGGAGCCTCTATGTCCCCGGGCCAGCTATTTCTTCTGGCTGTAATTCCCTTCTCCAACTGTAGAAGTCTGACTCACTCTTCCAGTCCCAGCTTAAAGCTTTTCTATTAAGCTTTCTCTCCTTTTGTATAACTATTACCTAATGTAGACATGATACATATTTTAGGAGTGAATAAAATCAGTCTTATAAGTGGTTTCAAAAGTTAATTTCAGTCAAAAATATTCCACTGGCCCCCAAAGTGGCCTGGGACCTTTATTAACTTGCCAATAACCGCCTCTCACTTCTTCCTATCCTCATCTTCTCCCACGTCCCTTCTTTGCAAGGTCAGAGAGCAAAAGCTTCTACAGAAGCATAAATTCCCCCCTGCTATTAGCTTTCCCTGAATGTCAACTCAATAGTCACAAGAAAAAGCAGAACACTGTTTTGTGACACACCAACCCATCTCAACAAACTCATTGATACCATAGGGATCAGTGCTGCTGATGTGAGACAAACACATAAATTAAAGAAGGCCACGAAGAAAGTAAAGTGTTAAAGTACTGGGTGTCATGCCTTTTGTCTATTTCAAGGAGATGTGACAAGTGAAAATTCACTTAGTTTGTACCAACATGACAGCAAACCAGAGGACTGAAAACAGGAAAAAAAAAAAAACCGAACAATACAATCATTCTGCCAAGTAATTTTCTATTTGGACATGTGTGAATTGAATTAAAGGGTTTTATTAGCCTGTAGATACTGTGAACAGACCATAACATGAGGCAAAACTCCATAAATACGTTGCCTCTCAGTTTACTCATCTCTGTAACGGGCATGATCTCTAATAAATGATTCTCTATCTCTAATATATATGTTCATCTAACTGAAAGTGACTCATGGCCTGACAAAGCCTTAGGACCTTGGCTGATGAGTTTTTCAAAATATCCTAAAAAATCAATGAGTCCAACAGGACAACTGAAATTTGTTAGGAAGCCATTGGGTCTTCCGGTATTTATAGAGAATGTTCAGGAGACAAACTTGCAAGAGTATGGCTCAAATTCTTACTCAGTTTCTGATGGAGTTGAGTTCTACTCATGCCACACCCATATCCTCTACCTGCCCTGGTTTTACCCTGTTCATCCCTGTAAGGTATAGGAGGGAAACTGAGCGAATGGCCTTGTGGCAGAAGAAAGATGATATCAGGCCTCTTCTGAGCTCAACATTCATGTGCTTAAATTGCTTTCTCTGAGATTTCAGTTCCTATCAAGACTCATTTTCAGCTTCTTGCTCCACATGCAATTTGTCAGGAACGAGGTAATTTTTTTCTTTTATTTTTAATTTGGAAGCAGCTCTAAAGTGTTTCTAGGGCATCAAACAGCTGGTTTTTGCTGACTGAGTTCATAGCATTTTCTTTGACTTTTTCCCTCAAAAATCAAATGGAAACTCATTGGCAGTGATACGAAGCATTTATGTTTTTTCCACCTCTTTTTTTATCGGGAAAAAACATTGGAAAAACAGATTGCATGCCCAGGCTGTTGGCTGTTGAAATTCCCTCCCTCTTTAGACCTATTATCTCAGTAACAAGAACAGTTTAGATAACATAAATCTAACCAGCATTCACTTCAATTCTCCTCTGGGACGAGTAGGTTGGGCTCTCCCTCCTCTTTGGTGACAGGAAGTAGGCTCTTGCAGGAATTCAACACCATCAGCAATGGAGCAGGAATTTGAGCCATATTCTGTCAGTCATTCCAAGTGAAATGGACTTTTTTTGGATATACATTCAAGAGAAGGGGGAGTCTGCACCACCCCAGTCTAGGCAACAAGACCTGTTCTAGAGGGCTCTGTTCTGGCCCATATCTGGAGCTCACGCCACCCCTTCTAGGCCACACTTGGGGTACTTGTGGCCCTGGAATTCCTGCCCAAATGGCATTCAGCCTGCTTCCAGCGTTTTCTTGGGCTTCTTCCTCGAGTGTGTTTTCTGGAGGGTAGATGCGATGCTGTGTACATCTTAAGCCTGAAGGGTGGCCGAGGGCTGGCTCTTTATGGGAGTGCAGATGGAGACTGAGCTTCCATGCTGGACGACAGAGGCAGGGGTAAGAAGAGATGCAGTGCGGGCCAGAGATGGACCCTCTTCATGCTTCCGTGTTTTGGTGAAGAAGTCAGAGGAGACTGAGAATTCTGAATTTGGTCCATGCCTCGTAGGTTGTTATGAGGGGAAATGGGATGGGATAGAAATACAGGACAGTCAGTTAGCTAGATACACTGTATTTGATTATTTAGACTTACGGCATGTTGCTCTCCATTTACATTATTGCCTAAAGCACCCAAGTGTTACAGGGGAGCCTGGGGGGAGATATGTTGTTGTTACTGAGGCCCCTTGATCTTGTGAGCTAAGTTAGGAGGAATAAGTTGAGCATACCTGCTGGGTGGACTTATCTCTCTACCTTCTCTTTGGGAGTAGGGAGGAAATTTTCTGTTTTGGAAAGAACCTGAGATTTGGAGCCAAAAAGACCTGGATTCAACAAACACTTGTTAAGCATGTATTGTGTGTCAGCCACTGAGATAGCCACTAGGATAGATAAAACACAGCCAAAATTCTCAGAAATTTATAGTGGGAAAATGGATGGTTATGCAAAGGATAGTAACAAGACAATGTGCTAAAAATCCCTGTTAGCTTTAAACAAATAAGAGTGAACATCTGAAAGCAGGAGGAGGTCTCTGGAGGAAAAGTTGAGGAAGACTTCACAGAGGGGATATTTAACCTGGTAGTTAACCTAAGATTGGTAGATGTTTGCAGGAGAAAGGAGGAAAGCACAACTGGGGGGAATGGGTTGTGCAGAAGAGTGGAGGCCCGGGAAGAGCTCTCATGTAGATTTCAGAATTAACCTTGTCACTTACTTGTTGAAAGACTTTTCAGAAAATTACATAACTTTTCTTAACTTCGGTTTCCTCTTGGGTATAATAGTATAATATCAAGGCCATTATACAAAACAATGGATTTGAAACACATATTTTAAATTCTAAATAAAATACTAACCAAATCTTAATGATTGTTAAAAGTGAGGCTCCAGGCCTCTATCCCTCTAAATCCCAGCTGGCGAGTGCTCTGCGGATTTTGGCATGTGAGTTGGGATGTCTCCTGGGGTCCTGTTGGCGTGTGTCCTGAAAATATCATAGTAAAATATGGCCTTTCTTACAGAAGAAACATTGGTACAGGGTGGGCCAGCCTGGGTTGGTGCAAGGAGGAAAATCAGGAATAGAAGGGCTGCCTTCTTCTTTTCTTGGAAGTAAGCCAGTGCTTTACGGCAGCGCAGAAGTGAGGCTGAGTGTCTGATCTGTGATCATGCAATATAAATTATAGCATCTTCTAGATTCGTGGTCAGGCCTCTCCAGTTCTCCCTTGCAGAGCCCTCACTCCCCAGATCCAGTTTTCTTTATCATTCTTCATGCAAAAGATGGCATTTTGAATTCTTCTATTGGCACTGGTGTTGCTGATTAATAAATAACCTGAGGACAAAGACTGTATTTTATATAATTCAGAATCCCTGGGATCCTGAACCAATAATGAGCGCAGCGTATTTTTTGTCAAACAAATGAATATTGGAAAGGAGGCTGTTCCTCTAGGCTCCAATAGGGTATATTCCCTTCCCTGCTGATTTAGAAAGACAAAGTGTCTGTGTACTCTGGTCAGTTCTTCAAGCCTGTGCCTGTCCAGTCTAATTGCCAAGTGCCAGCCCAGTGAAGACACGTCAATGATAGTGCATCTTACTTGGGGTCGTCTCCTCAGGGCAGAACTGCGTGGCCCAGAGGACATTGACAGCTTCTGTTTCACATCTGTTTTTACTTCTGGCTAAGCCTTCTGGGTCACTGCCTTGGCCCAGCCATCTACCCTTTCACCTCAGTTCCCACTCCAGGTCAAGACAGGGAGACCTCCTCCTCTCTTCCCATCCCGCAGGGCCTCTCTCTGCTCCCTCACCAGACTCTGTGGGTCCCTGTCAGTTGTCCTGTGGCCACAGAGTTTGAGGCTGTCTCCCTACAGCAGGGCCCTCAGCTTTCAGCGGCCTGGACCTGCTCTTGTGGCTCAGTGAGTGCCTGTTTGCTACTCGCACGTGCTCATCCGGACCTGTGGGTCTTGGCACGTCAATACATACATGTAGTGAAAGAATCCAACCTGCCAGAAGCATTAGGTCTTCAAATAGAACTCAGGGAGAGGCTTCTTGACATTAGCATTGTGTCAGCAGTATGTTTTCTGGACTTGTCACCCCCCACCCTCCCACTTAATCATTTGGGTCACAGTTGAGGGTACACGCCTAAAGGCAGGGCTGAATTGTTTGTAGTAAAAGGGAGAGAATACAGAGTCTCTCGGCTCCTCCTCCTCCTTTTCTTTCGTCTCAAAGGGCTAGAACAAAAAACGTGTTCATTGCAAAAATTTACTGATTAGAGGGGTAAGGGAGCCCACCCTTATAATGTAACCTGTAGTTACGTTAGTGGTTATCAAGGAAACAATAGGAATAAAGGATTGGGTGTGATCTCAAGGCATTTATAATCTCATTGTGGCGATAGACCTAACCCACATGAAACCATCGCAAACCATGTGAAAGTAATTATTACTAAGGGCCTAACTGGCACTTAGTAATAAGTGAGGCTGTGAAGATCTGAGAAGGCTGCTTGGAGGAGATGGAGCCTGAGGCAGATCTATAAGGATGGAGTGTGTGTGAGTGTGTGAGTGTGTGTGTGTGTGTGTGTGTGTGTGTTTAGTATATCCCCAGCATTCAATACAGTGGCTGGCAACTCATAGATGATCAATATGCATTTTCTATAAATTAATACATTGGAAAGAGAAGAAAAGAGGAAGGGGGAATAAAGGGGGAAAAGATGGAGTTGATATGGCACATTTGCAACTCACTGACTAGGTGCCAAGTGAGTAGAAATCAGCCTGAATAGGTAGGGGGAGGGGAGAGAAAAGTAAACCCTTGCCAGCTGCCCGACTTTCTGTTCAGTGGGTGTCTGTGGTGTCTGATGTTGCTGGTTGTGTTCATCAGGGCGGAGCGTCCTAAGCTCGGATCACTTTTCACTTTCTGAGCCACTTTTCTCATTCCAGGGGTTTTTGGGAAAATGTTGCTGGTATCACAGAGATCAAAACATGGGGCTGCAGATAAGGAGGGTAGGGTGACTGCAGGTGAGCAACAAGGGTCACTGAGATACGCCTCTATTCTGTAGCAAAGCTAAACAATTCGGCCCTTCACACCCACAAACTCAAACCCAAACAAAACTATAAAATGGGAGGGAGGGGCTGTAGGGAGGGAAGTATGGGCCTAATGTGCAGAAATGCAGCTGGGCCAGAATGATGGGGCGGGACAACTCTATTTTAATATTATTGCTTCTCTGGTAAGAGTGAAAATCTGTGGAAAAGTTTGCCCTACGTGTGAGGTTTAGAATATAAGCGTCAGAATATATCTGTTGCCCTTTGAGACTATACATGTATTTATTTATACCATAAACATTTATTGAGTGTCTATAATGTGCAAGGCCTGTGTATAGATACATTGGTGATTGCATTTGAGCCATGGACTCTGTCCCTCTGGAGCTTATAGTCTTTTGGAGAGAGAGATAATAAAGAGGTAAATGAGGAAATAAGTAGAAAGATGGAAAAATCTATTTCTTCTATCAAGACTATTCAGATGGATGAAGGACAAGGAATTTAAGAGTTCCAAAGTACAGCATAACTTATTCTCCTCCAGAAATGGGCCTTTTCTGGTACTAGAAGTAAGGCTGAGATTAAAACAAAACAAAAAAGCCCAGGATATAATGAGGCAGTGCTTGGAGCTGGGGCAGCTTTCAAGTAGACCACTTTTTCAAACTAAATGTGAAGACGCATGGAGCAGCATAACATAAATGTGCTGAGGACAAGAATGGTAAGGGATGGTTGAAAGTATACAAGCTCTAGGAAGTACACCTTTGCTGAACTGATGGATGCACGTGAATGAATCAGTGAGGCTGCCGGGAGGCAGGGCTGAGCAGGAAAGTCTTCAGAGTCAGAAATTCCTGGGTGTCACCCAGGCTCCTGCTTTCCAGCCATGGGAACCTGGATAAGTTTCACCTCTCTAAGCCTCAGTTTTCTCATCTGTGAAATGAAGATTAATAATACCTCCTTGGTAATTAAATCTGATTATTATGCAATATATCTAGCACAGAGCCTGGCATTGACAATAGACTGGAACTATTTCAACCCAAATTCCCTTGAGTTGCCATGGGTGGGTAGGGGGTGGAGGTGGAGAGGGCTGTGCAGCCAGGAGCAGGACACAGGGAGCAGGACAGAGAGTGATGTTTTAAGATGAAAATTGAGAGGGAACAAATGACACAAAGATCTGTTTACTGGCTGAGAGGCAAGTTTGAGTCTTCCAATTGTCTAGATCCTTCTCTAAGGGGCATTGCTCTACATAGCAGTGTGGTCACTCTTACCAAAGAGTGAGGCGGGTCGCTCTTTAAGATTGCTAAAGGAATTCAGCTTGGGATAGAAGCTTGGTCCTGCTTGTTAGCGTGGCTGAGGGATATGCTACTAAATGTATGGTTGTGCACATACACTCACACATGTGTAGGTGAATCCCAAATTTACACAATGTGTCCTGATGTACAGAAAAATATTGTTTCTAGTTTATTCTTCCACGGGAATCACTGTCCATTTAGTAGGGTGTGTGTGTGTGTGTGACACTTGTCAGAAAACAACGCATCATGTTCTTGTTTAAAGATCCTTTTTTGGGTAGTCTTTCAGTTGAATACCTGGTCCTTCTGGTTCCATTTCTCTTTCCCTGCTTCTTCCCTAGATGGTGGGTGGGAATGCTTATGTGACCTCATGGCGGTGGGGAAAAGAGAGCCTCAGATCTACCTGCTGGCCTCAACTCTTGCTGTTCTCTTTTGTGAAGAGGCTGGCTTGAACTGGTCAGGCTGGATATCAGGCTGGACGGATGCCTCCTGAGACAGGACCCGTTCTTTTCTGTGTCTTGGGACTTTGTTCTGGCTCCTATTGCTCAAGTCCATGGTCCCAGCCACCTGGTCTAGTTGTAGTCTCCACTGGTTAGGAAATAGAGACTCCATGTCCTCCTGCTTTCTTGCCCCTCCTCTCCTGGGACCTGTGGGGCTTCAGGCTTTCTTGTATTCCCCACACAGATACCAAGGAGAGCCAGAGCACGGGTCAGAGCCCGTCTCTCCAGCTACCCATCTCCTCCATGCTGTGTGCTCTTTCTTTGTCTTCCAAGCTAGTTTGGAAGTGACCTAAGCTGATTGCCAGTCTTCTCAAAGGGCAGCAGTCTTGACTTGGCTACACATTGGAATCAGTTAGAAAGTTTTTTAAAATACTGCCGCCTGGATCCCATATCCAGATTGTGTTTAAGTGGTCTGGGCATGTAGAGATGATTCTGACGTGCAGCCATGTTTGAAAACCACTGCCCAGAGGCCTGCAGCCTCCCAGACTAGGAAGCGGGCCACTAGCCTTTGTATTTTGGGAGTCCATCTTGCCCATTCAGATGTTCCCATCATGCCCAAACCACCATTCAAGTCTCCTCAGCCCTCTGTGGAGTGGAGAGGGGGACACAGACAGTGACTTCTCTTTCCCTCTTCTTCCTTCCTCCTCTCTAAAACCAGAAAGGAAGGGACTTCCATGTTGCTTTCCTTTCTCTCCCCAGCTCCCTTTACATCTCACATCTTGAGTTCCCTTCACCCTTGCTTTTGGCTCCTTAGTATTAAAGTCTCTCAGGCACTGTTTATCAATAGGAACTTAAAGAATTTAGAAAAGAACCTTTTCTTTCATGACAACACTTGGCATTCAAGGCTATCGTCTTGGGGAAGATTCAAAAATCTCATTCTAGATTTCAAAAACAGAATATTTGTCCTTTCTTTTTCTTCATATTTCTGCTATAGAAATCCAAAACTCTACTAAGGAAAATGAAAAGACAGTGGAAAAAGGAGGAGCTAATAACATATATAAAATGTATAACATTTATATTTGTAGTAGTTCTGCTGGAGCTGCCATACGAAATACACGGACTGGGTGCCTTAAGCAATAGCAATTAATTTTCTCACAGTTCCCGAGGCTGGAAGTCCAAAATCAAAGTGCTGGCAGGAATGGTGCCTCTGAGGGACACGATGGAAGGATCTGTTCCAGGCCTCTCTCCTTGCCTATAGCTGCCGCCTTCTCTCTGTGCCCTCACAGGGTCATCCTCTGTGTGTCCAAATTTCCTCTTCTTTTTATTTTTTATTTTTTTCCTTTTTCTCCCCAAAGCTCCCTGGTACATAGTTGTATATTCTTTGTTGTGGGTTTTTCTAGTTGTGGCACGTGGGACGCTGCTTCAGCGTGGTTTGATGAGCAGTGCCATGTCCGCACCCAGGATTCGAACCAACGAAACACTGGGCCACCTGCAGCGGAGCATGCAAACTTAACCGCTCGGCCACGGGGCCAGCACCCAAATTTCCTCTTCTTATAAAGACGTTAGTCAGATTGGATTCGGATGCATCCTAATGGCCTCATTTCAACTTAATCATCTGTTTAAAGACCTCTTCTCCAAATATGGCTACATTCTGAGGTACTGGGGGTTAGGACTTCAGCATCTGAATTTTGAGGTGACACAATTCAGCCCACAATAATATATTATTTATATGTATTTTCACATATGAATGACACAGAAAAGTGAGAGCCAAAACTTTTGTTTTTTTAGTACCTATCTAGTTTACAGAGCACATTTACAAGTATTATTTTATTTATTCCCAACAAATTCTTACAAAATATTACTCTTATTTTATTTGGAGGTAAGACAACTGAGGCACAGAGAGTTCAGGTGACTTTGTTCAAGGTCATTGAAATATTAACTGGAAGAAAACTTAAAACAAATGTGTGTGTGTGTGTGTGTGTCAGTTTCAGTGTATTTTTGGGGGAGGTTTGAGAAAAATGACCAATACCTTTGTAAGAAATTAGTAAACACCCTAATATAAAATGATGATCAGATCCCCAAGCTCTGTGTAAAATAGAGATCAGAGTGGAATATTGAAGGGTGTCGGTGAGTAATTCAGAACAAGGTCCAGGAAAAGGATCCAGACTGAACTATTGCATGAAGTTTTACATTAAAGGAAACTCTTTAGGATAAAGATAAAAACATAAACAAAGAAGATCAAATGTTGGTTATGGTTAAGATCCTTTACCCAGCCTGGGTAAGTGAAATGGAGGACACAAAATGAATTGGTATGGTCATGTCCCACAAGGTTTTTATAAAGTGTTTTTGAGTGAATTATCTCACTGAATCTTCACAGTGATTCTTTAAGGAAGTTAATATTATTATTATCTTCATTCTATTTTTGAGAAAATTTTGGCTCATGTAGTTTGAAATGCATTGCCAAAGATTACTCATCAAGTAAGTAAAGATGGGACTAAAAACCAGATGCCCTGGTTGAGACTCTGTGCTCTTTATAGTGCTCTATACTGTTATGCCTTTTCTCTAATTCTCCACCAGGCCAGAGATCTTTAAAGCAGACCTTATGATTTGTGTATTGTTCCATGCCCTGTGCCTAGCATGCTGCCTGAAACCTAATACATCATCAATGCTAAATAAGTATTAAAAGAATAAATGGTTAAGTAGGGTAAGACTTCTGTTCAAATATGGAGGCCTGATTGGATAAATTTGTCTCTTTTATTTCATCAGAACTAAACTAAACTTATGATAAAATAATTTTTTAAAAGATAGAGACTAAGAGTGGGGTTATCAGAGATTTTGACAAGTTTCTAGACATGGAAAGCATATGTTAGGGGGATAATTGATGAGGTAAGGGAAGGGAGCCATAACTAATGTATGGATGGATGATAATACAAGAGGATGAAGTTATCAGCCCATTGGATCACAGAGTCTCAGGTTTTGGAAATGTGGTGGGTGAGAGTGAAATAGGTGCTGAACAAAGAGAAGTTGATTTATAGTTTGCATACAGAACAACCTCTCTTCTTCCCAAATGAATACAGCCTACAGAAACCAGATACTTACTACTCTAGGAGAATGAACAAATGCAGGGAGCAGGGCCATATGTCTAAAGAAAGTGAATGGCCCTACTGCATGTGTTCTCACCCTCCATACTTTTGGCATTTTGGGCTGGACACTTCTTTGTTGTCAAGGGCTGTCCTGTGCATTGTAGAATGTTTAGCAGCATCCCTGGTCTCATCCACTAGATGCCAGTGGCATCCTTTACCCCTCAGTTTTGACAACCAAAAATGTCTCCAGACATTGTCAAATGTCCTCTGGGGAGCAAAATCATTCATGGTTGAGAACCACAGTCTTAAAGAAATGACTTCCACATCCTTTAATTTAGAAGACCCTCAGTGTAATGTCCAGTTTGTGCTTGATTACCTAACAGCAAAGATCAACAGTATTCAGAATATCCAATCATGGTTTTTTAAAGTTGCTTTTTCATTAAATATGAATAATGAACATTTGAGAAAATATAGCATAATACAAGAACAGATGCTACAATAGAGGAAAATAATCAAAGAATACAGAACTCTCATTACTTAAAAATATTATTTTATATAACAAGTTTAAAAAAGATTTGAAAGTAAAGTCTAAGAAATCTCCAAGAGTGCGTAATAAAATGCAAAGAGACAGAAAATACAAGAACAAAAGGTCATACATGAAAGATGAGTCCAGGTAGTCAATATCTGATGAACAGATTTCCAGAAAAAAAAGAACTACACAAATAAAGGGGAAAAATCAAAGAACTAATTTAACTATCCAGATCTAAAGAATGCATCTCAATTATAATTACATCTGAACACCTAGTAAAATGAATGAAAACTATACTTAAAACATATCATTGTGAAATCACAGTATACCAAGGAAAAAGTCATTCTAAAAGCACATGGAAAGAGAGAGAGAGAGAGAGAGAGAGAGAGAGAGAGGTAGGGGGAGAGAGAGAGGGAGAATGAATAGATTACCCCACAAAGAACCAAGAAGATGATATTAGAGCAAATGGCATTAATAGCATTATATTTCTTAGGAAAAATGAGTTTTCAACCTAAACTTCTATACCCAACCAAAGTATCACTAAATTTGTTCTGGTAAAATAAAGACAAATTTTCACTTTAAGGACTCAGAAAATTTACTTCACAAGCTCATTTTTAGGAAGCTTCTTGAGGAAATGCTCCCCTTAGATAGGAGGCCTTTTAGTGAAAGAACAGAAAATTCCAACTCAACTGGTTTATGCAGAAAGATGCTTAAATTATCCCAGAAAACAAGAAATCTAGAAGTGGATGGTTGACTCAGTTGTAATACCAAAGTTCTTAGTTCTTTTCATTTTTCTCTTCTGTAATTTTTGGTGAGTTGCATAGTCCTTGGATAGCTCCCTTCTTGTTGTAAGATGACTCCTGCAGCTAGATATTACATGCAGATATGATCACAGACAGAGGAAGAAAGGCCATTTGATTTTGGTGGGCCTTGTTTTTAGAAAAAGATTAAAGATTTCACAAGACATTCCTTAGCAAGTTTTACCTCATGTTTCCTTGTCCAGAATGGGATATGTGCCTGCTCTTAAACCAATCATTAGCAAGGTGAAAAATCTTAACATGATTGACTTAGCGAAGTACACAATCATTAAGAGAAGGGTAGGATACTGGAATAAAAACAAGATTTTGCTGGAAAGAAAGAGGTATGTGTATCTGGTATAATACAGCAGCAAACCAGGGATTAAACCAATCAAGAAGACAGGATCTAGATATGGTGGAACAGATCCAGGAAAAGAGAAATCCCAGAAAGACAATACACAAGGCCCAGAAAGCACAGGTCTAGATTGAATCAGAAGAATGGAGGGACCTAGGTAGGAGAAATCTATGTGAAAAGAGAAAGTGATTTTTGATAAAAAAAATTAAATTATGATAAAGGTAAAAAGTTCAAAAATAGGCATTTGAAATTCTACAAAAAGCATCATAAGAAAGGACGCTAATCATGAAAACACTACTTAATTCTGCGGTGTTTAATGCTGACCTGGTCATAAAAACAGAGATACTATTGGTTGACTTTCAACTTCTAGAATCAAACCATCAGGGAAAGTTGGTTATAGAATAAAGGTACCTGTAATCACTTTCGACAGCGTCAGAGGAGGAGTGTACATGTGAGAGACTGGGAGGGAGAAGATAGAGGACAAGAGCTGAGAGCTGAAGGGAAGAACAGGGATGCTGACGCTCTCATCTGACAGAGTGGCCAGATAAGCAGTCAAAAGATACTCTTTTTAGTTGGTGGAACAAGAAATAAAAGAAGAATAACAAGTAATTATAAAAAGGTAAAGAATAAGGGCATAATTTTGATTTACTAAGATACTGGGTGCAGGAGAAGATAGGATGAGGTTGTGTGAGCTAGATGCTAATTTATCATAGCTGGAATTTAAAAGATAACATATAAAGTTAACAAGAAGTAGAGATGAAACATGTATTATCTAAAGATATGACACTAACTCCCAGGACAAAACAGCCAAAAGAGTGAGAAGTATTTGCTCTGGGGAGGGGACGAGGGTTAGGAAGGAAGGGGGCAGAGGACTTTCATGTGTAAGCCTGTTTTGTTATTTCTTATTTCACCCACGTGTGCACATATCACTTGATAATTGAAAATACATTGTAAAAAACCATTTATTTTTCCTTTCTGTCATAAGGTAGATACATTTTGTATTATGCATTTTCCACTTACAGCTGCATCATGCACATTTTCCTTGATATTACATAGCCTTTATAATGATTTGATTATACAATATTTTTCTGTATTTCTTATAGAAATATACTACTATATTTTTCATTAATTTCTATGATTAACATAATTAATTTCAATAATTAACTATATAATATTTTGCGTTGTTTCTTTGGAAGTACTGATCTAGTCATATTTGTTCTCTCAATCTTCTGGTGTCTATAAAAAACCAAAAGAAGTGGTTGAAGCTTAGGGGAGCAGCCCGAGGCCACAGAAGAAAGTTTTTTTTTTTCTCAGAAAAGAACTAAATCTTGAGCTGGCCTTCGTTAGCACCATGCATGAACCAAGTTGAAAGCCCAAGCAGAGCTGTGCAGAGGTCCTTGCTCATTGCAGCTGCCCTGGGTGGTGCACACACACCCTGAGACCCACAAGGCCAGTGTGCTCCGTGACACCCTGGACAGCGTCAACCCACACTGCTCTTTGCTCTGACACTGCCCTCAAGTTCATTTGAAATGGAGGCTGCTAAAAAGATGAGGTTTCATTTGTAAGGCAAGGGCATGGTTTTAATTATCCTTCAGATCCATAAAAAAGCAAGGGGGGGGGTGGGGATAGATTTATGACTTTAAATTCTCCTCTTTGCTGTTTATAAAATAGTATTTATCAGGTGTGGGGCACATGGCAACTCTGGGGAGTGCCAGACAGGATCAAAAGCAAAGCATAAAAACCTTCTCCTTTCAACATACCTAATCTCCTCCTTCTATCTATAAATGGCTACATGAACCTCACGGCTCAGAAGAGAGATTCTTTCTGGCATTTTGCTGAATGAGGTATCAGGAGTGAGTGAGAGACTGGCTTCTGTGTGCCAGGCCTGTCTTGCCTCCCCTTTGATGTTTCCCTCAGAAGAACCAAATCATAGCCAACAGCACGGGGTGGGGTGCTCTCTACTGCTATTGTGTTGGGGAGTGCCCCTTTCATAGGGAGGCCTTTACATCCCTTCTAGGAGAGCATCAGATGGGGAAATGGCTGGAAAAATAGCAATCAATCATTCATTCATTCAGTGATGTTTAGTTATCTTGCATATGCTACACACACGTCCAGGTGGTGGTAGATTCTAATGACGCATAAGATATGATTTCTTCCTTCAGAAAACTTCATGTTAGTTAGCAAGAAAATCCTATGCATAACAGACTCATAGATTATCAAAATAACTTTTGAGTTTTGAGAAAGAGTTGGCCATTAGCGAGGCTTCAGATTGAGTTGAGTTTTGCCAAGAAGGTGTGATGTGGGCTAAGCCTTGAAGGATGAGTAGGATTTGAATAAAAAGGAGGCAAGGAGAGACGGGGGAAACTATAAACAAATCCCTGAGGCCAGCATAAACACGGCATGAGTGGGGGACAAGAGGAGAACAGAATTCACGCTGGAAACATCTTTCAGGCCCAGTGGTTTCCGGGTGTGTGTCCCATTCTCCTGAATTGTGGCTTGCTGACCAACAGGAACCTGCAGGGGGCAGATTCAGGAAGCCTAAATACCTTTGCTTCTAGAAAACAAAGCAACTTTTCCTTGATTCTTTTGCTTTCACATCTCTGGAAGATATTTTGCTTTTATTCTTTCTGCAAATTGGGGATGTGCCTTCCCTGAATTAGAGTACCACAGTGCAAAATCTTAGACATGCAGAAACCTTGAGATTATCTAGAATGCAAGCTCCAAGAAAGGAGGAATGGTTGTTGGTTTTATTCCATTAGTGTCTAGCACAGTGCCTGGCATATGGCCAGAGCTCAATAAGTGCTTATTGAATAAATAAATGAATGGAAGCCTAGCTTCCTGCACAATTAAAGAACAACTGGCTCCTGCACTGGGCCTCAGAAGACTCAGTTTCCAGCCTTGAATTTGATTCTTATTAGCTTGGGGCACATCTGCTTGGGGCAGATACTAAAACATATTTTACATACCCACAAAGTTGTAGGGATCAATTATCCACTCAATGTATTTTAATGTATTTAACTGTTCTGTACTAGGCTCTGGGAATATTAAGTGAATTTTGCATTCAAAGTACTTAGTTTAATGGTGAAGGCAGAGAAAAACAGAAAGATTGCAAGTCAGTGTGACAGTGTCTAAAGATAATAATATGCACAAGCTATTTTGAATGCACAGAAGAGCAACAGCTAACAGAGACTAGGGGTGTGGGGAAGGCTTCCTCGAAGGGACAGTTGTGCAGGTCCCTTGGATAAATAAGATTTATCTGGGGTAAATGAGGGTAGCAGTATCTTCAAGGTGAAGGTAGGTATGAATACCCAGATGCCCAGAGGTTAGACAATCAAAGGGTTGGGTGGAGGTGTGTATCTGTGTACAGGCGGGCACAAACAGGGGATGTACAGATCTGTGCAGGGATTAGTGATAAATTATTCTGGTGAAACTAAGAAGTAGATGTCATGAAAAGCACTATTTTCCATGTAATGACATTTGGACTTTATTTACCAAAGGGTTATAAATTGTGTAGGGACCGTACCACATTAGCATTTCAGAAAAATCCCTGGAAGCCACCATGAAGTATGGTTGGGGAGGAGATGATACTGGAAAAACACTGATGGTGAAGAAGATCAATTAGGGAGCTACTGAGAGAATCTATGGGAAAGATGAGGAGGAATCCCGGGACCTGAAATCATGATAAGAGGGTAAAAGAGTCAATGGGCCGATTAAAAGAGATTGAAAAGGTGGACTCGATAGTGACTGACTGCATGTGGGATGTGTGGAAAAGGATAATTCCCAGGTTATGATTTAGGCAACTGACTGGGTAATGGTAAACCAGACTATTGGAGCTGGATGTCTCAAGTAGGTGAATAATGTAGCACCCTGTCAAATTGATCTATTTTACATATTTGTTTGATATTTGTTTAGAGAACTCTTGGGTAGAGAAGAAGGGCACCTTGTGTATACTCTCAGCCTTTCCTCTACTGTCCTAAGCAATTCACTTCTGGCTTCAAACTTGCTTGTCTCATCTAAACCAACAAAAAGACAGCTATTAAGCAACTGCCCCTCTTTGGAAGGAAGTTTAGTGAGCATGTCTTTCTACTAGTTTTACCTGGAAAACTTACCTTCCATAATGCTTTGAATGATGGTGTTATTCATTAAGATGGGGACTATGGGATAAGGAGTAAGATCTGAGAGCGGAGGGGTGGGGATTAGGGTGTGGTCAGGAAGTTCAGTTTTTGACTTGTCAGTCTTAAGGAGCCTCTGGGACATCCATGACATGTCAAGAGCACAGCTGGATGTTTACATCTGGAGCTCAGGTCAACAGAGTCAAAGGCTGCAGAGAAAGCACACCAAAGCTACAAAGTGCCCACATTCTTCAGCCTAAGCAATAAAGAGGTTATTAATGACTTTTGCTATTGACAAGTGTGGATGCCAGATTTTAGCGATGAGGTATTTGTAAAAGGGAAGTGAAAATTAGGCAAAGTGAGTGTAGACAATATAATACATAATGCATTTTCTATGTTAGTTATTTTCTATTAACTATGAAACATGATTTAGTTCTTATATCCTCAGTCCCACAGAGTAGACATATTTCCCCTTCCCCTTTCTGCCAATATAGTTATATGACAATTTTTCTTAGCACAGTGTTTGATCTCCACATTTTCATGCCTATACCATGTGCAGCTGAGCACATGATGAGACTACTATGATTATATTTCCTTTCTTGTATAATTTTGATTCCTCTAGAATTAATAATTTTCTTGATTTTTTGGTTGCTTGGTTTTCAACATACCTAGAACAAAATCAAACCAAAGCATTGTCAGAAGTATCAATTTTCCTTCAGTATTTTCAAACATATCAGATACTCTATTAATTTTACCTTGTTCTTGGGGAAATATTTCCTGTCATCCTCCATCCTCCTGTTCCAGTCTGGACTGGATGTCTTTTTTGCCTAGTGTACGTATGTCATCCTGGGCTTTCCCAGGTCATCTGGGTTTTCTTCCTCTCTCCTTTGTTGGTGTGGCTGTGTTCTTAATCTTACGTCTTCTTCCTTTTTGGTATATCCTCTCATTTTGGTGAAAAAAAGTAGCCCCATAGATCCTGGAAAAACATTTGGAAGTCCTTTTGTTCTAAATTGCATGCTGAATATGTCTCATTATGTGTTGACATTTAACCAGTAATATGGATGATATAGATTGCTAGGTAGAAGATATTTTCTCTCACAGTTTGAAGGCATTTTCCCTGTTTTCTAGCAATTAGGTTGGTTTTAGAATCTCTATGCCATTCTGACTTGAATTCTTTGTGTGGGTGACCTGTTTTGTATTTTTTTCTCTCATGATTTTTAGATCTATTCTTTAGCATTCTAAAGTTTTATTCATAATGATGTGATTTGGTGTGTGTCTGCATCTATGCTGTGTATTTGATGAGTCCTTTCAGTCTGGGAACTTAAGCTCTTTGGTTCTATGTAAATTTATTGTGTGATTTCTCTGATAATTTCCTTCCCTCATTTTCTCCTTCTGGATCCCCTATTTTAGCTATCAGCCCTTCTGGATTGCTTTTCAGTTATAGTCAATATTTTGCTATTTTCCATTTCTGTTGTTAGTGTGTTTGTTTTACTTTGGGAGAGATGTCCTCAATCTCATTCAGTGGTTTCACTGATATTTTTTAAAACATAGTACAAATATTTTAAATAACCAAAAGCTATTTTTTTTTAAACACCTTGAATGTTCTTTCTATAGCTGTATGCTTTTGTCTATAGATTTAACTTTTATCTCTTTTAGGATCTCAATTATAGATGTAGTTTTTGTTTTCTTTAGCTCTCTGTATTGTTGTTGTTTGTTTGGATATGTCTTTCATATTACAGAATTTCCTCAAATATCCGATATTCCTTGGTTTTCTGTTTATATTTAAAAGTGACGCACTAAAAACTGATTAGAATCCCTTTGTGCTTGAGTGGGGCTCGTGGACTGGTGGGTTTCACTGTAGTGTGATTTGATTGGTCATTTTTTTGAAACTCTCTATATATCAGATTTTTTCTACTGGATTAGGTAATTTCCCCAACGAGCAACCTCCAGACTTCCGTAGGGGAAAAATAAATTTGATTACCTCTTGGAAGCCAAGTGGGAGGAGGAAGACATAGAAAGAGGTCTTATCATAGAGTGTGATTTAACTTAATGCTCTTGTTTCCAGTATAGTACTCCCACACTCTCCTTAACCTCATGTCTTCAACTCTAGAATATCTTTGGTTTAACATTTCCAGAAAACAACCCTTTTTCTTCTACTGGAAGAAAGGGTGGGAAGATGCCCAGCTGAGTGGAAAGGGTAGAAATTCAGGGACCTGGGAATCTAACTATTCCCATAAAGACTTCCAATCAATCATCTTATTTTCAGTCTTATTTCCACTGCCGTTTTCAGAAGTATCTTGTCATCTCTGATTCCTGATCCTGTCTGAGATTGGGTAAATCCATCTTTGGTCACTGTCAGAGGAAGTTTTCTTTTTTTCTGCCCTATTAAATCAGCCTAAAGTTTTGCTTGCCTCCTACGTCACATCTCCTCTTGATGTATCATTTATATACAAAACCTAACATTCTAATAGCAAACTCTTGATTTCTTCCCCACCTAAACCTGCTGCTGTCTCATCCTCATATCAGTAAATGCACAACCAATCACCCAGTTGCTTATATCATCTTAATTTTTTTCTTTCTTTTACCCTACTATTCAATTTATCAGCAAATTGACATTACCTTCAAAGTATCTTTCAATTCTGATTTTTTATTGCCTCTATAACTATTGACCTGACAAACCCACCATTATCTCTCACTTGGATAACTCCTAATTGTTAATTCCATTTTAGCTCTGCTGGGAATGCTCTCTACACAGCAGACAGAGTAAACTTGAAAAAAATCTAAATCTGATTATATATTTCCACGGTTCAAGGAACTCCACAGATTTCCCTTCAGTGAGAATAAAAATTAAGAGACCTTCCTTAGCATTATATGCTCTGCCTGGTTTGATTATATCTCCCACCATGATCTCCTATATTTATAGCTCTCAGTCGTACTAGCTTTTGCTGTTTATTGAAGATACTGAGTGTTCTCTTGGCTCAAGACCTTTTGCTTGCTGGTCCCGGTAACTTAAATTCTTTTCTTACAGATCTTGTGATTCTAAAATAAAAACTCTTTCCCTTTTCTATTTCCTCACATATCACAATGTAAGTTCCTCATTTCCAAGGACTGCTTTATTCGCTGCTGTATCTCCAGTGCCCAGAATAGTTCTGACATCTAGTAGGTGCTCAATAAATATTGTGGAATGAATGTGTGAAACTCCAGTTTAGTGGAGCTTCAAGTGGAAGTGTCAGTAAATGCATACATTCAAACAGTCATCTTTAACTGGACCATGAACATTACTTAATACAGGAAATCAAGTTAATTAAAAACCCTATAATTTCAGCTTCTGTTTGAACACCTCAAGTCACAAGAATTCACCATCTTGGAGGCAGTGAATCCCAGGTTTATGGAGAACCAGTGATTTTTAAAAATTGTGTTCAGGTTACAAATGAACAACATGAAAACAAACAACTTTAATAATGGACAAAGGACTTGAATAGACATTTCTCCAATGAGCACGTGAAAAGATGCTCAACATCACTAATAATTAGGAAAATGCAAATGAAAGTTGTAACGACATACTGCTTCATATCCATTATAATGGCTACTATTAAAAAAACAGAAAATAACAAGTGTTGGCGAGGAGTTAGAGAAATTGGAATAGTTGTGCACTGTTGGTAGGAATGTAAAATGGGTAGCTGCTGTGGAAAATAGTATGACAGTTTCTTAAAAAATTAAACGTAGAATTACTATGGGACCTGGCAATTTCTCTTCTGGGTATATATCCAAAACAGTGGAAAGCAAGGATTTAAATAGATATTTCTACACCCTTGTTCATAGCAGCATTATTCACAATAGCCCAAAGGTGGAAGCAATCCAAGTGTCCATTGATAGATGAACAGATAAACAAAATATTGTATATACATACTAGGACTATCATCCAGTTTTAAAAAGGTATGAAATTATGACATATGCTACAACATAGATGAGACTTAGGGACATTATTTTAAGTGAAATAAGCCAGTCACAAGAGGACAAATATTGTGTGATTCCATTTATATGAAGTACTCTAGAGTAGTCAAATTCATAGAAACAAAAAGTAGAATGGTGGTTGCCAGGGACTGGAGGAAGGAGGAATGGGGAGTTATTGTTGAACAAGTTTGGAGTTTTAATTTGGGAAGATGAAAAAGTTCTGGAGATTGATGGTGATGATGGTTGCCCAGCAATGTGAATGTACTTAATGCCATTGAATCGTACACTTATAATGGTTAAGATGGTAAATGTTATATGTATTTTTACCATAATTAAAAACATGTGTTCAGCTAAATTATGCCAACCAGAAAATTTTACCTTAAGGGCGCTTTTCTAGCCCTCCAGCTACAGGAGGAACCGCTTAGGATATTAATGGGAACACCTGAAGACAGTAATTAGTGAGGGATAAGAAGATTCCAAATCTTCTTTGTTCCAGACTAATTGCACCACTCTTGTGCTTATAATCTTTCCTACATGAGCTGGTTTCCTATTTGCCCTTCTGTGTCATCATCCAGCCTGGGAATGCCAGAGAAACGAGAACCGCTAGCAACATTCAACAGGCAGTGAGTAATATTCTCAGTGTTTGTTTTATGGAAATGTTAACGTACCCTGAGATGTTATAAGACATTTTTGGAAATGAGGAGTTTTATGGCCAAATGAACTAAATAGTTATTGTTTGTATTATTGTTTCTGCAGGATTTTCCAGAACATTTAATAGGCTAGTGTGCACAGTCAGTTTCCAAGAGCACGATAGAGGATTTGGGGCTTCGCAAGCATTTTTGCTTACAGCCTTCCTTCAGCACAGTTTTCCATGGAACATCATTTGGGAAATTTTTCGCCAGTGTAATTGTTAACTCTATTGCATATGCTGAGTCCCATTGGTTTGTGAGTTTTTATAAGTGTGTGCTCCAAGCACCAAATTACTTCTGGATCTAGGCTCTGGGTTCTTGGAAAGAATTTCCCTGAAATGCCCTCTAAGAAAGTCAACATGATATCTTCTCCTATGATACAGAAGCGTACGCTCTGTATACATACGAGATACTGTGCCCCAAAATAGACCCTTGCCTAGCTGTAAGACTCAAAATTGAGTTAGATCATCTCATTTGAGTGCCACAAATCGTGCTTTGAATTTTTCCAAGGCTCTGAAAGCACACAAATTTCATATATAGGTCCACAACTTCTTATTCAAAATCCAAATTGTCAGATGTCTTATAATTGGGGATTTTGTGAATTTTATAAATATAGTATAATGCCTATACGATGATATTACACCCCAGCAGGGTCTGGAGCCACACACTGTAAACAAATGCATCAATATTTGCTGAATATTCATACTAATTAGGGTAGATAAGGATATAAATAAACACATCAGTCTATACTAGCTTTTGTTGCCAAATGACTTTTAGTTACTCATTCACCAAAAATACTTTTTAGTTTCAGAGGTTTTTGGATTTTGGAATGATGAATAAATGATCATAGGCACACCAGTGAAGATGAGGCTGGGTTAATGATAACAGAATTTTGCTAACGACAGGCCCCCATATTTCTCAGTATTCTAATCTTTGGAGGAACAGTGGAGAAGTTTCCATAGAGAGAATCCTTGAGGAAGAAGGGCAGGGGTAATTGCTCTTAAGTCTACTCTCCCTAGCACCTCCTGCTTGACTCTCTCTAGTCTTAGACAGATTCATTTGTTCTCACTCACCACCTTCAACGGAGGAAAGTGAAAACCTCCAAGTTATTGGAAAACAAAAGAACCAAACAAAATAACAGCGAGGAGCAAATGGTTATGGGACCTAAGGTCACACAGCAAATCTAGGACGGTGGACTGAGAATGGAACTTTCAAAAGTGAGTATCCTTTAAAGTCTATAGTGGGATAAACCAAGGGCCAGAAGTTAGAAGTTGTGACAGTCTTTCCTACTATCTATGTGACCTTTGGCAAGACACTTACCCTTGATGTTTCAGTTTCCCCATCTATACAATGAGGATTGAACAATCATTTTACGGACCATTTAGTATTCTCTAATCAAAACAATGTTATCCACTAACAGGTTAACTGCAGGTGAAATTTCTGTGAGGTGGAAAAACAAACAAACAATGGCATCTTCCTGCTCCTAGAGGATATCCTTCCAGAAAAGAATGCCACCCCGAAAGACACGCATGGAAATTAATTTCCTCCATCCTTTTGGACATTTTATTCTACTCGTAGCATATTGCACTATATATTAAATGTCTCCAATAAGGATTTCATTTAGATTTAATAAGTCAGAATAGCAAACAGTAATGAAATGCCAATAGAGTGATTAACAACACATGCTTTGAAGTTCCTCGAATATGTACACACAGAAAGAGAGAAGAATTTATAAGAAAAATGTCCAGACGTGGAACTTTACCCTGTAGTTTGTTTATATTTTTCTTTTTTTCAGAGTTGAAATATCTCCCAAATGCTCAGTTCTGAACAAACAGAAAAACAGCAGGAGGATAAAAAAACAAGGCTGAATTTAATTCACACAGATCTCAGCAAGAAGCAAAAGTAAACTCTCTAAATGATGTTCCTTTTCCACAGCTCCCAGAGGCAGGTTTGGTAAAAAAAGTAATTTGAAAACAGACATTCATCCTTCACCCCAGCCAGCCCTCCACCCCAGCCCCCACGCTTTGCCTCTGCCCTGACTCTGCTGATCCTGTAACTTCTTCCATCTTAATTAAAGATTCCTGAGATTTTGCTGTTTCCCCCACCTTCTCTGGGAACCACCAAAGAACACAAATAAGAGAATAGAAGCTGTCCACTAAGTTTTCATTATCCTAATTTCAGGAAAATAGCACAAACCATCCTTGAAGATTACCTGGTCTAAGCCCCCCCTCTATTGATGAAGTCTGGAGAAATGAAGTGATCTGTTGTGTGTCACAGTTAGTTTGTGGAAGAGCTGTGACTGATCATAGCTCCAAGACCAGTACTTTTCCCCGCAATACCACATGCTGCTTGGTATCCCAAGTTAAAATAAGATAGTTTCCTTCATAACTCACTGTTGCAATAAATACCTCCGTGGTCTGGCATAGAGTAGACAGCTTCAACCATGACATGAGTGCCATGTAGTTGGGGGGGGGGGGGCCTTACAAGTTCAGCACCTGAGAAAAATTAAGAGGAGAATTGAAAATCATATCCAGCTGGGAGTTAGCATGTGTTAAACAGGGTTTTGATGTTAAAGGATTTTAAGTGCGTGACTGGTACACCTAAGGGCAAAGCCAAACCTTCCCTGAGAATCTGTTCTTGCTTTTCTTTCTTTTCTGGTCTAATCAGTCCCATTCAGTTTTCAATTCTCTTTCTCACTTTGCAAAGTGCCAGACAAATTACTGGTATCCTCTATGAACCTCTGGTTTCTTTTTGGTTTCTGAACTCATACCCTTTTGAGAATGTTTCCGGATCAATCTTGCTCAAGACACATTGAATACAATTTTAGAAACATAATTAAAGCAAAGACCTTGATATAATGTTTATAGATCTTGATCTTCCATTTTCTAATTCTCTTCTGGAATGTGCATATTTTCTTAACGTTTTATTCTTATTTTTCCTCCAAAATTCTTTTCGTTCTTCAACTTCAACAACATGTCTTCTGAACTATGGACTGTCTCAGAGTGTTAGGATTCTAATACAAATTTGCTGATATTCAACTATTTTTGAACTATGAAGATGGCAGTTTCATTTGGTCCAACTTAATATATTTTAAAGCAATTTGGAATTTACTCATTTCAGCAGAGATTTTTTTTCTTAAAGAAGAGAAATTATGTAATAAAACTATGATCTTTGTTCAACATTATAATGTATAAATTTAAATATTTTTAAGAAAAATGTTCTGTTTAAATAGTTTTGCTTGTTTGCTTATGCTGCAAGTAATCCTATGTCTCAGTTTAGCGACAACGGTCTACAGGTTTGGCCTGTTGCCCAGCCTTCCATCCAATTTAGCGTTTGCTCTGGAGTTTTAACTTGCTTAACAAAGTATTAGTGTTAATTGTTTCATTAAAATAATAATACCACTTTGTTAGGTTGGTTCTAAAACTTTTGCTCTCACCTCTTCTAGCAGCATGTGAGCCATGTGTGTGATGAACAGAGGTCTCAGCTTAATGTACAGTTAAATCACTCTTTTCAGACACAACTAATAGATGCCTCCTTTTCAATGGAGGAATGTCAGGTGCTCAGTGATAAAAGGAAATGTGTTCAGATAAAAGCAGTGTGGGATGGCTAATTCTTTCTGGGTTTTGCTGAGGAAGATTTGTCCTGAGCTAACATCTGTGCCAATCTTCCTCTATGTTGTTTGTGGGTCATCACCACAGCATGGCCACCACCCAGTGATATAGGTCCGCCCCTGGGAACTGAACTGGGGCTGCTGAAGCAGAGTGCGCTGAACTTAACTGCTAGGCCAGGGGGCCAGCCCCTGGTCTTCTTTTTATTTGATAAATTCAACATATTACATATTGTAACTTGAAGGTATATAGCTTATTACTTTGATACATTTATATATTGTTATATGATTGCCATTGAAGCAATATTGATCACCTTACATCATTATATTACAGTATGATTGTCTATATTCATTATACTATGGCTTATTTACTACTCATTGCAAGTTAATACTTTTAAACACTGTCAGTCTTATACTCCCACCCCCTGGTCACCACCATTTTGCTCTCTGTTGTTTACAGGTTTGACTTTATTAGATTCCACATATAAGTGACATCATACAGTGCTTGTCTTTCTCTGTCTGACATCTCACTTAGCATAATGTGCTCAAGGGAAGAATTCTTTCTGGTCTTGAGTGATGCTGGGAGAGGCATGTGAAGTTGCTGCCCTGGTGGCCACTTGGTTTTCCAGCCAGTCGTGAATATGTCCTCGCCATGACTCCTGCCCTGGCCTGAGACATGCATCAAGCTTCCAGGCCACCAGTTGGTGGGATCAATGACAAATGTGGGCAGTTCTGTTAGGTGTATGAGAAATGAGCATGTGAACTAGAAGCTGGGCGGTCCTTGTAGATCGTGTAGTGAGGAGAGTGAATGCATTTGTTGTGGTGACTTTCTTACCATATATATTATGTAGATCTATAGCCAATGTTTTACTGTTTGGTGATACATTTTTTTCTTTTGCAATAAATCTTTTTGACAGAAATAAATTCAAAACAAAGAAAAATGCCTGTTCAATGAAACTTTAGGTACCAAGTTTAGTACCTACATTTTCATTTTCAAGAGAGTTGATGATGAATGCATAACTTGCACAAAATGTTTGTCCAAATTCCCCATCCATCCCAGAGGCAGTGTTGCTATCACTGGTCACACTGAAACAAGAAGATGCAAATCTGCTGAAGAAGCATCAGTATCCTCTTGAAAATTAGTAGTTTAAGAGGACTGTGCCAGAAGGCAATGACTTAACATGGGCAGTTTTTAGAAGGCACATTTACATATAATAATGTGGAGCTTGACTCTTCATGTACATTTTTTAAATGACCGTTCTGAATTTATTTCTCTTATTTTTTTATTCCAAGTTTTCTTGTGTACATAATACAAAAACTGAAGTAATTACTGTCCCTGTGTCGGTTCCATTTACAGAAGAAAATATGCATTAGCAGTGAAACGATCAAGTTTTATATTAGTATGATCAACCGAGTTTCTTCTCTGAGCCACAGAACACAGCAAAGTGATTTGAGAGACTTAGAATTCCAGATGTGCATGCTGTTATATACAAAGGATGCCTTGGAGCAGTAGAGCTTAATTCTCTTAAAGAACTCTGGTTGAAAAGGCTGAGTCACATGTTTCAAATTGAAAGTTCATAAAGATAATACCAAAAATAGTTTTCACCCAGTCATAGAATCAAGTAAAGCTTTTGGAAATCCATTCTTTCAAAGGTGAAATTTCTGACGTTATTTTCAATACTATCATAATTCAGTTAAAAATTTCAACATTGAGACAAAATTATATCCTTTGTGACGATAATACAAATGCAAATATTGGTGGAGCACACCCTCATAATATGATCACTGAAACCTATGGAGTGGAAATGTATATGGAATTAGTGGGGAGCACATTATGCAAGTTGTGTCGATCCAAACAAGCCACAATATTCTACAGTCAAATAGAACTATTGCTGATAACATTTACAATGATTTTCATAAATATGGTTAAAATAACTAAGTAATTTTTTGTTTGAAGCTGATGTTGAATATAAAAACTATGAATGAAAAGAACTATATGTTTTGCTGTCATCAATCAAATTTTACAAATATTTAAACTTTATGTAAATCAACCTATATGTCCTATAAATTTATTGAAATTTTTTTGTAAATGAGTTCTCTGATTTTAATTTCATTTACTTCCAAATCATTTGGATATCTTTTATTAAAGTTTTCAATAATTGGCACAACACAAAACTATATCTTTTGAAAATTTTTGAAAATTGCAATTACTAAAAATAAAATCTGCAAGCAGGAAGATTTTGAAAATTAGTACAAATTCAGGAGAAGAATTGATCTTGAATACCAATGTAGGGCGCCTATCATCTAATGAGACTACGAGAACTCAAACTGTATAAGCCTTAATTCTGAAATTCAGTGAGACCTTGAAAGATTTCTTTTAATGGAATTTTTATTTTTAACTAGATGCATTTATATTTGTATTTGCAATGTATTTATATTTGTAATGAAGTTGAGAAGACTTACCATTTTGCAGCATTTACCTTTTGTGAAACATTTAAAATGTTGTAAATAGAGACATCTTATTTGAAGAGTTTGGTCCCATGAAAATATTTATAAACAAAAGTTATTTAGATGGAAACCAAAAGATGGAAACTTTTAAGATTTTTGAGCTGAAATATTTGTGCATTTTCTTCCAAAGAATTAGAATTAAGAATATCCCTTACTTATCAGAGTTTCCTCTGACCTCACCTGAGCACCTATGGAATTTTCTCAATAAAGAATAATATGTCTAAGAGAAGAGTAAATCGACAGTGCTAGTAATTGCAAATTCATTTAACAAAAATTCAACTTTCAAGAAGATTGCAAGAAATTTAAGACAAAATAGAAACTAATAGTACTGCTCTAATACAGATAAATTCTTCAGAAAAATATTTGTGACAGTTTTAGAGGCTGCTATGGCTAAGAAACTGATGAGAGTACGTGAAGATACGCCAAGAATAACTGCTCTGCTTGTTTTCTAATGTTCAGAAATTAATATAAAGAAGTTTTAAATCTTTTTCTTTAATGTGAACAAATACGTGATATTTTTGCTTTAAAAGGGAAAATTTTAAATTCTTTTTGAATAGATCTATTTCATGTTTATATCAATCAGATAAAGTAAATTTTTATAATCAGTAAATAACCTGTGCAATAACTTGGCAATGCCCTCTCCTTCTTTCAGGGCCAATTCCAGCCTGACCTGACCAGGAAGGATTTCTCTGAGCCTTTTATCCATCATGGATTACTTATCGTCTGAATTATTTTTGAGTCTCTATTACCTCGCACTGAATTATCTTTTCATACACTGCCTGTAATCTTTAGGTGGTGTAAATATGTCATGTCTCATAGCTTTTGTGTTCCTGTATTAGGGTTGGTGCTCAAAAAAATGTATATTGTTGATGACAATATGGCCAAACCACATTCAAGGAGGCAATGGAGGATGGAGAGGGATACAAATGAAATGTATAGCTGTCGCCAATCAACTGTTGTTACAATCTTTCTGGCAGGAGGAAGAACTCTTGCAAAAGCTCTGGTCCCAGATAACAAAAAAGGCCGTGTGGCTGTGGGGGAGAGGTTGGTGCAAGCTTTCACTTTAGTTAATCAGAAAGGCTGAAAGGTGAGTCTGGGAGGGAGATATAAGAATTGAGAATAGATGTGTTCTAGAAGAGGCACATTGCTAAATCTGCTATTGTACAAGTATGGTAAGTAAAAGCAGGTGTCAAAATCAGGGACATTAAAGAATGGGAAGAAAAACTTTATTACAGTACGAAAACAGGAAGAGAGGAAATGAAGATGGCTGTTGAAAGGTATATTTATTTTGACAGTATTTTACCTTAGCAGAGCCTAAAACATAGTGTGTTAATATTCATGAATAGAAATTGATTGAAAAGGAAAGTTGTCAAAAAAAGCAGTAATGCAAAAAGGAAAGAATGGATTGGTGTAAGTAATGCTACATAAAAATAGTTTTTTAGAGGTTCACATGGGTACACCACCTCCAGCATTAACTTTCAACAAAAACAACAGCAAAAGGCCCTAGTGATTTTAAAATGAAGTTATTGATACTAATGTGTGCTGGAAATCGAGTCACAATTAGCATTCAAAGATTTATTATTAGGTTAAAAGCATTTTGAATTGACTATATTTTATGTACATGTAATACGATGTCTTAAAGGGAATGTAATCTCCCATTTCCTGCATGTGAGGCATGCTGCTTGGAGACAATGGACATCATATCCCAGCCATCTACAGAGGCATGGGAAAAAAATAAACAAAAGTACAAACAAATAAGATAGGGAAAGAGTTTTAACCACATCTAGCCATGGAAAGAGTGTCACCTCTCTTCTAGACCACACTTTCAGATTGTGAGGATGAATGAGAGAGGAGAGAAAGTTAACTTTGGCAAATAAATTTGTTTAGAGTTTCCCAACTTTATTGGCTTCTCTTATTTTTAAAATAATTATTAAGAGGAAATTAGGAAACCTCAATATGTTGTAGAGAAGGCTTTCAGAATTGGACTAATTTCAGACAAGACAGTAGTGACCTTGGACAGTGCAATTCACCCCTGGGTCTCAGTTTCTTCACCTCCCAAAAAAAGAGTTGTGCTACATGACAGCTGAGATACTTTGTGACATATGACTTAAAAACCTGTGTAGTGATAATATGGCCCATTTATCCAAATGGGAAGATGCAAGGGGTAGAACTGATGAGAGCAAAGGAACTGTCCAGGGTGCTTAGAAACACTTGGGTCCCTTCATTCTCTGGAGTTAGGTACCAGAAGTCACAGTATGACTCCATCTGTTATTCATCTAGCATTTCTACTATGTTAAATACACAGTAAGTTATTCTGTCAGTATCAAGTAGACATAATTCAATATAAGCTCAATTTTCTCTTGCTTAAGGGGAGAAATTACATATTTAGAATCAACTCTGTTCTGTCTCCAACTAGTTACTGGTCTTTAGATGAGTCATTTCATTCATTTGTTATTTAGAGCAGGATGCCATAGTAGCTTTCATGGCATATTGATTTTCCAAGAGTCACCTCAGGAGATATGAGGATGTCCACATTGTTACAGAGGTAGAAGGGACAGAGACTTTGCAAAACACACATTTGGTCATGGTACAAAAATAAAGATAAGGGAAAGAGGAATAGGAAGACATGTAAGACAAATAAGGGGAGCTAATTATAATTCAGCAATCCTCAGTTGCTTGAACAGGCCACACTAAAAGGGATTGCTGGGATGTATGTGTGGGTTGTATTAACTTGTCACGGCAAAGTCTCTAGCACTAGTTGCCACAGCTTCTTGCTGATAACGTACTTGGAGGAGGGACAGCACAATGAGAATGTGATGCTGGTGAATCTTAGTGAGATGTAGGCCTAGTGGGTGCAAAGGTGGGAAATGAGAACAACTTGAAGCTGAAATACTTGTTTAAAATCTATATCTTGAAACTCTACTCTTCTGCCTATTGCTTCTGCCTGGATCCTCCTTCATCTCATGTCGCCCTGACCTTTCCTTCCTTTCTTGTTCTATGCTGAAATTGAAGCCAGAGTTTCCATCCCATGGACTCTGGGACATTGTATTGTTGTGAGAATAAATGGCTTCTTTCCCATCCAACCCTCTCACTGACCTCAGGCCTGAGATGTCTTTTTAGTTTTAATGCATAAGATGGCAACCAGGGATTGAGTCTGGTAACTGTCACAGCACAAGAAGCCCTTAACCAGCACTTCTTCATTTCATCCATGTAAGTGACACCCCATTTTCATGGAGCTCACACAGGATTTCATGGAGTGCTGCGCTTGGAGGGAGACACAGGAAATTGATATTATGTTAGACTCAGCATTGCTCCTTTTCTATGTCCAAGGCCTTATCTCTTTGCCTGTGTTTTCTGACTAACCCTTTCTTCCCTGAGATGTGTTTTCTCCCAAGATGCTCACTATATCCTCATGCAAATGAACTTTGGGTAGGCACAATCATACCAGATAGACCAGCTTTCCAGATATATGCCCAGACATACTTAAGTCCCAGTGGTTAGTAGAATTTAATTTGGATTTAAGATGGTAGGAAGTGTTCCCTCTTAGAAGAGAGGAAAAGGTGTGTGGGGGGCTGGCCCCATTGCCCAGTGGTTAAAGTTCCATGAGCTTTGCTTCAGCAGCCCAGGGTTGAAGAGTTCAGATCTTGGATGTGGACCTACTCCACTCGTCAGCCATGCTCTGGAGGCATCCCATATACAAAGCAGAGGAAGATTGACACAGGTGTTAGCTCAGGGCTAATCTTCCTCAGGCCAAAAAATAGGAGGATTGGCAATGCATCTTAGCTCAGGACAAATCTTCCTTATGCACACACAACAAAGTGCGTAAGTAGCTGTCTTTCAAGTTGCTAAATTTGCTGGCTAAGGGCTATGGACTGGGGACCTGAAGCTGTAGGCTCGGTGTGACCAGTAGCAATCTTTAGGCAAAGACAGTGCTCAAAATGACATGGCAGCATCATTGAGGTCATGCTGCTGCGGTACAGAAGACCCCAAGGAAGGGTTGGGTAAGAATTAGCCAGTGTCAGGTCCCTGTTTAGCACAGAAGGACTTTGCTCTCAGCACAGGATTTGGAGAATGCATAAGACAACCATGACAGAAGCCCAGCCATAAGGACTTACCAAATGGAAAGAATTATTAGGAATGAATTCTCTAGACACATGGATGTCAGGACTCTTCTCGGGTACACTGCATATCAGGTTACAGTAGGAACTGGGGAGAGGGAAGGGAAAGGATGGCTCAGGAATTATGGCAATGACTGATTGAAAGCTTTGTGATCCTGTTTGCTTGGGCTGAGAACAGATGAGAGGGAACATTTTGGAAGAAAGATGTTTGGCTCTTTTTTCAGCATATCGAGTTTGAGGCTTTTATAACATAGTCAGTGGAGGTTGTGCAGTAGGGGTCACAACTGAGTTTGGGTTTTGCTTGAGAAGACAGCCTGAGGATTGTTTAACACCCTTTGTACAGATTTTGATTTTCCTCTGACTTTCGTGTCTCTTGGGTATTTTCCCCTTATTTAAACAATTACTTATATATTTATTCAGTGTTTATAGGGGTTTTGTAACTGTGAGGTTTTCAGATTCTCAGTTTGCCATATTGTCGGAAGCAGCCTTGGTATTAATGGACACTTAATAAACAGCAGTAGATAAACGAAGAAACTTAACCTGTAGATAATGAGTATATTTGGTGGTAAGATTAAGGCAAAGCTTTTGACAAAACAGGCTGATAGAAAAGTCAAAATAAGTAGCAGGGAAACCAGTAGTGGGCTGGGTGACAGGAAGTAAGGGGGAGGCTGTAGGGCAGTGAGAGAAGTTGCCTGGGTGGAGGGTTTGTGGAGGATGAGCAGGGAAAGGAGGGCTGAGACTAGGAGAGCGTTTGCGGATTGCTAGGTCACTTTGAAGAAACCGATTTTGAAGGTGATGAGAGAGGAACCCAGATTACAAGCGTTTGGGGAATGTCTGGGAGGAAAACAAGAAATGTGACTGTGGACGGAAGGTGAGAAGTAAGATGGTAGTTTGAGGGGGAAGCAAATTTGAAGAGAGTTTCTTTAAGGTAAGGGAGATCATAAATTTGAAGCTTTTTTTCACACCTCCATTAAGTGTTGTCTAGAGTTTCAGAATAAACCAAACTTTGTTAACTGACTCTTCTGATTAATATTGGGTCTTAAATTGTTATTAAAAATTTTGGGTGTTATATGTAAAAAGGATGTTACGTTATGTCGTGGATTGGAAAACAGGGATAGTGGTTTAAAACCTTTAAAGTGTTATACCATTATCGCTTTCTATCCTCCTTTGCATAACTTACAGATGATTACAATGACTTCAGAGACTCTGGTAAATGGAGCTACATAAATTTGAACAATCCTAATTTTAGTGTTAAAATGCATAAACATGGAAACAGCAAAGCCCAAATTAGATATTTCTGATTAAGGGGGTTTGGAGAAGAGCTTACATACACTTCCCTGGAATCTTTGAAGGATCGTGGAATATTTACTCAAGGAGATGTCATAATTTGATTTTGTCCAGGAATATTTAGTTCTGCTCACTGAGCTCATTACACCCAGCTGTTTTTCTCAAGGAACCAGCTGAAGGAAGTGGCAGAAGTGGTGACAGAAGCAGAAATAGAAGACAAGAAAAGGTGAGAAAGCCAATGTCGAGCCGGCGGATCACAGTTTCACACTGTTTCTATCAGCCGTTTACTCTGGCATTCTCAGAGGAGGTGATTTATGAAATAAGGCCCTTTGTAATTACACCACCAACTTCTTCACCAAAAATAGGACTGGATTGGTTTGAATTGTTTGTAAATCTCATAAAAATTAGCATCAGATGCCTCTGCTGTCCTTTGTCAGTGTGAGGTTTCGGACTCCAGCTCCGTCCATTCCCTTTGCTCTTTGCTGCAGGGCCAGTGTACTCGCTTGATGCCCACTTTTCATCATCAGCCCGGCAAAGCCCAATGGGGGCACAGTCTCTGGCAGACTGGGGTGGCCACTGCTCTGGTGACAAACAAAGCAAGTGCCACAAGGACTCACCAGCGTAGCACATGGTTGTCAAATGTCGTGAGACGTAAGCTGCTTGTGGTAGTCTGCTGTTTGCTGGGATGAGATTAATTAGGGAAGAGGATAAACACACACATTGCTTTCAGATAAGTGGAGGGCAGCCAACAGAGGCCAGGCTCTCAGCCTGCTTCACAGGAATCACTCACTCTGATGGCCTGTAAACACACGCACTCACACATGCTTGTGAAAACTTTTCTCCAACCTCAAACAAAGCCAGTGGAGAATATGGAAGGCAAGATGTGCAAAAATTCCTTTCCTCAAACTCTCAAACTCTATCATATCCATCTAGATAAATAGATTGTACTGTAACCTGTGCTTAAAAGTTGGATAACACTAAGTTGAAGTGGTAAATTCGTTTCTGCTGAGGATATTGACTGAAGAAAATAATTTTCCACATGTAAAAATAGAGGCAGAGAGTGTATGAATTTTCTCAAAATTATCTGACAGTGGTGCTATTGTTTTGGGGGGGGGTCATGGATATTTTTAAGAGTCTGATGAAAACTACAGGCAGTTTCTGCAGAAAAATGTATGCATATTCACACATACACACACAGAACTTTGGCTGCTATTTCAGAGGGACTGCTCTTTCTCTATAGCTCATTTATGGACCCATATATGGTTCAGGATAAGAAGTCCTTCATAGGATATCATGGAAAATATTGTGTAGGTTAGTAAAATCTGAAAACTTAGTAAGAGTTTTCAATGTGCCAGGTATATTATTAAATATCTGATGGACGTTATTTCTAAGTTTCATAACAATCCTGAGAAGTAGATACCATTCCCTCTGTTTTATAGATGAGAAAATTGAAGGTAAGAGAAATAAACTAACCTAGCAGGGAAACAGTATTTCGTAACAGTTAGAAGCCTAAACTCTGGTGTCAGATTACTTGGGTTCAAATCCTGTTTTTTCAAACTTATCAGTTAGAAAAATTCTGGGTGAGTGTCTCATCCCTTTGTGTTTCAGTTTCCTCAGCTGTCAGTGGGGATAATGATGGAACTTACTTCATGAACTCTCAGGAAGATTAAATAGTACAAGACATGCCAAATGCTTAGAACATGACTAGCATGTGGTAAGCACTAAATAAATATTTTTCATACAGGCTGTTATGGTTAAAGATCACAAAGCTAATAAGTAGAGGAACCAGGAATCAACCCAAGTCCCGGCTGGAGCCAGAACACCTTCTGCCACACCATGCAAGTTTCCAAACTTGTTTTCCATTTGTCCTTTGGCAAATTGCATAATGTTTCCAAATTCTAGTCTCTCCATCCATAAGGGATAGACTATGACAGAATAATAAAACACCTCCCTACTTTGTTGGGAGGGTTGTATAACACAACAATAAGTACAGCTTGGAAAACTGTAGGTGCTGTGCCGATATATATTGCTGTTATTATCAGTGATGAATGAATCAATCTGACTCAAAGCAAGGGGTTTGCATTTTCACTTCTACATTTATCATCACAGAACTGAATTTTCTATCACATGCACTCACCTCCAAATCTATCTTGGATGACACAGGTCATTGGGGGACAGTCATAGCTCTGAAACGAGAGCTCCACAATCTTGATGACTCTCAAAGTAGGATATAAGGTAGAGTTTAACCTGTAGTGGTTAACGTTGGTTAACATTATTAACCTTCAATAATGTTTGCCTAAGGTAGGAAGAAAAAAACCACCAAAGTATTTTTATTAAAACAAATGTTTGGGAATCACATTTATGTTTACCCCCAAACTGAGAGAACGTAGTAGTAGCCAACAAGTTCATTATGTTGGCACAGAAACTTATATGTTTTTAAACATCAAGTTCATTGTCCTCAGCTGGAATGCATGATTTCAGTTACTTTTCAAAAGGTCAGTTTATTTCTGGGAGTAATATTTCTGCAATGCCAAGAATCAGAGGCCAAAAGGGGAAAGAGGACACGGCCTGTTGAATGGATAATATCCCTTTCTGGAATCCCTTAGGGAAACTTAGAAACGAGAGCTTAGCTATCCTAAAGTGGAGACTTCCACTCTGGAATGGAATTATGATGTTGTAAGAGACTCATTTAATCAAATTTAGTTCCATCTTGCTCACAGAGTCAGATTCCCTAGACGTCAATTCGGGTCTTCTCTGCCAATTCACATCCATCAGCTCCTTCAAAAAATAATTCACAGCATGCTATCAGTTGACCAGGCATATATTGAGCGCCTAATATATATGAAGCGTGTACACTAGTTCAAGACAGAAGACGTGGTTTGTGTTCCCAAGTTGTTCAGCCCAGTGGAGAGACAATCCTGCCAAAAGCCCATCTGAGGATCTGAGGTGTGATAGGTGCTCAATGAATGTTGAAAGAATAAATTCATGTGAATGAAAGTATCAAGTGCTAGAGGAGAAATGTTGCTAGGAAATTAGCTGGTTTTGTGGTAAGTAGTAGTCAGGGGAGAATTTCCAAGGGAAGTGATATTTGTGCAATTTTGGCAGAAATGTAGGAATTTGCTGGACAGGAAGTGAGCGGGAGTTGTGTGGGAAGAAGACAAAGGTGTGAACCTGCAGGATGGGCTCCGGGCCCCTTAAGCAGCCCTGCTTTACGGAGGTTTCATGTGTGAGTGAGGAAGGAAAAGGGAGCGGGCAAGCTACACCAGGGGCAAAGTGTCACGGCTTTAATATTCTAAATAAAAGGAAGTCCGACTTTATTCGGTACTTCTGAGGACTCCCAGGAAGTTTCACATAACTCATCTTTCTTTCATTTGTCCTTTTAGCTCTTTACACTCACAGAGAATTACTGACATTCTGCCCACATGAGCAGAGAGTTTTATACTGAGTCTGAGGGCTGGGCATTAAAGCCAATCCCCACTGCACCCCAACGGGTGAGCTCACACCCCCTATTTCACCACTTACAGGTCCTTCACTGCTATGCTGCCTTCTTGCATGGATGACTAATAGCTGGGAGGCCAAGTGGCTGAGGCTGGTGGTGCCACAGAGCTGGGGCTGGTAGAGGGGCAGGATGTAGAGTCCTGCTGGCACTCACCTGAACTGTGGAGAGATAGCTGCTTGAACTGGCATGCTAAAGAGATGTCAGGTGACAACCACAGGGGATAGTCTGCAGCCTGGATGCATGAGCCTGGAATGGATATATAAAGGGATCTGTGATCTAGAGCTATGCCATCAGGATCAGCAGGAGGTTTGAAGTAGATGTAGGGAGAGGATGGCCAGTCTGGAAGAATTTCCTGGGCTGGTTTCAGGTGCTTGTGATGCTTTTGAAGAATCACCTGTGGCATCCTACAAGGATGAGCTGAGATGAGTAAAGGGATTCATTGTGTACTGGATGATTAGAACTCCTTTTATGGGCTTTCATGCGTCGGCATCCTGTGCATGCCTATCAAGTTTGTAATTATTTTTTAATGCCTTTCTTCCTAACTGGATTGTAAATTCTGCAACAACAGGGATTGTGGCTGCTGTTCCTTTGATGCTATATTCTCAGTACTTAGCTTAGTAAGTGCTCAATAAATATCATTGAACAAGTCGTGGGATGGATATGTGGTTGGCTTTGCTTTCCTTTCTGGTGCTGCAGGGTATGTAACTAGTAGCTTTGTAGAGATGGAAAGGACTAGTGAAATCTTGATTAAAACTTGGATCTATTGGAGCTCTCTCCCTGAAGGAAGGAATAGGATGGACTCTTCTCTCTCAATGGGAGTTCCTAACTTTTGAAGTTATGCTTGAGGGACCTGCAGAGAACTTTACCCACTCTTTTACCAGAGAACACGATCCTCCCCTGAGCTTCCCTTCTCCCACAGGCCAGGACTGGGTTTTCGGTGTAGCAGACAGTCAGGAAATGCCTGTTGAATTGACTTTTTAATGTGCCATACAAGAAAACAAAAGGCAAGACATTTGAGATTTCTCTGAAATGAAGGAAACAATTTGCATAAATGTCATAAGAAGGAAGAGGGTGTCTTTACAATTACAGATTTAGATTTGAAGTTAGCCCTACCCTAATTTTATATATGGGGATCCTGAGACCCACTGGGTGAAATGCTTTGCTAGTCTGTGCAAACACATAATGTTTATGTGCCCATGTAGCACACAAACTTGGGTTTATGTGCCCATGTAGCACACAAACTTGGGTTTATGTGTTGGATCATTTGTAAACTCAACATTTGAACCCAACTCTCTGAACTGCTCTCACACTCAGCCTTTCGCTTTATTTAGGAGGAAGAAGGTAAGCACACCTGGTCTATGACTGGAGAACAGAGGCTGAAGGTGGTGAAGGCAGCTGAATAAAGAGCCCAGAGTGTGCACCTTATTAGCCTTGATTTCTTCTAACTTTGAAGTTCTCTCCAAGGCTTTGAGAGTTTTCTTTTATTCGTACAATCTCAGCTCTGTACCTCCAGACAGCTCTCCAGCTACACACACATACGTGTCTATAATTTCTACAGACAGCTTTGATGGATATCCATGAGACCACATGTTCCTCCATTCATGCTTTTTCTTTCTCTTAAATATTTATAAAGGTTCACAAGCAGAAATAAAAGTCCCTCAGATTCAGAGCCAACTAAAAATAGCACTTCTATTCCTTGCCAGGCAATCTGGCATCAATCAAGGCCATCAGAAAGATGCTAGGGAGGAAAGAAGAGGAGCTGATAACCTTTTTATCCAGTTTTTTAGTCATCCTTCTCTGTTATTAATAAGTTAGCAAGATCGACAGCTTGGGATGCAATCCAGATGTTTTTGGGTTCCCACTGCTGAAGATAGCTTCTTCATGGGTTCTCTGATAAAATGTGTTCATGCAGAGAAAGGGCTTTGAACTAGCTAATTACCTGGGAATTCTATTTCTTGGGCAGAGGGAAGGATGGATGGAATCTTCAGAATGGGGTGAGGACTTCATGAGCTCTCTAGATAACCACCATTTCTGTTCAGTGGGTTTAGGCTTAGATTTGGGTCATATATATGGGACTGTCACTGACTAACACACTCAATAATGCCTGCTTTATAGCTCAGGTGCCTATAATGGGCTTCTTTTTAAGTCTTGCAGCTCCCCAGGGCTATCAGTTTGGGAAGGTAGGCAGTCATTCCTTCTGTTCTAGGATCATCCCTTCACTACCTCTAGAAGACAGATCTGAAGTTCCTCTTGGGGATTCTGGTTGCTTCATCTCTCCCTGGTTGTTATTGCAAAAGGTGGGAGGAATCCTTTTCGGAGAACTACAGGTATCAAAATTCTAGTCACATTTCTCAGATTCTCCTCTTCCTACCATGGTCAGATTTTTATCTTCTTTTGAGTGGAAAAAATGTCTTTACATCATAATGCATTCTTTCTTGTTTTTTCCCTTGCCTCTCAAAACTTTGGTTTATGTATTTGAAAGTTTTGACTGTCAATACTTTTACCGCTGATAGAGACTTTTAAGGGCATTTTCAAATTTAAAGCTTGAATTTGACTTTTGCATGTTAGCTGAATCAACTGCTCTCCACAGGATAGTCTATAAAGTTATTACTGCTAGTAGAATGACAATAAACGCAATGGAAAGTGGAGAGGGTAATGGGTGCAAGAGAAGAGCAATGGGAAATGACCCTACATAATAGCTCAAAGTTTTATACTGTTACACAGTCCTCAGCATCTTTCTGTCATCTATTCATTCCTGTTAACATGGATATAGTCATTGGGAAAGGGAAAGGAGAAAAGCAATTCTTCACAGATGGATTTACGATGGAAAAATTAAGGAAGTTTGAAATGAATTGAAATCTGAACCAGGTAAGTAACCTTATTAATAATCTACATCCTCCATATTGTGTGTATTGGTTTTTCCCTAAGAAAAATTTATTCCTTTGGCTTCATCTGAATTGGTTGAAGGGAAGAAGTGTCTGCAGTTTTTCTCAGTATTTGATTGGTTCAGAAGATTTCTTTTTGTTCAGAAGATGAATGCCTTTCACTTCCACAAATAACTTAAAAATGGAACAGACAAGAGGTTCCTAATTATGCCCACTGTCCATTTTCTATTACATGAACCTTTTTTTTTAACACCAGAGAACACTTGATTGAGAGCGTATTTTCATGATTTCTATTGTTTCCCAACATTAAAACAGGATTGTGCTTAAACTATGAGATTGTTCTGATGTTTAATGGAAGAAATGGGTGTGAAAGTGCATCAAAAGCCCTAAGGAACTTTATTAATGGAGGAAAAGTGGTGTTGTCATTATTGATGAGGTTGATAATAAAAAGGATGTGATATGTGATATTAAATAATGGGACATCCCACAATGTTACCTACTGTTACCTAACTGACTGATTCCAGCTCACACAACTCCTCAGTGTGTTGGTGTTATTGTGCAACATTAACATAAATTGCTTTTGCTTCTGAGTAAATATAGGTTGTGTTGTCTTTTCCTTGATGTAGATGGGAAGAGCTGGTTATCAGTCTTCATACAGGCAATCCTCATATGTTGAAGACTGGTAAAATTTCTACCTTTTTCTCGTCTCCCCCTTAGATTCCTGAGAAAGCAAATGATGTCAATTTCTTCATCCATCTGTAGGATCCAGGAGTATGTTACTTTTTTTTTTATAGTTTTATTGAGAGATAACTGACATACATCACTATATAAGTGCAAGTTGTACAGCATGATAGTTTGATTTATATATATCGTGAAATAATTACAATAGGTTTCATTAACATCCATTCTCATATAGATACAATAAAAAGAAAAAAAAGAAAATTCTTCTTGTAATGAAAACTCTTATGGTCTACTCTCTTAACAATTTTCCTGTATATTATACAGCAGTGTTAACTATAGTCATTATGTTGTACATTGCATCCTTGGTACTTGTTTATCTTATAGCTGGAAGTTTGTGCCTTTTGACCATCTTCCTCCAATCCCTACCCCCACGTTATCTTTTGATTACAGGAGCAGTTGATACTTCCTCCTGCTGTAGACACTCATTCACTCAACATATATTTACTCAACATTTATGGAGTGCCAGTCACTATGAAAGTATCAACGGAGATATAAAAATGCTTAAAATGCAATTCTTGTCTTCAAGTTTCTTTCAAATCTAATGAGGAGAAACAGATACAAAAACAGCTAAATCCATTATAAGGTATAAGATAGAGTGCTCTGAAGCAGCGTCCAATAGATGATGCTGTTTCACTAATAGACAGGATTCATGGGTCCAGGAATTGAGGAGTGGAAATGGGAGAGGCACCACTCACTGTTATCCCTAGTGACCCACTAGCCAAATTTGCCCTACTAGCCTAGGGGTCTTAGTTCCGCGGAGGGAGAAATGCTTCCATCAGGAGAGGCAATAATGACTCCATTGAACTGGAAGTTAAAACTGCCTTCCAGCCATTATGGGATCCCCATGCCTCTGAATCAACAGACAAAGAGGGGAATTACAATATTGGTTGGAGCAATTGATTCCGATTACCAAGGACAAGTTGGACCACTACTCCACAATGGGGGTAAGGGAGAGTATGTCTGGAATACAAGAGATTCCTTAGGGCTTCACGGTGTCCTGTGAATAAGGCCAAAGGAAAACTATAACAACCCAATCCAGGCAGGACAACTAATGTCCTGGACCCTTCAGGAATGAAGATTGCGTCATTCTGACAGGTACAGAACCATGACCAGCTAAGGTGCTTGCTAATGGCAAAAGAAATACACAATGAGTAGTAGAAGAAAGATAGTTATAAATACCAGCCACGACCAGGTGACCAGTTATAGAAACGAGGACTGGAATTGTCATGAGTATTTCCTCCTTATTTTGTTATGAATATGTTTGTGTGTATATATGCACACAGGTATTAAGTAAATATCATTGTTTTCTTTACTCTCTTATTCCTTCATCATGTAACATTGTAACATAGGATGTATTGACTTTATATTAGTATTTAAGTGTGGTTAATTTTTCATCATAATATTTAAGTTATGGAATATCAGGATTAAGTAAACATCATTTAAGGAATTTCCTTCCTCTTCTGTGGAAAGGATTAGTGTGTTTTTGGTTGTACACAGGATAGTTGTATCATATTAGGTAGAATTATGACCGAGTTATTGTCTTTATTTGGAGACTAAGTATAATTTAAGGAAAAGGGTGTGGATGCCAAGTTGACAAGGGGTGGACTTGTGATGGTAAATTTTATGTGTCAACTTGACTGGTCTAAGGGATGCCAAGATAGCTGGTAAAACATTATTTCTGGGTGTGCCTGTGAGGGTGTTTCCAGAAGAGATTATCATTTAAATTGGTAGACTGAGGAAAGAAGATCACCTTCACCAAAGCAGGTGGGCATCATCCACTCTGTTGAGGGCCTGAATAGAATGAAAAGGTGGAGGAAGGGTGGACTTGCTCTCTTCACTTGAACTGTTGTATCCCTTGGACATTGGTGCTTCTGGTTTGTGGGCCTTCGGACTCTGACTGGGACTTGCATCTTTGGCTCTCTTGGTTCTCAGGCCTTCAGATTTGGACTGAATTCCACCACTGGCTTTCCTGGGTCTCCAGCCTGCAGATGGCAGATGGTGGGACTTCTTGGCTTTCATACTTGTGTGAGGCAATTCCTATAATAAACCTCTTCTTATATACATCTATAAATATCTTATTGATTCTGTTTCTCTGGAGAACTCTGACTAGTACATGTAATAAATGATAAGTAAAGTTGCAAATAAGCTGTTGGAATAATCTAGCTGAACCATTGGGAATACTTCATGGAGGAAGTGAGATTGCAGATTAGATCTGAGCCTAATTTTTGTAGATGGTGGTGGTGCCAGAGACACTCCTCATTCTAGGCTAAGGAACAGTGTGATACATGAATGTTTATGGTGATATTGGGGTATGGAGAGAGTGTCAGTAAAATTTTCCTGTAAGGGGTCAGATAGTAAATATTTCAGGCTTGCAGGCCTTATAGTCTGTCTCAACTATTCAGCTCTGCTATTGGACTCTGAAAGCAGCCATAGACAATACGTAAACGAATGAGTCTGGCTGTGTTGCAATAAAACCGTGTTTATGAAAGTACCTGATTTGGTCCAGGGGCTATAGTTTGACAAATTTGGATGTGGAGAATTGAGAGCAATGTACCTGGAGTGAGCTGAAAATTGACTGACTAATGGAGGGTATTGAAATCTGGGCTAAAGATTTTAATACATTTCTATGGTCATGGGAAGCCACTGGAGGATTATTAGAACATAAACAATCAAAAAAGAATAAACAACTTTCCAGGGCATGTTGAGGATGGATGAAAATAGAGAAAGAACACCAATTTATGAGGCTATTGTAGGTGGATTCTATTAAAGGGTAACAAATTTCTAATTCAAGTGGTAAATATAATAAAGGCTCTTCTCAATAGTTAAAATGTATAATCCTGTCTCATAGTTCTTTTGTTAGTCAGGGTCTCAGCAGGAAACAGAAGGATTACTTAAATTGGCAATTAGAGTTAGTGGAGAGATGACTTACGAAGACGTGGGCAGAGTGTGGGGAAAGCACAAGAGATAGTGTAATACTTTCAGCTTCATCAGAGTAGGTTGTTGGCCTCCCTATAGGGATGAGGAGTGGGAGTGATTTCTGGAACCCAGAAAGAGAGAGTTGAAGTGGAAAATGGTAGAACCTCAGCTCCACTCTTGGTGATGTCACAGAAATAAAAAGGAATCATTATCTTGACCTCACTCTCCTCTCCGACAGGTACTCCCTATTGATCAAACACAAGAAGAAGTCAAAGGGCAGGTGAACATTTGATGCAGTGTGTGTGCTTCAGCCTTCCAGGGCACAGATTAAGATGAAGAAGAGCAAAGAGTACCTTTTGAGGGGGAAAAAAATCCATTTTTCTTATGGCTGGGGATGGGGTTTGCAGTCTTTGAAAAGTAGTTTGAGAGAGATATTTACAGCTTCCTGAATATTCGTGTGCTCCCCAAATTTCTCAACCCCCTTGTGCCAGGTGAGGTCATATGACTAGTTCTGAAAACTGGACAGTGAGTGGAAGCTGTGTGTGTTACTTCTGGGTTGAAGCATTTAAGGTACAACACGTGACCCCATGGCTTTCTCTTTCTTTGCCCTGACAACCTGGAGGCCGTGTGTGTCAAAGAGGATTGGAGAAGTGGATTAGAGCTTGATGTACCTCATGGAAGAGAGTGTCCTGGAGAGCTACTGGGCCTGCAGAAGACTTTGCATAATTGGAAATAAAACTTTGTTGTTGTGCTACTGAGATTTTGAGGGTTAATTTTTTTTCCTGCAGCGTAACATAATCATCCAAAAACAGCTAGGAACCTTCCAGCTTCAAGCATTGAAATCTCAAAAATGTAATTGGTTAGTATCGTTTTGCTGAAGAAGAGCTTCCCAGTATAGGAGTCTGTGTGACACATTTAAGGAAGAATATCAACCCTGCCAGCTGGATATCTTCTTTCTGAAAGACCATGGTAGGCTTTTACTGATCCTGTGTTTTAACCACCCAATTTATTTGCTTATACTATTTCTGAATATGTTTCTTCTCCAAATTTCACGTCTCCACACTTTCCATCCAGATGTAACTGAGTTGGGCACTTCTTCAGAATCACTATTCCTTGAAGGATAGAGGTCAATTGAATTGCTTGATGTAAGCTGGAAAAGAGTTTATCAACTTGGAATCATAAAATCTCCCTATGAACTGTGGGAAGGGCTTGGACTTCCCTGTGCTTGAGTTTCATTCCAGTCACTTATTACCTCCGTGACCTTGTGCATTTTCCTTAACTGAGCCTCAACTTTTTGTGTCTGTCAAATAATAATACCTACTTCAGAAATTTATTGTAGGCATTTAAAAAAGATACATGTTAAATAAGTAGTACAATGGCTGCCTGATATATCTTAGAAACTAGATGATTGATAATCTCCCTTATTTTTGGCCTGTGAGAATTCTGGTAAGTTTGTGCCTGATAGCACTTGAATTAACCATAACATTGTCTCAAGTCTTTACTTCAAATGTTGTTCTGTTGGCTGAACCTCATGCTCATAGAACTTTGTGGGGGTTTTTTGAAGATGAAAATACATATTTTTGTTTGGAAAGTATTCTATAGAGAATAGTGTTCAGTTAAAAATGCAGAATATTGTTTTGGTGAGGTTGTTTAGAATATTGGATCAGAAATTAGTCCAAGAGTCAAAAGATGGGGTACTGGCCCCATCTTTCATAATTCATAGACGTGTAATCATTGTCAAATCACTTATTCTCACCAGTTCCCAGTATCCTCATTATTAAAATGGGAATAAGCATGCTTCACTTGCCTACACTCACAGGGTTATTAAGAGGCTTAAAGAAAATAACACACATGAAAGGCTGTGGAGAATTATTAGCTGGGTACAAGTTATTACTGCTATTTCCATTTCTAGCACAGTGCCTTGCATTTGCCTAAATGTTTGCTGAATGGAGATGGTTGGATAAATAAAAACCAAATCAAAGAAAATGAAAAAGAGACTTACATTACAGTCAGTCTCCCCTGTTGAAGGAGAGGGGAACATTGAGGTCCACTAGCCTAGAATATTGGGGTCTTAGTAGCATGGCTGGACTTAGTGACGTAGAGCTGTAGAACTTCCACATGAGAAAGAACTTTGAAAGTCAACTAATTTAATCCTCACTATCCATAAGGAAAGTGAGTACAGAAGGGGAAAATAGTTCACAGATAGTGGCAAAGCTAGAGTCCCAACCTTTGTTTTCTAAATTTAAGACGAGTGCTGCTTGTACTCTGCCAGGCAGCATCCTTCGTGACTTGACGTCTCCTTTAAGCCCGAGACTGTGCAGGTTCTAGGGAACTACGTCTGGCCCTTGTTAGCACACACATGGATGAGATCTGATTCATGTGATTTGCTTTAGACCCACAGGCTATATGCTCATTAACTTATACACATTCTTCTCCCAAATAAACCCTGAGGGTATTTATAGTTGTGTTCTGAGAATTCAGGAGGGGCAGGTAGATTTTTCCATTCTCTCAGGCTCCACCCACACTTCCAACATCCTCAGGCTCTTCTTCAACAGAATAGAGGCTTTCGCACGTTGAAGTCAGCCTGTTCCATGTGGTCTGGTGTTTCCAGGCATAGGCAGAGGTTTAGGCACGTGGGTGATGTCACATTCTGCCACAGCTCTGTCATAAATGCACTTTCTATGGTGAACTGCTCTTGTATTAAGAACCCTGAGGTAACAACAGGGCTTGCTTCTGCCTCAGATCAACCCTTGGCCTATAAGGCTAAAACTTCTGTGCAAATAAAAGCTGATGAGTTTCTAACAGCATCATTCTTATTGGCAGGTTGGGTGCAAAGTTATAGCTCCTGACTCACCACTCTCAACTGAGAATATGTGAGAGTACATGTGGGTGTGGACATGTGATCATTTGTGCTGTGACTGGAAGTGGAATATGAATCGGCAAATGCTCTTTCTTGTCATTGGTGCTTCCTTACAATAAATTGGAAGCAATCCCACACTGGATTTCAGTGTAGCTCTGGGGTATTTACTATGTAGGAAACATAAGTTATGCTATGTGTATTCTGCCCCAAATAACAACGGGAAAATTCAAGTTTCTCTTTACCTTGGGTAGGATTATTGATTGTTAGCTCAAACAAGATTCCATGTCTTGATTACAGTGGCTTCACCCCAAACTGTGGATTGAACCTGGGTCTTCAACGCAAAATCCAAGTTGAAAGAATTTCAAACATCCTCCTGGAAAAACAGATCCACTCTCATTTACTCATGGTCATGAGTATCTTTAATGAAATCATGTCTTAAGTTGATAAAATAGCAACAGTTATTCTTGATTATATAATTGTGATAGCAGCCTAAATACACAAAATACTCTCTCTCTGGGTCAAAATTTCCCTTTGGTGTTAGTAGTTTTGACATGATAGGTAGCTAGGAGTGTGTGTGTGTATGTGTGTGCATATATGTGTGTGTGTTTGTTTTTTTAGTCTGGGCAAACTTAAAACTGAACGTGGGTCCATTGATTGACAAAGTTGGTTAGATGTGACGGACAGGGAATGGGGCAAAGTATTCAGCCTGACTAGGTGCTTCTGGTTTGTGGTGTTTCTCACACCTAGTGGAGAGGAGAAGGTCTTGTTTGTAGAAGTGTGGACACATTGGTTAGACTGGAGTGGAGGTATACTATGGGACCACACCTTTCCCCTTTCTCAACTGAATTTTATGAAAACACAATGAACCCAATTCCTCTTTTAACCTAGTTTAAAAGATTTTTCTCATTATTATTATTTCTAACCCTTTAACCATGTGACTTACCGGAGCTAAGGATAATGAGGCGATGGTCTTTTCTTTTCTCGTAATCTGTGTTCTTAGGATATGAGAGCTATGAATTTCATTTCCCACAGTAGCTCCGCGGTTGCTGGGTGATCTTAGTTAAGGCTGCTCATCTCACGTTGGGTCTGAAAACGCGACCAATAAAACTAATCTATATCTGGGTGTTAGGTCCCAAGAAATAGCAAATTTCAACATTTGCCTTGGCAGATAAGGCTGAGGTGAGGCAATTTTATCATATACTTCACAGGGAAACATGAGATGTAAAGACAATAACAGAAAGAGTTAAAAATATGAAATGAAATAGTGCATTAATCCTTTTTTATGTTAAATTTTCAGAAGTTTGATTTGAGAATTAGGTGAGGGTGCAAGTCAACACCTTTGATAGGGACTGGCAAGAGATGAAAAGAACTAGTGTGCGGTGTATATCTTTTGATGAGAAAAAACAAATTCAGGTATCTGTGGTAACACTGTTTCTCTCCTTGTTTATCTCCTCAACCATCCCTCAATCTAACAGAACCACCGGAGAAAAACCACTGCACAGTCATCATGTTGCCCCAAATATATCTTAGAGAGCTGACCTGAAAATTACAATGGAAATTCCGTGACTGGAGCACTGCATTGCTCAGAGTGTGCTCTTGGCCATTGTTGAATATCTGCCCATCTCTAGTGTACACACAATCTTCCTACTTAATTATCTTTGATTTGGTGAAAGCTGGCTGGAACCCTAAGTCAGAATCCACCCTCTTTAATCTGTAAACCAGGGCAAACAATTCTTAGAAAAGATTCCTGAGATAAAAGGGATTTTAAAAAAGTATTAAACACATCATCTAATAATTACTTGCAGTTTAGAACAATACCTGAAATTCTTCTGCAAGGAGTCTCAAAAGATATTCCCTTGCAGAGCTGAAGCTGAAAATTCTCTCCCTATTTTATAGACAGGATGTGGAGATGGGGAGCACAACATGTCTACCACGTTGAAAGCACCGACATTTTAGAGCTGAAAATTGCCAAGGGCTTAGAGGAGAAAAACACACATAAGCCCACTGATATTCAGTCCTATGGTTGTGTGGCCTGGAAGCTCCCATTACTCTGAATTTTGAAGCCATCACCATAAGGGGAGATTCTCGATCTAATTTGGCTGCTCCCAATACCCTTTCTGAAAAAAAACCACCTTGGCTTAGTTTATGTACTAGTGTATTGTACAGGGTAGAATTTAAAGTTTTTGCAACTGTCCAAACAGATTATTTTTCTAATTTACCCTGAGTCAAAAAAGCTTTATTCCTTCCTGAAATATCTATTTTATGCCTATTCTATACCAAGCTGCGGTCTAAGGCATTGGGTATACATCAGGGAAATGTGACACCTTCAGGGAACTTAGAGCCTACATTATTTTCCTTTCTATAATAAAATATCTACTGCAACTTCTGTACTCTTTTTCATGTCAATTTCATCTTTGTCTCCCATTATAACTGTGTCAATTTCATCTTTGTCTCCCATTATAACTGCCACCATTATGTGGATGATGCTTAAATCTCTTTCATGACATTTGAAATCTTTCGTATGCTGTGATCTAAGATTTTCAACTTTCTCCTTATGTATCTCAGGCTCAAACTCTCTGACTCTATCCACATCAACCTCCCCCTCTCCTTTGCCAGTGAGATCCTCCTCATAACTTTTCTCCTTCTCTTAGTGGCACAATGTTCCTCCAGCCCCCTAGCTGGGTACCGTACCCCTCCATGGGCCTTTATATGTAGCATGGCAACAGGTCCTTTAATTCCACTTCCCCGTGTGTTCCCCATCAGTCTTCTTCTATACTCCCATTGCCATCTCATTCTGAGCTAACTTATCAATGTCTCTTGCCTGCTCTGTGATAGTCATCCAATTGGTTCTCCTTTCTTCTCTTTCATCTTAATCATCATGCACACTGCAGACAACTCTCTCCAAGGCACAATTTTGTTGCATCATTCTTCTGCTCAAATACCTTCATTGACTCCCTTTGGTCTATAAATAAACCCTAAATTAAGTAATATTCATTTTCTGGCCATAACCTACCAATTTTTTCCTGATCACCCACAGTTCCGCTCATACATATGTCACACTTATCAATCTAAAAAGTCACTCTCTACAAACATGCATTCTGCTGTGCTATGCTTGAAACTGTTCTGTCAGAAATGCTTTCTCTTTTGGCTTTATTTCTCTCAAGTTCTATTTTAAGTATTGGGTTCTTCATAAAGCCTAAAACAGACCTCCTATGGAAACCATTACTATGATGCAGATCTCGCCTGTCCGTACAATATTCTTATTTTGGAATGTGTTATACACACTTGGAGGCTGTAAGGGTCTTGAGTACACGGTTCAGATTGTTTTGTGTCCATCTTCATTTCTCACTTAATGTCTTGCCATATTGGACATTCCAGAATATTTGGTCAATTAAAAAATAATAGAAAGAAAGAATTAACTAATTAATTACTGGGAGATAGTAAGTGAAGTGGGTAGATTAGGGCTCTGAAGTCAGATGTCTGGGTTCAAATCCAGGCTTTGCCTCAATACTAGCTGTGCGACCTTTAAGTATGTTACTTAATCTCTCCATACCTCAATATTCTTACTGTTAAAATGAGGATGGTATTAGTACCTATCTCTTGAAGTTGTTGTGAGGACTAATCATGCTAATTCATGTAAAACGTTTAGAATAATGCCTGGCACAGAGTGGACACTCGGTAAGAGTTCATAATCACTACTACTACTGCTGTGACAAATAATGTTGAAATTCAGAGAAATGAGAGTTCTGTGTAAACTGGAGGATCGGAGAGAAGCTTCCTGAAGAAGTTAGGGCAGGAGCTTGGATCATGAATGATAGACAAGAGGAGAGGGCATATTATGTTATGTCTTCCTCAAGATCTCTTCAGAGCCACTCATCAAAATAGTGCTACCCATCGTCAGCCACAAAGATGGTACTTCTTTTCAATCTCTAAGTCCTTTTATTAATTAAAGCAACAAAAACTTTTTTCGGATCCTTTGGTACCAGGCATTTTTATCTTCCCTGCACCTGGCTCAGATTTCTAGTGAGGGCCATCACGACTCAGAGTTCACGGCTGCCTCCCATTGCCTCCTGCTGCCAAACTCTCTGCTCTCAGCCTTGCTCAGGCCCAGCCCAGGAAACATCTGCGCGGGCAGCTCACAGTGACACATTCTCAGCACCAGACTGCCAGGCCCAGAGCAGCCCGCTGGGCTCGCCTCCTCCAGAATGCGTGTGGGGAGGCCCAGGAAAGAGAAATGGGGGCTGGGCTTGTCACCTGGGCATGAGGGCTCAGATGACGTGATCCTATTGTCTAAAGGACGGGCGTCTGCTGTTTTGTTCTTCTTAGTAGAATAAATAAAACCTCTTGTTTCTATGGTAATGCCTGAGCCGCCTGCCCAAATGCGGCCTGATGATCCCACCTGGACTCAGGGCCTGGGCTCTCAGCCTGGGAGGTTTATGCAGCACGTGGGAGACTAATTATTTGCACAGCTCCAGATAATGAATAGCTTTGGATAGGGAACTTCCTGGAGCTGGTGGGGGACTACTCCACCCATGCAGCTTGATTACAGAGGCTATTTTGAAGTTCATTTTTGTGACTTCCAGAGGGGAAGGCCACTTGATGGAGCAGATTTTCCTTGGGAGCCAAGCATGGCTCACTCACCTTACACCTCAACACACAGCAGCTATGCCCATGCTTCCTCACCCCATCAATGCGTTCTCCCTAGGGGAGCCATGTCCAGAGCCGGGTAAATGGTACTCTCCATGGCTTGGTGCCCTGCTCCTATCCTGTTTCCCACTTCTCTTCCAACTTTTGTGATTCCTACTATGACAGGGTTCAGCTTGGGTTGGAGGTGAGGAAAACTTTCCGAAGATTTCTGTGTCCAGAAAATAGGTCATTTCTCCATTTCCAACTTCCTGTGCATATGAACAGCAGAGGGAAGGTTTTCTCCTCCCAGTGGCCTTGGAAGCCATTAGTTTTGCTTTTGAGACCTGAAAGGTAGAACCAATTTATGTTTTCTAAGATGTTTTACTTTAGCTATGCTCGTGGACTGTGCCGAGCATTCCTGAAATGTATTTCTTACAGTGGATAAGTGAAAGTGAGCGTGGGAGGGCTTGATGAGTTGGGTCAATAGATGATCTGTAATTGGGGATGAGAAAAATGAGGTCTGAGCTGTCAAGCTTAAAGTTATTTCTAAATGTGTGCCATGGAGCCTCACTTCGCTTTCTTCTCAGTTTAGATCTTCTCTCACTGAGGACCTCTGCAGTCTGTGTGTTTCCCTTTGATATGGAAATGAGCACATTGATCCTGGCTGGAGGACCTGCCGGCCTAGGGAACCCACAGCTCTGGGAGGCAGTCTCAGGTTGAAAGTAGGAGAGCAGAATTCATCTGGTCTCTGTTTCCACTTCCTTCCTCCACACTTCTGTCTGAAGTTTTGTTTCTCTTCTGGTGTTCTCTTTCGTATCTCACATTCTTTCCAGTGCTTAGGGAAATCTCCTTCCATTTTCAAAAGCAAAATAAACGAAGCCACAGTACAGGCTTGCCCTGCTCCTAAAAATACGTGGCGGGGGGAGGGTAAAATGTATGAATCTTAAAACTAAACTGTGATTTGGGATATGGGTGCTCTGTGCCCTGCTCATGAATAATTCAGAGTGGTAGGGAGATGCTTTCTGGTTTCTGAGTGGCTTTTAGATGAACTGAAAGAAGACACTGGATTGCGTTGCAGGCAACAGAGCCAAGGCCTAGGAGACCCAACCAAAACAATCACCAGGGACTGGCCGCTGCATCTCCTCAGAGTATGAGATATATCATACTTCTGAATTTTGAAGCTTTTAAATAATGAGGCTAAAGGTTGTTTTTCAAAGTGCAGTATTCATTTTGGGAGACTATGTACTTATTCCAACTGTGGGGATTTTAAACTTTTCTGGGGCCCCTCCTCGGAAAACACTCTAGACGAGACACTGGAGCTCTAGTGCCCCTGCAGTCTACAGGTTTGTCAAGGCCTTGAGATAACATTTGAGACTAGAAAATAATTACTGGTCCCCAAATTCAAAATAAACCTTGAAATAAAAATTAATAAATGGATTATTTTGCCAAATAGCTTATAGCGATTCAGCACAGAGATGATCTCTAAGCCATATATATGTAAGCCATAGATATGATAGCAGCTGTTTGATGTATCATGATGTAGGGCCTCCAGCAGTGATAACGCTTAAGTCGCAGGAAAGTTTTTCAATAGCCCAGCTGCAGGTCTGCCTCGTGAGGCGTCACTGTCTTGTATTGTGGAGGGTAGAACAGCAAAACGATTAAGAGCTTGGGTCCTGGGTTCAGACTTACTTTCAGTTCGAATCTTTATATGACCTGCGGCAAGTGCTTTACTCCTCAGAACGTTTTTTCTCATTAATAAAGTAGGAATAAAGTAACCGTATTGACTTCATAGGATTTTTTTTTAAAGGAGAAAAGTCATTTTGTATAGTACCTGGAACACAGAAAGCACCCGGCAAACTTCTGATTGCAAGGCTTGTTCTTCTGTTGACCCCAAATTGCTTGCCCTGCGTCATTGCTATTAGTGTTCTTATTCTGGGCTCTGAGTGAGATTTAGGCTGTCTTCATATACCAAATTATACCTGAAAAAATAAAAATGAACCACGAATAAGGATATTTGGAACAGTATGCTTCAGGATTTGACGCAGTTCTAGGTGATAAGGTGTCAGACTGCCCCGTGGAGTGTGAACGCCACTGAACGACATACAGAATGCCTCTGTGAGTAGAACCCTCTCACTTGGTAGGTTCATTCCAGCACTCTTGGTTTAAAGAACAAAACTCCATATAAGAAATAAGCTACATTTCTCTCTACGTGGAAATATCGTTTGGAGCAATGGCTATCTCCATAGGGTCCAAATGTCTTCCTGAAGTTTCCCAGACCCACCATGCTTCCTCAGACCTGTCTCAACGCACACGTCACAGCCTTCCTGGGCTCTTCTTGGACTGACTGTCGTCTCTCTTTGTCTGACTTACTCCTCTTCAACCCTCCAAACTCTGTTCAGATGTATCTCCAAAGAAGCCGTCCCTAACTCCACCAATTTGCATTGGGTGCATTGCTTTTAAACTTCCTGTGGCAACGTCTAATTTCTATTATATTCGATTGCATCTGAAGTTAGTGCCAACTCGAAATTAATAAATGCTTAATTAAATATCTACAAAGTGTCATATTACTTAAACCTAGACTATTGCAACTTAATCCATATAGCTATATGTGTGTTATATTCAATATATGTTTTAGGGTTTTTTTTAATATGAAATGTAAGATAAAGTCTACAGAAATGAAAGTGCCTAAGGCCTGTGAAGGTCTTAAAAGACAAAGCTGTTTGATGATCAAGCATTGAAGAGTTCTGACTGAAGAATCGGATAGAATAGTGACTATCTCTGTAAGTCTAGTGATTAATGTGTGTGGGTTTGAATCTATTTTCTACTAGTTACTAACTGTGTGTATTAGGCAAGTTATTTAACTTCTCTAAGCCTTGATTTCCCCAACAGGAAAATTAGAAAAATAATAGTAACACACATAGAGATTTCCTTTGAGATTGAGTGTCATGTTACGTGTAATGTAATGTACTCATCTGATGCGTGGCAAGATCTCAGAAGGTAGTCTGCCAGGAACACTCTGTCCGTCTTGTTGACCCCTGTGTCCACAGTGCCTGGAACAGCGCCTGGGGACTAGTAGCTTCTTGTTAACATTTTTGGACGGAAATGCTGATCAGACTATGTATAGTGATAAGTTCAGTTTCTGATACTGATCAGGCATTCAACAGATGGAAACACTCATCTAGACTGTTCCAGTGCCTTCTTGCTGCCTGTCTCACCTCCCTTCAATTTATTTTTCCCTTGGGAACCAGAGTATTTCTTTATTGCAAACATAATTCTATTATTCCCTTTGTTCAATTATTTCATGGATCTCTACTGCCTTCAGGATAAAGTCCATGCTCTTTGGCTTGGCATTCAAGGCCTCCTGGGATCTAGGCTCTACCCAATGAACCATGCTCATCTCCTACTCTACTTGTGCCGCACTTCATATGGCTCTCTGAGCAGCATAAGGTCCCTCTTTCCTCTGTCCTTTTGACAGGCTATAGCTTCTGTCTGCTATGCCCTTCTAATTCTCAGCCTACATGCTTAGAGTTTGTCATCATTAAAAACCCAGCTCTAATATTATCTCCTCCGTGAAGATACTTTTGCTGTTCTCCTCATTCAATCCAAGCAATTGTAGGTTGTTTGTGTATATTTCTATTTTATGTGCGTGTGTGTGTGTGTTCTCACATCAGGCTGTACTGTTTTTAATATGTCTATTACCCTCACCAAACTATAGGCCCCAAGGTATTGTTCCTCAGAAGAATTACTCCTCCACGTAGCATAGTGACTGGCATAAAGCATGTTATGCATAAATGTAGACTGAACCTTGATGTCTCTGCCTTGTGTGAAGAAATGAAAGAATACCTGACTGACTCACTGATTGACTGACTGAAAGAATAATATTAGATGTCAAGGACTGTGCCTATCTAGTTTGAGTTGAGAGATGCTGTGACTACACAAATCTGAACATATTTCGGGGTTCAACCAGGGTTACTTGGTGATGATGCTGGTTTTCTGCATGTTCTTTTTCTCTTTCTAGCATTTATTGCTATGACTCTATGACTTTAGCTTTCTGTGGAGCAGGTTAGAGTGAGAGGTAGAGAGGAAACTGGTCCCCATGGCCGGCACTTGTGGTCTACGCTGTCTCTCGCTACCTGCAAGTAAAGATGTGTCTGCTGGGGTGGGGAGCTCATGCATAGCATTTTGTTCTTTTTATTCTTTTGAAGCTAATCTGAGAAATAGGGATATCCCCATATCTGTAGCTCATACTTCCAACCCCCCCTCCTGCCCCAGAGAGGCCTTCCCAGACATGGCGGCATAATGTAGTTGAAGAAGTCACTGGGATGGACAGGAGAGTTGGGTGCAGATTCCAGCAGGCTGCTTGAACCCTTTGGACCTCTGTCTCCTCATTTAATAGAGGAGGGTTTGCCACGCCCCTTCCAGCTTTGACGTTCTAGTGTTATATGATGACTATGGTACTGATGAGGATGATCACGTAAGGCAGTAGCCTTAGGAGAGGGTCAGTGGTGAGTTCAAATCCTCCAGGCACACTCTTGCCCGCTATGGCATAAAATGAAAGAGGGCACATTTTGCTAATGTGCTTTATCTTGCCCATCAGCTCTGGGAACTAATTCCATCGGGTGATCACAGTTAGCAGGCCTCCTCATCTAAGGACATGCAATCCCAGGAGCAGCTGCCCTCTGACCTGCTCTCTGGCCTGTGCATTACTCACCCTGTCACCAGTCCCGAGACTGGCCCACTGCCTGCCGGGAACTCCACCTTCTGGAGCAGCAGCTGAGCCAGAAATGAAATAGGATGCTTGCTGGGAGAGAGGGCAGGGTGGAGACCGTCAGACTGGGAGGTTGACGCAGCCCAAACCAAACACACGTACATATTCAGCTTGAGAGCCTGAGGAAATGTGGATGCACTGTGATCAGGGACAAAGAGAGTGGCCAGCTGGGCCCCTGGGAGAAAAATTTCTGGTTGTTGGTACCAGGACACTAGGAACAGATCATGGCTTCACCAAACCAAAGAATCCGGGCATGAAGGGCAGTTTGACTGATGTGTTGGTGGCTCCGGTCACCTTTGCGTGTGTTTCCCATTCAATGCAGAGCTCTGACTGCAATAATAAACAATAAGGAGCAGCCAAAGTCTCAGATCCTGACAAGCTCCATAGTGGGAGAGATCAAACATCACAAAAAGCCAGCGCAGACTAGATCTTGATTTAATAAGGAGCTCATCCCAGTGGATGGAGATTTGGAAGTTCTTCTCTGACAGCTGTGGGTCTGGGGGCTCAACAACAAACCCTTCTAAAAGGAGATCATGAGTTTTGGTAGATGTTGCCTCAGGTGTCCCACGCTCCCGAGAGTGAATGAATGGTGAAAGGAGGAGATGCCGAGGCAGGAGAAACTAACCCCGAGGGGAGAAATCGCTTGGACAAGGTCAAAAATGAGCAAATGACCAAAACCATAAACAGTAGTGTTTTTAGGTAGGAACTAGGCTTTGCAACTGGTTTGTGACCTTGAACAAGTTTCTTAATCACACTGACTGAGCTCTGCTTCTCTCATCTTATGTGTGGGAAATGGAAGGCGCTCCCTATCAAATTAAGCTTGAAAACAGATGGTGAACTGAAAAGTTTGAAATATTCTAGTCACAGACACACAAAAGTACTACTCTTTCCCTTCACCAACATACATGATTTAATGCATTCATCTTGCAAGGGGAGATGGTTCTTCTATGAAGAGCAAGAGAAAGATGAGAAAAAAGAGAAGGAACCCTAGAAAACACAGAAATGCCATATTTCTGTAGAGGACAAGTTTGCTTTCGCTGATGTTTGCCCAGAAGAGCAGGGCTTTTTGTCTGAGTTTATGATAGTCCTGGCAGTACATACCCTCAAGCTCCAAACTCCAGAAACCCAAAGAGTAAAATGGGGCTTGCAATTGTCATCAGTTCCACATACTAGGAAACATAGGGAGAGAGACTGTGTGTGTATCTTTCCAAGTCTAACATCTTTGAATTTGACTCAGGACACCAGTAGCTTAATCCAGAACCTTGAAACAATTTTCGAGGTTGCAGTCCATTCCATGGAAGCCCTTCACCCTTTGGGCTGTTTTACTGTAAGCAAACTGCTAGACTGGAATATGACTGCAGGCTATGCTGGGATAAATCAGCGCTGGGGGACTCTGCTTGAGGAGTGGCTAGAAAGATGCTTGCTGAACGCAGTAAACAGGACATGGAGGAAGTCAGGAGCTGGACTTGGGCTGTTAATAAGCCCCCCTTCGTTGTCAGGAAACGTGGGGAGCTGAGGGCCACTGAGCACACAATCATGCAGCGGGAAGTGGCCTTTATAAATACTCAGGGGTCAGGGCCAGGCCCAGCAAACAATAGGGGGAATGGTGATGGAGGGCAGTGGGTGTGGGGAGTATGGAAGGCCAGGATGGTTCCATCAATGACAATAGCTGAGCAGGCAGTTGGGAGGGGGACAGTACAGAGCGAGGCCTGGAGATTGTGAACCAAACAATACAAATTGCCAGGTGACTCAGTAGCCACAATACAGGGCAGCGGATTCTGTAAATAGTGCACAGTGTGTCCCATTGTTCCTGCAAGAACTTCTCCCTGGCCCCTACGTGTCAAAGATCTCTGTTTTGTTCCATTTACCGGAAGCTATTCCGGCATTCAGAAGACGCCATTCCTGATCAGTGGTGAGAGTGGGCTATTTGGCCGCATTTTCTGTCTTGCGTGCATCCTTTTAAGCAAATAGACAACAGAGGAAGCTTAAGGAGCCTGGTATGGAGGGGACAGAGGGCAACAGGCAATGCTCCTGGATCTGCACTTTGATGTACTCTCCCTGGATCCATTTGGTGTGGTGGATGGGGATGGATAGATTAGGATATCACCCTCATTTGCCGTATAGGGAGATGCATCTACAGAATATAACCTTGCAAGAGAAACCAAACATGTGAAAGGCTATGGGAAAGGCAATCAACCAAAGTTAGGTTCTTTGTCTTGTCCAGCATGAACTGTTACTTGCTGGTCGAGCAGGTGAGTGAGTGGATATTTATAAAGCTGCCTAAACAACCTAAATTATTCCTTTCATGAGACAGTTCCTAGTTCTTTCCATGATAAGCTATGAATAGGAAAGACCACTTAAATTCTTTGGGCTTTAATTTCTCTCACTGCATGGGGTCTGTCATTGAGGGTCTATGAGATGCTATACTTACGGAAAGAAAAATATTTTGGGTAAATCTATTCTTTTTTATCTTTGCCTAGCCATTTATCTGTCGAGCACTGGAAGTTCATCTTATATCATGACATGTAGACTGTGTTAGGGAAGCTAGCACATATTCCATTTGTTCTTGGAGCATGTATGATTGCATGAAACTCAAAGGATAAAGGAGAGAAGTCATCATCAAAAGGTGTTTTTAATCTCACCAGGTGTTTATAAATAATAGAGTGATTTCCACGTACAAAGATAGTTGTGAAATATGGCTATACCTCAGGCAGAAATTGTAAACTCACCAGATTGAATGCTCTGTATATCAACTATTATATTATTTTCCAGCACCTCAGTTGTAAATATGATTAAACATTTAATTGGATAATCAATTATTTAACAGTCATCCCTTTCTCTAAAATGTAAGCTTTGTGAAGGCAGATGCTATGTCTCTACCGTTAATGTGTTTTCCCAGAGCTCAGCATAGTTCCTTCCACGTAATTGGCTCTTAGTTAGCATTTATTGAGTGACTAGAGGAAAGAAAGCTATCTCACTGAAGGGTGGCTTCTCAATATATGATCTCCACCAGGAGCCCATCGGAAGCTGTGACCCGGGTCATGACTGTTGCAGGGGCCTCAGCACTGTCCTCAGGTCTAGGAAGGACTCTAGCATGGACGTGTCTTTAGGGCCACAGGGTTTGCTGTGTGAGGTGTGTCTCTATGGCAGAGGAGTTACTCCTTAAATATCTCATGGCATACATGATTAATTAAAGTGTTGTCCAAATTGAGATGAAAGATGTATGAAATTCAAATGGAGATTAAGCCACTTTACATCGATTTTAACACACTTATTTTTTAAAACATACATTTAAAAGATCATAGGCTTAAACTTTCAATAAGAGAAGATTAAACAACACATAAATTAGAGCTGCTAAGGGTATCCTAACTCTCAACTTGATCTTCATATACTGCTGGGGAAAGTATAAACAGGCATACACGCTTTTAGCAAGCAATTTTGTATTAAGGTATATCAAAAGCTTTAAAATATTCACATTGTTCCACCCAGTGAGTTTATTCTGGGAATCTTTCATAAAAATGTGGACAAAAATTTATAACAAAAATGTTTATCATAGCTTTATAGCAATGATTTAAAAAGCAGGAAATAAATTTTCTAATAACAGGATATTTAATTAAATTACTGGTATAAAAAGTAATAGAATATTATGATGCTGTTGAATTAAATTAATTAAATTAATGGTATCATTTAAACTACTTTTACATAGAGTTTGGATTAGTGACTACTTTTGACAAAATGAAAAATGCAGGGTACAAAATAGCTATGGAATATATTCTCAACTATGAAAAAATACATATAAATCTAAAAAAGACTGTAAACAATGTTATAAAATATTAGCCATAATATTTTCAGGATGTTAGAAAGGTAGTTTTCTATTTTTTTCTTGATACTTTTTCAAAAATTGTAATTGTAATTATAAACACTTCTTTTATAATAACTTTCGAAAAGATTTGCTTCGGTAAGTTTACTTTCAAAATTCCAAATTTATGTTTCTCTGTCAGTCTCTGGAAGGAACAAATATGGAGTGAGTCTCTTCAAAAAAAAAAGAGAAGGGGAAAAAGCGAGGGAGAGGCTCAGTGTTGTTGGAGAAATATTCTTTTGATTTTGGAAAAGATCATGAAGGAATCACAATTATAATGTACGAAGACATTCTTAGTACCTGCACTCTTTTCTTTTCCTTGCTTTTCTTTTCCTGAATGGAAAAGAAGATAATTTATGAAGAACATCTTCAGCAGAGTCTACGGAAAGTGGCAGCCACAAGGCAACTTGGGGTGATGTCCCCGTGGTCACTACTGCCACGTGTTGTGATGGGCTTTGGTATTAGAAGGTTTTCAGGTAGACGTCTGCTTTCATGAAAGAGTGAGCTATACAAACTCCAAACAGACAGACACTGTAGGATGATGGTAGGGAACTAAGGGTAGGTTGAGAAATAAGAGCTAACATTGACTGTGTACTCACCATGCCAGCCACTGCTCTTAGTGTTTGGTGTGTGTTAATTCCTTTAATCCTTGCGGCAAACCTATGAGTTAGGTGATATTATGATCTTCATTTTACAGATTAGTAAATTCAGCCTTAAAATGTTAAGTAACTTGTCCAGGGTCCCAGGACTAGTAGAGAAATCAAGAATTGAATCCAGGAAATCTAGCTTAGAGCCTTTGCTTTATCATCATGATATAACCCCTCATTGATAAGAGTTCTGAACAATAGAAAGGCAGTACGTTATGCTCAGGTGTTTGTATTCCCATAGCCAGGAGACTCACTCAGTAGGACAAGAATTTAAACTTTGAAAGAAAATAATATTGTAAAAGGAAATAGCTATATTTCCCTGAAGACCTAAAGTCTCATTCAATACTCATTCGTTTAATAAATATTTATTGAAGGCAGGATGCCCTGGAAGTAGAGATAAAAGGCTTACTCTAGAAAGACAGATAGATAAGTAAGTAAATGATACGCTGAAGGGTACTGAAAACCTTTGATGAGTTCAGGCAGGATTGATGTAACTACATGTTTTGTCTTTTTTAAAGATTGGCAACTGAACTAACATCTGTTGCCAATCTTTTTTTTTCCTTCTTCTCCCCAAGCTCCCCAGTACATAGTTGTATATTCTTGGTTGTAGGTCCCTCTGGTTGTGTTATGTGGATGCCACCTCAGTATGGCCTGATGAGCAGTGCCAGGTCTGCACCCAGGATCCGAACCAGTGAAACCTTGGGCCACAAAGCAGAGCGCATGAACTTAACCACTTGGCCATGTGACTGGCCCAGTAATTGCATGTTAATTTTGGAAAAGACACTTGGACAATCTGAACTATAGCTAGGAGACTGCAGAGAGACAGATTTGGAGGTAACATAGCAATCAGGTCAGACGTAGTGAGGGTTTAAAATACAGTTGTCTGAATTGGATAGAAAAGATAGAAATTGGTGATCATAATAGTTGGAGTTCCATTAGGAAAGAGATAGTACTCTGCAGCTGGGTATTGTAATAAGTTTGACATAGGGACTATTTACAGAGTGAGTAGGCGAGGCTTAAGAAATGCAGTGGAGATTGAGCAGTGCCCTGGGGCTGGTACATCAGGAGGTAGGAGCTTTACCACCTCCAAGCCTGATGGGCAGCACCCTCATTCTCTTGCCTCTCTCTAATCTCCTGCTGGTGCTCACCGAAGGCCAAACCCAACTGGTGGCCAGAGGGCAAGGGAGCTCTATTGTTTCAGTCAGTCTCCTTGGGCGTGTGTTTGGGAGGGTGGAGTGGATTTGGAGGGGCATCTGGGAAGTGTGTAGTTCAGTAACCATTCACATATGGCAATAAGAGGGAGGTGGAATCTGCCATGAGTTCTAGGCTTTTGGTGTGGGTCATTATTTCTAGGTCCTGTGACAGGGAATACAGGAAGATGTGCAGAGTAAGGAAGAACATGAGGTGTTCTCTTTGGAATGCATCTTTGAAGTGCATATGACAAATGCATGTAAAACTTCTAGTATGTAATTATTGTATATTCAACTATGGAGAGAGTGTGAGAGATATAGAAAACTGGTACTTACCATGAGTTTACACAGGGGAGAGTTAAAACCATGGTGGCAGATGAGGTAAATCGGGGAGGACATGAAGAGCAATGTGAAGAAGTGACTAAGGGCTGGAGGATCTCCAGTCTTTAAAGATGTGATGAAAGCAAAGGCACCCAGAAGAAGCAGCGCTTCTTGGATGGGCTCCAAATCTATCTAAACCTGGCCACTTTCTATGTGCCAAAAGTCTTAGGTTTGAATTTACTCTATATGAACTCCCACAGTTCCAAGGGGGAAATGCAGAGTGATTGGAATTTTAAGCTGAGAAGTTAAAGACCTGAGCTTGTCTACTGGACCTCAGAATAGGACCTCAAACGATCACTTTTCCTCCTAAAGCCTCCCGCATCTTTCTGGAATAGCGTTATTTGACCATATCCTACCTCACAGGGTGTTTTTAAGGATAAATGAGATAACGTCTGTAAAGCCCCTGGAGAGGAAGCCCTGATGTAGATAAGCACATGCTCTGGTATTTTTAGCTGAGAGTATTGGGTGTTCAGGACGTGCCATTTAGCAATTCCTGGAGCCTTGAAAAGGAAAGAGAAAGGGGTGGGGAGACGGAATCAGTGGCATACGACAAATGTTGTTTTTCAAGAAATCCCTCCCACCCTGAGTGTAAGAATCCACGTCAAAGGAAGCAAACACCATGTGTAGATAAAACAGGAAGGTGACAAGTTTGCTTGCTTGCAACCAAGACGGTGTGATGCCAAAGGGCTAGTCCTGGCTGCTTGTTCACTCTAGGGGGTGGAGGTCCAATTGCTGGTGACTCCGCTGATAATGAAACCAGGGTTAAGTGACTCTCTGTCCCGTACAGAATAGCAGGAAACATCTTCATCACCCGTGACTCCTGGAAAGAGCAATGGAGTTAAAGGGGGGTGCATTTCCTGCCAAGATTCCAGAAAGGGTGCTCACCCTCTATGGAGCCATGAGGACTAGCCTGCTGACCCAACACAAGCAAGGCTGCAGAGTGACCATTGGGATGGCCCACCCTTCTCAGTCCATATCTGCTTCATAAGCACAAAGTCTTTTAGAAAGCAATAACAGGAACCTTGGACAGATAACTTACTTGGTGAAAGGGCTTAGAAGAGTTCATCCAAATGCTTCATCATTGCTCTTTTTCTTCTTTGCCGTTCTGTAGTGAGAATGTTTATTCTTAAATCCCATAGTATGGACCTGTGTTTCCTTGTATTTGAGAAGGCCATAAAGTTTGCTACCTGTTATGCCACAGGCTCTGAGTTAAACATTTTATAGACATCATGTCATTTAACCCTCTCTGCAAAACTGTGATTTTGGTATTATTGATGCATTTTTATAGGAAGTAAGCTCAGGCAGATATCTAAGGTTGAATAGCAAGGGTTAGATCTGGGTTCAAATTTTGTCTCTCTATATAAGCAGCATGGTATTTGGGAGATAATTTAACCTTTCCAAGCTCAATTTCTTTGTCTATAAATTATAGAATATAATTTACATCATAGTATTATTATGAAAGTTAAAGGAGATGGAGCAGTCATAATTTGAATGCAATTTTGTATTATGTCTACATTCTTTCCATGACTACTCTGTTAAACTCAGAAACCAAAAATGATGCAGAATAAAATTTCGACGTTTTTCTCTAGCTGCTTTGCCCCAGTATTCAAATTTATTTCAGAGTAAAATTAATGGGAGAATGTAACTTTATTTTGACCTTGGTCCTCTTGTTAGTTTTTGTTTTCTTAAAGCAGAAGAGGTATGCCCTCTGTAGATATCTATGGATATATCTAGACATGCCTGTTTGATAGTGTACGATTATCCCTTGGTTTGTGAAACAATGACAGACGGAACGTATATTGAGAGATCTGATGATGAAGCTCACGTCGCATCCCCCAGGTCTCTCAGATGAGTGGTTTAGTATCAAGCCAGCAATCACGGTGCAAGACAAAGGACTGGGAGATACACAATTTCCTTCAAGATGGGTAAGTTTGAATCACATGAAGCCATAAAACATTAGCTTTACCAAGGACCCAGTTCTTTTAGTTACAAACGAGGAAATTAGAAGCCAGTTGAGTCCAGTTCAGATTCTCACAGCCAGCTAAGCGTAGAACTAGTGTTAGAGCTCCACGCCCCCAACCCAAGGCTTTTGCTACTTTATCCTATGCTTCTTTTTGCATTTTATCTCTCTTACTTCTTCTCTTAGCTGTTACTCCTACTTTTCTGAGTATTTTTCCCCTAAAACAATGGATGGATTTGTAATAGTGCCTTCCCACAGGAAATTTTCATAAAAATATTTGTAACAGGACTGAACAACAGCATACCTGGAAGCATTTCACTCAAATGGATTCCCAAATCTCTGACTGGCTCTTCCTGTTACAAAGAATTGGATTTGAATCGTTAGTTCAGGCAGTGTAGACGACAATTCGCTTGGAGTTAGAGAATGAAGAGCTATTGTTTCTTTTTAAAAAATGTGTCATCCTTTCCTATATCCTCAGGACTGTCCCTCATTTGAGGAATATTACATATTACAATTGCCATCGAGTGCAAGTAATCACGGCCCCAAGGACAAGCCTCTGGCAGTGAATGCTTTTCACCATTGGAGAATTAGACAAAGTGACAGGGTTAATTCCCACCAGGACAGAAGGGTATTGGTGGTGTGAAGCTATGCTGCTCTGGGAGATACGTCAATTACTTCCTTGACAGTCTGAAAAGCAGTGGAGAAAGGGCTTTTTCTATGCCTAGAATATTACCTTCTTTCATCATTTATCAAGACGTTTGATGCTCTTCATGATGTTGAGTGGGAGGAAATCAAGGTGCTTTCTTCAAACTTGAGTTTGGAAATTCCATTTGCATGAAGTTTGAAAATGATCGGGTAGAAATGAACTCCAAATGTGAAAAGGAAAGACACACATCAGCATGCCCCGTGTAACTTGAGTCTCTTCTTCTGGCAAACCTCACAAAGCTTCATCAGGCACAGAGGGAATTATCAGCCTATTGAGTGGAAAGGTTAAATGAGTTTTATCATCTTCTCACAAAAATGACAATTCTAGTGTCAAGTTTCATTTGCGTGATAAATGTCACTGTGGACAGGGACAGCAGCATGCCCACAGCCTTTCTCAGGCAGCCTGCCTGCAAGATGGCCGAACGAAAGGACTTCCAGGGGAATAGGCCATGAGTTGGAAAGAAAGACAAATTGCATTCTGTGCTCTCTAAGAATGGTCTCTGCTCACCCGCGAGTAACTAAGAGACCTATGAGCTCAGAACACAGCCTTGTTGGGTTCCAGAACAACCTCTGCCGTATAAATTTATGTCCATGTCAATTTATGTCATCAACCATTAATAAAGCTACCTAGGGATCCAGAAGGTTTGATGCCGCCTTTGGCATCTTGGTTGATTCCTCCCACAGATTCTTTGAGTATTTACACCAGATATAAAATGGTTACCAGGATTCCAAACAACTCTGTACTGCTAAATCTCTAGTTTGTGAACACTTTTTTTTTTTTAATAGAAAAGTGCTAGTTAACGCTTAATATAAGCTAACTTCATAGTTGGTACTCAGTAAATTTACATTGAATGAAAGAATGCTAATCGAATATAATGTTGTAGAATTGATTCCTTCCTTTAAGACCTTGCTAATCACAATGCGGTCCAGAGATCACCAGCATCCTCATTAACTGCAAAATTGTTGCAAAGAATGCCAAATCTCAGGGCTCACTCTACAACGACTGAATCAGAATCTGTATTTTAGCAAAATCCTCAAGTGATTTGTATGCACATTAAAGTTTCAGAAATGCTGCTCTAAGACACTGTGCTGCGAGCTGGACGGTTTCCACCAGCTAAGTGGTTATGTCTTTTATGTCTTCTACTCTTAATTATAAAGAATCTCACAGACCTGGATAACTGAAGGAAGCAGCAAATACACACACACACACACACACACACACAAATGTATACATATATAAGACAAAACCTACTTGCATCCTTTTCTAGAAAAAAAAAGTGGCTTTTAAAATAAGTTCCTGATAATTCTCTCATTTCTACTTTCAAATATTATCATTTATGTGTCCACAAGCCAGAGTCCCTTATAAGGTTTTAGGCTCCTGGAAAAGTAAGGATCATATTTCAGTTGTTTCTGTACATCTCTATAGTTTTACACATAATAACTGTTTTTAAAATGGTTATTGCATAGACTCAAACTTCTAGGTAAAAATAGATATTCTCTCTCATATCTCTACATACTCTCTCTTCAAAACACAAATCACAATTTGTAGCCATATATTTCAGTGCCCAATTCTTTAATGTCTGTTTCTCCAGGTTGATTAAAAAAACTGTATGAGAATAAGACAAGATTTGTCTCATTCACTCTTGTACTGTGTTTGCCAAGTAGATGAATGCATAGTGGTAACTGTGGCATAAATTTAGATGTTTCAAAGGCTTCCTTAACCAAGTCGTGATCTGCTTTTCTACTTGGAGAAAAAAAATCTTCCTTATACAAGATCTTTATACAAAAATCTCATTTATACCAGAATTATTCTAAGAATTATCGACTCTTGTCAGTTCCAGCCTGCTCAACTGCTTAGCAGATTGAAAACGTCCACTGCCTCCTTGAAGACACGGATTTTGGACTTTCCTTGCTCCAAGTACCTTCACCTTAAGAAAAAAATTGTTTTCGATTTTCTGAAGTAGAAACTCTCAGTTTCAAGTCTCAAGAACTGTCAGTTTTGTTTTTTTTTTTTCTCTCAGAACTGCTCTCCTCAAAGAAAACTGTGCAGCGTCCATACATATGCAGCATAACCTCAGTCTCCAACCCTCCTGCCATCCCACCACTCTTTCATCTCTGTTTCTTGCTTCTTTGTTGGCACATGAGCACTTCCTCTAGCCCCGGGGACTTTTGGTTTAAACTTTGTTTTGGTGTGTGTGTGTATGTGTGTATGTTGCTCTGTGTTTTGTGGTGTTTCTTTAGCAGCCATTACCATTCTGTGGGTGTTTTCTCGAACTGAAGTGGAACCACTGACTCTCAACAGCCGCTGCTGTTTATGCAATTCTCTGCAAAAATGGCTTCAAGTGTTACCTTGCCTGCTCCACTTCGGGCCAACCACAATGATGAACAGGCACGAACCCCTTGACACATGCACTTCACCTCCCTGACAGGACCCGATAAGATCAACCATCAGGGCTGCAAGCGGTCTGGCATGCTCAGTTCGTTGTGCACGGAGGTGCTGGTAAGCACCGCGCGCTCCTTCACGGGGGCTTGCTTGTGCTGCCAACACTCACTCAGCACCCTGCCTCCAGGAGGTGGTGGGAGGCTGAGTTTCCAGAGGGGTCCAAGGGTGAATTTCAGAAACGGAAGTGGGCCTAGAGAAACTTCTAATAGGTTTCTTCCTTTATCTTGTCACTTTGGTTATTTCCATTCTTGGTTATTTCTTCCCCACTAGGAATAAGAATCAGGAAAAATTTCACTTGTAGTGGGCATTTATGCTGAGCCAGGTTCTGCGCTAAGGCGTGTATAAATACAAACATATAAATATTCCCCCGAAGCCACCTCTCTGCTCTGAAAATGTCTGTGCCTCTGAGCTCACAGGCGGAGCTCAACAGATGTCAGCATCTAAACCAAAGCGAGGGGAACTCACCACCCCTGCAGCCCGCTTAGGGGGTGGTGCGTGTGGTGGTATTTCTGATAGTCTTTTCAAATTTTTATTTTTCATGTAACAAGGATTCCTTGTGACTCAAAAGAGAAAAGGAGCCCTTGATTGGCACAGAATTACATACTAATCGTGTTGTGGGCAGGGATTATCTGGGTCTCATCTTTATTGCAAAAGTCAGACTCAGTAAACTCTAACTGACATTGCCCCATAGTGCAACGCTCACTGTCAGGAATCTGACAGCCCCAGACACAAGGAGCATGTGGAAATCATTTGTATTCAGGAGAAGACGTGAGATCCAGGCTGGCCTGGTGTGGTGGGCAGGTCAGGGGACTTTTGCTCAGTTGAACTGAGGGTGGTAGGAGGTGGGGATTTTTTTCATAGATGGGAAAATTAAGGCAAGAAGCAGAAAATTGACTGGATCAGAGATACACAGTGGGTCAGTGACAAAACTGGTAACAGAAGAAAGGTGCCATGGAGCGGGAATACTTTCCCCTAACTCTATGAAAGATGGCTATTCATGAGAAGAAGCTACTCATTAGAATTTTTTTCAGAAAGACACTGAAAGCCAAAAATTATCAAGAGTCATGCAGAAAAAGAGAGAAATGCCTTTATGGAACATTTGCAATGTTCCAAGTTCCTTAACTTTGAATGAGGTATTCGGAGCTTCATTTCACAGATGGGGAATTGAAAGCTTTGAGAGGTTAAGTAACTTACCCAAGATCACTGGGCAAATAAATAGTGGAGTTGGGATGAAAATGCTGCTGTGCGTGACTCTGTCACCCCAGGCTGCCTCCCCATGTCTAAAGTGCAAAGAGGCAGACAAGGCTCTAACTCTGCCCGGTGAGCACTCACAACCCATCTTAGGGTCTCTGCCTGAGCGTGTTTCCGGCTTGTGAGCTGAACCGTCTTTGGAGTCTTCCCAAGTTTGGGCTGGGAAGCTGGAGCCCTTCCTGCAAGCCATTCCTGCATTCCTTTCATGCACTGGCCACAGCCACCCACTTCTCCCCAGGCTTAGCTATTCTCTTTAGCCACAGACCGTTGGCCTAATATGCACTTTTTTCCTTTGATCCTCAGAGTTAGAGAAATATGGCCCTCCTTAGGTTACCCTGTTAGTAACTGTGAAAGCATCCCTGGCCATCCTCCAGGGCCCAAAGAAACCCACCAACCATCACAGCAGCCTCCGTTACAATAAGAATGAAATCAAGGGTCCATACACCAGGCAGAATGACCTTCCGATTCTAAAAGAGAACCAAAGTAACAGGAGGAGTGGTGGACAAAATTCTTGGAGGCTTAGAAGAGTGCTTCAAAGATTTCTATACCCCAGAGCCCAGGAAGGGGAATTTGGGGAGACTTAAGGAAATCGCTATTCTGAGATATTGTTGGGCTCATCCTGTGAAGGGCAACTCCAGCAAAACGGAGCCCCTCATCCTGAGATTTGCATTGTCCTCTTGCCCTACCCTCCTTTGGCCTCTCTAGGTCAGCTCGTAGTTGGCCTGTTTCCCTCTTTCTAGGCTGAGCTAAAGATGCTATCTCTATGCTACTCAGCGTGGATTTCGGGCACTGTTTCTCACTGCTGGATCAAGAGTTCCCAAACTTTAGTAAGTCTTCACATTTCTGACCCTGAGAAGCAAGTGTGCTGCTTCCAAATCTCAGAATCCCAGATTCCAGACTTCTAAACACTGGACCAGCTGAATCCAGGTCGTAAGATTCTTCAGAGGAGTTTTTGCTCGATAAAAGGGTCAGAAATTACTGGTCAAGAGAAAGTGAGGAGACAGCATGGGGGCATAATCAACCCCTCTTCATCTTCTCTGAACACTTAATTTGTTCTTGCCACAGTTTCTTTTTCTTCAGTACATAATAATCAATAGGATAGGGGCCATTGACACACACACACACACACACACGAAAGAATGGAGCCACTTTTGATCGTCTCTAAGATTCTGTTTCCTCTCAACACTCCTCCCTTTCACAGGAGTTGGAAAAGTTGACTAAGTTACATGACCTCCTTGCTTTCAGAAGCTTAGTTTGAGTCACACTAGTGCCAGATCTTTATTCAAAAAATTTGAGCTGCAAAAAAATGCAAGTCTCGCCCACAAGGATAGCAGCCATTCAAATATTTTAGACCAGGCTGGTCTCGTTTTATTCAATCACAGAGTTTCAAGGCTAGAGATGCCCTTAGGGTCTCTCTCTTCTAACTCTGTCATTTTACAAATGGTAAGCTGAGGCAGTGAGAAGTGAGGCGACTTGGCTTTCACAGGGGAAGCAGAGCCTGCTCTCTGGCCTCAGAACCCCCAGCCTAACATGCTCACCACATTACAGCGGCCTCTTCTTTCTTTTTATTGAGTGTAGCATCAGAACAAGAAGGCTTTAAAGCAGTCCTCCATGGCTTGATGCTCTCGTCACCTCTTCCTGCTTGTTGTTCTTGTATTCGGTTACAAATCTGGCTCTGACCCTTGTTGAAAGGGGTCATTGAAAGTGGGTAAGGAAAGAGAGAGAGAAATAAGCTTGGTCATGACCCGCTCAGTCCATGGTTACTAAGTTTCTCAGGAATGGAGCCTTTTTTACAAGGTTGAGAAGTGGAAGTGGAGGGCACGCAGGAGACACGGAGAAAGGATCCAGGGAAGGGGACGGACACCTGGCAACACCATTAGTTCTGGGGTTACAGGCAATCCCAGGGGCTCATGTTGAGCTCACAGCCTAATCAAGGCACAAGGACAAAGCGACACCCACGTAAGGAACTGCTTGCCCCGGAATTCTAGTATGGACTCTATTCTGTCACTGACTAAAAGAGGCAGGAAGAAAGAAGATAATTTGAAAAACAGTCATTAGGAATGTCTTAAAAAATAGTTGTCCTTAAATTTTAAAACTTATTAAAGATGAGACTTCTTAGACATCCCCTAACTCCAGTCATTCTGACACACTTTTGGGTGGAGGCCGGAAATATCTTTTTCTTGTCCTTATTGTTGGTGTTTCCAATCAGCCAATATCGTCTTTATGTTTTTTTGAAATAAACTTTTTTTGAGGGGAAAAGTTTAGATTTACAAAAAGCTTGCAAAGATAGTAACCAGAATTCAGTAACTTTCCATCCCATTTCTCCTAATGTTAATTTCTTTTTTTTGAGTTGTGGTAAAATAGAGAGAACATTTACCATTTTAACCATTTTTAAGTGTGCAGTTCCGTAGTATTAAGTATATTCACATAGTTGTACAATCATCACCACCATCCATCTCTGGAACATTTCATCTTCCCAAACTGAAACTCTGTCCCCTTTAAACAACAACTGCTCATTTTCCCCTCTGCACTGCCTCTGGAAACCACCCTTTTACTTTCTGTCTCTAAGAATGTGACTACTCTAGATACCTCATATAAGTGGAATTGTGCCATATTTGTTGTTTTGTGACTGACTTATTTCATGCAGCTCAATATCTTCAAGGTTCATCCTTGTTGTAGCATGTGTCAGAATTTTCTTCCTTTTTAAGGCTGAATGATAATCTGTCGTGTATTTATACATCACATTTTGTTTACCCATTCTTTCCTGGATGGACATGGGTTGCTTCCACCTTTTGGCTATTGTGAACACGCTGCCATAAACATTGCATACAAATATCTGTTTGGGTCCCTGCTTTCAACTTTTTTCAGGTATATACTCAGAAGCCTAAAGTCAATTTGTTATATAACCATGGCACATTACTACTCACTAAACTGCTGACTTTATTCAGACCACCAATTTTTCCGCTAAAACGTAATATTTTAATAAGTACCCCAGGAGATTCTGGTTCATTGGGCCAAGGTCTTCGAAGCATTGCTTTTTTTAAGACAAAATTTAGAACATGAAGCAATGCTGCCTGTTGGAGAGAAAGTCAGCCTTAGACTAAGGGTCTGTATCCTGAGCCTAGAACAGGTTCAATGGCAGTCTATCAAGATTCACTGCCTTTCACTGAGCCTAATTTTCTCCAACTTTCAAAGAAAAATAATGGATAGCATAGATGGCTTGAGAGTTATCTGGAGTCTTCTAGAGAGAAGAAGCTCTAGGATATAAAGTTGTTCTCTAGGTAAGAACTTTCCGGAGAGCTGCTGACAAAAGAAAGATTGGCCAGTATTTCTGGAATTTTAGAAGCAGAGCCACTAACACAGAAGCTTTGAAAGGAATGCAACTGGATGTTTTCTGCATCTCTTGCTTGTCTGGCACTGTGAGAATACATTCAGACAGGTGATGTCTGCCGTCCATTGCCACAGACTCAGGCGAAATATACTTTGTCTGCAGATGTTAGACTTGAGGAAGCACTTCCTGATGTGACAGTGGGTGACCCGAATCTTTAGTGCCCTGCTTTTACTTTCCCAAGTGAATGAATCTGCTGTAGTTTCCCAAGTAACTAGTGTTAGTTTTATTTCTTCATATACTCAACACACATTTATTAAGAACTAAGTATGTACCTGGACTCTACTAGGAAATGAGTTTGCAGAAATTGGTCAATGGAACTTCACCCTTAAGACACATGCAGTCTGGTGAAAGAAACAGTACAAGTGTACACACACTTGAGAGCGATGGTTATTACGATTTGCAGATCATTTTGGCATGAATTGAGCGTGGCTTTGACTAAATATCAAGAGTTCTAGGATCCTTTTACAGCAGCATCAGGTCCTTACAAAGCAGCACGGGAGTATTTCCCTGTAGGAACCAGGCCAACATACCCCTACAGAATTGAGCCTCTGAAGACAAGCAGTGAGACTTAAGTATAATGAAGAAGAGCTTAAAGGTCTATAAACATGTAAAGTAGCTTTATTACTGCGGCCCCAGACATATGGTATTCTTTACGCATCCTTTCAACTCAGTCTTCTCATGAACAAGATTTGGGAGAAAATGTAAAAGGAACCCAGGGGACATCTTTATGATGCTTCTTTGGATGTAGCACAGGGATGTGCCTTCATGGTAGAAGCATGTGAAACCCAAACCGTGCAACCCAAGAGACTCCAAGGAAGTATTAAAAGAGGGAAGCAAGGGAAATTTTGAGAGAGGGGAGGACCTGGCTGAAATCTGGTTTGGATTCTTTTAATCTCAGTGACTTGGGAAAAGCCCTAGAGGGCCCTCACAAAGGGAGAGGCGGTCATGACCTCAGCACTAGCATCTTTACATCTTTTCTGAGAGGTGTCAATTCCTGGGGACCCCCTTGTGGCGGCCCTGACTCAGAAGGAAACTCACCAGCTACTACAGCACATCCTCACAGACCACTTCCTGAAGGGCTTTGGGTTTTCCCTAGAAGGCTCTTGTTCATGTACAGATCCTGCCAGGAACAGACTGGGGATCAACGGCTAGACAGGCCATTTGAAACCGAGACCTTCTATATAATAAATACACACACCGCAAAACATAAACAAAGGACAGCTATAGGGAAAGGAAGGAAAAAAGCAGAGCAGATGTCATATCTTCCTGTGAGTGTATGTGTCTTTGTATATACATACGCACATCCACTCACAGACACATCCACACTCACAATTTATTTATTATCTGTGCCTTATAATACAGACATGAAAGGTAGATACAGAAGTAGGAAAAAAGTACCTCTTAGAAGGAGAGAAAAAAGATCAGTCAATGACCTGCGTCAGCCTTTCCCAACTTTCTGTGCTTTGGGATAACAGAATTTTGTAATCAAATAAATTTAGGAAAGGTTGGATTAAAAAAATTAAAATATTCATTGTCAAGCCTCTTAAAATTGTTAATCTACTAATGGGATTACTCTTTTCTCACACTTTTGGTCATTTTTGAAAAGCGTCTTGCAGCAATGATCTGCAGAGCACCCTTTGGGACACACCAACCCAGGATGACACAGTTGCTTTCTTTGAACATTAGTTCCGCCTGGGCTTCCTGGCCAGCAAGGCAATTAAAGAAACGTGATGGGTTCTCATTTTTTCATCAGATAAAAAGCTCTTTTTTGTTTTCAGATTCTAAGTTAAAATGAAATTTTGGATGCAAGAAGGTCATTGAACTACATAATGAATTATCTCTTTAATGCTGGCTTAATAGAAAATGTAGAATAATAATAATTATTATTATTATAAACTATATTAAATGTTTGGTATAAGCCAAGGACTTAGGCTGAAAACTTATCTCAGGTAAAGACATTTTGCAGTTGGAGAAGGGGTGCAGGCCTGTTGCTTTCTGATAATCCTATTTAATAAAAATCGTTACATTTAGAATTCTTTAAACTCCTGTTCCTTTTTTCAATTGAAATATATTTGACATAAAAAGTTGTGTAAATTTAAAGTGTACAACATGTTGATTCGCTACATTCATATATAGTAATATGATTGCCATTTAGCTACAGTTAGCTGCTCTATCAGGTCATTTAGTTATCATTTCTTCTTTGTGTATATGGTGGGAATGATTAAGATCTAGTCTCTTAATAAGTCTGTTGATTATAATACAATATCATTGTCCATCTTCACTACACTGTGCATTAGATCTCCAGGACTTATTTGTCTACGAGCTGCAAGTTTGTCCCCTTAAACAACAGGTCTCCAATTCCCCCACCCCCAGCCCCTGGGAACCACCACTCTACTCTCCGTTTTTATGTGAACTCCTTCTCCTTGAATAATAATTCATGTATCTATGATCTGGATAGGAATTGCAATTCACTAATTTACATTTCAAGTCTGTGGCCAGATCCAAAGCTGCTTCCTAATGGAAGAAATTTCCACAAACTTTTGATACTGGATATGCAGATGACAAAGTTTGGACATTCCATCAGGCATTTGAGAAGACTTGCCTCTTCTTTAACCTAAAAAATGGTCTTCTGATCCTTACAAAGATGGGCCCTACAGGAATCCTGCAAGCAGGTCCAAGACTTTCTCAAGACGTCATCTTGGATTTGCTCCGTTGTTCAGAGAGGTGCTTGAGTGGGTAGTACAGACCGGCAGGGATGGTTGGCTGAGTAACCACAGCAAACCAGGCCATCAGAGTTAAGGACAAAAGGTATCTTCCCTTTTTTGATGGCAGATAGTTTCTTAGAAAGTAAAGAAATGCAGAATATCTTGATCACAGCTGTCTTATCCCCTTGATCTCGTTACTCCTTTTTAGCACAAACCGTTCGGGACAATTGTAGTGAAAATCATGATAAGGAGAAAGTGATGACATTCAAACTAATCTAGTATATCTGTCACGAGGTGGCGATAAGCAGGGAAGGCCTAACAATTAAGTAATCAATAACATCAATCTGTAATTGGAGACATAGCATTAGCTGCTCCCTGACTACTTCTCCCCCGACCACATCACCCCACAACACACACACACACACATACACTGGCATTAACCAGGCTGGGTCTGGTTCTTTTTTGGGGGGGCATCTATTGCACCCAGTGTTTCTCTTTATCAGAGAATTTACCACATGATTTTGAAATTAATTGTTTATGTGTCCTCTTCCTCACTAAACTATACACTCCTCAAAGATAGGCTCAGCATATTGTCATCTTAAAGCCCTACTGACCAGTGCAAAAAGTACTTAACAAATGTGTTGAATATATTACCTCTATTGATTTATGCAATGCTTACTGAGGAATTTGACTAGGTGTTTCCTTCTTTGATTTAATCCAGTCTTTTTAGATGAATGGCCCATGAGAAAATAAGCGTTTTAGTCTGGACTATAAAATGGAGATACCACCTCTAAAGAACCTACACATCTCTTTTCAGGAGGACTACAACTTTAAAACATAGCTACAATAATGCAAACGTAAGATAAAACGGGTCAATCTTACCCGTGAATTCAGTCAAGCCTGAGAAAATCAGAATAATAATTATATGCCAGAAAATGGACAAATAAAATCTTTATTCCTTACATGGAAATAATACGAACTCCTTAAAGAAGAGTAAGAAATTGGGCTCTTTACATTTTGATTTTTATCTTAGCATCCTCCCCTCAATGTTTTTAGGTATTGAAATATTATATTCTAGAACAGCACTTTCCAACAGAAATGTAATATGAGCCACATATGTAATTTTAAATTTTCTAGTAGTGTTATTTAAAAAAGGAAAGAAAAAGGTGAACTTTAATAAAATATTTTATTTAACGCAGTTTATTCAAAATATTATTATCTCAACATGCAATCAATATAAAACTATTTGTGAGATATTTTGCATTGTTTTTTTATACTAATTTTTTGAAACTCAGTGTATGATTTATACTTATAGCACATCTCAGTTTTGACTAGTCACATTTCTTTGCTCCATGGCACATGTGGCCAGGGGACAGCATCAGTCCAGAAAGCCCATCACATCAGAAAAAGCTATCTGTTTCCTTATAGCATATATGGTTTTGTTGAGAAGATATTAGCATCAGAATTGATGGGTCTTGTAGTGTTAAGATATAGTATTTGATGACAAATATTTAATAAGTTTTTAATGTGTTCTAAGCTTTGTTCTAGGCCACGGAAATATAGTTGTGAACAAAATAGTTAAAATTTCCTCCCTCACAGAGCTAACATTCCAGTAGTGGGAGACTGACAATAAACTAGACAGACAATTAGCAGAGTTTAGGTTAAATGTTGATAAATGCTAAGGAAAAAATTAAGGTGGGTGAAGAAGAATAGAGAATTTTCAGGCAGGAATTTAAGTTTTAGAAACAGTTGTCGGGCAATGTCTCACTGAGAAGGTAATATTCGGTTAAAGATTCTCGCATTGGTAATATTCTAGGAAAATCACAGTCTTGGGTAAATTTCATTTTTATTTTAGTAAAGAAGATTGATGATGAAATGTGTAAGTGAATCTGATTTAACTTTTTAAATTAAATCTTTCATGTATATAAGACTAAATGAATCAAACAAAACTGCTTTCATTCAATAAACGTTTTGTGAAGGCTAACTGAGTGCTAAGCATTGGGGTGGCAAAAATAAGTAAAACTGTCTCTATTCTCCTGGGGTTTGTATCCTAAAGAGTGTATTAAAGTATTAATTAAATACTTATAAAGATAAATATGTAATTAAAAAGTGAGATCAGTGCTATAAATTCAGGAAACAAAAGGACCCAAACCAGACCTGAGCTAGACTGAATGGATGCGTGAGTTCCCTGAGCCAAAACTGAAGGCGGGCAGTGGAAAGAGCATTCTAGGAGGATGGAACAGCATGTGTAAACACTCTTGGTAGCGTATTTAAGAAACACAAATAGAGCTTGTCTGGCTGGAATGAGGGACAAGCTCTATCAAAATGAAGATGAGGTTTAGGCTGGGATCTATAAGGACTTGTCTGCCATGTTAAAAATTTGATTTTTTATCCTAAGAGAGTGGGATACCACTTAAGGTAGTTTGTTTTTGGTAAGGTTTGTCTTTTGAAATAATCATGATGGCTGTGTTGTGGCAAGTGGATTGGAGGGCTGGCCAGAGACCAGTACATAGGTGCCTGGAGTTGTCCTCAGTTCAGGATCAGAACGTACATCTCATGAACTCAGACAACCAGTTCCTCATGGTGGAGAATGGAGGGGCTTTTAGATACTGTGACTATTCAGGTGAGGTGGATGAGGGACAGTCTGAAGATCTGAGCTCTTGGAAAAGAGGCTGTTAGATGGTGCAGCCGGACTACGTTGCTTGTAAACGAAAAAGTTAATGAGACACAGATGTGACAGAGTCTAACCAGGGAAAGTGTCAAGATGGTGTAAAAGGGAATTTTGACTGCTCGGGACTAACTGGACAACTTAGAATCCTCACCTTAGCCTTATGGGTTGAATAACTTGCTTTGCATGTTTCACTTCTGCTTATGATGGCTTCCTTTTTTTTTTTTTTTATGAGAGTGAGTAGAGTGCAGGAGACAGTCACTAACTGGTTTTCCCATTTTTAAAAGATTCCTTTTAAATGGGAATGTGATCAAGATGTAATGTTGTTAAGTTTCTTGGAAAGTCACAGTTGATCAATGTAGTTTCTATATTATGCTTGTGGGGGTCACATTCAGTGGCACAACCTAATCCATTCTATAAACTTGATAAGGAGTAATCTAACATTTTCTTAGAGCCTAATAGACAGGACAGAGGACAGAGATTTGGAAGACTTTAATGTTAAAAGAGTTCTTTTGAAGCTTTCTGTTGCTCGAAAATAAGTAGAAAATGATGCTACAGAGTTTGGAGTAACTTTATAACAGAACATTTCTTATACCGGAAATCTTACTGGGAAGATTAACAATAAGAATAGCTAAGATTTATTGCATACTAACTATGGCTAAACTCTATTCTAAGTATGTCTTTCTGTGTAACCTTCACAATAAACTTAGAGCATAGGCACTGTGATCTTTCCCTTTTTATAAAGAAGCAAACTAAGACATAGACATCAGGTAACTTGCCTCAATTCTTGGACATTATATGAATTGGGCATTATATTCAGCTATGATTTGAACCTCAGCAGTGTGATGCAGGAGCTCATGTGCTCCTGGCCCCCTTACTCCTTGATTAGTGTTTTCCCCCTTTACTCGTGTAAGCACAAGGTGCATTATCCCACTGAGGCTCATAAGGGAGTGTGTCTTTTGAACTGAAATGGTGTTGAGTAGATGCCCTGTGTGACTGTGGCCACAGAAATAGTTGTAGAGTGTCCTTGAAGTTCTACTTTCCAGGTTGTCCCTGAACCAAGCAACCTTACTGCATTCTCGGGTCCATCTGCTCCTTTGGGAACCTCACATACTACACAAATAGTACCTGCTGGGAGCAGATGTGCTTGGGCTGTCTCCCTGTGCTCTCCCAGGCTTTCCTCAGTGTGCAAAGACAGATACCCCCATAGAGAGCATTCCTCATTGAGAACCCTAAACTCTCTTTGTTTCATCTCCTTGTAAGTTTTCATGAGCTAAATGTATACAGTGTACCTCCCGGCTATCTACTTTTTAATTGAAATGATTCTCAGGCTATCTATTTTATTTGAAAACCTAGGCTTATATGATGCTTATTTCAGTATACAAAAAAGGAAGAATTTCTCTGGCAGTCCTGTAGGGGTATGTGGTGAAGAGGAGGAAAACACTGGGCTTAGTCAACCAGGATAATTACCTGAGAAAGAGCCTCAGGCAGAAGCACACCCACTAAAAGTCAAAAAGCAGAAGACTCTCAAGGACCTCATTTTGCCCTTCTCCTTTCCTTGGGAGGGATTTTAATTACATGATTACACCTAACTGAATTTTCATTAAAAATGCTTCAAAGTTATAGGAAAATCCCCAAAGAGTAGGCAAGCCAAGAGGGGCAACGTTATACCCCCTTTAATAGCACCATCATAAGGGAGGCTGGAGACCAATGAAGTCAAAGCAAGGGGAGGTATTGCTGACCTTCTAACCTTAACATGCCCAAGAGATGAAAGTCATAGCAGATGTTCCAAGGCCAGAGCCAAGTGCTAGTTCTGATCCAAAGAGTGATGGAACCCTTTTCTGCTGGGGCTGCTACTTCCTTTTTCTGAACATTCATTAAGCAGAGTCATTCAGTTAGCCATTCATCCATCATTCTAGAGATAGGGAGATTAAGCAAATGTTTGTCAGAAAATTGGTCTGTGTCACAGGAGTGCCCATTTATGCTCTCCTCTTTCCCTTCTCACCACCCCTCCTTGTCATACTTTCTCTCATGGACTTCCCTGGTTAGTTTCTCATATCTGATTCTCTGCCACCGACCATGATGAGCAGGTCTCCTCAGCACTCATTCCTTTCGGACAAAGCCCCCTGCCACCTAACACTCCACTCAGCAACACACATCCCAGGGTTCACCCTCAAAGCTGCCTCCCTTGCCTTGCCTGGCGCGCTGGGCGAGAAAGGGGAAGAGACATCTGGGGATGGGGATCTGAGAGGCCACAGCTCTTTTTTGTGTTCACAATATTACTGTTGCTCTTCTGTCCCCTCTTGTCCCAGTCTATATTTCATTTCTACTTCCTTTCTTTGTCCCCTGCCGGAGAATCGCTCTGCATTGTCGAGGACCATCTTGGTTTCTCCCGGTGAGGGAATGTAGAGTTGGAAAAGAGGTGGAGCTGCTCAGGTGTAAACTCCAGGGGACACCAGAGACAGAGGAACAAGACCCTTCTGGTTCCGTCATCACCATTTTCTCCCACTTTAACTTCTCTGCCTGATAGATGGAAAATTATTCTTTGGAAGAACAGTGTTTCATAAATCACTTTATTCACAAAATCCATCTTAAGAGCCCCAATTAATTGCGACAATGGCTAAAAGAAATTCCCAGTTCTAAAGGACCAAACTGAGAAAAGCTGAGGACAATTTTCAGAGGTATTCTGGACAGCATAAGATATTGAAAGACCTGCTGAGGTAAAGTGAAGGAAAGAGAAAATTGTTTACATAAAGAGTGTGGCAATTAATTGCTTTGGGACTTCCTTTGGAGCGAATATTTAGTCTAATGCACTTCACTCTGTCAGTTCCCCTGTCTGCAGGCTTTTCTTCCATCAGCTAATGGCTTGGTCTAGCCAGTGGCTCTCAGTCCCGGGCCAGGGGGTGGGGGTTGATGCCACAAAAAACAGTGGGGAGGAGCAGATGACTTGAAAGAGATAAGGATGGGGAGTTGTAAAAACAGAGAAGTTCCTAGAAACAATCCTGTTTCTTTACTCATTCTTGTTTTTGTGGGATTCTATAACCAGACCTGTAAGAACTTTTATGGGGTGTATGTAATAGAAAGAGCCCTGAGCTTCCATTCCTGCTCAGATCTGTAGGCACAAGCTGTGACTGTGACTTAAGGCCGGCCATCTCTGGGCCTTGGTTTCTTTGGCTCCCTACGCAGACAAAGACAGGTGATAATCGCCTGCTTTCAGGTGTTTATTATTGCCTTCCAGAGAGGTAAGCCAAGTCTATCTATTACTGTCCCTGAACTAAAGTGCTATGACGTATGGGTCCCTTTATCTATATATTCATTTATTAATTCACTTATTCTTTCAACAAATATTTGCTGATTGCCTACTCTGTGCCAGGCACTACTTCAAGTTCTACTGCTAGAGTGGTACATAAGACACAGTCCCATCTCTCAAGAAGCATAAATTTTGTAACCACAGGTGACATTTATTTAGCAACTTTCATCTGTACTTGCCAGCAACCATGTGGATGCACTTTGCAGAATGATTTTATCCCACCACCAGCAATTCCTCTTCTGCGTTGGAAACTCTCTTGAATGTCCAAATCTTCCTTTGCTCCCAATACATTGCTCTTCAGCTTCCTTCCATTAATGCTCCAACCACTCCTTTCACTGATTGCCCCTCATTCTGTTAGATTATTCTTCCTTCTGGACCCCTGCTCCTGCTCTTGATTTATGCTTATAATTGAGTAATTCTTCTCATGTCATTTTACATATAACATTCTGTCTTCCCAGTTACACTGAAAACTTTCTGAATGTGGGATCTACTTCTTTTAATTCTTACTGATTATTCTTGAGCAACAGTAAAGTAGAGTTTTATTATACAGCCAGACTCCAACCTTTCCTCCTTTGCATTACGTTATTTTTGCAGTCTGCTATTCTGCTCATCAAGGCATGCTTAACAAACAGCTGTGCTTCACTTCTTGCTCCACTGTTTGCCTATTTGATGCTTTCCATTGGTAATACTTGAACATCTATATTATTCACTGCTGTCTCCCCTGCATGTAGCAGAGTACCTGGCACAATAACGGGAGCTTAATAGATATTTCTTGATTCCAAAGAACTGATTGACTGGCTGACACAGAAGTAACAATCCACACAGTCTATAGGGTGACCAATCTTCAGGAGCATTGTGCTATATACAAGAATTGTGGCGCCTGACTGCAAAGTTGTACAAATGCTTACTCCTTTGCCCAGAGAAGCTGATGTTGAAGAAAAGGCTGCTACTGAGGCATAGAATGATGCTAAATATAAGAGACTCAGAAGTCTTTTCTAGCCTTCCAGAATAAGTGTATTTTGGTTCGAGGACATAGACTGTATGTTTTTACCATTTGGCTCATAAAAAGGAGAGGGAGACAGAAGGAGAATGAATGAGATTTAAAGATGCTACACTCCTACTTTTGAAGATTAAAGAGAAGGCCACAAACCAAGGAATGCAGACAACTTCCAGAATCTGGAAAAGAAAAGGAAATGACTTCTCCATAGAATGCAGTGGGAATGCAGCCCTGTCACACATTGAGTTTAGGACCTCTGGCCTCCAGAATTATAAGATAGTAAATCTGTTTTGTTTTAATCACTGATTTTTGGTAATTTGTTACAGTAGCGATAGGAAATGAATGCAAGGTAGCAGGTCCCAAGGAAGCCTGAGAGAGCTCAGTAACAACCCTAGGGGCTGGCAATACACATAGACAATCCAAAATGTCACACAGTGATGGTTCCAGAACACTGGCGTGGAAGAGCTGGATTATTTGAGAAGAAGAAGGATACCTGCTTTATGAGGCACAAATTGAGGTGCTGAGTTTTCTAAGAATCAATAGAAAACAATTTTCCCTGGAGGCAGAAGAACAGAATTAAGAGCTTGAAACCCCTGCTAATTGTGACCACACAGACCTGGCCTTAAAAAGCCAAAAAGGACTCATGGATGTGGAAAAGAGAATAAGAACATAATTCACACCCAAAATGAGAGTAAAAGAAGGTACAGAATGGGACCTATGAGCAGCTTTCTATGGGATGAAGCGTGATATGTTCTTAAAGTCCGATTTACTCCTCAAATCTTCCTTTCCTGACTGTCTTGGTACCTGGGTTGAAGGCGTGTCCCCAGTCTCCGTAGTTTGGGTATCATTTACAGAGAATATCGCTGCTATAAAAGAGTTTGTTCTGTTTAATCAGACTTAAAGTATATAGACATCTATTAAATTGTGGAGGGTGATTTTCTTTATAAAAGATTTCATGTCATTCCTATCAATAGGTCTCCAAGACCTTATTGGATTGGCGCGATATCCAGAATACAAGCTCTCCAGCAGAAGCTGCTCCTTCCCAAACCCAGTGGGAAGTCCCTGAACTGCACCTAAAAGAGATGGAGCAGCCAGATCCCAGAGTCAACAAGGTTTGTTTAATTGACCCCGTTTCTACATAGCCCACATTCACCCTTTCTTGCAGCTGTCTCTTTCCTATTCTCCCAGCCTCCCTGCAGGTAGTCCTGACAGGCACTGCCCAGGATTTCTGAACTTATTTTACTTTCTGCCTTTATCTCTAGATGGCCAATGTTTCTATGCAACCATATTTTTCATGCACATGAATTGCATTTTGCTCTTACCTATTTACTTATATTTTTTTTTTAAAAAAAAGACTTTACTTTTTAGAGCAGTTTTAGGTTCACAACAAAATTGAGCAGAAGGTGCAGAGATTTCCCACATAGCCCTGCCGTCATACACACACAGCTCCCCTATTGTCATCATCTCCTATCAGAGAGGTACATTTATGACAATTGATGAACCTACATTGACACATCATTATCCCCCAGAGTCCACAGTTTACATTAGGGTTCACTCTCGATCTTGTAAATTCTGTGGGTTTGGACAAATATTTAATGTGATGGATCCATCGTTACAGTGTCGTACAGCCCATTTTCACTGCCCTGGAAATCCTCCGTGCTCCACCTATTTATTTCTCACTTCCCCTAACTCCTGGCAACCACTGATCTTTTTACTGTCTCCACAGTTTTGCCTTTTTCAGAATGTCACATAGTTAGAATCACACAGTATGTAGCCTTTTCAGATTGACTTTTTTTCACTGAGTAATATGTATTGCTTCCTTCACATCTTTTCATGGTTTGATAGCTCATTTCTTTTTAGCACTGAATAATGTTCCGTTATCTGGATGTCCCGCCACAGTTTATTAACCACTCACCTACTGAAGGACATCTGGGCTGCTTTCAGGTTTTCTGGTAATACTACACTCTAGTCTACTATTTTATCATCTGTTTTATCAGTTCAGTTATTTCCAGATTATTTTATCTAGCAATTGATGGATCATTCACATAATCATTAAAATGTAAATCCCTTGAAGGCAGGAACCATCAGATGATCTCTCCTTAAAGAAAGATGGAAGAACATCACAGATTCTTGGACTTGGAGGGAGAGGGCTGCTCTGTCAAGTAGTGGATTCCTCCTATTGAAGGTACTCACTAGGGAGGCTGCTTGGGTACCTGTCTAGATGTTTTGCAGAGTGCTTATGAACTGGCGGCAGCTGTTATATTACGTTACCTCTAAACTCCTTCCAATATTATAGTTCTATGACCTTAGTCATTCAAGTGGCACCCTCAGAGAAGTTCTACCCACCTGGGCCTTTGGCTGTAAATGATACCAAAAATGTGTAAGATCCCATATGAACTTCTTCATGATTTTCTCTCCAAATTCATCTCTTTCAATTCTCCCTGTCCTGCTCTGTGTCTGGTCATACTGAAAAACTCACTGTTCCTATCATAAACTCTGATCTCTCTTACTTTTAGCCTGGACTCACTGCCAAGAATGTAAACCTTTGGTCTGTCTTCATAGGCTGCCCCTCTCTGCTTCTTTCAGGATTCAACTTAGATACCATGTCTTCTATGAAGCTTTTCCTGACCCTGTAAGACTGTTCTAGATGCTCCTGCTCTAAGTTTCTATAATACCCTGAGCTTATCACAACTGCATCTTAATTTGCTGTTCATTTTTCCAATAGACTGAAATCTTCTGGAGCCAGGGGCCATGCCTTGTTCTTTCTATATCCCCAGGGACCAGCATACTGCCTAGCATATAGTAAAGGCTCCGTAAGCTTTTGTTGAGTACATGCTTAAGTAACTGAAATTAAGTTAATGAATGATTGAATGCCCAAATGCATCGATTTTGTGCTCAACTTAAGCCCAGTTTTCAGTTGCCATGCTCATACATCGGCACCACTGGAAGTGTTTAATAGATATGGAGAGAGAGAGAGAGAAACAAAACTGAGAGCATTTGTGTGCCAAGATATATTTTCTGCTTTTGTTTATAAAGGCCTGATTACCTAGCGTTCAGTTTAGTTTTACACTCCAGAGGCTGGAGACCTGGAGTGAAAGTGTCAGAAAAAAGCATTGCCCATTTCCTATGAGTGAACCAGCATAGCAGGAACTTGCAAAAGTGGAAGAGTATATCCTCCCCATGCACTGACTCCTGCCTGGGCAATGCGGGCCACTTTCTGTTTGGCATGATTTTACAGGTCCCCAAAGTTTTGTTAGCAACTGCTTTTTTCTGCCAGCTTGCCATTATGGATGAAATCTCTGCAACTGAAATAGTCTTTTCACGTACAATTGTATCTCCAGAAGTTCGCTTTTTACACACAAAGCAGGTGCCTAACAGAGGTATCATCATCAAGGTTAATGAATATGGATGGTTTGACAGGATCATTTCCTATCACTAGAGAATTGTGCCCTAAGAGAATGGACCACAAAAAGGTTCTTGGTGAAGAATCTGATGTCAGGAAATGTATGGGCCTGAAGTATTGAGCAGGTAGAGATGGGAGACCCCAGTGTGAAACTCTTGTTGGGTGAAGTAGCTCCAAGTCTTGAGTGTCCTTCTGGAAAAAAGGGGGAAAGTGGATGAGGATGAACCAGGTTCTCGGTTTTGTCATGGCCTGGTCCTGCCCACCCCTAAGATGGGATTTCAAGGTTAGGACATATTTTTCTTGGTATGTACCTGATATCGCAAGATATCTTGGTTTCTCTGTTTTCTTGTGAAGTTGTAAAGCTCTCTGTCTTCAGGGCGTGTCTCGTTGCCACAGTGTAGAGTGTAATATTTTGACTGCAACTTTGAAAATAGAGTGAAGTTTTGTGGCTCCTTATCTTCTATGATTGTGCTTAAAGAAAACAAAAAATATAGCCTCAATGTTATGCAGAAAAGGCCTGAATCAAGAAACAAGATAGTTATTGGCAGAGATTATTAATATAGCATGGTCACACAGCCTTATTTCCAGAAGGTCATGAGCTCTACTAAATCCTGTTCGGTGAAATCTCTTCTGGGGAAGGTTCTTTTTTCTGCTTGGCACTGGAGGGACTCTCTATGAACATTCTACCCTCAGGGTCAAATTCTGATGGGATGTGAGGTCCTCATAATTAATAGCCACAAATAATGGAAGCATGGGACTTGATACTGAGAGAAAATCTCCATTCCCTGTGCATTTCCAGGCTTATTCCCTTAGTTGTTAGTCTTGCTTAATAAACCAGTTTCTAATGTGCTTGTCTATTTGCTCATCTATGCCAACCTAAAGTTGAGAGTTTGAGGAAAACATAATTTTCCAGATGCTCACCTCATGTTCTGTTTCACTTACAAGTGTAAACTCAGAACGATGGTTCTCATCAATCTTTTGTCTTTCTACAGAACTTATTGCAAGACCAAGAAGAGTTGCTTCTGAGGTAAAAAAAAAAAAAAAAGACTAATGCAAAGAGTGAAAAATGAATTTTTTATATTTTACACTGACCACAACACATGGTTGAGAAAATTTGAATAACTCTAGCTAAATTTTGAAAGGTGCTTCAAAGCATATAAAGGGCTTTCACATGTATTTTCTCATGTGATTCCTGTAAACTTGGAAAATAGTGGGTACTCCATTTCAGAAATGAGAAAATGAAGGCCCAGAGAAGTGAAGCAGCATGCACAGGCCGCACAGTTCACAGGGGACTGGGCTGAGACCAAAACCTGACTGCAGGTTGCACACTTTTAACTCTCACCAACAACAGAGACAAAAGAGGGTTGGCCACCCAAGTATTTATCATGATGCATTTTGGAACTCCAGGCTGAAAAACAAACAAACAAAAACCCCTACTAAAGATTAAAACATCTCTAATTCAAACACCCAGAAAATATAGCAATTAATTTTTCCTTCGAGGAGGCAAATACAGATGGGCACCTGGCTGCTTTCACATGGTGTTAACACTCACGTCTGACTGGCCTCATGATCTCCTGGATCTTCCTAAGCCAAGGCGCTGGGGCGCTATTTAATCAGGTTGGAAGTCCCGGAATTTAGCTATTCTCCATCTCTATTCCTGCAGACTGCTGATTTAAAGATGTGAAGCCACTGATTATCTAACAGTTAAGGAGAAGTGAATCCAAGTTTCAATGACACAGAGATGAGAGGTCAGGACAACACCTGAGCCTATGACCGGCAATTAATTAGACAGACAGCATCTTGCATTTGGAAAGGACCTTAGAGGCCTAATCCAATCTCCCTCTTGGTATGGGATTCCTTCCACAGCAAGCCTGACAAATTTGCTCCTGGAATAGGGATTTTCACTTGTCTTGAGGCAACCATTCTACTACTGTAAGATGGGTTCTCGTTGTTAGAATGGTAAGTCTGCCTTTCTGACCTAGTTCTGCCCTTTGGCGCCTTAACAAATATGGCTACCTGTGCATTCCCATATTATTTTCCCCATATTTGAAGTCAACTCTCTTAGCTTTCTTAAAACCTCCTCTCTAGCAAAGCATACGCAGCGCCTCCAACTCTCCATACCCACTGATCTTCAGGCCTCTCTCCAGATGGTGTCTCATTTGGACATTGTTTTTTTCCTTTTTTAGTGAAATGTCCATTGCTGAATTGGGTCTGTTTTTCCTGCTTAAGCTGACCCAATGTTAACACATTTTCAGTGCTTTTACTGGTCACAAGCTCCACACTAGTGGGGCTATATATATGGTGGTTAGTGATAAGATCAGCTCCCTCGGCTCTGTAACCCACTGGAGTTTACCAAATGAGAACTGGTTTGCTTCATGTAATTTACCTCAGAAGCCACATCACCAGCAAGAGGACCATTAATTGTCAATGTGCAGGCCACAACTAATTTGTCACTTGGAACCAGTTTTTGCTTCAATAAACTTTTTGTCTATCTAGTATTGCATCTCTTAAAATACAGAGAAAAAACAGGTAGGAGACTAGTTTACCAGCAACTTTGACAAATAGCCCCTGAAGGAGAGTAGTGACATTTGGAAAGTTGGTGAAAGCTGCTAGAGTCAAAGCAACTTCTTAAAAAAAAAAAAAATTGTGGCTATGCTCTGCTCAACCAGGCCACACCTGTTTTGAGAAACCACCAAGCGTTCTGCAGATAAACAGAGATGCCAGGCCTGACAGTCTCTAAGGCAACAAGATACCGATCATCATTGTACATGTAAGAGATGGAAAAAGACACTGGTGACAAACAGTAAGCCTGGTTTTTTCATCTACCCAATGGTGTAGCAGCAGTTGGAGTAAACCCTGCCTCAAAAGCTCATCTCACATCCAGTCTCCAGCCCCAAACTCTAATTGTAGTGGAGGGCAGCCTGCATTTGGAAAAATACCTGAGAGATCTGGACCCCACCCCTTAAGCAGTAATCCTGTGGCCTAATGTGGACTTCCAAATGGGCTTCTGGGGAAAGAAGACAATTTGTAGCCCCTGTGTTCCCACTCCTCACCTGCAAAGTGAAATGAAATGTTTACGTGGCTTGAATTCATGAGGGTGTACACTCGGGGATAAGCCAGTGAACTTGGATGACACAAAGAGATAACTTATCTAGCTTGGCTTCCTAGCGAATGGCTTGGATTTTAATTAGGAAATCACCATCAAAATGCAACCACTTTCCTGCTTTCAGGGAATTTAGATCTATCAAAGATGTATAACATCGCACTTTCCCGTTTGTTGTTATTTCCAACTTGTGATATTTTAACAGGAATAAAGCAAGTGAGCATTTAGTAAGAAGATGGAAGAGGTGCAGGATGGATCCAGGAGTTGGAGTGGGAGCTTGTCTACTGCTTGTGAAATTATTGCATTGGGGTGACTTACGTCTGTGTTTTCTCGATCCCTAGACTTTGAGCTGCTCTGTCATGTTCATTGGTGCATTCCCACTCTTCCTGGTGTCATGTTCTGTACCTTGTTGATACTCAAAAACTATTTATTGAATTGAATCACTGTGTTGATTTGAGGAGATATTGCTCAAAGACACTGCGGATAAAGCAAAATCTCAGCTCAGGACGTGGGAAAACATACTGCAAAGATGGACTAATTAATGACTTAATGAACCTTGAAAAAACAAAAAAGAATCATAAATGCCAATGACAAGTATTAGTTTATGGAAGCCTAATTATAAATAATAACAGAAGAAATAACTTAAATGATCCAGCTGGTCAGATAACAGCCTCCTTATTAAAAGGCCTGGTCAGGATAAGAAATGTTAAATAGAAATGAGTGTGTGGGGGGGGGTGGGGTGGGGAGAAATGTGTGGAATTAATTATGGTGGTAAATGTAAGCAGCTTTATATCAACACTAAGGAGTACAGTAGAGACATCACAATAAAATTCTAAATATCACCATATTGTATTTATTTGATATTTTATTGTGAAAAATTTATAAAATATAAACAAGAAAAGAGACAAAAGCAAAAATCACAGAGTCCTACCACCAAGAAATAAAGCCGCTGTCTCAGTGTTCTATCTAGGTACCCTTTGAGTTTGTCTTTCTTTACAACCACAACACATACACAACACACTTGCTATTTCACTTGACAGTATAGCAGGCCATGCTTCCATGTTATTTAAATATTCTCTATCTTTCATGGCTATATATTATTTCATTATATTTATGTATCATATCTATGTGTAATATATGTCACGTATTAATGAATATTTAGGCTAACTCCACAGTATTTTTTTTCCCCCTTCTTTCTTGGTTATGCTTGTTGTTAAGGCTTCTGTTGATATTGTCTTCTGGGAATATCATGCAATCTATTTTTCTGCTAGCAGTATATAGATGGGCCTTGTATCTTCTAGTTTAAGAGAAGTGTGGCTATAACTGAAAAATGACACGACACACATTTTCCTAACATTTAAGAATACTTACTGTTAAAAAATAAGAAGGATTTAGGGGAAGTAACTTACTCATCAGATCTATCCCCAAAGTTGATTGTTATAACACTGCACCACTTTGTTTTGTTTAACATAAGCTTTAGAATCAGGTCAGAATAGTATCATTTCAGGATATTTATATCAGTGAGAGTTAAATCAATATTATCACTTATGAGAAAAGAATCCTCAAAGTATATATCCTTATTTTTAAAAAGGGGCCAGAGAGAATCTGTGTGAAAATACTGAAATGCAAGCCAGTCTTCAGAGAGTGGCTTCTGCCTTCTAACTGGACTCTCCAACCTTACCTCCTCCACCTTTCTCCGAATGCTTCCCATAGGCGCCCTGCTTATGTTCTACACCTGAGAGACTCTGCTGGCCATCATCCCCAAATTTCTCTTTTCTTCTTCTCTTATGAAAGCCAGGATGATGGTTTAGCTGGTGAGAACACAGAATTAGCAAAGACAAAGCCACCTCATTTGGGTTATTTACTTTGATTAGAAGAAAATAAAAGACTCCTCCATAGACCCAGGTCACCTCTCTCTCACCCCCAGCCAGTTATCATGGAAGAAAAGATGGGATTGACTGGCTCAGGACAACTTGTCACCACAACTACAAAAATTACGTAGCATAGAAGCCCAAGTTACATTGGGTTAGGAGTGTCATCTTGATACACAGAACACAACAGCTTTCTCCACTCAGTGGAGAAACCACAGGTCTCCCACTCAAACCCTTTGAAATACGATAATCATCCCATGAGCTTATGGCTGGCAACGGTATTGACATAGAAACATAGCACAAGTCTTACTTCAGAATGTCCCCATTTGTAAAGGAAGGAGTACTTATTTAATGAGTGTTTCATCTCTTTACTTAGTGACATTAGGGTTAGTGCAAAATAATAACTCTTAACTTCGTTCTTTTTCCATTCTTAGCTTCCTGAAAAGAGATAAAGCTTAGAGATGCTGAGGTCTGACTGTCCAAGTCTGAGTCCCAGTTCCTCTGTTTACTAGCTGTGTGACCTTGGCAGTCTCTTAACCTCTCTGTATCTCAGTTTCCCCATTTATCACAGTGGACAATGATAGCACTTCCCTCCTCGTGCTGCTGAGGATTAAATCAGTGAATACATGTAGAGGGATTAGAATAGTGCCATCCATGTGCTAAACGCTAGTGCTGCTCTGATGCTTGTTCCTCAGTTCTCATCAACGTTTGGAAGCACAGCTTCATGAAGGCTTGTCATGACAGATGGTGCTGCTTCATTGCAGCCCCTGTGAGTGTGAGTCTAAGAATATTTACTGAAAGCTGTAATTCTAAACCCTGAAGGGCCCCAAGGCATTAGCGAAGACTGTGGGAAATTTGTAGAGGGCACCAGAGAGTCATTGCTTTCACTTAAATGATTATTGCTTCACCAGCCTTTTCCCACCCATCAGTGCAAGACAAATCCACAGAATAATAAGAAACATGCATGGCAGTTGGGTCAAGAAAGCAGAGTAGAGTCGAAATCAGCAACAGACAGGCCAGTACTATTCAGCCTCTACTGTTAAGACCCCGAGTTGCCATCCCCTCCCCTTTCCTTCTGTGACTAAACAAACAGGCCACAAGCATGTGAACACATGTGCACACAGAATTCCCACAGCCATTTAAAGGAGCCCCTGGTCCTGACCAGGGTGAGCTGTTTCTTGGGTCAGATGGGGTGATATTCCTGGTTCCAGGCTCAGAAGGAGGCATGAGGGGAGATGGCTTCAGGGCAGGGACTGGAAGACGGTCTTGCCTGGAACCTGTAAATGTGCCTTTCCCTCCCTCAGTTTTCACTAGCACATGGAAGCCAGGGATTCAGATCGAACAGTTGGTTAACGAGATGCGTGTAATTCCCTTCTTAGCCCACATGCTATATATTGTATTAACCAATTTCCCTAGTGGCCATTCCAAAAATGTTTAAGAACATATTGTTCCTAGATTTATGGTGACTGAAGTAAATCAATTGGAAGGAATCCCATTGCATTAGATAATACAGCTGGGAGTTCAAATCTCTTTCCTTAAACATTTGTCAGGCAGCGTCTCTTCTCACCTATGTCTAACTTCCTTTTTGATAGTAAATGAGACAAATTTGTGCTCCATTTTCAGCCAGACTGATTCCCAGGGAAGTCAGGGAGATGGCAGAGTGCTTGTGAGAGGCCAGCATTGACGGGGGCTTGGTTTTCCAGAAGGAAGGAAACAAGAGCCCTCAAACTTAATCTTAGAGTTCATCAGAGCACACCCGACTGCTCAGGAGAGCTCCTCTTCCCCAGGCCAAATTCTGATTTCTAAATTACAGATGAGAAGAGTCTTCAGAAACGTGAGGCTTAGAGAGCAGAAGTCTTGGGTTTGAGTTTTAGCTCGACATTCACTCATCTCTGCACTTGGACCAATCGTAACTTTCTGAGGTTGTCTGCTCATCATTCAAACGGGATGCTGAGAGTGCCCACCTGCTGTGATTGTGAGGACTAGATGACATAAAGGATGTGAAAGCATTTTGTCGACGTAAAGTGTAAAGCAAATATTAACAGTTCTTATTGCTGATTTTTTTTTTTTAAAGATTTTTATTTTTTTCCTTTTTCTCCCCAAAGCCCCCCGGTACATAGTTGTATATTCTTTGTCGTGGGTCCTTCTAGTTGTGGCATGTGGGACGCTGCCTCAGTGTGGTTTGATGAGCAGTGCCATGTCCGCGCCCAGGATTCGAACCAACGAAACACTGGGCCGCCTGCAGCGGAGCGCGCGAACTTAACCACTCGGCCACGGGGCCAGCCCCTTATTGCTGATATTTTTCAGTAGGACATATAGATGCAAAACACTAAGGCCTAGAATTGAACACTGTTATCTCTTCATGCCAAGCTCTGAGGGTGACACCAGATAATATATAAACAGACTGTGAACATTCCATCGCACTAAAATTGTGGTATTCTTAGGTTAAGACACAAAAGACATATCAAAGAATTAAGGCTTTTGTGAAAAGATAAAATGTCCCTTTCCACAACACTAAAAGCTTCAACATTCTCATTTGCCCTTTGCCAGTGGAGAATAATCCTGGTTTCACGCCTGTGTCATCACACTTGTCCCTCCTGAGTGGAAAGTCATTTCCTGGGAGGCTTTGTTCTTTATGAAGATGCTTTACTAATCTCGGGAAACTTCAAGTTTTCTCAGATTTCCAGTTGCAAATGAAAAATGTACTAGATTATCTCCCTTTTATATTTTGTACAGCTTAAAATAATGAGGCATTACTTCAGTGCCACTCTTCTCCGTCTCTTTGTTCTAAATAAAGAACTCAAGATTCCACCATGTGTTAATCTTCCTTACTCTCAGGAGAGACATGCAAACACCTAAGAATTGGGAATTTGAGGGATGAATGTTTAAACAATTAGCATGGAGACTTATCCAAGGTCACCAAGTGAGTAAGAAGAAAAAAATGGAGCGCCTGGCAATCTGAGCTGCTCCTAAAGATCCCCCAGGCAGAACCATCACTGCATAAATACTCGCATGGCCGACATTTGCCAGAACAGATGTTTTATCAAGCCTACTGGACGGCAAGGCCCACCCTTGCCTATCTACTCATATCTGCTTTTATTATGCTTTGGGGCTCTCGCATGATAAGACCTCCCATATGGTACTTGTATTAACATTAAATAATGGCCATTGTATTGTGTATACTATCACCATAGAAATATTTACTTAGTTGAACACAGACACCGGTCAAGCATGGTGATTGAAAACAAGCTAATCATAAAAACCATTCATGCTCACATCTATTTATAAAATCTGTTTCACTTGTGCCAGTTAAGTATAGGCTTTGTTCTAAACAAACACACGCAAACTTTCTGCACACCCAGAAACGTGACAGGCGCCCCTCCTCCCGTCTTCAGAGAACTGGACCGAGGGAAGCGGCTGGTGTGTGAAATATCAAGCACGCTTTCTGGGGCTCAGCTAGGCTCCTCTGAGCCTGGAGGTGGTCCAGCTGCTGACCCTTGCTTTCTGGGTTGCTTTGTTCTCCCCGCTGTCTGGGATCTCCCAGGCCTCTGGTTCTCAAACTTGGGTGTGCTCAAAAGCAGCTGGGATGTTTGTAATTACTGCAGATTTTCCAGCTCTACACCAGAGAATCTCTGAATTGCTGATGAGTAGGGCCTGGGGAATGGATTTTTAGGAAACACTTCAGTGGTTTGCTGTTGAGTCTCCATGTTCTCCACTCGAGCTATGGCTGTCTGGACTGGTCTCTCCTAGGGCTCCTTGCCTCCTGCCCCTCCTGGCCCACAGCAATTGCTATGGGACTAGAGCTAGCACTACTGAGCGCTGCCTTTCGATGCCCTTGGATTTTGTTTCAACTGAGACCGGTGATTTCCACAAATGTCTACCCCTTAAGTTGTGTTTAGCAAAGAGCCTGAGAATCTGGGCTTTGGGGTCAAACAGTCCATATCTGCAACTTACTAATCACATCGTCTCTTGTGCAAACTGTAACTCCTCCAGGTCCCTTTTTTTTCCCCACCTATAAAACGGGGATAACAATGGCACGTGCCTCGTTGAATTAATGTGAGGGCCATGGCCATAAGGCACGTGAAGCGTTCAGTGCCTGGCACACAGTCCGTGCTATTAGTATTTCTGTTTCAGAAATAAAATAAGTTGAATTGGACGGTCCTTTCAGATCAAGGTGTTAGGGAAAATGCCCCCTCAGGGAATGCGGTGTAGTGAAAAGGACGGAGATGACCTGTATTCACACCGGGCTCTGCTACCAAAGGGCTGAGTGACTGGACCAGTCCCTCGCCTTCTCTGGAAGAATCTATAAAACCTTACCTGTGAAATGAGGGGATAGGTCCAGAGCAGTGATTTCCCCACATTGTGAGCAGGGGATTCCTTTTGAATATCAAGAAAATAATAAAATACCTGCTTGGATTTATACTTGCAGTGTTCATTGATACGCAATGACAAACGGTTTCTATATATTATGTAATTTAAAAAACGGATTAATATTTATTAATCCCCGCCCTATTTACATTTTTTTTTTAAATAGTCATGCTTGTTTTGTCTGAGAGACATTACTTATCAGACAACAGACGATGTTTGGCGAGTCATGCAATAGCTGCAGCCCCCAGTAGTTGCGGCCTCTCAGAGTGGGAGCCACAGGTTCAAATGGTTGTTTTTTATAGATCCCTCTTGGTAACAGAGGTGGATCTGGAAGCCTAAATTGTGAAATGGATGTCCTCAGAGAAGCTCTGGATAAATGACAGAGGGGGCGCTATTTAAGATCTCCTCTTTCTCTCTCCTCACTTCTATCCTTCGGCCAGGAAAGAACTCCAAGGCAGCTGTGTTTATTCCTAAATAGTTACTAAGCACCCACTGTAGGCAGGCACTGTTCTAGACGCTTGGGGTTTGTCAGGGAACAAACTCCATGCTTTTCTAGTAAACCCACACCTCTGAGGTCTCAGTTTGGAGATCACCGGCTTCTCAAAGATGGCCCTTCGTCTCTGAGGCTAGGATTCCTGGGAAGATCCAGGACAAAAAAAGCAAAGCTTGCTTTTGGCCACCAGCTCCTTCCTTTTGTCTCCTTCCACAACTTTTCAGTTGCTTCTTTCTCTACTTTACACATTTTTACAAAACCAGGAACTGAGCCTGTGACTACAGACAAGTGCCTTTCTCTTTCTAGACTTTAGTTTCCACATTTGTAAGAAGAGAGTTGGACTCTAGATCTCTAGCTCTGAATTGAGTCTAATTAACTGAGCAGAAATAATACCACCCCATTTAGCTCAACTATCTCATCATCCTCCCCCTCCATACCCAAGTAAACACTTTGTGGTGTCTTAGAAACAAGCCACAAAATGTTAGTATAACTTCGAAGCTATGTTTGTTAGCAAAGTTTAGTACTACTCCTCTCTGTAAATGTCAATCTTTCAGTCCCTATGACAGACAATCAACAATGTTTTTCTCTTTAGGCCTAGCCAGGGGATTGATTGAGAGTTACAGCTAAGAAGGCCAAGGTAATGACACCAAGAGCTTTGGAGATACTTGGGTGTTCAATGCAAAACCAAAAGAAAAAATCCTCCCCAACCCATAGCCCCAGTCACACTGTCCAGCCACACTCCAGCAGCTCTGCTCTGGGAGGGAAAACACACTATGTTGGGTAGATTAATTTGGAAAAAAGATTGAGAGTAGGCCAAAGTCAACTACGTCTCTGTGCCAGATTATTCCATGCTCTGCTTCTTCTTTGCTCAGTGTTCTGACGCTCATGCATGCTCAACATCTGATAAGTCAGCTAAGGCCTCTCTATTGTAGAGGGTCTTCTAAGGGAAATAGAACTTTAGCAAGGACTGATGTCCTGGCCTTACTCTTGCGGGAAGTCAGCAGCAAGAGAAACTTCAGATTAGTGGTAATACAGGTAATACACCCTGCTAAGATAAGTGGGGGGCTTTCGGGGAGCACGGGCCAAATCTATGCTTGACTTCCACCTGCCACCAGGATCAGCATCTGAGCTACTTCCATGTGCCCTATATCTTGCACATCTAAGGGAGCCTCTCTGAAATGATTCTGTCTGGGAGAGGAATCTGATATATAAACCCATGGAGCAGGCTTACTGAATGCAAAGTGGTTACATTAAGGATTGGGGTTCTGTTTATTGACAGGGTCATGGCCTCTCCTGGTTATGACCCCCGAGGGACCCCTGCATGGAAACGGGATTTGTAATGTAACACTAACAATAACACACTAGAGACAGCCGTGACAGGGCCCGTTTCTCCTACATGCTGCAGCTGGCTCCCCAGGATGAAGACAGAGCAAGGAGCAGAGAGGGCAGGCAGGGAGCAGGAGACAAAGGAACACGGGTGGAGTGGATGCGACTGGAGGTTCTGGGGCCAGGACCCCAGTGGGGGCTTCTGCGATCCCTGCGGTTGGAGAGTTCGCCCCCTGCTCCTGAGACTTCCTGGGACCTGTATCGCTCCAAGCTCTCTGGATGGCCCTGTTGGCTCTGGAGGCCCACTCCCTCTCATCATGCCCCCAACCTCGATGCCCGAACCCTCTCCACAGATCCCTCCTCTCACCAAGCAAACCTGCTCACAATCTACCACACCTCCACTCACCTTCCTTTGTTTGTGAACTATTTATTTTTTTCTTGCAAGGACTGAGGAGGTACTAAGGCAGAGCAAGGAGAGAAGGAATGGAAACCTGAAGTCCCAGGAATTTTCTAACGGATTTTCCAGTCCACAGGCAGTCTGGACAAGACTGGAATGGGACATCTGCAGCTTCTGCCCTTGTCTCTTTGGGAGAGGATTTGGAGGACTGTGAACTACTTTTCGTGGAGCAGAAGGGGTCCCTGAAATCACACCACACTGGAAACCCCCTCCTCTAGCCTTTCAACAGTAGCTTCTTTTCTGGTCTACATGAATGAGAAATCCTTGTGAACTTATGGGAACTGACACAGGAGAATTTTCCAGTTGGCAGTTGAGTAGACGGTTTAGAAGAATAGCCATGGTCTCTGCTATTTTTTTCTATCAGGTCTGTACTTCACCTTTCACTCATCCAACAGGCAAGAAGCACCAGTGAGTGGAGATTCTAGAATAGGCTGGCAATCATTCAGCGGTGATTTCCAGAGGAAATAGTTAAGAACCTTTTCTCCATCATGCACTCTGGGAATGTCAATTTCCTTGAACTGAGGGTCATGAACAAGAACACTGTCGGCAGTCCCTCGATGGTCTCAAATGAGGCCCTCCCTTCCCGAAACCCTCCAGTATGTGAAGTTTCCGACAAGTTTTCTTTTCTGAAGCCAACATTTAACCAAGCCTGGTGTCTCAGAGGTCCTCCTGGGGCCAGCAATTTTTTACCATGCATTGCTGTCCTCTTGATGGAGAAGCCAACTAACTCAATGATGTATTTGAAGTATTTAAAAAAATCCCAGAGAGGTGGCCCTGTAATTGCCTATACACATCATATTCACGTAGAGTGGTTGTAATGGTTGCCTGGCCATTTGTCACAGTAGCTGGGCATGCCCAAGCTTCACAGACAAAATGAGGGAACCTCATACATAATTAATTTACCATCTCACCAATTTTCCACACTTAATTATCAGAATTTAAACTGAATAAGGTTTCTCTGGGCCTTTTCCTGGTTACTGTGTGGAGACTTGGGCCACAGAATGGTAAATTTTATGCCCTTGGTTGGCTAAACTTGTAGATAAGTTGCAATTTTTCTAATGATTTCTTCTTCAAAATACACCTCTCTGTATATACACACAAGCTCATACCCACCTCAGCATTCAATTCCCACCTCACCCGTGAACATTTCCTAGACCACCATAACTCACAGATGTGTCTTCTATTTATGCGTGTTTGAACTACATAAAATATAGCCCTGTATCAAACTTTGTACTGTTGTGTTTTATCACAGTTCATTAGTTGTGTATTCCTTGTTTTCCTCACACAACTACATGGCCCCTGAGGGAAAAGGCTTTCAGACATTCTCATCCTACACTGGCACAATTCTCAGCAGGTTGGGCCGTTCATGCTTCTGCTCAGCACAAGTGTCATGGCTGCATGGGAGTGTCATGATAGCTTGGAATTCAGTGCTAGTTCACAGCTTTAGCCAGGAATTGTCTTAAAGGCAGCCAGCCAAACAAGAGAGTCCCAGATTACCTGCAAGTAATTTAGATATTATTTGTCTAATCATTGCATGAAACCAACATGATTATCGTCTCACATTTGGATCCATTGTTGTCTTCTGGCTCTCACTTTCTCTCTCTGTCTCCCCACCCCATTTTCTCCCTTCTTCTTCCCTCCCTCCCTGTCTTTTTGCAAAAGTAGAGACAAAAGTTACCGGACGTCTCAATTGTCAGACTTCAAAGTCTTTGCTAAACATTTGACATTTAGCAGTGTGTCCCCTCCCGCTCCTCACCTCATCTCGCTTGCCTGGGCACAAGCCTCAGAGAGATAACCATATCAGGCAGAATAAATGAAGCTTGTTTCCTTCTAAATTTGCTTCCTCCCACACAGCATGGCTCTGTGCCCTGGGGTTGGCAGCGCACTTTACCCCAGACCTCTCTCTATTGACTCTTAGGTGTAGGCAGTAGGCTAGATAGGGCAGAAGAATCTACGTTCAACAGACAGAAATCATGGACCTTTTGAATCAGAAAGTGTCATCTAACATTCGTGTTTTGTAGATGAAGAAACTGAGATCTGAAGGAGGACAACGAATTGTCTGAAATCAGAGTTGGGTATGAACAGAGCAAGCACCAAAAGCCAGAATTCTCTTAACACTCAGTCTGGTATTCCTTCTGCTTTAACACAAAGACTCAGAAACTATCAATTTCAGCAGTAACCCTGAAAGTTCAAATAGCGGATTTCTCCAGTATCCATGTAGACTAAATTCTCCCATGGTTCATCGGGGTAACACAGAGAACCCGCCTCGGAGGAGACCAAATAGAGCTGCTTCCTACATGACGTGAGGTCTGTGTGAGAGGGAAGCAGCTGAGTTCGCTCTAGAGTGTGATCTGTGCACCAGATTCTCCCATGGACATGGCATTATCCAAGACTTGACTGCTGTGGCCTGTCCCCGATCTACTGAAGGCCAGCCAGGTGTAACTCTCCAGCGTAAGGGAACATGGGGACCACAGACAGGAAAGGAAGGCTGGAGCTACTGGATATAGGGCTGGTTTCTGAGGAGAAAGAGTACATACGTCCCTACTGGGATAGCCAACAATATCGCCCCAAATACCCTTGAGAGGCTCAGAAATTCCTCTACTGAAGTTCTTTACTTTAGGTCTTTAGGGTATTTTAGACAGGAATCTACAGAAAAGTAAAAATGACTCTGTAAATGGTAACACTTTACTAGCAACTGGAAGATTGGATAGGGATAAAACTCGGGAGAGGAAAAATTCAGAGAACTCCTAAAATTTTGGCTGTTTCCACTCTCCACCTTCTAGCTTGTGCATGTGAACACACACACACACACACACACTCCGTTGTGCTGTCTGGAAAACCAACAGAGGTTGGCAAGGCCTCATTGATCTGCCACCCTCTGGCTGAAGCAAGTCTTTCACCTGAAGCTGCCCCCGACTTGCCAGCTGTGTGAGGCAGCACAGCCTCAGCTTGCTTCACCACCTCTGGGGCTCAGCAGGATGTTCATAGCTCCTAGCCAACCTTCTGCTTCTAGAAGGTTTGGTGAATCTGGCCTGCCACGGTCTTCATGGGCACCTGGAGCCCTCACATGTAAAAAAACAGTTTTGAGCTTTTTTGGCACAATCTTGTCCCGCACTCCCAGCCTCCAGGGTCCCTCTGCCGCAGGAGAACCTCCCACTCTCGTTCACCATTCTGCCTGTGTGCTTCCCAGCCGGTGAGGGCAATTTTTCAGAAAACTATTTTTAGAAAGAGTAACCTCAGAATAAACACAGCACACCAGATGCTGGTGTTTTTCTGGGGCAACTGAGCTGGGGATCATTTGTTTAAAGAGAAAGGTAAAGAGCCGTCCTTGCTCTTCTGGCGGCGTAGCACTGCGCAGATTGCTGGGTTGTACTCCCTCTAGTGGCATGATTTTAGAACACATGTCTCCGCCCTGACCCAGACTGGGAAGACAATTGGAGATGGAACTTTTACAAGGATTCAATTTTACTTTACATGTAAGCTTCTAGTTTAAGGATAAACGTAAGGATAGATTGCATCTTAAGTTTATGAGTATAAAATGTCTTGAGAATATTAGGGCAATTTCTCTGCATCTTTTCCTTATTTCTGGAAGGATTGAAAACTATGTAAAACTATACTTTGAAAATGAGGCTGTAGTAAAACTGCTGAACACCTCTGGTGAAATAAAACCTACTCCCTAAACAGAATCTGCATGTGATAGAGGGAACTAGTAGGGTAAATGCCATACTGTACACCTCTTTCCTTAATAAGAGTCAGTAGTTCTGCCGGCTCCACAGAGAATGAGAGAAAAAAGAACAAGTCAGAGAGGGGATCAGTCAGTCTAATATAGGAGAGAAAACACAACAAAACAGCAACAAAAAAGCTTTCTGATTGTAAGACTTGAGAGACCAGAAGCATTACCTAAAAGCACCAAGGATGTCCCTTTCAGAAAGTGTTAATCATATTTCTTATAAGCATAATCCTAATGAACTGGATGCAGCCAAAAAGACAACAAAAGAAAACTAAATGACATTTTATAGACTTTCTTAATTCTAGGATTGCACAATGCAGTGCCATAAGATTCTTCTGAGTGGAAGAAAGCTGTAAGTGACAAGGTCTTCGTTGATCTGAAGACCTTAGTCATCAGATCAGAAATGCTTATCAGTGTGGAAAATAGACAATGGACACTTACCTAGTCACATTATAAATGACTAGGTTTCTCCTACAACCTGGCTGTGGCTTATTAATTCTAGGTGACAGAGTGAAACCAAGATGACTATGGTTGAAAGGAGGGAAAATGTATAGTAACTGCCCAGTCAAATCATGCTCATATCCCTGAGCCCATTTTGAGTCAGACATTGTAAATTATGGAACTGCATTCATTCATTCAAGAGAAAGCATTCCATTCACAAATAGTTTAGCTGAACTGACAATTGATTCATTGTGAGTTCTTTTGCTGAAGGGCTGACTGGTTTTCCAGAGTAACAGTCTCTTCTTTGACTACTCCTTTCTCTCTGTACACATTCACCCTTTTTGCATATTTTTATTCATAACTTATCTGACTTCTCTCAACTACTGGTAGTGAGACCAACAAATCTATTCCCCTATGGCCCCTGAGTACCAAATGACACTATTTGTACCCTGAAATGGATATTCACAAAGATCATTTGGTGCTGATTTTCCTCCACACATTGCTGAGTTTCCCTTTGTTGCCATAGAACGGAAGAGATGCACCCTATCTGACCCTGGGAGCAAAATTATCCCTGCTGACCGAAGGAGTGGCGTTGGGAGTGGGAAAGTGGGAAAGATTTTATTTCTTCCTTTTTGGTTGTTCATTCTTTTTTCACATATATATTTTTCAACAACTAATTATAGAAGACCTATAATCTGGAGTAGGTCTTAGGGATCAGTAGTAAACAAAAATCAAATTCTCAAAATAAATGAAAAAGAGACTAAAAAGACAATAGAAAGGATCAATGACACTAAGAGCTGGTTCTTTGAGAAGATAAACAAAATTGACAAACCCTTAGCCAGCCTCACTGAGAAAAAAAGAGATAAGGCTCATATAAATAAAATTAGAAATGAAAGAGGAGAAATTATAATGGATCCTGCAGATATACAAAGGATAATAAGAAAATGTTATGAAAAGCTATATGCCAACAAATTAGATAACCTGGAAGAAATGGATAAATTCTTAGACTCATACACCTCTCAAACTGAATCAAAAAAAATTAAAGAATCTGAATAGACCAATCACAAGTAAAGAGATTGAAACAATAATCAAAAACCTCCCAAAAAACAAAAGTCCAGGACACTTCACCGGTGAATTCTACTAAACATTCAAAGAAAATTTAATTCCTATCCTTCGCAAACTATTCTGAAAAATCGAAGAAGATGAGACGCTTCCTAACTCATTTTACAAAGCCAACATTACTCTGTTACCAAAACAATACAAGGACAACACAAAAAAGGAAAATTATAGGCCAATACCACTGATAAATATAGATGCAAAAATCCTCAACAAAATATTAGCAAATTGAATACTGCAATACATTAAAAGCATGATACACCAGGATCAAGTGGGATTATTCCAGAGGTGCAGGAATGGTTCAACATCCACAAATCAATCAACGTGCTATATCACATTAACAAAATGAAGCATAAAATCGCATGATCATCTCAACAGATGCAGAGAAAGCATTTGACAAGATACAGCATCCATTTATGATAAAAACTCTGAATAAAATGGGTATAGAAGGAAAGCACCTCAACATAATGAAGGTCATATAGGACAAACTAGCAGCCAACATCTTACTCAATGGTGAAAAACTGAAAACCATCCTTCTGAGAACAGAACCAAGACAACGATGCCCACTCTCACCACTCTTATTCAACATAGTACTGGAAGTTCCAGCCAGAGCAATTAGGCAAGAAAAAGAAATAAAAGGGATCCAAATTGGAAAGAAAGAAGTAAAACTGTCACTATTTTTAGATGATATGATTCTATGTATAGAAAACCCTAAAGAATCCATGAGAAGACCATTAGAAATAATCAACAAATACAGTAAAATTTCAGGGTATAAAATCAACATACGAAAATCAGTTACATTTCTATATCCTAATAATGAACTGGCAGAAAGTGAAGTAAAAAATATAATCCCATTTTCAATTCCAACAAAAAGAAAAAAATATGTTCGAATGAATTTAATCAAGAAGGTGAAAGAACTGTACATTGAAGATTACAAGAGATTATTGAAAGAAATTGAAGAAGACATAAAGAAATGGAAAGATATTCCATACTCATGAGTTGGAAGAATAAATATAGTTAAAATGTCCATATTAACCTAAAGCAATCTACTGATTCAGTGCAATCTCTATTAGAATCCCAGTGACATTCTTCACAGAAATTGAACAAAGAATCCCAAAATTTATATGGAACAACGTAAGACTCCAGATTGCCAAAACAATCCTGAGAAAAAAGAACAAAGCTGGAGGTATCACGCTCCCTGATTTCAAAGTATACTACAAAGCTATAGTAATCAAAACAGCGTGGTACTGTCACAAAAACAGACACACAGATCAATGGACAGAATTGAGATCCCAGAAATAAAACCACACATCTATGGACACTGATCTTTGATAAAGGAGCCAAAAACATACAGTGGAGAAAGGAAAGTCTCTTCAGCAAATGGTGTTGGGAAAACAACAGCCACATACAAAAGAATGAAAGTAGACCATTATCTTATACCATACACAAAAATTAACTCAAAATGGATTGAAGACTTGAATGTAAGACATGAAACCTAAAACACTTAGAGGAAAACATAGGCAGGATACTCTTTGACATCAGTCTTAGCAGTATCTTTTCAAACACCAGATCTACTCAGGCAAAGGAAACAAAAGAAAAAAATAAACAAATGGGACTACATCAAACTAAAAAGCTTCTAAACAGCAAAGGAAATTACCAACAAAACAAAAAGACAACCCACCAACTGGGAGAAAACATTTGTAGATCATACACCTAACAAGGGGTTAATTTCCAAAAAATATAAAGAACACATACAACTCAACAATAAAAAAATGAACAACTCAATCAAAAAATGGGCAGAGGATATGAACAGAGGATATACAGATGGCCAACAGGCACCTGAAAAGATGTTCCATCCACATCATTAATTATTAGGGAAATGCAAGTCAAAGCTACAATGAGATATCACCTCACATTCATCAGAATGGCTGTAATTAACAAGACAAGAAATAATAAGTGTTGGAGAGGATGTGGAGAAAAGGGAACCCTTATATACTGCTGGTAGGAATGCAAACTGATGAAGCCACTATGGAAAACAGTGGAGATATCTCAAAAAATTAAAAATAGAAATATCATATGATCCAGCTATCCCACTTCTGGGTATTTACCCAAAAAATCATGAAAATCAACAACTCAAAGTGATTTATGCATCCCTATGTTCAACACAGCATTATTATTCACAATAGCCAAGACATGGAAGTAACACAAGTGCCCATCAACGGATGAAAGGATGAAGAAGATGTGGTATATATATATACAATGGGATACTACTCAGCCATACAAAAAACAAGATACAGTCATTTGTGACAACATAGATAGACCATGAGGGTATTAGGCTAAGTGAAATATGGCACACAGAGAAAGACAAATAACATATCATTTCACTCATATGTGGAAGGTAAACAAATACATAAATAAGGAGAACAGATTAGTGGTTACCAGAGGAGAAGGGGGTGAGGGGAGGATGAAAGGGATAAAGGGGCACACATGTATGGTGACTGATAAAAAAGCAGACTATTAGTGGTGAACATGATGCAGTCTATACAGAAACTGAAATATAATAATGTACACCTGAAATTTACATAGTGTTATAAGCCAGTATGACCTCGATAAAATTATAAAAAATCAAATTCTTGCCCTCAAGTAACTTTTATTCTAGTACACGTGTGGGAAGGAGCCAATAGTAAACAAACAAATACATGAGAAGATTCTAGATACTGATAAACATTATGTAGAAAATAAAGCAAGGTAGTGAGTGAGAGAGTGACTAGGTAAGGTTTGACAAGGAAGTGTGGGGACCATAAGGAGCTGTAGATGCAAGACCTTGTATTGAGCTTGGTCTTGAATCTCAGCAGACAAGAAAGATGGCCATAGTGGTGGCAGTGTTGGGGCATGTTGAGATGTTGAGTGACACAACCAACGCCATGGTTTTAGAAGTTTCCTCTGACACTGGTCTGTAAGTAGGATACTTGGAAAAGAGTAAAGCCATAGAAGCCAATAAATTGGTTAGGAGATTGTTGTAACTATCAAGAAAAAAGATAATAAAGTTCTGAACTAGGTGGTGGCAGTAGGAATGGAAAAGAGGGACTGCAAATGAGGAATGTAGAGCAGAACTTCCTTAATCTTTAGATTTAACATAGGATTAAAAAATAAAACCTTGTGTGAGTTAGCCACATGAGGATGTTAAAACAAATTAAACACTACAGTCACTCTACTTTATGAAAATAAGGCCATTTTAACACAAGAAAAGGTAGAAGAACATAATCTCAGAACAAAGGGGAGTCCTCTAGGTTGATAAGTTTTAATTTTGTGTATAACTAATTGGACTGTCTTATTTTTCTCTTTGCATCACAGACCAGTAACCACTATATACAGGTCCAATATTGTCCTGAGACCAGCATCTATAACCTGTGGGTTTCAGGCTTACCTGAAAATGTGATGGGCTATGAGGCTAGAAGAAAAAAGTAGTGTAAAAGATCACTCCAAAGTTTTGTACTTGGATGAACAGGTATTTGAGAGAACCATTAATAAAAATTAGGAAGAAGAGGAGGTAGGTTTGAATTAAGAATAATATATTTGGATTGAAATCCGATAAATTTAAGATGTTAGAGGCACATCCTTGATTAGATCTTTGGTGAATAATTGTAGGCATAGTACTGAGGTTAAGGTTAAGAATCAGAACCACAAACGTAGCTTTTGGAATTGTTCAAATGAAAATAACTGAAGCCATTGGAGTGGGCATAATCTCCAAGGGAGAAAGGAGGAAGGAGAGGGGATTAAAGACAAAACATTGGAGAAATTTAACAGGTAGAAATTAGACAGAATTCAACGGAAAGAGGAATTCCAAAATAGTCAAGAAGATCAATAAAGTACAGCAGCCAGGTTCAAAGAATGAATTGATTGTAAGAAAATTGAGGCCAAAACTATAGACATTATCTTTCTAAAGGTAAAAGGAAGGACTGAAGATATTCCATGCTAGTAAGATATTTCATGTTTGTTAGAATGATGGAGATCCGAACACATTTATAGGGAGGGGAGAAATTCATGATACATGACGAAAAAGTAATTGATGCAATAAAATGCCAAGGGAACCTTGGTGGGGATGTCGAGGAAGACATTTTGAAAGTAAAAGGGATCACTCTGTTCCTTAGAGAAGGAAGGAGGATTTCAGGGATAAAGGCACTGAGACATCAAAGCAACAAGAATAGGAAGGTCAAAAGTGAAAAGGTAGGAAAGAAGCCCTCATAGATGACTCCAACCTCTTGCTATAAGAGATGAGGAAGAAATAGAATTATAAAGAGCAATAACATTTTGTGGTTGTCCCCGCAGGAGTTAAGGTAACAAGCTGAAAAAACATAACTAAGAAAGAGTGAGGGGTTAACTGGCTTTAGATAGAGTATTTATTATGGATCAAATCTGCACCAGGTTGTAAATTTCTTGAGCTACTATTGGCTGCTGGGGAGTAGGAAAAGAGAAAGCAAGAGTCAGAGGCTAGCACTAGAAGTAGGAAGAAAAGTCAAGGATATGAAGTGTCCAGAGTTTTAGAGAAAGAAGCATTGATAGGGTCATGTCAGGATCAGAAGTGAATGGGACAACTGGGAAATTAGCAATATGTTGGGAGATAACAAGTCACAATGAGAGAGTAGAACATGCTCACGAGATTCCCACAAGGGGCCTTTATTGCAATTGGAAGAGAAGAGGCCTAAAATTTTCTCATCAACTATGTGCATGATCATTATGGTTAATAAGACACACAAAGTCCCTGCCCCTTTGGAGTTATATGCTAGCTGTAAGGGCAAAAGGCAGGAAGAGACAAATAATAAAAATTAAAAGGGGAAAATATCAGGTGGTATAGATGAATTAAATATAGTGATGTGATTACAAGTGGTTATGGTTACCATACATTGAATGGAAAAAGAAGGTCTCTGAGGAAAGAACATGTAAGCCAAGGTCTGAATGACTAGAAGGAGGCAGCCACGTGACAAGAGTTCACAAGAAAGGTTTACGTTCAGGGAATAAACATAAGGAAGAGAAGCCTCAAGGATAACTCCAGAATGTTTTGCTTAAATAACAGGTGACCCTTTTTTCTGAGATGGGGAAGACTACAGAGCTGTAGGTTTTGAAGGGTGTGAGCAGTGGTAGAAAATTAAGAATTCTCTTTTGGCACATTAAGTTTAATCGTGGTCCTGAAAGTGGATGAGTTCTAAGCATGAAGAAAGCATGAATGAAGGCCAAAAGAAGATTTGAAGGTCAACCAGTATTAAGATTAAAGAGCCTCAGGTTGCAATATGGGTTCTAAACATTACCCTTGTTCAAGATTCTTGAGGTTATTAGAGCCAAGGGCCGGGTTTTGGTTTAGGAAGAAAAACTTGAAGAAGGAAGTGAAATTGTAAGGAATAAGGCAAGTTTTCTTGACGACATCCTAAAGGCTAGTGTATGATGGGGAAAAGGATATGGATATATATACGTATATATGGATATATGGATATTAATGTATATGTATGTATATATATGAAAAGCATTTGAAAGCAGTAGTTCATGGAGACTAAATATATTTACTTGGTAATAATTAAAATAATATTTTAGCAATTGAGCAAAGATGCTCTTTAACGTAGAATCCATAAAAGAATAAGTAAAATGTAAGGCAGTGAGCAATCTTGTAATATTATTGTCTCATTGAATATAGCAATCTACGGAGGCAGATTATTAAGAGATCTATCCAGGATATATTAGTAGTAATGGTAGCAGAGAGGGATCTCAGAAAATCCAACTTTGAGCTTGCAATTCTTATAAGTTCAACATTTCTTCTTTTTTTCTGCATCTACTTGTGTGTGTGTTTGTGTGTGTGTGTGTGTTTTCTCAGTACAGTTTTTGGTTACTATTTCTCTAAGCAAACATGTGATTCTAATGAAATTTGCTGAATTTCAAGCAGCCACACGTGTATGAAAGCTGCCCGAGTTGGATATTTGTGGAATGCTGATTTTCCATACATATCAACGTTTGGTAATTATCATCAGAACTATTCATGCAAGTTTAAAAGTGGAAATAAAATTAAGAGAGATTCAACAAAGACCTCAGATGACCTACTGGGTAACCCTTAGCGGTAATCAGTCCTTTCAATGAATGCATAGCCATCGAGACCTACATGACTAGGCACTCTCCTTAGCTCGGCATCTCGCAGATATCTTTGTAACAGAAATATCTGCCATTTTTTCTTTAAAACCCCACACATCAGCAAAGTGGCACCTCACTAACTGGCGAACTACAAGAAAATTGCAGTAGGTATGCTTCAAAATTGACATATGTCTGCATTTGTATCCTTTCCTAATTTTGTGAGTTTCCCAAGGCCTGTTCCTTCCTATATATTTTTTCTCTCTCAAAGGCTTAGCATATAGGTTTTAAATATTAATACCATTGACAAATATATTAGTTATTGGTTTCTGTGTAACAAGTCACCCCAAAATCTGGCTGCTGAAAACAACAAACACTTATTTCTTGTGGGTTTCCATGAGTTGGGAACCTGGAAGAGTCTTAGTCACATGGTTTGTGACACAAGGTCTGTCACAAGCCTGCAACCGAAGCATTGGCAGGGACTGCATCTCAAGACTCGACTCTGGGAGGACCCACTTCCAAGATGGCACACATGGCTGTTGGCAGCCCTCAGTTCCTCGCCATGTGGGCCTCGCCACAGGTTGCTCACCACGTGGTAGCTGGTTTCTCTAAGGTGAAGTGATCCGGCAGAGATGAAAAAGAACCTAAAATGGAAGCCACAGTTAATTTATAATCTAATCTTGGAAGTGATCCACCACTGAAGGGAAAGAGAGTGCACAAGGGTTTGAATATCAAGAAGGGGCCATTGGGAACCATTTTATAGACTGCCAACCATAGACAGTGAGTTACGTTAGCTTCATGCTGCAGATGGGGGAAAGTGATGTCTGTGAGGATTTTAATTTGTCCAAATCCATGCCTTTCACGAGTGGAGCAAAAATCATTGTAAAAATTTTCAAAAGGTAGATCTGATAAAGGACTGTTATCCAAAATATATAAAGAACTCTTAAGATGAACAATAAGAAAACAAACAACCCAACTGAAAAATAGGCCAAAGATCTCAACCAAAGAAGATATGCAGATGACAAATAAGCATATGAAGAAGCTCCACATCAATGTCATCAGGGAAACGCAAATTAAAACAATAATAAGCTGTTACGTACCTACTAGAATGGCCACAATTCAGAACACTGAAAACACAAAACGCTGGTGAGGATGTGCAGCAACAGGAGCTCTCATTCATTGCTGGTGGGAATGCAAAATGGGACAGCCACTTGGAAGACTGTCAGTTTCTTACAAAACCAAAAGTTCTCTGAGGCTATGATCTAGCAGTCATGCTCCTTGGTATTTACCCAAAGGAGTTGAAAACTTATGAAACTTACATCCACACAAAAACCTGCACATGGATGTATATAGAGGCTTTATTCACAATTGCCAGAAGTTGGAAGCAACCAAGATATCCTTCAGTAAGTGAATGGGTAAATAAACTTGTACATTAGACAATAGAAATTACTCATTACTAGAAAGAAATGAGCTATCAAGCCTTGAGAAAGCATTAGGAACTTTAACTGTATGTTACTAAGTGAAAGAAGCCAATCTGAAAAGGCTATGTACTGTATGATTCCAACTATATGACATCTGGAAAAGGCAAAACTATGGGCACAGTCAAAAGATCAGTGGTTGCCAGGGGTAAGTGGGGAGGGAGAGATGAGTTAGGTGCAGCATAGAGGATTTTTAAGGCAGTGAAAATACTCTCTATGATACTATAATGATGGATACATGTCATTATACATTTATCTAAACCCATACACTGTACAACACTGAGAGTGAACTCTATTGAACTGTGGACTTTGGGTGATAATGATGTGTCAATGTGGATTCATCAATTGTAACAAATATACCACTCTTGTGGGGAATGTTGATAATGGAGGAGTTTATGTATGTGTGGAGGCAGGGAGTATATGGAAAATCTCTGTAGCCTCTTCTTATTTTTGCTTTGAACCTAAACTGCTCTAAAAAATAGTCCTTAAAAAAAAAGACATCCAAAGCAAATTAATAATAATAATAATAATAATAATAATAATAATAATGTAAATGCAGATTAGACTGATTCCAAAAAATCCATACTTTTTCTAACATATCAAGCTAAAATATGATAGCATTATATTGATAATTATACATAAAACTGTATTTTAAACTATTAAAAGTTTATGAAAATAGCTTAACAGTCTACCTCTCTAGATTTTTATTTATCTAATAAATATTTGACAAGCTACCCACTCTGTGCCATGCGCTGTTATGTCTACTGTCAATCAAAGGTGATTAAACAAAGTCTCCACCTTAGAGGAGTTTGTAATTCAATGGGGGAAAACAAACGTATGACCAAATAATAGCAATACAAACAGATTTATAAAACACAGAACACGGGACCCAGAAAAAGGAGAGAATAATCACTTTAAATTTCACATGGACGTGACATTTGAGATGGGGAATTGGACCTTAATAGATAAGTAAGAGTCAAGGAGGAAAGGTGGAGGTGACTGATATTTCAGGTAGAGAGAAGAGCATGCTGAAAAAATATATTCTCAGGATTGCTTAGTGGTTTAAAAGCAGAGCGTGTTTTACAACCACTCCTTATTAACTCTGTAACCTTGGGAAAGTTTTCAACCTCTATGACTCAGTTTTTTCATCTTTAAGTTGGAGTATAAGAACAAAACCTGCCTCATGGTATTATTGTAAAGGTAAACGAGACTATAAAGAGCTTAGGATAGTGTCTGGTACATAAAAGCCCCTAAAATGTGTTTGCTGTCAGGACCTGAAAGGTCATGACTTTTTGGCATGGTACTTTGGGAGATGTATTATCATAGAAATCTGATGAGAAAATTGATCTCCAGTTGTGGAACTTCAAGTATCTTTTCAGGACTTTTGTTAAAATTTTTAGACTGAGAAGATGTAGGAATACCTCTGACTCTGTTCCAAAGCCATAGGACTTCCAGAGGTATATTTCTCTGAGTTTTAAATATACAACATAACCAAACTCAAAAGCAAGAAATGGAAAATTTTTTGTGCCAGAAAAGAACAAATCCATTGTGATAACGATGAAAAGAAGCTGGAGCTAAACACCCAATGAGATATCAGTCTGATTGAAAGTTAACAAAGCTAGAGATTAAATACCCACATGGAGAGCTGACATCACAGATCTCGTGGCAAAGATTCTGAATTTGGCTCTCTGAATAAAGCCAGGAGAAGGTAAAACATTGGCTGTCTATAAACTGAGACTGGAGAATCCTTAAGATGACTGAAATCTAAGCTTAGAAGCAAGCCACTCATTCCAGGTTACGCACAGAAATAGAATCACTCGTGAGAAATCAGAATCTGTTTTCTGTGCCATGAGAAGATTTCAGGTCCCAGTTCACAAAAATATTGAGGTGGGAAAAGTCTGAGATGAGAAACTGACCTAAATACTGGTCCAGTTCTCATGAAATACAAAGGACCCAGGTAGAGGAAGCTATAAAACTGTCACATAAAGGCTATTGACAAATTGGGTATAGAAGAAACATACCTCAACATGTGAAAGGCCATATATGACAAATCCACAGCTAACTTCATACAAAGCACTGGAAAGCTGAAAGCTTCTCTAAAATCAGGAACAAGACAAGAGTGCTCACTCTCAATACTCCTATTCAATATTGCACTGGAAATCTTAGTCAGAGCAATTAGGCAGGAAAATGAAATAAAATGCATGCAAATCAGAAAGGAAGATGCAAAATTGTCTCTGTTTGCAGATGACATGAACTTATATAGAGAAAACTCTAAAGAATCCATCAAAAAACTGGTAGACCAATAAATAATTCAGTAAAGTTGCAGAATACAAAATCAACATACAAAAATTAATTGCATTTCTTTACACTAACAACAAAATATCTGAAAGAAAAATAAACAGTTTCATTTACAATAGCATCAAAAAGAATAAAGTACTCAGGAAAAATTTAATCTAAAAAGTGAGGCAAAAGATCTGTACGCTGAAAATTAGAAGACATTGATAAAGGAAATTGAAGAAGAGACAAATAAATAGAAAGATATCCCATATTCATGGGTCAGAAAAATTAATATTGTTAAAATGTCCATATTACCCAAAGCCATCTATAGATTCAATGCAAACCTTATCAAAATTCCAATGGCGTCTTTTACAGAAACAGAAAAACAAATCCTTAAATTCATATGGAACCACAAAAGACCCCAAATAGTCAAAGCAATCTTGAGAAAGAAGAAAGCCAGAGGCATCACACTTCCTGATTTCAAACTATATTACAAAGCTGTCGTAATCAAAACAGTATAGTACTGGCATAAAAACAGACGTATAGACCAATGGAATAGAATCAAGAGCCCAGAAATAATACATATACAGTTAACTAATATTTAACAAGGGAGCCAAGAGTACTCAATGGGGAAAAGATTGTCTTTGCAATAAATGGTGTTAGGAAAACTGAACATTCACATGCAAAAGAATAAAATTGGATGCCTACCTTAAACCACTCACAAAAATTGATTTTAAATGTATGGAAGACTTAGATGTAAGACATGACATTGCAAAACTCCTAGAAGAAAATAAGGGAAAATCTCCTTGATATTGATATTGGCAATAAATTTTTGGGTGTGACACCAAAAGCACAAGCAATAAAAACATAAATAAACAAGTGGGAGTACATCAAACTAAAAATCTTCTGCACAACAAAAGAAACAGTTAACAGAAGGAAGAGGAAACGTACAGAAGCGGGGGAAATATTTGCAATCATACCATATATCTGATAAGGGGTTAATATCTAAAATATACAAGGAACTCATACAACTCACTAGAATAAAAATGCCAACTAAAAAATGGGCAAAACACTTGATTAAATATTTTTCCAAGAAGACATACAAATGGCCAAGAGGTACATGAAAATGTGTGGAACATCGCTAATCATTACAGAAATGCAAATCGAAGTCAAAATGAGATGTCAAGTCACATCTGTTAGGATGGCTATTATCAAAAAGACAAGAGATAACCAATTGCTGGTGAGAATGTGGAGAAAAGAGAACCCTTGTACACTATTGCGGGGAAGGTAAATTTGTACAGCCATTATGGAAAACAGTATGGAAGTTCCTCAAAAAATTAAAAATAGAACTATCATTTGATCCAACAATCTCACTTCCGGGTACACATGCAAAGGAAATAAAATCAGGATCTCAAAGAGGTATCTGCACTCTCATATTCACTGAAGCATTATTAACAATAGCCAAGCTTGAGAAACAACCTAAGCGTCCATCAATGGAGGAATGGATAAGGAAAATATTCTATATATGTGTATATATACATACACCTATACATACAGATAATGGAATATTTTTCAACCACAAAAAAGAAGTAAATCTGCCATTTACAGCAACATGGATGGACTTGAGCATTATGCTAAGTGAAATGTCAGACAGACAAATACTATGTGATATCACTTATATGTGGAATCTAAAAAAAGTCAAACATAGAAACAGAGAGTAGAATGGTGGTTGCCAGTGGCAAAGGTGTGGGGGAAGTAGGGAGATGTTGGTTAAAGAGTACAAATGTCCAATTATAAGATGAGTAAGTTCTGGGGATCTAGTACAGCACGATGACTATAGTTAACAATACTGTATTGTATACTTGAAAGCTGCTAAGAGAGTAGGTCTTAAACGTTCTCACAGACACCAAAAAATGGTAATTATGTAAGATCATGGGTGTATTAACTAACCTTATTGTGGTAATTATTTCACAATATGTACATGTATCAAATCAACACATTGTACACTTGAAATTTACTCAATGTCTTATGTCAATTAAATCTCAATAAAGCTGGGGAAAAGAAGCTATTCCATAGGGATTCATCACAATCTGTTATTCTGCATGACTTATGGAAAATGGCGTCAATACAAGATAAATGGGTGAAAATCTTTAACACGTACAGGGAAATCTAACACAGCTTATTTTTCATATTCACCATAGTTATGTTTTTATAAAGTTGCCACAAACACTGAAATAGTGAATATTGAATCATTGCCCCTAGGGGAAATGCAGAGGTTCCTGTATGCTTCTGGTCATGTTTGTGCCAACTAATCAATTGATAACCTTGTTTTATGTGTGTTTATGCTTAAAGACACTTTATTGAATATATATTGTTAATTCCTTGACATTGAGCTCATAGCCTACAGCACTATAACTCATCATTGAAAGAAGCTTATCTACATATAAATTTTCTCCATAAGGCACATCACAGCTTTCTTGCACTTAGGAACACCAGACTGCACTTCAGCACACACTGGGGACCATGTTAAACAAAGAAATCACTAACAAAAAGTACAAAAATGCAAAAAATGTGCCACTAAATATACTTAGAAAAGAACACTTGTCTACAGTATGGAAGCTGAAACAAGAAGACAGAATGTCATTTTGTTTGACCTCAGCTGGGAACACGCATGCTGGGAAACTCAAAATTTTTGCTGTCCTTTGCTTGTGCATGTTTGCAAATGACTAAAAAATTGCCTCAGTATTGATTTGGGGGTTACAAATAAATTTTAGCAAATAGTTGAATTCACAAATACAGAATCTGCAAATAATAAGGACTGATTGTACTTAAAAATACAGCCTACTGATCCAATAAAAAGAATAATTTATATTCAAAGGCCTAGAGATATGAAATTTTACAATAAGCTTAAAAATAAAGGAAAAAACAGAATTAACAAGATTATAAAAAGGAATAAATTGATATTAAAGAACCAGAAAAGATATTAAAGTTGAAAAATGTTGTCATTGAAGATAAAAACTCAATAGATGGGTTAGAAAAATAGAAAAAAAGAATTATAGATAGTAAAAATGAGAGTTAAAAGACAGACTTCAGAAAACCATTCAAAATGCACAAAAAAAATTTAAAAATAAAATAAAAGTTAATAAATATGTAGTATAGAAGATCCAGCATTATTGTTAGACATTCCAAAAAGAGGATGGTACAGAGATTGAGGAAGAGGCAACATTTGAAAAGACAATTGAAGAAAGTCATGAGTACTTACATTTAAAAAGTGCACAAACATAGAGCCAAATTTAAAAAATATCTACCACACACATTGTAATAAAATGGAAAAATATCAAGTATAAATAAAATATTAAAAGTTACCATGGAGAATGGGGCCAGCCCAGTGGCATAGTGGTTAAGTTTGAAAGCTCTGCTTTAGTGCCTGGAGTTGGTGGGTTCCAATCCCAGGTGTGGACTTATACACTACTCATCAAGCCATGCTGTGGCAGCATCCCACATACAAAAGAGAGGAAAGTTTTCATGGATGTTAGCTCAGGGCCAATCTTCCTTACCAAAAACAAACAAACAAAAACCAGTTACCATGGGGAAAAATAAATATTAGCTATAGGGGAAAAACTTAAAGCTTCTCATAAAAATCTCTGGCAAATATAAGAAAAGGAAATATTATATTTAAGATGTAAATAGCTGTAAACTAAAATTCACCACCTAGCTAATCCACTCTTCAAGGATGAGGAAAAAATAAAGACTCATAATGCTTCAGTGAAAGAACTACTAAAAGTCATATTTCAGCAAGAAGAAAATAAGTCGAAAAGAAAAAAATGGACTGCATGTAAACAGAAACATTGGTAAAATATTTAATTAATCTAAAATAGTGTGGAATCTGAAGAATAATTGTTAGTGTTTAAAATCAGGATAGGACTAAAATACTAGACAGATATAACTTCCAAATGCAAAGAGACGGTTTTTAAAAAATGGTAATGTACTCTAAGGTCTTTATCTTTAAGGTGAAGGGAACAAATAATTTATTTTTGTTAGAAGAACTATGATATCTGAATGTTAACTTTTTAAACTCCAACAGAATAGGAACTGAGCACAGATCTTCCAAATCAGTAAAGGGAAAAAAAGAAATAAAGAAAACCCTATTAGACTTTCAGCCAAGATGTAGTATCATTTCATAATCTGAGGAGACTCTTATGTTTCTAACACTTAGCAATGATAAATAAAACTAAAATAACAAGAAAGAGAGAAAACAGAATAAACATCTTTAAATAGGACCTAGAATTTAATAAGAACATAAATCAATGAGCAGTGAGTGGGGCTGAAGTCTTGAGCCTGTTGGATCTGATAGCATAGGGGTGGGGTAGGAAACATTTTCCACCTTTTTTTAAGCTCATTTGGCACATCGGAGATTATAACTGCTCCATACATTGTGGGTGCCAGAACCTTGCTTATAATTTGACTTGAGGGACAGAGACCAAACTCACAAAATCAGAATGAATAAAAGTAGTGGCTCCATCTGTTGCTTTTGACTTAACCGTAGAGATGGGTATGGCAGTCACTATCTTTGAACCAGAAACAGAGCCGAGTTGCCCACTGGCTCACTGATTAGGTTGGAAAGTTCATTGATATCATGGTGGAGCAGAGGGTACAGACTGATGATATAAGATCTAGCTCTTGAGAGGGATTCCAAGGGACTGCATGAACTTAAACCTCAAGCTGCTAGACAAGAATATGCTAGATGAGGAAAAATATGAAGCATGCTAATTTTTGTTATGTTCAGGGGAGGATACACATATCAAAAAATAATAGCTTTCTTGGGGGCTGGCCTGGTAGCGCAGCGGTTAAGTTTGCATGCTCTGCTTCAGCAGCCTGGTTTGCCAGTTTGGATCCTGGGCACAGACCTACACACCACTTATCAAGCCATGCTGTGGCAGGCTTCTCACATAAAAAATAAAGGAAGATGGGCATGGATGTTAGCTCAGGGCCAATCTTCCTCAGTAAAAAGAGGAATATCAGCACCAGATGTTAGCTCAGGGCTAATCTTCCTCAAAAAAAATAACAAAATAGTAATAATAACTTGCTAAAGAAATGTATAGCTGAATATGTAAGTTAAAAATTTAAGGATAAATTTTCACTTACAGGCAAGATGGAGTAATTTATGGCAAAGTAATGTTTTTAATAAATTATAACTAGAGAAGCCAAATTAAAAAAAATGTTTAAAGACATCAGGGAGCTGTGGATGTAGCAAAGCTGAGAGGGAAGAAGATTCTAGAGAGGAGAGAATTGTACGACGGCAGCTGCTTGTTTTGGAAAATATTTCCTGATTCTGATGCAGATAAATTTATTGTTTATCTGAAATTCAAATTTAATTGGGTGTTCTGTATTTTACCTGGCAACTCTAAGCTTGACTCAGAGAAGAGAGATATTCCTGGAGACAGAGTAATGGCTGGAGTAACAAAATGGAACACTTGAGGAGCCTAAAACACACATCTAGTCTACTCCTTGGTATATTTCCTGAATCGTAAAGCTGTATGGGGTGGGAGGCTACAGAGCTAAGCCAGCAACCTCTAAAAGAAGAGAATTTTCCACTTTTACTGATACGAATGAACAAAGATCAAAGGAAGAGACCTAGTGAAAACATTAGCTCTCCGTTGAAAGCCTGGAGGGTTACACAGTAGGAGAAAGGTGAACTAGAAGTACACTGAGCCTTATCAGATTTAACAAGTCTTAAATCAGCTCAAACCCTAACTGAGCTGATCAGCCGCCTCATCTCTACTTGCCTAGCAATGCCAAAAAGGTTAGGGTGATCTGTGTATCTGCCAGTCAGAAAAAAATATCCTCTTGGAAGAAGATAACATTATCCAGAGCAATAGTAACAGGCCCAAAGTGATTCAGACATTGGAGTTATCAGATTGGGGCTATAAAATACCTAGGATCAATGTATTAAAGTAAAGGAGGATAAATGGTGAATTTCAATAGAGAATGTACCTGAATCTATTAGTAAGAATTTAAAACTAAAAGAGAGAGTAACTGAAATTATTAATTCAATAAATGGGTTTAATGGAAAATTAGACATAGTCAAACAGATTTGTGAACTGGAAGACAGAACAGTAGAAAGTATACAGTTTGAATGTCAGCAAGAAGATAAGATGGAAAATAAAGAAAAGAGCATAAGAGATGTGTGGGGCATGGTAAAAAGAGGGGCATACCTGTAGTCAGAATCCCAAAGGGAGAGGAGAGAGAGGACTAAAACAGAACCAATATTCGAAGAAATATTGGCAGAGAAATTTAAGAAAGTGACTGAAGACATCAAACTACAGATTCAAGAAATCTAGCAATCCCTACTCATAATATTTTAGGCCATGACATTAAAACTTCTGTAAAGCAAAGACCAAGAGAAAATTTTAAAAGCAGAGATTGCAAATACATACATTACCTGTAAAGGAGGAAAAAATAAGAATAATGGCTAACATGTCACAAGAACAAAACCTAGAAGAGAATAAAATATCTTTAAAATGCTGAAAGGGAAGAAGAAATGTTCTAATCTAGAATTCTCGACTTAGTAGAAATATGCTTTAAAAAGGAAGGGGAATAAAATCCTTTTCAGACATAGAAGTAAAATAAATAAATAAGCTTCTTTTCAGGTAAACATTCAAATGCCCCAACTTGGCGCATAAGTTACAACATACAAACCTAAAAGAAATATGCAGACAAGAACAATGAGATCTCAGAAATAAATCTATGGATAAATGAATAAGGAGGCCTTAATGGCACCCTGGTGTTAAATAAAACCCGGGAACCTCAGTATAACCCAGGAGATGGGAGGAAACCTTTTGCAATAAGAATTTCTTGTGTAAAAATTGGGTAACGTAAGATATATCAAAAGCTGGAAAAATCAGCAGAAATAGAGTTAAGTATCAATTTTTCAAGGAAAAAAATGTAATTTTGGAAATAATTGAAGAAATTCCAAAGAAATAAAGCAATTTAATTGCTTAAAAGTTGAAACCTACAAAAATAACTCAAAATAAAGGCAAAAACTATAATGTTTGCAACAAATGTGAAAAATCATATAAAATATAATATAACATAAAATACGAAACACAATTTGGAACCAGCCCTGATGGCTTGGTGGTTAAAGTTTGGCACACTTGCTTCAGTGGCCTGTGTGTGGTTCCTGGTTGCAGAACCACACCACTCGTCTGTCAGTAGCCATGCTGTGGCAGCGGTTCACACAGAAGAACTAGCAGGACTTACAACTAGAATATACAACTATGTACTGGGGATTTGGGGAGGAAAGAAAAAAAAAGAGGAAGATTGGCAACAGATGTTAGCTTAGAGTGAATTTTTCCCTGCAAAAAAAAAAAAATCCCCCAAAAGAAAAAAACCCCCAACAATTTGAATAAGAAACTTTAAGCTTCCCATCCATGCACAAAATTCATAAAAGAAAGTCAAATAAGTTTATAATTGGGCAATTTCAGCCTGCATCAAATTAACACATAGCCCAACACCTCTCAAATTTATTAAAATTTCCATAAAAGTAAATTAGAATTGTAATTCTCAGTGCTGCCAAAATGATGATAAAATAGTGCTAATGGCAAAATAAATTATTATTGCTTTACAATGCAATTTTGTAGGATATGTCTAGGTCCATATAGTTTATAACTTTTGATCTCCTAAACCCGTTTTGGGGAAAGTGTTCCAATAAACTCTTCCAAGAATTTAAGAGAAAAACTATATATATTATATATTCATTCCAAAATAACTTATAAAGCAAAAAATATTTCAATAATAAATGACTATTTAAATTAGCACACATCTATATGATAGATGGAGATTATACATTCATTTAAAATTATTCCTTTGAACTCTAAAAATATTAAGACAAATGAATAATATTGATATACCAGGAAATTAAAGAAAGTTAAAAAATATACGTCCACTATCTGCAAGTGCCAAAATGTATACATTTGCGTAGGCAAGAACTGGGAAGGAAAGAACAAAAATGGAAGTACTTATTTTGTTAAGATGATAGGCTTCTTAGCAATGCGGTATTTTTCTCTTACAAAGTGTATGTAATACTATAGATTTTTACACTCAGCAGAGAAACAGGAATTCACATGTAGCTTTTGTGTTGTGAGGTTGATGTTGTCTATGGTTTCAGAGTTCTATTTTTTTCTCTTTTGAAAATAAAGTAACCTGCGCCCCTAACCTTTTAAGAACTTTCTAATTTTCTATGGCTTTTGCAAGATTACAGATTGCATTTCGACAATGACACCTCCGAGGTCTTTCTATTCTCTGGGAAGAAATTATCTTAGTCGTGAATCTACTAAAAGTGGCCACACGGTCCTCAATCCTTTTCTCTCTAATCTAAATTCCTTATCCCTCTTACTGATTTTCGAAGTATCTTTTTCAGCTTGAGCTCCATTCTCCTGGAAGCAAAATACTATTTATGTAGTTTTGCCTTTTCCCTGCCATCCGATAACATTGTATCATTACCCTCAACTAGTCACCTTCCACATTCATCTTCTTGTTCCAAATATAGCTTGAAAAGTCCTTTTTGTTTTCTTGGGCCTGAACCTTCCTGATTCTATTGTTATCAGGTTCTGAGAAGCTACCTTCCAGATTTTGCACCCTTCCATTCATTGTTGGTGTGTATACTTTTAAAATTTAAATTTCTTCTAAAGAGATTTGCATAGGCACCTTGAATTTGTTCGGTGTCTCTCCTCTTTTTACTTATCCTTAGATCGTTTCACTTAAGGGAGCTTCCTAACATTCCTGACCTGTTTTGTTTTCTTAATAACATTCCAGGCTTTGATATCAGATCTAAAGTTTTTGGAAGGACATTCAGTAGACAAAGAAGAGAATGGGAAATATGACAATTTTTAATTCAAAACAGTTTCCTGAAAGACATGCCAATGAGCAGTAAAAATACGGCTCTATTCACAGCACAGTAATAATTGAAAAGGCAAAGACTTTTCTTACCAACTATTTTTTTATGACTCTGAGACACAGCACTGCACAGGTACACATAAAGGTGATAGAAAACGTTCAATGGCATCATGATACTACCGAATTCTATGGTCTTTTCCCAAGTCACTTATTTCTAATTGCATTCGAACTCCTGAATAGTCTTCTAAGGCAGTGAAACCTGTTTATTCTGGTGAAGCTTACCAACTTCTTCTCTATCATGTGTCCACAAATCAGGCTGATTAAAAGAAAAATAATGATACTATGACTATTATTTTATTTGGAAATGCTTAATATTCTAAAAAAAACACCTTTTGTTTACTGGAAATGTTCATGTTGTCTCAGTCCATTCAAAGAGCAGTGAATGAATAAAGTAAGGCTTTTTTCTGTCTGCCTCCCACATTTTTGTCTTCCTTCAGTAAATGCCCAGTTCAAAACAATAGACTTGGCTGAGTATAACAAATTTCTCCTAATTTTGATATTTAGAGAGCTTATTCCCGAGGAATATTTTCCAACATTTTCTGCTTTTAATATAAATTCATTGAAGCGAACACTTATGTAATAATGTGTATTTCCGAATATAAAATATTTTTTATTGGAGGGATTTCATGATAAGTTTGATTGCTTTATAGGGAATTCAATCTATGATAACATCCAAAATTTAAATATAACATGAGTTCAACATAAAACCTTAAGTGGAATTTAGTGGTTTAGTGCTATGCCTTCTGCTGAAAATATAGTCAGTCATGGAATAAGTCCCACCCCTCTGCCAAGATTCCAACCTAAATTTGGTTTCTCTGTTGATTAGAGAGATTATTTCCCCCTTTTAAGTTTGTAGACAAGGAAGTGAGTGTCTGGGTTACATTGTGTTACTAATTAAGAGAGCATTGAGATGCTTTATGTGAAAGTTACAAGTCAAGGGAACCTCATTGTCAAAGAGATGATGGATGATAGAATGGCATTCTAAGAGTTAAACATAGATAGGTAAAGACACGGACACAGACAGTCACTTGAAAGAAGACCATATATATGTATTTCTATAGACATTTATCTAGCTATAACTATAAAAGATATTAATATCCTAGTGCTTAGACAATTCTCATATTCCTAAAGCAATTGAGGGACAATCATCTGTGAGGACGTGTAAGTCACCTGAGAACACTAACAGGGACTACTTTTCATCGTGGTCCAAGGAATAAACAAGGGTAAAAATTGTTTGCCCTTTACCAAATTATTACCCAAATTTTAGGTGCCATTGCAAAATATTCAATAACCACTTCGTTTTTTCCGTTACCCTAAGGGAGGGAAGAGAACTGAGCGGGGAACTTCATGGCTATCAAAGGAACCGAGGGAAACAAGGAGGGAGGGAGGAGAGAACTGAACTCACCTCTCCTTAGGAGCTTTCTGAGGTTTTACTAAGTGAAGAAAGGCTTATGAAGGCTGCTGACACAAAAAGAAGAAAAAGGCACATCAGAGAACAAGAGTGGACCTCTCCACTTACCCAGCTCTGCAACTTCCTGGTGCAGTGTTGAATGGCCTGTTTATGGTCGCAGTGGCAACAAGCTGGCACCAGAATGACGATTTAGTCTGACTCAAAGGCTGATCCCCGAGGTGTGGCAATTGTTGTTTCTAGGTGATTAATTTTCCTATAACGTTTCTTAATTCTTTTAACACTCCTAACCTCCAAAGTTGGGTTAATGTTACCTGATCCAGAGTTGAAGATGCCTCAATCTTGTATTGCTTCATCAACAGTCTACTATTTGTTTTTACTCATTCTTTCGGTTTGAGACACGTGGAGTTCATAAATAGATTCATAGTATCTTATGGGAAAATGAGGCTTCAAGAACTGATGTACTTCAATTTAATCTCTTTAGAGAAGAGGGAATCTTGTCCCAGCCTGGCAACCAACTTATCATGACCTGGCTTAGCAGATCTAACCTGAAAGATAATTGACTGAACCTGAGGATGACAGTTTAACGGCAAGCAGGGTAGGCGGTAACAGGGTGGTGGTAGATTTAGACTTGATACCCTGCCAAAGGAGACTAGACATGAGTTTGATACTACCTGTTGGGGATCTTGGGCAGCCAACAAAAGTACGTGAACTCAGGTTGATAAGGCTGGGAGTAGAGCTCGATTCTCTTGACTCTCAGTCCAGATTTCTCTGTACAATGCCACATTGCCTTCATTCTCTTCAGCAGATGCCCAATGATTTGAATTTTATTCTATGGTCTCAAAACAACCATTAACTGTGAACAATAACCACAGTTTTCATTTCTCTCTTTTGTCAAAATTCAAAAGACCAATAGAGAGTTGTACAATGGTTATGATGGTCTTCATACCTCTAACCAATTTATGTCAGCTTAGAACCCAGAAGTGGTCCATATAGGGTAAGGTAGCAGGAGAAAGTCAATCTGCAGTGTCATTGTGGTAGATAAAGATTTAAGTTTAGCTTGGGCTGAGTTCATTTGCATAGACTGGAAAATTTTCTGCTTGCACATGATACTTTGACTCTTTGTGGGGAGAAGGGGCATTTTTGGGGTGCTTGAGGAATTGACATGCACGTGTTATCTAAGCTGCCTAAAATGTTATTTTATTTGAACAAGAAAGTAAAGAAGAGTGGCCATTAAGGTGCAGATATCTTGCTCTTATTTCCCATTGCTGACACCAAAGCCAATGTTTACTACCCTTTGGGAGTATATTCCATAATGTAAGAAGTTATTGTTTAAACTTTGGGTTCTCATTTCCTGAGGGATCTTACAGATTAGGTGCTCATGTGTCTATGAGAGTTGTTGAGAGAAAAGGAATCCTCTTGAGGTCTGTCACTTTGTGGGATGCTGAAAATGCCTTCCCATACATTTTACAAATGGATGTTGCTACTGCTGTCACAATATCTATGAAAGATCAGAAAATAAGAGCTCCTCCTTGACTGTGTAAAATGTTTTAATTATCAAAGTAATACAAGTTCATTGTAGGAGGAAGAAAAAACCCACAACAAGACAGAGGGTATAAAATGAAACACAGCAGGTCTATCTAGACTTTCTCACAAGTAAATTTTTATATATAAATGAGATTATATCATACATGTTGTATTTCCACTTGCTTTCCCCTACACCTCCACTTTTTAGTAGATTCTGGCCATTTTCCATTCAATACATGTAGATCTATCTCAATGTTAACAGCTCTCCAATAGTCCCATTGTATATTTGTACCATAAATTCAGCAATATATTTTAGCCAATACCTTATTGATAGAATGTGTTTTCTTCCAATTCTCTTAATTACCAAAAGACTTTAGTGAATGTCCTTTCAGGGGCCTTCACTGACTAAAGTGGGTATAGACTGGTCACAAATGAAGTGAGGCAGAAAGCAACAATGACCAAATGCAATGATCTCTCAACATTTGAGTGAATTTTTCCAAAAACAAGCTTATATTCAGATTTGAGAATGGGATAAGTTTTGTAGATGGCAAAGAATTCAGACAGCTCTCTTCTCTACTAAAGAACTAAACCAATTTCAGCAGAGAAGGAATAACAGAAATAATGAATTGCTAAGCAACAGAGATCCTGTTTACATGCAAATATTGGTGGTAATAACAAAAAAGAAACAGAGTACAAGAATAACACAGGAACTATGACCTGAAAGCAAAATTGCCTATAATAAAATATTTGGGTTTTGTTTTGGAGTGATGTGGTTTTCCACAACAAGTCAACTGCTATTTACGTTGACACCATCTGAATTAATCTGCCCCATAACTAACCCGACATTTAGCAATTGGCCATCTGTCTAGGAAGGAAGTTAATTCTGATAAAGACAAAGTCCAAAAAGGTGTTTGTGTATCAGCTTATCTTTTTAAAGGCTATTAAAAAGAAGGCCAGCTTTGTGGTGCTTCAGACCCTTCTCATTAACCCTCAAAATCTAAGAAATACTGGAGCACTAAATATTTCTACTAAGATGTTGGCCCTTTAAACTATATTGCTTTATTCTTTTTACTAGAGTGGACTTTTTACCCTCCACTGGAATGTGCAGAGGCCTAAGTCACTTATCCTAAATAAATTTACATATTAATGTCAGAATAGATATACTCTTGTGATCTAAGACAATTACATGGGACTCTAATATCGGATGCTGCTGCTGCTGAGAAAGAACATTAGAGGGATCTTTACGCAAAGTAACAGCTCTGCGCCAGTCTAGAACCTTGAGGTCAGTTAGTTTTGATTCAATTCACACTTGAATTTTTAAATCTTTAACAGTATTTCTGTTCTCCAATCCCCAGCATAATGAAAACTTCTTGAAGGAAAAAAAGATAAACTTAAAAAAATTATTTTTCATCTATTATATTGCCATGCTTTGTAAATTATTGGTATATAGTAAATTTTTGTTCAGTGAATCTCCAGTTTATTGTCTAACCTCCTAGTGCACTAAATATGCTATGTCTCATTCATAGATTTGGTCATATACTCAATAACTAGTTATTGACCACCTACTATGTGCCAGGCAATGTGTGAGGAGTTGCTCACGGATGAATCTAAGATTTTATTGGAGAGGACAGATAATCAAATGATAATTGTCCATGAATGAGTGTTAATGACAAGGTACTATGCAAACATGCAACAGACATCTCAGGAAGAAAGAGCTATCTAGGCCAAGATCTCAGGGATGCGTAGTAGTTATTCAGGCAAAAAGGGTGGGAGGTGGAGTGGCAAAAGCACTACACACAAATTTAAATTGTGTGTGCAAAGTCCAAAGAATGAGAGAGCATGACACCTTGAGAAACAGAGAGAAGTTGAGCACGGTTAAAGTTTAGAGAATGGGGTGGGAAGGGGTAGACCAGGGTATTGACTGCTTCGTAAGTCGTTTTTCTTTTGAAAATGACAATGGATACTTCTTTATGTTTCAATTATACTTAGTTTTTTTAAAAAAAATAAGATGCACTTATTGATTCATAAACCCAGAGAGAACAATTATGGCCAGATTCAGGGATATATATATATATATATATATATATATATATATATATATGTATATGTATATGTATATAAAATTAAGACTTTATTATTTTGAGTGGTTTTACGTTCACAGCAAAATTGAGGGGAAGTTACAGAGATTTCTCATATGCTCTCTGCCCTCATTCATGCATAACCTCCCCCATTATCAACATCCCCCACCAGAATGATACATTTGTTACAAGTGGTGAACCTACACTGAAACATCATAATCACTCAAAGTCCATAGATTACATTACAGTTCACTGCTGGTGTTATATATTCTATGAGTTTAGATAAATGTGTCCTTTTTTATGGTATCATATAGAGTATTTTCACAGCCCTAAAAATTCTCTGTGCTCTGCATATTTATCTTTCCCCCACCCCAACCTCGGACAACCACCGATCTTTTTATTGTCTCCATAGTTTTGCCTTTTCCAGAAGGTCATGTGGTTAAAATCATACAGTATGTAACCTTCTCAGACTGACTTCTTTCACTTAGCAATATGCATTTAAGTTTGCTTCACGTCTTTTCATGGCTTGTTAGCTCATTTCTTTGTAGCTCTGAATGACATTCTTTTGCCAGGATGTACCAGAGTTTATTTATCCACTCACCTACAGAAGGACATCTGGGTACCTTTCAAGTTTTGACAATTATGAATATTCATACGCAGGCTTTTGTGTGTGTGTGTGTGTGTGTGTGTGTCGACATAAGTTTTCAACTCCTTTGGGTAAATACCAATTAGTATGATTGCTGGATCATATGGGAAGAATGTGTTTAGTTTTGTGGCAGACTTCTAAAGTGGCTGTACTACTTTGCATGCCACCAGCAATCAATAAGGGTTCCTGCTGTTTCACATCCTTGACAGCACTTGATGTTGTCAGTGTTCTGAATTTTGACCATTCTAATAGATGTGTAGTGGTATCTCATTGTTGCTTTAATTTGCATTTCTCTGATGACATATGATGTGGAACATCTCTTCATATGACTATTTGCCATCTCTATGTCTTCTTTGGTGAGGTGTCTTTTGAAATTTTTGGTCTATTTTTAATTGTTTTTTTTTTCCTATTATTGAGGTTTAAGTGTTCTTTGCATATTTCAGATAACAGTCCCTTATCAGATGTGCATATTTAGTGCTTTAAATTTGCTCTTTCCTTTTTTAATCATAACTTTATAAAATTTTCCTCATGATCAGTCCTACCTGGATGTCACAGCTCTAGTTTCCTTCGTAGAGACATCCCTAATAGAAATCACAATCCTCCTGCTTCAATTCAGACTGGACTTTCCTCAGGCCTATGGCACAGCTCTCATCCTGGCACTTTTCCTAAATGTGATTTTTATCACTCATAGACTTTCTCTTACTTCTCATCTATGTTAGATGAACACACTCACTCACTTTCTTGATAAAGTCTCTTGTTTTGACGGATCATATTTCCAGCAATTTTTCATAAAAGTAGTACTGGAAGTTAGGCTTTTGTTCTTAAAAATTTTTTTTGCTTTTAGATTTTTTTATACGTGAAAACATTGTTTTTCTGCTCTCAGATGTGTTATGTTAGTGATTATAGACTTTCAGTCTAAAAATAATTTTCACTCCAAATCTTGAAGGCCCTGTTTTAATGCCTTTAATCTTTCAGAAGTGCTGTTGAACAGTCTGATATTTTCATTTGTGATTCTCAGATTGTGGCCGTTTTTCTCTATTTATTTCTTCTTCCTGTAAGATTTTAGAACTTCCCCTTATCATCAGTAGACTGAAATTTTGTAATGATGTACATTGGTTTGGATATTTTAAAAAAGCATAATTTGCTTGACATTCAATGTTCCCTTTCAATCAAGTGACATGTGTTCTTCAATTATGGAAAAAATCTTGTAATATTTCTTTGATAAGTTTTCCATTTCTCCCTGAAAATTCTATTGGCTGTCAATAGGATAGCGTGGTTTGATACTCTAATTTCTTTTCATCTTTCCTATTCCATTTTTCATCAATTTGCCTAGTAGTGAGATCTCAAACTCATATTTAACAATTTTGTAGGATATTTTTTATTTTCAGGTTTATGTCTTGAATTTTCGAGAACTCTTTCTTATTGTCTGACAGTTCCTGTTTCATTGTAATCTATTTCTGTTTCATGGATGCAACCTTTCTCCCAAGTCTCTAAGGAAATTTTATGAGTCTAGATTTTTGATTTGACGTTCATGGAACTTACATTTTGGTGTGTGTGTGGGCAGATAGACAATAAACAAAATAAATAATACTATTCAAAAGATGAGAACATATGTAGCGTATCTAGGTGTTAAATACATATATTATAAATCGTATAATAGTGATAGGTACTATGAGGTAAAATTAATGAGATAAGATGATAAAATAAAAAATGACTGCCAGCATGACAACATGAGGAATTCCACGGACCCATACTTCAATGAGAACTGTGAACTATAAAAGACAATCATTTAAAGGCTCTGTATTTATCCAAGGGCAAACAAAAAATGAAGAAAAAACATCAATTTAATAAAATCTATGATAATTCTGTTAAAAAAAAGGCAGGAGTCTGTATTTTGAACCAAGGGTGCTCATTCTCTCCCACCTTCCTGCTCAGTGAGGCAGAGACTCCCCTCCAAACTGCTGCAGCCAAGGGCACACAGCTGCTTCTTTACTCAGCTCGCAAACAGAGGGCTTTACACCCAGGAGAAGTGGGACTTCAGCATTTCTTATGCTGCTGCTAGCTGCCTGCTGCTGATGCCATGTCCCAGGTGAGTGTGGTTAAGAGGTGGTGCTTTCTTCTTCCACCTAGTCCCCACTCATGGAATGAAGTTCTATGTTGGGTATGGCATAATAATAATACTGGGGCCCTGATAGCCCTTCCCCTGGCTTTTGAGGAAGTGAATACATGCTGGGAGAGGTAAGCTGAGAAGACAATGGGCTACTGCCCTCTCTGCACTGAGTGTTCAGCTCCTAGAGTGAGAGTGTCACTCACAGAAAAGATTGCCATCATCCCCATTCCCAGGTCCAGAGCTTTGGCTGAGACATTTTGCCTCGGGGAAGAAGGAGACCACAATACAGATAGCTCTTGATCTTTTCCCAACAGAAATGATTTCATTTGCAACAGAGAATGGAACAGTGTAATCCTACAGGCAGTCTCAAGAACAATGGCAATTGTGTTGAAAGGAAATTGAGAGGAGGAGATTCATGTATCTAATGAAGATAGAGCCTAGACAGTAGTCTAGCTAGTTTGAAGTAGAGAAACTTGGGATCAGACAGCTAGGAGGAGCCCTTTGGGGTCAGAAGAGGTATCAAACACTGACCTCAGACACTAGTCTTTCCAAGGAGCCATAATTTGACTGGATTAGTTTATGGAGAAATACATACCTCAGGCCATTGTTGAAAATAATAGAACAGTCAGTTGGCAATTAGAAGGTTTCACCCCAGAGTGTGGGCAGGAAAAGAGTTTAAAAGAATCATGCTAGTAGCACTGTCATCCCAGGTGACTGTGGGCATGCCCAAAGATACACCACCGTGAGGAACAATATCAGAGCCTTAACACTATGGGGCTGGGGAATTAACTTCACTAAAATAATCCAGCCAGGCACTAAACAAATCACGCCTGAAGGGAGGAGAACTCAGAATTGCTACAATATATTATCTAAAATATACAGTTTCAACAAAAAATTATGAGACATGCAAACAAACAGGAAAGGATGACCCATACCACCAAAAAATAGAAGGCAACAGAAACCCACTATAAGACTGATCAGATGTTGGATTTAAGAGAAGAAACTTTAAGGTAGCCATTATAAATATGTTCACAGAACTCAAGGAAAGCATAATTAAAGAAGTCAAAGAAGGTACAAGGACAATGCCACATTGAATAGAGAATATCATTACGAGATAGAAATTAGAAAAATGAAAATTCTGGCATTGAAAAAAATGACTGAACTGAAAATTTTATTAGAAGGGCTGAATGGTAGATTTAAACTGACAGAAGAAAGAATCAGTGACCTTGAAAATAGATCAATAGAGATTATGTAAGTTGAAGAACAATGAGAAAAAAAGGAATTAATAAAAATAGTCCTCAGATAAATGTGAGATAACATTAAGTGCACCAATATATACATAATGGGAACACTTGAGGAGAGGAGAGAGAGAAAGGAAGAGAAGAAATATTTGAAAAACTAATGCCTGAAAAGTACTCAAATTTGTGCAAAATGATAATATCACATCCAAGAAGCTAAATGAAATCCAAAGACCTGTCAATAAAACACAGCATAGCAAAAAGACTGAGAGCCCAAGAGAAGGAGAAAATCTTGAAAGTAGCAAGTGAAAAACACCACCACAGCATTCACAAGGGACTCCCAAGATTAACAGTAAACTTCTTAGCTGAAACAATGGAGAACAGAGGGGAGTGGAATAAAGTATTCAAAGTACTCAAAGAAAAATCTGTAAACCAAGAATCCTAATAGGCAGCAAAGCTATTGTTAAAAAATAAAAGATAAGTAAACACTTTCCAGATAAACAAAAGCTGAGAGAACTTGTTACTAACAGATTCATCTTACAAGAAATACCAAAGGTTACGTTCTTCATGCTGAGAGCAAGTAACCCCTGATGGCAATTCTAATACACAGGAATAAACAAAGAACAAAGGTAGACACAGAGGTAAAGGTAATTATGTAATTATAAAAGACACCATAAGTGCATATATTTCTCCTTTATTTTCTTAACTCATTGGAAACACAATAGTACAAATAATATGTATATAGTGTATCCTTAGGCCTACAACATATAGAAATGTAATGTATGCACAATATATTTGCCAATAATAGTACAAAGGAAATGGTTGGGAGCAAAGTTTAGCGGACTAAAGAAATGATGACAGATGGTAAAGCAATAATTATAACAATGTATTATTATTGAGTTTCTAACATTAATTGATGTAGTATATATATATATCACTTAATATATATATGAATAATATGAGAAAAAGGAGGAAGAGGCAATAGAGATATACAGATGTAAAATACCAACATATTACTGGAATTAAGCTAGTATAAATCTGAAGTTGATTCTCACGATTTAAGAGGTATTAGGTAAACTCTAGAGCAAGCACTAAAAAAAACTCAAAGATATATTGAAAAAATCATTAATGGAATTAAAATGCTGCGTTAGAAAATATTCACTAAATGCAAAATAAAGCAGCAAAATAGAAATAGAGAAACAAAAAACGTATGCAACATATAGAAAACAAAAAGTAAAATGACTGTCATATCCAATCACATCAATAATAACTTAAATGTGAATAAATTAAACAATACAATCAAAAGATAGAGATTGTAAGATTGAATTAAAGAACATAATCCTGGGGTTGGCCTGTTGGCATCGTGGATAAGTTCGCACACTCCACTTCAGCAGCATGGGGTTTGTGGGTTTGGATCCCAGGTGATGACCTTCATCAAGCCATGCTGTGGTGGCATCCCACATACAAAATAGAGGAAGATTGGCACAGATGTTAGCTCAGGGAAAATCTTCCTCAAACAAAAAAACAAAAGAGGAAGATTGGCAAAAGATGTTAGCTTGGGCTCAATCTTCCTCACCCAACAACAACAGCAAGAACAAAACCATGATCCAGCTATATGTTGTCTTTGGGAGACACACTTTAGCTTCAAAGATACAAATTGATTTAATATAAAATGGGGAAAGATATATCATGCAAACAGCAATCACCGTAAAGCTGGAGTGGCCATACTACTATCAGATAAATAGACTTTAAAATGAAAAATGTTACTAGAAATAAGGAGGATTATTTCATAACAAAAGGTACCAATTTATCAGAAACAACAATTACAAACATATATGCACCTAATAACAGAGCATTAAACACATGAAACAAAACTGTCAGAAACAAAGGGAAGGTGGATGATTAAACAACAATAGCTGAAATTTCAATATTTACTTTCTATAGTGGATAGAACAACTGGAAAACCGATCAGCAAAGAAACAGAAGACTTGAACAACTCAATAAACCAACTAAACCTAACAGACATCTATAGAACACTCAACCCAAGAACAGTAGAAGGTACTTTATTCTTAAGGGAACATGGATTGTTCTACCAGATAAACCGTACGCTACACCATAAACCAAACCTCAGTAAATTAAAAAAAATAAAATAAGGAAAATTTTTGACAACACTGGCATGAAGTTAGAAATCAATAAAAGGGAAAAATTAGGGTAACTCACAAACACGTGGAAATTGAATAATATATTTCTAAATAACCAATAGGTCAAAGAAGAAATCAAAAGAGAAATCAGAATAAAGTTTGTGATGAGAGGAAATGATGATACAATGTATCAAAACTTATGGGATACAGCTAAAACAGTGCTTACAGGGTAAGTTATAGCTATAAATGCTTATATTAAAATAGAAGAAAGATCTCAAATCATCACCTAACATTCCACATAAAAGAGACAACTAGAGCAAACTAAATATAAAGCTAGAGAAAGAAGGAAATAATAAAGATTAGAGTGAAAATTAATGAAAAAATAATAGAAAAACAATAGAGAAAATCTATGAAACCATAGGCTGGGTTTTTAAAAGCTCAGCAAAATTGACAAAACTTTAGCTAATTTGACCAAGAAAAAAGAGAAAAGACTCAAATTATTACAATCACAAGTGAAAGGAGACATAACTACTGACCCAATGAAAAAGAAAGGATTATTAAAAAATGCTGTGAATAATTGTACACCAACATACGAGACAAATTAGATGAAATGGACAACTTCCTAGAAAGACACAAACTACCAAAATTGACTCAAGAAGGAATGCACAGTCTGAATAAGCCTGTATCAGATGAAGAGATTGAAGTATTAGAAAGAAAATAAAACATAAACTGCCCACAAAGTAAGACCCTGGCACAGACAGTTCTATTGCTGAATTCAACAAAATATTAAAAGAAGACAATTTCAATTCTTTATACACTCTTCTAAAAAATGGAAGAGACAGAAAGATTTCCTAATTTATTCTATTACCCTCATACCAAACCAATCAAAGACATCACAGAAAAATAAACTACAGAACAATATCTCTTATAAATATGGAGGCAAACATTCTAAACAAAATATTTACAAATCTAATCCAGCATCATATAAAAAGAATTATTCACCATGACCAAGTAGGATTTATCTTAGCAACGCAAGTTTGCTTTATCATCTGAAATGTCTATTTATATAATACCTCCTATTAATAGAATAAAAAACAAATCACACGGTCATCTCAATAGATGCAGGAAAATATTTGACAGTATCTAAAACTCTTTCATGATAAAAACAATAAATAAACTAAGAATATAAGAGATCTTCCTAACCTGATAGACAGCATCTCTGAAAAATCCACAACGAATATCTTACTTAATGGTGAAAGACTGGACAATTTAGCCCTAAGATTGGGAACAAGACAAGGAGGTTTGCTCTCACCACTTCTATTCAACAATATCCTGGAAGTTCTAATCAGATAAATTTGGCAAGAAAAAGAAATAAAAGACATTCAAATTTAAAAAGAAGCAGCAAAACTATCTCTATTCACAGATGGCTTGTGAATCTTTTATATAGAAAATCCTGAGGAATCTACTAAAAATTATTAGAACTAATAAATTAGTTCAGCAAGGTTGAAGGATATAAGGCCAATATACAAAAATCAATTGCATTTCTATGTACTTGCTTTGAACAATAAATAAGACAAAATAAATTATGAAGTCAATTCCATTAACATCGGGATCAAAAAGAATAAAATCCTTAGGAATAAATCTAACAAAAAAGAGCAAAACTTATATTCCCCAAACTATAATACATTATTTAAAGAAATGAAAAATCTAAATAAATGGGAAAACATCTCGCATTCATAGACTGGAAGACTTAACATTGTTATGATGGCAATATTCTCCTTAAATTGATCTACAGATTCAACACAGTTTCTATAATCCCAGTTGGCTTTGTAGAAATTGTCAAGCTGATTCTATAACGCATGTCAAATTGCAAGAACGCAAAAAAAAAAAGCCAAAATAATTGTGGAAAAAAAGAATAAATTAGGAGGACTCACATTTCCTGATTTCAAAATTAATAAGAGCAATAGTAATTAAGACTGTGTGATATTGGCACAAGGATATATATATATATATTCAATGGAATGGAATTGAGAGTCCAGAAACAAAGGCATACATCTATGGTCAATTGATTTTCAACAAGGATGCCAATACTATTCAATACTGAATGAATAGTCTTTTCAAAAAGTGGTACTGGGAAAACTGGATAGTCAAAGGCAAAATAATAAAGTTGGACTTTTATTTACACTATGTAGAAATTAACTGTAAATAGATTAAAGATGTAAACATAAGAGCAGAAACAATAAAACTCTTTGAAGAAAATAGGGATAGATCTTCATGACCTTGAATTTGCAAAGGATTCTGAATTACGACACCAAAAACATAAGCAACAAAAGAAAAAAATACATAAATTAGACTTGATCAAAACAAAATTTGTTCTTCAAAATGCACCACCAAGAAAGTGAAAAGACAACCCATAGGATGGGAGAAAATATTTGCAGATCATATATCTGATTAGGGAACCATAGCTAGACTGTAAAAAATGTCCTATAATTCAATAATATGAAGACAATTAATGCAATTAAAAATGGTAAGGGATCTAAATAATCACTTGTCCTAAGAAGATATACAAATGGCCAATAAGCACATGCAATAAGCACAGGAAAAGATGCTCAACATCATTAGTTATCAGGAAAATGCAAATCAAAACCACAATGAGTTACCACTTTACACTCACTAGGATGGCTAGAATAAAAATGAAACTTGAATATATTATGCTAAGTGAAAAAAGCCAGTCACAAAAGACTATATACTCCATGATTTCATTCTCATGAAAGTCCAGAATGGGAAAATCTGTAGATACAGAAAGTGGATTCATAGCTCCTGAGGGCTAGGGTTGGGGAGAGGCAGATAAGAGGGTGGTATTTAAAGGGTAAAGGGTTTCTTTTTGAGGTAATGAAATGTTCAAAATAAACTGTGGTGATGGTTGCACATATTTGAGAATATGCTAAAAATTATTAAATAGTGCCTTTTAAATGAGTAGTTTTATGATATGTGAATTATATCTCAATAAAACTGATGAAAGAAAAGATGATAGAAAATGTGGTAGGTGGTAGGGAGAGACATGTGTTTAGGTAAGATTTCATTGCAAATGTGACTTTTGACCAAAAAAATGAAGAAAATGAATAGTAAGACATTTAAGCATCTCTGAGTGATCCAAGTACAAAACGCCTGAGATATGGAGTAAAAGACTGTCGCTTAATATATGTTGTCTTTGGAGAGCCTAACCTGGAGCTATTGTTGGGTTATACTAACAGGAACAATAAATTTGCTTTATACACAAGCCAGTTTTAGTTGGATTTTCCATTGCTTAAAACCAAAAGAATACCAAACACTATTAAAGATTTTATGCCAGAAATGGAGCATTGCAATTAATAGACACAAAAATGTGAAATGATCCCAAGTCAAGGAGGTAGGGTTGAAATCAATAGCACCTTGTAGCATAAGCTGGGCCCCTAAAACACCTCGTTGTGAAAGCCGACGGGGCTTGTGTCCATGAGACCCACAAGACAATAGCAAACAAAGAAATACTCCTTAAGAGGCTGCTGAAGATCTGCAATGGCAATCACCCCAGGCCTTAGTGCAGAAGGAGCAGACAGAAATGCCCATCGTTCAATATCTCCTTTTAAATATTCTATTTGAACAGCTTAAAACCTGCAGTCTGAGGGCAGGCTTCTAAGTTAGCACTTATCTAGGGACAGACGGCTGTCCACTCTGCAGAGAGGAGAAACCAGCAGGTAGCATCTTCACATTCTCCCTGTAGCCTGGTCAAAGTCACCAGTATCTTCCTGGAAAGAGATATGTATGTTTCGTGCCCCAGCTTTTGTAGCTGACACCCAAAGGCTATACTTCTTGATCATCTGGCTCTGGTGACCACCAGGGCTTGCTTTCATGGGATCCATAGGACTTTAGCAAACAAACAGTTCTTAACGAGACATTCCACAGGGCACAGTGGAGAAGGAGCAGACAGAAAACATCCATCTCTAGGTTTTCCTCTGAAAATAGGTCTACTATTTTTAAAGCATACTTTAACGGCTGCAGTTTGAGGGTTTCTTTCAATAAGCGTGCATCTAGGTGCTGACTAAGAGCCTCTCCTTTGGGACACTGATAAGTATTGGCATACCTTCAACTACTGGGAGCCACTAAGAACAAAGAAGAATGCTTAGCCAATTGCAAAGATTTGAAAGACAGCCAAAAACTAGGGCCAGGCTGAATTATAAGATTCATTTCCTAGAGGAGAACACTCATTCAAGATGAGAGAGGTGGCTGTTTTATCTAAAGCACAGAAACCAACACAGAGAGTCAAGGAACATGAAGAAACAGAGGCATATGTTCCAACCAAATAACAAGGTAAAAGTCCAGAAACAGACCATAATGAAATGGAGATAAGTAATTTACAAAATAATGTTCATAAGATGCTCATAGAAGTCAAGAGAACAATGCATGAACAAAGCAAGAACTTCAACAAAGAGATAGAAAATATAAAAAGTACCAAACAGAAATCACAGAGCTGAAGAATGCAATAATTGAATTGAAAAATTCAGTGAAAGGGTTCCAAGCAGTCTGCAAAATGTAGAAGAAAGGATCAGAGAACTAGAAGATAAGGCAGTGGAATTCATATAGTCAGAGTAGCAAAAAGAAAAAGGAATGAGAAAGAGTGAAGATAGCTTAGATACGTATGGGAGACCATCAAGGGGACCTATATATGCATTATAAGGTCTTGGAGAAGAGAGCAGGACAAGGGCAGAAATCTTTTTCAAAGAAATAATAGTAAAATATTACCCTAGGGAGGAGGACAGACACATCCAGATCCAGGAAGGCCAGAGAGTTCCCAATAAGAATAAACCAAAGAGACACACACCAATATACATTATAATCAAACTGTCAAAAGTTAAAGATGAGGAGAATTCTTAAAAGCGGCAAGAGAAAAACAACTTATTGTATACAACAAAATCCCTATAAAACTATATACAGATTTTTCAGCATAAACTTTTCAGGACAGAGATGAATTGGGGCCGGCTCTGTGGCTGAGTGGTTAAGTTCATGCACTCTGCTGCGTCAGCCCAGGGTTCAGATCCTGGGCACGGACATGGCACCACTCGTCAGGCCACGTTGAGGCAGTGTCCCACATCCCACAACTAGAAGGACCTGCATCTAAGATATACAACTGTATACAGGGGATGGGGTTTGGGGAGATAAAGCAGAGAGAAAAAAAAAAAGATTGGCAACAGTTGTTAGCCCAGGTGCCAATCCTTAAAAAAAAAAAAAAAAAAGAAAAGGAAGATTGGCAACAGTTGTTAGCCCAGGTGCCAATCTTTAGGGAAAAAAAAAAAAAGAAATGAATGGCATGATATACTCAAAGTGCTGAAAGAAATAAACTTCCAACCAAGAATACTCTATCGACCTAACTTGTCATTCAGCAAGAAGGACAGATAAGAGTTTTCCAGACAAGCAAAAGCTAAATGATTTCCGTACTACTAGCCCAACCTCACAATCAATGTTAAAGGGGCTTCTTAAAACTGAAAGAAATATTAATTAGTAACAGGAAAACATGTGAAAGTATAAATCTCACAGTAAAGGTAAATACATAAATTCAGAATACTTTAACGTTGTAACTGTGGTGGATAAATTACTTATAAATCTAGAATGACATAAAGGAAAAAGTAGTAAAAAAAACTATAACTACAATAATTTGTTAGGGAATACACAAGGTAAAGAGAGGTAAATTGTGACATCAAAAGCATAAAATATGAGGAGGAGAGTAAAAATATGAAGCTTTAGTATGCATTTGAAGTTAAACTTTAGTATGCATTTGAAGTTAAGTTGTCAGCTTAAAGTAGACTGTTATGAATATAAAATGTTTATATAAGCCCTATGGTACTAAAAAAGCAAAATCCTATAATAGACAGACAAAAAGATAAAGAAAAAACAATCTAAGCATACCACTACAGAAAACATCAAATCACAAAGGAGCAGACAAGGAGAAGAAGAAAGAAAGAAAGAAATTATGAAACTGCTTGAAAAAATTAATAACATGGCAACAAGTCCATACCTATCAATAATAACTTGAAATGTAAGTGCATTATATTCTCCAATCAGAAGATGTAGAGTGGCTTAATGGATAAAAACAAGAGCCAACTATGTTGCCTACAAGAGACTCACTATAGTTTTAAGGACACACACAGACTGAAAGTGAAGGGATGGAAAAGATATTCCATGCAAATGGAAACCAAAAGAAATCAAAGATAGCTATACTTATATCATACAAAATAGACTATAAGCCAAAGACTGTAATAAGAGACAAAAAAGCTCATTATACAATGAGAAAGGGGTCAATCCAACAACAGTACATAATTGTTGTAAATATTTATGCACCCAAATAAGAACACGTAACTATATAAAGCAAACATTAATTGACTTGAAGGAAGAAATATACAACAATACAATAATAGTGGGAGATTTCAATACCAAACTTTTAACAATGGATAGATATCTAGACACAAAATTAATAAGGAAACATTGAACTCAAACCACATGTCATATCAGACGGACTTAACAGAAATTTACAGAACATTACGTCTAACAGCAAAGAATACACATTCTTCTAAAGTGTGTATGAAATGTTCCCACATATTAGACCACAAAAAAGTCTTAATAAATTTAAGAAGCATGAAGTGATATCAAGCATCTTCTGTGATCATGGTGATACGAAACTAGAAATAAATTATGGAAGAAAACTGGAAAATTTACAAATACAGGAAGGTTTAACAACATGCTCATGAGAAACCAATGAGTCAACACAGAAACTAAAAGAAAAATAAAAAAAATTTTGGAAAAATGAAAATGGAAATACAACACACCAAAACTGAGATGCAGCAAAAGCAGTTCTAAGAGGGAAGTTCATTGTGTTAAACACTAACATTCTGAAAAAGGGAAGAGCTCAAATAAACAACACCTCAAGGAACTAGAAAAAGAATAAAATAATCCCAAAGTTAGTAGAAGAAAGAAAATGACATAAATCAGGAAAAAGTAAATGAAACAAAGACTAAAGAGACTATAGAAAATATCATTGAGATTTTTTTTGAAAAGATAAAATAAATAAATCTTTGCCTAGACTAACCAAGAAAAAAAGAAAGAGGACTCAAATAATTATAATCATCAATGAAAGAGGACACATTACAAGCGATCCAACACAAGTACAAAACGTTATAAGAGACTACTATGAACAATTATACACCAAAAAATAGGATGAAGCAGAAGAAAGCAATGAATAAATTCCTAAAAACATACAACTTACCAAGACTGAATAATGAAGAAACAGAAGATATGGACAAACCAGTCACTAGTAAGGAGACTGAATAAAAGTACAAAACCCCCCAACAAACAAAAGTACAGGATCAGATGGCTGCAATGGTTAATTCTACAAAACATTTAAAGAAGAAATAATGCTAATCTTCCTTAACCACCTCCAAAATATAGAAGAGGAAGAAATACTTCCAAACTCATTTTACAGTCTAGTATTACCCTGATACCAAAACCAGACAAGGACACTACAGGAAAAGAAAACTACAGGCCAGTATCTTTGATGGACAAAGATGCAAAATTGTCAAGAAAATATTAGCAAACCGAATTCAGTAGCACATTAAAAAGATCATGTCTCATGATCAAGTGAGATTTATTACAGGGATGCAAGGATGGTTCAATACCTGCAAATCAATCAATGTGATACACCACATCAATAGAATGAAGAATAAAAATCATATTATCATCTCAATAGATTTAGAAATAACATTTGACAATATGCTACATCCATTCATCATAAAACCTTTCAGCAAACTGGGTATAGAGGGAATGAATGTCAACATAATAGAGGCCATATATGACAAATCCACCACTAACATCATACTCAATGGTGGAAAGCTGAAGGCTTATTCTCTAGGATCAGGAACAACACAAGGACGCCCACTATCATCGCTTTTAATCAAAGAGTGGAAAGGAAGAAGTAAAAGTATCTCTGCTTGCAGATGACATGATATTATAGCAAACCCTAAAGTCTGTACTAAAAAAAGTTGGAACTAATAAATGAATTCAGTAAAATTACAGGATACAAAATCAATATACAAAATTTAGTTGCACTTCTATGCACTAAGAACAAACTATCAGAAAGAAAAATTAAGAAAATAATCCAATTTACAATAGCACAAAAATATGACGGAATAAATTTACCCAAGGAGTAAAATATCTATACACTGAAAGCTATGAAACATTGATGAAAAAAAGTGAATAAGACATAAATAAACTATATTTTGTGCTCAGGAATTGGAAGAATTAACATTGATAAAATTTCCATATTACCCCCAGAAATGTACAGATTCAACACATTCCCTACCAAAATTCCAAGAGCATTTTCCACAAAAATAGAAAAACAATCCTAAAATTTATATGGAACCACTAAATACCTGAATAGCTAAAGCAATCTTGAGAAAGAAGAACAAAGCTGGAGGCATCACACTTCCTAATTTTAAATTATATTACAAAGACATAGTAATCAAAATAGTATAGTATTGGCAAAATAAAAAAAAAAGACACATAGATCACTGGCACAGAAAACAGAGCCCCGAAATAAATCCACGCATATATGGTCATTTAATTTATGAGGAAGGAGTCAAGAATATAGACTAGGGAAAGAACAGTCTCTTCAATAAATGACGTTGGAAAATTGGATAACCACATGTAGTAGAATAAAATCGGATCCTCTTCTTACACCATAAACAAAGGTCAACTCAAAATGAATTAAATACTTGAGTCATAGGACGCCTAGAAGAATACATAAGGGTCAAGTTCCTGGACATCAGTCTTGGCAATGATTTTTTGGATTTGACACCAAAAACAAAGATGAAAAAAGCAAAAATAAACAAATGGGACTATATCAAGCTAAAAAGCTTCTGCACAGAAAAGGAAATCATCAACAAAATGAAAAGACAACCTACGAAATGGGAGAAAATATTTGCAAATAATATGTGATAAGGGTTCATATTCAAAACATATGGAGAACTAACACAACTCAATAGTAATAAAACAAACAACCCAATTAAAAAATGGGCAAAGTAACAGAATAGATAGCTTTCCAAAAAAGACATACTAATGGCCAAGAAGTACGTGGAAAGATGCTCAATATCACAAATCATCAGGGAAATGCAAATCAAACCACAATGAGATATTATCTCATACCTGTTAAAATGGCTACGATCAAATTGACAAGAGATAGTTTGGATGAAAGTTTGGAGAAAAGGAATCCCTTGTGCACTGTTGGTGGGAATGTAAATTGGTTCAGCCAACATGGAAAACAGTATGGATGTTCCTCAAAAAATTAAAATATAACTACCATAGAATCCAACAATCCCACTTCTGGATATTTATTAAAAGGAATTAAAAATAGGATCTCAAAGAGATAATCTGCACTTCCATATTCGTTGCAGCATTATTCACAATACCCAAGATAGGGAAGCAACCTACATGCCCATCAATGGATGAATGGATAAAGAAGATGTGGTAAACATATACAATGGAATGTTATTCAGCCATGACAAAGACAGGAATCCTGCCATTTGTGACAACATAAATGGACCTTGAGGGCATTATGCTAAGTGAAACATGATAGACAGAAGAAGACAAACACTGAATGTATCACTTATACATGAAATCTTAAAAAAAATTTAAACTCAGAGAAACAGAGACTAGAGTGGTGGCTGCCTGGCGCTAGGAGAGATAGGGAGAGGTTGGTAACGCGTACAAACTTTCAGCTGTAAGATAAATAACGTCTGATTGTCTAATGTAAAACATGGTGACTACAGTTGATAACTCTGTATTATGTACATTCATATCTCAAAGATATTGCGGGTTTGGTTCCAGACCACCACAATAAAGTGAGTATCACAATAAAGTGAGTCACACAAATTTTTTTGGCTTCCTAGTGCATATAAAAGCTGTGTTTACTGATGTATACTGTAGTTTATTCAGTGTGCAATAGCATTGTGTCTAAAAAAATGCAAATACCGTAAATAAAAAATATTTTATTGCTAAAAAGTGTTAACCATCATGTGAACCTTCAGCGAGTTGTGATCTTTTTGTTGGTGGAGGATGTGGTAAAAAACACAATATGTGAGGTGCAATAAAAGAAGGTATGCCCGTATTGTGAGGGGAATTTTTGTATCTATATTCATCAGGGACATTGGCCAAAGGTTTTCTTATAGTGTCCTTATCTGGCTTTGATTTTGGGGTAATGTTGGACTTGTGAAATGAGTTTGGGAGTGTCTCCTCCTCTTCCTATTTTTGGAATTGTTTGAGAAGATTGCCATTAAATTTTATTTAAGTAGTTGGTAGAATTCACCAGTGAAGCTATCTAGCCCTGGGCTTTTCTGTGTTGGTGACTTTTGATTACTGATTCAATCTCTCTACTTATTGGTTCGTTCAGATATTCTAGTTTTTCTGATTCAGTCTTGGTTAGTTGTATGTTTCTAGGAATTTATCCACTTCTGGGTTGTCTGATTTGCTGGTGTAAAATTGTTCATAGTAGTCTCTTATGATCCTTTCTATTTGTGTTGTATCAGTTGTAATGTCATCTCTTTCATTGTTGATTATATCTATTTGAGTCTTCAGTCTTTTCTGAGTTAGTCTAGCTAAAGTTTTGACAATTTTGTTCATCTTTTCAAAACCCAGTTCTTAGTTTCATTTACCTTTGCTATTGTATTTTTTGTCTATATTTAATTTATTTTTGCTCTGATATTTTCTTCTGCTAACTTTGGGCTTATTTTGCTCTTTTTCTACTTCTTTGAGGTGTAAAATGAGATTATTTGAACTGTCTTTTTTTAATGCAGATGTTTATTGCTATAAATTTTAGTCTAACAACTGCTTTTGAAGCTGTCCATTTGTTTTGATATGTTGCGCTTCTGTTTTCATTTGTTTCAATATATTTCTTTTTTTTTTTTTTAAAGATTTTATTTTTTCCTTTTTGTCCCCAAAGCCCCCCTGTACATAGTTGTGTATTCTTCGTTGTGGGTTCCTCTAGTTGTGGCATGTGGGACGCTGCCTCAGCATGGTCTGACGAGCAGTGCCATGTCCGCGCCCAGGATTCGAACCGACGAAACACTGGGCCGCCTGCAGCGGAGCACGCGAACTTAACCACTCGGCCACGGGGCCAGCCCCTCAATATATTTCTTGATTTCCTTTTTGATTTCTTTGTTGACCCATTGGTTATTCAGAAACATGTTGTTTAACCTTCTTAATCACATTCTTTGATTTTTCTAGCTTTCCTCTAGTTGTTGATTTCTGGTTTCTGACCACCTGGCTATAAAAGATACTTAGTATGATTTAAACTTAAATTTGTTAAGACTTGTTTTGTGACCGATGTGATCTATCTTGGATTATGTTTCTTGTGCACTTGAGAAGAATGTGTATCCTGATGCTGTTAGAATGAGTGTTTAGTTCCATTTGGTCTAAAGTATGGTTCAAGTCTACTCTTTCCTTGCTGACTTTTCTCTGGATAATTGATCCATTGTTGAAAGTGGGGTTTTGAAGTCCCCTGCTCTTATTGTTTTGTTGTCTATTTCTCCCTTCAGATCTGTTAGTTTTTGCTTAATATCTGTAGGTGCTCTAGTGTGGGATGCATATATGTTTATGATTTTTATATCTTCTTGATAATTTTTTCCCCTTATCACTATGTAATGATCACCTTTGTTTTTGGTTCCTGTTTTGGGGTTAAAATCTATATTGTCTGATACAAGCATAGCTGCCATAGCTCTTTTTTTGTTTCCACTTGCATGGAATATCTTTTGCCATCCCTTCACTTTGAGCCTACGTGCGTCCTTAAAGCTGAGGTGAGTGTCTTGTAGGCTGTGTAAAGTTAGGTCATTTTTAAATCCATCCAGCCACTCTATGCCTTTGATTATAGAACTCCAGCCATTAACATTTAGAGCAATTGTTGGTAGATAAGGACTTATTAATGCCATTTTGTTAATTGATTTCTGGCTGTTTTGTAGTTTCACTTTTCTTTTCTTTCTTACTTGCTGCCTTCCTTTGAAAATGGATCATTTTCCTGAGTGGTATGCTTTGATCCTCATTTTTTAAATCTTTTGTGTATCTGCTGTAGGTTTTTGCTTTGTGGTTCCCATGAGGCTTACATGAAACTTTTTATATATATATAATACCCTATTTTGTATATATATATATATATATATATATTTTGTATATATATATATATATATATATACACACACACACACACATTATATACATAATAGGGTATTATATATATATATATATATATAAAATATATATCAGCCTCTTTTCACTAATAACAATTTATCTTTGATCACATACAAAAGCTATCCTTTACTCCCCTTTTTACGTTTTTGATGTCATCATTTACATCTTTTTGTTTTGTGTATCCATTAACAAACTGTTCAAACTATAGCTATTTTAAGTACCTTTGTCCTTTATTCTTTGTACTAGATTTAATACATCACTAAGTTACAGTATTAGGGTAGTCTGAGTCTGACTTTATGCTTACCTTGATCAGTGTGTTTTATATTTCCATGTTACTAATTAGCATTCTTTTGTTCTGGCTTGAAGAACTCTTTTCAGCATTTCTTGTAAGGTGGGTCTAGTGGTAATGATTTCCCTCAGCTTTTGTTTATTTGGAAAAGTATTTCACTTTCAATTCTAAAGGATAATTTTGCTGAGTAAAATAGTATTGGTTGGCAGTTTCTTTCATTTAGAACTTTGAATATATCATCCCATTCTCTCCTAGTCTGTAAGGTCTCTGCTGAGAAATCTGCTGATCACCTTATGGGGGTTCCTTTGTATGAAACAAATATTTTTCTCTTGCTGCTTTTAAAATTTTCTCTTTTTCCTTCAGTTTTACAGTTTTATTATTATGTGTCTTGGACAACATCATTTTGGATTGAAATTTTGAGGTCATTTGTTAGCTTTTTTAAGCCTGGATGTCCAAATCTCACCCTAAGTTTGGAAAGTTCTAAGTCATTATTTTTTTAAAATAAACTTTGTACCCCTCTTCTTCTTCTTGGACTCCAATGATGTGCACATTATTTCTCTTGATGCTGTCCCGTTAGTCCCCTAGGCTTTCTTCATTCTTTTTTTTCTTTTTCTTTTTCTTCTTATGATTGAATCATTTCAATGGATTTGTCTTCTTGTTCATTGATTCTTTGGCTTGTTCAAGTAAGCTCTTGAAGTTCTATATTGAATTCTTTTGTTCAGTCATTGTATTTTTCAGCTCCAATATTTCTCTTTGTTTTTGTTTTGATTTGTCTTCTATATTTTGTTGAACTTCTGTGTTTGGTCTTGTATTGTTCTCCTGATGTTGTTAAATTGTTTGTGTTCTCTTGTAGCTCTCTGAGCGTCCGTAGGACAATTATCTGGAATTCTTTCTTGGGAAATTCCTGAATCTCCATTTCTTTGGGTCTAGTTGCTAGAATTTTACACTATTCTTTTGGCATAGATACGTTTTCAAGATTCTTCGTGATCCTTGTAGGCTTGCATAGGTATCTGTGTTGAACAAGTAGTTATCTCTTCTAGACTTTATATACTGTCTTTGGTAATGGAATACTTTTACCTACTGGTGGGAGACTCTGGATCATGCTGTGTGCCTGGGTCTAGTGGTATAGTGCACCTTGTGCAGGGGTGATTGGTGACACTGGGTCTGGAGGAGATGGATGTCTCTTCATTCCAGGCCACTAGAGTCAACAGCATTTCTTCTTGAGCACTGCAGGTGAACCACAGTGGCTGCAAGGGCTGTTGGAATTTCAAGTGATATCTCCAGGTCTGGCAGCTAGGAACCAAGGAAGGCAGCAATTGTGTCCACACCTAATTGTGTGGATACACTCAGCTGCAAGGGCTAGCTGCAGGTGCTGATGTTGTGGAAGGGGACAGTTGCAAACACACATGAAGTGATGGGGGCCACAGCCATCTATGGGCTCATTGGCAGCTGCAGAGGCCCTGCCTGTTGGTGTGCTCTCCTTTGGCTGCACCCATTCCCTCCAGGCATGCATACTGTAGTTCAGGCAACAGTGTCAGGCTGAGGCTGTGCAAGTGCACAGCTGAAGAGGCTAGCTGCTGGTAGGTACGGTGGTGCCAGCAGGTGACAGAAGCCAGGGCTTGATCTGGGCTTAAAGCAACTGCAGGGTCTCTAGCTGTTGTTGTGTTCTCAGGTGGCTGCACATTCTCCCCCTGGGCATGCACACTGCTGTGTAGGCCAGTGATTGAGGTCAGGCTGGGGGCACGCAGGTGCACATCTAGAGAGGCTAGCTACAGGTGGAGGCAGTGGTGCTTACCAGTGACAAAAAGCAGGCCTGATCTGGGCCCCACACAGCTGTGGGGGCCCTGGCTGTCAGTGCAATCACTTGTGGTTGCACACTCTCCTGCTGTGTGTGAGTGCTGTAGTGGATACTGATGACATGTTTCAGGCCAGTGGTCTACAAGTGTACAGTTTGAGGGGCTAGACCCCAGCATAAGTACAGTGATGTGTCAGTGAGGGGGTTTAGGCTGGTACTTGCTCAGTTGCAGAAATCCAACTTGGCTGCAAGCTCTTGGGCTCTGGTGGGGGTGGGGAGAGACTCAAGTGGCTGGTATCTTACACTTGTACAGCCACAGAGACCTTGAATGGCTGCCAGCATGCCTCCTGGGCTCCACTGTTGGTGGGAGGTTGGTGGTGAGTCAGGAGGTATCCAGTGATTGGTGTCAGTGAACTTGTGTACCTGTGGGGTGAAAGCTGGGAAAATCTGCTGGGGATCCTCAGTGGCTGTGATTAAAGCTGGCTTAATCAGTGGCAAAATCTGCTGAGCTTGTCTGCAGAGCAGGTCTCTGAAGTAAGATTGCTTCTGCTGCATGTCTGCTAATAACAGTCTCTGCTTTTCTTCCTTGTTCCTAATTGGGTCAACATGTCTCAGTTTTGTCTATCTGGGGGGCATGAAATGAAAGTAGGACCTTTGTGCTGTGCCCCCAAATCCTGGAGAATCTGGTGCTTACTTCACCTTTTCTTTCCTGGTGAGAGAAACGCTTTCTATCTGGGAAATTCCCCCTTGGTGCTAAACAATGCTGACTGAGGGATGAGATGATACAGACAAAATAAAGGTGTCCTTCTCTTTGTGCAATTATTCTCAACTTTTTGATTCCACTGTGTTGCTGAAACTTCCTAAGTGGACTCTAGAGTTCTGAATGACACTGAATAGCAGAGTTGGATTTTGAATAAAAATTTATCCAGTCTCAAATCAAAAAAGGTATTTTATACTACAGGTATATACTACAGGTACACTGAACTTCCAGTGATCGATGAATTCCGGCTTTGATGTTGCCTCTGAGATTAAATATTTTTGTGCATATTGACAGTGCAATAGTTACTCTTCTGTCATTCCTTTCCAAACTTATGTGGAAACATAATGTAATTTGAAGAAGAAGGCAAATATTTTTCCCCCTGAGGATGGATGTTGGAGATAATCATACGAATTAATCCTAAAGGTCAAATGGGAGAGTAAACATATAAGAATTGCCAAAAAACATTTTAAAAAATGAACTGAGAAACGTCTTTCTCAGCTCTATACTTAGTAAGGGACTGGGCCAGTATAATGCCATAAAGCAAACATTTTGTCACTGTAAAAAGCAAATAAATAAGTGTAACAGAATAGAATCAAAAGACAGATCTAGAAGTATTTAAGAAATTAATATGTGATAAATATGTCTCAAAATCAATGGGAACATTTATTTTATATTAAACAGCATTGGGAATATTAATAATAAATTTAGAAGTAAATATCAATAGGTTCTATATTTAATGCTAAAAAGTAAATTTTAGGTGGCTTAAAATTTAAAATTAGGATCTTGTCAAGATGGCAGTGTGGACAGACTCTGAACTCATCTCCTCCCTCGAACACAACCAGGTAACAACTATTATTGGAAAAATTACCCTGGACAGAAAACTGAAAACTGGATAAAAAGAACCCCTACAACAAGTGACAGTCCTGGCTGAGGTGGAAGAGGCAGAAATTCCTTTGGGAGAGAAAAAAAGCCACCTTTACAAGGAGTGGATCTTCACAGCTGGCCGGGTGGGAGCCACCCTGAGGTATGCAGCCCTCCATGGAGAAGTGGCACATTACTTCTATAAGCATCCTTCAGACTCAGCACAACTGAAACGAGGGTCTTACTATCTGTCTTTGCTGGCTATTAACTGCAGTGGGTAATACTCCCAGAAAAGCTATTGGACGAAAGCCAAAAAAACCTGAGACTTAAAGGACCCATGCACAAACTCACCTGTCTCAGAAAGAAACCTAAAATAACCAGAAAGAAGGCTGACAGTCCTTTGGTGAAAAGAGACTTACCTGGAAGGCTCTGGGTGCATCTCAGTGAGAGGAGATACCTCCCTAGAGACTGAGACATTGGTGGTGGCCATTGTTGTCACCTAGTCCAGGCATGCTGACACAGACTCTGGAAAATGCCATTGAAGTTTTTCCCCTGGCTTGTTAGCCCAGGGGTCTGCCACACTCACTAGAGTGCAGATTTAATCCAGTTCAGCCAGGATAGGCAGCCCACCCTAGGGATCAGCCCCAGCCAACAGCAAGCCCTCAGGCTACTTGTTGGCCTGCATTGACTGGGTGTCTTGATCCTCTATAGGCAGGCCAGTGTGTCTGCCTTTGTGGGGCAGGGCCTGTGTGAGGACCAGGTGAACTGTGGGGGGAATTGGTGGAGAGGTGGGGGCCTCTACAGTGGGGCATCAGCATACACTTCAGGGAGTTGGGAAGTGTGCATAGACCAGGACTGCATTGATGATGTGTGTAGACCTGTAGGGGCTTGGGCTTAGCAGAAGCAGAAGACCTGTGCTTCACAAATAGCCATAAAATGGATCAGCCCCACCTTCCAAAGCCTGAAACAATTGAGTGCTCCTGGGCCTAGGGCCAGTCCCACTCAGCTGCACTCCTAAGAGAACTGACAACAGCCTTATAGGCCTGAGGCCTATAGCAACTGTAAGCCCCTGAGCCTAGCAACCAGCTATACTGGGTACCTACCCAATTAACTGGAAAACTGGAAGGGGAGTGTGCTGTTAGACCTTGTAACCAATGATGCTGAGGCTCCCCAAACCAGATTTACAAACAGCTGGCCAGGGAGGGAAAGACTTGACTCCCTGGGTACCAGCATTAAGAGCAACCCTCCCACAGCAGAAGGACACAAGTAGCCCACAAAGGGGTCACTCCTGGATCACTTTGGCTGGTGTCGAGGGGGAAGCCCACTGCTGGGCCTCAAAAGGCATGTTACAGAAGGCCACTTCTCCAAGATCAGGAGACACAGCTGATTCACCTAATACATAGATATAAGCACAGAGAAAGAGGCATAAAGAGGAGATAAAGGAATACATTCCAAGCAAGGGAGCAGGACAAAATCTCAGAAAAAGAACTAAATGAAACAGAAATAAGCAACCTACTCAACAAAGAGTCCAAACAAAGACTCATAAGGATGCTTACAGATACTGGGTGAAGACTGGATGAACACAGTGAGATCATCAACAAAGAATTGGAAAATATAAAAAAGTACCAATCAGAAATGAAGAATACAATAGAGGAAATGAAAAATTAACTAGAAGGACTCAATAGCAGATTAGATGATACAGAAGAATGGATCAGTGAGCTGGATGAAAGACTAGAGGAAATCACCCAAGCTGAACAGAAAAAAGAATTAGACAGAATGAGAACAGTCTAAGGGAACTCTGAAACAATATCAAGCGCCCAAATATTCGTATTATAGGTGTCTCAGAAGGAGAAGAGAGAGAAAAAGGGGCAGAAAATCTATTTGAAGAAATAATAGCTGAAAATTTTCCTAACCTAAGGAAGGAAACAGACAACCAAGTACAGGAAGCACAGAGAACTCCAAACAAGATAAGCCCAAAGAGGCCTACACCAAGATACCTTATAATTAAAATGACCAAAATTAAAGATAAAGAGAGAATCCTAAAAGTTTCAAGAGAAAGGCAACAAGTGACATACAAAGGAAAGCCCATAAGCCTATCACGGGACTTCTCAGCTGAAACCCTACAGGCTAGAAGAGAATGGCATGACATATTTAAAGTGCTGAAAGAAAAAAACCTACAGCCAAGAATACTCTATCCAGCAAAGTTGTCATTCAGAATGGAATGAGAGATAAAGAGCTTCCCAGACAAGCAAAAATTAAAGAAATTTATCACCAAGAAACCAGTTCTACAGGAAATGCTAAAGAGACTTATTTAAGCAGGAAAGTGATGACCACAAATAGAGATAAGAAAATTGTCAAAAAAAAAAACCCTCAAAAAAAACAGGCAATAAAATCACTGGTAAAGGTAAAAATATAGTAAAGGTAGCAGATCAACCACTTATGAAGACAATATGAAGATTAAAAGACAAAAGTACTAAAATTACCTATTTCAATGATAAGAGGGTAGTGGATAGACACACACAAAGCAAAAGATTAGATATGATTTCAAAAACATAAAATGTGGGAGGAAGAGAGTGAAAAAGTAGAGCTTTTAGAAAGAGGTCAAGCTAAAGAGTCTATAAACTCAATATAGACTGCTATATACATAGAATATTATATATGAACCTCATGGTAATCACAAACCAGAAGCCTATAATAAGTAAGCAAATAAGTAAGGTGAAAGAAATCAAACATATTACTAGAGAAAGCCATCAAACCACAAGGAGAGCAAGAGAAGAGAGCAAGAGAAAAAGAAAGGAACAGACAAGAACTACTAAAACACCCAGAAAGAAAAAAGTAACAAAATGGCAATAAATACATATTTATCAACAGTTACTTTAAATGTCAATGGACTAAATGCTCCAATCAAAAGGCATAGGGTGGCCAATTGGATAAAAAAACGAAACCCATATATATGCTGCATACAAGAGACACACTTCAGACCTAAAGACACTCACAAACTGAAAGTGAAAGTATGGAAAAACATACTCCATGCAAAGAAAGCGAGGGTAGCAATACTTATATCAGACAAAATAGACTTTGAAACAAAAACTGTAACAAGAGACAAAGAAGGGCAGGACAAAATGATAAAGGGAACAATCCAACAAGAAGATATAACACTTGTAAATATCTATGCACCCAATATAGGAGCACCTAAATATATAAAGCAACTATTAACAGACATAAAAGGAGAAATAGACAGTAACGCAATAATAGTAGGGGACTTTAACACTCTACTTACAACAGTGGATAGATCATCCAAACAGAAAATCAATAAGGAAACACTGGCCTTAAAGGACACATTAGACCAGATGGACTTAGTAGATATATATAGAACATTCCATCCAAAAACCACAGAATACACATTCTTTTCAAATGCACATGGAACATTCTCCAGGATTGATTACATATTAGGCCACAAAACAAGACTCAATAAATTTAAGAAGATTGAAATAATACCATGCATCTTTTCTGACCACAAAGGTGTGAAACTAAAAATCAACTACAGGAAGAAAATCAGAAAAGCCACAAAAATGTGGAGATTAAACAAAATACTACTGAACAACAATTGGGTCAATGAAGAAATCAAAGGAGAAATCAAAAAATTCCTGGAGACAAGTGAAAATGAAAATATTGCATGCCAAAATCTGTGAGATACAGCAAAAACGGTTGTAAGAGGGAAGTTTATAGCAATTCAGGCCTACCTTAACAAAGAAAAAAAATCCAAATACACAATCTAACAGCATATCTAGAGGAACTGGAAAAAGAAGAGTGAGTGAAGGCCAAAAATCAGTAGAATGAAGGAAATAATAAAAATCAGTGTAGAAAAAATGAAATAGAGACTAAAAAAACAATAGAAAAAATTAATGAAACCAAAAGCTAGTTGTTTGAAAAGATAAACAAAATTGACAAACCCTTAGCAAGACTCACCAAGAAAAAAAGAGCGAAGGCTCAAATAACTAAAATCAGAAATGAAAGAGGAGAAATTGCAATGGACACCTCAGAAATACGAAAGATTATAAGAGAATACTATGGAAAGCTATACACCAACAAATTAGATAATCTAGAAGAAATGGATAAATTGTTAGAAACATACAACCTTCCAAAACTGGACCAGGAAGAAGCAGAGAATTTGAATAGACCAATTACCAGTAAGGAAATCGAAATAGCAATCAAAAACCTTCCCAAAAATAGAAGTCCAAGACCAAGTGGCTTCCCTGGTAAATTCTACCAAACATTCAAAGAAGGCTTAATGCCTATCCTTCTCAAACTCTTCCAAAAAATTGAAGAGGAGGGGAGGCTTGCTAACTCATTCTGCTAAGCCAACATTATCCTGACACCAAAACCAAACAAAGACAACACAACAAAAGAAAATTACAGGCCAATATCACTGATGAACATCGATGCAAAAATCCTCAACAAAATACTAGCAAATCAAATACAATAATACATTAAAAAGATCATATATCATGATCAAGTGGGTTTTATTCCAGGGATGCAGGGATGGTTCAACATTGCAAGTCTATCAACATGATACACCATATTAACAAAATGAAGAATAAAAATCACATGATCATCTCAATAGATGCAGAGAAAGCATTTGACAAGACACAGCACCTATTTATGATAAAAGCTCTAAATAAAATGGGTATAGAAGGAAAATACCTCAACATAATAAAGCCATATGTCTCAAATCAATAGGAAATATTTTCAACGCAGAAAAATTGAAAACTATCCCTCTAAGAACAGGAACCAGACAAAGATGCCTAATTTCACCACTCTTATTTAACACAGTGTTGGAAGTCCTAGCCAGAGCAATCAGGGAAGAAAAAGAAATAAAAGGGATCCATATTGGAAAAGACGAATTGAAATTGTCGCTCTTTGCAGATGACAAGACTTTATACACAGAAAACTCTAAAGAATCCACTAAAAACTTTTAGAAATAATGAATGAATACAGTCAAGTCACAGGATACAAAATCAACATACAAAAATTGGTTATGTTTCTATACACTCACAATGAAATAGCAGAAAGAGAAATTAAGACTACAATCCCATTTACAATTGCAACAAAAAGGATAAAATACCTAGGGATAAAATTAACCAAAGAGGTGAAAGATCTGTACACTGAAAACTGTAAGACATTGCTGAAAGAAATTGAAGAAAACACAAAGAAATGGAAAGATATTCTGTGCTCTTGGATTGGAAGAATTAACATAGTTAAAATGTCCATAATTCCTAAAGCAATCTATAGATTCAATGCAATCCCTATCAAAGTTCCAACAACATTTTCCCAGAAATAGAACAAAGAATCCTAAAATTTATATGGAACAACAAAAGATCTCAAATAGCCAAAGGATTCCTGAGAGGAAAGGAACAAAGCTGGAGGTATCACGCTCCCTGATTTCAAAATATACTACAAAGCCATAGTAACCAAAACAGCATGGTACTGGCACAAAAACAGACACACAGATCAATGGCACAGAATTGAGAGCCCAGAAATAAACCCACACATTTATGGACAGCTAATATTCGACAAGGGAGCCAAGTGTATACAATGGAAAAAGGAGAGTCTCTTCAATAAATGGTGTTGGGAAAACTGGAAAGCCACGTGCAAAAGAATTAAAGTAGACCATTATCTTACACCATTCACAAAAATAAACACAAAAATGGATTAAAGACTTGAATGTAAGACGTGAAACCGTGAAACTTCTAGAAGAAAACTTAGGTCGGATGCTCTTGGACATCGGTCTGAGCAGCATATTTTCAAGTACCATGTCTGACCGGGCAAGGTAAATAAAAGAAAAAATGAACAAATGGGACTACATCAAACTAAAAAGTTTCTGCACAGCAAAGGAAACCATCAACAAAATGAAAAGACAACCTAACAATTGGGAGAAGCTATTTGCAAACCATATGTCACATAAGTAGTTAATATCCAAAATATACAAATAACTCATATGTCTCAACAACAAAAAAACCAGCAACCCAATTAAAAAAGGGCAAAAGATCTGAACAGAGCATTCTCCAAAGAAGATATATGGATGACAAGCAGGCATATGAAAAGATTTTCAACATCATTAACCATCAGGGAAATGCAAATCAAACCTACAGTGAGATATCACCTCACTCTGGTCAGAATGGCTGTAATTAGCAAGGCAGGAAACAGCAAATGTTGAAGAGGATGTGGAGAGAAGGGAACCCTTGTTCACTGCTGGTGGGAGTGCAAACTGGTGCAGCCATTATGGAAAGCAGTATGGAGTTTCCTCAGAAAATTAAGAATAGATCTACCATATGATCCAGCTATTCCACTGCTGGGTATTTATCCAGAGAACTTGAAAACACAAATGTGTAAAGATACATGCACCACTCTGTTCATTGCAGTATTATTCACAATAGCCAAGACTTGGAGGCAACCTAGGTGCCCATCAAGGGACGAATGGATAAAGAAGATGTGACATATATTCATAATGGAATACTACTCAGCCGTAGGAAATGAAGAAATCTGGTCATTTGTGACAACATGGATGGACTTTGAGGGTATTGTGCTAAGTGAAATAAGTCAAAGGGAGAAAGACAAATACCATATGATCTCACTCATAATTAGAAGATAAAAACAACAAACAAACACATAGCAACAGAGATTGGATTGGTGGTTACCACAGGGGAAGCCGGGAGGAAAGAGGGCAAAAGGAGGGATTAGGCACACACGTGTGGTGATGGATAATTAGTTTTTGGTTGGTGAACATGATGTAATGTACACAGAATTTGAAATGCATTACAATGTACATCTGAAAACCATATAATGTTATTATCTAATTTTAGTGTAATAAAAATTTAAAAAGTGAGAATAACAATAAAAAATTTACTAATCAACTAAAATTAATTAATTAATATTAATCTCTTAAAAATAAACTAACACATCTGACAAAATAAGGAGTTAGACATTCTTTATGGCATAAGATAGCACCAGAATAAAAGATGAATAATAGGCTGGGTAGAATACTTGTAAAACACAAAATAGATGAAAATAACCATCTCAAATATCTAAGGATTTTCTATAAATAAACAGGAAAGTGATAAATAATCAAGTAAAAACCACACTATCAGTAAAGTAAATGACTAATCAGCACAAAAAAAGATGTTTTACCTCATTATTAGATAAATTCAAGTTATAAAATAAGATTCTATGGTTTGCCTAACAGACTGGAAAAAGGTAAACTAGGCTTTGAAGAAAGAATGATTTGACTGCAGGGAACAGAATCCAGATCATGGAAAATTGACCAAATAGGGGATTTATATTATTTCAATTAGGGCCACATAACTAGAAGTTCCAAGGAAGGCAGAGCAGGTCTAGTGAAGCTTTTCAAGGAAGTCATCAAGGTCCCAGGACTCTTCTAGCTTTCTGTTTTTCATTATGAACTAGTGACTTTGTTCTCATGGCTGAAATGTGGTGGCCTGTTATCCAGCCTTTGTGTCTATATTCCAGGAAAGAGAAAGAAGTGGTAAGGTAAGGGCAAAAAGTATGTTCTAGTTGAATCTGTCTCTTTTTGTAGGAATAAAAACTTTTCTAAAAGCTCCATCAAGTAGATTCCTGTTTATATCTCACTGTCAGAACTAGGGCTTATGATCACCCCTAGCTGTAAGCGAGTCTAAGAAAGCGAATATTTCTGAAGTATACACTGCTACCAATCTAAATTAGAGTTTTGTCAATAAGAAAAAGTGAGGGGAATAGATTGAATAGGAAACTAGAAATGTTTGCCATAGTTTATCCTTAGTCTATCCAACATCTATTTGTAATCTTTTTTCTATACTTAGGATATGTTCACCCTTTTGTCAAATGAATTGAGCCCAAAGTCTTAATCAGTAACTACATGGAGGCTGAAGTCTAGGATATCTGGGGCAATGTGCAGTTCTTTCTTTTCATTACAGATGTGAAAAGATCAATATCTTTATAATCTACATTCTACAGCTCAATCACAGACAAATTATAATATATATATAATACACACACACAAGAATATTCATCGCAACATTGTAAGAAATAGCAAAAAAATTGAAGAATCAGTAATATTTGTTGGTTTGGAAATGGCTAAACTATGATATAAAACAAATGATAGAATATTGTGCAACTTTTCATAAAATGAGATACAGCTGTATCTCTTACTCTGGAATTATGCCCATCATATGTTAAAAGTAAAATAAAAAATGATGTTAATGTGCTTGGAATGATTCCATTTTTGTTTATACTTCTGTGTAAGAATAAGAAAAATGTTAAGAAGAAAACTCATAAAATGGATATTTCTGAGTATGAAATAAGAGGCAAGAGGGGAAGACCAGTTTTCCTCATAAAGGGTATCTCTATCTATGTATCCATGTGTCTATCTATGTACCTATCTGTGCACACGTATACATATGAGTACGTTGGAGCTATGTACATATTTGAGATTGAATTATCAGTGTTATTTCACGTGTTTTGCGGTATTTTTTAGATAATTAAAGAAAACTAAATATATATTTTTAAATTAAAAATCAACAATGTTAACTCTATGAGCAGATAACATGTGTTTATGGATAATTACTAATAGTGACCAATATGGCATCCCCTTTTGTACGGTAGTGATATTTTCAACAAACTGAAAAAGAACAAGCAAACTATTCCTTGGATGAAAGCCTCTGATGGTTTCATCTTGTACTGAATTTGCCCCAAATCAAAGGGCTTATTGCGGGATTTTGCGTCTTCATTTCCTTAGCTTCAACCTACACCACTGTTCTTCTAAGATGAAGCTGGGGCCCATGTGTGGTCAACACAACATGGATTCCCTTCATGGCTGCTGTTTGTTTAGGTCATTCCTGTCATTAGCACTGGCTTCTTCAGGCCTCTGCTCAAAATGTTTCTTGATATACCATTTTGTATTTCAGACACACAGAAGACACATCTATTTCTGGGTGTTCTCAGATGGCCACAGCTCTGTGGCAACATCTGAACTCTGTTTCTGGAATACTTGAGAATGTCCCTTTAATCCACCTTGCTCTGTCTTATTCATCTGCTATCCCAACAGACTTAAACGTATTTATACACACATACTGGGATTCCCCAGGGAAGAACCTGATCATGGTGATTTATCAGTCAAAACTCCCATGACTATTCTTTTCCACATAAATTTCTGTAGCACTCTCAATATTTTCTTCTATTCTCTCTCCATTTCCTTTCTCCCCTAACCTCTTCTTTGTCGTCATCCTTTAGCACATAAAAAACAATGTAATTCTTAACTTAAGGAATTCCAAATTTACTTCTAAGAAGAGTTGAAGTGGCTTAGGTTGGTTTATAAGCCCTTTCTGAGAACCCACATCTTAGGGTCTAGAATGTATTCTATCTGAAGAATTCAGTTACCCCATCCTCCTTTCTTGCTTTGTAATTGGCTTTCCTCATCTAGCCAGCTGTCGTCCCCATCTCCTTTTCCTCTTCACCACCTCTGTCCCCACCACTCCATACACAGAGATATAATATGATGTTTGTACTAAACTGGCTATCACGGTCTAGATTTCTGATGTCCAGGACAGTCAGGAGTTAATGATCAGAGTCTAGCAGATCAGATGATACACAGAGAGAGAAGATAGTAACAAGGTTTGGAGGATTAGCATAAGGACCCATGTTCCTGGGCTCTGGAAGTACAAAATGGAGATAAGAGGTCTGGCACAACAGAAAAAATATTTTAGCTCAGGATTTAGACATTTCCCCAATAGTGTTGCCTCATGCAAGTGAGAAAGAGCAGACATTCCAAAACAAAATGATTAATTCAGACTAGGATTTGATATTTTAGATTGAGAGCCAAAGGAGCTAAACCATAATAGTTGGCTGATGGAAAAAAGAGAGATGGGAATGAAAATATTTTAATGATTCTTACCAGTGAAATTTGATATTACTGTAGCCCATCTCCCCTTTATTTTCTCTCCGACAAACTACTTGTGCTACCTCATTTGTCCAATGTTTCTTGATTCCTTGAGGCTGGAACTGCCAAGTCAATCAGAAATAAATGGAAGTGGGGGAAAGAAGAATTTGAAGTAAAGAGTTTTCTCAAGCTTTTCCTAAGCCAGATGAACACAGTGCCAAATCATTACAAATTTTTTCTTTCAGAAGGGAAAATCTGAGAGATAAATAGCGAAAGGTATAGTGGTATTCAGTTAGAAATCTTTTTGTCAGTTTTTCTGAGTTCCTTTGATCTCTGTCTATGCTCTTTTTCACTAAGACCCGCTGCACCAGGCCATGAGCTGATTGGGATAGATCTTGTGTAGATGCACACTCTGCTGGCCCACAGGTTCAGGGCTTACAGTGGGTGGTGCTAGATCCATCTCTTTCTACACAATGCCCAAGGAATGTTCCATATCATTCACTTCCTGGGAAGACTTATGCCCTGATGGATACTGTGTATTTTCAGAAGACTTCTGGAAAGAAAATTCCATATCCTATTGATAGTACTTTCTCCTAGAAAGCTCTTCCATATGTAACCTAAACTCTGCATGTTTGGGGTAAACCCAGATCATTTCAATCTTTGATTTTGATTTAGAATATGTTCTCTTTCCTATGTATGTGCGGAAACGTCATAGGTGAAATGTCCAAATTCTAAATTTAAAATATGTCCTGTATATTTTGCCACCCTGGCTCATTTCTATGGAGTCATGTTAGGGATAAGAAGAAAACAGTCATATTGCCTGGATATTACACCTTTGTTTAAAATCTAAGCATGTCCTGGACCTGTTTCAAAGGGAGCACAGCAATTCATACAAATATGATTTAAGAAAACAATAAACTCTCCTTCTCCTTTCACTCTCATTCCATTAAGCAAGTCCAGACTTTGATTATGAGGCACTGGGGCTTTTAACCCAGATGCAGAGTAAGTGAGTGACACTTTCAAGGAAAAGGAAGAAAATAGTTCTCAAAGATGTCAGTTTATGAGGGTGGCAGTGGTTGGAGGAAGGAGTGGACTGAGAGGAAAAAGGAAAAAGGGGGGTGACATCAGTAATATGGCAGAATAGGAGGTCCCTCACTCATATTTCCCTCAGCAACAGTAATTTGGCAACCATCCAAGGACACAAGTGCCTTTGTGGAAGCTTTGAGATCCAGGTAAGAGACTGTAAAACCCCAGTGGAGTCCAAGACCAAAGAGGGCCCATTTTGAGAAGGCAGACCCACAGCCAGGTGGCTGACTCATCAACCATGGCCATGGCTACAGACCCAGAAATAGCTCCATACCCCTGTGAACTCAGCTACAGCTCTGTTTAACTTTGGTCCTGCCACCAACACCATACACCAAGTGACCCAAGAGGAAGCATGGCTTCCCGTGCCTTGTGTAATAGGTCCACAGGCTTTGGTCTCAGCTGTGGACCCTAATGTGGGCCATGACCCTCCAGCTCCACTGGACCACAATCTGGGAGCCCCTAGAGGTAAGCCCACCAAACTCTGTCCAACTAGATACTGAAATTACCCTGTAACTGGGCTCCAATCACTCCCAGCCACAGTCAGTGAACACTTCTGCTGGCCCAGGTACCCGGCAGGAGACACTCCCCTCTGCATCCCCAGAAATCCTGAAATGGCCTTACACTCAGCTTTAGTACCTTGAGACATGTGAAAATGGGAATGCAACACACAAAAACTTATGGGATGCAGCAAAAGGAATACTAAGAAGGAAGCTTGTAGTGACAAATGCCTAATAAAGAAAAGGGAAATAGGTCAAGTAAACAGCCTAACTTTACACCTCAAGGAAGTAGAAAAAGAAGAACAGACTAAGCCCAAAGTTAACAGAAGAAAGGAAATAATAAAGATGAGAGCAGAAATAAATGAACTAGAGACAAGAAAGACAATAGAAAAAATCAATAAAACTAACAGTTGGTTTTTTGAAAAGATAAACAAAACTGCCAAACCCTTAGCTAAACTAACGAAGTTATAACAGAGACCACTCAAATATGCAAAATTATAAGTGAAAGAGGAGACATTATAACTGATGCCACAGAAATACAAAGGATCATGAAAGCCCACTGTGAACAATTAAATGCCAACAAACTGGAAAACCTAGAAGAAATGGATACATTTCTAGAAACATACAACATACCAAGACTGAGTCATGAAGACACAGAGAATCTGATTAGACCAATAATGACTAAGGAGATCGAAGCAGTAAACAAAAACCTCCTGTAAAAGAAAAGTCTAGGACCAGATGGTTTTATGAGTGAATTCCAGCAAACATTTAAGAAAAGAATTAATGTCAATACTTCTCAAACACTTCCAAAAAATTGAAGAGGAGGGAACACTTCTAAACTCACTTTATGAGGCTGACATTACCGTCATATGAAATCCAGACAAGAACAGTACAAGAAAAGAAAATTATAGGCCAACATCCCTGATGAACATAGATGCAAAAATCCTTAACAAAATATTAGCAAACTAACTTCAACCTCACATTAAAAGGATCAGACACCATGATCAAGTGGAATTTAGCTTGGGAAACAATGAAGTTTTAATATATGCAAATAAAAAACCTGACACATCATATTAATAAAATGAAAGATAAAAATCCTATCATCCTTTCAATAGATGTAGAAAAAAAATTTGACAAAATTTAACATCATTTCATGATAAAAACTTGCAATAAATTGGATATAGAAGGAATTTTCCTCAGAATAATAAAGGCCACATATAAGAAGCCAACAGTTAACATGACACAAAATGGTGAAAAGCTTCCAGCTTTTCTTATCAGATCAGTAACAAGACATGGGCGCCCACTTTTATCACTTCTACTCAACATAGTGCCAGAAGTCCTAGCCACAGCAACTAGGAAAGAAAAAGAAATAAAAGGAATCCAAATCAGAAAGGATGAAGCTGAATTGTCTCTCTTTGCAGATGACATGGTCTTATATATAAGAAATCCACCAAGAAAATGTTAAAACTAATAAACAAATTCAGTAAAGTTGGGAATACAAAAATTAATTGTGTTTCTATATACTAACAATGAATTATCCAAAAAAGAAATTAAGAAAGCAATTTCATTTACAATAGCATAAAAAAGAATAAATTTAACCAAGAAGTGAAAGAGCTATACACTGAAAACTATAAGACATTAATGAAAGAAATTGAGGAAGACACAAATAAATGGAAAGACAACTCTTGTTCTTTGATAGCATGAATTGATATTGTTAAAACGTCCCTACCTAAAGCAAACTACAGATTTAATGCAATCCCTATAAAAATTCAAATGGTATTTTTTACAAAAAAGGAAAAAATTTTTAAATGCATATGGAACCAACAAAGACTCATTTAACCAAAGCAATCTGGAGAAAGAAAATCAAAGCTAGAAGAATCATACTTCCTGATTTCAAACTATATTGCAAGGCTATTGTAACCAGAACAGTATGGTACTGGCGTAAAACAGGCATATAGACCAAGGGAACATTAAAGAAAATTCAGAAATAAACCCTCACGTATACAGTCAACCAATCTATAATAAAGGTGGCAAGAATACCCAAGGGGGAAAGGATAGTCCCCAAAACAGGATGTTGCAAAAACTATATCCGCATACAAAAGAATGAAATTGGACCCTTATCTTACACCATATATAAAAACCAACTAAAAATGAATTAAAAAGTTGAAACCGTAAAACTTGTAGAAGACAACATAGGGGAAAACCTTCTTAATATTGGTCTTGGCAATGATTTTTTGGATCTGACACCAAAATCACAGGCAACAAAAGCAAAAATCAACAAGTGGGACTGCATTGAACTAAAAAGCTTCTGTATAGCAAAAGAAACAATCAACAAAATGAAAAGGCAAGGGTATGAAGACAAGGGAACCCTTGTACACTGTTGGTGGGAATGCAAACTGGTACAGCCAATATGGGAAATAGTGTGGAGGTTCCTCAAGAAATTAAAAACAGAACTACCATATGATCAAGCAATCCACTACTGACTATATATCCAAAGGAATTGAAATCAGGATGCCAATGGGATATCTGCACTCCCCATGTTCCTTGCAGCATTATTCACAATAGCCTAGGTATAGAAACAGCCTAGGTGTCCATCAATGGATGAACAGATAGAGAAAATGTGGTATATATATGCAACGAAATATTCAGCCATAAAACAGAAGCAAATCCTGTCATTTGTAACAACATTGATGAACCTGGAGGACATTATGCTAAGTGAATTAGCCAGACAGAGAAAGACAAACACTATATGATCTCATTGATGTTTCAAATCTAAAAATGTCAAAGAGAGAGTAAAACAGTGGTTACCAGGGGCTGAAGGATAGGGAAAATGGTACAAATTTTCAGGTATAAGTTGAATAAGTTCTAGGGAACTAAAGTACACCATGGTGACCATAGTTAATAATGTATTCTACACTTGAAATTTAGTAAAAGAGTAGATCTTAAGTGCTCTCACTTCACCAGACCAAAATAAAAACCAGTAACTGTTAGATGTGTTAATTAGCTCTATTCACAATGTATACATATATCAAGCCATCCTGTTGTACATCTTAAATATATGCAATTTTTGTCAATCATATGTCACTAGAGCTGGGGCAAAAAGGAAAAAGAAAATTTTTGAAATAAAAGGAAAAAAGAAAAATAAAACAATGAATGCGTTAAAAAAAGGAGTATGGAATTTGACCTGAAGATTGATGGTAAATCAGAAGAATTTCTCTGACTCTCAGAGTGGTATCTCTCTCTGTTTTTATGTAATGGAATTAGGTACTTGGATTTCACCAGCCTTTGTTTTTTTTTTTTTTTTCCTGTTTGTTTTGTGGTCTTTCTCTGTAGCAAGAACTCAAGCTATTTAAGGAGGAAAATTCAACTAGAACCAATTTCCCAAGGCACAGCTCAAAGATACTTGCTGGTTGGTCCCTGTAGACCTTGGATCTCCCTGAAGCTCTGCGGTATTTTAAGGTGAGAATGGGTGATGTTTTGAACTTTGCAGTCATAAAAGTTATATTGGACTGAAGACAATGAGCCAGCGGATACACTTCCTCAGGAATATAAATATGTCAAATATGCAAAGGACATTTGATCATACAAGACATGGAGTGGTGGGGGAGATACTAAGTGACTCAGTCTGGCTATATTGTTGTACTGTTAACTTCTTTCCAAAACAACGGGAGGCTAGAAATAGAAAAGACAGCTCCAGATGAAGGACTTGTCAAAAAATTCTAAAAAAAAAAAAAAGGAACATATCCTCACCCATTGACTACTGTAGCACAAACATGAAGAGCACAGACCTTGCAGTCAAAGAGATAAAAGCTCTGTCTCCTTCCCGAAGTTATTAACTGCTCGGAGCCTTTGCTAACGTGATGGATAATGGAGACAATAACATATAGGATTTGAATGTATTGTTTAGTTCTCCAATGCAGCAGAGCTCTGTGTGTTCCCAGGTAGCTAGATGTGTCCAAGTGTGAGAGTGTTGGGAAGTTACTCAGGGAGCTGGTAAACATTTTAATCTGAGGCATGCGCCTTGGGTGATTTCTGCTTTCTACTTTGGGTTGCTTACTTTATTTCAGGAATCGAAGTTGAGATCTAGACCTTCTCCTTGTTTGCAGTCCTTTTATCTGCCATCCCATGCAGTTCCCAGGTACTGAGACCAACATGCTCTGGCCCTTTGTAGCCTTTCCTATGCTTCTGTTTAGCCTGAGACATTAAATTCCAGATCTGATGGAATCATTCTTCCTGAAATTTCCCCAAACATTTACTGAATAAAGAAATTCTAAAACTTGTTTTCATGGACTATTTGTTCTGTTTCTTCTCTCCCCTCCCTTTTTTTTTTAACTAAAATTGTGACTAAAGTCAGCTCCAAAGAATGTGTGTCAGTGATTTTTCTTTTCACTTGTTGTGTTTTTCTTGACTTTAAAATTAATCTGATCATTCAAAAATCTGCCAAATCCAGCCCTGAGGAATGAAGAACTAAGAGGCAGTTCAATGGGAGAGGGTGGGCATCCAGGGCTGTTGACTAAGAGAGCACTCCCCCAGGTGTGACTATATTAAAGCTGTAATTCACTTTAATAGGGAAAGGCTGGAAGGGGCTTGGTGGAAGGTGGCCCCTCCTGATGCGTGGGACTCCAGTTGGGCTAATAAAAGACCACTTAGCTATGAGGGCTCCTCACAATTAAATTGTCTGTAAACAGTTGGTTGCTTGGTAAACCTCAAGAGTAGAAAAGCTGGAGCGTATGTAGCTGGGGGAGCTGAGGTCTGCTCCTGCCCCTCGAGCCAGAGTGCATTTCAGTGCCCCTTGTAAACCTCACTGCATAGCACGTGCTGCTGAATGTCCTTTTAGTCTTTTTCCTCAGCAGAGGACCCACAGCCAGGGTACTGATCTGCCCTAAAGCTCAGCAAAACCTATCTTTTTCCTTTCTCATGTTATCCCATTCTAGTACTGTTTCAAGGTATTATTAGCCTTAAGTGATTTGAAGATTGTTCCTTCTGATTTTATTTCCTGAAACATTTGTAGAATAGAGACAATTCATTATTATACAGTTTAATTGAACTTACTATAAAGCCTGACTACAGTGACTTTGTTTGTAGACTTTTGTTTTTAAATGTACAATTTGATAAGTTTTGACGTATGTCTATACCCATGAAGCTATCACCAGGATCAAGATAGCGAAAGTATCCATAATCTCCAAAAATTTACTTGTGTCTCTTTGTAATCTCTCTCTCAGTTTCCTCCACACATTTAGCCCAACCTGGGCCCCACACAACTGCTGATCTGTTTTCTGTTACCATAGTCTACATTTCTTAGACTTTCATGTAAGTGGAATCATACAGTGTATGCTCTTTACTGTCTGAGTTCTTTAAATGAGCATAATTATTTTAAGATTTATCCATGCTGTTAAGTGCATCAATAGTGAATGCCTTTTTTATTGCTGAGCTGTATCCTATTGTATAAACCACAGTTTGTTTACCCATTTATCTGTTATCCAGTCAAGATTTGGGTTGATTCCAGTGTTTGGCTATTAAGAATTAAGCTGCTGTAAACATACCTGGACAAATCTTTATGTGAACATATGCTTTCAGTTCTTTCGAGGAAATGCCTTGGACTGGAATGGCTGTGTGTATGTTTAATTTTTAAGAAATAGTCAAACTCTTTTCCAGAATAGGTGTACCATATCACCTTCTCAACAACAGTGTATAAGAATTCTAGTTTGTCCACATGCTTGACAACACTTGTTATAGTTAAGATTTTAATTTTAGCCATTCTAGTAGGCATGTAGTGATAGCTCAGTGTGGTTTTAATTTGTATTTGCCTAATGACTAATGGTGTCGAATGTCTTCCCATGTGCTTAATTGCCATCTGTATTATCTTATTTAGTGAAGTGTCTGATCAATTCTTTTATCTTTTTTTATTGGATTTTTTGTTTTCTTGTTATGAAGTTTAGAAGTTCTTTATATATTCTGAGTGAAAGTACATTATCAGGTATATGATTTGCAAGTATTTCCACCCATCTAGGGCTCATTTTTTAATTCTCTTAACAGTGTCTTTCAAAAAGTAAAACTTTTAAATCCAATCGGTCAATTTGTTACGTTGTGAATCATTCTTTTGATGTTGTAAGTAAGAAATCTCTGTCTAACTCACGGTCACAAAGGTTTCCCCCTGTGTTTTGTTGTAGACGTTGTTTAGGTTTTATAATCAGTATATCATCCATTTGAGTTAATTTTTGCCACTTGCGTGAAGTACAGATTGAAGCCTGTCCTTCCTTCTTTCCTTCCTTCCTTTCTTCCATCCTTCCTTCTTTCCTTCCCCTCTTTCCAACTCTCCCTCTCCCTCCCTCTCCCTTTCTCTTTCTCATTTTCCACATTAATAATCAATTATTCCAGAATCATTTCTTAAAGTGATTATCCTTTTTTCACTGTTTTCTTTGCACTTTTGTTGAAAATTAGTTATTCATACTGGTGTGGTTCTACTTCTGGGCTGTCTATTCTGTTTCATTGTTCTATTGGTCTATCCTGATGCCAATACGACACTGTCTCAATTATAATTTTATAATAAGTTTTAAATCGGGCCATGTTAAGTCATCCAACCTTGTTATTCTTTTTCAAAGTTGTTTTGGTAAGTCTAGATCGTGTGTATTGCCATATGAATTTTAGAATAAGCTTGTCAATTTTTCCCAAAAAGCCCATTTGGAGTATTGAGTGAGATATTTATTGAGCAATAATTCTATAGGTCAGTTTGAGGGACTTGACATCTTAACAATATTGAGTCTTCTGGCTCACGAACAATATGTAGCTCTCTATTTATTTAGGAATCCTTTAACTTTTTTCAGCAATGTTTTTTAGTTTTCTGTGTACAAGTCTTGAATTTCTGACCAATTTCTCCATTAGTATTTCATATATCCGATGCTATTGTAAATGGTATTTCTTTTTAAATTTTAATTACTGATTATTTGTTGTTAGTAAGTAGAAATAGAATTGATTTTTGTATATTGATCTTGTATCCTACAAATTTTCTGAAAACCTATAAACTTGTTAAATTACCTTCTTAGTTCTAATCGCTTTTTCATAGATCATCTCAAATTTAATACATGGTAATTAAATCATCTGAGAATAAAAATAATTTTACTTCTTCCTTTCTAATCTGAGTATTTTTTCTTGCATTATTGCACTGGCTAGAACTTTCAGTATAATGTTGCAGAGAAGTGATGAGAATTGACGTTCTTGTCTTGTTACTGATCTTAGGAGGAAAGCATACCATATTCTACCATTAAATGTGATGTTAGCTGTAGATTCTTCACAGATGCTCTTTTTCAAGTTGAGAGAGTTCCCTTTTCTTTTCTGGTTAGCTGAGAGTTTTTATCCTTGATATAAAAGGATGTTGGATTTTGTCAAATACTTTCTTAGCGTATATTGAGATGACCACATTTTTATCAGATGTAGACTGTTAAAATGGGAATAACATTGATTGAGTATTGAATGTTAAACCAACTTTGCATTCCTGGCATAAGCCTAACTTGGTCATGATGTGTTATCCTTTTTATATGTTGTTGAATTTGATTTGCTAAGATTTTGTTTAGAATTTTGCATTTATGTTTGTGAGGGATATTGGTCTTTTATTTTCTTTTCTTATAATATCTGTGTGTGGTTTTGGTATCAGGGTAATGTTGAACTCATAGAATGAGCTGGAAGGTATTCACTCCTGTTCAATTGTATGGAAAAGTTTGTGTAGAATTGGTATTATCTTTTCCTTAAATGCTATAATTCAAGCCTAAAATTTTCTGTGTGAGCCAATTCTTAACAACAAATTAAATTTCTTTAATAGATTTAAGACTGTGTTATCTATTTCATCTTGAATGAATTTGGTAGCTTGTGTCTTTCAAGGAATTTGTTCATTTTATTAAAATTTTCAAATTTATGCACATAAAGTTGTTTATAATATCCTCTTATACTTTCAATATCTGTAGTGATGTTATCTATTTTATTGCTGATATTATTAATTTGTATCTTCTTGCTTTTTTTTCTGATTAGACTGGTGCTTTAAAATGTAGGTTTTACTATTATTCAGGTATGGTGAGGCAAAAAGATCAGGGGATTATTGTTGAAAAGATAGTTTGTTTCTCCCAGTCCCCAAGAGGAGTGGGAACACTACCCCATGAGGAGCCACATGGAGCAGTGCCAGGGTTGGTCAGGAGGCAGAGGGAGCAAGCTGGAAATGTGGGCGAGAGCTTTCTCGTGGTTCTGCAAGAAGGAAGAGGCAAGGCAGTGTAAATAGGTTTAGGATTGGAAAGCTTGAATAGTTTCAGCAGGCTTGGGGGGGTAGGGGCTGTCTCTGCTTGTCTGGTACCTGGCCCTGGGTCGAGTAGGACAGGGAAATAGTGGCCAGAACGTAAGAGTCCTTTGAGAGCCCCGATAGAGCAAGTGGTTGGGGTTTGCACATGAAAGGTGCACTTACAGGTGACATGTTCACTTTCTCCAGGCACTGGATAGTCTCTCTAGGATCAGTAAAGCCTCGGATGTCAAAGCATCAGAAACACAGGAAATAAAAAAGCGTGATTTATACAATTGGCTCGAGATATAGAAATTTTATTAATTTTCTCAAAGCACGAGCTTCTGGTTTTATTAATTTTTATTGTTTTTCTGTTTTCCATTTCATTAATTTCTACTCTGATTTTTATTATTTCCTTTCTCCTGCTTACTTTTTAGTTAATTAGGTCTTTTTCTTTAATTTTTTAATATGGAAGTTGAGGTAATTGCTTTGAGACCTGCCTCCTTTCTAATATAGGTACTTAGTGATAGACATGTCCTCCTATATACTGCTCTAGCAGTTCCTATGAATTTTGAAATGAGGTGTTTTTATTTTGTTCAGTTCAAAAATTTTCTAATTTATCTTTTTATTTATTCTATATTATATGTGTTAATTAGAAGCGTGTTATTTAGCTTCCAAATATTTGGAGATTTTCTAGAGATCTTTCTGTTATTAATTTTTATTTTAATTCCAATATCATCAGGGAACGGACTTTTTATGACTTGATTCTTTTTAAATTTATTGAGATTTGTTTTTGTCCCTAAATGTGGTCTGTTTTGGTAAATGTTCCATATGCAATTGAAAATAATGGTTTATTTTGTTTATTTTACTGCTGTTGGGTGGAGCGTTCTATAAGTGTCAATCAGATTGGGTGTGATGACAGCAGTGTTCAAGTCTCCTATATCCTTATTGACTTTGTCTATTTGTTCTATTAATTACTGAGATACGAGTCGAGTGTTAAAATCTACTAGAATCGTGGATATGTAGATTTCTTATTTCAGTTCTACCAGTTTTCGCTCTATGTATTTTGAAGTTCCATTATTAAGTGTATAAATATTTAAGATTATTATGTTCTCTCAATGAATTGACCCCTTTTTCATTATAAAATAATGGGATTTTTTTATTGCTAGAAAAATAATTTGTTTCATAAAATATTTTTTTTTTATTGATATAGCTACTCCAGCTTTCTTTTGATTAAGGTTAGCATTGTATATACTATTCCATCATTTAATTTTTAACCTATTTGTGAATTTATAAAGAATGCTTCTTGTGGTCAGCATAATGTTGAATCTTACTTTTTCTTCAATCTGACAATCTTCTTTTTTTAATTAGGATGATTAGACAATTTGAATTTAATGCGATTATTGATAAGATTTATTTCAGTCTACCATCTTACTATTTGCTTTCTATTTGTCCCTTCTGTTCTTTCTTCCCCTATCTCTTTTTCCTGCCTCCTTTTGGTTTAAGTATTTTTTAGCATTCCATTTTCTGTCCTTTGTTGGTTTGATAACTATGTTTATTAGATTTTTTAGCATACATCTTTACTTTATTACAGTTTACCTTCAAGTGACATTAAACCCTTCATGCCTTATATAAGAAGCTTACAGTAGTACACTTTCACTTCTCCCTTCCTGTCTTTTATGCTATTGTTATATATTTTACTTATACATGTATTATAAACTCCATGTTATGTTTTATTCTATTTAAATGACCAATTATTTTTGAAGATATTTAAATATATATACATATATGTATGTATATTTATGTGTATATACCTACATAATTAAGATAAGTAGTTTTCATTCTTTTGAGTATATCTATATATCCACACGGTATTGTTTTTCATCTGCCTAAAGGACTTCCTGTAACGTTTCTTGTAGTTTTGGTTTTCTGGTGATGCATTATTTCAACTTTTTCTATGTCATTTTGAAAAATATTTTCACTTGGTATAGTATTCTAGGTTTAGAGATATTTTTCTTTCAGTACTTAAAAGATGTTGCTACAGTGTTTTCATTGTTTCAGACAAGAAAAATGCCATCATCCTTACCTGTTTTTTGTAATGTTTCTTTTCCCTCAGGCATCTTTTAAGATTTTCCCTTTATCACTGGTTTTTATCAATTTAATTATGTCTTGGTGTAGTTTTCTAATGTTTCTTGTGCTTGCGGTTAATTGTGCTTCTTAAATAAGTGGGTTTATAGTTTTTACCAAAACTAGAAAAGTTTTGACCATTACTTTTTAAAATATTTTTTTTTCTGTCCCCACCTCTTCTCTTTTTCAGGGATTTTAAACACGTTAGGCCACTTGATGTTGTTCCAGAGATCTCTAATGCTTTTTTTTTTCCTTTTTCCTTTTATTCTTTTTTCTCTCTCTGTGAATTATTTGGATAGTTCTATATCTTCAAGTTCACTCATCTTAATGTTTAATCTGTGTTAATCTCATGGTCTATTTTTAACCTCCAGTATTGCAGTTTTCATCTCTAGAAGTTGTCGTCCTGAGACTTAGTTAAGAAACTTGCCAGCAGTTTGACCTTTTTGTTCTTTGCTTTGAAGATTTGTTAGGTGGGGTCAGAGGAGCATTTAGTCTCAAGCTAATTATTTCCCATTACTGAGGTAAGACTTTTCTGAGTTCTCTTCTCAATGACCTAGAAATTATGAGATTTTCCAATCTGTTAGGTTGCAACTGGCAATATTCCTGCACTGGGAATATGTCTGCTACTGTTTTCTCTAATCATTTTGAGTTTTTCTTTTCCCTGCTTCAAGCAGTCTCCTCACACACGTGTACTGATAAGTGCTCTGCTGAATCCTCAAGGGGAATCCTCTGCCTGTCTCTGGAGTTTTCTCCTTGCGTCTTTCTCTTGGTACTCTATGCTGGGAACTGCAGCCCTCTTGATTACTGTCAACTTTCAGTTCAGTCCCCTCAACTCAAGTACTTTCCAGGCTTCACCTGGGATACCCATCCCTGAATTACACCTGAACAGTCTTTCCAAAAAGTCATGTGGTCACCTTACACCTGTTAGAATGGCAAAAATATCCAAAACCAAGAGTGACAAATGTTGGAGAGGCTGTGGAGAAAAAGGAACCCTCATACACTGTTGGTGGGAATGCAAACTGGTGCAGCCACTGCGGAAAACAGTATGGAGATTTCTCAAAAAGTTAAAAATAGAAATACCTTATGACCCAGCCATCCCACTACTGGGTATCTATCCTAAGAGCCTGAAATCAGCAATTCCAAAAGTCCCATGCACCCTTATGTTCATCGCAGTATTATTCACAATAGCCAAGACATGGAACCAACCTAAGTGCCCAGCAACTGATGATTGGATAAAGAAGATATGGTATATATATACAATGGAATACTACTCAGCCATAAAAAAGGACAAAATCGTCCCATTTGCAACAACATGGATGGACCTTGAGGGTATTATGTTGAGTGAAATAAGCCAGACAGAGAAAGACGAACTCTGTATGACTCCACTCATAGGTGGTAGTTAACATATAGACAAAGAGAACTGATTGGTGGTTACCAGGGGAAAGGGGGGTGGGGGGAGGGCACTAGGGGTGAAGTGGTGTACCTACAATGTGACTAACAATAATGTGTAACTGTAATTTCACAAGGTCTTTAACTATCATAATCTTAATAAAAGAAAAAGTCATGTGGGAATATCTGAGGCTTCACCTCATTTCTTTCCTAGATCCCTATGATGGATCATTATCTTTTGGGGTCCCCCACCCCCTAACCACTGGCAACCACCATTCTAGTCTGTCACTATGAGTTTGACTTTTTTTAAGATTCCACATATAAGTGAAATCATATTATATTTCTCTGTCTGTGCCTGGCTTATTTCACGTAGCATAATGTCTCCCATCCCCGGTTTTTCCTTGTTTTCACAAATGACAGGATTTCCTTCTTTTTTTAAGGCTGAATAATATTCCATTATATACATATATTTGCATTTCATCTGTCCATTTGTATTGTTTCCATATCTTAGCAACTGTGAATAATGCTGTAATGAACATGAGAGTGCATATATCTTTTCAAGATGCTGATTTTTTTTTGGATATATACCCAGTAGTGGAATTGCTGGATTATATAGTAGTCATATTTTTAATTTTTTGAGAAAACTCCATACTGTTTTCCATAATGTTTTATTGAAGATTTTTTTTTACTGAATTTTGGTGAATATTGTCCTTAAGCTAACATCTGTGCCAGTCTTCCTCCATTTTGTATGTGGGTTGCATGAGTGGTGCAGGTCTATCTCCAGGATCCAAAACTGTAAACCCTGGGCTGCTGAAGGGGACCATGCAAACCCAACCACTACACCACCAGCCGACCCATTATTGAGGATTTTTGCATCTATGTTTATGAGAGATATAGATCTGTAGCTTTCTTTTCTTGTAATGTCTTTGTCTGTTTTTTGTATGAGGTAATGCTGGCCTTATAGAATGAGTTAAGAAGCATTCCCTCTGCTTCTATCCTCTGAAAGAGGTTATAGGTAATTGGTATAATTTCTTCCTTAAATATTTGGTAGACTTCACCAGCGAACAGTGAACCCATCTGGCCTTGGTGCTTTCTGTTTGGAAGATTTTTTAATTATTAATTCAATTTCTTTAATATATATAGAACTATTCAGATTGTCTATTTCTTCTCGTGTGAGTTTTGGCAGATTGCTTTTTTCAAGGAATTGGCCTCCTTTGTCTAAGGTATCAGATTTGTGGGTCTAGAGTTGGTCATAGTATTCCTTTATTATCCTTTTAATGCCTTTAGGATCTGTGCTGATGTCCTCTCTTTCTTTTCTGATATCAGTAATTTGTATCTTCTCTGTTTTGCTCTTCGGTAGCCTGGCTAGAGGCATCAATTTTACTGATCTTCTCAAAGAACCATATTTTGATTTCACTGATTTTTCTCTACTGATTTCCTGTTTTCAATTTCATTGATTTCTGCTCTAATTTTTATTATTTCTTTTCTTCTACTTACTTTGGACTTAATTTGCACTTATTTCTCTTGTTTCCTGAGGTGTAAACTTAAATTATTGATTTTAGAGCTTTCTTCTTTTCTAATATTTGTACTCAATACTGTAAATTTGCCCCAAACACTGCTTTCCCTGCATCCTGCAAATTTTGATAAATTATGCTTTCGTTTTAATTTAGCTCAAGTTATTTTTAAATTTCTGTTGAGATTTCTTCTTTGACCCATGTGTTATTTAGAAGCATGTTATTTAATCTCTGTTTCTTTTGGGGTTCTCGCAATTATCTTTCTGGTCTTGATTTCTAGTTTCAGTTCATCGTGGTTGAGAGCCAGATAGTAAAATCTGTGTTCTTTTAAATTTGTTAAGGTGTGTTTTATGGCCCAGAATGTGGTCTATCTTGGGGAATATTCCGTGCAAGCCTGAGAAGAATGTGTATTCTGCTGTTGTTGGGTGAAGTAGTCTGTTGATGTCAATTATATCCAATTGATTGATAGTGTTGTTGAGTTCAACTATGTTCTTGCTGATTTTCTGCCTTCTAGATCTGTGCATTTCTGGCAAAGGGGTGCTGAATTCTCCAACTATTCTAATGGATTCATCTATTTCTCTTTATAGTTCATGTTTTTGCCTCACATAGTTTGTTTCTGTGGCAAGGTGCATATAAATTAAGGGTTGTTATATCTTTTTGGTGACATAAATTTATCCCTTTATCATTGTGATATATTCCTCTTTATCCGTGGTAACTTTGCTTGCTTTGAAGTCTGCTATGTCTGAAATTAATGTAGCTACTCCTGCTCTTTTGATTAGTGTTAAATGGTATATTTCCCTCCATCCATCTACTTTTAATCTTTATATTTCAAGTGTGTTTCTTGTAGACAACATATAGTTGGGTCTTGGTTTTTGATCCACTCTGACACTCTCTGTCTTTTAATTGGAGCATTTAGATAATTTATCTTAAAAGTGATTAAAGATATAGCTGGATTAATATCTACCATGTTTCTTCCTGTTTTTCTCTTTGTTGCCATTGTTCTTTGTTCTTATTTTTGTCTTCAGCTCTTTTTCTGCCGTCTGTGGTTTTAACTGAGTGTTTTGTATAGTTCAATTTTCTCTTCTTTCTTAGCATATCAGTTATATTTCTTTTTTTACTTCTCTTAGTGGTTGCCCTAGAACTTGCAATATACATTTACAGCTAAACAAGTCCACTTTCAAATAACACCCATATACCATGTCACAGGTAATGTGAGTACCTTATAATAACAAAACAACCCTAATTCTTCCCTTCCATCCTTTGTATCATGCTGTGATATATTTCATGTTATATATAAGCATACATAAGTATATATGACAAATACATAAGCATACATAATCTAATACATTATTGGTATTATTTTTTTTGAACAAACTCTTATCTGTTAGATCAATTAAGAATGAGAAAAATAAAAATTTTTATTTTACCTTCATTTATTCCTTCTTTGATGCTCTTTCTTAGTTTATGTAGATCTAGTTTCTGACCAAAGTTCTTTTACTTCTCTCTGAAGTTCTTTTAGCATTTCCTGGAAGAAAGGAGCAAGTCTTAATTTCTCCTTCACTTTTTAAGGATAATTTTGCAGGGCACATAATTCTAGGTTGGTAGTTTTTTCTCTCAACATTTTATATATTTCAATCCACTCTCTTCTTGCTTTTATGGTTTCTGAGGATAAGTAACGTGATTTTTTTTCCCTCTGGCTTCTTTCAGGACTTTTTCTTTATACTTTATTTTCTCTACTTTGAAAATATTTGCCTATGTTTAGTTTTTATGGTATTTTTCCTGCTCAGTGTTCTCTAAGCTTCCTGGATCTGCAGTTGATGTCCAACATTAATTGGGGGAAATTCTCAGTCATTATTGTTTCAAATATTCCTTCTATTCCTTTCTCTCTTTCTTCTCCTTCTGGTATTTTCATTATATATGTGTTATATCTTTTGTAATTGTCCTCCAGTCCTTGGATATTCTGTCCTGTTGTTTCAGTCTTGGTTCTCTTTTAATTTTTCAAGGATTCTATTGATATATCTTCTAGCTCAGAGATGCTTTTTCAGCTGTATGTAATCTACCATCAGCCCATAAAAGGCATTCTTTATTTCTGTTACAGTGTTTTTCATCTCTAGCATTTCTTTTTGGTTCTTTCTTAGGATTTCCATCTCTTTGCTTACATTGCCAATCTGTTCATACATGCTGTCTTCTTTATCCATTAGAGCCCTTAGAATGTTAATCATTGTTGTTTTAAACTTCCAGTCTGACAATTCCAACATCCTTGCCAATTGTGGTTCTGATGCTTGCTCTATCTCTTCAAATTACGTTTTTTGCCTTTTAGTATGTCTTATAATTTTTTCTTGATAACCAAGTATGATGTACCAGGTAAAAGGAACTGCTGTAAATACGCTTTTAGGAATGTGGTGGTGAGGTATAGGGAGATGGGAAGTGTTTTATAGTTCTATGATCAGGTTTCAGTCTTTAGTGGGCCTATTCCTCTAGAGTGTGAACTTCACAAGTGTTTCTCAGTTCTGTCTCCCACTTAGATGAGTTAGGATGGCTAGAATCAGCTGAAGTTGGGTATATCTCTTCCCCCAGGTTAGTTAGGCTCTGATAATACCCCAGCAGGTTAGCTTCTGGTTAACTGGTTTTCCCTGAGGGCAGGCCTTGTTAAGAAGAGCAGAGTGCTATTCTGTGTTTCAAAATGGTTCCTTTACCCCTCTGCCTGCCAGAAGCATAAAAAGATTTTCTTCAGAGCCTTTGCTTCTGATAAACTGCGACTGCATGTATTTGCCTGTCTGATTGCCCAATACTGAGGACAACACTTTGCCCTATGTCCTCTCCTCTTTTTGGATCTAGGAAGAATGGATTATTTTTCAACCTGTTCAGTTTTTTATTTGTTAGAATGGAGCAGTGGCTCCAAGCTCCTTATATGTAGAATCTGAATTTGTATTTTTTCATTCTAAAATTTCCACATAGTTCTATTTTTCCAGAGATTGTGTTTTGTTTTTTAATTCATCACAAACATATTTTCCTTTATTTCACAGAGCATACTTGTATAGCTGCTTTAAATCTTTGTTTACTTCTTCAAACATCTGAGTCATCTTGGATTGGCTTCCAGTAATTCCCCTAGAGTGGGTCTCATTTTCCTGATTCTTTACATGTTGAGCAATTTGTATTGTGTTCTGAATATTTTGAGTGTTATATTGTGTAGTCTCTGGATTATGATATATGCCTGGAAAAGGTAAAAAAAAAAAGATATATTTATAAAGCAATTAACTTGGTGGACCTAGACTGTAAAGTCTGTCTCTTTGTACTCATCTCAAATAACAGTTCAGTTATTTTACCGTAAGCTACATTGCTTGCTTTCTGCCCTGAATATGCATATTTAAAGGGTAAGCCAGAGCCTTGGCAGAGTTAATTACAGAATTTGGTGTTTTCTCTATCTGGCTCTTTCTGTAAACCCCTACTTTTGGCCAGAAACACGGCAAATTTTTATATAGGTCTCTAAGTTTCCTAACATGCTGTTCAGACTGCAGGTGTCCTCAAACTTAAGCAATACAAATAGTAAATCCACCCCACTCTGGTCTATTCTTTCAGATTTCGGCTCCCTTTCAAATTCTCCCTTCTGGTAGTTGTTTTCTGTGTTTTGTTCAGATTTAAACTGCTATAAGCAAGATGGTAGGTCTGTTTGGCCATACCAGAAGCAGAATTTATAACTTGATTATCTAAAACCTTGCCTGAGTATCTTTGTATTTAAACTAGAAAGTATAATCAATTTATTTGCATAATTGATATATTTTGGATTTATCACGTTACTTAGCACTCTCTTTATACTTGCATTTTTCTTTTATTCTATTAATTTTCCTTTTTTCTTAATTCCCTCTGTAACTTTGGAAGAGATACACTCCATTTCTATTTGTTTAGTCATTACCTTTAAATTTTTAGTATGCTTAGTACACTTAAACATATAAAGTGATTACTATCTATACCCTCCTCCTAAATGTACAAAGATCTTAGCACACTTTAACTCTCATTTATCTCCATCCCCTTGCTCACATTGTTTTACATACATCCTAATTGGTGATTGATATTATTTTTATCTTTATTGAATTTTAGTCAATCTTTGCTTTATGCTCATTTATATTTTTACCTTTTACCCTTATCGTCATTGCATTTTTAAAAAAATTATTTTGTTCTGCCTTCAATTTTCTTCTTGACATTCATACACACACACACACACACACACTTTCAGTGAGGTTATTTCTTTTTAAATTTTTCTTCATTTTATTCTCACTCTTAAATGATAGTATAGCTAGCTGTAGAATTCTAGGTTGAGTGTTGCAATATTTTTTCACTGTGAAGAAGTCTTCTATCAGTTTATTTGTGGGTTTTTTTTTGTAAGTATATGTCTTTTCTCTTAGGATGCTTTTATAATCTTTTATTTTTCTTAGGTGATTACAATTTACCTTGACATATCTTATATCTTTGATTGTATTTATTTTTAAATTTTTTGCTCAAGATTCAGTTTTATTATATTTTTTGAACCTAATTATTCAGCTATTTCATCAATTGTAAACATTTCTCTGCCTTTATCCTCACGAATACTTTCTCTCCCCCTTTCTATTTTCCTCTGGTGTTCCTAGAGGATGGACCTCAGTACTTTTCATCCCAGCTTTCCCGTTTCTTATCCTCTTTCTTAACTTCTTTTGTGTTTGTCTCCTCTTTGTCTCTCATTGCTCTATTCTGAGTAATTTATGCATGTTTATCTAGTGAATAGTTCTATATTCCTTTTAGTCTAATCTGCTCTAGCAGCCATTTATTGAATACTTTTTATAAATATTTGAAATTTTAGAACTTCTAGTTGGTTCTTTGTCAAACCTCCCAGGTTTTTAAAAATAATTTATTAGTATTTTCTTGTACTTTTTAGACTATTTTATTTCTTTCATGGTAAACCTACTAACTATATTAATACACTTTTGGCTATTATTTCATAATAAAATTCATAAAAATTACATAATATTTGTCTTGGTTTTTTTAAAAAATAAGAGCCTTTGTAGCCAGAGTTGTTTAGGTATCCCTCCACCGTGGTTTCACATTCACTCTGACAGGTGGAAATGAGGATGGAGAGGTGTGATGAGGCACCATTTATATAGGGTCAGCATGGTGGGGAAAATAGGCATAAAGGATGATTCAGAGGATTCACCTGGGGCTGCTATCCACCCTGGAGATTTAGGAGCTCTCAATTTTAGTTTAAAATTAAGTCCTTGTTCTCCTCCTGCTAAAGATATAGAACCCATCCACTTTCTGCTCCTCAAAAATATAAACGGCCACAACATAGTACAAACAAGTTGCCAGTAACTACATTCATCACATGCAGAGCATATTTGGAAGAAAAATTAAATTATATGTAATTAATTTTAGACATTCCTAGTTTAGAGTTATGAAAATGTTAATTGATGTCTTTTTCAAAAAAGTCTTAAACTTGAGTACTTGCATACAGAAACATTAAAAAAGCTGTAGTTGGTATTAAAAATTTTAGCACAAAGAAACAACTATTCTAGGCACATAAAACAAAAAAGAGGATTCAGAAGCTACTGGCAAAAGGGAATTTCTCTTAGCCTTAGGTCCTGAATTTGGTGGGATTGAACACTATTGTCATGGTCATGCTGTATGTTCATTCAGCTACTCGTTTGCCGGTGGTGCTGAGTGCCTGCTCTGCTCCAGTTGCTAGGCCTGTCCCATATCTGCTAGGATGTGACAGTGACCAAAGCAGAAATGGCTGCTACTGTCTTAACTTTAAAAATTGCTGATGTTATTTTGCATGTTAATTGTGTATGAAATTAGATATGATTATTTCATCATGTGGGTTGAGCCATTATCAATTAACTGTTTGTCTTTAAAGAATTCTGACTACACAATTTACTCTAGGCATAACCATTGCTTTCAGAATAAAGAACACATTTTTGCTCCTCCCTAGGCTCTTGGTCTTATTTTATTTTCCTTCCACAAATGCTACTTTCCTTCTTCAAGTCACATTGTCTTTTATTTGGGTTCTCTGATCTGTGAACTATTTTGTCCATATCTACTTCACATAGTGAAATTCTAATCATACTTCAGATATGTCTTCATATTACCTTATATTTCTCCTTTATTACAATTACGGTTCATAAATAATATTAAAACATGAGATAATTTATAATGTTAAGATCTAAGATGCTTTAATTGCAAGTAACATGAAAATATGACTCAAATCTTTGTTAAAATAATAAGGTTTTTTTTTTTTTTTGAGGAAGAGTATCCCTGAGCTAACATCTGCTGCCAATACTCTACTTTTTGCTGAGGAAGACTGGCCCTGAGCTAACATCCGTGCCCATCTTCTTCTGCTTCATATGTGGGACGCCTGCCACAGCATGGCTTGGCAAGCGGTGCCATGTCTGCACCCGGGATCTGAACTAGCGAACCCTGGGCCGCTGAAGTGGAATGTGTGAACTTAACCACTGCACCGCTGGGCCGGCCCCATGGGATTGATTTCTTTTTTTTAATTTAGCCATGTAGGTGTAGTAAGTAGTCTTTGCTCTTTCACTGTAAGGAGTTCCTTGGCCAGCTAATCATGTTGCCTTAGTTCTGATCACTGGGAAGATCTCTCCACCACCTTGACAACAAGTGAAAGTGACATTAGGGAGGATGCAGCCTTATTGCTTTAATAGTCTACTTCCCTTTGATATGAGTTTAGGGACTTGAAAATTGCTAGGGGCCAGGTTTGGGATTTTATTTCCTCAGTGAAACACTCAGTGGCTTACAACAAAAAAACATTTGTTTTCTTTCCTATGGATCTGTAATGAACTGGTGCATCTCTGTTTCACACTGCAAGTTTCAAGATAAGTTCAAGTCTACTTCATGTGTCTTATTCTGGATCCCTGGCAGAAAGGCAGTAGTTGCTTTGGGAATGGTTTTCTAGTGGTATTTCAGGAGCTTCAGAAACCAGTCAAACTACAGAACTATATTTAAGGCGTTTTCTAGTGTCACGTACACTAATATTTCATTGATTGCAGCAAATCACCTGGCCAACTCCCAATATCAGTAAGAAGAATGCCTTGCTATTAGCGCTACATTGTAAAGAATATGTATAAATATCCATGTTCCAATGGCCAGGAATCCAATCAATCAACATAAGTGATTTTGAAAGGAATAGCCTTTTCCCTTCTATCTCTTGCTGGAACTTACACTGGTGATAAAGTTGGTGGGACTATTTTCCTACACTTGATATTTTCCCCCAGCTTTAAAGTTACTCTTCCCATATAGTTTGAGTAAGAATCTCTTAGTTATATATAGTGCTGTTATATATAGTTATGTTGTCTGTATCTATATCTATATCTCTTAGCTATATATAGTCTTAATTATATGTAGTCTTGTTGTCATGAAACTTATTCCTAATGTTACCAGTAGACTTTGTATTCAATTTCCTTCTAAATTGGCCATTTTTCCAGAGAAAGTGAACACTATGTTTCTGTATGAAATTCCCAACGATTTTTCATGAAGGTATATGCCCGCTTGCCACTAAATAAGGCTTACTAGACAATCCCTTAAAGAAAGTGTCCTAAATGGGATTTTTAAAAAGTTTATTGTGTAAAATCAACACTCCTCCTATCCTTTAAACTGCCTGGTGGGATAAAAAGTATTAAAATGTGATAACAGCACAGTGCCTGTTTGGTGACATAACACAGTGTCTATACAGCTCAGAAATTTTTATGGACATGTGTTAACGTGCAGTTGGTCTTCATGCTGGCTTCAGATCTTGCTGCCTTTGCTATCTTTCTCTGGAGTAGCACTTTATCTCCTGTCTAACATTTCATTGGCAAGCCAGTAGGAGTGATTCATGCCCCTAGTAAAGTTTACTGTGGAAATCACATGTGCTTGGGAACATACCAAATGTAATAGATCACTGTGTGATTAGTGAAACTCACAGAAGGGGACATTGAGCTTATAGGGAATGGATATCTTACAAAAGGAAAATATGAAGAGGTCTGACATTTCTATTAGGTCCAGGCAGTGTCTCCAGATTGAGAAAGAAAATGATTTCAGTGAGAAAGGTATATGGAAAATTAATCAGTCACTATTGACTTTCTGTGAATCCTATACCATATGATACCTGCTTTAACAAAAATATAATGCTATTTTAATCACTTATTTATCATTTGTAAATTGTCCATCTATTTTCCAATTGAGCATAGAGTTTGGTCTTTCATATTGGAATCTATATGAACCAGAGGAGATGTCTCTGGACTTTTTCGAGACATTCTTATCTTGGGAGTCAGAAGAATGACAATGTGTAGAATGTGAGATGTTTTGGTGTTAAAAAATGCTGAATGTTCTATAGTCTCCTTGAAGAATCTTTCTCATATTAGTAGGTTGTGATCATTTCTCCAAAATCTAAAATTTTTTTGAAGCTATAGTAAATATTCTTATTCTTACTACAGTGCAAATTAACCTCACATAACATCCTAGGATATCGAAATTTACCTCTCTATATTTTTTGTGAAATATTTTAGTCTGTGTAAACACAAATATGAAACATTTTTGCTGGCAATAATTTGGGAGAAAGGGGTGTATTTTAAAATGTATCTTTGAGATAGCTGAGGGAAGCTGTAGAAAATAAAACTGAGCGTCAGAAGTATACTTCAGTGTGATTTTGAAATGTTGAAGAGGGCTGAGGTGGGTAGATAGTATATTTGCCAAATTTTAAGGTTATTACTGGGTGAAGTTAAGGCTGCAGTGCTTCGTACCCTGGAGAGGGGATATGAGAAACATCTCTGAATGTAAATGACTATGTGCTCTCAGACTATGGAAACTCAAAGATGAAGAGGTAACACTCTAGGTCATAAAATTAGAAAACTAATACTTTTCGATGAAAGAAGAGATGGAGTATTATTTTATTATACATATTTTTGAAACAAAGTGAAATAAATTTACAAACATCATGTTGAATTTTCATAGAAGGAAATTCTTAAAAACGTTTCAAAGGAGGTTATTAATAATTTATATATTACAAAATATAGCTTTTTAAATTTAATGTGCAGTTAATAGTGTTTACTGGATAATACTTTTGTATGATGCCAACAATTTCAAGTGATATTAAAATACATCATGAAATTCTTTGCTGAAATATTGTTAAAGACATTGTTCAATAGAAAATAATGTATATTCTCTATAGGTTCGTTCAATAGAAAATAATGTATATTCTCTATGAGAACCTATAGTTTCAGGAGAAATTTTTCTCTATCAGCAGTAACATAAATAGCTGTGCTTTGTCTGCATGAGAGGTTAATTTTTACCTCACAGACATTCATTCATCAAGAAAGAACTACATAGTGCTTACTAGGTGTCAGCTGCTGTACTAGGTTCTGACGATACAGCAGTGAACAAAATAGTCAAAAACCCCTCGGGAAGCTTATATGCTAGTGGGGGAAGTAAAGTAGATAACAAACACAAAAATGAGTAATACAGATAGCATGCCAGATAATGAAAAGTGCTGTGGAGAAAAAGTTAAAAGAGAAAAGAAGATAGGGAAGAGATGGTGCAATTTAAATAGGGGATCAAAAGAGTCACCATTGAGATAATGACATTTAAGCAAGACATTAAGACATTTAAGGAGCAGGTAGTGTGCATTTCATGTCTCTCAGAATGTAAGAGAGAAAGCTACATGTATATCTGGGGGGAGAGCTTTCTAGACTGAGGGAAGAGTAAGTACAAAAACTCTGAGATGGGGACATAGAGATGATATTTGAGGAATAGCAAGGAGTCAAGAGTGGCTGAAGCAGAGTAAGCAAAAGTGAAAGTAGTAAGACATGAGGTTGGGGAATGTATCCATCTCAGTCCTACCAAAAGACAGAAAAGACCAGTAATTTGAATAGGGAAATTTTAATATAAAGAAATATTCAGTATAACAAGAGAGTGAAGTAACAGTAATGAGAAGAGAGTAGTAAGGGGTAGAGAAGTCTAATGAATACAGAAATAGTAGATATAGGAACAGCTACTGCCCTAGGGCTGAGACAGGGCACCCAAGGAAGGAACAGATCTGAAGAGGGATCTTCCTCCTAGTGCTGAGATCTTGATCTCACTGGTTTGCAGTATTTCTAGTGTTTCTAGAATGTTCCTCTGTCTAATAAATTTCTTGGTAAAAATTAAAAGATGGCCTCCTACAGCCAAGTCCAAAAGGCGGGCTCCGAATCAGATTTGCTTCCATTCTAAATTACAGCTTCTATTATTTACTAGCCTCATCAATTAAATATCTCCTCCAAGATATTTAACCTCTCTATGCTTCTGTTACCTTATCTGTAAATAGTAAAAATAATATTTAGTCACATAGAATAATCATTGTGAGAGTTAATAAGACAATCCCTATGAAGCACTCAGAACCATGCCTAGCACCTAATAAGCATTTATTAAATGTTAACTGTTGTTATTCTCATTATTTGACAGATTTCACATTGTTTTCATGCTTCATAAAAATGAACAGATTTGTATGGTCACTGCTATTAATTAGTTATGATGAATTTGTTCAGAAAATAATCTTCCTCATTACGTCTCGATGCAGGGACAAATTCAATTCAATGCAAAGTTGATTGAAAACAGTTGCTCCCTCCCCCAACCAATTAGTAGGAATGAATATAAGAGAATCTTTTGGGATACCCACATGTGAGTATTTCCCTAAATTCTTTCCAGGCACGAGCTTCAAGAATGATGGTTATTACTTGTACCCACTGGGTTTGAAAGGGAGGAAATGGGGTGAGATGGTATGGCCTTGTGTCATTGGGGATATGCTGTGCTGGGGAATAATATCTATTCCAAAAAGAGGATGACTGCACAGTCATGAACCCTGGGCTTAGCCTCTTAGAAGGAATAAACACTGAACCCAAGTGCATTAGCCCTTCTCCATGCCTTTCCAATCAGTACTGCAAAAATAAACAGTTTATACATTCAAGTAACCCTAGAATACCCTCACCAATTATTTTGTGAGTATTCCTTGGAAGACAAACACATTTCCCTTGCTCGTCTATCCACAGCGGCCATTTGTCTACCCTGAGCTGCTGGAGTGGGAGAGTAGCCTGCATTCCCCTGGGCCTCAAGGCCTAGACTTTTTTGAGGAATAAGATATCCATATATTTGCTGTTCTCTGCTGAAGTGTTCTATTAAGTTTCCTTCTCTATGAAGCCCTCCTACTTCTCCACCTGACTGAGGTTTTCTATTGCTGGACTGTTTGAGCATCAGTTGTAGTCCAGGGAGGTAGCTGAGATTGGGGGCTAATGAAGCAGCAGTAGAGCTAACACTGGAACTTCTCCTCTACTCAGATCCCTGGGAATAAGGAAAGTATCCACCTCTACTGAGCACAAATGACGGATCAGAGACTGTGTAATTTAATTTAATCCATATTAATGTAATGCCTGGTAGGTGTTATTAACCCTTCTTTAAAATAAGACAGTTGGGCGCAAGATTACACAGCAGGTCAGTGCATGGCATGTCTCTGAAACACCACTTATCTTATTCCAGTGCCATGCTTTTTCTACTATGGCGTGCTGTTTTTCTACGAGGACAGGTAGCATACATTTCATGACTCTCATGTGCTGGGTATGGTACAAAGAATTTGATAAGCACAATTGCCACTCATTGTAAGGAGCCATGCAGGTAGGCATGGGTCAGATAGGGAAGCTAAAGTTCATTTTATTAAGCAAATTACTCATTGTTACATAGCTAGAGAGTGATAGATCTGATATTTGAACTCAAGTCTATTTTCCAAAGCATACACTCTTGCCAATTTATATTGCTGCTTATTACTCAAGTCAACAATCTTTTTATCCCATCTGATCTCATCTTCTCCAGTCTTACTATAGTCAATAGCTATGAATCTGAGCACATTACATTTCCCCAAGGAAATGTATTTTCTTAATTTATTGGGAAGCGTTAACATAGTCTTTTTTCCCAATATCTTTCTCTCTCATTAATCTGGGAATTATCTTGCTTTACTTTGCCTTCTCTTTTTTTTTAAAGAAAGATTATACAGAAACTTGTTCCTTTAAAGAGTTCATTAAGAAACTACTATTCCTTCAATGTCATTTTGTCCTTAGTTAAGAGGTCCTTCCAAAGTCCTTTGGGATTTCAAAATTTGATGGACTTCAGTCTTAAGGACTGGATTTTTATTGAGTCTAGGGTATATATGAGTTCTGGGATGAGATACTTGAAGCTCTAACAGGTCCTACAACTGGACAAATACCTCGTTTCTCATTTGAAAACCTTTGTACTCTTTATGCTCCTGATCAATTGTAGGTTAAAGTGACCTGGACCTGGGAGGAGGATTGAGATCATTAATAAATCAAATTATATCAGAGTTAGCTGAGAAAGTGAGTGGATGAAGATGAAGTAGCTTTATAGAAACCCTGCCTACAAGCTTATTATTAGAAAGAGAGAGACTTCTCTTAATCCAACCCAGGTTCCAACCAAAGGCTAAACCATGGTTGGAGAAGGTCTCAATAATACTTAGGATTCAATTTTGGCATTAACCTAAAATTAAGATAATAGCTTCGGAGTTGACTCTACATAAAATTCTTTTTGGAGCATGTAGGTTTTGTTGTGGAAGTAGTAAATCTATTGGGTAATATTTTAAATGCCAAAATCCCTCTCCTCTCAAAACCCACTAACTTTGGGTAAGACACAAACTAGTCATATCCTAAGATTAATGTGAAACCAAATGAAAAATAGAGGAAGTTGATAATAGCACTGGTTATTGTCATCAAGTCAGTGATAGCCCCACTTCTTCTTAGCTAATAGGAGTCCTTTCTTAAACTCTCTTGTGAAAGAGTCCAGGGCTAGAATGAAGGCATCTCATCACCTTCCTCCACCAGTGGAACCAACTCCTCGTCCTCTCATTTTCCCTTTTCGACCCCTCATTTTATTGCTTGTCTGCCTCACTAGATTGTAACTCCAGCATTGCCCAGGTGGGGTACATAATAGCCAACATTTATCAAACTCTAACCACATGCTAATATTCTTCTAAGCATTTTTCAAGGATTAATGTATTAAAATCTCTTAGGTCCCCTATCAGGTAGCTAATATCATTATATCTATTTTACAAGTGAGGAAATCAAGACCCAGATAGGTTAAGTAATTGCAAGTTCACACAACTATTAAGTGGATTTGAACAGAAGATCATCTGTCTGCTTTGTGTGAAAGATGAACTTGCTACTAGCCTTCCCTTCTAAGAAAAGACACATACATGACTCATCTTGTATTTTGGCAATAAAATGAGAGAGAAAAAAATGACAACAAAATCCCCTACATTATTTTTTTAATGAGAAAAAAAATCTAGAGTTTTGGTCAGATAATAAACTGAAGACTAAGAGAGGAGTCTGGGAACATCCACTCTGTTGATTCAGATCATGGAATTCAGGCAACATTCCCAGATTGGAAATTGGGCAAGAGATGACCATTAGAACCAAGAATGAAGGAATTAAGAGTCCATGATTATATATTGCCTCATCCAGGAACCAGAGTAGACAGACAGATCTTCAATGAAATCGCTCCAACTTGGATATGGAAGGGTTTCTCTCTCTCTCTCTCTCTCTCTCTATTCCTTTGTTGGTCAAATAAAGTTGTTGGTATTCATGCTGTTGCTTTAAGACCCCAGCCTTTAGTGAGAGCTTCCATTTTCCCAGAGCAGTTCAAATGAACATGGAATTGAAAACAGATGTGGGCTCCAGCATGTTATTGCACAAGGGCGAATGGGGCATAGGGAGGGAAAAGAGGGGGAGGTGGCAGGGACTGCATGAAGGGACTGCAGCAGCCCCAGGACTCTCATCACTTGAGGGGGTCTGAACTCCAAATTCCACCAGCCTGCACTCTGGAAATGAACTCCTAACAGAAAACAGATGGGAGTGGACCTGAAGTTGGGGGAGGGGAAATAGAAGGCTGCCTGATGGGGAAAGTGTGGTGTGGAAGGTTAGAGAGTAAGCAGAGTTAGAAATGCATAAAGTGTGGGTTTATTAACATTCCTTGTGTAAGGAAATAAAAGTGCTTGAGGAGGTGATGGGAGTTGGGGGCGAGACATGCCTAGAACACCTAGAGCCTCTCGCAGATGGAATTCCCATTGTTTTGGCCCTGCTGAGAAGAACCAAACACATTAAGAAGCTCCAAGAGCAGGGATAATCAAGCCAGAGTTTTTTTTTTTTTCTTTTCGCCTGGGAAACATTTCTTCCAAACAGACCACTTGCTGTTGCAAATGCCAGTAGTCCTGATAAATCAAACTCACTGGAGTCAGCACAGTCCTCATGTTACTTTCCATAAGGGCTTTGTCTGAGCAGAGGCAGGCCAAGGAGGGTCTGCGGTGGGGGAGGAGGGAGCTGGTCTAGTGCGTAGTCTGGACAATAATACCTCCTAGGTCTTTCTATCCTGGGAACCAGAGTTAATTCATTTATGTTTTCTTGGACCAGCTTATCAGAGATTTGACAGTTCCCAGATTTGAATAAACCTTTTTTCCACTTTTCTTTTTAACAGCTTGATCCTCCCACCTCAGTAAGCGAGAGGAAGAAGTAAATAGCTATAGTGCTATAGTGAATCAAAGCAGGTGCCATTTTGGGATTTGCTGTGTTGGGTTTTGAGAGTGCTGGGCTAGCACTACATGTTTGGGGGGTTATTTGGCCCTTAAAGTACTTGTTTAGCAGGATAGCTTTAAATGTCCTTATGCATACCATATAGTCATAAAGCAGTGGTTCTCAATGGGAGGATGGGGTCGGGGAGGAGGATTTGGCCCCCAGGACACTTTGACAATGTCCAAGGTAGTTTTTTGTCATCATAAGTGGGGAGGGGGTACTATCTTTTCATAGGTGGAGGCCAAAGATGCTGCTAAATATCCTACAATCAACGGGGTAGCCCTCTACAACAGTGAATATCTGACCTGAAATGTCAGTCGCCAACGTAGAAAAAATATGATTATAAGGTTTTTATGACCCTTGTGACAATTAGAGGACAAAGATGGTATGGATATATAAAATTCAAAGATCATCCTTGAATCTCATTTTGAGGCCAATATCTTGACAACCCTATGCCCCCCAAAACAACTTTATGATGATGATGATAAAACAGCAATAATAGTTATTAATTATATTGCACCAAATGCCAGGCACTATTTCAAACACTTCACATATTAATACACTTGTTTTTCACAACAACTTTATGAGATAGGCATGATTTTCTTCGCAATTTACAGAAGAAGAGACTGAGGCACAGACAGGTTTAGTAACATGCCTGAGATCACACAACTAGTAAGTATAAGGCCAGCTGCATGGATATTTAGCCTGTGCAATTGCACAGGGTCCTCTGTTCAGACGGCCTCATAGCTGGTCTAATGCTCTGTCATTGCTGTCTTAAAATTCCTAATAATTTTATCTTTCCACTCGTGTTGTGTAATTGAAGCTCAATGGGACAGTAGAGTGTGCGTGTGAGCAGAGGAGGTATGTAATATGGGAGTCTGCTATTCCTTGCTGTTCAATTCACATGTAGCATTCATGATGTCCTGTGAGTACAGAGTGCCAGTGGACCGACCCACCATGCTTGGAAGTTCAGAGAGACTCAAAGCAAGTGTAAAGGAAGCATACTGGATATATGACTGAGTAAATGGGGGCTGACAGCCCCATGACACCACACTTTCTATTCGAACAAGAACTTGCACTGAACACAGAAAGAAGGCAGTGCTATTCTGAGAAACACGGATGCCTATCATATCTCTTCTTACTCATGCTTCTTCCCTGTATTACCATCTACTTATGCTTGGAATGATGACATCAGAGGAAAGGGAAAGATAGGACAATTCTTAATTCTTTTTCTTTTCAGTCCTTCCTTCCCCCTCAGTAAGCCAAAGGTAGAGAGTGTTGGCAGAATGTTCACATATCGAGAAGTGAAATAAAAATGGTAGACTTAGCTTTGTGCCATGTTTCCACTGTTTGGGTAAGAACAAAATACATATGCATCTATGAGCTATGGAATATGAATTGTGCAATTTCAGTGATTCTGCACACAATTTAACTGCTCTTATATTTACATTTAGCCTGGAATTGCATAATATAAAGATAAATGACAAAATTTGTGCTAATAATTTAAAAATTTAATTTTTCTCTAGTTAGACTGACATTAAATAGCAAATAGAACACCATGATGAGAGAGAATGTGGAAGAAAAAAAACAGCTTTATACTTTAGTATCTTTAATGGCACTTTCTCCCTGATTTTTGGACCCTGCGTTTTCATTTTGAGCTGGCCCTGCAATTATGTAGCTGGCTCTGAATGACAGAGACGTGATTTGAATCCTGGCAGCGTGAACCTACAATGTATGCTCTTATCTACTAGAGTATCCATTTCCACTGTAGGATCCAATGTGATAAAAATGAGCTAGACTTTAAAGGAATATCTCCCTCTGGTACTAGACACCTCCCAGGGTAGAAACGTCATCTGTTCGAGTGGTTAGGGTGGGGCCCATTTCCTTCGAATTGCAATTGTTGGTTTCTGTGGGTGGTGAGTCTTCCCCGAAGGGCTGCTTCCTGAGCAGCATACTCAAAACTGTCTAGTGGAGCAGCTAAACTCTTACGTGGTGCACTCCAGTTTGTATGTTTTAGTATCACACTTTCCAATGATTTGTGACCCTAGTTGAAGATAATCATAGATTTAGTTTATGGATCCCTGTGATTTTATATATATTATCTCATTTTACATATATTAAATTAATCTTACCCATATCTTTAAAAGCTAATCTCCTGAGTAAATTAAGATCAGAGGTTTCATAGAAGGAAGTTGTGGAGTCATCACTGAAACTCAAGTCTGAATGATTCTCATAGCTCATTTAGTTGCCAGAGCCTTTCTTTCCCTCCCCGCTAGTATAAAGGATCCAGGCCTGGACACTGTACGCCAGGTTTTCAGTTTAACATCTTTTGCAAAGTGAAATATTATGTAGGGTACCTCCTGCGACTTTTGACATATCCAACAAAGTTGACATCTTTGGAAAGCTTCAGTTTTATAAGACTTCTTAATTTGTAGCATGTTAGCTACAAATCAAACTTACTGAAGTAAACTATAGAGCCCAAGAGAATCACTCAGTAGCACTTTGTTGAAATAAGTGTAAATGTCCCAGAAATGCTTTTCTCTGAAATACGAGAGGGTAGGACGTTTGCAGTAAACAGACTCTCAAATGTTCCATATGTTTGGGGCATTTCGATGAGTTGGTGACGCCACTGGTCTCATCTTGGATGCAGACTTCAATGAAATTGTTTAGCCTTTGCTTTGAAGTGTTTTAAAATTCCAAGGGAAATGGTCAAATAAAGACAATTCTAAGAAAATTTGATCATAATCTACATTTCTGCACTTCAACATTGCTAAGAAGATGGTATTCATCTTCAGGAATTATACTTACAACCTTTGATATAACACATAAAATGGTGAATAAATTGGCACACAGCTTCCTTAGGATCCATGATGTAAGCATGGTCCTATCTCCCAGACCCGACTACTCCTAGGTAAGGTTCAACACATGCATGGTCCTCAAAGTACACGCCATTGGCACAGTGGAAGGGATGGCAGCACCTTATATTCTTCAAAGAATACATTTCCTTCCACATTTCAGGAGACATACATAGAAATACATAGCTATTTGGAATATGATTATCTCTTAAATGTAGGGTCTGTGTGCACATCCTAGTTGCATATTTTATCTTTTACTTGTTTTAGTTTTGCTTTTTTTTTTTTTTTTACCCAACTTGTGTAAGTCAAGATGGTGGACAGGTTCTCATAGCCTGAGGAATCCTCCATTACTGGGTTCAACTCCCAGCACCTCTACATATTACCTCTTTTTTTTCCTAACTTGGATAAATTTACCTAACCTCTCCCAACTTCACTTTCTTCGTTTATAAATGAAAATAAAAATAACCTATCAACTCCTTAGGATGTTACAGGATTACATGACAGAAATGTAAATAGACTGGCACACGATAAATGCTCAATAAATCAATACATGGTATTTACTAAATTGTGGGCTTTCAGTGCTGATACAAGAAAAATAATATAGCTAGTTATTTTGCTCTTAAACATTGGGAAGAGCTGTGCTGAAATCTATCCAATCTATGTTGACACCAACATACTGCAACCACCAAAACACAATTGCCAAAATAGCATAATAATTTTGGAACACTATATTTCACTTTAAAATGATAAGATGCTTGGTCAGCTAAGACACAAAATTGTGAGTTATTGGATTTATTTCTTTACGTAGGATTTTATTTTCTTGTGAAACTAGGAATTGGTATATTGAAAGTGAAATTTACATGAACACACATGCAGCAATTGTAGTGTTGCGATTTCTCAATTCATGGATATAAAGTGTTTCCACTCTCTGCTTAGGGACCCTTGTAATTGACCTCGGAACATAAACACTGAGGGGGGTCATATTGGGGGGGTTTGCATATTGATGTTAATATCTTTTTTTCCCTTAGATTTGATATTGAGTTAGGAAAGAATATGTATGTTAGAGTATAATATCTGTAATATGATGGATTAGCTCTTTGGGTTTTAGTTTCCCTTGTTTCATCACTTACAATGTTTTTCTAGAAAACTATTTTAAAAAGTATAGAAGAGTTTTAATTTTTTTTCCTGTTAAGTAATATTTATATCAGAAAAAGCATCCAAAAGTCCATCAACCAGTTTCTTTTTTTATTATAATTAAGCATATGTCACCTTTCATTCATTTTCTTGAAAGAAAATTTTCCTGACTTGACTGAATTGATAGGAGAGACACAGTTTAAGCAGGTACAAGGAAACCAAAGTGCAAAGATCAAGCATAGTGTCTCTTGAAGATGCTGAAATGCAAGCATGCTGAAAATTTAAACATGAGGTATTTGATTTCCTTTGATGATATTATAAACAGAAAGTCATGTCATTCATTCATTCTTCTGTCCATTCCTTTACCATATGTTGCTTATTCTGCAAAGTCCTGGTCCCTGATTTTTCTATGACTTTGTGTTCTTCAACACCTGTTTTTACAAATAAGAGCTAACTACGATCCTGGACTCCTGGAAAACTTGTGAATTTTCCAAAGGCCATAATAACTTAGTATCTGCTAAATGCAGCTTGAGAAGCCCCAAATGAAATACAACTTAGACACTGTGTTCTGAGGCTTGTTTGTCAATTATCTAGAGGCAGATAGCCTTTTCCAGCAGACGTGAAAACTCAGGCATTGATTGAAGTCTGTATACACACATAGAGGCACATTCATGCTGAAGTGTTATGCTGAATCAGCTGAACGAAATGACGCATTGGAGGCAAACTAACTGCCCTGTCAGTTACATATCACATAATTGATGCTATTTATGATAGAAATGAAATTGGAGACTGAGAAACTAACAACAACATCAAAAAGCTTCCTTGGAATTGCACTTCTGTTTCCTTGGGAGAAGGGAGGGAGCCAGTGATTCAGTTTGGCATTACACTGACCTCATCAGAGAGAATGCCAGCTCCTGGGGTAAAGCTGAACATCCTGCAAGTACATGTAATATTGAGACATACCTCATAATCAGTTGTTTCCCGGCAATCAGATTCACTGTACAGAGAAGACAATGGACAAGTTTGAACAGGAGGGAAAAAAAAAAGAGGGACTGACTACAACATGAATCTGTTCTAAACCCTTTTTAAGCAAACCCAAGAATCATGCCAATATTAAGAAAATTACAGAATGCTTCATAGACTATTAGAAATGTATTGTGAACATGAGATTTCATATGACTACGCAATGTAGATTATACAATGTTGACCATAAAATCTCATCATAACACTATATTCAAAGAGAAGTTTATGATAATAATGATGATATTAATAATCATTTATTAAATACCTCTCATTGTTTTAGATACCTTATGTAATATAACTAATCTTCACAGCAGAATTGAGGATTAACAATATTACCTACTCTGCAATTGTAGAGTAGGAGGCTTGAAGATGGTAAGAATAAAAAATGAATAAAGGAATCTATATGTTGCCCTGTATTTGGTAAAACCACAACACGTTGAAATGGTAGGGCAGTGGCACTGCCTATAAACACCCAGGTGATCATAACAAAGACACATGAATCTTAAACGACATTGATGGAAAAAAGAGTTGTTTCTTTGCAGCTGAAAAAGATATTACAGAGACTTAAATTCTCATCCTGGACTCATTCATTTCCAGATTTGCTTTTCTATAAGGTCTGTGAAGCGATAGATGTGGGAAAACCTTGCATTCACTGTTTTCTGTGCCTTTGACCCACAGTTCTCAATGAAGCACTGAATGGGCAGAAGTGCTGTGAATCAGAAACACCTAGAGGAGCTTTGTCAAACTATACAATGCCGTCCTCTGAGCTGCTAAGACATTCCACTGCTCTGCGAGGAAGCCAGCACTGAGCGTGTTATTGTTTCAAGGGGCTTCAGGAGAACTTGAGACCACACAGTAAGGACAGTGCTACCCTCTCTGCCCTTCGCAAATGTAAAGCCTCACAGGAAAAGTGCTGGTTCACTTCTAAGTGTCCCTTCTCACGAGAGAAGGTGGATTTCACTAGGCCCCGGGTGAGTGTCTCAACACCAACAGGTGTCCTGAGAACTTCATCGCTCATGGCCACCGGAAGACCTTTCCTATCAAGCTTGAGATTCCATCAGAAAAGTTGGGTGACATATCCTCACTGAGGAAACCACACAGAACTTCAGAAGCATTCAAGGAGAGATGACAGATGAGCTGAGACAATAGAGGTGGGCAAGAGTCCTGATTTGACGGTCATACATCATCTGGAATTAAACGCTTTACTTAAAAAAATGTTCATGCAGGACATTTGGATGTTGTCGTTTATGTTTGCGTGTGTTCATGTGTGCAAGTGTGTGTGTGTGTGTGTGTGTTTGTGTATGTGTGTGAGAGAGAGATTGCATGTGTATGGCAATCATGTTTTTAATTTCCAAGACGTCTTTCTTGTTTTCTTATCGTCCATTATATGCAGCTTCCTATTCCTGTTGTAAGTGCAACATATACGCTTGAATTTTGAGGACAATGATATGAATGATATTAAATTCTTGAATTAACTCTTTTTTTCCCCTCTGTATGTATATGTGTGCCTGCACATGTATTTATGTGTTTATAGAGAGAGATCATTTCCTTTCTCAAAGAAAACAAAACGGAATCTACTTTAAAAACTAAATTGCTTCTATGTGAATGCAAGGAACAGCGATGGTGATGGCAGCCATAAATGCTCCTACCTCTCATATCTGGTGTCTGTTATTCCACGTGGTCTTTCTGATTTTAGCTGGCTACACAAGGCCTCTTCAGCCCCCTGTTCCATTCCTCAGTGTGCTTTTTTTTTTTTTTTTTGAGGAAGATTAGCCTTGAGCTAGCTACTGCCAATCCTCCTCTTTTTGCTAAGGAAGACTGGCCCTGAGCTAACATCCATGTGCTTCTTCCTCTACTTTATATGTGGGATGCCTACCACAGGATGGCTTTTACCAAGTGGTGCCATGTCCGCACCTGGGATCCGAACCGGCGAACCCTGGGCCGCCAAGAAGCGGAGCGTGCGAACTTAACCACTGCACCACCGGGCCGGCCCCATGTGCACTCTTCTGTATAATGGGCATGGTGTGTGTGGATGACTGGAATGGTCCTGAAACATACCAGGGCTCTCCCAACTGGCTATTGTTAGCAAGAGAACAGTCTATTTGTTATACACATTTCTCATTATTAGTGGTAATATTGCTGTCCTTTCCTATTAAGTCTGGAAGTCATTTACATGCATTAATAGCTATTGTGTGATCGAACGACCACGCTGTCCCTGATAACTTCTGTCATTCACTAAGCTTCTATTTCATGCCAGAAACTTAAGAACATAATCATATTTAATTTAATAATCTCTAAAATCAGATAATATAGCTGTTCAAATCCTATTTTATAGATAAAACTGCTAAAGTTTGGATATACTAAGAAACTTTCCTAAGACAGCACAGCTAGTAAGTGATAGAACATTGAGTCAAACTCTGATCTGTTCAACTTAAAAATCCAATCCATCCAGCCTTAGAAAATGCACGTTGTGAACTTCATTAATCATGTGTTCAACAAGTGATTACGGGGCACAAGTCACATGACAGTCACCGTTGCAGGCACTAGAATCCAGTAACGAATAGAAAGAGACATGAATGAAGACTCCTCCTGCTCTTCATCTGATCATACTCTGTACCACATCACCTCTGCTATCCCTAGGATGCTGGTAAGCAGCATCCAGACCCTATTCTAAACCCATTGCTGAGGATTAACAGTCACCTATGACTTAAATTCAGGAGCTATGATTTCCTATCAGTCCCTTTAAAGGAAGATAATATTCCCTCAGGGTCCCTAGAATTTCCCTTTCTTACTTGTCTTGTGATTGCATCCTACAGTTCTGCAGAAGCAGAAAAGTTATGAATGGTTCTTTTCCCCATTCTTTTCACTCCTCCCACCTCCACCTCCCAACAAGAGCAGCTGTTTTCTATTACAAAATGGTCTGAGAAGGTGCTGGTCTGGAGCAGTGTCTCTTTGGCAGGTAATTTTGATGAGGCCCAGAGGAAAGGAGGTGAGTGTCTCTGATGGGTTTCCGGTCGTGTTATCAGCCCCATTTGGCACCCCCAGACATGGCTGCCGTCTGTACATAGGGCTGATTTCTGGCTTGGGGCCTGTCATTGCTGAGAGCATCAGTCATCTGTCAGGGCTAGTCCATTAACTTTTTTCTAGTTTAGCCGAGAGCTTGGATATGAGGCAAACATCCAGCCTCCCTCTGGCAGAGAAATTGGTCCTTGAACACTGAGTAATCCTACCAGTTCTAACTGGGCACTCATGTATTGATTTGTTTTTAGTTTTTTTTTTTTGTTCTTGATTTAGGAAAGTGAAATAACAATTCCAAAGAAATAGACCTAGTACAGAAAGAAAGCAAATGCTGTGTGAGAAGTTTTCCTTCACAGCCAAGCTATCTGCCGAAGAGTGGACCCAGTGATGTTTTTGCATAGCGAACTTTGACCTGTGGTTTCAAACCAGACTTTGCATTGTTCTTGATTGCAGGGAAAATGGGTACCCCAGCAACACAGCTCAGCTAAAACCTAGTGAGCTTTATAACCTGGGTCCTATTCGACTTCCTGGCCTCCTGATGAGTATTTCCAGGAACTGGTTTTCCCTCACACTCAGCTTTACTACTTTGATGTAACAAATAGCCAAAATAGCTGGAAAATTTAATAAGATTTAGCATTAAGAAAGAATTTGTTCTTGCCCTTAATTGGCTTTGCTAGATTTGGACACTTTCTTTTTGTGTAAAACACCAGATGTCAGGAGACTGGGTGCTGATTCTGACTCTGTGATTAATAATAATGCTAACAATAACAAAACGTAGCAGAGGCATTTAAATTTCAGTAGCATTTAACACTAACAATATTTGTCAAACTCTTACTCTGTGTTAATATGGAATAATGTGTGCATGCAACATGCATTATGTGACTTAAACTTCACCACAACTCTGATAAAATAGGTATTATCATTATCATCCTTCTTTTATAAATGAGGAAATTGAGCCTTAGAGAGATTAAATAACTTGTCCAAGGACACTACTTTTTAAAATAATGAAAGTGGAATTTATTGCCAAGTTTATCTGTTTCTAAAGCTCTTAACCTCTGAACCAGCCTGCCTTAATAAATACTATAGAACCTTGGACATGGTGTAAGCTCACTTTCCTCATCTGTAAAGCAGGGGTTGGGACAAGGGTTGCAGGACATATTTGTAAGTTTCTTTGTATCTCCATGATCCTGAAGGGAAAAAGACAGGATATTGTGGCAGGCTCTAACACATTCTATGAAGCTTATATTAGTAGTGATAATAATGATATTTTTATTTTATTTTTGATGATATTTTATTGTTATCATCACCATAGGGAATTAATAGAGCTCCATGTAATTTACAAATCTTGCATTTCATTACTGTCATGAACTGAATGTTTGTCTTCCCAAATTCGTATGTTGAAACCCAAATTCCCAATATGATGGCATTTGGAGGGGGGCCCTTGGGAGGTAATTGAGTTTAGATAAGGTCGTGATGGGATTAATGACCTTATAAGAAGAGGAAAAGACCAGAACATTGCCCCCGACTCCCGTTTCTTTCTCCCAAATGAGAATACAGCAAGAAGATGGCCATCTGCCAGCCAAGAAAAGAGCTCTCACTAGGCATCCTGATCTTAGACTTCCTAGCTTCCAGAACTGCGAGAAATAAGTGTGCGTTGTTTAAGCCATCAGTCTATGGTATTTCATTATAATAGCCTGAGCAGACTAAGACAATTTCCTTATTTAATTCACAGAATGAAGCACCTTACTGATATGGATAGAATAGGTACTACTTTTCCAGTTTTAAAGATGTGAAAATTGAAGCTCAGAGGTTTACTTGCTCTGGGAGACTCACAAGTGCCTGCAAGTGTCTCCAAATGCTGCTCCTGGCCTCAATATTCTCCTTCCCTACAATTCAGGTTTATAGCCTGTCTGTGGATTAATTCTATACAGTAGCTATTCTCATGGGGCCTTAGACTATTTTAGCTCAATTCTTTCCAGGTTACCACAAGTATGCACCCACCCTCAGAACATTCCTTCTGTATGCAAATGCCCTGTTGCTGGTTTCAAATGGAACTTACTGGGGCACTAACTTCAGAGATTAGTTGTAATAAAGATCTGGAACCAAAAATTAAACAGAGCTTTTTACTCCTGAGTCTCTAGTTTTCATAAATCTGAGAATAACCCTTTTTTAGGCTCAAAAGTTTCAGCTCCGGGAATCCTTTTCTCTCTTAGTCTGTCCTGTCTGGGTACATAAAACCTCCCCAGTCCCCTTGGCCCTGGTTGCTCTCTCTGCTGACTGGCCCTTTCAAAACATTGTAGTAATAGAGGTTGATCCTGGACAGAGGCAGCACAAATGTGCAGACTCCCCTGAACATTCGTCATGGCCACCTCTCTTGGTCCTGATCAAATGGCCTCTTTGGGAGGGTATTTGGAAATGTACTTCTTTGAGACCGCTTTGGGATCTGGTACCTATCCTGATTATATTTCCATGTACCTAAGTATCCATACTTATCACTCACAAAATATGTAGATCTTTTGGTTAAGGCTTCATTAGAGAAGTCATTTGAAAAGTCACTGACATTCTCAGCATCTTGATCCTAATGGTTATGAGAGAGAGAGGAGAATAGAAGGCAAGAAGCATGGTGTTAGATGGACTCTCCTGTCTGGAGGAAGATCAAGCACATCAGGACAGCTTGAGAGAGTCACTCTTGCTCCCCGTCTTGTCCTCCTTCAGACTCTCCTGGAAAACTAATGATGGGCTCTCCCACTGAATGTGGTTGAGACATATCACACACATCGGCATCCTGTCATTTCTCCCTTTCCACCATTTTATCTCTTACCCCACAAAACACTTTGCATTTAGTTGTGGGTATGACTCTTGACCCTAAACTCTGAGCCAGAACCCACTTAATCTTCCATGTTCTCTTTGAGGAATTGACATAGCCAAGAGGGTCCAAAGACAGACAGTTTCTGGTCTGGTCTTAATTCCCTTGCGATTCATCTCCTCTGCTTTGGCACAGTGTCTTTGGGGAAGTGCCCCTCTTAACCAGCACAGACATTGAGGCTAAGTGGACAAATTGCATGTCATCTCTAAAAGGTCCCCCAGCCTGGGGGAGTGAGCAAAACTCAGCTTTGCAAACACCCACACTTCTTTCACACCACACATGAAAATTCTGGCATATTTGACTCATCTACTCTCTTATTCAGATATAGATAAAATGAATGCCTGCCAGCTATCTGTGTGGGAAGGGTTTGGTTGAGGCTAGGAGAATATATAACAGATGTTGCAAGTGATAAGGAATCAGCATATGACAGGACTAGAATGGGGGACATTTTGAAAATTTGGACTGTGTTTGGTCATGAGGTCATTGGTGAAACACTCATATACATAGACAAACACACACACACTCATATGCACACTGGAAGTATCAACAGCTAGGCTTTTTTTCTTCTTTTCTTTCCTTTTTTTTTTTCTAGTACTTATTTTTTCTTTTGCACATACCCTTCCATTGTTTTGTCAGTTTTTCTCACAATTTCATTACAGAGTTAGTCACATTAATAGCATTAAAACTAGACTTCAGGAGACCAGGTACTACTATTTGAAGTGCTCTCAGGGACTCTGGCTAGGCCCAAACACCTTCAAAACATCTTTCCTTAGTGTATCTTAAATTTCACAACTAGGAATCCATTTATTTGATTTCATAAATCTTGACATTCTAGTAATAGTAAGGAATTTAATGAAGTCTTTAGGCCTTAGAGTTAGTCTGGATTCAAATCCTTACCAATCATATGATATTTACCTTCACTTGCAAAATGGTGACAATAAAGTAGTACCAATCTCTAGGGTTATTTTAAGGATTAAATGAGGTAGTGTCTCAAGTGTTTAGTACAATGTCTCATTATTAAAGTCATTATTGTCATCAGTATTGCCATCCTCACCTTAAACAAACCTCAACCTATGGCATCTATTAGTAAGCTCCCAAAGCCATATTCATAAGTTTTATCCACATTAGACATGACCAACTCCAATGACAGAATCTTACTGCTTCCTGATATTGCCAAATAATTTTTCAAAGTTGTAATTATTAGAAATTCCTTTCTTAACTTGAGCCTAATCTGCCTCCTTTAACTTCCATATGTGGTTTTTGGTTAGAACCCTTGAAGCAAAAGAATATGAGGCAGCGCCAGCTCCTCCTGTCCTTTGAGGACTTGGTGTTGACACACTCCCTTTGTCCTCTCACTTGTTCCAGTGATGACCCACCTTAGGTGCCCTCACCATGTTGACTGTTCTGCTCATGTGTATCTACTGTCTCTTAGATCCCTCTTAAATTTTCTAGGTCAGAAAACCCTGTAGCATTCACTAAGCTCCTTGGATTTAGGCATTTTTTTTCTTAAATGAAGGAAAATAAATGTTAAATAATAAATACCCACTTATCCATTACCAAAATGGAATCACTTCATATTCTTTCATATTTTCTCTAGACTTGCCTAAAGGTAAAAGAACCATACAGATAAAACTGAGGTCTCTATGATCTCCTCCCTAATTGTGTTCCCTTCCCTTATGGAGCTAACTGTTAAGAAAAATTTGATGTATATTCAATTCCATATGTTTACTCTTTAAGTATAATATATATATATACACACACACACATATGTATAGATGTATGTATAGTTGACATATATTAGCAAAGCCATATAATTCTTCATGACGTTATTTAAAATAGGTAAAGTTTTGGGGCTGGCTCCGTGGCCGAGTGGTTAAGTTCGTGCGCTCCGCTGCAGCTGCCCAGGGTTTGGATCCTGGGCACGGACATGGCAACACTCTCAGGCCACACTGAGGCGGTGTCCCACATCCCACAACTAGAAGGACGTGCAACTAAGATATATAACTATGTACGGGGGGGTTGGGGGAGATAAAGCAGAAAAAAAGAAGAAAAAAAAGGAAGATTGGCAACAGTCGTTAGCCCAGGTGTCAATCTTTAGGAAAAAAAAAGTAAAATAAAATAGGTAAAGTTATCTAACATGCTTTTTCTTTCAATATTGTTATTATTATTTTTTTCTTAAAGGTTGGCACCTGAACTACATCTGTTGCCAATCTTCTTCGTTTATTTTCCTTCTTCTTTTCCCTGAAATGCCCCAGTACATAGTTGTATGTTCTGGTTGTGAGTGCCTCTGGTTGTGCTATGTGGGATGCTACCTCAGCATGGCTTGATGAGCAGTGCCGTGTCTGTGCCCAGGATCCGAACCAGCACATCAGTGACAAAGCTTTGTGTAAGCCATGGGCCCACATGGGTAATTCTTGCATTGTTTTTAGCTTCCTCTCTTTTACAACTGGGCCCTGTACCAATGAATATGAATTTTGTCCCATTCAGTGTAAGAAGTGTTTTGAACACCAGGATCCCACAAGAGTTGAACTTATTGCTATGCATTTTAGTTCCTTTATGGCCCACAGTGAGGTCTGTCTCATTTTTTGAAACTAGCTTTGTGTTTTTTCATTTAAAATATAATTTAAAGGGGACCAAGTTGGTGGAGTGAGTGGTCTTCTTTGTCTCTCCCCCAACGAATCTACAACTAATTGGACATTCACCGATTAACAAAGGATATCCAGATAGCATCTCAAGATGCCTAAAAGTCTCATGCTACTACACATCGGAAGGTGGACGGACTTCCCCCCGGGAGGAGGTGGAAATAGGTGAAAAGTCTCCGACCTCCAACCCCCGACCCCCGGACAGCCTAGTTCCTGCAGGAGGCTCTCTTCCAGCAGACTCCCCCATAGCATTGCCACACACCAAGGGCAGGAGTGTGCACTCACCAGCGTAGCAACGGTGGAAACAGGTGACAAGAGCCCTACCCAAGCCCCCCGCGATCACACCTAAGCCCAGGGGGAATCCCCAGGGTCCAGCACCCACTGGCAGAGAAGGCCTCTGCTCGCCATTAGCAGGGAGACCCCACCCAGAAGCCAGAACAAAGAGAAGCTCCTGGCGGGCCCGGCACGGCACCAGACTGCAAGTTGCAGCTGGACTCACGGTCTCTGGCGCACAGCTCGGTGCAGGGGGCACCTGGACTTCCCATAGATGTGCTTGGGGACATGGTTGGAGTTCCAGCGCCTGGCTCTGCGGCACAGGGAAAGGCTTCGGGGTCCTTCACCTCCCTGGCAGGGAAAGCCTCTGCTCACCATTAGCAGGGAGGCCATGCCCAGAATCCAGGACAAAAGGAAGCTCCCGGTGGGTGGATCCCTGGCGCGGCACCAGACTGCAAGCTGCCGCTGGGATCAGGGTCTCCAGTGCACGGCTCGGTGCAGGGGGCGCCTGGACTTCCCACAGATGTGCTTGGGGACACGGTTGGAGCTCCAGCGCCTGTCTCTGCAACGTGGGGGGAGGCTCCGGGGTCCCGCACCTCCCCGGCAGGGAAAGCCTCTGCTCGCCATTAGCAGGGAGGCCATGCCCAGAATCCAAGACAAAGGGAAGCTCCCAGTGGGCGGATTCCCCGGCACGGCACCAGAACGTAAGCTGCTGCTGGGCTCACGGTCTCCAGCGCATGGGTCGGTTCAGGGGGTGCCCGGACTTCCCGTGGACAAACTTGGGGACTGGGTGGAGCTCCAACACCTGGCTCTGTGGCCCGGGGGGTCACTCCAGGGTCCTGCACCCCCCCCCAGCAGGGAGGGCCTATGCTCGCCATTGGCAGGGAGGCCCTTCCCAGCATTCGGAACACCAGGAAGCTCCCTAGAGCAGAATTCCCCACAAGGCAGAAGCTTACAAGCCACTGCCAGGCCCACGGACTCTGGCCATGTCCCAGATGAGGCAAGGGGCTCCCAGAGATCCCATGAGAGTGGAGAGGGGCAGAGTAGAGCTCCAGTGAAACGGCTACGTAGCCTGGGGGGAACTCCAGTTTCCTACAGCAGCCTCAGCGAAAGCCTCTGCACAGCACTAGTGGAGAGGTCCTGACTGGCAATCGCAAGGTGGGAAGGCCCTGGGGCAAAAGCAGCACAGCTAGGTGAGCTAACGACAGACTGCAGAAGATACCCATAGCTCTGCTGGGACCTATAGTGGACAAGTGTGATCTGGTGGGTTCTGTTAGGGACAAATCGGCGATTATAGGTGATCCTGCTCCTGGCTGATGGGAAAGTCCACAACACCGCTGCAGACCACAAGGAGGGAGCACGTCTAAGTGGGCTGCAGTAGTAGGTACCAGCAGCCTGAGACCCCCTTGCGATTGCCCCCCACAACTGATGAGGGACCCCACAGGACCACTGTAACTACAAGGAGGGGTCCAGGCCCAGTCAGTAACAGCTGACAGGGTTCCTGGTTGGTGCAGTCTAAACAGCTGCCCCCCCCACTCCAGTCGCAACAAGTGGAAGCAGCGACTAAACTCTATCTCTATGTGGAGGCACAAATCAACGCCATCAAGCAGTATGAAAAGATATATTAAATCTCCAGAACAGAAGGAAAATGATAAGCACCCAGAAAACAATCCCAAAGACAATGAAATCTATAACCTAAATGATGATGATTTCAAAACTGCCATTATGAAAAAACTCAACAAGTTAAAAGAGAATTCAGATAGACAACTCAATGAGTTCAGGAGCTATGTCACAAAAGAGCTTAACACTATAAAGAAGAACCAATTAGAAATACTGGAGATGAAGAACACAAAGGAGGAGAATAAGAAAAATCTGGACTCTCTAAACAGTAGGGTCGATAATATGGAGTACAGAATTAACAATTTTGAGGATAGGAATATAGAAATGCTGCAGACAGAGGAGGAGGAGAGAATTAAGACTAAAAAGAAATGAAGAAACTCTCCGAGAATTATCTGACTCCATTAGGAGATGCAACATAAGGATTATAGGTATACCAGAGGGAGAAGAGAAGGAGAAGGGGGCAGAAGGCCTGTTCAAAGAAATAATAGCTGAGAACTTTCCAAACTTGGGAAGAGAAATGGAACTTCATGTGACGGAAGCCAACAGATCTCCAAACCTTATTAAAGCAAGAAAACCAACCCCAAGGCATATAGTAGTGAAACTAGCAAAAGTCAAAGACAAAGAGAAAATACTAAGGGCAGCCAGGCAGAAGAAAATAACTTATAAAGGAAACCCCATAAGGCTATCAGCAGATTTCTCAGGAGAGACCTTAAAGGCTAGAAGAGATTGGAACGAAATATTCAAAACTCTGAAGGACGAAAACCTGCAGCCAAGAATACTCTACCCAGCAAAAATATCCTTCAAATACAATGGAGAAATAAAAACTTCCCCAGATAAACAAAAGTTAAGGAAGTTCATCACCACAAAACCTCCTCTTCAAGAATTGCTCAGGAAGAAACTCATTCCTGAAAAATCAAAAAAAGGAAAGGGGTTACATAATCCAGAACAAAGGAGATAAGCAGAAGGACAATAACACAAAGTAACAGCTCTCCATCAGGACAAAATGCAAAAGAACTGGAAAACAAGTGATAAAATGGCAACAGTAGGCCCCCACGTTTCAATAATCACTCTAACCATGAATGGATTGAACTTTCCAATCAAAAGGCACAGAGTGGCAGGATGGATCAAAGAACAAGATCCAATAATATGCTGCCTCCAGGAAACACACCTCAGGCCCAAAGATAAACACAGACTCAAAGTGAAGGGATGGAAGACAATACTCCAAGCTAATAATGAACAAAAGAAAGCAGGTGTTGCCATACTTATATCAGAAAAAGTAGACTTCAAAGCAAAACAGATAAAGAAAGACAAAGAGGGGCAGTATATAATGATAAAAGGGACACTCCACCAAGATGACATAACACTTATAAATATATATGCACCTAACACAGCAGCACCAAAATTCATAAAGAAACTATTAACAAAACTAAAAGGAGACATTGACAGCAATACAATAATAGTAGGGGACCTCAGCACCTCATTAACACCACCAATGGACAGATCATCCAGACAGAAAATCAACAAGGAAATTATAGAATTAAATGAAAAATTAGATCAGATGGACCTAATAGATATATATAGGACACTTCATCCAAAAACAACAGGTTACACATTCTTCTCAAGCGCTCATGGAACATTCTCAAGGATAGACCATATCTTGGGAAACAAAGCAAGGATCAATAAGTTCAAGAGGGTTGAAATAATATCAAGCATCTTTTCTGATCACAATGCTATGAAACTAGAAATCAACTACAAGAATAAAGCTGGGAAAGGGCCAAAAATGTGGAGACTAAACAACATGCTACTGAACAAACAATGGATTATTGAAGAAATTAAAGAAGAAATCAAATATTATCTGGAGCCAAATGAAAATGAAAACACACCGTTGCAAATTATTTGGGATGCAGCAAAGGCAGTCCTAAGAGGGAAATTCATTGCAATACAGGCTCACCTCAATAAGCAAGAAAACTCTTACATAAACAACCTCAAATGACACCTAATGGAATTAGAAAAAGAAGAACAAACAAAGCCCAAAGTCAGTAGAAGGAGGGAAATAATAAAAATTAGAGCAGAAATAAATGATATTGAAACAAAAAAGACAGTAGAAAGGATCAATGAAACAAAGAGTTGGTTCTTTGAAAAAATTGACAAAAGCGACAAACCCTTAGCCAGACTCACTAAGAAAAAAAGAGAGAAGTCTCAAATAAATAAAATTAGAAACGAGAGAGGAGAAACCACAACAGATACTGAAGAAATCCAAAGGATCATAAGAGAATACTATGAAAAACTATATGCCAACAAATTGAACAACCTAGAAGAAATGAAAAAATTCCTAGACTTATACAACCTACCCAAACTGAATCAGGAAGAAATAGAGAATCTGAATAGCCCAATCACAAGTAAAGAAATAGAAACAGTAATCAAAAACCTCCCCCAAAATAAGAGTCCAGGACCAGACGGCTTCTCTGGAGAATTCTACCAAACATTCAAAGAAGATTTAATACCTATCCTTCTCAAACTGTTCCAGAAAATAGAGGAAGATGGAGCACTCCCTAATACATTCTATGAAGCCAACATCACCCTGATCCCCAAACCTGACAAGGACAACACAAAGAAGGAAAACTACAGGCCAATATCACTGATGAACATAGATGCAAAAATCCTCAACAAAATTTTGGCAAACCGAATATAGCAATATATCAAAAAGATTATACACCATGATCAAGTGGGATTTATACCAGGGACACAGGGATGGTTCAACATCCGCAAGTCAATCAACGTGATTCACTACATTAACAAAATGAGAAACAAAAACCACATGATCATCTCAATAGATGCAGAGAAAGCATTCAACAAGATCCAACATCCATTTATGATAAAAACCCTCAGTAAAATAGGTATAGAAGGAAAGTACCTCAACATAATAAAGGCCATATATGACAAACCCACAGCCAACATCATACTCAACGGACAAAAACTGAAACCCTTCCCTCTCAGAACAGGAACAAGACAAGGGTGCCCACTTTCACCACTCTTATGCAACATAGTACTGGAGGTTTTGGCCAGGGCTATTCGGCAGGAAAAAGAAATAAAAGGAATCCAAATAGGCAACGAAGAAGTAAAACTCTCCCTGTTTGCAGATGACATGATCTTATATATAGAAAACCCCAAAGAATCTATAGAAAAACTATTAGAAATAATCAACAACTACAGCAAAGTTGCAGGTATAAAATCAACATACATAAATCAGTAGCATTTCTATATGCTAACAATGAACTAACAGAAAAAGATCTCAAGAACTCAATCCCATTCACGATCACAACAAAAAGAATAAAATACCTTGGGATAAATTTAACCAAAGAAGTGAAAGATCTATACAATGAAAACTACAAGACATTCTTGAAAGAAATCGACGATGACATAAAGAGATGGAAAGACATTCCATGCACATGGATTGGAAGAATAAACATAGTTAAAATGTCCAATTTATAATTTTTACCTCTGTGTTTAGCACTTTTATGTCCTGTTAAAAAATATTTGCCCATTCTAAAGTTATAAAAATGTTTTTCTAAAATGCTTTTTTACCCTTAACATTTAGACTTGCAATCTGTAATCATCTGGAATTGAATTTTTCGTAGGTTGCTTGGTAAGGTGTGAAGTAGGACTGTCTCCTTCTCGCCCTCTGTCTCTCATCTATACCTATGTCCCCATAATAGAGATATATACTTAGAAACAGATATGTATACATGTATATATTTGCACATTTATACACACACACACATTTGCCAGAGTAATTTTTGTTATATACTCTATCATCTAAATTTAGCAATCACTCCCAGCCTCATACCTCCTACAAATTTGATCAGCATGACATTAATGTTAATACCAAAACAATAATGCAGTTAAATTAATTTAAAATCGGTTTGGCAAGACATATATTCTCAGGAGTCCTCTGCTAAAATACAAATTCATTTGGAATTGTGTAAGACATCTAAACTCTAGTGCTGATTTATAAATCAGAAAGCAAAGTGCTTTAAACAGCCCTATGAGAATGACATGGGACATAGTTCTGAGGAATGGGATAGTCGTGAGGGTAACCCCACATTCAGAGAATTGCTGGAAAGCAAGTCTGGGCAGGATGCTGGGGTGAGGGCTACGTGCTGTGTGAGACCCTGGTAACTCAGAGCCAGAAGAGACAGAGATCCTTGAGATGTGAGATAGAAAGGCAGCAAAGAAAATTATCTCTTGTATTTAAAGTTGTGTTCAGGTCAGACTAAAAGTATCTCACTGTGATAATTTGCTTTTTCACAAAAGGTCTAGCAGAGGACACAGTATTTCCATCTCACTCCCTCTCACCTTGTCAAGCCCGTCTCCATGAGGCACCTGGTCCTTCTGGTCTCCGTTTCTCCTCTTCCATAAGGGAGCTTGGAGAGTAGCTATCTCATCGCACTACACTGGAGCCAGCTGGAGTCGTAGAGCTGCAAGGACACCCAATGAAGTCCCATTTCTAGGAATAAAGTGATCTTTACTGCATCTCAGAAGATTACGTTGTTTAGCTACTTTAACCACCATACATGTGTGGGTGTGAGTGTGTGTGTGTTATAACTTAAAACAAATCTACTAGAATGCAAGCTTGGCATTTAAGAATATTCTTTGGGGATGGGATCCATAATAAAAGAATGACTCCAGCAGCTGCTGAGGTGACAACCTGTAGGGGGACATAAGAGAGGTCTCAGACAAGGAGGAGAAAAGCGTGCGAGGGGCTCTTTAGACCCCTGGCTTTGAACAGCGAGTTAGCTCTATGCTCACTCCATGTGGCAGGAGTATTTGGCCTGTTTCTAGACTGAGCATATTTTCACACTATGCTTACGTATATTAACACTCATAATTTTTCTACTGGAAAAATATTTCTGGGTAAATTGTATGAAGGTAATTTTATTCCTTTATCAATTTGCTTTCAAAATTAAAGCATTTCAAAATTTTAAAAATTTTATCTTCCTTTACTGAAATTGTTTTCATCTGGATAAATTCTTTTTAGTGTAAATTTTACAAAGAAGATTTAAGTTTTGTTTAAATCAAATTTTATTCATATGCAATTGTGAGCTCTCTTTTGTGACTATGATTGCTACAAAGTCTGAATTTCCCATGTAAAAATTTCAGATCTAAATTTGTGAAGATATTTTGAGTTTTCAACATTGTGTGTAATTTTACTTATTTTTCGTTTGTATAAAATTTTTCTGTGAAGTTTAATTTTCTTACTTCTTTAGTGTTAAGGTTAAGGTCTTTCTTCGATGAGCATTTGACTTACAACAAATTTTATTGTGTGAAGTTTTTCCCATTGTTTATTTCATTTTGTGTTAACTGCTTCTACTATGTTTGATTTTTTTTAATGTGTCAATTGTGAGTTTTTACTTTACTAATCAATAATAACTCTTGATTCAGTTTTTTATTTGCAACAGCAGAATCAAAACACTCTAACTATTAAGTTTGACTTTTGCTTTTCTAAATCTGCATTAAAATGGCTTTATGCCTGAACATTATTTTTTTCTTTAGAAATGTGTGTTCTGTGGTTAAGTAATCCCTGACATCTGGAGTCCAGGTAGGAAACAGGCAGGACTGATAAGAAATCTAAGAACAGAGCCATTTCTAGGAGCAGCTGTAACTTCTGAGCGGTAATAAGTGATCTCTTGGTTTGTAGAGAAGTCTCGAGACTAGTCACAGTCAGTTCTCAGTTGTGCTGAGAAGAATTCAGAAGGGGCAACCAAGCAATGGCCAGCATTCCTTCTCTGAAGTCACAGTGGAGGTGTCGGTAGGCATCACCTGAGGAAGGGAGCTATACGCAGCAGCCACAGAAACCAGAGGAGGAAGCCAGAGTGAATGAAGCGGAAACCCCTGTTGTATGGCACACAGGAGCAAACACTCTGGAAAGAAGCTCAGAGATAGCTGAGGAAAGACTCACAATGGGGTGCTAGGTTGGTAGGGGGGTAGATGTCATAATTAAATTGAGTATAATCTTATTTCGAGGCCCACTTAAGGGAAAGGGAGAGGATGACTGGCTGGAGCAGAGAGCACAGTCAGATGGTATAGGCGAGAGGGCGGGAGAGGTAGTCAGCTCTGAGCTGGGTGGCTCTATAACACTAGTTGCAGAGCTGAGTTTTTCTCTTTCCTGTGAGTACATTAGAAGAAAGAAGGTAATAGAAATGGTGAAAATAAAGATGTAAAATAAATACGGTGCATTTCTTTTAGTATCAATTTCACTCAAAAAATTTTTTTTGACAGGAGAAGTAAGTACTTTTACTGGTAAGTAATCTAAAACATTATTTGTATATTAAAACTCACAAAGATGTATGATGGTATATAGTGCGAAATTAACATGCATTTTAAATCTAAAATAGGAGAGTTCAAAGATGTGTTGAATGGAACTAGGGATAAAGGTTTACTGTGCCAGCCATTCGAAACAGTGGAAAGAAATGTCTGGGAATCACTAATAAGATTAATTGGACTCTGAAGGGCTTTGACTGTGATGAAATATGATGAAAGTGATCTTTCAGAAACATCAGTCTGAAGATTCTCTGCAGCGTGGATCGTAAGGGCAGTGTTATGAAAGAAAAAACTTACTAGGAATGAATTACAATGTTCTATGTCCAAAGCATATATAGCTAGATTGCCATATATGAGGGAGGTAAAGAAGGGACAAATTCGGTAGACATTTGCAAATGAAAAGTCATCATGACATGATGGACTGAAAAAAGAGGAGTGAGGTAAAGATGAATGTGAAAAAGAAGACTCCAAGTCTTCAAACTTGGACTACCAAGAAAATGATGGTATCTTTGACAGTTACAAGGAAAATAGAGGGAATCACATAACTTGTTACTTTTTTATTGTTGTTTTCCTTGTTAATGTGGAGGTTTGGAGAGGTTGGAAACTCCTTTCTCCACTTCCATCCCCTTGTTGCATTATCTTCTAGGCTAAATCAATCCCATTTCCTCTTAAATGTGTCTCGTCCCCTGAAGTAGAAATATTCTGAATTCCACTTGCAGCTAAGGGCTTGCTTGAGCACAGGAGAAGTTAAATCTCCCGACTTAGGGTTTCTTTGTGGCTATTTGAAAGAAATCAGAGATGAGCATGTCCTTGAACTTAGGAGATTGGTTTCTCAGGGAAACATCCAGAGTCAGATTCCTGTGTCGGGAAGCCCTTGCATAGCTTTCCAAGACCAACTGATATCTGAAGAATTTTCAAATATTAGGAGAATGACTTCTTGTTTATAACCAAAGAGAATGCAAGATTTGGGGGGTTATTACTAAGGGCTGAAGGATAAGCCTCTGAATTCTGCATTTCAGGTAAAGGTTGCTCTCCTAAGAACTTCTCAGACTGTTGGTTCTTCTGGGCCACATGCTTCTTCAAAAAGCTTTTGTAGGGAGAAGGAAAGAAGAGCTCTCTCCATACCCACCCTCCTGAAAGATGGAGGCCAGATAGTAAGTCCTACATTTATGGGGATTTGTAGAAACAACATGTCATCATTTGTTCATTCATTTGTTGTTTAAAAAGTACTTATTGAGCATCTAGCATATGCATGACACTTTTCTTTATGTTCTGAAAAATACAAAAAGCAAACCAACACCAACCACAATAAATTGTCTCTTTCCTCAAAAATACAATAGAAGAGAGGGAAAAAAGATGAATAATGTTACATCCAAATCAATGGCACAGACATTACCATGTGAATTCCCATGGGAGATGCTCAAGAGTATGGAGAAAATACGAACTTGCAAGTGCAAGGTGTGCACTTTGTTTACCATGGGGGTAAATAAAGGCATAGAGGCGAAGATGTTGAATGTGATAGTCCAATGCACTCATGTTGAAGAGAGTTGAGACATGAGAATTAAAGCGGAAAATGTAGATGGAGGCTATCTTGTGGAGTGCTTTGAACGTAGGGTGAATACTTTCTCTTCTCTGATGAGGAATTATAGTTTCAAGGAACTGGGTTCCTCTGTTAATTGACAGAGTTCTGAGGACCAGATGTTTTCTACTGTCCTCCCCAAAGTGAATATTCTATGATTGTATGATGACAGCAGAATCTATGATTCTGGGGAAATGGGCAGGAAACCAGAAGTAGGACACTGATGCGACACTGCAAGTGATGATAATTTATATATATATATATATATATGTACATAAACTGATTAACCTGAAAACAATCCTTTATTATAAACAGGAAAGATATTATTGTGTGATTTTACAGATGAATACATTGAGGGTAATAGGGGATAAAAGACTTGTTAAAAGTCACACATACAGTAAAAGGACAAGCATTTACTGAGACCCAAGCTTCTTCACTCTTTGTGAGTCTGGCATAACAATCCATCCTGTTCCAAAAAGTCACCAATCAGACACACTCTAAAATATTCTGTAAAACGTAAAATTTGTTTGAGTAATAAAGTGGCTCTTATCTTGATCCATAGAGGCAGAGGTGGTGGGAAGGATTATGTAAGATCCTTCTGCAGAGATTTTTAAAAAGTAGAGGAAATATCTGCTAACTTTCTGAATATCATGTCTTAAACAGTCTGTACATTTCAGTGACTTATGATGAACAGACATTATTTGAAGCCCAGTGAAAACATAGTCAAACTCACTCAGTGCTAACTTTACTCCCTTCTAGCTATGTGTGTTTTTCAGGCGAATAGGGATTGACTGACTGAACAATCATTACAACACATCTGTGTTCATAGGACAGGACCACATCCTTTCTTATTATTAGAAGTGAGATGTCCCATCATTGTTGTAAATTGACAAGTGATACTCTTACCAGCTTCTATGTAATATAACCTCTTTTCTGGCCTCAGGTATGATGCAAGCGATCCCTGGGACTCTGTTAGCGGAAAAAAGACTTCTGATCTAGAGAGACTTAGTTTAATTGGACACTGGGTTCTCTCTGGAGTCTTAAGAAAACCATCCAGAGTTACTCTGAATTGTTTCTTCCCAGGCTTTTTGGTTGTAAGATTTTAAAAAATAATTCCTTCTACTGTTCATCTTCCTGCCCTGCATTGTGCCAACCATTAGGGATACACAGGTGCAAGCCCGAGGCCCACGTGCCTTGGTGAAATGCCTTGATGACATGCCTCTTGATGCCGAGACAGGGAGAGAATTCTGTTCACTTGGCAGCAGCTGTGGACTAAGGCGTGGAGACAGCACGGTTAGCTCCTGGGCAGTGGGTCCCCACGATCCTTAGGAGAGGTTTGTTTTCTGGCTTTCAATTTCTCTTCACTTCTTATTTTCTTCTTGGCCTGTTTTCCCTTAACAAAATCATTTTCTTCTCCCACATCTTCTGATATCCTGTCCTCTCTCCGCTCTGGTTTATCCTTGGATCAAGCGAACAACTAAGAAAAGATCTTCTAAAGTCATTTTCTCCTTATCGTGGATTCCAGGGAGGAGCGGATTCCACGCAGGACCAACATAAAAAGATTTCAGACACTGGGAAGAAAGTGTCTCTACTTTTAATTCATCTTTAATTAACTTGAAGAGCTGAATTCTGACAGAAAAAGTTTTCTCTAACAACTATTTTCAGACGTGCTCTGCTGTTATCTCCCTTCCTAGCCTCCTGTTACAGCTCAGGCATATTTCCTAGACTGGTGGCCACTTTGAGGCCTTTCAAAGTCCACTTAAAACTTAAAGTGAACATTCAGTTTTGCTTTTCCCCTCTATCTAAATTCAGTCTTAACCTGTTGTTCAGAAAGCTAGTGTGTGCGTGTGTGTGTGAGAAGGCGTGGGTATTTAATTTTTCAAGATTCCTATACTCCCTCTCTCTGCTATTTTTGACTTCTCAGGGACAGGGAAGGGAAATTTAAGAAAAAGGGGCAATAGGTTGTGGACAGGTGTTAAGGCCATCTGGCTAATTCTGTACGCTCTCCTTCCCTGCAGTAGCAACCTATCTAGCCAGGCTCCTACCTTGGGAATAATCCAGAAAAGAAGAAGGCATAGATTCTCTACTAGTGTTTTTCCGTCACATGCCCATCTGGGTGAGCAGTGTGGGATAGGTTGTTAAGAGACCAAAGCAAAGACCCAGAGACAGCGAACAAGATATGGGTTTATTGGGAGTTACTTACAGGGAAGGTCCAGTGGCAGCTGGCTGGACAGCAACGTGCACCCGCTACCGCCCCCTGAGAAAAACTTGCTTAAGTAGGCAGAGGAAGAAAGGCTGCATGCTTGCCAAGGGGGATCATCCCTGTATGGCCTGCATTCCAAAGACCAGAGGACCTCCCAGCCCCCGAAAGGCCTCTGTGTTCCCTCCAGCTGCAAGGGTCTTGGTGCTAACTCTCCCACGAGAAAGCAGCCGGGTTGGCCAAGCCCAGGACTGTTATTATCGTGAGTGCTGGTGTGCAGCCCAGACAGGAGCCTCAAGGACACATGGTTTTTAAAGGGGCACATCAGCTAATCCCCCTGCAAGTGTATACTATTCAAACCCCAGTGCATGCACGTCACATCTGGGTAAATTTTCTTAGCTCAGAAGCAGTTCTGATTCACGCATATGAGGTTCTGTAGCTCAGTTTCATCAAGTTGGTGAATAAGTTGTCAGTCTTTTGGGGGCACTTCAACCCAATTACTTTAGAAGATGTCTCAAGTACAGTTAAGGTGTAGGAATAAACGCTTCTTATGGGAAGGAGAGAGGCAAAGCAGAGCATGTCCCGCCATGTTCTTCCCATTCTAATAAGCCTTTCTCATTTTTGGATTCCTCTGAGATTTCTGGCCTTTCTTTTATAGATTTTATATGCTTCCATATAGGCTAACTGACTTTAGGGCTACAGGACTGATTCTAGTATCTTTATTAAGCCCTGAAAAGTAGACATGGTAACTTTCAGAAATTATCTTTAGATTGTAGGAGTACTCTTACCTATTGTCCTTAAGTTTGAAGATGAGAGAAGAAGAAAATTTCATGTAACATCCTCTTAATATTCTGTTTAACATAGTTTGTATTCCCAGACCCAACAAAATGCATGGCGTATAGTCAGGGTTTATTAAATGGAAGAATGGATGGGTGAATGATGGTCAATAAAAGTGGAGGAAAAGGAGAGTCATTCTGGTACAGTGGTCTGAATATCATATTATGTTAACGGAAATTCTACTAGTTGTCTATTATTGCATAACAAATTAGCCCCAAACTTAACAGTTTAAAACAACATTTATTATCTCACACAGTTTCTGAGTCAGGAATCCAGCTGCAGATTAGCTAGGGGGTTCTGTCTCAGTGTCTCTCATGAAGTTGCAGTAAAGATGTTGGCCGGGGCTGCAGCCATCTGAGAGCTTGAGTGGGCTGGGGGATCTCTGTCCAAGATGACACACCCACATGCCTGTTGACAAGTGTCTTATTCAGTTCTTTACCACATGAGGCTCTCCATAGCACTGCTCACAACATGGCCTAATCAGAGAGAAAAGAGGGACAGAGGGAGAAAGAGAAAGGCCAGGTCAGAAACTGTAATATCTTCTATAAGTTAATGTTAGAAGAGACATAATTATCACTTCTGGCATATTCTATCTGTCACACAGACCAACTCTGGTATAATGTGGGAGGTGACTACACAAGGGTGTGAATAACAGGAAGCAGGGTTCATTGAGGCTGGCTACCACACCACACTATTCATATGTCTTAACTCTTTGAACGCTTATAAATTCAACAAAATAGAAGAAATGGATCAATTTCTTGAAAACCACAAATTACCAAAGCTCAACCAGGAGGAAATCATCAACCTGAATAGTTCTATAAGCATGAAAAAAATGAATTTATAATTAAAATCTCCTGAAAAGGAATATCCAGGCACATATGGTTTCACTGGAAAAGTCTATCAAACATTTAAAGAATAATTAATAGCAATTTTACACAATCTTTATGTGACTGGAATTACCCTGATACCAAAATCAGAAAAGGAAATCCAAAAGACTATAGATCAAAATCCCTCATTAACTTAGAAGCAGAAATCTCCAATAAAATATTAGCAAATCAAATGTATAAAAAGAATTCTGCACCATGAGTGACTGGGCTTTATTTTAGGTATGCAAGGCTGATTCAACATTCAAAATCAATTCATCAAATCCACCAGATCTACAGATTAAAGAAGAAAATTCATGTGATTATATCAATCAATAAAGAAAAAAGCACTTGACAAAATTCAACATCCATTCGTGAAAAAAAAAAAACCTCTCAGAAAAATAGGAATAAAAAAGAACTTCAACTTACAATGAATATCTACAAGAAAACCCCTACAGCTAACGTCACACTTATTGGCAAACAACTTTTCCACTAGGCTTTCCCTCTAAGGTTAGGAACGGAGCAAGGAGGTCTGCTTTCTCTACTCTTAATCAGTATAGTCCTGGAACTTGTGGCTAGTATAATAAGACAAAAAATCCCCAAACAAAACAAAGATTGGCCATTTGGGAAAGAAGAAATAAAACTGTCCTTATTTTTGGATGACATGACTATTTACTTAGAAAATTCCAAGGAATCTACAAAATTCTTTTTAAAAATCCTCCTAGAACTAATAAGGGAGTTGAACAAGTTCTCAGAATACGAGATCAACGTGCAAAAATCAATCGCTTTTCTATAATACTAACAGTGAATACCTGGAAACCAAAATTAAAAGCACAAAATTTTACATTCACTCCAAAGAAAACAAAATACTTAGATATAAAGTTAACAAAATATGAACAAGTTCTTTATTATGAAAATTATACAGTGCTGATGAAGGAACTCGAAGAAGAACTAAATCAATGGAGAGAAATACTGTGTTCAGGGATTGAAAGACTCAAAATAGTAAGGTACGATTCTCCCAAATTGCTCCATAGGTTTAATATAATTCCTGTCTAAATCTCAGCAAGACTTTTTGTAGACATATGCAAGATTATTGGAAAATTTCTATGGAAAGGCACAGAGCCTAGAGTAGTTAAAACAATCTTGAACATGAAGAATAAAGTGAGAGGAGTCACTCTACTTAAAATGAAGGCTCACAAAACTATTATAGCTACGGCAGACAAGACAGTGTGGAATCGGTGCAGAGATAGACATAGTTCAGCAGAGAGAACAAAATAGACAACCCAGAAGTAGACCTACACAGATATGCTCAACTAATGTTTCAAATGAAACTTTTAATTTTGACATAAATATAGATTCACATGCAGTTGTAAGAAATAATACAGTCAGATCCAATGCACCCTTTACCAAGTTTCCCTCCATGGTGACATCTTGCAAAATCATGGTTTAATATCACACCCAGAAGAGTTCTGTCACCACATTCCCCTCCCCCTGCCCTGACTTCTGAAAATCACTAATCCATTCTCCATTCCTGTATTCGTGTCACCCAAACAATGTTATATAAATAGAAGCAAAGGGTATGCCACCCTTTGGAACTGGCTTTTTTCACTAAGCATAATTTCACGGATACAAGTTGTTGCATGTATCACTAGTTTGTTCTTTTTTATTGCTGACTAATATTCCATGGTATGGATACACCACAGTTTGTTTACCCATTCATCTGTTGAAGGACATCTGGGTTGTTATAGTATTTGGCCATTATGAATAAAACTGCCCTAAATGTTCCTATACAGGTTTTTATCTTTGTATTGAATTAGGTTGAACAAACACACTTGAAGGAAATGTTTCCACCTGTGGAAATATTTTCAGTAATATTTAAAAATTATGGGGAAGTGAAAGTGTTCCAGAAGATTGTAAGCATCCTCCTCTTCACTCTGTTTATCTTTCCACAGTCCTCTCCTTTAAACTCTTCTCATTCGCATGTCCCTGACAGCCCAACTTTCTTTGGGACTCATTATCTCTTTCACAGAACATCGAAGTCTGTTTTCAGCGCCTTTCTTGTGCCTTTCAGATTCTGGGGAGGGAAACAAAGAATGAATTCTGGATCTGTGTTTGGGTTGGTGGAGAAGACGGAGAGACAATGGCCGTTTCCCGATGGTATCTGGTGTTCTCCCAAATTCATAAACTCAACACAGTTCATCATCATTACTATGAATTTTCTTCCTATTATGATATCTAGTTTGCTTGAGAAATGTAATCTCCATTTATTAACAAGACTTTGACCTTTTTTGTTGTGAAAGAATAACCAAAACTTAATTATTGTAAATATATGTATACTTATATCCTGCCCTTAAATTCATTACAAGACTTTATTGCATTAATCAAAAATACTTTTGCCTGAGCTTTTTAAATAAATGGCACCACGTCAAAACTCCATCTAATATCTGTTACCCAGAGTCCACTCAATAAATATCTGTTGAATTATTCCCGCAATTTTTTCCTTGATCCTGGGAGCGTAGTGAGGATTGATACATTATTGCATGTTTCTTCACAGAGGAGAGGGCCAACGGATGGAACTAAGAGGGTGATATACATAGACTATTTTGTAAAAGACTTTTCTAATGATGAGCTATTCAAAACTCAGAATGAACTGATTTTTGAAGTACTGATCTACACATCATTGGAAATATTCCACTAAAATTTTCAATATTAGGGCAGGAGACATTATGGTATTGGGCAGAAAGTTGAAAAACATCATATTGAAAGTTCCATGCAATTCTAAGTTTCTACGTGTTTATGATCTTTTAATTGGAAAAAGCTTAATTCATTGAATTTTATATGTTCAAAAATATGTATAAACATAGACTTGTGTGCTCGTTAGTTTTCCTAAGCATAATATTATCGGGAAAAAACTCATCTACTCAATCACCAAAACATTTTTGCCTCTCCCACTAAATGAAATGACAATCAATGAGGTTCCTGAAAGAAGTATCTATCCAAATAAAAATTAAAATAAGTGGAAGAGAGAGGAAGAAGTAAAACCATATGAAACTAAAAAAATGTGATGTATAAAATGGATGAGAAGCTTTTTCTTAAAAAAAACACAAAAATCTGTTTACTTCATCATGCTTTTTACCCTGTTGCTCCAGAGAGAGAGAAAGTGAACAAACCGGTGTGAATGTTGTTCTCCGTGTTTGTGTTTGTGATGACAGCTGACAGCCAGTTTTACTTGTCATCTACCACTGTGTCACTCTAAGAGACACTGCTTGAGTGAAGATTTCTTCTTTCTCTTACACGAACTGTTACAATGTTACGTTGTGTTTAAAATGTGCATGGTTTGCTGCAATCTGAACAGAAGCTCTGCATTTCTACAAAAAGTCAGGTATTTCTTCCCTAACTTGTCTCTCATTGCAAAGTCACTTTTGTAACAGTTTACCACTATGCTTGATTATAGTGTGAAAGACAGAATTCTGAGTGTATTAAGATGGTATTATGTCAACATCATGTCACTAAATTTAATGCTGCTGTTTTTAAAAAGAATTTTTTAAAAACCAATGTATGTACTAAATTGCTTGCAGGTAATTTTTGATTTCCTAAAATGCACTAAATTCTGTGACTAGCAGTGGAGCATTGTCCGATGTAGCACTGGAAGATGAGAGGATGGCACAAAAAAGACCCTGCAGGGTTCAATTCCCCTGCACACAGGGTCACTAGGAGAGGGAATCGACTGACAACACTAACAAAACAAAAGTGCACTGAGGTTATCTGGAAAACTGGGTGCATATTTTTGACTGATGGCTTCAAGAGCAATAAGCAGCTCCCGCTGTATGTTCATAGGTTGAGGAGTTGGGTTGGTTTTGTTTCCCATTCCTCAGTACAGAGCAGAAATGATAGATTTTTGTTGTGTGGAGTACCACTGGTGTGCAGCAGAGGAACTTAAATATTTGTTCTTGGTTCAGAAGCCAACAGATTGCTGGACAAAAGGAAAAAATTGAAGAAAAATGAAAGTTCATTTAATGCTTCATAGACAGGACTTATAATCATAGCACCAATGTCCATTTGAAACTTTCTTTCAGGGTGGGAGTTAACAGGCAGGGAAAGGGGTAAACGTGAAGGGGTAGGTAAAAGCTTTAATTTAAAAAGAGAAAAAGTTCGAGTAAAGGAAATTGTTTGGATTAAATGTATTTTGTTTGACCTGGGTATTTTGGACCACACTGTTAAATTATTTGTTAAGCTGCAGTTGAGTTGCCCAAGTGGGAGTTTTGATAAGCCATGTATGGACTACATTGTGAGTCAGTTGACAATTGTACTCAGAAAGTACAATACTGTACTGTACGTCAGAGGTATGTTACTTTCTCCCATATACTTTGATATCTGAAATATTATGTACTGGATAGGCCACTTATATTTCTAGAACAGATTAGATTTTATGGAACCCTTTTTCCTTGAACTAACTGCAATAAAAATAAAAGGAAAAACAAAATAAAAAAATGAAAGGGGGCCAGCTCCGTCGCTGAGTGGTTAAGCTCGCGTGCTCCGCTGCGGCAGCCCAAGGTTTCGCCGGTTCGGATCCTGGGCGCGGACATGGCACTGCTTGTCAGGCCACGTTGAGGTGGTGTCCCACATGCCACAACTAGAAGGACCCACAACTAAGCTATAAAACTATGTACGGGGGGATTTGGGAAAATAAAGCAGAAAAAAAATAATATCTAAAAAAAAGAAAGAAAGAAACATCTACACTGATAAGAAGAAATGTGAAATCTGTTTTTAACCTGCCAGATTTTAGAGAGTTCACTGCATTTTGTTGAGTCACTAATGTAGTTTTATTGAAAAAGGGAATATTGTTTGACTCAAAACCCATTTCCTTATATTAGTTATGATGAGTAGTCATGTGTCTTAATTTGCCTAAACTATAGTACCCAGTTATTTAATCAACAGTAATCTAGGTATTGGTGTGAAGAAATTCTGTAGAGGTGGTTGACATCTTAAATAAAGTTTGCTGTTGATAATGTGGGTGGGCTTTGTCCAATCCACTGAAAACCTTAAGTACAAAAACTGAAGTTTCCCAGAGAAGAAGAAATTCTGCCTCAAGACCACAGCATCAAATCCTACCTGATTTTCCAGCCTGAAAGCCTGACTTAGGAATTTCAGACTTGCCAGCCCCACAACTGTGTGGTGAGCCAATTTCTTAAAATAAGTAAATAAATAAATGTGTGTACGTGTGTGCATATTCTCTTAGCTCTGTTTCTCTGAAGAACCCTGACTGATACACTAGTTTTCTTATATCCACTACTGAAATGCCTGCCTTAGGGAGAAGATATTGCTAATTTGGTTAGTTTCCAGAGCCCAGCTTAGGCCAAATTCATTATTGCCTTAAAATGGTATAGCTCTCTTTGCTTCTGTTTATATTTCTTTTGTGTCAAACTTTCATATATTCAAGCATTTTACATTCATTTGTCTTCCTACGGGCCACACAATTGTAATTACTCAAAAGGTCCTAATTCAAGAATCATTGAATGTCAGATGTAGGAAAGATCTTGCAAATCATTAAGTCCAAATTCTCACTTAAAACAGGAGGAAGGTAAATGGTAAAATGATTGCTAATGTTAGAACTGGGCTAAGTAGCCATGTTTTCTGAAGCACAATTATACCATTCTACTCTACCATCCTCTTCATGCCAATAGTCTCCTTTCCTCCCCTAGCCTTTGAAAATGATCTGATTTAGCTACCATATCGTGAGAACCAAACTAGCTCCTGCGATGAGGACTGGTGATTGTGGATAGGGCAGAAGAAACTATAGGAAAAAGAAGTCTCTAGGTTTTGTCTTGGAACCCTACTATGAGCAAAGGCATCTAGGTCTGCCAAAGCTTGAGTGAACAGCCACATCCTCTGATTTTTTGGAGCCCTCTAGGAACTCTGGAACAATCAAACCTAACGTGTTCCACTTCAGTTCACATATGGTTTAAATATGCAACTTTCCCTGTCCAAAAAAAAAAAACAACCCAAAACATTCGAGAAACAGAAAGATCGTTGCTTCCAACAACAACTGGTAGAATTTATTTCCCCTCTAAATGTAATTTTATTTTCAAAATCAAGCCTGCAGACGTTAATGGACAGATTATGAGACTTGGGACAGAGAAAGAGAAACACGGTGTCTCAGATTTGGTACTGAATTGGGACGTTGGCTTTCCTCTGGGAAGTGTAACCCTTCATTGTGTACAGTTGTATTCTTTTAGCTGCCACTGGATACCCTGGTGTCAGAGGGAATTTTTAGGGGGATTGAGTATAAGTTATGAAGCAAATATATAGTTGTTCTTAATGCCTATAAACAGATTGAAATACAGTACTGTAGATCTTATAAGATTTTCCTACACTGATAAAAAATATTCAGAGATTTTTGAGTTTTAATCACACTAAATTTCATGCCTAGGTCCTTATTCCCAACTTCGGGTAGAGTGTTTTATGGCCATACAAGATTTCCAAACACAGCCCCTTAGTGGATCTTGGTCTTAACTCTATGAAACACTTTGGGCAGCAACTGGAAAAACTAAGGTTGTAGAGAATTTTGTTATTTTTCAATATTAAGTAACAACTAGGTTTTCTGACTCAAACCTTCATGTCTTTCCACTACAGATTTTTGGCCACATAAATATGAAAACAAAATATTAGGTTATCCAGTTGTATCATTGTTTCTTCTCTTTATTTATGGTTCAGGAAAGATCGCCTCTCCTGAATTTTATTTCTCAAGGTCTAAATTTAGTATAAATAATTCTAATAATGCTTTATTTTTATATCTGTGGAACAAACGTCTATCATAAATGTTAGGCTATTACCCCAGTATTATAAATAATGACTATGAAATTCAAGTGCTTACATGATTTATGCTAGTTCGTTGGCATTCACCCATGACTCACAACTCTAAGTCAGCAGTTCTAAATCTCACGAGTCCCACCTCTCAGTTGGGGAGTTCCCAGGATTAGTGCACTTCAGAGCCAAAATGTTCCCTGAGTTAGCTTTGAGGGTGATTCATTGCTCTGGTATGAAGCTTGATGACCAGCCAGTTTAGGTGGAGTCTATTCAGCACCCAGGTTAACAGAGAACATAAAACTAATTCATTCCCTAGCTCACCCACCTCCATGACTGTTACAAAATTAATAAGCATTGAATTTACTAAAGTTTGAATTCTATCCCCAATTTAGCCATTGGTCTTCTAGGACTTCTGAAGAACAGTATTGGGAAGGCAAGTCAGCTTGCTTATCACTGTTGGCTTATGCTGGCTGGTTGGTTAATCTTTAACTAGAATGTATATACCTGAAGGTTGAAGTCAGTCTGTCTAGGACAGCCCTCAGCCCTTGTGGTGTAACTGGTCCCAAAGAAGTTTGTTTTTCATCCCCTACCATGATAAGAGTCCACGTTTTTGCTCAAATTTGAGCCTCTTCTTCTTTTCCAACCTGTAAAAATAAACTTCCTTATCCTAAGAAAAAAGATCATGGCAAAGGTGGCTCAAAGTCTTGGAAATCAAGTAGCACTTATGAACACTTTCTGCTTGCCCTACTGTGTCAATGAATCCAATCATGTGGATTAAATTTCCTTGCAGATAAATAAGGGCTCACTAATGAGGAGTTGAGTTTGTATTTTGCCCTAACTACAGCAACTTAGAAGGGATGTGTAGTCTTTCTTGAACCAAATGGATTCTCTGTTCCACAGTAGAAAGTGAAATAGATCATGAAATATTTTTCCAATACATCTTGATAAGGTATTCTGAAGTCATTTAAAAAAATATAACCTGTTATTGATTCTGGTTATAGTTAAAAATTAGCAAACACTGTGATTTTTTTTAGATTGATATCAACAAATACTGTTTGGTTAATAAAGATTCCAGCCAACAGGTACATGAAAAAGAGCTCAACATCACTAATCACCAGGGAAATGCAAATCAAAACCACAATGAGGGCCTGCCCCATGGCCAAGTAATTAGGTTCAGACACTCCCCTTCGGTGGCCCAGAGTTTCACTGGTTAGGATCCCGGGCATGGACCTAGCACCTCTCGTCAAGCCATGCTGAGGCGGCATCCCACACAGCACAGCCATAAGGACCTACAACTAGAATACACAACTATGTAATGGGGGCCTTTGGGCAGAAGAAGGAAAATAAAAAAGAAGATTGGGAACAGATGTTAGCTCAGGTGCCAATCTTTAAAAAACAAAACAAAACATAGTGAGATACCACCTCACACCTGTTAGAACAGATATTATCAAAAAGACAAGAGATAACAAATGTTGGTGAAGATGTGGAGAAAAGAGAATACTAGCACACTGTCAGTAGGACTGTAAATTGATACAGTCACTATGGAAAACAGTATTGAGGTTCCTTAAAAAATTAAAAATCGAACTACCATATGATTCAGCAATTCCACTTCTGGAAATATATCTGAAGAAATGAAATCACTATGTTGAAGAGAAATCTGCATCCCTTTCATAGCAGCATTATTTACAACAGCCAAGACGTGGAACAAACCTAAGTGTCCATCAATGGATAAATGGATAAAAAAAGTAGTGGAATATTATTCAGCCATAAAAAGAAAGAAACCTTGCCATTTGTGACAACATAATAGATCTTGAGGCATTATGATAGGTGAAATAAGTCAGAGAAAGATAAATACTATATGATCTCACTTATATGTGGAATCTAAAAAAAGGCAAACTCATAGAAAAAGAGATCAGATTTGTAGTTACCAGGGCAGGGGGTGAGGGGAGGCTGAATGAGTGAAGGTGGTCAAAAGGTACAAACTTCCATTTATAAGATAAATAAGTACTAAGGATACAATGTACATCATGGTGACTATATTTAACACTGCTGTATAGTGTATTCAAAAGCTGTTAAGAGAGTACATCCTAAGAGTTCTCATCACAAGGAAAAAACTTTTTTTTTCTTTTTCTCTTTTTTTTGGTACCTATATGAGATGATAGATATTAACTAAACTTATTTTGATAATCATTTCACAACATATGTAAGTCAGATCATTATGTTATATACCTTAAACTTATACAGTGCTGTATATTAATTATATCTCAATAAAACTGGGAAAAAAGAGAAAGGACACAGTATTTGTCACGCGTTATTTTTAATGAAAAACAATTATAGAATAATAAACAGAAAAACCCAGTGATGTAGTTAAGATTCTTCTTGTCATTTTGTCAGCATAAGCACCACACTTTATCTAGCTCAAACACTATTTATTTGAGTCCATATATAATTACTATGAAACATTCAATCATAATTTATGTAATTAACTTTTTAAAAAATTCCTTTCTCAACGAAAGGAATTTCCAGTAAAAAAAACTAGGGCAAACATTTAAGATGCAAAGAGACAAAGAACACGTCATTAACACAGCAAAGCAAGGATTGAAAATTTCTTCTTCTGATTCCCCCAGCCAACCTTTTTTTGCCTTCCATCGTCATACTAATGATGACTTCATGGATGACATGTGACACTAATAATGACACACATGATGAAAATAGTACTCAATGTGCTAATTCAACCTTAATGAAACACGAAAAAGTAACTTTACATCCATCCTTGGAAATGAGTTATTTAACAATTCAACAGTGGGATTCACCCCCCCTAAAATATATGCAAAAATAACTTTCTAAACTGGAGGAATTATGATCTGAAGATGATTAATAAGCTCATCCTGTCTTTTGCTAGCCATGTTACCAGTAATACACAAGTAACTACAGGCTATAGTGAATAATTTGCCTTGTTCTGGATAATGCTGAACAAAACTCTTGAGAGACATTGGATAAAACAAATGTTTTTATTTTTATAATGTATTTTGACCTAAAGCCAAGACTTACAGGATTTTGCTTGGAATTACATTCTGTTATTTGCAAGCAAAGAGTTCCCTTGGCTGTTAGATTGGCAGAGCTAGTAAAATACTGCTCATCTGAGACTATTTAATCTTAGCACTCTGAAAAGGTCCAATCTATTACGGCTTCTAAATTTAACCTCATGTGAGCCACACCATTGGGGCATGAGGTTCACCATTCTTCCCAGTATAGAAAGTGAAATTTCCTTCTGTCCATGGTTTGGTTAACACAGTTAAACAGGACCAACATGATGAAGTCTGTCCTGATGAAGGCTAGTCCTCTCAGCTTTTTGTTGAGTTAACAGTTATTTCTTTAGTGCCTACTCTGTACTCAGGCTCGTTGTGAGGTCCTGGGGATATTTTTGCTTCTAGGAAACGCAGAGTCTAGTAGTGGGGAGAAATGCATAAACAAATGATCATGGTAAAATATAAACCTTACAACAGAAGTAGACACAGTACTATGCTGTTTGAGAATTCAGAATGCCTAGCTATCTGAGGCTGGAGTTGGGGTGGGGTTGTACTAATTATCTACTCCTATATAATCTCCTATTCCATTCCAGAGCTAAGTGGCTTAAAACAATTGGCATTTATCTGCTCATGATTTTGCTCTGGGGTCTGAGCTCAGGCACACAGTTCTGTTGGTGTCTCCTGGGGTTACTCACAGTGTTCGGCTAGGATCAGTCAGCCAAAGAAAGCCTTATTCACATACCTGGTTCTTAGGGGGATTCCCAGCCGGTCATCTCAGTTCTCCTCTTCCTCCATGTGGCCTTGCCAACAGACTAGCTCAGGTGTTTAATATGCTAGCTGCAACTTTCCGAGAGTGGGAACAAAAACTGCAAGGCCTCTTGAACTAAGGCTCAGCAGTCATACAATGCCACATGTACTGCATTTTATCAGAGAAAGCAAGTAACTGGGCTATTCCAAAATCAAGAATGAGGAGATAGTCCCCACCTGGAGGAGATGAAAAGAAGTTGCAGTCATTTTAAAGTACCACAGGGGTTAGTTGGTTAAGGAACACGTCAAAGGATGTATTTTTGAGTTTAGTCTTAAAAGATTCATATGAGTTTTCTATGCAGAAGTGTGTGTGTGTGTGTGTGTGTGTGTGTGTGTTGGGGCAGAAGATATTCCAGGAAGGGCAGAAGGAACATTTCAAATTCGGTGATTAACATGAACAAAGGATGGTGCAATATTTGTGAAATTGTAAGTAAATGTACATGGATGAATATAGAATGCGTCATAGCTGTCGGGGGTAGGGAGTAACCAGAGGGAAATGATGGTGAAGGGAGTGATGGAAATGAGTCTGGAAAGATAGGTTAGCAAAGACTGTTAAAGAGCTTATGTGAAAGGCTGAATGATTCAGAATTTATCCTCTAGGCATTGGGTAACCAGGAATTGTTTTTGTATCAGGTTTCAGGCCTAAGTGGCTAGGGGAAGTCACTGAAATAGAATTTGTTAGATAAATAAAAGTATGTTAGCGATGTGATCAGGTTTGCCATTCTTAAAAAAAATAAGATGAGATTAAGTATGTTTCCTCCAAACGTCCTCCAACCAATGGTGGCTCCAAAAGGGTTTAGGGTAACAGTGTAACTAGGGTGGCATAGTGGCTAGGAAAATCTCAAAATGAGATTCACACTGGTACATTGCTGTTGGCTAGGCCATGGAGCTTATTGAGTTTTCATCATTTTTAAATGCATTTGTTTGTTTGTTTGTGTGTGTGTGTGTATGTAGTTCTATGTAGTTTTATCCAATACACAGATTCATGTGATCTCTACCGCAACCAAGGTACAGAACTTTCCCATCACTACCCCTTTATCTTTGCACATCCCTTCCTTTCAGATAGATTCCCTGAATAAAATGGCCTTGTGACAATTATATTGAAGAGGGTATGCCTCAAGGCACTATGCTCCATTTTATAGGGACTTATGTGTTATATATTATGAGTTACACAAAGTTTTTTTGCTTTTCAATCCTGGCATCGGCTAGCTTAAAGTTGTGTGGGTAAGGAATTTGAGAATGTAAGTTGCTTCCAAGTTAAAAATTCCTTTTGCTTGCATCTCTCTCTTGCCTTATGAGAACTACTCTTATGGCCCTTCGTGCCCTCCCACCCTCACAAAAAAAGAAATCCTGTTTCATATATTTACTATCTCCTTATTGGCAAAGCTCATTACTTCAAGTGCTAACACTCTCTCATGAAAGCCCAATAAAATATATAGAAATGTGTCATGTATTTGGGACATCAAAAATCACCACTGTTTTGAAGGCTCTTTCCTTTAATTAATAAGTACTGAAAATAGTGATTAAGGATGGTAGAGACAGTGGTGGTTGAGGTGGCAATGGTAGAGACAGTGATTAAGGAAGGTAATGATTAAGAATGATACAGGCAAAGTTCTAATTTTGTATCACCCAGAAAGAAAAGAGTCTTGAATATTCACATTTATTTGATATGGACTTTGACTACTGCAGACAATATTTGGTTATGAATTAACCACCTAAAGTACCCAATTTTCCTTATTCACGCCAGTGTCTCTCTTGGCTTTCCACTAATCTATGGGTTCCTTGGCTGCTAATGTAAGGATATTTCCTAAGAATGGAGACAAAGAAGAAACCTTTTTTTTCCTGAAAGAGGGAAGCTTCCTTCCTAGTTTGTCCTTTCCTTGGGTACCCTACCTCAACTCTAGAGTATTTCTTAGAATTCTCTTTCATCCTTTCTTAATAGCTAATCCCCTCTAAATAGTTAATAATTTTTATATTAAACTGTCACTGTTCAAATTACTGTGCAATTTCTGTCTTCTTATTTCACCCAAAGTGATATATGAACTAACTAAATAAGAGGCCTTTTCATATGTTCTTCTATGGCAGTGGGAAATAATTTGCCTTACATTTGCTTAATTCAATCAGACTCAAGCTTTATTCCAATTTTCCTAACCATATTGGAAAAAGAATGATGGTCAGCTACTTGCACTAGGGAAGAAAGAAGGAAATTACATAATAAGGAATTTAACATCATTAAATCATTACATTGAGATAAATACATAAACACATATAGAGACTTGGGAATGTGTGTGTGGTGAGGTGAGGATGAGAACGAGGTGACCACTTCCGCTCAGTTTATTTAGGATGAATATTAGGTAAACTTTATTTTTACAATGTGTTATTTTTGAAAACTTCATAGCAGTGGTAAAGGACTCCTGAGATGTTTAAGTTGATTCATCTTGCAAGATAAAACGTAGCCAGCAGTGGAGCAGTGACCTCATGGTGCTGTTAAGAAGTCAGGTAGAGTGGGCAGAGACTATACATTTGGAAACAACTGAAAAACAAACCCTTTACGTGCTGTGTGTAGTGGTTTCTAACATATTTGGAAGAATTATCAATGCTTTTAGTTAGTTTCTTCATTGGATTTTCAAGATGGGCCCTGAATAGAGAGTTTAGCAAAATAGGAGAAAAATGTTGAGAGAGTTTGAGGGACCACATGCCACTATGAAGGTTGAGCATTCAGTCCATGAATCTTCCAAACCAACATAACCTTTTCACAAACTCATTAAATTATCCTGCATGGGGCAGAGCTGTACTGTCACAAAAAGCTTTGCCATTTATAAACTAGTTTGGAACCTTGCCCAGACTGCATCTCTCTCTCTTTTTTCTCTTTAACAAAACTCCGTGTCAATGGATCAACCAATCCTGGGCTAGGGTGGAGGCACTGAGCTGTATTTTACTCTCAGCCAGTGGATAATTGGGGTAGTTCGCCTATCAGCCGAGTGAACTGTGCGTCTGTTGGCCAAATGCATGCAGTCCACGCGTGAAACCATATCTCCCTGCTAAACACCAACCACAGAAGGTCGTCATTAGTGATTTCATAAGAAACAATGTGGTGAGATTAGTCCCAGCTCTTCACATGCTCGGTTTCAGGAGCAGCTCTGGCCAATGAGAAATACATTAGAAAGACCCATCCTGACCATAGATGTTGTCACTGTGTGCCGTAGATGAGGAGCATCTGTGAGAAGATAGAGTCCCTCATTAGCTGTTGGCAGAGAAATCTCTGGCTGCTTTTCAAGACTAGGAGCATAGCATTGTCTGAAGGCTAAAAGACAGGATTTCACCTAGTCCACTAAATCACTAAATGACTAGTCCGCCCGGTGACTCTACCTAATTAAGGAGGTGTTGCAGGAACCAGAGTAGTTCACACAGGGCTGCTGGGCTTTCCTGAGTACGCTGAACCCTCCCCCACCCCCCGCTTCTATTCCTAATGAAAGGCTGCTGCTGTCTTTGCCGATTCCGTTTTGGTGGAATCTCAACGTGCTGTATACATTTAAGGCTGCAGCACAATGGCTTGGGTTTCAGCTACTTAATTTAAAGGAGAGTGACAAAGCAAGAGGGCCAAAAAAGCCAAATGCCTCCATTCCCACTTCCTTGACTCACTTTAAAGAGTAAATAACTTAGAAAATTAGAAATAATTTAGAAAACCTCATTGAGAAATTTCCCAAATGTTCACCCTGAGTTTCTCTTCAGTAGGGTCGTGTGGAACCAGTGATAAGATTAGATTCTCTGCATAGATTGGCTTGTTTCACACAGAGACCGGTTTTTGACCTTATTGTGTATTCCAGTCCTAAGCAGAATTAGCACCACTTAGCTGAACTTCCTTAGCAATGTGCCTGCCTGTCTACTTTTATTATAGCAGCTACTACATAATAGTGAATTGTTTGTTTAAAGATTTGTCTCTCACATAATTTTCTGAACACTTTGCTTACTCATATCAGTATCCTCAGCTCCTAAAAAAATGATCGACACTTAGAAAATGCTTAATGATATTTGTTGGCCTGTTCAGTGTTGATACTAACACCAGCCAATGGCAGTACCCACCATGCAGCTTTTCCAACATTCTTATTATTTCCAATGTCTCTTAAATACGTCCCAATAAAATGTGAGGATCAAGTGACCTAATATTGCAAAGTGATTAAGAGCACAGAGGTTCTGGCATCAGATCTTGGTGTGAATCTCAGCTAGAACATCCACTATATACATCCAACTGGCAACCTTAGGCGGGTTGAAGTTTCTCTGTCCCTAGTTTCCTTATCTGTAAAGTGAGTTTAATAATATTACTAAAATCACAAAGTTTTGTGAGAATTAGATAATGTACATAAAGTGCTTGGTATATAATAATCACCCAGTAAATATTAGCTATTATTGTTATTACCATTTCTGTACTGCTTATCAAGCATAGGACAGCATATAGCTCTCATTTTAAGATTAAGATTATGGAGGGTTACCATATTATTTTACCAACTGTCCCTTGTACCCATTTCTGAGCATGACGAAAGATGTGGTGCGGTCTTTCTCCAATTGCTCTCTTACTTGTAATGACCTTTGAACTCTTTGGAGAAAGTCCATTATAAAGCTGAGATATTCTAATTATTTATGGCACCAACAACATCACCAACAGTCAAAATAACTAACAGGGATTCCGCCAAGGATTTTAACAACCTTTAGAAGACGGTATTTCCAGACATTTATCACGTCACCGGGAAATTTAGTTTTCTGTAGCAGAGTATGATAATGTACTTAGCCGTAAGGCTCTTATTTTCAAACAATTTGCATCAGATTCATCTGTGTTAGGAAAATGGAAAATAAAAAAATTTGAGTCAGCTAAAACTGATTGTCTCCTTTCATTGGCTTATGGGATTCCGCTTTACACAAACAACTACAATGCCAGCTGGTATTTCAGCTGGAAGCATCTGCAGGACCCTAAATCCTTTCTTGCATAAATTTCTTTCCTGTTAAATTAAGTTTTTTCCCTCTTCTGTTGGTGATTGCACTCATTGAAGAAAAGTGGGCTTGGGAGAGAGAGAGACAGTTATGACCACAGATGGAGTAGAATAATAAGATACAGAACAAGATAGAGAAATAAGTTGATGATTGGATAATAAGGACAAAAAACTAAATTTACTTAAAGTTTTCAGGTAATCAGAGCTAAAATGACATAATGAACTCAAACCAGTTGTTAACATGCGGCCATCACCCAATGTTTTTGATACAGCTTCCAACAAAATCTTGCAGTTCCAAAAATTATTGATGGTGAAATTATTGATTAGTGATAGAAGATACATAACTCATAATTTTTATCTGATAGTTAATTGATGCAACAATTCAAGAATATCATACTATTACAAGAATATAGCATTATTTAATAAATTAATCTTATATAATACATTATAGTCATATAATATAAATATATTATTGCATTTATTATAATAATATAAATATATTATTGTGTTTATTTCAGTAGTGATCTTATGTTAGTAGGGTATCTATTCCACTGATGACTCTCCTTTCCCATCTGATTTACATATTAGATCACAATGAACGCTAATCATCCAAGTTATGCTTGGGATAGAGTAAATTGATTAGGTGTTGAGTTTCATTGGAGGATCACTCATTTCATTTTTTAAGAGCCCCTAAACATGAGGGAGCCATAGAGACTAGTATAGCAATGACTCACTGTTCAGTAATCAAGAATAAGCACACCTCATGAAGTCTCTCCCCCCACAAAAAATGTTTATGACTTGAGTGAAGAGAGAAGACGAAATAGAGAAATATTCCTACAATAGTGTTTGTAAAAGTGAGTTTCATAGATCGTCTTCATCTGAATTATGTGTTGGGTGTTTGTTAAAATGCAGAATCCAAGGTCCCATCCTAGATCTAGGTACAATCTTTGGGTATGGCTCAGGTCTGTGCATTTAATAAGCCACTTATGTGATTCTTTGGTACATTAATGTTTGAGCAGTCTTGACTTGGAAAGTCAGGAAGTCAGGGGAACCAGGGAAAATGTGGGGATACAAAGTTTGCTAAGATATAGATTTTCTCAAACTAACCCCGAGAAATGCTTCTTGGGAGCCACTAATGTTGACTAGTAAATACAAATACCATGAGGCTGCCAACAGCTAACTAAATGTCTAATAGAAAAGCAACAATTGTGTACTATTTCTACTAGTACTTAGTTCCCCCTTTTGGTAAACGCTGTCCAGAAAATTTGTATCCTGGGAAGAGGGGCATTATTACATTTTATCTCCTTTCTTAAAGTTACTGGCAATGTAATTTGTGATTAGTTACTTCTCTGGACTGCAAAGCACTGTATTTGGTTCTTAAGTATTTTAAGTCCAACATTTAGATAGATTCCTTGTTTTACTCTCTTCCTATAAAGAATTCAAATCCTAAAAAAATGTGTGGAACAAATTCCTTCCCAGACTAATGAAAAACAGTCTTCTGCAAATTGTGAGTCCACGTGTGGGAACTCAGGAGTTTATATACAGACGCATGTGAATGTATGATTGTGCAAAGAATTAGAAACTGTTACCAACACCATTTAATTGGCACTGGTCACCAAGATCCCGAAGGCCTTAACATTGCATTTTTTGTTCACATTACCATTAAAGTTGTTTATTGTGCTATTCAATTCAAGAAGGCCTCTGCATTCGGCCGGAGTCCCCGTAGACAGACACTTGCTTTGGAAATCTGTGGAAGCATGCTTCAAGTTTTTCACTGCCTTTTGCTTCTGTTATCTGCAGCATCTTTCTGGAGTCTGTAATACATTAGGAGTTCAAAAAGGGAAGGTGACTGCAAATGTGTTTTGCAGTTTGACCAGATGTGCAGCCAGTGTCATGAAATACATCCTACTATCCTATAAATAGAGGGTAGAGGCGTACTGTTTACCACTCGATAATTAATAAAACGTGTAGAACGCTGAGACAGCTCTCACTCCCTACTCCTCAGTTACTGCAACCACTCTTCTTCCAGCAAAAGACAAGTCTTGCAGATGTTCGACGATGGATTTCATGATGGGAGTCTCTTTATAACAGCCTGAGAAAATGCAGCTTGGATTGCAAACTACAGGAGGCTGGATTTCTTTTCTTTTTTTCCCAAAGTAATGAAAATGAAGACAACAAAGAGATTTGGATGAAAAATAATCTTCGATCTGATTAAATATTCTTCAAATCTCAAGGTAAAAAGCTACACAGGTATTGTGAATAGTTGGCCCTTCCAGTTGGGCTACTGTACTAATAATAAAACTTACAACAGGAAAAAAATGCATTAATCAGTTAGTGTTAATCAAACTACCTGTCTCATGTGAAAGGTTTTCTACTTTTTTTAAAATTTTTTATTTTTTTACTTTTGGTGAGGAAGATTCTCCCTGAGCTAACATCTGTTGACAATCTTTCTCTTTTTGCTTGAAGAAGATTGTCCCTGAGTTAACATTTGTGCCAATCTTCTTCTATTTTTTGTGTGTGGGACGCTGCCACAGCATGGCTTGATAAGCAGTGTGTAGATCTGCACCAGGGATCTGAACCAGCAAACCCGGGGCTGCCGACGTGGGGTGTGAGAACTCAACCGCTATGCCACCAGGCCGGCCCCTGGTTATCTATCTTTTGTTCCCCCTGTAACTTCAGGTTCAGACAGTAAGGACAATTTTTCCATGTCAATTTCTTGCAGGGCCATATGCAACCAAATGTGAATTATGTCCAGTATTATGTGGGTAAGCCACTAAGTTAAGAAAACAAGTTAAGAATTTGGAGAGGGCAAGATGAATACATTGTCTCAAGGGCACTGGAGATGAAAAGTCCAGAGAAATACCTAAGTTGCATTTTTGGGTGGCTGAATGTATACACTTTGTTGATGAAGTGCTTTCCAATGTAAACTTTAAACCAGCCACTAAACGTTTGCTGGCTTCCACACTGTGAGAGCCAGGGCAGGCACGTAAACAGAAATGCAAACTTCCCAGAAAAACAGTCTTGCTGAGGACGCAGGGATTATTCATGTAAATTCGAAATAAGTCTAGTGTGTATGTTTCTCTAACAGCATGTGCAGGCACTGGCCCATTCTCTTCTCTCTCTCTGTGTTAGGATGAACTTAGTGTCACTTTCTGAACATGACGATTGATGCCTGGCTCTATCTTTCCTGTACCAAGCTCTTACTTCCCCCAGCTGTTTCTGATGTAACTGTTACATATGCTCACATTCGCCCTGCTGACTCCTTTACTGGAGGAATCGTTGTGGTTCAGTTGTCCCCAAATGTATTTCAGGGCAAAGTAGTATAATAGAAGCAGGAAGACATGGCTTGGTGAGTTGATTTACAACAAAGCCAAGTGGAAAGGTAAGAAATTGCATAATAAATTTGAAATATGTTGAGAGATATTTTGGATAATTCTGGAGTGAGGAAGACTATTTGCTTGTATAACAGATACCTTGATCTCACTCATTGAATTCAAGTGTTTTTAGTCACCTCTGATATTTTAAAATGATTTATCTGACAGTGAAGACTATCATCAATTCGCTGGATTTATGTTGCTTTTCTGTTAGCTATTTGACACTATCTTCCCAGTTTTCTGTGTATTTTTTACCATATAGACCATTCCCAAGCTCTCTTAAGTTGAGTTGTGGCATAAATTTTCTCCTGTCCTTTAGGTTCTAAGACCTAACTCATTCTTTAAAAATTGGTGATAGAAGGGAGAAAAGATGTTTGTTCAAGCTGCCATGCACTTTCGGAAAAAAAATGGATAGACAAGGAAGGAACAGAAAGAAAGCAAGGAACGAAGGAAGAAAAGAAGGAAAGGGGAAGGAAAGAAGAAAGGAAGGAAGGAAGATAGAAAAGAAAAGAGGCTGGAAGGATGAATGAAAGAAAAGAAGGAAGGAAAAAGCATCAATATCACTATTTGTTGACTACAATTACTTATGGAGAAATCTTCTAGAAATAACTACCTTATGTGTCTTCCTGAACCACCCCTAGGACTATTGTCATTTGGTTCCAAAATGAATATATTACCTGAGTAAGAGACACAGACTCAAGTTCTGATTCAGTGAATTGGTGTCAGGGTGGAAAAGACCCATTAATTCAGGTTGTTACCTTCTCATTAAAAAAAAACACAAAGTAATTCTATACTATTGGCCTCTGGGGCTCAGTCCAGGTAGATTTCAGAATATTCCAAGCTTGAAGGCTCCCACCATTTACCTCAGAGACTAGTTCATCATCCAGCTGATCTTAGACATAAGGAAGTTTTTCCAGTTATTACTCCCTGAGTTCCTTTTCTTCTAGATGTCATCCTGTTATTTACGCTCTTTCACTCTGCCTCATTTTTACACTTGGGTTTTATAGCCTTCAAGGACTAGAAGACGGTTGTCATTTAACCCTCTTTATCCATCCTTTGGCCAAGAGAACACAAAGGAGTTATTAAGTTGTGCATTACTGGAGGTTTTTAAGCTTCATTTATAAGTCAAAAATCCTAGTCTTGGGAAACAGGGAAATGGTAAAAGGAAATTTACCTTTTATATTTACATTTCTTTTTCAGTTTTAAATGCTTCTTCAACTGAGATGTCTACCAAAGTTCTGATCAATGAAAACCCTGGTGTGTGAATGAAAGAGCCATCGGCCCTCAGGGTAAGAAAGAACTTTCCTTAAAAATGGTCTAGATCAGGGGCTGGCATAGTGGCATAGTGGTTAAGTTTGCACACTCTGCTTTGGTGGCCCAGGGTGCGCAGGCCTGCATCCCAGGCGTGGACCTATACACCACTCATCTGAGCCATGATGTGGTGGCGTCCCATATGAAATAGAGGAAGATTGGCACAGAAGTTAGCTCAGGGACAATGTTCCTCGCTAAAGGAAAAAAAAAAAGATCTAGACCAATCTCCTTATGTTGCTAGAAGCTTCTCAAATATTCCTGTCAAGTCACCATTTAGGCTTCACTAGCAAAAGATAAACATAGAGCAAGAAAACCTCCATGAATTAGATTAAGCAAATTTTCAGATGCAAGGACATAATTCACATCTTCCATGAGATTGAACTACAACTCTTTGTTCCTCCCTGTTCTAGAGGAACAAGTGCAATTAACAAAACTCAGATTCACAGAGCACCACCCCAGATCAGGCATTCTGGAAACTAATCTACTTCACTTAATTCTCACACCCCCTTAAGACAGGTTTATCATTATTCAAATTGAAGAAATAGAATTTGACTATTAATTAACTTACCCAAGTTCTCACAGGTTTTAACTATTGAAATCACAGTTTGTAATCACGGCACCAATATGGAGATCCATGATATGTTTCACTGTATCACACCATGAAGTAAGATCATGCTTCAAAGTACTAAGAAATACATAATATCCATTGGACCAGCTTGGCTCTTCATGGAGAAAATTTTATTGACTTTTTTGATGGTCAATTAATTCGTTAATTCAATCTTCATTGAGGAACTAGTATGTGCCCAGCAATCTTTTAATCCCGGAGTCATGCTTGTAAACAAAGCAGGCAAACATCTTGTTCTCAAGGAACTTACCTTCTAAATAAAGTAGATATATAAAAGGCATAGTTTATCAGACAGTTACAAGTACCGTAGAGAAAAAAATAGAACAAGAAAGGAATTATAAATGAAGAAATAAACAAACTTATACCTTATCAGACCATTTTATGTGCTAAAGAGAAAAATAAAGCAAGGTAGGAGGTTAGACAGGATTTGGAATGGTGAGGGAAATCCTTTCTGGAGATTTAGACCAAGACTTAAGGAAAATAAGAGAGTGAGCCGGGTGGATATCTGTGAGATGAGCGTTCCAGGCAATCATCTCAAAGGCTCTGAGCTGGGATATGTCTGGTGTGTTCAAGGAGACACAAGAGAGCCAGTCCAACAGGAGCAAAGTGAGTGAGGTAAAGAGTAGGAGACAGTGCTGTCCCAGAGTGACCAGGGAAGGCCCCATTGGTCCTTGTAAGCCACTGTAAGAGCTCCAATTTTTATCGTGAGTGAGATGAAAAACTATTGGATAGTTTTGAGAAGAATGACATTACCTGCTTTACATTTTAAAAGGACCACTCTGCCTGCTATTTTGAAAACGTGTTCTCTGTAGGAGAAAAACAAAGGCCAATGAATACTTAACGGCTGATAATGATTCCTAATCATTACAGTAGACATTTATTGGCATGCTTTGATATTTATTTTATACCCATTATCTCATTAATTTTCACGGTCTATGTGATGTCTATCATCTTTATATCCTTTTTGTAATTTCTAGTTTAGACTTCATTAGATTTTATGGCAGTTGAGTCAATACACATTTGGGGAGGGCATATTTGACTTGAAAATATTTAGCTGTTCTGAAATAATTTTTAATTAATATAATATGAATACATTTGAATTGTTATAGTAAGTGGAGATGCCTAGACAAAACTGATTCTCAACCCCGTATACACATAAAAATCACCAAGGGCTTTGAAATTATGCTGCTTGTCCTTAGAGATTCTGATTTAAGGATTTGATTGGGGCCCAGGCATCCGTACTTTCAAAAACTTCTTAATATCTGTTCAAGATGGAGAAGCACATTTAACAGGAACTCCAACACCTGCAAGGACATAAGATAAAAAGTATCCAGAAATATTCTGGTTTCGAATTACATTACTTTTAAGAAATAACTATATTATAGTCAAATTTGTCGTCTACCTGTCACAAGTTCATTGGGTCATATTGTGTGTGTTTTGTGGAAAGACCTTCTCCTGGCTACTTCTTTTGCCCAGATAACTTACCTTCTTCTTCTTCAAAAAATCTGAGGGCTGGTCTGGTAGCATAGTGGTTAATTTCACATGCTCCTCTTCAGCAGCCCAGGGTTTGTAGGTTTGGATCCTGGGTGCAGATCTATGCACTGTTCATCAAGCCATGCTGTAGCAGCATCCCACATGCAAAATAGAGCAAGATTGACACAGATGTCAGCTCAGCAACAATCTTCCTCAAGCAAAAAGAGGAAGATTGGCAACAGATGTTAACTCAGGGCCAATCTTCCTCACACACGCACACACACACACACACACACACAATTGTGGGTGAATCTACTCTTGTTAAGTGTATAATTTTTAAAAGTAAATTAAAAATATAGTCCCTGAACAAGTATAATGGCAGGGAAGAGATTGTCATGGGAAGAAGATTTCCCATTTTCCCACAGCCCTTCTTTTAGACCAGGCTGTTTACAAGACGTTGTAGATAGTTACTTCTTGTCAAAACTGGGGCTCGGGCAATAGCTAAGAGGCTGGGGAAGGTCAGGACTGTAAAGCCAAAAATAGCTTTAGGGACAGGCAAAATTGTGAGGTCTGTGCAGGGGATCATTGTTAGGGAAGGAATCTTCTACAAACAGGCAGTGATTTTTCAACAGAGAACAATTGCTGTAACAAATAATCCCAATGTTTCAGAAGCTTACCGGGGCAGAAGGCTACTTCTTGTTGGTATCAGTAGACACCGGGGTCCGTGGTGGTGGAGGGGCTGGTCTGTTCACTGGCCCACACTTAGACACTCTGGGACCCAGCATTCCTCTACCTGATCCATTCTCTACGAGATCCATTCTAACTTCCTGACTGAAGAGCGAGGAGAGAGATTAGAGAACCACATGAAAGATTTCAGAGGGCAGGCCAGAAACTGGTGTATACCACTTTCACCCTCAAGCCATTGTCCAGAACTCAGTCATGGTGCCCCACTTAAGAGCAAAGGCAGGAAAATGAGCAGAATCATCTGCCACAGGAGCTCAAGAATGTGCAACTAAAGGGTAATCTTTAAGAAAAACTTTTTAGGAATTGCAATATTTTCAAAATTTCGAACCAAAATGTGTTGATTATACCTAGGAGATCACAGGTAGGTGACTTTTCAACATGATTTAATCAATTATCACATTTGAACTAAAAAATAGAATCCACATTTTTTTTTACACTTTGTAAAAGATAAAGGTAAAATAAATTTACTCTGTGCAAAATTCTATGGGAGGCATTGACTACCAGAGAGGTAAGACACTGGTATTTGGGAGAACGAGCATCAGCTGCCTGGGATGGAGTCACGTGGAGGGTGAGGCCAGGACCAGGAACCCTGCTGTCAAGGAAGTCCTAATGATACACATGACACTGATTCAAAGCCAAGTGGTGATCACAGACTTGGAATTCTTTCTGTTGTCACTGTTTGGGGAAAAAGATTGGAGACAAACTCTGAAGAGAGACTGAATCAGGATACGGGTGTTTCACTTTGTCCCTGCGGCGGGGGTTAGAGTGGCGTTGAGGTGTGCAAAGATAGAAGCAGGATTTTTATAGTTCCATTACATCTTCAGAAGGCCTGCACTCTTCCCTGTCACCCTGTAGTCTGGATGCTGGTTCTCTGGAATGCCTGGAGCCATCTTAACTAGGACCCAGTCCTAAGCACTGCTCTCGCCCTCGCTCGCCCTTTGATGGTGGTGGGTAGTGGGAGGGTGTGTGGTTCAGAGGCTGTGTCTTTGCCTCCTCTGTACTAGTGAGAAAACCACAGCTTGCCTTTTCTCAGAAGTGTCTCTGGACAGACCTCATTGTAATATACTTTATTATGGCCGTGATCTCTTACTGCAAGAAGGAAAATCCTTTCATAGGGTGTGATTTCCTGACAGTCTCCATAACAAGAGTGTACTAAGCATGTGTGTGCACGTGTGTGTATAAGAGAATTGTAGGAAACTAACTTTAAAACAAAAACATTTCTTGAGAGACATCTGATGTACATCCAAATACAGGTTATGAGTTTCTGCTCTAGTTACCCCCACGTAGAACTAAAACATCGTCTTGAATCTTGGCCCCCGCCCTTGACTCATTTCTCCTTATTGCATGGCCCACTTTACAAGTTGGAATTTAAAACCGCTATTAGCATCCATCATGTCAGAGAGGCAGGGGATCAAATACTAGCCTGGTCTTTGTGCATATTTTCCCAGTATGTCATAATATATTTTATTATTATTCCCGGTCAGTTGTACAAACAAGTTCTGATCTATATGCTTGGAGCCAGAGATTGAAATAAGGAAATGAGTCTAAACAGAAAAAAAGATTTTGAGCCTAAAAGGTATTACTTTGTTCTTTCTTTCTTTTGCCTTAATCTTATGTTCCAGAATTTTTTTTTTTTTTGGTTTAGAAGAGAAGTTTAGGTGAATTTACTTCCATATTTTCTTATATACTTTTGGCCTTGTGATAGGAAAATCTACTGATTCTTTTCGCTCAACAGCCACACAGCTAGCCAACCAACGAATATTTATGAAGATCCTACTACATGTAAAGTCATTCTGCTAAGTACAGTAAAGTTTGAAGAAGAGCAAAGTCTCTCTCTCTCTCTATATATATATACACCACATAAAATTATAATATATATACCATATATTTCATATCTATATTTGTGTATGTATATGTAGTATCTACCATATACCAGGCATTCTGAAGGGCATCAGTTGAGATGGATTTGTCATTTAGAAACATGGGCAGGGACACTGGAAATTGTGAAAGTCAAGTGAAATGTCTCAGCCAAATACTTTTTCAGTAATTGCTTGCAAGTCTGTTCCCAGGCCTTCGTTTTCTATATATACCAGAGTGACCCTGCTGGGAAAATGGACCATGCAGACAACCGGAATGACTTTCACAGCAGGACCTGGGCTTTACGGCTGTCCCCAATAATATATAAAGAAGACTAGGCTGAGTTCAAAGATAGGGGACATCAATCCTTGATAACACACATTTTTCAGGCTGGTGCAAGGAGTCAGGAATGTGTGACATGACATTTAGGGCAAGAAAATGACAGATGTGGCTGCTGAAAGACAGGGCTCACATTACATTGTAAGCGCTCATTTTCTCCAGAGCTGGAAGCTAACCCACAGCTATAGCTGTTCTGAGGAAAGGGTGAGGTTTTGCCACATTTTGGGGCATCCTGGCCAGTGGAGTTCTGGGATTTATGAAAGCCTCAAATCACAGAGCACAATGCAGCTGAGTTTTGAGGCAGAAATTTGAAGTCAGATTAAGTTCATCCTCGGTCCTAGAGACGCGGTACGCATTCCTTCGTCTGCAACAGACTCCCTCTCATCCTCCTCCTGCCAGCCTGCCAGGCTTGCCTGCTTACCCTTGAAGCCTCAGAGGTCACCTCCTCTAGAAAGGGTTTTTTCATGACTTAAAGCTTAGTTAGATGCCCATGCTGTGAACTCAAACAGCACTGCACGTTTGCTGTATAATAGCATTTTCACACTGTATATTTTCTGCTTTTCTGACTCAAACTCTAAATCTTTTCCTCCGGGGTATGTCTGGGTTGCGTTCCTAATGCTTAGCACAGTGCCTGGCAATAGCAAACCCTCCACAATGCTGGTTCACTATCAGATGAACCAGGACCCAGCAGGTCTTCCAGAGCTCCGGTCTACTCTAAAATATGAGACCTTCTGGGAGCCCTTGCCGCCCGTTCCTATGGAAACAGGGTGCTACATTTCACTTAATGCAGACCATCTGAGAACAGGCCTGTGTGGGAGGAGCCCTGGAATGCAGGACGATAAATGGCTCATTAGCGTCAGGGAGACTTCCCTCCATGTGAAAATGCACACACCATTAGCATCTGGCCCTGAGTAAGTGGAGAATCCAACAGACGTTGTACAGGCTTCACGGCCAACTTCTCTTCATTCACAAAATTGTGTTTCTTATGACTGTCTTATCGGCCTTGAGAAACTGGGGGTGATCTTCTCCGTAACCCTGACCCTGCAGCCCTGAAATGGAACCAAGTCCTTTTCCTCATTGTGGCCTCTGCAAGGCAAGAGAAGAGAGAAAATATGTGCAGATGGGCATCACTGATAACAACACATGTGGGCACAGAGCCTGTGCGTGTGTGTGTGTATGTGTTACACGTTGTGTTAGTTCATTGGGGCTGGAATAACAAAGGACCACAAACTCAATGGCTTAGAACACAGAAACTTACGGTCTCCCTGCTCTGGAGGCTGGAAGTCGGATGCCAGGTCTGGCAGGCTTGGTGCCTTCTGAGGGCTGTGAGGGAGAATCTGTTCCATGCTCGTCTCCTGGCTTCTGGTAGCTTCGGGTGCATGTTGGCTTGTAGACGCCTGTCTTTCTCTTAAGTCTTCGCATCATTTTTCCTCTGTATGTGTCTCTCTCTGTGTTCAAATCTCTTTTTATGAGGATGCAGTCATAACGGATTTGGGCTCACCCTAATGCCCTCATCTCAACTGGATCATCTGCAAAGGCTCTATTTGCGAATAAGGTCACTTTCACAGACACTGGGCGTCAGGACTGTAACATCGTTCTGAGGATGCGGTTCAATCCATGACATATGTTAAACGATTTAGAGCCATTTTAAGGTAAAAAGAAAGATAGACGATAACAAATTTTATGATATTACATCGATCCGAAACCAGGTCTGCTTGATTCTGATCCTTTGCCTTGATCTTCTGCCTTTGCCACTATTTCATGCTCTAGGAAAGAGAGAGTGAGACAGATTATATTCTGCAAAGAAGTTTGTCATTCACAAAAATGGCAAAGCCAAATTAAAGTTACATAAAAACGAGAAAAGTGATTACCTATTGCTAAATTTTCCTCTTTTACTGGTTTATTCATAACTAAAGTTTTATTTCAAACTAAGATGGATCCTGCTGACTCTATCTAAAATTGGCTTCACGTTTTCATTCCACAGATATTTATTAATTACCTGCCGTGGGCCCAGCATATTCTAAGAGGTAAAAGTGATGCAGAGAACAAGACACATCCCCCCCCCCGACCATGCACTTGCATTCTAGTATGCAGAGACAGCCAACAAGCAAATATGCAAAACCGAGTTCATTCATTTATATTTATACTGTTGATAGTTATTATTTACTTATATTTATATATTTTAAATATTTTAATATATTTATATATTTTCTATTCTTATATTATATTTACATTTTAAAATATTGTACTTATTATTTATTATTCCTCGATAATAAAATGCCAGGCAATAAAAAATTAATAAGCTGGGTAAGGGAATAGAGAGTTACTGGGAATGACAAGATAGGTCAGAGAAAGAATCTATAATGAGAGAGTCTCAAGGAAATGAGAATAAGAGCCATACTGGTATCTGAGGAAAGAACATTTCAATATAGAGCAAAGAGCAAGTGCAAATGTCCTGAGGCAGGAGTATGCTTGGTGGGTTTGAGGATTCCAAAAACAAGGTCAGAATGAGTCCCTGAACATTGATTTAATTCAATAGTGAGGGCCACTGAGAAGAAAGGAATTGATTTGGCCAAGGAGTCAAAAAAACCTAAGGCATGTTTAGGGCAAGGAGAATAATCATACTTCAATACAGCATAGAGCAGAGGTTATAAACTAAGGAAAAGTATCAGTAATAATGACCAACTTCAGTCATCATGATCAGAATACCAAAACAAATATTTTTTTGTTTTCTCTATTTTGGCCTCATAAATTAAATTGTTCACCACAGCTTGCTAGTTTTACTCTAGACTTTCTCTCTGAGCCGTCCTTTCCTTCTGGCTGTCTACTGCTGCTCTGATGGACACTTGCTAGCGCTCCTCCAGGCCATTGGTCATGTATCCAGTTGAACCTTCACACACTCACCAGTTATTTCCTTAAACCTGGTTTAATTCCCAAAATGTCATTCACTGCCTCCAAAATATAAACTCATACCCTTTTCCCCACAATTCTGAACCTATGCCCGTTACTCTGGTCAACACACCCAAAGACCCACGAGCGGAACAAGTAGTGCAGAGTGGGGAGTGTCTGGGGACATTGGGAGCACGTATCCATTAGCATGTTGACATGTTTTTCCTGCCACACTGGGAAGTGTTCTAGCCCATTCCCATCCACATTTGATATAGTGCTGAACTCCTGAAGCCGCGTGTGCCATGTGACCGTGTTCCTCTGCCACTGTTATTTGGTCCAGGAGATGGCACTTGGCCCAGCTGAGCCAAATGATATCTTTTACCTCAGCGATTTGAATTAAGAAGTGGAGAGATTCCATTGCTGTCATTGCTGCTCCTGTTGTTACAGAGTGTAGATCTCTAAGATGCAAATTTGGAAAAGGTCGTGTCTTCACCACAGGCTTGAAGAGTCAGAGAGAACCAGCAGAGGAGTGACGGGTGGAGAAAAGAAAGATAAAGAGACTCAGGTAGAGAGAGAGAAAGACAGGAAGAGGGAGAGAGGGAGGGAGCGGAAATGGGAGAAAGGGAGAGAAAGAGAACAGAGAAAATAGAAAACTTGAGTAAAAGAAAGAGACTCCTGACAGCATTTAAGCCAATTACTTAAGTTTGTTCCCAAAGCTCAGTTGCTGCGCTGCCCTGGATCATGTGGGACACCTTTTTCTGTCTCCTCTTTTGGTTTGAGTTAAATGTATTTCTGTGGCGTGCTCAAGTAACTCAATCCTTTTCTCAACGGTACCTCCATCCTAATGTCTGTCTCTGGGCACTCCCATGCGATGGGTAGGTAAGTCGGTTGGCATCACGTCTATACTTGACAAGTATGTCTACAATGTACATTATTTTGTCTGCTGAAATAAAATTTGCATTCTTCAAGTATCTACTATTTGCTATCCTGAAAGAAAACAATGAAAGTAGCCTATTTTTAAGTTATGTAGTTGTGCTCTGCTTTAAGAAAATTTGAATTATCAAACTACAAAAGGATTCTTCCAGAACTGTTTATGAAGGCATTAGATACCTGACCAAAAAGATACAAAAATGCTTAAAGTTGAAGTCTTATTGTTCACTTCCAATTGAAGAATATATAAAATCTAAGCGAGACACATCTGAAAAGGTAATTGTCAGGAGAAGAGCAGGATTCCATCTGTAACCTGCACACAAGTCCCCCAATGCACACACTCCGTGAGATGACAGATTGGGTGGGGTTATAGTGACGAGAAGTAAGGAAACTAGCACGTAGCTAATGCGTACCGTGCACCAAGCGCTCAATAGGTAAGTGTGCAGCACGTTACATAATTAAATTTCTATAACATCTCCATGACCGAGATAAAGAAATTGAGATTCAGACCATTTAAACCTTTAAATCCAAGACCATGTGGCTACTAGATCTGGGACTAAAACACAGATAGGTCTAATTCTAGAATCCAGAATTCTTCCCTCTCACTCTTCTGCCTTCCAGTTTCAAGCTGTGCTGCCTTTGTCCCCATCTGGGGGTTTACACAGAACAGCCTGTGGGTTCCCAGGATTCCCTGGGAGTGATGGCAGAGGAAAGTCTACAGGTATCTCTGCTCCTGTCTCAACCAGAGGCCATCCACTTATTTATACTTGATCCAGCATACTGGTTCAGAGTATGCTGCATGAGATTTCTTTTGGAAAAAATATTCCATTGCCTTAAGAATTTTGAAAGCCATAATCACAAGCTAATGCTAGGTCATTTTTGTCAGGAATGCCTGTTTAATGGCATTGAGTCTAGGACTTTGAAAAGATAGAAATCATGACTTTTGTAAGGAAAAAAAGAAAGCTTAGTTCTTTTTAACAAGAAACATAAATAGGGAAAATTGGGTATAGGGGTAAGTATATACAATACAAAATCTCACTTGAAACAGAGACACTGACTTATATTCAACTAAAGTAGTGAGCAGAGAGAAGAGGTAATCTTTATATGATGATTACCAAATAATAATTTTTAAAATAGATTTAATTCCCTTAGTTAACTCAGTCTGCAAAATTACAATGACTCTGTCTTCAAACTTGCCAAGAATGTATCTAAGAATAAATACTTTCCTGTTTAGAAGACGTGTAGACATAGAGGAAAAGCTTTATGACATTGCATTCAATGATATTTCTTGGATATGACACCAAAACCATGGGCAACAAAAGTAAAAATAGACAGCTGGGACTACACTGAGCTTAAAAACTTCAGCACAGCAAAGGAAACAATCAACAGAGTGAAAAGGCACCCTACAGAATGGGAGAAAATATCTACAAACCATATATCTGAAAGGGGTTAATATCCGGAATATATAAAGAACTCCTAAATCTCAACAACAACAAAAAGCAAATAATCCAATTAAAAAATGGCAAGGCTCTTGAATAGACATTTCCTCAAAGAAGATATACAAATGGCCAAGTGTATGAAAAGATGCTCAACAGCACTAATCATCAGGGAAATGCAATCAACACCACAATGAGACAGCACCTCATGCCCATTAGGATAGCCACAATTCAAAGAACAGAAAATAACAAGTGTTGGCAAAGATGTGGAGAAATTGGAACCCTTGTATACTGCTGGAGGGAATGTAAAATAATGCAGGCACTGTGGAAAACAGCATGGAGGATTCTCAAAAAACTAAAAATAGAATTATCAATTGATCCATCAATTCCACTTGTGGGTATATATCCAAAAGAATTGAAAGCAGGATCTCAAAGAGATATTTGTACACACATGTTCATTGCAAAATTATTCACAATAGCCAAGAGGCAGAAGCAAAGCCAGATGTCCATTGATGGATGAACGAATCAAGAAAACGTGGGATTTACACATGGTGGAATGTTGTTCAGCCTTAAAAAAGGAGGAAATTCTGACATATGCGACAGCATAGATTAACCTTGAGGACATTCTGCTCAGTGAACTAAACCGGTCACGAAAAGACAAATATTTCATGATTACATTTATGTGAGGTCTAAAATGGTCAAACTCTTATAAAGTAGAATGGTGGTTGCCAAGGGCTGAGACAGAGGGAAGAGGGGAGTTGTTGGCCAATGGATCTGCAATTTCAGGTTTGCAAGATGAGGACTAGATCTGTTATACAACAATGCAGATATAGTTAGCACTGCCGTACTATACACTTAAAAATGGCAAAGATGATAAATGCTATGTTATGTGTATTTTACCACAGTAAAAAAAAAAAAAAAGGTAGACAAAGAAAAAAAAGACATGTGAATCCAAGAGGGAGCTGGTTGTCAGCAAGCAAGCAAGTTTGGGTTTCAGTGAACCACATGGTGCAAACATGGTTTGACCCTGACCCACTTTCATGGTTCTGGTTTCTCTGTGGGTAGCTCATTTCACTGCACGGATCGTGGCTGCTGATTGGCCCGGGTCACCCCAGGTGTTGGACCGAGAAGCCGGGGGCCCCTTTGCAGCAGAGCCTGTTGGTTGTACCGGGCCCGAAGGCTGGAGCGCGGCAGAAAGTGCTCAGTGTTACAGAAGCAGTTTCCGGCCTCAGGCCAGAAGCGTGGGAAGCAGCTAAGCTGATGGTGTGTTGAGGTGATGATTATCAAGTGAAAAGGGCACAAGAATTCAGGAAACGCAGGTGAAGGCCTGGCTCCATCATTTGACTGTTGTATGAGCACCTAACTTCTATCTTTTTTTTTTTGAGGAAGATAGGTCCTGAGCTAACATCTGCCTCCAATCCCCCTCTTTTTGCTGAGGAAGAGTGACCCTGAGCTAACATCTGTGCCCACGTTCCTCCATTTTATATGTGCGACACCTGCCACAGTATGGCTTAGTAAGTGGTGCATTGGGCCACGCCTGGGATCTGAAGTGGCGAACCCTGGGCTGCTGAAGTGGAGCACACAAACTTAACCAATGTGCCATCAGACTGGCCCCCTGACCCCTCTTATCTTCAATGTGAAGTAGAGTTAATAATGAAGTTTAGGGGCCGGATCTGTCACCTAGTGATTAAGTTCGGTGCACTCTGCTTCAGTAGCAAGAGTTCGTGGGTTTGGATCCTGGGTGCAGACCTGCACCACTCATGAGCCATGCTGTGGCAACAACCCATATATAAAATAGAGGAAGATTGGCACAGATGTTAGCTTAGGGTGAATCTTCCTCAGCAAAAAAAAAAAAAAAAAAGAAAGAAAGAAAGAAAAAGAAAAAAATATAGTTTAAGTTTATAACGAACTTAATCAAAAAGATGTATTTACAATAATCAAGATAATACATGTTCCTGTTCTTTTCCTCCCATTGTGCTTTTTGTTCAATGTGTGTGTTCCTCATTAGACTGTAAGCTCAGGGGGCCAGGGAGAATGTTGGTCTTGTAGGCTGCTCTGTCTCCAACAATGAGCCCCGTGTCTGGAAGGAGATGTAGCAGGACGACAATTTGTTAACCAAATGAATGAATGAATGTTTTTCAAAAATCATTAAAGTATAAGGAATTGTTACTTGAACTTTTTCCCGTTTCTCAAGTGTTAGCTGGTTAATTTGCTGTCTGGAGAGGCCCTCCCTACTCAAAAGATGTTTACAGGGAATGATGCTGGTGAGCCACATCACTCGTGATAAAATATTTACTCGACCCCTTGCCCCCAAAATCGGCCTCCTGCAATTTCCACCTCACGATGGGATTATGACGTCTAGGAAGCAGCCCATTTCTTTAGAGTATAAGAATCTGCCTCTGTCTCTCATTGTTTCTCGGCTCAACCTTCCCTTCCCTGCCCCCGGCCCGCACCCCCACCTTTTCTAGTCTCCGCTCCCGGATCCCACCATGTCCCTAGGCCACTGCTTGAAGTATGAGCTGCCTTATGTGATTTATGGGCCTGGTGACGCCAAGGTCAGAACACAGATTGTTTTGCAGGCGTCCCTGAAGCCCCTGTATGGTGTTGGAGATTCCAGCCCAGAGGGACAGTTCACAGGATGTGGGACTGAATTTGCAACAAGAGGCACAAAATGGCACAGGATATCTATCACCAGATGAGCAAAACAGTCATTGTTTTCTCCCCGCCCTGTGACCCAGGCCTGGGTCTATAAAGAGACAGCAGCTGTGGTCCTGACACCCCAGATAAACACTGAAGAGAGGACAATACGTTAGAAGGAAGCAGGGTACTCCGTGGTGAGTGTGAATGGTGACTGAGACTTCTGGGGTTCCAGATCTGTCGCGGTTATGTTTACCTGAGCAATGTGAGTGAGACAGGATTCCTTGTGGAATTTGAGTGTGGAAATGATCAAATTGTGGATCATTCCCTCAATTATTTAATCAGTAACCTGGTGCTGACTGAGTCTTCTCTATGTCGAGCACTGGGCTATGAGCTGAGGCAGACAAGAGACAATGCTCAGGCCGTGAGCCCCAGGCCAGAATGAGCTTGCTCAGTCCGAGCCCCATGTCTCCCTCTCTGAGCCACCTCAAACAGCTTGTTCAACCTCGGGAGGAGAAAAACTGCAAATATTAAACAGAGATAATATATGTTAACACCTAGGGATTCAATAGTATAATATACATATATGCTTAAGTAACAGACAATATTAAATTTCCCGCCTTTAAGAGCTTCGTTAGAGTTCTCTGCTCTTAATTCTGCTGCATAATAGCATTGCTTGGGGAATTTTTAAAAATTGTCAATGCCTAAGCCCCACCTGCAAAGATCCTGAAGACACTGCTAAGTTTTAAGAGCTTCCCATGTCATTGTAAGGCACAGCCAGGATTGAGGACAACTGTTTGATGAAACAAAACTAACACCGGCATAATTAGAGAAAAGTTTGCCGCTAAATGTCTGAAGCAACTTTCAAATAACTTTAGTCTTGATGGCAATATTCTCATCTAAATCATCCAGATGAGCTTTGCAAATTTCCTACAGACTAACTGAACATTTAACAACTGTATCTAGAGACTTCTTCTAAAATCCTTATTTATCTACTTTTAAAAGATTTCCCTTCTCCCTGGTGAAAGCCCTGGCCTCTTTCCCTTGCCCAGCCCCTCCTCTGTGGGCTAAAAAAAACTTGAGACTTTTATCTCCAGAAGCACGTTCAGATATTTGCACTGTAAGTGCAATTCCCATGAAAGCCAAGACCAGGAGAGCAGGAGGGAGAAACAGAAAATATCAAGGGCCTTTTACAACCTGCCCCCTTCCCGCTCCCTCTGGTTCCCCAGACACAGGCTGATTCCTATTATGCCCACATTAATGTCCTCCAAGCCTTGGGCACCAGGAGATATTGTCAGCTCCACAGCTACCTCGGCGCCTCACTTCCCCTTGCTCCTGACACCCTGGCCCAAAGAACCAACCAGCTCTGACTTTGGATACTGACAGGAGCATGAACATCAAACACTTACATGAGGGTGTTGTGTCAATAAGACTTTTTAGCGACCCTCCTCCTCCAGCAGTATTCCACCTTCCAACCCAGGAAATCGAAACCCTTAACAAACATCCATAAACTAACCTTCCTGGAAACCTGGAAGGGAGTGAGGAAAATGAAACGCATAGATGTAAGTAATTATCCACGGCGGTTGCAAGGAGAATCAGGTGTTCCTATCTCCCACTTCCCAGCGCAAGGCCTACCTAGTTCTCTGTTTACAGAGCACAGTGTTGCTGTAATAGCCTAATTGATTTATAATGTTTTTCTCCATATTGTACCATGTGTGCAATTAGTTACTGAAAAGGAAATGCAGCTCAGCTCGCTTGCTGCATCTGCTGCTAGTCAGGGACGTACATTTTCATGCCCTATTTTCCAGATGGCTTGATTAACATTCAGGGAAAGCTAGTGACTTGGCCAGAGCTGCAAAAGAGGCTGGGGGAGCTCAGGTATAATTGGACCTGGGAGAACTACCCCAGATGGAAAGAAAACACAGCACAACCTCAGAATGCAAGCCAAACATCCAGTACTGTGAGAAAGAGTCAAAAATGTGGACTGGCTCTTTTTTCCCCCATTCAATTCATACATTGGTTCATTCATATAACAAATATTCATTGAGAACTTAGTAGGTGCCAGTTCTCTTTGATTACACAGTGGTTAGAAAATGGATATGTCCCATGCTTTTATGGGGCCCCCAGTCAAATGGAGGAGGCACATGATAAATAAATCATCACACAGACAAGAGTAGGAATGTGGAAGTGATATGCGTTAAGAGTCAGTGTTCTGAGTCAGGAGAGTCCTCTCCAAGGAGGAGATGTTAAATCTGAGACTGAAGAATGAGTAAAGATTAGCTCAAGTGAAGAGGAAAGATGCTCCAGGCAGAGGGAACAGCAGCTAAAAGAGAGGATCTTGGTAACGCCAGAAATTGTGTTCCCACAGCATAGGGAGATAGGGAAGTGGGACAAGTAAGTCTGGAAACGTAAGAAGGAGCTAGATAAATGAAGGCTTTGAGGTTTCTATTAAGAATCATATCTGGAATCTAAAAAAAAATAGTCAAACTCAGAATCAGAGAGTATAAAAGTGCTTGCCAGCAGTTAGGGGGTGGGGGAGATAGGGAAAGGTTGGTGAAAGGGTACAAACTTTCAGCTATAACATGAATGAGTTCTGAGGATCTAATGTATGACATGATGACTCCAGTTGATAACACTGTATTGTAGAATTGAAATTTGCTAAGAGAGTAGAACTTAAATGTTCCCATGTGTGTATATATATCTGTCTCTATATATATATGGTGATGGATGTGTTAATTAACTAGATGGGAGTAATCTTCACGATATATACATATATCAAATCATCACAATCTATGCTTTAAATGTTACACTTTTATTTGTTGATTATACCTCGATAAAGCTGAAAAAAAGAATTTTGTATTTTTAAGTGTTAAAAAAAATCATTAAATTAAGCCTTTTAAGTAGAGGAGATAATATAATTTGAAATTTTAAAGATTTATTATATCTGCTTCATGAAGAATGGGGATAAGATTGGGAGTATGAGGAGAAGAAGCAAAGATACTTGGAATCCAGGTGACTAATGGTTGTGTCTTGGGTTTGGGTGAATATGGTAGAGGCAGAGTGAAACAGATGGCTTAGAGAGATATCAAGGAGACAAAATCAGTAAGATGTGGTGATAGATTGAAAGTGGAGAGGGAGAGAACATGGTAAGAAGAATGCCCTGTTTTCCTTCTTAGGCAACTGTGTATGTATATGACATTTACTGAGCTGGGAAAGGGCAGAGTGGGCGATATTAATTCTGAATCCTTGTCATAGAGATGGAATTTAAAACAAGAGGGTGGAGTAAATCATTTTGAGGGACAGTGTACACTAAGAGGAGAAAAGGGCTCAAGTCTGAAGCTTGAAGAATTCCAACTGTAGAGATCAAATTGGAGACAGACCTGGTAAGGAAGAAGGAAAAGTGTATCTGGAGAGACAAGAGATAAGCCAGAAGAGTGTGGTATACCAGCAGCCTAAGAAGAAGAAACATGTTAAGGAAAGGGTAGTTACCTTTGCTGCATGTAGTTGAATTATCAGATACTGTGAGAATTAAAAAATGCCTATTGGGTTTAGGAGCATGTAAGTTATTAATGACCTATAAAAGACCAGTTTCGGTGGATGCGTGGCATATTTTCAAAGACCCAAACTCAATACCAGACTGACGCCTGAGAAGTTATGGGAAAAGCACCAGCAGGCTAAAGAGTTTTTTCCCTGCGAGCGCTGAAGGGTATGACTGGATGGTTGAATGGGCGGGTGAATATAGACTTTGCCTGCATCTCGAAACTTTAAAAAATTTTTTTTTCATTTTTCTAAATCCTCTAGCAGGTTGAATTATAACACAATAGGAATGAAAGAACTAAGTACTGCAGTTGGGAGTTGTGGCCTTTCCTCTTGGGAGAGGAAGGCATGGAGAAGATGCTGAACAGGGAAGGCTCATCACACCTACCTACCAGCTGAGACTTCAACATCCATCAGGAGATCCGTATTTACCCTCCATCTAGACCAGACGTTCTCAAGCCTGGCTGGTGATCAGAATGACACCTATTCCTTTAAGTCTTCTGATTCAGCAAATGTGTGCTGGGCCTGGGAATTAGCATTCGACAAGGTCCACAGGTGATTCTAATGATCACTCAGTCAGAGAACCACTGCTTAAGTTAACTCTTGGTTTAATTTTTACCATAATGCCCCCTAAAAATTCAAACAAAGAGCTATACAACCTTGTTCCCTCCTTCCCTCATTGTTTTGCAACATACGAAAAACAAAGAGAACTTATTTTTGATTCAAAAATAGTGCCAAGAAGTGTCAGAGTTAATTTTTTCTTTCCTCAGAGGAAACTGGGCCTGAAAAATAAGTGTAGCATAACCGTTTACATACACAAGGCATTCAATTGCAAAGTTCCTCAGAATATCCTGAAATGAATCTTGGGAGGCTATTATCAACTCGATCAGCTCCATTTTTCAGATGAGGAAACTGAGTCAGAAAGGTTAAATTCACAGGCATTCCATGATAAAGTAGGAACTTCAACTCAGATGTTTTCTTTTCAAGCATAGGTTTTTATGGGGAGCTGATCACCATTCTGATTTTTGAGATGGAAACATACATAAGAGTGGACGATCAGCCTGGTGGCATAATCTACACTTTGAAATATAAATACATATATGCACATATGTGTACATTCTGAAAATGATTGGCTCCATATTAAGCACAGAAAGAAAAATAAAGTAGAAACTATCATCATTTCTTCCCTAAAAAGAGCCTGCAATCTCACTGCCAAGATGTCACATATATTTCTATAGTGTGCCCAGATAAGTAATAACACAAGGCTGCTGAGCTAAGTGCAAAATGAGTGCAATGGATTATGTTAGCGGCTAAAGATCAGACAGAAGTGGATTTAATGGATCTCATGAAACTCAAGCTTCAGGACCCTTCACTTGCACATACAAGGTCCTGCCTTAGACCCTATCAGCGTGTTCGCATGCTCATATGTTTCTGGAAAATGTGCAAAGGTAAAACATTTTAATGTAAGATAATTTAACTGTCTCTCTGCTTGGACTTCAACTGCATCACGTTCCTCCTTGTGCCCATTGGTGTAGGAGTGGCCTTGGACATTTTTGGGAGTCTGGCTAAGGGGAATTTGAGTCGGGGTTATATTTAGTCTGAGTTTATTGGGGAATGTTTATATGTCTCACAGTCACTCCTGTGTGTTATTTAATCATGCTGAGCAGTCCTGGAATGCGAACGACGTTCAGGAGTACTTCTATTGTCTACTCTGCCAGCTCGCCAGCATCGTGTGCGATGGTTCTGGGGTAGAGCTCTTCTCCCACATGGAGATGTCCCATGGTGCCTGCACGAGAAGTATGTATGTGGGTAGTTGTTAGCGAGTGTCTCAATTCAGAGATTATTTGTAACTAGTCACTGCATAAGAAAACAAAATTCCTTGAAATTTTATAGGTACTATATGAAGAAAACTTGATAGAGCTTTCTCCAAACTTGAGAGTAACTCTCAACTATCAGTTTTTAAAAAATCAATTATTTAATGCCAGAAGAAAAACTAGGTGGTCTTTCTGTTCTCTGTACGGAAAAAGATACTACAGAATTGTTGTCCTTTGAAGAGGTGATCAAAGAGGATAGAGCCCAACACGTATTCTAGAGTCGTGTTAGGCAGTTGGCTGATACTTTCGGTGCTATAATGCTTGTGGTGTTTGTCAACCTTTTTAATTTCCTAAATAGATGTTTCTTAATCTAAGGCATTATTTACTTTGGAACCTAATTTTCTATTACATTTTGTATTTATTTATTTATTTTCTTAAAGATCATCCTCCTCAAACCGCATATGCTTCAGGTCCCACCAAAAAATGGATTTGCCTCTGAGTTTGGGGAAAGAATAGGCCAAAGGGGAGGTTAGATGAGGCTTTACAACTTTGAGAAAATGGGGAAAACATTCCAGGTCAATAGGACAGTTTTACACGTGGAGGCAGCACAAAGCCTGAAGCCATGAAGAGCCCAACGTAGACGGAGCACCGTTCCTAGAGTCCTTCTCGGAAATCTATCCGGGCTAGTTTCCATGGGGTTGTTGTTGCTTCTTTGTTGCTATTGTTTTCGCCTGTTTTGTTTTGCTTCAGCCATTGAAAAGTTTTTACATCTCACTGTTGAAGACAGCAAGCATCTCCCAGTGTTCCCAGGTGAGGTTACCACACAAAATACACATTGTCACATAAATTTGAATCTCAGATGAACAATGAATAATGTTTACATATAAATGTATCCCGTCTAATAGGTGAGACATATTTATACTAAAACATTTTCGTTGTTCATCTGAAATTCAAATGCGCCTGGGCACCGTGTATATTTATTTCCTAGATGTGGCAACTTTATCCCTAGGATAAGCTGGAAATTCTAAAGGAAGGAAAACCAATTTTACTTTTGGAAGGCTCTGAGTCCGGGCCAGGGGTCTTCATCCAGACACACTCCACTGCACCAGCCACTAGGCTCTTCCGAAGTACAGCTGTAGGACCCGTGGAGGCTTCTTGGTCCACTCAGAGCAGGGCAAGTTAGTCAAAAGACAGCGTTGGTGGAGGATGAATACTCAGAGTTAATGGCAAAGCTTTCATTTAGGAAAAAAGTGTTAGAGAGTGAAGACGAGGCATTCCCTGGTGAAGATCACTACGATCACTAACTACAGGAACCCAGGAGTGCTTCCCTCAAACAGATCTCAGGGATGGGAACCTGGATTTGTGTAAATCCAAAGTGGTTTAGTTTCATTTATTTCTAACGCATCCTTTGCCTTATAAACAGCTTTTAAAAGATGTTTCCAACATGGTTTTGCTTCCTCGATTCAAAAATAGTTTAACGCAGCTTTCTATTTTCAAAACTCACTTGTACACAATGTTGTGCTCATTTGTACCCTAGTCAAATACGGGTTTCCTGTTGTGTGGATTAGGGTCACTAGAGTTAGGAAATAAAGAAACCCCAGTTAAATTTGAATTGCGGATAGATTATTTTTCACTATAAGGATGGGATAGAATTTGTTATCAGCAATTCTAATTTAAATGGGTATCTTGTGGTTTATTTGGCAACCTTATATAGAACACAACCTGATATTCCTGGTTTTGAAGCCATACAAGAGGAAAGAAAAGAAGGCGAACAAAAAGATAATTTTATGAGTATACAGTGTATTGCATATTATCACAGACTTCTGGCAATGGGAAGATTTGAAGTCTCCTGAGGAAATTGGTAGAATTACATTCCTACACAGTCTCAAGCCACTCTTGGTTTTGTGACCCAGTCACCACCTGTGAAAAACCAGGTATTTTCCAAAGCAACTGAGAGACACCTGCTCTGCACACAGTCCACTGCACACTGCTCTTCCAACTCAGCCCCTACACCAAGGATCCTCCTTTTGCCACAACCTTCACAGGGTTTCGAGCAGAGTGCCAGAGAGTTTAGAAAGGTTTCATCTGAGGCAACTTCAGCAGCTTCATGGGTCACCTGCGGGAGCCAAGACATTCAAATTAACGTTGGTGGAAGACTTTGCAAGCTGTAACTCCGGATGTTTCTGGACTCCTTCAGGTATCTCTTTCAGTTCTACCTCAAGATTTTTGCCTTTCTTTGAAAATGTGACTATCTGGGTTTTATAATACGAGTGGAAATTGCTCAAAGATGAAATAATCTGCATGGGAAGGGAGCAAGTCCCTCGTGTTCTGGAGACTGGGTGGACATTTGGTGGGCATGTTGTGGAGGTGATGAATATCGGATGAACATACTTGTTCAGTGTTTGGACCTGATGACATGATGATTTTCAGGTCCTGAAAATGGTGTAGCATAGCACAGGTTCTAGAATTATATAGATTTAGATTAAAATTTACAACTTTGCCTTTTATTAACTTTGAGTAAATTACTGAATTTATCTAAGCCTCTACTTCTTTATTTGCAAAATGGGAACAAGCCTAGTGAGTTGTTATAAAGATTAAAAAAGATAAGGCATATAAAGAACATAGCATGTTATAAACACAACAATCGTGGTGAAGTAAATGTTAGCTATTATTCAAGTTCTGATATTATATATTTCCATGAACTTCAGCCAGAAAAACCAACTATGGGGATTTAAAGAGACCAGAAATTTGAGTTTACAGAAGAGGCCGGCTTAGTTCAGTAGAGTGAAATCCAACCAAGGTGAGGATCAAAAAGATATCACAGGGTCTCTTAGTCAGTGTATTTTTTTGGAGTCAGCTCAAGGAGACTGAATCGGGGTCTCCTTTTCTTGTCTCTCTCTCCAGTACCTGGCACAACATTAAATACGCATTTGATGCTCAGGAAATAACGTTTCATGGAGAACGTGCTCTTCTTTGCCGTAAATGAGAACAGGGACTTTGATATTTATTCCACGAAACCCCTGGCTGGAAATAAACAAGAAAGTAATTCAGTCACAGGGACACAATGAGACTTTTCTCCTTTTCAATTTCTCTGAAGAACTTTTTAAATTTTAAAATGGGTTTGTGAGCTTAGTTTTGCATATGGAATGCCTACTTGCATCTTAAGCAGCTCTTAGCAGTGGGATCTCACTTTTTCAAAGGTACAGTCTCAAACGGTCTAGGTGAAAGTTGAATGACTGTTTCAGCTTTACGTCCGTATTAGCACAGATTCGTGTTTCTAACTGCCTGCTAAGCAGTTTTTCAGTATTCTGCAGAAATCTTATCTTTTTTTAGGATAAGTCATCTTGATTTGATCCATTCTTCTAAAATAGTGCTATCACACAGGTCAGCAGATCCAAATAATGAATACGTTTGACACAGAAGCTTTATACAAATTAGTTTGTTTCCTGCTCACATCAGGAATGTGTTGTGTATGCATAACAAACCGGGAAGATTAGCTTATGAGAATTTTAGGTCCACCCTGAGTGCACAGAGATAAGTTCTAAAAATAAAGCTGACTTCTACTCTCCTTTTTTTTCCAGGGGTAAATGCTGAGCATGATTCTTCCAGAGCCTTGAGAACGGAGCGCAGCGGTCAGTCGTCATTCTGCAGTCTCACAGTGCCACCTTTTGGTACGTGGCCTCTCTTGTTTCCTAATGGTGCATTCCAGACAGCTGGTTCTTCGGGTGATTTTTACAATCCAACTTCCTTGGTTATGGCTTGATATAATTTCCCTGGAGAGTTCAGGCTTAGGGTATGATAATATACCTTGGATCTGCAAAGCATTAAAAGAGAGGATATTGTCAGATATATGATCTAGCCATGGACACAGGCCAGATGCATTTGTAACTAAAAGAGAAGGCCCTCTTGTCCCGGTCCACTCCTAACTGATTTGGCATTGCTGTTCTCTATCAGCACCTTCCTTACTGTTGCAGAAAGGCTCAGCTAATTCCTTTCTCTGGCCTTCCAGTTAGGTTGTCGGGAGCTTGCTTATGGCCATATATAATAGGTGACAACAGTGTCTTTCAGAGAAATCAAACCACGAGAGCAATAGCAAGCATTTTATGTTCTTTTCAAGATTTCTTCCCTGGAATATTCACCCATGGTATAGAGTGGGCTGCAATGACTTATTTATAGATGGAACTGGCTTTGTTCTATTTATTTATTTATCTATGTATTTATTTGTTCTTTAGGATTTGGGTTGTATTTTTGGCATTTACTAAAATTAGACTTGAATTAAAAATATAATAAAATTAATCTGTCTAGGCCAACCTGTTGGAGGGAACTTAAAATAGCCAGAGGCAATGAGATTGTGTTTTATGCTAGTGGCTTTTAGTTAGAAACCTGGAGGGAAAAACTGGCTCAATTTTCTACAGTTAGGTAGGTTTAGAGGATGCCAAGGCCCTAGAATTTCAAGTCAACCATTTTGCTGAGTTTTTACACCCCGAACAACCAGTCAACTCAATGAAAACATGACTCTTGTTGTTTGCTATCATGTACCCAACAGAAACAGCTGTATTTGTTTCTCCTTTAGTTTTCAACCAGATATTTGGGCTGGATAGAAACTTAGTCTATGTTGGCAACATTATAGAGCACTTGTTTATTCTGAGTTCCAAGAAGGATCTGGTGGAGAGATGTTAGAAATAGAAGGTCTGGTCTCTACGTTAGTTTGCATTTCTTATAGACAAGATAGGGAGGACATTTTGGTTTAAAATGTTTGAGCTCCTCTACTTATAAAAAGTCTTACCCATCTATCACCTTACAGGTCAAATGTTATTTACTCCAAAAAGCCATTCTAATTCTTTCAATAGCTATCACTCTCTACTCTGAATCTCTTTAGCTCTTTTACCTCATAACTGCTCAATAAAGATGGAAAATTCTTAAAGATCCCAGACCGTGTGTTGCTGACATTGGTGTTTTACTCCTAGCAAGCTCTCAGTAAGTGATTTTGAATAAAATTATGAAGGTGCACATGGCAGAAGCATAAGAACACTTCCAAAAATGCAACAACATAGCTCAATGTGGTGCAAACGTCTCTGTGAATATATAGCCACCACTTCATCAGTAGTTTCTCTTTTCTTCTGCCCAATGCAAATTCTGCTGCCAAAGCAGCCTAATAACAAATTTGAGCACGTTTCTCTCCTACTTTAAAAGCTCCATGCCTCTTTCGAGCCTCCTGGATAGACTCCAGACTCCATAGATGGGTCTACCAGGCTTGTACTGTCTGTCCCCAGTTCACCTCTATAACCTCACTTCTCACCATTCCACCTCCTTCGCACTTGGGTCTACTTACTCTGAATTTCTCCATTGATACCCCTTTTTAAAATATTTTTAAAAATTTTCTTCATTATTCAAGACGCCACATAAAAATTTTCAAACTCTTTTTAGGATTTTCCAAAGCTCCAAGGCAAATTAAGTCTCAACGTCCTCTGGAATTTCGTGTAATTTTGTTCATTATTTATTATCGCCCCCACCATGTCTTGTATCAAAAATTTCCTGCTTACACAATCACTTGCTAGACATAAGTGACCTGAAAATAGGGATCATACTGATTTCTTTATATCTTCAAGCAGCTAGTCCAGTGTATAGTATGTAGTGAGCTTCCATAAATGTGTGATGAATGAATAAGTCAATAATCCTGAAGGGTAGTGATAATAACACTGGACCGGGAATTAGTTCACCTGGCTTAGATGTAGCTGTCACCTTCTACTGTGCGATCTCAAGTAATTTAACTTTACTGGTCTCAGTTTAACAGCATGTGCAATAAGTCTTTGAGATTAGATGACCTCAAAGTTCCCCCTCTGATACAGGACCTGTGGAGTTTTGGCTGCTGAGTGAAATTCATCTAGGCAGACTTTCTGAGAAATCCCAAATTCAATAGATTGCAATCGATTAGTTATAAAAGACTCCCAAATTTGGTAGCTGAGGATATATTAAGGGTAAATCTCAAGTTAGTAGTAAAAAGATTGGAATTTCTGGAAAGGAATGAATTCTAATATTGAGCTTCTAGCTGGTTTAGAGAGACTGAAACATTAAACATAAGTGTCTATTCCTATTTTCTTAAAGTTATTTAATGGACCTAAGAGAATGAAGGGACGTATTATGCTAACATATGAATAAGTGACTTGATTTTTTTAATAAACCATCCACATTCAGTGTCAGATTGAATTCCGCAAAAAGTAAAATTCACACATACTTTTCAGAGAGTTGAATCCAGAGCATTTTCTTAGACATTCTAACCAGGTGTCCTCGGGGCAGTTAGCTAAGGCACAAGCTTCCAGTTGTGTTATACTTTATGCCTGCTTTCACTTACTATGCCTCGATTTAAAGGGGACCAGACATCTAGGAAATAGGAGACTGAGATCTCCTGCATATTCAACTTTCAACTCAATGTCTAATGGTGTCTGACTGGCATATCAAACTTAACATGGTATAAACAGAACCCTCGATTATACCGAATGCCTAACAGTCACTTCCCCAAGTATTGCCTGTTTAAGTAAATGCCGTCATTATCCACTCAGTTGCTCAGGACAGAAACTTGGAAGGCATTCTAGATTCCTCTCTTTTCCTCGATCCCATCATCCTATCCGTCAATCAGCTTTAACTTTAAAATATATTCTGAATCCAACCACTTCTCACCAGCTGCACTGTGACCACCCTTTCCCGAGCCACCATTATCTCCTACCTAGATTCTCGCAACAACCTCTGAAGTTGTTTCTCCGCCTCCACCTTTGCTCCCTGACATAAAGTCCCTTCTACAGTTAGCAGCCCCCGTCATCTTTCTAAAGCATAAATCAGATCATCGTACCCCTCTGCTTAACAGTTGCTAGTGGCTTCTAAATGCAGTTTGAGTAAAATTCAAACTTCTTTCTGTGGCCTACCCATCCCAACGTTGGCCTTGCAATGTCCCAAATTAATCGTCTCTTCCTCCCCTGGTTGACTTTGCCTCATCCATGGCCTTTTTTAGTGTGTTAAACATACCAAAATATTCTCATCTATGGCATTGGTGCTTATGGCTCCTTCTACCTTGAATGCTCTTGCCACATGGCTGGCTTATTCCTATCATTTAGGTCTCAATTCCTGTCCTCTCGTGGAGAACTTCTCTGATATCCCTGCTTAAAACAATCTCTCGTGCTATAGTCACTCTCTGTCAAAATTACCCTAGTTTTTCTTCTGCATAGCACTTATCAGCACTTTAATTATCCTATTTATTGGCTTATTTACTTATATATTGTCTAATTGTCTCCACTATAATGCAATCTCCTTGCAGGTGGAAATTCTGCCTGTGTCATTAAGAGCTGTATTCCACACTCTTAGAACGTGGTTAGAATGTCATAGAACCTCAATAAATATTTGTTAATCGGCTAACCACCCAAGCTTTCCTATTATTATATATGAACATCGGGGAAACAGATAACAAATAGCTGATTAATAAAAACCTGGTATCCCCTCAAACAATATAAAACCCTTTGGTTTAGAAAGGAAACTTGTAATATATGGATCTAAACTAAATATGCATAAGGCTCTTTCACATAGTCTCCTTTTTCTCTTTGACAAAGTTTATAGAAATATTTGTCAGAGTGAGAACATCATATATGATACATATATATACTCATTTATATTTAATGGATAGGTAGGTAGAACCTAATAATCTAATAATTATCTAGGTTTATCAGTTAGCTCAGAGAGAGCTGTGTACAGAAGCCTCCTGACAGCAGTCGCAGCCTTTGCGAGAAGGATGGAGCTAACTCAGTATAACCAGCCAGAAATGGAATTAGGGAAGTAGCTGCCCCAGTTGCACTCTCTCCTGCCTGCTGAGTCTCCCAGAGGCTGAGCCTCCCACGGGCAGAGGTCCGCCAGAAGCCTGGAGCCCCTGATGTGCCTATGCACACATCAAAATAAAGAGAGTAGATTGCATTCAACATGGCAGGGAAAATTCTTCAGCAATTCTAATCCACTTCGGGTTTTCAGCAATAAATACATCTAAAGCTATAGCAGACTAGAACTGAATTCTTTTCTACAATGCAAAATCACAACTTCGGAATTACAGGAATTCTGGTGATGATATTAAGATGAAATAACCAAAACACACACACACACACACACACACACACACACACAAATAGAAAGCCCCATTTTAACAATTGACATGAAAAGAAATTTTAATCAGAAAGAATCTATAACTTCATGTTGGAAATGTTTCCCCGCCAAATAAGGGCTTTTTCCGCTATCATTTAAGGAGCCAGATGAATTAGAAGCCATAGAAGAAGGCAACTGTAAACCTTGATCTTCGAGGTACCCCGTGTACCTTTACTGAACTTAATCCTAATACATTCAAATTTCCATGATCTCATTAAAGGATTTCTATTTGCTGCCAGTTAAAAATACACCCCAAACACATTTTTATTCTTTCTACTGGGTGCATTGTCTATTCCCTTTGTAAATGCAGTACAATAAACAAATTATTTAATAACCTTAAAAAAAAGAACGGAGCACAGAGAGGGTGGAGAGTGTGTGCAGGTGGCTCTGCAGGAGCAGAGGGAAGATATCCAGCACGTCAGGGAAATTCAAAGAAAAGTATAAAATATGGTTTCATCAAAGAGCCAACAGGCCAGATGGGCACAGAACCACAATCTAGTACTAATGCAAGGGTTGATAACCTAAAAGTTTTCTGCCGAGATTCAGATCCATTTTCTTCTCTTCAGCAAAGGAAGGAAAGAAGGTGCTTGATACTGACTCAGGCACACACACACACAGACACACGCAAGATAGGGAGAGTACCTGAACACAGGGCTTTCTTTCTCTTTTCCTTCTTTTTCCTTTTTCTTATTTAACTTTCATAAGCCTAAGGTGGTGACACTGACTCATCTCAGAAATACGAGAAGATACCTCGTAAGAGCGATGTTGTCTGAGAGCCACTGCCGTCTTGTGTGGTGGGGTGCACATTGCCAAATTTTACTGTGCTCAGAAGGCTGTGTTTCCAACGGAACTTCACATGAAATAAACAAATAAATTTTAATAACTTTTGAAGCTAAACCTAGGAAAATATGAAAGTCAAAGGACCTTATACTCTTAGATTTTACTAATCTGTGAGATTCCAAGTTCTATCATTAAGAAGCAATGACAAATTTCCTATAATTTAATACTCCTCCTGCAATACCATGGACCTGATTTTTCAACATCTTTTCCAGGTAATATTTTAAGAGACATCAAAACCACTCAGAAAAAATTACTGTTCTTCTCCAGCGTGATAAAAGAAAGCACCACAAACATTATATGGTGATCTTTCCTGTTTTGACCTTGGTCCCAAACAGGCATTTGGCCTTCCTCAAGAGAGCAAATCATGAAAATATTTAAAATTTCTGCTTTTTTTTTTTCCCCTTGAAACTTTCTTGCTCTATTCATTTGACCCAAGGACATTTGGTAAAGGAATATTCTAGAATATTTTACACAACTTCTATGGACTTAGGCATGGAAGAGAAGGAGTTGGGAAGAGCAGGCATATGAAAAATGTCTGGAGGGGAATCAAATGGGCCTGAAAGAACTAGGAATTGGGTGATGGAAACAATACTTCTCAAGATCTGTCTCAGACTCTGAACTTGAACTAGGACTTCTCAACCACAGAGTTGTCTGCAGAGCATAAAAAGAGAGTCATAAAGGTAAAAGGAGGAAGAAGGAAAGGAGAAAGGAAGTCAAGGGAAGTCAGAAGGAAGGGAAAGGGAGGGAAGCCTAGGAAATGAGAAAAAAAGGGAGAGGAGAGGTAAGGAGGGAGCAAAGGAAAATGGAAGGCAGAAAATTGAAACCTCGTGGGAAACCAGCCCGCTCAACAGCAGAAAGAAAATGCTGGTTTTGCTTCTTCAAGGCATGGATAAGCCAGTGGAAAACAGTAGCAGTAGTGGAATTTTGAAGGTTTTTTTTTTTCCCTCTCGTGGAAGCTTAGTTCAACAAAAGAAACCCAAATTTATTTTGACAAATGTATCATTAAAGAAAAAAAAACTGTTCAAAAATACACTGAACACCTGAATTATTAAGATATATGGTGGAAAAGCCTTCAGACCCCAGTCCTAAACTACCACATGATCAGCTTAGTAATCTGTAACTGTAAATAACGCCATTTTCAGAACAATAGATAAATAAAAGCAGCAGCATAAAGGGAAGCCAGGCCATAATAAGTCAGGATGAAGAGAAGGGCATTTTCCTTTGCTCTATTTCTTCCTTCAAATCCTTTACCTTCCTATCTACTAGCAGTCCAACTGTTGCTGAGAGTACCACGTGTGCACACACTCACACTTCAGTGTGCACAAACACAGCTGCTTCTAAAGGAAGAGAGCTTTCCCGGAGCTTATGTGAGTCACTGGATCAGTTCATACTTGGGAGTGTTTATCATGTTTGCCTGTCTGTGTGCCTGATAAGCGTGTGTGATGTGTGTGTGTGATGTGTATGTGTCTGTGTGCACATGTGTATGCAGCATCTTACAACTGCAGAATTTATGCACCTGAAAGCAACTTTGAGGTTCAAAATGAAAAGCATATTTCTTAGACTAGTTTTTTGGGAGCTTTTTTTGTGAAAGAGGGAGAAAGAAATATAGTATTTGTCATCTAAGTCTCAGCCTCTGACAGTAGGGAATTGTTCTTACAATCTCATTTCAATCGTCCTAAGCAGTGAGATTTCCTTCGCTCTGTTTGGGGAGCCAGTTTCATAAATAACTCTTTCCGCATGCAAGGAAGCATTTTCTGACATTCAGGTCTAAAGTCTTTTCCTTTGTTTTATTTACCTATTCCCATCTATACTTTGAGAACTCTCTGAAAAATTATTTTATCTATCTGGCTATGTGTGATAACAGTAAATGAACAACCAGAGACTTTTCTATTCTAATGCTTGTTTCCTGGAGTAATGCAAAGGGAGTCTGAATGATAATCAGCTTGATTAGGTGGAAATGCAGCGCAAATACGGAGCACTTTCATGTTCAGGCCTTCACACGTAAGAGCCCTGTGCGAGCACTAACTGAGTCCACTGGGGAAGACCTTTGGATCGGCCCCAGAGGTGAGAACCTGGATAGCAGCTTCCAGACGGATCCTGTGTTTGAGTAAATGTATTCATAGACAAAGAATTCCTGACTATAATTAGAAATCATAATTGTTTGCTCAAAGTGTAGCATTAGCTCTGTTTCTATTTCCTTCTCCTTTGGATAATAATATGAACTTTCAACAGGCTACTGCCCTTTTGAAATGATTAGAACTAAGGCACATTGATAATTTTGATATGTTTCTATTTTAAAAATCTATTTCAGTGAGTAAGCAGATACTTTTTCAAAGATCTAATCTAAATCATCTTTCAAACTAACAGATAGATATGAGAGTGAAAATGGGAACTTTTATACTTTTCTGGAAAGGAATTTAGTAATATTTATCAAGAATTTTAAAGAATATTCTTAACCTTTGACAAGAATTCTCCTTATAGGAAGTTACTGTAAAAATGACAACATGAATGCACCCCAAGACTGGTATATTTTGTGGGCATATTTATAATTGAAAAACAAGTGCTGAAATTGAAACAATCAACATAAAAGCATCAATTAAATTAAAAATGGTGCATCATTTAATGGAATAGTATGCAGTCATCAGAAGACTCATATTCAAAATTATTTAATGATGTGACAATGCCCACAATATAATCTTAAGTCTTAAAAAGTTAGATGGAGAGGTCTTTGAATATAATTCTAATTTTAGAAGATGCATGGCATATATCTTTAGATATGCTACAAACAGCTGAAAGTCCACCTGCAGGTCTAGTCTATAGACAGAAAAAAACACAAATTTTCTTTTGCACAAGTACACATGTACTCAGAACCCAGAAGGTGATACAAATCATTTGTTTTCTTTCCTATCAAGTTCACCTTTCAAATTATACTGAGTCTGCATTCAAGAGCATCTAATGTTTCCTTCACATCTGAAAATCCCTTCATCTTTTAATCCCTCTCTTCTCTCAAGAGAAGTCCTGCTTCATCCTAGAGGAATGGCAAGTGGTTCTTGATTTTCTAGGAGTTACACCTGGCCCATCTTGAAGGGGTTGCTTAGGAAAGTTTTAGGTTTATAGAGTTTTTTTTTTTAGAATAAATTATCTACAAGGCAAACAAGCACTTCTTTTGCCAATATTGACCACCTCTAGCCATCGTAAACCCCTCTCCCCTTGGTAGGAGGTGCAAGGGAAAGAAAGAGAAGGAGAAAGAAAAACTCTAGACACACACACACGTATGATTGAAGGGGTAAAATTCAAAATATTGTCAGTGGTTATTCTTGGTTTGAGGATTTGGGGTGACTTTAATTTTCCTAGTTTTCCTTTTCTTTTTTTTTTTTTTTTGTTGTTAGTGCTGTCAAGTGGATTCTGACTTTTAGTGACCTTGTAGACAGCAGAGCAGAGCCCTGCCCTGTTTTTCTGCACCATCCTCTCACCTTCCAGCCCTATATCAGACAATGTTCTGCTTCTATTCATAGGGTTTTCATGGCCAATTTTTTCAGAAGTGGGTGGCCAAATGCTTCTTCCTAGTCTGTCTTAATTTGGAAGCTCCACTGAAACCTGTCCACCATGGCTGACTTTGCTGGTATTTGAAATGCCAGTGGCATAGCTTTCAGCATCACAGCAATGTGCAGCTGCCACAGTATGACAACCAACAGGTGCGTGGTGTGGTTCCCTGACACGGAAGCAAACCCAGCCCCCGGAAGTGAGAATGTCGAATCTTAACCACTAGACCACCAGGGCTGACTTACTTTCCTTAATCTTCAGGATTTTCTAAAATTAACATATTTCATAACCATAAAAGAATTTTTTTCTTTTAAAGAGTCCATTAGAAAGAGAATATATAAATCTTCAAACTGCAAAATATTGATAATATTATCCTTCAATCTATCTCAGTATTCTTATACCTCACCATACTAGTCCTCTTATAGACACAAAAAGACTTGGTGACTAGCAATTAAAATAAAAAAGAACATGAACAAAAATATCCATCTCAGCAAGACCTGGCTAATAGAGTGTTCAACATTAGCCTCTAAATTAAATATGTATGAGATATTTTCTCCTGATTCATTTCATTTATTATTACAAGTGAGTAATAACAAACTATATTTATCAAGAAATTTGGTCAAGAGGGATATTACTTAAGATCAAAGTAAGCCCTTTGGCAACAATTCAAATTCCAATCGTGTGAGGCAATAGGATTTTGGAGAGGCAGTCATGTTAATATGCCACTAGTTAATATTGAGTGTCTCTTGAGGGTTGTAGAAGAGTGGCTTCTGAGAACCAGCAACCACTCTGGTCCAGATTGACTCCAGCACCAGCATGGACAACGCTGGCCTTCAGTTCTACAAGGATCATTTCATCATCATTTAAATACATGTTATACGGGATTCAATAATTGCATTTAGTCAATCAATCCTCTTTAAAGTTTAAGGTAATGATGTAAATTTTTGGTTTCAGACTTTTTAAGGTGTCATTCATCATGACTGAGGCTGAGACAAAAATGTCAACTTTGCTAATTAAGTTGTTGTTTCATCTATTTGTCAACTGACTTGGCAAATCCAAATTCCAGAAGACGGTAAACTATGACCAACACTTGCGATTCACTTGGGTCTTTTTTGTTTTAAGCAAATTCAGGCAGTGTAAATTCAACTTAGTGATAAATGTATCTTCCCCCTTCCAAAGCATCATCTGTACCAAATTGTACAATTTGGCATCTGCCTTGACAACTCTAGTAAGCAATCATTTTGACAGGAGACCGTCTGTGTTGAACAATATACATAGTGTCTACATAAAACAGAAAGGGAAAAAACAGTGCCTAGGAACAGATAATTGTCTGAAATGATCCTGGAGAATGGTATTTAGAATCTCAGGGGAGAATATATGCCAAGAATTGAACATTTGAGATAGATTCCTTTCTAAAATAGTTTCAAGGACTAAAACTCTCTCTTAAGGATTGAAACAATGAGAAGGAAACATTTAATTAATAAACAGCTACCAGCCCTGGATTAAGAAGCTGGCTCTAATCCTTTCTCTTCCATTAATTAACTTTATTTTCCGAGGTAAATCACTTGACCTCTTGGTATACTCTTCTCTTTTCTGCATTAACTAATTGTGTTTCCTTGCATAAGTCACTTAACATTGGTTTGTCTATCTAATAAGCCTCACCATTTCTGGGAAATCTCTCTCTCTTTCTCTCCTCCGTGAATTTCTCCAGCACCAGTCTAAACAAGGAGCCTGCCCCCTCCCACCCTGGCCAAAATTTATTGGTCCAATCAGATTATTTCTCTTGTGTTTGGAATAGGGACTAAGAAATTATAACTTAGAATAATCTGTCTATTCTTTTGAATTGAGACATCCACTCGAGGTCTCTTGGCATTTGCATCATGTGTACAAAGAAACTGAGAAACTGATCTGGACAGAACAGATGACTAAAGCAGATAAATAGGCAAAGAGAAAAACTAAGATGATTTACTTACTCAAAGCTTAGGTTTACTCCTCTTCCTGGATTTTAGGAGAAATTCTAGTATCCTTATTATTCATTCCTTTTTTTTAAAGCTAGTTTGTCTCTTACAACAAGGACAAAGCTAACTAATTTAATATTTTGTAGGAATTTCATCTCTGATTTGCTTCTGTCTTTATACGGATATATCACTTATAGATCTTTGATTCTAAATAAGGAAAATAAATGACCCTATAGAAAATCAGTATGCTGAATTATGACCTCTGTCATCCCATCCCTACTGAATTGAATGGAAATATTCTCTAAAAAACATATTATGCTTTACTCAACAATACTTATTCCACAAACATTTATGTAGAAACTACAGTGTGCCAAGCATTACACCAGATGCTATGGCAAAGGAGATGAATATCTCAGAGTCCCTGACCATGAGAGTTCGTGGTTAAGACCGAAAAAAACCATCAGTTATGAAGATACAGACTGCAAGAACCATACAGATACAGGTACAGAATGGAATGGAGTCTACAAGCAGAGCATAGAGGGGAGGTCCTTCACTTTACAGTTTGGTCCATTGAGGTGAGTTCTAAATAAAAGCCATGAGATCATCCTTCATCATGATAAAATCAATGTTTCTAAGAAAAAAATGATTGGTACAGCACAATATCCAACACTCTCATGTATATCATATTGTTTGCACCCACTACAATCCTTTGAGGCAGGTGTAATTGTGATTTCACTTTGGGAAGACTAAAAAACTGAAGTTCAGGGAAGAAAAGTGAATTTCCTAAGAATATACAATTAATAAATGGTGGAGCTTGGAGTTATCCCACCACTGTAACAAATTGGTACTTGTGCATTGGATATGTTCTCAGATTCCTTCAAGCTTTATACTTTTTATATATGGAAGTGAAGAGTCACAGAGACAGAGCCAACGATGTGTATACATCTTTGTGTCCTCAGAGCCTGTCACTTTGTAGGTGCTGAAGAAATATGAGTCCTAATGAATGGGTAGGTTGGCATTTTATCAACTTGCATGTACCAGTTTAGATCGCTAGGGAGCCATTACCAAATTACTCTTTCCAGTAGGTGTGTTAACTAGTAACTTTATATATTTCCCTGGAGGTTCTAAAATATGAGGAACTGAATTAGAGTCCCAACTTACCAGCTTTTTTTGAAGATAGCAACAGTTCAGAATGAGACAGAGTCGTCACTGAGAGTGCAGAGACAGCAGAGTTCACAAAGCAGCGTGGAGTACACTTTGGCTCCAGACATCTTGCCCAGAAGAGCTACGCTGGAATCGAGCAGTGTTACAGCTACACCTGCTGGACTTTCTCTAAACCACAATTGGAGTTTCAGCAGAAATATGCCATGTAAGAATCTAAGAAAATGTAAAATTTTCATGCCAATCCATCTTTCTCTTAAAAAGATCTGCACTTACACTTGCAGGAAATAAAATAAATTCCTACAGAAAAAACAGCCACAAAAGGTTATCTTAACTTTCCGTATGTGTAAGTATAGCTTTTTATGTAGTAGAGAGATGACTTGACATTAAACGTCTAATGTTAGACTAAAATAGAGTAAGAAATCTCTCTATTTTACCACCCAAAGCAAAAGTGGAATCACTGGTGATATAGAAATGCAATAACATCAGAGTCTATAAATCTTGGTATATTTATAAAATACATTGATCTGCAGAGTAATCTGTGTCTCTCTTCTTCCAGCTCAAAAATAACGGTCAAATTTAGTCTTCAATGGGATTGCCAAGGAAAGCTCTCGTTTTAAAGCGCCATGTGTAACCCCCAGCCAGAACTCAGTTTGTGCTTCTTTTGTCTTTTTTCTCCCTTCTTTTCTCTTCCAGATCCTTCCACCCCCACTGTGCTCCCTGTCCTCCCATAAACCTGGGGCAAACTGTAGTCCATAAGCAGCAATACCAGCCACAGCATCTTGGATTCGTTAAGAGCTTTGCAGATGAGCTCAAACTCATTTTTCATCTCATTCCTGAAGTCATCAGATTCAAACTTGTCACATTTTCTGGACACAAAGCTCCAGGCATGTTTTATTCATTATCTGTTCTCATCTTTGAGACAAACACCTGCAACCCATTTCAGGGTCGGGAGATGTCTATGAAGTTTCAACCTATCATGCGTAGGTTTTTGTATCTTTCCTTGGGTCAGAAATCTCAGCAGCAGCATGGTTCACTGCAGTTACTTGGTGTCCCATCTGAGTACTAGGGCCAGTTGTTCATGAGGAGAGTCTCATTGCTGGCATTTGAGGACAAATTGAAACTAATTTAGGAATAATTATGTTTTGCCTTTTATATCATATGACTTAAGGTCTAAACCATTTTCTCAAAATGCTTGAGGATGGTGGCAGAGAAACAAAGGTAAGTAATACTGAATGAAGGGCTGCTGGCCTGATTACTGTTCCAATGGCCTCCACACAACCTCATGACTCACTGAGAGTGAGCAGTAGTGGGCAGAACACTGGGATGCTCAAGATTCAAGCATGACCAGTTTTGTCAATACTTCCAGCTAAACTTGGACAGTTGTTCCATTTCTCTGCCTTGGTGCACCTCCTGTTGAGGGAGGATGATTGTAAGCTGGTCAATTGCTTGCAAAAATGTCTTGTTTGTCAAGTGCTCAAAAGAGAGCATATGTTACAGATTGTGTATCCTTTTTAGATACTTTCGAGTAAGAATATAAAGAAACGAATTCTAAAAATAGGTGATATGGCAAATCAATGGTAAAAAGAAATACACCTCAAGTATTCTGATTCTTAGTGTATTGATCTTAGGAGAAAACTTTGTCTGTAATGGAGTCTTCCTTGCAAATAAAGAACAGAGACATTAGAGACAGTGAACTTTATTTTTTTTAAGATTTTATTTTCCTTTTTCTCCCCAAAGCCGCCCAGTACATAGTTGTATATTTTTAGCTGTGGGTCCTTTTAGTTGTGGCATGCGGGATGCTGCCTCAGCATGGGTTGATGAGCGGTGCCATGTCCGTGCCCAGGATCCGAATGGCGAAACCCTGGGCTGCGGAAGCAGAAGGCGCAAACTTAAACACTTGGCCATGGGGCCGGCCCCAAGACAGTAAACATTTTTGAAACAAATTGAAATGTTAGAAGAAAGTCAGAATTGATTTAAAATTTGGACATAATAATGAGCATATACTAACAAAATTCTATCCCAGCTTTCTATATATGCTTATCTTTGTGTGGTGTGACAAAGCTATGTTTAACTAACTAGCCAGCTAACTAACAAACTAAACACATAAATAAAAGGAGAAAGGCCCCAGAAGGTTAAATGCAAGTTATTTGCATAGAGACTACTATGGGGAGGCAATGTCAGGAAACACCATCCTCTTTTCTTCAACTCACAGAGAGACGAAAGTATTCAGTCAAAAATTGATTCATCAGTCAGAAAATAACCTGAACACCAGGCCCAGGACCTCTTATAGGATCATTCTACTTCAGAAAGGGTTAGAATATTTGATATCTAACACACACGGATGGCAGCTGAGCCAGCTGACCACAAGAATTGTTTTGCTCTGTCTCAGTCTCACATTCTAGTGATCACATGCTAGACAGCATCAATTTCCTCCTCCTCCCCTGCTGGAGGAGACAGACATCACGCCCTAACTCACACTATACCTTCCAAGCCAGAGCTAATATAAAGAGAAATATTCTCAAATTTTAACCACTTCACAGATATCCATTGAGAGCATATATTGGGATTTTAAGAGACACACACACACACACACACATATATATATACATATGAGATATAATCTCTATTGACCAGGAATTTACAATCCAGGTGGGGGGAAAAGTAATTCTTGATAATGTAAGCAATGGTAGAAAAGGAGGCCACCATGCAAGAGATGTCAGAAAGTAGGTTACAATAATAACAAAGGAGCACAACAAGTGGAAAATACAGAAATTTAGAGAAAAGCATCTGTGGGCTGGAGTGGTTGAGAATAATTCTCAAAGGAGAATTCTGAGTTGGGTATTGAAGGATCAGTAGGAGTTGGATGGCAGTTGTAAGTCCAGCTGTGGTAGCTAATAGAAAAACTAAAATGGTTGCAAGAAAAGCCGTGGATGAGGACAAAAAGGCAATCTGGCTGGAGTCAATGGATCAGACACACATGTCCATGGTCAAATGTGTATGGTGAGCCTCATCTTTATCTTAAGCCAGTAAGATCAGTCGCATAGCTAGTTAGCTGCGGAAATCTGCACTTATTCCTCACTACCTCTTTTTTATTTATTGTTCTAATTGCTGGGCATAATAGCAGCCAAATCATTGGAGGATGGTGCGGTGACAGGATAATGGTCTCCGGCTTTGAAAATAACGTCTCAGTTTCTCTGAGGCCTCTTCTTTGGCAGCAGGAGACCATTAGCTTGTCACATTGTCCAGCCCTATTGACATTATCTTTTAATTGCCCCCCAAGACCCATCTCTTAGGCAGTATGTCCAGGATTTTCAGAGCACTGACATCCCAATCCATTTTGTCATCTAAGTTCAGAAAGTCTAAGAGGGAAAGAAGATTAAAGGCTTTTAGAAATGGAGAAGCACCTCATGCGGAGATGTAGGGAGGGTTATATTCATGACAACAGTTAAAGCCAAAGTGAAGTGGCAAGGAAAGCGAGTTGTTCCTCATGATTCTAGGAACAGATGTGTGTGTGGCTATATGTAAGGACAAGTATACCATGTTAAAGAGGATATTCAAGACAAAAATCAAATTTCTGAACTGAGTGTTTTTATAGCTTTGTATAGGGGATAATTAGAGAAGCAGAATGCTGCCAAGTCCTGGCATATTTGCCCTGTCCTCAACTTCTTGTGAGACAGATCTATATGTCTGGGTGGTCCTTTCTGCTGGCTCCATTGTTTCTGTCAAATGTCTAAAGTGTTATTATGCCCAGGAGCCTGGCCAGCTGTTCCCTCTCTCCATTGAGGACAAAATTAAGTAAACAAGCTTAAACTGTATGAAGAGGTTGAGTGAGACATGAGAAAGCAGTTTTGGACCATGGAAGATTTGAGATGTGATAGTCAAAGAAAATGGGAATTCTTCATTGTTGCCAGCTGGTCCTGGTGTAGGGCGGTTTAGGTGTAGTCTGGCCAGTAAGCCCCAGGTGTGTACAGAAGGTTAGAAGAGAGGGACAGGGCAGAGCTTCTTACAGGTAAGCCAGTCAATGGTGGGATGGGCTGTTTCTAGATTTGTGATGAAAAGGGACGGTCGCTATAGGCGATTCAGGTACAGGGTGGGAGGTGGACTCAAGATCCTTGAAGGTCCCTTCTCCCTTGCTTCAGGCCTGGGATTCTGCCTTCATCATCTTATTGACTATGAGTTTCCCCTAGAGGTGATTAGTGAGGAAAATGACCTCTGCGTATGTCTTTGTCCATGTACAGTCCTAGGACCCAGTTAAGAGCGACACCAAGGCAGCTATTTGGGGATGAGAGCTTCTCCTTGTCCCAGCTCTGGGAGTGATGGCTCCCTGCCATGTTTCCAGCTCACAATAATATCATGGCTGCCAGCCTCTGATTAAAGGCCTCCCTGGGGCTTTCACTCGCAGCCTGTCTTCTTTCCCTACGGCCCCACCCTCTTCTACATTCCAGAATCCCCTCCCTCTTCCTGTTATTGTTCCTGCTCATTTCTGATAAGATTACATTTGTCCCTATGAAGAGGAATTTTTCTTTCCTGTACGTTAATGTTTTCAAAGGCACACTAATGAAAAGATCTCTATCCTAATGCCTGGTAATTTATACTAAGTGTTCAGGGATCTGAGAGGAATGGGAGGGCCCAGGAGGGGAGGGAGCCCTGATTCTCCTTTAATCGTTATGAAACATTTGACAGATTATCAGCAAGCTTCTGATTCTGGTTTCCAAATGTAGCTTTGTTTTGGCTACAGGGAAAGGAATTGCAGTTTACAAGCTAGAGTTAATAGTTCAGCTGTGAGAGAGAAAGAGGCAGAAGACACGAGTTCCAGTGTTAACTCTGCTCCTGTGCTTATTTGCTAACAGATGGTTTGTGGGCAAGTCAGTTCATATCTACCTCAGCTTCCTCGTTTGTGAAATAGGGTCATTAGTATCGACTTCAGTAAGGGTTAGTGAAATATCCTGTCAACCATGCCTTATAAGTGGAAAATTCAAACATAAGGTAGTTTGATTACCTAAACAGAAATTGTGGCTCAAGGTGAGTTGCATGAACTCTAGGAAACAGGCCTCATAAAGGGTTTTAGAAAGTTCAGGATCATCTTCATCCTCAAATCCAGCTGCCAGTCAAGTCTCAGCATTCAAATTTTATTTTAAAATACTGCAGAAGTCTGTTCAAGCTCTACCAATGGAAAATGGTCCTTAGCAATCATTCTATAGATGACAAAATTGAGGCCCAGAAAGGACACGAGAATTGTTCAAGTTGGTGAATATTTTAACAACAAAACCAGCACTAGAATTAGGCCAAGACTTGAGACACCTGGGTTGGGTTCTTTGCAGTCAAACATGCCATTTGTCTCGCC